>NC_060138.1:106973087-109473087 GCF_021461385.2 Schistocerca piceifrons | reverse complement strand
CATTAGAAGAATTCAACAGCAGCTAAATACGAGAGTCAGTCAAAAAGTAAGGCCTGCTATTTGAATTCGGCGCTACTGACCAATACTACTTCTTCAATCCACTGCAGTAGTAACATTCGGCGTCAATAGATGCCAGTACTGCGGTCGCTTGCAAAATGATTGACATCGATGTTCGTATTAGCACAACGTGATAGAATTCTTGAATGCTGGAGATGAAACACCCACTCGCATTCTTGAAAGAATGAAGGTGTACGGTGACGCAACAGTCGATGTCAGCACTGTTAGACGATGGGTTCGTCATTGTAACGAAGCTGAAGGGCGAACACCGTCAGATGACGAAACGCGGAGAGGCAGGCCGATGACTGCAGTGGGTGTGATTATGGCTGTTGTTTTGGAGCACGGATGCACAATAAGTTACCTCAGAACGCTCAAACAGCTTAAAGAGAGAGAGTTCGCCCAAGAAAAGCTATAGGGAACTTCCTTCTTTTCCAAAACAATGCAAGACCACACACCAATCGTCACACGACTGAAGAGGTTGTGAAAATTGGCTCGGAAGGCTTGCCTCATCTCCCATACAGCCATGACGTGGCACCATCAGACTTCCATCCGTTCGGCCCGCTAAAGGAATCTCATACTGGGATCCACTTTGAAGATGAGGAGGCCATGAAAACGTCCGCCGGTCAATAGCTTCTAAAGCAGAATCGTGCATTTTATCACACTGGAACACATGTCCTTGTTAAAAGATGGACCGAAACTGTGAAAATCAACAGACACTACTAAAACTCATAAATTAATAGTCAATGTTGTGGTTCGAAATTCTTGACAAACAAAAAAAAAAGGAAGCATTACTTCGTGAGTGAACCTTGTAGTTTAGGATTCAATACGGAAAATTTCGAAGCACATGCAATACAAATTTTGCATGCGTCGAGCTTAAATGCTGAACTTTTTCTTTTGCTTTATTGGTGACCAGTGCGAGTTTCAATTGGAAATAAGCATATAAAGCAAGTTTTACACACAATGCCGCTAACTGCGGCCCATGCAGTGTACTGTAGCGGTTCGTGTAACTGGCTACAGCTCCCCATTTCAAACCTAACCACCAGCAATTGTTATTTAGTATTTGTCATTTCTAGAAAGTTCTTGAAATACCTTATGTTTGTATATTCTGAAATATCCCAGCATTCTGGAGTTTTAATGAGTGTATAATTCACTGCACTCTCCTTCTAGGAGGTCAGTGGTGTTCTTGCTGTAAATTGGTGTCAGCAATAAACATGCTTTCAGTTCTAAGTGTTGTACTTCATTGAAGACCCTACCTTCGGATTTGGACTTGATTACCATTTCTACGTGACAAGATTACAATTGGATCTGCGTTCAAAATGAATTTTCTGACAGTAGTCTTCCATACTGGACATAGGTTTAGTTGGATTAAAATATTGGACTCATCATTTTTGCACAGTTTCGGCAGTGTAGCCGAGTGAGTGTAGTATAACTCGCCCTACACACATATTTAGGTTACAGTCTAATATTCGCCTTGTCACACATTGTTACTGTGTAGTGGGTATCAGTCTTTAAGACTGGCCCACAACATCTTAACAATGAATGACCAGAAGAACGTTTGAACAGCACAAACTGTGCAAAAACTGCAAAATAAAAGGATATTTTAAGCCAACTAACAACAGCCAGTGCGAGAGATTTATCACTAACAAAATGGTTTAAAGATGATAAAATGTTATTCGGGGCGAATAACATATCTGGGAAACGCCAGTTCTCGGGTAAGCAAGCTATTCCACCTGATATGTATTACTTCAGTTGATGCCTCACAAGTGTAACTTGTTCGCTGTTTGGGAAAACGTTAAATAATATATCCCTTACAATTTGGCTGCGTTAGGCATATCAAAGGCAAGATGAAAGCTAGTGCATCCCACTTCCAATAGATAATGCCTAGTAAAGCTCTGCGGTGTTCAAACTAACTTTGTGGTTGAGGTTAACTTTAAATTTATCGAGAAAAAAAATGTTTTGGGGAGACATTTTTAAGCAAATACTACATCACATGAAATAACTGACACGTACTAGGCCTACAACTTCGCTTCCACGGTTTTTTTCTCGAGGCTTTGTTGCGAAAAACTTGCAAAAAATTTACGGTTACGAGTAAGGGTCATCACTGGCTACTCGTATCTCCCACATTTTGTGCAGCACACCTGTCCCGCGGCGGAAGAACTGGGCGTCTTTCGAGAGGTTCAGGAATCGATCCAATGTTGCACTTTTTCATATGACCTGGAAGTACTGGTCGGCCATGCCGTATGGCATTGATCGAAAAAGGTGGTAGTCTGAGGGAGCAATGTCTGAAGAACACTGCGGGTGGTGTAAGACTTCCCATTTCAACGTTCCCAAGTATGTTTTGATGGCTTTTGCGACAGGGGGTCGAGCATTTTCGTACTGCAAAATCACCCTTTCAGGTCTATCGTTGTATTGTGGCCGTTTGTCTTTCAGTACTCGGCTCGAACACACCAATTATTTTCGTTAACGATCTCCTGTGAGGGTTTCCATCGGTTTCAGTAGCTCCTAAGACCTTGTCTCTCCCACCGCTAAGCCGGTCTTCGACGTCAGAATCAGCCTTCTTGAAGCATTGAAACCAATCATTCTCTGCACGTTCTTTCACTAATAGGTGACTCACCAAACATCTTACCCCAAATTTTATGAACATCAGTCGCAGATTTCTTCATGTAAAAGCATAAAACTAAAACTTCCCTTAAATGACGAGAACTGGGCTCAAGAGTCGACCTATTCAGTCGAGAACAACTTTATGAAGTAATTACAAAACAACTAATGTTTTGACACCGTTATGTTTATAAATGCCTAATCTTATTGTGTGGCACTTACGAACTACCACCTGCACCGCCACTTGACATACTGCCATCTACTGCGAAACGGCGGAAACAAAGCTGTAGACCTAATATCGCGTTCGTTATTAAGAAATTGAATGCCACCTGTAGTAAGTGCCATTTAGATTACACATCTGCAGGGTCGATACACGTGGAATTACATGTTTCCTGAAATCGTTGTGGATGTGTTGGTCATGATTATTTTCAAATTTGAGGACGCATCACTTACAATTGGAACCCGCTATAGGTCGCTGTCTGATACAGTCGAAACTTGGCAGGGTGGAAGATGGATGAAAACAAAGGGTCACCGATTTTCGCTTATGTGCCAACACGTAATAACTTACGAGAAAGTGATGGTTAAAGTCTCGATGCACCTTATCGGGTTACTTGCGAGACTAAAACCAAAGTGCGTTGGTAGCGCAGTGGCTAGGAGCAGAACTTTACAAGTTTGAGCCCCGTGTTCAAATACATTCTTACATAATTTTTTTTGTTGCTGAAGTGTGTGACATAAATTTTTTGTGACAACATGAAATGCAATTGAATTAGTGTCAAAATAAATTAAGAATTAAAATTGTATTAAAAATATATTTTATGATCACAACTGACACGGATTAACATCTTCCAGAAGATCGCTACCAACAGTTTTCGTTTGTATCCAAAATTACTTTGGTCATCCTGTGCGTCAAGACTTAAACCAAATAATTTAACGGCATCAGAATGTGCTGGCAACAGCCACTAAATCTGGAGAGTTCAAAAAAGAAAACTATCACCAGTTTCTGGACAAAGTTTAACGACCTTACCTAAAAACTGTGCCATTTATGTAAATTATTCACTCATGGAGTGGGCAAAAGGTTCCGTTCTTACGTCATTGGCTGTTTCTTGATGAAATCGGAATACCGATGTGTTCATTAAAAGTAATTAAAAGTAATTCCGTCAAAATTACTTTCACCTGTTACGGAAGCGCCCTACTTTCGTCGCACAGCAAATGGGAAAATACAAGTAGAATCGATGCAAATAAAATAAACACATTGATCTATAATCAGTTGCTGGCCCAAGCTTTAGAGAAAATGCTTCGATATGCGTAGTTTATGGGGAAATTATCTCCTAATGATACAAAAAACATAGAATATGACGGTGGTACAAGTGCCTTCGCACGCTGTTTTTTTTGGTCGTCAGTCTTTTGACTGGTTTGATGCGACCCGCCACGAATCCCTCTCCTGTGTCAACCTCTTCATCTCAGAGTAGCACTTGTAGCCTAAGACCTCAATTATTTGTTGGTTCTATTCCAGTCTCTTTCTTCCTTTACAGTTTTTGCCTTCCACAGCTCCCTGATGTCGTAACAAATGTCCTACCGTCCTGTCCCTTCTCCTTCTCATTGTTTTCCATATATTCCTTTCCTCTCATTCTGTGCAGAAATTCCTCATTAACTACCTTATCAGTCCGCCTATTTTCAGCATTTGTCCGTGGTACCAAATCTCAAATGATTCGATTCTCTTCTATTCCGGTTTTCGCACAATTCGTGTTTCACTACCATACAATACTCTGCTCCAAACGTTCATTCTCAGAAATTTCTTGCTCAAATTAACGCCCATGTTTGATACTAGTAGACTTCTCTTGGCCAGGAATGCCCTCTTTGACAGTGCTGGCCTGCTTTTTATGTCCTGCTTGCTTCGTCCGTCATTGGTTATTTTGCTGCCTGCGGAGTAGATGGTGGTGGTGGTTAGTGTTTAACGTCCCGTCGACAACGAGGTCATTAGAGACGGAGCGCAAGCTCGGGTTAGGGAAGGATTGGGAAGGAAATCGGCCGTGCCCTTTCAAAGGAACCATCTCGGCATTCGCCTGAAACGATTTAGGGAAATCACGGAAAACCTAAATCAGGATGGCCGGAGACGTGATTGAACCGTCGTCCTCCAGAATGCGAGTCCAGCGTGCTAACCACTGCGCCACCTCGCTCGGTGCGTAGTAGAACTCCTGAACTTCATCTACTTCGTGACCATCAGTCTTGATGTTAAGTTTCTCGCTGTTCTCGTTTCTGCTACTTCTAATTACCTTCGTCTTTCTGCGATTTACGTTCAGTCCATATTCTGTACTCATTAGACTCTTCATCCCACTCAACAGATCATGTAATACTTCTTCACATTCACTGAGGAAAGGAATGCCATCTGTAAATCCTTTCACCTTGAATTTTAATTACACTCCTAAATCTTTCTTTTATTTCCATCATTACTTCTTCGATGTGCAGATTGAACAATACGGGGAAAGCACTACATCCGTGTCTTAAACCCTTTAAGATCCGAGCGCTTCCTTCTTGGTCGTCCACTCTTCTTATTATTCCCTCTTGACTTTTGGATATATTGTATGTTACCCGTCTCTTCCTATAGCTTACCCCTAATTTCCTCAGAATTTCGAACACCTTGCGTCATTTTACCAGGTCGACAAATCCTGTGGAGGTGTCTTGATTTTTCTTCAGTCTTGCTTCCAATATCAACCACTTCGTCAGAATTCCCTGTCTTGCACCTTTACCTTTCCTAAAGCCAAACTGATCGTCATCTCATTGGTGCTCAATTTTCTTTCTCATACTTTTGGAAATTATTCTTGCGAGCAACTTGGATGCATGAGCTGTTAAGCTGATTGCGCGCTAATTCTCGCACATGTCAGCTCCTACAGTCTTCGGAATTATATTGATCATATTTTTCCGAAATTCAAATGGTATATCGCCAGATTCATAGATTCTATACGCCAACCTGAATAGTCGTTTTGTTGCCACTTCCCCCAATTATTTTATGAATTTTGAAGATTGGTATCCATCTCATCTGTCCTCTGCATTTAACAGTGGAATTCCCGTTGTACTCTTAATGTTACCACCCTTGCTTTTAATGTCACCAAAGGTTGTTTTGACTTTCCTGTATGCTGAGTCTGTCCTTCCGACAGTCATTTCTTTTTCGTTGTCTTTACATTTTTCCTGCAGCCATTTCGTCTTAGCTTCCCTGCACTTCCTATTTATTTCATTCCTCAGCGACATGTACTACTGCATTCCTGAGTTTCCCGGAACATTTTTGTACTTCCTTCTTTCATGAATCAACTGAAGTATTTCCTCTGTTACCCATGGTTTCGTCGCAGTTACCTTCTTTGTACCCATGTTTTCCCTCCCAACTCCTGTGATGACCTTTTTTAGAGATGTCCACTCCTCTTCAACTGTGCTGCCTACTGAGCTATTCCTTATTGGTGCATCTATAGCCTTAGAGAACTTCAAGCGTATCTCGTCATTCCTTAGTACTTCCGAATCCCACTTGTTTGTTTATTGATTCTTCCTGTCTACTGTCTTAAACTTCAGCCTACTCTTCATCACTACTATATTGTGATCTGAGTCTATATCTGCTCCTGGGTACGCCTTACAATCCAGTATCTGATTTTGGAATCTCTGTCTGACCATGATGTAATATAACTGAAATCTTCCCTTATCATCTGACCTTTTCCAAGTATACCTCCTCCTCTTGTGATTCTTGAACAGGATATTCTCTATTACTAGCTGAAACTTGTTACAGAACTCAATGAGTCTTTCTCCTTTCTCATTCCTTGTCCCAAGCCCATATTGTCCTTTAACCTTTTCTTCTACTCCTTCCCCTTCAGCTGCATTCCAGTCCCCCGTGACTATTAGATTTTCATCCCCCTTTACATTATTACCCTTATAATATCCCCATACACTTTCTCTATCTCTTCATCTTCAGCTTGCGACGTCGGCCTGTATACATGAACTATTGTTGTTGGTTCAAAATGGCTCTGAGTACTATGGGGCTTAACTTCTAAGGTCATCAGTCCCCTAGAACTTAGAACTACTTAAACCTAACTAACCCAAGAACATCACATACATCCGTGCCGGAGGCACGATTCGAACCTGCGACCGTAGCGGTCATGCGGTTCCAGACTGTAGCGCCCAGAACCGCACGGCCATCCGGCCGGCTATCGTTGTTGGTGTTGGTTTTCTGCCGATTGTGATAAGAACGACCCTGTCATTGAAGTGCTCACAGAAGAACATCCTCTGCCCTACTTTCTATTCATAACCAATCCTACTCCTGTTACACCATTTTCTCCTGTTGTTGATATTACCCTATACTCATCTGACCACAAACCCTTGTCTTCTTTCGACTTCACTGCACTGACCCCTACTATATCTAGACTGAGCCTTTGCATTTAGCCGCGATGTGTAACCGCGCGGTCTGGGGCGCCTTGTCACGGTCCGTGCGGCTTCCCCCGTCGAAGGTTCGAGTCCTCCCTCGGGCATGGGTGTGTATGTTGCGTAAATTAGTTTAAGTTAGATTATGTAATGTGTAAGCCTAGGAGCCGATGACCTCAGCAGTTTGGTCCCATAACACATTACCACAAATTTCCAATTTGCCTTGCATTTCCCTTTTAAGATTTTCTAGTTTCCCTACCACGTTCAAGCTTCTGACATTCCACGCCCCAACTCGTAGAACGATATCCCTCCGTTGACTACTGAATCTCTTTCTCATGGTAACTTCCCCCCTAGCCTTCTCCTCCCAGACATCCGAATGGGGGACTATTCCGGAATCTTTTGCCAATGGAGAGATCATCATGACACTTCTTCAATTACAGGCCACATGTCATGTGGATACATTTTACGTGTCTTTAATGCAGTGGTTTCCATTGCCTTCTGCATCCTCTTGATTATTGCCGATTCTTTCGCCTTTAGGGGCAGTTTCGCACCGCAATGGCAAGAAAGTGGCCGGCACCTCTGTCCCCGCCTCCATCCCCTTTGACCGTTAGATTAATGAGGTCGACTTCTTATGGCGGAAGGCTTCAGCCGCCATAGCTGATACTGAATATGTAATCGCTGGCGGTGTTGAAACCTGAACCGAGGACGTCTTGATTAGAAATCAAAGACGTTACCCCTAGACTACGGATGCGTCTTTGCATACAGATAGAAAAAATGCGAATACTTTAATTTATATGTAGTGAAGATGTATAGATATCTATGGATTCCGGTCAAGCTTCGCTGCTCTCTGGAGTTGCAGCAACTGTTTACTGCCTTTCCCGTCAGAGAAACATATCTTCACCGAGGAGTCAAGCAGTATATTGCTCCCTCCTAAGTATGTCTCGCGAAGAAACCATGAGGATAAAATCAGAGAGATTAGAGCCCACACAGAGGCATACCGACAATCTTTCTTTACACGAACAATGCGAGACTGGAATAGAAGGGAGAACGGATAGATGTATTCAAGGTACTCTCAGCCACACACCGTCAGGTGGTTTGCGGAGAATGGATGTAGATGTAGATGTAGACCCCTCTCGTCTGTGCCTGACCATCTCGTACCTCACATCATTGCCTTCATGGTACTCCTTACGCACTCATCATTACTGTAATTACAAATCATGCTGAATGCAAAACCCTTCCTCATGATTCAATCACCTATTGAAAACCATTTCAAAACCCCTTCACACACTGACAGAAGAATGCGGCAGTAGACTTTAACTTGTGGTATGTATAGGTAGATTTCGCTGATCTGTTGTAGAACTATGGAACGTTTTGTATGTTCACACATTATGACATTTGGGAGAACAAGAAGCGAAAAACTCCTCTATAAAAATCATCATGGGTTCTGCGAACAGAAATCTCACGAAACACAACAAGCTCCGTTCGTCAATGAGATTGACAGTGCAGTAGACAACGGTACGCAGGATCGATACTGTCGTTTAGCGAACAAAGTGCGAATGTAACAGAAAATCAGACCAGATTTGTCATCAGATTCAAGACTTCCTATCAGACAAGAATCCATTACATTGTTCTTAACGGGACAAATCTGTCTGGAGCGACCTAAAGTGCAATGATCAATTAAAATTAATTGTAGGGATAGCAGATACCAAACTGAGATTTGCTAGCTTAAGAGAATGTAATTGAAGCACATGTTCGACGGATTCTTGACTATTCCATATCAGTATGGTATCCTTATCAATTGGATTAACAGACGAGATGGGAAAAAAATCAAAGCGTGGGGCGTTCCGTCACGGCATCGTTCAGTAAGGACGAGATTGTTACAATATTGTACAGTGGTAGACGCTACAAGAGTACTGTTGTGCACCAAGGAGGGGTTTACTGTTGAAATTCCGAGAAGAGTCGGGAAATATGCTACTTCTTCTTACGTACGTCTCCCGAGGTGATTACGACGAGAAAATCAAAGAAATTAGTGGTAAAAGGACGGTTTATGGACTGTTGTTCATTCGCAGATGAAACAAGAAAAGGGGGAGGGGGAGAGGATGGTACCAGCAACACCCCTGCACATATCATGAAGTCGCTTGCGCCCTATATTCTGCTTTCCACTTGCTAAGGAACAGAGACGTTGTTTAACAGGAATAGTCACAGGCAGAGATGGAAGACATGAACACATTACATATGTAATAGAGGTGGAATGGAATAATTATAACAAAAAATCACACAGATTTCATTACGTGGGTAAGCTGCATTAACAGACACAACGTTCATGTTCGACACATATTGAAACGTCCCCTTACAAAAATTAATGAATGACTGTGCTGATAAACATCTTACGCTATTTGATTTTCAAACAGCTGAGCAGAACTGAACGTACTCAGACATTTCGCTCTTTACCTATTCTGATCAACACTAAACTGACACACAGTATTTTTAGCGCAACGCAATCTGACTTTCAATAATCCCTACAAAAGAATGGCCCTGACTAACATTAATCTATACCTTTCACAAATCACTTACCTCACAAAAATCTTCGTTACTCGAACTACTGCAATACAGCGAGCGCCACTACTGCCAGCTAAATAAAAGATTCAAACTACTGAAGGCACTAACTACTGATAGGCATACTAAGCAAATGGAAGATTTTGATAGAGAACAAACAATGTATTTACCTTAATAGTGCTCAAAAGTGATAATATATATATATATAGGGTTATTACAAATGATTGAAGCAATTTCACAGCTCTACAATAACTTTATTATTTGAGATATTTTCACAATGCTTTGCGCACACATACAAAAACTCAAAAAGTTTTTTTAGGCATTCACAAATGTTCGATATGTGTCCCTTTAGTGATTCGGCAGACATCAAGCGCGGTTCCGGACTGAAGCGCCTAGAACCGCTCGGCCACAGCGACCGGCCTCCGTCTACGACCACCGGCACGCTTTCGCATAGCATTTCTACCTTCAGCGTCCTTTTCTAGTCGCGAGCCGACGCTTTTCGACATGCGCATTACTCTGGCCATAGCAGTGACACTGTGACCTTTTTCCAACCGCCCAAGTGCTCGTCCATTATCGTAATCACTCAGATAATGCTTTGCGGACTTGTTGCCGCCCCACACGGAATGTCGCACTAAGCGGTCCACAACAAACTTCATCGAACACCGTGATGCGTGAACTGCCGAATGCATACAGAGCGTTTGTGCATGGGGTTCGCTGCAGTTAACACCATACGCCGTCTGCATTTCCTTTTAATAACACTGGTCGGGGGTTCCACAGCAATTGTCGGTTCTTCCGCAGCTAGTGGCAGTTATTCCTTAGCAACTGTCACGCAATGTAAAGACGTGGATGTACGCTTGTTCCACACACATTAACTTGGTACACATGCTACAGAATCGCTTCTCTTATGCAAGTGACCAAGTACGAGGGCACCAGGTATGTTGGAAAAAAATGACCGTTTGAGAAAGATACCTGAAAGATCCCCCCCATGAACCATGGACCTTGCCGTTGGTGGGGAGGCAGCGATACAGATGGCCGTACCGTAGGTGCAACCACAACGGAGGGGTATCTGTTGAGAGGCCAGACAAACATGTGGTTCCTGAAGAGGGGCAGCAGCCTTTTCAGTAGTTGCAGGGGCAACAGTCTGGATGATTGACTGATCTGGCCTTGTAACATTAACCAAAACGGCCTTGCTGTGCTGGTACTGCGAACGGCTGAAAGCAAGGGGAAACTACAGCCGTAATTTTTCCCGAGGACATGCAGCTTTACTGTATGATTAAATGATGATGGCGTCATCTTGGGTAAAATATTGCGGAGGTAAAATAGTCCCCCATTCGGATCTCCGGGCGGGGACTATTCAGGATGACGTCGTTATCAGGAGAAAGAAAACTGGCATTCTACAGATCGGAGCGTGGAATGTCAGATCCCTTAATCGGGTAGGTAGGTTAGAAAATTTAAAAAGGGAAATGGATAGGTTAAAGTTAGATATAGTGGGAATTAGTGAAGTTCGGTGGCAGGAGGAGCAAGACTTTTGGTCAGGTGATTACAGAGTTATAAATACAAAATCAAATAGGGTTAATGCAGGAGTAGGTTTAATAATGAATAAAAAAATAGGAGTGCGGGTAAGTTACTACAAACAGCATAGTGAACGCATTATTGTGGCCAGGATAGACACAAAGCCCATGCCTACTACAGTAGTACAAGTTTATATGCCAACTAGCTCTGCAGATGATGAAGAAATTGATGAAATGTATGACGAGATAAAAGAAATTATTCAGGTAGTGAAGGGAGACGAAAATTTAATAGTCATGGGTGACTGGAATTCGTCAGTAGGAAAAGGGAGAGAAGGAAACATTGTAGGTAAATATGGATTGGGGGGAAGAAATGAGAGGAAGCCGCCTTGTAGAATTTTGCACAGAGCATAACTTAATCATAGCTAACACTTGGTTCAAGAATCATGAAAGAAGGTTGTATACCTGGAAGAATCCTGGAGATACCAAAAGGTATCAGATAGATTGCATAATGGTAAGACAGATTTAGGAACCAGGTTTTAAATTGTAAGACATTTCCAGGGGCAGATGCGGATTCTGACCACAATCTATTGGTTATGAACTGCAGATTGAAACTGAAGAAACTGCAAAAAGGCGGGATAAACTGAAAGAACCAGAGGTGGTACAGAGTTTCAGGGAGAGCATAAGGGAACAATTGACAGGAATGGGGGAAAGAAATACAGTAGAGGAAGAATGGGTAGCTCTGAGGGATGAAGTAGTGAAGGCAGCAGAGGATCAAGTACGTAAAAAGACGAGGGCTAATAGAAATCCTTGGGTAACAGAAGAAATATTGAATTTAATTGACGAAAGGAGAAAATATAAAAATGCAGTAAATGAAGCAGGCAAAAAGGAATACAAACGTCTCAAAAATGAGATCGACAGGAAGTGCAAAATGGCTAAGCAGGGATGGCTAGAGGACAAATGTAAGGATGTAGAGGCTTGTCTCACTAGGGGTAAGATAGATTCTGCCTAGAGGAAAATTAGAGAGACCTTTGGAGAGAAGAGAACCACTTATATGAATATCAAGGGCTCAGATGGCAACCAAGTTCTAAGCAAAGACGGGAAGGGAGAACGGTGGAAGGAGTATATAGAGGGTTTATACAAGGGCGATGTACTTGAGGAGAATATTATGGAAATGGAAGAGGATGTAGATGAAGATGAAATGAGAGATAAGATACTGCGTGAAGAGTTTGACAGAGCACTCAAAGACCTGAGTCGAAACAAGGCCCCGGGAGTAGACAACATTCCATTAGAACTACTGATGACCTTGGGAGAGCCAGTCCTGACAAAACTCTACCATCTGGTGAGCAAGACGTATGAGACAGGCGAAATACCCACAGACTTCGAGAAGAATATAATAATTCCAATCACAAAGAAAGCAGGTGTTGACAGATGTGAAAATTACCGAACTATCAGTTTAATAAGTCACAGCTGCAAAATACTAACGCGAATTGTGTACAGACGAATGGAAAAACTGGCAGAAGCGGACCTCGGGGAAGATCAGTTTGGATTCCGTAGAAATGTTGGAACACGTGAGACAATACTAACCTTACGACTTATCTTAGAAGAAAGATTAAGAAAAGGCAAACGTACGTTTCTAGCATTTGTAGACTTAGAGAAAGCTTTTGGCAACGTTAACTGGAATACTCTCTTTCAAATTCTGAACGTGGCAGGGGTAAAATACAGGGAGCGAAAGGCTATTTACAATTTGTACACAAACCAGATGGCAGTTATATAGAGTCGAGGGGCATGAAAGGGAAGCAGTGGTTGGGAAAGGAGTGAGACTGGGTTGTAGCCTCTCCCCGATGTTATTCAATCTGTGTATTGAGCAAGCAGTAAAGGAAACAAAAGAAAAATTCGGAGTAGGTATTAAAATCCA
Organism: Schistocerca piceifrons; assembly: GCF_021461385.2. Classification (NCBI taxonomy): domain Eukaryota; kingdom Metazoa; phylum Arthropoda; class Insecta; order Orthoptera; family Acrididae; genus Schistocerca; species Schistocerca piceifrons. The sequence continues at coordinate 109,460,052 of NC_060138.1, read as the reverse complement.
TGGAGAAGAAATAAAAACTTTGAGGTTCGCCGATGACATTGTAATTCTGTCAGAGACAGCAAAGGACTTGGAAGAGCAGTTGAACGGAATGGACAGTGTCTTGAAAGGAGGATATAAGATAAACATCAACAAAAGTAAAACGAGGATAATGGAATGTAGTCAAATTAAATCGGGTGTTGCTGAGGGGATTAGATTGGGAAATGAGACACTTAAAGTAGTAAAGGAGTTTTGCTATTTAGGGAGTAAAATAACTGATGATGGTCGAAGTAGAGAGGATATAAAATGTAGACTGGCAATGGCAAGGAAATCGTTTCTGAAGAAGAGAAATTTGTTAACATCGAGTATAGATTTAAGTGTCAGGAAGTCGTTTCTGAAAGTATTTGTATGGAGTGTAGCCATGTATAGAAGTGAAACATGGACGATAACCAGTTTGGACAAGAAGAGAATAGAAGGTTTCGAAATGTGGTGCTACAGAAGAATGCTGAAGATAAGGTGGGTAGATCACGTAACTAATGAGGAGGTATTGAATAGGATTGGAGAGAAGAGAAGTTTGTGGCACAACTTGACTAGAAGAAGGGATCGGTTGATAGGACATGTTTTGAGGCATCAAGGGATCACAAATTTAGCATTGGAGGGCAGCGTGGAGGGTAAAAGTCGTAGAGGGAGACCAAGTGATCAATACACTAAGCAGATTCAGAAGGATGTAGGTTGCAGTAGGTACTGGGAGATGAAGAAGCTTGCACAGGATAGAGTAGCATGGAGAGCTGCATCAAACCAGTCTCAGGACTGAAGACCACAACAACAACAACTTGAAAGATTTGCAAGAATGTGAATTAATCACAGTGAGCACGTCGTACAGCGTCAACAGGTAGCTATCACGTGACATAGCTACCCATATATTGCATGGGGGCTTAATTAAATATAAAATGCAAATAATTTTATTTTTAGTAGCTGTCTGTCCGGTTACGAAGTCTCGTAACCGGTTGGCCCTGACTAGTATTAGTACGCAATCTGACTGCATAGAATAACGACAAAGAATGAAAGGAAATTTCCGTTACCACAATTAATTAATTAAGTCCCCAGCAACTATGAAAGCTACGAAACAACAAGGCACAAGTGTAGCTGTTCTGAGTGTGGAAGTGTGACTCAACGTACACATCTGGCACGGTTCTTCCTCAATACGACAAGATGCTTTAAACGCCATTTACAATGAAGTAATTAAAAAAACCAGAAATACTATGATTGCACATAGAAACCAGAATTACACTCTAATACATGAACACAAGCCAGATGCTTTGTTGACTGAACCTGTGACCAAGAGACATTGTTAGTTAGGAAATTTAAAAATGATAAAAAAATGTTTTTTACCTTCATATATTGACGAAAAATACATTCTCATCATTACAACATCCCCATTCGAACAACATCTGCTGTCTAGCCCATCAAAACAACTGCACGCGACTGGCCTCAAATAGTACAGCCATCAACATCCTCTCAACAAGCACTAACCACCACAACAACTCAACAAGCAGTGCCAGTGGAGGCGGCGGAATAAAACTCTTTGGCGCAATCTCTGGCGCTGTGACTCAGTGTAGCCACCTTTCAATATGAATAGGTATTTCTTTCGCAACAGATGGAGAGCGGAAATATCGGAAGTTAAAAGAGCCAAATCCCACATTCGTCAGGAGAATCGAAAGACAATGTATCTCTTTTTCTACACAACTTACTATAATTTATTAAGTACGTTCTAAGTGTCATACCAACGAGCTGTCTGGTTCTATGTTCCAATAAGAAAGCTTTTATTTGTGACAATATAAGAAGAGAAACACATCAGTAATGCTTCAACTAATAGAACTATAATTTAAAAAAAAAACACTTCATATATCATGTTAACTCAATCATTTGTCGTTACTAGGCAGAACAACACTATAATAAATGAACAGCACACTAATTTTTTACGTGATGACAAAATTACATCAAAGAAAAACTCTCTCAGCAGTGTGTTATGTTTCCTACACAACTTACTACCAGAAGTTACAAAATTTACTGTAGAGCTCGCTATGCTTGAGCAATAAATGGCAACACTGTTTATAAGTCTTTCTCTGTTGCTTATGATATACATGGCTGGGCTTGCAGATGAAGTACAACACGGCACACATGTTCCTCTTTTGAATGTACCGATTACTTTTTCCATTGTTCTGTTTCGGAGTAACAATTTTTAACTGCTGGTTGAGATGAATGAGTATAAGACACTTTGATCATACTACATTGGGAGACCTGGCTCGCCTGCATTTTCAACAATGTTTCAAAAGCATCTTCAAAATCTAAGGAGTCAGTTATCTGCATTTAAATTACATTTTATATAATAATGTTATTTTGTCTGTTGATTCCTACTACCCTTTTTAATATTTTTGAAAGGAAAATCACGTCGTTAAATTACAAAAATGTTTTATTGATCCATAAAAACTATACATGCACCCTGTTTCCCACAAAACTTGTATCAACTAATTGGTGACGAATAAAATATAAACTCCAGACGAAAGCACTACTTGGCACAAAGATCATGCGCCTTCTAGTAACGAATGAAACATTTTGTCCACGATTTAGCACCTGCAACAAATCTAAGGACATGAAAGAGGTACCGAGAACAGCACTTATAGCGGGTTTTATGGAAAAAAAGGTACTTAGAACGTTTGTCATTCCCACTGTTAACGTTTTTACCAATACTTTCTCGCGTAAGAATATCGGATACGTACTTTTTTAAGCGCTCTGTATATCCATCAAGTATGAATACCAATTACCTACTATACCCTGTTCACCATAAGAATAAACCTGATGGAAACGTCACGCCATGTATTCTTGCACGTCCGCTTGAATCTCATTGGATTTCGTTTCACGCGGAGCGACAGCAAAGCTGTGATCAGTACAGTCAAGTACGATAATCAGGACACGTTTTATCCTGTGTTACACGCCCATAAACTGAGCGATAACGCGGGACAACAGCTTTAAAGGCGCATTAAACTTGGGGCAGCACTGGCCAGCTTGCGGTACAACTAACCTATAATGATGTGACCAATCGCATTTCAGGCGTAAAAAGAGACGAATAAAAAAGCAATATAGCTTCGAACGTCATTCAATTTTTAAAGAGAATGAAATAATATTCGGCAAAACTCCAGCACTACCACACGTTTCTTAGGCGACTAGACGAAAGTATAAAATGCTCTCGTTCCAGCCTGACATATTATTCTAATTACAAACAAGAGTGATAAAAATTTCTAACGTAAGCACAGGGTAATTTTTTTTCTGAATGCGCTGTAAAAGCATACTACAGCGCTTTTATCGTACTGCTGAATACTGAAGCCACTGAAGGTATTAATTTCAGTCAATGCCCCGATAGCTGTGTGATCAGCGTGACGGATTGCCGTCCTACGGGCCCGGGTTAGATTTCCGGCTGGGATGGAGATTTTCTCCGCTCAGGGACTGGGTGTTGTGTTGTCTTCATCATCATTTCATCCCCATGCGGCGCGCAGGTCGCCGACTGTGGCGTAGAATGTAATAAGACATGCACCAAGGCGGCCGGACCTGCCCCGCAAGGGGCTCCCAGCCAATGACGCCAAACGCTCATTTCCATTTCAATTACAGTCAGTCGTCTGGTAATCTCTTAGCTCCTTCCTTATCCGAATCGGGGAAATACAGTTCAGTCGGGAAGTGTCACCTGCTACGTTGATAACGAGCCTATCAACAACAGGCTCCACGAAGCCAACCAGGCACCGCATTTTCTCATCTTCTTTTATGACGAGCCGTTATATACCCCGCCAGCGTTCGGCAGTGACACGTGAAAAACCTGCGTGCGTTAGCTCTAGTACGTCTGGCAGCTTAACAGTCTCGTTACTTCTCAACCCAAATCCCGTAACTTGGTTCCAGATCAATTCTGTTGGGCTCATATTGTAATGTTACAGTGGAAAATGTAAAAGTGCAGCATTTCTGCGAAAATCGTTGTTTCTCATGCTACTATGACACTTATTTACGTCTGTGGTATAGAACGATGGACGTAGTCCAAATAAAGAGTATTTGGTGTTTCATTTTTGCCTTAAAAATTAAATTGTTATGTTTCCTTAATTCAACCAACTTTTAGTAACAGTCTTTCATAAAATATCGGTAAATAAGAATTTGTATTCGAAATGAAAGCAGTAACTTCGCGTGCAATATGTAATTAGCAGCAAGAAGACGTGCATTATTCATAAAAAATCATGATGTTTTTCACAATTACGATATGTAATTATTTCAAACTGAACGAGAAAAAACAATGACTGAGACGAGATTTGAACTAGAGAACCACGAACGGTAATAAGAATTACAGTTTTTCACGCTACCAGTTCCGCTTTACTTGCAGTCCCTCGAAAAACTTCAAAACAGACCATCTCTGTAAATTTACGAAAAACATTAAGAACAACCCATTTCTCGGTATTTTTAACGTTGATCCACACGCGTGCTTCATTACGGAACACGAAGGAGCCTCAGCCATTTTCATACTGCTCACTAACATCACGACAATCAGAGTACAACAAACCAGAGGCTGAGACTGTAAACAATGCTTTAAACAAAAACTACATGGTTACAGCGTGATGAAGGAAAACGTTGATGGCTGTTAATGCATTTGGATATCTTAAAGTTTCATTTAACATAACTTAGTAACAATAATTCTAATACATAAGTAGGACCTACTTCCAAGAGCGTAACAACACCAGTAACAACACCAGCGTACGTGTGCTACGACTGCTGATCAGTCATTGCGTTTGTGTTTGTCTACATCAGGTTCATTCTTATGATTAACGGAGTGTGGTAGGCCTAAAGTCGGAAAGGTTTAAGAACTGTGTACCACTGGACGGACAGAAGGAATAACACTGTCGTCGCGCTATCACTAGCAATTACTGTGTTCATTATGCCGTGTGTTTGATGAGATGGGATGCATGGCTACGTCTCCCACCGAGTCGGTAGAGGGACGAGGACTGACGGCTAACAATGCCACTCTCCGTCGAGGGAGAACAATTGAACAAAGAAGCCTTCACGTCTCTGTAAACCACTTTTGCGTCATTTGTTTCCTCAGCGCTGACGGCCAAACGCCGCGAGACAATTTATGTAAGTGCCTTTCTGGAAAAAAGGAAGATCCTCCTCTTCTCCTCCTCTGACGGCAGTCCTGCTTCAAAATTAAAATACTTTAATGGAAAACAGTCCGCTGAGGGCGCTCTAACCACCAACAGCCTGGTGCTCGTGTGGAATATTCAACGGACGCTGTTGTTCCCTACTAAATGGTGCGATAAAGGGCGAGTAATTGCGCTGTTTTGTTTGCCGCAGGGACAATCGTCGTGACTGATGGGGCCTTTGATTTACCGTAACACGTTTGCGACATTATAAGTCGAATCGGCGCATTAATCAGCGCGAACTGTAATTTTCCTCAGTGAATCAAAGGCTCGTCTGCCGTAGTCGCAAGTCGAAAGCACTGAAATGTCCATTGCCAGCAAGTGCAATTTTTCTTTCTTTCTTTCTTTCTTTTTTTTTTTAAAAAAAAAAAAAAAAACGCCAGACTGAATTTCGCTTGTTTGGTTTCTCATTTACTTCGCACCTCTCGAATCGGTGGAAGGTGCTTAAAACTTTAGTTTGACGTTACAGCTAGATGACACGGGCTCTTAAAACTCAGTTTAGTCCATATGATGCTGCCTCTTTATAACTGATTTAAGACTCGCTGCTCTGAAGTATTTTAGGTGTAAACGTTTCGATTTACCGAAATTTCTCCGATTTCATCACGATCGTTACCGTACCTGAAATGTATTTTCGGGAAGTAATGTGTTTTTTGCCTCATCTTGCAACGCAAGAGTAAGCCAAGTGATGTACAACAGCGTTCGTGTAACGACTACTTTTGGAGACGAGTATTTTTCTGACTCTGTCACTCTCTCTCAGCAAAACTGTAACAACCAAAGATGATCTTGTCTGAAATATACTCCTTCCTGAAAGTCAACTTGGTGGTGTTCCCACGCTGAAGAACAGTAATCAACTATCGATATAACAAAGTTTCTTTTTAGTGGCGAGCTTCGAAAATGTACTTCCTGAGTAACTCAGTGAATTTAAGTCTTGTATCTGCTCTGCTCATAATAGCAAAATCAAAAGAAAAATCTACTAAGTTGCCGGCCGGGATGGCCGAGCGGTTCTAGGCACTAAAGTCTGGAACCACGCGACCACTACGCTCGCAGGTTCGAATCCTGCCTCGGGCATGGATGTGTGTGATGTCTTTAGGTTAGTTAGGTGTAAGTAGTTCTAAGTTCTGGGGTACTGATGATCTCAGAAGTTAAGTCTCATAGTGCTCAGAGCCATTTGAACCATTTTTTTCGCCTAGTATGTTAGCACATAAAGCCAAAGTAATGAAGAATTAAGTTGCAGAACGGCTTACTTAACGAAATTTCATTAGATGTGATCTACTGATGCTTCAGAGGCCAGTAACTAAGAAAACGTTTTCTGGGATTGTATGAAAATGAAATGTGATTTTTTTAAATTTATTGGCTTTCGGGAGGTGCCCATTCAGCCAGCTCAACAGTGGAATGTCAAATATGACGATACGAACGTGAGGACAACACAACACCCAGTCCCCAAGCGGTGAATATCTCCAACTCAGCCGGGAAAAATACGTGAACTCTCCTGAAATCGTAAACAACGATGTAGATAATTTCCCAGTGGAGTTAGTATAAGCAGACACACTGCAAAGAGAGAGAGAGATGAGGGGGGAGGGGGGGGGGGAGGGAGAGAGGAAGAGAGACAGAGAGAGAGAGAGAAACGGCAACGACTGTGACCGGTTGGTGTAGCTTTTGTTGAGGGCTACCAGAAGATATAATTATGCAACAGAAACAGTAAACGATACAGTACCGAACAGTATTAAATAAGGTTATGGAACGACAAAGACGTATAGAATAACAGTTGAAAAGAAATAACGTTTAATGATTGTAGCAGCTTGTCCAATGACTGTTTTCATCATCCGTTCCTTTGTTTCCAGTGTATTTATATTTCAGACTTGATTATAACCACATATGTATTTGTGTTGATTGCAATACAAAGAAGCTGCTAGGTAACTTACTTCAGCTTAACTGAAATTGGTTATCTAGCTGCGTGTTTATAGTGTGAAGACGCATCCAGCAGTTGTCAACCGCTCTTATCGAGGAATGGAACGGCCTACAGGAAGAACTTCTTACCAGTATTGTGATTGGCACGGGAATACGTTGCGGAGCATGTATTACCGTCCGTTCTGATCCTTTCCCTATTTTGAACTATTATATTCATGACTATCAGTTGAAGTTGGTTCTGCAATGTAATACGCTAAGGTAATGGTGTTGTCCGCAAATAGTGGCTAGGGGTGCTGCCTTTGGATCACGCGGTCCCAGGTTCAATTCTCGGCAGGGTCGGGGGGTTTTCTGCTCCCGGGGAATGGTGTTTGCGTTGCCCTTATCATTTCATTATCAGTCGTAAGGAGGCGAGGCCGTACAGCTAAGAGATTGGCAATTTTTACAAGCGCTGTAACGACGCCTTTCAGCGCCCCACAAACCAAATATCATTATCATAATGCTGTGCTCCCCCCCCCCCCCCTCCCTACGAACCCCGGAAATTGGCGTTGGTGGGGAGGCTGGCGTGCCTCAACGATACAGATAGCCATACCGTAGATGCAACTACAACGGAGGGGTATCTGTTGACAGGCCAGACAAACATGTGGTTCCTGAAGAGGGGCAGCAGCCTTTTCAGTAGTTGCAGGGGCAACAGTCTGGATGATTGACCGATCTGGCCTAGTAACACTAACCAAAATAGCCTTGCTGTTCTGGTACAGCGAACGGCTGAAAGCAAGGGGAAACTACAGCCGTAATTTTTCCCGAGGGCATGCAGCTTTACTGTATGATTAAATGATGATGGCGTCCTCTTGGGTAAAATATTCCGGAAGTAAAATAGTCCCCCATTCGGATCTACGGGCGGGGACTACTCAGGAGGACGTTGATATAAGGAGAAAGAAAACCGGCGTTCTACGGATCTGAGCGTGGAATGTCAGATCCCTTAATCGGGAAGGTAGATTAGAAAACTTAAAAAGGGAAATCGATAGGTTAAAGTTAGATATAGTGGGAATTAGTGAAGTTCGGTGGCAGGAGGAACAAGACTTTTGGTCAGGTGACTACAGGGTTATAAATACAAAATCAAATAGGGGAGATGCAGGAGTAGGTTTAATAATGAAAAAAAAAAATAGGAGTACGGGTAGGCTACTACAAACAACATAGTGAACGCATTATTGTGGCCAAGATAGACACGAAGCCCACGCCTACTACAATAGTACAAGTTTATATGCCAACTAGCTCTGCAGATGACGAAGAAATTGATGAAATGTATGATATAAAAGAAATTATTCAGGTAGTGAAGGGAGACCAAAATTTAATAGTCATGGGTGACTGGAATTCAAGCGTAGGAAAAGGGAGAGAAGGAAACATTGTAGATGAATATGGATTGGGGCTAAGAAATGAAAGAGGAAGCCGCCTGGTAGAATTTTGCGCAGGGCATAACTTGATCATAGCTAACACTTGGTTCAAGAATCATGAAAGAAGGTTGTAAACATGGAAGAACCCTGGAGCTACTAAAAGGTATCAGATAGATTATACAATGGTAAGACAGATATTTAGGAACCAGGTTTTAAATTGTAAGACATTTCCAGGGGCAGATGTGGACTCTGACCACAATCTATTGGTTATGAAATGTAGATTAAAACTGAAGAAACTGCAAAAAGGTGGGAATTTAAGGAGATGGGACCTGGATAAACTGAAAGAACCAGAGGTTGTACAGAGTTTCAGGGAGAGCATAAGGGAACAATTGACAGGAATGGGGTAACGAAATACAGTAGAAGAAGAATGGGTAACTTTGAGGTATGAAATAGTCAAGGCAGCAGAGGATCAAATAGGTAAAAAGATGAGGGCTAGTAGAAACCCTTGGGTAACAAAAGAAATATTGAATTTAATTGATGAAAGGAGAAAATATAAAAATGCAGTAAATGAAGCAGGCAAAAAGGAATACAAACGTCTCAAAAATGATATCGACAGGAAGTGCAAAATGGCTAAGCAGGGTTGGCTAGAGGACAAATGTAAGGCTTATCTCAATAGGGGTAAGATAGATACTTCGTACAGGAAAATTAAAGAGACCTTTGGAGAAAAGAGAACCACTTGCATGAATATCAAGAGCTCAGATGGAAACCCAGTTCTAAGCAAAGAAGGGAAAGCAGAAAGGTCGAAGGAGTATATAGAGGGGCTATACAAGGGCAATGTACTTGCGGACAATATTATGGAAATGGAAGAGGATGTAGATGGAGATGAAATGGGAGATATGATACTGAGTGAAGAGTTTGACAGAGCACTGAAAGACCTGACTCGAAACAAGGCCCCCGGAGTAGACAACATTCCATTAGAACTACTGACAGCCTTGGGAGAGCCAGTCCTGACAAAACTCTACCATCTGGTGAGCAAGATGTATGAGACAGGCGAAATACCCTTAGACTTCAAGAAGAATATAATAATTCCAATCCCAAAGAAAGCAGGTGTTGACAGATATGAAAATTACCGAACTATCAGTTTAATAGGTCACAGCTGCAAAATACTAAAGCGAATTCTTTACAGACGAATGAAAAAACTGGTAGAAGCCGACCTCGGGGAAGATCAGTTTGGATTCCGTAGAAATGTTGGAACACGTGAGGCAATACTGATCCTACGACTTATCTTAGAAGAAAGATTAAGGAAAGGCAAACCTACGTTTCTAGCATTTGTAGACTTACAAGGGGAGGCCGCCAATTGTGAAATTCAGATTCTATTCGTACTGCGCATAATAAGAGCTCATGGCCAGAGGTGTAATGTGGCAAAGCACCAAGATAGACTTCTTAGCCGTTCTCGAGAAAATCGATAGTTAAAAGAAACCGTTACGGTGAAATACTCTCTACGATTAATAATTTCCTACAGCCTCGTGGCGCAACGGTAAGCGCTCGGGTTCGTAACCCGAGGGTCGCTGGATCGAATCTCGCGCCGTGCCACTTTTTTTTATTGTTTGTTTTTTGTAATTCAAATGTATATACCATACGTACAAAAGAAAGAATTTCACTTTCTGATCGACTCTTGGGGTGGGCAAATGAACCCGGCGTTATACAATGAGATGTTCCAGGTCGATAAGAAGTTACCAACGTGCACTATAAAAGTCATTCCTCCGAAGTGCACTCCTCTCGTCCAACCGTGTGACGTGTATTTTTAGCGACAGGTAAAAAATTTGATCAAGCGCCTTCAAAATTGTGCTTTTTTAATCGAGCGAAACCGTGACATCAACTCCAGAGACGATTGCATAAAAATCCAATCCATCGTCCACCACAACAACATCAACAATGCTGTGCTGGGACTTAAATCGATGATGACACACTATTTGTTCTTGTATTAACGTCTCAATATGGCTTTTGACGCAAAATTTGCCTAAGGCGTATTGTATGATTTTAGTCCATTGGTTCTCTATATTTTCAGTTCCTGATACGAATGTTTGTTGTCGACTATTAATCATCACACTACGCCAGAGCACACTGATTACACAGAATTATTTTTCGAACTTTCTCTTAACGTTAACCTGTAACAACCGCAGTCACTGATGGTCAAACAGCCTTATGCCAACTTGTTTTCTCCTATAACTGATTCGAACATTTGGGGATGTTTGTCACTGCAAGATCTGAAATGTTACTCCTATGAGACAGTCCGTTAACAGCTTCAGGCCTGTGCTAGTGTTAGGTGCCAGTATAAATGGATTTCCAAGAAATGTTTTAACTAAAGAAACAACCACTTTCCATAAAAACGTTTCGTAATTTGTTGCTGAATGAGTCTCAGTTCTCTAAACCTTTTCCCCTATCATCTCCGCAAAAGATCATACCATCTCAAGAACAAGGTATCAGTTCAAAACGATCATAATTGACAATTCGATATTCCTAAACTATAGAAAAGAAAGGCAGCTCTATTAATATTTCATAGCAGACTACGAAGGAGAATCTAATGGCTTCTGTCGATGTGTCGGACATATGGCTCGGTAAAGTCTTATATTTGGAAATCAGTGTAATAACTGATACTGTGTTGCACTGTGTCAGATGATTTCCTTACTTAAAAAAGCCATCACAGTTTCTGGCTTCACACATTTGTGACTTATTGCCATCTCCTGAAAGTTAATTAATGTTCAAGCTTTCCTCGAAACATCTCATGATATACATTAGAATGTTGCCATGTACTTGTTCTGTCATTAAAATGTGTTCAAAGCGCTTCAACCTTTAAATGTACCACTCTTCTTTATTACTGCTCAGAAATATAATATTTTTGTATAAATTTAAACTTATCTTTCTCTCTGCAATATTTGGCGAGAATATTTTCACGGTTTTCAGATATATGGGTACTCAATAGTACCTTAAAAATGTAATTAAAATGGCACCCGGCTATCTCCATATCTCTAAAAGCTTATGAATAGAATTTCATTTCTTACAATATTACCAGTTCACATAGTGATGCGTAATTGCATATAATATTTAAACTAAATAGCGTTCTGTGGTGATCTTAAACACGCACAAGCAAAACAAAAAAATATGCAGTAGATGCATTGTTATAGATAAATACAGAAAATTACAAATAAATTAATTTGTGTATTTCGTATGAATGTACTCAAAATTAGCAACTTTTATGCATGGGTTTTCATGGTTGTTGTTAATGGGGAGCAATAATTGTACGAAGCGATGTATTAATAGTAATTAAACGCCCAACGTCCAGATTGGCTAATTTCAATGCTAAATAACTCGGAAATGGTGCATCGTATCGCACTTTTGTCTTAGCATTTATGCCTCAGTACAACCTTGTAATGTTGTTGCAGTAATTTGTTCTGATTGGGGTGCTGATATTCAAGACCATAAAAGTGGGTTAAAAGCTGTGATCTATCTGAGGAAGTTAACCTTGCATTACTGTGCAACTGTTTCACCAGGTATCCAGTCTAGCTTACCAAATTCCCAACCAGACTAACATTAATTATAATCTTTTAGTACTCATCTTACGACAACCGGTGATATATATATATATATATATATATATATATATATATATATATATATATAAAAAGACAATTTAAATAAAAAGAAATAAATCAGTTTATATTTTGACATTTATTTTAACATTGATCATTCTTCCGTTAAAATTTCAGCATATCAAACTTGATTCATAACTGGTGCCTTATTTAGGATTGTGAAAATGTGAGTTTGTAATCATACGGAACACTTCAAATAGGGAGCCAAGATTGGGAGACTACATACAACACTGCATTCATAAAATAACACACGAAGAACATTGAAACATATCCAAGAGGAAATTAACCACAACCAACCGATTCAATTTTCACACAAAGAAGTTACGTTCGTAGCGCAATCCTGTCCGTCATGAAATTACCACACACTGGTATACTAAATTCGTACTAACTCTCTGTGAAATCTTCCCGAAAAGAATAGCTGAGGGCTACTTTGATGCTTACACCACATGCTTCACGTGGTCAACTTGGTTTACACAAAGAGTGTAATTCCACAATAATTTTGATAATTAAAATAAATTACATCGCAACATAATTTACGAAAGAAAAACCTCGGACTGGTTACTATCGTCTTATTATTAACCTGATGGGTCAAACAATTGTATAAGCACGTGGTACTGGTCTCACAAAGTACACCCCACGTGGGTAGAACATAAAGAAAAGTTGCTATATTGAAATATATTGTCAAGACGAGACGTTATAATCTCATGCACATTTGCATTTAAGATTGATGATCTTAGAATTACTGATCAACACGTGGTTCCACTTTACTCACAAAGTAGTGACAAAGCAACTACCGGAATATATTCTGAACTGTACACTCGAATTACACTGCGTTGCAATTTAAGATAACACTAGATATTTTAGAGCTAAACCTGAAATAAAGGTGATTAAATTTTCAGTTAGGCTGAACTTAAGAAATCCATTGTCCTACGGACTTAGCAGACACGCGCTTAGCCGGAGATCTTACCACTTCAGACGCTCGCCACGGACAGACTGACCTGGCCCCTACCGAGCGTGCTTAACAGATACAGACGGAAGTGACCAGAGAGGCAGCTTCCTATACCAACATGACAAGGGACGGACAGGACCATACTAAGAATAGAAACCTCTCTGCTTTTAGAAAGCATAGCTACCTGTTCTGACGTAGGTCCTACTGTTCTCTAGCAGACAGGCTTGTCTGCTACCATCAAGCATGCAACTAGAAATACATTTGCCCATTCATCCTCTCACACAAAAGGGAAGGGGGATGACAGTACCTTATCATATACAGTATATAAAAGAAAGTGGATGTAGGTTCCCTTATGAGACTGTGTGACATGAATTACATATAAACTGTGTTTCAAAGTGTAGTAGTGTGACATATCGTTCTTGTTTATGTGTAAAAGTAACACGTTGCACTGCTCAGTCTCCTCCCAGATAGTCAGAAACACCACAGTAAATTTAGAAGAAGAATTTATGCCGTAAATGACAACATATTTAAGAAATTAACATGAAAGGAATCCAACAGAGACCTGCCTTAAAACTTCCCTTCATGCGTTTCAGACATTTTCTGACCGCCCTGTATAATATATGTGTATGAGAAAACAACAGTTTCTTTACACAGAAACGGAATATTGACGAAACAGGTAACCACAAATAAAAGAATCTGCCGTAGGTAGTCATTCACTGATGGTGTTCAGTGCATACATGGACTAGATATTTTGGAGATGATAATTGAAAGCTGATCCAGTATACTGTCCATGTAAAATTATATTACTACTTGCGTTATTGTATGGCACGAATGATAATATATGCCGGTGAAGATAACCTACTATATGCCGTTTGTGTCTGAAACTGGGAACATACATTATTTCAGCTAGGCAATGAATTAAAATACTCGGTTCCACACTCAAAGAAACTACCGCATATGAACCAGATATCGTAGTGAAATTCAAGGCAGGCAGTAGTGGCTTCTGTGTTCTCAACAAGTTACTGACCATTCGAATCGTGTCCTAAGCATGTTGAACCAACGGCGCCTCCTCGACAGCCGCTGTTGTGTATGAGCGTCTGCAGCAGGCACCACCTCGTTCATGCACCATGCTGACTGCTTGCTGTTCGTCAGCGACGAAGACTGGAATTTCCTCGCCAAGACCGCAACTGGACGTCCAGTGCGTGGTGACAGGTGGCCTTTTCAGGTGAATCACGTTTTATACTCAACCGGACACATAGCCATTGGCGTGTACGGTCTGAAAACAAACGCCCTGCAACCAGGAGGGAGTATTATCGTCTGACGAATGTTTTTGTAGCCTTCTCTGGGTGATCATGTCGTTCTGGGAGGCACAACGGATGAACACAGGTATGCATCTATCCATGGGGACCACGCCACCCTTTCATGCCGTTTGTTTTTCCTCGGCACGACGGTGTCTACCAGCAAGTCAATTCAGCGTGTCACACAGCTCGTAGTGTATGTGTGCGGTTCGAAGAGCACCAGGATAAGTTTACAGTACTCCCGTGGCCACCAAACTTCCCGTATTTAAACCCAGTCCACAATCTGTGGGACCAACTCGGGCGGTCTGTTCGTGTCATGGAGCCTCAACAGAAATCTGTCGCAGATGGCCACTACACTGGAGTCGGCATGGCTCCATTTCCATGTCGGTACGTTGCAGAACCACACTGACTGTCTTTCTGCACGTCTCGCTGTGCGAAAGATGGCTATTCGGGCTTTTGATACTTGGTGACATTAAAGTGACTGAACAGTGTGTGTGTCGCAGTCTAACGGTCATACATGCATAGCAAAAAGTGCAAAGTACATGTGTATTGAGTGATATGAAGATAATTTTTATTTCATCCATCTTCAGCAACTGTACTTGTATACATCGAAATAATTATCTAACAGTTGCACAAAAGAAACTTAATTTTTTAATCGGTTTGACGCACTTGGTACCCTCCTTAAGAAGCTTATTATTGTCGCATTATTTGCGAGTGTCAGCAATAAGACGCATGCAACATACTGCTGTGGTCATGAGGTTCATAGTGCCTGTACAAAAATGGGGTACGGAAACCAAAGAATAAGGGCAGACACCAACTGGATGTTCATGCATGCGTTTCACAAACTGTAATCTCCACCACACTGTGTCTCGCGTTATCGCCAGGATTTCAGATAAGTAATGTAGTTTCTTTAGTAT
The DNA here is from genome assembly GCF_021461385.2 of Schistocerca piceifrons. Lineage (NCBI taxonomy): Eukaryota > Metazoa > Arthropoda > Insecta > Orthoptera > Acrididae > Schistocerca > Schistocerca piceifrons. Next base: position 109,444,741 of record NC_060138.1, on the reverse strand, counting down.
AATATAATCAAAATACTTATGATATTTTAAAAATAATTTAGTTTCGTATGCGAAACAAAATTGAGCGCTTTTCTTTTGGCCTCTCACAGAATTGCGTTTTACCACTGAGGGGGTGGTTAAGAACACTTTGGGAATCACTACTTTATAGAAATAAATGGAAGAAATGTACCCTACAAGGAGCTTTTTTGAAGCCTAAAGAAGAGGAGAATAAAAATAATAATAAGAATTTGTATTTAGAAATAATAATGTATTATATTTCAGTGGTCAGTTATTTAGTTAGTTTTTGCATCGAAATGGTCTCCAAGAAACCAAATGACAAGCTATGAATAGATGTAATCATAAAACTTTAATTACCACATCGAAAAAAGTGAAGCTGTGAACACGAAACTTGGTCACGGTGTCAGGTCTTTTCTACACATTCACCTTTCAGTGCTATACCTTTTTGCAAATTACGGATCCCTAGATGAAACCTTGATTGTAGAAGTCTATGTACTATGGCTGTTTAGTAACTGTTCCACATCACCTCGTCATTCTGGAAACCTTTGCCACACTATGTTATCTTCATCCGAGGAGAATGTTAAGGAGAATTTGAGGCAATATATGACTGTCTGAAGAAATAGCAGAAATATGACTGTGTCCTGCGCACAATCAGCTCATTACTTGTACGGGAAAGAAAACACACTCTCGTGACAAGACTCCCGTAGTTTTGTTACCAGATTTCGGTTGTACGCTCATTTGAAGGTTTGCTCCTTACGAGCACAATACGTTAGCACGACAATGTAGCAGTCCCTCCCCTCCCCCCTTCCAGCGCCCTCCCTTCTCGAGCCCGAAAGAAATTTCCGCTGATGGTTGGGTCTTCGCCTTTTCGACGGTGGTCAATCTAAAATGTTTACACTGCTTAATTCGATCCTCTGTCTCGGTGATCTGTCATGGTGGTATACCTAGCACTCGTCTACGGAATAACTGTCTCAATCAGGCCAGCTTCTGGAACTCATCGGCTAGCAGCTTTTGTCACATTCAAAATGTCGTGAAAGAGGGCGAAAACTGATACACGTCTGATATTAACTTGTTTCCCTATATCCTCTATTGGAATACAGTTGTCTCCAAGCAACAGTCCATTCACTTCGCTCGCGAGTCCCCATTGTTTACAGAAGTGGCCTGTCACTTCGTTCTTCATTTTTCGGACTTATTTGACCCATTAGCGACAGGTAATCATGTGACAATTTGCAACAGCACACTGTAAATATCTAACTATAGTTCTGCAATTCCTCTTCGAATGCGAGCCGGCACTCGAAGTTACTTCATTTCTGTTCGAAGGCATGCTAGTATGCAGATAAAACAGACAAAATCATATTTAGTAGCACTCTCTCTCTACGATTACTAGAAACCAGTCTCAAGTGCCCAATGATGGATAACTGCAATATGATCAACTCAGAGGAGCGATGCGGCTGTCTGGTGCTCTCTACTGCTGTCTGGTGATCTCGACTGCGCATGCTCTGATGTGCCGGCCATCCCTGCCAGCACTCCGGGTGCTACGTTGCTCTCACAACACTTGGTCAGTATTTTTCCTTTGAAAGAATTTGTAAATTACTGCGCAAGCAACAGGTTAATTCTGAACACGATCGGCTGAAGAAGTTGTTTTCCAGAACATCTTTTTAAGGAGAAAGTGAGAGACTTAGGTAGACATACTACAGATTTAAATGTAACAAGGGGAGGGCGTGGTACAGAGCTCACTGATTTGGTCGAAAGTATGTCAGTAGAAACAGGAAGATACCCCTTTCAAGTTCGTAGAATATTTCCGCTCAGTTAGCCATAGGCAAAGGTAAAACTCTCTCTTAGGATTGTCGGCCGGTAGGGCACAGCCGTTCTAGGCGCTTCAGTCTGGAACCGCGCGACCGCTACGGTCTCAGGTTCGAATCCTGCCTCGGGAATGGATGTGTGTGATGTCCTTATTTTAGTTAGGGTTTAGTAGTTCTAAGTTCTAGGGGACTGATGACCTCAAGTGCTCAGAGCCATTTGAACCATTTCTCTTAGGATTTACGAGTAGCGCATCAGCCTGTTTTGAGCTATACGTTACATGTCAGACTCGTGGTGTGGTGCACTGACTGGCAGTTAGTGAGCTCGCGTTCGAAACTGACTGCTACCACCTCTTTTTTTTTCATTTTACTTTAGTCCTGGCAAAGTTAAACTAATAATTATACAATTTAAATATATTTAAAAAGTTCAATTTATATACGAAAAATTTGTAAGTGTGTAGAAATTTCCGTTACAGGCTCATAGGCCTTGTAGATGGAAGGGAGTACATAATATTTTGAATAGCAAACAATGTCCAGAATTATCATCCAACGACGCTATAGGGCATCAAGGTTCTAGGCGCCGGCGAATGTAAATGTATGTATCATACAGCGTGATTCAGTGATGTATTGCAAACTTTGAAGGACGATGGGTAAACATATCAGACAGACGTAAGCGTCCCTGTACCAGGAACGGTGTCGAAAGTTAAGGTGGAAACCGTTCTGATATGTCTGACAGTGAAATAGGTGTAGCGATACTGTTGTTACTAAGACTGTAGGAAATGCAACTCAGAGAGGTTGTAGTATGGACCGAAAAAAAGAAAAAATGGCTCTAACAATGGGCTCTAAAATGCACACCTTAAGAGCTAAGAGTACGTGATCAATGGAAGAGACGTGTTTCACACTAGCGAAGATGAACAAGTCCTCATAGCTCCTCAGTCATGCATTTTAGAGTCCTTGTTTACTACACATATAACACCTCTGGAAGTTGCGTACCCTACATTCTTGGCAACAACAGCATCGGTGCATGTATTCCACTGTCAGAGGTATCAGAATGGTTTACAGTGGTAACTTTCGACACGTTCGTCTCAGAACCAGTAACCCATATTTCCAATTTATCTGCCATTCCTAACAGTCTGGCACATCATCATCCCCCATTCTTCACAGATAGATTTACAGGCCCCGAAGCCTATAACTTTGCTTAGTGATTTGAATCCAAAAAATAAAGTGCGACGGAGTATTAATACGACGATAAATGTAAAATACCTGCACGAGAGATAAATACCAACCCCTCACGGACTGTTGCTGCGTTGTTTCCATTCAATTGCAGAAAAATTACCGCAAGACCTTCTATCAATGGACCGCGCCATTTTGCTTTTGCTCCAGTAGCTGCGTTCTACCGTGCCACAGTATTAAGATATACGTTTACACCAACGTTTTTTCTGCCACTTAAGGAAGGTACACTCCGAACGCACACAATTACCAAGCGTGCAAACGTGTGACGTAACAAATTCCAGGAGGGCACTCACGACTCGACTAGCTTCGCACACCTGATATTGATCAGAAGTTGTCTGAACGTTGTAGAGGTTAAAGTGCCTTGGAAAATGGACAATCTCGAAAAAATTATTAATGATATACGAGGGTTGCCCAGAAAGTAATGCACCGCATTTTTTCTTCAACCATTCTTTATTGAATATAACAAGAATGACACGCACAAAAGAATGTGTTTGCCGTACACACCCTATTCTCCATGTAATCTCCATCCCGTTCTATTGCCTTCCTCCAGCGCGAAACAAGGGCGTGTATATCCTGTCGGTACCAGCCTTTGTCCTGGTGGCGGAGCCAGTGCTTCATTGTATGAATCACCTCCTCATCGTCCTCAGAATGTCTTCCACGAATGCCACCTTTAATTGTCCAAACAAGTAGAAGTCCGAGGGGGCTAAGTCAGGGCTGTCAGATGTGACAGCCGTGGGTAGTCTCCCCGACCGCTGCAAATCGTGGAGCTCCGCCGAACCGCCTTCTCATGGACTCACTCTCCTTGTCCAGCGACTATCTGTACTTCTGACGACAACAGGTACTCCATAGACTTTGCACAAGCGTTTGTGAATACTCGCCAAAGTTTGTTTCCCTGCAGTCAGAAATTCAGTGACGGCACGTTGCTTGTAACGTACATCACCTACAGATGGCAACTGTCCTGCAGCTACGCCATCTGTCGGGAGTGACGGAAACTTGGAACGCTCACTCAGGAGTGTCAACTGCCAAGAAACAATTTAGTAAGCAATACTTGTCAGATCAAAAGAATGCGCCAAGAGGCACAAGCCCTGACGCTAAAGGAAGCTTTCCAGTATAAGCCAAGGGGTAACATCGAGTGGGAACTTAGAAATCGAACATTAAAGTGTTTTCGTGTCGAAGAACCAGCTGATGAAAATATCCAGAACGGCTATTATAGAAGCTCAGCCTCGACCTAGAACGGTGTATAAGCAAGAGATTGTGAGAGAGGAGGCACAGAGAGAGCAGTAGTGGCCGCTTTGAGGAGACACCGTGTAGCTAAGCCAGGCAGCAGCAGCAGAAGAATGCAGAAGTAATATTCTCAGCGAGAAGTCGGTGATCACGTCTGGTGACACGCACATCAACTGCAAGATAAGTAATCATTATCTATTCTGGCAAATAGCTTTGAACATAGACTATGTGTCTTTGCCTCAAAGAGTAGATAGCATTTGTAGTTTCGTAATTTACAAGAACAATTTACGGAATAGTAACTGTCTTTTGTAAGCTTAGGCGAGTGGCCTATTGATAAGAATAAATTGAGTCTGACATTTGTTAAAGAAGGGATTAGGAACTGGCACCGCTTTCATAAGTTATCAAAGAGATAATAAATGAATTAAATAAATACTGAACTCTTCAGCATACCCATCCTGCCAGTAATCCTAAAAGATTACCACTGCAACCAATAACCACAGTTCTACCTCGGAGAGCTTTCTCCATCTGCGACAGCAAAGGTGGAAATCCCAACAACCCTCAGATCGTCGTTGACGTTCCGATTGCACTACAAAACTGTGCTGGGCGCCACAGGAGACGTAAAGTTTCGCATTCGTAGCTTTGAGGGGAAAAAAATGCGGTGCATTGCTTTCTGGGCAACCCTCGTAGAAGTTACCCGAGTATGAGGACAGTAAAACGTGACTAGTGTAAAAATTTAAATGCGAATTTACCAGGAATTGATTGAGTTTTATAAGACGACTATATATCTGGAAGCAACCGTTTTGAGGTGAAAATATTCAGATTATTCAGTGGGGCAGTGACTGTATTTTATAGTGTCTCTATAGTTTGACAAGATAAAATGGTGCAAGATGATCGAAATTATCAGACAAATAGGGGTAAGCTGTAGGGTAACATACAATATGTACAAGGGCTGTTCAATAAAGAGTGATCATAATTTTTTTGGCAACATACCTTTGCTCATCCTCCTTCTCAGAGTAGTCACCCATTAATGCGATGCATGTCCCAGCGTTTCTGCCAGTCTTCCAATACATCCTGGAAACAATTTTTTGAGAGGCCCTTCAAAATTGTCCCACAGCTGTTGAAATTTGTGGCAAGTTTCAATGGGACCAAACTGCTGCGGTCATCGGTCCTTACGCTAGCACACTACTTAATTTAAACTAACTTACGCTAAGAATAACACACACACACACACACACACACACACACACATGCCCGAGGGAGGACTCCAACCTCCGACGGGGGCAGCCGCACGAACCGTGGCAAGGCAAGGCACTTAGACTGCACAGCTACCCCACTGGGCCCCACAGCCGTCACCACTGCTTCTGATGCATGATGAATGATAATGCCTTCCACGAAGGCGTTTCTTCATGTTAGGGAACAGAAAAAAGTCACATGGGGCTAAATCCGGAATATAGGGAGGGTGAGGGATCCACTTCGCGTTGATTTTTGCAAGGTATATAGCATCGACATTGGCAATGTGCGGCCGCGCATTATCGTGGTGCAGCATCCAGCCTGATTCATGGAAATGTGGTCTTTTGCGCCTGATATGGACTTACAATGTTTTCAGGACATCCCTGTAGTGTTGTCCAGTTACTGATATGTATGCAGGTACAACATGCTGATAAACCATTCCATGAATATCAAAGAATGAGATGACCATAACTTTCCCAGCAGAAGCAACCACTTTTACTTTTTTGGGGGTTGGCGATGAAGGAGATTTCCACACTTAGCTTTGCTGTTTGCTCAGGATCAAAATGAGGTAGTCAAATTTCATCAGCAGTGATTAAATTTGACAGAAACTCCGGATCTTCCTCTAACATCAATTGCATACAGACCTGCACGCGAATGTCATTTTATTGGGAATCAACAGTCTTGTAACCTATCGCGCACAAACACGTGTCACGTGTTATTTTTCTGTCACCAACGTGTGCGTGTCACTCAATGAAATATTCAGTATTTCAGAAAGTGATCTTAAGCTAATTCGTCGATCCTCTCTCACGATGACAGCAGCAGTGTTGATATTTTCTTCTGTAAGGGCAATAACTGGAGCACCAGGTCCACCTTCCTTTGAAATTGATTGTTTACCCTCTTTAAACATTTTAAACCATCTTCGAGCTGTGCCGTAGGGAAGAATAGACTCTCTATAGGCCTCCTGTAACATTGTATAGGCCTCAGCTGAAGATTTGTTGAGACGAAAGCAGAATTTCAAAGCCACATATTGTTCTTCGCGGTAGGCGATACTGAAAATGTCTGACATTGCTTGCCTCTCATAGGCAGGAACCAACAATGAAGGTGCTACGGCCTGTTTCTTGCACATTAAGCTAACAGAATATCATAAGATTAAAGTTTAGCTCGAGAAATTACAGACCATAAAAATTATGAGAACAAAGAAGGAATAATGAGAGTGGGAGACGAAGAACGAAGTGCTCGGATTAAAAAGGTTGAAAAACAGGGAGGTAGTCTTTAATCCCTAGTGTTCAATCCATGCGTCGAAGAAGCAATTACGGAAACAAACGAAAGATTTAGGAGCGGGATTAAAATTTAAGCTGAAAGGATAATATTCGCTAGCGAAATTGTTATCCTCAGTGTTAAGTGAAGAAGAATTACAGATCCTGCTGAATGGAATGAACTGTCCAATGAGTACAGAATATGGATTGAGAGTAAATCGAAGAAAGACGAAAATAATCAGAAGTATCAGAAATGAGAACATTTTAACATTAGAATTATTGGGGATCACAAAGTGGACGAAGTCCAAGAATTTGATGTTCGTGGTCACCGAATGAGCATTATCGATGACCTCGACTACCTTCTCCGCCGAATTTTGATTTCCCCACTGCGGCTCACCATTCGGATTCGGGACAGGATTCGATTGCCGGTGAGTGTTTCTCCCCTGATTAAATAGTGGCTTGTTTACCTGGTTGCATTGCCACTGTGGATTCTAAAAATTCCTATTTATACTGTACTGTGTGTGGGTAGCTGGCGGTGGTCTCTACTGACTTGTACTATTCTGATCGTTCGTGCTGCCGTTACCTTGTTTTGAATAACCTGCCATCAGTGCCATGTCTCTTTTCATTATTCACAGAGCTGCCACAGGCTAGCCAGGCACCAACATCGGCGCAGCCTGCTGCGTGTCAACAAACATGGGGCGCGCGTCAAATGCTCGCCCACGATTGTTGCCGTTATATAAACTGCGGCCGGGTGGGCGTAGCCTGCCCACCGCCTCTGCCATTACGATACTCATTCCGCTTATTTTTGTTACTACTTGGCTTTATAAGGTCAACAGAATTGACAGTTACTTTCTGGGATCTATACTTGTTTTTATCTAATGTGAAACGTAAGTTTTCTTTTCAAAATGTATAGGATATTACTAAGGGCCAAGAGTTCACGCCAGAAACGAGTCTTATTTATGTACTTTTCGAAATATTTTTTAACGATCTTTGCCTGATGTTGTATGGCTCTGCACTAAATACTCGTTTTCTTCATCTTTCCTGCACCAATATTTCGCAACAAACGCATTTTCAAATTGTGCTAACGTGTGAAAGCTCTCTGCCGTTTTGGATGTCCAAATCTGACCTCACCTTGTATAAAACCTAATACTGGATCATTTGCTGTTCGGACCAAGCCGTAAGCAATATCCTTCTAAAAGATTTTACGAAAATGACTAGATGAGATTTCTCATCTGGGATGCAAACCTGGAATTTTCGGTTCTTTAGAAGTCTTGCTTCTCCTGGAATTTTCGGTTCTTTAGAAGTCTTGCTTCTAGTATAACTGCTGAAAGTGTGGTGTCTGCCGCCAAATTTCCTATAACAGTTTTTCGTGGTACTACGTTTGTGCCAGTCACTATTCCTTGTGCACATACATTTGCATGAGAAGCTGGCCTACGACATTTATCATTAGTCTTACCTGTAGGGCTATTATCATTGCTTTCTTTCCTTAATGTTACTCCATTCTTCTTCTAATTTGTCCAGTTTTGTCTCTATATGTGTTTGCACATGATATTCCCACTTACATAGATGCATTGTGTTCTTTGTTCCGATATAACTTAGTTTGTGTCTTTAATGCTGACGTATTCTGTTGTGTTCGGTAATCGTTTGCCCAACAGTCTTCTGTCGCTGTGTCTCTAACCTGTTATCTATTTTTTTCTCTCGTAAAAATCTTCGTCATGTTTTGTTGCTATGTCATTTACAATAAAGAGCTAAAGAAACTGGTAAACCTGCGTAATATCGTGTAGGACCCCCCAAGCGTACGGAAGAGTCGCAACACGACTTGTCACGGATATGAATAAAGTCTGAAGTAGTGCTGGAGGGAACTGACACCATGAATCCTGCAGGGCTGTCCACAAATCGGTAAGAGTACGAGGGGGTGGAGATCTATTCTGGACAGCACGTTGCAAGGCATCCCATATATGCTCAATAATATTCATATCTGGGAAATTTGGTGACCAGCGGAAACGTTTAAACTCAGAAGAGTGTTCCTGGAGCCACACTGCAGCAATTCTGAACGTGTGGAGTGTCCCATTGTCCTGTTGGAATTGCCCAAGTCCGTAGGAATTCACAATGGACATGAACGGATGCAGGTGAGCAGACAGAATGCTTACGTACGTGTCACCTGTCAGGTCGTATCTAGAGATATCAGAGATCCCATATCACTCAAACTGCACACGCCCCACATCGTTACAGAGCCTCTACCACCTTGAACATTCCCCTGCTGACTTGCGTGGTCCATCCGCTCGATACAGTTTGAGACTCGTCCGACCAGGCATCAACAGTCCAATGTCCCAGGCGAGGCGTAAGGCTTTGTGTCGTGCAGTCATCAAGGGCACACGAGATGGCCTTGGGCTCCGAAAGCCCGTATAGATGATGTTTCGTAGGATGGTTCGAACGTTGACATCTGTTGACGACTCAGCATTGAGATCTGCAGCAATGTGCTGAATGGCTGGACTTCTGTCACGTTGTACGATTCTCTTGAGTCTTCGTTGGTCCCGTTCTTGCAGGACCTTTTTCGACCGTAACGATGCCGGAGATTTGGTTTTTTTACCGGAGTCCTAATATTCACAGCACAATGGTGAAACGATCGTACGGGAAGATCCTACCTCGGAGATGCTGTGTCCCTCCGCTCGTGCGCCGGTTGTAACAACACGTTCAGACTCACCCACATCGTGATAACCTGCCACTGTAGCAGCAGTAGCAGATCTAACAGAGCGCCAGACACTTGTCTTACATAGGCGTTGCCGACCGCAGAGCGGCATTCTGCTTGTTTACATATCTCTGCATTGCCTGTACCACTATGCCTATACCAGTTTCTTTGCCGCGTCAGTGTACTTGTTTGACTACCCGTTGAACTGTGGACTGTAGTGTTGTGTGGCATTGTATCAAAATCATTTGTAAATTTTGTAATCTGTTGTGGCATGTCTTTTACTCCACAGTAAAAGGCCATTAGTTATCCCTTCGAAGTTGCCGTGTATCACTTCTGTGAGGTGATCCGCAACGTCTGTATTCAAAGTGTTCTGCATCTTAGTTATATTATGATCATGTAATCTTGCTGAATTGCTGTCTAGTCTTTGACTGTTTTCATCAGAACTTCTCTCAAGATTTTGTTGTCTTCATAAAGTTTTTGATATAGCTGCACAATGGTCGCGTGTTGAGGTTGCTACTTCGGAACTAGTATTGTTCACCGGCTATGACGTTGCGTCGGTTTGCGGCGCGACAATATCGCTACCGTTACCATGGACATTTTAAACATCAATCTTGGATATAGTGTCTAAAGTGTTCGCTTTGTACGGACTTTCCATGGTTGTCGTTTGAAACATAACCATAACAACGTGTATGAATTTCCGATATCAAGTAAACTCTATCTTATTCGTCTTTGTTCACTATATGAACAGTTTGCAGATAACGCATAGCTGTAACTTACCTCTCCTACTGAAAAATATGTCCCTCCAAACCAAATTGGGTCACGCTATGCGTGTTTTCGCGCTACTACAAAAACGTTTCCGCCATCTTGTGAAACATTTACGTAATGAAAAATTAATACAAAAATAATAAATTTTGAAACTACTAGGAAAGAATCCAACTTCTATGCGTAGCACACAGTGGGTCTCGTAAAAAAATCAGTACTACTCCCAAGTTTAACTTTAACATGGGTTAAGAATGAGTAGTGATATTCTTTGCCTGACGTGGCTGTTTTGCTGCCCTCCGGTAAAACATTTCAGAACCGTTTTTTTTTTCAGATTTTCCTGCTCTGGTTTTAATGCCTCAGAGTATTGGAAAATGTTTCCGTATTGCTGTAGTGTGCTCGGCGTCATGTACTCAGTTACATATACTTATTTATTTAATTTTTTTTTTTTTTGTCATCAGTCTTCTGACTGGTTTGTTGCGGCCCACCGCAAATTTCTCTTCTGTGCTAACCTCTTCATCTCAGAGTAGTACTTGCAATCATTTGCTGGAAGTATTCCAATCTCTGTCTTCCTCTACACTTTTTGCCATCTACAGCTCCCTGTAGTACCCTGGAAGTCATTGCCTCATGTCTCAACACATGTCGTATCATACTGTCTCTCCTTATAAGTGTTTTCCACATATTCCTTTCTTCTCCGATTCAGTGCATAACCTCCTCATTCCTTACCAGTTGCATATAGAATGATACGAACATTAATTTAACAATAGTTTTGTTGCATTGTACATATGTATATAATAAATACGATAAATATATCTGGGTCTACATGTACGTCGTTCCTTAAATGTGACTTGCATTTATTGACGGGCATGGAAAAATTGTAGATTGTTTAGTGGGACATAGAACAATTCAGTAATTTTCAAAATCAGATATGCCCGCAGTTTATGATGATTCTCGATGGAACAGTTAGTCGCAGCACACAAAAGGGAGGGTTGGGTTGGGTTGCTTGGGGGGAAGACACCAAACACCGAGCTCATCGGATTAGAGAAAGATGATGAAGGAAGTCGGCCGTGCCCTTTCGAAGGAACTACTCCAGAATTGGCCTGGAGCGATTCAGAGAAATCACGGAAAATCTAAATCAGGATGGCCGGACGCGGGATTGAACCGTCGTCGTCACGAATGCGAGTCCAGTGTGCTAACGACTGAGCCACCTCGCTCGGTCACAAAATTGATTTACATTAGCGAGTGAACGGGTTATTTTCTAGTCCCGTATTTCGTAATTATGGTTAGTTTTACGATCTAGCCGGCCGTTGTGGCCGTGCGGTTCTAGGCGCTTCAGTCTGGAACCGCGCGACCGCTGCGACCGCAGTTTCGAATCCTACTTTGGGTGTGGATGTTTGTGCTGTCCTTAGGTTAGTTAGGTTTAAGTAGTCCTAAGGGACTGATGACCTCAGATGTTAAGTCCCATAGTGCTCAGAGCCATTTTACGATCCAGAAAAAAAGAAATAAAACTGCCTCGATTTAGATCGGCATGCAGGAGGCAGCCGGCCGAAGCGGCCGTGCGGTTCTGGGCGCTGCAGTCCGGAACCGCGAGACCGCTACGGTCGCAGGTTCGAATCCTGCCTCGGGCATGGATGTGTGTGATGTCCTTAGGTTAGTTAGGTTTAACTAGTTCTAAGTTCTAGGGGACTAATGACCTAAGCAGTTGAGTCCCATAGTGCTCAGAGCCATTTGAACCATTTTTTTGCAGGAGCAGAAGGCTTCTCTGATGTGCTGACGTTAGAAAACCATCTTTCCGTTTATGTTTTAACCGTCAAATTGGATACTTACATACCGCTTTTGTAACCCAATATGCGTGACATGTTGTCTTGGCCTTCTCGATCACCAGATCTGTCTCCAGCCGAGCACATATGGAACATCATCGGACGACAATCCCAGAGCAATCCGCAGTCCCTGTACTGACCGACCAAGTGCAATAGGGATGGAATTGCATCCCACGAACTGTCATCCGGCACCTGTACAGCACAATGCATGCACGTTTGCAAGCTTGCTTTCAACATTCTGATGATTACACCGATTTTTAAAGTATCATCATTTCAAGTTTGCAATGGTTTATCTCGCGCTTACATAAACCGATAATCCTGCATTGTTATCACTTAAATATGTTACCTACACCAAAGTATTCCCGAAATTTCATTAGTCTACCTTAATTATTTTTTTGGTGCTGCGAATTTTTAACGTCAGTGTACCATAGGTCCTTTGTAATTTGGAAATGACTTTGCGTTCACTTTGTAGTGTGGTAACACAGGAGGGAGAGAGGGGGGGGGGGGGAATACGAGGTGCGACAATATTGTAATGAGACTGATTTTCATTTCAAGATGTGGTAACCCTGCAGGCTTGCAAGCGCACATTATCTTTGACCTTAGTCTATAAGCTGCTGCTTGTCCAAGTGGCACATCGATGCAACTGCTCAGTCGTGAGTTTGTGTCTCTCGTCACGGAAATGGGACCGCATTATATTGCGGAACGGTATGGCATTTCTTTTTACGTTAAATTGGGTGAAAACGTGACGACAACTTACGGTAAGCTTCAGAAAGCTTTGGAGAGGAGGTTATGTCAAGAGCTCAAGTTTTTCGTTGGCATACAATGTTTAGTGAGGGCAGAACGAATGTTGAAGATGAAGACCGCAGTGGACGACCATCACCCTCACAGACGGATGTCAACTTGACCAGAGTGCGTGAACTCGTACGATCTGATCGAAGATTCTCCGTGAAAATGATTGCAGAAGAACTGAACATCAATCGAGAAACGGTTCGGCTAATAATGGTTCAAATGGCTCTGAGTACTATGGGACTTAACTGCTGAGGTCATCAGTCCCCTAGAACTTAGAGCTACTTAAACCTAACTAACCTAATTACATCACACACATCCACGCCCGAGGCAGGATTCGAACCCGCGACCGTAGTGGTCCCGCGGTTCCAGACTGAAGCTCCTGGAACCGCTCGGCCACACTGGCCGGCGTCTAATAATAACGGAAGATCTTGGTATGAGAAAGATTTGTGCAAAAATGGTCCCCAAAAATCTCACACCACAACAGCGAGAAACACGGAAAAATGTGGCAGCCGATCTGTTAGAGCAAACAGAAATCAATCCAGAATTGCCGAGCCGTGTTATCACTGGTGATGAAAGTTCATTTCTTCAATACTATACAGAGACAAAACGCCAAAGTTCGCAATGGTGCTTAAAGGGATCACCCAGACCAAAAAAAAAAAAAAAAAAACTCGCATGTGAAAGTCAGAAGTGAAATGCATGCTTATGTGCTTCTTTGATTTTAAGGGAATTGTTCATAAAGAGTGGGTGCCTCCTGGACAAGCAGTTAACCAATATTACTACAAAGAAATTTTAGAAATACTTCGTAAAAGAGTTCTTCGTCTCGGTGCCAGCATTGCTGATAATTGGATTCTGCATCACGATAATGCGCATCCCATACTACTCTGTCACTACAGCAATTTTTAACCTCAAAACAAATTTCAGTACTACCACAGCTACCTTATTCACCAGATATCGCTCCGTGCGACTTCTTTTCTATTTCCAAGAGTCAAAACGGCGGTCAAGCGACACCATTTTCAAACAAAGCAATATGTCCGAAAAGCTGTGACGAGGGTCTTGGAGGATATTACAGAAGAGGAGTTCCAGAAATGTTACTGTCAATGGCAGAAGCGCTGGAAAAAGTGTGTGCAATCAGCAGGAAACTACTTTGAAGGAGACAACACTAAACTTGACTAAAACGCTAAGCAACATTTTTTTTCACATGTGTCTCATTACTTTATTGTCGCCTCTCGTATATATATATATATATATATATATATATATATATATATATATATATATATATATATATATATGTGTGTGTGTGTGTGTGTGTGTGTTCGTGTTTGTGTGTGTGCATTTGTGTGTGTGGGTGTGGGGGTGTGTGTGAGAGAGATAGAGAGAGAGAGAGAGAGTGAGACAGACAGACAGACAAGAGTCAGAGGAGTGACCGGTGTGGTTGCAACCAGAGTGATGGCGTTAGATGGAATGCGAGAGCAGGTATAGCTAGCGGCGTGCGCCAAGCAAGTCGCAGCGGCGCTGCGTTGCTGCGCGTGTTCCCCGAAGCTGCATATCGCGCACACTGGGCGGGCGGGCGAGCGCCAGCCCGGAGGAGCAGCGATACAGGGTTGCCGGCGCCGGCTAATTACGCTGATAACATCTCCGGTCAGCAGGTGGTGTGCCGTGCCGTGCCTCGCCGTGCAGTGGCGCTGCGGCGCGATGCGGCGGTCTGTTTGTGCACACCTCGTCCCGCCGCTGCTCGCACGCAGCCCATTACAACGGCCGCACTCTTGTGATTGCGCTCTGATTGAAACCGAAATTGGAAACAGCTACGCCACGTGCGGGCTCCCTCGCAGGTAGCCTACCTCGCCAGCGGGCGATTCCCCCCCCCCCCCCCCCCCCCGTCCTATGGTAGTACGCACAGTGTCGCACACTGACCCAGCGTTCCAGGTTTCTGATGAAACTACACTACTGGCCATTAAAATTGCTACACCAAGCAGAAATGCAGATGATAAACGGGTTTTCATTGGACAAATATATTGTACTAGAACTGACATGTGATTACACTTTTACGCAATTTGGGTGCACAGATCCTGAGAAATCAGTACCCAGAATAACCACCTCTGGCCGTAATAACGGCCTTGATACTCCTGGGCATTGAGTCAAACAGAGCTTGGATGGCGTCTACAGGTACAGCTGCCCAAGCAGCTTCAACACGATACCACAGTTCATCAAGAGTAGCGACTAGCGTATTGTGACGATCCAGTTGCTCGGCCACCATTGACCAGACGTTTTCAGTTGGTGGGAGATCTGGAGAATGTACTGGCCAGGGCAGCAGTCGAACTTTTTCTGTATCCAGAAACACCCGTACAGGACCTCCAACATGCGGTCGTGCATTATCCTGTTGAAATGTAGGGTTTCACAAGGATTGAATGAAAGGTCGTAAGACATCTGAAATGTAATGCCCAAGGTGCCGTCAATGCGAACAACAGGCGACCGAGACCTGTATCCAATGGTACCCCATACCATCACGCCGGGTGATATGCCAGTACGGCGATGACGAATACACGCTTCCAATGTGCGTTCACCGCGATGTCCTCAAACACGGATGTGACCATCATGATGCTGTAAACAGAACCTGGATTCATCCGAAAAAATGACGTTTTGCCATTCGTCCACCCAGGCTCGCCGTTGAGTACACCATCGCAGGCGCTCCTGTCTGTGATGCAGCGTCACGGGTAATCGCAGCCATGGTCTCCGAGCTGATAGTCCATGCTGCTGCAGACGTCGTCAAACTGTTCGTGCATATGGTTGTTGTCTTGCAAACGTCCCCATCTCTTGACTCAGGGATCGAGACGTGGCTGCACGATCCGTTACAGCCATGCGGATGAGATGGCTGTCATCTCGACTGCTAGTGATACGAGGCCGTTGGGATCCAGCACGGCGCTCCGTATTACCCTCCTGAAGCTACCGATTCCATATTCTGCTAACAGTCATTGGATCTCGATGAACGCGAACAGCAATGCCGCGATACCATGAACCGCAGTCGCGATAGGCTACAATCCGACCTCTATCAAAGTTGGAAACGTGATGGTACGCATTTCTCCTCCTTACACGAGTCACCACAACAACGTTTCACCAGGCAACGCCGGTCAACCGCTGTTTGTGTATGAGAAATCAGTTGGAAACTTTCCTCATGTCAGCACGTTGTAGATGTCGCCACCGGCGCCAACCTTGTGTGAATGCTCTGAAAAGCTAATCATTTGCATACCACAGCATCATCTTCCTGTCGTTTAAATTTCGCGTCTGTAGCTCGTCATTTTCGTGGTGTAGCAATTTTAATGGCCAGTAGTGTATTTTCTTATTACTAGTAGATGAGCTACTGTCTAAATCCCTCACCATACTGTGTTCTATTTTCATCCGATGTATTTTCGTAACCTATAGTTCCTGAAGCGGGGCAGCAGTCTTTCCAGCAGATTTTTTTTCTTATTAAGTGGTTTAGTTATTTCTTTTACGCACGTCCGTACAAATGTTTCCACAAAGTTTCATTGTGCAACGATAATTCGTTTTCCAAGGGGGCCCTCTCAAGTAGGAAAGCTTTAATTACAGTATTCCTGCAGATGTGCTTGTGCAGGATTGTTAAGTCGCCTCCCCCCTAGTTTCACGTACTCCACAAGCTACAGTACCCCACAAGCGTCCCAAATTATTTCGCTGGTCATCGATCGGACTGTCGTATTGTGGCGCTAGGCGGGTGGTGTGGTGTAACGCTGCGCCAAGCAGGTAACTGCAGATGGTATGAATGTCGTATTGGGCACTTACCTTGGCTCTCGCTACCCATTTGTCGAGATCAATTAGAGAGCTGTGCATTAGCGGAACAGCGTCCTCCGACGTATTGTCCAGCCCTAGAGCTAACGTTTCGGTTTGTCGATGACGATAACGCATTAGCACACTCCAGCTGCGTCGCGGACAGTTCACTCCTAGTGACAAGAATGACCCTGGTGTAATAGCGTGCACTATCCGCTGACAAGAACCTAACTACGCTTGCTTAGAGTTAATTGAAATTTGCAGTATCGTCGTAGGAACTGCATTCAGAACACGACCTCGTGAACGCCACCGACATAGTGGAACGTCTGGACCATCGTGAGGACACCAAGGAATGTCGAACCAAGCTACAAAGCATAGTTGTGTAACACAGTATTGCATGTTACGCAGCAGTAGATCTTGACTTCATAGGCGTGCAAAGTTATGCACTATTGAGTACAATACCCTTATTTGTGATTTCATAGTAAAGTGTTTTGTTTTGGTTTTATAAGACTTGTTTTTTCATTCCTTATTACACCCCCCCCCCCCCCTGCCCCATCTTCTGTCTAGGCCCACTCTCAAGTTCGCATATAAGTTGTTGATGAAAACATGTTCTTTGAGTTACAAAATTGTTAAGGCTTTCGTGGCCACTTGTTGGCAAACTCCCTATTGGCTTCTCTCTCGGGTTCTTCGGCTGACGTTATCTAATGATTTTACTGACGTTTCGCCAGCACGAGTGGCTGGCATTGTCAAAGCTTCAACCTCCATTGCCGGTGGTGAACTGAGTCGAGCTCGCGGCCTCAGACTATATGTACCTGCCGCGCCAACGTCCGGGGGCTTCTCCGCGGTCATTTCCGGTGCGGTTCTCCTCTTGCTACCTGCGACGGTCGTTCGGTGCAGTGCGGGAAGCCAGGATCCGTTTACTTTAGGGCTTTCCTCTTTCTTGTTGAAACTGTTCGCGTGTTCTTGTATCTCTACAGCTTCTCTGAACAAGCAGAGCACGCACTGAGCGAGACCGAGCACGTAATAAAATTCGCCGACACGAAAGTTCTGGCTGTAGAGATGCACTATCACACGCGCTTGTTCAGAGAAGCTGTAGAAATACAAAAACACGCGGTTTCAACAAGAAAGAGGAAAGCCTTAAGGTAAACGGATTCTGGCTTCCCGCACTGCAGCGAACGACCGTCGCAGGTAGCAAGAGGAGAACCGCACCGGAAATGACCGCCGAGAAGCCCTCGGACGTTGGTGCGCCAGGTACATATAGTCTGCGGCCGCGAGCTCGGCTCCAGTTCACCACCGGCAGTGGAGGGTGAAGCTTTGACAACGCCAGTCACTCGTGCTGGCGAACCGTCAGTAAAATCATTAGATGAACGTCGGCCGAAGAAACCAAGACAGAAGCCAACAGACACTTCTTCGAGTTGTTTGTAAGAAGCAGCGACGTCCCTCTCGAACAACAGGCGCAGCACAACTGCAAATACAGTACTGGCCTACGAAAGTTAGGGGTTAGAAGCGAACTTCTCAGGGGAGCATCCGCACAAACAGCTTACATCGCTAAGAAAGAACATTTGAGAGCCAGGAAATATGGGACAAACCACTCCACATTTGCAGAACACCTAAGAGAAAATGACCGCAGACCAACCACTACAGAAGATGACATGAAAATAATTAGAATCAACAATAAAAACACTTCCTAACGATACAAGAAAATTACCACATACAGAAAAACAAAGCAGAAGGGAAAATCCTGTTGAATGACCAAGTACACATGCCAAACAATTCATTATTTACACTAATGGTTAAATAATAGAATAAGGCTCCCAAAAACGATTAATATGATAATACGGACCAATATACACTACTGGCCATTAAAATTGCTACTCCAAGAAGAAATGTAGATGATAAACGGATATTCATTGGACAAATATATTATACTGGAACACACATGTGATTACATTTTCACACAATTTGGGTGCATAGATCCTCAGAAATCAGTACCCACAACAACCAGCTCTGGCCGTAATAACGGCCTTGATACGCCTGGGCATTGAGTCAAACAGAGCTTGGATGGCGTCTACAGGTACAGCTGCCAATGCAGCTTCAACACGATACCACAGTTCATCAAGAGTAGTGACTGGCATATTGTGACGAGCCAGTTGCTCGGCCACCATTGACCAGACGTTTTCAACTGGTTAGAGATCTGAAGAATGTGCTCGCCAGGGCAGCAGCCGAACATTTTCTGTATCCAGAAAGTCCCGTACATTATCCTGGTGAAATGTAGGGTTTCGCAGGGATCGAATGAAGGGTAGAGCCACGGATCGCAACACATCTGAAATGTAACGTCCACTGTTCAAAGCGCCGTCAATGCGTAACCAATGGCACCCTATACCATCACGCCGGGTGATACGTCAGTATGGCGATGAGGAATACACGCGTCCAATGTGCGTTCACCGCGATGTCCCCAAACACGGATGCGACCATCATGATGCTGTAAACACAACCTGGATTCATCCGAAAAAATGACGTTTTGCCATTCGTGCACCCAGGTTCGTCGTTGAGTACACCATCGCAGGCAGTCCTGTCTGTGATGCAGCGTCAAGGGTAACCGCAGCCATGGTCTCCGAGCTGATAATCTATGCTGCTGCAAACGTCATGGTTGTTGTCTTGCGAAAGTCCCCATCTGGTGGCTCAGGGATTGAGACGTGCCTGCATGATCTGTTACAGCCATGCGGATAAGATGCCTGTCATCTCGACTGCTAGTGATACGGGGCCGTTGGGATCCAGCACGGCGTTCCGTGAACCCACGGATTCCATATTCTGCTAACAGTCACTAGATCTTTACCAACGCGAGCAGCAATGTCGCGACACGATAAACCGCAATCGCAATAGGCTACAATCCGACCTTTATCAAAGTCGGAAACGTGATGGTTCGCATTTCTCATCCTTACACGAAGCATCACAACAACGTTTCACCAGGCAACGCCGGTCAACTGCTGTTTGTATATGAGAAATCGGTTGGAAACTTTCCTCACGTCAGCACGCTGTAGGTGTCGCCACCGGTGCCAACTTTGTGATAATGATAAGCTAATCATTTGCATATCACAGCATCTTCTTCCTGTCGGTTAAATTTCGCATGTGTAGCACATGTTCGGGGAGTAGCAATTTTAATGGCCAGTAGTGTAACAATAATAGCAACCATCATCTTAACACTCACCCATCCATGAACCCCTCCAAAAAGTATTGAAACGAAAAGTCAAATTAGCTGTCTCCAAAGGTTTTTTTTTTTTCTCTCTCTCTCTCGCTCATACACACACACACGGTGTAAAGATGATGAATAGTAGTTAGTATTGAACGTATGCTTCGTCAGGTTGGCAACAAATAATTAAATATATCAAACAGGAGGAAACACATAATGGAGTCGCAATGTTTACGTTGTGAAAAGCAGTGTCCGGAGAAATTGTTGTATCGAGTGACAAAAGAACAATACTACTCCACAAAAAAAGAGTGAGAGACATGGTGAACAGTGTGAGGAAGGCCAGAACACAAAGTTGTGACTATATGGCAGTAATAAAAGTGATAGTGTGACCTCTAGACCAGATGTGAGGAAACGCAGACCAGCAATGGCCGGCCTGAGTGGCCGAGCGGTTCTAGGTGCTACAGCCTGGAACCGCGGGACCGCTACTGTCGCTGGTTCCAATCCTGTCTCGGACATGGATGTGTGTGGTGTCCTTAGGTTAGTTAGGTTTAAGTAGTTTTAAGTTCTAGGGGACTGATGACCTCAGAAGTCAAGTCCCATAGTGCTCAGAGCCATTTTGAACCCACTGGTGATGCCTTAGAAAAGGCAAAACGCGTATGGGATAAATAAAGTAGCTAGCAGCAGAAAGGGGCAGTTTTATTTACGAAACAAGTATTGATATACTTGCTGCGGAGGATGGCCACACAAACCCACTTGCCTTTAAAGGAAGCTATGAATTTCAGTGCTTAGTGTGCACTGCTCATTGAATGTGCCGAATTATTGCAGGTTGGTGAAAATTTTGTATTTCCTCGGTTATCAGTAGGAGATGTGTCTCTTATAACTAATCAAAACGTCTTGGTCCCACGTCAGATTCCCGCCACTGCTTAAATTTGGAATAAAAATCACCAACAGTGGCAGCCGAAGAATTCTGGTATAACAAGTCAGCCTCATTCTGCCAACGGCCTTATCAAAGAGGACGGAGGAGCGGATAAAGGCTCGGGCACACTCTTGAGCTTGAGGTAGGAAACTGCTCTAAAATGCGGAAGAATCAGCTGTTGTGAACGCCATGGGGATGTGGAAGGTAATGGAAACCATAGCATTAAAGACACAACCTGTACCAAAGGATGTACGGCTTGTACCTAAAAAAATTCCATGATAATCTCCAGATTGCTAAAAGATTCGGTCTGCAGGAGGTAACTGCAGAGTTGGAAGTGACCATGAGAAAGAGACTGAATAACCAACAGGAGGATAACGTTCTGCGAGTCGGAGCGTGGAATGTCAGAAGCTTGAACGTAGTACGGACGCTAGAAAATCTGAAACGGGAATTTCAAAGGCTCAAGCTAGATCCTGTAGGCGTCAATGAGGTGAAATGGAAAGAAGATAAGGGTTTCTTGTCAGGCGAGTGTAGGGTCATATCAACAGTAGCAGAAAATGGTATAACTGGAGTAGGATTCGTTATGAATAGGAAGGTAGGGCAGAGAGTGTGTTGCTGTGAACAGTTCAGTGAAAAGGTTGTTGCTATCAGAATTTACAGCAAATCAACACCAACAACTATAGTTCAGGTATACATGCCGACGTCGCAAGCAGAAGTAGAAGAAATAAAAGAAGTACATGAGCATATTGAATAGGTAATTCAGTACGTGAGAGAGTTGAAAATTTAACTCATGCGGGATTGGAATGTGGTTGTGGACGAAGGAGTAGAAGAGAGAGTTAAGGGAGACTATGAGCTTGGTAGTAGGAATGAGAGAGGAGAAAGACTAACATGCGGAGGAACGCATAAAATATCATACGAAACTGTGCTAAATGCATTCTCTGAAAATTATGTCAGGCATTTAGTTCTTTAGCCCATTCGAACAGTAAACGGTTGTGAAAACACACTTCAGCTCCTGGCAATAAGGAAGCCTGAACTAATAACGAAAATCAAAACAGATACAAGGATTAGTGAACACAGGGTAGTCGCAACGATACTGAATAGCGTAACTCCCGAATCCTCCATAAACAAACGAAAAAAATATCTATTTAAAAAACGAGACAAAAATTCACTTGACGCCTTCCTGAGAAGAAACCTCCACTCCTTCCAAATTAACAGTGTAAGTGTAGACCAGATGTGGTTTGAATTCAAAGAAATAGTATCGACTACAATTGTGACATTTATACCAAATCTCCCAAGGTACAAAAAACAAGTCAGAACACTGTCGCAGAAAACAACGGAAAACGCATGCCAAATTTAAATGAAACCCAAAATTACCAAGATTGGCTGTCTTTTACAGAAGTTCGAAATGTAGAGTGGACTTCAATACGAGATGCTTATAACAGTTCCCACATAGAAATTTTGTCTCGAAACTTGGCAGAAAATCCAAAGAGATTCTGGTCGCATGTAAAGTATGTTAGTGGCAAGACACAACCAGAATGTCCCTGCACGATAGCAGTGGAAGTACTATTGAGATAGTGCTGCTAAGGCAGAGTTACTAAAAACAGCTTTCCAAAATTCCTTCACCAAAGAAGAAGTAAAAATTCCATAATTTGAATCAAGACCCGTTGTCAACACGGGTAACTTAGGAGCAGATGTCCTCGGCGTAGTAAAGCAACTTAAACCACGAAATAAAAGTAAGTCTTCCGGTCCAGACTGTATACCAGTTAGGTTCCTTTCTGAGTATGCTGATGAAACAGCTCCACAATTAACAATTATATACAACCGCCCGCTCTATGAAAGATCCGTACGTAAAGACTGGAAAGTTGCACACATCACACCAGTATTCAAGAAAGGCATTAGGAGTAATCTACTAAATTACAGGGCGATATCATTAAAGTCGATATGTAGAAGTATTTTGGAACACATATTGTGTTCAAACACTATTAGTTACCTCGAAGAAAATGGGGTATTGACACACAGTCAACGCGGATTTAGAAAACATCGTTCTTGTGAAACACAATTAGCTCTTTACTCACATGAAGTATTGAGTGCTATCGACAAGGGATTTCAAATTGATTCCTCATTGCTAGATTTCTAGAAGGCTTTTGACACCATTCCTCAAAAGTGTGTTATAATGAAATTGCGCTGCTTGTGGAATATGGCCTTAGTTATAGGAATGGGTTCGTGGTTTCTTATCAGAGAGGTCACAGTTCGTATTAGCTTATGGACAGCCGTCGAGTAAAACAGAAGTGATTTCAGGCGTTCCTCAAGATAGTGTTATAGGACCTCTGCTGGTCCTTATCTGTAAAAACGATTTAGGAAAAAATCTGAGCAGCCATCTTACGTTGTTTGCACATGTTGGTGTCGTTTATTGTCTAGTAAAGTCACCAGAAGGTCAAACCAAATTGCAAAATGATTTAGAAAAGATATCTGTATGGCGCGAAAATTGACAATTGACACTAAATAGTGGAGAATGTGATATCATGCAAATGAGTTCTAAAAGGAATCTACATCTAAATTTATACTCCGCAAGCCACCCAACGGTGTGTGGCGGAGGGCACTTTACATGCCACTGTCATTACCTCCCTTTCCTGTTCCAGTCGCGTATGGTTCGCGGGAAGAACGACTGTCTGAAAGCCTCCGTGCGCGCTCTAATCTCTCAAATTTTACATTCGTGATCTCCTCGGGAGGTATAAGTAGGGGGAAGCAATATATTCGATACCTCATCCAGAAACGCACCCTCTCGAAACCTGGCGAGCAAGCTACACCGCGATGCAGAGCGCCACTCTTGCAGAGTCTGCCACTTGAGTTTGCTAAACATTTCCGTAACGCTATCACGGTTACCAAATAGCCCCGTGACGAAACGCGCCGCTCTCCTTTGGATCTTCTCTATCTCCTCCGTCAACCCGATCTGGTACGGATCCCACACTGATACCAGTGTTTATTCCGCTATCATATAATCATACAGTAAAGGATCCTTCTTTCTATGTATTCGCAATACATTACATTTGTCTATGTTAAGGGTCAGTTGCCACTCCTTGCACCAAGTGCCTATCCGCTGCAGATCTTCCTGCATTTCGCTACAATTTTCTAATGCTGCAACTTCTCTGTGTACTACAGCATCATCCGCGAAAAGCCGCATGGGACTTCCGACACTATCTACTAGGTCATTTATATATATTGTGAAAAGCAGTGGTCCCATAACACTCCCCTGTGGCACGCCAGAGGTTACTTTAACGTCTGTAGACGTCTCTCCATTGATGTCAACATGCTGTGTTCTGTTTGCTAAAAACTCTTCAATCCAGCCACACAGCTGGTCTGATATTCCGTAGGCTCTTACTTTGTTTATCAGGCGACAGTGCGGAACTGTATCGAACGCCTTCCGGAAGTCAAGAAAAATAGCATCTACCTGGGAGCCTGTATCTAATATTTTCTGGGTCTCATGAACAAATAAAGCGAGTTGGGTCTCACACGATCGCTGTTTCCGGAATCCATGTTGATTCCTACATAGTAGATTCTGGGTTTCCAAAAACGACATGATACTGGAGCAGAAAACATGTTCTAAAATTCTACAACAGATCGACGTCAGAGATATAGGTCTATAGTTTTGCGCATCTGCTCGACGACCCTTCTTGAAGACTGGGACTACCTGTGCTCTTTTCCAATCATTTGGAACCTTCCGTTCCTCTAGAGACTTGCGGTACACGGCTGTTAGAAGGGGGGCAAGTTCTTTCGCGTACTCTGTGTAGAACCGAATCGGTATCCCGTCAGGTCCAGTGGACTTTCCTCTGTTGAGTGATTCCAGTTGCTTTCTATTCCTTGGACACTTATTTCGATGTCAGCCACTTTTTCGTTTGTGCGAGGATTTAGAGAAGGAACTGCAGTGCGGTCTTCCTCTGTGAAACAGCTTTGGAAAAAGGTGTTTAGTATTTCAGCTTTACACGTGTCATCCTCTGTTTCAATGTCATCATCATCCCGGAGTGTCTGGATATGCTGTTTCGAGCCACTTACTGATTTAACGTAAGACCAGAACTTCCTAGGATTTTCTGTCAAGTCAGTACATAGAATTTTACTTTCGAATTCACTGAACGCTTCACGCATAGCCCTCCTTACGCTAACTTTGACATCGTTTAGCTTCTGTTTGACTGAGAGGTTTTGGCTGAAGCTCTCTTTGCTTTCGCAGTAGTTTCCTAACTTTGTTTTGTACCACGGTGGGTTTTTCCCGTCCCTCACAGTTTTACTCGGCACGTACCTGTCTAAAACGCATTTTACGATTGCCTTGAACTTTTTCCATAAACACTCAACATTGTCAGTGTCGGAACAGAAATTTTCGTTTTGATCTGTTAGGTAGTCTGAAATCTGCCTTCTATTACTCTTGCTAAACAGATAAATCTTCCTCCCTTTTTTTATATTCCTACTAACTTCCACATTCAGGGATGCTACAACGGCCTTATGATCACTGATTCCCTGTTATGTACATACAGAGTCGAAAAGTTCGGGTCTGTTTGTTATCAGTGGGTCCAAGATGTTATCTCCACGAGTCGGTTCTCTGTTTAATTGCTCGAGGTAATTTTCGGATAGTGCACTCAGTATAATGTCACTCGATGCTCTGTCCCTACCACCCGTCCTAAACATCTGAGTGTCCCAATCTATATCTGGTAAATTGAAATCTCCACCTAAGACTATAACATGCTGAGAAAATTTATGTGAAATGTATTCCAAATTTTCTCTCAGTTGTTCTGCCACTAATGCTGCTGAGTCGGGAGGTCGGTAAAAGGAGCCAATTATTAACCTAGCTCGGTTGTTGAGTGTAACCTCCACCCATAATAATTCACAGGAACTATCCACTTCTATTTCACTACAGGATAAACTACTACAACAGCGACGAACACTCCACCACCGGTTGCATGCAATCTATCCTTTCTAAACACCGTCTATACCTTTGTAAAAATTTCTGCAGAATTTATCTCTGGCTTCAACCAGCTTTCTGTACCTATAACGATTTCGGCTTCTGTGCTTTCTATCAGCGCTTGAAGTTCCGGTACTTTACCAACGCAGCTTCGACAGTTTACAATTACAATACCGATTGCTGCTTGGTCCCCGCATGTCCCGACTTTGCCCTGCACCCGTTGAGGCTGTTGCCCTTTCTGTACTTGCCCAAGGCCATCTAACCTAAAAAACCGCCCAGCCCACGCCACACAACCCCTGCTACCCGTGTAGCCACTTGTTGCGTGTACTTTGGTTACACGATAAAGTAATCTCCTCTTTTGGAGAAATGCTGCGCGGAGCGGCATCCTGACTAGATGTGGCTAACAGAGTACATCGTGAAAGTTCAAAGAAGCGCAGCACATTTTGTGTTATCGAGATATAGAGGAGCTTGTGCTATAGGATTTGAGGTAGACATCATTAAGACAAATACGTTTCTCGTTGAGCCGGAAACTTCTCAAATTTCAATCACCAAATTTCTCCCGCGAATTCGGAAATATTTTGTTGACACCGACTTACATAGGGAGAGGCAATCATGTAATAAAATCAGGGCAATCGGAACACACACTTAAAGCTAAGGGTGCTCGTTTTTTCCGCGCGCTATTTGAGAGTGGAATAACGGAGTATTATTGTGAAGGCGGTTCGATGACTCCCTGCCAGGCATTTAAGTATGATTTGTTGAGTATCCATGTAGATGTAGATGATTACGTAGAGATTCCGATATCAGATATTGGATTGTAAGGCGCACCCAGGGGCAGATATAGATTCAGATCACAATTTGGTAAAAATGAAGAGCTGGTGAAGCTTAAGAGACTCATTATCAGTGTACTGTTTTAGGGCAGGTCTTCATACGTAGCTTTCCCTCTTTGTTTTCTCATAACTGTTTCCTATCCATGCACTATCCACCATCTGTATCTTCTGCGTCCTATTCTTCTTCTTCATCTTCTTTCATTCAGCGTTCCATAGCATCCATCAGTAAACATTCATTCAGTGTCAAAGCCAATTGTATTTCCTTTACCTGTTTAAAATTTGTCTCTTCCCCCACTCTTCTCAACACTCCTCATTTCTCAAGTTGCACACCCATTTTATCCCTTCCATGTTCCTTCAAATCCACACCTCAAGTGTTTACGCTCTTCTTTCTTCCTCTTTCCTCCACCCAGTGTCCATGTCTCAGCTGCGTATAGTGTTTCGCTCCTTATGAGGTACTCCTCCAGCCTCTTCTCAGGTCCCCGTCCATGCACACGCATAGAAGCCTGCACTTGTTATTAAATGTCTCCTTGGCAATTGCTATACGTGATTTAACCTTCACATTACATGTCATGTCATCCGTAATAATGCTTCCCAGATATTGTTCTATATCTTTCTGTCCTATCTTTAGATGTTACTTTTCTTGCATTTCTCACCACACATTTACTTACTAATTCTCATTCAAAATTCATTATTTAATTCTTCCAACATGCCAGTCATAGCTCATTCGCTCTTTGCCATTAACATCATATAATCGCAAATCGAATATATTCTATCCTCCAACTACCAACCCGCACTTGTCAACTTCGTATTAAACATTTCTGAATAAAGTTCTCCAAATATATGTTAAACACTATTGGGAAGTGACAGCAGCCTTGTTCACTCTTCTTCCAGTTGTGCTTTCCTCTATCATCTCATTCCCAATATTATGTATTCGTATGTTCTTTTGTTGATATAGGTTTTTAATCAGTCTTCTATCCCTCCAGTCGACACCACTCTTCGTTTAAGCGGCTAGCCAGGAAGAATCAATGGGCAAAGAAGTGGGATACGCAAGTACTAAGGAGTGAAGAGGTAAGCTTGAAGTTCGCTAAGGCTAAAGATACTACAATAACGAATATCTCAATAGCGAGTTCAGTTGAAAACGAATGGAAATCTCTAAGAAGGGCAGTCACAGAAGTTGGAGAGGAGAACAAAGGTACAAGGAAGGTACCTGCGAAGTAACAGTATGTAACAAAAATAATGCTTCAGTTGATTGATGAAAGAAAGGATTACAAAAACGTTCAGGAAAATTCCGGAATAGAGAAATATAAGACACTTAGAAATGGTATAAATAGGAACTGCAGAAAAGTTAAGGCGCAACTACTAAATGAAAATTGTAAAGAAATCGAGAAAGAAATGACTTTTCGGAATGACTGATTCAGCATACAGAGAAATCAAAACATCCATCAGCGATACAAAAAGCATAGGAATCGACTGGGGAGATAGGGGAGCTAGTATTTGAATCAGATTTTAGAAAAGTTTTGGAAGTCGTAGAATCGAATAAGGTAGAAGAGATGGATAACATTCCATGGGAATTTATAAAATCTTTGGGGGAAGGAGCAAAAAATAAATAAATAAATAAAAACGAATATTCACGTTGGTGTGTAGAATGTATGAGACTGGCGATATACCATCAGAGTTTCAAACAAACATCATCCATAGGATTACGATGATAGCAAGAGCCGACGGCCGGCCGGTGTGGCCGAGCGGTAAAAGGCGCATCAGTCTGGAACCACGCGACCGCTACGGTCGCAGGTTCCAATCCTGCCTCGGACATGGATGTGTCTGATGTCCTTAGGTTAGTTAGGTTTAAGTAGTTCTAAGATCTAGGGAACTGATGACCTCAGATGTTGAGTCCCATAGTGCTCAGAGCCATTTGAACCAGGAGCCGACATATGGGAAAAATATCGCACAGTCAGCTTAACAGGTCATGCATCCAAGATGCAGTCAAGAATAATATACAGAAGATACGTTCACAAGATTTGTCGATTTGGGAAAAGCATTCGACAACGTAAAATATTGCAAGATGTTGGAACTCATGATAAAATTTTGGGTAAGCTATAGGGAAAGTTGGGAAATACGTAATGTGTACAAGGAACGATAAGAGTGGAAGACCAAGAAAAAAGGGCATGGGTTAAAAAGGGTGTAAGACAGGGATATTGTCTTCTGTCATTGAAGTTCAATCTATACATCAAATAAGCAATGACGGAAATAAAACAAAGTTTCAAGACTCGATTTAAAACTCAAAATGAAAGGACACCAATGATAAAATTTGTTGTTGGCATTGCTATCATCAGTGAAAGTGAGGAAGAATGATGTGTTAAATGGAATGGCCGGTACAATGGGTATACAACATGGACTGAGAGTAAACCAAGGAAAGACGAAAGTATTGAGAAATAGCAGAAGTCAGGAGAGCGAGAAACTTATTATCAGGATTGGTGATCAGGAAGTATACAGAGTTAAGGAATTTTGCTACCTAGGCAGCAAAACAAGACACGACTGATGGACTAAGGAGGCCATAAAAAGCCGACTAGCAATGGCAAAAATGGCATGCCTGGCCAAGAAAAATCAAACATGTGCCTTAATTTGAAGAAGTAATTTCTGAGGATGTACAGTTGGAGCACAGAATTGTATGGTAGTGAATCATGGACTGTGGGAAAACCGGAAAGGAGAGAATCTAAACATTTGAGATGTGGTGCGACAGAAGAGTATCGAAAATTAGGTGGACTGATAAGGTAAGGAACGGGGAAAAGAGTTTCCGATAAACACTGACAAGGAGTAGGGACAGGATGATAGGACATATGTTAAGACCTAAGGGAATAAATTTCGTGGTAGCAGAGAAAACTGCAGAGGATATAAACTGTAGAGGAAGACAGAGATCTGGATACATCCAGTAAACAAATGACTGCGTAGGTTGCTAGTGCTATTGAAGAGGTTGTCATGCGGAGAGGAATTCGTGCCGGGCGGCATCAAACCAGTCAGAAGACTGTATATTGTGGATTCGTTAAAGATGAAATGGCTCCTCAATTGATGAACAATGGAGAGCTGTGTAGTGACCTCAGACTGTTTCAGCAAAGCGAGCATCGGTGGCGGCCTGATTGGAAACAGGAGGGATTAGCGCGCAGAACGACGCGGGAGGTCGGGAGCCGCTTTCAGACCCAGTAGCAGAGCAGGGCAGGACGGAAGAGGCAGGACAGGTGTCCCCCTGGGCCCTGGGCTCGGTAATTGCGGCGTGCCGGACAACTGCGCCCCACTCATTAGTCGCAGCGCCTATCAGCATGCGGATCTCGCGCGCTTAATGACTCCTCCCGCCGGAACGCCCGTTACGCCCAACTTGCGGGAGAGGATTTTATTTCTGTTTTGTCAAAACTGACCCTCGCATCGCCATATGCGTCACCAGGCTCTGCCTAAATGTCCAGACCGTTATGTAGCCTGACGGTACGTCGCGTTTCATGGTATGCATTTTATGTTTCGTAGAAGTTTCAGCACTAATTTTTGTATAAAAAAACAATATTTATCAGTTTTAAACATGGCTGCCTCTCAGCAACCGGATATAAGTTTCAGCATAGGATTCACACAGCAACTTGTTTGCAAATAACTACGAGGGGCGTTTGAAAAGTCCGCCCAAAAATAAAAACTACTTACGTATTTGGGATAAACCTTTTTTATTTTTCGACATAGTCAGTGTTTAGACTCATACACTTCGTCCAACGCTGTTCTAATTTGTTGATCCCGTCCGTATAATAGGAATTGTCCAAGCCTGAAAAATAGCAATTAATTGATGCAATCACCTCCTCGTTTGAATTAAATGTTTGTCTCGCCAGCCATTTTTTCAAATTGGGGAACAAACAGTAGTCTGAGCGAGCCACGTCTGGAGAATAGGGAGGATGTGAAACGAGTTGGAATCGTATTTCGATTAATTTTGGGACCATAACTGCTGAGGTGTATGCTGGTGCATTATTGTGGTGGAAAAGGACTTCTTTGCGGTCCAATCGCCGGCGTTTTTCTCGCAGCTCGTCTTTGAAGCGGTCCAATAACGATGAATAATATGCTCCTCTAACAGTTTTGCCCCTTTCCAGATAGTCGATGAGGATTATCCCTTGCGAAACGCAGACGACAGTCGATATAACCTTTCCGGCCGAAGGAATTGTCGTCGCCTTTTTTGGAGCAGATTCTCCCTTGGTAACCCATTATTTAGAGTGTTCTTTGGTCTCAGGAGTATAGTAATGTATCCATGTTTTATCCACAGTGACGAAACGACGCTTAAAGTCATGCGGATTCTTCCTGAACAGCTGCAAACGCAACACTTCACACGATTCCGTTTCTGGTCAAGCGTCAGCAATCGCGGAACCCATCTTGCGGATAGCTTTCTCATGTCCAAATGCTTATGCGAAATATTATGTACCCGTTCATTCGAGATGCCCATAGCACTAGCAATCTCACGCACCTTAACTCTACTGTCATCCATCATCAGATCATGTATTTTATCAATGATTTCTCGAGTCGCAACCTCCATAGGGCGTCCAGAACGTTCAGCATCACTTATGCCCATATGGCCTCTCCGGGAATTTTGAAACATAAACTGTTCTGATCGAAGATGGAGTCATCGTAATGTTTATCAAGCTTCTCTTTAGTCTCCTGAGGCGTTTCGCCTTTCGTAGAGTAATGTTTAATCACCACACGAAATTCGTTTACGTCCATTTTTTGACAATCACTCGACTTCCTTGATTCACACGAATGTCAAACACAAAGTAGTAGACCGATATGGCAGAAACGTGGTGTGAGTTCTTTCCAAAGATGCTACTAACTAAATATGACCTCGATACACGCTGGTGGTGCCATCTCTCGGACTTCGCATGGACTTTTCAAACGCTCCTAGTACATTGACCTAGGTTTCGATATCTCTAAGGATGTCTTCATCAAAACGAAATTTTAAGCAACCCTATAATAGTAATATAATAGAATATAATAGAATGTAGTAGAAAAATAATAGTACATAGAAAATTAAGTTGGAGAAATTATTAACCAAGATTAGTTACGTAAAATAACGTTGTGAGAAAGCAATGGTCAAAGTTTCGAGCAGATATGCTCAACTCAAAAATTAAAATTAGACACATTCAAGTCTTTGGCACGTATACGTTGCTGGCAACAACATCAGATCGATCGTCCCAGTGTCTAACATTGCTGCCACGAAAACAAGTTACGCTGCCTATAAAGCACGGACAGTGACATGTGCCTATTTGAGACATTATAACAGAAATAATTGAATTAAACAACAGTTAATTATAAAAACGAACCACAAAGTAAGAGAACTTAATGTATTATTGTATTTTTCAACTTATTCTCCCATTACAAAAATATGAATTGTGACTGAGTTGCCCCTATCGATGGGTTTCATGCAACCTGCAACACCTTCAAACAGAACGCGCAAAATTTTCTTATTCCCTCGCTCGCTACGCGATAACTGTTAGGTCTATAGAAAAAATGAACAGGACCTTTTTTTGCAAGAAATTCGATGTTGTTCAATTTTGTACTGGGATATGTTTTCGCTAGAGGCCGTAGTTTTCGAGTTATTCAACAAAAACGTACAAAAGTGACCTCCAAATACACCCTCAATCCCACACTCAGCGCCATACCTTATACCTCAGGGATTGCGAAGCAACTCAAATCGCTTGACACGGGCAAGTCTTCAGGTCCAGATTGTATACCGATTAGGTTCCTTTCAGATTACGCTGATACAATAGTTTCCTACTTAGCAATCATATACAACCGCTCGCTCACCGATAGATTTGTACCTACAGATTGGAAAATTGCGCAGCTCGCACCAGTGTTTAAGAAGGGTAGTAGGAGTAATCCATCGAACTACAGACCTATATCATTGACGTCGGTTTGCAGTAGGGTTTTGGAGCATATACTTTATTCAAACATTATGAATCACCTCGAAGGGAACGATCTATTGATACGTAATCAGCAAGGTTTCAGAAAACATCGATCTTGTGCAACGCAGCTAGCTCTTTATTCGCACGAAGTAATGGCCGCTATCGACAGGGGATCTCAAGTTGATTCCCTATTTCTAGATTTCAGGAAAGCTTTTGACACCGTTCCTCACAAGCGACTTCTAATCAAGCTGCGGGCCTATAGGGTATCGTCTCAGTTGTGTGACTGGATTCGTGATTTCCTGTCAGGAAGGTCGCAGTTCGTAGTAATAGACGGCAAATCATCGAGTAAAACTGAAGTGATATCAGGTGTTCCCCAGGGAAGCGTCCTGGGACCTCTGCTGTTCCTGATCTATATAAATGACCTGGGTGACAATCTGAGCAGTTCTCTTAGGTTGTTCGCAGATGATGCTGTAATTTACCGTCTAGCAACGTCATCCGAAGACCAGTATCAGTTGCAAAGCGATTTAGAAAAGATTGCTGTATGGTGTGGCAGGTGGCAGTTGACGCTAAATAACGAAAAGTGTGAGGTGATCCACATGAGTTCCAAAAGAAATCCGTTGGAATTCGATTACTTGATATACAGTACAATTCTCAAGGCTGTCAATTCAACTAAGAACCTGGGTGTTAAAATCACGAACAACTTCAGTTGGAAAGACCACGTAGATAATAATGTGGGGAAGGCGAGCCAAAGGTTGCGTTTCATTGGCAGGACACTTAGAAGATGCAACAAATCCACTAAAGAGACAGCTTACACTACACTCGTTCGTCCTCTGTTAGAATACTGCTGCGAAGTGTGGGATCCTTACCAGGTGGGATTGACGGAGGACATCGAAAGGGTGCCACAAAGGGCAGCACGTTTTTTATTACCACGTAATAGGGGAGAGAGTGTGGCAGATACGATACGCGAGTTGGGATGGAAGTCATTAAAGCAAAGACGTTATTCGTCGCGGCGAGATCTATTTACGAAATTTCAGTCACCAACTTTCTCTTCCGAATGCGAAAATATTTCGTTGAGCCCAACCTACATAGGTAGGAATGACCATCAAAATAAAATAAGAGAAATCAGAGCTCGAACAGAAAGGTTTAGGTGTTCGTTTTTCCCGCGCGCTGTTCGGGAGTGGAATGGTAGAGAGATAGTATGACTGTGTGTGGTTCGATGAACCCTCTGCCAAGCACTTAAATGTGAATTGCAGAGTAGTCATGTAGATGTCGATGTAGATTGCTGCTGTCAGCTGCATTGGGAACTTATGCAGTGGTGGTGGTGGTTAGTGTTTAACGTCCCGTCGACAACGAGGTCATTAGAGACGGAGCGCATGCTCGGGTTAGGGAAGGATAAGGAAGGAAATCGGCCGTGCCCTTTCAAAGGAACCATCTCGGCATTTGCCTGAAACGATTTAGGGAAATCAGGATGGCTGGAGACGGGACTGAACCGTCGTCCTCCCGAATGCGATTCCAGTGTGCCAACCACTGCGCCACCTCGTTCGGTGAATTTATGCAGTATCGGTGGCGACGATTGAAAATTCGAAGCTGGGATCTCCTGCTTACTAAGCAGGTACGGTAACCACTGCGCCATCCAGGACATAGCGTCAACGCAATTGCACGGACTGTATCGGCACGCCTCACGGCCGATCCACATTCCCATCGAGCGCCACCGATCCACAGCTCCTGTCCATTTCCTCTATATTCGCACTTCCGAGATTCCCACACGAGGTCGGACATATTTGTGCCCGCACTGAAGAAGATGGATTCATTGCCCAGTCAGGCCCATTGAGTTATATGAATGTGTGGTGTCTGTTCTTCCGGACATTTCCGAAAGAGCAGACACCACAAATTCATATAATTTTTGGTCTTCATTGCCTGGACTTATTACGCCACCAGCTTGGTTGAGCATTGGAAAGCTGACATCTGTATAAATTTTACCTAACTGTTATGTGAATTTTAGCAGCACAAAATCAGTAATTATATCGGTAGGGGTAGCTGAATCACCTGTATAAGGAGCATTGTAATGATAAAAAACAGATAAAAAAATAAGTAAACATTTTATTATTTATAGAAATAATCACCATAACTTTGAAATAACTTTGAATGCATTTATCCTACTGTGACAGACGGTCTCGGTAGCCAAGCGGTTCTAGGCGCTTCAGTCCGGAACCGCGCCACTGCTACGGTCGCAGGTTCGAATCCTGCCTCGGTCATGGATGTGTGTGCTGTCCATAGGTGAGTTAGGTCTAAGTAGTTCGAAGTTCTATGGGACTGATGACCTCAGATGTTAAGTCTCGTAGTGCTCAGAGGCACTTTTGAACCACTGTGAGACAAGACTGTGGGTACCTTCATGGAAAACTGTTTCCAGTTGCCTACAAAACCATCACTGTCTAAAGGAAATCGACCTCCTCGAATGTCTTTTTTTAGGTCTCTAAAAATGTAGAAATCGCATGGTGGGAGGCCGGGGCTGTATGGAGTGTGTGTAAGGGCTTCCCAGAGAAACTTCTGCAGTGTAGACGGAACAACAGGCACACCAGTTCCGGGAAAGTCATGATGACATTTTTCTTTGACTGCAAAGGACACGCTGCTCATTGACTATTCAGAACACCGGAACCACAATTAAGTGATAGTTTTACGGGAACGTTTTGCAAAAATTGAAGTCCAAATGCTCAGAAAAATCGACAGCCGCATCATTCTGTTGCATTACAATACCTGTACATTGGTTGTTTCGACTAAGCTGCTAAAGTTTCGCTAGGAAGTTCTTACACATCCTCCATAAAATCTCAATCTTTCTTCATTTTATTTACATATTTCTGGAGCACTGAAGAAAGATATTCCTGGCCGTCAGTATGCTTCGAACGGAATGGTGCACGCCCGAGTACAATCATGATTCCATAGGGAAGCGCAAACATTTTTCCATGAAGGCATCGACCGCCTTGTCTCACTCTCGTATATACAGCGTGTAACGGATATGAATGCAGATATTTTTAAAAGTGATACTCCAATATGTACTGAACCCCTTACATCTGAACTGGGGAAATTGGAAGATTTCAACCTGTTAATAATAATAATAATAATAATACTTTGTGCAGCACTATAGTAGCCCTTATGTAGTTACTGCTGGCCGTGCTGTCAATTAATTCATTTATTTGTTTCGAAGCCATTAATGAATCAATTTATGCAGTACTGTAGGTACTATTTACAACTTGGAGAAGGCATTTTCTTGAGATATTTTGCGTCTGTTACGTACAGGGTGATTATAATTAAAGTTAAACTTTTAAACCGCTGTAGAAGTAACACCACTAGTCAGAATGACGACAAATTGCAACGGAATCTTATCGGAGAAGGGGCAAAACGTATGGCAGAAGAAAAATAATTAATTACAAAATGTACCAATAGATGGTGCTGTTATGATCATAATTTAATAGATCGATTACAAATGACAAATGAATGATACAACAATGCTTAAGGTTTACGTTTGACATTAAACAAACTGTACTACTCAGTGTGCATGGGTGTACAGGTGTGATACTGTTAGTTACGTATGCCCATCCACTGCACAAGGTCGTATCACATCGGATGCGAAAAACAATTTTTAATTGTCCTGAAGCCAAAAGCCGCATAAAAAACATCAATCGCACCGGTTTTTAATTGTGCTGAGGCCAAAAACCGTATAAAAACATCAATTAAAATCAAATCGGATTAGTAATTTCCGCGTGACTGGCTCAAAACATGTTCAGTATGCTGTCCACCGT
Source organism: Schistocerca piceifrons (assembly GCF_021461385.2). Lineage (NCBI taxonomy): Eukaryota > Metazoa > Arthropoda > Insecta > Orthoptera > Acrididae > Schistocerca > Schistocerca piceifrons. The sequence continues at coordinate 109,408,575 of NC_060138.1, read as the reverse complement.
TTTCCGCAACCAGTTCAAATCGAGAAACAGCATATTCCACAACTGATCAAAGCGCTTCCGGTTCAGGTTCAGAATGTGTTGCGCAGTGCGTGCCTTTAATTTAGATAGCCCCAAAGCCAGAAGTCACACGGATTAAGATCGGGACGGCCAGGCTGTAGGGAAATGGCAGCCGGTAATTCTAGCATTTCCGAATTGGCGCTTCGGCAGCTGATTAACCGGATTTACAACGTGCGGCGGTGCGCTATCTTGCATAAAAATGATCTCGTCCACACACCCACGCTGTTGGAGAGCTGGAATGACGTGGTTGCGCAAAAGACACCCATAGCGCTTACATGTAACGGTACAGGTAACAGGACCGGAAGCTCCTGCCTCTTCGAAAAAATATGGCCCTAAGATAAATCATGCCATAAACCCGCAACAACAAGTGCCACTTCAGGACGAAATTCTAAAGGAAAGGTGCCTCTTGCTGGCATGTCAACAGGAAGCAACTCGTGCACATCGAAAATGGAGAGCAAAGAAAAGGATGTTTGGTAGGATTTTACGCACCGTCCTCCCGGGTATGTCTAATGTTCGGGCAATTCTCCGTGCACTACACGTTTGCACACCACCACTCGTCTCTTCCTGCGTTGCTGTGACCACTGATTCCACTGAGGCCGAATGAATTCGTCTCCTCCCTCCACCAGGTTGCACGCCAATAGAACCCGTCTTTACGAATTTCCGAATCATTTTCTCCAGACCCACGGCAGTCATCGGACTAACGCCTTTTTTCCAACCCTTCAGTGTCCGGAACTTCTGCAGAGCGACGTGTTCAGTCATCATTCTTGTAATGCAGCTTTACAAACAGAGCGCGATCCTGCATTTAGACATCCATGGAGAACGTTGCAGACGCGAAAGGAAGGAAAGCCGTGTACCCTGCAGGTGTTTTCATTTCCGTATTCTGACACATACAGCGCCATCTATTGATCAATTTTCACACTATTTTTTTTTTCTCCTGCAGTACGTGTTCCCCCTTCTCCGATAATATTCCGTTGCAATTTGACGTCATTCTCACCAGTAGTGTTATTTCAACAGCGTTTTGAAAGTTTAACTTTAAACATAACACGCTGTATATGTCTCACTTTTATCATCAGTGATGTATGAGACAAATCGTAGCATACACTGAAGAGTCAAAGAAACTGGTACTCCTGCCTAATATCGTGTAGGACACCGTCTAACATTCTGCGTGGTATCTGTTTGTTCTGAGTCGTGTCTCCCTACCACTTTCGCGCAACGACGCTCTGAGCGTGTTTTTTAGGGAATTGACTAGTTTGAACCTGGGACCTGTTGCTGGTAAGGAGACGCCAGACCACACATGACATGTAGAGTTCAGAAGAGTTCAGTGAGATTAGCGATGATATAACCAAATACTTAATGATTTCAGCGTCAGCTCCACTGCACTTCCTGTAAAAGAATCTTAATACTAACTAAATTTAGTGGAAGGGGTTCAAGGCTTTCCTATTTTTAGTTAGCTGGTAAAATAACGTCGAAAAAGCAGTTAAGGTTACCATTGGAAATTTTATTCTACTCACAAAACATTGTTTATAAATTGCATTATTGATAAAAGGAAATGTTTTAATACATGATGATAAAAACCAACTGCGTTCAACAGAAATGTGAACGAATATTCCCTGAGTGGGTTTCCAAGTTCTACAATGGATCGAAGGATGACCTATGCCATATCACATCTATAATCTAGGCTTTAAATTAAGTTTCACAAAAGAGAAAACTATCAAAATGGTCTACAGTGACCCTCAATTATCTTTAATTACTTATCTAACTTGTTGTAAATTACAGTGGCTGATGTGGCTTCTCAATAGTTATATAACAGAAAAATCATCGCGTTTCAAATTTTAGCTTACGTAGCAAATGTGAATACCATGAGCTTCAATTGACGATCGACACTAGTATTACGTAAAAAGAGGTTGTAACAGATGAGACTTCTGCAGTTCTGAGTGAAGCCTTATGCGCTCAAAAATGCGGCATCGCGTGTGTTCATTAGCTTGTCGGTGTTCGTCAGGGGGCGGCGGCCGGCGCAGCCATCCAGCTCGCCGTCTCGGAAGCAACTCTTTCCTAACTTCTCGTTACTACAATTTACCGAAGTTGGTTTAAAAAAAACTATCTGGCTGTGTTTTCATCTGACCAATCAGGGTCTCAATGTTAACTTTAAGCTCCGCCTACAAAAATTCTGTCTATCCAATGAGAAACGTTATACTTTACATGGTGGGGCAATGTTTTTAAAGTTTGCAACGTAACAGAGACGCGAAAAAGTCTCACGCTAAAACTTGCAGCTGGTGTGGCCCTTTTAGTGTTATCGTAAGATCTATACTGCTCTTCTGGAGGGCTCTATCTTTTAACATGCGCTGGGGGTGGTCCTGTCGGTTAGCTGGCGACGTGGGTGTCCGTCCCTTATCTTAGGGCCTTCTAGCTTAACACGGTTCTGCTCTCGGCTTCTGTTCTCGTTTCTCCCCTCGGAACTGCGTCTGTCTCACGGTGGAAGGTATGACATGCATTTAGGCATTCTTGTGTTAGTCTGTGGTATTCCATTTGCTCACTCGTTACTCGTATTACTTTGGTTAATTTAATGTCACGATTTATTTGGAGCTATGTGACATAATACTGGATTTGCTTATCATGTCAGGGTTTTCATGGAAGGTGTTGGACTTGCCTGACACCTTACAACCGTAGACCGCGAAGTGCCAGAACACGACGTGGTATGGACTCGATTAATGTCTGAAATAGTACAAGAGGGAAATAACACTATGAATCCTGCAGGACTGTCCATAAATCTTTCAACTCAGAAGACTGTTTCTGGAGCCACTTTGTAGCAGTTCTGGATGTGTGGAAGATCGCATAGTCCTGCTGGAATTGCCCAAGTCCGTCGCAATGCACAATGGACATGAATGGGTGAAGGTGATCAAATGGTTCAAATGGCTCTGAGCACTATGGGACTTAACATCTTAGGTCATCAGTCCCCTAGAACTTAGAACTACTTAAACCTAACCAACCTAAGGACATCACACAACACCCAGCCATCACGAGGCAGAGAAAATCCCTGACCCCGTCGGGAATCGAACCCGGGAACCCGGGCGTGGGAAGCGAGAACGCTACCGCACGACCACGAGATGCGGGCGAAGGTGATCAGACAGGATTCTTACACACATGTCACCTTCAGACTATTATCTAGACATATGAGGGATCCCATCTCACTCCAATTGCACACGCCCCACACAATTACAGAGCCTGCACCAGTTTCAACGACCGCGTGCTGACATGCAGGGTCCATGGACTGATGGCGTTATCTCCATACTCGTACACGTCCATCCGGTCGATACAATTTGAAACGAGACTCGCCCGACCAGGCCACATGTTTCCAGTCATCAATAGTACAATGTCGGTTTTGACGGGCCCAGGCGAGGGGTAAAGCTATGTATTGTACAGACATCAAGGGTACACGAGGTGGCCTTCGGCTCAGAAAGCCCATATCGATGATGTTTCGATGAATAGTTCGCACGCTGACACTTGCTGATAGCCCAGCACTGAAATCTGCAGCAATTTTCGGAAAGGTTTCAGTTCTGTCGCGTTGAACGATTCTCTTTAGCCGTCTTTGGTCCCGTTCTTGCAGGATCTTTTCCCGGCCGCAGCGATGTTTGTGGTTTGATGTTTTACCAGATTCCTGATATTCGCGGTACACTCATGAAATAGTCGTACAGGAAAATCCCTACTTCATCGCTACCTCTGAGATGCTGTATCCTATCGTTCGTGCGCCGACTATAACACCACGTTTAGCCCTACTTAAATCATCATAATCTGCCATTTTTGGAGCAGTAACCCATCTAACAATTGCGCCAGGCTCTTGTTGTCTTATATAGGCGTTGGCAACCACAGCGCCGTATTCTGCCTGTTTACAAATCTCTGTACTTGAATAGACATGCCTATACCAGTTTCTTTGGGCTTTCAGTGTAGGCTACGAACTGTTAAACTTCGTATTTTATGACTGTGTTGAATAAGTCAGTATATTCATATTTATTTCAAACAAATCTAAAGTAAAACCATAGTAATAAATATGATTCCAACAGTCAAACTGTCTATAAAGGCAATATGCGATAAAAAGGACAAAAATTTCCCAAAAAAATGCGTGAACATCAAACTCTAAAAAAAAAGATAACAACATGTTGAAATTTATTAATCTGCAAAAAACTTCTTTTCTTTCTTTCACACTGCATTACAATTTTGAGAAAAAATGTTTTAGAATTTTTTAGGAGCTAATGGGGCTACTGAATGAGTAGTTTATTTGCATGATTAATAGCCTCGTAATGCGATCAAGACGAATATGTGAGCCGCAGCACCTCAGACACGAGACGAAACACCTGGAAAGTGTTCTCAGCAGCAATGGGGGGTACCCCAAGAGTTATACACGAAGTGTAACGGAGACAAACACTCGGCGAAGTGACACGTCGGAAAAAGAAATGTCGGATACGGTATTTGTGCTATGCGTTCCCAGAGTGACAAACAGAATCGGTCGTATATCGCGCAAACACAGCGTAAAGCCGACTTATAAACTAGCGAAGGAGGTCAAAAAGTGTCTCAGTTAGACAAAGAACAAAAGGGACCCACATGGAAACTCGGGAATATACCACATATATGCACATGCGGAAAAGTTTCTGTGAGAATGACTGGACGATCAATCAACAGCAGAATTACAGAACATAGGTTGGGGCAGGTGGAGAAATCGGCCGTGACAGAGCACGAGCTTTGTGAGGCTGACGGCACAGTAAAATTCGCCGACACGGAAGTTCTGGCTGTAGAGAATTCTATCTTACCCGCTTGTTCAGAGAAGCTATAGAAACACACGAACATGAGAAAAGCTCCAACAAGAAAGAAGAAGCCCTTAAGATGAACGTGTCCTGGATTGCTGTGCTGCGGCGAATGACCCTTTGCAGGTTGCAAGAAGAAAACCGTGCCGGGAATGACAACGGAAAATCCCTTGGACGTTGGTGACACGGGCACATACAATATGCGGCAGCGAGCCCTGCTCCAGTCGACCACCAGCAGTGGAGCGTGAAGCTTTGCTAATGCCAGCCACTCGCGCAGGCGAAACGTCAGAGAAATCATCAAACAGACGTCGGCCGAAGAACCGGAGACAGAAGCCAACAGACAGTTTGTCAACAAGTGGTCATGAAAGCCTTAACAATTTTTATTTTTTGTTGCTTAAAAAACACAGTGCGACTGAAAAGCAATGAAGTCCTTTCAGTGTTTAAAACATTATTTTTTATTTTTATAAATATGAAGCAACCTGTACGTATCATAAAACTGAGCAAAGGCGGTAGCAGCAATTGAAAAAAAAAAAAAAAAAAAAATAAGTCGGCTTCGGCGATGCACAGTTATATTCCAAGCTGCGATCTGGAGTCAAAGTACAACACTAAATAGATGTCGCCATCAGTGAGTGGGCAATAAAACACTGAAGCACTGGTATTTAAAATACATCAAGAGTATTAGTGCTCACAGTCGGCCGTTGTGGTCGAGCGGTTCTAAGCGCTTCAGTCTGGAACCGTGCTGCTGCTACCGCCGCAGGTTCGAATCCTGCCTCGGGCATGGATGTGTGGGATGTCCTTAGGTTAGCTAGGCTTAAGTAGTTCTAAGTCTAGGGGACTGATGACCTTCGATGTTAAGTCCAGCCAGCCATTAGTTCTCACACAGTGGATATTGGGAACCAGTGGTTCTTAGGAACAACAGTGAGAATTAAACTGTATTTACTGATCTCAAACTTCAAGAAACAAGTTACATACGCAGGCCAAGTACCTTATATTGAATTCCGTACTGTACTTCAGGGTGATATAGATAGATGATGAATTTTCAAATTAATCACTAATACTCTGTAAATAACAGTCGCAAAGTTCTAGCATTCCTTCAGTTCCTCGAGGATAGAAATCAGTTCACTGGTCACGGATCCATTTGAGAACTGCTGTGTGAGCTTCTCACTGTCGGAATAGCTGCGATTTCTGCAAATCAGTTCCTCGGTTACCGCGACAATGTCGTGGTGGTGGATGTCGATAGACTATCGCTATCATCATCATCCACGTTTGTAGAGTAGCGGTCAAATCATTGATACCATTTTACTATGGCTGAAAGCGTCATTGCATTTCTTCCAAACGTGGCCAAAATTACAAATTCTGTCGTGTGAAATTTATAAGTTTTGCCTAAAAAAATCGTATTTCCACTCATGTTTCTCTTTTTCTTCTGTGTGGGTCCCTCAGCTCTTTCTTTTATTTTTCACTTCTTTTATGTACTGGTTGGACAAATATTGAGTTGGAAACGGCTTATAAACTTGTAACCTCCCCACAAAAAAATTAAAATAAATAAATATTATTTGGTTAATGATTCTAATTTTAGTGTAACCTCCCTACAGAAATTCATTCACATTTAACTTCCACACAAAATTTTTTTCTCATTTAATGTACCCACAAAATTCTTTTCTCATTTAATGTAAGCTCGAAACAGAATAATTCCTAAACCTCGTAATAAAAAATAAATTCAGTAACCTGGTAAATTTTGGACGACAGCAATGCTGCGTCATGGCCCTGTAAGATCATTCTGAATAAAAAGCAAAAATTCTTACCTCAATAAAGTCGCCAACTATCTGCTCTTACAATAGCTTTTTCCGGCACAGCTCTGTGCAATGCTGGCCCATAGATTTGTCATTTATGAAAGGAAGCAACTGATTTTTCTTTTGCAACAATCGGAATGATCATGGATTGGAGAAATGAGTAAATTCTTTAAATTGAAATGAATGCTTGTTAGAAATTACTTTATATGACAAAGATTATTATTAGGACATTTTTAAAAGATTTCCATGGGAGTTCACATAACATTACTAGATATGCGTGAGGCTGCTTTTACCTTATACTATAACGCTCAGGCTCTGCCATCGCTGCACCACGACCGGCCCAGCCAACACGATACACCAGACTGCTCGCTAGCAACAACTTACTGCTACACAATTCCTACTGCATACAACACTGCTCTTTGGTCTCAGATTCTCTTATAGCTTACATATCGCAGGCAGCGCATTCCTCTTACATAAGCCTCCACTGGGGAGTCAAAAATTTGGCAGCGATGGTGAGTCAATGGGACTTGCCATGAGCAACAAATTTTTCTAAAATCTACTTAATTAACTAAGTTGACAGTCACAGAGTATATACATATATATATAAGTGCAGAACATGAAATGAAATAGAGTGCACATGCACTGAGAACAGAACATATGAAGAAATGACAAAGTGTATACGCAATGAGTACAAAACATATTAACAAATGACATAAAGTGCACACGCACTGTATATATCTCTACCTTTTTTACAACTAATAAACATATCAAGGAGTGAAATAAAGCGCACACGCACTGTAGAAGTCTTTAGCATTTTTACATAACATATCATGGAGTGAAATAAAGTGCACATGCACTGTAGAAGTCTTTAGCATTTTTAGGACAACTGATATTGCTAACAAATGAAATGAAGTGCACACTCACTGTATATGTCTTATCATTTTACAAGAATTTAAACGCATTGTATAAGTCTTTACCATTTTACAAGAACTAGGAAAGGAATGGGAAGGATTGCATCATGGTTGTAGCACAGTAGGTTGCACGTAGCTGCACTGAAAGTCCATATCTTTCTACAGAAGCACAACACCAAGTGAGACAATCTGAAGTTCTCTTCCTGAAGTATTTATCAGTGTAGCCAAGACACTGAAATGTTGTATTAATATTGTATGTTATCATTTTGGTAGTACATTAGGTACACCAAACAGTGGGACCATAATAACATCTCCATAGTTCAAGATGGTGGACAGCATGATGTGTCAACACCACACTCTTTCACCAACGTAGAATTAGTGCAAAAACCAAATATGGTGCTCCATGATCATAGGGATAGACAGGACAAACGGATATTGCAGTAATTTCTGGTAATTAGGTCAGAAGGTGAAGGACATTAAGTCTTATGCTAGTCATCATTGAGAATTACACTAGTCTATCAACCGATTTGAGTAATTGGTGGCACTCATTGCCTAGTTACAAAACATTTCTGTACTATGTATGAAGTATTACAGAATATTATTCATAAGTCATCTGATAACAGTGAACACTGGCACTCATTGGCCAGTTACAAACCATTTTTATGCATTAATCAAAAGTGATCATTCAAAATAAGAGTTAATTAATGGCATACCATTTACATAATTCACCTAGTTATAGTAATCATTGGCACTCATTTTTCCAGTTACAAACCATCAGAAGTCATCATTCAAAACAGGAGATAATGAGTGTAGCATCAAGCTACTGGTATTCATATATAATAGCATGTAAGTGACATAATACAAATTTAAAATATAAGAAACAGTGGCATTCATTGGCCAGTTACTAAACATATAGCAAGTATTGAATATTACAAAACATTTTTCATCATTCAAGTGACAAACGACATATTTAAAATAATTATTGGCACTCATTGGCCAGTTACAAAGTATTCTTATATTTTTATAAAACATTATTCAGTATTATTCAGAAGTCATCATTCAAAATGAGAGTTAATTATTGGCATAGCATTTACAGAATATAACAAATATATTATTTACAGAAATTATTGGCATAGTATATATGCATTATTACAAAACATCATTCAGTATTACTCAGAACTCATCATTCCAGTGACATAAGACATATTTAAAATGTAACACACTGTAACTATTACTCAAGGTCTGTGATTAGAAAACATCATTGAGTATTACTCAGAACTCTCTTAAACTGGTAGCATTATTTGGGACTGGTAATACATTTTTTTTTGTGCTAGCGATGTATTGCGTTGGGATCGATAATTAATTGCTGGGGCATGAAAATATTTGCTTTTGACTTATTGCTGCAAATAACGATTAGTAGCGTCATTTGTCATGAGTCAGCTGTAGCAAGGTTATGAAACAAGTGGAGTATATGTGATCACATTCATGAATGACACACACAAATGGGTAAAAAAAATGCTAGTACTAGAACAGGTCTAATGACTAACTGCTTATAGCACATTAATTTCATGAATAGCTTCTCCTAGAAAAAAAAAAATACAAAATGGATTATTAGGCTCAAAGAAGAAACGCATATTATGCTGAAAAGTAGTGAACTTCGAATTAACAGGTAATGAAACGTGTACTGAATATGTATATACTCTAGCTGTCCTTTCCAAAACATTCAGTCATTATACTATGCGATATAAGACAAACTGTCAAAACGAACTGCAACAAATACTTAAATAACTATGTAGTATTTTTAACTAACAGTAAACAGATAAACTTTTCTCATCTGCAAAGAAAAACTTCATTATTCATATCACCATAACCTCATTACTATCATCACCTGCCAAGAAAAACTTCATTATTCATATTACCATATTCTTCATATAACTATTCGTCACCATTCATTATCATCTGCAAAAAGACACTTCATTATTCATTATTCATATTACCATTTACTTCATACAACTATTCATAGTATAGAGTTTCTTATTTCTAGCATATTTCATCACTAAGACTAAGATGTGTAGTTCTGTCTGACAGCCTGCATCAATCGCCTCGTATTCTGAAAGAAAAAATTAGTTAAGACTGCTATCATACGGTGTGTATAGTATATTCTTGTTAGTGTTTGTTAATTCTGATCCATTTACTCTTCGTGACGAGGTATTGCATCTTCTTTCGTTAATTCCGAAGGTGAAATTCCCATTTCATAGTAATCCACTATGGTTTCTTTAATTTATTTCTTTTACACGTTATTGCTTTCTGCAAATGTTGAATAAGAATTAAAATCTTGCATTTAAATAATATACCCATTAAATAAAAACTGGTTTCTAGTGGTATAATTAAGCATACAGCATAGCATGACAGAAAACGTATTATGTCAAAAACATAGACAAAGTTGAGGTGCAAAAATGTACACAGAGTATCATAATGTAGTAGCAAAAAATGTAAAATAGTCACGATGTTTAGATATCATAAGGCAAAACGTCAAAGTCAACTGGTGTTTGTTACATCTTAAACATTTCATAGTGCACACAAACAAACAGGAAAACAATCATACATACATGAAAAATGGAAAATGTGCACGGTCTGATATATAACGACAAGAAATGACTTTCTTTGTGTTCAGCTTGTATGTTGTGTAGTTGATAGAGGCGTGAGTTGAAGACTTTAATGGAGAAAGAATTTGATAAAATTAATATGTCACTAGATAGAATTGCATAAGTGGTCATAAAATGTGTAAGTTTATCTGGAAAAATGTCCACGGTCTGATGTGTAACGACAAGAAAAGCGACCTGCTAACCGTATCCTGCCGGGCACTTGCCAAGAAAAAAATACGATAATCATCAGGAAGTGTTCATATAAATATAATTGCATAAGTGGTCATATAAAAATCAGGAAATGGCATTACAGTGTGATAAATCATAAAGTAAGTTCATTCAGTAAAGGGTGTAATATTGGAGACATGGTGAATGCCTTTGCTTTTTCTGGTTCTCAAAGTTTCGACGTGTACTACCTTGGGGTGAGGAATGCTGTGAATTCGATATGGACCTGCATATAGAAGCTCAAATTTACTGCATCTATTCTTTCCTCTGTTGGATAGATAGTGTGTACGTACTAATGTCTTCTGTCCAATGTGAAAGTCACGGCGTGTACAAACCTGTTTTTGCTGTCTTCTCCGACGCTCTGCGGCACGTTTGATGTTTTTCGGCGCAATGTCAATTATTTCATGGTGTCGTAGTCGACAAGATGTAGGAAAGGATACTAATTCTTTAATTTTGTTAGGTAGTTCAACATTTTTCATTATAACAGTCGGAGATAGCATAGTAGATTCATTTGGTATCGAGTTAATTACATCTTGGAATGACAGTATGTGTGTCAATGTTTTTTATGGCAGTATATTCTACACAGTTTACCAATTTCTTTCATTAGACGTTCACAAGGGTTCGAGGAAGAGTGATACTTGGATATGTAGATCGGAGAAATGTTTCTTGCTCGTAACATACGTGTCCATATAGCAGATCGAATCTGTGGTCCATTGTCGGAAATTACTTTCAATACATGTCCTACATGAAATAGAAAATGTTTTATAAATGCTTTCGAAACAGATTTAGCAGTAGCTTTGCGTAACGGAGTGAAGGTAATAAATTTTGAAGTGAGTTTAACAGCGACAAAGATGTAGCAAAAACCTCTATTAGTTCTGGGAATCGGACCATGTGTCTCAATTTAACAGGTACAATGGGATGTAATGGAGGAATATGTGAAGTCGTGTCTGACTTAGCTTTCTGGCAGATTTTACACGACGCTAAAACTTGTCGAATACGTTTCTCCGTATTCGCAAAATAGCTGTTCTGTCTCAGTATAACAAAGCATTTTCTGGCTCCGTAATATGCGTAACTTAAATGAGTATACCAAATTAATTTGTTAACAAGCTCGTCAGGAATACATAATAACCAATTGTTGCTGTCAGGGTGAGAGCGGCGAAACAGAATATTATTGCGTACAGTGTAATTGTTTCTAATGGTAACATTATTCCTATCTTGCCAAAGGTGTTTAATTTCTTTCCATACGACGTCTTTACTCTGCTCTTGCGCTATGTCTCGTAATGACGACGAAATGATATTTTCAAATGCATCTTGTTGAATATACATGACGCTGAAATTTGCTTTGCAGAAGTTGGTTGCGATGTCTTGCTAATTGTTGCTGAGAGAACGGGATAGTGCGTCTGCTACAATATTTTGTGTACCGGGAATGTTAACAATTGTAAAATTAAATTCCTGTAAATAAAGTTTCCATCTGCTTAATCTGTCGTGTGTAAATTATGCGGAAAGTAAAAACTGTATAGCTCTATGATCTGTGTAATCGGTAGTGTGTCTTCATAAAGAAAATGCCTAAATCTCGTAAATGCCCATATAACACATAATGTTTCAAGTTCTGTAACAGAATAATTGCGTTCAGCAGGTGACAGAATGCGTCTCGCAAAGGCGATGTTTTTAATTACTGTAGAACCATCTTCTTCAATTTCCTGAAAAATGTGTACACCTAAAGCGGTGTTAGAACTGTCGGTGGCAATGGAAAAATTTCTAGTAAGATCTGGATGTGATAAAAGTGGTGCTTTCAACAAAGCTTCTTTCAGATTCACAAATTCAGAATGTGCTTGGCTATCCCAGGACCAAATAGTGTTTTTACCCGTCAATTGACACAATCTAGGGGTGTCTAAAACAGAGTAACGAATAAATTTGCAAAAAAAGTTAATTAAACCCAAAAAGCTGCGTAGTTGTTTCTTCGTCGTAGGAACAGTAATGTCACGTAAAGCTTGAAGTTTTTCCGGGTCAGGCGCAATGCCTTCTGCTGAAATTACATGTCCAAGAAATTTTATAGAAGTTTCGCCAAAGTGCGATTTGCTAAGATTAACTGTGAGTCCTTGTGTACGAAAAGTTTGCGACAGTTGTTCAAGAATCAGATTGTGTTCAGACCAGTTAGCGTCTGCAATAAGAATGTCGTCTACATACGTTGTGATTCTGTCTTTAAGTTCTGTCGGAAGTATAGTATTCACACCGCGAATAAATGCTGCTGAAGAAATAGTTAAACCGAACGGTAATTTGCAAAACTGGTAACAGTCACCAAAACAAAGAAAAGCTGTGTACTTTCTGCAGTCCGGATGGAGCTGAACTTTCCAAAATCCCGATCTCAAATCTAACGTGGAATAAATAGCAGTACCATGAAATTTCTGTAGAAGCTCTTCTAGTGTCTGTGGGTGATCTGTTTCATTAATAATAATGTCATTGATGTGACGCGAATCAAGTACGAGGCGAAGTGAACCATCCATTTCTTAACAATATGGAGCGGGTTTATATGCGGACTAACTGCCGGTTCAATAATTCCTTGGTCAAGCATAGTTTGCAATTCTTTTTTAACTTGTTCTCTGTGAATATACGGAATGGGATATTTGGCTTTAAATGTGTCGTGCTGTTTAACTTGAAATTCATACATAAAACCGGACATAGTTCCAGGGACGTTCTCAAAAACTGGAGCTTGCTGTAAAATGAATTTTGCGTAGTGTGTGCGTTCGTCGTCTGTATTTGCACTGCTCTGTTTAACTTTATCAGAAATCATTTGTATAACGTCATAGTCGGCTTCGTCTGGAGTATTATAGTTGTGTACGTACGTATCTGTGAACAATGTGGAATGACAGTCTATGTTACGTGATGCGGAAAAGACCTCTGTACGATTAATTGTTTGTTCTTCTGCAGATAAAGAGTGCTGAAATTCTAAAGCCAGTTGTGTATTTTCATCCTTTAACATTAAATAGGAGTTTTGATAGTCAGTAATTGCGTCGTGTTGTACCAGAAAATTCGTACCTAAAATAACGTCTGTTGTCAATAAGGGAACAATCCAAAAATTTGTGTGATATGTATGACCTGCAATACAAAATGATAAATATGTCTGTAATTTTACATCCACTCCTTTACCAGATACTGCTTCTTTTGCTTTAGTTTTGCCTAATGGTAACGTAGGATAGGTATTCTCTTTGTTACATTCGTTGAAAGTTTCTTCATTTATAACTGACATAGGTGATCCAGGATGGATTACTGCTGAAAATATGGATGATCCAATCTTTACTTCAATGACAGGGTGTCAAATGGTTTTTTGAATAACTGGTCTTTCCTGCAAAAGAGTGTCTCGGGTGTCGTCAAAAGTAATAACGTTTTCGTGAACAAGATTCTGCGTGTCAAAAGTATTGCTTGCGTTGCTGGAAGATGCAACCTGTAATGTATCTAGTCAAATTCTATCTGACGTGCTATTATTTGCGGGAGGATGCTGAGGCATTTAGACTATTTGTACTGTTCTGTTATTTCTTCCTGACGTATTAGGTTCGGGATGATATACTGTCTGGTTCATTCTTGATAATCTGTTGTTGCGGAAGATTTTGCTGCTGGTAAGACCGACTGTTATTAAACGTACGCTGAAAAGTGTGCTCATTACTTTTACGTCTGTCATGATAGTGATTTCTATACGGTGCATTGCGATATGAGTTGAAATGATGTGTTGTCTGTACGAAGTTATTTCCTTGTCGCTGTGCGTTACTATTTGGCGGAGCCGACGCTATACGTGTAGGCGGCGAAACATTAAAGCTTGGTTGACCTTGCACATTACATTGTTGGTTAGGTATACTAACCGGCTGGCTTTGATGCTGTTGCGGTGAAAAGCGTCTATTGTTACCAAAATGTGGTTCCTGTTGCTGATAATTTTGACGATATTGGTAATTAAAATTTTGTCTGTTATTAGAGTTCGGGTGGTTGTCGTTCCTGAAGCGTCTATTACCTTTGCTATTGAAATAGCGTGGCTGATCGTAATTACTATATGTTTCTTGGCCTTGGTTATTATGTGAAAAATTTTTGTTTATGAAAGAATAGTCTGATTGCTGAACTTCCAAAAGTTGCAACAGATCTCTGAATGCCGAAATATTTTCTTTCTGATGACCTGTTAAAATTTTAGTGTAGCCTCCCTACAGAAATTCATTCACATTTAACTTCCACACAAAATTTTTTTCTCATTTAATGTACCCACAAAATTCTTTTCTCATTTAATGTAAGCTCGAAACAGAATAATTCCTAAACCTCGTAATAAAAAATAAATTCAGTAACCTGGTAAATTTTGGACGACAGCAATGCTGCGTCATGGCCCTGTAAGACCATTCTGAATAAAAAGCAAAAATTCTCACCTCAATAAAGTCACCAACTATCTGCTCTTACAATAGCTTTTTTCAGCACAGCTCTGTGCAATGCTGGCCCATAGATTTGTCATTTATGAAACGAAGCAACTGATTTTTCTTTTGCAACAATCGGAATGATCATGGATTGGAGAAATGAGTAAATTCTTTAAATTGAAATGAATGCTTGTTAGAAATTACTTTATATGACAAAGATTATTATTAGGACATTTTTAAAAGATTTACATGGGAGTTCACATAACATTACTAGATATGCGCGAGGCTGCTTTTACCTTAAACTATAACGCTCAGGCTCCGCCATCGCTGCACCACGACCGGTCCAGCCAACACGATACACCAGACTGCTCGCTAACAACAACTTACTGCTACACAGTTCCTACTGCATACAACACTGCTCTTTGGTCTCAGATTCTCTTATAGCTTACACATCATGGAGGTAAGAATAGAGGGAGACGCCGTGACGTCACAGCTGTGAAGCTATGTGAAGCCGAGGGTAGCCATCTCAATCCGACCAAAACATTGCTGCTGTAAGCTTGTGCGCATAGGCTTGTCGCTCGCTTTTGGAAGGATTTTGCGCTATTATGGTGACTTGTGTGGTGTTCGGATGTACGAATCGTTCTGATTGTGATGCGAAATCGAAGGGAATAACATTTCATGTGTAAGTTGTCTCGTTAAGTGTGATTTTACAACTTCATTGTGAATGAACGTGTGCTACATCGGTACTTGTACTATAGCGTGTTTTGCTCCTGTATGATTTTAGGTTTCCTAAAAATGAAAGTCGGAAAGCTCTGTGGGAGAATGCCGTGAGGAGGAAGAATTGGCGTGCGTCTAAATGGAGCACTATATGTTCTCAGCATTTCCGAGAAGAGGACATAGACCGAACTTCCTTTCAACAGTAAGGCTCCGAGAAAATGCTGTACCATCAGTTTTCCCTACACATCCAAAACATCTGCAAAAGGTATGTTAATTCAAGGAATTAAATTCTTAGTTTTCAAGTTCACGTTTCAGTATAATACGTACGTATCGTCGATAATGGAAGTGTTGAGTAACTCACTTTGTCTTCATCATGTACCAAATTAAAAGCTAACACTACATTAACTGGCGTAAAGTATAGGCCTAAACAGGACACTGTGTAGATTTGCCATTCTATGTACCGTATTTCAGTAAATATTGGTGGTAATGAACAGTGTTTCCCAGTGGTGTAACGTAACTGAAATGTCCCAATACGTATTACAAACAAGATGTATTTATGGGGCTTTGGAGGGAGGGTATAGCTAACTTAGTTTTCAGTTTCTATTATTTAGTTTGTGATACACGTTTATTACTGAATTAACAAAATTGTATCGTTTACATTGAAGGCTAGATATTCGTAATATTACATTACAAACTATTTTTAATCAGAAGAAACGCGGAATTTCGCCTTTACGAGATTTTATTTTAAACAAAAACTTTGAAACAACCAATCTGATGACGTTACATGCGTATATGGTGGCATTAGCGACTGTAATACAAGCAGCGCTATAGCACACTGGCGATGTTTTGGTCAGAGTGTCATGCCAGCGAGCCACGCCCCCATGGCTTCAAAACGTAGTACGGCTGGGATACGTAGCGCCATCTCCCCTTATTCTTACCTCCATGTTACATATAGTAGGCAGCGCATACCTCTTACAGACTCAGTGATATCATTTCATCTTTAGAGTACATTTTCAGTTCTGTACCGTTCCACTCCCACCCTGTGATGCACCTGTTATATGTACAGCAGCAGAACTGTGTCTATCTTTCGTAGGCCAATGCGCTACTCATTTTACGTAATGCTGTTAGAGTGCAGCAACATGTGTAACTAATTTCTTGAAATCCCCTCGTAGATGGTTCAAATGGCTCTAAGCAACATGGGACTTAACATCTGAGGTCATCAGTCCCCTCGACTTAGAACTACTTAAACCTAACTAACCTAAGGACATCACACACATCCACGGCCGAGGCAGGATTCGAACCTGTGACCGTAGCAGCAACGCGGTTCCGGACTGAAGCGCCTAGAACTGCTCGGCCACAGCTGCCGGCTCCCCTCATAGACTATTCCGTAATAACTAGTATTATCCCATATCTAGATGCTCTAGACCAGGCTCGTCCAAACTGCGCCCCCGGGGCGCCAGCGCCTGCGATCGCCCGCGGCCAGCGCCCCGGGCGAATTCTTATGTTGCCGCAGTGGCCGAGCCGTGTCGCTTAGCTGGCCGTGCAGACCGCCCGCCGCGCCTCGCCATGCCACTTTAACGTGCCGGCAGCGGCCAAAAGCCACACAAAGCCGTTAGGCAGGAGGCGTAAGGCTACAGTGAATCGAGATGGATAGTCAACGGGAAGCAGACAAAAAGAAAGAGGAGCGGCGAGTCCGCAGTCTTTAAACCCGAGTGGAAAATTAATTTCCTTTTTACTGCCGTCGGAAATCATGCCAAATGTTTAGTATGACATCGGGAACCTCACGTATTTAAAAAAGTACTCGACTGAACGGCACTTTAATATCTCTCACAAACAACAGTTCGAAAATTTGTCGTAATAGGAACGCCAGTCAAAGTTTGAAGATCTGAAAGAAAATTTCAAGCAGCATTACAGTGAAGTAAGTGTTTCCTATCATATGACTCTTTATAATTTATAAAGATGATAAATAAAACTGTATTTTATAGTCTGTCACTCAGCAATGTGCCATTTATCGAATATCACATTGTCAGCAACAAGGAACATTTCTCTTCGGTTAATTTTTATATTTGGGTTGCATTAAATCGCGTAGCACAGACATAAGAAAAAGCTTCAGGTGCGTTATTTTTTTCCACTTTCTGAAAAGCCGTCACAAATGCTCTCTCGGGAAGCAAAGTGTCATTAAGAGTCATTCTTTGTTTTTGTATATTTGTGTTTTTATGGATGGGAAAATATATGTTGTAGTTTGATCTATATTTTAAATTAATTAAAATGCAGATATTCCAATAGATAAAAATTTATTTTGCGACCACATTTCGCTGTCCTGCTTAGCGTCTAAGGCCGCTTTTCAGAGGAACTGGGGGAAAACGCACCTAAAACCAATCTTTCATAGTTAGTTTTTTTTTGCCGGCCGAAGTGGCCGTGCGGTTAAAGGCGCTGCAGTCTGGAACCGCAAGACCGCTACGGTCGCAGGTTCGAATCCTGCCTCGGGCATGGATGTTTGTGATGTCCTTAGGTTAGTTAGGTTTAACTAGTTCTAAGTTCTAGGGGACTAATGACCTCAGCAGTTGAGTCCCATAGTGCTCAGAGCCATTTGAACCATTTTTTTTAGTTTTTTTATTTGAATTTCGATGAATGAAACAATTGTTAAAATGATAAAAGTGTTTTAAAAACAGGATTGCACAATATTAATTGTATGTTCTTTTCTTTGGCGTGGTAGGAGCACGAAACAGGTGGGCAAAGTTTGCGCGCAAGTTACAAACGCTCGCTGGGAGCTGCGAAAGCAGGGAAACCATTTGCGGCTGGGAATCTCATCAAGGATTGCCTGGTCGACTCGGCTTGTATTTGTCCAGCAGACCTCACGGAAAAATTTGAAAAACTAGCTCTTTCGCCTCAAACTGTTGCTCGCCGAGTCGAAGATATGGCCTCAGATATGGAGCAGCAATTAATGGAGAGAGCGGCAAACTTCATTTCTTTCTCTATCGCTCATGACGAGTCCGCGGACGTTGCGGACGCACCTCAGCTCGTCATGTTCATTCGAGGTGTCGCCGACACTCTACGTGTCACAAAAGAATTTCTCGACCTTATACCACTAAAAGACACAACCACGGGGCTGGATATTTTTCTGCCCGCGGAAAACGTGTTAGAGTCAATGGGTTTAAAATGGGAACGCCTGACCAGTGTAACAATGGATGGAGCCCCTGAGCAGCGAGGGATACGCACTGGATTTCTGAGTTTTGTCAGGTCAAAAATAGCTGAAGTTGGCTGTTCCTTATTCGCGGCAGTCCATTGTCTGATACACCAGGAGGCACTTTGTGCAAAGATTGTCAACATAAAAAATGTTATGGACACAGTTCTTCGAACGATTAATTATCTTCGATCGCATGGACTCACACATCGCCAATTTAAAGAATTTCTGGCTGATATCGAAGCGGAATACCCTGACATCACCTACCACGCCGAAGTAAGATGACTGAGCAGAGGAAATTTTCTTCATCGCTTTTTTCCTTGAGAGGTGAAATAAATACCTTTTTGGAAATGAAAGGACGTCCAAAAGAATTACTTTGTGATCCCATGTGGGTGGCGAATATGGCTTCTTTGAGTGATGTTAGTGGTCATTTAAACACTTTGAACATTTCACTCCAAGGCGAAAATCACTCTGTTGTTGATTTAGTGCAGACGATTCAAGCATTTCAAAAAAATCTTATTTTGTGGGAAAAACAGTTGCGCGAGAAGAATTGTTGTCACATTTCTGCACTAGACTGCGTTAAAGAAGATGTGGATTTTTCAGATTATGTTCAAATCATTTTCGAATTACAAGAACAGTTTGAAAACAGATTTTTGGAGATAAGTGAGCTTCAGCTGGCCTTAGATAGATTTGCTCGCCCGTTTTCCCTTCGGGCAGAGGACGTCTCACAAGTGCTTCAACTAGAGCTGATTGACCTGCAGTGCAATATCCGCCTCAAGGACCGCTTTCTTATGTGTAAATCTCTGGATGACTTTTACAGTTGTCTTCCACGAGAGAAATATCCTCTTTTGCACGAGCACGGGGCCAAAGTTCTGTCAATGTTTGGTTCCACATATATTTGTGAGCGCTTTTTCTCTCTGTTAAAGCTTGCTAAAACTACGAACCGTTCATTACTTGGCGATAAAAATTTGACTAATTCTTTGAGGTTAGCAGTCTCACGGAATATTGTACCAAACCTAGACAAAATCGTTTCTTCGAAAAAGAAAAACATATAAAATGTTAATTGTCTTCTTTAACAATGTTAAAGACTGTAGGAATTAAAGAGCTTTATAACGTTAATTCTGTTTTTTAATAACTTTTCAAACTTGGTCAGTTAAAATTATTACGTACAAAACAACAAACTAAGCATCCGATTTCTAAACTCTGTTACAAGGGATACAAAAAGCTGTAGCACGAAGTACAACAAAAATATTTACTTGTAACTACTAACAGTAGGAATGAGACTCTATATTCCTTACATAAAATTATTTCTAAAATAGAATATTTATGACTCTAGTTCATTTAAGAAACTGATGTATTTTTCAGAAGACGCCTATTGTACATACGACGAGCGTGCATGTGCAGTACTAGTAGAATCAACCTGTGGGTCATAAAACTACTAAGCTGTTCTTCGATTCTTGTTTTGGATATTGTTTTCTAAAGTTTTACGCAGTAATTCTGCCACACGAACACTACTTGTTACCTCAACAGAAAATGGTTTGCTTCTTTTAGCGCTGATGGACCACTTTTACAGAGCTGCGCTTCCTGTGTTATTTTGTTTACGTTGGATCAGACCGCGGGACAGTCCAGCGCAGAGCAGTGGTGTGCGGTCTCACTCTCTCTGCAGCTCTCTCTCTCTCTCTCTCTCTCTCTCTCTCTCTCTCTCGCTCCTATGGCGACACTAGCGACACACGCACGGTCGCGGACGGGGCGCTGAACTACACTGCCTGACGCCCGCGGGGCGCAGGAGCGCCCGCCGGGCGCAATTCTTGGATGAGCCTGCTCTAGAATTATGTTCTATAAAGAAAATAAACTAGAATGTTCTTCCAGAATGAGATTTTCACTCTGCAGCGGAGTGTGCGCTAATATGAAACTTCCTGGCAGATTAAAACTGTGTGACCGAGCGAGACTCGAACTCGGGACCTTTGCCTTTCGCGGGCAAGTGCTCTACCATCTGAGCTACCGAAGCACGACTCACGGCTGGTCCTCACAGCTTTACTCCTGCCAGTATCTCGTCTCCTACCTTCCAAAGGTGAGTCGTGCTTCGGTAGCTCAGATGGTAGAGCACTTGCCGGCGAAAGGCAAAGGTCCCGAGTTCGAGTCTCGCTCGGTCACACAGTTTTAATCTGCCAGGAAGTTTCATATCAGCGCACACTCCGCTGCAGAGTGAAAATCTCATTCTGGAAACATCCCCCAGGCTGTGGCTAAGCCATGTCTCCGCAATATCCTTTCTTTCAGGAGTGCTAATTCTGCAAGGTTCGCAGGAGAGCTTCTGTTAAGTTTGGAAGGTAGGAGGCGAGATACTGGCAGAAGTAAAGCTGTGAGGACCGGGCGTGAGTCGTGCTTCAGTAGCTCAGATAGAATATTCTTTATTTTAAAGTGACTGGTCATCGAAGACGCAGAGTCTATAAACGATCATCTATTTATAAATATATATCAAGCAACTGCCGGCCCTATATGATGAAAATAAAAAGTAGTTAATGACATTAAATCAACCTGACAAAATCAGTATCTAAGGATAACGTAACTACGAACAAATTGATTCCCTTCTGCTGCATTTACTCACCAGGTTAGCAACACGAAAGATAACTGTGAAACGTCCCCTTGGAATAATTATACATGACTGTGCTTAAACAGCCCAACACTACAATGGCAGACAACAACGCAAACTAGCCACAGACTGCACACAGCACAGCCAGCGATTTTCATATAGAGCGCTACGTGGCGTTACCAATATAAAAACCTGAACAGCCTTCTTACAACTGTAGCGGTGACGCACTAAGTTCTTGGGGGAAATTCTCCAATAACAACCTATATGTCTCCGAATAGTAGAGATATTGCTGCAGAGGTCCGAGCGACCACACATAGCAACGCTCGGGGTAAGAATCTCAAGTCTGACTATCGAGGCACACCTCCTTTCAGCTCACTCGATGAATCCTTACGTTAGTAATTAACTAGCTACGAGGATTAGAACTAGTTGTCTCCAGATATGCGTTATTTGTCTACGGCATAGAAATAGTTATTCCTTTTGTGCACTGACGAGGGAAATAAACTAAGTGGTATTTGTTCAGTCATATTCTATTGCTGTGTAGTTATATATGGAATGAAATTAACCCATGTGAGATTGCAACCTACCTCATAGTTAAATATGTACTCACCATACCGTACGACGTCCAATGGCTGATTTAGTTGCACAGGTGGTGAGTTATATTTGAGAAAGAGTCTTTCTGACCTTCCTTAATGATACGCTTCACAAACAGGTTCTCCCCACTTATCGGTTAGTGCCGTCATTAATATTCAATGTAATTTTCAAAATCACTTTAAATTGTAAGTACAATGAGGCACAACGGTGATGTATGGCTGTTTAATGAGTTGGGAGCTGATTATTATCACGTCATAGAATAATACTGTTATGTTGTTATTGTTGTGGTCTTCATTCCAAAGATTGGTTTGATGCAGCTCTCCATGCCACTCTATCCTTTGCAAACTTTTTCGTATTTGAGTGACTACTGCAACAGGACATCCTTCTGAATTAGCTTACTGTCTTCATCCCCTGATCCCCCTCTACAATTTTTACCACCCACGCTTCCCTCCAGTACTAAATTGGGGATCCCTTGTTGTCTCAGAGTGTGTCCCACCAACCTATCCCTTCTTCTAGTCAGGTTGTGCACGCAAATTTCTTTTCTCACCAGTTCTACACAGCACCTCCTCATTAGTTACGTGATCTACCCATCTAATCTTCATCATTCTTCTTGTCTGAACTATTTATCGTCCATGTATCACTTTCATACATGGCTGGCATGCATACAAATACTTTCAGAAAAGACTTCCTGACACTTAAACCAATACTCGATATTAACAAATTTCTCTTCTTCAGAAACGCCTTTCTCGCCATTGCTAGTCTATATTTTATAACGTTTCTGCTTCGATCATCATTTGCTGCCCAAATAGCACAACTCATCTATTACTTTAAGTGTCTCATCTCTTAGTCCAATTTCCTCAGCATCACCTGATTTAGTTCGATTAAGATCCATTATCCTCGTTTAGCTTTTGTTGATGATCATCTTACATCCTCCTTTCAACACACCATCCATTCCGTTCAACTGCTCCTTCAAGTTCTTTGCTGTCTCTGGCAGAATTACAATGTCATCGGCAAACCTTTCTCCCTGGACTTCAATTTTTACTTCAAATTTTCCTTTGGTTTTCTTTACTACTTGCTCAGTATACCGATTGAATGACATTGGGGACAGACAAAAGCCCTCACTCCCTCCTCAACCACTGCTTCCCTTTCATACCCCTCGACTCTTATAATCGCCAT
Organism: Schistocerca piceifrons; assembly: GCF_021461385.2. Taxonomy (NCBI): domain Eukaryota; kingdom Metazoa; phylum Arthropoda; class Insecta; order Orthoptera; family Acrididae; genus Schistocerca; species Schistocerca piceifrons. Next base: position 109,385,508 of record NC_060138.1, on the reverse strand, counting down.
CTGGCTTCTGCACAAATTGTAAACTGCCTTTTGCTCCCTGTAATTTATCCCTCCATCTTCGGAGCGTATTCCAGTCCACATTGTCAAAAGCTTTCGCTAAGTTAACAAATGCCATAAACATAGGTTTCTATGATATGTCGTAGAGTCAGTACTGCCTCGCCTGTTCCCACGTTTATACGACCTCCAAACTGATCTTCCCCGAGGTCGGCATCTAGAAGGTTTTCCATTCTTCTGTAAAGAATTCGTGTTAGTATTTTGCAACCGTGACTTCTTGTTAAGCTGATAGTTCGGTAATTTTCGCAACCTGTCAGCACCTGTTTTCTTTGGAATTGGAATTATTATACTCTTCTTAAGGCCTGATGGATTTTTGCCTGCGTCATTTATCTTCGTCAACCAGGTGGAAGAGTTTTGTCATGGCTAACTCTCCCAAGGCTGTCAGTAATTCTAACAGAATGTTGTCTATTCCCGGGGCCTTGTTTCGACTGTAACGTAAAGCTTTGTCTGGCAAGGATATCTTGTCAGGACCATATTTGAGCAATGACTATCCAACTTCTCAGTTGACATTGTCAGCACTTCATAATTTAAACAACGGTTGGGACATCTATGTTTGGGACATCCACGTTTGCGTTCGGAGACGAACTTTCCCTGTTGCCTAAGTGGGTTATTTTCGTTTTTAGTGTTATAAGAATGTTGCTATGTTTACCAGAAACAATGTTGGAGAAAAGTAGAGATGGCCTTCTCCTACTTCATTTGATTCATCCGCCACCATTTCATCCCGGAACGAGATAAAACGAGTGTGCTTTTCTGGAAATTCCACACCGCAAAAACCGGGCCGTCAAGTCGGATGTGTATCGACAGCGACCGTACAACAGCTGCATTAGCGGGAAGCTATCACACTAATGCTGTAACCCGACTGCTGAAATTTGTTTACTCCAGCAACTCAGCATGTGCGATTGTCAGTAAAATTCAAAAATACCGGCTATTAACAATGTAATTTTCAAAATAATGGTAAATTATCGATAAACTAAAACCGGCCAGAGATGTATAGCTATTTAATATTTATTATTACATTATTTATTATTATTATTATTATTATTATTATTATTATTATTATAGTTTCTGTTATTTGTTACTATATTTATCTTTACTATAAAGAATGGCGCTGTTATATAAGCTGATTTCCTAATGATGTTACAAACTTTCATGGATGAAGGAGAAAGGTAAACGTATAAGTTTGAGATTTGCAACCCTACTCCGCGAACGAGCGAGTGGAAGGTTATAAGCGAAAATCGTTCTTATACGTGTGCCATTGGAGTACATGTACCGGTACAGTTGTTGTTTAGAATGTAGGGAAGGCAACTTTTAGAGGTGGCAGTCTGGACTGAAACAAGGAAAAAATGTCCAGTAAGTACGGGTTCTAAAACGCATACCTTAAGAACTATGAGCACTTGTTCATCTTCGCTAGTGTGAAACACATCTCCTCTATTGAACAAGTGCTCGTAGCTCTTAATGTATGTGTTTTAGAACCCGTACTTACTGGACATTATTTCCTTGTTTTGGTCCATACTACCGCCTCTGAAAGTTGCCTTCCCTACATTCTAAACAACAACAGTAGTGGTTCACGTATCCCATTGTCAAACGTATCAGAACGTTTTACGCTTTTAACTGACGCGTTTGTTTCCGATGCAGAGACCCTTTCCTCAAGGTGATACATTTATCCGTATCCATCATCCTAGAAAGTTGGTAACATCAGCACAGAATGACCTTGTATACAGGGTGGTCCATTGATAGTGACCAGGCCATATATCTCACGAAATAAGCATCAAACGAAAAGACTACAAATGACGAAACTCGACCAGCTTGAAGGGGGAAAACAGGTGGCGCTGTGGTTGGCCCTTTAGATGGCGCTGCCACAGGTCAAACGGATATCAACTGCGTTTTTTAAAATAGGAATCCCCATTTTTTATTATATATTCGTGTAGTACGTAAAGAAATATGAATGTTTTAGTTGGACATTTGTTTTCGCTTTGTGATAGATGGCGCTGTAATAGTCACAAACGTATAAGTACGTGGTATCACGTAACATTCCGCCAGTGAGGACGTTATTTGCTTCGTGATACATTACCCCTGTTAAAATGGAGCGTTTACCAATTGCAGAAAAGGTCGATATCGTGTTGCTGTACGGCTATTGTGATCAAAATGCCCAACGGCCATGTGCTATGTATGCTGCTCGGTATCCTGGACGACATCATCCAAGTGTCCGGACCATTCGCCAGATACTTACGTAATTTAAGGAAACAGGAAGTGTTCAGCCACATCTGAAACGTCAACCACGACCTGCAACAAATGATGATGCCAAAGTATATGTTTTAGGTGCTGTCGCGGCTAATCCACACATCAGTAATAGACAAATTGCGCAAGAATCTGGACTCTCAAACACGTCGGTGTTGAGAATGCTACATCAACATCGATTGCATCCGTGCCATATTTCTATGCACCAAGAATTGCATGGCGACGACTTTGAACGTCGTGTACAGTTCTACCACTGGACACAAGAGAAATTACGGGACGATGACAGATTTTTTGCACGCGTTGTATTTAGCGACGAAGCGTTATTCTCCAACAGCGGTAACGTAAACTGGCATAATATGCACTATCGGGCAACGGAAAATCCACGATGGTGGCGGCAAGTGCAACATCAGCGACCTTGGCGGGTTAATGTATGGTGCAGCATTATGGGAGGAAGGATAATTGGCCCCCATTTTATCGATGACAATCTAAATGGTGCAATGTATGCTGATTTACTACGTAGTGTTCTACGGATGTTACTACAAGATGTTTCACTGCATGACAGAATGGCGATGTACTTCCAACATAATGGATGTCCGGCACATAGGTCGCGTGCGGTGGAAGCGGTATTGAATAGCATATTTCATGACACGTGGATTGGTCTTCGAAGCATCATACCATGGCCCGCACGTTCACCGGATCTGACGTCCCTAGATTTCTTTTTGTGGGGAAAGTTGAAGGATATTTGCTAACGTCATCCACCGACAACGCCTGACAACATGCGTCAACGCATTGTCAATGCATGTGCGAACATTACGGAAGGCGAACTACTCGCTGTTGAGAGGAATGTCGTTGCACGTATTACCAAATGCATTGAGGTTGTCAGACATCATAATGGGCATTTATTGCATTAATGTGGTATTTACAGGTAATCACGCTGTAACAGCATGTGTTCTCAGAAATGATAAGTTCACAAAGGTACATGTATCACACTGGAACATCCGAAATAAAATGTTCAAACGTACCTACGTTCTGTATTTTAATTTAAAAAACCTACCTGTTATAAAATGTTCGTCTAAAATTGTGAGCCATGTGTTTGTGACTACTTCAGCGCCATCTATCACAAAGCGAAAAAAGTGGTCTAACTGAAAGATTCATATTTCTTTACTTACTACACAATCATGGTCACGATCAATGGATCACCCTGTATATGTACATATATAAATCAGTTGGTTCTAATGAGAAATTCATCAATGGAGTAGAAGTAGTTGGCCACCAATAAATCCTTTATGCTTATTGTTGTGTCGGTAGCTGGGCCGACACCGTGAAGTTGATGGCTGAAAATGAATGCTAGACTAACGCTGTAGCCGATAGGGCACGCACGGCTAAAGCAGACAGGCGTGAAGTCTGGAACATGAGAACTTATAAATGAATAAGAAGAAAAGTATGTAGATGCTTATTACTTATCTTTTAATTGTTCTTTGGAATACATCTCTCTTGAATACTCGTAAGCTATAGGCACTGATACAACTGGCGCCTTGCTAGTTCGTTGCCATTAACTTAGCTGATGGCTATTCTGTCTCTCGGCTAATGAGAGAGAAAGGCTTCGTACAACTGGACGGTAGCTAGGTTCTCGTACAACTGGGCGGTAGCTAGGCTCTCGTACAACTGGGGCGATTGCTCTCTCGTATCACGAGACCTGCCTTGGTGGTGGCGCTAGGTCTGCGATCACAGTGGCGACACGCGGGTCTGACATGTACTACATGGACCGCGGCCGATTTAAGCTACCACCTAGCAAGTGTGGTGTCTGGCAGTGACACCACATTCCTCCCCCGCAAATCGGCGAACGGTCGTGAGATAAGGCTTCCGCCCGCCGTGGGGAGGACCACATGTTGACGTATGCGATGAGGTGGGGAGCCTAACAACAGGCGAGGCTGTGCCACCCGCACCCGGCCATTCGGTCCGAGGGGAGCTAGGAAACGCCTGCAAAACTAGTCCAGGGTGCACGTCAACATGCGGTGTATGCGCCCGTAAAGAGACAGGAGGGACCGAAGGATCAATTTCCATTGCGTCGGGGTAGCCGACGCGCGATGACGTCATGTGGTCCGGAGCGGGCGGGAGTTCCATGGCGGAGGACAGCTGGTCACGGGAAGCGATCGGCGGCGCGTGACCCTGGGAGGCGCTTGGCGGCTGCAGCGAAGCGTCTAATGCGAGCGACGCCGGCGGGAGAACAGGCGGCGGCGGCGGCGGCGGCTGCTGCTGCTGCGGCGGCGGCGGCGCGTCGCCCTCGGGCAAAATGGAAGGCATCGTCGGTAACACCTGGGGATGAGGCGAGCCAGTAGATGGGTCCCCAGGGCGCTGACCGGACGGCACCGTCGCTGAAAGCAGACGGGGAGCGGCAGAACCCGAGCGACGACAGAGGCGCAGCTGATTGAGATGCCGACGCACCTCACCAGAGGCCCCCAAAACCAAATACATCGCGCGGCCGAGGCAGCGAAGAATGCGCCCTGCGAGCCAACGCCGTGAACCTCGATAGTGGCGATAAAATACAACGTCGCCTGGAGCAAAAGCAGGAATCTGCCGCTGCACAGGAACCTGATGCGGCGGATGCAGCAAAGACATCAAGGTGCGATGAGGACGACCGTGGAGCAACTCAGCCGGCGAGCGCCCATCTCGGGGCTGAGAGCGATACGAAGACAAAAAGAGCAACAATGCGTCCTCCCGAGAATGCGACTGTTTCAATTTCAACATCTGTGACTTGAAAGTCCGGACCAATCGTTCAGCGGCACCGTTGGACTGAGGCGAAAACGGCGCGGATGTCAGATGTTGAATACCATTGGCCTGGCAGAATGACTGAAATTCTGCGGACATGAATTGTGGGCCATTGTCGGAAACAATAGTCTGCGGAAGACCTTCAATGCAAAAGATAGCAGACAACGCTTGGATGGTGGCGGAGGACGTCGTGGAAGACATCCGGACAACAAAAGGAAAATTACTGAAGGCGTCGACCAGAACCAACCATCGAGCATTCCAGAATGGACCAGCAAAATCAATGTGCAAGCGTTGCCAAGGGGAAGTGGCTTTTGGCCACGCAAAGACTTTCCGCGGCGGTGCGGATTGTTGTTCGGCACACGCCGGGCACGAAGAACACATATTCGTAATCGCAGCATCGATTCCGAACCAAGTACAGTGCTGACGAGCAAGTTGTTTCGTTCGCACTATACCCCAATGTCCTTGGTGAAGAAGCCGTAAAACAGAGGACTGTAACGAACGTGGGACCACAACTCTGGACTGATCATTATCAGAACGCAACAACAAAACACCACGTCGAACAAAAAGTCTCTCCTTGTGAGCAAAAAATCGGCGAACCAACGGATCCTCGATCCGAGACTTTGACAAAGGCCATTGCGTAGCAACAAAACGTAAAACAGTAGCAAGGACAGGGTCAGCAGCTGTGGCTGTAGCGACACGACGAAAATCAATCGGAAACGATTCGACCACTTCATCGGTTTCCGAACCAATGAACATGCAAGCAAGTTCGGAAGAATCGAATGCTTTATCCTCAGCAACAGGCAAACGGGACAACGCATCGGCGTTTCCGTGCTTAGCAGTGGACCGATACAAGATATTGTAGCGGTACTGCGAGAGGAAAATAGACCAGCGAATGAATTTCTGCGCTGTACGTGGAGGTACAGGCTTGGTCGGATGAAAAAGCGATGTCAAAGGTTTGTGGTCTGTGATGATGGTAAAGTGACGACCATACAAGAAATCATGGAACTTAGTAACACCAAACACGAGAGCCAAAGCTTCTTTCTCTATCTGTGAATAATTTCTTTGCGCAGACGAGAGCAATTTGGACGCAAAGGCAATAGGGCGATCATGGGAGCCAACTTTGTGCGCAAGCACAGCACCGATCCCGAAATCCGATGCATCTACCATCAACAAAAGGGGTTTCCGGGGATCGAATGGCGTAAGGCAAGTATTAGAAAGCAACGCCGATTTCAACTGGCGAAAGGCGCGTTCACATTCCGTCGTCCAGACGAACGGAACACCTTTACGGCGTAAGCGATGAAGCGGAGCTGAAATGGAAGAGGCATTGCGCACATATTTATGATAATAGTTAATTTTACCCAACACACTCTGTAGCTGTTTCAGATTTTGAGGGGAAGGCAAATCGTGTATGGCACGGAGGTGCTCTGGACTTGGATGTATGCCTTGGGCATTAATGACATGTCCCAGGTATGGTAAGTCACGAGCAAAAAACACACATTTGTCCTTCCTCAAGCGAAGACCATTTTGCCGCAAGACTGAAATAATGTTCGTAAATTCGCAAGATGATCTTCTTCTGTCTGTCCGGAGATCACTATATCGTCCAGATAGTTTGCTGCAGTAGGGACCGACGCACAAATAGTTTGTAAATATTGCTGAAACAAGGCAGGGGCGGATGCACACCCGAAAGGCAGTCTTTTGAAGCGGTACAATCCAAGATGCGTGTTAACCACCAATACGCGCTGGGATTCGTCGTCCACCGGTATTTGCAAGTACGCATCGGCTAGGTCCAACTTTGAAAAATATTTTCCCGGGCACAGTTTAGCAAAAAGATCTTCCGGGCGGGGCAAAGGAAAAGTAGCAGTCACTAGCTGTGGATTCACTGTGGCCTTGAAGTCCACGCAAAGTCTCAATTTTCCGGAAGGTTTTGGCAAAATTACTAAGGGTGAGGCCCATAGAGAAGCTTGCACACGTTCAATTACACCCTGTGATTCGAGATCGTGTAACGTTCTTGCGACCTCATCACGCAATGCGTGGGGAACATTGCGCGCCCTGAAAAATTTCGGTTGCGCGTTTACCTTCAGTTCTAAATGTGCTTCATAGTTTTTAGCGCAACCTAAGCCCGGTGCAAAAATGTCTGCAAATTCGTCACACAGCCGAGAAACACTGTCTGTAGGCACAGTCTGATTCACTGATAGAACCTGATTTACAATAGACATGTTAAACAACTTAAATAAATCTAGACCAAACAAGTTCACTGCAGAAGAAGAACGAAGAACGTAAAATGACACAAGTTTTGTTTGTCCCTTGTATGTTGCAAGAAGGCTGCACTGTCCTAACACAGGAATTTTCTGTCCGGAATATGTAGTTAGCTTAACATTTGCGGAACGCAACGGAGGTTTGCCCAGTTGTTTGTACGTCTCATGATTGAGCAATGAAACTGCAGCTCCGGTATCGAGCTGGAATGGTATCACTTTGCCTTCAAAGTCTAAGTCCACAAAAAGTTTATTGTCCTGCTGACGACAAGAGCGACTGTTTTGTGCAATTGGAACAGACACTGGTACAGAATCACTGGCTAATTGACGTGATTTCCGGCGACGTCGACGCACAGTTTTTGTGGGACGATCACAGTCACTGTTAGAGAAAGTGTCACTGGACGAAGCGGAATTAACGACATGAATGTCCATAGGCGAAGGTCCACGAGCCTGAGCGTCCATGGTTCGATTCCGGCGCGAAGCAAAGGGCCTGGAATGATTGTGATTGTCTGATCTGAGCTTTTTCTGGCAAACACTTTGAACATGTCCTTTCTTATTGCAGAAAAAGCAAATAGCTTGGCGTGACGGGCAATGTTCACGCGAATGTCTAGTAGCACACCGCGGGCATGATTTCACTGCATTTGTGGGCTGGCGCGGCACACCTGGCTTAGCACGCGGCGGCAGCTGTGCGGACGGCCGCGAGGGCAGTTGACCGGGCCGCGTTGCGCGAGCGCGCCCGGCGGGCCGGTTAATGTTACACACAGCTGGCGAAGTTTCAAAAGATTCCTGAGCACAGTCAAGTGTGTCCTGTCTATCCAATATGTCTATCACTTGTTGAAGGGAGGGATTAACTAGTTTCAAAATTTGCTCCCGTATGCGAACATCAGAAACGTTCTGTGCAATTGCATCACGCACCATTGTATCGGAATAAGAAAGACCACAGTCACATTCAAAGGCACAGTCCCTAGTAAGTCCTTGCAATGTTGCTACCCACTCCCTATTAGTTTGACCGGCCGTACGTTTTGTACGAAAGAACGTATACCGTTTTGCAACCACATTAACTGTTTCTTTAAAATAGGCATCTAATGCAGACAAAATTTCCTCGTAGGACAGAGTTGCTACGTCGCGTCGGGGAAACAATTTCACTATCACACGGTATGTGGACACACCGACACAAGAAAGCAAAAACGGCTGCCGCTCATTACCTTGAATTCTGTAGGCAGCGAGGTGGAAGGCAAACTGGCGGGACCACTCTTGCCAGGTCTCTTGGTTCGGGTCGTAGTGCCTAAAAGGCGGTGCAACGGCAGGTTGTGGCTGCAGTAGCGGTGAAGCGGCTGCGGCCGCATCGGTGTGCAGCGCACGTTGACCCTGGACGAGCTGTCCAAGGACATCCAGTAACGCCTGCGTCTGCTGATTCTGCAAGCGATAAAATTCGGACAGTACATCTGGAGAATGTGGCGAAGCCATGACACAATTAAATGTAAGCAATCAGAAAAAGTTCACTTTTCCCTCGTCGCCAATAAATGTTGTGTCGGTAGCTGGGCCGACACCGTGAAGTTGATGGCTGAAAATGAATGCTAGACTAACGCTGTAGCCGATAGGGCACGCACGGCTAAAGCAGACAGGCGTGAAGTCTGGAACATGAGAACTTATAAATGAATAAGAAGAAAAGTATGTAGATGCTTATTACTTATCTTTTAATTGTTCTTTGGAATACATCTCTCTTGAATACTCGTAAGCTATAGGCACTGATACAACTGGCGCCTTGCTAGTTCGTTGCCATTAACTTAGCTGATGGCTATTCTGTCTCTCGGCTAATGAGAGAGAAAGGCTTCGTACAACTGGGCGGTAGCTAGGTTCTCGTACAACTGGGCGGTAGCTAGGCTCTCGTACAACTGGGGCGATTGCTCTCTCGTATCACGAGACCTGCCTTGGTGGTGGCGCTAGGTCTGCGATCACAGTGGCGACACGCGGGTCTGACATGTACTACATGGACCGCGGCCGATTTAAGCTACCACCTAGCAAGTGTGGTGTCTGGCAGTGACACCACACTTATCTTAAACTGAATTTCATTGGTTGTTAAGCTTTTCATTGCTGCTGTCAATTATTTAAAATGTGTACTCCTGAATAATGGACACCTTTTTGTACAAGAGTAAGTGACTTTAAATTCTTGTGAATACTATTCTTATTTCTAGGATTGATTCGATGAATTGCGCTATTGGGTTGAAAAAGTGATATATTTTTAATGAGAAATTTCATTAAGGAATAAATATATTTGGAAGCAGTAGTTAGTATCCCTAGTTCCCTAAACAGACTTCTGCAGGATGTTCTTGAGTTCACACTACATATAACTCTTACTTTACGTTTTTGTGCCCAGAAAACTTTAGCTTGGCTTGATGAACTATGACATTATGGAATGAAAGTAAGCATAGTATGCCAGCTTTTTCATTTTTGTATTCATTATGCCTGACAAAATTCGCATTGCAAATTGAGATTTGTCAAAACGCTTCAGCAGTTCCGTGGCGTGCTCCTCCCAGTCGAATTTATTATCAAGCTGTAATTCCAAGAATTTAACGCTGTCTACTTCTTCTATCTGCTTGTCATCGTATGTTAGGCATATACTCGTGAGACAAACCTTACAAGTTCTGAACTGGATGTAGTGTGTTTTTTCAAAGTTTAGTGACAAAGAATTGGCTAGGAACCAGTGATTAATGCCCACAAATATTTTACTAGCCGATCTTTCCAAGACTACACTTGATTTGCTTTTTATTCCAATGTTTGTATCATCGGCAAACATAGCGAACTGGGCATCTGGTATTGTTACTGAAGAAAGGTCATTGATATACAGAAGAAAAAGTAAGGGCCCTAAAATAAAACCTTGTGGGACTCCAAATGTAATTAGTTCCCAGTTGGATGATGCCTGATAGCTTAATACATGCCTTTTTCCTAATAACACCCTTTTCTCCTGCCAGAAATATAAGATTTGAACCATTTTGCAGCAGTTCCTGTCGTATCATAATATTCTAATTTACTTAAAAGGGTATTGTGATTTACACAGTCAAATGCCTTTGACAGATCACAAAATATACCAGTTGCCTGCAATTCTTTGTCTAATGAATCAATCACATTTTCATTGTAAGTGTAGACAGCCTTCTCAATATCAGAACCCTTTAGAAATCCGAACTGCGATTTTGACAGTATGTTATTTGAGATAAGATTTTATAAAGCCGATTGTACATTACTTTTTCTAAAAGTTTTGAGAATGCTGGCAAAAGTGAAATTGAACGGAAATTTGAAGCTATTTCTTAATCTCCCTTGTTAAACAATGGCTTAACTTAAGCATATTTCAACCATTCAGGAAATATTCCACTGATGAACATCTGGTTACACAGATAGCTTAATATGTTACTAACTCAGAATCACATTCTTTAATTAACTTTCTTGATATTTCATAATACCCAATTGATGTTTTTGATTTTAAAGATTTTATGATGGCAATTATTTCTGCTGGGGTAGTGAGGGTCAAATTCATATTATGGAAGTTACTTGAAATGTCTGGTCTGAGGTATTCCGTAGCAGCATCTACAGACCTGACAACCCCATCTTTACAGTAGCAGTTATAAAATGTTTGTTAAAAAGTTCTGCAACACTATACACACCTGTCACCAATGTATCATGTACTCTTAATGCTATTTGTCCCTCTTCATGTCTGGTTCTACCAGTCTCCTCCTTCACTGTATCCCATATTGTCTTTATTTTGTTATCTGATAAGACGATCTTTTCCTTGCAACATATGTGCTTTGATGTCTGTATTACAGTCTTTAGTATTCTGCAGTATTCCTTGTAATGTGCTATAGCATCAACATCAGGACTGATTCGGATTGACAGATAAAGGTTTTTTTTTTGTTTTACAAGATATCCCTATTCCTTGAGTAATCCATGGCTTCTTTGTAGACTTTGCTCTAACGTTGGTTAGTTTTAGGGGAAAACAGTGTTCAAATAAGGTAAGCACTTTATTAGCAAAAGTTTTGTATTTTTCACTCATAAACTGATAAAAAATATTTATAATATAACAAATATGTAAATAACAATTATAGTGTGTAAGAAAATGTTAAGAAAAATGTTTTGTAAAATTTATTTAAGTTCTTTGCATATCGATTGTGCCAGTGAGGCATCTGCACCAAACTCTTTATTGGCGGGAGAACCCACGCATTGATACATAGGGAGTGCGACGAGAAGCGCGCTGCATTGTCGATAGAACAATTTTGAGTCAACCTTTGTGCAGTGAAGTTGTGTGTAGAGACAGAGCGGTGTGCCTGTTCGCCACCAGCTGTATATTACTTGAAGAATACTATAATTATATAATTGGTAATTATTTATGAATTATTAAAAATCGATTTCATGAAGACATCAGAAGTGTTGAAGCCCTAACTGCATATTGTAAGTTGGTTGTTACATTTTTAATCTGTTTTGTGTAAACGATCCCGAAACTAAAGTTTTATAAAAAGAATCCTTATAAAGAGTTAAAAATTTATATTCAATCATTTTCAGAAGAGATCAGTTTATCTCAGTCAGTGTCGTATTATTTTTCATTGAACCACAAGATTTAACTTTTGGTGAGTTTTCTCAGTTTTTTTAATTTAATAATGACATTGATTTTTGCACCAGTAACTTCAATCAAAAAAGCAAATGAATAATTACAGTTTTAGCTCACATACTTGCAATTCTAGTAAATGAATGCCAACCCAAAAAAAATTATCAACAATAGATCAGAGTGAGTATATTCAGACATGCAGTTAGATGACGTTATCCAGAAGCGACCCAGTAAAATAAAAGGTAAGGAAAATATATCAGTATGATTTCAGGTTCACTGCATAGACAACCAGTACTAAGGACCACAGCGTAAGCTTACGTGTTCACGTCGAAATAATCTTCCTTTGATCAGTCACATTAATATTGCTACCAATAGGGCACAAGAGGCCCGCTGATGACTATCTGATCAGACACGTCGTGAAAAGCAAGTTTAGACAGGAAAGCTCCAAAGCACAAAAAGTTCAATTCTCTTTCTTTCTTTCATTAGACGGAAAGTAAGTTAAATTATTTTATTCTAGACGGTAAGATTATCGTCTAAACGCATTAAATTCAATCATTATTTCTTTTATTTATTCAACGGGAAGATTTTAATAACGTTAACTATCTTGGTTAAATGTTCAGTTGGTCGATCTCTTTCATACTTTAGCAATTCAGTGGAAATCTTGCCTGGAGACATCACTGGAGATCTACAGCTTCTACCACTGCATGAATACCTGATATGCCATTGTTTAATTGTATGCCGATCTATGATATTTTTATATTTTCTGATTTTCTGCTAATTTATTCACCGTTAGGCAACTCCGTTACGTACTCAATCCATGGTTCCTTATTCATGTCATTCACATTTAAAATTCGATTAATTATTTCCTGTATTGTATCATTCGCCAGATATGTTTCTGCAGCCCTTAGATTTCATTTAGTTTTTAGAAAAGGTTCCCAATGTTTTGTTCCGTTGCGAGTTCCCTTCTAATTTTCAAAGACTTATATTTTGAGTGTTTTATATGTCAAATAACCATAACTCGCTTTTTACATATTTCTTTAACCTCATTTCGTAACAACAGTCTTCTGCTTATTTTCCTCTCATTATTTATAGATCTCATGATTTCATAGCTGCTGTAATTTTTCTTGAGCTGGTGCTTCAACACTGTCTTTGATTTTCTCCTAACCACGATCTGCATTATCCTCTGCATTATTAGTGTTCTGTTTTATTTTCTCTGTTAATCATTTCTGATGCAAAATTTTTGTAGATTCATTCGATAATGATTCTATAATAAACATTTCTCCTTTTAGGATAGGGTCTTTAGGACTCTTGTTCCTTCCTACGCGTAATTTAAATTTTGCTGCGAGAAGGCTGTGATCACTCCCAGTGCTGGAAGGAAAATTTTTTATGCTCTTTGTGGCCATATAAGGTGTTGTTCACTTTCAGTTTGGTGCTTGAGCATGCACTGGTCATAATCTCACCATCGTCATTGCGTAAGTTTCCAATAAATCGTTGTTTAAGTCCAGTGATGTGTCTGTTTCAAATATGAGAACTAAAATTCCCCATTATTATACGTTTGCTTGTGGGTATCAGACTGATAAATTCTTGTAGTTGCTCATAGACAACTCTCCGTTATAGGCTACAATTCTCTTGATTGCAGAGAGAGCTACTGTTCAATCGGCACTCTTCAATGAGATCTTCATATTTCTTGTGCTGCTCCTGTTTTAGCTCTCGTCTCCCTCTTGACTCCACTATAAATGAGTACTTACTGGTCATATCCCTTCTGCCTTTGACATCCTTTTGTTTCTTGGATACTACATATTGAGTTTTCATGGTGCTTCAATTCTTCTACAAGCTCTCGATCGTTGTTATTAAAGAAGTTTATGTTACATGTTCCAGTTCGCTGAATATTTTTACTTTTTTACAAGCCCAAGACCTGTTTCTAGCTTTGGTATTCATATTTATGCTCCGTGCCCCCAGAAGCACAGGACTGGTACTGTGACACCGAAGTTGCGGTAGATGGCTGGGCTGGCTGTCGATGGGTGTGTTTTCAAGATTTTCCTTTCGTTAGGCTGGCTGCTTTTACCACAGCTTATGATACCAGCTTGCCGCAGCAGCCCATGTATTAGAGTCCTGACATCTCACAACCTTCGCTGCTCGCGCCCCATTAACCCTGCAAGGTAGCAGGAAGCGCCAATTTTTTTCTTAGTGGCTTTCTTCTCTTAATCGTTTTCTGATTCGAAACACTATTCTACAAGGCAGCGGCCTCGAAAAAAGATCTGATAGAAAACAAAATATTCCCCAGAGCTTCCAAGCTGAACACCGTTGGCGTCTGAACAGCAAAGTGTTAACCAAAAGACATCGCCGGGAAAGGACACAGAAGGTGCTTGACTCCAGTAAGTGGAACTAATGCCAAAGTTAACTGAGGGCCTTATGGTCCCTGCCCCGTATACTCCCGTGTTGGGAGCCCCCTGAGGAGCTAATATAACTTAATGCTGTACTACAAAGAAGTACGAGTTCATGAGTTAGTCTGTAGTCACAGTGACTTCGATGTCGGTGGATTCTGCCGACTGCCGACGTCGTCTGGAGACGGCCGATCTTTTCAAATCACTCCGCCACTACGTGCGCGGTCGCACTATAGCCGGTCATGTCTCCCGAAAGTACAGACTTCGGACGACAATCGGTGAAATTGAAATCAGTTTGTTTCCTTCGGTCAACTGGACCGACGTCCTCGCACACGAAATATAGAGCGTGAGAAACTGGTTACTCCAAGAAAGAGTGAGTTTGTAGCATCGTGAGAATGAAAATATCATAATCGGGATATAGTTCGGAATCTGTGGACTGATATCGTAGGTTTACTGGAAACCTCAAATAGGCAAAACCTTTATTGGAAATTTTGGGCATAGATTATAACCTCAAAAATTAATTTGTTCATGTGAAGAGGGTGGTGTGTCTTACATGCTTATAGCTACTGCACTGGATCTTTTTTGTGGTAGGTTGTCATTAGTTGTCTACAATTTATTATTCATGCTTACTGGCGTTTTGTGCCAGTAGGGTAGAGATGCTGTTAACATGAAGTGGTTTTAAAATGTGGTGTGCGATATGCTTTTCCACTTTTAAGTGCTTTTGGTTCTGTGAGTACATTACGCTACGCTTTATGCTTGTCTTTTACTCGTGTGCTAATTAACAGTCACATGAAGGATAATTGACGTATGTGAGCCGTGCGCGGCTCGTGTTCTTGCCATTTATTGTTTGTCATTTTCTATTAAGGTCCTGGCACCTCGTTTTCTTATTCCATTTACTGGCGTCACTAACTTCCTGACTTACTTGTCTGTGAGTGGCAGCAGCAGCGCGTATCGATAAGTGCACTGTCGTACCATGTCTGGAGCGACCGATAGTATTTCCAGGTCATAGCGTGTCCGACACTGAATTGGAGACGGACCAACGCTGAAGTCGGGGACAGAGCGCCGGTGAGGCGTGGACAGCCAGTGCTCGCCGACCGCTGGCGACACACTGGAACTGTCCGACGGAGGGAGATTGGAGCGTTACGACCGTTGGTTGGTCGTCCGGTTGGTCGTCCCATCGGCCGACGTATATTTGGTCCTTTCACTGTTTCCGGGCCTGGGCAGTCGGTCAGTTGGCGTGGAGCAGCAAGAAGTCTCCGTCGCATGTACTCTGGCCGGGGCCGCTAGCAGCGTGCAAGCGAGGTTGAAGTGTGACGTGCTGCTTGCGAGTGCTACTAAGTTCGTCGTCCATCGACCTTGGACAGGAAAGTTGAATCCTCACTTAACTTATTATCGAGCCTCAGCTGCTTACATTTCTTCCTTTGGTCCTGGTTGTCACTTTTGGGACATTCCCGCCAGCAACAAGGTGTGTGTATTCAAGTCGGCGATCATTCCAGCCGTCTTCCTGTGGAGTTTAACTTAATTTATTCCCTGTTATTGAAGTTGAACAGAGGTATTTGCTGCCTTGTGGCCGTTGGTGTTCCGGTTACCTGCCCTGTTCGTTGATGTAATTTTCGGCATTGTATTTTCCTCGTCCTGTTGTTGCTGTCCAGCGCAGCGAGTAGTTTGACAGCTGAGGTGTTGTTGGTCGTTGTGGGCGCCAATATTCTGTGTGTCGTTGTATTGAAATCTTGTGGTCATTTGCTGGTAATGGGGAGCGGAACTGATTTTGTTGATTGGTCGGTGGGCTGTGTGTCGGATGAGTAGCCTTCAGATTAAGAAGTCGTTGGACAAGCTGCCTGTCTCACCTAAACGGGCGTTAGTGTCACAATCCCAGGCCGACCCTTGGAAACTTTTGAGCGCCGTTCCTTGTGTGTTACATAGTAATTTTCCTGTCTGGCTTTTAGTTATTTGGTTGATGTGTGGCCTTCAACACGAGTATCAATATCTCTTAAGTTAATGTTCTTCTCTTGCCCTTATGGCATGAGATCGTTATTCATTATAGGGGCCTTCAGCCGAATTTTACTTGAAGTGTTGTAAGATACATCCTCCTGCTTTTTAAAATTGAATCTCCTCTTTCTAGGGCATAAGCAGTTAAATTACTTGCTGATGTGCGGCCTTCAACCGAGTTTTAATATCTCTTAAATTATTGTTCTTGTCTTTCCCTTAAGGCATAAGATTGTTTTGCTCTTGTATGGGCCCTTCAGCCGAATTTTGCATGAAATGTTTTAAGATATGGCTTCTGCCTTTTGATTGAAACTATTCTTATTGCTTAATACGCGGCCCCCTGCCAAGTTCCTCTAAAATTAAATTACTAAGGCCTTCAGCCTGTTTGGATTGAAGATTTAGAAAATATTCTTGGATGAAACCTCCAGAAGAAGCTTGTATTTCAATTTCTTGCTTAGGCCTTGCGTCTTGGATTTTGAGTGTGGCCTTCAGCCGATTTAAAATTAATCAAAGGAAGTCGATTGAAGTTTTGAGTGTTTTGCATCCTTGTTGTACTATTGTGTGTTAATAAGTAAAGTTTGTATGTTGAGTGCAACTGACAGCAACTTTTTTAGGCCCCTTTCCACAACCCAATCCGCTCTGTCCTGCTAGCCCAGACACTTCACTATCTCTTCACAACTTTAAATAAATACAGCGAAACAGTTTATGACTTGATTTTCAAGGTCACCACGACTTATCTCGAGTGTGTAGCAGGACGTTTCTCCTGTCAGCCCATGTATTCGTAAAATAATTGAGGACAGAGTGTACAGTGCTCATCACGTTCTTCACACGACAGGGAAGCTCATTTACACGCATTCGGCGTTTCACTACTCGCAGAAACCTCTATGCAGGACTCGTATCCAAAATCAGAACCGTCATGGTATCTACCTGACTCTACGCAGTTAAAATCTAACAAAGTGCATACACACTAGGGGCGGTCGAAATGTTTCTAGCTCGAGGTAGTTACCCTAATGTCTCGCAGAAAAACCAACACCTACTTTTATCGTGACCCTTTGTGGGTAAGTGAGCCAAATTTCGCAGCTCCAGCTTCGATAGTTTTGCCGCTAGAATGCGTTGTATACCGTAGTGCAAACAAAATGGCGAATATCGAGAGAATCGAGAACCGTGTTGTGACTGAATATATTCATTTGGAGGAAAAATTATGCCCAAGGGTATTGCGGAGGACATGCGGAATACACTTAACGACAGTGATCCGCCAGTGAAAAACTGGGTGTCAGATTTCAAACGTTGATGAACGAGTGTGGGAAATGTGCCAAGAAACGGAAGGCCTGTCACCGTTGCCACTGATGAAACAGTGAACGCAATTCACCATACGATTTTGCAGGATCGTCGAACAACGTTGCAGCACATTGAAACCACATTTGGAATCTCCCACGGGCGTGCTCATGACATTGTTGTGGATACTTTGGGAATGCGGAAATTTTCATCTCGGTGGGTCCCGAAAGACTTGAATGCAAATCAGAAACGGTAGCGTGAGCAGTGTTGTTGAAGAAATCGTTCGCCCATTTGAGGCGGATGAAGACTGCTTTCTTGCAAGGTATGTGACAATGGACGAAACGTGGGTTCACCACTTTGATCCTGAGACGAAACAACAGACACAACAATGGGAACCTCCTTCATCCCCTACCCAAAAAAATTCCGGATGCAAAGATCAGACGGTAAGGTGATGACATCGATCTTCTGGGTCGCAGAAGGGTTTACTTGCAGAAGGGGCGTAACTATCGACGCATCGTACTATTGCGCCGTTTAAGAGAAGAGATAAAGAATGAAAGGCGCGGAAAACAGGCGCGCGGAGTTCTTTTGCAAGAGGACAACGCCCTCGCAAGACTGGAAACTTTGCGTGACTCCGAGTTCGAACTGTTATGTCATCCGCCATATTCTCCAGATTCGGCTCCATCAGCATTTTTTCTTTTCCCAAACCTAAAAGAAAGACATCAATGGACGACGATTTGACAATGACGATGCAGTGATTGATGCTGTGATTATTTGAATGGTTTGTACAAGTTATCTGAGCGTGTCCTCAAGTGTATTAGTGTAAACGAGTATTACATTGCAAAATAAATTGGTATTATGAAATTTCTTTCTTTGTTTGTTAGTCTAGAAACTTTTCGACTCCCCTCGTACAATACGTTAGAACCTGACGTAACCTCACTAGACGACGCTGTCGGTCGGTCCTGTCGAGTGACTTCTGGCGACGGTGTCTGACTACTGTTGTCTGAGCCACTGTGAACGCAGCCCTAGACCACCATAAAGCCGTCGGCACACGGACCATGCTGTCGAACGTTTACGTTGAGCGTGCCAAGTTCAACTTGCTGCTGAACGCTCAGGAACGATGCGACTTGTGCATACGGTACGTGGGACCACCGTGATATACGCGATCGCAATGCACTCCAGCGGCAGTTGAGGGATGTTTCTAATTCGTAAATCACAGTATTCACTCAACGAGCGTGCGTAAATTTCCCACGTTACCTCTATTAAAACGCACGTTTTCTCCATCGTCCATGAAAAGGAAAGTACCATGTCCAATCAATAAGGACACAGACTTACAAAAAATTTCATTACAAACAGTGTGGTACAAATTTGGAATACTTCTCCGCATAAGATAAACATTATTTCATCATTCCCACATTTTAGTAAAACCCCAAGGTCAGTCTTACTTGATCACTGTTTCTACTCAGTAGCAGATTCTTTGCAACATGTGAATTACGAAGCGTAAAAGAAAAAGGAGCAAAATATCTTTATACAAGTAGCGCAAGCTGTCCTGCAGACTAAGCCAATCGAACTGTCATCCCTCAAAGAAAGGTGAACTTATATTTACATAACATCAACTATTATAGTATATACTTACATTAAACTAATAATAAAGTATCAGAACCTAATAAAAACGCAGATGTTAGGAAAAAAAAGTTTGAACGTTTCAAGACGTTAACCACCGCCCAACAAATATTTGGTGCATGTTAGTGACGCTACTCATTACGCTAAACCAACTCCATGACACTAATAGTTATTCATATTGCGTTGCGTCTTTCTGAAAACCTTAATCGTAGATATGTTACCAATTGAAATTTCATTACAATAAATTGTACCAATAACAATGCGTTTTGGGTGGACCTTCAATTTGTCGCTGACTTCAAATAGCCTACTCTCATAATACGCAAGTTACAATAATTCTTTTGCCACGAATATGATATTTCTCATTATTTTATTGGAACGGATCACACAGTTAACAACGGGTTTTCCAGTGATTCTCAATTTGCTGGTGCTCAGAAACGGCATGTATACATACCGGCTTGAAATGAATGCCAATATGGCGCCTCACAACTATGTACTGAAGGGAGACGGCGTGCGTGTGACGTAGATGGCGTTGTGCCATCTCATAGGTCAACGCTCAGACGCACGCTCAGAATATCTGACATGCCGGATATTGCTCTGCACGTTCGGAAAGACTCCCGAAAGTGCTGTTCCACGCTATGACGTCAGAAACTCGCCACGCTCAACGCTCAACGTTCGGACGCACGGTCCGTCTGCCGACGGCTTAACGCCGCTTTCACACTATACGGTTTTGACCGTACGGCAAAAAGCCGTACGAGTTTTAGCCGTGCCTGTGTTGCTTTCACATTACACGGCTTTTTGACGTGACCAGTTGTTGGTGTCTATTCAGTTTGCTTAATGTGTGTATCAAGATGAACCGTAAACGAGTTGTTGCTTTGTGGTTGCTTCATCGTCGCCGCAAAAGAAAAGGTCGTCTTTTGTGGGTACACCCCATTAACCAGAGAAGAGACGAAGTGGGTTTATTTTATACACTCTTTGAAGATTTGAGGAACGACGGAAATAAATTCTTTAACTATTTCCGAATGTCTATTACCTCGTTTGACGAATTACATAGAAAACTAAAGGATGTGTTACAACGACAAAACACACAATTCCGCAATTGCATCCAACCTGTTCAAATGCTGGCTATCACGTTAAGGTAATTTAATACATAAAAACTAGTTCTGTTTATTTACTTATTTATTTGTGTTTTACATTTTTATTACGCTCAGATTATGAAGTAGAAAAGTCAATATCAATATCAGCAGTTGAAACCAAAGAGTTTGTAGCAGGACTGACTGTACTGTCACTTTGTGGCGACAGGCTCTCTGCAAAAACGTTGTAGAACTGCGTTGTTGATGGTGGGCCTTCATGGCTACTTGTGGAAGGCGAAGGGTATGGTGGTGGCACTTTATTAATTCGTTGATAAGAACTGCGACCTTGAGAAGTCTGTAATGGTTGTTCGAGAAAAGTAGTTGGGTTTGGTGCAGCTGGAGGAGGACGAATCTGATGCGTATGGTAAGAGGATATTGGAGCAGCATTTTCCATAGGTGAATAAGAATAAGCTTGAAATCTATTATTATAGGGCATGGGAGGTGTGTAATGGGTAAATGGAGGAGGTTGAGCTGTCAATATATTTCTCCTTTCATATATATTTTCTATAACTTTGAGGACTCCCATCTGAAACTGAAGATAATCCTGTTCATCAAATTTTTCCAGATGAGGCTTCAGACTAAGTAAAAATGACATTTTGCTGCAAGGTTTGTCTTCTTCCAGAGCTCGTAATATTTTCATTTCGATTGCATCAGGTTTTCTATGTTTTCTGTTTGTATGGCACTCGCTTTTGGATGTTTGTTGTGTGGGTGCTGTATCAAATGGCCCAGAAACATTCTCAGTATTTTCGACGGAGCCCTGCGTTTCTATATCTTCTTCCAGTCTGGCGGTGCGTTCCGATTGAAAACTGTCCTCCGTCTCTCGAGCATCATACAGCTTTTTTAGAAACTGCAGCTGATCAGAATATACATACTTTTTCATTTTCTTTGCTGCTGAGCCACTTTTTTTCGCAGCTTGAATTTTTATGTTTGACTTCACAAAGGAGTCTCGTAGATTGGTCCACCTCCGTATTACTTCTATACCTACATCAAAAGAAAACAAAACTGTATGAAAACATTTTAATTTTGTATAGAAAAAAGCAAAACTGTAACAAAAAATGTCCACTGCAAACTAAATGTCACTGATTTTTTTTCGTTTTGTTCAGGTATCTGGCAAGCGGTTGTTCCTTCACTGACTTACATTTCCAGTACAGAATAGGGATTTCTACAGCAAGTAAAGTGGTTAATGATGTATGCACAGCAATTTGGTCATCACTGCGGGAAGAATGTATACAAAGACCGACCAAAGAGGTATGGGAATCAATAGCGGCTGGATTTGAACGTACTGCTAATTTCCCCCACTGCTTAGGAGCGGTGGATGGAAAACATATCCGTCTTACTGCCCCATTTAATAGCGGATCAATGTACTTCAATTACAAAGAATACTTTTCTGTGGTTCTGATGGCTGTAGCGGATTCCAACTACAGGTTCATTTATGTCGACGTAGGAAGTTATGGCAAAGACTGTGACTCTTCAGTGTTCAGACGGTCCAGTTTATGGAAGTCAATAGAAAGTAATTCCCTGGAATTTCCAGACGTCCAATGTCTGCCTGGTACGGAAGGTCCAAAAGTACCCTACTTCTTCGTGGGAGACGCAGCATTTGGCCTACACACGCATTTGCTCCGGCCTTTTGGGGGAACAAACTTGACAGTTGAGAAACGTGTATTTAATTACCGTTTGTGCAGAGCAAGGAGGTATGTGGAATGTGCTTTTGGCATCCTCACCAATAAGTGGCGGTTGTTTCACCGACCTTTAAATGTTCATCCAGATTTTGCAGTAAAAATGGTTAAAGCTTGCATTGTTTTACACAATTTTGTACGTCAGAGAGATGGATTTATAATTGAAGACACCACATCCTTCACTGGTTTGGAAGACTTAGCCCAAGATGCCAACATAAGAGGAGGACTGACAGCCAACGCCATAAGGAACACTCTTTGTAAATATTTTATGACAAATGCTGGAAGCGTGTCATGGCAGATGTCAAAGATATAAATTAACAAGCCTTTTCCTTTTTGTAGATTGTTTGTGAAAGCCTGCGACTGTATAGTAAATAGTTTTCTTTATAAATAAATTACTGCTACCACTCACGTTTTTAATCGTTTTGTTTATATTTTGTACGACGCGTTTCGGGAAATAATTCCGATCTTCAAGTGCGTTTTTTTCTCTAAGTTTTCATTATGTGTAGTGTTTTTTTATTTGTGAGGTCTTGTGCGTGTTTCTCTTATAAATTACAGTAAAGAAAACAGAATGCAAGACCTGACACATAAAAAGACACCACACATGATGAAAACTTAGAGAAAAACGCACTTAAGGATGGGAATTATTTCCCGAAACGCGTCGTGCAAAATATAAACAAAACAAAAAAAACGTGACTGGTAGCAGTAATTTACTTATAAACAAACGATTTACTTTTAGAATAAAATTTATAACGTTAAATAAAAACTGTTTAAAACGTATTAAATGTAATATTAATATATTAAATAAATACTTACCAAACGCATTTTTATCTTTGTCTTCCATCTCATCAAAATCTTGCTTCAGTGCTACGCAAACTTCCCGCCAAGCATTCTTTGTAGCAATACGATCTCTATACGCATCTAGAGTTTTGTCCCACAGAACAGGTCTTACTTCCACCAAGGTTATCAAAAGTTCAGTATCAATTTCATCCATTCTTCTACACTTTTCAGTAAACAAGAATAAACACAAATGAATAAAACGACACTACAACGAACTAGTCGACGCCGTACGGCTCAAAACCGTCCAGTGTGAAAGCATGCACTTAGTCACGTAGGCCACTGTTGTCGAACTTGCCGTACGGCGACCGTCTGTTGTAGTGGCAAGACACGGCTGCAGCACGGCACGGCAGCGGCATTTTGCCGTCGCCGTATAATGTGAAAGGCGCCATACATTTCTTCACACCTACAGCCGTACGGCTTTTTGCCGTACGGTCAAAACCGTATAGTGTGAAAGCGGCGTTACGCCGCTTTCACACTATACGGTTTTGACCGTACGGCAAAAAGCCGTACGGCTGTAGGTGTGAAGAAATGTATGGCGCCTTTCACATTATACGGCGACGGCAAAATGCCGCTGCCGTGCCGTGCTGCAGCCGTGTCTTGCCACTACAACAGACGGTCGCCGTACGGCAAGTTCGACAACAGTGGCCTACGTGACTAAGTGCATGCTTTCACACTGGACGGTTTTGAGCCGTACGGCGTCGACTAGTTCGTTGTAGTGTCGTTTTATTCATTTGTGTTTATTCTTGTTTACTGAAAAGTGTAGAAGAATGGATGAAATTGATACTGAACTTTTGATAACCTTGGTGGAAGTAAGACCTGTTCTGTGGGACAAAACTCTAGATGCGTATAGAGATCGTATTGCTACAAAGAATGCTTGGCGGGAAGTTTGCGTAGCACTGAAGCAAGATTTTGATGAGATGGAAGACAAAGATAAAAATGCGTTTGGTAAGTATTTATTTAATATATTAATATTACATTTAATACGTTTTAAACAGTTTTTATTTAACGTTATAAATTTTATTCTAAAAGTAAATCGTTTGTTTATAAGTAAATTACTGCTACCAGTCACGTTTTTTTTGTTTTGTTTATATTTTGCACGACGCGTTTCGGGAAATAATTCCCATCCTTAAGTGCGTTTTTCTCTAAGTTTTCATCATGTGTGGTGTCTTTTTATGTGTCAGGTCTTGCATTCTGTTTTCTTTACTGTAATTTATAAGAGAAACACGCACAAGACCTCACAAATAAAAAAACACTACACATAATGAAAACTTAGAGAAAAAAACGCACTTGAAGATCGGAATTATTTCCCGAAACGCGTCGTACAAAATATAAACAAAACGATTAAAAACGTGAGTGGTAGCAGTAATTTATTTATAAAGAAAACTATTTACTATACAGTCGCAGGCTTTCACAAACAATCTACAAAAAGGAAAAGGCTTGTTAATTTATATCTTTGACATCTGCCATGACACGCTTCCAGCATTTGTCATAAAATATTTACAAAGAGTGTTCCTTATGGCGTTGGCTGTCAGTCCTCCTCTTATGTTGGCATCTTGGGCTAAGTCTTCCAAACCAGTGAAGGATGTGGTGTCTTCAATTATAAATCCATCTCTCTGACGTACAAAATTGTGTAAAACAATGCAAGCTTTAACCATTTTTACTGCAAAATCTGGATGAACATTTAAAGGTCGGTGAAACAACCGCCACTTATTGGTGAGGATGCCAAAAGCACATTCCACATACCTCCTTGCTCTGCACAAACGGTAATTAAATACACGTTTCTCAACTGTCAAGTTTGTTCCCCCAAAAGGCCGGAGCAAATGCGTGTGTAGGCCAAATGCTGCGTCTCCCACGAAGAAGTAGGGTACTTTTGGACCTTCCGTACCAGGCAGACATTGGACGTCTGGAAATTCCAGGGAATTACTTTCTATTGACTTCCATAAACTGGACCGTCTGAACACTGAAGAGTCACAGTCTTTGCCATAACTTCCTACGTCGACATAAATGAACCTGTAGTTGGAATCCGCTACAGCCATCAGAACCACAGAAAAGTATTCTTTGTAATTGAAGTACATTGATCCGCTATTAAATGGGGCAGTAAGACGGATATGTTTTCCATCCACCGCTCCTAAGCAGTGGGGGAAATTAGCAGTACGTTCAAATCCAGCCGCTATTGATTCCCATACCTCTTTGGTCGGTCTTTGTATACATTCTTCCCGCAGTGATGACCAAATTGCTGTGCATACATCATTAACCACTTTACTTGCTGTAGAAATCCCAATTCTGTACTGGAAATGTAAGTCAGTGAAGGAACAACCGCTTGCCAGATACCTGAACAAAACGAAAAAAAATCAGTGACATTTAGTTTGCAGTGGACATTTTTTGTTACAGTTTTGCTTTTTTCTATACAAAATTAAAATGTTTTCATACAGTTTTGTTTTCTTTTGATGTAGGTATAGAAGTAATACGGAGGTGGACCAATCTACGAGACTCCTTTGTGAAGTCAAACATAAAAATTCAAGCTGCGAAAAAAAGTGGCTCAGCAGCAAAGAAAATGAAAAAGTATGTATATTCTGATCAGCTGCAGTTTCTAAAAAAGCTGTATGATGCTCGAGAGACGGAGGACAGTTTTCAATCGGAACGCACCGCCAGACTGGAAGAAGATATAGAAACGCAGGGCTCCGTCGAAAATACTGAGAATGTTTCTGGGCCATTTGATACAGCACCCACACAACAAACATCCAAAAGCGAGTGCCATACAAACAGAAAACATAGAAAACCTGATGCAATCGAAATGAAAATATTACGAGCTCTGGAAGAAGACAAACCTTGCAGCAAAATGTCATTTTTACTTAGTCTGAAGCCTCATCTGGAAAAATTTGATGAACAGGATTATCTTCAGTTTCAGATGGGAGTCCTCAAAGTTATAGAAAATATATATGAAAGGAGAAATATATTGACAGCTCAACCTCCTCCATTTACCCATTACACACCTCCCATGCCCTATAATAATAGATTTCAAGCTTATTCTTATTCACCTATGGAAAATGCTGCTCCAATATCCTCTTACCATACGCATCAGATTCGTCCTCCTCCAGCTGCACCAAACCCAACTACTTTTCTCGAACAACCATTACAGACTTCTCAAGGTCGCAGTTCTTATCAACGAATTAATAAAGTGCCACCACCATACCCTTCGCCTTCCACAAGTAGCCATGAAGGCCCACCATCAACAACGCAGTTCTACAACGTTTTTGCAGAGAGCCTGTCGCCACAAAGTGACAGTACAGTCAGTCCTGCTACAAACTCTTTGGTTTCAACTGCTGATATTGATATTGACTTTTCTACTTCATAATCTGAGCGTAATAAAAATGTAAAACACAAATAAATAAGTAAATAAACAGAACTAGTTTTTATGTATTAAATTACCTTAACGTGATAGCCAGCATTTGAACAGGTTGGATGCAATTGCGGAATTGTGTGTTTTGTCGTTGTAACACATCCTTTAGTTTTCTATGTAATTCGTCAAACGAGGTAATAGACATTCGGAAATAGTTAAAGAATTTATTTCCGTCGTTCCTCAAATCTTCAAAGAGTGTATAAAATAAACCCACTTCGTCTCTTCTCTGGTTAATGGGGTGTACCCACAAAAGACGACCTTTTCTTTTGCGGCGACGATGAAGCAACCACAAAGCAACAACTCGTTTACGGTTCATCTTGATACACACATTAAGCAAACTGAATAGACACCAACAACTGGTCACGTCAAAAAGCCGTGTAATGTGAAAGCAACACAGGCACGGCTAAAACTCGTACGGCTTTTTGCCGTACGGTCAAAACCGTATAGTGTGAAAGCGGCGTAACACTCTCCTACCAGCGGGCCGGCAGTCCGTCGAGTTCGGCGGATTCCCACGGCTGACTGTGCTGGCTGCCCGATGTGCTATCGGCCCCTACCTACAACCCCTTAGCATGTACTCTACGTAAAACACTGTCCCTTAGTCAGACAGGCGGCTGCGGCTGGGGCGAGCACATAACGAGTCCACATCAAAGGCGGCGGCGGCCGCTGCGGCCTGCTGTGCTGTGACGCAGTCTGGCTTGCTGTGGCGGCCGGCACAGCTGTTTATTGCCGCTCTGCCGGGGCGGCGCCACACCCGCCATCCTGCGGTCCCGCACTTCGCTGTCCGCGGCAACGCGTGTTTCTCTGGCCGACGTCGCGCTGCGTGACTGCTGTCGCGCTTGTTTGCATCAGTCCAGATAACGTGTAGTAACCGATAAACGTTTCACGACCATTATCATTTCGGTCTCGGCGTTAAAAGAACTTTGTATTACCACGGGAACCTCCATAAATGTGAGAAATGTCGACCACATATCATGGAGAAATTCGTGCCTTTGCAGTTCGCATGTCGGTTAGTCGATATTTTTTTCTCCTTAGACCAGGCTGTTCCAACCGAGCTCCAGGGAGCCGGAGCGTTCCGGAGCGCTCACTGCGGCAGCTCGGAGCCCGAGTGGAGGGGGAAAGCGAACTCACTGCCCCCAGGCCGCATGCAGCCGTAATAATCCGTGCTCAATGACAGCTATGACTAGCCGCGGGAGCTCTGTACCTCTATTGGAGGATACCTTTCTATTCATTGAGAGGGATGGTCGACCGCAGTGTTTTGTATGTCATAAAGTATTTAATTCTGCGAAGAGGTACAATATACAGAATTAAATACAGTCAGGTAGAAGGCGTTGCACGCAGAGAACTGGCAGCCAGGCTTAAGAACGACATACCAGTAGACGTATGTTTAAAAACGGATTCGTAATACGGAGGTTATCAAAACGTGCAACATAGTTCGTGTTCTGTAATGCACCAAGAGGCACCGTGTGCTGAAACAGTAGAGCTAGGTGGCGTAATGAAAGATGTCGTGAACTGTGTGAATTTTGTGCGTCGTCAAAGGATTCCTGAAAGATGTGGAAGCGGAGTATGGGGATATATCTTACGACAGTACAGTTCGTTGGCTGAGTCAGGGAAAAGTTCTTGATGTTTTCTTTGCCATTAGTGAGGAAATACCCATTTTCTCGAAATGAAAGGGGAAGAAATGCGTTGTCTGAAAGATATAAAATGGATATCAGACCTGGCGTTCCTAGCTGACATAACTATGCATCTGAATAATTTAAATCTGTCATTGCAGGGCAAAGGGCAGCTAATCGTTGACATGCACGACCAGATCAAAGTGTTCATGGAAAAGTTACGTTCATTTGAGAGACAGATGAGTAATGGACATCTAACGTTCTTCAATCATCTTGCTTCTTTAAAACTACCTGATGGTACTACTTTCGGCGATTACCAAGCAAAGTGAAAGCAGCTCATCACGTCGTTTGAAACGCGATTCCGAGACCTCACTAGTTTGGAAATGGAACTTAAGGTATTCAGCACTCCTTTTTCATTTTCCACCGATGACTTGTCATCGTCGCTTCAATTGGAGATTATTGATTTGCAAAATTCAACTTTGTTGAAAGAGAGGTACTACACCACGTTGTATTTGTCACGATGGTAGTGTTCATTACAGAAAAAACATTTCCCAAACTTCACAACAATGCCGCTCAGATCATGTGAGCAGCTTTTCTGAGCAATGAAAACAGTTATAAAATAAGGACGATCGCTTCTTCAGGATGCAACAATGAAGGCCATCCTCAGCATTAACGCTGCGAACACTTTGTCGCCTGATATTTCCGATCTTGCAATGAAAAGAAAATTTCAAACTACAGAGGCCCAATAAATATAGTATGCAATTTCTTGTAAAACATTTGTTTCTTATTTATTTCCTGAAGATCGTATTTCCTGGTGTAGCACGTCACCACGTCTTAGCAGCTAAGAGTGTGAGGTTTGCGATCTTGTAAGACGCAGCTGGCACATCAAAACCCTTGCCTTGCCGCCTGCCTCAGCCAGCCGTGCCACGTGCCGGCCCACTTGACTGGTCACAGCGAGCGACGCGGCTCCCTGGAGGAGGGAGCGCTCCGCGGCTCACAGCGGAGCCCACGAGCTGGAACAGCCTGCCTTAGACTTTTCTTATCTACATCTACATTTATACTCCGCAAGCCACCCAACGGTGTGTGGCGGAGGGCACTTCACGTGCCACTGTCATTACCTCCCTTTCCTGTTCCAGTCGCGTATGGTTCGCGGGAAGAACGACTGTCTGAAAGCCTCCGTGCGCGCTCGAATCTCTCTAATTTTACATTCGTGATCTCCTCGGGAGGTACAAGTAGGGGGAAGCAATATATTCGATACCTCATCCAGAAACGCACCCTCTCGAAACCTGGCGAGCAAGCTACACCGCGATGCAGAGCGCCTCTCTTGCAGAGTCTGCCACTTGAGTTTGTTAAACATCTCCGTAACGCTATCACGGTTACCAAATAACCCTGTGACGAAACGCGCCGCTCTTCTTTGGATCTTCTCTATCTCCTCCGTCAAACCGATCTGGTACGGATCCCACACTGATGAGCAATACTCAAGTATAGGTCGAACGAGTGTTTTGTAAGCCACCTCCTTTGTTGATGCACTACATTTTCTAAGGACTCTCCCAATGAATCTCAACCTGGTATCCGCCTTACCAACAATTAATTTTATATGATCATTCCACTTCAAATCGTTCCGCACGCATACTCCCAGATATTTTACAGAAGTAACTGCTACCAGTGTTTGTTCCGCTATCATATAATCATACAATAAATGATCCTACTTTCTATGCATTCGCAATACATTACATTTGTCTATGTTAAGGGTCAGTTTTCCGCAATGATACAAACGAGACGAGCAGCAGTTGGGCCGGGCCAGCAAGATATACGGCCCCTCCAACAAGCTCGTGACGTGACACTAGTCGGCTTGTCCCCCACACTTTGCTGACACGACCAAAGCATAAGCAGCCTGACACATTGCTAGCTAGGGCATAACCGCCTATGGTGAGTTAACATACACTCACAACCGACATCGCAAGCCCCTGCACATCAGCAACACTGTCTGGAAATGCCAGATACTATCACAGCCGACCAAGAGACTACAGCAGGGAAGCCAATAATGCACACTAATGCACAAAGAAACTTTTGTGTGGTGTTGTTGTCACTGTAGACTTGTACCACGGGAATTAAGGAGAGAATGTTGTTTTGTGGCCGGTGTCTACTGACTGACTCTGAGCTAACTGCGACTGCGACTGCTACTGGGATGCGACTAATGACTCAACTCGTTGACTCATTGGATGGCTGACTCAGCCCTCTGGTCCGTGGCGGAGATCTAAGTAATCGTGATCGAGAGGGCATTGGTGGCACGTTTCCTGCGAGTTTGTCTTTTGCCTCTCTTCCGATAAGCCAGCTTGCTCCGGTGCCCGCTATGATCTTCTCGCAGCCTCTTTGCTGACCAGAGTACTGGAGACAGTTTACACTTCCACACAAATTAAAATGTAACTTTTAATCCGTATTCATTGAAAACCGTTTATTCATATGACCGGTTTCGGTCCCTTTAGAACCATCTTTAGATCTGATATTTTAGTTACGGAAGTAACCTGTCCAAATACAGCAACCTTCACATGCTGACGTGCCGCAGCATGCGAAAGTTGCTGTATTTGGACGGGTTACTCCCGTAACCGAAATATCAGATCTGAAGATGGTTCTAAAGGAACCGAAACCCGTCATGTGAAGAAACATTTTGCAATCATGATGGATTTAGAGTTACATTGTAAAATCACTGATTGCGGCTAACCTATCAGACATCATGTCTGTTTTTGCAAAGCACACAAATTGCCAACAGTACCCTACACTGTGAATGCGATATATGACCTGTCGGACACTAACCAATGATGAACCCATCTGTTACAGGTATGCTGATGCTAACCGAGAAGCCAACACCGGTACTCAGTTCAAGTGCCAAGTAACATCGCTCCACATCATCAAAGGTATCCGCTTTCATGACATGTCACAGGCAGCAAGAACACCACTGCTGCTCTTAAAACCCGATCCAACTATCGCAGAGGTTTTTTACCCTTGGCTCTTGCCTTGCCACTTTTTTCCTCTGCATTTCAAACCGCTACCCTTCGTTCAACTTTCGACCTGAGATATCGTACTGTTGCAGTGATGTTAAGAACTTCTTGGATTGATATTTTGTGAGCAACGATTTCCTGATGTGTGTTAACTTTGGAGTGGTATTTGTTTTTTGGACCGCATAAACTATGTTACATACACGTTAAATAAAATGGATGCTGTAAGCGTGAACCGTGAATTTACTTTCAAAACCTTTTCTTAAGAATTTACTTTATTTACTAACTATTCATCAAGAATATTAACACATTTAATCACACTATGTTAGCGTGGAAGTAGTTGCCTGTGGGTAACTAGTGAAAACAAATTAAATTTCTTTCAACAAATGGAAATTTTATTCATAAAGCCATTTTTTAAACAGATTTAAAATTATAATCAGAAAGCACCCTAAAAATATCAAGTTACAATTTTATTCAGAGACAGAAAGACACATACTGACAGGCTGAGAACCTTGCCGCTACCTTTTGACACGGCCGTTGTCACGACCACTCAGAACAACCTCTGAAAGACTAAACTGGTGCAAATCTGCAACACACTAGATTACTTTAAACTAAAAATTTTAACAACTCACACAAGCACACAAACTATAAACCACGTAGGAGGGATGCAACTTGATTTAAAAAGAACTCTTACGGTGGAAGGGTGGCAACTTTATATACTAAAATGAGCATTTAAACAAAACCCATGAAATACAGTCATACATAAAATATACAAACATGATCTACATTACACACATACCGCCTCTCAAGATGATAGGCAAGATAAAAACATATTTTAAGAATTCGGCCGTTACACTTCAAGCAATAATTTCGTAAACACCGAATCCGACAAACATGACAGAGGCAGCTATTAACGCATGGCAGATTGACAGGGAGATCATTAAACAACCCGAAGCGCAGGTTGCTCTAACCCGCCCCTACTCCACAAGGGAAAAACGGACAACCCACTTTATAAATAACCACCTTCCCGCGGGTGGGCAAACGGAGGAGAATTATGGGACGACCCCAAAACAAAGCGGCTGGTGACCTCACCAAGAAAACAAGTAGAATTTAACTAGGAAATGAATCAACGTATCTCCAACTTTTGATAAACTGAGATTTCTGGCGCAGAAAACCCCAACGCTGTCCCGAACCGTCCGCTGCCAGCCGCTTCAACGGACGTGGGAAGGCGCGCCGATCTCCCGTCTCACGGCGTCGCAGCAATCACCGGCCAGCCCGATGTCGTGGGTTAACTCGTGTTGCTCTCATGTCGACCGCCAAGCCACTACCCCTCTCTATACGGCGCGGCCCACTGGACTCACGTGGCACATGCGCCGACGATTAAGGCGGACAAGTCATCTTGTGTCTCAGTGCGCGACCAACCAACCGATCGATCCACCCGCCAATGACCGTTGCCCGAGCAACTCGAGCAGACTGGCGGCCTAACGCGCAGACTCAGATGCAGGAACTCCGCACCGACCTGGCGACCACTAGCTGAGTTCTGTTACTGGCGGAGTGGCGTGACTCTCATTTGCCGGCTTTAAAGTTTGATCCAAACGACAGACATACTAGCACTCCGACGACAGAGACACTGCCTAACAAATGCGGACTCGAGACGGACTACCAAGCTGGGGACGAGAGACTGACCCAGACTGACTCACTGGCGAGCTCATAGCGCCCCTTAAATGCACGTGAACAGGCAACCTTTCCCCTTTTCCACCAGAGGGAGACACTACAGCTACGATTGCCACAGCGGCACCAACGGCAGAAACGGAGGGCGACTGCTTCACACTACGCGCTGCGGCGCGCTCTTCAAAAGAGCAATTTTTACCACGGCTCAAAGTGAAAATCAGGTATCCTGTCCTAACACCCCCATCAGCCACGGCTATTTGGTTAGGGTGCTTATATAAACTAATGGCGCAAAGTATTAACCAGATGGAGAAATCCTTATCCCACTTCTTGAATTATTTAAAAAATGATTTTGCAGATATCAACGCTCCGCAGGACACCGTGTACAATGGCGTGTCTGGATTTTGTATTACTGTGAGAACGTCACAAGGATAAAACAGCTGTTCTCTCCAACTACCTAAAATTCCGTAGATGTATGTCAGTTCTTTATATATGTTTCATGGTCTGCGTCGAAGAAGAGTTCGAGCTCTTTGAGTTTGAAATTATTATAGAGCGAAGTTCTGACTAGCCTTTAATCAGATTAATTGGTAGCGGGGTAGAGGGAGTCCTAACTGGTGAAACGATTTCATAGTTATTTTAAAAAGTAACTTGCGGAAACGTGTGTGAGACGCTCTGACTCTGACATTAATGGAATTCTGATGGAGAAAAATAAGAAACAGAAATTTGAGCACAAAATTAATTATTCTCCCACAAATAATAAAGAAATCAATTCTCAATCGTCTGACTGCGAGTTTTAAAATACCCGCCACTGTCTCTTAACAGCTGCCCTGCAATGCTCCTCTAAGCAACAGATAACTTACATCGTCTTGCCGCTGCAAATGCGTCATCAGCAACATGCTAAAATACGGTACTTCAAAAAACAAAAAACGATCCAAGCAGAGTGCAATGCATGGACTAATTGCAGCAATTACTGCCATACTTGAATGATCAGCAGGGGTTTGGTCAACTAACCTTAAACGATGTAAAGAAAAAGGAAAGAAACCAATAAAAACTTTTAATTTACTATGTTCAAAAAACTTATGATTTAAATGCTGACAAACTTTACATAGACTTTTGAATATTACTCAATGTATATACTCCATAAACACGTTTCTGGCCACAACAAAGGTACTACTAGTACTTTGAGTGTACCTATACACAAATCAAGGAATTACCCCGGAGTGCACAAGCAACCAACAACAGCGAAAAGGCAAATTACAAAAAAAGGAAAAGAAATCCTCAATTAATACCAAAGTACCCTGCGGCGTTACTAGCAGATCACGGCAGGTTACGACCTCTGTCGCGCTGCTTATCTCCACCGCACGCTGCGTCCGACCATTCCAGTTCCCCTCGACAACTGCTCGCTCGCTACTACTCGCGATAATGGTGTCTCAGAGTTTGTCCATGCACACAGCATAATCATAGACGTCCAACTTTCAATGGGATCAGAATATTATTTGTAAAAAACAAACTTCCGCTGCCAGAAACATTAAAATTCCTAAAATGTGTATAATTCTCTGGGTTGTCATTTCGTTGTTTTCAGAGATCTCTTGAATAACCTGACGTTTCGTCCCTGTGAGCGGAGGACATCTTTAGAAAGGGTTGAGGCTTAGATGTGTGTCCATGCACATGTCAGTCAGAGGGAACACGTCAAGTGCTACGGAAGAACGTCGAAGCCACGAACCATTCTGAAGATATCCTCCAAAGACACGGACGGAACTTAGGGTCATCAACATTCAGTGAAGTCGTGAAATTATTCTGTGACATCAGATACCGGACGCCCCATGTAGTGAATTCGAGAAAGTAAATGAAGTCGAACACAAAGGGGACAAAATTAATGGGTTCATGTATGAATATAAAAGATTGCTTGTATGTTCAAAAATTTAATAAATGTATTTATTTTCACGCTGTTTACACAAAACAAAACAACATTCTAAATCTCAGGGCAGCTTTGACTGGGCCTTGACGCGACTCAGTTATTAAGGGGAAGGAGGAGGGAACGAATCGTCTCACCATTCTTGTTATCGTTCGTCTATATACTGCTGTCGGCGGCAGGGACTGCGTCGGGGCGGCGCGTCGCGTCGGAGCTGTGCTGCATAAGTCGACAGCCCTCATCAGCAATCGGGGCTTTGCGGCGGGTCCCAGGTACGATCTCCGCGTTGTCTGCCCATCGTCAGTTGCGTAGCCGAAGCTGTGCTATCACGGCATCGGAAGGCGGATGTTGGCGATGGGTTGAAGAGCGCCCACGTCCTCTCGCTTCCGCGATGTCTACATTTCGCTTCTCATCCATCTCTCAGCTCAACTCCTCTTTCGGCGTTGTCATTGGAGGACGAAATTTTCCACGTAGCCCAATGGCAGATCGCCGTTTCATTGCCACGCCTCGCCGTGTAGGGTGGAAATTTTCCATCTAGCGTGGGCTGCTGTGTGGTTCGTGAATCGGTATCTTTCTCACCATTTCACCATTCTTAAGATGTTTTCCTGCATTCTGTGGCTGTTGGGAGAGCAGCTACACAGCACTTCTCTATCACCACCCTCTTTGCGTGAGCCCCGGACAGACTCATGTTTGGCTCCGTCTCAAAATCTGCCGGCGTCCGTCATTTACAAGGAATGTCCTCACTGTCGAGGAGAACATCTTCTTAAGAATGCTGACATCTTTCACACGCCTCTCTGCGCCTATTGTCCGCGGTTTTTTTCACGCTGCTCCCTGTGCCTGTGGGGTGCTGGAACTGTCGGCACATCCCTGTTTTCTACGACAGGTAGAATGACTGGCGCAAGGCCAAAAGAATTCAGATGCTTTCGCGCATAAATTCTTGGCGTTCCGTCCTAATGGCTGCAGATGTCCATCAGCTCTCAGAACGCTTCTCGTTGTCAGACGGGCCCTTCACATCGTGTCCCTTCTTGAGTGAGGCGAGAACATTGTCCCGGCCTCCAACTGTGTGATTGGAGAATGACTGCACCCCTGGCCTCGCCCCGGGGATTCCAGCCCCTTTCTTCTCCACGGCCAGTCGAGGCGACTTGACGTAAGTGGCTATGGTGTTACACCGCTCCTTGTCATGACTATTAAGCTTCTGATACAGATGGTTGAAAGTCATGGCAAGTGGCCCATCTATGTTCACTTGGTCCATCGCACACACACTTAAAATGAAAATCTTCACTCCCTAACAGTTACACTAACACTTCATTCACTGATATGGGATACTGTGGGGATATTACATTTTCAGTTGTGCCCTAGCATGTGAAACCCAGTCCACAATTTACATATATCGTTGCCCTTAGTAAAGAGGTACAAGACATGTACAGATAAAAAATAAATTTCCTTACAAACAAACTGTTCATGAAGAACATCATTACATTGAACTTGACAATAACATTACATATGTACACTACACAAGACATGCACAAATAAACAAAGATAAGCAAGTAAACAGCACTTGAGGCACACAAATAATATTGAACCCAATGAACATGATGATAATGTCACATATGCACATTAGAGAAGACATGCACAAGTATATGAAGATCAAAACAAGTAAACAATACATGAGTAACACGACTAACACTAACACAATGAACATTATGATAACGTTACAGATGTACGCAAGACGTATGCAGAATTAACGTGTATTCAAGACCAGTGTAAATCAAAAATGAACCGCTCACAATAATACTGTTCATTACATCGCAGATGGTAATATTATACATCTATACGACACGTAGGTTTAAGAAATATGAAACAAAAATGCACTTTACACAGCAATAATGTTTATAAAAGGCTTATTTGTTATAAATGGTTCAAATGGCTCTAAACACTATGAGACTTAACATTTGAGGTCATCAGTCCCCTAGACTTAGAACTACTTAAACCTAACTAACCTAAGGCCATCACACACATCCATGCCCGAGGCAGGATTCGAACCTGCGACCGTAGCAGCAGTAAAGTTCCGGATTGAAGCGCCTAGAACCGCTCGGTCACAGCGGCCGGCTGTTAGAAATGCTAGTATGGAAAATACATAAGGCAGAATTAAGACAAGTGACATAACATCTATACGACACATAGAGGTAAGACATGTGAAACAAAAATGCACTTTACACAGCAATAATGTTTATGAAAGGCTTATTTGTTAGAAATGCCAATATGAAAAATACATAAGGCAGAATTAAGGGGAGTGACATAATAGTTTCCCTTAAGTGGCATGTTCATCGAAGGGCGCTATTAAATCGCTACAGAATGGATGTCAGTTCAAACCTCTGGTCACACAAAACAATAAATTTTCCGACGACACTCTTTATTCGACTGATAAGCATATGCTAGATAGAATGGGACGTGTAACACCTTCACGTTTTCATCAATAGTTCATATGTTTTGTGGCCTCATAAGACGTACAAAAAATAAGATTTGTCCCTTTTCTTCTTCCACAGAACCCACAATCAATATGTATAAAGTACTCATCGCTGATCTTTGGGAGGCCGCCTTATCATTTATTCAGTTGCGTAGTGTCACCTGTGCGAGCCGCGTGGACGGATTCGAATATCAATAAAAAAAATTGTTCCTGTATTTAACTTTCTAATGCCTTAACTTTAGCATGCAATTTCTTTTTTAAACTAAATTCAGTAGTGTCAGTTGTGCGAGCCGTGAAAACGATCTCAAGTGTCAATAATCTGAAAGCAAATCTTTTGTGTACGTTACTCGGTACCGCGCGCCGCGTAATTTGAGTCCCCGCCAGACGTCATGGACGTGGAAGACCCCTGGAGGTCTCTGCACCATCGCGCCGTAAGTTGTGGCGGCGTGCGCCTCCTGACCCGCTTTTGGTGTGAGGGCGCCACAGTGGAACCCGTGGTTCCAGCGGCGTCCCCGATAGAGTATTTGAGAGCCGGCCTCTCGCTCAGGCAGTGAGTCTAATCGTTGCGTGAGTCACATCGCCTCGACAACAGACAGCGTGTTTATCGTTCTTTGTTTTCATTACTAGTGGACGCCTTGGATTCGTTTGGTTCTCTCTGTCACTCCGGTGCTTCTTGCGTGTTGTCGTCGTCTCTCTCCATCATCCGTCGTTGTTTCGTGTCCGTCCTTTCCGTTCGCTTGTTTGTTCGCGGGCCGCTCTCTCTTTGGTCCCGCTGCGCTTTCTCGGCCGCCCTGCTACCATTCCGGTCGCGGTCACAACAGGTTACAACAGTTACTTTGTACATTCGGGGTATTTTACCTAACCCTTCAATTCTAACGGGCGGCCGGTGTGGCCGAGCGGTTCTAGGCGCTTCAGTCTAGAACCGCTCGACCGTTACGGTCGCAGGTTCCAATCTTGCCTCTGGTATGGATATGTGTGATGTCCTTAGGTTAGTTAGGTTTAAGTAGTTCTAAGTTCTAGCCGACTGATGACCTCAGATGTTAAGTCTCATAGTGCTCAGAGCCATTTGAGCCATTTTTCAATTTTAACATGCAAAATAATCCTAACATGCTTCGATCAACGTTTCATGTACTACTGTGCAAAGGTAAAATGTCTTCACTGCCAACTGCAAGGTGTTTATTGGATGTCTCTTATGCTGCAACAGAAATCTCACCAAATATTGTTGCGTCTCTGGTTTCTATCTTTCACACTAGAGTCGTTACACTGAACATCTCGAATTGTAATAAAATAAAACATGGATCCGTCGCACTGCACTACAATTAAATATAGACAACAAACAAACAAACATAAATTGAATGACATTGAAATGGCAATGCGCTGGCCTGAACTGCCTGATAATCCCGCGCTGTGGGAAGTATCATTCTGTCGAATTCGGGCGGCTCCTCTGTCTTGCGCTGCGCGATGCAGCAGTGCACGGAAGCCAGACACACACACACATGCAGCCGTCATCTCATCTCTCCATATTCACACCAAATGGCTTACAGTCCAGACACACTTAAAAATCGCTACCTAAGCACAGAAACTACTTATTAATTGTTACAACAGAAAATCTATTCGCAAGATACAGCGTGCTGTGAACAGACATGCACAATTTCCAACACCACTACTGTCTTACAATACTCTATTGAGACATTTACGCTCTCAGGCTGCGGGCCTTAAGTATCCAAATCTAAACATCATAAATAGCATAAGAAATCGTTGTTGTTTGCATTCTCCCCTGCTTCCGACTGAGACGTCAGTTTTTCTCGCCACTTGGAAGCATGGAAACACCTGCGATCCTCCGAAAACCGTCTGACATTTGCACATATTGCAACCGTGAACAACACTCTTCTACTGCTGGCGAGTGGGCGTTAGTAACTCTGTGTTGCACTTCACAGTTCTCTGCCACTCTGCGATCACTTTCGCGTTTTACACTGCACATGAGCTTCCCTGTTGCTGTGGGGGCTTCACTTTCAACCTTTTTCATTCCCTCGGCTCGCTCGTAGTCACGACATTTGACTGGATCTCTCTCAGTATATCGTTGTGTTCCGTTTTGAACGCGTCATCTATTTTCGAATGGGCGGCATGGGGTGTCACGGGAGCATACTCATTTACGGCCTCTGGCCCTCTAAACCCTAATAGCACACTTGCGAGGGTCTCTAACCCACGACCAGTCGCGTCGTTTCCGTCACATTCACTTTCGTCGGCTGTGTTCGTGTAATTCTCATCACGACTTGCGGACAGCAAACTGACTTCATCTGGAACACCTGTTCCCTTTAATAAATCACCTTTTAGCTCCCGTGGCCCTACATTTTACTAACTTCTCCCTACATTTTACTAACTTAACTGTGCCCTTTGCACCCTGTGCACCCCATGCGATCGGATCTTCGAACAAACTGACCACGGTTTTATTGGTCCAATCCATGACCAACGCTCTACTCGAGAATATGTCATTCCCGATTATAAAGTAGAGCGACAACCCACAGATGACAACTGCGTTCGCCTGGAAGGTACTTCTTCCTTCGCTTAACGACACAAAGACCTATTTCTCTACATTCTTTCCTTTTGCCCCAAAATCGGGAATTAGCGAGATTCCTTTTACGAGTATCTCAGCTAATTTACTACCACTTTCCACCAGCTTCGAGTAAAAAGACGTTGAAAGTGCTGTCACTTCCGACCCAGATACGAGACATGCTGTCATCTTTATTTCAATGAGGGGACAGCGACTGTCCGCTTTTTCCGGTAACTCTGGGCCATCACAGTGCTGGCCAGTGTCGCCTTGCGCTTGCGGTTGTCAGTACCGCACATTGCATATGTGATGGCCTTTCTCTACCGTGGCGTCCCATCCAATATCTCATTTTCTCCGACCGTTCACTTGTGTGACCTCACGCTCATCTGCCTGAGGTGGGGTCAGAGGTGGTGAACCTGCAATATTCACACCGTCTCACTCATAATGCGACGCTTGCACGCAGAACACGTGGCGTCTTTGATTTTGCACTTCGTTCCTGCGTTGCTCTCCGTGGTGTGGACCATAACGTCTATCTCTCTCTCGCCAATCCCCCTCTCCTCTCCTTCGTCCGTTATTGCGGTATACAAACCCTTGCGGCTCCCCATTTTCTGTCATAATTGCGTGTCCATTTGCTGTCCTTTGCTTCTCCTGCTCTTCGATTTCGTCCAAGGACCTTAAAATATCGAGGAACTGTTATCTAGACAGTGCTCCGACGAGTGCACGTTGTACATGAGCAGGGAAGTGTGAGCTCTGCACCATTCCTCATATGACATTTTGTCATCCAAGTATCCCACCAGAACGACAAAGTGAGAAGCGCAGGATGCCATGGATTGGCGTGACTGTCCCCAATATATGCTAATCTTTGCACTCGCCTGTGCGGCCAGGTTCCAGTACGTTGCCAGAAACTTAGAGCAGAAATCCTTGTAACTATCGTTCTTGCAAATTGTAACCTCGAACCAGGCAGCCTTCTCCTTATCGAGCGTCTGCCGTGCAACGAGTAAATCGTTACATTCCGCCACTCCTTTCGCACGCAGACACGCGTCTAAATTTTTTAGCTATACCATCGGGTGAGGGTTGCGCGTTCGTCTGAACTTCGGCAGTGGTATGTCCACCCCATGCATCGGTAGTGCGGCTTGCAAATTCGTTGGCGTGACCTGCTGTACAAGGCCATTACACTGTCACATTGCAGACAGTTGTTGCTCAAGGACTGACATTCGTATTTGTGTTTCCTTGGATGACATACATTCCTCTTCTACGCGCACAGAGATATCAGCCATTTTCGCGTTTATCCGCGTTTCTAAGCTGCCAACCTTCGTTTCACACTCTTCTCTCACCTCGTTTAGGCTGTTAATGACCTCCGTCCGTGTCTTTTCGGTTTCGGTCTCAATTCCGTGCCTAACATCAGCAATCTGCCGATCCACCTTTTGATTGCGAAGTCTTAGCTCCGTTTCGAGTCTTTCAAATCGCGTTTTATTCTCCTCCCTTATGGCTATTAACTATTATGTGTGGTTTTGTAGTATCGCGAGAATCCGACCTAGTGGACTCCGACTTTGCGTATCCCTCATAAATGTGCCTTGTGTTTCCTCGCAACTTACCTCAACTGGCTTGTCTGTTTCCATACTTATCAATGTCCCAGACTTAAGCTGCATAGAGAAACTAAACTAGAAACTAAAAACACTCCACAGAACGAACAGAGACAGTACAAAGGTGATGACAACGCTGGTAACAGCAAACAGAACAATGGAAATCGTGGAACAGAATATTCACAACAACGGCCTACACATTCTAAAACTACATCAGATATTTGAGGAGGTTATGGGAACAAAAACTGACTGCACAAGCTACCGCTATATCTATTTTATATGCTCATTTGCAACGCACTTATCACACACAGACACACCATCCGTGCTCCTGACGTATCACACATTGTGGTTAACATATGCTAATTATCGAATGGGGATTCTTTCTGAGTCGTGTCTCGAAACTTAGAAGTTATCACACTAACAACAACAACGTGAGTATGAAGTCAAATCTAAGCCCCACGCTGGCCGACAAAATTGTGTAGTGGACTCTTGAAATTATTTTGTGACATCAGATACCGGGCGACCCATGTTGGGCGCCAAAACTGTAGTGAATTCGAGAAATTAAATAAAATCAAAGACAAAGGGTAAAAAAATTAAGGGGTTCATGTATGAATATAAGAGATTGCTCATATGTTCAAAAAATGAAATAAATGTATTAATTTTCGCGCTTTTACACAAAACAAAACAAAATTATAAATCACAGGACAGCTTTGACTAGGCATGGATACAACTCAGTTATTAAGGGGAAGGAGGAGGGAACGAATCGTCTCACCATTCTTGTTATGGTTCGTCGTGTAGTGCTGTCGGCGGCAGGCGCTGCGTCGGGGCGGCGCGTCGCGTCGGAGCTGTGCTGCGCAGTTCGGCTGCCCTCACCAGCAATCGGGGCTATGCGGCGGGTCCCAAGTACGATCCGCGGCATCGGAAGGCGGATCTTGGCGATGGGTGGAAGAGCGCCGATGTCCTCTCGCTTCCGCAATGTCTCCACAAATCTCCCTTTCGCTTCTCATCCATCTCTCAGCTCAACTCCTCTTCGAAACAATATTCCTTTCTAATGTTACTTTAAATCCGTCTTGATTGCAAATTTTTTTTTATTATTCATATGACCGGTTTCGGTTCATTCAGAACCATCTTCAGATCTGATATTTAAGTTACAGGAGTAACCCGTCCAATTCAGCAACTTTCACATGCTACGTCACATGTGAAAGTTGCTGAATTGGACGGGTTACTCCTGTAACTTAAATATCAGATCTGAAGATGGTTCTGAATGAACCGAAACCGGTCATATGAATAATAAAAAAAATTTGCAATCAAGACGGATTTAAAGTAACATTATAAAATCACTGATTGCTGTTATCCCATAAGACATTATGTCTGTGTTTGCAAATATTCCTTTCGGTGTTGTCATTGGCGGACGAAATTTTCCATGACAGATCGCCGTTTCTTTGCCACACCTCTCCGTACATCGTGGAAATTTTCCATCTAGCGTGGGCTGTTGTGTGGCTCGTGAATCGCATCCACCAATGTTAAGACGTTTTCCTGCATTCTGAGGCTACTGGGAGAGCAGCTACACTACACCGCCCTCCGAATGAGCCCTGGACAGACTCCGTCTCAAAATCTGCCGGCGTCCGTCATTTACAAGGGATGTACTCACTGTCGAGGAAAACATCTTAAGAATGCTGGCTTCTTTCACACGTCTCCTTGCGCCGATTTCCCTGTGCACGTGGGGTGCTGGAATTGTCGGCTCATTCCTGTTTTCTAAGGCAGGTAGAATGACTGCTGCAAGGCCATAAGAACTCAGATGCTTTCACGCGTGAATTCTTGGCGTTCCGTCCTAATGGCTGCAGATGCACATCAGCTCTTGGCATGCTTCTCGTTGTCAGACGGGCCCTTCACATCGTATCCCTTCTTGAGCGAGGCGAGGACGTCAGCCCGGCCTTCCGCTGTGTGCTTGCAGAATGACTGCACCCGGGGGCTTGCTTTAGGGAATCCAGCCCCTTCATTCTCCACGGCCGCTCGCGGCGACTTGGCGAAAGTGGCTGTGGTATTATAAACAGTTCGCAGAAGACCACAGCGTAATAGCTCAGAGAATGGCAATAATTTTAAAACCTCCTCGTTGTTTCCCAGTATCATCATTATTGGGGACGTACTTATTATACGTTCTTCGGCGATGTACTACGTGCTTGTGTTTCGTCCTAACTTGAGAAGTGTGGATTTAGTATAGTACCACCATCATCACCACCACCACCACCACCACCACCACCACTACAACCACCATCAACATCATGATCACTTACCGCCGAAACCGGACGGAAGGTTTTGCACCGTTGCTTACGCCATTCGCAGTACTCTTGAAGGTAATGTCCAGTTTATAAGTTCTGCACTCGAATCTGTAAACCGGTAACCCACAGCTAGGTGATGGCGCTCGGTGCGGAGATGGGCGGCTAGGACGGTTCGAATCGTGGTGGTGGAAGAAATTTTCACCGCCGGTATTTGACCAGTATGGAGATAAGACATGGTGATGCACAGTTCCGGATCGCCGTACTTCGTGTCAATATCCTCAAATTTCAAATCCTTCAGCAATATCTCATGAAGTGAGGGCACTGACTTTTGTTGAAGACCCATCTTTCGAACGTGAACTTTAAACTATTTATCCTGCTTGGTGTTACTGGAGAGGAGTACGCTATATGGCGGCACGGTTTTTCACCCATTCCTTTCTCTTATCATCAAATAATACAATTACACAAAACACACAAGAGTTACAGACACCTTCATACAAAGATTACGCTTAAGAGTCAAATCTCATGCGCCACACTGAAAGGGACCACTGTGTGCGGAGGAAGAACCCAGTTTCCATGTAAGAGGATAAACGAAACGTTGGTGTATCCCAGATAACAATGACTTACGAGTGTTTCCCTGTTGTGCTATTGAATAAGTGACCTGCCCTCGTGCACGGAAGAAAGACTGTCCCTTTATCAAAGGAAATTTCGTCTCTATATTGAGAAGAGGATTAGGGCAAGATCAATAAATGGCACAATAAGAACATGCATCCAGTAAAACACATATGACAGAACATTTTCAGTTGAATGTTTATTTCACACCACAATAGTCAAGCCATAGTCACAGTACATAGAAATTTTCCTTTTTTTAAAAAAAAGGATTACATTACCGGGTTCAACGAACTACGTCGTCATTTCCAAACGTTGTAAAGTTATTTAAAGAAAGATTAATGCTTTCAGACTTCGTTGAATGAACGTCTGAACCGTGGAATGGACACGCAACTAGAATGATCGTGTAGCGTGTTGTAACTGCAAGTGGTGTGCTTACTCTGTGTTATTATTAACAAAATTTTACACGAATTGATTGGCCAATGCAACTTCCAATACCAATAAAGAAATACATTTACTGAAAATGCATTCAACCCCTTAGGCACTGAATCATCTGGCCCTGTTCAAAACTGATAACTTTGGACCCTGGGCACATAGCAAATAAATTAAATTGTCTTACCTCTAAAGCAGCAACGGAGTAACGCGATATATTCTAGCCTCTCATAAAAAAAAA
Source organism: Schistocerca piceifrons (assembly GCF_021461385.2). Taxonomy (NCBI): domain Eukaryota; kingdom Metazoa; phylum Arthropoda; class Insecta; order Orthoptera; family Acrididae; genus Schistocerca; species Schistocerca piceifrons. Next base: position 109,340,951 of record NC_060138.1, on the reverse strand, counting down.
AATATAAATATGCTAGTTACTGGTTCAGCGATGTGCAATGCTGGCTGTAATTCTTTGAAACGCTCATAAAACTCTCTTGGCTGATAAACTAGAAGATTTAAGAAAATCCAACTTCTTTGAAAAACCTATGACCTGGTCAGGCAGGCGGTACTGATTGAGGTGAATTACTAACACTGTGTTTCTTAGTAGAAATTATATTGCAAGTTAAGTTTGTGTTTTCAAAAACATCTGACAACTGAAGTTACGTTACTCGCAATTGATTCACAAACAATGAGATTTAAACAGCAAGTATTATCTAACTTCAGTAACCCAACATAAATGAAAGCCATCAAATTACATGTAACTGTGTTAACAAATCTTAGAAGCATTACAAAAGTGAAATATATAACTTCCCTTTTTATCAAAACAGTTTACGTACATTCTGGGGTTACTCAACAGTTACAAATTATCAGCCAACTAATCTATACTATCGCGCTGGCAAAAACAAAAATCATAATTACTGAACATCTTTACCTTGTTTGCATGAAGACTTCTGCTTCCGTGTTCATCAGTACTGACATACCGAAATTAATCTAACACTTGGTGGCTTCACACAGCACACCACAAAAACTGCCCAGTCCATCGTCTTTCCCTCACAAACAGCTACATAACAACAGTTCACCGAGCGCTCTCTTACTCCAGCACTACAATAATCTCAGACCAGAGGCCGTATCTCTGGGTCTGCGGTCTTACAAAGACAGCAATATAAAGCCTTTCAGAGACATACACCATTTATAAAATCGGGTGCCACACACAAATCTGCCCCTGTAGACTCATTTCAGTGTCTAAAACATCAGTTGGAGAGTATACAGTGTGATTCAAAAAGAATACCACAACTTTAGGAATTTAAAACTCTGCAACGACAAAAGGCACAGCTAAGCACTATCTGTCGGCGAATTAAGAGAGCTATAAAGTTTCATTTAGTTGTATATTTGTTCGCTTGAGGCGCTGTTGACTAGGCGTCAGCGTCAGTTGATGCTAAGATGGCGACCGCTCAACAGAAAGCTTTTTGTGTTATTGAGTACGGCAGAAGTGAATCGACGACAGTTGTTCAGCGTGCATTTCGAACGAAGTATTGTGTTAAACCTCCTGATAGGTGGTGTATTAAACGTTGGTATAAACAGTTTACAGAGGATGGGTGTTTGTGCAAAGGGAAAAGTTCTGGACGGCCGAGAACGAGTGATGAAAATGTAGCACGCATCCAGCAAGCATTTGTTCGCAGCCCAGGAAAATCGACTCGCAGAGCTAGCAGAGAGCTGCAAATTCCACAATCAACTGTATGGAGAGTCCTACGAAAAAGGTTAGTTATGAAACCTTATCGTCTGAAATTGGTTCAAGCACTGTCTGCAGCTGATAAGATTAAAAGAATCGATTTCTGTGATTTTATCCTTGCTCAAATGGAAACAGATGAATCTTTCGTTTCAAAGATTGTGTTTAGTGATGAAGCAACTTTCCACACCAACGGGAAAGTCAACCGTCACAATGTCTGTATATGGGGCACTGAGAATCCGCGGGAAACAACTCAGTATGAACGTGACTCGCCTAAGGTGAACGTTTTCTGCGCCATTTCAGCCAATAAAGTTTTTGGTCCCTTTTTCTTCGAAGGTGCTACTGTAACTAGACTACAGTATCTGGAGATGTTAGAGAATTGGCTGTTCCCTGAGCTCGAACAAGAAGCACAACACTTCATATTTCAGCAGGATGGAGCGCCACCACATTGGCACTTATCTGTCCGTAACTACCTGAACGTCAACTACCCGAGGCGATGGATCGGCCGCCAGGCAGCCCGTGACAGAGCACTTCATCACTGGCCTCCAAGAAGCCCTGATCTTACCCCCTGCGATTTTTTCTTATGGGGGTATGTTAAGGATATGGTGTTTTGGCCACCTCTCCCAGCCACCATTGATGATTTCAAAAGAGAAATAACAGCAGCTATCCAAACTGTTACGCCTGATATGCTACAGAGAGTGTGGAACGAGTTGGAGTATCGGGTTGATATTGCTCGAGTGTCTGGAGGGGGCCATATTGAACATCTCTGAACTTGTTTTTGAGTGAAAAAAAACCTTTTTAAATACTCTTTGTAATGATGTATAACAGAAGGTTATATTATGTTTCTTTCATTAAATACACATTTTTAAAGTTGTGGTATTCTTTTTGAATCACCCTGTATAATGGGAATTATGACCATACATCTGACAAAAATTATGAGAAATGAGACCAGGCAAGGCAATGGTGGTGCAACCAAGTCACTACAAGCTATGCCCATGCTTCCCCAAACGTACATTCCATTGCCTTAATATACAATAGGACATGGTATTTACGTTTGGGCAAGCATGGGTATAACTTGTAGTGACTTGGTTGTGCCACCATTGCCTGGAATGTCTGGTCTCATTTCTCGTAACTTTTGTCAGATGTATGGTCATAGTTCCCATTATATATATTCTCCAACTGATGTTTTATATCTGAAGATAACGACGTAGTTCATTGAAACCCTTAATGTAACCTTTTCTTTTTAAAGAAAAAGTTTTATGCATTGTGACTATGGCTTCATTACTGTAGTGTCAAATAAACATTTAAGTTATATTTTGGTAACACTCCTTACGACAGTTACGTCAGAATATAGAATTTTCCGTTGAATTATTTACGAGTTATAGATACTTTCCCTGTTCGACAGCTCTGTTTCTATTAAAATGTTTTGTAGGGTTAATATTATAAGTTGACCTACTTTGAAAGCTTACATACCAAAGAAAACGAAAAAAATGTGTCATTGGTGGCACGTTATGAATTCGTAATTTTCTTGTTGGCAACACTTACCTTTTTTTGGGTTTATGACAAAGGAAATATTCGTCGTAGGTAAGAGATTGAGAAAATTATCGTTCAAAGTGTATCTTTCTTTGTGCAGCATAAGCAGATTACCAGTTTCCCCTTGTAACCAAAGGAAACCGTCACATGTCAGAGAATTCAAAATACGGGAAACTAGAAATTGACTCAGAATACGACAAGTAGTGGTTCAAAATCGCTGGTGCACAGGATGTGACACCGGATTCCGTCGATGTTTATCTCCGCTGCGTAGCTAGCGTGCTATGCACCGAGACGTAGAGTTACGTCAAAGTGATTTCCAGCACATATAACGGAAAAAACATGCAGTGGAATGTCACACGTGAATGAAATACTGCTCCATCCGATATTGTTTTTCGGATGCGCTAGAGCTTTGTAATCTGCCCGCGACCGCTGAAGCAAGCGAAACCCGCGAAAGCTGTGCTGAAATTTCTCTAGCGCAAGTATTGACGCACGTGCTACGGCGTTAGTGCCGCTGCTTAAACTGTGTGTGTGTGAGTGTGTGTGTGGGTGGTGGGTGGGTGGAGCGGTGCATGGGGCGTGGGTGGGTGGATGTTTGTTGTAGGTCCCCCTGTCGATATTCCTCGCGAGCTCGGTATAATCTTCTTATTCGAAGGTCGGACCATATCGGATTAGTGGCGGCAATGCTGCTCGGCAGCCTGTCCCTGCGATTAAACATCCGTTTCTCTCTGTGGCCGGCGGGCACCAGTGTTCCAAAAGACCGACGGTCACAGACTAGATACAGTGCCTCCCCTGTTTGCTCGACTACGGAACAAACTGTAATGATTTTAGCTGTATACCAATTAGGTCCCTTTCAAAGTATGCTGATACAATAGCTCCATACATGTACAACCCTTCACTCTACGGAAGTTCCGTACCGAAAGACTGGATAGTTGCACAGGTCACACCAATATTCAAGGAAGGTAGTAGGAGTAATTCACTAAATTACAGGCCCATATCATCAACGTCGATATGCAGCAGGTTTTTGGAACATATACTGTGTTCGAACTGTGGTGTCACCGCCAGACACCACACTTGCTAGGTGGTAGCCTTTAAATCGGCCGCGGTCCGTTAGTATACGTCGGACCCGCGTGTCGCCACTGTCAGTGATTGCAGACCGAGCACCACCACACGGCAGGTCTAGAGAGACTTACTAGCACTCGCCCCAGTTGTACAGCCGACTTAGCCAGAGATGGATCACTGACAAATACGCTCTCATTTGCCGAGACGATAGTTAGCATAGCCTTCAGCTACATCATTTGCTACGACCTGGCAAGGCGCCATAGCATTTGATAATTAATATTGTGAAGCATGTACCGTAACGAGAGATGTTCCACAATTGTGGATTAAAGTTAAGTATTATATCAACTACGTACTTTATTTGCTACTATTAATTCCCTTAACTGATCCAGACCTCACGCCAGTCAGCGTGTAATTAAACGCGTGCATTTCGGCCTCCTCTAGCAACACAGTGTTGGCTCTTCTGCCAACACTACACGAACATTATGAATTACCTCGAAAGAAACGGCCTATTGACACTCAGTCAACATGGATTTAGAAAACATCGCTCTTGTGAAACACAACTAGCTTTTTATTCGCATGAAGTGTTGAGTTCTATTGACAAGAGACTTCAGATTGATTCCGTATTTGTGGATTTCCGGAAGATTTGGCACTGTACCACACAAGCGGCTTGTAGAGAAATTGCGTGCATATGGTATATTGTCTCAGTTTGTAAGTAGGCTGTTTAGGTTTTTATGTTGGTAACGCCACGTAGGGCTCTGTATGAAAATCACTGACTGTGCTGTGGGCAGTCTGTGGCTGGTTGGCATTGTTGGAATATTCGCTATTGTAGTGTTGGGCAGTTGGATGTGAACAGCGCGTAGCGTTGTGCAGTTGGAGGTGAGCCGCCAGCAATGGTGGATGTGGAGAGAGAGATGACAGAGTTTTGAGAGGTTACTATAAGCGGACGATCTGGACGTGTGTCTCCTAGAAAAAGAAACTTTGTGAAGATGGACGTCATGAATTGATGGATATATATATGATGACTTTAGAACATTATTAAGGTAAGTACATTGTTTGCTCTCTGTCAAAATCTTTCATTTGCTAACTGTGCCTATCAGTAGTTAGTGCCTTCAGTAGTTAGAATCTTTTATTTAGCTGGCAGTATTGAGGCTCGCTGTATTACAGTAGTTCGAGTAACGAAGATTTTTGTGAGGTAAGTGATTTGTGAAAGGTATAGGTTAATGTTAGTCAGGGCCATTCTTTTGTAGGGATTGTTATAAGTCAGATTGCGTTGCGCTTAAAGATATTGTGTGTCAGTTTAGTGATGATCAGAATAAGTAAAGAGGTAACTGTCTGAGAACGTTCAGTTTTACTTAGCTGTTTGTATCAAATAACGCAGAAGTTTACTAGCACAGTCATTCATAATTTTTCCAAGGGGACGTTTCAAGTTAGTTTACTGGATTCGTGATTTCCTGTCAGAGAGGTCACAGTTCGTAGTAACTGATGGAAGGTCTTCCAGTAAGACAGAAGTGATTTCTGGCGTTCCCCAAGGTAGTGTTACAGGCCCTTTGCTTATTCTTGTCTATGTAAACGAATTGGAAGACAATCTGAGTAGCCATCTTGGGATGTTTGCAGATGACGCTGTCGTTTATCGACTGGTAAATTCACCAGAGATCAAAACAAATTGCAAAACGATTTAGAAATGATACGTGTATGGTGCGAAAATGTGAGGTCGTCCACATGAGTGCTAAAACGAATACGTTAAACTTTGGTAACACGATACATCAGTCAAATCTAAAGGCCTTAAATTCAACTAAATACTTAGGAATTACAATTACAAACAACTTAAATTGGAAGGAACACATAGAAAATGTTCTGGGGAAGGCTAACCAAATACTGCGTTTTATTGGCATGACACTTCGGAAATTTAACAGATCTACTAAGGAGACTGCCTACATTGCGCTCCTACGTCCTCTTCTAGAGTACTGCTGCGCGGTGTGGGATCCTTATCAGACAGGACTGATGGAGTACATCGAAAGAGTTCAAAGAAGGGCATCACTTTTTGTATTATCGCAAAATATGGGAGAGAGTGTCACTAAAACGATACAGCATTTGGGATGGATATCATTAAAACAAAGGTGTTTTTCGTTGCGGGGGAATCTTCTCATGAAATTCGGATCACCAACTTTCTTCTACGAATACCGAAATATTTTGTTGACGCCGACGTGCGTAGGAAGAAACGATCACCATAGTAAAATAAGGGACATCAGAGCTCGTACGGAAAAATATAGGTGTTCGTTCTTTCTGCGCGCTATACGAGATTGGAATAATGGAGACTTCTGAAGGCGGTTCGACGAACCCTCTGGCAGACACTAAAATGTGATTTGCAGAGCAGTCATGTAGATGTAGATGAATTAGTTTACTTTGTGTTCTGCGTTTTTGTTAATGTTGTTGTTGTGGTCTTCAGTCCTGAGACTGATTTTATGCAGCTCTCCATGCAACTCTATCATGTGCAAGCTTCTTCATCTCCCAGTACCTACTGCAACCTACACACTTCTGAATTTGCTTGGTGTATTCATCTCTTGGTCTCCCTCTACGATTTGTACCCTCCACGCTGCCCTCCAATACTAAATAGGTGATCCCTTGATGCCACAGAACCTGCCCAACCATTCCATCCCTTCTTCTAGTCAAGTTGTGCCACAAACTTTTCTCCCCAATCCTCTTCAACACCTCCTCATTAGTTATGTGATATACCCATGTAATCTTCAGCATTCTTCTGTAGCACCACATTTCGAAAGCTTCTATTCTCTTTTTGTCCAAACTACTTATCGTCCATGTTTCACTTCCATACTAGGCTACACTCCATACAAATACTTTCAGAAACGACTTCCTGACACTTAAATCTATACTCGATGTTAACAAACTTTTCCTCTTCAGAAACGCTTTCCTTCCCATTGCCAGTCTACATTTTATATCCTCTCTACTTCGACCATCATCAATTATTTTGCTCCCCAAATGGCAAAACTCCTTTACTACTTTATGTGTCTCATTTCCTAATCTAATACCCTCAGCATCACCCGACTTAATTCGACTACATTCCATTATCCTCGTTTTGCTTTTGTTGATGTTCATCTTATATCCTCCTTTCAAGACACTATGTATTCCATTCCACTGCTCTTCCAAGTCCTTTGCTGTCTCTGACAGAATTACAATGTCATTGGCGAACCTCAAAGTTTTTATTTCTTCTCCATGGATTTTAATACCTACTCCGAATTTTTCTTTTGTTTCCTTCACTGCTTGCTCAATATACAGATTGAATAACATCGGGGACAGGCTACAACCCTCACTCCCTTCCCAACCACTGCTTCCCTTTCATGCCCCTCAATTCTTATAACTGCCATTTGGTTTCTATACAAATTGTAAATAACCTTTCGCTCCATATATTTTACCCCTGCCACCTTCAGAATTTGAAAGAGTGTATTCCAGTCAACATTGTCAAAAGATTCCTCTAAGTCTACAAATGCAAGAAACGTAGGTTTGCCTTTCCTTACTCTAGCTTCTAAGATAAGTCGTAGGGTCAGTATTGCCTCACGTGTTCCAATATTTCTACGGAATTCAAACTGATCTTCCCCTAGGTCGGCTTCTATCAGTTTTTCCATCCGTCTGTAAAGAATTCGCGTTAGTATTTTGCAGCTGTGACTTATTAAACTGATAGTTCGGTAATTTTCACATCTGTCGACACCTGCTTTCTTTGGGATTGGAATTATTATATTCTTCTTGAAGTATGAGGGTATTTCGCCTGTCTCATACATCTTGCTCACCAGATGGTAGAGTTTTGTCAGGACTGACTCTCCCAAGGCCGTCAGTAGTTCTAATGGAATGTTGTCTACTGCCGGGGCCTTGTTTGTTAATAGGTCAATGATATTCACTGAAGTGATACAGGTTTTTGTCGCATAGATACTTGGTAGAATCATCTTAACACTGAACAACATACTGCCTGCACTGCCTACTGCCTGTAGTATATTTCATCTTGCCATTTGGACGAATGAACGCAGGTGAATAACTATTCCGATGCTGTCCCGTTTAACAATACTGGCCCAGTCACCAGGCATCCAAAGTAAATTGATCTATAAAATATTCCGCACAATCAGTACAAGGAGAAAGAAACATATGAGGTGAACGAACATGAATTTCGTACCAGACTGTAATTTTTTCTGATGAGTACTCCACGGACACAGCTATTCAAGCCGCGGTCGTTCTATCTTACAGGCTTTTATGTTCTTCGGGTGCAGGTGTTCGATCAGTCGACTATGATGAGAAAACGCGAATTCTTGGAGAGTAGTCACCAACTCAGGGAGAAGCCACACAAAACGGTGCTTTAATAGAAATCCCCGTAATTAATGAAATTGTTTCGCTAAAATCCGACTAATAAAAAACGTAGACTGGAAAAGTACGGAACCGTGACAGGATGCAAAAAATTTAGCGAAGGTCAAAAAATTATCTCACTGCCACTGAGTAAATCCACTGACACTCGCTTTAAATGTTCTCCATTTTAAGAATGTTTCTAATTAAACTCAAGTTCTGATCATAGCAGCATACGTCTCAATCATTCAACAGAAGCAGTACTTCACGTCCAAACTCCTAAATACTTCCATCAAAATTCAAACTCAACATCGTTATACAGGGTGGTCCACTGATAGTGACCGGGCCATATATCTCACGAAATAAGCATGAAACGAAAAAACTATAAAGAACGAAACTCGTCTAGCTTGAAGGGGGAAACCAGATGGCGCTATGGTAGGCCCGCTAGATGGCGCTGCCATAGGTCAAACGGATATCAACTGCGTTTTTTAAAATAGGAACCCCATTTTTATCACATATTCGTGTAGTACGTAAATAAATATGAATGTTTTAGTTGGACCGCTTTTTTCGCTTTGTGATAGATGGCGCTGTAATAGTCACAAATATAGAAGTACGTGGTATCACGAAACATTCCGCCAGTGCCGACGGTGTTTACTTCGTGATACATTACCCGTGTTAAAATGGACCGTTTACCAATTGTGGAAAAGGTCTATATCGTGTTGATGTATGGCTATTGTGATCAAAATGCCCAACGGACGTGCGCTGTGTATGCTGTTCAGTATCCTGGACGATATCATCCAAGTGTCCGCACCGTTCGACGGATAGTTACGTCATTTAAGGAAAAAAGAAGTGTTCAGCAACATGTGAAACTTCAACCACGAACTGCAACAAATGATGATGCCCAAGTAGGTGTTTTAGCTGCTGTCGTGGCTAATCCGCACATCAGTAGCAGACAAATTGTGCGAGAATCGGGAATCTCGGAAACGTCGGTGTTGAGAATGCTACATCAACATCGATTGCACCCGTACCATATTTCTATGCACCAAGAATTGCGTGGTGGCGACTTTGAACGTCGTGTAGAGTTCTGCCACTGGGCGCAAGAGAAATTACGGGACGATGACAGATTTTTTGCATGCATTCTATGTAGCGACGAAGCGTCATTCTCCAACAGCGGTAACGTAAACCGGCATAATATTCACTATTGGGCAACGGAAATTCCAGGGTAGCTGCGACAAGATGTTTCACTGCATGACAGAACGCGATGTACTTCCAACATGATGGATGTCCGGCACATAGGTCGCTTGCGGTTGAAGCGGTATTGAATAGCAAATTTCATGATGGGTGGATTGGTCGTCGAAGTACCATACCATGGCCTCCACGTTCACCAGATCTGACGTCCCCGGATTGCTTTCTGTGGGGGAAGTTGAAGGATATTTACTATCGTGATCCACCGACAACGCCTGACAGCATGCGTCAGCTCATTGTCAATGCATGTTCGAACATTGCAAAATGCGAACTACTCGCTGTCGAGAGGAATGTCGTTACACGTTTTGCCAAATGCATTGAGGTTGACGGACATCATTTTGAGCATTTATTGCATTAATGTGGTATTTTCGGGTAATCAAGCTGTAACATCACGCGTTCTCAGAAATGAGAAGTTCACAATGATACATGTATCACATTGGAACAACCGAAATAAAGTGTTTAAACGTACTTACGTCCTGCATTTTAATTTAAAAAACCTACCTGTTACCAACTGTTCGTCTAAAATGGTGAGCCATATGGTTGTGGCTGTTACAGCGCCATCTATCACAAAGCGAAAAAAGTGATCCAACTAAAACATTCATATTTCTTTACGTACTACACGAACATGTAATAAAAAGTGGGGGTTCCTATTTTAAAAACCGCACTTGGTATGCGTTTGACCTATAGCAGCGCCATCTAGCGGGCTAACCATAGCGCCATCTGGTTTCCCCCTTGAATCTATCCAAGTTTCGTTCTTTGTAGTTTTTTCGTTTGACGCTTATTTCGTGAGATATTTGGCCCGGTCACGATCAATGGACCACCCTGTATTCGCTTTTAACGAAGAAGCTTCCTTTTGCGTCCCAGTTAAAATCCCTAAATAGTTCTCAATTCAGTATAATGCTGAAGAATAAATTCACAAACATACTTTGGCGCTGTATGGCCAGTTGTCGGTTGCAAGACAGGCAACTGTGCCCAGTCATTTACTAACGGCAAAAATTATTATTGTAGACTAATGACATTTCGGGATTACAATTGCCTAGGTTACATAATTAAGTAATTGACATTGCAGATGATGTCCCATATGTGCTCGATTGGGGACAGATATTACGATCGAACAGGTCATTCTGAAGAGAATGTTGGGTTACAATAGCGGTGTGCGAGTGAGCGTTATCCTGTTGGAAGACACCTGTTAAAATGCTGTTCATGAATGGTTGCACAACAGGTCGAATCATCAGACTGACATACAAATTTAAAGTCAGGGTGTGTGGGATAATCACGAAAGTGTTCCTACTGTCGTATGAAATCGCACCCAGGCCATAACGGCAGATGCAGGTCCAGTGTGTGTAGCACACAGATAGGCTTTTTGTACACCTTCAGCTGGCCTCCTCCTAACCAAGACACGGCCAACACTGGCAATGTGGCGAAACCAGCTTTCATCAGAAAACACGACAGACCCTGCCCTCTAATGACCTCTCACTTGAGACCACTGAAGTCGCAGAAGGCGGTGGTCTGTGGTCATTGGAATGAATTCTCCGTGGCGTCTGGTTCGGAGCTCTCACTGAAGTAACTGATTCCTTCATAGTACTACACTTACACACCACATCTTAAATACCATAACAGAGGAAGCGGGAGGGAATCATGGTCGGTAGTCATAATTTAGGATTAAGACAGTTTATTGAAATTACCCCTTTCAAACAAAATTGACAAATACAAATTGTGCACGAGCCACTAGATAAAACTTCGCAAATAGAATTAGGAACCCAACGTACTCAGTACTCTAACAAACAATTCAAAATTAAGAAAAAGGGGTTAAAGTCAAACTTCAGAACTTCAAACTCCCATATAGTACTTCCCTCAAAATAGATATAATGAAACAATTACAGGTAAAGGGTGACTTAATAACACTTGAACACTACTGCAAAACTCAAACATGTTACATACAATATATATATATATATATATATATATATATATATATATATATATATATATATATAGGTACAAGCTTAACCCAACTTGACGGAGTGAAGATAAATACTAAACTTTGGAAGGGCATATGTGACCAATTCCGGCAGTGGCAAGGTTATTGAGCGCTGCCAGGCCTAGACCTCGGATGACATTTCACTCTCCGCCAAGGCCCTGGCACCATTGAAAGTTTCTGCCCGAATCACAAAACATTCCAAAAACACTGAAGCATAGAAACACTGGGCAGAACCTTTTACTCACTTACACATCGACAACTGTATTAATACAGTGCAGGCTTTAAAAACAGGAACATAAAATCATTTGATTGCAAGAGACACAAATCACTAGTAAAACTTCTAAGAAAATTTTCAAATAACAGCTACCATTTAACTAGGCCAAGAAAGTCTCACCGTAATAATAAAGTATAAAATCTCTGAGTGCGTCGGTGAACAAACAATTACGACTTACTCCATATCGGGTACACAATACGAGGGAGCAGGTTCCACAGCTTCACCGCTTCCCTTCAAATTTTGTTCCCAGCGAAGTCACGGAACTTGTATCTCTAAGCTGCCCGTGTCGGCAAAACGCCCAACCAGTTTCACGCCACAAAGCGTAACGGTCATCACGCTCGTTCGGCAGCCGTTGACAATCGTCTCCCCCCCTCCCCCACCCCCCCCACCCACCCACCCCCAAAGTCACGACATCTCGAGGGTTACTCGTCAAAGGCTAACAACCAACTCGCTTCGCCTGCGAAGCCGCAAGATAAGACACGCGAAAAGCAAAGATAACCTACCTCAACCACAATCGATCTCAACGACACATGAACAAAATGAGACTGGCGCCAGCTCTCCACGGCTCAAACAGTCCTTTGTTTAACTGTGGTACCAACTGCTGCTCAGATTGCTGTTGCAGGTGCAGGACTAGGCGCCATTCTCCGAACACAATGGTCGTCTTCCTCTTGGGTAGTGCCACGTGGGCGTCCGGAGGCTGGTCTTCTTGGGACCATTTATCTCGTGACCACCGCTGCCAGAAATCACGTACAGTGGCTGCAGTATCGCAGAAGGAACGACCAGCTTCTCGTACCCTATCACACGTTCTTGTACAAACTCACTGATGTGCTGATAATGGTATCTTTGTCGCCTTAAACGCAGTTTTGACTAACTTCAACTCACCACGTCCAATCTCGAAGGTAACTAACGCTCACGGCCGTTACAGCGTGTATACAAAGCAAACCCGATTTGCAAAAATGGTTCAAATGGCTCTGAGCACTATGGGACTTCACATCTGAGGTTATCAGTCCCCTAGTACTTAGAACTACTTAAAGATAACTAACCTAAGGACATCACACACATCCATGCCCGAGACAGGATTCGAACCTGCGACCGTCGCGGTCGCGCGGTTCCAGACTGTAGCGGCTGATTTGCATCCTCATAGTCGCACTACTAGCGCCACTCTGATGTGACGGTGAGAAATTTGAATAGACGTAATCTATCAGTTGTACAGGCTGGAGCAGGGGAAACGCATGTTTTTTTGAACCGCTAGTACGCGGTGACGAGAGGGGGTATTGACCTTGAATGAAAGTTATCAGACTGGCCATACACTGCAGTTTCAGTCGCTATGGAATGTTCGAGAGTAGAGCATCGTGTGTTTGTTGCCGAGCAGAAATTTAGAAACAATGACTCCGTAGTCACAGTGCAACGTCTTTTCCGTCAGTATTTTAGAGTTGGACGTCGAGGCGCAGTGCCTGATCGAAATATTGTACTCCGAGTGTGTTGCAGCGTTTAGAAGTGCTGGATCTGTGATGAAAAAGAAACCACCTGGTCTTCCCCGTTCAGTTTGTACTCCAGAAAATGTAGATCGAGTGGGAACAGAAGTTCTTGCTAGTCTGAAACGATCGGCTGGACGACAGGCTGTAGCGCTGGGTACGTCACGTCATTCGCTTCACCGTATCTCACAGGATGATCTTAAGTTTCACCCGTACAAGATAATGATCGTCCAGCAGCTTAGTGAAGGGGATTTTGTGCAGTGAAGAGAGTTTTGTCGGGTAGTGGACGAAATTTTTCCGGAAGATGCAGATGCTAGAGTCTTCATGAGTGATGAAGCACATTTTCATGTAGACAGTTACGTCAATGTTCAAAGTTGTCGGTATTGGGCGCCGGAGAACCCACAAGAATTTCAGTAAAGACCTCTCCACAGTTTAAAAGTAACAGTGCGGCGCTACATTTCAAGGATGTGGATTGTTGGACCCTAATTTTTCTGAAGAGGAAGGAACTGCAGTTACTGTGACATCAGCACGCTACGTTAAAATGTTAAACAACTCTCTTCGTCCAGAAGTTGGAAGGCGTCAAGTGAACATGGTAGGAATATGGTTTCAGCAGGATGGTCCCACAGCTCACACGGCAAGAGCATCCATGGAAGTGGTTCGACAAATGTTCCCAGGACATGTTATTTCGAGATATGGTGATGTTTACTGGCCCCCTCGCTCACCCGATTTGTCGATATGCGACTTCTTTTTGTGGGTATATTTAAAATCAGAAGTCTACATGAAGAAGCATCGCACAATCAGTGACCTGAAGAATTCTATTCGTCAGGAAATTGAAGCCGTGCCGAAAGAAATGTTGGAGAGAGCCATGTGTAACTTTCGGGAGAGGATCCCAATTTGTATCCATCACGAAGGATGTCATCTCCATTATTTTTCGAACCTAATAAAGTATGTATATTTAAAAACTGCATTTAAAAGTCTATCACTTAATGCTTGTTTTTATTATTTTTATCAAACCGTGTCCCATTCATTCAATAGTGGAAAACATGCGTTTCCTCTACTCCACACTATAGAAACACGCGTACGAACTATCGTTTACGTCACGCGAATCCTCTTTTGTGTTGTGATTTTTTTTTCCGTCTATGTAGATGTCGTCCTTTCTGCAACATATCTTACACAACAGTTAAACGTAGGATTTCGCCCACACTGGACCACGACTGCATCCTTAGCTCTCTCTTAAACAAATTATTTATCATCTCCAGCGGAGTAGGACGCGGATTCGCTTACAAAGTAATTTACCATGATCTTCATAACTGGTCCCTTACAACACAAGGCTCACGGGCTTCAGTCCCTGTCTTCCAGACCTCACAGACATTGTCCTGCATACCTCACTGCACTCATTGTCCTGGAAGAAAATATATTGTGGAGATATTTCTCAGCCACAGCCTGGGTAACTGTTTAAAAAAAGTCTCACTCTGCAGCTGAGACTGCGCTGATCTTAACTTTAAAACTTAGTGCCGGACCGAAACTGGAAGCTGGGGCTTTTGGCTTTAGGGGGCAAATGGTCTACAGATTACGGTTGTAGGGACGGGCCCCTGTGCTGCACCCAGTTTTAATCTGCCAAGAAGTTTCTGTACAGCGTACAGCACGCTGCAGAGTGAAAGTTCATTATAAAAGCAATCTCCTAGGCTGTGAGGCATTATTCCGTTCGAGAGAGTCTGCAAACCGTTACGCAGGTTTGGCACGTGCTTCTGTCCTCTGATTCATTACAAACACTGTATCCTTAGTCTAAAGACAAAAATCTCGTGTGCTCCTTCCGTCTGTGAACTGCAAGAATAATTCTCACTTTTTACTCAGGAAATTGTGAAACATTCGTTTTAGTCTTTCGTCTCGGGGTTTCCATAGCGCCGTGTTAGATCAAACTCACTACGAGGGCAGAATACACACATTTTCAGCGCCTTGCTATGCGGGAGACTCATCATGCCATATATTATCCCGAGGCCTTTCAACGAATCTTTTGTTTGCGAACCCAGATTATTTCTATGCGTTGCTACAAAATATGAACTCTGACGGAAAGAAGACACAGCGCCATGATATAAACAAAAGCTGGTAGCTTCAACGCGTCGTGGCATCGGCTTCACTAATGCCTGAAGTAGTGCTGGAGCGAACTGACACCATTAATCTGAAAGGCTGTCCATAAATTTATAAGAGTACGAGGGGGTGCAAGTCTCTTCTGAACAGCACGTTGCTCGGCATTCCAGTTATGATCAATAATGTTCACGTATTGGGAGTCTGGTGGGCAGCGGAAGCGTTTAAACTCAGACGAGTGTTCTTGGAGCCACTCTGTAGCAATTCTGGACGTGTGGGGTGTCGAATTGTCCTGCAGGAATTGTCCAAGTCTGTCGGAACGAACAATGGACAAGAAAAGGATGCAGGTGATCAGACAGGTTGCTTACGTATGTGTCACCTGTCAGAGTCGTTTCTAAACGTATCATGGGTCCCATATCAATCCAACTGCACAAGCCCCACACCATTACAGAGCCTCCACCAGCTTCAATAATCCCCTGCTGACATGCTGAGTGCATAGCTTCATGAACTTGTCTCCATACCCATACACATCCATTCGCTTGAAACAATTTGAAACAGTCATCTACGGTCCAATGTCGGTGTTGACGGGCCCAGGCGAGATGTAAAGCTTCGTGTCGTGCAGTCATCAAGGGTACACGATTGGGTCTTCGGCTCCGAAAGACCATATCGATGAAGTTTTGTTGAGTGGTTGGCACGCTGACACTCTTGGCCCGGCATTGAGATCTGCAGGAATCTGCGGAAGGCTTGCACTTCTGTCGCGTTGAGCGATTCTCTTCAGTCGTCGTTCGTCCTGTTCTTGCAGGATCTTTTTTTGTCCGCAGCGATGTCGGACATTTGATGTTTTGCAGGATTCCAGCTACTCGTGGTACACTCCATTGCTACTCCGGAGATGCTGTGTCCCATTGCTCGTGCACCGACTATAGCTCCACGTTCAAACAGACCTAAATCTTGGTAACCTGCCATTGTAGCAGCAGTAACCGAGCCAACAACTGTGCCAACACTTGTCTTATATAGTCGTTGCCGACCGCAGCGGCGTATTCTGTCTGTTTACATGTGTTTGTATTTGAATACGCATGCCTATACCAATTTCTTTGGCACTTCAGTGTACATCTGAAAGATGATGTTTATTCACATTTAGCGCCACGCTTCACAGTGGTTTAGTACACGCTGTAGCGAACGTGAGTATTAGTTACTTTAGGGATTGGACGTGGTAAGTTGAATTTAGTCAAGAATGCCTTTAAAGGACAGAGAAGCTCCTCGTTGCCTTTGAACGAGGTTGAGTAATAGGGCAACGATACCGCAGGAAGACTTGGCCGGAATGTAGTCACCGTACACGACTGCTGGCAGCGGTGGTCACGAGAATGTATAGGCAATAGAAGACGGAGGCGGAGGATAGCTTAGTCGTTAGGGATGGAGCGCAAGCGGAG
Source organism: Schistocerca piceifrons (assembly GCF_021461385.2). NCBI lineage: Eukaryota > Metazoa > Arthropoda > Insecta > Orthoptera > Acrididae > Schistocerca > Schistocerca piceifrons. Next base: position 109,324,223 of record NC_060138.1, on the reverse strand, counting down.
GAACGATCCCGGTATTTTCCTGAAGCGATTTAGGAACGTGAAGGAAAATCTAAATCATGATGGCTGGACGCGAGTTTGAATCGTCGTCCTCCAGAATGCGAGTCCATTGTACTAACCACTGCGCCACTTCCCTCAGTCGCAACAAGAGCGGGCTCCGGACGGCCGCGAAGACCACTAGAATGAGATTTTCACTCTGCAGCGGAGTGTGCGCCGATATGAAACTTCCTGGCAGATTAAAACTGTGTTCCCGACCGAGACTCGAACTCGGGACCTTTGCCTTTCGCGGGCAAGTGCTGTATCAACTGAGCTACCGAAGCACGACTCACGCCCGGTACTCACAGCTTTACTTCTGCCAGTACCTCGTCTCCTACCTTCCAAACTTTACAGAAGTTTGTATCAGCGCACACTCCGCTGCAGAGTGAAAATCTCATTCTGGAAACACCCCCCAGGCTGTGGCTAAGCCATGTCTCCGCAATATCCTTTCCTTCAGGAGTGCTAGTTCTGCAGGGTTCGCAGGAGAGCTTCTGTAAAGTTTGGAAGGTAGGAGACGAGGTACTGGCAGAAGTACAGCTGTGAATACCGGGCGTGAGTCGTGCTTCAGTAGCTCAGTTGGTAGAGCACTTGCCCGCGAAAGGCAAAGGTCCCGAGTTCGAATCGCGGTCGGGCACACAGTTTTAATCTGCCAGGAAGTTTCATATCAGCGCACACTCCGCTGCAGAGTGAAAATCTCATTCTGGAAACATCCCCCAGGCTGTGGCTAAGCCATGTCTCCGCAATATCCTTTCTTTCAGGAGTGCTAGTTCTGCAGGATTCGCAGGAGAGCTTCTGTAAAGTTTGGAAGGTAGGAGACGAGGTACTGGCAGAAGTAAAGCTGTGAGTACCGGGCGTGAGTCGTTCTTCGGTAGCTCAGTTGGTAGAGCACTTGCCCGCGAAAGGCAAAGGTCCCGAGTTCGAGTCTCGGTCGGGCACACAGTTTTAATCTGCCAGGAAGTTTCAGGGAAGACCACTGTTTTCGGCCTATGACTCTGGTGCATCGTACTGCATCTGCAGCAGCAATTTGAGGAGAAGTTGGCACCACAGTGACACAACGAACTGTTACACCTATGTTACTTCCACGACGGCTCCAAACCACACGCCCTGGACATAACAAGTGCTTGAAAGGTTCTCAGGAGTAACGTCGACTGATGGTGTGGAAACGGTACAATATTTCGAAGAGACAGATGCTCGTCCTGACGAGTTGTTTCCCAGCATCTACATCTACATCTACATGACTACTCTGCAATTCACATTTAAGTGCTTGGCAGAGGGTTCATCGAACCACAATCATACTATCTCTCTGCCATTCCACTCCCGAACAGCGCGCGGGGAAAACGAACACCTAAACCTTTCTGTTCGAGCATCCTGTTGAACGGGCTACAGGTGCGGCAGAAATAATTCGCCTTGCGCAAGGTACTCTCATGTTCAGAAAAAGCAGAACGTCTTGAATGAACAGAAACAGAAGTGTATTCATAGGACATGTTCATTAGTGTGTTCAGTAGAAATGATTAGCATTTAAACCAGGTGCGCCAGCAGGTTCAAGGTCAGCAACGAAATTACGGCCCTCATTGTCGCTATAAACCGAAGGTCACGAATCAGTGCAACTTCAGCAGACATGCAGGTAGCCTCGCAGACGTTGCGCGAATCGTACCGTCAAGTCAGTTGGTTTGAAAGGAGGCGCATGATTGGCACGAGAGAATGTGATGGATCCATCAGGGAAATTGCTGCTCTTGTGGGGCGAAGTGTTTTGGTAGCGTAAATGGTGCGTGCAGAATGGTCCACGGAAGGCCGTAGAACACGACGAGGTAGGTCACGTCACAGCACTCAGACCACCACCCGAGGATACCGACACATCATCCGAATGGCGTTGCAGGTCAGATCTGCGTCCTCCTCGGCTCTGGCGCAACAGTGGAATAGTGTAATTCTATGAGGGGTGGCAGTCCGCCGCCGTTCATTACGGCATGTGTTACGTGCGTGTCATCTACTTCTCCACCTACCTTTGACGAATGTGCAGGAACTGGCTAGACGGCAATGTTGTATGGAACGACGTCACTGCGGGTGGAAATGCCATCAGATAGTGTTTTCGGACGAATCCAGTTTATGTTTGTTTGAAAAAGATGGCTGAATTTTGGTCCGCCGTCGACTGGGAGAGTGACATCACTGCGATTGCATCCGCACAAGAGGGTTGGGGGGTTGTTTCTGGGAAGGAGACCAGACAGCGAGGTCATCGGTCTCATCGGATTAGGGAAGCACGGGGAAGGAAGTCGGCCGTGCCCTTTGAAAGGAACCATCCCGGCATTTGCCTGGAGCGATTTAGGGAAATCACGGAAAACCTAAATCAGGACGGCCGGACGCGGGATTGAACCGTCGTCCTCCCGAATGCGAGTCCAGTGTTTAACCACTGCGCCACCTCGCTCGGTTCCGCACAAGACATACAACGCAAACGCTAGGGCTTATGGTGTGGGATGCTATTGGATCCAACCACAAATCACAGTTGGAGCGTGTACAGAACACTATGAACAGTGTGACCTACGTGAACGACATCCTGCGATCCGCAGCAGTATCCTTTTTGCAGAACACTCCGGACGCCACTTTTCAGCAAGACAATTCACGACCACATGTTGCTGCACAAACACGTGCCTTCTTTGTGTCACAGGATGTCAGCCTTTTTTCCTGGCCCGCCAGATCACCAGACTCGTCACCAATCGAAAATTTGTGGTAAATGCTGAAACGTCGGGTGCAGCACTGTAACCCAGTGCCAACCACCGCAGATGAACTTTGGAACCAGGAGAAATGCAGCGTGGATGGCTGTATCACAGGACGCCATTCGCGCCTTATACGCGCCGATGCCATCGCGCTTGGAACAAATTATCAGGGCCCATGGCGGACCCTGTGACTACTAGGTAACAGGATATGTTGTGTTGTTTTCAATATGTGTGTTGCTGTGTTCTGTTCTGTACGTCAAGCGGTGTACTTTAATTGTGCGTGCATGTGCAGTTCATTAAACTGTATGATTTGTGGACACATATACGTATAAGTACACATGAAATGGCGCCACACACGCTAAAGTGACAGCACAACGTACCACGGGCAAATTACACAGTCTTTTTTTAATGGAAATATTATGTGAAGGTTTAATGCGCAGAATATGACACACGTAAAGAGCGATGTGAAGCACCGTGTTAGTTCGTATGTTAACAAAGCATCTCAAGCTCTTTTTGCATTGAAATTTCATTGAAATTAATACTGCTTTAACGCCATGCGCTCGCGTAGAGCAATACTATTGTGTGACACATTTATCACTGATCATTTCGTAGTAAGTTAATTTCGGTGAATTTACGAAGCAAACATAAAAGATAGCCGTGATGCGGCAACCACAAGAATTTAATGAAAGGTACTATTAATTTTTCCAAATAAATTAAAATGGCTTAAATAATGTAATTAAAATGCAAACTTTCTAAGTTATTACCGCGACTCTCTGCTGTTTATTACGGTATTGGCAATATTCAAATACGACATTGCGGACGCGCAAATGGCCGACAACAATCACAGGCTTGCGCTGTATTGCGCATTGTCAGATTCTGAAAAGATACGTTGTTAAGTCTCCTGAAATGTAGGGATGCTAAAGGTACACAAACAAAGGTTTTAAAATGAAATAAACACATACATCCAACCAAAATGCAGCATAAGTACACTTACAACGTCTGTCCTCATCCAGGATCAAGACCATAGCAAGTAATTACATAAAATCATTTGACTGTATCACAGTTAATTTTTTAACACAGAACAAAGAATGATATACATAATAAATCGACTCTGTTTTTAAATATAATTACATTAAATCATAAATGTTTTTGTACATTTTCACGTAAGTCTTTCAAGAATTAAGAAAAAGGCTTAATTCAGTGGACTGTTCGTAATTCCACATGAATAAATGTTGTGCTCCCCACGACAACCAGAAAAATATGCTGAACTGAGGTGACTGAAATGCTAATCATTTCTGCAGAAGGTACTAATGTACATGACTTGTGAATATGAACATTCTACCTCTCTATTTGTTCAACGCGTCCTGTTTTTTTTTTTTTTTTTTTTTTTTTTATTTTACATGAGTTGTATTTTCCATCTGCTGCACCAGAACTTACTGTACAGACAGAAACAGTTGATCAACAGTCGTGATGACCGTCAAATTACTTTAGGCCGTTATCGAACGTGTTGACAGGCTTGACAGAGTTCATTTGCTATCACTGAGTGTTACTTTTCCTTGTCCAGTTGTCGTCTAGTGGCCGTCGCTATTGTGAATGCCAGCGCTGGTTTTCCAGTTTCTGCTAATAGTGACTGTCGTCCAGCTTTAATCCAACTAAATGGTGTGGTCTGGTGCAACTACGCTGTTTTCAAAGACGAGTAATTTGGACAGGTTAGCCGGTGTTTTCTAACATCGTCTGGAAAAGAAATTTCTGAATGTATTGGCAGAAAGCAGCATCCTATGAGCGCTAGGAAGAAATGGCCAACCGAAATGACTACATTTTGCATTTGCGAGTGAATGGCCGAAAGGTCTGTATTTTACAATACACGTTGGTTACGTAATACTTTCGCTACTTGATCCAATGTAGATGGAGATTTGTGACCGTATTGATACAAAGCTTTATATGAATGGCGTTCAGACTGTGCGACGCAGGATTTGCTATGTTACTAATGTTGATGTCAGGCGCAGGTAATGGTACGGGGACGTAGGGTTGAAAAGCAACCACCATTGGGCATTATAGTAGCAGGCAGTCAAAGTGATGCTAGACGAGGAGAGCAGGGCTTTACCCGTGACGCTGTTCTATAGAAACAGCAGCATTGTTGCTGCTCTTTGCAAATATCGACGCATTAAAAGAATACAACGAGGTCCTCCATCCGCACATTTGGAGAAAATCGAATCAATGGCTGATATTTCCAAACGGGGTGGCCACCAAGATCACCTATGTGATTTCCAGCTGTCGCGTTACCTGAAGGATAGGATTTACCAACGGGACGCTAACGAACGTTGCACATCGAACATGAGCATAACGAGGGACGTAGCCTAACTCCTACCTGAGATATTCGGGCAGCGATCCCAGCACATGGTCGTCACACTGAACAGTGTTTGCAACTTGGAACTTAAACATGGTATGCATTAACAAATGTTACCCTCTCATGTAGAAATTAATTTCTTTCAATTGTTTATTCGTTATTTCCGTTCCGCATGTCCTCACAAATTTTTCCACAAAGTTTCATTGCCCTTCAGCCACTCGTTTTCCATGGGAGCCCTTTCAAGTAGAGAAAGTTTATTTACAACCGCCCTGTAACTTTGTGGAGCTTTTCGGTAACTCGCGAAATTAGCATTCTGCCGGCTGCTGTCGTGAGAGCAGGAGTCGCGGGACCCGTGAGGTGCAGCTGAAATTTTAAAAGTGTTGCGTGTATAAATTCGGCAATAAGTTATCGTCAGTTACCAGCGAAGTCGTTTTGCCGTCATTTGTGGGAAAAAGAGCGACTTAATGAGTGTTCATTTGTTAGGTGGATAGAGGCTGCAGATTACGATGTGGAGGCAAAGTAGGTGAAGTCTTAGAGAAGACAAAACATTCCTTTCTTCCAGTGGGGAGTTGCGTTTTTTCCGAGTGTCATTATACCATTCAACTTCAGACGGCTTTCCAGTTTTGATTGTGGAGGCGTTACTGTAAACCGGTTGGATACGATACAGATGCTGATTGAGGTGCTGGTTTTCCAATCGAGAGGTCGGACCTGAGAGTCTCTTGAAAGTTGTTATAAAGGACAGTCAGGTGCAAACGCGGCAAACTGTGCACAGACGTTGGTAAAGCAGGTAGGTGCATAGAAAAATGCTGGTAGTAAATCACACTGGAGCTGTCGTTCGATTATGTCCCATATGTGCTCCACTGGAGACAGTTCTGGTGACCAAGCAGGCCAAGTTAAAATGTGGACACTCTATAGAGCATGCTGGGTTGCGACAGCGGTATGTGGGCAAGCGTTATCCTCTTGAAAAACACCGCCGAGAATGCTGTTCATGAATGGTGGAACAACAGGTAGAATCACCAGACTTACGTACAGTTTTGTAGTCAGGTCCAAAAAATGGTCCAAACGGCTCTGAGCACTATGGGACTTAACTTCTGAGGTCATCAGTCCCCTAGAACTTAGAACTACTTAAACCTAACTAACCTGAGGACATCACACACATCCATGCCCGAGGCAGGATTCGAACCTGCGAGCGTAGCAGTCGCGCGGTTCCAGACTGCAGCGCCTAGAACCGGCTTGTAGTCAGGGTGCGTGGGATAACCATGAGAGTGTTTTTGCTGTCCAGTGTGTATAGCACGCAGACATGTTGGTTGCAGGCCTTCAGTTAGCCTCCTTCTAACCAACCCATCACCATCACTGGCACAGAGGCAAAACCAGCTTTCTTCGGAAAACACAACTCCAGCCTGGCCCTGCAATGAGCTCTCATTTGACAGAACTGAAGTCCCAAATGGCGGTGGTTTGGGATCAGTGTTGTGAGGTATGCGTGTTTCTCTGGATAAACGACGCACCTATTTCCACGGACTGTATTGTAAAGCTAAATGCACAGTATCAATACTTGGAACAGACCTGCTTCCTTCTACATAAGCCTATTCTTTCCGGTAGATGCGTCGGCTCCAAAACTGAAAGATGTTCGTTCTGCTAATAAGTCTATAGCAGTAGTTTGATCGACACCAAAAGTAGATTGAAAACACTGTAATTACACTCTTGGTGTAAAATATTCACTGATGTGGCCAGTTTCGGGTCTCACGTATAGTTCGATTCAGAGGAAAGCAGATTGTTACTTATTACACTAGTTCATAGTGTATTAAAATGTCCTTGTGCAGTAATGACACAACACAGTCCAGTGGTTCAAAACGATTCACACGTGGCAAACATTTAACGTATCAGTTCACCGTGTCACTGTCTTCATACACATTTATGGAACTCGAAGCGATTGAGGTAGACTACAAAAAGAATCAATATGGCGGTCAAAACTGCCCTGCTAACCAGTCATTGTTGACAGGAGTCTATAAGTACTGAGCTCCTCTAAAAGTTCTCACTCGGAATGAACTAGTAATTACTGTCACAGAAGACGTGAATTAAAACCATGAGTGAAGAATACGAACTGTACGCAATACATGTGAACATTCCAGAATGTTAGATATCGGACTATGGGACGACAAGAGACATGGTTGTTGCTGACTTTGCTCGTAACTGCAGACTGCCTGACCTCAGATGTGTTGGGTCTGTATATAGTTTCGACTTTACGAACAATACTTTTTACACTACTTATTACTGACGGCAGCCATCTTAAATAAAATATTTTGCGCCCCTCGAAACATTGAACTTTCTGATTAGTAAGTTAATTAACAAATGCTACAAGTTAAATGGAACATTACCAATATATCAACAAAATTATAGTGGCAAAATTAAAGAATCTAATAGTAATTTTGACATGATTTGTAACGGAAGTCAGCAATGGTCTGGAGTTTTAATTCGGAAGATACTTAGTTTCAGAAAATTTTATATACCATACGGAAATGTTGGCGATATGCACTTTAAAACGATAGGTGTTAATATGACGAAATATGTTTCCTACCGCTCACTAAATATGTAAGGTCGTACTATGTTAACCTTTTCAATCAACAATATTTCATTATTAACAAAGTTTCCAACTAATTAGATAGCTGCAGCTATATTATCACGTAGTTTGTAATGAGCAATAAATTCAATGCGACTAAGCTTATTTATGAATCTGAAATTCCTATGTGCTGCCATTACCATAGTTTAAAAAAAAATTCAGAACATCTTGGTAGGCAGCAAAACATAGAAGATAAGAGTAGATACTCATCTTGCTTCGTCTCAGAGCGTCGCTACGCTCTCCAAGTCTTTCGTTTTTCGCTTTGTCACCAGCATTGCCTGTCTCTTTACCTTTACTGCCGCCCTTTAATGTTCTTCACAACTGGTGGATCTAGACCACAGAACTGGCAGAGAACTGTAACAGACAGCGTGTTTTATGAAACCATTGCGGCAGAATTACTCCTAAATTACGCTACCTGAAACTAGAGAGAGAGACAAAAGAAATAAGATTCTGTCAGGGGACATGTAGAAGTACAACAGTGGGCAGATAATGTTTTAAATGATCGCTTTAGCAAAAATCTACTAATACCAGTATTGCTGGCCCCTATTTTAACAGTTGAGATAGAGTCTCCCTACACGTCGGTCAGGGACCTGAGTTGGCGTAGTAAAACGCTGAAACTGCTTGCCAAATAAAATAAGGATAGAAGGGTTTAATTTGACGTCCTGTATCGAACAGGCGAGTCCGGAACCATCTCTAAAAACATGGACATACAAAGTCACGAGTTAATTTACCACTCGAAAAAAAAGAAAAAAGCATGCATAGACATATGGAAATGTATTCATAAAAATCCTTATCAGTTAAATAGAAGGAGAGATGTTTTTAAAAGTTTAATACCAAATCTGCAGATTATTTACTGGCTGCCTAGTTTCAGGCTTTGCTGATTTTCACAAGCAACGTATTGTATTTAGGATGCGTTTGGTGTGGAGAGTTCCTTTACGACACCACACTTATACCTTCATTATCCATCATATTGTTATCTGCGTGACAGCGGTATTTTATATACATTGGTGAGTTTGTTCTTATTAGATTACACTGTTAGTCACCGTGGCTCATTCATCGTGGGAGTTACCGTGACTAGAAAAAATTGGCAAAGCTCTAAACAGTAGCTTTAGTGTTGAACATTTCTCCAGTGTTTGAGAGCTGCAAGACGCGACGCACTGAAAATGTTTATGAATTAAGTTAGCACTTGTAACAAACTGCACGGTTGTATCTAGCATAGTTTCTTAGAAATTTTCGTAATGAGTGAAAGACTTCACCCCTCACTCCCTACATTCAGGACATGCGAAGCTAGTCACATTGCGACATTTCTCCACTTTCTACTTTCTCAGTACTATAATGCCATCGAAGAAATAGCTCACTGAATCTCATGAAAGGGCCCGCCGTCGGCATCAGGAGTTATCAAAATTTTAAGCATGGGTCCGAATCAGCAACTGTATAAGTCTGAACAGGTTGCAAAAATCAGCCAACCAGTTGCAACACCAAGTTTTATTAGGGCTAATAAACATTTCTTTTGCAACTGGTTGGCCGATTTTTTCAACCTCTTCAGAAGTTATTATGTGGACACTTATCGAAGTTCGTGTAATGTGCTTGTTTTGCAGTTTCCGGAAGAGGCTGGAAGAGGCCAAGAAGCAGAGCCATGCCTCTCTCCCACCACTAAAATTTTATCGCGTTCCAGGGCTTAGACGCTGCGCTAGAAACTTCAGAGTTTCACAATTTATTGGTCATTACAGGAGATTCCAGTTCGAGGCCTTAGCGGGAGAGAAAAATGTTCGTCTCCGAAACTAGCACCGAAAGAAATATAGTATGAAAACAGCCAACCCAACGAGTAGCCAAGTGCTAAGCAACTCTCTCATTATCTGTATTGCTTGGAACACATGCAGAACGTCTTATTTGAAATATACTTGTTTTGAGGAATGTGCTGCGAGTTTCCTGAATTCTTAACATTCGTGTTCTATCTCTCCGTATATTGTGCTAATACTTTCATAAACGTTCTCTATCAAGTGTGCTTTTACCTGTGGTTTCTAAAGTTTTGGACAACAGCTCCCTTGACCTTGACGCCTCCCTAATATTTCCCTTTTGTTAGATTGGGCTTGGAAGAGACTCAAGTCTTCTAAGACATTCCTTTCGTATTTTCTTAACATTTGAAAGACTCAGTTTCTCCCGCTTAGATTTTTCTGTGATCCATCGTTTGATTCCGTTGTCACATTCTGTCACAGACGTATGTTAGCACAAACTATGAATAACTGTATTGAAATTTGAGAAATATGGAGTATTCATGACTTTTCATTCTGTAATTCTTATGGACAAGTGAATTATTCCTCCGATTAAGTCTTTAAGTGCGTATCTTGTCATCTTTATCGTTAAAGAACTTTATTGTAACAAAAAAAAAAAAAAAAAAAAAAAACAACAAAGGAAAACGAATAAGAAGAAAAGAAACTTCATGATAGAATCAAAAATTTCCTTCGATACTTCCGACTAATGCAAGCTCTCGCACTCTCTCTCTCACCCTCTCACTCTCTTTCTCTCTCCCCTCACCCAACCACATACACGTGACTACTCTATGAAGTTACCAATATAGTGCAATACAGATTTTGGAAATTTTTCTTTCTGTTTTTCTGTTCTTTTCATGTCAAACAGAAAGAGAATTGAGAATTGCTATAGCATTGGTTCTGTGTGTGGATAAATGAAAAGATGATTACTGTCGTTCAGCAGTAATGGAATGGCGTGTTTGTAGCAGCAGCTTTGGAATGTGTTTGCGGTACATAAGGCTAACTGTTGTCCGTATGCAGGGTGGTCAGAAACAGTCTGAAAAACTTGTAAGGGTGTTGCATGGTAGTTTGTGCTGAGAAATAATTGTTAACAAAAAATTCGATATGTTGTGCGGTTTCCAGCTTAATAAGCACTGACGTTAGCCAATCAGGCCGTTGCCAGAGCAAATTCAAGCCGCCCGCCAGAGACAGTGTTGCCCAATGCGTTCTTCATTTGGTTTTCTAAAACCGAACAAGACAGCGATATAAAAATTGGACATGGAACGGTAGTAAGGAAGGATCCAACCTGAGCCAAAGGCTGAGCAGTCTCGTGTTCTATCATCTATGCTATGAGAACAACTGACAAAAATTGTCTCTGACGGGCCGCTTGAATTTGCGAGCGCTATGGCCTGATAGGAGCACTTCTATGCCAATTAACTTGGAAACAGAGCAAAGTATGAATTTTTTCCTGAACAGTTATTTCTCAGCACAAGACACCCTGCAACACTCTTACAAGCATTTGTACTAATCCTGACCACCCTGTTCGTCACGGACTGAGAAGTTAAGCAGTACTTCCTGTCGAGACTAACCGCCTTAAAAAGTAAACTGGAAAATTACGAAGTGCATACAATGAAGCAAAGTGTTTGCTAAGTGAAGTGATTACTGTGTGTAGACAGAGCGGTCTGTGAACTTAATGGACTGATACATCAACGTGAGATTCACGGGAACAATGTTAATCAAATGTAACTCATCTACGAAGGAAGTGGCTTACAACGCTTTTGTTTGAACAGTTCTTGAGTATTGTTCAGGAATCTGGGATCCCTACGAAGTAAGAGAGAGAGAGAGAGAGAGAGAGAGAGAGAGAAGATCCAACGAAGAGCGACGCGTACCGCCACTAGACTTTAGTCCACCCGAGAGCATTACAGAGGTGCTGAAAAACCTCTAGTGACGCACACTGTATGAGAGGAGTTGTTGCATCGCTGAGAAGTTTGCTTTTGGGATTTCGAGATAGCACTTTTCGGGTAGAACCTGACATCATATTACTTCCTCCCTGATACAACTCGCAAAATAACCACGACGAAAAAATTCGAGAAAGAGCTAACACAGACGCTTGCCGACAATCAATCCTTCGCGAGTGGAACAGGGAAGGGGGGACCAGTTAGTGCTACCAGAAGTACGCTCCGCCACACACCTATAGGTTGCTTGCGCATTTTGATTATTGATCACAGTATTATATCAGAATATAATACTGTGAAAGCTAAATAATCTGACTAGGCTAGTTTACCAAACTGTTTTCAATTCACGGCGCGTAATCTTAAGTCGTGTTATGGAGTAATATTTGGCTAAATAATAATCTGCTACGATGTTTGAACACAACGGCATAAGGCGTTTAGCATGTATTCCACTTTCGTTGCATGCCGCAGACTGTGAAATATTGTACAGAAGTACTTCTCGCTATAAAATCCTAGCAAGCGATATAGGAAATAAACGTTCGAACATGGGCGAGAAATCGTTAAGACGCGCAGTGACGTCCGTGAACATGTCGTTTTTCTCTGGGTGAAGCTCGTGTGATCTGCGTCGCCGACAACAGATATTTCAGTAAAGAAAAAGACAAAATATCATACTTTCTACTGCATCTACATACATCTGGCCATTTTCAAGAGGACCGCAGCAATTCTCGAAACTGGGATGAGAAACGCCATTTCCCACAGCTAAGTGTTTCTTCGTAGCATATTATGACTGGCTCTGAGCACTGTGGGACTCAACATCAGAGGTCATCAGTCCCCTAGAACTTAGAACTACTTAAACCTAACTAACCTAAGGACATCACACACATCCATGCCCGAGGCAGGATTCGAACCTGCGACCGTAGCAGTCACGCGGTTCCGGACTGAAGTGCCTAGATCCGCACGGCCACCGCGGCTGGCACAGGAAGCTCCTCTCCTTAATGTGTGTCAAAAGATTTATTGCAATAAAGACGCTATATTTTTACTGAAGGTACTTTCATCACTTCTCATTACTGTTAACTATTTCAGTTACTTCAAATACAAGGCACTTCACATCACACTTTTCAGTAATTTAAAAAGGTTGAACTGAAATTAATTTATTATATTAAATGTTTTAGTAACAAAATATTACATTTTTGAGAGTACATATTCTTTAGACATTGCTTTCATTCTTGGAAGCACATACGTATGCTACACATTCACATACAACGATAAAAAAATTTTTGATGCATGTTTTCTCAATATTTTACTACATGTGAAAGTGTTTGTGAGTGTTACTTCTTTCTTTTACATGTTTGTCCATATTGCATCTAGAATTACGTCCTGTTTAATACTCTGTGCTAGTAAAATACGCTCATCGTTCAGTGTTCGTCATTAAGCCAACTGGATACGACGAATCAGGGTAGAGTCGGTAGGTTTTCATTTGTGAACCATTTAGATCGTGTGAAACCTTTTTATCTGAGAGATACGTCTTGGATGGAGTTCTTTTACTCTCAGAACTCCTAATACTGTAGTACATTAGAGCCCTTCTAGGATCTTGCTTATCTGTTTTCGTGATTATTGGTAACTGTTTCAGTTCAAGTGAGTGAAATATTCAGGACATTTTTGGGGACATACAAACATCTATGGTTTTATTCATTCCATGCTTACAGATTCTAATTTCATCTGAAATACGAATATATATCGTTCCTTACACTATTAATATACTGTATTTTCTAGATCAAATTGTGCTTCAGTTTGGAAAACCAAATACTTTATTGATAATTTCCATACCGTCACTTCTGGTCAAAGTAATATTAGGGAGATTTCTGTTTGGTTACAACACACACACACACACACACACACACACACACACACACACACACTCGTGGATATAAAGTGAGCATTCTTTTAAATAATTCACGTAGCTGCATTTCTGACTACAATAAGGAACTTGTGGAGTTGTGATAAATTTAATTGTTGTGTTATTTGATGGACAGGGAAGAGCTTCGAAGGAAGTATAATAAATATTCCTACGTCCTCTCTAGGGCTTAACCATTCGTCCAGTATATCACCACTGTATCCTCAAGTTCTACTGCAAACTACCTACCATCCACAGAAATCAGATCTTTAAAAGGAGATAGAAGTGCTGTTAGGCATTTAAGGCTTGTCAAGTCTCAACTGACCACAAGAAATAACTAATAAGTATGTGAAACAGTTGGATGCTACAGATTCGTACCAACAGCTGAATTCTTAACTATAAGAGAGTGGAGACGTTTCTTCATTAGAATTTTTTTTGGTTTGCTTTCATCATCAACTGCGCCGTCGGGATAGCATCTCTGGTGCCTAGTCCGCAGCTCGTGGTCTTGCGGTAGCGTTCTCGCTTGCTGCGCACTGGGTACCGGATTCGATTCCCGGCGGGGTCGGTGATTTTTCTCTGCCTCGTGATGACTGGGTGTTGTGTGGTCTTCATCATCATTGACTCGCAAGTTGCCGAAGTTGCGCCAGCTGGAAAGGACTTGCAATACTGCGGCCGAACTCCCCCGCATGGGGCCTCCCGGCCAACAATGCCATACGATCATTTCATTTTCTGGTGCCTAGAATTTTCGTAAAACCAAAATGATCGTCATTTCACAGATTCTCAATTTTCTTTTCCATTCTTCTGTATATCATTCTTGTTAGCAACCTGGGTCCATGAGCTGTTAAACGGATTGTGTGATAATTTTCGCACTTTTTGGCTCTTAGCACTCATCGGAATTGTGTGGTTGATGTTTTTCCGAAAATCAATTGTTATATCGCCAGACTCACACATTCTACACACTAAAGAGAATAGTTGTTTTGTTGCCAGTTCCTCTAATCTTAAGTCTTCCAAAGAGCTTTCAAATTCTGATTCTAATACTGTATCCCCTATTTCCTTTATATCGCCTCCCGTTTCTTCTTGTATGACGTCCTAATAAAGGCCTTCAATGTACTCTTTCGACCTGTCCGCTCTCTTCTCTGGATTTAACAGTGGAATTCCCGTTGCGCCCTTATCTGAGTAATATAACTAAAAGTGAACCTGTGGTCGGGGCTCCTGTATAATACCTGTGAAGGAATTACTGAACCTCGCTCACTCCACACGGTCTGGCAGAAAAATACAACTGTGGTATTGGCGTACACCACACTTCAGACGCACAAATTTAGCACGATCCCCTGATAATTTTTTGAGATATAGTGTAGCTACTGTAGCGATGCTATGGGTGTTCTAGGGCAAGAGAAATATGAAATCTTCCTGTCATGAAACACAAATGTATCTAAATACGCTAACGCCGAAGTTGTCCCTTACGTGAGGTTGCGGATGGAAAGTTATGTTGGATAAATTGCTAGAGTAAATCCTAACTGTCAGCACTCGGTGCTTCATCGATTGTTTAAGGAGAGATCTGCTTACCCCACTGTCTTCTTAACACTTTGCTGACCGGCGTCATCATAGTGGTGTCGTGCGCGAAATAGCGGTCAACGGCTGGCGACACCACGGTGGTGTCGTGAGCATAGTATCGCGCAGTGGCCGGTGACAGCTTTTTAGTATCTTTTTCATTCTGTTGGTGTTTTGTTTGGTAACAATAAGTTACACACGTCAACAAGTTTTTCGTTTTTATAAGTACTCGTGCACTTTCATCATGGCACACGAAAGAGATGATATGATTATTATGATGAACGCGCGGACGTCTTGTCTGACGTTCCGGACGACTTGGCCGATTGGGAAGAAGACACTGGATATAAAAAACATGAAAGTGAAGCAGAAGATAGTGAAATTCGTCCAAGAAGAATTCGGCGAACGCTACGGTTGAAATCTGATTCGGATCAGTCAGACGAACGAGACAGACAATGATTTACTGAGGACCAAAAATAAATTTGAAGGATCTGCGGCTTCACACATATTTCACAAAGATACACAGAGCGTCGTGGATATCGTAGAATTATATATTGGGAACGATCTATTTGAATATATTAGCAATGAAACCAACAAGCATTACATTCAAAATTGCAATAGAAGGAAACTGGATTAAAGAAAGCCACATTTGTCGACGTTACAGGACCCGAACTTAGAAAATGGTTTGGGCTTGCTACCCTTATGGGAATTGTAAAAAAGCAAGGATCGATGATCACTGGTCAACTAATCCGTTGATAGACACACCGATATTTCGCAAAACGATGTCCCGCAACCGGTTCAGACAAATATTACCACTTTTACATTTTTTCCAACATCAACATTAAACCGGATAATGCCGACCGTCTTTTCAAAGTGCAATTCGTTACTGATTATTTTTCCAAAATTTTTAAAGAAACGCCTAATCTATGTCAAAACATCTCAACTGATGAAGGAATGATACCGTGGCGTGGACAGTTAAATTTTGAAGTTTACAATCCTTCGAAAATTACGAAATATGGGATACTCATTCGGATGCTGTGTGATTCGAGTACGCGATACATTTCCTCATTCAAGATATATTCCGGCGCTGGGAAACTTTTAGCAGCCGGCCGCGGTGGTCGTGCGGTTCTAGCGCTGCAGTCCGGAACCGCGGGACTGCTACGGTCGCAGGTTCGAATCCTGCCTCGGGCATGGATGTGTGTGATGTCCTTAGGTTAGTTAGGTTTAAGTCGTTCTAAGTTCTAGGGGACTGATGACCTAAGATGTTAAGTCCCATAGTGCTCAGAGCCATTTGAACCATTTGAACCTTTAGCAAAAACAATGATGGAACTATTGACACCTTCTTATGGAATGTGGCATCACCTCTACATGGATAATTATTACAATAGTGCAGAACTTGCAGGGAAGTTACTTGAAAAGAAAACTGGAGTTTGTGAAACGATACTACAAAATAGAGGATTTCCGGAAAAATTAAAGCGCACAAAAGTCAATGTGTCTGAAGCCTGTGATCAAAGGAAAGGTGGCAAGTGGCCGGCGACAAGCCAAATACTCCGAATTAGTGCTGCCGGCGCCAAGCGAATATATTTGTACGAGACGTGCGAACGGCAAAGTGTTGTCTCGTTCGCCCAACTGGAATCCTTCTCTGTAGGTTAAAGTTTCTAAAACAGAAATTTTCGACAGTGAAAGGCAGTGATGTCATTGTGGTCGCTATTGTTGTCGCTACAGGAATGGTGAAAGTCCATGCCACGTGAAGTTGCTATACTATGCCGGGCAAAAGGAGGTCCGACACGATATTAGGAGGTATCACATGACTTTTGTAAGAACACATTTTCACCTTTCACGTGTTTCACGCCTCCGAATGCGTTCACTAAACGACTACGTTCTCGAAACCTACTGTATTTATTTTAATTGCAATTAATGTCGCGAGGGAATAACCTGCGTTAAGCTGGTATTACATTTTTATTCAATAACGATTTCACGTATACTGCTAAGTTTATGGCGCTGTGTACCAGCAAAGCCAGACACATGGAGATGATGTCTGCTGCCACACTAGTTCAGAGTTTTTCAGATTATTGGGCTGTTGTAGAACAGAAGATAGAAAAAAATCGCATCGCACAAACTGCAAGTGTAAGAGGTATTTCGTTCATCTGCATAGTTTGTATGTGCTAAGAACTATAGTTTAGCCTGCCTTTGTGGCCGAGCGGTTCTAGGCGCTTCAGTCTGGAACCGCGCGATCGCTACGGTCTCAGGTTCGAATCCTGCCTCGGACATGGATGTGTGTGATGTCCTTAGGTTAGTTAGGTTTAAGTAGTTCTACGTTCTAGGGGACTGATGACCTGAGATGTTAAGTCCCATAGTGCTCAGAGCCATTTGAACCATTTTGAACTATAGTTTGTTTTGTCTTGGCTAACTCGTTAAACCAGTTTAATTTATTCCTCTGCATTTTGCAAAACTTCTTGTCACCATGAGTCTCAGGTAGTCAGTTTATGTTTGTTTATGTATGTAATGTGGTTCTTCAAATGGTTCAAATGGCTCTGAGCACTATGGGACTTAACTTCTGAGGTCATCAGTCCCCTGGAACTTAGAACTACTTAAACCTAACTAACCTAAGGACATCACACACATCCATGCGCGATGCAGATTTCGAACCTGCGACCGCAGTAGCAGTGCGGTTCCGGACTGAAGCGCCTAGAACCACGCGAAACGGCGGCCGGCATTCAAAACCATCTGTGCTTAAATTATAAGTAACAGGCTACAATGGAATGGAATAGCTTTTTGCAAATTTTGCAAATTTGTGTAAAATTTGTTGTAATCTTTGGAATCAGTCAGTTGTACAACATATCGGTCATTGATGAGTTAAGCGTCTTGCTGTTGAAGCAACGAGTCAGATTACATGTGGCAGATCATCTCACGAAAACTGAGTCCTGAAGATGTCATAACCAGCAAAATACGGGAAATGTCTCAGATAGTATCTAAGAAACGGTTCCAGTGCCTCTCTGGTTCGACTTTATTTTCATCTAGGAAAGGTTCTGTCAGTAGTCACACGAGCACAAACGATACTGAAATAAGTTATCGCGTAATTCTAGATAACTAAAATCGCTCTATGAAGGATAGTTGGGTGGCCTTGCAGGAGATTCTGCATGAATGTGTACAGATCTTGTGAAATAATTTTCACGTTCATTCAATTTAGAAGAAGTTTATCGTTGGTAGTTTCAGTGAACTAAACATCTCAAGTGACTGGAAAGCAGTGCAATAAATCCTCGTTGTGACGAAAGATCGTTGAGTAGAAGTGCGTAACTATGTGCCTATGTGTATTAGGTATGTTGTAGAATTAAGCAAGGGTATGATGACTTTTTTTGTAACCGGAAGTCACATCTGTAGAAACTGAGAAGAATATGGGCAACTGTAGTTCAGTTAAACTGAGCTCGTACTGTTCATCCGTGAGATGCATGAAACAGTGGGAAGATGGAGCCCAGCTTGATGCCGAATTCATTGGAATCAGACAGGAAACGATAAATTCGTTTCCACACAGTCGCCTGATTAGCATTATATATATATATACATATATATATATATATATATATATATATATATATATATATATATATATATATATACTCCTGGAAATGGAAAAAAGAACACATTGACACCGGTGTGTCAGACTCACCATACTTGCTCCGGACACTGCGAGAAGGCTGTACAAGCAATGATCACACGCACGGCACAGCGGACATTCCAGGAACCGCGGTGTTGGCCGTCGAATGGCGCTAGCTGCGCAGCATTTGTGCACCGCCGCCGTCAGTGTCAGCCAGTTTGCCGTGGCATACGGAGCTCCATCGCAGTCTTTAACACTGGTAGCATGCCGCGACAGCGTGGACGTGAACCGTATGTGCAGTTGACGGACTTTGAGCGAGGGCGTATAGTGGGCATGCGGGAGGCCGGGTGGACGTACCGCCGAATTGCTCAACACGTGGGGCGTGAGGCCTCCACAGTACATCGATGTTGTCGCCAGTGGTCGGCGGAGGTGCACGTGCCCGTCACCTGGGACCGGACCGCAGCGACGCACGGATGCACGCCAAGACCGTAGGATCCTACGCAGTGCCGTAGGGGACCGCACCGCCACTTCCCAGCAAATTAGGGACACTGTTGCTCCTGGGGTATCGGCGAGGACCATTCGCAACCGTCTCCATGAAGCTGGGCTATGGTCCCGCACACCGTTAGGCCGTCTTCCGCTCACGCCCCAACATCGTGCAGCCCGCCTCCAGTGGTGTCGCGACAGGCGTGAATGGAGGGACGAATGGAGACGTGTCGTCTTCAGCGATGAGAGTCGCTTCTGCCTTGGTGCCAATGATGGTCGTATGCGTGTTTGGCGCCGTGCAGGTGAGCGCCACAATCAGGACTGCATACGACCGAGGCACACAGGGCCAACACCCGGCATCATGGTGTGGGGAGCGATCTCCTACACTGGTCGTACACCACTGGTGATCGTCGAGGGGACACTGAATAGTGCACGGTACATCCAAACCGTCATCGAACCCATCGTTCTACCATTCCTAGACCGGCAAGGGAACTTGCTGTTCCAACAGGACAATGCACGTCCGCATGTATCCCGTGCCACCCAACGTGCTCTAGAAGGTGTAAGTCAACTACCCTGGCCAGCAAGATCTCCGGATCTGTCCCCCATTGAGCATGTTTGGGACTGGATGAAGCGTCGTCTCACGCGGTCTGCACGTCCAGCACGAACGCTGGTCCAACTGAGGCGTCAGGTGGAAATGGCATGGCAAGCCGTTCCACAGGACTACATCCAACATCTCTACGATCGTCTCCATGGGAGAATAGCAGCCTGCATTGCTGCGAAAGGTGGATATACGCTGTGCTAGTGCCGACATTGTGCATGCTCTGTTGCCTGTGTCTATGTGCCTGTGGTTCTGTCAGTGTGATCATGTGATGTATCTGACCCCAGGAATGTGTCAATAAAGTTTCCCCTTCCTGGGACAATGAATTCACGGTGTTCTTATTTCAATTTCCAGGAGTATATATATATATATATATATATATATATATATATATATATAATGAGCATTAATGGTCCTATAATTCGTCCTATATGTCAGCGCGAAGCAATTTTCAAATGTGGCAATATGACCTTAAGATAACGTTGCAATCTCGTGTCCAATATAACTTTTGCGGTAGAAATCGTTAGACGTAAGCGAAGGTTCGTGGCTTCCTAAAGTGAGATCTATAGGACCATTATTGTTCATAATATATAGATATGACCTGCTGGGTAACTTCGGAAGCTCCATAAAGCTGTTCGCAGATAGTGGTATTGTATATAGGGATGTCCCCAAGCCAGAGAACTGCAATAAAAGCACACCAAGACCCACAAAAGATCGTCGTTTGGTAAAGGAGCTTATCGTACTACGTAACAGAAGAAATTGTAGCGTATTGTACATGTGTAGGACCCATTATTAATTGCTGACCGTTTGTAGAGCATTTGTGCAACCCTCTTTTGAGTACTGCATCAGAGTTTGGGATTCCCACCAGGTCAGACTAAAGCCAGGTATCGAAGCAGTCCAAAAGTATGCTGCTATATTTGTTTCTGGTAGGTTTGATCAACACGCGAATATTACGGTAATGCTCCATGATCTTAAATGTGAATTCCTGGAGGAAGAGACAGTCTTACCGCGAAATATTTTCTGGAATGTTTAGAAAATCGGAATTTGAAACCGACTGTGGAGTGATTCTTCTGTCACCAACGTACAACGACCATAAAGCCCCAAAGACGTCGAGGAATTAAGGCTCGTGTGGAATCATATGGACGGTCGCTTTTCTCTCTCTATGTTTGCGAGTGGAACGTGAAACGGAATGAGTAGTAGTGTACAATGCTCATTCCGCAATGGAGTATATGGTGGCTTGGGGAGAACGTATGTAGGTGTAAATGTACGTTCTGATCAATCACTGGAAAAATATCTGAGCATTTTGTCAGCGATGAGCTCTCTTAAATTGTTTAATTTCTCCCAAGTAAACCTATCTTGGCCTGGTGTAAGGAAACCAAGTTTTATGACAACTCAGTTGAGACCTAAGCAACACATCTGTTTACGCAATCTGACTTCGTAAATACAGAAGCATGTTACATGGGCAACACACCTACATTAAATACGCAACGGAAAGATATTACGCATAGTATAAGAATGCGAATAATGATGAACGTCAAAAGAGTAATCACTAGATACTTAAAGTATAATACTTAAAGTGCAGTAGTCAGCCATAGTTGTTCACTGTGCCATGGAATGTCGACCCGATACCGTAGTCTCGTGCGCGTAGTCACAGTCGTCAAACATGACACACAGAATGACCACTAGCAGTAAGACGCGAAGTCGGCTGAATGATGGTACAGTTCGAAAAGCTTGAAAGTGCAGCATTTACCAACACATAGTAAACATCTCTTAATAATGCTTATTTTTAAACAGGCAATGAGAAGTAAATATATTGTTGTAGAATCAGCCACAGCGCACTCCAGAAGGCTGCGAAATTATTTTATCTCAATGACGCGTTTCACTCTTTTGCGGCATCACCAGATTGTCTAAAAGTAGCTGTACATGAGACCTTTACGTCATGTAGCCATATAAAATGAAAAAGGGGCACAACAGTAATTGGATAGATAATGTTTTCATGACGGATGGATTACATACCCAGTTACTGTTGCGTCCATTTCCCATTTTATAAAAAAAATATATAAAATGTTTTTGACGCATGGATTACATATCCAGTTATTGTTGCGCCTGGTTTCCATTTTACATGGTTACGTGACGGACGTATCTCATATCCGACTTCTTTTACAGAATCTGATGACAAACCAGAAGGGTGGAACGCGTCATTGACATGAAATAACTTCGCAACCAAGCTGTTTTTATTCTGAAATAATTGGAAACGGGTTGCTGTAACATCATTTCTCAACAGAATGGAATAAGTTTTCAACTACAATGATTGAAACTCGTGTTACAACGTTCAGGATTGAGCGAAAAGTATGATTACGCAATCAGATTCGCATCTATTGACCAAAAATGACAGGAAACATTAGCAAATTCATGCTTATGAATATATAATTAGCTTTCACAATTCGTTCCTTGTTTGGCGAAACTAATCAATGAAAATCTAGCACAAGCGTGTCAACATCTCACGAATGACTCAGTAGTATGCTTTTACATACTAACAGTCTCTTCGAACATCGTAAGACGTAGAACAGTCACGTCTATAAAACTGTAAGTTCTTGGCTACCGTATTTAATACGATGCAGCTAGGACAAACATTTATGTGAAAGCGACTCGACAGCACGCATTCCAGACACCTAAGTGCTGTCTAGCCATTTATCCTGGAACGCGTGATCAAGCTTCCCCAAGCATCACAGAGATAGAGACATTCCAACGTTCATGATCGTCTGTAATCGATGATAGTTAAAGAAACATCTTCGCAGATTGTTTACAAATACTACTCTATGAGAAAAGGACAGAATCTTAGTGAAATTTGAATGTGACTACATAACAGGCATCTTTCAGTCCGTACTAAGTAAAGTTAATGTAATTCACTCACAAACAGAGAAACCTGAGAAAGCATCGCTCGACGGATTATTGTACATCACTCAACAGCCTGTCCCTTAAGCGGTAGAATCAGCAAAGGAGATGGAGGTGATCGAAAGAAGAGCGATGTGTATCGTACATGGATTGTCTAGAAAGCACAAAAGCTACACACAGATAACTATTCAATTTTATTGCCATGGGAAGAGAGATGATTTACTGCCGAAATTCGGAGAACAACCTTTCCGAAGAAGAGTCAAGTAAGTTGTTACTTCATGCCACAAAAATAAAAAAAAATAAAAAAAAAGTGTGAAATCTTATGGGACTTAACTGCTAAGGTCATCAGTCCCTAAGCTTACACACTATTTAACCTAAATTATCCTAAGGACAAACACACACACACACCCCCATGCCCGAGGGACGACTCGAATCTCCGCCGGGACCAGCCGCACATTCATGCCACACATATAACGTGAAACTACCATGGAAAGTAATATTAGAGAGTTTCCAAATTGTTTGTAGACAATGGACAGGAGTTAATCCTGCGCACCATTCGCATATGGGAAAGATAAGGGGGAAGTTATACTGTTACGTGAAGCACACACTGGAAAGGACTTGAAGATTGTCGCCTAGGAATTCAAGTAACGAAGATAATTGTCACAAATAGGATTAGAGCTTCGTGTGGCTATTGTCTATAAGTTCTGGGGGAAGGAAACTTCCTTCAGCCCGGAGTTGATGGGCCAGGCTTTCACTAATCCTCCTAAATGGGTTGTGGCAGGAGCATACGTGGTATACAGGTTTATGGTTTCCCATAAAGCCAGTCTTCCATAAACTGCTGCGGACAAAGCTCTTAAGTGTAATGTACTGCGTCTACTCGTGTCTCAAGTGGCCGTCGTTGACCACAATTGGTAACCCTGATTGATAAACATTTGTAACCCGTTACTGAATTTACAATCAAATAAAAATTTCTTAAGTATCTTCTAGGAAGCATTATTTTCGAGAAGCTCTCTGAGTAGGAGCAGGAAAAGACCAATGCTGCTCCAGACTGACTGGATGGAAGGTCTGAACGTTAAATAATTTCGTGGAGTGGTCAGAAACTCGCGAAATCAAGGGATCGGCAGCCCTCGTAAAAGTCATGCGGTCTCTTGGACGGAGGTCTTGTTCTGTTGTGTTCTACTGAAGTCGGGTTTAGGCGACCAAGCACGTTGTTTATTGCAGTACAGAAGACTGAGGGAAACCGAATTGTGTTCCTGGATGAGTGGAACTACACTAAGGCACTTTCCTTCTTTTCCCTGCGAATGTTGCGGGTTAGTGTTTGGTAAAAATGGCGACCTCGGAGCAGATCTTGGAGCGATTATCCAGCGAGGGTTAGTTTTGGACAGGGTTAACTAAACCCATTAAATATCTTTTGTCGGTTTGCAGATTTAAGTGCGACGTTTTCTTAAGAGCTTTTCCTTCATTGATGCAGAAACAGACTGCTATATTGTTGGATAGAGATTATTGCCAGGAGTAGTTGTTAGCGGCCAGTTGGAGGCGGGTTGCAAGATGATGGCGCAGAACATACTACAGTACATTAAATGAAACAACAAGTTTACAATTACCAGTCACTGTTTATTTATCTCCACGACGCGTTTCAAAGATTTAAACCTCCATCATCAGGTGGATTTATATTTGTTAGTATGACATTTGTGAGTGTGTTGTGTTACGATTTTTCGGAGGAACTTATGGCACTGTCTAGTGGGGAAAACAAAACAGTATTTCAGATCATGGTTTTGGGTTTCTTTGACAAAAAATTAAACTTATATCTAACGGTAAACATAAAATAAGTAAAACAGAGTACCTCTAGTGGTCACAGGTTCCTTTCGCTGTCGTAACACATCACATCTATACTGTCATACTATGTAAACAAATATGGCGTCTGGAAACTACTGGGTGCAAAGATCATACAGCAGAAGAGAAAAAATTATCGCAAAGTACAAAGAATATACATCGTAACAACATTATTACAGAATAATTTTTTAAGGATTTGGAGGTGTTTGTTTTTGAGGTGTCGAATACATGCGTTGGAATAAATACTTCAGGTGGTATATAAATCCGGTTTTGACAAGTTACCACCGTACTCTACTCACACTCGACAGAAGTTTTTTGAAATTCTGTTATGGCTATCCTTATGTTTTGTTTTCTGTTGCCTCCCAGACAATTGTTGTTTCATCCTTCAACAACAACATACGACCTGACCGACGCCCCAACTTTCCTTGCTGCTTGAAGTGTGACGCTGAACGCTTGAAGTGTGACGCTGAACATGTTTCAGAACAGGGATGAATAATTCTGTTGTCATCCAACCGCTCCTGATGGCCAAATCTAGGCTTCGTTCTGGAGCACCACGTAAAAATCTATATTTGAAATGCAGACGACATAAACAGGACGATGCGACGCCGAAAAATGTAACTAGCTCTCATCGTTTATCTGATACAGTATGTCCTACTTGTCTCTGTTCCCTCCGTGCCAAAATTTTAGGCGTTTTATGACGGTATTAATTCTTGTTTCGTCAAGATTTATTTCATAATCGGGCGTAAATTTAGAGCGCAACATAACACGCAAAGTAATTGTCAAAAAACTCAGTAACTGCTGTTTTATTGAATGTCATACTTCTTGCAGCGCTTGTGTTTTCAGGTTTCCTGGGGCTAAGTTCCTGGATTCTTTTTCTAAATCCTGTTGCCCTATCTTTTACAGCACATTTACGTATTTTCCGCATGATTCTGGAAATGTCAAGAGTTTCTCCATGGACAATCCGTAGTGCATTTCGCTGCATATCAATAAATATGCTGCAAACATCTTCTATTATTATGTTGTAAATACCTGTGCAACCGTATATTTTGACCCATAAGACGTAGGAAACGACAACTGAAGATTTTCTTTGTGAGATTTTCAATACGCTGTTGCAAGGATTGATAACGTATTTTTGAACTGCTTTTCGTATAGCTAATATTTTCAGTGTTATGACAGCCCTTATCCTCTTCTCGTCTACATTGCTTCTCTCCGTCTTTAGTTTGTACATACATACCATTTCCTGGTGAAAACAAAAAAAACTGTACTCTGGCGGGCCATTTTTATACACAAGTGGGGTACATTGAAACGTATCTGTGTGCTCCGTGCTTCACTGTATCACTGTGCCCTATAGAAAGTTTTTCTAATAATGAAGGTTACAAGTAAAATGATCTTACTGATTTTAAATAATGGGTGAGATCATTAATGCTCGACGTCTTAACTTGCCTTTAGTATGTATAGTTACTGATGACACAGACAAAAGATGAAGCACTTTTAACTGCGACGTATTTTTTTAGCTGGCGGCACTACAAACACATTCGCTGTCGTCAAACGCCATCGGCTAACTGGAGGTCAGCTACGCCACAGTTGTTGTGTTCGCAAATGCATCGACACATTTTAGAGTGGTCAGCAATCAATTATGTTTCATAGGTTATAAATATGTTTGTGTATCGAATGTGCCCCGTGCATCTTTCTTCCCCACCTCCCCCTATACAAATTATCTGTTTTCAATCTCTTGTAATACAGTACGCCGCCAATGGAAGTGTCGAGAAGTGGAGTTTATTTCGCCGCCTACTCAACCAAGATTTATAAAGTGGTTATATAATGAGTGAGAACGTAACTGAAGGTAGTTTACTTGCCGGGTTACATCAATTTTTCACGCTAGAATGAAAATAATTTTTAAGTCGTGAGTTTTTTGAAGGTCGAAATCTGAGTCTGAGGTAATTACATTCGAAGCAAGCTGCAGCAAAAAACAGCATCTTTGACTATTATCGGCAAAATTAAAGATAAAAGGAAACAATGCTTTGTGAATTTAGTCTCAATGAATGTGTCTTATAAGTAATTACAAATTGAAATTCATCGGTTTTAATTCAAGAGATAACTGTGGGTTATCGCCTGGTAGGAAGAAATCCGAGCATGGTCAGATAGATCAATTGGGAAAGTCACTATCTCCTAACTTTATACATTGGACAATGGCTGAAACGGCGCACATGCTATCCTATTTATTTTATCTGGCCATTACACTCTATATCGGTCCAGACAGTTTCTCCTGGGTATTTTATCGCCGCCTGTGATTCATGAACATAACTGTAATAGAGCAGTAATGGGTCTCTCCGCCTTTCTATGTGCAGTAGTTACATTAAATAGCTTCCAGTTTCTTGCAGCAACCATTCTTGCTCTGCAATTCGTTACGGCCTTCTGGCCTTGCTAACTTCCTCTTATAGAGAGCCACAAAATCTATGACCTTGCCCAGTAAACCGATACATACTGCGAAAACCCCAATTACATGCAATGGTTTAGATTATTGCGATCCAACACAGGAGTCATTTACTGACTGGCGAAATGCACTGACGATTCCTTAGAGATGCTAATCCATGCTTGTACTAATTTATGTAATGTTATCTCCCTCCTATCTCATTTAACAGCATATGCCTACATAGTTTATTCGACCACATACCGTATTACGGTACACATACGTGATACCATCTCCCTATTATATGTAGTATTTATATGAGAGTGCCCCACCTCCTGTTACAATTCCAGATTACTTTCTGCATATACTGCTTTTTTCTAAGAATACCTATAAATAATTCTAATAAGGTTTATGGCAATTATTTATAGGTATTCTTAAAAAAAATTGTAATATGGTTTATGGTACAGAAGAATGCTGAAGATTAGATGGGTAGGTCACATAACTAATGAGGAAGTATTGAATAGGATTGGGGAGAAGAGAAGTTTGTGGCACAACTTGACCAGAAGAAGGGATCGGTTGGTAGGACATGTTCTGAGGCATCAAGGGATCACCAATTTATTATTGGAGGGCAGCGTGGAGGGTAAAAATCGTAGAGGGAGACCAAGAGATGAATACACTAAGCAGATTCAGAAGGATGTAGGTTGCAGTAGGTACGGGGAGATGAAAAAGCTTGCACAGGATAGAGTAGCATGGAGAGCTGCCTCAAACCAGTCTCAGGACTGACGACCACAACAACAACAACAATGGTTTATGGAAGTCTCTGAAATTTATTCATTGGAGGATAGTCATGTTTTCCGTCAGTTTATTGGTATGTATCTCTGACACCTTCTTCCATCCAATGAGTAACAGTTATATATCGACCGGCATCCAGTCGTTCGCACTTTCAGATAAGTGCGCCGCCAGTTATGCCGCCGCATTTCGTACAACCACCATTGCGGCACGAGGTCGCTGTTACGAACGATTACGCCGCTGTCAATCAGATGCAAGTGTCCTTAAGTTCGAACATAGATGGACAGACCCTTTCTTGTGTGTTTGCCACTTGAATAACATTTACAGACCTTCGTAGTGGCCACGGCTCGACACCTACTGAATACACTACTGGCCATTAAAATTGCTACACCAAGAAGAAATGCTGCTGATAAACGTGTATTCATTGGACAAATATATTATCTAGAACCGACATGAGATTACATTTTCATGCAATTTGGGTGCATAGATCCTGAGAAATCAGTACCCAGAACAACCACCTCTGGCCGTAACAACGGCCTTGATACGCCTGGGCATTGAGTCATACAGAGCTTGGATGGCGTTTACAAGTACAGCTGCCAATGCAGCTTCAGCACGATACCACAGTTCATCAAGAGTAGTGACTGGCTTATTGTGACGAGTCAGTTGCTCGGCCACCATTGACGTTTTCAATTGGTGAGAGATCTGGAGAATGTGCTGGCCGGGGCAGCAATCGAACATTTTCTGGATCCAGAAAGGCCAGTACAGGACCTGCAACATGCGCTCATGAATTATCCTGCTTAAATGTAGGGTTTCGCAGGGATCGAATGAAGGGTAGAGCCACGGGTCGTAACACATCTGAAATGTAACGTCCACTGTTCAAAGTGCCGTCAATGCGAACAAGAGGTGACCGAGGCGTGTAACCAATGGGACCCCATACCATCACGCCGTGTGATACGGCAGTATGACTATGACGAATAACGTTTCCAATGTGCGTTCACCGCGATGTCGCCAAACACGGATGCGACCATCATGATGCTGTAAACAGAACCTGGATTCATCCGAAAAAATGACGTTTTGCCATTCGTGCACCCAGGTTCGTCGATGATTACACCATACCAGGCGCTCCTGTCTCTGATGCAGCGTCACGGGTAACCGCAGCCATGGTCTCCGAGCCGATAGTCCATATTGCTGCAAACGTCATCGAACTGTTCGTGCAGATGGTTGTTGTCTTGCAAACATCCCCATCAGTTGACTCAGGGATCGAGACGTGGCTGCACGATCCGTTAGAGCCATGCGGATAAGATGCCTGTCATCTCGACTGCTAGTGATATGAGGCCGTTGGGATTCACCACGCCCTTCCGTATTACTCTTCTGAACCCACCGATTCCATACTCTGCTAACAGTCATTGGATCTCGACGTACGCGGGCAGCAATGTCGCGATACGATAAACCGCAGTCGCGATAGCCTACAAACCGACCTTTATCAAAGTCGGAAACGTGATGGTACGCATTTTGCATGGGGGCTTAATTAAATATTATTGAAAATACTTTTTAAATTTTTGTTTTTGGTAGCTGTATGTCCGATTACGCTGTGTCTCTTAATCGGTTGGCCCTGACTAGTATTATTACGCTATCTGACTGCAACAAACAATGTACGAAAATTTTCGTGAACACAGTTAATTAATTAAGTCCCCAGCAACTATAAAATCTACGAAACCAATAAGCAGAAAAGTAACTGTTCTGTATGTGGGAGTGTGACTCAACGTACGCATCTGGCACGGTTGTTCTTCAATAACACAAGAATTTTTTTATTAACATTTATACTGACGTGACAAAAGAAAATTAGAAAACTATAATTACGCAAGAAAACCAGAATTCACTCTAATACAAGAACACAAGCCAGATGCTTTGTTGACTGAACCTGTAGTGACGCATTATTTCAGATACACAATTAATAAAAGAACATTGTAGTTTTTACCTTCATATATATTGACGAAATGCACTCATTACAATAACATCTGCTATCTCTCCCATCAAATAACTGCATAAAACATGGAACAACACTCTTTACTACCACATCTCACTCCGACTTCACGACAAGCAGTGCCCACTAGCACATCTCGGCACGACTGACCTCCACGAGCTCTCTACTAGCACTCACTGCCATGAACTCTCAACAAGCACTGACTGCCATGAACTCTCGACAACCACTGTGGAGGCGGCTTAATAGTACTCTTTGGCGCAATCTCTGGCGCAGTGGCACAGTGTAGCCACCTTTCAATTTCTCCTCCTTACACGAGGCATCACAACAGCGTTTCACCAGGCAACGCCGGTCAACTGCTGTTTGTGTCTGAGAAATCGGTTGGAAACTTTCCTCATGTCAGCACGTTGTAGGTGTCGCCACCTGCGCCAACCTTGTGTGAATACTCTGAAAAGTTAATCATTTGCATAGCACAGCATCTTCTTCCGTGTGGCTGAGCGGTTCTAGGCGCTACAGTCTGGAACCGCGTGAACGCTACGGTCGCAGCTTCGAATTCTGCCTCGGGCGTGGATGTGTGTGATGTTCTTAGGTTAGTTAGGTTTAAGTAGTTCTAAGTTCTGCGGGACTGATGACCTCAGATGTTAAGTCCCAAAGTGCTCGGAGCCATTTTTTCTTCCTGTCGGTTAAATTTACCTTCGTGGTGTAGCAATTTTAATGGCCAGTAGTGTAGATATTGTACTGAAATGTGTAACGAAGCATAGTTGCTATGTAACCGGTATTAATGGAATCAGATGTTTTTTCCATGCAATACATCCCAATCTGCATTCGGTCGACATTTCCGTCGTTCGGCGATCGCACGATCGCGAGTATTTCACGATACTACGAGAGAGCTGCAGCCAACCACCTACCTCCACCCATTTGTTTGCAGAAACCTAGTTCTCATAGTTCATCATTCTCACTCTGAAGTGTTCTCTGTTCAACTTATGTAGCTATAGCTGAAGGCTATCCCTACTTGTCATTCTGTGAGTGTGTCTATATCAGTGGACACTGCTCTTGGTTAAGGCTAGTTTCGAAATCTTTTATTTGTGTTGCGATTTCTACCGCCTTCCCCCAGTATCCATTCAAATCAGTGCGTTCCTGCACGTAGGGTCGTAGTCCACGTCTTCGCTCTGTCTGATACTGGGTAGAATAATAACATGACCCCGATGGCCTATCACCTGATAACTTGGGCAATCTCTTTTCGTTCAGGCCGCCTGGGATACGAAAACTATGGCAGTCAGTTTAGGTGTGGTAGCTCAGCGATATCCTGACGCGGCTGGTCACTTCACAAATGCAGTTAATGTGTAACGCAGAACAATGTTGGAAGCGACCGCCGCGACGTATGACGGAAATCGGGGATGCTCTGTTAATAACCAATTTTAGGTGACTGCGGCAGCCGACGGGTTTTGTAGTCCTGAATTTAATCTCATCTCCTAACCTAACGACAACCTCGTGAGAAAACGGCGGTCGACAATCAGCAACAGTAGTAAAATAACGGTCGTTTTATTCACGACGTTTAATGCTAACCTCTATGAACAAAATCAAGACAGAAAAATTTTCATAAAATGTTTGCTTGTATAGCCATCTCCCGCAGCAAAATCTCTGTTTTCGCAGCAAAAGCAAAATGTATTTTCTCGCCGTAATTGCTTACAAGAAACTATCCTCACACTTTCTACAGGGGATGCCGCGTTACTAACTAATAAGCAGTTCTCGTTGGCACTTGGTTGCAGATTATGGGCGACACAAGCAGATTCCAAACAAACAAAAAGAATGATAAGAAGAAAAATCCATATAACTCCGTTCAGGCGATAGCAGCGTCACCTATCAAGGAATGATTGCATGTCAGACATGTCTGCATGTCAGACAACGTACGGTGCTGTCAGTTTGTAGAATGGGGAAGGTGCGCCATCTCTCTGAGTTTGATCTTAGGCAGATTGTGATGGCCCTGAGGCTCTTTACGAGCATTTTGGAAAGTGCACGACTTGACGGGTGTTCATGTACTGTAGTGAGTGTCTTCAACACGTGGCGAAACCACAGTGAAACCACGCCCAGACGTCATGGGGCTGGACGGCCACCCCTTACTAAAGACGTCGGACGTCATATGCTGGGCAGATTGGTGAAACAGGACAGACAGCGATCTGCGGCGGAACTAACATATGACTTTGGTGATGGACAGAGTACAAGTGTGTCTGAAAAGACACTGTAACGAACACTCCTAATTATGGGCCCCCGAAGCCGACGACCATGCAAATGCCAATGTTATTTGCAACCACGTTATCTGCAACTACCACTGAAAAGGGCACAGACATTTGATATCGACCATTTGCGCAGAGGCAGAGCGTTACGTGGTCTAATGAATTCCAATACCTTCTTCAATATGCCGATGACAGGGCGCTAATCCGCCGCCTTGCAGGGGAATGGTTTCTTGACACCTGAACTGTGGGACGGAGACAAGCTGGCGGCAGCTCCTTTATGCCCTAGGGAACCTTCACGTGGGCATCCGTTAGTCCAATGGACCTCGTGCCAGGCACCATTACGGCCAAGTAGTATCGTACACCGGTTGCAGACCACGTACACCCCTTCTTGACGATCATGGTTCCCGACGGCAGTGGCATGTTTCAGCAAGATATAGCACCATGTCGCAAGCCGAGGAGTGCAGTAGAATACACTACTGGCTATTAAAATTGTTACACCACGAAGATGACGTGCTACAGACGCGAAATATAACCGACAGCAAGAAGATGCTATAATATGCAAATGATTAGCTTTTCAGAGCATTCACACAACGTACTGACGAGAGGAAAGTTTCCAACCGATTTCTCAGACACAAACAGCAGTTGACCGGCGTTGCCTGGTGAAACGCTGTTGTGATGCCTCGTGTAAGGAGGAGAAATGCGTACCATCACGTTTCCCACTATTGATAAAGGTCGGATTGTAGCCTATCACGATTGCGATTTATCGTATCGCTACATTGCTGCTCGCGTTGCAGAATATGGAATCAGTGGGTTCAGGAGGGTAATGCGGAACGCCGTGCTGGATCCCAACGGCCTCATATCACCAGGAGTCGAGATGACAGGCATCTTATCCGCATGGCTGTAACGGATCGTGCAGCCACGTCTCGATCCCTGAGTCAACAAATGGGAACGTTTGCAAATAACAACCATCTCCACGAACAGTTCGACGACGTTTGCAGCAGTATGGACTAACAGCTCGGAGACCATGGCTGCGGTTGCCCCTGTCGCTACATAACAGACAGGAGCGCCTGCGATGGTGTTCTCAACGACGAACCTGGGTGCACGAATGGCAAAATGTGATTTTTTCGGATGAATCCAGGTTTTGTTTAGAGCATCATGATGGTTGCATCCGTGTTTGGCGACATGGTATGGGATGCCATTGGTTACACGTCTCGGTCACCTCTTGTTCGCATTGACGGCACTTTGAACAGTGGACGTTATATTTCAGATGTGTTACGACCCGTGGCTCTACCCTTCATTCTATCCCTACCAAACCCTACATTTCAGCAGGTTAATGCTCGAACGCATGTTTCATGTGCTGTACTGGCCTTTCTGGATACAGAAGATGTTCCACTGCTGCCCCGGCCAGCACATTCTCCAGATCTCTCACCAATTGAAACCGTCTGGTCAATGGTGGCCGAGCAACTGGATCGTCACAATACGCCAGTCACTACTCTTGATGAACTGTGGTATCATGTTGAAGCTGTACCTGTACACGCCATCGCTCTGTTTGACTCAATGCCCAGGCGTATCAAGACCGTTATTACGGCCAGAGGTGGTTGTTCTGGGTACTGATTTCTCAGGATGTATGCAACCAATTTGCGTGAAAATGTAATCACATGTCAGTTCTAGTATAATATATTTGTCCAATGAATACCCGTTTATCATCTGCATTTTTTTCTTGGTGTAGCAATTTTGATTGTCAGTAGTGTAGTTCGAGTAACACAATGACAGGCTTCATTTGATGCGTTGGCCCCCAACTCGCCAGATCTGAAACCGATTGTTCACATCGGGGGTACGACTGGATACGACGTCAGAGCTCATCGCCACCCTCCCCGGAATTTAAAGGATTCAGATCACTTGTGTGTCCAGATGTGGTGCCAACTTCCTTCGGCGACCTAACAAGGCCTTACTGCTTCCATGACGACCCGTTGCTGCTGTTATCCATGCTAAAGGTGGTTATACATGCTATTAAGTAGATGGGATAGGACCCGTGGTCTAGGGGTAGCGTCTTTGATTCATAATCAAAACGTCTGCGGTCCCGGGTTCGATCGCCGCCAGTGCCTAAATTTTGATAAATAATCAGCATTGGCGGCCGAAGACTTCCGGCATAAGAAGTCAGCCTCATTCTGCCAACGGCCTTGTCAAAGAGGGCGGAGGAGCATAGAGGTTCAGGGGTGGGAAATTGCCCCTAAAGGCGGAAGAATCAGCAATGATCAACGATATGAGGATGCAGAAGGCAATGGAAACCACTGCATTAAAGACACGTAACGTGTATCCACAGGACATGTGGCCTGTAATTGAAGAAGTGTCATGATGATCTCTCCATTGGTAAAAGATTCCGGAATAGTCCCCCATTCGGATCTCCGGGAGGGGACTACCAAGGGGGAGGTTACCATGAGAAAAAGATTGAATAATCAACGAAAGGATAACGTTCTACGAGTCGGGGCGTGGAATGTCAGAAGCTTGAACATGGTAGGGAAACTAGAAACTCTGAAAAGGGAAATGCAAAGGCTCAATCTAGATATAGTAGGGGTCAGTGAAGTGAAGTGGAAGGAAGACAAGGATTTCTGGTCAGATGAGTATCGGGTAATATCAACAGCAGCAGAAAATGGTATAACAGGTGTAGAATTCGTTATGAATAGGAAGGTAGGGCAGAGGGTGTGTTACTGTGAACAGTTCAGTGACCGGTTGTTCTAATCAGAATCGACAGCAGACCAACACCGACAACGATAGTGCAGGTATACATGCCGACGTCCCAAGCTGAAGATGAACAGATAGAGAAAGTGTATGAGGATATTGAAAGGGTAATGCAGTATGTAAAGGGGGACGAAAATCTAATAGTCATGGGCGACTGGAATGCAGTCGTAGGGGAAGGAGTGGAAGAAAAGGTTACAGGAGAATATGGGCTTGGGACAAGGAATGAAAGAGGAGAAAGACTAATTGAGTTCTGTAACAAGTTTCAGCTAGTAATAGCGAATACCCTGTTCAAGAATCAGAAGAGGAGGAGGTATACTTGGAAAAGGCCGGGAGATACGGGAAGATTTCAATTAGATTACATCATGGTCAGACAGAGATTCCGAAATCAGATACTGGATTGTAAGGCGTACCCAGGAGCAGATATAGACTCAGATCACAATATAGTAGTGATGAAGAGTAGGCTGAAGTTCAAGACATTAGTCAGGAAGAATCAATACGCAAAGAAGTGTGATACGGAAGTACTAAGGAATGACGAGATACGTTTGAAGTGCTCTAGCGCTATAGATACAGCAATAAGGAATAGCGCAGTAGGCAGTACAGTTGAAGAGGAATGGACATCTCTAAAAAGGGCCATCACAGAAGTTGGGAAGGAAAACATAGGTACAAAGAAGGTAGCTGCGAAGAAACCATGGGTAACAGAAGAAATACTTCAGTTGATTGATGAAAGGAGGAAGTACAAACATGTTCCGGGAAAATCAGGAATACAGAAATACAAGTCGCTGAGGAATGAAATAAATAGGAAGTGCAGGGAAGCTAAGACGAAATGGCTGCAGGAAAAATGTTAAGACATCGAAAAAGATATGATTGTCGGAAGGACAGACTCAGCATACAGGAAAGTCAAAACAACCTTTGGTGACATTAAAAGCAACGATGGTAACATTAAGAGTGCAACGGGAATTCCACTGTTAAATGCAGAGGAGAGAGCAGATAGGTGGAAAGAATACATTGAAAGCCTCTATGAGGGTGAAGATTTGTCTGATGTGATAGAAGAAGAAACAGGAGTCGATTTAGAAGAGATAGGGGATCCAGTATTAGAATCGGAATTTAAAAGAGCTTTGGAGGACTTACGGTCAAATAAGGCAGAAGGGATAGGTAACAATCCATCAGAATTTCTAAAATCATTGGGGGAAGTGGCAACAACACGACTATTCACGTTGGTGTGTAGAATATATGAGTCTGTCGATATACCATCTGACTTTCGGAAAAGCATCATCCACACAATTCCGAAGACGGCAAGAGCTGACAAGTGCGAGAATTATCGCACAATCAGCTTAACAGCTCATGCATCGAAGCTGCTTACAAGAATAATATACAGAAGAATGGAAAAGAAAATTGAGAATGCGCTAAGTGACGATCAGTTTGACTTTACTTTTCCTAAAGGGACGAGACAGGCAATTCTGACGTTACGGCTAGTAATGGAAGCAAGGCTAAAGAAAAATCAAGACACTTTCATAGGATTTGTCGACCTGGAAAAAGCATTCGACAATATAAAATGGTGCAAGCTGTTCGATATTCTGAAGAAAGTAGGGGTAAGCTATAGGGAGAGACGGGTCATATACAATATGTACAACAACCAAGAGGGAATAATAAGAGTGGACGATCAAGAACGAAGTGCTCGTATTAAGAAGGATGTAAGACAAGGCTGTAGCCTTTCGCCTCTACTCTTCAATCTGTACATCGAGGAAGCAATGATGGAAATAAAAGAAAGGTTCAGGAGTGGAATTAAAATACAAGGTGAAAGGATATCAATGATACGATTCGCTGATGACATTGCTATCCTGAGTGAAAGTGAAGAAGAATTAAATGATCTGCTGAACGGAATGAACAGTCTAATGAGTACACAGTATGGTTTGAGAGTAAATCGGAGAAAGACGAAGGTAATGAGAAGTAGTAGAAATGAGAACAGCGAGAAACTTAACATCAGGATTGATGGTCACGAAGTCAATGAAGTTAAGGAATTCTGCTACCTAGGCAGTAAAATAACCAATGACGGACGGAGCAAGGAGGACATCGAAAGCAGACTCGCTATGGCAAAAAAAGCGTTTCTGGCCAAGAGAAGTCTACTAATATCAAATACCGGCCTTGATTTGAGGAAGAAATTTCTGAGGATGTACGTCTGGAGTACAGCATTGTATGGTAGTGAAACATGGACTGTGGGAAAACCGGAACAGAAGAGAATCGAAGCATTTGAGATGTGGTGCTATAGGCGAATGTTGAAAATTAAGTGGACTGATAAGGTAAGGAATGAGGAGGTTCTATGCAGAATCGGAGAGGGAAGGAATATGTGGGAAACACTGATAAGGAGAAGGGACAGGATGATAGGACATCTGCTAAGACATGAGGGAATGACTTCCATAGTACTAGAGGGAGCTGTGGAGGGCAAAAACTGTAGAGGAAGACAGAGATTGGAATACGTCAAGCAAATAATTGAGGACGTGGGTTGCAAGTGCTACTCTGACATGAAGAGGTTAGCACAGGAACGGAATTCGTGGCGGGCCGCATCCAACCAGTCAGTAGACTGATGACAAAAAAAAAAAAAAAAAAGGTAAATGGTCATAATGTTCTGGTTGATCAGTGTAGAAAAGCTACGTAAAACCATTTTATTCGTAGCAGGAAACAGACCTACGCCTTCCGACACATTAATGATGTATTGATACAGGATGCATGCTTCTTGTGATATTGTGGCGCGTCGTTCCTTGTAACTGGGGACCACAGGAGGCGACGGCAGCCATTATGTGCCTCTGTTTACTTTCTATGGCCAGGGCAGCGTGCAGCACCTACCTACACTTATTGGGTTCTTGTGGTGGTCCGTACGGGCAGTACAGAGAAAAATCTTATCTTGGTAGTGAGAATTAATGGGAGAGGGGACAAAGGGCTTCAACAACGCCACCTAGATGGAAAGGCTGAGCAGCTGCGAGAATTCGAAGTTGTGACGTCAGCGAGAAGCAGCGAAAATCATGTCTTTTGTTTAACAACAATGCGTTGGCACAAAATCTCGTTGTGTTATTTAACTGTAGCGCGATTGTTATTTAAGTACACAGAAGTGATAGCGTGTGTCACTAAGTTGTGTCTGTGTGACTTTAAGGTAACATAATACACGTTTGTGTAGTTTCGTCTTCATTACGATTATGAAGTGTTGCGCGGCCAGAAGCTAATGGATATTACGCATGCTACGGTCGCAGGTTCGAATCCTGCCGCGGGCATGGATGTGTGTGATGTCTTTAGGATAGTTAGGTTTAAGTAGTTCTAAGTTCTAGGGGACTGATGACCTAAGATGTTAAGTCCCATAGTGCTCAGAGCCATTTGAACCATTTTTGAAATTACGCAGAAGGAATGAAAGTTCATTTGTTCCAGTTTCCTAAAAGACGATGTAATGAGACAGAAATGGCTCCAATCAATCCCAGGGCAAAGACTCGCAACTACTAATTATCCAGTGGTAAGTTTTGTTTCGGATATAATGTAGTAATGTACGTTTTAGATTATAGTATACAATTATTTACCAGATCACTTGACTTCAATATATTGCGATTAGTGTACCTCACTGCTCATTTTTCAGGCGTGTCACATCATTTCAAAGCTAGCTTCATTATCTGGAAAGTACCAGCTATGAAAGAGCCCTAACTGATCCACCTTCAGAATCACCGCTTGATTCAGATGCTGTGCCAGGCAGTTTTTCGATCTGAAACTACTTGGCAGATTAAAACAGTGTCAAGATTTTAAACATGGTTGAAACAGCAACTGTTGAAATTCTTCACGATAAAGGATGACAGGCAAAACAGTTTCAGGATAAAGATTTAATAAAATTCTTGACAAAGGTTTGGCTCTGAGCACTATGGGACTCAAATGCTGTGGTCATCAGTCCCCTAGAACTTAGAACTAATTAAACCTAACTAACCTAAAGACATCACACACATCCATGCCCGAAGCAGGATTCGAACCTGCGACCGTAGCAGCAGCGCGGCTCCGGACTGGAGCGCCTAGAACCGCACGACCACGGCGGCCGGCCGACAAAGGTTTCGGTATATGTAAATATACCTTCATCAGAAGTAAAAATCTAAAATTACATCATGATTTGGCACAATTGTTTTATTAATCCCAAATTCATGATTTTTTACTTCTGATGAAGGTATATTTAAATATACCGAAACCTTGGTCAAAAGTTTTAATAAACCTTTATCCTGCAACTGTTTTGGCTGTCATCCTTTATCGTTAAAACTGTGTGCCAGGCCGAAACTCGAATTGGAACCTTTGCCTTTCGCTGACAGGTGGTAGAGCTCTTGCCTGCGGAAGCCAAAGGTCCCCGAGTTCGAGTCTCAGTCCGCCACACAGTTTTAATATGCCAGGAAGGTTCATATCAGCTCACACTCCGCTGCAGAGTGGAAATTTCATTCTGGAGTTTTCTGATCTGTCCAACCTCCCTGTCTTCAGTTGCAGGACCATCCAGAGAGGGACCAGAAGAAAATGCATTGAAGCGGTAGTACTGCAGGAAAGCATCAAGGTTAGTGCAACCAACTATAATGACTATTTAAAAAGAATTTCATGTTTTAATATTTACACATTCAAGAACTGATAGATAAAGTGAACTATTATCTTTCTAAAGGAACAGAGTGAAAATATTAGAAGAAGAGTATACTTTTTGTGTGTATCGATTTATCTGTGCAGTCCTGTTACTGATGTATCTAGAGTCTTGTACCACAATGAAGCAAGAGGAAGGATGTTGTTATGGGTGGCCAGTATCGTCTTTCTACAACACGAATGCACATGTGGATTAACATGGGTCTGGATACCTCACTTGAATAGGTCCATGTATTGTGGTCCAAGTTCATCATTAACAGTGCTCTTACAGACAATTCGGTAAACTTGCTATTATAAATTTCAGTCACACTGCTGGTAAAGTACAAGTCCTACTCTATCCACTAATCTGGTCGCTATGTACTTTTGTAGCCTGTGACGCGAACTGAACCGCTCTGCGAATATACTGAAACGCCAAACTAGAGCGCCAGTGAGGCCTTCCGCTCAGCTGCTGTCGAGAGGGCGTTAAAGCCGTGTTGCTTGTTGGTGTGTCTCTGGCCCCTCTCGTGATAGGCGCACTTGATCCAACACCTACAATCGACCTTTGTATTACATCTTTGCTGACCAGTGTGCAGGCGACAGCTTACGCCAGCACAATGTATATTGTTCAAAAATGGTTCAAACGGCTCTAAGCACTATGGGGCTTAACATCTGAGGTCATCAGTCCCCTAGACTTACAACTACTTAAACCTAACTAATCTAAGGACATCACACACATCCATGCCCAAGGCAGGATTCGAACCTTCAACCATACCAGCAGCATGGTTCTGGACTGAAGCGCCTAGAACCTCAGTGACCATATGAAAATATTATTTGGAAATGTGTGATGTTTTGCTAAACAAATACTGTAGTCTACATTTAAGAATGCCCCACACATTTCAAACAGTTCTTAAGCACGAAAATAACAAATTTTTTCAGAGAGATAAGCAGCTTTGTTTGCAAATTTGCTAGTCGTATTGTATATGCTATGCACTAAATTCATTGCAGTTAAGCGTTCTTAGCCGGTCGAAGTGGCCGTGCGGTTCTAGGCGCTGCAGTCTTGACCAGCGACACCGGTACGGTCGCAGGTTCGAATCCTGCCTCGGGCATGGATATGTGTGATGTCCTTAGGTTAGTTAGGTTTAACTAGTTCTAAGTTCTAGGGGACTAATGACCTCAGCAGTTGAGTCCCATAGTGCTCAGAGCCATTTGAACCATTTAAGCGTTCTTAACTGTCTTTGCCTCATTTCCATCTAAACAACTATTTGTTTTTTGTCTGTTAACTAAACGCATCAACTAATCAACTCAAAAATTGCTAAATGTACGAGCCACACAATTCTTTGGTTTTCGCTGCTTTGTATTATGATCCCAATTGGCTGTGGCATCACGATACCGTTTTGCGGCCTTGTCTCTAGATGGTGTTGGTTCCAAACTTTGTGTTCAGTGGAAGCCTTCAGTGGCGTGTGGCATTCCCACTCATTCTGTTTCCAACTGTGGAAGTGTGCTGCACACTGGATAGCACGGACAATGCTCAGTATAATAAAAATTTGGTCTCCTTCTTACTCCACGGAGAACCATGGTGTAATGTACATCTACGAATACTGGTGATTGAAATTTCATGAGAAGATCCCATCGCAACGAAAAACGCCGCTCGGACTGTCAACACAACTTGTAACGCTGCGCTAGTGCACACGATACTGATTAAAGCCTGTACTATGGTAAGTTGACGGGCTTCACCTTATGAGAAAGGATTTTTGTATAGAAATTGACCGCGTGTACCTGAATGGAGGCAAATCAGACTTACACCCACTCTGTAATAACAATGATACGTCAAGAAAGTCCGAAATGCAACTACACGTCAGGACGGACAAGAAACAACACAGAAGATGCTACCAATTTGTTAATAATACGGTCGCCAGCCTAATTAGGCATTAACTGAGTTTCTTCCCTGTACAAGTTGATGTACGTTCAAGCAAAACAACACGTAGTAACACACCATAATATGGTAAATTTAGAACCAGAAAATCTATTGAACTGATAATTTCACTTTCTGTACTGATAGGGATAAACCATAAATACATAACACTACACTATAATGTTTACTACAAAACTTCGTACTGTCTATTGATCTGATTAAAATCGGGCATAGGTTACCCTAGAAATAGCACTTTCGAAACACACACACAATGTCAATTTTGATAAAGGTAAAACACTGATAAATTTTGGTTTTTTATATTGACTTTAACTTTGCTGATCAAGTAAGTCTAGAACACTTCAGAATTCAAATGAATAAAAAAGAGGGGGGGGGGGGGACCCTGAAACTGTTATGATCACTTATTAAAAAATTCGATTACTGAAATCATTATGTGCTCAAGATTTCCAATATATTAGTTACTACTCTTTTCATTTTATTTCCTGCTCATTTAATTACCATTATATCTGTCTCGAAATGATTAAAGTTCACTACTAAATCAATATCAAAATTATCTTCCAACTTTGTCAGACCTTTGTTATTCGTCTATTAGTTCATTAACAAAAAAGTTCTTTAAACATCATTCTAACATAGCTAGGTCTGCAGGTAATTATTATTAACATAAACTTTAATTCTTCATTTCGGGACACTCGGATTGCACAACACTTGGAAAGGACCCTGGCTCGGTTAGTTGTGAGGATAATTAAATGATAGGACAGTTCTGGTAAAATTTAAGTTGTTATTGAACAGTATGGAACAAAAGTAACACTGGTCCACACGAATACAGTACTAAAAGTTTCAACCTGTTCGTATCGATGCGGCGGTTGGCGGGCGGCGAGATGGCGAGGCACAGAGCACACATACAACCACAGCTATGGCTCTTGACGTACCGGCACTTTATTTCTTCATAGCGTCGCAATACTTTTCCATTTAGTGCCTATGGAATTTTGCCATGCTGTATAAGCGTCGGAATGGCACATCCGAGGCTCAATGAAACTACGTCTTCCAGGAGAGCCTCCTCGATCCAGAACGTGTTGCTCAGACCAATGCCCAACTCCGACTACCACTGCTGAGCCCGTTATGCCGTGCAGCGCCCGTGTGCATTTTCCCGCGCTCACCTGTCATCCACCTTTTACCGCTCCCCTACAGACAGGGTATTCACCAGAGGTTTTGCATTCTACATATCCTAACACACTGCCTACGTATGGACCAGGCGCACAATTACAATTTTAAACATGTTACAATAGATTCAACGTT
Source organism: Schistocerca piceifrons (assembly GCF_021461385.2). Lineage (NCBI taxonomy): Eukaryota > Metazoa > Arthropoda > Insecta > Orthoptera > Acrididae > Schistocerca > Schistocerca piceifrons. Next base: position 109,281,979 of record NC_060138.1, on the reverse strand, counting down.
TGTTACACTTCAATTCTATTACAATATTGCTTGAAATTTGACATAAACATTAATATTCACATTGAAAATTGTTTACAGTTTCTATAACATAATGGCATGAAACAAAGAAAAAGAAATGAAATCGGAACATCGATTACACTAATTTATCGAAAAATCAGAAAAAAATGTTATTTGTATAATAGTACAGCGTTGTTGTTGTTACAAACTGGCACTGCTAACAAGGGAACCTCGCCATCGCACCCCCTTCAGATTTAGTTATAAGTTGGCACAGTGGATAGGCCTTGAAAAACTGAACACATATCAATCGAGAAAACACGAATAAGTTATGTGGAACTATGAAAAAATAAGCAAAATATACAAACTGAGTAGTCCATAATGAGGACAAGCAACATCAAGGACAATGTGTGCCCAGGAGCGCCGTGGTCCGCGGAACGAGAGGTCCTTGGTTCAAGTCTTCCCTCGAGTAAAAATTTTACTTTATTTATTTTCGCAAAGTTATGATCTGTCCGTTCGTTCATTGACGTCTCTGTTGACTGTAATAAGTTTAGTGTCTGTGCTTTGCGACCGCACCACAAAAGCGTGCGACCGTGCGATTAGTAGACGATTAGTAGCACTTATTACAGTCAACAGAGACTTCAATGAACGAACGGACAGATCATAACTTTGCGAAAATAAATAAAGTAAAATATTTACTCGAGGGAAGACTTGAACCAAGGACCTCTCGCTCCGCAGCTGCTCACGCTAACCTCGGGACCACGACGCTCCTTGGCTCATAGTGTCCTTGATGTTGCCTATCTTACACATGGACTACTCAGTTTGTATATTTTGCTTATTTTTTCGTAGTTCCACACAACTTCTTCCTGTTTTCTCGATTGATCTGTGTTCAGTTTTTCAAGGCCTATCCACTGTGCCAACTTATAACTAAATCTGAGGGGGGTGCGATGGGGAGGTTCCCTTGGAAGAGTATCCTACGACTTCCACATCGCTGGCAACGGGTAATACACAATGCTGGTGACTACTTTGAAGGTCAGTAAAACTTTGAAACACGTATCTATTTTGTACGAGCTGTAAATAAATAGTTGCCACTATTAAAGTTCAAACCCTCGTATGAGGGGCATTGTCTGTTGCTTGACATGGCCGACAGGAACATACTTCAATCAGTGAAGTGATGAGAGTTCGTGATTTTATCACAGATATGACATTCATCATAGATTATGTTTTTTTATCAATTGCCTCGTAGCTCACTTAGAGCGATTTATTGAAAGTTAAGGTAATTCTAAGGTGATTTTGTGAATGTTAAGACACAGTGCCTATAATGTTTGAAATGGACACGTGCGTGCTTATCATATGCACAGTTCCTTCATTTTTTATGTTTTGTGTTGGTTCCTGTATTATTTATAATAACCTCAGTGTAATAATGAGCATCAGCCATCGGCCCGTGCAACTGCTTGACGTATTTTGTTGAAATTCTCCAAGGATAGAGTACGGCTTTGACGGTTCCCACCTAAGCGCATTTGATCAATTAAATTTAATATTGTCTAAATTGTGTAAATAACCAACGTCCCGTTTGGCTTGTCTCACAAGCACAGTTGAATACTGTGTGCTCAGCCATCTCCGTCGGTAGCTTCCCACCTCTGTGCGATCACGCTTTTGCTTTAATTTATATAGTAGTGGCATTTTGCGCAGTGCTTCGCTGAGTAGTTCAGCGTGTCGATGCACGGAAAGGTCGTTTCCTAGAGTGTGATAACTCCCTTCACTTTTCTATAGTGTGAAAATTGATAGGTTAATGATGCGAGATCAACTAGAAATTTCAGTACGTATCAGTATCAATAATAGTGTAGACCAACCATTCAACAATATGATCAGTTATGCGATTTCAATTTGTAATAAAGTTTCCAGGCCGGCCGCGGTGACCGAGCGGTTCTAGGTGCTTCAGTACGGAACCACGAGGCTGCTACGGTTGCAGGTTAGAATCCTGCCTCGGGCCCCTCTCGATAGTCCAGTAGCAATACGAGCTTAGGCCTGAATAATGCTAGCGATCACCATCCATCTTAGTGAGTGCGTTGGTTTTGTGCGTGGGTCGCGCTATCCTTCGCATGCACTAGTGTTTTGTCGATAACCAAAAATCAGGGTCGTTTCTAGTAATCACATGATGAGATTCTCACGCACACTCAACCACACTGTTCAGTAGGGGAGGTATATAGATAAGAATAATAGTAAATACCACTAGTGAATCGCAAGCAAACAACCAAGCACCACAGGCACAAACGAACGAAAGACAGTTACCTCGTAACAAGACTCATTTTACCTTACACACAAATTGTGTGTATGTTTGTGCAATAAAAAGGGTGGTTTTCTGGCCACTTCATTCTCCTATGAATCCCTCGTACGTGTTTCGTTAACGCAATCACATTTTTACTGTTGTCCTAATTGCCCTGTCTTCTTTGTAGTGTCCAGACTGGCCTTCGCCCTATGACTTGTTGTGAGTAGAAGTACACACGTACGGTGGTGACTTCTCAAAACCCATAGCGACCTCTGTCGCCAACTTAATTGCACTCTAGGCAGTTAGTACTGGCGACGATCGTTTTCATGAATTGAAGTCCTCTGGGTGCACACTTGACGCAATGACAAATGAATATTCTGTCTAATATCGAAAGGTTGTTCGGCACCACGTTTTCCTGTTACGGGCATTTGCATAATTAATGTGAGCTTTTGGATTTCCAGCTCGCCCTGCAATTCCCTGCTTATGGAGCTGCCTTCATGCTGGTTTGATGCTTTAAGGGTTGGCAATTGCCGCATTCAATTCGACAGCGAAATTTGCAACTATCGTCCCCTTATTTTTCGTCAGAGTCCATTTTAATGACCATACGTTACGATCACTCAACACTCACTCCCGCTCTCCCTGAATGCGGTGTAAAACTTTGTAGACCTGTTAGCCAGTGGATGCAAGAAGATTTCAGAGATATATACCAAGAAACAGACGGAAAAGATGACAGTTTTCCAGTAAGAGAAATGATAAATTTCAGAGACTACTTGTATCATACAGATATGACTAAGTATGCAGACTGAAACAGTGAGTGAAAATTTGTACCATGGCTGGGAAACGAACCTGGGACGCCTACTAACTAGGCAGGTGTGCCGACCACTAAGCCACCTTGCCACAGCGGTTTACACAACTGCCTTTTGAGGCACCAAGCCCTTTGGTTGCTTTGGTTACCGATGCACGCGCTATCCGGCTACCGACAATTTGCCCACATTCGAATCCACTCAGCTCTGACATAATGCAGTCACAACTACACAGAATACTGTTTATACCACAACTGACGCTAGTATCGTATTGAAGGCAGTGCCCAGGTGCCGTTCGTCGTCGGATACAACAGCGCTATCTATAGTCTTGTCTAGCAATTGGATTTATGTTGAAGCAAGGATTTCTCTGGATGTTTCGGTACATTTCACTGCGGTTGTGTTAACCGTTGACTCACGAGACGTGGTCTCTGAGACTGATCGAAAATTTTCGAACTCATTCTTGATGCTGTGGTCTACAGGAAAGTAGTATCACACGAAAGTTGTGAACTAATCAATGAGGATTTGCAGAAAATATATGCTTGGTGTAATGACTGGCAGTTATCTCTCAATATTAGTAACTGCAACCTACTACGTGTAACACGTAACCCCATTAATGTATGAGTACGAAATTAATGATCAGTCTTTGGAAGCGGTAACATCAGACAAGTGGGTGTGACTATTCGAAATGATCTCAAATGGAATGATCAGATTACACAAGTAACGGGTAAGGCGAACTCTAGATTGAGGTTTATTGGTATAATCTTGAAGCCATGCAGTCCTTCAACAAAAGAAATAGCTTACAATACGTTAGTTCGTCGTCTTAGAGTATTCTTCGTCTGTATGGGACCCTTACCATTTGGGTCTGATTCAAGAGATTGAGAAGGTCCAAAAAAGAGCGGCAAGATTCGTGACTGGTACATTTAGCCATCGCGAGAGCGTTACAAATCTCATAGAAGGGTTGTAGTGGGAGACACTTGCAGATAGACGACACGCCAAAGAGAAGGAGCTGCTGACTAAATTCAGAAATACAATCTTCGCCGAGGATGTAGAGCATATATTATTACCACCAACTTTTAAAATCGCGTAATGATCGTCATTCAAAGATAAGGGAAATAAGAGCTCGTACTGAGGCGTTCAGACAGTCTTTTTCTCTCGCGCGATCCGCGAGTGGAACAGAGGGGGGGGAAATATGACTTTGGCGCGAATTGTGCCCTCCGCTACACACCGCTTGGGGGCCAGCGGAGTATATATGTAGATGCAGATGTAGAGGGTAATTTCTAGTGGATTGCTTCTATACCTCCACTACTTTCATTAAATAGCCACCCCTACAATATTTTGTTGTTGGTTGCATTATCGCCTTCTTTATTTGTTGTTGACATGTTACTATCAAGTGTTGCAGTCTGCTAGACCGTTGGTTGGTTGGTGCTTTGGGGAACTAGACCAGACAGCGTGGTCATCGGTCTCATCGGATTAGGGAAGGATGGGGAAGGAAGTCGGCCGTGCCCTTTCAGAGGAACCATCCCGGCATTTGCCTGGAGTGATGTAGGGAAATCACGGAAAACCTAAATCAGGATGGCCGGACGCGGGATTGAACCGTCGTCCTCCCGAATGCGAGTCCAGTGTTGCTAGACAGTGCTTCGATAACTACTTACCTGTCTTCTTCAGTACCATACTAAATGTATTTGCAGGAACGTGTCAGTTTTAACTACCCTAAGTTTGATAAAGCTGTTACTCAGGGGATGGAAGAAGATGTCAGTGATATACGAGGGTTATTTGGAAAGTAAGAAACGATCGGTCGCGAAATGGAAACGACAGTGAAAATCCGATGATGTTTTGCACAGGTGTGCTGGGCAGTGCCTCTAGTATGACCGTCGATAGCGTTACGTCTTTCTTTGTAGTTCTAAGCAGACAGGGAGCACATAAAGATACCTAGAACAATAGTGTCTCCCTCCAAGTACGAGGACCTCGTGAGAACTTTCGCCTGAAGCTATGAAACATTACACAACTGTCGTGCGTTCTCTTCTTCAAGACAATTCTCAGCCGCATTCTGCAGGGGCAATGAAGATGCTCCCGCATCGTTTTCAGTTGGAAATGTTTGATTACCCACAATACATCCCGTAATTGTCTCCCTCTGAGTTTCATCTCTGCTCACATGAAGCGCTGACCATGTAGAGAACATTTTGGCACAGACAACGAGCTGTAGGCCAGCGTAGAGAATTGGCGGAAAGCACTGACGGCTGCCTTCTATAACGAAGGTATTGGAAAGTTAGTGCAACGCTTCGACAAACGCCTAAGTCGCATCGGCGACTATGGAGATAAGTAACTGGAAGTTGTATCTAACGTTTGCTAATAAAACAGTTTTGATTTTCACTGTGTTTCCATTTCGCGACCTATCGTTCCTTACTTTCCAAGTAGCCCTCGTGCACCAATAAATAGACGGAAAGGATGACTGTTTTCCAATAAATGAAATGACACAATTTTAGGTACCTTACAGGTCTTATATAGATACGATTTTATGTATATAGATTGAAATGGCAGGTGAAAATTTGCACCAAGGCCCTGAATCAAACCCCTGTCTGCTGCCTACTAGGCAGGTACGTTAGCCACTAAGCCACCTAGCCGCAGCGGTTCACACAACTGCACGGATTATTGGGGCATGCCTCCTTCCTCGATCACCACCGCCCCAGTTTACTTTGAATTCCCCCTTGCACACGAAAATAATTTCTGAGGCTCTCCATGTTCTGGAATAGCACTTCAACATCGATTTAAATGGGGTATCCAGCCTGAAACATGGGTGTAGGTGCTTAAACAAATGAAATGCCCCTATTTCAGAGATATGATTTTATGTACATTGAGTGAAGTGGCGAGTGAAAATTTGTACGAAGACCAGAAATCGAACCCGAGATGGGAGGTGTGGCAGGGTAATTCATGCAATTGTACAAATCGCTGTGCCAAAGTGGCTTAATGGCTAGTGCACTTGCCTAGTAAGCAAGAGAACCTGGTTCAATTCCTGGCGTTGGGACGGATTTTCGCTTGCAGCTTCAGTCCATATACGCAGTTTTCCAGTAGCCAGTGATCCCATTTCTAACAGCGGAGGATCGTTCTGAAGAACATCATGACAGTTGAGATGGGGGACCTTTCTGTTTCTCCAACAAAAAATGGTTCAAATGGCTCTGTGCACTATGGGACTCAACATCTATGGTCATCAGTCCCATAGAACTTAGAACTACTTAAACCTAACTAACCTAAGGACATCACACAACACCCAGTCATCACGAGGCAGAGAAAATCCCTGACCCCGCCGAGAATCGAACCCGGGAACCCGGGCGTGGGAAGCGAGAACACTACCGCACGACCACGAACTGCGGACTATCTCCAACAAAAAGCTTAAAGTGTTAATTAAAACCAAGTGTGTTCTGAGTAGTGATAAAGAAAATTGTAGATCCCAGTATTGAATGTCTATTTCTCAGACTTTCCTTTTGTACCGTTCGATGTCAATCTTTACGTGCAATCTGAAATCATATAATTTCGTTTTATCTGAAAAGTTACTTGTTACAGAGATACTATAATTTTGGAGAAATTAAAATTCAGTTCTCGATCAGTTCCTTGACATGTACTATTCAAACAACTGCACAGGAGTGCGTGATTTTGTGTGACGAAATGTAAAATACTTCAGGGTTTATTTAGTGCCACAAAATCACCAACTAGTGATTAAAAATCACATCAGTAGTTGTAATAGTAGCTGTTGTGCAGTTTAAATTAATTTGCGCCTTAAATCTTGTTTTAAACTCAGGGTTCTCAGAGACCCCCCTCCCAACCTCGTAGTACACGTTACAGAAACGTCACCTGTTGAGCTGAGGGTCAAGGCCGATGACTATAATGTCAGCTGCAGAGAAGCAGTGACACGATTATTGTTCACCAGACCAGACGAGATTATAATGTGCTCGCTGTGAGATACGCTTGCTGTATCTGTGGACGAACACCGGTCACTGTGCCGATATTCACTGTGCCGATATCCGGGCTGCTTCGGAGAAGTATCGATAATTGCGGAATTAGTTATGGAATACCTCGACCGGGCTGCGGAAGCTGTACGGGTTTGAACAGCCGCGCTGCAATGTCGCGCGACACAATGGGTGCGGATGGTGGCAGGTCGACCCGAGGGGCTCGCAGAATAAAAAGCGCGTATTGTTGCCGCGAGGGAGGAAGGGTGGGTGGGGGGAGGGATGGAGGGAGGCGCACTTGTTAATTACAACTCCCAGGCGGGGGCTAATTAGCAGGCAGCGCGGGTATCGGCCGGGTCACCCGCCACCTCTGCTTTGTCTTCCCCCCTTGCAGCCCGTCCTCCACAAGGTGATCATCGGCTGTGATGTGCGCGCGCCCTTGTTTCCGTCTGCGGGTGATGAGCCACAGTCACTGCTCTCACGTCGCTATCAGCGACTCTGCAAGACCACATATTAAAGGTGGACGTCATATGGCACGTCGTTCAGCTTCATCTTTACCAGGAGTCGATAGGGAAGAGGAAGGGGATTCATTAATAGAATCACAATGCAGAAGAGTTCTGGAAGGTTTAATTAAATAAGGCAGAAGGGGTGGATAACATTCCATCGGAATTTCTAAAATAATTGGGGGAAATGGCAATAACACGATTTTTCACATTGGCGTATGTAAAACGTATAAGACAAGCGATATACCATCAGACTTTCGGAAAAACGACATCTACAAAATTACGAAGACAACAAGAGCTGACAAGTGCGAGAATTATTGCACGAGCAGCAAAACAGTTCATGCATACAAGTGAAATGAAATGGAAGTGAGCGTTTGGGGCCACTGGCCGGAAGGCCCCTTGCGGGGCAGGTGCGGTCGCCTTGGTGCAGGTCTTATTACATTCCGCTACATTGGGCAACCTGCGCTCCGGATGGGGATGAAATGATGATGAGGACAGCGCAACACCCAGTCCCTCAGCAGGGAACATCCCCGACCGAGCCGGCAATCGAACCCGGGCCCGTAGGACTACAATCCGTCACGCTGACCACTCAGCTGTTGGGGCGGACAGAGAAACGAAATGACTGTATGGCAATGATGGCCGGCAGTCACCGATTCAAGAAGCTCGGCCGGCGAGGTGTAAGCCGTATTTTGTTGACGCCACGACTATAAACTGGGCGACTTGCTTGTCGATGATGATGAGTGACAACGACAATACAAACCACAGTCCCCGAGCTGAGAAAAAAATCCGATCGGGAATCGAACCTGGGTCCGCTGCATGACAGACACGATGACCACGCAGCTAATTGAGCGGACGCGCATTCAGTTTGCTGGCAAGAGTAATATACGGAAGAATGGAATAGTAATTTGAGGATCTGTTAGATAACCACAAGTTGGGCTTGACGAAAGGTAATGGTACGAGAGAAGCTACCGTGACCTTGCGGTTGATGATGAAAGCAAGACTGAAAAAAATCAAGCCGCGTCCATAGGTACTGTCGATCTGGAGAAAGCATTCGTCAATATTAAATGGTGCAAGATGTTCGAAATCCTGTAAAATATGGGTAACGTATAGCGAAAGACAGGTGACATACAATACATTCAAGAACCAAAACGGTACAGTGAGAGTCGAAGAGCAAGAACAAAGTGCACGGAATAAAGAGAGTGTAAACCAGGGATGCAGTCTTTCGCCCCTAATATTCAGTGTATACGTCGAAGAAGCAATGACGGAAATAAATGAAAGATTCATGACAGTGATTAAAATTCAAAGTGAAAGGTCTGAAGTGTATGGGTTGTCTGGGTAGAACGGTTGCACTTATTCTATTAGATACAGTTCTACATCTACATCTACATTGATACTCCGCAAGCCACCCAACGGTGTGTGGCGGAGGGCACTTTACGTGCCACTGTCATTGCCTCCCTTTCCTGTTCCAGTCGCATATGGTTCGCGGGAAGAACGACTGTCTGAAAGCCTCCGTGCGCGCTCTAATCTCTCTAATTTTACATTCGTGATCTCCTCGGGAGGTATAAGTAGGGGGAAGCAATATATTCGATACCTCATCCAGAAACGCACCCTCTCGAAACCTGGCGAGCAAGCTACACCGCGATGCAGAGCGCCTCTCTTGCAGAGTCTGCCACTTGAGTTTATTAAACATCTCCGTAACGCTATCACGGTTACCAAATAACCCTGTGACGAAACGCACCGCTCTTCTTTGGATCTTCTCTATCTCCTCCGTCAGACCGATCTGGTACGGACGGAGGAACTATGAAAGCGCAAACAAATCAGTGACACACGAACATACACTTCATTGCACTGCAGTGCTTAACTAAAGTTGTACAGCAACTCTTTGGATTTGATTGCGGTCAGATAGAATTAAGTGCGCATTACTGAACACATTGCAACAAGACCATGTCTGTCGTGGGCCCCACACTGTCAGTCGCTTTAGTAAACACTTGGCCCTATGTGAAGCCTATAGGCGACTCCACTTGTAGACCAAGTCTTGCAGGCTGGTCTCTACCACGAACTGTAGCTACGGACAGCAACCCTTTAGCTCCGTCCTAGAACTATCGTACGCCAACCCCAGTTGCTACCTGCGGCCGCAGCTTACCACAACGCGGAAGTCCATCTCATTGGCGGCGGCGCGGAGATTGCTGATTGGGCAGCGTTTGTGGTTGGCGGCGAACTTCAAAGTGCCGCCCGAGGTGCTAATCGGAAACACTCAGTAAGCCAGCTCGGTCACATCCGTTGACGCGGACACAACAATATCAGTGTTAAGATTCGCTGATGATGTTGCTATGCTCAGTGATATTGAAGAAGAATTACAGGACCTGCTCAGTGAAATAAACAGAGTAATGAGTACAGAATATGGATGAAAGTAATGAGCAGCATAAATGATAACAACGAGAAATTTAACATCATAATTGATGATCCCAAAGTGAACGTAGTTAAGGAATTCTGCTACCTAGGCAGCAAAATAACCCAAGATGAACGGAGCACGGAGAACATAAAAAGCGGACTACACTGTCAAAAAAGGGCATTCCTGGCCAAGAGAAGTCTATTAGTATAAAACGTAGGTTCTAATTCGAGGAAGAAATTTCTGACAATGTACTTTTGGAGCATAGAACTGTATGGCGGTGAGGCATGGACTGTGGGAAAACAGGAACACGAGAGAATAGAAGAATTTGAGATGTGGTCCTGGAGAAGAATGTTGAAAATAAGGCGGACTGATAAGGTAAGTTGTGAGGAGGTTGTCTGGAGGATCGTAGAAGAAAGTAATATGTGGAAAACACTGACAAAAAGAAGGGAGTGGGTGACAGGACTCCCGTTAAGACATCAGGGAATAACTTCTGTGATACTAGAGGACATCAGGGAATAACTTCTGTGATACTAGAGGAAGCTGAAGAGGCTAAAAACTGGAGGGAAGAGAGAGACTGGAATACATCCAGCAAATAACGGAGGACGGCGGTTGCAAGTGCAACTCTGAGATGAAGAGGTTGGCACAGGAGAGCAATGTCTTGGCGGGCCGCATCATGGTCGTCAGAAAATTTATGACTAAAAAAAAAGGCACACACTGCAAATAACTCAGATGGGCGTCGGAGAGGATATTTTTTGTACCATATATTACATATCTACCTTTATATAAAATGTAGTAGTAGTGTGCAACCGGTTGCCTGACTATTACATTTTATATAATTGAATACACGGTTGCTGAGCGCACAGCCATAAAATGTTTAAAATATCTACATTTACATTATGCAAGCTACATTAGGATGGGTACCGGAGGGAACTTTGTGTTCTACTGCCACTTTCCTCTTTTCCTATTCTAGTAGTTAATGAAACTTCCTGGCAGATTAAAACAGTGTGCCCGACCGAGACTCGAACTCGGGACCTTTGCCTTTCGCGGGCAAGTGCTCTACCATCTGAGCTACCGAAGTACGACTCACGCCCGGTCCTCACAGCTTTACTTCTGCCAGTATCTCGTCTCCTACCTTCCAAACTTTACAGAAGCTCTCCTGCAAACCTTGCAGAACTAGCACTCCTGAGAGAAAGGATACTGCGGAGACATGGCTTAGCCACAGCCTGGGGGATGTTTCCAGAATGAGAATTTCACTCTGCAGCGGAGTGTGCGCTGATATGAAACTTCCTGGCATATTAAAACTGTGTGCCCGACTGAGACTCGAACTCGGGACCTTCGCCTTTCGCGGGCAAGTGCTCTACCATCTGAGCTACCGAAGCACGACTCACGCCCGGTCTCACAGCTTTACTTCTGCCAGTATCGTCTCCTACCTTCCAAATTTTACAGAAGCTCTCCTGCGAACCTTGCAGAACTAGCACTCCTGAGAGAAAGGATACTGCAGAGACATGGCTTAGCCACAGCCTGGGGGATGTTTCCAGAATGAGATTTTCACTCTGCAGCGCGGTGTGCGCTGATATGATATGTAGTTAATGGTTTGCGCGAAAAACGACTGCTGATAAGCCTCCATGTGAACTCGAATCTCTCTAATTTTACCTTCAGTCTTTTCTTCGAGATATGCGTACGAGGAAGCTGTCTCTTCTAGGAACGTACGCTCTCGTAATTTTAACAGTAAGTCACAAAATGATGCAAAGCGATTCTCTTGCAACGTTTAATACGAAATAGTAATGCTTGTGTTATCAATAAGTACGGTGCATGTCACAAGGAACATTGAGTTGTACTCGTTGATAACATAGGTACTGCTATTTCGTATTTATTCGCCGATATCAGGACCTCGAGTTTCAATAGATATGTACTTCCTGTACGGGAATACATGTAACGTACCAGTACAGGTTGACACAGATACGGCGAGATATCGATGCTCGGATTGGTTCGTGATTCGTGCACGGATAGCCGAAGAGCACCGGACGAATGCGGTCAGTTGGGTAGAAAGATTAGCGATACACTACATGTACCGCGACGGCGAAAAGGAAACCCTCGATTTGTGGCAATACATGATCGACGAGTTCCTGGTGTTAACGAACAGAACGGAATACCGGAACCTTTTTGCTAACTATTTGGGGTCGTCATTCATGGACCGACAGCCCAGCTGGCGTGTGCCGGGTGTGATATGAAACTGACTTGCAGACGTTATGTTTCCACGATTCCCCTACGGTAACAAAAGCAGTCTCTGACTGTGTGTGGCGGCCCCGTACGCTCCGACGGTTGATGACTGTCCACGGCAATGACGACCACCTCTTACCGGCCGCCCGCTTCGGTAAGGCGATCCCAGTGGTTAAGATGGTCCTTTTTAGTTCAAATTATCAGCATAATTTCTGGCGTATGGCTCCCTTGTTTTTGTTGCTACTTATACAAAAAAAAAAAAAAAAAAATATGATGGTGCAGTAAAGTGGTAGGAGGGAAGAGACATCGTGGCTAGGCCTCGGAATTCGACTCCTACCCGCCTTGCCATTGGTCGGCAGCCCGGGTTAGATTTCCGGGCGATGCATTTGTTTTTAATTCATTGTTCCGCTTCCGTATACAAGAGGTATAAATAAGAAATACAGTAATCGATTCTGTCATAAGACGGACAAAAACCTCTATTTTTTCAATTAATAACAAAAAGAAAGATAAAACAAAATAAAATAAAAAAGTGATGTACTGGACGGAGTACCAATTCTGGACTCAGGTTCGGTTTCTCCTGTTATCAACTTTCGGTTTCCATTTTATTTTAGACAGGAAAAAAAGTCGATACAGCACTTTCCCAAGAAAGGCAAAGGTAAAAGAAAAATAAAAGATAATAAGAAAGACAAAAGTGGTAAGCTTTGAGCTCTGTAAACATAAATTCGAGTGATCGAGTCCACCCCGCTCCATATTTTCTTTAAATGTCATATTGCAAAAAAAAAAAAAAAAAAAAAAAAAAAAAAAAAAAAAAAAAAAGGAAGGAAAAAGAAGGAAAAAGAGCTTAAGGAGGCCTCTCTCGTATAGCAGGAAATCTGGGTTCGAGTTCTTCTCCTTCTAAAATTTTCATTGTCGTCATTCATATATGCAGCCAATGGTGATTCATATTCAGAATTGCTAATACATTTTCTGTGACGCATCTGCTCAGTACCTCCGTGCCGCTTTTGCACTCACTAAGTGCACCCGTAACGAAATGCGCTACCCTTCTCTACTTCCTCCACCGGTCCTATCTAGTAAGGAACCCAACCCAAGTATTAGTCGAGCAATGGTTTTATAAGCTATCTCTTCCACTGAATCTGACACCCGTTTTATCTGCCATTAATTTTATATGGTCTTTCCATTTTAAATCACTCCGTACGTATTCTCTTTCCTATTTTATGGACGTGACTACTTCCAATGATTGTTCTGCATTCGTATAATGATACAATAATGGGTCTGTCACCAATTTATCTGGTGTACGTTGAATTTGTTCAAGTTGAGAGCTAACTACCGAACCCTGTCCCAAGAGTTGATCCTTTGCAGGTTCTATCATTGCGATTCTTCTATATGCGTACAAAAGCCTCGCGGAATTTCTGACGTTATGCGCTAGGTGATTTCATATATAATGTGAACAGCAATGTTGCTCTAACACCCCTTTGGGTTAGGTCGGAACTTATTTTTACGCCTAAAGATATCCCCAGTTCTGAACGATGTGTTGTGTTCTTTTTGTGAGAAACTCTTCAGCCCATTCAGACAGCTCCTCTGATTCCCATGTGCCTCTGTTTTGATCGTCAAAACGTGATCTTCCGTAGGACATTCGACCTCTTCTTGACACGCTTCTTAAAAGCTTACCACAAGTGGACTTGGATACCCTCCACCCCCCCCCCCCCCTCCTGCCCACTTCTGACAGAAGTTACGTTGCACAGAGACGGTGAGAACATGAGAGAGATCGCGCCTGCGCCACTGGGCCAGTCTGCGGATGGGAGAAGCCGACCAGTTAAAACCGATACCGATATTTTAGTTCCGAATAAACAGTAGTTTTCAGGATTTGTTTGGTCTCGGTTTTTGCAGGTATTTTTACCTTTTACTGATAAAGCAGGTATAAAACCGATATATCAGTCTGCCATAGTAGTGGTGGTAATACTGTTGGTTTTTGAATTGTACCTTTCTTTTCAGAAATAATTTTCGTACGAAGTTCTGTGGCTTCTAAAAGATTGCTATCGTCTTTGAGTGATACTGTTTTTGGTGAAAGGCATCAACTTACAGACCAACGCTGTGGTATCGATAGCTACGATGTCACGGCGTAAATACAAGTTCTAAAGTTGGCACGACATACACCGACGACAGCGCACTCTAGCCGAAGCGGGGGAACTCTACGAGCTCCGCTCCAGATTCAGTCCAAGAGCAGACGGCCGAGACACTTCGCTTCAGGTTCGCACCTACGTGCTAAGTTATGTATGCCTCTGTAAATATTCATGCACGAGTAAACCACTTTTACTCACTCGCAGTACCGACGTGTCTTGCGTCACCTGCTCCTACTCGCTTCCTTCATCCGGCCAACCTTTCAGTTTTCAGGAGCAGACCCACGCGCCGCCTTCCAGACGGGGTACAAAAGACGCATTATTGAACGATCATTTTTTGAAGAGATTGGACAATAAATATTTGCCAATGGATTAATTCATTATTGAAATTTTAACAATTTTTATGTAACTGTTGCTCGCAAATATTTATTTGGCCTTCTATCCAAATTGTTCGTTGGATTTTTTGAATAAGTATTTTTGGTTTTATCAGTACAAAATTTAATGTATTCAAAATCCCATTTAAAAGTGATTCATATTTACCAAAAAACGTGTTTTTGTTCGAAATTGTTAGAGAGAGATGAGTCATAGAATTTTATACAGAATCTTATTGTTTGTCTGTCATTTATCTGTCATTTCTATCAAATAATAAAATATAAAGGAAGTTATGACAACTGTAATAATTCTTTCATATTTAACAAAAAAAAATGGAAAGTAGGTGAACTACTGCTTGTGTCTACATAATATGCCTTTGTCTCTTCCAAGTCCGTGAAAACGAACAACCTAACACGAAAAATAGAGTTTTCCATCCTCAGTTTTTACCCTTTAATACTGATTACCCGTAATGATTAAATAGAGATATGACCCTCACTTACACATGATTTTTGAGCGGAGATTTAAAAAAATTATTATCAGTAGCAGAATGTTGATAAATGTTTTGTAGTATTCAGCCCGTCATCACCTTTTGAGGAAGGCAACGGATGGTAGACAGGCTAAGTTTTCTTGTACTTACCTATTTTATATGATATTTTGATACTGTGTGTCTTGAAACATAAATACAAAAGTGTAGGGGAGAGCAGAGATTTCAGTGTATACCTTCAAACAAAGAATTAATCACGTGATTTTACTTTTTGTCCGGCTCACAGAACATTATGACAACGTTCCTACTGTGTCTTAACAACTACGAGAATTTGCTCAATTAATATATCTACAAGAATGTACTTTGACCTGTCACGAATCAAAAATTCCACTACACACTGCCGCTGTCCAACAGTTGTGTGACTTTTATTTTTTTGTGTGCATTAGGAGATAAAGAGCATGTGAAACGAAGAAAGGAAAGGTCACTATACTAATGAAACATCTATCCGACTCGAAAATAGCAGTTGATTAACAATTTAAGAATTATTATTTACTTATTTATTTATTGAGAGGGAAAATACGTAAATGCTGCACCTGTTGATAACGTGCTTTGCAGGGTAGTACTTACTGTTCGTGTAGTAACGCGATACCATTAGTAAGTGGGTAACATTACGCTCATGACATCTTTCTTGTGTACATTGTTTTTCGCTTGACTGTCCTCGCTGATTTTCTGTTGTTTCCTAGCCGTCCTGAAGAAACGCATTCCCGCCTGATCACATAAGCGCGACCCTACCAAACGCCAGCACGCGCGTAGCGTGTGTGTGATGTGGGGCGGGGCCGTGATTTAGCAATTTCGCTTTGTTCCGCTTTTGAGGGTAGCAGTCACGCCTCGGTTGGCATTGCGCAGAGCCAGCGAAACGAGTAACGTTTATCCACCCTCTCCACCCCCTCCCTATTCGTCCCAGCCGCACAGCTCCATACCCCACTCCGCCGTCCTCACCGCTGCGGAATTATTTACATTTAAATGTTCCGGTGAATGCCAGGTTCACAAACCGTGAGCTGTATAATGACTGCCACCCGATGCGCCACCGACAGATGTTGTCGTATGCAAATGTCTAAATCTAAATAAATACCTCTCGCGCATGCAGGTCACGGGGAAAAAACGTCTGGTGCATAATAAAAGAGGAAACGCGCAATTTATCTGTCTCAATAACATGAATATTGTAGCTTAGAAACACAACTGTACATCGATAAAAAAAGGACGAACATGCATTCCTGTTTACATGTTTGTTGTTTTCAGATAATTAGTACAACCACTTACTTGTTTTGCGTTTCTCTAATACTTTAATCACTGTAAATCGATACATTTCCATTTTATATGCTTAAAACTGTTACAGCTACATGTTTTTTTTTTTTCGAAAATTGTAGCACGTTGTAAAGAAGCAGCCACGATGAAAAACCGGCTGAACCAACCAGGCTTTCGCTCCCACGAACTTGAAAGCATTAGAAAAATTAATCCAGATTGACGCGACAAGATTTGAATCATTCCCTTGCCAATTACGAACCTGTATCAAGTGCATCAACACATTTCTTAGCACTTTTAATCTTTATTTTGAACACTTATTCACTAAGCTAAAATTGTCTCACAAATAACATTAGAAATCGTCGACGTCTTCTTCGACATCCTTCCAAATACGTTTACGTAAGGTATTCGGGGAGTTACTTAGAATGACACTCTAGTTTAGGTTATT
Source organism: Schistocerca piceifrons (assembly GCF_021461385.2). Taxonomy (NCBI): domain Eukaryota; kingdom Metazoa; phylum Arthropoda; class Insecta; order Orthoptera; family Acrididae; genus Schistocerca; species Schistocerca piceifrons. The sequence continues at coordinate 109,265,134 of NC_060138.1, read as the reverse complement.
AAACCTCCGTACCTTACATAAGCACCCCACACTAAAAATTATGATACTTCCAAAGTACATGATGTGACATGATTCGTATTTACGTGAAACCTTCGATGTATGTGCATCATTTGATAAAAAGATGCAAAGGTCGAACTTCCGTGATGAAAAAGTCGTAGCAATGCTTTATATATTCCACCTTCTTTCGTATACATTACACATTCTATGAATTACGAAATTATGACAACAAGTTTAGTTCAGATTCATTTCAGCTATTGTTGACACGAGAGCTAAAACAGTTACATTCATGCTCCAAGTAGGTTTTGAAGTGGATAAAGAGGCCTTTAGAACAAGTCAGTTTCTTACTTAGTTTCTAGCGGAGCTCTTTCCAGCTGTTCTTTAACTCCGCAGAAAACTGAACAAATATTTTTCGAACAAAATTTTGGAAAATACAAATAGAGAAATATTACACAAATTCCTATCTAATTCAGCGGTTGCTTATATTCTATCGGATTCATTCTACAGGAACTATGTTAGTTAGCACTTCACATAATCAAACCAGAAGTATGGCGACAGTACGATTGTCAGCAAACATATTTCCATCACGTCAACTTAAGAGGCAAAGTTTAATACTTACTTAATTTAGATTATGACACCAAGTGAAAATTCAAAACGTTAACTATAGGAATATTTTAACAAGTTAGTAACTTCTGCAGTCGTTAGAAACACGTATTTTAAGTTGTTATGAATCATTCACCCATCAGTCATAAATGTCACATAGATCACTTATTATGATTCTAGGCACTTCAATCCGGAACCGCGTGACTGCTACGGTCGCAGGTTCAAATCCTGCCTCGTGCATGGGTGTATGTGATGTCCTTAGGTTAGTTAGGTTTAAGTAGTTCTAAGTTGTAGAAGACTGATGACCTCAGATGTTGATTCCCATACTGCTCAGAGCCATTTGAACCATATGAACTTATTATGATTGTGGAACTCGTATTAGCATAATAAATGATTTTTGGTCCTAGCTGACAAATACATAATTGATAACTATTGCCAAATAAATCAGCCGTGAAACTCACGATAAACATCACTGTGATCCATAAGTTTCTACACAGAGAGTTCCTTGTAGAAAAATTCTAGCGAAGGGGCAGTTCTGTTTCAGCCTGTTTGTATTGAAAATTAGTTCACCGCATGTATTAATGAAAAATACATTATTTTATGTTCACAATTATATCTCTGTGCCCTCTAACAATCTTCACTGAAGGCTGTTTAACTTCTATGGCTCACACACACACAAATAGTAGAGCTGGATTAGAATGAGCCGAACTGATATACACTCATGACTTACTTAATTACGGACACCTACTCAGGCGCGTGTAGCTGTCCAAGTTAAGATAATGATGGGGGTGACATTTTGTGCCATGGGCTCCGTTTTAAACGAATTTTAAGCAATGATGTTACAAATCCATCCAAAACATTTCAGATAATGTACGAACTGATGGTCGATTTGTAAAATAATATGGCTTGACAGCACATAAAAATATTTGCTAGGTATCCAGAATGAGCATGCAGAGGCGAGCATGCGGACCAAAACAAGTAAGACAAAGTGTGGTAGACATGGGTTCTAAAATGTTTACTTTATGAGCTACGAGCACTTGTTCATCTTCGATAGTGTGAAACACGTATCTTATACTGCAGTCTCTTTGCTTTCCATATTTTGGTAGGAGGTAGTATGTAATAAAATAAGAAAAAAAATTGTCGGATAAAACAGAGCTCTAAATTGTATACCTTAACAGCTATGAGCACTTCTTCAGTAAAAGACACATGTTTCACAGTAACAAAGATAAACAAGTGCTCACAGCGTTTAAGATACGAAACATAGAACCCATGTTTACTACTCATTTCCTTCTTGTTTGGACCATACGACCACATCTAAAAAAGTTTGTCGGTGTAATTCTGGTTCACCCTATATACCTAAATATAAAAACCGCATTATTGTTTTCGCTCGACGATTACATTTCAGCTGCCCAAGACTTGACCTAGCTCGTTTCGCCATTGACTTTCGATATCATTCCGCAGTTTCCACATTAAAACATGCTTCTGGAGGTATGATCAGGTTTATTGCATTCGACACATACTTGATGTTATTCAATTATTAGACAAATTATAATTACATAATGCAGACGAAAAATCCATATATCTCAAGATATTCGATATCGCTGTATTGCTGACTCACGCTATCAGGTATCTACATATCAGTGATCGGTACGGAGATCTGACGCCGCATTTGTCGAATGCCCTCGCAACAGGTAATTTCAGCTATAAAATGGAATGTGGGGTTAAGTGTGTGTTTCTACTTGTATATCGTCTGAGCACCCTTAAGTGGTCATCAGTTAATTAATGTGTTACAGTTCCCTACTGTTCTTGATGATTTACACTCCTGTTATGTCCCACTTAACCCTTCCCTGTGACTATGTTAACCTTCGCGCTTATTACGCTTAGCGTCTCAGTTTGAAGTGAGTAATTTGCATAGGGATGTGTTTGTGCTGAAGTGTTTGTATGATCCAGTGCCCTTGTTTAATAGAAGTAAATCCTGTATCATACTGTTTTCCTTTGAGGTTATGAGTAATAAAAGATGTTCCCTCGTGTTTTTAATTGATTTATTGGTAGTTGTTCGCCTTACTTGTGTACTTATGCAGTATACTACACTCATAGTCATAAATTAAGGATAATGCTGATACATGGTGAAACAACGCTCTCGTGGCGGATTTACATCACCTCGGGGTATGACCATGCGGTGCATACGACCTGCGGTCGTCGCACGGTGGCGCTGGCAGTAGTGCATGTCAGATTACTGTGCAGCGAGTAAGTGTGCAGACGTTTTCAGACATGTTAATGGTGACTGTGTGTTGAAAATGGCTTTTTTTTTTGGTCATCAGTCTACTGACTGGTTTGATGCGGCCCGCCACGAATTACTTTCCTGTGCTAACCTCTTCATCTCAGAGTAGCACTTGCAACCTACGTCCTCAATTATTTGCTTGACGTGTTCCAATCTCTGCATTCGAGGGTTGGATTCCCTCTCTTCTTCATCGAAGAGTTTCACTGCCTGGGCTACTCTCAGGGTGCGCCTTCGACGTGGAAGATCCCTGCCGTGTCGTCTGCTTGCCGCCGCCGCCGCCGCCGCCGCCGCCGCCGCCGCCGCTTGGTCGCCGCCGCCTGCCGGGGCTCGCCGCCCCCGCCTGGTCGCCGCCTGCCGGTGCTCGCCGCTGCCGCCGCCGCAGTCGCCGCCGCCGCCTGCCGGGGCTCGCCGCCCCCGCCTGGTCGCCGCCTGCCGGAGCTCGCCGCCGCCGCCGCCGCCGCCGCCGCCGCCGCCGGTGCCCGCCGCCGCCCCCGCCGCCGCCGGTGCCCGCCGCCGCCGCCGCCGTCCGGTGCCGCCGTCGTGACCCTGGTCTACGGCCGTCTTCGTCTTCATCCGTCTTTGTCTGTCCCCAGTTTCTGTCCTCTCCTCTTCGTTCTGTTCGTTCTTGTTTCTCTCTCCCGTCATGTCCACCCCCACCACCACTGTCACTACTACCACCACCGCCATTGTCTATACCTCCCCTTCCGCCGCCTCCACCACTATAACTTGGTGTGCCCAGTCCCACCCCCCTCCTTCCATTCCACCTCTCCTCACTCTCCCTTCACCCTCTATCTTTGTCGCCCCCTCTCCCGCTTCTTCCTCCCGCTCCTCTCGTTCTGATCCCTTCCCCCCACTCCCCCAGCCTGTCACTGCAGCCCCAGCTCGGGTGATGGCCCGTCGGGCCACTGCCCACGCCCAGCTCTCCCCGTCACCTTCGCCATCACCGCCGCCACTGCCACCGTCATCGTCATCGTCGCCGTCGCCTTCACCGTCACCGTCACCATCTCCGGCGCCGACTCCGGCCCCGGGACCTGCCCCTCCCCGCCACATTCCCGTTGTTCCCATCCCCCACACCTCCTCCACCGCCGTCAAGCGCCCCGGTGGCACCCCTGCTTCCTCTGCTTCCAAAAAGGCTGCGCCTCGTCCTCCTTCCCCCACCCATGATGCCATGGAAGTCTCCCCGCCTGTCCCTGCCCCCTCATCCTCCTCCTCTCCCCCTTCCTCCTACCGCTACCTCCTCTCCCGTCCTGATCCCTCTCTCCTTGAAGCCCGGAACCTCACCCTCTTCCTTCGCCAGCATTGTCCTGGTGCCCCCATCTCCCTCCTCACTCCTCGCCGAGATTCTGTTCTCATCTCCTCCCCCAGCCCAACCCTCCATACTGACATCCTCTCCCGTCTCCCCATCAACCGTTTTGGTCCCAACGCCTCCCTTACCCCTGCTCCTTCTCCATCTCCTACCCGCCAACCCCAACCCCCGCGTCGCCCGCCGACCCTCACCGCCGTGATCACGCGGCTCAGTCCGTCGATCACGGAGGAGGAGGTGTTGACGGAGCTCCAGGCCCATCCCACGCTGGAGGTGCGGGCGGTCCGCCGCATTTTCAACTCGGCCGGCCCCACCCGCCTTATGCGGGTTTTCTCTGAGGACGCCCCCTCCATTGACCGTCTCCTGAAGGAGGGTGCCCTCCTCTTCCACCAGCGGTACAAGGTCGACCCTTCCCGTTCCCCTCCTCAATCCCTGCGCTGCCAGAGGTGTCTGCGCTATAATGCGCACCCCACAGCTGAGTGCCGCGAGGCCCACACCTGCCCGCATTGTCGGCAGGCGCACTTCCTCCGGCAGTGCCCTAACCTCCAATCCCCTCCCTCCTGTAATACCTGCAATCTCCCTCATCCCACCTACTCCCAAAAGTGCAAAGCCCGACCCCCTCCAACCACTCCTGAACTCACCGTACCTGTCCGTCCTCTGGACGCCCCCACCCCTCCTGGCAATTCCCTTCGTCCCCCACCCACCGCTGAGGACATCATCAGGTTCCTCACCATCGTCCTCCAGAATGTTCATCCCTTTCAGCGCCCTCACACCCTCCAGCAGATCTCCCTTGCTGCCCGTTCCATCTTCCAACTCAAGATGTACGCCACCTACTCCAACAACCAGGCCCATTTCACCTTCTCCCGTCTTGACACCCTCGTTTAAATCCCAGTCATGGTGCGACAGCAACGTATCCTTTTCAACAACATCCGCTCCCTTCCCGCCAACAAAAACCTGTTCCTGCACACCCTTGCCACCCACCGCGTGGATGCCTTCCTCCTCAATGAAACCTTCCTGCAACCCCACCACACAGTCCACACTTCGCCCTACCTCCTCCACCGCTCCGATAATCCCCTCCCGATTGCACGTGGCGGAGTTGCCATTGGTCACCACCGCCAGATCCCCGTTCGGCTCCAACCTCTCCTTCCTGACCCCACCGAACACCTGATCCTTAGTCTCTTCTTCCCCGGCCTTACCGTTACCTGCGCCACCATCTATGTCCGCCCCAACGCTCCTATTCCCTTCGACTTCCTCTCCCACGTCGATCGTACCTTTTCCTCCTACGTGATCGCCGCCGACCTCAACATCCATAGTCGTTCCGCTGCCCAGTTACGGCGATGGCATCGGTTCCTCTCCACCCTTCAAGGTGACCTCGTCCCCATCCCCCGGCATACCCGTCCTGAATCCAACTCCACTCCTGATGTTATCCTCTCCTCCCCCAACCTCCTTGGCCGCATAACGGTGGATGTCCTGGAGCCTATTGGTAGCGACCATCTCCCTGTCCTCCTCACCGTTTCAGACGGTCGTCGCCCTCGCCCCGACCCTCGTACTGACCCTCCCCCTAAGTATGTCCACGACTATTCCCGAGCCGACTGGAATGCCTACCGGGATACCCTTTCCACCCAGGTCGATAGCCACCCTCTCACCTACCACCACCCTGACGATGTCACCCATGCCGCCTCCTTTCTCCAGCGGACCTTGTCTGAGGCCGTGGAGGCCCACGTTCCTACTGTCGCCATCCACCCCCACCGTCCTACCTTACCCCCACAGGCCGTTCTCCTCCTCCGTGAATCCCGTCGTCTCTACCGTGCCTTCCTCCGCACGCGTGACCCGGACACACTCCGACGCCACCGGCAACTCCAGCGACACGTTCGTAATTTGCTCGCGGCTAAGAAACGCCGGGACTGGCGACAGACATGCACCCGTTTAAATGCAACCCTACCAATCAACTCGTCCAAGTTCTGGTCGGCCTTCCGTCGCCTTACCGGAACTAAACCCTCCCCCTATTATCCTCTTCTCCATGATGATCACCCTTTCCCTGACTCCCTTAGTAAGGCCAATCACTTTGCCTCCTACCTCTCCGATGTATTTTCCGTCCCCGATGATCCCCAGTTCGATTACTCCCTCTTCCCGGATATCCGCGATCGAACTGACACCTCTTCCCCTCCCCTCGCTCCTGGCTTCCAGTACTTGGACAACATTACACACACGGAACTCAATGCCCCTATCACTACACAGGATCTCATTGCTACCCTCCGCACAAAACGCAACACCGCTCCTGGTCACGATCGTGCCACCTACCGTCACCTTCGTGAAGCTCCTGTCTCTTTCCTCTCAACCCTGGCCAGGCTCTACAATGTAGTCCTGTCCACCGGTTACTACCCCGACCTGTGGAAAACCTCCCGTATCCTCATGTTCCTTAAACCTGGCAAACCGCCGTCAGCCGTCTCCTCCTACCGTCCCATCAGCCTTACCTCGGTCTTCAGCAAGGTCCTAGAATCTATCCTCACCCGCCGCATCCACCAGCATCTCCGCCAGCACCGCCTCCTTCCCGTCACCCAGTGTGGCTTTCGGCCATCCTTCTCTTCCGACGATCTTCTCCTTCACCTCACTCATCTCCTTTCCGAACAGCTTAATTCCCGTCGCTCCGCCATCTTCCTCTCACTTGACCTCGAACGCGCTTATGACCGCGTCTGGCATTCCGGTCTCCTCTTCAAGCTCCAAACCTTTGCCCTTCCCATTAACTACGTCCGTCTGATCGGTTCCTTTCTCTCCCGCCGTCCTTCCTATGTCACCATCCATAACACCGATTCCTACACCTTTTTCCCCTCCGCCGGTGTGCCCCAAGGCTCCGTCCTCTCCCCCCTTCTGTACCTTTTGTACACGGCGGACATGCCGCCGCCGTCGCCCCCCGTCCACCTCCTCCAGTTTGCCGATGACACCGCCTTCCTCGCCCTCGCCCCCACCCTGCAACGCTCCCAACGCCTTCTCCAATCCCATCTTGACCGGTTCACCGCTTGGTGTAACCAGTGGTTGCTCAAGGTCAATCCCTCCAAAACCCAGGCGATCATTGTAGGCAAAACCACCCCTTCCTTCCGCCTCCTTGATTTCTATCTCACCGTCTATGGCCGTCCTATCGCCCTCACTCCCACCCTTAAGTACCTTGGCGTCACGCTCGACCGTCGCCTCTCCTGGACTCCCCATCTCCAGACGATCCAAGCCAAGGCACGTTCCCGACTCCGTCTCCTCAAGCTCCTTTCCGGCCGCACGTGGGGTCTGGACCCCTCCACAATCCTCCACACCTATAAATCCCTCATCCGCCCTATCCTTTGTTACGCCCATCCAGCGTGGATCTCCACCCCCCCTACCTTTTATAAATCCCTCCAAATCCTTGAGCGCCATGCTCTCCGCCTTGCCTATCGCATCCGTCTCCCCTCCCCCACGCAGATCCTGTATGATCTCATCCCCTTCCCCCACCTCCTCCTTTTTCTTGAAAGGATACGTATCCTGTACACCTCACGTAAACTTGATCCTCCTCATCCGCTCCTTTCCCCGATCCTCTCCCACCCCCGCCCGCTGCCGCGCCTGTATTCCCACGTCCCACCCGGTCTCCATCTCTCCACCCTCCATACCCTCTCCCAAGGTGGCTTCCGCCAGCTCCTTCTCCCTGATGATGTCCTCGTCCCCTCCATCTACCCCTCCTATCAACTTTGACCCTGCCCCGCCCCCCACTTCCCGTGTCCTTTCCTTTCGGCACCCTCCCTCCCTTCTCTTCTCTTCCCTTCTTTTTCCGTCTCCCTGTCCCCTCCCTTCCCCCTCTTCCCCCGGGCTTCCTCTCCCCCTTCCTCCCTCCCCCCTATCTCCCCTGCCCGTGGCATCTCTGCTCTCCCCTCTCGCTCTCCCTCTCCCCTTCCTCCTCCTCCTCCTCTCTTGGCAGGTCCCCGGACTCGCACACGTATAGTGAACATTCGCGCGCCGGAGATCGTCGCCTTTTGTGTCTCCTGTGTGTGACGTCGTATAGTGTTTTTGGTGTCCGCCGTCCCACTCCTACGTTCACTTGTGCCATCGGACTCATCAGTGCTTTGTGCGCCGTGCCGACGTGTTTTCCGTGTTGTTATCGTCACATGTGAACGACTCCGTGTTTTTTATGTCTCTGTGACCTCTCTCTTTTGCCCGTCACTTTGTTCTTTGTCATTCACCATGTTTTATACTCTTGTAAAACGCTATGGCTGAAGAGCGGCGTAGTGTGCCGCTGCCAGCCTACCTGAGTTGTACAGGTTTTAAAATAACAATAAAGTAAAAAAAAAAAAAAAAAAAATTCCAATCTCTGTCTTCCTCTACAGTTTTTGCCCTCTACAGCTCCCTCTAGTACCATGGAAGTCATTCCCACATGTCTTAGCAGATGTTCTATCATCCTGTCCCTTCTCCTTATCAGTGTTTTCCACATATTCCTTTCCTCTCCGATTCTGCGTAGAACCTCCTCATTCCTTACCTTATCAGTCCACCTAATTTTCAACATTCGTCTATAGCACCACATCTCAAATGGCCGCGCGGGATTAGCCGAGCGGTCTAAGGCGCTGCAGTCATGGACTGTGCAGCTGGTTCCGGTGGAGGTTAGAGTCCTCCCTCGGGCATGGGTGTGTGTGTTTGTCCTTAGGATAATTTAGGTTAAGTAGTGTGTAAGCTTAGGGACTGATGACCTTAGCAGTTAACTCCCATAAGATTTCACACACATTTGAACATTTTTGAACATCTCAAATGCTTTGATTCTCTTCTGTTCCGGTTTTCCCACAGTCCATGTTTCACTAGCATACAATGCTCTACTCCAGACATACATCCTCAGAAATTTCTTCCTCAAATTAAGGCCGGTATTTGATATTAGTAGACTTCTCTTGGCCAGAAATGCCTTTTTTGCCATAGCGAGTCTGCTTTTGATGTCCTCCTTGCTCCGTCTGTCATTGGTTATTTTACTGCCTAGGTAGCAGAATTCCTTAACTTCATTGACTTCGTGACCATCAATCCTGATGTTAAGTTTCTCGCTGTTCTCATTTCTACTACTTCTCTTTACCTTCGTCTTTCTCCGATTTACTCTCAAACCATACTGTGTACTCATTAGACTGTTCATTCCGTTCAGCAGATCATTTAATTCTTCTTCACTTTCACTCAGGATAGCAATGTCATCAGCGAATCGTATCATTGATATCCTTTCATCTTCTATTTTAATTCCACTCCTGAACCTTTCTTTTATTTCCATCATTGCTTCCTGATGTACAGATTGAAAGATTGAAGAGTAGGGGTGAAAGGCTACAGCCTTCTCTTACACCCTTCTTAATACGAGCACTTCGTTCTTGATCGTCCACTCTTATTATTCCCTCTTCGTTGTTGTACATATTGTATATGACCCGTCTGTCCCTATAGCTTACCCCTACTTTTTTCAGAATCTCGAACAGCTTGCACCATTTTATACTGTCGAACGCTTTTTCCAGGTCGACAAATCCTATGAAAGTGTCTTGATTTTTCTTTAGCCTTGCTTCCATTATTAGCCGTAACGTCAGAATCCCCCCATGAACCATGGACCTTGCCGTTGGTGGGGAGGCTTGCGTGCCTCAGCGATACAGATGGCCGTACCGTAGGTGCAACCACAACGGAGGGGTATCTGTTGAGAGGCCAGACAAACATGTGGTTCCTGAAGAGGGGCAGCAGCCTTTTCAGTAGTTGCAGGGGCAACAGTCGGGATGATTGACTGATCTGGCCTTGTAACATTAACCAAAACGGCCTTGCTGTGCTGGTACTGCGAACGGCTGAAAGCAAGGGGAAACTACAGCCGTAATTTTTCCCGAGGACATGCAGCTTTACTGTATGATTAAATGATGATGGCGTCCTCTTGGGTAAAATATTCCGGAGGTAAAATAGTCCCCCATTCGGATCGCCGCCGACCTCAACATCCATAGTCGTTCCGCTGCCCAGTTACGGCGATGGCATCGGTTCCTCTCCACCCTTCAAGGTGACCTCGTCCCCATCCCCCGGCATACCCGTCCTGAATCCAACTCCACTCCTGATGTTATCCTCTCCTCCCCCAACCTCCTTGGCCGCATAACGGTGGATGTCCTGGAGCCTATTGGTAGCGACCATCTCCCTGTCCTCCTCACCGTTTCAGACGGTCGTCGCCCTCGCCCCGACCCTCGTACTGACCCTCCCCCTAAGTATGTCCACGACTATTCCCGAGCCGACTGGAATGCCTACCGGGATACCCTTTCCACCCAGGTCGATAGCCACCCTCTCACCTACCACCACCCTGACGATGTCACCCATGCCGCCTCCTTTCTCCAGCGGACCTTGTCTGAGGCCGTGGAGGCCCACGTTCCTACTGTCGCCATCCACCCCCACCGTCCTACCTTACCCCCACAGGCCGTTCTCCTCCTCCATGAATCCCGTCGTCTCTACCGTGCCTTCCTCCGCACGCGTGACCCGGACACACTCCGACGCCACCGGCAACTCCAGCGACACGTTCGTAATTTGCTCGCGGCTAAGAAACGCTGGGACTGGCGACAGACATGCACCCGTTTAAATGCAACCCTACCAATCAACTCGTCCAAGTTCTGGTCGGCCTTCCGTCGCCTTACCGGAACTAAACCCTCCCCCTATTATCCTCTTCTCCATGATGATCACCCTTTCCCTGACTCCCTTAGTAAGGCCAATCACTTTGCCTCCTACCTCTCCGATGTATTTTCCGTCCCCGATGATCCCCAGTTCGATTACTCCCTCTTCCCGGATATCCGCGATCGAACTGACACCTCTTCCCCTCCCCTCGCTCCTGGCTTCCAGTACTTGGACAACATTACACACACGGAACTCAATGCCCCTATCACTACACAGGATCTCATTGCTACCCTCCGCACAAAACGCAACACCTCTCCTGGTCACGATCGTGCCACCTACCGTCACCTTCGTGAAGCTCCTGTCTCTTTCCTCTCAACCCTGGCCAGGCTCTACAATGTAGTCCTGTCCACCGGTTACTACCCCGACCTGTGGAAAACCTCCCGTATCCTCATGTTCCTTAAACCTGGCAAACCGCCGTCAGCCGTCTCCTCCTACCGTCCCATCAGCCTTACCTCGGTCTTCAGCAAGGTCCTAGAATCTATCCTCACCCGCCGCATCCACCAGCATCTCCGCCAGCACCGCCTCCTTCCCGTCACCCATCATTTTATACTGTCGAACGCTTTTTCCAGGTCGACAAATCCTATGAAAGTGTCTTGATTTTTCTTTAGCCTTGCTTCCATTATTAGCCGTAACGTCAGAATCCCCCCATGAACCATGGACCTTGCCGTTGGTGGGGAGGCTTGCGTGCCTCAGCGATACAGATGGCCGTACCGTAGGTGCAACCACAACGGAGGGGTATCTGTTGAGAGGCCAGACAAACATGTGGTTCCTGAAGAGGGGCAGCAGCCTTTTCAGTAGTTGCAGGGGCAACAGTCGGGATGATTGACTGATCTGGCCTTGTAACATTAACCAAAACGGCCTTGCTGTGCTGGTACTGCGAACGGCTGAAAGCAAGGGGAAACTACAGCCGTAATTTTTCCCGAGGACATGCAGCTTTACTGTATGATTAAATGATGATGGCGTCCTCTTGGGTAAAATATTCCGGAGGTAAAATAGTCCCCCATTCGGATCTCCGGGCGGGGACTACTCAAGAGGACATCGTTATCAAGAGCAAGAAAACTGGCGTTCTACGGATCGGAGCGTGGAATGTCAGATCCCTTAATCGGTCATGTAGGTTAGAAAATTTAAAAAGGGAAATGGATAGGTTAAAGTTAGATATAGTGGGAATTAGTGAAGTTCGGTGGCAGGAGGAACAAGACTTTTGGTCAGGTGATTACAGGGTTATAAATACAAAATCAAATAGAGGTAATGCAGGAGTAGGTTTAATAATGAATAAAAAAATAGGAGTGCGGGTTAGCTACTAGAAACAGCATAGTGGACGCATTATTGTGGCCAAGATAGACACAAAGCCCATGCCTACTACAGTAGTACAAGTTTATATGCCAACTAGCTCTGCAGATGGTGAAGAAATTGATGAAATTTATGACGAGATAAAAGAAATTATTCAGGTAGTGAAGGGAGGCGAAAATTTAATAGTCATGGGTGACTGGAATTCGTCAGTAGGAAAAGGGAGAGAAGGAAACATAGTAGGGAATATGGATTGGGGGGAAGAAATAAAAGAGGAAGCCGCCTTGAAGAATTTTGCACAGAGCATAACTTAATCATAGCTAATACTTGGTTCAAGAATCATAAAAGAAGGTTGTATACCTGGAAGAATCCTGGAGATACTAAAAGGTATCAGATAGATTATATAATGGTAAGACAGAGATTTAGGAACCAGGTTTTAAATTGTAAGACATTTCCAGGGGCAGATGTGGATTGCGACCACAATCTATTGCAGATTGAAACTGAAGAAACTGCAAAAAGGTGGGAATTTAAGGAGATGGGACCTGGATAAACTGAAAGAACCAGAGGTTGTAGAGAGTTTCAGGGAGAGCATAAGGGAACAATTGACAGGAATGGGGGAAAGAAATATAGTAGAAGAAGAATGGGTAGCTCTGAGGGATGAAGTAGTGAAGGCAGCAGACGGTCAAGTAGGTAAAAAGACGAGGGCTAGTAGAAATCCTTGGGTAACAGAAGAGATATTGAATTTAATTGATGAAAGGAGAAAATATAAAAATGCAGTAAATGAAGCAGGCAAAAAGGAATACAAACGTCTCAAAAACGCGATCGACAGGAAGTGCAAAATGGCTAAGCAGGGATGGCTAGAGGACATATGTAAGGATGTAGAGGCTTATCTCGCTAGGGGTAAGATAGACACTGCCTACAGGAAATTTAAAGAGACCTTTGGAGAGAAGAGAACCACTTGTATGAATTTCAAGAGCTCAAATGGAAACCCAGTTCTATGGAAAGGAAGGGAAGGCAGAAAGGTGGAAGGAGTATATAGAGGGTTTATACAGGGGCGATGTACTTGAGGACAATATTATGGAAATGGAAGAGGATGTAGATGAAGATGAAATGGGAGATAAGATACTGCGTGAAGAGTTTGACAGAGCACTGAAAGACCTGAGTCGAAACAAGGCCCCGGGAGTAGACAACATTCCATTAGAACTACTGATGGCCTTGGGGGAACCAGTCATGACAAAACTCTTACCATCTGGTGAGCAAGATGTATGAGACAGGCGAAATACCCACAGACTTCAAGAAGAATATAATAATTCCAATCCCAAAGAAAGCAGGTGTTGACAGATGTGAAAATTACCGAACTATCAGTTTAATAAGTCACAGCTGCAAAATACTAACGCGAATTCTTTACAGAAGAATGGAAAAGCTAGTAGAAGCGGACCTCGGGGAAGATCAGTTTGGATTTCGTAGAAATGTTGGAACACGTGAGGCAATACTGACCTTACGACTTATCTTAGAAGAAAGATTAAGAAAAGGCAAACCCACGTTTCTAGCATTTGTAGACTTAGGGAAAGCTTTTGACAAGGTTAACTGGAATACTCTCTTTCAGATTCTGAACGTGCCATGGGTAAAATACAGGGAGCGAAAGGCTATTTACAATTTGTACAGAAACCAGATGGCAGTTATAAGAGTCGAGGGGCATGAAAGGGAAGCAGTGGTTGGGAAAGGAGTGAGACAGGCTTGTAGCCTCTCCCCGATGTTATTCAATCTGTATATTGAGCAAGCAGTGAAGGAAACAAAAGAAAAATTCGCAGTAGGTATTAAAATTCATGGAGAAGAAGTAAAAACTTTGAGGTTCGCCGATGACATTGTAATTCTGTCAGAGACAGCAAAGGACTTGGAAGAGCAGTTGAACGGAATGGACAGTGTCTTGAAAGGAGGATATAAGATGAACATCAACAAAAGCAAAACGAGGATAATGGAATGTAGTCAAATTAAATCGGGTGATGCTGAGGGGATTAGGTTAGGAAATGAGACACTTAAAGTTGTAAAGGAGTTTTGCTATTTAGGGAGTAAAATAACTAATGATGGTCGAAGTAGAGAGGATATAAAATGCAGACTGGCAATGGCAAGGAAATGGTTTCTGAAGAAGAGAAATTTGTTAACATCGAGTATAGATTTAAGTGTCAGGAAGTCGTTTCTGAAAGTATTTGTATGGAGTGTAGCCATGTATGGAAGTGAAACATGGACGATAACCAGTTTGGACAAGAAGAGAATAGAAGCTTTCGAAATGTGGTGCTACAGAAGAATGCTGAAGATGAGGTGGGTAGATCACGTAACTAATGAGGAGGTATTGATTAGGATTGGGGAGAAGAGAAGTTTGTGCCACAACTTGACTAGAAGAAGGGATCGGTTGGTAGAACATGTTTTGAGGCATCAAGGGATCACAAATTTAGCATTGGAGGGCAGCGTGGAGGGTAAAAATCGTAGAGGGAGACCAAGAGATCAATACACTAAGCAGATTCAGAAGGATGTAGGTTGCAGTAGGTACTGGGAGATGAAGAAGCTTGCACAGGATAGAGTAGCATGGAGAGCTGCATCAAACCAGTCTCAGGACTGAAGACCACAACAACACAACAACAACGTCAGAATTGCCTCTCTCGTCCCTTTACTTTTCCTAAAGCCAAACTGATCGTCACCTAGCGCATTCTCAATTTTCTTTTCCATTCTTCTGTATATTATTCTTGTAAGCAGCTTCGATGCATGAGCTGCTAAGCTGATTGTGCGATAATTCTCGCACTTTTCAGCTCTTGCCGTCTTCGGAATTGCGTCGATGATGCTTTTCCGAAAGTCAGATGGTATATCGCCTTCGGAATTGTGTCGATGATGCTTTTCCGAAAGTCAGATGGTATATCGCCTTCGGGATTGTGTCGATGATGCTTTTCCGAAAGTCAGATGGTATATCGCCAGACTCATATATTCTACACACCAACGTGAATGGTCGTTTTGTTGCCACTTCCCCCAATGATTTTAGAAATTCTGATGGAATGTTATCTATCCCTTCTGCCTTATTTGACCGTAAGTCCTCCAAAGCTCTCTTAAATTCCGATTCTAATACTGGATCCCCTATCTCTTCTAAATCGACTCCTGTTTCTTTTTCTATCACATCAGACAAATCTTCACCTTGATAGAGGCTTTCAATGTATTCTTTCCACCTATCTGCTCTCTCCTCTGCATTTAACAGTGGAATTCCCGTTGCACTCTCAATGTTACCACCATTGCTTTTAATGTCACCAAAGGTTGTTTTGACTTTCCTGTATGCTGAGTCTGTCCTTCCGACAATCATATGTTTTTCGATGTCTTCACATTTTTCCTGCAGCCATTTCGTTTTAGCTTCCCTGCACTTCCTATTTATTTCATTCCTCAGCGACTTGTATTTCTGTATTCCTGATTTTCCCGGAACATGTTTGTGCTTCCTCCTGTCAATCAATCAGCTGAAGTATTTCTTCTGTTACCCATGGTTTCCTCGCAGCTACCTTCTTTGTACCTATGTTTTCCTTCCCAACTTCTGTGATGACCGTTTTTAGAGATGTCCATTCCTCTTCAACTGTACTGCCTACTGCGCTATTCCTTATTGCTGTATCTATAGCGCTAGAGAACTCCAAACGTATCTCGTCATTCGTTAGTACTTCCGTATCCCACTTCTTTGCGTATTGATTCTTCCTGACTAATTTCAGGAACTTCAGCCTACTCTTCATCACTACTATATTGTGATCTGAGTCTATATCTGCTCCTGGGTACGCCTTACAATCCAGTATCTCATTTCGGAATCTCTGTCTGACCATGATGTAATCTAATTGAAATCTTCCCGTATCTCCCGGCCTTTTCCAAGTATACCTCCTCCTCTTGTGATTCTTGAACAGGATATTCGCTATTACTAGCTGAAACTTTTTACAGAACTCTATTAGTCTTTCTCCTCTTTCATTCCTTGTCCCAAGCCCATTTTCTCCTGTAACCCTTTCTTCTACTCCTTCCTCTACAACTGCATTCCAGTCGCCTATGACTTAGATTTTCGTCCCCCTTTACATACTGCATTACCCTTTCAATATCCTCATACACTTTCTCTATCTGTTCAGCTTGCGACATCGAAATGTATACCGGAACTATCGTTGTCGGTGTTGGTCTGGTGTCGATTCTGATTAGAACAACCCGGTCACTGAACTGTTCACAGTAACACACCCTCTGCCCTACCTTCCTATTCATAACGAATCCGACACCTGTTATACCATTTTCTGCTGCTGTTGTTATTACCCGATACTCATCTAAGCAGAAGCCCTTGTCTTCCTTCCAGTTCACTTCACTGACCCCTACTACAACTAGATTGAGCCTTTGCATTTCCCTTTTCAGATTTTCTAGTTTCCCTACCACGCTCAAGCTTCTGACATTCCACGCCCCGACTCGTAGAACGTTATACTTTCGTTGATTATTCAATCTTTTTCTCATGGTGACCTCCCCCTTGGCAGTCCCCTCCCGGAGATCCGAATGGGGGACTATTCCGGAATCTTTTGCCAATGGAGAGATCATCATGACACTTCTCCAAATACAGGCCACATGTCCTGTGGATACACGTTACGTGTCTTTAATGCAGTGGTTTCCATTGCCTTCTGCATCCTCATGTCGTTGATCATTGCTGATTCTTCCGCCTTTAGGGGCAATATCCCACCCCTAGGACAAGAGAGTGCCCTGAACCTCTATCCGCTCCTCCGCCCTCTTTGACAAGGCCGTTGGCAGAATGAGGCTGACTTCTTATGCCGGAAGTCTTCGGCCGCCAGTGCTGATTATCAAGATTTAGGCAGTGGCGGGGATCGAACCCGGGACCGAAGAACACATATTGATGACGTTATGAGGGGTAGAATACTAGAGCGACTGGAGGCTGGTCAAACACAGAAGGTCGTAGCACAGGCCCACCGCGTGCCACAAAGTGTGATCTCAAGATTATGGCAACGATTCCAACAGACAGGAAACGTGTGCAGGCGCTACAGTACGGGACGTCCACAGTGTACAACACCACAAGAAGACCGATATCTCACCATCAGTGCCCACAGACGGCCACGGAGTACCGCAGGTAGCCTTGCTCGGGACCTTACCGCAGCCACTGGAAAAGTTGTCTCCGGACACACAGTCTACAGACGACTGAACAGACTTGGTTTATTCGCCCGGAGACCTGTAAGGTGCATTCCACTGACCCCTGGTCACAGGAGAGCCCGTAAAGCATGGTATCAAAAACACAGTACATGGTCATTGGAACAGTGGTCCCAGGTTATGTTCACGGACGTGGCCAGGTATAGTCTGTACAACGATTCTCACCGCGTTTTCAACTGGCGTGAACCAGGAACCAGATACCAACCCCTTAATGTCCTTGAAAGGGACCTGTATAGAGGTCGTGGTTTGATGGTGTGGGGTGGGATTATGATCGGTGCACGTACACCCCTGCCTGTCTTTGACAGAGGAACTGTAACAGGTCAGGTGTATCGGGACGTCATTTTTCACCAGTATGTCCGCTTTTTCAGGGGTGCAGTGGGTCCCAACCTTCCTGCTAATGGATGGTAACGCACCGCCCCACCTAGCTGCGATCGTGGAAGAGTACCTTGAAACAGAAGATATCAGGCGAATGGAGTGGCCTGCTTGTTCTCCAAACCTAAACCCCATCCAGCACGTCTGGGATGCTCTCGGACGACGTACCCCTACGACACTTCAGGAGATCCGACATGCACTGGTGCAAGAATGGGAGGCTATACCCCAGAATCATCTCGACCAACTGATTCAGAGTATGCCAACCCGTTGTGCGGCCTATGTACGTGTACATGGTGATCATATCCCATATTGATGTCTGGGAACATGCACAGGTAACAGTGGCGTTTTGTAGTAGATGTGTTTCGGGACGATTTTCTCATCACCAATACCGTGGACTTACAGATCTGTGTCGTGTGTGTTTCCTATGTGCCTCTGCTATTAGCAGCAGTTTTGTGTAGTGGCACGTTGTGTGGCACCAAATTCTGCAATTATCCTTAATTTATATGTCTAAATGTGGAACACACCTTACTCACATCAAATGGACTTGGTTGAACTACTGTACTTCCTACCAAGAGCAGGCACTGTCCGTCTGTTAGCAAATTCCCGTGTTGAAGTGTCGATTGTAGTCGGCAAGAATGCATTATGATATCAGAGCTAATGATTATTCTGAAAATGCAAAGCGGAATCTGACTAAATGTCTTGAGTACGCCAGAGAGCAATGATTTATATCAATGGGGCAAGTTGAACATTTGTGCCAGACCAAGATCCGAACTCGGGGCCCCTGCTTACTAGGCAGATGCGCTGGCGACTACGCCATCAGGACATAGTGGTCATGACAACCGTGTGGACTAGTCTAGCACTCCTCCCGTCATACCCAAATTCTCAACTTATGTATTATTGATGTGGAGACACCACATACACAAAATCCATAAAGTTGGTTCTCCACACCATCCTTCTCCCAGGCATTGTCGCTTGATAAGCAAATAAGCAAATACGTAGTAGAAAAGCAATCTGCTGGAGTAGGTGAATCCAAGTTTATCATTAGAAATAGTACTTTCATGGAAGGCGGTCGTGACAGACGGCTTTCATTATATATGGTACAAAATGACCGATAACCATGAGCAACTGTCATTCATAATCCTTGTGATGTTCTCCAAATCCATTATCACTACTTTATCAATTGTGACTTTTGGATTTTCAGATTCATAGGAAATAAGCGATGGAACTTATCACGTGGGATTTGTCACACTCAGGATTATTTTCTTTTTGTCACGATATCTTAGGACGTGCTTCTGGCCTCATTTCGGAGTCCATCGAGAAGTATGTTTTTCCAAACATTTTACTTAATTTTTCCGCGGGTATTTCAGGAATCTCGGAAAACGGGTACGTTTGTTTGCCAATAGTCATAAAAGTCTGTAAAATTTGTCAGTCGATATAGCTTTCCTCTAAGGAGAAAATGCTAGATACTCAAAACCAGGTACCAGTCATGTGGAGGAAACTCAGCTCCACTAATCGGACAAGGTGAATACCGGATGCCCACCTTTGAACTTGGCATCAGGCAACAGAGCAGAAAATAGACCGTCGCTACTATCGGAGTTGAAGATGTACATAATAGCGATGCGCTCTGTATGATTTTGGGAGTACACGTACCAGATTTGTTAACGCACCCTCTAAAGCTGTGCTACTTTTAAATAGGATCGTCAGTTTGTATACGGAAAACAGGAAAGTCTACTGGTCAATTGTAAACCCTCTATCTTACCTCATAATGCCTCAGCTTCCATTACTGCATTCCACACAGTGCGTTTCTGCTCGTCCGTTAGGTATACTCTTGACTCCGACGCCTACGTCGCATACAGCTTTGTTGTTTCCCCAGTGATTTTGCAATCCTAGTAAACTTGCAAGTTTGTATGTACCTAGGCAACTGGCATTACATCTAGTAATTCTCTATATTCTCTCCAGACATTACTTTAATGGCAATCCTGATATCACATATAGCCTGATCAACTGTATCCCTCAACATTAACTCAGGGCCGCTGTGTCTTCATTAAAAAGGCCTTCACTCCATGTCAAGTACTGAACCCCAAGTTCTATGGCCCTTACAAACACTTACTTTCCCACCGTAAGCAGATTCCTGCATACCGGTCCAAAATCTCTACTAATCCTTCGCAACTATAGAATAATAACGACAAATCCTTCCCACCTATAGAACTTAAACGACAAAGTAGATTCTCCCATTCAGCAATGTTCCACTGACGCAGCAGCCATTCTTGGAGAGAAATCCTTTGACCTGTTTCACTATAGCCTAACAGTACAAATATAATTACACACACATCAAAAAAAGTATTGCGTCACCTCGGTTCCGAGAGTTCCGGAACCTGTACAGAGAATTCGAATAGATATCAAGATAAACATCATTTCCGCCCATTTTATTGCTCATGAAAAAGCACACTTTTCATGTTGTACCACCATACATCGAGACCTTCAGAGGTGGTGGTCCAGATTGCTGTACACACCGGTACCTCTCATACCCAGTAGCACGTACTCTTGCACTGATGCACCCCTGTATTCGTCGTGGCATACTGTCCACGATTTCATCAAGGCACTGTTGGTCCAGACTGTCCCACTCCTCAAAGGCCATTCGGCGTAGATCCCTCAGAGGTTGGTGGGTCACATCGTCCGTAAACAGCCGTTTTCAATCTATCCCAGACATGATCGATAGGGTTCATGCCTGGAGAACATACTGGCCACTCTAGTAGATCGATGTCGTTATCCTGAAGGAAATCATTCACAAAATATGCACGATGGGGCGCGAATTGTTGTCCATCAAGACGAATACCTCACCAATATGCTGCCGATATGGTTGCACTATCGGTCGGAGGATGGCATTCACGTACCGAACAGCCTTTACGGCTCCTTCCATGACCACCAGCGGCGTACTTCGGCCCCACGTAATGCCACCACAAAACAGCATTGAACCTCCACCTTGCTGCACTCGCCGGACCGTGTGTCTAAGGCGTTCAGCCTGACCGAGTTGCTTACAAACACGTCTCCGACGATTGTCTGGTTGAAGATACATGCGACACTCATCGGTGAAGAATACGTGATGCCAATCCTGAGCGGTCCATTCGGCATGTTGTTGGGCTCATCTGTACCACGCTGCTTGGTGACGTGGTTGCAAACATGGACCTTGTCATGGACGTAATCATGTAAAATTCATTGTTGGTAAGGCGGGTTCCAGGTTGAGATTTATTGGGAGAGTCCTTAGAAAATGTAGTTCATCAACAAAGGAGGAGGCTTACAAAACACTGATTCGACCTATACTTGAGTACTGCTCATCAGTGTGGGATCCGTACCAGGTCGGGCTGACATAGCTGATAGAGAAGATCCAAAGAAGAGCAGCGCGTTTCGTCACAGTGTTACTTGGTAAGCGTGATAGCGTTACGGAAATGTTTAGCAAACTCAAGTGGCAGACTCTGCAAGAGTGGCGGTCTGCATCGCGGTGTAGCTTGCTGTCCAGGTTTCCAGAGGGTGCATTTCTGGGTGAGGTATCGAATATATTGCTTCCTCCTACTCATACCTCCCGAGGAGATCACGACTGCAAAATTAGAGAGATTAGAGCGCGCACGGAGGCTTTCCGGCAGTCGTTCTTCCCGCGAACCGTACGCGACTGGAACAGGAAAGGGAGGTAATGACAGTGGCAAGTAAAATGCCCACCGCCACACGCCGTTGAGTGGCTTGCGGAGTATAAATGTAGATGTAGACTTCTGGAGTGAAGTTGCGCATCATGCAACCTATTGCTCACAGTTTGGTCGTAGCACGACATCCTGTGGCTGCACGAAAGGCATTATTCTACATGGTGGTTTTGCTGTCAGGGTTACTCCGAGCCATAATCCGTAGATAGCGGTCATCCACTGCAGTAGCAGTCCTTGGGCGGCCTGAGCGAGGCATGTCACCGACAGTTCCTGTCTCTCTGTATCTCCTCCATGTCCGAACAACATAGCTTTGGTTCCCTCCGAGACGCCTGGATACTTCCCTTGTTGAGAGCCCTTCCTGGCACAAAGTAACAATGCGGACGCAATCAAACCGCGGTATTGGCCGTCTAGGCATGGTTGAAGTGTAGACAACACGAGCCGTGTACCTCGTTTCTGGTGGAATGACTGGAACTGATCGGCTGTCGGATCCCCTCCGTCTAAGAGGCACTGCTCATGCATGGTTGTTTACATCTTTGGGCGCATTTAGTCACATATCTGAACCGTCAAAGATACGGTGTCTGTGATACAACATCGACAGTCAACTTGTGTCTTCAGGAAACTGGAGTGATGCAAAACTTTTTTTGATGTGTATATGTTTTGTACACTTCCATCACATGTATTACCAATACCACTAACATAGCTAAGGAAGCTAACGTGCGGCTGTGTGGTGTCACCCAACTCTGTGACACCTACACTTCATGATCTAAAGTATTGCTTGATAGAAAACTAATGTACTTGGTATAATTTGAAGACAGAGTTGGAAAGGAAGGAAACAAAGAGGCTACCGAACTCAGCTGTATCGGGACGTTACACAGAGTCAGTGGCGTCTGTGGAAAATGTATGCCAGATTGGGAGTCGAACCCCTTCTGCTTACTAAGCCAGTTGCGTTAAGTGCTGCTCCAACCGGACGCAGTATTTAACACAGCTAAACGGACTATCTCAGCACGCCCCTCAGCCGACGCACACTCCCACTGATTGCAAACTATCCAGAGTCCCTAACCATGTCCGCCATGCCCGCAATGCAGAGATTACCACAGGAGGTCGGAGGTATTTGTGCCTCCGACTGACGAAGGTGGATTCGTTGGCTGTCTAGACGGATCAGTTGTATGAAAGTGTAGTGTCTTTTCTTTTTCACGTTTCCGAAAGGACAGCACGCATTCATATAATATACTTGGCACGCCTGGTTAATATTAACACATCGGTCTCAGGTGCTGCAAGAAACCAAAGAAGCGGGCAATGTTTGCGGATCTTATTACGCAGTACGGCACGCTGATTCTCTTGGAACTGTTGCCCTGGAACCGAGGCTTTACACTATACAAACAGCGGTATGTAATTCGTAACTGATCACCAGATGTCTCGAGAGGCAGATCTGCTAATACACGAGGGTAATCACAAAAGTAAGGTTTCCTATTTTTTTTTAAAGTACAGAGCTCTGTTTGTGTGGCAGTTGGTCACACTGTTACGAAGAGTGTCTCCCGCGCTGTGTGTGAACATGCGCACTTGAAAATGGAGCTCCCGTTAGATGTTACCGCCAAGTGCGAATTGCGCGCAGGTATTCGGTTTTTGAACGCGAAGGGCACTGCGCCGATTGAAATCCATCGCCAATTGACAGAAGTGTATGGTGAGTCGTGCATGGATGTCAAACATGTTAGTAAGTGGTGTAGAGAGTTTGTAGCTGGTCGGGCCGAAATTCACGACGAACAAAGGAGCGGCACATCATCAGTTTCTGAGGAGACAGTCTTGAAGGTTGAGCAAAGCATGCCTGAAGATCGGCGGATCACCCTGGATGATCTCTGCACGTTGGTTCCTGAGGTTTCCCGAAGCACCGCTCACAGAATTTTAGCGGGAAAATTGAACTACCGGAAGGTGTGCGCAAGATGGGTGCCGCGCATGCTTACTGAGGACCACATGCGGCAACGACTTGATGCTTCCCGCGCATTTCTTCGCCACCTTGCAGCCGAACAGGACAACTTTCTGGACTCAGTTGTCACGGGTGACGAAACTTAGGCATACCACTTTACAACTGAGACCAAGCAACAATCACGCCAGTGGTGGCATCCTTCTTCGCCAAAGCCGCGGAAATTCAAACATACACAGTCTGCCGGTAAAGTCACGACAACCGTTTTTTTGGGATCGGAAAGGGGTATTGTTGGTCGACTTATGCCTACTGGGACCACAATTAACGCTGACAGGCACTGTGGGACTCTGAAAAAACTCAAACGGGCAATTCAGAACCGGAGAAGAGGAATGTTGAGCAAGGGCGTACACATTCTCCATGACGACTCTCTGCCACAGATCGCTCGGCAAACCGTTACTCTCCTGCAACAGTTTCGGTGGAACATGATCACCCACACACTCTATAGTCCTGACTTGGCGCCCAGTGATTATCACCTGTTCCCTAGGTTAAAAGAACATTTGTCCGGAAAGCTATTCATCTCCGACGACGAGGTGAAAGAAGAGGTTCATAACTTTCTGAACAGCATGGCGGCGAGCTGGTATGGCATGGGCATACAAAAACTGCCACAGCGTCTACAAAAATGCATCGATATAAACGGTGATTATGTCGAAAAATAGCTAAATGTTCAAGCTGTAAACTGTTGTAAACCATTGTAGAAATAAACGTGGCTATGTACTTCTAAAAAAAAAACACAAAAAAAACAGGAGAACTTACTTTTGGGATTACTCTCGTAAAAGGAAGAGTCGTGTTTTTATAGGAAATTAACTTTACTACTGGCTATGGAAGAATAACCTGAGCAGTGTCACCATATAAGATGGCGATGTTTAAAAGAATTTTGCTACGACTGACCGGAAAAGGGGGGGGGTCCAGATTATGATGTCATCCTAGCATACCGCATATTCCACAAGAATTGGAATTTTTAACAGTGCCTAAATAAAACAGTGTCTAATTAACAAACGATGAAAGAACTGAAAACGAACACGGAAGCCATCATTACTTCGCCCTGTAACTGACTGGTTTTGTGAAAAAGCAACTAAGACATAATAAAGAATGCACATCACTTACGCATTAGTGAGCATGCATGTGACCTATGGATGTATGAAACAGTTGAACTGTTTCGATTGTATCGGCCTGCTAATAAAATTCGAATCGATTTTACGTGCAACGGATAGCTTTCATTAGCATACTAGCTCAATAAAAACCTATAGGCAAATGGAGTGATCTAATTACGCATTCGCACAGTTAATTTCATTTAATTTTCTGAAGCTTCTATACAAGGATGCAACAAATTAAGTTACTGGAACTGACGAATTCTGGACATGCGCGAGGTATAATGATAGATTGTGGGTCAATGATCACAAAGGATGACAGTTTATTTGTTTTTCACATTTACGATTCAAATCTGTTTTTACAAAGGGCATACAAGAACAGTTTCAGTAGCTGAAAGACGGATAGTAGTAACGATGAGATGAATTTAATTCTGTGCTTCCCTAACATACTTGATATTACGCATTTGTGGATGTGGGTATGCTACTACGGTTGTATGTTGTTTTGCATACATGGTGGATAGGGAGGGTGGTGTGCAGCAAAGTTAACAGCGATAGTTCATCCTAAGATCAGTGGTAGATCTATTGGTAATCTATACGTGTTCAAGTATTACAACGAAACCTGCCAGGTGAAAACAGGATGAGTAGAGGCATGTTACCTATCAGGTACTGAACTGGTGAGAAACATCTAAAATTTTATAAATGCAAAACGAGGATGCATTAGCTGCAAATGTCGACACTTGCTTGGTCGATAATATTACGTGCTAAAATATGCAGCACTCTTTTGCTAACTGGTCGCATGATACAGTACATGTGGGTCGCAGGTTCTATGTATGAGTACTATGTTCATCACTGAACGAAAATTCCTTAACTCACGTAAAACATTTCATAAGTGGCAGCTGCAGAATATCTAGATGCGATTTATGAGTGTGAAGTATGTATTCATTTAAACAGCTCTGGGTAGGTTCCGAGTGACTATGGTGCCCCATGGTATGACGATCAACAAAGGATCAAAACTAACGCATGAATGAAAAGGATAAATTCGCACACATTATGAAAGAACAGACTGTAAAGGCTTTATGAACAAACACACATTCAATTTGGGAATAAACCAATACACGAAACATTGATCTAAACCCACAGGAAGGTGGGTCTTAAGAATGCTATCCCACCAAAATGCATTCTGTGAATGAGAATTGACTACATACCACCGAAAATATGACACCGAGCCAGGTGACACAGTGGTTACCACACTGAACATGTATTCAGCCATCCAAATACAGGTATTTCATGATTTTCCTAAATTGCTTCATGATAATACAGGTCTGGTTCCTTTGAAAAGGCGCAGCAACCTTCCTTCCTCATCCTTGAGGAAATCTGAGCTTGAGTTATGTCCTTAATGACCTTTATGTCTACAGGCCTCTAAACGCTGCTTCTCCTTCCGTTTTCTTCCAAAATGTAACCGCGAATATAAGTACTGAACTGTAGTTCTAAATGAAAACTGATTGAAAGCTGCTACAAGATGAAATATTTGTTCAGTGCGTAGCTTCAAACTATATCAGTAAACTGAAGAAAGATTCCATGCGATACTTAAAAGTCTCCAGCTACCAGAAAAGTGCCAAACTGTTCACAGATTTCCACAGTCCTGACCTTGTTAACCGGCCGCGGTGGTCTAGCGATTCTAGGCGCTCAGTCCGGAACCGCGCGACTGCTACGGTCGCAGGTTCGAATCCTGCCTCGGGCACGGATGTGTGTGATGTCCTTAGGTAAGTTAGGTTTAAGTAGTTCTAAGTTCTAGGGGACTGATGACCACAGATGTTAAGTCCCATAGTGCTCAGAGCTATTTTGACCTTGTTTAGTGGACTCAGAACTAGTACTGTTACTATTTTGCCAGCTGCTGGACAGTGAGAACGTCACTTACACACCCTGTGTATACTGCTAGTCCTGCAACTGCTGGAATATTGTTAGGGTGACATACCTCATGTGTGCTGGAGTTGTCTCCTTGATTCACTACACTACAGAACATCCAAAATAGACTGATTCATATATCCAAGCATGCAGGAAAGTTTACAGAATGGGACGTGGATCAAAATGGTGTTACTGGAGAAAAAATAAAAACATCACACTGTCCATTCTTCCTCTTACAGTAAAATCTGAGATGTTTTCTGACTTACATATTCATAGTTTCCTTAGAGATACTAAGTGACATACCATATGGAACAGAACTGAAAATACCATTTCATCACATATGTCGTCAGGAGGAAAATGTCATAAGACGGTCGTTTAAGTGGAGACACGCTCACAGTACTCTTACTCACTGTACACTGTGTACCAACAATGTAGCTTACAGCAATTGTTCAAAATTGAATCTGCCAGTCTCAATGCATGCGTGACAACGGTGCTTGAAGTTCTGCTGCACTCTCTCAAAGATCCCTGGTGTCTGTTGTACCAGGAGACAGGCATCTTGGACCCTTTCAAAAAGGTCTTCATCCGATTATACAGGGGTATCGTACACTGTCTTGACGGAACCCCAGAGGAAAATTTCCAGTAATGTGAAATCCGGAGAGTGCACTAGCCATAGGAGAGGACCTCCCTATTCAATCCAGCAATGAGGATAAGTGATGTTCAAGTGCTCGCAGAAATTAACGTCAAAGTGGGGTGGCGTACCGCAGTGTTGAAACCACATCCTTTCGTGGACAACAAAGGTTACAGTCTCCAAGAACTGTGACAGCACACCACGCAGGCACACCAGTTAACTTGGTACAGTCAAAAAGGTAGGCAGCAGATGTGGTCTTAGTAAGTGATACTGGACAATGATCGCCCATATACTTACAGAGAATCGTTACGTGAGGGCACCGAGGTGGGTGGCATAGCGATTGTCCTCACTGTAGACATGACTGTTGCGGTTGTTAAAAAACATTGTTATGGGTGAGTGAGGTCTCATCTGTGAACAACAAAAACTGTACAGAGTTCGGCACTACAGCACTGCAATGGACAGAAGTGAACGTAGGACCAAAAGCCCGTTGGTCCCAATGGTCCCACTGGTTCTTTATGAGAGGGGTGTAGTCTAACACCTGTTCCACCTTCGGTGTGTGCGTTACACAGGCAATTTGACGGGTGCTTATTGCTGGGTAGTCTGCCACTCGATCCAACACCATCTCCTGAAAGTCTGGTATTGAGGCATGTCTTTGGTGGGCAACTTGGCCAGCTCTCTGTGGTGTAAGCGACCCTGTCTCTCGTAAGTTTGTATCAACGGAGATAAACTTCTTTCAGTTAGGATGACGCCTGTTGGGAAAGCGTTCTCTGTACATTCTTGCTGCTTTATGGTCACTACATCCTGCAGGAGGTTTACTATCTTTGGCCCGAAAAAAGAATGTTCTTTGAGAATTTTTTTCTCGGGAAGTGTTAAAGATATCATCGTCAAATTTGGTCAAAATGTTTATTGATATTCCCTCGACAAACTGGATATTTTTGGACCGGAAATGTCGAACAGCAAAGGGGAAGTACCGTCGGAACGAAACAAAATTTCGATGTAGACTTCCACGAGCGGTACGTCACAGGTCAGCCGGCTCCTCTGAAATCAGAATTGGTTTGATGTTAGCGAAGTATATAAGATTCTTTGAGTTGTACCTCGCTTAAGTTATGTGGACCATAGGAAACAAAATGGCGGCCATTTGAAAAAATAAGATTTTTTTTATCGATTTTTCGACTTCGTCGGCCAAGTAAAAATATTTATAGTTGATGGATCGGAATAAAAGAGCACGCGTTTGAAGTTTTGACTACATGTAAATGCAATATTATGCAACGTACGTTCAATCTGCTATTCCGGGTCCATAAACTAGGCCTTATAGAGGGCGTTCTGCTCGATCTGGGTCATCCTGCGCTGCTCCAGAGCCGCTCGTACGGCCGGTGACAAGCGGTTTTCGGCCGCTTGAATCCGGTGGTCGTCCGAATTCTTGGCGAACTGCGTCGAATAGAGTCCCAGGGTGACGTCCATCGTTGTCATGGTCTTGAGAATTACTGAGTACCCTTCGTTGAAGCTGCTCACTGGGAGGCAAGTCGCAATCTCCACAGTCTTCCCACCAGAATGCTAACGCTTAGGGGCCAACTTCCAAACACACGAGTTCAAACTTTCATTTTAATTTTGTGTGTTTCCTTCCAATCAACGTTACAATAACTCGCCCTCCGAAAGAAACAGACTGTTGCATGAAAAAGGCCGATTTCAGGCAGGTGCATTTTTTTGTTCAACCCCGAAGAACAAACATTTCCGTTCCGTATTCGGAAAAACCGTTTCAGGGGTGGATTATAAACACTTTTATGGATCCAAAAGTGCAGTTAAAAAAAAAATGGATTTTTTGAACCAAAAAATAGTAAACGTCCCCTTAAACGCGTTGGCATTGCATGTTTGAGTACGCATCATGCACTTTTCGCAGTTGAACACCATGCACACATAACAGGTACCTCAAGCAATGGACCGCTGACACCAGGGACAGTGATGTGCCTGCCCCACAGATTATTGTATGGGTGCAACGCATGCGGTCGTCACATGATAGATGTGCCTTGAGCTAAGTTGTATACAGTATGTCTTCTACATAGGACACCGACTTACTGAGCAACACTGACCAGTTCTTCTGTCCTTAGATGAGATCAAATGGTTCAAATGTTTCTAAGCACTATGGGACTTAACATCTAAGGTCATCAGTCCCCTGGATTTAGAACTACTTAAAACTAACTAACATAAGGACATCACACACAGCCATGCCCGAGGCAGGATTCGAACCTGTGACCGTAGCAGCAGCGCGGTTCCGGATTGAAGCGTCTAGAACCGCTCGTCCATAGCGGCCGGCTTAGTTTCTGATCACATTCTAATGTCGGTTTTACCCTCTTAAAACGTGCTTGAGACACTTGAATAGCACGCCACACACACACACACACACACACACACACACGTGCACATACATGCAAACACAAGTGGGAGCGCCCACCAGCGTCAGACTGCGGTGTTGGGTGCCGCGACGCACAGCACGCCGCTCCGCGTTGTTCATATTTGCCCTTAATTAACGCGGCGCCTGCTGAGTTAGTTAGCAGCTGAGAGAGCCCTCGCACCGGGGAGCGCTGTGTGCCAAGTCGCCGGCCATTTGTGGGGAGTCGCTCGTTACCGACCTTCTTCGAGAGAGACGACCGTGCGAAGTACAGCAGGGCGGCTCTTACGTCACCAAGACTAGGGACATCCGCATGGTATCCCACTGAGTCAGGCAGACAAACTCTAGGAGCAACTTGTAATTGTATCCATAAAACATACAGTGGCTACAAACGGCTTGAGATAGCCTTGCAGCCTATCCCCGACGTTAAGAGAAAACCGTAGAAGAACCGAAATTAAACTTCAAGGAGAAGATATAGAAAGAATGCTGAAGATTAGATGGGTAGATCACATAACTAATGATGAAGTATTGAATAGAATTGGGGAGAAGAGGAGTTTGTGGTACAACTTGACAAGAAGAAGGGACCGGTTAGTAGGACATGTTCTGAGGCATCGAGGGATCAAAATTTAGCATTGGAGGGCAGCGTGGAGGGTAAAAATCGTAGAGGGAGACCAAGAGATGAATACACTGAGCAGATTCAGAAGGATGGAGGTTGCAGTAGGTACTGGGAGATGAAGCTTGCACAGGATAGGGTAGCATGGATAGCTGCAGCAAACCAGTCTCTGGAATGAAGACTACAACAACAACAACAACAACAACAACAACATGGTACTTCTGTCAGGTATAGCAAAGGCCTTGGACGCTTGGTGTACGGAACCGATAGTGCCTTGAAAAGAGGTTAATGGACATCAACAGAACGAATGTAAGGTGATGGAATATAGTCGAATTAAATAAAAAGAAGGAAGGAAATTTATGTTTAGCGTCCCGGCGACAGTGAGGTCAGACAGAGCTGATGCTCGGATCACGGAAGGATGGGGAAGGAAATCAGCAGCGCCCTTTTCATGGGAATCATCGCGGCATTTGCCTGGTGTCATTTAGGAAATATCACGGAAATGCTGATTTTGGGAGTCTGGACGAGGACTCGAACTGTCATCCTACCGAATACGAGTCCAGTATGTAGAGCACTGCGCTACCCAGCTCGGTCGAATTAAATAAGGAGATGCTGACTGGCTCAGATTAGTAACTGAGACACTGAGAGCAGTAGTGGCTTGAATTGAAAGAAATAGTATCGCCAGCAATTGAGAGATTTATATCAAATAAATTAACAAACGACGGAGCTGATCCTCCTTGGTACACAAAATGGGTTAGAACACTGTTGCACAAACAACGCAACATACATGCCAAATTTAAACAGACCCAAAATCCCCTAGATTGGCGATCTTTTACAGAAGCTCGAAATTTAGCGATGACTTCAGTGCGAGATCCCTATAACATTGTCCACAACGGAACTTTGTCTCGAAACCTGGCAGAAAATCCAAAGAGATTCTCGTCATATGTGAAGTATGTTAGCGGCAAGAAGCAATCAATGCCTTCTCTGCGCGATAGCAATAGAGATGCTGTCGAAGAAAGTACTGCCAAAGCAGAGTTACTAAAGACAGCCTTCCGAAATGCCTTCACAAAAGAAGACGAAGTAAATATTCCAGAATTCGAATAGAGAACGGCTGCCAACATGAGTAACGTAGAAGTAAATATCCTCGGAGTAGTGAAGCAACTTAAATCACTTAATAAAAGCAAGTCTTCTGGTCCAGACTATATACCAATTAGGTTCCTTTCGGAGTATGCCGATGCATTAACTCCATACTTAACAATCATATACAATTGTTCGCTCTACGAGAGATCCGTACCCAAAGACTGGAAAGTAGCACAGGTCACACAAATATTCAAGACAGGTAGTAGGAGTACTGCACTAAATTACAGGCCCATATCGTTAACGTCGATATGCAGCGGTATTTTGGAACATATATTGCGTTCAAATATTATGAATTACTTCGAAGAGACTGTTTATTCACACACAGTTTATATGGGTTTAGAAAACATCTTTCCTGTGAAACACAAATAACACTGTACACAAATGAATACCGAGCGAGGTGGCGCAGCGGTTAGACACTGGACTCGCATTCGGGAGGACGACGGTTCAATCCCGCGTCCGGTCATCCTGATTTAGGTTTTCCTTGAGTTCCCTAAATCTCTCCAGACAAATGCCGGGATGGTTCCTTTGAAAAGGGTACGGCCGACTTCCTTCCCCATCCTTCCCCAATCCGATGAGATCGATGACCTCGCTGTCTGGTCTCCTTCCCCAAAAAAAACAACAAACAACACGAATTGTTGAGTGCTATTGGCAAGGGATTTCAGATGAATTCCGTATTTCTGGATTGCCGAAGGCTTTTGACACTGTACCACACAAGCGACTTGTAGTGAAATTGCTTTGTTATGGAATATCGTCTCAGTTATGTGACTGGATTTGTGATTTCCTGTCGGAGAGGTCACAATTCGTAGTAACTGACAGAAAGTCATCGAGTAAAACAGAAGTGGTTTCTGGCGTTCCCCAAGGTAGTGTTATAGGCCATTTGCTGTTCCTTATCTATATAAACGATTTGGGAGACAATCTGAGCAGCCGTCTTAGGTTGCTTGCAGACGACGCTGCCGTTAATCGACTAAAAGTCATCAGAAGATCAAAGCAAATTGCAAACCGGTTTAGAAAAGATATCTGAATGGTGGGAAAATTGGCAATTGACGCTAAATAACGAAATGTGTGAGGTCATCCACTTGAGTGATAAAGCAAATTCGTTAAACTTCGGTTACACGATAAATCATTCCAATCTATAAGCCGTAAATTCAGCTAAATACCTAGGTATTACAATTATGAACAACTTAAATTGGAAATAACACATAGAAAATGTTGTGGGGAAGGCTAACCAAAGACTGCGTTTTATTGGCAGGACACTTGAAAAATGTAACAGATCTATTAAGGGGACTGCCTACACTACGCTTGTCCGTGCTCTTTTAGAATACTGCTGCGTGGTGTGTGATCCTTACCAGATAGGACTGACGGAGTACACCGAAAAAGTTCAAAGAGGGCAGCACGTTTCGCATTATCGCGAAATATTGGAGATAGTGTCAGAAATAATACAGGATTTGGGCTGGACATCATTAAAAGAATGGCGTTTTACGTTGCGAAAATATTTTGTTGACCCCGACCTACACAGGGAGAAACGATCACCACGATAAGGGGAATCAGAGCTCGTACGGAATTATATAGGTGTTCTTTCTTTCCACGCCCTATACGAGACTGGAATAGAGAATTGTGAAGGTGGCTCGATGAATTCTCTGTCAGGCGCTTAAATGTGGTCTGCGGAGTATCAATGTAGATGTAGGTGTGGGCGAGTTCCGGTAATTGAGCAGCAAAATAACTGATGAAGTCTGAAAGAGAGGGGATCTAAACCGCAGGGTGACAATTGCAAGGAAAACATTTTTGAAAAAAGATGACTTTTTAATATGTATATAAATTTAAGTGTTAAAAAGTTTTTTTTCCAAAGGTATTTGTGTGTTGTGAAACGTGGACATTAAGCAGTTCAGACAAGAATGGAACAGAAGATGGAGTAACTAAAGAGGAGATTCTCAATCGAAGTATGGAGACTAAAGCATGAGAATGAATAAAATAAGCAGATTCAAATGGATGTCGTTTGCCGAAAGTCACTCAGAGGTGAAGAAGGTGTCACGTGATAGACTAGCGTGGAAAGTTGCGTCAAACCAGTATTCGGACTGAACATCACAAAAACATCATGGAACTTATATTACTTGTCAGACAGCTGTGCAGATATAATGTATCATCTTTCTATAAATATATTCAGTTGCTGATAGAGTTTGAGATGACAGAGGGCGTAGAAACCATGTCTGTGAAATTACTGGGAATCACGAAATTTGCGTTCTCTCGACTTAACATTTGCCGCACTGGATTATTGGAAATGTTAGTGAATGTAGCACAGACATAATTCACTACGACTGATCATATATCTGCACAGCAAAAGTGTTTCAGACGGTCTTCTGCTGATGATTAGAACAATTCTGGAAGGTTTTGTTTTCAATTAGAGTATAGGTCCATGGTTTGGAAAGAAGTAAATGAGCGCATCATTTAAGACGTAGTTTCACAATAACGGCGACGAAGATGTATACGTCATTCTTTATTATGTCTTAGTTGCTTTTTCACATAATCAGTCAGTTACAGGGTGAAGTAATGATGGCTTCCGTGCTCCTTTTCAGTTTTTTCATCGTTTGTTAATTAGACACTGTTTTATTTAGGCACTGTTAACTTCGGAAATTCCAATTCTTGTGTAATATGCGGTATGCTAGGATGACTTGATGCGAGACAGATTTTAGAAAAATATTATGTAAAAAAGGCAGTTAATTCCTAGCCAGAAAAACCTCTCTTTTGCATTGCCCAGTGGATGGTGCCCAGGAGGAGGCAAACCGTAGGCAAAACCGTTGAATGCCGTGGGGTGGGGCAACCAACAAACCACAACTGTAAGCATAAAAAGGAAAAAACAAGAAGCAGACAAACAGTAACTTAGCGAACCACAGTTCCCTATTTTAATTCTGTGGGATCTACTTTTTATATAATTTTTTTTCTAGATTCTGTCCCATCGAATCATCTGGAATGGTTAACTGCCTTTTTTTAAATATTTTTCTAAAATCTGTCTCCCATCGAGTCATAAGGGAAGGTTAAATGTGTTTTTATAGAAGCTCCCTGATATCAAAATACGATTTTAAAAAATCCTATGGAATACAGACACTTGCATTTTGCGGTGTCATTTACAGCAACTCAAAAAGTTATGTGTAGGTGTTTTTCCAAACAGTTGTTTTTATTTTGTTTCAGATGCTAAATAATTACCGCAATAGACCACACATGATGGTAGAGCGTAGTGAGTGGTGTGCTATGCTGCAACTATATCAACCGTTACTCTCCAAATAAATTTTCGACATGAATTTCAAAGGGAGCTGCCGGACATTAAGATGACCAACGCTTGGTATGACCAAGTTCCTAGCCACTGGCTATGTAAACAGACAGTCAGCTTCTAGCTGGAAGCGCACGTGTGATGAAATGGTAGAGGAGATCAGAGAGACCTTCCAAAGAAGCTCATCGAACTAAGTTTGACGAGCACCATGCGAGGTAGCCAGCCCTCCCTCAATAGAGCGAAGGAGCCGCATAAGAGAATTTGCTTGCAAGCTTCAAGATTTCATATTGTGTAGACACTGGAGTCAAACGACTTGCAGCATCGCCAAGGATTCACTATTGACCTGTTGAACCGGATTTGGTAAACCCCAATTACCAAGAAAATATGTTTATCAGGTGAAGGAACCTTCCATACATCTCTGAAGGTTAATCGGCACATAATTTACGTCTGGAGGTTAATAAACCCCGTTGAGTTGCAAAAACACGTCAGAGACAGCGAAAAGGTGTATGTGCGGTCTGTAGTGATGAAAGACTGAATAGTTCGATCATTTTTCTTCAGCGAACAAACAGTAACAGGAACCATTTATCACGATATGCTTGAGCAATTTTCTGTCCGTCAGGTACTTGCCTTTGAACCAAATGCAATCTTCTAGCAGTTTGGGGCACTACTGAACTGGAGTTTACATGTTAATGACTTCCTGGACAGAACATTTCAACGGCAATGGATGGAACGTGACGGATCAACCAAATAGCCTCCTCCATCTCCGGAAATGACCCCTCAGAATTTATTTCTGTGAGGTTATGTGCAAGACATTCTGTATGCCGCACTTGTAAGTGACCTTGATGATCTCTGCAGAAGAATGCTAGATGCCACTGCCTCCATCAACCCAGACTCAACTTGTGCACACATGAGTTGAGTAGTGTATCAACTAGATATTTTACAAATTACAAAGGAGCCGATGTAGAAAGGGTATTAATTTTTTGTACAACAGTTTCTGAGTTACTCTGAATTATGCCGCAAACAGCAATTACTTCTCACAGTTCTTCATGCATTTGGAAATCAGGAGGGTTCCCTGTGGCCCCCATGTATCATAGACTGCATTAAAAGGAAAAAAAAGCACAGAGGGAGTTGCCATCGCCTTATTGCCGGGCACAAAAATTCGATAGGCAAGCTGATCAAAAGAGGAGTTTCCTTTCCGAGGACATTTTTTTCTCTAGCACCGGTGGCCACAGTCGCAAACAGTTGTTCAATAGAACGTGCGGCTGGAGGACGCTGCACGTGATTGACTGATATTTCACAACACTGGCATCATGCTCGAAAGTGATTAACTACCTCCACTGGCATCTGGTTTTCCAGTTACAGAGCAGTTCATTTCCAGGAATTTTTATGGCAAATAATTGTTGATTAAGACAGAAATAATGCTTCACCAATGTCAACTGACAAATTGCGTTGTAGATTGTTGACGGTAAGATCGATATTTTTTTAAAAAACTTGGAAGTTACGTTCGTATCCTTTTTTGGGAAATTGGCTGTTAATTCTGCTGTTGCGTACGTGCTCTGAGATATTATCATGGAGAGTAGTAGGGAGCGGACAGTTGTTGAGAGTAGTCGGACGCAGCCTCGTGTGAAGAGAATCCAAGCGTCTGGAGAGGTCGCAGCCTGCACTGACCGTGCTAGTGGCGCCATAGGAGATTTTTGTGTCAATCGAGGAGTTATAGTAATTTGCCTTTTTGTTGCGCGTAGTTGTCGCTTGCTTGTGCGCTGGAGGGATCGTTCAAATGGCTCTGCGCACTATGGGACCTAACATCGGAGGTCATCAGTCCCCTAGACTGAGAACTACTTAAACCTAACTAAGCTTAGGACATCACACACAGCCATGCCAGAGGCAGGATTCGAACCTGCGACAATACCAGCAGCGCGGTTCCTGACTGAAGCGCCTAGAACCGCTTGGTCACAGCGGTCGGCCGCTGCAGGAATTTTGTCATATTTGTGTATGCATACGTTTAAAATAATGTTCGTGTCTTTGTTGTGACCAGGTTGGTGATAATTGATTAAAAACTTCGTGGTATAATTAAAGTTTTTGGTGATCCAAATGTCGAAGGAAAAGAAACGTGTGAGTAAAGTATATTAGTGTTTGAATCGTCAGTTTTCGGCATATAGCAAATCAAAATTTTTAATTGGTTCCTTTCATTTTTTACACTGCTTAAGGCTAATTGTCCAAACCCTTCCTGATCAGTTTCTAAATAAAAAAGGGCACTAGGCGCCTCAGTAGTTGTGACAATGCATTGCACTCTGCATGGACCGCAAAATTTCTTTTGAATTGCTTTTACTTGTTGCTGAATATTCACGCTGCTGCAGCGGCAAGACAAGGTCTGTTGCGTGCAGCAGCATTACAGTACTAATAGTTAGGAGATATTATACAATATTTAAAAAATCGCAGTCTGATATTTTTCATGACTCATAGGAAGGGTAATTAATTTCTCTTTTTTGTTCTCAATCAGAATACTGATGTGTCGGAATAACGGTTTTCATAATAAAGTTGTACGGCTACATATCAGATTTTATGAAAATGATAATAAAGTTTCTCAAGAAAACCTAGCAATTTTAGAGAAAAAGTATAACTAGCGATACTATTGTCAGAGACAGAGCCTTACACTATTCCGTACGTCTGCTGCCATATAATAATTTTCTATGAAAGTTCTGCAGATAGGTGCTATCGAGAAATTAACCTGATATAATTAAATTTTCCGTGGGGCATTTGAGTCTCACAGTTATCTACGATGATGATGCCACTTCAGTGGCCTCCCTAACACAAACTTCTACTCTTATCTTCAGCTTATCTTCAGCTTATCTTCAGCTTATCTTCAGCTTATCTTCAGCTTATCTTCAGCTTATCTTCAGCTTATCTTCAGCTTATCTTCAGCTTATCTTCAGCTTATCTTCAGCTTATCTTCAGCTTTTTAGATCATCACTATTGCCGAGGCTCTTTGTACTGAAATGGCACCCAGCTGAGTTAACCGTAATGCTGTGGTGGTGTGATGTCTAGCCTGCTGGCAGGTATCGAGAAAATGAGGATGAAGTTATGACTGCTTACACTAAAAGCTGTTTTAAGAGGATGAAGAAAACAAGAACCCAGTAAACCCCCAATTCCTTA
Organism: Schistocerca piceifrons; assembly: GCF_021461385.2. Classification (NCBI taxonomy): domain Eukaryota; kingdom Metazoa; phylum Arthropoda; class Insecta; order Orthoptera; family Acrididae; genus Schistocerca; species Schistocerca piceifrons. Next base: position 109,227,590 of record NC_060138.1, on the reverse strand, counting down.
AGGAATCGAGATCCCATATATAAAACAGCTTCGGACATCTGATGAGTTTGTGTATTAAATATTTGACGTTAAGCATGTAAGTTTAAAAGTTTCAAATTATGTTTAAAATTGAGTGGAAATCGCCAAGTTCTTTCATAATCAAATAATAGATGAATATAGTCTTGGTTGTTTTCGCTTAATTTTAAGCAAGAGCTAGTTTTATCATAAATCCAGACGTTTATTGAGTTATACGTAATACATTTGTTGCCTCTGGAAAGTTCCACAGATGGCAGGTATCGAGAAAATGAGGATGAAGTTATGACTGCTTACACTAAAAGCTGTTGTAAGAGGATGAAGAAAACAAGAACCCAGTAAACCCCCAATTCCTTAAGGAATCGAGATCCCATATATATAACAGCTTCGGACATCTGATGAGTTTGTGTATTAAATATTTGACGTTAAGCATGTAAGTTTAAAAGTTTCAAATTATGTTTAAAATTGAGTGGAAATCGCCAAGTTCTTTCATAATCAAATAATAGATGAATATAGTCTGGGTTGTTTTCGCTTAATTTTAAGCAAGAGCTAGTTTTATCATAAATCCAGACGTTTATTGAGTTATACCTAATACATTTGTTGTACAACGATATAATGTTGTGGTATATGTGGATAGTGTCTAAAGAAATTGTTGCGAGTAGAGTCAGTAGTAAAGAAGTAATGAATTAAACGGTCTTGACTGATGTAATACACAAACTTTTTTTCTTTCCAAAGTTTTTGGGAGGATAGGCGGTTGGTGGTGGGAGTCAGTACCCAAAAATTCTGTAAAGATTTGGAATTATATAGATTTGTTGGAAGTCGGCAACGGCTCACATACTCAGATAACGGGTGAATTAGTCTGAGTATTTGTTCATGTATTGAGCTATGCTACCTCGAGACATACGCACAGTCTGTAACTTAAATACTTGTCATACGGAGCGAAACTTTCAACAAACAATGATACCTCATAACTATTAGATTATGACAGAATTAAAAAAAATGGTTCGAATGGCTCTGAGCACTATGGGACTTAACTTCTAAGGTCATCAGTCCCCTAGAACTTAGAACTAATTAAACCTAACTAACATAAGGACATCACATACATTCATGCCCGAGGCAGGATTCGAAACTGTGACCGGAGAGGTCGCGCGGTTCCAGACTGTAGCGCCTAGAAGCGCTCGGCAACCCTGGCCGGCCCGGATTTTAAAATTACTCTGTCAATAATTACACGAATATTTAAAAATCAAATTTTTGTTGCCCCTAGAAGGAAACCTAGAAATGGGAGCGGAGGACTGTGGCCCGGATTGGCCGTTTAGTGATGTAGATATTTGAGACCGTCCTCAGGTGTAGAAACTCGCGAATTCGGTTTGTATATTGGAAGCTGTATTGGAGAACGATGATTTCATGGCTGCATCCTTTAAAGATTTCTGGAGAAGGATTTATGATTACCTCGCTGAAATTACGCTTCTCAGAACAAGGTCGACGTACTGTGAAGCCTCGTGAACATACTGAGGCTCATTTGAATCAACATGATGCCAATCTCATGTGAGTGAAACGTCCGCGATGTGAAAGTGAGACTCCCAGTTTCCGTAGATTAGGTAATTACACAAGCTTTGTGAAATAACACAATGCACACTTCTGATGACTCGCTTTTGGGATCAAATATTCTTTCTGTCTGAACTTAGTTGTCCCTAGGTTATCTCGTATAAAGTCAGGTTGTGTACACAAGACCATATCCTAATGGTAAATGGTAGATGCAATCAGCTTTTCGAAGACGTTGTGAATATGTGCCTTCCGCGACAGATCACTGTATGTATACATAAAAAAAAATGTTGCATCACCTCTGTTCCGAGAATTCCGGAACCTGTACAGAAAATTGGAATGGAGATCAACATAAACATCATTTCCGCCCTTTTTGTTGCTCAGGATAACCAAACATTGCATGTTGTTCCACCATACAGCGACACCTTCAGAGGTGGTGGTCCAGACTGCTGTACACACCGGTACCTCTAATGCCCAGTACCACATCCTCTTGCATTGATGTATGCCTGTATCCACCGTAACATACTATCCACAAGTTCATCAAGGCACTGTTGGACCAGTTTGTCTCACTCCTCAACGGCGATTCGACGTAGACCCCTCAGAGCGGTTGGTGAGTCACGTCGTCCACAAACACCTCTTTTTAATCTATCCCAGACATTTTCGATAGGGTTCATGCCTGGAGAACATGCTGGCCACTCTAGTCGAGCGATGTCGTTATCTTGAAGGAAGTCATTCACAAGATGCGCACGATGGGGGCGCGAATTATTGTCCATGAAGACGAATGCCTCGCCAGTGTGCTGCCGATATGGTTGCACTGTCGGTCGCAGGATGGCAGTCACGTGTCGTACAGCCTTTACGGCGCCTTCCATGACCACCAGCGGTGTATGTCGGCCCCATATAATGCCACCCCAAAACAGCAGAGAACCTCCAACTTGCTGCACTCGCTGGACAGTGTGTCTAAGGCATTCAGCCTGGCCGGGTTGCCTCCAAACACATCTCCGACTACTGTCTGGTTGAAGTCATCTGCGACTCATCGGTGAAGAGAACGTGATACCAATCCTGAGCTATCCATTCGGCATGTTGTTGGGGCCATCTGTACTGCGCTGCATGGTGCCGTAGTTGCGAAGACGGACCTCGCCGTGGACGTCGAGAGTGAAGTTGCGCATCATGCATCCTATTGAATCGTAACACGACGTCCTGTCGCTGCACGAAAAGCATTATTCAACATGGTGGCGTTGCTGTCATGGTTCCACATAGCCATAATCCCTAGGTAGCGGTCATCCACTGCAGTAGTAGCCTTTGGGCGGCTTCAGCGAGACATGTCTCTCTGTATCTCCTGCATGTCCGAACAACATCGCCTTGATTCACTTCGAGACGCCTGGACGCTTTCCTTGTTGAGAGCCCTTCCTGGCGCAAAGTAAGAATGCGGACGCGTTCGAACCGCGAAATTGACCGTCTAGGCATGATTGAAGTGTAGACAACACGAGCCGTGTACCTCCTTCCTGGTGGAGTGACTGGAACTGATCGACTGTCGGACGCCATCCGGCTAACAGGCGCAGCTCGTGCATGGTTGTTTACATCTTCGGGGGGGTTTAGTTACATCTCTGAATAGTCAAAGGGACTGTGTCTGTGATAAAATATCCACAGTCAAATGGTTCAAATGGCTCTGAGCACTATGCGACTTAACTACTTCTGAGGTCATCAGTCGCCTAGAACTTAGAACTAATTAAACCTAACTAACCTAAGGACATCACACATCCATGCCCGAGGCAGGATTCGAACCTGCGATCGTAGCGGTCGCTCGGCTCCAGACTGTAGCGCCTAGAACCGCACGGCCACTCCGGCTGGCTATCCACAGTCAACGTCTATCTTCAGGAGTTCTGGGAAGCGGGTGATGCAGAACTTATTTTGATGTATGTATGACGGGCATTCAAGTGAAAATTAGAGAATGTATATCGAACATGACGCGGATGTTGGTAACGCAGGTGTGTATAGAAGTGCTCTCCAGTGAGAATCACGAAGGAACAACGCGAACGTTTACCCATGTACCGTTTGTGTGCTAGATGGGCTCGGCGTAGTCGGCAGGTATTGTGTGCGTCCGACTTCACTATTGAAGCCAGGAAAGCGGAACAGAGAGGTGTAGTGATGTTTTTGGTGCGGAAACAGTGTCAAGAAGTGACCTTTATGCTAGAATATCTGCTGAGTACGGCGAACACAGTATGTCACTTGTGCGTGCTTCTGCGTGGAATAAACCGTTATAAGATAATCGAGTGCCATTGAAAGACAGCAGTCGGCCAGGACATTCTGCCTGCGTCATTACCTCTTCTATCATTGGAGCGGTGGATGCTTCCGTCAGAAATGATCAATGGTGGACGGTGGAAAACAGTCGATCACGTTGGACGTGTACCGTGGCACCACTCAGGCTCTCATGAAAGATCATCTGAAGTTCCGGAAGTCTGTGTGCAGTGGGTTCTCAACAGGTTTACGAAGAAGCTGAATGGAACAGGAGGTCAACATTCTTGCAGCACGTAGAACGGTATCACGGTGATTAATACCGCTTCTTGTCCAGTATTTTTGGGGTCAAAATTTTCTACCGGAGAAGCGTCAGGGTCTACAAGGGAAGCAGGTGGGTTCATCTGAACCGAAAAAATAAAAAACCGTGCACATGAGCTCCGAAAAAATCGTGATGACACTTCTTCTCTGACTGCGAGGGCCCACAGCTAATTGACTTTCTTGTACACGGCGGTACATTTAACACTTGGCGGAACGTGGACACCTCGCAGAAATTGAAGCGCGCTATCAAATTCAAACGCCCAGGAATGTTAACGGACGGCATAATTCTGTTGCAGGGCAATGCCCGCTCATATGTTGCCAAGATTTCAACTACGCTGGAGAAATTTAGCTAGGATGCTCTTCACACATCATCCACGTGGTACCGACCTCTTCCCACGATTTGCATATTTTTGGAGCCATGATGAAAGACATTCATGGTTATTGATTTACTTCAGAGGAAGAGGGCCGCTCCTGGGTACAATAATGGTTCTATAGCTCTTATATTTTCGGTACCAGAAATGTATCTTCTGCTTTACTAGCGATACCACCATCGTAAAAGAGTACAAAGTCATGTCCATTATAATTATCCGGGCTCTTATGCCGTGGTCGCTTGATGAATTTTGTCTCAATTCCCAACGTTTCGTCTCCGACTGCGGGAGACATCTTCAAGGGGGTCCGTAGGTCGATGGAAGGTCCAACACACCCACTGGCTCGCTACTGACTGCCGCTAAATTCCGTGTCCGCGCGCTCCCACGCCGCGACGTGACGACACGCGTTTTGGAAACGTCAGTGCAATTGGCCGCTGTCCGTCGCCGTCGATCGCCTTTGCCATCACCCAGTAGTGGACGGGTGTTACCATCTTCTTTAACACCGGCATCCATATGCCATTTAATTTCATGCCCTCCTCCTTTCGGTTGAAATTATTTGGGTGTTTAGCGATTTCGATTGCCTCCCTGTAGAGCCTTTCGTAGTATCCGCTTGTGGCCGCTAGTACTTGCGTCTCCTCGAAACGAATATTGTGGTTCCCTGGCTGGAAAGCATGCTCCGCAACAGCTGATCGTTCCGTTTCTCCTCTTCTACAATTTCCCTTGTGCTCTTCCAAACGTTTAGGAACAGTTCTTTTGGTTGTACCAACATAAACATCACCACAACTGCATGGGATCCTATACACTCCAGATTTTTCCAGTGGTTTGCGAGCGTCCTTGGCAGGCTTAAGGTATTTCTGTATCTTCCTGGTGCGCTTGTAAATTACGGCAATATTCCGCTTCGTCAAGATCCTTCCTATTCTTTCCGTTACATTTTTAACAAACGGCAGGAAAACCTTAGATTTTGCAGTAGCCTGTACGTCAGTATGATTTCTGCGTGGCTGCCTCAACGCACGTTTTGTTTCGGCGGACGAATATCCGTTCTTCATTAGTGCATTGTGGAGATGTTCCACCTCAGCGCCGAGCAACTCAGGTTCACAAATATTTCTAGCTCTGTCCGCTAACGTCTTGATAACACCCCGCTTCTGTTGTGGGTGGTGGTTCAAATCCCGGTGCAAATAACGGTCCGTGTGCGTGGGTTTGCGTTATACTGAGTGGCCCTAACTACCATTTTCGTTTCTAAAAACAAGCAAATCGAGGAAATGTAATTTGCCGTCTACCTCCTCCTCCTCTATTGTAAACTGAATTCTCCAGTTTATGCTGTTTAGATATTCGTGGAACCGGCTTAGTTCCTCCCTACCATGTCTCCACAGCACAAACGTGTCATCCACGTATCGGAACCATACATTTGGTTTTTTTCTGGCAGCACCTAAGGCCTGTTCTTCGAATTTCTCCATAAAGAAGTTTGCAATTACGGGACTTAGCGGGCTTCCCATAGCCACGCCATCCGTTTGCTCATAAAACTGTTCCTTCCACTTGAAGTATGTGGTCGTCAAACAACACTTGAACAGTTCTAAAATTTAGCGGCAGTCAGTAGCGAGCCAGTGGGTGTGTTGGACCTTCCATCGACCTACGGACCCCCTTGAAGATGTGTCCCGCAGTCGGAGACGAAACGTTGGGAATTGAGACAAAATTCATCAACCGACCACGGCATAACAGCCCGGATAATTATGATGGACATGATATTTCCGACCGTGAAAGTCTATAGTATCAGACGCCTCTACGGGGAGGAGATGTCAAGAGAAGTGCGACGCCTGGAAGGACTCCAGAAGAAGAGAGTGCAGCTTTTGTGTTCCCTCACATTCCTGACTCGTTGCAGAGCCGTCGGCGTTATACCGAAGTTTCTGAAGATAAAGCGACTGTTCTATTCGGGAAAGGCACAACGCATTTTCAAACGGACTGAGGAGGCCTTACTACGAGAGCGCATTCAGCAGACCCGACGGGACTTGGCAAGCGCAAACTGAAAGTTAATGTCTCTCCATATTACGATCAGTAATTAACTGTGCAGCAGTGACTGGGATAAAATTGATAGACTACTGCATGATACCATGGGGAAGCGTATGTTGACGACGTCTAGTAGACAGAAGAAGTAGTTTGATAATTTGCTACCTAATCAGATTGTTCGGCATTTAGACGTTTCCCGGACCGTTATCAATTTGTCCAAGCATTCTTTATCTGACGATGAGACATCTGTGCTTGCCAAGGGAGGAAATTTTGCTGTTAGTCCGCGTTTTGTGCCCACGGAAGAAATTATAGCCAGTGTAGAAGCAGGAATTCGCAGTGTGGATGCTGTAACAGCTGAATAAATCCGTATAGAAACATTGAGAATATTAGCCAATGCAAAACTGCCGAGAAGTAATATAACTGTGGGTGAGAGAAGAGCTTTAAAACTCCTGAATGACGATGTATTTTGGTTCTCCCAGCTGACAAAGGAAGCGCAACGGTGGTTATGGATGTGGCCTACTATCAGAGTAAAATTATTGATCTATTGGATCCGCAAGCATATAGGAATCTGAATAAGGACCCCACTAACAACGTTCTCAGAACTGTGTCGCGATTAATAAAAAAGTCTTCCATTGAAGAGAGTGTACAGAAAGATCTCTGCAATTCGGTTGCGCTACCACCGAGGCTTTATGGATTGCCCAAAATTCAGAAAGAAAATGTGCCGTTAAGACCGATACTAAGTGCCATTGGTTCGCCCACCTACTCGATAGCCAAGTTCTTGACTACGCTGTTAAAACCACATGTGGGCCGTTCGGACTTATATAAAGAATTCGACACATTTCATCAGCAGATTGAGTGGCATAGTGGTCCAGCCGGAGGACATATTGGTCAGCTTCGATGTGGTATCGCTGTTTACCACGGTTCCACTTAATGATGTATTGGAACAGCTGGATCGAATTTTTCCTGCCGATATTTCAGAACTGTTTAAGTGTTGTTTGACGACCACATACTTCAAGTGGAAGGAACAGTTTTATGAGCAAACGGATGGCGTGGCTATGGGAAGCCGCCTAAGTCCCGTAATTGCAAACTTCTTTATGGAGAAATTCGAAGAACAGGCCTTAGGTACTGCCAGAAAAAAACCAAATGTATGGTTCCGATACTTGGATGACACGTTTGTGCTGTGCAGACATGGTAGGGAGGAACTAAGCCGGTTCCACGAACAATTAAACAGCATAAACTGGAGAATTCAGTTTACAATGGAGGAGGAGGTGTAAGTAGGCTGTTTATGTTTTCTTATTGGCAACGTTACGTAGCAGTCTGTGGCTGCTTTGCATTGTTGTAATACTCGCCATTGTAGTGTTAGGCAGCTGGCTGTGAACAGCGCGTAGCGTTGCGCAGTTGGAGGTGAGCCGCCAGCAGTGGTGGATGTGAGGAGAGACATGGCGGAGTTTTGAAATTTGTCATGAACTGCTATATTTATATATGATGATATCAAGGTAAATACATTGTTTGTTCTCTATTAATATCTTTCATTTGCTAACTATCCGTATCAGTAGTTAGTGCCTTCCATAGTTTGAATCTGTTATTTAGCTGGCAGTAGTGGCGCTTGCTGTATTGCAGTAGTGGGAGAAACGAAGATTGTGAGGTAAGTGATTTAGTGATTTGTGAAAGGTATAGTTTAATGTTCGTCAGGGCCATTCTTTTGTAGGGATTTTTGAAAGTCAGATTCCGTTGCGCTAAAAGTATTGTGTGTCAGTTTAAGCACAGTCGTGTATAATTGTTCAAAGGGGACGTTTCAGAGGTAGACGGCAAATTACATTTCCTCGATGTGCTTGTTTTAAGAAACGAAAATGGTATTTAGGGCCACTCAGTATACCGCAAACCCTCGCACACGGACCGTTATTTGCACCGGGATTTGAACCACCACCCACAACAGAAGCGGGGTGTTATCAAGACGTTAGCGGACAGAACTAGAAATATTTGTGAACCTGAGTTGCTTGGCGCTGAGATGGAACATCTCCACAATGCACTAATGAAGAACGGATATTCGTCCTCCGAAATAAAACGTGCGTTGAGGCATCCACGCAGAAATCATACTGACGTACAGGCTACTGCAAAATCTAAGGTTTTCCTGCCGTTTGTTAAAAATGTAACGGAAAGAATAGGGAGGATCTTGACGAAGCGGAATATTACCGTAATTTACAAGCCCACCAGGAAGATACAGGAATACCTTAAGCCTGCCAAGGACGCTCGCAAACCTTTGGAAAAAGCTGGAGTGTATAGGATCCCATGCAGTTGTGGTGATGTTTATGTGGGTACAACCAAATGAACTGTTTCTAAACGTTTGGAAGAGCACAAGGGAAATTGTAGAAGAGGAGAAATGGAACGAACAGCTGTTGTGGAGCATGCTTTCCAGCCAGGGAACCACAATATTCGTTTCGAGGAGACGCAAGTACTAGCGGCCACAAGCGGATACTACGAAAGGCTCTACAGGGAGGCAATCGAAATCGCTAAACACCCAAATAATTTCAACCGAAAGGTGGAGGGCGTGAAATTAAACGGTATATGGATGCCGGTGTTAAAGAAGATGTGTACCACCCGTCCACTACTGGGTGATGGCAACGGCGATCGACGGCGACGGACAGCGGCCAATTGCACTGAAGTTTTCAAAACACGTGACGTCACACCGCGGCGCTGAAGCGCGCGGACACGGAATTTAGCGGCAGTCAGTAGCGAGCCAGTGTGTGTGTTGGACCTTCCATCGAGCTACGGACCCGCTTGAAGATGTCTCCCGCAGTCGGAGACGAAACGTTGGGAATTGAGACAAAATTCATCAACCGACCACGGCATAACAGCCCGGATAATTATAATGGACATGATATTTCGGGCCGTAAAAGTCTACATTTTAGTATAGTACAAAGTCTGCATAAACAGAAGAGGAAGTGATGAACAGTACGTAACCTTACTCTGCTTTAATCTGCTTATGAGTAACGCTATTTACTGCGAATCAACTTTTTTCCGTCTACAATATGCTTTGATATACAGGCTGTCCGACTAAAACCTCTCGCATTTGAAAGACACAGGAAAAATTAAAACCGCAGTAGATATAATGATGAAATTGCACCATATCCTAGAGTATCTCAAAGAATTTCTTTCTGCGTAAGCAGTCCTAACTATTGTCGCCGAAGCTCAGCATGATTACCTGAAGTGAAAATGGCGACTCCTTAGCAGCAACCAATGGTGTGTTTTGCAGGAACACTGTAGGTTATTACTGTGCAAAGGAAGTATAGCAGACTATATGGACTTTATTCACCTAATGTGACAATTAGGGAATAGCAACGTAAATTTCTGGCAACTGGAGGTACTCTGAAACATTCTGGTGGTGCACGTCGCATTATCTTGGATGAGACAGTGGAGGACATCAGACAAGCATTTCTCAGAAACCCGCCAAAGTCAGTTCGGCAGATGTCTAGGCAACTTAATGTGTCCAGAGCAACATTGCATCGTGTAGCACACCAGCATCTTCATTTGTGTGGTTGCAAAGTGTAAATTCTGCAACATCTAATGCCGAGCGACAAAACAAGACAACAGTTTGCTACAGTTGTGCTGTGGTGTATTGATATGAATTCCAGCTTCCTGGTAAGATCGTTGTCAGTTTAGGCACCCTTTCATGGATCAAGAACGGTTAATCGGCATAAGGTTCACATTTGGGACTCACGACATCCATACGCTATCATTGAACATGTTAGTTACTGAACGTCTAGTGTAGATTAATGCACAGGAGGGTTTTGGAAATTTCTTCTTTGCAGAAAACGCCGTGAACGGCTCAGTGCATGTGGGCGTGTGGAGCAGTTTGTGTCTAAGAGACTTGCTACGCAACGTCATCTTTCAAGAAGATAAGAGTTCCATCATATTGGTCAACGACTGTTCACAAGCCCACAGATACGAAATTACTGCATCCCTAGGTCGGACACGGAGGACTCGTTTCCTGCCTACCACGTTCCCCCGACATTATCCCGCTGGGTTTCTCGTTATGAGGATTGGTGAAAGACCGCATGTATGCGACCAATGTGTACGATATTCGTGTATTAAGACCTCATGACAGAGGACTTGTTACGGAGAACATGGCAAGAAATTGAATTCAGACTCAATCTACTTTGTGGAAATTTGGAAATCTGTGGCAAGTTCCTTGGTATACACACACACACACACACACACACACACACACACACACGCGCGCGCGCGCGCGCGCCCGAGGGAGGTCTCGAACTTCTGATGGAGGTAGCCACGAGGAACTTGGCAAGGCGCCTTAGACCGCTACTTTGTGCTACGATTGGTTGATATGTAAGGGTGCACTGACGATTATTAGATAAATTCTTTCAGATGCCTCTAGTTTGTAGTGCAGTTACATTATCGATTTTTGTAATACGGAGAGACTGAAATGGACACCCTGCAGTATCCATTAATTGATCTATGCAAGTAATTTGTACAACTGTGTTTATAATAGTCGCAAACTATGGAATCTTACAGTTATCAGTTGTTTCAGTATTTCTCGACTTAATTTAGACGACTCTCGGGCGTAGCGTCAGATGTTGAGTAGAATCTTACTGTTTCTTGTAACGAAACAATGAGTTATTTCCGTCACGGATGACGTCGAAGTTACTGTGTTTTGATTGGGAATCGAAAAATTGTTACTATAAGTGTGTTAGTGTTTCGATGAAAAAGGGAGCAATCAGCCTAGTTGTTTCTTGGTCTTTTCCTTTTACCTTGCAGTACTTGTGATGATGTTATTCAATCCTTTAGTCGTCTACGACAATGATAATTTATTTCCTGCTAGTACCCTTTGAGTCTTCGATATATGATGATGCATTTCACTTCATCTTCCACTTAAGAATGGTTTAACATGACACGTGGTAAGACACTTCATAACAGCTTACTTGAGAATCATAGAATAAAATGGAATTGCTGTCTGGACATATAATGAGTCATATGAATAAGCAAATGGGGAACGTAACTTATAACAATCTACGGAAAATTAACAACTGCGAGATGAGTGGGGAACGACATAAACAGCAAGTCCATGCAGCTAAATTATGACATATTCTATCTATTACGGCTTGGAGAAGCTGTACGACATGAAATTGAAAGCTGTTACATGATGACAGGCTGCAATGTATGTACTTAGCACATCATAACTCTCAAATGAATATCTAACTTCAACGTAAAATGCAGCTAACATTTTAAATATGTGGAGAAAAATCAAGAGAAATTATGAAACGTCAGTATACATTCAAACAAGGTGAATGCAGAACAGCTCTTATTTACATCAACCAAATACTTTGTAAACATGACAGACCTTTGCACTATTCACGACCACTTCCTGCTCCATCGCCTGCAGAGCAACAGATGAAAGACATCGCTCTGCCTTAGTATGCACCTTAGTCTTTTCTACCTCACTGTATGCCCATACACGCAATGTAATTCAAAGATAGGATGGTTTCTTTCTATCTCGAATGCCGATCATACCACAGTTTATCATGTTTCGTTAGCACATCTTAAGGGCATATACGAACATTTTTTCAAGTAACACAGATTTCGTAGAAATTACAGGACACAGAATTGCACTTTCCTGTTAACTCAACGGCCCGATACTGCTTCTGCGAGCCGGCCGGAGTGGCCGAGCGGTTCTAGGCGTTACAGTCTGGAAACGCGCGACCACTACGGTCGCAGGTTCGAATCCTGCCTCGGATATGGATGAGTGTGATGTCCTTACGTTTAAGTAGTTCTAAGTTCTAGGGGACTGATGACCTCAGAAGTTAAGTCCCATAGTGCTCAGAGCCTTTTTTTGCTTCTGCGACGGATGTCAACTACGAGAGCTTTATGGCAAAACAGGTAGGAAGAAATTCTACGCGATGATTCAATAAGATAATCTAAGAAAGGATTGTCTTGATCTCTGTAAATCGCGGGTGGAAGAGCACGGCCAGTCTTATGCAATGTTCTACGTATTCCCTAACTAAATTTGAGATTAATTAAAAAAAAATTGGGGGATCTTACAAGTTTCTTGGTTCCGGAACAAACAACGGAACACGCCGAGATATCAAATATTATGCAACGCAGGCCGATTAGAATTAGTTCTCAGAGCGAATGCCCGCTACTTCCACCCACTCCGCCGTCCGCTACAGCTGACGCACTCCGTCTCTGCGTGCTTCATTTTATTACCTACTCACCGTTACCAAAAGTCAATGAAACACTTCCTACAATTTTTTCTTGAAAATATAATTACTCAATATTAACCTCCATCAAGTGCACCGCTGTAAAATGTTAACTGTGTCAACTAGATACTTTTGTTAAGTTATTTCTTCTCTAGCAGGTAATACAATTTTCTTTAAAATTAGTGAAAAATATCAGCAGTTTTCTTTCTTCAAAAAATAGTTTCATAAAATAAAAATTGAGGTAGTTACAAAAAACGTGCTAAAAAGGCAAGCTTTTCGGAGTAATTTTTTGATCGTTACAATTAATAAAATCGCGAAGTCTATTTAACAGCATGGTACCACAACTATCTGCGAAGGAATAAGCCTAAAACCGATACTGTAGGACGGTTACTGTAGGGTCAACCACTCAGAAGATCTCATCAGTTATGGAGAGCGCCCCCCCTCTTTTTTTTTTAAAAAATCAATACACCTCGAAATATAATTAGTATATTTTAATCTTTCAAACAATACTTTTTTGATTTACCGTGGACTATAATTACAGTAAATAGCAATTATGTGAACGTTATAGGAGATGTTTAACGTGAATGTTAACGAGATTTAAACTTCTAAAAAAGCCACCGATAGATGTTTTCAAGCCCTACAATTTTATGTTCAACCTTTTCGGATCGCAGCTATAGTTTTTTACTTATTTAAGAAAAACCGTTTTTTACAGCTTTTCGGGCTTTTTTGACCATGTTCATCATCTTGGGTCGCGTTTCGTGAAAACAGACACATCAAAATTTCATATTCTGTAAGCTTACATTCTGTGTTTTCAACTAAAATTTTTTTAAAAATTTAATACCATGCCCTCACAGAAAGCTTGGAATAGTGGGTGTGCTAATATGTCCCTCTATGTCCGAGTTTGGGGCCTCAGCGCTCTTATGGGCTCCACATGTTCTGCAGACAATGGCATTACGATCGCTTCGGCGGTTTTAACCGTACACCCTCCGGCTCGTTTCTTTTTCAGTGAAGCTAACATTTCTATCCGTGAGAATTATTTTTCGGAGCCTTAATATTTGCCAGTGGACTTCAGTACAACGTATTAGGCTTAGTACTCTTACCGTTACCTTGGAAGTATTCACAAATCTGCAGTAACACTCCGGACAAAAAATTTCCTGATATCCTCAACTGTTTAGAATAATAGGGGTGTGTCTTGATTAGGGTTTGCAGTGTCATGAAGACTAAATTTGAGAGTTACAACAATGGACAAAAGCAGTATGAAGTACTAGTAGCAAAGCTACCAACATCTACGGACAAATTAGACTTTTGACCTTTGGATTGCCTTCAGGGGCAAGTACATAAAGTCATCAATGACTATCCGTCACGTTGATGTATGGATGACGTCATCCTCTCACTCCCTCTCCTCCAATCAGAGCCCAGTGCTTTACCAGCCCTCAAAATGAAACAATCAGCATGCAGAAGCAGAAGCCAAATCCACCACCTTTGCTGTTTTCAAAAGTATCTGAAAGTAATGAACTCTAAACTGGTAGCATGTTCTGAAGTATCCACACGAAAAGCAAAAATTGGTCCCACGCTTAAAAATGTTGAAATAAGTTGAATTATTTGTAAAAAATATCTGAAGAGAGTACCTGACAATGTTTCTACATCGACTGATTTATCAAAAATACGTATATTTAACCTACATTGTAGCAAACAACAGTGTTCAATATTTGTATCACTCTTGGTGCCAGGCATAATGGATGACAAAATGAAACATTTCCACTTCTAAACTTTTTTTTCGTTAGTTATGAAAATACACTTGACACTACCGTTGACGTAACTTACAGGGTAGCTTCAGTGGACAACGAGCTAAATTCGATAATTAAACCACATTTGTAGCAAGGCACAAGTAAGCCCCAAATTCAATTTTTCCACACCTATAATGTCTGAATTTTCGTTCTATAACTGTAAACAACACATAATACCTACAGTAATATGTTTATCCCGCAAGACAGTAAATTCGAACACTATGAAACAAGCCGGCAGCGTTTATTATTGTCTATAACGCTAAAAATCAAATATCTAAAATAGTGTGGTAAGTACACAAACAGTGATAGTTGACACAAACAAATAGGCAGCTTGTATTATTTTTAACAGGTTGGAAGAGTGCAATTATTGTGTAACTTACAGTTTAAAGTTCACTTAACATCTAGAATATGACTGAACTCTCAGTTGAAACAATGTTACATCCATATCTCAATTGCCTGTACCGTTGTTCCACAACAGCACGAAACACATGAAGATGAAACAACATGCCACCGAATAATATTGCTGGTCGTACAAAAACGAACTGAACATGCACCATTTTAGAGAGAAATATAACCCATCAAAGACAATATAAGTTTTGAGTGCCTAACAAATCTTTGTGTATTACATTTCATCTTGAACCTGTCGCTATGATTCACTAGCATGTTTATCCCCCGACGTCACGTTTTCCGACAGTCCAGCACAACAAACCTTACCAGAAAGCATTCATTTTGACGAGTTTTCTAATGCGTTGCATCACTTGAACTACATATTTTTGTAACACGCAACAATAAATTCGAACTGCGCCAAAGATGATGTGTATACATGATTCAGCCAAAGATAGTGTGGACAATGAACAATATTCCACAGAGATCTCTGATCGCAAACCAAAACTGGATCTTTCACTCAAAATAAAATCAGTAGTTATCAAAACACATTAGGATTTCTTCAACAACAATGCAAATCTCATGTGGCACACTGTTTTAAGTTAATTGTTCTAAACGATAAAAAATGCACATATACCCCCATATCAGAGCTTCTGACTGAACTTACAGGTTGAGCTCCATTAGACAGAGCAAACTGAGATCGCATAAGCCTTAGTACATAGCACAATTAAGTATTTTCACATCTAAATTGTTTCAATTCATTTGTACAGAAAACATTAGCTAAAATAATGTGTTAGTTACAGGACGAGCGCAGTTACACAGCTTATAGGTTAAGAGAAACTTGATAGCTAAAACATGACTGAACTCTCAAATTAAGTGCCGCAACGATATTTTAACGTCTACGATGACTTGTTATTCTATAACAGTGCAAAGGAAATGTAACTTAAAATAACACGCTAAGGAACCAACTCAGTAATAGCTGATACAATAACGGACACACCAAGACAAAAAAAAAAATGAAATTTATTGACTGGTTAATATTGCCTTTTATAATTATTTTTGAACTTGGACCTACCTATGATTACGCTCCACCAGCATGTTCCTCCACCACGTCACATTTCCCAGCACCTTGTTGCAAGCAATCAGAGTAAAAATGAGTTTTGAGAGATATTTAATGCATTGTATTACTTAAACCTGTGGCGCCGTTTTTACGTGGAGTGTAGTTCACCTAGGGATTGTATTAGCAAGGGCTTACAATTAACACTTTCTTTGCTAAGCAAAATATTACAATACCAGAGCGCATACAAATAGTAAGCCTACATACTCAATTTCTATTGAAGAATAATAATTCCAGGTATACAATGATACAAGAAATCAGACCCGTGTACTCCCGACAGAAATGCAATATGTTTATCTCACAGTGAACACAATAATATCCAACAAAATATACTCCAAAATGTACCCATACATTACATAAATAAACGAATATTGCTTCAGCCCATGCTGACAAATCTTTAAAATAAAATGACTATTTATTTCTACCCGTGATTAAAATTACAAGTGGGCTCCAGACGAAAGTACAAACTATCTTTCTCTTATTAATGACTTTTCGAAGGCACACCGAAATAAACGATGACAAGCAACTCACATAAAAATTATCAACAGTCACTACTACCAACACCTCACCAATACAGACATACAACCAGACAGAACTACTACATCTACATGATTACTCCGCAATTAAAAATTTATTTCTGGCTGAAGGTTCATCGAACCACCTTCAAATGGCACTACCGTTCCACTCTCGAACAGTGCGCGGGAAGACCGACCACTTAAATCTTTTTGCGCGCGGTCTGACTTCTTCTCTTATTTTATTACGATGTCCATTTTTACCTATGTAGGTGGGCGCCAACAAATTATTTACGCAATCGGAGGATAAAGTTGATCATTGAAATTTCAGGAGAAAACTCTGCAGGAACAAACTATGTTACGTGACATGCCTATGGCATTCTCTCCCTTATATCGCTATAATACAAAATGAGCAGCCCTTCTTTGAACTTTTTCTACGACCTCGGTTAGTTCGATCTGATACGGATGCCACATCGCACAACAATATTCCAGAAGAATGCGGACAAGAGTGACGTGAGCAGTCTCTTTAGTTCTGCCAATATATCACAGTCTTCTGTTTGATTTCCCCACAACATTATCTATGTAAGCGTTCTGATTTAAGTTATTCGTAACTGCAGTCCTGCTGTAAGTTCCTTTGCACGTTCGGAGAAACAGAAGCAGTTCGTGGACAGGTAATTCAGATCTACTAATATCAGTAAAGTAATACATTACTTGGTTCTCTGCAATTGCGGGCCGGCCGAAGTGGCCGTGCGGTTAAAGGCGCTGCAGTCTGGAACCGCAAGACCGCTACGGTCGCAGGTTCGAATCCTGCCTCGGGCATGGATGTTTGTGATGTCCTTAGTTAGGTTTAACTAGTTCTAAGTTCTAGGGGACTAATGACCTCAGCAGTTGAGTCCCATAGTGCTCAGAGCCATTTGAACCATTTTTTTGCAATTGCGGCGTCAGCTACTAACAGAAGCTTTAAATGTTGAAATGTATACAGATACAAAGGTTTGCAATTCAATCAGTCTTCAGTACAATGACTACTTTCTAGATGAAGAGCCCTAACCGCTATGAAAGTCTTTAAATGTTCTGAAATGGCAAGCACACAAAACGGGCTCTGTGCGTCGATGTTTGAACTCAAGTAGACCCGCTACCGAGCACCGGAGAGGGGATGCTTGCATCTCATTGGCTGTTGCGAAAGCGTCCGTGGCAGTGTCCTCATGCAGCGGTGGGGGCTGTAGGAAATGCGGCAGCATTATTTGCCACGAACATATTTTAAAGTTCTGCCGCTGGATGACGGCCGATACCACAAATGCCTAAGTAATTAGTTGAATTCACAGTCTTTACATTGTGAAAGAGAAGACATTAAGTGAAATCGAGTGAATGACGGTATTATCTTGTGGTGGAGCAGTTCAAAACATTTTGAAAAATCGGAGAAAGTGCAGTGTCAAGCGATCATAGGTCACGAAATCAGCTTATTCACCTCGCCAACAACATATGAAAAAGCACTACAACACCAAAGCCATGAGAATTTGTAGATTGTGTAGCAGACTACATATCAATATAAATGTCCAATAGCATCAGGTAAGTAAGAAAATAAAAAATAACCCCCTGAAAATAGTACGGAAGTGCTGAAACATGTCTGGGTAAAACAAAATTGGAAATGTGTGTTGCATGAGGAGGAATTACTCGTCCTAATGATATTATTAGGTTCTTGAAATGGGACTTGTTTACTGATTTCCTTGTACGCAATTCTGAACGTATAGAACTTTTAACAAGTGGTTTCTCGCAGTAACAATACAGCTAACTAAGAAAAGCGTTTCGTAACATGAAGAAATAATCGACAGATTAGAAACAAACACTTAAAGGCCAGTTTGGCCAATATACTGTTTCTCAGTCATATTTCAAATAAAATATATTATTTAAGAATACAAGCGTTACAACAGCATTTGAAACCAATAACCCACTACAGATTAAACGAACACACAACTCAGGAATCAAATATATACCAAAAGTCAGGCGTTTACAAAATACTATGGTATGACTGAGAAACAGTATATTGACAAAACTGCCCGTAACTTTCTAACACGTTTTAAGGAACGTACTACTGGTAATGAACGTACCAAATCAATATTTGGTCATCATCTTGATGGATACAATCACTCTGAGGGTTGCATTTCTAACAATTTTAAACTATTACCTACTGTCCCAAAAGAACTACTGCTAAATACTTCGGAAGAAATTGAAATCTATTCACTTCACAAAAGTAATCCGTTATCTGTTTTAAACGAACAACTTCAGTTCGAAGAGAAACATTTCCTTGAGCTTTTCGATGATCTGCTTTAGAATGTTGACCCTTCTGTCGCGCGTTTTTAAAATTATTAAGACGTTTAGGAAATATTTTATCTTTACTTTGTAATTTTATTTCACCAAACATTTTATGACAATCTCTTTTTGGAATGTTCGCTTATACGCTTTTAGACTGCATATTGCTAATTCACATCCCTTTATTTTGGACAGTATGGCTCATAGAATTATAATTTTAAATTCCTTTTATTTTCATTATTTTTATTTGTTTATAAGACTGGCATGAAACATAAGACATAGCAATGCCTTTTTAATAATTGTCACTTGTAACAAAGAAAAAACATGGGATCTACATACCAACTTCATAGACAATATTTCATAAACATGGACAACTACTGTGCCCTCTCGAAATTTTTTTCTCTTAGTATTGATCTGTAAGGAGTATTATGTAATCCATGTCAATGAAATTCTCTTGTTACACCAGTAAATCGTATCTGTGCAGCATGTACTATACGTGTCAGCTTAAGATTATTGCAGCCTACTCACTGAAAATCGTTTCAATAAAAGACATGCTGCTCAATAGTACATCGTCTGACGTGACAGTCTTTGCCATTCCACTTTCGCAACAACTTCGTTAGAAAGAAGCCTGCTGCCACATCTTTTCACTGGCGTTTATCCTCACCATGGCAATCACTAGTTTGCCTATCGACTTTACAACTTCAGTGGAGAGAAGCCTGCTGCCTCATCTTTGGAACAGCGTCCAGCTTCACCGTGGCAACCAGTGGTTCCAAATGGTTCACTAACAGGTCTTGAGGGCAACCCATGTACTGTCACAACGAAGTTCACTTATCCTACATGTTTAAATATTTTTAACGCTTCTTAATTGACAACAGCTGTTAAATAAGCTAAGTTTAGTGTGTGTTTATTTTTCTTTGACAATATTCTTTTAACTTAGAAATTGTTGCATTGTTATTCGACCTACAACCCATTCCTTACTAATGAAATCATTTCGTCCGAAGTGGGCGGAGCCTCCATTATATATAGTAAGATGTGCACTGGTTTCTGTCCTTTGTTATGCCCATCCAGCATGGATCTCCGCTCCCCCTACCTTTTATAAATCCCTCCAAATCCTGGAACGCCATGCTCTCCGCCTCGCCTATCGCATCCGTCTCCTCTCCCCCACACGGATCCTGTATGATCTCATCCCCTTCCCCCACCTCCTCCTTTTCCTTGAAAGGATGCGGATCCTGTACACCTCCCGTAAACTTGGTCCTCCTCACCCGCTCGTCTCCCCGCTCCTCTCCCACCCCCACCCACTGCCGCACCTGTATTCCCATGTCCCGCCCGGTCTCCATCTCTCCACCCTCCTTACCCTCTCCCAAGGTGGCTTCCGCCAGCTCCCTCTCCCTGATGCCCTCCTCCCCTCCATCTACCCCTCCTACCAACTTTGATCCTCCCACCCTCCTCCTGTACTTACTCCTCTGGGCACCCTCCCTCCCTTCTCTCCCTCCCTCCTCCTTTTCTCCCCCCTCGTCCCCCGGGCCTCCCCTCCCCTGTCCCTATCCTCCTGTCCCCGTCTCCTAAGCCGTGGCATCCTCTTTTCCTCCCCTCTCCCCCTCCTCACCCCTGTTCCCCTCTTGGCAGGTCCCCAGACTCGCACGCGCTCAGTGGACAGTCGCGCGCCGGAGATCACCGCCATCAGTGTATCGTGTGTGCCGTCATGTTTAGTGTTCAGTTTCGCAGTCACACTCCATTGTTCACCAGTGCCATCGTCTTCTTCAGTGTTTGTGCGTCGGGTCTCCAGTTCGTAGTGTGGATTGTCATCAAGTGTGAACGGCTTCTTGTGCTTTTATGTTCTTGTGTCTCCTGTTTTTTCCCGCCATTTTTCTAAGTTATGTCTTTTCTTTGTTTATCTCCATGTACTCTCTTCAGCTGAAGAGCGGCGTATTGTGCTGCTGCCAGCCTACCTGGTTGTTCAGGTATCAAAATTACAATAAAGTAAAAAAAAAAACTGGTTTCTGCAGTACTAATTCTCCAGCTGAAGGAGGTTCTTACTCATTGATAATTCATCGTTTTGTAGCTTTATAAGTTTATGTATTTTCTTTAATGTATGTAGCCCCCTAATTAAAGCTTTGTATACGACTTGTAGGTCTGAAGATGACTGCAATAGTGGTCGAAATCGGTCACCGTAATAAATAAATTGTGATCAAGACTGTTTTTGATAGTAAAAAACAAAGTTGTTCAGGAAAAGACACTTACGGAAAGGAAAGAGAGTGGTAGGATTGGGTTGCTTAGGTGTACTACGTTTCACAACACTTAGTAATAAACAGCTCGCAGTACAAGGTCAACCTTGCAACCCTTTGTAATATATCACTTGCTGGTCGCCTGTGTGCGCTGGTCCTGATTTATTTGGAGAACGGGACGAAACAACTATGTCATCTGTCACATCGGATTATGGAAAGTTGGGACGACGTCGGCTGTGCCATTTGAAAGGAAATATCATGGCAGTTGCCTGAAGCGATTTAGGGGAACCACAGAAACCCAGATCAGGATGGCAGGACGCGGGTTTGAACACTCGTCCTCCCGAATGCTAACCACTGTTCCTCTTCGCTAATGTAGACCCATCGGCTAGATTCCGCTTGTAGATTGAAGGAGCTTTCTATTCAGCCTCAAATTCATGGCCTGGGCTTTCTGTAATCCTAAATAGGTGGGTTACGGAGCCTGATTTTAAGGGCTAGAAAATTCCCTTTGATGCTCGGGGGTTTCTAAAATTTCCAAACTTTTGTAAAGTGCTGTCAGAAAGCAGCCCTTTACAGAAGCGCTATAAGTAGAAGCAGGAAGCTGAAAGTAAGAGTGCCTACACACTGCACCTGATTTTGTTTGACTGAAAGGCCAATACGTGAAAAACTTGTAACCTCCCCACAAAATTATTAATTAAAATAAATTTTAAATGTGAACAAAATTGGCTCCCATTTAAAATCTACGTGGCTGGCCGAAGTGGCCGTGCAGTTAAAGGCGCTGCAGTCTGGAACTGCAAGACCACTACAGTCGCAGGTTCGAATCCTACCTCGGGCATGGATGTTTGATATGTCCTTAGGTTCGTTAGGTTTAACTAGTTCTAAGTTCTAGGGGACTAATGACAACAGCAGTTTAGTCCCATAGTGCTCAGAGCCATTTTTTTTATAATCTCCGTGCAGAAATACATTCACATTTAATGTACCAACAAGATTCTTTTCTCATTTAATGAGAAGTTCGAAACAGAAAAATTCCGAAACCACAAAATAATAAAATTCAGTAACCTGGTAGATTTTGTAACGACAGCAGCGCTGCGCCTCGGCCCTGTATTCTGAACAAAAAAAAAAAAAACCAAAAATTCTTACCTCAACAAAAACTGCGAATATATCAGCTCTTACCTAACATTTTTTCGGCACAGCTTCGTGCAATGCTGGCCTATATTTTTTGTGGTTCTTGAAAGGAATGATCATAGATGTTATATATTCTTTAAACTGAAATGAGTGTTTTTTTTAAAAAAATTACTTTATATTATAAAAATTATTATTGGGGCATTTTTTAAAAGAAATTGGATGACAGTTAACATACATTACTAGATATGCGCAAGGCTGCTTCTTTACCATCTACAATAATACTCATCCTCCAGAGTCCTGACCTGGGCAGACTCCAGACAAGCACAGAACTGCCGACTACTGCAGATTCACGCAGACTACTGCCGACTACTCAAGACTACTGCCGACTAGCGACAAGCAACAACTAACTACATAACCCTCCACCTGCGTGCGCGTATATCAGCAATGGCGAGTCAATAGGACTTGCCACGAGCAAAAAATTTTCCTTAATAACCAAGTTTATAATCAAAGAATTATATATATATTAGTGCAGAACATGAAATAAAGGATGGTGCAGATACACTGAGTACAAAAACATATCAAGCAATGACAAAACATGGTGCAGATACACCGACGTAACAAACCGACGTAACAAACCGACGTAACAAACCGACGTAACAAACCGACGTAACAAACCGACGTAACAAACCGACGTAACAAACCGACGTAACAAACCGACGTAACAAACCGACGTAACAAACCGACGTAACAAACCGACGTAACAAACCGACGTAACAAACCGACGTAACAAACCGACGTAACAAACCGACGTAACAAACCGACGTAACAAACCGACGTAACAAACCGACGTAACAAACCGACGTAACAAACCGACGTAACAAACCGACGTAACAAACCGACGTAACAAACCGACGTAACAAACCGACGTAACAAACCGACGTAACAAACCGACGTAACAAACCGATAGAAGTGCACACGCACTGTAGTTTTTTTTACTATTGTACAAGAACTAGGATAGGAAAGGAAAGGGAAGGATTCCATTATGGTTGTAGCACATTAGGTTGCACGCAGCTGCACTGAAAGTCCATATCTTTCGACAGAAGCACAACACCAAGTGAGTCAATCTGAAGTTCTTTTCCCTGACGTATTAATCAGTGTAGCCAAGACACTGAAATGTCGTAGTAATATTCTATGTTGTGATTTTGGTAGTACATTAGGTAAACCAAACAATGGGACCATAGTAACATCTCCATCGCACAAGGTGGTGGACGGCATGTCGTGTCAACACCTCGTTCTTGTAAGGTACACCAATGTAGAATTAGTGCAAAAACCAAATATAGTGCTCCAGGAGCATGAGGATAGACAGGACAAACGGATGTTACAGTAGTTTCTGGTAATTAGATCTGAAGGTGAAGGACATTAAGTCATTATGCCAGTCATCATTGATAATTACTAGTCTATCAACTGATTTGATTAATTGGACGGACTCATCGCCCAGTTACTGAACATTTCTGTACCATGTATGAAGTATTACAGGATAATGTTCATAAGTTATCTATTTACAGAGAACATTGGCACTCATTGACCAGTTACAAACCATCAGAAGTCACCATTCAAAACAGGAGCTATTGAGTGTAGTCAAGCTACTAGTATTCATATATATATGTATAGCATAAAATTGACAATACAAATTAAAAATATAACAAACAGTGGCATTCGTTGGCCAGCAAGTATTAAATATTGCAAAACATTTTTCATCATTCAACTGACATAAGACATAATTAAAAATGTAACACTCTGTAACTATTACTCAAAGTCTGTGATTGGAGAACATCATTCAGTATTACTCATAACTCTTACATTGGTAGTATTATTTGGGTCTGGTAATACATTTTTTTGTGCTAGCAATGCATTGCATTGAGATCGATAATTAATTGCTGGGGCATAATATTTGCATTTGACTTATTGCTGCAAATGAAGATGTGTAACGTCATTCGTCATGAGTCAGCTGTAGCATGGTTATGAAACGAATAGAGTATATGTGATCACATTCATGAATTACGCAGGTTTAATGACCAACTGCTTATAGCACATTAATTTCATGAATATATTCTCCTGCAAAAAATACAAAATGGAGTATTAAGCTGAAAGAAGAAACGCATATTATGCAGAAAAGTAGTAAACTTCGATTTAACAGGTAATGCAATGTGTATATATGTTCTCTAGCTGTCCTTTCCAAAACCTTCAGTCATCATACCATGTGACATACTATCAAGACGAACTGCAACAAATACTTGAAGAACTACATAGCATAAATACATAAACTTAAACATTATCCTCATCTGCAAAGAAAAACTTCATTATCCATATCATCATAATCCATTATCATCATCACTTGTAAAGAAAAACTTCATTACCCATATTAGCATATTCTGCATCACTATTCATAATCATTCATTATCATCTGCAGAAAGTCACTTCATTATTCATTATACAACTATTCGTAGTATAGAATATTTCATCTCTAAAACTAAAATGTTTAGTTCTGTCTGACAGTCTGCATCAATCACCTCGTATTCTGAAAGAAAAAATTAGTTAAGACTGCTATCATACGATGTGTATACTATATTCTTGTTAATGCTTGTTAATTCTGATCCATTTACTCTTCGTGACGAGGTACTGCATCTTCTTTCATTCCAAAGGTGAAATTCCCATAATTTATTTCTTTTACACGTTATTTCTTTCTGAAAATGATGAACAATGATTAATGTCTTGCATTTAAATCATATATCCATTGAATAAAAGATGGTTTCTAGTGATATAATTGAGCATACAGCATAGCATGACAGAAAACGTAATATGTCAAAAACAGACAGTGTGCAGGTGCAAAAATGTACACAGAGTATCACAATGTAGCAGCAAAAAAAAATGTAAAATAGTCACGATGTTGAGATATCATAAGGCAAATGTCAAAATCAACTGGTGTTTGTTATATCTTAAATATTTCATAGTGCATACAAACAAAACAGGAAAACAATCATACATACATGAAAAATGGAAAATGTGCACTGTCTGATGTGTAACGACAAGAAAAGCGACCTGTTAACCTTACCTTGCCGGGCACTTGCCAAGAAAAAATACGATAATCATCAGTAAGTGTTCATGTGAATATAACTGCATAAGTGGTCATAAAAAAATCAGGAAATGGCATTACAGTGTGATAAATCATGAAGTATGTTCATTCAATAAATGGTTTGATGTTGGAGATATGGTGATACCCTTTGGTTTTTCTGGTTCTCAGAGTTTCGACGTGTACTACATTGGGGTGAGGAATGCTGCGAATTCGATATGGACCCACATATAGAAGCTCAAATTTACTACATCTACTTTTTCCTCTATTAGATAAACAATGTGTGTGTACTAATATCTTCTGTCCAATGTGAAAGTCACGGCGTGTACAAACGTGTTTTTGCTGTCTTCTCCGGTGCTCTGTGGCACGTTTGATGTTGTTCAGTGTAATGTCAATTATTTCATGGTGTCGTAGTCGACGAGATGTAGGAAAGGTTACTAATTCTTTAATTTTGTTAGGTGGTTCAACATTTTTCAGTATAAGAGACGGAGATAGCATAGTAGATTTATTTGGTATGGAATTAATTACATCCTGGAATGAGAGTGTGTGTGTGTGTACCAATCAATATGTCTTATGGCAGTATATTCTACACGGTTTACCAATTTCTTTCATTAATCGTTCACAAGGGTTCGAAGAAGCATGGTTGGTTGGTTTGGGGGATTAAAGGGACCAGACTGCCATGGTCATCGGTCCCGAAGAAGCATGGAACCTGGATATATAGATCGGAGAAATGTTTCTAGCTCGTAACATGCGTCTCCATATAACAGATCGAAACTGTGGTCCATTGTCGGAAATTACTTTCAACACATGCCCTACTTGAAATAGAAAATGTTTTACAAATGCTTTCGAAACAGTTTTAGCAGTAGCTTTGCATAACAGAGTGAAGGTAACAAATTTCGAAGTGAGTTCAACAGCGACAAAGATGTAGCAAAAAACCTCAATTAGTTCTGGGAATTGCACCAAAAATGTCTACAGCGGCCATGTGTCTCAATTTAACAGGTACAATGGGATATAATAGAGGAAAATGTGAAGTCGTATCTGACAGCTTTCTGGCAGGTTTTACATGACGCAAAAACTCAAATACTTTTTTTTTGTCAGGGTTTAAGGGCGCTCAACTACTGAGGTCATTAGCGCCCAGTCACCGTTGTTAGAGCACATGGAATCTAGTAAAACTCAAGGGGAGGGGGGGACACCAGAAAGACCTGACAAAGATGCAGATAAAATAAGTAAAAAGGTTAGATGTCTTTGGACAAGTCAGTCAAAGTTATAAAACGCAGAACACGAGCAGCTGCTCGAGTGTCATCAGCTAAAATATGGGGTAAAGTAGATGGCAGGGACAGGGCAACACGAGATTGACTAAAGCGGGGACACGACAATAAAACATGGCGCACTGTTAATGCCTGACCACAAGGGCACTGCGGGGCTGGGTCACCGGAGAGCAGGTAGCGGTGGCTAAACCGGCAATGCCCAATCCGCAACCTGGTCAGAAGGACCTCCTCTCGCCGAGATGGTCGGGAGGAGGTTGTCCAAGCAGTTGGGAGCGGTTTTACTGCCCGGAGCTTGTTTCCTTGGAGGGATGACCAAGCATCCCACCACAATGACACAAGCCTCTTACAAACAACCCCACGAATGTCAGATGACGGGACACAATGGGAGGCTGGCCGAGGCAGGAGGACTGCAGCCTTGGCTGCAGCATCCGCAGCCTCATTCTCAGGCACTCCTACATGTCCGGGAACCCACAGAAAGCCGACAGGAGAACCATTATCAGCGAAAGAATGGAGGGACTGCTGTATCCGTTGAATCAAGGGATGGACCGGATAGGGAGTTCCAAGGCTCTGAAGAGCACTGAGTGAGTCAGAGCAGAGTACATACGATGAATGGCGGTGGCAGCGGGCATACTGAACGGCCTGATGGAGAGCAAAAAGCTCGGCGTGAAGCTGGAACATTGGTCGAGGAGCCGGTGTTTAAAGGTGGCGGCCCAGACGACAAAGGCACAGCCGACACCATCGTCAGTTTTGGAGCCATCGGTGTAAATAATGGTGTGACCGGCAAATCGAGCACGAAGTTCGACAAACCGTGAGCAATACACTGCAGCCGGAGTACCCTCCTTCGGGAGTGAGCTGAGGTCGAGATAAATATGAACCGGAACCTGGAGCCAAGGTGGTGTCGGGCTCTCACCCTCTCTGAAGGTGGTAGGGAGGGCAAAATCCAATTGTCGAAGCAGGCGATGGAAGCGGACTCCGGGGGGCAGCAGGGCAGACAGATACAACCTGTACTGACGGTCGAGAGAATCGGCGAAGAACGACTGGTAAGAGGGGTGGTCGGGTATAGACAACAGCCGGCAGACATACCGACACAGCAGTACGTCGCGCCGGTAGGTCAATGGTAATTCGGCAGCTTCAGCATAAAGACTCTCGACAGGACTAGTGTAGAAGGCTCCGGTCGCAAGACGTAACCCCTGATGGTGGATGGAGTTGAGACGGCATAAGAGGGATGGCCGAGCAGACGAGTAGACGAAGCTCCCATAATCCAGCTTCGATCGGACTATGGACCGATACAAGTGAAGCAGGACAGTGCGATCCGCTCCCCAAGATGAACCACTAAGAACTCTGAGGACATTCAGGGAACGTGTACAACGGGCCGCCAAATAAGAGACATGCTGAGACCAACAGTTTCCTGTCCAACGTGCGCCCTAGAAACTTAGTTGTTTCCACGAATGGTAGAATAACGGGACCGAGATGTAAGGATGGCGGAAGGAACGCTTTATATCGCCAAAAGTTGATACAAACCGTCTTCTCTTCAGAGAACCGGAAGCCATTTGCCACGCTCCATGAGTAGAGGCTGTCTAGACAACGCTGAAGGCAGCGCTCCAGGAGGCATGTTCGCTGGGCACTGCAGTAGATCGCGAAGTCATCGACAAAGAGAGAGCCTGAGACATTAGGTGGAATGCAATCCATAATTGGATTGATCGCGATGGCAAAAAGGGCTACGCTCAAGACGGAGCCCTGAGGCACTCCATTCTCCTGGAGGAAGACGTTGGACAATACGGAACCCACACGTACCCTAAACTTTCGATCCGTTAAAAAGGAATCAATAAAAAAGGGGCAGGCGACCGCGTAGGCCCCACCTGTGCATAGTGCGGAGGATACCTCCTCTCTAACAGGTATCATAATCCTTCTCCAAATCGAAGAGCACGGCTACCATTTGGCGCCTTTGCAAAAAGTTGTTCATGATGAATGTCGACAAGGTCACAAGGTGGTCAACAGCGGAGCGGCGGCGACGAAAGCCTCATTGGACATTGGTAAGTAGCCGTCGAGATTCAAGAATCCAAACTAACCGAGCATGAACCATGTGCTCCATCACCTTACAGACACGGCTTGTAAGAGAAATGGGGCGGTAACTAGAAGGAAGGTGTCTATCCTTCCCGGGTTTGGGTATAGGAACAACGACGCGTCACGCCCGCTGGAGAAAGGTGTGCCAGCATCTGAACGTGAATGGCATCTGGCCCCGGAGCAGAGGACCGGGACAGTGCAAGCGCACGTTCGAGTTCCCGCATAGGAAAGGGGGCATTATAAGTTTCCAGATTCAGCGAGTGGAAAGAAGGTCGCC
The DNA here is from genome assembly GCF_021461385.2 of Schistocerca piceifrons. Classification (NCBI taxonomy): domain Eukaryota; kingdom Metazoa; phylum Arthropoda; class Insecta; order Orthoptera; family Acrididae; genus Schistocerca; species Schistocerca piceifrons. The sequence goes on along the minus strand of NC_060138.1, from coordinate 109,198,709 downwards.
GAGCCTCTTCTGCCTCTTTCCTTGGAAGGAAGGCAGGGTGGTAATGGGCGGAGCTTGAAACCTCCGCGAAAAACCGGCCGAAGGCGTTGGAGACAGCCACAGGATCAACGAGGACCTCATTACCTGAGGTCAGGCCAGGTACCGAGGAGTGGGCCTTAATGCCCGACAGCCGGCGCAGGCCACCCCATACGACAGAAGAGAGAGTAAAACTGTTAAAGGAGCTGGTGAAAGAGGCCCAATAAGCTTTTTGCTGTCTTTGATGACTCTACGGCGTTGCACTCGGAGTCGTTTGTATCCAATACAATTCACCAACGTAGGATGGCGGCGAAAGGTGCGTAAAGCACGTCGTCGAGCACGGATAGCGTCTCTACAAGCCTCGTTCCACCAGGGGACGGAAACGCGACGTGAAGAAGAGGTAGTACGAGGAATGGAACGTTCGGCAGCATTGATGATAACAGCCGTGAGGTATTCGACCTGACTGTTACAACTGAGAAAATCGTGGTCCGGAAAGGTCGCCAGGGAGGAGTAAAGTCCCCAGTCAGCTTTCGGTATGTTCCAGCTCGAAGGACGTGGGGATGGGGTGTGGTGCAGGAGACGAACGACACAGGGGAAGTGGTCGCTCGAATAGGTGTCAGAAAGGACATACCACTCGAACCGACAGGCCAGAGTGGTAGAACAGAGCGAGAGGTCCAAGTGGGAGTAGGTATGAGTAGAGTCCGAGAGGAAAGTTGGGGCGCCAGTATTGAGGCAGACAAGATTGAGATGGTCGAAGACATCCGCCAAGAGTGAGCCTCTTTGACAGGATGCAGGAGAGCCCCAAAGGGGATGATGGGTATTGAAGTCGCCAAACAATAAAAACGGCGGGGGAAGCTGAACGATCAGGTGCGTCATGTCAGCCCGACTAATAGCAGATGATGATGGAGAGTAGATGGTACGAACTGGAAAAGTAAAAGCAGAAAGAGTAATACGGACAGCTATTGCTTGGAGTGGGGTGGTCAGTGGGATGGGATGGTAATAGACATCGTCCCGAACGAGCAACATGACCCCACCATGAGCTGGGATACCGTCCACAGGGGTGAGGTCATACCACTCCGAGGTATAGTGGGTAAAGGCAATACAGTCAGTCAGGCGCAACTTGGTTTCCTGGAGACCAAGGACGAGCGGACAGTGCAGGCGAAGGAGCAGTTGTAATTCCTCCCGATTAGATCAAATACCTCTTATGTTCCAATGTAACAAGGCCATCGCTAGTCAAAAAAGAGGGGGAACGAGACGGGGGAAGAGCTGGTCACCTCGACGGCCGTGGAGGGCCAGGTTTCGAGGGAACAACGCTACAACCGGCGGGAGGCGGATCCTGTTCCATCGAGTCGTCGCCAGCTGCGGCCGCTCTCCCTGGTTGTGTAGGAGGGGCAGCATCATTTGCCAATGAGAGGCCAGCTGAGCGTCCTGGCGAAACTGAGGACGGCCGGGAGCAGCGACTCACGGATGGAGCGTCAGACGAAACGCGCCGGGGTGGAGAGGGGGATAGAGACTTCTTCTTGGAGGCCTTCTTGGAAGTCCGAGGAGGCACAGGGATGGTGGGCTGGACCCGAAGAAGGTCCTCACGCGCGGGGTCCGTTTTGGAATGCCGGACCTCGGAAGCTGGGGTCCGGAACGTTTCCCCGATGGACGCCTGAAGAGGATCGCTTCTCAGGCGGCGGGGGGGGGGGGAGGAGGAGGAGGAGGAAGGGTGGCCCCTGCGGCAGAAGGGGTGGGGGCCACGGGGGAGGAGGATTTGGAAGGGAGGGATTTGGGAGGCGGAGGCAGAGACCCCGGATGGGGGGAGGAGGCGGAGAGGGACAGGATAGGGGTTTGGATACCGCCGAACGAGTGGACACAACTAAGGCAAACGAAGTGGTCAACGGCACGGGATGGAGGCGGTCATACTTCTTCCTGGCCTCAGAATAAGAGAGCCGATCCAAAGTTTTGAGTTCTTGTATCTTCTTCTCCTTCTGATATGTGGGGCAGTCTGAGGATCTAGGCGAGTGGATGCCAGGACAATTAACGCACCGAGGTGGTGGGGTGCATGTATGTTCCTCATGAAGAGGACGTCCACAATCGCCACAAAAGAGCTCAGCCTCACACCGTGACGACATGTGCCCAAAGCGCAAACACCGAAAACAGCGCATAGGAGGCGGGACGTAAGGTCGCATGTCGCACCAGTAGCACATCACCTTTACCTTCTCCGGGAGAACGTCCCCCTCGAAGGCGAGGATAAAGGCCCCGGTGTCGATGCGACGGTCTTCGGGGCCGCGCTGGACTCGCCGGACGAAATGCACGCCTCGGCGCTCCAGGTTGGCCCTGAGCTCATCAGATTGCAGCAGGAGGTCACGATGAAAAATAACCCCCTGCGTCCTATTTAGTGCCAGATGCGGGACAATGTACACTGGGATGTCCCCCAGGCGGTCGCACGCCTGGTCTTTATAAGAACGGACCCTGAACTTATCTTACTGAGAGCCTCGATTTCCCCGAAGATGTCAATGTGCTGAACAAAGAACATGGGCTTGGAGGTGGCGAACGTCCCCCCATCGGTTTGAGAACAGACCAAATAGCGGAGGAAGTACTTCGCCCCAAGCCGGCGGGCCTGTCCCTTCTCCCAGGGAGTGGCCAAGGGGGAAAGGGCAGGAGAACCAGAACTAGAGACAGTACCTTTCCATTTGAAAGACTGCCGCAGAGCGACCTGATACATGTTGACGTTTCATCTGCGAAACGTCCGCCCCGATACCACGCACTCCGACCAGGGGCTCTCCCCACAGGCGCCACCCAGCCTCAGCAAGGGCCACCTGGCAGGATGACCGTTGCCGGGAGTCCTGATGCCCCAAGAAGATGGGCATCTACTCTTTGGCCGACGTGGGGAGGGTGCAGCTCAGGTATCGGCAGTACGATCGCTGTGTTGTCAGGGGGCTACAACCTATAGGGTACATGACAACCCCACCACAACGGGCTGGCTACCGTGCTGGATTTCTGGTGCCATGGAAAGTCCATCATGATGGTAGGTGCAGATGGGGACGCACTATGGGCGTAACTTTTACAACCCATCAGGCGTTTAGGCCCAATTTGAGGAATAGTGGGTATGGTTACAACGCCGGTACAGTGCTGAGTGCCAAGGTCTTCGTGCACTGAGGACCAGTGGTACACCACGTAAGGTGTCCTTCCCCAAAAGGCTTGTACTTCTGTAGAATTTTGAAAAATGGAGGTCAAACCCCAAGGGGGACCATCACATGGAAGGCCGAAACGGTTGAAACTCCTTTTAGTTGCCTCTTACGACAGGCAGGAATACCTCGGGCCTATTTTTACCCCAGACACGCAGGGGGGTCGTCGAATACGTTTCTCCATGTTGGTGAAATAAGTTCTGTCTCAGTATAAGAAAACATTTTCTGGCTCCGTGATGTGCGTAACTTAAATGAGTATACCAGTTTAATTTTTTAACTAGCTTGTCAGGAATACATAATAACCAGTTGTTGCTGTCAGGGTGAGAGCGGCGAAACAATGTCATTGCGTACAGTGTAATGGTTTCTAATGGTAGCATTATTCCTATCTTGCCAAAGGTGTTTAATTTCTTTCCATACGTTGTCTTTACTCTGCTTTTGTGCTATGTCTTGTAATGACGACGAAATGAAATTCTCAAATGCAACTAGTTGAATGTACATGACGCTGAAATTTGCTTTGCAGAAGTTGGTTGCGATGTCTTTCTGATTGTTGCTGAGAGAACGGGATAGTGCGTATGCTACAATATTTTGAGTACCGGGAATGTGAACAATTGTAAAATTAAATTCCTGCACATAAAGTTTCCATCTACTTAATCGGTCGTGTGAAAATTTAGCGGAAAGTAAAAATTGTATAGCTCTATGATCTGTGTAAACGGTCGTATGTCTTCTATAAAGAAAATGCCTAAATCTCGTAAATGCCCATACAACACAATGTTTCAAGTTCTGTAACATAATTGCGTTCAGAAGGTGACAGAATGCGCCTCGCAAAGGCTACGTTTTTAATTACTGTAGTACCATCTTCTTCCATTTCCTGAAAAATGTGTACGCCTAAACGGTGTTTGAACTGTCGGTGGCAATGGAAAAATTTCTAGTAAGATCTGGGTGTGATAAAAGAGGTGCATTCAACAAGTCATGTTTCATATAACATTTTCGTAAACAAGATTCTGTGTATCTTAAGTATTGCTTGCGTTGCTGGAAGATGCAATCTGTACTGTATCTGGTCAAATTGTTTCTGACGTGCTATTATTTGCGGGAGGATGCTGTGGCATTTCCACTATTTGAACTGTTCTGTTATTTCGTCCTGACGTATTACGTTCGCGATGATATCTACAGTCTGGTTCATTCGTGATATGTTGTGGATGATTCTGCTGCTGAAAATTGTGCTCATTACTTTTACGTCTGTCATGATAGTCATTTCTATACGGTGCATTGCGATAGGAATTGAAATAGTGTTTTCTGTACGTACTGATTCCCTTGTTGCTGTACATTACTATTTGTTGGGGCTGATGCTATACGTGCAGGCTGCGAAACATTTAAGCTTGGTTGACCTTTTACATTACATTGTTGGTTAGGTATGTTAACCGGTTGGTTATGTTGCTATTGTGGTGAAAAACCTCTATTGTTACCAAAATGCGTTCGCTGTTGCTGATAATTTTACACATACTGATGATTAAATATTTGTCTGTTATTAGAGGTATACTGGTAGTCATTTCTGGAGCGTCTAATAAAAAAATTAGTCACTTTCGGTAAAAACTTGTATCAGGTTTTCTTTACGCTTTCATAATTATAGATACATCGACAGTTGAAGAGCTATTCTGACAGACAAAGGATAGTAAAAGAGAAGGCAGCAGTGCAGAAAACTAAAGATGAAATAGCACTACTACGGCTCGGGGCCCTGTGCACGCTACGGCACATTCATTAAAGCGTAATGAATCCCCTGAGGTTAATTACGCTTTACAAATAAATTTTAGTTTCTGCGTTACAGGCAATGCCGGTGAAAATTCAAAAGCAAGTTGTTGTATCCAAATCAATTCTAGTTGCTGTGTTACAGGCAATGCCGGTGAAAATACAAAAATAAATTGTATCCAGTTCAACGCGTGTACCTGTGCTCTGTCATTTTTAAATACCTTAGATTTTTTACAGATAAAAATTGCTTGTAATCAAAATTAGTGTCTGTATGTCTGAACAGGTTCAGGATTGTATGAGAATCTGTTTGTATGTGACTGTTCGGAATCTAACTCACATACTCTCTGTAAATTACCTAAATTATACTGGCTGTGTGTGACGAATGTTCAGAATGCGCCATATGCTGTGACGTGTTATTCACTGAAACATTTTTCAGCTCACTTCTTGCTGTAAAGTTGACAACTTTCTACGTAATGTATTATTGGACGAATCTATCTCACTGATCGTCTGCTGTAAATTTTGGAATTCAGGTGTTTGATTAAACGAAATCGGTGAAGTATCGTCTGATTTGCTGTCATTATTACTCTCGATAACATCAATACGACTGGTCAATTCATCATTTATCAGTCAGTATTTCTACCTGATTATCGTTTTTAGTGTCACAAGCATTAATTTGTTTTTGTATTTTACGTGTGGTTTCGTTCAATTTTTTTAACGTCTGCTTTGATGACATCGGAATCCTGTATTAGTTCTAATTGTTCAAGTCTATCGGTCACTGTCTGAAAGTCTACTGTGTGTGTATCTGTTTTTGATTTAAGATCAGAAATTTCATCACGCAATTCGGTGTTCAACTGTTTGATAGAATTAATTTCGTCTGATACTGTAGCAATATTGTTGTCTACGTATGTTTTTGCTTTCGTAAACAATTTACGCTTATCTTCCTGTCTCTGTGCAGTAATTGTTTCCGTGACTTGTCGCTTTACTTTATTCTGTTTCTGTATAAATTTACAGTAACGCGTTTCACTGTTTTGCAGGTGGTGATTAAAACGTTCGTCAATTTGGCTGTTCTGTTGGTCGAATTTCGCGTCTACTTTTGCATCCAGTGAGCGCGAAAGTTCTGCTGACATTAATTTAAACTCGTCACGTAACTGTGTTGCATTTTCAGAGCATTGTTTAGCCACTGCACTAATTTCGTCTCTAAGTGATTCAGTTGTAGCTGTTTGCGTATTCCTTAATTCTTGAGCAACAGATCTAATTTCTTCACTACTTTTCCTAGCACAAGCCTTAATTTCCTCACGTAATTGTTCTTTAGTATCATGACATTGCGCGGCAACGGCTGTAATCTGTTCACTAAGCTGTTTATTCTGTTCATTAAGTTGTTTGTAATTGTTGTCTTGTCTTTCATTAAGTTGTTTGAAATTTTCATTCTGTTGTAGCAATACTGCCATAATTTGATCCAAGCCAATATTACCTACTCTATTCTCTGTGCTGTTTGATTGCGTACCTGCAAATGTCACGTTTTGTGTAACCATTTGGTCATTCTGTGATTCTCGAAAAAGTTTCCCAATCGGATGTGCACTGTTAGTCACTACCTCGGAATCAAATAAATCTGTCGTATTTTGAGTACGCTGTTAATTTTCGTTAGAAAAATTCATCTGTTCACAATTCAAATTTTGCAAATCGGGCGTGTCGAACTGGGCACCGTTCATTGTAACAGAACGTCCGGCGTCATCAATTGTCGTTAAATTAAGAGGGGACAATTGAATTTATTTGTTCATCATCATTAGGATCAAAATCATTACTAGTGGTCAGTACGCACTGATTGTAAATGGACTATCATTAAGACACAGTGTCGCAAGTACTATCGGACAAATTATTCGAGTCGGCTATTTCACTCATTGCACATCACGATGTACTGTTAACAGTTTTTCGCGGCATTTTTCACAAATCAGAATTAAGCACAAATGAAACAAAGACAATGCAAAAAATGCAACAAACAATTACAACAAAGAGCAACAAATTGCCGATGATCTGTGAAAGAGTGACAAATTAGTAAATGCGTTGCGCCAGATGCAAACTACATTTAAGTAAATAAGAGCAGATACATGACTACTTCTCAGAAGATTCACAAAGAAACACGATCCTGGCCGGATGTCGCCAAGCGTAACCTCCCAAAAAAATTATAAAAATGAACCAAGTGTAACCTCCCCACAAAATTATTAATTAAAATGAATTTTAAATATTGTAACCTCTGAACAAAATTGGCTCCCATTTATAATCTCCGTGCAGAAATGCATTCACATTTAATGTAGCCACAAAATTCTTTCCTGATTTAATGTTAAGTTCGAAACAGAAAAATTCCGAAACCACAAAATAATAAAAAAATTCAGTAACCTGGTAGATTTTATGACGACAGCAGTGCTGCGCCTCGGCCCTGTATTCTGAATAAAAAAGCAAAAATTTACCTCAATAAAAACTGAATAAATCTGCTCTTACCTAAAAAATTTTCGGCACAGCTTCGTGCAATGCTGGCCTATATTTTTTGTTATTCTTGAAAGGAATGATCATGCATTGGATGTATTCTTTAAATTGAAATGAGTGTTTTTTTAAAAAAATACTTTATATTATAAAAATTATTATTGGGGCAGTTTTTTAAAAGAAATTGGATGACAGTTAACATACATTACTAGATAAGTGCAATGCTGCTTCATTACCTTCTACAATAATACTCATCCTCCAGAGTGCCGACCACCCAAGGCTACTGCCGACCACCCAAGGCTACTGCCGACCACCCAAGGCTACTGCCGACCACCCAAGGCTACTGCCGACCACCCAAGACTACTGCCGACCACCCAAGACTACTGCCGACCACCCAAGACTACTGCCGACCACCCAAGACTACTGCCGACCACCCAAGACTACTGCCGACCACCCAAGACTACTGCCGACCACCCAAGACTACTGCCGACCACCCAAGACTACTGCCGACCACCCAAGACTACTGCCGACCACCCAAGACTACTGCCGACCACCCAAGACTACTGCCGACCACCCAAGACTACTGCCGACCATCCAAGACTACTGCCGACTAGCAACAAGCAACAACTAACTACATACTGCTCTCTGGTCAGAGACTCTCCTATGCCTTGCCTATTGCAGGCAGCGCATATAGTGCATACCTCTTACAAACTTCGTGGAGCGGTTTGGAGTTGGCGAAATCGAGGAGTCGCGTGAGAGCCCTCGTGGAGTTGAAGAGCCAAGTCGTCGCCCCCTGGGGAGAAGTTCGTGTTTTAAGGAGTAGTCATTTCGGAAGCCAGGAGTTAGGGATCCTTCACGATCAACGAGGTTTGCTTTCTAATACAGAAAGCCTACAAAGCATTTGAAAGTGGGTATCCGTGCACGGGCGTCGAATTCTGCTTTGTAACTTCCCTGTTTTCAAGGCAAGTGTTGTGGATCAGTGAGCGTCGACTTGTTCCGTAAAAAGAGGCCTCATAGCAGAGCGTGGTGACATTAGACAGTTGGATGTGGCATTGGATGAAAGAGACGGACTTGGCTACGGTTAACCGACACAGTAAATTTCGTTTCTTTCCCTGCAATTTTAACGTGGTGGTGTTATGCGACATTCTCCCTGTTTACATTCAACTGCGCTCCTGCCTTGAGCATGCCGCTGTAGCCGAGCGGTTCTAGGCGCTTCCGTCTGGAACCGCGCTGCTGCTACGCTCGCAGGTTCGAATCCTGCATCGGGCATGCATGTGTGTGATGTCCTTAGATTAGTTAGGCTTAAGTAATTCTAAGTCTAGGGGACTGATGACCTCAGTTGTTAAGTCTCATAGTGCTCAGAGCCATTTGAACCATTTTCCTGTCTTGATTTAGTGGCTGTTATCGGCGGGAGTTGCTAGTAACCGATTAGAAGAGACGCATGAGCTGTTAGCAGTATACGAGGTCTGTTCAAAAAATTCCGGAACGTTCGTAATTGCGCGCCAATGGTGTGTTGGAGTGAAACGCAGTTGGCATCCCTGCATACCCCTACGCTTAATGTGTGCCCGAAGTTCCACTGCTGTATATCTGAGCTATTGTTCAGTACTGAGTAAAACGTTGTGTCTCACAGTTTGCGAATTTCGAGATGCCTGCGTTAGATGAGCAACGCGCCATTAAATTTTGCGTCAAACTCAAGAAAACATCGTAAGTATTCACGTCCAGCTGTCGGATGCGGAATCTTCCCTGAAAGTACATTACTGGCCATTAAAATTGCTACACCACGAAGATTACGTGCTACAGACGCGAAATTTAACCGACAGGAAGAAGATGCTGTGATATGCAAATGATTAGCTTTTCAGAGCATTCACACAAGTTTGGCGCCGGTGGCGACACCTACAACGTGATGACATGAGGAAAGTTTCCATCCGATTTCTCATACACAAACAGCAGTTGCGTGGTGAAACGTTATTGTGATGCCTCGTGTAAGGAGGAGAAGTGTGTTTACGACTTTGATGAAGGTCGGATTGAAGCCTATCGCGATTGCGGTTTATCGCATCGCGACATTGCTGCTCGCGTTGGTCGTGATCCAGTGACTGTTAGCAGAATATGGAATCGGTGGGTTCAGGAGGGTAATACGAAACGCCGTGCTGCATCCCAACGGCCTCGTATCACTAGCAGTCGAGATGACAGGGACCTTATTCGCATGGCTGTAACGAATCGTGCAGCCATGTCTCGATAACTGAGTCAACAGATGGTGATGTTTGCAAGACAACAACCATCTGCACGAACAGTTGGACGTCGTTGCAGCAGCATGGACTATCAGCTCGGAGATCATGGCTGCGGTTACCCTTGACGCTGCATCACAGACAGGAGCACTTGAGATGGTGTACTCAACGACGAACTTGGGTGCACGAATGGCCAAATGTCATTTTTTTTTCGGATAAATCCAGGTTCTGTTTACAGCATCATGATGGTCGCATCCGTGTTTGGCGACATCGCGGTGAACGAACATTGGAAGCGTGTATTCGTTATCGCCATACCGACGTATTACCCGGCGTGACGGTATGGGTTGCCATTGGTAACACGTCTCTGTCACCTATTGTTCACATTGACGGCGCTTTGAACAGTGGACGTTACATTTCAGATGCGTTACGACCCGTGGCTCTACCCTTCATTCGATCCCTGCGAAACCCAACATTTCAGCAGGATAATTCACGATCGCATGTTGCACCTGTACGTGCCTTTCTGGATACAGAAAATATTCGACTGCTACCCTGGCCAGCACATTCTCCAGATCTATGAGCAATTCAAAACGTCTGGTCAGTGATGGCCGAGCAACTGGCTCGCCACAATACGTCAGTCACTACTCTTGATGAACTGTGGTATCGTGTTGAAGGTGGACGGGCTGCTGTACCCGTACACGTCATCCAAGCTATGTTTGAGTCAATACCCAGCCGTATCAAGGCCGTTATTACGGCCAGAGGTGGTTGTTCTGGGTACTGATTTCTCAGGGTCTATGCACCCAAATTGCGTGAAAATGTTATCACATGTCAGTTCTAGTATAATATATTTGTCCAATGAATACCCTGCATTTCTTCCGGGTATAGCAATTTTAATGGCCAGTAGTGTAGGTGGGTAGCTGGATAGCTGCAGGGCTTTTAATAATTGACTTTGGAGTAATGAGAAGTTTGAATCTGTCTCGCGAGTTTAAGAGACGCTAGCGACGCTTACTTAGAGCGACTTGATAGCATAGCATTACAGAGAGCTAGTCGTGGTGCGCCAATAAATGTTTGATATTGAGTCCCAGGAGCAGGGCGTCGCGTAAATTGTCTGACGCGCCAGACGTCGCCAAGAATCCTTGGATTCAGACCGCCGTGAGCGTGAATTCGCAAGGCGTTTTGGATGTTCTGAGGCACATGTTTTATCTTTTTGGCTAAGATGCACTTCAAAGATAATGAGCGAAAAAGCCTCGTCACAGACGAGGCTCTTTAACGGCATAACAATTTTACTACATGAAGCATATTAAATAAGGTCTAGCAGAATGATCAGTAGGATTTCAGACACTCAGTGCCTCATCGCTGTTGCATCTGCGCGAAATATATTTAAAAATAAAAAAGGGAAAATAATAATAACGCACTACGAGCGGTTATCCGAATGAGATGTACATGTATAAGCAAACAAAGGAGTAGTTTCAGCAAAGTTCAAGAGAAAGAACTTCACAAATTGAGGAAGTCAGTAATGCACTGATGCGCCTCTGGCCAATATGCAAGCAGCTATTCGGCTTGACATTAATTGACAGTGTTGTTGGATTTACTCCTGAGGGATATCATGAGAGATTCTGTCCAGCTGGATGTCTATAATTTACACGTTATTTGATTCTGAAACTTTCCCTTTACTTTTTCTTATGTCAACCACAATATTCTAGCTCAACGCAATCTGACTGCTCAAAAAAATTACAACCTGACTTCAAGTTATTAATTCAAAAGAATGGCTCTGACTAAAAAAGAAATCTTAAGTATAACCTATACATTTCATCAAGCACGTAACTCGCAAAAGTCTACTGCAATACAGCGAGCGTCAATACTGCCAGCTAAATAAAAGATTCTAACTACTGAATCCACTAACTACTAATAGGCACGTGGTTAGCAAAGGAAAGATTTTGTTGCAAACCATATAACTTATTTTTTTACCTTAATAATATGACATCCAGTTCAAATACGAATATAAATCGTCATTGACATCCAGTACAAGGATATATGATCATGAATAATTTTCAGTCTCCAAGTCGGATACTTCCAGATCGTTAGCCTACGCTCCACTTCAGACCACTATCCTCCATCAACGCCAACTTCTCACATGTAACATCCATCACTGCTGGCTGTTCGCCTCCAACTGCCGAACAGTACTTCCATCGCTGCTGGCTACTAACTTACAACTGCCCAACAGTACTGGCGACTAACTTCCAACAATGAGTCCAACCAGCCACAGAGCCTCTTACAAAGAAAGCGAAGCCCGAGATCCAATGCAAAGCGCTACACAGCGCTGCCAACACAGAAACAGTCCACTTACAAAATGACATCCCAGACAATCAGTCCTATTTGTCGGCCATATGGCGGGATACACCCAGGTTGGTATGCCACTGCTGTTTGGAGATCACTAGAAACGTCTTCACTGGTCATTGGTGCTCAGTTCGAAGCGGGACTCATCAGTGGAGACAAGTCGACCCAAGTCAATGAGATTCCAGGCCGAATGCGCCCGACAGCACTGCAAACTTGTTTGATGGTGTACAGAGGTTAGTGGTAGTCGGTGCAAAGGGCGTACTGACCTCAGCCCCTTTTCTGTGAGCCCCCTATTCATGGTCAATGGAGTACCAGTTGGATGCCGGACTGACGATAATGATGAATCCGGGGCTCTGGTGTCTCTGTGACGATTGCTCTGCCCTTGCGTTCTATCGTCTCTCTAGATCGACCACTTCCTTCTCGACAGTGTGTTCGGCCATGGTTCACCCATTACCACCAACATCGTCGAAAAGCGGCATCTTTTCTATTCAAATTTCGAGTGAGTAGAACATGTTTTTTCCTCGCGTGTCATGTCATTTCTGGAAACCCAGAATCTACTCTGTAGGAATCAACATGGATTCCGGAAACAGCGATCGTGTGAGACCCAACTCGCTTTATTTGTTCATGAGACCCAGAAAATAGATAGAAGCTCCCGGGTAGATGCCATTTTCCTTCACTTACGGAAGGCGCTCGATACATTTACGCACTGTCGCCTGATAAAGTAAGAGCCTACGGAATATCAGATCAGCTGTGTGGCTGGACTGAAGAGTTTTAGCAAACAATACAGCATGTTGTTCACAATGGAGAGACGTCTACAGACGTTAAAGTAACCTCTGGCATGCCACAGGGGAGTGTTATGGGACACTTTTCACAATATATATATATATAACCTAGTAAGTAGTGTCGGAAGTTCCATGCGGCTTTTCGCAGATGATGCTGTAGTATACAGAGAAGTTGCAGCATTAGAAAATTGCAGCGAAATGCAGGAAGATCTGCAGCGGATAGGCACTTGGTGCAGGGAGTGGCAACTGACCCTTAACATAGACAAATGTAATGTATTGCGAATACATAGAAAGAAGGATCCTTTATTGTATGATTATATGATAGTGGAACAAACACTGGTAGCAGTTACTTCTGTAAAATATCTGGGAGTATGCGTGCGGAACGATTTGAAGTGGAATGATCATATGAAATTAATTGTTGGTTAGGCGGGTACCAGGTTGAGATTCATTGGGAGAGTCCTTAGAAAATGTAGTCCATCAACAAAGGAGGTGGCTTACAAGACACTCGTTCGACCTATACTTGAGTATTGCTCATCAGTGTGGGATCCGTACCAGATCGGGTTGACGGAGGAGATAGAGAAGATCCAAAGAAGAGCGGCGCGTTTCGTCACAGGGTTATTTGGTAACCGTGATAGCGTTACGGAGATGTTTAGCAAACTCAAGTGGCAGACTCTGCAGGAGAGGCGCTCTGCATCGCGGTGTAGGCTACTGACCAGGTTTCGAGAGGGTGCGTTTCTGGATGAGGTATCGAATATATTGCTTCCCCCTACTTATACCTCCCGATGAGATCACGAATGTAAAATCAGATTCGAGCGCGCACGGACGCTTTTCGGCAGTCGTTCTTCCCGCGAACCATACACGACTGGAACAGAAAAGGGGGGTATTGACAGTGCCACGTAGAGTGCCCTCTGCCACACACCGTAGGGTGGCTTGCGGAGTATAAATATAGATGTAGATGTACTACTCCACCCGACTTCTTCGTGCCCAACTATGTCTTCTCTCAAATGCTGACATCTCTGTTTTGCGCCTGTCTGCGAGACGTACTTACTGTCCGACTGAGTAAACGGAATGAAACTCGTGGAGTTTTATGTCTTGATATCTACATGTCCTCTGTTTACTGTCTTCGTCAGCTGCGCGGTCAAATTGCACTGAAGCATCATGCCTTTACCCATTTTGCGTCGATAACTGTATGAATATCTGTTTGGGACCAGTTTGCGTAAATCCTTCGTGGTGCGTCATTTTTTTCTCAGAGTGTGTGTATGCGTGCACTGCATTGAGAAATAACCGTCGTTTGCAATCACGGCCTTGTGGAGTTCAGAGCATCGAGCATTCGTTGTCGAGGCGTTTTTAAAGAATAACAAGACTCCTATCACAGCTTAACGGCTCTTTCGTCGTAATTTCGTTTTGAAACAACATGATAAAATCCTGGATCATCGGAAGATGGTACGATGAACAGTTCGAGACTACTGCATCTGCGCAAAGAAGAAACGTCCTGGGCGAAGAAGGACGCAGCGGACCGCGAAGCGAGTGGAGGAGGCACGTCAAGTAGTCCCAAGTCCGCAGAGTTTTGCTGCCACACCTGCTTTGGCGCTAATAATGACAGATGGTTCCCTGCTAAAGAATATCCGTGATAACCTGCACAACCACCCACGCAAAATGTAAGTGGTACAGAAACTGAACGATGGGGATAAAGTTGCCCGACGAAACTTCACCTTATGCTTATTGACTTATTCCTGATTTCTCCAAATGCGGATACTTGAAGACTCAAGTACATGTCCCCACACAATTCCTGAACTCAAGCAATCGGTATATACAGCTGTATAGGAGATCCCATTCAATGTGCTGAATCAGCTGAAAGGAACTTTCGTTCGCTGTCTGCAGGAATTCACGCCAAGTGGTATGGCGGTATATTCAGAACCAAGTAAAGGTCGTATATGATATGTCTGTATAACTTTTTCATAAAATTCATACAGTCTTCACAGTAAACTTATCTTCTGTGACACTGGTCTATATGCTGATACTGTGTGTCCAGCAAAGGAGTCACCGTTTCCAAAATTAAATACCTAGAAAACTGAGGCATATAGGCCAGTGTCACAGAAGATAAGTTTACTGTGAAGGCTGTATGAATTTTATGAAAAAGTTATACAGACGCTTCGAAATAGAAAGGCTGCTAACAGATGACGATGTGCGCTGTCCAGGTTGTGCAGCGTCATCGTGCACAATTCAAGTCGTTTTCTGCACACACTGAGTCTTATCACCATCCTTTCGAAATGTCCACCACTCGGAAAACGGTGGTGGCGCAAACGAACAATGAAATTTTCCAGCAATCCGATAGTGTCTCAGCGGAAATTGATTCAAATGCTACAAGATTGCCGATTCAGGCTCGTCCAGTGTGGTGGGATGATATCAGTAGATAGTGTTTTTCAATGTGTCACACAAAAAGTAGTCACAAGGACTTAGATCGGGCGATTACGAAGGTCAATCCATCTCTGCGTCGGCACATTTGCAATAATCCAGCACAGTGACGGTTCAATTGGCTTTAAGTACAATGGGACTTAACATATGAGGTCATCAGTCTCCTAGACTTAGAACTACTTAAACCTAACTAACCTAAGGACATCACACACATCCATGCCCGAGGAAGGATTCGAACCTGCTACTACAGCAGCCGTGTGGTTCTGGACTGAAACAGCACAGCGCCTCTGTTGCGAATTAAGCATCAAGAAAGTGGAACATCTCTTCGGTGGTATGTGGTGTGGCCACATCTTTGATGAATCTCTCGGTGCCTGGTCGATCCTCCAACACTAAATGTGTGGCGACAAACTATTCCAACGGCTATAGTGCTCGTCAAGGCAGAAAAAGAAACTTGCTTTTCTGCCATTCTGTGGCTCTATGTCGGTCAAGATAAGCCGCCTGTTGAAAAGACACAAGATCAAATCAGTCTTCAGGCCTCTAACGATAATCTGTCAATTACTGACACCAATCAAAGACGCAGTAGGTCTCAGAACACCTGGAGTCTGCGAAATATCTTATGAGTGTGGCCAGAAGTACATCGCACAAACAGTGCGCACTGTGGAACAACGCAGGAAAGAACATGAGTGGTATTATCGCCTACGCTATCCAGAAACATTTGCATTAGCTGAGCATGCGTTAGAAAACGGTCACTACAAATAATTTGACGATATCTCTGTCGTCGCTCCACTAACGGCTTCTGGGACAATTTAATAATGGAAGCTATTGAAATAAAAATTACCGCCAACATCCTGAATAGAGACGGTGGCTTGCAGCTCAGCGCTGCGTGGGATCCAGCGATCGCGCGGTTGAAGAGGGCACATCGAACGCGGACTCAAAACATGCCCATATATGGGAATGTTACGTCACAGCTGGCAGCTAGCGTATATAAGGGGCACCAACAGCCCACTGGCAGTCATAACACTTGACAATGGCCAAGGAGTGCTTGGACGAAAGCTCGTGTAGCTTTAAGCAATTGACGCGGATGGAAACCCAAGAACGTTTTATTCAATTTTATCGCCGCGAGACTCTGCATTCATATATTCCAAAATTGCAGCACAAAGTTCACTTCTGTTCGTTTCTCGCATGGAAAACGTGCTGAATACCACAGCCCAGGCAGTAACTTGGAGAGAATACAGTGGTTTCGCTTCACACAAATGTGGATGTAAGGAACCCCAAAATAGGCAGTTTTATTTATTCACGACTATTCAGATGTAAGTGACCGTCTGTGAACCAGATGCAGCCAACAACAGATCCTTCATTATCAATCGATGTGAGAATATCGTTCGCAATGTCAGCCCCCTGTCGTACATCCCGTACCTGAATATCCTGAGCCTTTGGATTTTTAGGTGAAACATCGAGGGCTCTGTTTCAGTATTTTCTGCTTGCTGGAATTCTTCAAACCAATCTTGGATTTCCTTAGATTTTGCTGAGTAATTTCAGAAAATCGAGGCGACACTTTCAAGAGTAGCCACAGGTTGCCTGGGGTCAGCATTCCCCGTGAGTACAGGGTGCGGCACATAAAACCGGCCCGTCGTAAACAACGGTAATGTTCCACAGCGTGCGCGTGCATCAATAGTAATAGAAAACGAGAAACGCCGTCCACACAGTCACGCACGAAGTAACCATTTCTTGTGATGTACTGACACTGCGCGGAACTTCGTTGTTAATGTAAGGCAATTGCACCCGCAACCATTAAAACTTGTCGAAACCAGTTGATAAAAAGGCCTCGTTGTGTGACGTCGGGTTGGTGTGAGTGTGTGGTTATGCCGTATTCGTTACCCGAGCGTGTTCGCCTGCGTCCGTTCGCACTGGGATTTTCTTAGAAACAAAAAATTTGAGAAATTTCCAAGACGTTCTGTGCCAGTAAAAATCACCATACAGGAATTGATTGGAAAATGGCGGCATAGAGGATCGACTTAAAATGCTCCCAGTAACAGACCACCACTTGCCTGCACACCTGAATTAAAGAGACAGGTGCAAGAGATAATGACAACAAGTCCTCTTAAGTCAACCAGGAAATTGAGTCCACAGTTTCATGCCAATGAGAAAAGTTGCAGACGTGTTTTAAGGGGACTGTATTTAAACCAGTATCGGTTTAGAAAACATCGTTCTTATGAAACTCAACTAGCTCTTTACTCACACGAAGTTGATTTCGTATTTTTAGACCGAGCGATGTGGCGCAATGGTTAAACACTGGACTCGCATTCGGGAGGACGATGCTTCAATCCCGCGTCCGGCCATCCTGATTTAGGTTTTCCGTGATTTCCCTAAATCGCTCCAGGCAGGTTCCTTTCAAGGGCACGGCCGACTTCCTTCCCCGTCTTTCCCTAACACGATGAGACCGATGACCTCGCTGTTTGGTCTCCTTCCCCAAAACAACCCAATCAACCCCATATTTTTAGATTTCCAGAGAGCTTTTGGCACTGTTCCTCACAAGCGACTTCTAATTAAATTGCTTGCCTATCGAGTATAGTCTCAGTTGTGTGATTGGATTCGTGATTTCCTGTCACAAAGGCCATAGTTCGTAATAATTGACGGAAAGTCATCGAGTAAAACAGAAATAATACCTGGAGCCCCCTAAGGATGTTTATAGAGGTTATGTTGTTCCTGATCTATATAAACTATCTAGGAGACAATCTGAGCAGCTCTCTTAAGGTCATTGGATGATCAAACTAATTGCAAAATGAATTACGTAGGATGTATGGATGGTGAAAAATATGGCGCTCGATTCTAAACATTGAAAAGTGTGAAATCATCCACATCAGTACTAAAAGGCATCTGCTAAAGTTCAGAAATCACACAAAACCCAATTAAATACTTATGGATTTAAAAAAAAAATGTGGTAAGATCTTATGGGACCAAACTGCTTAGGTCATCGGTCCCTAAGCTTACACACTACTTAATCTAACTTACGCTATCGACAACACACACACCCATGCCCGAAGGAGAACTAACTTCCGACGGGAGGAGCCGCGCGGACCGTGATAAGACGCCCTGAACCGCGCGGCTATCCCGCGCGGCACGGATTACAATTACGAATCACATACATAAAGTTATGGGGATAGCAAACCAAAGACGGCGATATATTGACAGAACATTTAGAAAAGTAACATATGCTAAAGAGACTGCTTACACTATGCCTGTCCGCCGTCTTCTGGAGTACTACTGTGCGGTGTGGGATCTGCAATCAGATAGGATTGGTAGACGACATCGAGAAAGTTCAGAGAATGGCAACTCGTTTTGTATTATCGCGAAATAGGGGATGGTTCAAATCGTTCAAATGACTGTGCACTATGGGACCCAACTTCTGAGGTCATCAATCCCCTAGAACTTAGAACTACATAAACCTAAGGACAACACACACATCCATGCCCGAAGCAGGATTCGAAACCGCTACCGTAGCGGTCGCGCGGTTCGAGACTGTAGCGCCTAGAACCCCACGGCCATTCGGGCCGGCGCGAAATAAGGGAGAGAATGTCACTGATATGATAGACGAACTGAAGTGGCAGCCCACGTACGTAGGAAGAAATGGTGATCAGAATAAAATAAAGAGAAATCGGAGCTCGCGCGGAAGTATTTAAGTGCTCTTCTTTCACGCGCGCTGTTGTAGAGTGGAGCCGGTCGTTGTGGCCGAGCGCTTCTAGGCGCTTCAGTTCAGTCTGGAACCGCGCGACCGCTACGGTCGCAGGATCGAATCCTGCCTCGGGCATGGATGTGTGTGATGTCCTTAGGTTAGTTAGGTTTAAGTAGTTCTAAGTTCTAGGGGACTGATGACCGCAGATGTTAAGTCCCATACTGCTCAGAGCCATATTTGAACCCTTTTTTTGGGGCGGGGGGAGTGGAGCGGTAGAGAAGTTCCTTAATGATGGTTCGATGTACCCTCTTCCAGGCACATAATTGTGATTTGCAGAGTAATGACGTAGATGTTGATGTAGAAGTAAAGCGGAGATATTGCCACTCGTTAGAAAATAGTAAAGGGAGGGACAAATTCTGAGAGTGAATCTTCTTAAGACTGTTTATGAATGAGCTAGGTACAATATAAGAAGAACGTATTCGCTGCACTAATAAGTTCTGAGAAGAAGTGCTTTGGAATCTGTGTAAAGTGCTACCTTGAAAGTAGACAAATGGAATTAAATAATAAAGGGGGACGGTGATTTCTGGCCGATATCCGGCAGTAACCGCCAATTTTCCAGCGTCGGTCCCAGAGAGCGGTGTTCCTTAACCTGGGAGGCGCTGGGCAGGGGCCGCTGCATTATTCATCGAGTTTAATGGCGCCGCGAAATCGAGGATCGGGAGGAGGTGGGCTCGGGCAGGCGCTGCCCGCTGCCGGAAGCAATTTCCCTGTTTGATTATGAAACAGACTCGGCGGCGGCCGTGAAATAATTGTGCGTTGCGGATGCTGCGGTCTTCCCGGTAAACACCGCGCTAACTCCCCGCCGTAAGTGGCCGTATCTATAGGCCGGCTACTGCGGGGGGAAAAGTGAATAATTTGTGACAGACTTTCTTATCGGTCGACTAAAAAAACCCTCATTACGGACAACAGCTGAATCTCTTACAGCAGATTTATATTTTCACGCTGCTTTAGGGCTTTAGAAATGCTTAACTAATTCCTAACTGATAGAACCCAGTACGTTGTCCTCGATGGTGAGTGTTCATCGGTTCATCGGAGGTGAGGGTATCATCTGGAGTGCCCCAGGAAAGAGTGGTAGGTCCGCTGTTTCTATCTACATAAATGATCTTTTGGATAGGGTGGATATCAATGTACGGCTGTTTGCAGATGATGCTGTGGTGTACGGGAAGGTGTCGTCGTTGAGTGACTGTAGGAGGATACAAGATGACTGACAGGATTTGATTGGTGTAAAGAATAGCAGCTAACTCTAAATATAGATAAATGTAAATTAATGCTGATGAATAGGAAAAAACAATCCCGTAATGTTTGAATACTCCATTAGTGGTGTAGCGCTTGTCACAGTCACGTCGATTAAATATTTGGGCGTAACATTGCAGAGCGATATGAAGTGGGACAAGCATGTAATTGCAGTTGTGGGAAAGGCGGATAGTCGTCTTCGTTTCATTGGTAGAATTTTGGGAAGATGTGGTTCATCTGTAAAGGAGACCGCTTATAAAACACTAATACGATCTATTCTTGAGTACTGCTCGAGCGTTTGGGATCCCTATCAGGTCGGATTGAGGGAGGACACAGAAGCAATTCAGAGGCGGGCTGCTAGATTTGTTACTGGTAGGTTTGATCATCACGCGAGTGTTACGGAAGTGCTTCAGGAACTCGGGTGGGAGTCTCTAGAGGAAAGGAGGCGTTCTTTTCGTGAATCGCTACTGAGGAAATTTAGAGAACCAGCATTTGAGGCTGACTGAAGTACAATTTTACACCCCACACTTACATTTCGCGGAAAGACCACAAAGATGAGATAAGAGAGATTAGGGCTCGTACAGAGGCATATAGGCAGTCATTTTTCCCTCGTTCTGTTTGGGAGTGGAACAGGGAGAGAAGATGCTAGTTGTGGTACGAGGAACCCTCCGCCACGCACCGTATGGTCGATTGCGGAGTATGTATGTAGATGTACATGTAGATGTAATTATACAAATGTGTTAAAGTAACACGGCCACAACGGCAGACACATCTACATGGGGCAGGCCATTAATTTCATATTTAGCGCAACACGTGTAGATTTAATTACCCTTAAAGTTACTGACACCTAGCAAAGTTAGTCGCAGAACTACAGAAGCAAGTAGACAAAACAGGAGTAAAAGTGTCACTTGGAAAACCACACATAATGACGAACATCAGTTATGCTCGCCCGAAGTTTTGAAGTTCATAGCAACACAATATCTAAAAGAAAGTGTCTTAAATACATAAGAAAATTGATAACAAACAATGTAAGAGAAAAAAATAGCCATTGAAAATATAGTTCATGAATTGGAAGGGGAATTCCGTATGAAAGAAACATACGGTGCCGGAAAAAAAAAATTAGTACACGTGTAAAGACGTGATCCGATGACAGCAAATGCCACCTGGTGGATAATAGACGTACTGATCATGGTTTCATCGTCGAGTGCCTACACATAGCATAATGTGTCTTCAAAAATGGTTCAAATGGCTCTGAGCACTATGTGACTTAACATCTGAGTTCATCAGTTCCCTAGAACTTAAACAACCGATATCCAGGAAACCTTCATCCAACACACACCAAAGCTTAAGGACAAAATAGAAGCCCTACGACCTACGTCATGTCACGTAGAATATGCTGGATCAGTTTGCAAGGGTCTGGGCGCCTCGGGCGAGTATCGAAGTCCCACAGTAACTATTACCCTCAATTTTCACATACATGCTATAAGGTCCAGTGATCGTTAACTCATGGTGCGAATTTGATTCAGGTCTGGCTCATCTCCTTGTCTCGGAAACGATGTGTGAGAAGGCACCATTGGTATACCGAAAGCAGAGATCAGGAAGCAATGGATGAGTCAGGAATTTCTCAAGCATTCTGATGGGAAAAGAAAATATGACGATCTTGAGAAAGAAGTAAGCAGGTAGCATAAGGAAATTCAAGGAAATTTAAATTAATTGCAGTCAATATAAATAAGAGGAACATGTATAGATGCTAAGAAACATATGTTTATATTCGTAAATGATGATTCAACTTAACTCGGAAGCAGTGAGCGAGATGTAAATGTAAAACTTCAAAACACATGGTAGGGGTACATCGAAGGTCATGATGTAGTTGGGCTGTCATGAAGTGTCTCCAAAGACGAAGCATCAGATCAGGGAACGCAATTAGGGTGTCAGAGTACTAATAATCGGAGCTGAAATAAATCGACTGTAGCCAAAGCTTCAACCTCGCAGTTACTGAAGTCTATGGAAGGTTCAAAAAATGGCACTAGAAATTAGAACTACTTAAACGTAACTAACCTAAGGACGTCACACACATCCATGCCCGAGGCAGGATTCGAACCTGTGACCGTAGCGGTCACGCAGATTTAGACTGAAGCACCTAGAACCACTCGGCCACATCGGCCGGCCGTAATGTATCTACTAACAGGGAATGTTCACAGCCAGAAGACTCAGTGTGGTGCAGATGTGTGAAGAAAGCAAGCAACCATACCACTCGTGCTTCCTTCGGTCATGTGAACTAGCCTGAAAGGGGTCAAATTGTGCCCTTCCAAGTGGAGGGATGGTCATTTCGGAGAAATGCCATACAATTTTGACGGGCTGCTTCAGTTGTGCAACGATGCTGGTGTGAATAGTCACATGATCATTCTGACACCAACAGACGAGGTTCTGGACGTCCACGCAGCTCAGCCGCCTGCCACGATTGTCGCTTTGAAGGGTACCGGTGTCAGATCGTACAGCTACCACAGCACAGATAAGACGGCTTATGAGGCCAGACCTGTCAGCACGAACTCTTGTGTACAGATTATTAACAGTGGGACTACGGGTTCGCACACCTGTGGCCCGTCTTTCACCCAAGCCATGGGATCGATGTAAACGACTCGATTGGCGACGTCGGAGGTTCACTTGGAGGATGGAATGGCGCGTTGTGGTCTTCGCGATGAGAGCAGATTCTGCCTGTACGCAAATGGTGGTGGTTTGTACGTACAACGTGGACCTGGAGAGCGCCGTCTCGTAGAGTGCATTCGTCCAAGACACAATGGCCCAACCCCAGGCCTTATGGTCTGGAGTGAGATATGCTACAACTCTCGTTCACTTTTGGTGTTCCTGCAGTGGACGCTAATCAGCGGTCGTTAAGTGCAGAATGTTGTTGGACTCATTTTGCCGCTTTTTCAACATGAAGGTGATGTGTTGTTCCAAAAGCATAATTCTCGTCCACACACTGCCCATGAAACTTCACGTGCTCTGAAAGACGTGTAGCAACTTCCCTCGCCAACACGATCTCCTGGCTTACCTCCAACAGAGAACGTATGGGATATGATGGGAAATGAAAGGGCTCGTGCGACTCGTAAGCCAGCCTATACAGGGTGTTAGAAAAAGGTACGGCCAAACTTTCAGGAAACATTCCTCACACACAAATAAAGAAAAGATGTTCTGTCGACATCTACATGTACATCTACATGTACATCTACATCTACATCCATACTCCGCAAGCCACCTGACGGTGTGTGGCGGAGGGTACCTTGATTACCTCTATCGGTTCTCCCTTCTATTCCAGTCTCGTATAGTTCGTGGAAAGAAGGATTGTCGGTATGCCTCTGTGTGGGCTATAATCTCTGATTTTATCCTCATGGTCTCTTCGCGAGATGTACGTAGCAGGGAGCAATGTACTGCTTGAGTATTCGGTGAAGGTATGTTCTCGATACTTTAACAAAAACCCGTACCGAGCTACTGAGCATCTCTCCTGCAGAGTCTTCCACTGGAGTTTATCATCTCCGTAACGCTTTCGCGATTACTAAATGATCCTGTAACGAAGCGCACTGCTCTCCGTTGGATCTTCTCTATCTCTTCTATCAACCCTATCTGGTACGGATCCCACGCTGCTGAACAGTATTCAAGCAGTGGGCGAACAAGCGTACTGTAACCTACTTCCTTTGTTTTCGGATTGCATTTCCTTAGGATTCTTCCAATGAATCTCAGTCTGGCATCTGCTTTACCGACGATCAACTTTATATGATCATTCCATTTTAAATCACCTCTAATGCGTACTCCCAGATAATTTATGGAATTAACTGCTTCCAGTTGCGGACCTGCTATTTTGTAGCTAAATGATAAGGGAACTATATGTATCCGCAGCACATTACACTTGTCTACATTGAGATTCAATTGCCATTCCCTGCACCATGCGTCTATTCGCTGCAGATCCTCCTGCATTTCAGTACAATTTTCCATTGTTACAACCTCTCGATACACCACAGCATTATCCGCAAAAAGGCGTCAGTGAAGTTCCGATGTTATCCTCAAGGTCATTTATGTATATTGAGAATAGCAACGGTCTTACGACACTCCCCTGCTGCACACCTGAAATCACTCTTACTCCAGAAGACTCCTCTCCACTGAGAATGACATGCTGCGTTCTGTCATCTAGGAACTCTTCAATCCAATCACACAATTGGTCTGATAGTCCATATGCTCTTACTTTGTTCATTAATCGACTGTGGGGAACTGTATCGAACATCTTGCGTAAGTCAAGAAACACAGCTTCTACCTGTGAACCCGCGAACTGGATTTCACACGATCGTCTTTTTCGAAACCCATGCTGATTCCTACAGAGTAGATTTCTAGTCTCCAGAAAAGTCATTATACTCTAACATAATACGTGTTCCAAAATTCTACAACTGATCGACGTTAGAGATATAGGTCTATAGTCCTACACATCTGTTCGACGTCCCTTCTTGAAAACGGGGATGACCTGTGCCCTTTTCCAATCCTTTGGAACGCTACGCTCTTCTAGAGACCTACGGTACACCGCTGCAAGAAGGGGGGCAAGTTCCTTCGCGTACTCTGTGTAAAATCGAACTGGTATCCCATCAGGTCCAGAGGCCTTTCCTCTTTTGAGCGATTTTAATTGTTTCTCTATCCCTCTGTCGTCTATTTCGATATCTACCATTTTGTCATCTGTGCGACAATCTAGAAAATGAACTACAGTGCAGCCTTCCTCTGTGAAACAACTCTGGAAAAAGACATTTAGTATTTCGGCCTTTAGTCTGTCATCCTCTGTTTCAGTACCATTTTGGTCACAGAGGGTCTGAACATTTTGTTTTGATCCACCTACCGCTTTGACATAAGACCAAAATTTCAGAATTTTCTGCTAAGTCAGTACATAGAACTTTACTTTCGAATTCATTGAACGCCTCTCGCATGTGTCCGGAAACGCTCAATTTCATGTTAGAGCTCATTTTAGTTTCTTCCACCTACGCTCAATGGAGCACGTTATCATGATTTCATAGGGGGTAGTCTACCTGTACTGCTAGAACATGTGCCTTTACAAGTACGACACAACATGTGGTTCATGCTCGATGGAGCTTCAGCACATTTCAATCGAAGTGTTCGTACGCATCTCAACAACAGATTCGGTGACCGATGGATTGGTAGAGGCGGACCAATTCCATGGCCTCCACGCTCTCCTGACCTCAACCCTCTTGACTTTCATTTATGGGGGCATTTGAAAGCTCTTGTCTGCGCAACCCCGGTACCAAATGTAGAGACTCTTCGTGCTCGTATTGTGGACAGCTGTGATACAATACGCCATTCTCCAGGGCTGCATCAGCGCATCAGGGATTCCATGCGACGGAGGGTGGATGCATGTATCCTCGCTAACGGAGGACATTTTGAACATTTCCTGTAACAAAGTGTTTGAAGTCACGCTGGTACGTTCTGTTGCTGTGTGTTTCCATTCCATGATTAATGTGATTTGAAGAGAAGTAATAAAATGAGCTCTAACATGGAAGGTAAGCGATTCCGGACACATGTCCACATAACGTATTTTCTTTCTTTGTGTGTGAGGAATGTTTCCTGCAAGTTTGGCCGTACCTTTTTGTAACACCCTGTAGAACTTCGCGAAAAAGTTAGAGCAGTGTGGCATAACGTATCCCTAGATAGTATTCACCATCCGTACAATCAACTGGAGAGTCAGCGCCTGCACTGCCGCCTCTGAAGGTTAGTTCATGTAACCATTTCATGTACTCCATACGCACTGTTGCAACAATAAACCTTGCGTGAACTGAAGCGAGTGCTATTTTTTTCCAGAGGTTTGCAACAAAAACTCTGTCATGGAACACAAAACTTAGCAACTCTCAGACAGTGATGTTGAACACAAATTAAGATCAAAATGAGAACTCTATTTGAGGAACTCCATGCAACGATGGAAAGAAGGCTACAGTTTTGATTGACGCATATACCGAATGGATAGTAACAGACTAACCAATCAGATCTTCAACTTACTTAACAGCTACAAATTCAAACCAATACGGTTCACTGAAGCTGACTAAGAAATGGAAGAAATGGAAAATACCGAGATTAGAATGGACATAATGGATAGCAGTATACATTTTGGAGAAGCAAACAAAAGGCAGGTGTTCTGAAAAGAGGTGTGTGAAAGGAAAGTGGTCCCACGAAAAAAAGGAATAGCCTTTTCGAAGGCTGAAGGAAATCTGGGAGCAACGACAAACAAACACAAAGCAAACCCGATGTTGATTTGGCGTACCTCTCCAAAATGGTTATTCGAAAACATAAATAAACATACTCTAATTTTGCAGCAAATTCTTTGACTTCTCTTGGTAATCTCAGGTTATTATTTTGACGTATTCCGTACAGAATTCGGTTTAGAAATCTAATTCATATCATACCTCGTTTCACGGCTAAGTGTCAAATGCAGCCATCGATTCTTTACCCGTTCAACTATTTTGATTTGTATTGCCTAGTCTCTTTCAGGGCTGGCTTTAATTTTTTAATCTGACCAATGCAACGAGCACCGTGGTTCTCCGTTCACGTTTCTCTGCTGGTCACCCTCTAACAGGATCGACAAATCCTATTAATAGGCGGAGGAAGGCAACAGCTTAATACTTCGCTGTCAGGCACTCAGAACAGCACGGCTTCACTTAATCCACACCTAGACATAGGGAGACTTTCCCAGTTGCCAGACCGGCTCTCTTTAAATGACGTGGTTGCTTCATTCCGGAAGGATAGTTCGGTTTAAAGAGAGAGTGACTGCAGAGGTCCAGCGCCGAGCCACCAACTCCTGGGGACAATTCCCCTTACAAAGAAGCACGTTTGTGGGAGGATGCAGCTTTCACGGCAACTCAGGAATGCGGATAAACACTTGAATTAATACCTAGCGACATTCACTAGAAAATTCGACATCGATGCAGCTGGGGAACCTGCAGCTAACGGTGTGAAGTTCGACAATATCAACCCTCCTTAAAAGAATACAGGAGTTCCCGTGATACACACCAGCTAACGCCTAGGAACTTTAAGACTCACAAGAGCAGAGATTTTACAACCCTGGATGTGCGATTATACACTTCTGACCGTTCAGTGGGTGAGACAAATGGAGCCCACCAACGGCAAAGACAATACGGTGAGAAATTCAATGTCCTGAAGGGGAGAAAGGGGGGAAAATTAACAAAAGCCCAGAGCGGGAGTTGCCAGATGAGACAACCGCAAGAGGGCACAGGCAGTGAATGAGGGTAATGACCGATCAGTGAGAGCAGGATCCAGAGATGAGAACGAGTAATTTGCTTCCTGCTTGACATTCCTTATCTTCTGGAGGTATGCCAGCCCACTGGTGACTGAGCTATCAGACACTGAGTCAGATCTCTGTATTCATTTAGATTTTCATCGCTAGGTATAACCCTCCAGGTTGAGGAGGTTTGTCTGTCTCAGCGACAGAGGTTGCCGTACCGTAGATGCAAGCACGACATAAGAGAAACATGGCGAGACCAGATTGACCCATGGTTCCCGAAGAGGAAAAAAATATTTTCAGTAGGTGAAGAAGCAACACCTCGATGAATGATTTGGCCTTATAACAAAAGTTAACGTGGCGTTGCTGTGCTGGTTCTGTGAATAGCTAGAGGGTTAGAGGAAACTACCCTGATTTTATTTTCCCCGAGCGTATGCAACTTTACCGTATAGTTTGGTATCTTCTTGGATAAAATATCCCTGAAGTAAAATAGCCCTAAATTCGGGTCACCGGGAGGAAACTACTCTTGAGAATGCCATTATAAGGAAAAACTAAACTACCATTCGATTGGTCACAGAATGGGATGTTACACCCTTTATCAAATAAGTAGGGAAGAGAATTTAAAATGAGAAATGAATAATAAATTGAAAGACATGCTGGGAATTAGAGAGGTTTAGTGGCAGGACTTGTAGTCACGCAGGTTTAATACAGGAATAATGTAAGAGAATGCTAACTATGAATAATAAAATAGTGGCCCACGTAAGTTAGTGTGAATGGTATAGTGAGTTTATTATTCTAGCCAATATAGCTACGAAGCCAATATTCACCACAGTAGCACAAATTTATATGTCAGCACCTCCACAAGTCATAACTGCAACCAGACAAATGCGAGTTCTCTAAAGTTTCACAAACAGCATTACTGTAACAATTTGAGAACCTCTTATTAGATAGTAAACTTCAAACAACAAGGTGACCATTATTTAGAAGAAAATTAGAAGTTGAGGATGAAGATTAAAAATAACTAGGGAGCGCTTTTGGTGCTAACAATTTAGAAACTGATGGACAAATTCTTGTATTAAAATTCACAGGTACAGAATTTCGCCGAACTATAGTAGCTCTTTGACTTTATGAACTTTTCAAACAGGGAGGTAACAATATTCCAAATTTTACAAGATCAGCATTTGATAGTCTGAAGCTCTGTAGGCTTTAGCACTTTCTCGAGCAGGAATGATAAAATTTTTAAGATATACATCAGTATTTCACCAATCTGGAGAGTCTCTTTGCCATAAGCAGTTTTTTTTATAAAGGAAGGGTAACAATATTTTAAAATTTACAGGTTCAGGATTGTGATAAAAAGATTTGGAGCGACCTTTGGGCACCAGAAATTTAGAACAGAGGTTCAGCAATCCACAGTTAAAGGATTGGAATATCTTCAAATCAAAGCAAATTTTGATGCAGCAGTAACAAGACAACGCCGGCCTGGCGAGGAAAGGCCTAGGTATGGTGACTTAGGGTAGCGGACACTAATTTAAAAGATGCCATACAGATGAAGAACTTAACTTATAGAGAGATGCCGTGGTAAGTGAAAAGGCCGCTCCGCCTCTGTGGCTACCGCAAGACAAGAGGCGGAACACCACACTGCGCACACGTACACAACCGACGTGGACTAGCCACGCACGGTGAATCTGCGGGTAGTGGAAAAACACACCAACGCCAACGGCTCCAACACTACGAACAACTCGGGAAGCCGAGGGTAAACAAACAGGTACATAATTCATGCAAGACTGAGCGTCAAAAACAAGTAAATTCTCAAGGCCCGACGCGAGAATTCAAAACGCAAACCTTGCCCCAGTCACCGTCCGAAGTCTAAGTGTTACAATGAATGCGTAGTTAAAAAAGTTTAGTTACTATGTTAGTCGTTTCACAATAATGACCAAACATAATAATTTGATTAAGCAGCCAACTGTTAACACGACCGCAAAAAACTAATTTACTTAAGTAATCTTAAGAAGAAGCAAGAATTACTTGAGCGCTAATACCTCAGCACGAGATCAGTAACAAACAATAAGTGCCTTCTTTTAAGAGAACTGCTGGCTCTCAGCAAGACGTTCCAAAGTGAGTACAGAAAACGAGCCAACATTGAACGGGCTGCTGGCGTTTGATTACCAAGACCACGCTCGATGTTAAAATTCATGCACAAGTCGGACAAGCGAGAATTTGCCATCTTAAGAGCAGGGCTCGATATTCGAACTTAGTGGTCACTAATATATGTGCTGACCCAGAACACATTACAACACATTAATATCACATTATCACCGTCTCCAACCTCTTGTTGCCTGGCGATTAACTTAGTGACGTTTGGAGTAAGTAACTTGGGCGGCTGCTCACATTTTCAAAACACTTGCCACGTTGAGGTAGTGACACTACAGCGAGTAACGGGGACGCACAAATTTTAATAACCAGTTCTGTTAATAACAAAAATACTCACCTTTTTTGTTGTTCTTCTTTGCTGTATGTCGATGGCTCGTCTTCCCTTCTGTGGTTCATCTTTCTGTAATTGTGTAGAGGATGACCGGGTAACTACTTCAATAACGACGTAAAATCTGGTGGACTTCCTGCAGAATTACACATATATTTTTAGTCATACCACTTCACAATACAAATCAATAAAACACACAACTCATTCTCCATCCTCGCACTTCCGACTCAAACAACAAACTGCACAAAAGAAAAGAGATTTACCTCTAACAACATCCAGCAAAGAAATTATCATCATATATGGATATATTTCATCAAAATATGTCGTTACGAGGAGAAAGAAAACTGGCGTTCTACGGATCGGAGCGTGGAATGTCAGATCCCTTAATCGGGCAGGTAGGTTAGAAAATTTAAAAAGGGAAATGGATAGGTTGAAGTTAGATATAGTGGGAATTAGTGAAGTTCGGTGGCAGGAGGAACAAGACTTTTGGTCAGGTGAATACAGGGTTATAAATACAAAATCAAATAGGGTTAATGCAGGAGTAGGTTTAATAATGAATAAAAAAATAGGAGTGCGGGTTAGCTACTACAAACAGCATAGTGGACGCATTATTGTGGCCAAGATAGACACAAAGCCCATGCCTACTACAGTAGTACAAGTTTATATGCCAACTAGCTCTGCAGATGATGAAGAAATTGATGAAATTTATGACGAGATAAAAGAAATTATTCAGGTAGTGAAGGGAGGCGAAAATTTAATAGTCATGGGTGACTGGAATTCGTCAGTAGGAAAAGGGAGAGAAGGAAACATAGTAGGTGAATATGGATTGGGGGGAAGAAATGAAAGAGGAAGCCGCCTTGTAGAATTTTGCACTGAGCATAACTTAAGCACAGCTAACACTTGGTTCAAGAATCATAAATGAAGGTTGTATACCTGAAAGAATCCTGGCGATACTAAAAAGTATCAGATAGATTATATAATGATAAGACAGAGATTTAGGATCCAGGTTTTAAACTGTAAGACATTTCCAGGGGCAGATGTGGATTCTGACCACAATCTATTGGTTATGAACTGCAGATTGAAACTGAAGAAACTGCAAAAAGGTGGGAATCTAAGGAGATGGGACCTGGATAAACTGAAAGAACCAGAGGTTGTAGAGAGTTTCAGGGAGAGCATAAGGGAACAATTGACAGGAATAGTGAAGGCAGCAGAGAATCAAATAGGTAAAAAGACGAGGGCTAGTAGAAATCCTTGGGTAACAGAAGAAATATTGAATTTAATTGATGAAAGGAGAAAATATAAAAATGCAGTAAATGAAGCAGGCAAAAAGGAATACAATCGTCTCAAAAATGAGATCGACAGGAAGTGCAAAATGGCAAAGCAGGGATGGCTGGAGGACAAATGTAATGATGTAGAGGCCTATCTCACTAGAGGTAAGATAGATACTGCCTACAGGAAAATTAAAGAGATCTTTGGAGAGAAGAGAACCACTTGTATGAATATCAAGAGCTCAGATGGCAACCCAGTTCTAAGCAAAGAAGGGAAGGCAGAAAGGTGGAAGGAGTATATAGAGGGTTTATACAAGAGCCATGTACTTAAGGACAATATTATGGAAATGGAAGAGGATGTAGATGAAGATGAAATGGGAGATAAGATACTGCGTGAAGAGTTTGACAGAGCACTGAAAGACCTGAGTCTAAACAAGGCCCCGGGAGTAGACAACATTCCATTAGAACTACTGATGGCCTTGGGAGAGCCAGTCATGACAAAACTACCATCTGGTGAGCAAGACGTATGAGACAGGCGAAATACCCTCAGACTTCAAGAAGAATAGAATAATTCCAATACCAAAGAAAGCAGGTGTTGACAGATGTGAAAATTACCGAACTATCAGTTTAATAAGTCACAGTTGCAAAATACTAACACGAATTCTTTACAGACGAATGGAAGAACTGGTAGAAGCGGACCTCGGGGAAGATCAGTTTGGATTCCGTAGAAATGTTGGAAGACGTGAGGCAATACTAACCTTACGACTTATCTTAGAAGAAAGATTAAGAAAAGGCAAACCTACGTTTCTAGCATTTGTAGACTTAGAGAAGGCTTTTGACAATGTTGACTGGAAAACTCTCTTTCTAATTCTGAAGGTGGCAGGTATAAAATACAGGGAGCGAAAGGCTATTTACAATTTGTACAGAAATCAGATGGCAGTTATAAGAGTCGAGGGGCATGAAAGGGAAGCAGTGGTTAGGAAAGGAGTGAGCCAGGGTTGTAGCCTCTCCCCGATGTTATTCAATATGTATATTGAGCAAGGAGTAAAGGAAACAAAAGAAAAATTCGGAGTAGGTATTAAAATTCATGGAGAAGTAAAAACTTTGAGGTTCGCCGATGACATTGTAATTCTGTCAGAGACAGCAAAGGACTTGGAAGTGCAGTTGAACGGAATGGACAGTGTCTTGAAAGGAGGATATAAGATGAATATCAACAAAAGCAGAACGAGGATAATGGAATGTAGTCAAATTAAATCGGGTGATGCTGAGGGAATTAGATTAGGAAATGAGACACTTAAAGTAGTAAAGGAGTTTTGCTATTTAGGGAGTAAAATAACTGATGGTGGTCGAAGCAGAGAGGATATAAAATGTAGACTGGCAATGGCAAGGAAATCGTTTCTGAAGAAGAGAAATTTGTTAACATCGAGTATAGATTTAAGTGTCAGGAAGTCTTTTCTGAAAGTGTTTGTATGGAGTGTAGCCATGTATGGAAGTGAAACATGGACGATAACTAGTTTGGACAAGAAGAGAATAGAAGCTTTCGAATTGTGGTGGTACAGAAGAATGCTGAAGATAAGGTGGGTAGATCACGTAACTAATGACGAGGTATTGAATAGGATTGGGGAGAAGAGAAGTTTGTGGGACAACTTGACTAGAAGAAGGGGTCGGTTGGTAGGGCATGTTTTGAGGCATCAAGGGATCGCAAATTTAGCATTGGAGGGCAGCGTGGAGGGTAAAAATCGTAGAGGGAGACCAAGAGATGAATACACTAAGCAGATTCAGAGGGATGTAGGTTGCAGTAGGTGCTGGGAGATGAAGAAGCTTGCACAGGATAGAGTAGCATGGAGAGCTGCATCAAACCAGTCTCAGGACTGAAGACCACAACAACAACATGTCTTTGGGACATACAATTCATAAATAAAATACAATTAATTGGGTATCTTTTTGAGAAGTCCATAACAATCGTTGTAATTAGATTAAGTATTTATAAACGTTAGCAATTAAACATTTTTACATAGCTTTGTAGTAGCGGATGTTTGATTTTTACTTCACCATCTTGTGATTCACTTCATATGGTGCAAGATCGGATAGTGCACACATCAAAAAACGTTTTGCATACACGTTTTCCCAGAACTCCTGAAGATAGGCGTTGACGGTGGATATTGTATCACAGACAGTCCCTTTGACTGTTCAGAGATGTCACTAAACCCACCCATAGATGTAAACAACCATGCTTGAGCAGCGCCTATTAGATAGAGGGTATCCGACAAATCAGTTCCAGTCATGCCACCAGGAAAGAGGTACACGGCTCGTGTTTTCTGTAGTTCAACCATGCCTAGACGGTCAATACCGCGGTTCGATCGCGTCCTCATTGTTACTTGATGCCAGGAAGGGCTCTCAACAAGTAAAGTGTGTAGGCGCCTCTGAGTGAACCAAAGCGATGTAGTGCGGACATGGAGGAGATACAGACAGACAGGAACTGTCGATGACATGCCTCGCCCAGGCCGTCCAAGGGCTACTACTGCAGTGGATGACAGCTACCTACGGATTATGGCTCGGAAGAACCCTGACAGCAACGCCACCATGTTGAATAATGCCTTTCGTGCAGCCACAAGACGTGTTACAATGAAACTGTGCGCGGTAGGCTGCATGATGCCCAACTTCATTCCCTATGTCCCTGACGAGGTCCATCTTTTCAACCACTACATCATGAAGCGTGGTACAGATGGGCCCAACAACGTGGCGAATGGACCGCTCAGGATTGGCATCACGTTCTCTTTACTGATGAGTGCCTCATATGCCTTCAAACAGACAATCGTCGGAGACATGTTTGGAGGCAACCTGGTCAGGCTGAATGCCTTAGATACACTGTCCAGCGAGTGGAGCAAAGTGGAGGTTCCCTGCTGTTCTGAGGGGGAACTATGTGGGGCCGACGTACGCCGCTGGTGGACATGGAAGGCTGCGTATTGGCGAGGCATTCGTCTTCATGGACGACAATTCGCGTGCCCATCGTGCACGTCTTGTGAATGACTTTCTTCAGCATAATATCGCTCGAATATAGTGGCCAGCATGTTTTCCAGACATGAAGCCAATCGAACATGCCTGGGATAGGCTGAAAAGGGCTGTTTATGGACCACGCGACCCACTAACGATTCTAAGGGATCTACGCCGAATCTCCGTTGACGAGTGAGACAATTTGTGGCCAATAGTACCTTCCTGAAATTGTGGATAGTATGCCACGATGAATATAGGCATACATCAATGCAAGAGTGTGTTACTGGGTATTATAGGTACCGGTGTATCCAACATGCAGTGTATGGTTTTCACGAGGAATAAAAAGGGCGGAAATGATATTGATGTTGATCTCTATTCCAGTTTCCTCTACAGGTTCCGGAACTCTCGGAACCGATGTGATACAAAACTTTTTTTGATGTATGCACATTTATCTCTCTATAAGCAGTTTTATTACAACACCCAAGCAATGAAAATGTTCATCGAAACAAACTGCAATAGAAGGAAAATGCACTCAAATATATCATCCATGAAGGACATTGAAGCTGTGAGGACGGGTCGTGAGTCGAGCTAAGATAGTTCAGATGGTAGAGCACTTGCCCGCGAAAGGAAAAGGTTCCGAGTTCGAGTCTCGGTCCTGCACACAGTTTTAACCTGCGAGGTAGTTTGAAGAGTACCTTACTAAAAAAAATCTGCGAGGTAGTTTGAGAAGTACCTTACTAAAAAAAAAGGTTGGGCCGGAGATTACCAGACAAAATGAACGTCACCGTGACGTCCACGTCAGCAGACAATCACTCCCAAATCCAGATAGTAAATGGGGCGCAACAGCATAGAGCGCGACACTCCCCACCAACGCGGTCCTGTACAAGAAGCCGCCCAATTGCTTGTCTTGGATAAAAAAAATGGTTCAAATGGCTATGAGCACTATGGGACTTAACTGCTGTGGTCATCAGTCCCCTAGAACTTTTTGAACTACTTAAACCTAACTAACCTAAGGCCATCACACGTGTCAATGCCCGAGGCTAGATTCGAACCTGCAACCGTAGCGGTCGCGCGGTTCCCGACGTAGCGCCTAGAGCCGCTCGGCCACTCCGGACAGCATGTCTAGGATAGTCAGAGATTGTAGAGCACAAAGATCGAAGCAGAAACAAGGTTCTTGAAGTAGTCTACTTTTCCTCAGAGCCTTGGGAAGGACAGCCATGACAAATTTCCCACCTGCTGTGCAGGATATATACCACTAGCGAAATACTTTCAAATTTTGGGAAGAATGTAATAACCCAGTTATATGTCTGAATACTGCCGAGCCATCAGTATAATAA
This sequence comes from Schistocerca piceifrons, assembly GCF_021461385.2. Lineage (NCBI taxonomy): Eukaryota > Metazoa > Arthropoda > Insecta > Orthoptera > Acrididae > Schistocerca > Schistocerca piceifrons. Next base: position 109,163,221 of record NC_060138.1, on the reverse strand, counting down.
ATAATGATTGCAAAATATTGACACGTATTATTTGCGGATGCTGCTAGCTGCTGACCATATGGCTGATGAGATATGATTCTGGAGAGACGTAGGAGCACACGAGGTAATAGTTACAGAAAGTTTATTTTGTTAAATGAAAAAATCGCACAACAGTCCCTTAATTCATAGTATTTTGCTGTGTAGACGACTAGTTTCTGAGTACTTAAAGTTCTATCATGTGGTATGAACAGTAACAATGCAAAACTGTCTTACGCGACAATGGGAGGGGATCCTCAAGTCTATTAAATGTCGGATAAGGAATTATGTGGCTTACGTTCTAAAACGAATTAAAAGAAAAGAGAATACGATGTTACAAATAAAATCACTTAACCATCGGAGGTCATCTTCACCCCTATGTTGTCATGAAACTAGAAGTGCCTTGCCGAAAGGACAAAACGAATCTCAAAATCCGGAAAAGTAGACATCACGACCGGACATCAAAACTCACCAGAGTCTTGAAACATGAAAAATGCAATAAAAAGGGGGTGAACAGTTTAAGCTGGAAAAACGGGAATTAACAGGAGCAAACAGACAATCACATCATTGAGGCAAGAGGAACTGTACATTTAAAAAAGGAAAAATATTACATTATGTTTACATCTTAAATGGTCTAAATAAGGCCACAATTAACTAAAATATTTTAATGATACAAGTCAGTGCGTTTATTATTTGTATGGAGAGGATGAGAATGAAGACATCCTAAGATTTCTATTTCTTTCAGGGTATGACGTATCAGACTTTCCCCCTAGGCACGTAAGGCAGTGAAGTTATCGATAACCTGCTACAGCTGACGCTAAATTCTTTTTCTGGTCTTTATATTGTTTAAATCTAATACGAAAGTTCCTTTCTGTCTGGCCAAAGTGTCTGCTCTTACACAACTGGCTTTTATTGCATTCAATACGACACACTCCGGTATACGAGAAAGGGTCCTTTTTGGAGACTTCACGGTTTCTTTTCCCACTACCCCAATTTCTTGGTATGAAAAATGTCGGTAATATGTTGACTGACAGTTTCATTCCAGTCCCCTCATACGTAGCCATGTCATGAAATCTTGTAAAACGTGTCCTTTTACTTTTTCTCTACTGGGTTCAGAGTGATTTCCTTCCATGCTTCCTCATGCTTCCCTAGTATCTTTTTATTCACTTTCTGAATCACAGACCCTGTTTTGTGAAACCTCGTCTTCAGTTTTGTAAAGGCCTCGTCGGTACTGCTGTGGAGGCCGAATTGCCACTGTATTACAGTAGCCCGAGTTTGTGAGTTGCTTCTGATGCAACGCACCGGTAAGACAATTTCTCCCTGCCACTATTACACAGCTATGTCCAAGGGCAAGATAACAGGATAGGAGAACGAAGGTTCTACCATACTCCAACAAACCATTAACAGAATGTATCAGATTAGTTAAAGAGGTTTAGTTATGATACGCCTTCTAAACCCGCTGGGCAGAAGACGTAATAGCATTGTGGAAATGTCCAAAGGTTAAGATCAGTTTCTCCTACTTGTCATTCACTGTAATTTAATAACCTTTACAACCAAAGCGGCACGTAGCCGGACTCTTACCGAATGCAACTCTATCACCGCTGAAGGCCTCTAAATAAGGTATCTTAATTAACAAAATAAAAATCCAATTAAGATACCAATAAAAATAAAAAAAACAGCAAACATATGGAAAGCGCAATTCCAATGGCTGAGGGCCACAATTAAATTTCAAAATTTTAGAATTTATTACCATAATCTTTAAAAGGCAGATGGCCGCAATGTTTAAGCTTGAAACATAAATTTAAAAACTGATTTAAAATTTTGAAGAAAATAATAACCATAAGCCTTAAATTTAAAGTAGCTGACAACAGATAATTAAACACTGGTGGCACTCAGAAGCCTTCAGGGATGACGGTCTGCCCTCGTTCACTTAGGGGAGACAGGTGGTGAGCCCAATTATACTTGGTCCGTTGGAACCCAACCAGGGAACAGCCACGGACCGACCGACAACGACTTGCTTCACGTCAATCAGCAGATGAGAACTCAAACCGGAAAGGTTACAAACGTGATAATCCAGAATAAAGTATGCATTAGCTGTCAAAATTACACACCATGTTGGACAGCGAAAACAGGTGAGGAAAGGACGCTGCCTGAAATTACGTTAGTGGCCAGGGCACGTAACCGGAACTAACGGCCACTAGGCAGAAAATTCCTCTGGTACCCTTGAATTTGAAAGACTGTAATATAGTTAACTTCACTGAAAAGAACACTGCCTGGATTTATGTCAGTGCCCTGGGCAGGTAACCAGAACACTAACGGCCACAAGGCAGAAAATTCCACTGGTGCACTGAAATTGCAGTCGACCAAAACAATTGCACCGCATGGCGGCTAAATTTCAGCACTAGAAACACTGTGTTGCTCACAGGAAAACTGTCCAATCAGCAAACCACCGAAACGAACCACCACAACATGAATGGACGTGGCCTGGGTAGTGGAAACCAGTACTCACCTTTGACTTCCTGGGTCGGTGAACCACGAAGCTCGTAGCGATCGGACAGCTTCACACACGCTCCGACACTGCGCAGGGACTGCCAGCGGCCCCAGCCGACTGCACCGCGCGGAGATAACTTCCCTCGTCCGCAACAACCGCCCGCCTGCCTCCAGACCCCCTAGCCAGAAACTATGTGGACCAAACCAAAGATGGTACACGGCGCAAATATCGATACACATCACTGCTGCCACACGTAGAAGGTAGAAGAACCACGACGTAACCGCTACAAGGACGGGAAACCAAACACAGGTAGACAGAAGTTCACGAAAACGCGTAGTTGGCGGAGAGAGCACGGTTCAGCTTCTCTGTGATTTGTTGAATAATGAAGTTTGCAACATTGCTTGTAATATAACACAAAAAGGCCCTCAATAGCTAAGTGCAAATAATCTTAGGTCACCTTAACAGTACATAGCAAACGCAATTTACAATGACTCACTGTTCACTTCTAACAAGGGAACCTCCCCATCGCACCCCCCTCAGATTTAGTTATAAGTTGGCACAGTGGATAGGCCTTGATAAACTGAACACAGATCAATTGAGAAAACAGGAAGAAGTTGTGTGGAACTGTGAAAAAATAAGCAAAATATTCAAACACAGGTTAAAAGTTGGCCACAGTATTAAAAACACTCCGAAACAACACACTTAAAACCCACTTGGAGCACACACGACGAAGAATAAAACTACCAGGTGGGACCTGCCGAGGGAAAGGTCAGAGAGGATGGAAAAGGAGGGGAGAGCATGGGGCAGCTGGGGAAGCGGCGGGATGAAGAGAGGAGGGGCAACCAAGGGTTCATGAAGAGGCAGGAGACACATGGGGTGGGAGAGGAAAAGGGAAGACAGGGCAGGAGGGAGCGCAGAGACACTGAAAGAAGGCACAAGAGATGGAGGGGGAGTAGGGGGGGAAATCCGCTCAGAAGGAGGGAGGGGGAGGAGAGGGAGCCCTGAGGAGGAGGCAGGAAGAGGGGGTTAGAGTTGGTAGGAAGGGTAGATGTCAGGGCGAAGCTCATCATCCGGGAGTGGTAGACGGTGGAAGTTGTGTTGGGAAAGGAGATGGAGGGTGTGGAGATGGAGAGAGGGAGGGACACAACGGTAAAGGCGCGGCAACTGGTTGGGAGTGGAGAGGAAGGGAGACACCAGGGGGTGAGGGGGATCAAGGCGGCGGACAATATATAGTGTGCGGATGTGTTCAAGGAAAAGGAGAAGGTGGGGGAAGGGGATGAGGTTGTAGAGGATGCGCGTGGGGATGGAAGGCGGACGCGGAAGGCGAGGCGGAGTGCATGGCGTTCGAGGATTTGCAGGGCGTTATAGAACCGCGGAGGGGCGGAAATCCAAGCGATGCTGGCATAACAAAGGATGGGGCAGAACATGGATTTGTAGGTGTGGAGGACGGTGGAAGGATGCAGACCCCATGTCCGGCCGGACAGGAGTTTCAGGAGGATGAGGCGGTTGTGAGCTTTGTTTTGGATGGTAAGGAGATGGGGAGTCCAGGTGAGGTGGCGGTCGAGGGTGAGGCCAAGGTATTTGAGGGTAGGAGTGAGGTGGATAGGATGGCCATAAATGGTGAGGTAGAAATCATGGAGGCGGAAGGAGTGGGTGGTGCGGCCTTTGATGATCACCTGGGTCTTGGAGGGATTAACACGGAGGAACCACTGGTTGCACCAAGCGGTGAATTGGTCAAGGTGGGTTTGGAGTGTACATTGGGACCGTTGAAGGGTAGAATAAAGGGCTAGGAAGGCGGTGTCATCAGCGAACTGGAGAAGATGAACAGGAGGGGGAGGTTCGGGCATATCAGCAGTGTACAGGAGATAGAGGAGAGGGGCTAAGATTGGCAGGAGCGGTGCTTATGTTAACTTCTTGCAGGGGGCGTTCCAGTCGTGGTGCGGTCCTATTCTTTTTGCACAATTGGCCGTAGTCGTTTCACCGCCTTCTCTGGTCTTGCGTTCTTCGTCTTCGTTCCGGCGCTTGTGGTTATGCCAGAACAGTTCAGTGTTACATTCAGAACCAAGACAGTAGTAGACTCTTCTCTATAGATATCAAGTTCTACCTTGCCACCATTTGAGGTGATCTTTAAATACATCTGGCTCTGAACAGAAGAAGAAATATTTCCATGGAGTGTATTAAATATGTTATGTAAATTGTCACACACTCTTACTTGCTGCCTTCATACAGGACAAAAATATCATCAACGAAACTTTGTACTGTTCTCGGGTCTGCAGCCGGGTGCAGTCGCTTTCAAACCACGATGTTTCGACAGCGGTCCTTGCCCTTATCTTCAGGTGATACCTGCAGTCTGCGGTATCACCTGAAGATGACGGCAAGGAACGCTGTCGAAATATCGTGGTTTGAAAACGACTGCACCCTGCTGGAGACCCGAGAGCAGTAGAAACAGTTAATTCACCGGGAAAGCCTAAGATCACACATCAACGAAACGTTTCCACCAAACCTCCTTAGCGGCCTCCTCCATATACTTCTTAATAAACTCATACTCGAAATGAGACATAAAAATATTCGCTAAACTGTAAGCTAGGGTTAACCAAATGGCCATACCCTCGCCCTGTTCACTTTGTCACTAAATTTGAAATAATTAAAACGGAGGATCGAAGTTAAAATATTAACAACATCTTTGATTTCGTCCGAGTGCTTGCCACTAAATCCGCTGACATTTTCAAAGACAATGTCATGTATTTCGTCTATAAGAATATTAGTACGCATATTGCCGATGTCAAAGGTACCCATGTGAGTACTTAGTAGGATGTTAGTGTTCTTAAGTACTGAAATGAAACCTTTCCCGTTCTTGTCACACTGCACTCCCTAAAGTAAAAATATTCTTTAAGAAAATCTGTAGCGATTTTATCAACTTTGCAACCGACACTGCCACGCTTATTGACAGTCGCTCTCGCCGATTGGTGAGGTTTATGCAATTTAGATACTTTAGGGTTCATCATTATGAATTGTTGCTCGCATATTCCTGCTGAGAAAGGACAGCAGCCATTTTTCCTTTATCAGAACAGACGACTATGAACTCATTATCTACAATTTTTTTATTAAGTGACTTCAACATCTGCCTTTCCCCCCAAGTGTCAGTTCTAAACCCCCTGTTATCTTTGCTTGCAAAGACACCTCATTTTTGACAGGAACTGGAATGTTAGCGCCATCTTAAGACATTGTTGTATGAGAAATTATTGCAGATTGTTGTTCCACAGAGATATTCTCTCTTAAGCCATACGATAAATCCATATTTAATGAACTACTTTTTTCATCATTAAAAGCAACAGCTGTCGTATTAACAAACCTATGGTAAAAGTAATTTAGGAGATGGCAAAGCTTCCTTGGGCATGATTAAATGGTTCAAATGGCTCTGAGCACTATGGGACTTAACATCTGAGGTCATCAGTCCCCTAGAACTTAGAACTACTTAAAACTAACTAACCTAAGGACATCACACACATCCATGCCCGAGGCAGGATTCGAACCTGCGACCGTAGCGGTCGCGCGGTTCCAGACTGTAGCGCCTAGAATCGTTCGGTCACCCCAGCCGGCCTTTGGCATGACATATTACATAGTTTGTGTAGTGTTGACAGGTAATAGGAATTAATTACTGCTTTATCATCAGTGAAGATCTCGTGAACGTGATGGTGCATTTCATCAAATTGGTTAGCACTTAAAGTCTCGGCAGGTAGAAAAACCGTTTTTTTCAGTTGCGGCTAGCCTGCAAGAAGAACACTTTGTTACAGAATCTGTTTTGAATTTCTTTTTTTTTTGCGTAATTTTCTAACATGTGAATATTAACACATTTGCGATCTTGACTGTAAAAAAAATTAATTTTTTAAAACATACCTAGACTGCTTGTCTCCATCTTCTGATTATAGCAGGAATTAATATCAATAGTTACCCTGCGTCATCTTAAAAGACAGCTTGAAGAACTGCCTTTGTAGATTTACACGAAGCCTTCCATAATGGTAGCAAGGAAAGAATATAGGGAGCGAATGATTATTTACAGCTTGTACACAAACCAAACTACAGTTACAAAAGTCGAAGTACATGAGAGAGAAGTAGTTGGTGTGAAGGGAGTGGACAATGTTGTGTTTTGTTGGCCATGTTACTCAATGTATACACTGAGAAAGCAGTAAAGATAAAATGTTGGACTTTTTTGCTTGATTTTGGCTTAAAACCTCTCTTTCATTTCTCTTATGTATCCCACAGCCGTGGAATGACGTGTGAATTTGTTAATCAATGCAGACCAATAAATTTTATTATAAAGCGTAACGGAATTTGGAAACAATAATCTCGCACGATGGACAAGGAATGGGCTGCAGTAAAATTCCCTGTTCATGGAAACGGTGTCATTTTGAGCCTTCATGCTGCAGGAGTGGGAAGATGGCGACATTTATTTGGGTGTAAGAAAGAACATCAGACTTCATTCCGTGTGATTTGACATTTATTATCTTTCAAACTCATTAAAATGAAATTATCATTATTATACCTTAAAAGAGGGGGCGGGGGGAGGGTGAACATCCAACATGTATCAGCATTGGTAAATGATGGTGAAGTGGACGCACCTGGGACTGTTGTTTAAGGTATTTCTTAATGGCATTAAGATCGCTTTCCTTATTCGGTTAATTACAATGCTCGAGATATCCCAGTAACTTTCCGCTCTGGAGTTCCTGAATTTGTCCACTGTATTATTGACTTATCTGGTACTTACATTACTGCAGTTAAATCTACCAACAGTATTACTGTCTAAAGTGGGCAGGACTGCTTCCGCTTTGCTCACATATTCCTATAAGTTCATTCTTGAAAGGGACTGACCAAATGTGTGTTTAAAAGACCTGGTGGGAAAGGAATAGGACTGGCTTTGTTTTGAGACTTTAGCTCTGTTTTAATGTTCTCCCATGCTGCCCCAAGTACGTTTGGTGCACTAAGAATGCGTTCGTGATTTCCTTTACATCTACCAAACGTAATGAACCGTGCTGCGGCTCGCGTTGTTCCTGTTTGTAGGTTTCCGCCCTCTGTTGGAGGCCAGGCGGTATCGTTTAGTTGGCATGGTTGCTGTTGTTTGTCTTCTTCTCGTGTTGACTGGTGCCACTCGGTTTCGCAGCGTTGCCTGTTCGCTAGTGGTTATCGATATGTAGTAACTGTTGCCCGACCTTTGGGGCGAAGTCGTTGTTTTTCCGGGTCGTGTGAGTGGCAGTTCAGTTGGGGACTCAGGAGGAGCCAGGTCCGCGAAGTGGAGAACACGCTGGGACTGCTGGTGACACTAATCGACTGCCGGATGGAAGGGCTGTGGTCACGAGGGTGCATGACCTTCTTGTAAACCGAATCCAGTAAGCTTTAAGATGAGTGGATTTCAATCCAAGTAGAGCAGAGTCAGTCGCCAGTGTGGGCCCCGTAGTACGTATGTGATGTTGTGACAGATTATCATCGCGCCGTCATGTGCAGTTTGGTGGATCTGCGTACCGCTTAGTACTTGAAGAACCTACTGTGTTAAAAACACTGAGCTTAGAGATGAGACGGTGTGGTTACTCAACTGTGAATTTGTGAATTAATAAAGCAGTGAAGAGATTTGTTTCATTCTGCCAGCCATCATCAGATTTATCACAGTGAGTTTGTGTGCCCAATGAATTTGATGTCACTCATTTGGTACTTGCTTTTGGCTCGCTTTGCGATTGTTTCCGCAATGACGTGTGGTTGCTGATTCTGGTTGGTTACATTTCGGGTTTGCATCGCACGCAAATCGGGTGGGGTTTTAGTTCTTGTTAGTTTGTCTGGTGTTCTGTACTGTGAATTGTTTGTTCAGCTTTTCGGGTTTGTGGAGTCGTACGGAAATGTGGTAGTGGTTCCTTTCTCGTTCCGGGCGTTCTTAACACAGTATTCTAGGGGCGTAGTGCAGACCGCCGGTTCAGGCTTTGGCGTATTGTTCCATGGTTGTATTTGGTTTACCGGAAGTCAGGTAGCTTCAGCAAGATTATCATTAGTCATTCGTTAGACTGCCATTAGTCTGAGTTACCATCTTGCGAAGTGAATGCAAGCAACTCTTGACTGCCTATCTCATCTCTCGCGAAAATGTTTGTTGTCGGACCTTCTCAGAGATCGATTCCTGGAGCACCGTCTGGATCAGTTGCTTGCTTTTTTTTTAATTAACTTTTGATATTGTATTTGCTGTTTTACAGCAGGTTTCAAAATTTTTAATATTATTGCCGTTCCTGGGGTGTGAGGACTTCAGCCGTGTCTGTGGTCGTTTGCTTTAAATTTTTTTTGGTATTAGTATTTTAGCAGTAAGCCTTAAAACTTTCTTAACTGCCATTCCCGACCTCTGATGCCTTCTTCCGTGTTTGTAGCGGCTTGCCTTTAATATTTCAATACCTGTAATTTGTAAGTTGCCCCGAGTTTTAACAATTCTTAATTTATTGCCATTCCTGGTGTGTAATGCCTTCTGCCCATATCACAGTGGTTTGCTTTTAAAACATTATTCGTTGTATTTGTATTTAATGGTGATTTGCTAAATTGTAACTAACTGAAAACACAATTATTTACATTTGTTTATTTTTTCATTAATAACGTGTGGTATTTTTTTATTTATTGTTGAGTCTGGAATCACTGATTTAATATAAATTGTGTGTAATTGTAAAAGGCAACCAATAATAACTGATTACGGCTCTGTCCATAATCGTAACCGAATCCTGCCTTCCCCTGACCACCAGGTTTCACTTGATTTTTGATTTATAATGCCTTTTTCCCTATTGCGTACATTTCCTAATAAGCTTCACTGTTACGTGACCTATCATACTACAGGAGAATCAAGAACCTTATCTCATTTACTTGAGATGAATACCGACCTCAAAGTGTTTTTGGTTTAATCGAGGATTTCTGCTTGCAGTGATTGTTGGATTCTTGTAATATTATATTAAAACTCTGCCTTTACATAATCATGTCCAAAAATTACTGACGAAAATAACTTTCACATCTCACTGCCTATTAAAATAGTTCGATGAAACTTGGTCCGTACATAGAAATAACAGCTACAATATAGGAGACAAGGTAAATAAAAGAAATATGCAACGAAACGAAGACAAATGAAACTCTTATTAAAAGACAGTCATTATACTGAAGACATCTCAATTTATGATGGTCGCGTGGTCATTACATTGGTAGGTTACGGTCCTTAAAAACCGTGCGATTACCATAGATGGCAATGCTTACTTTGTAACATGTTCCCATGCTGCACACAAGTACCATTCTTCCATCATTGCGGTTGACAACCGCTCATAGTTGGTGCATGTGAACGTGGTGCAATACATCTCCCCAACGTGCTTAATGGTAGTTGAGTCGGGGGACCGCATGCCCGTCCATTCGCCGAATATCCTCTCGTCCCAAGAGTTCTTCCATCTGCGCTCTTCAATGCGCTGACACTTTCTTATCCATGAAAATGAAATCAGGGGTGAATGCAATCCCGAAAATATGCGAATGGCGAAGCAGTGTAGTGTCACAAAATGTGGACCAGTGAATGTACCATGTTCAAAGATCTGGAGGTGAGTGCGCCCATGCAACATGGTGAGTCCCCACATGATACCAGAACCACCAAAACATTCATGTTGTCCCTGGGTGCGTTACGTGGTTAAACATCTCGCCATATGGAGATACGTCCAGAACAATACGCCCAAAATAACTCCTCTTTGGTCTAGTCCCTACGTTATTTACACCATCGCAAACGGCGTTGCCGATGTGCGAGTGTAATGGGAACGCAAGATACTTGTCGATCAGCAAAGGAACCACACTAATGCAGTCGCCTTGCCGCCCTGTAGCATGGCATGACCTGTCTCGCAGTCCTGTTAAATGTGGTTGTAATTGCATTCACTCTTTGATGACGCTCTTCTTGTGTACGACAACGTACGCTACCCCAGGGAGAGGTGGCCTACAAGTTGGTGTGGTAACTGTCATCGTAAGAAAGCTGGACAGGAGCAGAAACGATTAGCGATCAAGTTAATACAATAAAAGTAAGATTTGCTTAACTTGTATTTTTGCAAGCATATAAAGACTCATTAAAGATAAAGCAGCAAGAAATAGAGTACAGCTATCACAATGTCAACAAGGATCAGGATGTCTGAACTAAGGACGAGCGAAGGTGCATAACGAAGAGGGTCCAACCATGAGTGGCTGTGTGACTGCTGCCAGCCCTCCCACATTGTGGTGGCAGAGGGCACTCGTAGTCCAGAGCTGCTGGAGACATGGTTCAGTGGGCATGATCCATTGGGTCCACTGAATCCCACACGACAGCCGTCAGTGTCTGATCGAAACGTGCGTTGCACTATCGACCAACTGTACATCGGGTGATTGATGATAATTCTGAGTCGACACCTAAGTGTGCTGCCTTTTTGCCTTACGTAGGAAACACTTCCAACAAGATCGGTCGTATTTTACGGAAATACGATGTGAAATGTCTTTTCCGACCTCCATCTAAAATTAGAGTGCTTTTGAGTTCTGTTAACGATGATCTTGGTCTGCGTAAGGCTTCTTTTATCTGCGGCATGACATGTATTGGTCAAACTATCAGCGCCGTGCAGGACCGAAGTACTGAGCATAAATGGCACACACGATTACAACAGCCAAGTAGATCTGCTGCTATTGCGGAACATTGCTTGGATACTTGTCACCACATGTTATATAAAAACACCGAGATATTGGCATGCACGTCCAGATACTGGGACAGTGTTATTAAGGAAGCAGTTGAGATTAAATTAGCGAGCAACCTCGTAAACACAGATGGAGGTTTTTGTTTAAACTCTGTTTGGAATCCCGCTCTCTCCCTTGTCAGAAAACAGAGGGACAAAATTCAAATGGCTCTGAGCACTATGGGACTCAACATCTTAGGTCATAAGTCCCCTAGAACTTAGAACTACTTAAACCTAACTAACCTAAGGACATCACACACACCCATGCCCGAGGCAGGATTCGAACCTGCGACCGTAACAGTCCCGCGGTTCCGGACTGCAGCGCCAGAACCGCTAGACCACCGCGGCCGGCAACAGAGGGACAGAGCCAATGCTATCTCACTTGGATTTCTTAGTCTCACTATCGATATCTTTGACTTCGGTCATCTTTGGTGGCACTAGTGTTCAGTGTGCGTGTTTTCTTTCCTTCAGTCCGAGAACCAAGGTTTTAAATTTGCATCTACGTCGCCTGTCAGTTGCAGTTTGCCTTGAAAATGGCGGGTGTTCTCCCGCCGAAATATTGGCGTCCGCTGAAAGTGTTTACTGGCTGAATTCGCGGAATTTATTTGAAAGTTGTATTCGCCAGGAGAAACTCAGGTCTCACATTCCAGATACGTTGCTAAATTTGACGCGTGTGGGGTGGGATCGACACGTGATACCAGAGGTCCCTTCTTGCTTGTGGCGCAATGTAGCCGTGATTTGCTGCTGTAGTTGACCATGATCGATCACGTCCCCCCTCCTTCAGGCAGAATTACCTGTTGCCTGAAACGCTCCCCATGCACGTAAGACGATGCTGTGAGCAATACCTAACTCATCGGTTACACTCATCACACTTCGTCCTTCTTCCAGTATCCAGATGGTTCTTCCGTATGTGACTTCATCCAGTTGTCGTGCTTGTGTGTGGACCATGGTGTAATGAAGATCACTGCCATGGCGCACCGTAACTGCTTTGCTGATTCACACAAATTGTCTTTTGCCAGTCCTTCAACTGTCTCGTGTTGCGGGACCAACCGCATTTGGCACTAAAGTCACATTGACCTCACGCCACGTGACATTGAGTTTTCCGTGCAGGACTGCGAGACCTCTGGCAACATTCTCCTGCTCATTCATTAACAGTCAGTCGTTAGTATGTTGTGTTACTTTATGTATCCCATCCTTAATTTTTCCAGAGAATGTATATGTGTATAGTGCTACACGCGAAATGTTCGTTGACGTTACCAGGTACTTTAATTATTGGGTATAACCCTGAGAGACGGAGGGGTATGGGCACATTGTGGCCTTTGTATGCAAGGTGTGTTGTTCATAGCTGCGTGATCTGCTACGCGTGAAAGAGTGGAGGTAAAGCAAAATTAAGGTATATGGTTCAATTCTAAAAATTTTTTTTTCGCTTACACACGCTTTCTTAAGCTTTTAGTGTTGAAAATCATTCTGTAAGTTCACTGGGATAGGCAGGATTCGAGCTCATCACGTCTGATTAGCAGACCGTTCAGTTCGGTGAAATCTCGTCGCAGTGCTGGCAAATTCAATAGAAATACGTCTATTGTGGTTGGGACGTATCACTGAGCGATTTGTCTCTAACGAAAGTTGCATCCCCATGTCGTGGTCTACCACTCATAGACGTTTCGGGTGATACCGACTGGGTACATAGTTATAACTTTACCCACTCTTGAAGTGGGTGAAGTAGTTGAGCTGTGAGAGGTGTCCAATTTTTGAGTAAATTCAGCTGCAGACGTTAAAACAGAAGTTAAGCGGCCGCTACAGCATTTACCTTCCCACTTTGAGAGCCTTAGGACTCTCTGTGGCTTCTAAGCTAGACCAACCTTGGGTATGGTTAAACACGCTCGATAAAATACTTGTGCTCATATTGGGGCACTCGTCGAGTTATTTGAAACGACATGGAAACTATTCTGATTCCTTATGATAATAATAAGAAACTGTTTCTAAAAAATTCAAACGTGTCATTGTTCTATTTCTGTACTTTAAAGTCAACTCCTGCAGACACTGCACACATTTTTCACATTTATTATCGGTGAGGCTTATGTGTATCATCCACCTTAGAGTATGCAGTTGTCTGAGTATGAACGATAGGTCATCAAAAATGGCTCTAAGCTCTTAACATCTGAGGTCATCAGTCTCCTATACCTAGAACTAGTTAAACCTAACTAACCTAAGGACATAACACACGTCCATGCCCGAGGCAGGATTCGAACCTGCGACCGTAGCAGCAGCGCGGTTCAGGACAGAAGCGCCTAGAACCGCTCCGCCATAGCGGCCGGCAGTAGGCCATCAAAATGATATATATGTGGATGTGCATTCTGAAAATTAAGACCGAACGCCCTGTGAAATGCTTCACAAGTATTACTTATTATTTCAGAACTTATAGTATTGGAAGGCAAGTTCGCCAATATCCTGGTGCTCTTGTTGGAAGCCCGGCTTTCGACCAGAAACTGTCGAAGGCTGACTAAGAATGAGGACTGTCGAAGACTCCAAATGAGACTGGGCTGTGTAGCTACCGCCGGCCATGCTGTATCGTGACGGCAGAGGGCGCTTGCATTCGGAACCGCTGAAGCTGTGGCCCAGCAGGTGCGCATCATTGGATACGCTAGGCCCCCACACGACCGCCATCGGCATCTGCGGAAACTTGCGTAACAGTTTTGCCAACTGTGAGACACCAGTGAGGGTGGTATAGATAGGATGGTAACACACTAATATTAATGAAAACTGCTCCACCTGACCGATTGCTTTCTGTATTATTACTTCAAAATCGGACACAAGAATTGAGAATTGAAACATAATATTCACATTGTCACAAGTATTAATGATTTCAGTTAATATTTCGAGGAGGAGGAAATGACACAGACAGCATAGGACTTGGAGAAAGTAAATGAGTGACTAGGACATCGCGTCAGGTAGACCATTCGCCGGGTGCAAGTCTTTCTATTTGACGCCACTTCGGGGACATGCGCGTCGATCGGAATGAAATGATGATAATTAGGACAACGTAACACCCAGTCCCTGAGCCTAGAAAATCTTCGACCCAGCTGGGAATCGAACCAGGGCCCTTAGGATTGACATTATGTCGCGCTGACCACTCAGCTACCGGGGTCGGACCCTGGAGAAAGTGATAAATGATAACTGTGCTACTAACACTTCAGTGCATACATTACCAAGTAACAAACAAAACATTCGCGACCTTTTTGTAACATGCCTCATCGTGCGCGGTCGACCGGTTTGCTGAGGTAATGCTCAATCTACTCTCGCGCAGTTGGACAAACAGTAAAAGTTTTCGCTCGCTTTCGTTACCCACCTACACCTTTGTTGCAAAGACCATGAATCGCCGCGTATACACATAACAGCCATTTTAGCAGCAGGTTGTGTTACTTTTTTGAATCTTGTAGTAGATTACTCGTTCTACTGGTAAGAGCGACAGTGAAAGATGTCTTCGTTTCTTTCTCATTTCACCGACATCTCGTCGGCACTACAATCTATTCCCTGGGACGTCGGATGACTCAGGACAGTTTAGCTATGAGCTACATCACCATCCGGGTTTCCCAGAGTTGGACAAGCGCGAGATTGCGAGGCCGCATCCGAACAATGGGCTATTAAAGTTATACTCCCACTTGGGCACGCTTCATTACTCACGGCGCCGAGAGCGCAACTTCCCCCGCCTCTGCCGCTCTCGTCCGCGACCCCTTCCATACCAGGGAATTCAAGTCCGACCCGTTGCAGATATTGGACCATCCGTCAAAAGGCCATTGTGTGGCGCTCTATTTACACGCCGAGAATCCGGCTGCGCCCCGTTCGCGTCGCTTTAGTTTCCGGAATACCGCGCAGCAAATTTATTGGCGTGACCGATTGTTCGGCTGCGATCTGGCACTCGACAGCGGTTGCGGAGAGCATCAGTACGTACGATCGCACAGTGTGACCAATGGCCAGGTCAGACTGTGCCGTCTCGCGGCAACACGTCTGATTTGTGACACTGCGAGCATACTCCGTTCAGAAATGTAGCGGACCAACACCGCTTTCCGTGATAACTACCGTTACTTCGCTCTGATATGAATAACTCGTCTCTGTTTTCATTTCGCCAGTCTCGGCTTCTTGAAACAATAAAAGAAATATTCTACCTGAGTCCTCGACAATTACTTGTTCTCCAAGCCACTTGACAGTACCCTACCATCTTCATTCATTTCCTTCTAACTTACAACGCAACAGTTATGCACATGCGTTTAAATTTAGCAATCACTTTTCTTCCTACGTAACATTACATCGATTAAAAAGGGATCATCAGAATCCAGAAGAGCATGCTCTACAATTTCTGTATCAGCGGTTCCCAAACTTTCTGAGACCGTTACCACAGAGTGCAATCAGATATTAGATACTACCCTCTCCCCCCCCCACCTCCCCCCCCCCACCACACCAAGATCACTATAAATGTAGTTTAAAAGAATTTCTTTGAAGACTTCCAGTTTTCAAATCGCGAATGATAAATAACATTATCTTTTTAGAGGTGTTCCCTAAATCACGGACTAATGAGTCAGTGAGACTACAGGTACGGCTTATTTCGAACAACCTTTTTGTAGAAAGCTACAGCAATTCTCAGTGCATGCATGTGTTACCCAAAACTACTTCTTACAAAAGAAAGCTTATTATTGACATTGAGGTAAATGTTTATTGGAAAACGCGGTTCCTCTACTCCAGTCCTCTCCTTAATGACACTTGCTTCTTACATCACCTGCGCCTCCAGTTAAAATCTACCGAATTAATATGTTTATACTTTCCTCATGCCTATATTTTTAGATCACTTAACTGCTGGATTCCTTACTTCTGAACTAGGTGCCAATACTTTGTGTCTGGCCACTGTCAGTAACAATAAAGATAATAATAATACAGTATTGGCCCTACAGCAGTATAGTAGCCATTATATTAGCCATTATACTAGTTGAACTAATTGTTCACTTATGGTTGTGAAGTAAATAACGGAGCAATTTCTGGTCTATTGCAGGAACTACCTATAACTCAGGGAAGGGATTTTCAAGAGATTTTTAAACATATGTGACGTATATGTCTCAGTTTTACTGTCATAAATGCAGGGTGCATAGTATGTGTATAGTGAGTGGTTTTTGTGGGAAAGATGACGTTCATACATACGTTTCACAACCAGTACTCTCCACAACAATGTGTCATACGTTACAAACAAATTGGTTTCATGACCGATATACACT
This sequence comes from Schistocerca piceifrons, assembly GCF_021461385.2. Taxonomy (NCBI): domain Eukaryota; kingdom Metazoa; phylum Arthropoda; class Insecta; order Orthoptera; family Acrididae; genus Schistocerca; species Schistocerca piceifrons. The sequence continues at coordinate 109,146,725 of NC_060138.1, read as the reverse complement.
TGAATCCTTTTGTTTTTAACGGTCATAAAATTACATTTTATGCTCCCGCTCCACCTCCCACCCCCAGGGAGTAACTGCTCCGACGTTGGGAACCACTATTCTAGATGAATGAATGTAAAATAGGATGAATTTTAACCTAGATACGGAAATAAAAGTTACCGTTGGCGTCCGTTGTAAGTTATTGGTTCATTTCGCTGGCGATAAGGGCTTTCCTGTTGCAACTAGGTGAGGCGCTAGCTGGTTCATTTTTTTCCACAGTTGCCAGAACGTGGAGACAATTTTATTTTTCACAGGGGCTTAGTGCCAGCACGCTGACACTTTCACGTTAGAACATTTCTGACCAATGACCTACCTCTACGGTGGATCAGCCGTAAGGTGCAAACGCGAATCTCACAGTCCATCAAATGGTTCAAATGGCTCTGAGCACTATGAGACATAACTTCCAAGGTCATCAGTCCACTAGAACGTAGAACTACTTAAACCCAACTAACCCAAGGACATCACACACATCCATGCCCGAGGCAGGATTCGAACCTGCGACCGTAGCGGTCGCGTGGTCCCAGACTAGCGCCTAGAACCGCTCGGCCACCCCGGCCGGCCACAGTCTATCAGTGGCTTCCAATGCCTACATGGACATCTACTCTGCAATTCCCAATAAAGTGCCTGGCAGAGGGTTCAATGAACCACTTTCAAGCTGGCTCTCTACCGTTCCACTCTCGAACGGCGCACGGGAAAGACGAGCACTTAAATTTTTTTGTGGGAGCCCTGATTTCTCTTATTTTATCGTAATGATCATTTATCACTATGTAGGTGGATTCCAACAGAATGTTTTCACAATCTGAGAAGAAAACTGGTGATTGAAATTTCATGAGAAGATCCCGTCGCAACGAAAAGCGCCTTTGTTATAATGAGTGCCAATCCAATCACGTATCGTGTCTGTGGCGCTATTTCCCCTATTTCACAAAACGAGCTGCCCTTCTTTGTACTTTTTCGATGTCATCTGTCAGTCCCACCTGATGCGGATCCCACACCGTACAGCAATACTCCAGAATAGGGCGGTCAAGAGTGGTGTAAGCAATCTCTTTAGTAGACCTGTTTCACGTCTGCCAATGAATCGCAGTCTTTAGTTTGGTCTACCCCCAACATTATCTGTGTAATCGTTTCAATCTAGGTTATCTGTAATTGCCATCCCTAAGTATTAAGTCGAATTTACAGCCTTCAGATTTGTGTGAATCTGAAGCGAAATTTAGAGGATTTCTTAAGGGCACATATGAATAACTTCACACTTTTCTTTATGCATGGTCAATTGCCACTTTTCGCACTATACAGATATCTTATCTAAATCATTTTGCAATCTGTTTTGGTCATCTGATGACTTTACAAGACGGTAAATGACCGCATCATCTGCAAACAATCTAAAACGGCTACTCAGATTGTCTCCTACGTCGTTAATATAGATCAGGAACGGTAGAGGGCCTATAACACTTCCTTGGGGAACGCCGGATATTATTTCTATTTTACTCGATGACTTTCCGTCTATTACTGTGACTGTGACCTTTCTGACAGGAAATCACGAGTCCAGTCGCATAACTGAGACGATATTCCATAGGCACGCATTTTGGTTAGAAGACGCCTGTGAGAAACGGTGTCGAAAGCCTTCAGCGTCTCATTGTATGTACTGATGTTTTTGTGTGTGTGAGGGGGAGAGGGGGGAGGGGTTGGAGTAGTGAGTGTTGTGAAAGTTTAGATCTATATGCCTCTCCTTCCAACTACTCTCAGCAAAACGCAACCAAAGTGTAGCAACTACAGACAAGATCGCGAATTGATGGGCTGAACTAGACTACTGTGTGAATGTTTTCCGTGCATGCAGCAGAGGGCACATTGAACGTTTCTGAAAGGTAAATCAAAACTTCGACGTAATAGTAAAAAGTATACCAAAGGTTATGTGCGCATGGATGAATAGATATACTATTGCAAAACCTAATGGTCTTTTGAAAATAAAATGTTTACCGATATTCATAAGTCAGAATTTAAGCCTACTCCATAGTGTTCTCGTACAAGATTCTAGCAGAAGAAATGCTCCCATCGGATGACAATGAAGGCGAATATGCTCCTCTTTCGAAGACTGAAAAGTGGGTTACTAGCTGCCTTTTCTACCTTCCCGAACACCTTTAAAATTTCTCCTGAAGATTTTCGCATGACGTATCCCCTCTTTTTAACAAGAAGCTCACCTCTCATTCACACAAGCTCATCTAAATGTAACTCACTCAAACACATTAGTCCATCGCTGTTAAGACGCTCATACCAATCCACGCCCATTTCCGCATTTTGACTCACTCATTCAGCGCAATTCATTGTCATTATCTCATTGTGTCTGTCTGTCACTCTCTTCTTTCTCACAGGCACAATCTTCTTCGTTCTGTCCTGCGTCTGGTGTCTCCTCTCAGTGTAACTGGCGCTCTTTTACTCTCTCTTACTGCTACTATCTCATTTATTCCTTCACACTTCAGGTGTATCTTCTCACTGATCTCTCCCTACCTCATTGTCATTGTCATAGACTCTGCCCTCGTAAAGCAATGGCTCTAACCTGCTTCCATTTTCTCTTCCTTCTCCTCGCAATGGCGCTTATCCACTCTTTTTTTAGCACTGTTCTCTCAGTGTCAACTCTGTTCCACTGCTATTGTGTCCCTCTACTTCTCTCACACTGCGTGCCTCCGTCGCTCTTTCTATACCACAATTGTCTATTATCTTCCAGTATTTATTGCTTTTATCTCTCTTTCTAACTCCCACTGTCTTTGTCTCTCAGGTAGCAAAACGCACATATTTTCACATGCCAAAATTTTTCAGAACATTTTGAAAGACACTGAGGTTGCTAGAATGAGGCAGCTGGTACTCCGCTTTTCGGTGGGAGCCTTTTTTGTGGTATGATAGGAGCATTTTTCCACTGATTCACATTCTTTCCCTGCTACAGCTGGGCATGTCATTTACATGAAGAGAGCTTTATGGGTCAGTAAAATTCTGAAAGTTTACTTGCGTGGAATTGAAATAAAGCAAAGATAATTTTGCACATCAGACCGTATTTTACGTGCACTGGAGTTTTGCATGTGTTTCAGCGCTACACCATGGGGTTCTCAGAACCCTTCTGATAATAACAGAGACATTTAACAAAATATGCTACGTCACATTGTAGACTGTTACCACGCCGGTTGTGACGCGCACTTTCTGCGATTGCTAGTAGGGTAACTTTGAACCTCCGAGTATTGCAAACGGATGAAGATATCAAGGAAATTTTCGAGCATGTTCGAGATCGTGATCTTAGGAATATGTCGTAAAACTTACAGCCATTTGTTGTGCAGAGTCGTCTTGAAAATCATGGCTTGTTTTTGGTACCCAAACACCATTTTACTGGGGGCTTATTTATTAGTTAGATTTCGCCTCACACCGGATTTTACGTGCAAATGTAATGTAACTTTGAAGCTCTGTATCTCTGAAACGGATAAATATATCAAGAACATTTTCAAAGTTTTTCGAGGCCGATATCTCAGGAATATATGAAAAATTTCAGCCATTTGCTGTGCATAGTCATCTTAGAATCGAAAGCTGAGTGCTACCCAAAAATCGTATTTTGGGATGTTTCTCATAATAGATAAAGATTTTTCAAAGCGGGAAGACGGCGCTTCTAGATAAATGTCTAGAGATTATAATGCTAAAACTTTGAGCAGTTTTCTGCTGTTAGTTATTCAGAAATCCACTCCTGATGGCGAAGAAATGGTGGAAAACACTTTTTCGGTTTACTCATGAACCGCCCATGGACTAAATGGTGCCTCCAGAAGCCTCTTATAACGCACTACGTACCATACCTAACACAACAAGAACCAACAGATTTTCTCTGTTGGTGTAAGTTGGGGGAAATCCGAGGGCTGTGCAGAACACTTGACCCTACCTTTCTTACACCAACAGATCTCGAAGTATGAGCCCCGAAAAATCCCGTTTTTATGAGCGGCGTTTTGGAACTTACTGGTAGCGCATGCTGTCACATGCGTGTAGATAGTGATGTGAAATCGGATGTTGTAATTATTTGTTGATCTCTCCACTTCGACAACGATATTACGTGAATTGTGAATTTCTTATTCCATCTTACGTTATCGTAAGTATTCTCTAGTTACACAAATACAAAGACTATATCCTGGTTTCCTCGTCAACATGGCATCCATCACAAAGTACGGTGTCGGAGTTGGAAACGTGGAAATTTTTTCCTTCTTCAAACCATACCGGTCTTCGTCCAGTATGTCTTCAATTTTTTCCTTTCGTCTGCATATAATTCCGGTCATTCAGGTAACACCAGTTAACAGTCGAAATGATGGTACGATAATATTCGTCTTTATCCGTACGTTCCTTTCTTGGTAATGCGATGACAGTGTTTTTCTGTAAAACAGCAGAAGACACTCATTTCATATACTGTCGGCACCCTCTCAAATAACCTTCCAGTTTCTGCACCTCCCACAGATTTCAATAACTGCAAGGTTATAGCATTGGCCACTGTCGATTTATTTGAGCTCAGATTATTTAGTACTCTGACACACCCTAACTGCGTTCTTGGATCTGATACTTCGTCTGAATAAACATTACCCTCGTCTTTGGTGACACTTCATGACAGCCCAACTATATCATGTGGACCTTCGATGTACCCCTACCATGCATCTGTTCTTTCTTCTGTGTTTTGAAGTTTTACACTTACATCTCGCTCACTCATATCTTTACAACTTACTGCTTCCGAGCTGGATCATCATGTACGCTTATAATCATATGTTTCTTAGCATGTAAACATGTTCCTCTTATTTATATTGACTGCAGTTAATTTAAATTTCCTTTGTTCCTCATGCCGCCTGCTTATTTCTCAACGTCTTCATATTTTCTTTTCCCATCAGTATGCTTGAGAAATTCCTGAGTCATCCATTGATTCCTGGTCTTTGCTTTCGGTATACCAATGGTGTCCTCTCATACATGGTTTCCGAAACAAGGAGATGAGCCAGACCTGAATCAAATTCACACCGTGGGTTAACGACCACTGGACCTTATAGCATGTAGATGAAAACTGAGTGAATAGTTACTGTGGGACTTCGATAATCGCCCGAGGTGCCCAGACCCTTGCCAATAGATCCAACATATTCTAGGTGACATGACGTAGGTCGTGGGACTTCTATTATGTCCTTAAGCTTGGGTGTGTGTTGAATGAAGATTTCCTGGATGCAGGTTGTGGATTCTTGCCCACCTGGGCGCCTCAAGAATGAGTCGAAGACGTCGATTTTGCAAAGTCTGGATGGTTTTCGAATTAGTGGAGCTGGTTAAGCCCCATGACGAACAACCATATAAAGTTGCTGGGAGGACTTCGCTCTGTAAAGCAGACGGAGAAGTTTCGCACTGACGTTCATCTGCAAGTTGTTCAGTATGGGTATATTTGGCAGAGAAGTTGTAAGATCCTAATCCTCTTATTCTTTACGTGCAGTTTAGAAAGTAACTTATTGTTGAATGTGACCCCAGGGCACTTGATCTGATTGTTTCATAGGATTTCCTGATGGTGAAGAATCGACCTGACTCTCAAAAGCGGGCGGCAACAGTTGAATATCAACGCACTTGTCTTGTCCGTATTGATAGTAGTTGCATTTTCCGTGGCCCAGTCTTTTATCATCGTAAACAGACGTTGCAGGCGAGGGATAAACTCATTGACTATCCGGCTACTGAACAACAAAGCGGTGTTGTCCGCGAATTGGGCGAGCACCACCAGAGGCAATAGCGGAATATCATTTACAAAGATGACAAAGAGTGTTGGGGACAACACAGAACCTCCAGGAATGCCGTCTGTGAGGAGTCTGAGGTTAAAGTGCTGTCCTTCGATCTTCACTACTATTTGCATATTGTGCAAAAGATGTGTTGATGACCTTGAGGTTATAGTACAAGAGCAGCAGCAAGATCGCCAGACTGAGATGTAATTTGTATTGTCATATTCGATAGTATTCCTTTTCGATGTCCAACAAAATTGCCACAATGTCAAGGTGATGGATGATTCGTCGCACTTCTTCTGAAGCAGTAAGGTCCTGTTCCAGCCGTTGAACTTTCTATAGGAGTACTTGTGCTTGATGTACAGTCCGAGCCACAAAGTCGTCACCATCATCCAAGTATAAGGTGTTTTGAGCCCCTTGTGTTGCTGCAAAAACTTCTGCCTTGCTCAGAGGATCATAGCGTTGACCATTTGGGGCCAAATGGTTAGTTTCGGTAGTCGACGCTGCCGTAACGACTTGACAAGGCGCAACGTATTGAAAGACTAAAGTGTGAGTGGCTCATTTAGTCCTCCTACACTTCCTGCCTATGTTCGACAGCTCGGAAGTAAAGTTCGAGTGCCAGTGTCTTAATTTCTCTGCTGTCTTCGGGGTACGAAATCTTTCCCACTGCCCAAGAGCTACATTTTTGAGAGATTTTAGGGCCTGCAACAGCTGGCAAAAGGTTTCGTACTGGTTTAGAGTTTATGTCCTGACCGACGCCTGCCGAAACGCTCTCTTGATCTTGCCAGTCAGGTCCGAAATGGCGTCATCGATGGGTGCTGGGTTTGATACGTCTTTTGTGGGTCTTTCGCTACCTTTCATCCCGGAACTGAACTGATATTAGTGGTTGCTGTGTGCTGAAAGTGGTCTAGTGCCTCGTTCATGCAGCCGACGAAAGCACTGTGCTAGATGATATAGAAGACATCGAAGCTTTGATTATGGTTTCCTAGAAAACACATTGGATTTCGGGCTCCAAAAGTAATTGCTTCCAGGCAGTCCTGTAGGTTATGCAGCCTGTAATCTTGAATGTCGTTACTTGTAAATCCCAGGCGTAGCGTCTGGTTAACTTTCCCACACGGGTGCACCTTGCCAAACACGTAGAATGTAGATACAAGATAAGTTTACGTACTTTCGGAATGTTCTTATTAACATGCATACATGCAATTAATACAATGAGAACAATTTGCACTCCTAGAAAACGACAGCTTGTCAGACACATAAGAAAGAACACATAAAATATGTATTGCGCCAAGTGTGTGCCCAGGAATGGAGGTGAATAAATGGATCGCCCAGTCTTGGCCCAAGCACATGACAGTAAAAATTGAGCGGGCAAACGGCAAATGCACCCGTTACCTGAACGGCTAACAGCTGGCGTACGTGTGCACATATCGATATTTGACATTTATAGAAGTTCACCAGAGAATCACTAACTGACATTCTCACAAGATCTACAATGGAGATTCGTGACACGGTGGGATCCAGATAGACCGTACGATGTCAGCTACAGTGTGCATAGACATAACAGACATCATATGCTAATACAGTATACCGTGATTGCACACCGTAGTATCGATACATAAACAAAATGTGACTTCACAGGCCAGAAATGCATCCGTGCATATAAGGGTTAGTACACAATGATAAATTTTCTTTCTCTTGGATTTACTTTTGGTACAATGGTGCATTGCAGAACCGTTGATTACAGCAAGGTGCTCTCGAATGGGGCATTTTGAAATAAAATACCAATCCATCTTGCCTGCAGAAGATTTTCCTACTCACCAGCGACATATTGCTCCCTGAGAACATGAGCAACCTACAGTTAGAATATTCTAACAGAACAAAGTTTACACGATACACAGACAGATGGCAGACACAAATTCCCCGCCTTAGGTTTAACGACTATTGTGGAGACATGAAGGGCCTCTGGCTACGAAGTTAAAGTATAATGAAGTTGTCAGACATCGAGCCCTGTGTGACGGGATAAATACTGAATCCTCCGATGCGATACACCATCGAGTCGTAATTCATTGGATGGGTATTGACATGCTCTGTTTCTGAATTTTCCAACAACATTGTGCTTTCACCTGGAAGCCAACGTCTATTTCTCCCTGCTGGCCGGAGTGGCCGAGCGGTTCTAAGCACTGCACTCTGGAACCGCACGGTCGTTACGGTCGCAGATTCGAATCCTGCCTCGGTCAAGGATGTGTGTGTTGTCCTTAGGTTAGTTATGGCACTATCTCCCCAAATTTCGCGATAATACAAAACGAGTTGCCCTTCTTTGAACTTTGTCGACGCCATCAGTCAGTCCTATCTGATGCGGATCCACCGCACAGCAGTACTCCAGAATAGGGCGGCAAGCGCGGTGTCAGCAGTCTCTTTAGTAGACCTGTTGCACCTTCTAGTTGTTCTGCCAATGAATCGCAGTCTTTGGTTTGCTCTACCCACAATAATATCTATGTGATCGTTCCAATTTAGGTTATTTGTAATTGTAATCCCTAAGTATTTAGCTGAATTTACAGCCTTCAGATTTGCGTGGCTTACCGTATAATCGAAACTTAACGGATTTCTTTTAGTACTCACGTGAATAACTTCACAATTTTCTTTATTCAGGGGCAATTGCCACTGTTCGCACCATACAGATATCTTATCTCAATCATTTTGCAATTCGTTTTGGTCATCTGACGACTTTACAACCTAAGATTATCTCCTAAGATTATCTCCTATGTCGTTAATAAAGATCAGAGCCTGTAACACTTCCTTGGGGAACGCCGGATATTACTTTTCTTTTACTTGATGACTTTCCGTCTGTTATTACGAACTGGGACCTTTCTGACAAGAATCCAGTCGCACAACTGAGACGATATTCCATAAGCACGCATTTTGATTAGAAGACGCCTGTGGGAACGGTGTCGAAAGCCTTCAGGATCACATTGTACGTATTGAGTGTTTTTGGGGAGGGGGGGGGGGGGGAGGGTTAGAGTAGTGAGTGTTGTGAAAGTTTAGGTCTATATGCCTCCCCTTCCAGCTAATTTCAGTGAAATGTAACCAAAGTGTAGCAACTACAGACGAGATCGCGAATTTATGGGCTGAATTAGACTACTGTCTGAACTTCCCCTGCCGATAGCACTCTACTTCATGAGTGTAAAGAGTTAGTTGTGTTTCACAAGAACGATACTTTCTGAATCCGTGCTGACTATGCGTCAATAAATCGTTTTATTCGAGGTAATTCATAATGTTCGAACAAACTATATATTCCAAAACCCTACTGCAAATCGACGTTAGTGATCTGGGCCTGTAATTCAACGGATTACTCTTATTTCCCTTTTGGGTATAGGTGCGACCTGAGAAATTTTCCAATCTTTAGATAGGGATCTTTCTGTAAGCGAGCGGTTGTACATAATTGCTAAATATGGAGCTATTGTATCAATATAGTCTTATAGGAACCTCGCTGGTATACAATCTGGACCTGAGGCCTTGCCTTTATTGAGTGATTTAAGCTGCTTTGCTACACCGAGCATATCTACTTCTATGTTTCTCATCTTGGCGGTTGTTCTTGATCGGAATTCAGAAATGCTTACTTCGTCTTCTTTGGTGAAGGAGTTTCGGAAAACCGTGTTTAATAACTCTGCTTTAGTGGCACTGTCATCAGCGACTTCACCGTTGGTTACGCGTAGTGTAAGTATTGATTGCGTCCTGCCACTAGTGCGCTTTATGTGCGACCAGAATCTCCTTGGGTTTTCTGCCAGATTCCGAGACACAGTTTCGTCGTGGAAATTATTATAAGCATCTCGCATTGAAGTAAGAGCTATATTTAGAACGTCTGCAAAACTTCGCCAATCTTGGTGATTTTACATTATTTTAAATTTGTCATGCATTTTTCGTTGGTTCTGAAACAGAGATCTGACCAGTTTTGTGCCGGCCGATGTGGTCGTGCGGTTCTAGGCGCTTCAGTCCGGAACCGCGCTGCTCCAATGGTCGCAGGTTCGAATACAGCCTCGGGCATGGATGTGTGTGATGTCCTTAGGTTAGTTAGGTTTATGTAGCTCTAAGTCTAGGGGACTGATGGCCCCAGATGTTAAGTCCCATAGTGCTGAGAGCCATTTGAACCAGTTTTGTGTACCATGGGGGAAAAGTACCATTACTTACTAATTTATGTGGCATAGATCCCTCAACTGGCGTCGATACTGTCTCGTGGAAATCATTTCATATCTTTTCTACGCTTTCATTATCAAACCGGAAGGAGTGGACAGTGTCTTTTGAACGGGCGTTAAGAGCATTTTTATCAGCTTTTTTAAATAGATGTACTTTGCGTTTCTTTTTGAAGGTTGTGGGTGTTACGGTATTCAGCCTAGCAGCAGTTGCCTTGTGGTCGCTAATCCCTGTATTCGTCATGATACTCCCTGTTTGTCCAGGGTTATTTGTTACTAAGAGGTCAATTATGCTTTCGTAACCATTTACGATTCAAGTGGGATCATGAAATAATTGTTCAAAATAATTTTCTGAGAAAACGTCCACTACAATTTCGGATGACGTTTCATGCCTGCCGCCGGTGTAAACATACAATTTTTCCAGTATATCGAGGGTGGATTGAAGTCACCACTGACTATAATTTTATGAGTGCGTATCTATTTGAAATGGGATTCAAGTTTTCTTTGAACTGATCAGCAGCTATATATTCTGAGTCGGGGATCGGTAAAATAGTTTAGTCCGATTGTTAAGTATAATCTCTACCCATATTATTTCGCAGGAGCTATCTAATTCAATTTCACTACAAAGTGAACTTCTTCTGGCGGCAATAATTACTCCACCACCAACTATATTTATTCTATTATTCCTGACCACTGTTAGGTCATTTGAAAAAAATTCGGCTGAACTTATTTCGGGCTTTTACCAGCTTTCCGTATCTATAACTATTTGAGGTTCTGTGCTTTCTATTAGGGCTTGGAGCTCTGGTTCTTTTCCAACACAGCTACGACAATTTACAATTACAATACCGATCGTTTCCACAACTACCTTACTGGGTTTTACCTGCTCCCATTTAGACGGATGCACTTTTGTGGTTTCCTGAGACCCTCTAAACTAAAAAACAGCCCAGTCCCTTCCACATAGTCCCCGCCACCCGTGTAGCCACTTCCAGTGTGTAGTGAACTCGGAACCCGGAAACCCAACACCCGATGGCGCAAGTCAAGGGATTTGCAGCCCACGTGGTCACAGAACTACCTGAACCTCTGATTCAGACCCTCCACTCGGCTCTGCACCAAAGGATCATTGTCGGTTCTATCGACGATGTTGCAGATGGTTAGCTCCGCCTTAATACTCACAAGCAAGACTGGCAGTGTTTGCCATTTCCGCTAGCCGCCAGAAACCAATCTCCTCCGATCCAAAGCGACACACGTCATTGGTACCGGAATGAGTCACCACCTGCAGTTGGCTGCACCCTGTACTCTTCATGGGATCCGGAAACACCCTTTCCACATCTGGACTGAGTATCCCTGGTATGTACACGAAGTGCACACTGGCTTCCTTCCCCTCATTGGCAGCCGTGTTCCTAAGGGGCCCCACTACGTCAACTGGGCATGTTTACATCATGCCCAAGATTAAGGCCAACTATTACTGTTGAACAGTTGGCCTTAGTCTCTGGCGCTGGCATGATGTTCACATATCTCATGCATATATTTTACCCTGTGACTCCTGCTAGAATTTTATATTGACAAAAGCCTCTGCAGGTAGGCACTTACTAGTGAACATTCGTTCTGAAGTAAGATAAATGTAATCTGCCTGCTATGTAAAGCCACGGCTTGGAATAATTCTTGTTTTGTTAATTTTATATATCGCTAGAGCCGCTCGTCTCTTGCCAGTCTAATGTACCACCATGTTATGTAATAAGGCCCATTCTTTTTGAAGAAGATATTCTTAGAAATATCTGAACCTTGGTCAACGGCTAATAAACCTTTGTTTTGCAACTGGTTGGCAGATTTTTTCAACCTCTACAGTCAAGTTACGTATTCTAAGACGTTACGTTTTTCCAACACGCGCGTTTATTGTGTTAGTATTATTTTTTCCATCGCAAGATTTATGTTTATCTGTGTCGGAGAATAAATGCGACTGATTAGCAACTCCGGCATTTGCCTGACAACCGAGTAAATCTTCATGAAAACCTTGATCGGAAGTGGGGGACTGGATCTGTTTTATTTTATTTCTGTGGAAATATTGTCCATTGCCCCAGACAAAAATCAAGACTCCTATCTCTCTCTCTGTCTGTCTGTCTCTCTCTCTCCCTCTGTATGTGTGTGTGTGTGTATGTGTGTGTTTGTGTGCGTGTGCAAGTGTGCATGTTTGTGTGTGTGTTTATTTTTGTGTGGGAAGATGAGTGAGTGGGTGTATGGATGTGACGAGAAGCGTCAGTGAGCTTCCTTTATTTTTCTGTTTATCTGACTTCACCACTGCGAGAGGAGCGCTTTTTACGACTGTTTTATTACGACTGAAGTTCGTTTTAAATGTGTCAACGTTTCATCCTGGAAAACCTTCATCGTTGACAGTATCGGACTGGGAGTTGCACTGCAGGCTGATCTCTAAGGGCTGCGTGCTTCTTGCAGGATTGGCACAGCCTGCTGGTTCAGTGGGTGGAGTGCTTTAGCCGTAATATGGCGGGCGCCTGGAGGTGGGCGTGGTTGTGCTGTGCTAACCGGAGAGCACTTTGCCGGAGTACCTGGGGCTGCACTTTGCGGTTGGTCTGTTTGCCGGCAGAGATCTCGGAGGCCCTGGGCGCTTACTACAGTTCTTGTACTATGGTTCTTGGATAATGCGCTAATAGATTGCTACTCAACTCGATTCCGTACAGTCACAGACGTTTATTTGGGAAATCGTGATCACAAGAAGCGATTTACTCAGTGTACTCCAGTTAGTGCCCAGAACAAATATGCAAAAATAAATTGAGAATGTACTTTAGGAATGGCAAAGGCACGATAGAGGAGAGACTGACGTTCCGCGTGGTAGCTACCATATGATTTGGCGACCTAGGAAAAGTGTTCGACAATGTAAAGTGGTTTAAGGTGCTTAAATGCTGAGAAAAATACGAGTAGCCTTTAGAGAAAGATGGGTAATAAATGCTGTTTACAGCAACCAAGAGGTTCAAAATGGTTCAAATGGCTCTGAGCACTATGGGACTTCGGAGGTCATCAGTCCCCTAGAACTTAGAACTACTTAAACCTAACTAACCTAAGGACATCACACACATCCCTGCCCGAAGCACGATTCGAACCTGCGACCGTAGCAGTCGCGTGGTTCCGGACTGTACGCCTAGAACCGCTCGGCCACCGAGGCCGGCCAGCAACCAAGAGGAAACAACATGAAAGAAGACCATGAGAAAAGCGCTAAGATTGCAGACGAGGTGCAGACTTTCTGCCCTACAGTTCAACCTGCTGATCGAAGGAGCTCTGACGGAAGCAAAAGAAAATTTCAAGAGTGGGACTAAAAGTCAAGGTCAAAGGATGTCATTGACACTTCTAGACTTGAAAATACGAGGACTTGTTTAATAGAGTAAATAGTCTACTGAGCACAGAATTTGGAATGAGAGTAACAAAAGCAATACTACACAGTGAGTAGCAGAAATGATATTAGGTTCAAAAATAGTTCAAATGGCTCTGAGAACTATGGGACTCAACTGCTGTGGTCACAAGTCCCCTAGAACTTAGAACTATTTAAACCTAACTAACGTAAGGACATCACACACATCCATGCCCGAGGCAGGATTCGAACCTGCGACCGTAGCAGTCGCACGGTTCCGGACTGCGCGCCTAGAACCGCGAGACCACCGCGGCCGGCAATGATATTAGCTATTGGTGGCCACGTAGAACATGATACCTTGGGAGCAAAATAACGCATAGTGGCGAAGCAATGAGCAAATAAGTGGCAGCCTAGCACAGGCAATGTGGGAGGTCTGTATCAATCATTGGCCTTAATTTGAGGAGGAAATATCTGAGTACTGTACAAGTGAAGCACAGTAAGGTGAAGAAGTTAATCGTGGAATGTAGGAAAGCTGGATAGGAGTAGGATCGACGCGTTTGAGATATGGTGCTGTACGTGGATGCTGATAATGAAGCACGTTGATAACAAGTGAAGTGGCTCTCAGCATCATCTGCAAAGAAAGGAATCTAAGGATAGCACAAGCGAGAAGATAGGACAGGCTGATGCGATACTTGTCAAGATATCAACGAATAATTTCCATGGTTACTTCCAACTGTACTAGACGGCACAGGTTAAGATACACTAGGTGACAAAAGCCATGGAATACCTCCTAATATCGTGTCGGGCATCCTTTTCCCAGGCGTAGTGCAGCAACATGACGTGGCATGGACTCAACAAATCGTTTGAAGTCCCCTGCAGTAATACAGATCCATGCTGCCTCTACAGCCGTCCAAAATAGCGAAAGTGTTGCCGGTGCAGAATTTTGTGTACGAAATGACCTGTATTACGTACCATAAATAATCTATGGGGTTCATGTCGGGCGATCTGGGTGCCCAAATCTTTCCCTCAAACGGCTACATTGTTTCCAGAATGAGATTTTTCACTCTGCAGCGGAGTGTGCGCTGGCAGATTAAAACTGTGTGCCCGACCGAGACTCGAACTCGGGACCTTTGCCTTTCGCGGGCAAATGCTCTACCAACTGAGCTACCGAAGCACGACTCACGCCCCGTACTCACAGCTTTACTTCTGCCAGTACCTCGTCCCCTACCTTCCAAACTTTACAGAAGCTCTCCTGCGAACCTTGCAGAACTAGCACTCCTGAAAGAAAGGATATTGCGGAGACATGGCTTAGCCACAGCTTGGGGGATGTTTCCAGGAGAGCTTCTGTAAAGTTTGGAAGGTAGGAGACGAGGTACTGGCAGAAGTAAAGCTGCGAGTAGCGGGCGTGAGTCGTGCTTCGGTAGCTCAGTTGGTAGAGCACTTGCCCGCGAAAGGCAAAGGTCCCGAGTTCGAGTCTCGGTCGGGCACACAGTTTTAATCTGCCAGGAAGTTTCATTTGGCTACATTGTTCTTCAGACCAATCGCGAACTGTGGTCAGGTCACACAGCGCTTTGTAGTCAATAAAAATTCCATTGTTGTTTGGGAATTAGAGGACCATGAATGGCTCTAAATGCTCTCCAACTAACCGAATATAACCATTTCCAGTAACCGTTCGGTTCAGTTGGAGCAGAGGTTCCAGTCCATACCATATAAACGTAGCCACACTATTATGGAGCCACCATCAGCTAGCTCAGTGCCTTGTTGGAAACTTGGGTCCATGGCTTCGTGGAGGCTGTACCGCACCATCAGCTCCTACCAACTGAAATCTGGTCTCGTCTGATCAGGTCACGGTTTTCCAGTCGTCTGGGGTCCAAATTATATGGTAACGAGCCCAGGAGAGGCGCTGCAGGCGATGTCGTGCTGTTAGCAAAGCCACTCGCGTCGGTCGTCTGCTGCCATAACCTACACTACTGGCCATTAAAATTGCTACACCTCGAAGATGACGTGCTACAGACGCGAAATTTAACCGAGAGGAAGAAGATGCTGTGATATGCAAATGATTAGCTTTTCAGAGCATTCACACAAAGTTGGCGCCGGTGGCGACACCTACAACGTGCTGACATGATGAATGTTTCCGACCTATTTATCATACACAAACAGCAGTTGACCAGCGTTGCCTGGTGAAACGTTGTTGTGATGCCCCGTGTAAGGAGGGGAAATGCGGACCATCACGTTTCCGACTTTGATAAAGGTCGGATTGTAGCCTATCGCGATTGCGGTTTATCGTATCGCGACATTTCTGCTCCCGTTGGTCGAGATCCAATGACTGTTAGCACAATATGGAATCGATGGGGTCAGGAGGGTAATACGGAACGCCGTGCTGAATCCCAACGGCCTCGCACCACTAGCAATCGAGATGACAGGCATCTTATCCGCATGGCTGTAACGGATCGTGCAGCCACGTCTCGATCCCTGAGTCAACAGATGGGTACGTTTGCAAGACAACAACCATCTGCACGAACAGTTCGACGATGTTTGCAGCAGTATGGACTATCAGCTCGAAGACCATGGCTGCGGTTACCCAGACGCTGCATCACAGACAGGAGCGCCTGCGATGATGTGCTCAACGACGAACCTGGGTGCTCGAATGGCAAAACTTAATTTTTCGGATGAATCCAGGTTCTGTTTACAGCATCATGATGGTCTCATCCGCGTTTGGCGACATCGCGGTGAACGCACATTGGAAGCGTGTATTCGTCATCGCCATACTGGCGTATCACCCGGCGTGATTGTATGGGGTGCCATTGGTTACACGTCTCGGTGACCTCTTGTTCACATTGACGGCACTTTGAACAGTGGACGTTACATTTCAGATGTGTTACGACCCCTGGTTCTACCCTTCATTCGATCCCTGCGAAACCCTACATTTCAGCAGGATAATGAACGACCGCATGTACAGGTCCTGTACGGGCCTTTCTGGATACAGAAAATGTTCGACTGCTGCCCTGGCCAGCACATTCTCCAGATCTCTCACCAATTGAAAACGTCTGGTGAATGGTGTCGGAGCAACTAGCTCGTCACAATACGCCACTCACTACTCTTGATGAACTGTGGTATCGTGTTGAAGGTGCATGGGCGGCTGTACCTGTGATTGCCATCCAAGCTCTGTTTGACTCAATGCCCAGGCGCATCAAGGCCGTTATTACGGTCAGAGGTGGTTGTTCTGGGTACTGATTTCTCAGGATCTATGCACCCAAACTGCGTGAAAATGTAAGCACATGTCAGTTCTAGTATAATATATTTGTCCAATGAATACCCGTTTATCATCTGCATTTCTTCTTGGTGTAGCAATTTTAATGGCCAGTAGTGTAAAAACGCCAGATTTCACCGCACTGTCCTAACGGTTTCGTTCGTCGTAACACCCACATTGATTTCTGTGGTTATTTCACGCATTGTTACTTGTCTGTTAGCCATAACAACTCGACGCAAACGCTGCTGCTCTGGGTCGTTAAGTGAAGGCCACTGCGTTGTCCGTGCTGAGAGGTAATACATGTAATCTGGTATTCTCGCCTTACTCTTGACGATGTGGATCTCGGCCTATTGAATTCCCTAACGATATCTGGAAGGGAATGTCCTACGCGTCGAGCTCTAACCATCATTTCGCGTTCCAAGTCTGTTAATTCCAGTTGTGCCGTCATAATGATGTCGGGAACCATTCCACATGAATCACCTGAGTTCAAATAACAGCTCCGCCAATGCAGTGCCCATTTATACCTTGTGTTCGCCATGGTACCATCATCTGTGTACGGGCGTACCGCTATCCCACGGCATTTCTCACCGCATTGTAGGGTAAACCACCCCCTATGGTGATAGCAATTTTTCCTTTTAGAATGCTGAATAATTAAATCCACATCTGTGATCATAATGTCACTGCTGTCGACATTTTCCTCACATCTCACCTCCTAAAGAGAAATGGAAGCTGCGCTGAAAGACCTCTTTGAAGTAAAGTAACGGACGTACAAGAAAATTACTTATGAGTTTGAATGAACTGGTGGGTTCATTAAAAAAATAGTTAGCGTTCGCTATTTATGTATTCAATATTTGAATTTATACGTGTTACGTAGCTTTATCATTCGTTATGTTGCTCAGTCTGAAAGCTGATTTGATGCAGCACTCCGTGCTGTTTTATCCCGTTCAGATCTCTCCATTTCTGCATATCTACTGCAGCTTAAATCCATTTGAATCTGTTTACTGCTGTCAAACCTGTGTCTTCCTCTATAAAGTAGTCTTCCCTCTCCCCCAGTCCTCCCCCTAAAATCCCATCACTTCCAAAAAAAGAATCGTTTTATAAGATGACGGTATTGCAACTGCAACTGTTTTAAGTATGGTTGCCTTTTCCCTAAGTTTGAAGCATAAGTGCTGCACAATGTTGTAGCCTTCTGTCAGAATATTTGACCAGTGAGAGAATTAACCAGGGTCAACACCTGGATTGGCTTTGATCGAGCTGTGTAATTCGAGAAAGGGAAGTTGGTACACTGATGTTATCTCAGTATGACATAGCACTGAGTGCCTGTTTCTGCCAGAAGGAACTTGGGTATGGTGTGTAAGGTAGTTTCCATATGGGGAAGGTTTAGGAAAAGATCCATACAGGTGTATGAATGGAAAAAGAAACGGCCACCTGTCAGCAACTGATTGCTCGCTGCTTTACAGACGTAAGCAGCGGCAGAAAAGTGTAGTGGCGAGCAGCTCAGCTATGTTGCAGACTATTAATTTAACATGATGTAAGAAGTAATTTACTTATTTTCGTTTTAGCGTGCTGCATGCGAAACGTTATTTATACACACAAAAGTGTCAAAGAAACTGGTACACCGGCCTAATAACGTGTAGGTCCCCCGCGAGCCCGCAGAAGTGTAGCAACACGACTTGGCATTCACTCGACTAATGTCTGAAGTAATGCTGGAGGGAACTGACACCATGAATCCTGCCGGGATGTCCATAAATCCGTAAGAGTACGAGTGAGTGGAGATCTCTTCTGAACAGCACTTTGCAAGGCATCCCAGGTATACCCAATAATTTCATGTGTCGGGAGTTTGTTGGCCAGCGGAAGTTTTTAAACTCAGAAATGCGTTCCTGGAGCCACTCTGTAGCAAATTTAGACGCGTGGGGCGTCGCATTGTCCTGCTGGAATTCCCCAATTCCGTCGGAATGCACAACGGACATGAATGGATGCAGGTTGTCAGACAGAATGCTTACGTACGTGTCACCGGTCACAGTTGTGACTAGACGTGTCAGGGTCCATATCACTCCACCTTCATACGACCCATACCATTACAGAGCCTCCTGGATTCATGAGGTTGTCTCCATACCAGTACACGTCCATCCGCTCGACACAATTTAAATCGAAACTCGTCTCACTAGCCCACCCATTTCCAGTCATGTTCAATGTTGGTGTTGGCGGTCCCAGGCGAGGAGAAAAGCTCAGTGAAGTGCAGTCATCAAGGGTACACGAGTGGACTTTCGGCTCCGAAAGCCCAAATGGTTCAAATGGCTCTGAGCACTATGGGACGCAACTGCTGAGGTCATAAGTCCCCTAGAACTTAGAACTACTTAAACCTAACTAACCTAAGGACAACACACACATCCATGCCCGAGGTAGGATTCGAACCTGCGACCGTATCGGTCGCGCGGTTCCAGACTGTAGCGCCAGAACCGCTCGGCCACCCGCGGCCGGCCCGAAAGCCCATTTCGATGATGTTTCGTTAAATGGCTCGCACGGCAACACTTGTTTATTGCCCAGAATTGAAATCTGCAGCAATTTGCGGAAGGGTTGCACTTCCGTCACGTTGAACGATCTTCTTCAGTCGTTGTTGGTCCCATTCTTGGAGGAACTTTTTCTGGCCGCAGCGATGTCGGAGACTGATATTTTACCGGATTCTTGATATTCACAGTACACTCGTGAAATAGTCGTACGGTTAAATCACCACTTCATCGCCACCTCGGAGATACTGTGCCCCATCGCCCGTGCACCGACTATAACACTACGCTCAAACTCACTTAAATCTTGATAACCTGCTATTGTAGCAGCAGTAACCGATCTAACAACTGAGTCAACACTTGTTGCCTTATAAAGGCGCCGTAGTCTGCCTGCTTACATGTCTTTGTAATTGAACATATCAGTTTCTTTAGCGTTTCAGTGTAAATCGTCCTGTCAGTCAGAAAACTGAAAAATTTGGTGCTCTTTGAGATACGACGCCACTGGTGACGGCGTAGCTGGAAGGCATACAGTAGAGAGCTATAATCCATGTCACGCTAGATAACTGTGGTAGCTGTGGAACACATGAACACGTGATTGAAGGTTTGGGCAAGAGTTCTGTTTGGGGAGGAAAGAGGACACTTCTTGCTAGGAAATGTTGGACGAAGACGTTACGTGGAGAACCACTACAGACAGGCTGGTGTTCCTAAGTGGTTTCTGGGCTTTAGGCAGCCGCAGAGCCTGAAATGATACTTGTTAGATGTGATCTTGATTCATGTTAGTTTGCTAACAATATCACCCTATCGAGTCACATTTACGTGACCACCACCAGTGTGCAATAACCACTAGCAGTACAGAGTATATAAAGTGTGTCAGAGAGGACGCAGAAAAACTGCAGTAATTGTCGCAGTGCGGAAACGTAGTGATTTATATGAAGAGCAAAAGTCCAAAAGGACATGATCATTGGCCATGGGCGGAAACATTTGCAAAATCAATAACTTCGTACACGATTCTTGTGCTGTCGTGGTTAAAGTACACCATTGTATTATGGGTCCATATTCAAGAATTGAGAACAACTGTGTAAGTTGAAATGACAAGTTTATAGTCGCAAATTTTAGCACAAAAATTACTACTTTTACAAAGTTTTCAACTCGACAACATAAAAACAGCGCAATGGATAATGTATCTTGCCAACATCAAAAAGTGAAATAATTCTATACGCAACACTATTAAATATTAACTTTCTGAAAGAACATTAATCCTAAGCACAATAATATGAAAGCTTAATTGGAAGTTTCTTTACAAAATTGCCCCTACACATACGTTTTGATGTTGGTCAGTACTACGAAAATCTTCCGATACTGGTCCACAGTTCGGTACTATTTAGGACGACAAACAAATCTGCGGTGGATGGTTAGTTATGAGACAGATTTGAGCGCAAGGTTACCCAAGTTCTCTCGAATTTACAGTGGATGCAAGCTGGTGAACCAACAAAGTTTACACCTTTGCACGTGGTATTTACCTTAAGACGTGACGAGCTGTCAACTGCAAGGCCGCTCTCTCCCACTGGAATTTCTACAAAACTAATCAGTCCTTTGCTGAACTTTCCCTATGTTTCCCGTTATGCAGGAAAACATGTACTCAGCCCTAGTCTTAGTATGTGGCGATATGCATGCGCATGGTTGGAGCATTGTGCATTTTAGTGCCCTCTCAGTTCCCGCAGGAACAATTAACTAATTTGACTGGTTCGTTCCTCCACAGATGGAGCTAAACGTTGCTACATCTAATCTCTAGCTACATTGCAGCTGCTGTGAACGCAGTGTCCACAGAAATTTGTTCTCTGCGGCGTACGGAGCGTTAAGCGCTCCATTCTACATTTGACGCCAGTTCAGAGAATAGTCCCCGAAAATTTCTCTCTTGTCCTACTCATGGCAGAACTTCTTCCCCCACTTGGGTTCATTTGGTCTTCACGACACGCCAGTTCAGAGAATAGTCCCCGAAAGTTTCTCTCTTGTCCTACTCATGGCAGAACTTCTTCCCCCACTTGGGTTCATTTGGTCTTCAGGTCACGATCTTTTTCAACCAATAGGAGCGTTCCTCTTATTTTGTGGAAAGTCTCTCTACCAATCACAAAGTCCCTTCTATCAAACTCCATCGAAACTTCAGTATTTTTCTCGTTCCTAGTGCGCTTCCGTCAATTGGACGTTTTGTGCCCATTCTACACATCTAAAGTACATTGGCCTTTCTGTGTGACACACTTTCTAGACATGTGATTGAAATGCATTACTAGTTTTTGTTCGTATCCTGCTGGAATTCCGGAACGCAACTTTCTAAGGCTTTATCTCTGTCCCTTGTACAGATGTGCCACTACATGCGGTCCTCCCTCCTGAACCACCTGGTTGGGGTCCCTAACCTTCCTCCTGCCACTCCTTTAAGTGGTTTCCGTTGTAGCCCCTGCAGTGCGCCTTCACTATGTTGTTGTCTGCCCGGCTTTTCAAACTAAAAACGACTCATGTTGCCTATTCCACTTTCCACTCAAAGGCATGCAATGTACAGGAATGGTGTGTAAATTACCGTTGATTGAGTGTCATCCCTTTTTGCATTACATACTGATAGGCAAATGTTTTTATAACCGCCGAATTACATTAGGTCATATTCACCTTCTCGTTGTGATGTATAAAGATCTCATGTGAAGTGCGAACCTGACCATTTATTCTGCCACCTTACACCGTTCATGGCAAAATGGTTCTATCCAAAATTGTCACTGAGGCAACTGTGATGCACCACGGGCCATAGATCACAGGGGTGAATTACGGTTGCCGGCCGGAGTGGCCGCGCAGTTCTAGGCGCTGCAGTTTGGAGCCGAGCGACCGCTACGGTCACAGGTTCGAATCCTGCCTCGGGCATGGATGTGTGTGATGTCCTTAGATTAGTTAGGTTTAATTAGTTCTAAGTTCTAGGCGACTGATGACCTCAGAAGTTAAGTCGCATAGTGCTCTGAGCCATTTTTTTTAAAATTACGGTTGCGGTTTACTGGGGAATAGACATGCAACTGTTGAGCAGCTGGCCGCCCAGATGAACCAAAGGGCTACCAGCAGCGTTTCCTCAATGACCGTTCAGTGAACGTTGCTGCGTATGGGCTTTGGTAGCAGGCACATTGTTGATGCGGTCGTGTTGACTGCTGTTCATTGGCGACGAAGGGTGTAATTTTTCGCCAGTACCGCAACTGGATATCCAGTGAGTGTCTATAGATGACCTTTCCAGATGAATCATGTTTAAGCTCCATCCGACAGATGGAAAACATCTTGCAACAATATTCTGAAGGGCCCACACTGGAGGAGGGAGCATTATGGTTTGGGGATTGTTTTCGTGTATTCTCTAGGTGATCTCGACGTTCTGGAATGCAGAATGGATCACCAAGTGTGCATCTATCTCTGGGGACCATTTCCATCCACGCAATGTGTTGTTTTTTGGGAAGATACATCTGCCAGTAGGACAATGGAACGTGTCATACAGCTCGCAGAGTACTTGTGTGGTTTGAAGAGCACCAGGCTCAGTTTACCGTACTTCCCTGGGGACAAACTCTCAGCATTTAAACCCAATTGAGAATACGTGCGACCACCTCGATCGGTCTGTTCGTGCCATGGAGCCTCAATCGAGAAATCCAGCACAGTAGGCCATGGTACTGGATTCGACATGACTCCACATCCCTGTCGGTAACTTCCAAAACAACACTAGCAATCTTCCGGCACGTCTTGTGTATATCCAGACAGCAAAAGGTGGTTATTCAAGGTTTTAGCAGGTGGTCGCATTAATGTGACTGGACAGTGTACTCTAAGAAATGGAATTTGTTCTTCATATAGTTATAACCAATGAAAACTCTGTACATTGGCTACCAGCTAGCGTTGCTATCTCAACAGTTTTAACTGCAAAAGTGTTTTTTAAAAATACGTATTTTGTTTGAAATTGCACATTATCTGCTACTTTAATCAATCATATTTACTACATTTACTCACGTTAATTTAATTCTGAATATAACAAGCTTTGCATGTAAACTTTGTGAGATTTAATTTAAAAAGGCAAAGTGTCTTGCACTGGTTCGCGATTGGCCCCCAGGTACTTATTTTCAAGCTAAAGACATTATTTCAAACCCGATCATGAGCTCAAGTTCCGCACCCAGTGTGTCAAGTCACAAATACATTTGTAATTTATTTGTTGAACACAGTGTGTGCGTAAGACACCGCACCTTGACCACTTAAGATGTGCCCTACCAACCGATTGCTTCCCTTACTCAAGTTGTGCCATAAACTTCCTTTCTCCCAGATACGATTCTATACCACCTTATTAGTTATCCTATCTATACATCAAGATTCAGTATTCATCTACATCTACGTGATTACTCTGCTATTCACAAGAAAAGTGCCTGGCAAAGAGTTCAATGAACCACCTTCAAGCTGTCTCTCTACCGTTACACTCACGAACGGCACGCGGGAAGAACGAGCACTTAAATTTTTCTCTGCGAGCCATGATTTCTCTTATTTTATCGTGATGTTCATTTCTCCCTATTTAGGTGGGTGCCAACAGAATGTTATCGCAATCGGAGGACGAAACTGGTGATTGAGATTTCATGAGAAGATCCCGTCGCAACGACAAACGCGTTTTAACGATTGCCACTCCAATTCACGTATCATGCTTGTGACACTATCTCCCCTATTTCGCGATAATACAAAACGAGCTGCCCTCCTTTGTACTTTTTCGATGTCATCCGTCAGTCCCACCTGATGCGGATCCCACACCGCACAGCAATACTCAAGAATAGGGCGGACAAGCGTGGTGTAAGCAGTCTCTTTAGTAGACCAGTTGCACGTTCTAAGTGTTCTGCCAGTGAATCGCAGTCTTTAGTTTGCTCTACCCACAATATTATCTACGTGATTGTTCCAATTTAGGTTATTTGTAACTGTAATCCCTAAGTATTTAGCTGAATTTACAGCCTTCAGATTTGTGTGACTTATCTCGTGATCGAAATTTAGCTGATTTCTTTTAGTACTCATGTGAATAACTTCGCAATTTTCCTTACTCATGGCCAATTACCACTTTTCGCACCATACAGATATCTTATCTAAATAATTTTGCAAGTCGTTTTGATCATCTGATGACTTTACAAGACGGTAAACGACAGCATCATCTGCAAAAAAAATCTAAGACGGTTACTCAGATTGTCTACTATGTCGTTAATATAGATCAGATACTCTGAGAGATCAAGTATGCTTTCGCAACCGTTTACGATTCGAGCGGGCTCATGATCTAATTGTTAAAATAATTTTCTGAGGCATTAAATACAATTTCCGATGTTTTATGCCTGCTGCCCGCTTTAAACGTATAATTTTTCCAGCATATCGAGGGTAGATTGAAGTCACCACCGACTGTAATTGTATGAGTGTGTGCCTATTTGACATGGAATTCAAGTTTTCTTTGAACTGATCAGCAGCTGTACTTTCTGAGTCGGGGGTCGGTAAAATAGTTTAGACCGATTGTCAAGTATAATCTCTACCCATACTATTTCACACGAACTATCTACTTCAATTTCGCTACAAGGCAAACTACTTCTGAAAGCAATAAGTACTCCACCACCAACTGTATTTAACCTGTCCTTTCTGAACACTGTGAGATCGTTTTAAAAAAATTTTGCTGAACATATTTCCGGCTTTAGCCAGCTCTCTGTACCTACAACTATTTGAGCTTCAGTGTTTTCTATTAGGGCTTGGAGCTCTGGCTCTTTCCCAACGCAGCTACAACAATTGACAACTACAATACCGATCGTTTCTACAACTACCTTACTGTGTTTTACCTGCCCACATTTAGACGGATATCCCTTCTGCGGTTCCCTGAGACCCTCTACCCTATAAATCCGCCCATTCCTTCTTCTGTTTGGTTACGATTCAAAAGTTCAGACAATAGGAAAGTAGAAACTTTTGAAAACCTTAAGTTGTTATTGCTTTTTCTTGGCCTTTAATTTTCTTTCGAAATTTATTATTGACTTCTTTTACTGTTCGTTCAAGGTACAGACCGATTTAGTTCTGGGATAGCCTACAACTGCAAACCGTTTTATTAACTATTCCTCCCCTTTCATGTCCTTCGACTCTTCTAACTTCAGTCTGCTTTCTGTACTAGTTAAAGAAAATCTTTCGCTCCATGTATTTTATCCGTGTTACCGTACGCTGTCGAGAGCTTTCTCTAAACCTACAAATGCAGTAAAAGTTTTTCTGCTTTCATTATTTCGTCTGAATTATCTCGACCCTCCGGAACCACATTTATAGGACTTACTTAAACTGGGATTAGCGTCATCGCAACGTATCTGTTTCAGCACAATATACTTCGAAGCTCCTAAACAGAAAGATTAGTGGGTCGTTAGAGACGGAACACAATTTCGGACTGCCGTTAAGATGGGAAAGGTATTAGACGAAGGTATTCGACCGCGTCCTCGGCAAAGGAAACATTCATGGCATTCCTTAAACAATTTAGGGATCTTCGTAAAACCAGTATGCGGATGACCGGACTGGGATCTGAACAGCCGTCAGCCGTCTTTTCGAATCCGAGTCCAGCGTGGTATCCACTACACTACCTCAATCTGTGTCACTTTATAAAAGCGAGCTCTTCAATAATCTCTGCTTCCCAACTTACTTATATTTTCGCAGAAAATTTTCTGTCCCTATAAACAATTCTTAGCGAATTTAATTTTTGTTCCTTTTCTTCCATTTCTACTCCGCATTTCATTTTCCTGTTCATTCTTCAACCTATACACATATGGCTAGTTTACTATTATCACCCAGTTTTCACAATTACCATCTTTTATTTCTTGTAAATGATAATTTGTCTGTGTATTTCACAGTTACCTTCACTCACTCTTATTCATGTATGTTCTTCATTTTCTGCAACCTATTCTGTACGGTACTCTCGTCTTCAGTTAATAAGGTCATCAAGTCAGTAATGAGATAAACGCAACCTTCTTTCTTACTACTGCTACACATGCATGTTTTAGAAGAGGACAGTTTGTTATTATCACCAGGTAAACGTTAAACAAGACGGTGATAAAAGGTAGCCGATTCTGACAGCTCCCTCGATTTTAGTTACGTTTGTTATTTCGAATCTAGTTTTTTGCTTTTATTTAGTGCGGTGAATACAGTTCGACAACCTTCTTTCTTGTCAGGTCACACCATCCCTCTGCAGAATCTCTGTAATCTTAGTCCGTTGTACTATATCAAACAGTTTAATTTTTAATCTACGTCCGATTTTGTCTTAGAAAAGAGTATTTCAACTATAGCAATTTATTTGAGATATAATGTTCCATGACTGAACGTGGACTTAACAAATCATATTACATGTTGCAGTTGAAAATAACTTTTTATGTGTTATTTGCTTTTTTGCCATTTTAAGCTGAGACTTTTATATGGCACATCGAACGCAATGTTTCATCTGAACCTGCGTAGCTCTGAAAATCTGAGATTTTATCACGAGTCAGCTTTTTGCCTCTCCGTACTCTATAGAATTGGTTTCCCGAGAGAAATCTGCGCTCCGGAACAATAGTAAAAAATTCTGAATTAAAATCAGCGGGGCGGCTATTAACCGAGCAATAAATCCAGGGGAGGATGGGTAGAACGGCCGCAGGTGTCGGGGGAAAACCTCCCCGCAGACGGCGGAGCCGTTCCGGCACGGCCGGAGAAAGAGATGTGGGGGAGGAAATGTCTTTGGAGGGGAGATCGTGCAGGAGGCATCGGCAAGCGACGCTCAGTATGTAAATCTTACTGAGAAGCAGCGCCACGCCAGGGACAAGACTGCTAGGTTACAGTTCAGCATCAAATAAACGAGAAAGATGGAGAGATCTAAAACCGACACATACTACTTAGCTGAATTAATGCCGGATTCATGTATGACACTGAACAAAATATTAACCATCCTCGG
The DNA here is from genome assembly GCF_021461385.2 of Schistocerca piceifrons. Lineage (NCBI taxonomy): Eukaryota > Metazoa > Arthropoda > Insecta > Orthoptera > Acrididae > Schistocerca > Schistocerca piceifrons. The sequence goes on along the minus strand of NC_060138.1, from coordinate 109,119,689 downwards.
GAGAAGACCACACTACTGCCGTCTAACACCGCCTGTATCATTGATAAAGATCTCAGTTCAGTGAGGAAGAGAGTTCACGAGTGTTTCGATATATCTAGCTGAAGTCAGCCTTTGATGATTAGACTTTTACCACTCTTCCCCCACCCCCCTCTCCCACACATAAATACACTACCCTCTAGTATTAAACTGGTAGCCCCTTGATGTCCTAGAATGTGTCCTATCAATCGATCCCTTCTCTCACTCAAGCTGTGCCACACATTTATTGTATCTCTAATTCTTTCGAAAACCTCCTCGTTAGTTACGCGATCTATCCATTTAATCCTCAGCACTCTACTATAGCCCCACATTTCAAAAGTCTACTCTCTTCTTGGGTACACAGTTTATCGTTCGTATTCAACTCCCATACATCGCTGTGCTCCATACAAATACTTTTGGAAAAGACTTCCTAATACCTCAATCCATAATTGATGCTAATAAATTTCTCTTTTTCAGAAACTCTTTTGTAGTCATTGACAGTCCACATTTTATACCTACATCTACATCTACATGATCACTCTGCTATACACAATAAAGTGTCTGGCAGAGGGTTCAATGAACCACCTTCAAGCTGTCTCTCTACTGTTCCACTCTAGAAAGGCACGCGGGAAGAACAAGCACTTAAATTTTTCTGTGCGAGCCCTGATTCCTCTTATTTTCTCGTGGTGATCATTTCTCCCTATGCAGGTGGGTGGCAACAGAATGTTGTCGCAGTCGGAGGAGAAAACTGGTGATTGAAATTTCATGAGAAGGTCCCGTCGCAATAAGAAACGCCTTTGTTTTAATGACTGCCACTCCAATTCACGTATCATGTCTGTGACACTGTCTGCGCTATTTCGCGATAATACAAAACGAGCTGCCCTTCTTTGTATTTTTCGATGTCATCCGTCAGTCCCACCTGATGCGGATCCCACACCGCACTGCAACACTCCAGAATAGGGCGGACAAACGTGGTGTAAGCAGTCTATTTAGTTGACCTGTTGCAATTTCTAAGTTTTCTGCCAGTGAATCGCAGTCTTTGGTTTACTCTACCCACAATATTATCTACGTGATCGTTCCAATTTAGGTAATTTGTAATTGTAATTCCTAGGTATTTATTTGAATTTACAGCCTTCAGATTTGTGTGGCCATCAGCAGTTATTTTTCTGCCCCTAATAGCAAAACAAATCTACAATGTTTAGTATCTCGCTTCCAAATCTAATTTCCTCGGCATTACCTGATTGAATTCAACTATATTCCATTAACCTTGTTTTGCTTTTCTTGATATTCATCTTCTGTTCTCCTTTCACGATCTGTTCCGTTTAAATGATCGTCCATATCCTTTGCTGTCTCCGACAGAATTACAATATCATCGGAAAACCTAACTATTTTATTTCTCCTTCCTGAACTTCCATTCCTACTTTAAATTTTTCTTTAGTTTCCTCTACTGATTGCCCGGTGTACAGACTGAATAATCTCCTGTGTCAACTCTTTCTCAACTACTGCGTCCCTTTCATGCCCCTCGGCTCTTCTAACTTATGTCTGGTTTCTGTACAGGTTGTAGATAGCCTTTCGCTCCACGTATTTTACCGATGAAACCCTACAATTATGAAGAAGCGTATTCAGTCAACATTGTCAAAAGCTTTTTCTAAATCTACAAATGCTATGAAGGTAGATTTACCTTTCGTTAACCTTCTTGCAAGGTAATTCGTAGGATGAGTACGGAACTTCCCCGAGGTCGGTTTCTTGGAGTTTTGTCATTCTTCTCTAAGCATTTGTGTTTGTATTTTGCAATCATGAGTTATTAAACTGATGATTCGGTAATACTAACACCCGTCAGCAACTGCTGGAATTTCAATTATTACATTCCTGTTGAAGACTCAAGGTATTTCGCCTGTCTCATAAATTTTGCGCACCAGATGGAATAGTCATGTCGTCGCTGGCCCTCCAAGGGCTATCAGTAGTTTTGTGCGGGATATCATCTACTCCAAGGGACTTGTTTCGACTTAGATCTTTCAGTGCGCTGTCAGTTTCTTCTCACACTATCATATCTCCTATCGCATCATCATTCAGTACAGCCATCAGATTCCATTGATACTGAGCGCAATATTTCACCTGCTGCTTAGTTATTCCCAGATATTTTCTTTTGATTTAACAAATGGTAGGTAAGTGGTCAATGAAAGTGCGACATAGAGCATGAATTTTCTTCAAGCCAGGAACACATGCGTGCTGCCCTGTAATAAGGGTCGTTGTCGTCTTGGAAGATGGAAGGGTCCAGAACACCCTCGTCATGAGGATGTAAATAAAAGGGAAATGTCTGGTGGCAGAGAATGTTGAAATTAATATACTTGTTCAAGTTCACGATAACCTAAATGAGTGGCTAACAGTAATGGTACGAAAAATACCCCCCAAAAATACGGCAGAACCACCCTCCTCACCATGCGAGTAAAACACCTCACAGAGCCGCCTCTGAACTCGGCGCCTATGTCGTTTGGCCCATGCCAGACGTGCAGCCTTATGTGCCGCTGTCAGCTATGCTCTTATGAGCGCTAGCCGACTGCGAACATTTACTGCTTGCACTACCCTCGCAATGTTCGCTCTAAAGTTGGTTGAGAGGGACCTGTATTCCCCTACAGCAGAAATTCCTGGACGCTGTAGTTAGTCTAACCTTGTTTTCATGGACCCTAAGGCAACAGTTTAGAGGGGTCTCCAGTAAATTTCCAGATTTGTCACTAAATTCGTGAACGTTTTCAAGATTTTTTCTGGGGTTGGGGGTGAGGCATGGTCGGCTCTCGTTACTGCCGTTTTTCATTTTGGGAATTTTGTCACCAACGAGGGGCGTCTTATTCCTCCCTCAGTTACTATCTGAAAGAGTTGCTCACTTGCCTCCGTCAGTGGCAGCAGCAGCAGCGTTTATCGATGCTGGTACTGCTGTAAATTTCTTTGGTGTGGCAGTTATACTTCCATGTCTTGGCGTGTGTGGCAGTTGGTCGGTTGCGGTGGAGCATCGGGGTCTCTGCAGCTTGTGATCAAAATGGTTCAAATGGCTCTGAGCACTATGGGACTTAAGATCTGAGGTCATCAGTACCCTAGAACTTAGAACTACTTAAACCTAACTAACCTAAGGACATCACACACATCCATGCCCGAAGCAGGATTCGAACCTGCGACCGTAGTGGTCGTGCGGTTCGAGACTATAGCGCCTAGAACCGCTCGGCCACCCCGACCGGCGTCGTGCGATCAGGCCGGGCAACTGGCGGCATGCACGCACGGTCGGAGTGTCACTAGCCGCGAGAACTGCTAAGTTCGTCGCCCACTGCACCTGTATACTGGAGTTGTGTAATCAATGAACCTGTCATGAAAGCTCAACGGTTGTGACATCTCTTCGTTGATTGCTGGTTGTCGCATCCTGGGCTGTCCCTACAAGCAGCAACGTGATGGTGTGTTGGAGTTCGCAAAAAAATTTGCAGCCGTCTCCCTGTATGGTGTTTAACCTGTGAAATGATTATAATTTATCAGTGAAGTGTACCAGCAGTATCTTCTCCCTTCTTGCCGTTAGCGTTCTGGTTACCTGCCCTGGTCATTAGCGTAGTTTTGTGGCAGTGTGTTTTCCTCGCCGTGTTGATGCTGTCCGGCACGGCGTGTAGTTCGACAGCTTGGTGTTGTTCTCCTTTTCTCTTTGAGTGTTTATCGTGCCTTGACTGTGTTTATACGTCAATTATTAAGACATAATCCTGCTGCGATCCTTGTCTTCGCTGGTACTTTGGTTGTCGTGCTGTTGGTCGGGTGCAAGGGAATTGATTAGGTGGTTGGTTGGTTCGTCAGCCGTCTGTTGGTCGTGCTGCAACCCGATTGTTTAGTGTTACGTTTGACTGTCCGTCTCACCTAAACTTTGGTTAGAGTTTCCTCCCCAGGCCGACCCTTGGAACACTTTTGAGCACCACTGTTTGTTGTTTGTGATTGTCATTTTATTTGGTCGCAGGTACTGTGCCAGGCCTTCAGCCATGTATTAATATTGTCTGTTTTGTGTTTACTATATGGCCTTCAACCGAACTTCATAGCAACTTTCAGATTAGGCCTTCAGCCGTATTTCATTTAAAATTCTTGTTGCTCTGCATTTAGGCCATCAGCCCAATTTGTTTCAGAATCTGTGTCTTTAATAAGTAAATCCTTATCTGTAATGTTTCGCTTTAAATATCTTTAATTCTTGAAACGGCCGTCAGCCGTGTTCCGTATTTGATTACCTTCAGGTTGTCTTTAATTAATCTTGAATAATTGTTTCTGCCTTCAGCTGACAAGATACCTACTTCAGGTTTTCTTAAGATGTTTTTCTGTTGTACTTTGTAGAGGCTTATCTTCAAAGTCTCTCTTTATTATGTAAAGAATTTTTTTTTAAATTGGGCTTTCAGCCGAAGAATTGACTTGAATTTTCCCTAATATGCCCTTTAGCCGGAATTTGTAAATGCTTGGCTTTAAGGAGTTTCCTTAGCTGATCTTAAATATTATTTCGGCCTTTAGCCAAGAAGGTATTGTGATTTTACTTAAGTAAGGCCTTTAGCCGTTACTCTAAATCTTTGTTTTAATAGCAATCATTTGAACCTATTCTGGAGAATTTACTTGGGCCTCAGCCGTGAACTGATCTTTGCTGTTTTAGAAAGAAAACTGTGCATTGGTTTGATCAATAAAGTTGTGTGTGTTCTTGTATATCTAACAGTAATTGACCTTGGCCCCTTTCCATAACCTCATCCGCTCTGTCCTGCGAAACCAGATTTCAGTAGAGTGTGTCTAAATTTTATAAGGACACAAGTTTCACTATTCAGCAATGGAAAAATAACACAGACAACCGTTTGCAAATAATTATTTAATACATTTCCCTAGGTTTCACCACCTCTAAGGATGTCCTCATAAGAATGAAGTTTAGAACATAAATGCTCAAGTCAGAATTAAAAATTAGAAACGTTCCACGCTTTGGTATGTACACCTTGCAAGGAACAACATAAGTCTCTGTTTAATTTCAGCCCAGAAATTTAATGACATAAAGAAACAGTCGAATTCTCAGAACAGATGGAAGTATTTACTTTTAGGAAGTACACTAAATGAAAAAAAGAAAATGAAAGACAAAAGGGCCATCGACGCACCACCAAGGCATTATCGGAATGAGACGAAAATCGATCTTTCCTTCGTCGTGTGTCTTTTTTGTCTTAGTGTCTTTATACGTCATAGCAGTATGAAATAGTATTTCACTACTTCTTGTAGATCACGTAGAACGATGCATTGTTCAGAGAGCAATGCCAGAGCACACAGTTGATTTTTAACAGCACTGTTCCTTACACAGTTTTTTTAACGATGTAAGTCGAACATTTTCTTTCTGGCACTGCTGTTGGAACTGGTAAGGTGACAAGAATTCGGAACACAGTTATAATACTGGTAGGAAAATTTGATCTGCATGCCTCTAACGCCACTAAAGCGTTGTCTAATCTTGTAATTTGTTCTCTTTTAAGCCATTTTTGTTTCCAAACGGGAAATTCTCCAGCTGCTGAGGAATGTTGTGGCAACATTTATTAATAAAAGTTAACGGACACCAATGTATCTTCGTTACTACAATTTTAGTATTTTCTCTGAATTTTGTTCTGAAAATTCTGTCGGCTCTCGAAACCGTCGTGGATTTCGTATCTTACGCGACAAAAGAAAAGTTAACGTTACACTTCATCTGCAATATTTGTGTGGACTGCTGGCAGGACTATTTGCGATATTCGACTTCTTCTGCGAATTTTGAAGGCTCTTTAAAAATAAGTTTGAGTTCCTTATCACTATAATGTATAATTTTTTCTGTGACAGTGGACACACTGCCAACATGTTCTAATGCTGCAACAGTGCTTGAAGTGTTCTGCAGAAAGAAAGAGTCAAGCGGAAGATTTTTGCAGAAGCACAAGAGATACAATGAGATAGCTGTGAGAGACTGCACATAACAAAAGATGTGCTTTTGCAGGAGAGCAGTTCTTTGGTTAGCACACGATTATAACTATTGCATTGTATGCACAACGGCCACAGACATCTCTTTAAGCGCAAATTTGAATTATATTTATAAATCCACCGAGATTCGCACGTTGCCGTAAGTGTTGGGCGCCTCGCGGGATTAGCCGAGCGGTCTGGGGCGCTGCAGTCATGGGCTGCGCGGTTGGTCCCGGCGGAGGTTGGGGTCCTCCCTTGGGCGTGCGTGTGTGTGTGTGTTTGTCCTTAGGATAATGTAGGTTAAGTAGTGTGTATGCTTAGGGACTGATGACCTTAGCAGTTAAGTCCCATAAGATTTCACACACATTGGAACATTTTTTTGAAGTGTTGGGCGTCTGACCATCAGTAACAAATCTTTAACGCACACGTTCAGAAGTCATTATGTACATTGGAACTCCTAGAAAAGCATTGGATGGATTGTACTGCACCTACGCAATTCCTGATAGCCTGCAGAGATCACAGATCAGCTGAGGCTCGGTTTAAGGAGTGGGCACCGCAGGGTATATAAACAGATAATGGGTACACTTTCTTAATGAACACTCGTGCATCGTGTACATGAACTCTTATTGCCGCTGCTCCGCCGTATCTCTGACTGACCAAAAACATTATCTTCGCCAGAAATAATGCCCTGTTACTTCCGAAAACGTGAGGAAGTCTTCATGACTCATATTTATTTCTAAATCTGCATACTGAGCGCACGCAGAGTGTCGCAGAGGTTTTGCAACAACTATCGTTTTTTCAGCAAAAATGGCGAACCAATACGAATTCTCCATTCTATGGCCAAATTTCTCTCTTATAGTATCAACATATGTTTCCATTATCTGGTTTTGAATATCAGCACTGTTAGGATCATTTTGAAGATGCCTTTACAGAATATTAAATCATCTGATTCAGCTCGGAACCTCAGGACACATAAAAAATTCCCATATTCAGAGTCGTTCTACAGTCAACATTGTAGGTAGGGCACCCATAGCTATGAGTAGTCAACTTCCATATTAATAACTGTTTCACCTCCATTTAGTCCTTTATTATTAGATCACTAACGGTGAACAACTGTATAACAAATCCAGAAGGAATAAAAGCCCTGAGATGGTATGGTAAATTTTTAAGACTTTAAAAATCTTTAAAAAACGTTAAAAACTTTTAGATGAGAACTTCTGTTGTTTTCAAACAACTGTCAGCGGATTTGACACATTTTAAACGATATATTGCCTTTACATGCCCCGAAAGATCTTCTAGAGTTTTCTTTCAGTTATTGCGTGGCTGTGTTACTAGAAGACCCAAGTTGATGTCCACCTTTCTCGACACTGCCAGGTTTAAAAAGAATGTAACATTTACAAAATGGTCCTTTCGTGCGTTCAGAATGCGCCAATCAGGACTACTTAACAAGCTACAGTTTTTGGAAACGAATGTTGCTGTTATTAATTACCAGGAATATACAGATATACAGTCCATGCGGTATTCACGGGGAACTCACCCCCAATTGTTCTGCACACGAGTCAGCAATATGAACTTCGTTCGTAAGTCGTTCGATATCCCATTTACTAATGCAGTTGCTATGTTTACTATAACGGTGTGACCGAATTAATTTGATGTGTGGCTTCCAACTGATTCAGAAAGTTTTTTTTTTTTTTTTTTTTTTAATAAGAAATTCAGTACAGCAACCCTTTCTCTTCCATCCACTTCATTTTTATACTTTTAACCCCTATAAATGCAGAAAACTGAAACCAGTCACTTTTTTTAGAATAGTTACTTAGTCCACAATCCGGTTTTCGAACCTTTTCAGGTTCATCTTCAGATGGAGCTTAGGGGGTTACATTACTATTTCAACGCATCCGTAATGGACAAGCTTAATCATTTTTATTCCAATCACAACACTGGAATTATTGCATTAAACAAGTTATTCTCATCATAAAATTGAAATTACGCAAGCGAAAATCCTACATTCCCGTTTAGGGAAAGTGTCTTTGTTCCGGGCCACTCACTATTAACACGATGAAATGGAGCAACCGACGTCTGCCATCGACCATACTGTCTGTGGCGTACGGGTAGCGACGTGTATTGACGATTCAGAAACTGTAAGAGATTCGTTGCAGTAGTAGCCCATTGCCCTGCATAACGCGTTCCCACCGTGTGAATTTGCAATCCGTCGTCCCTCTGCTCACACACTGTAGGCCTAGTCACGTGCGTGTAGCTCCTGGTAAGTCACAAATCACCCTGTGAATAACTAAAGTCATTTCCCATATATCAATCGCTTTGAAACTTTGTGTATATTTATAGAACAACAACAGTTAACTTTTGTGAGCATTTCAGTTCTATATCCAAAATAATTTCGGAGATATTGAAAATTGCTTAAAAACTAAATTTTGAAACTTCCCCCATTGAAAGCAACATCCCGAAACGTTAATAAGGTTTTTTTTGTCTAAATCGGTGGTGAAACGTTGTTTAGTTCTTCACATTTTAAGAAAAGTAATGATTTCAGTTTCCACACGGCACTTATTATTTTAAGGTGTTTCAAATCCTTATTTTTATTTTCTCTGGTATCAGAATGAGTGAGGGGGTGAATTCAGCATGTATGTGACGTGTGAATCTCGCAATTGATTGATAATTAATAATGAATGAGCGTGGGAACTACATTGTGTAATCATGTAGTGAACTGCGTGTGCATAGCATGAAACTGTTTTTGCAAAGTAGCCACATTACAGGTTGTAGAAACAAAGTCATCCCTGAGACAATTAATGATGGAGTCGACTTTACTTTCTTTTGGAAACTTACACAGTTCCAGTAACAGTTAAATAAAGTTCGAAGTTGGAAAATGGTGAAGGAGGGAAATTACTTTGCTGTCCGTGAAACGCTGTGAAAGTGATTAGGCAAGTTACATTCCATCCTAATGGAAAGAACAATGGTCATTCTTTCGGGAAGCAAGACAGCTCTAAGCTCGGTCATGAAGTACAGAGCTTTAGTAATGTTAGACCTATTTTCATATGATATATCAATTTTGTTGAAATGTAATTTGCTTTTCGTCAGGGGACTTGTGGTTCGGAGTTTTTGGACAAAATTTTGGCTTTCTACCGAAGGGAAAATTAAAGAGACCTTTCGAGAAAAGAGAACCACCCGCATGAATATCAAGAGCTCAGATGGAAACCCAGTTCTAAGCAAAGAAGGGAAAGCAGAAAGGTGGAAGGAATATATAGAGGGTCTATACAAGGGCGATGTTCTTGAGGACAGTATTTTAGAATTGGAGGAGAATGTAGATGAAGATGAAATAGGATATATGATACTGCGTGAAGAGTTGGACAGAGCACTGAAAGACCTAAGTCGAAACAAGGCCCCGCGAGTAGACAACATTCCATTAGAATTACTAACAGCCTTGGGAGAGCCAGGATAAAAAAAACTCTACCATCCAGAGTCTGTCAGTTAAACCGTCAGAGAGAGCGGATCGCTAGTTCCTGCTGCAACTAAGGCGAGTACATCGTTCGCTTTTTACATATTTTTACAAGCATCAAACAGGAGCGACTTATTTTCAGTTATCTGTGTAGTTACTAATTTATTTTTGTAATTTCTTGCGTGTTCGAGTGCTTACTAGGCACAACCTTTTATTTCAATAACACAGTAGTATACAGTACCGCCATTGCTATCGACCGTTGTATCGACTCTCGCATCGTGCAGGCTTTTGTTTCTTTGGTTAGAACAGCTCAGTGTCAGTTAGACCGTCAGCGAGAGCAGCACCGCTAGTTCCTGCTGCTACTAAGGCGAGTACACCGTTCGCTTGTTACATATTTTTACGAGCTTCAAACAGGAGTAGTGCAGTAATAGGTAGGAAACTGTGATTGTTGTGTACAGATGCGAGCTGAGCTGGCGACCTTTCGCTCACAGCTTCAGATTGCGTTGGCTTCCGTCACACAGCTTGAGGCTGCTGCCAAGGGATCGGACGCGGGGATGCGAGGAAGTCGAACACGTCCCACGTGTCCTCCGATCGGTCCACTGCTGTGGCTGCCCCAGGTACTGCCTGCACTGAGGTTGACCCCTCACCCGTGGTCGAATGGGAGATCATTCCAAAGTCTGGCAGGCAGCGAAAAACTTTCCGTGGGGCCGATCGTAGGGCCTACCCAGTTCATTTGACGAACACGTTTCGGGCGTTATCTGCGGCTGACGATGTCTCTGAGCCGGATGCAGTCGTCCACTCCGTTCCAGGGGAAGCTTCTCGGCCCGCAAGGTCTGGGCATCCACAGAGGATGGGTTTGCTGGTAGCTGGGAGCTCGGGAGCTCCAACGTTAGGCGTGTATTGGGGCCTCTTAGGAACATGGCTGCCAAGGAGGGGAAGGAAGCCAGTGTGTACTCTGTGTGCATTCCGGGGGGGAGTCACTCCGGATGTGGAAAGGGTGCTTCCGGATGCCTTGAAGAGTGCAGGGTGCAACCAACTGCAGGTGGTGGCTCATGTTGGTACCAATGACGTGTGGCGCTTTGGATCGGAGCAGATTCTGTCTGGTTTCGGGCGGCTAGCGGAAATGGTAAAAACTGCCAGATTAAGGCGGAGCTAACCATCTGCAGAATCGTCGATAGAACCGACTGTGGTCCTTTGGTGCTGAGCCGAGTGGAGGGTCTGAATCAGAGGCTCAGGCGGTTCTGTGACCGTGTAGACTGCAGATTCCTTGATTTGTGCCATCGGGTGCTGTGTTTCCGGGTTCCGCTTAATAGGCCAGGAGTCCACTACATACCGGAGGCGCTACACGGGTAGCAGGGACTGTGTGGAAGGGGCTGGGCGGTTTTTTAGGTTAGAGGGTCTCAGGGAACCACAAAAGGGGCGTCCGTCAGAAAGTGGGCCGGTAAAACACAGTAAGGTAGTTGTAGAAACGATTGGTATTGTAGTTGTAAATTGTCGTAGCTGTGTTGGGAAAGAACCAGAACTCCAAGCTCTAATAGAAAGCACTGAAGCTCAAACAGTTGTAGGTACAGAGAGCTGGCTAAAGCCGAAAATAAGTTCAGCCGAAATTTTTTCAAACGATCTAACAGTCTTCAGAAAGGATACATTAAATACAGTTGGTGGAGTATTTACTGCTGTCAGAGATGGTTTGCCTTGTAGCGAAATTGAAATAGATAGTTCATGTGAAATAGTATGGGAAGAGGCTATACCTGACAATCGGACTAAACTATTAACTGGATCGTTTTACCGACCCTCCGACTCAGAAGACACAGTTGCTGAACAGTTCAAAGAAAACTTGAGTCTCATTTCAAGTAAGAACCCCGCTCATACAGTTATAGTCGGTGGGAACTTCAATCTACCCTCGATATGCTGGAAAAATTTGACGTTTAAAGCCGGCGGCAGGCATAAATCATCATCCAAAATTGTACTGAATATTTTCTCAGAACATTATTTTCAACAATTAGTTCATGAGCCCACTCGAATCGTAAATGGTTCGAAAGCATACTTGACTTCTTAGTACCAAATAGTTCTGGACAAATAGGGGGTACCATGGCGAATACAAGGATTAGCGACCACAAGGCAGTTGCTGCTAGGCTGAATACCGTAACACCAACTACCATCAAAAAGAAAGGCAAAGTACATCTATTTCAAAAAGCTGATAAAAATGTACTTAACGCCTTTTTAAGAGACATGCATCACTACTTCCCATCTGATCATGTAAGTTGTAAGTAGGCTGTTTAGGTTTTTTTATTGGTAACGCCACCTTTGTATAAAAATCACTGGCTGTGGTGTGTGCAGTTTGTGGCTAGTTTGCATTGTTGTCTGCCATTGTAGTGTTGGGCAGCGGCAGCTGGATGTGAACAGCGCGTAGCGTTGCGCAGTTGGAGGTGAGCCGCCAGCAGTGGTGGATGTGGGGAGAGAGAGTTTTGTAATTTGTCATGAACTGCTATATATATTATGACTATTAAGGTAAATACATTGTTTGTTCACTATTAAAATCTTACATTTGCTAACTATGCCTATCAGTAGTTAGTGCCTTCAGTAGTTTGAGCCTTTTATTTAGCTGGCAGTAGTGGCGCTCGCTGTATTGCAGTAGTTCCAGTAACGAAGATTTTTGTGAGGTAAGTGATTTGTGAAAGGTATAGGTTAATGTTAGTCAGGGCCATTCTTTCGTAGGGATTTTTTGAAAGTCAGATTGCGTTGCGCAAAAATATTGTGTGTCAGTTTAAGCACAGTCTTGTATAAATTGTTCAAAGGGGACGTTTCTAAGCGTAGAAAAGTTGTGGGATGTTTTCAAAAAGATAGTATCAACAACAATTGAGAGATATATACCACATAAATTAATAAGTGATAGTATTGATCCCACATCGTACACAAAACGGGTCAGATCGTTGTTGCAGAAGCAACGAAAAAAGCATGCCAAATTTAAAAGAACGCAAAATCCCCAAGATCGGCAAAGTTTTACAGAAGTTCGAAATATGGCGCGTACTTCAATGCGAGATGTTTGTAATAATTTCCACAACGAAATTCTGTCTGGAAATCTGGCAGAAAACCCAAAGAGATTCTGATCATACATAAAGCACAACAGTGGCAAGACGCAATCAATTCTTTCACTGCGCGATAACAACGGTGAAGTCACTGATGACAGTGCCACTAAAGCAGAGTCATTAAACACGGTTTTCCGAAACTCCTTCATTAAAGAAGACGTAGTAAATATTCCTGAATTCCAATCAAGAACAACTGCCAACATGAGAAACATAGAAGTAGATATCCTCGGTGTAACAAATCAGCTTAAATCACTTAATAAATGGATGGACTCCGGTCCAGACTCTATACCAGTCAGGTTCCTCTCAGAGTATGCTGATAAAATAGCTCCATATATAGCAATTATATACAACCACTCGCTCACAGAAGGATACGTACCTAAAGACTGGAAGATCTTCAAGTCACACCTATACCCAAAAAGGGAAGTAGGAGCAATCCATTGAATTACAGGCCTATATCACTAACGTCGATTTGCAGTAGGGTTTTAGAACATATACTGCATTCGAACATTATGAAGTACCTTGAAGAAAACGATTTATTGAGATATGGTCAGCACGGATTCAGAAAATATCGTTATTCTGAAACATAAAGAGCTCTTTATACTCATGAAGTAATAAGTGCTATCGACAGGGGATGTCAAACCGATTCCGTATTTTTAGATTTCTAGAAGGCTTTCGACATCGTTCCTCACAAGCGTCTTCTAATCAAACTGCGTGCCTACGGAGTATCCGCCTCAGTTGTGCGACTGGATTCGTGATTTCCTGTCGGAAAGGCCACAGTTCGTAGTAATAGACGGAAAGTCATGGAGTAAAACAGAAGTAATATCCGGTGTTCCCGAAGGAAGTGTTATAGGCCCTCTATTGTACCTGATCTATATTAACGACATAGTAGACAATCTCAATAGCCGTCTTAGATTGTTTGCAGATGATTTTGTCATGTACCGTCTTGTAAAGTCATCAGATGATAAAAACGACTTGCAAAATGATTTATATAAGATATCTGTATGGTGCGAAAAGTGACAACTGACCCTGAATGAAGAAAAGTGCGAAGTTATTCACATGAGTACTAAAAGAAATCAGCAAATTTTCGGTTACACAATAAGTCACACAAATCTGAGGGCTGTAAATTCAACTAAATACTTACGAATTACAATTACAAATAACCTAAATTGGAACGATCACATAGATAATATTGTGGGTAGAGCAAACGAAAGACTGTGATTCATTGGCAGAACACTTACAAGGTGCAACAGGACTACCAAAGAGACTGCTTACACTACGCTTGTCCGCCCTATTCTGGAGTGCGGTGTAGGATCTGCATCAGGTGGGACTGACGGATGAAATCGAAAAAGTACAAAGAAGGGCGGCTCGTTTTGTATTATCGCGAAACAGGGGAGATAATGTCACAGACATGATACGTGAATTTGAGTGGCAATCGTTAAAACAAAGGCGTTCTTCGTTGCGACGGGGTCTTCTCATGAAATTTCATTCACAAGTTTTCTCCTCCGATTGCGGAAACATTCTGTTGGCACCCATCTACATAGGGAGAAATGATCATCGCGATAAAATGAGAGAAATCAGGGCTCGCACGGAAAAATTTAAGTGCTCGTTTTTCCCGCGTCCCGTTCGAAAGTGGAACGGTAGAGAGACAGCTTGAAGGTGCTTCATTGAACCCTCTGCCAGGCACATTATTGTGAATAGCAGAGTAATCGCGCAGATGTACATGTGGTTGTAGTAAGCAAGATGTAGGAGACAGGTGAAACATCCTGAGACTTCACGAAGAATATAATAATTCCAATCCCAATGAAAACAGGTGTTGACAGATATGAAAATTAGCGAGCTATCAGTTTAATAAGCCACGCTGCAAAATACTAACACGAATTCTGTACAGACGAATGGAAAAACTGGTAGAAGCCGCCCTCGGGGAAGATCAGTTTGGATTCCTTAGAAATGTTGGAACACGTGAGGCAATATTGACAATACGACTTATCTTAGAAGAAAGATTAAGGAAAGGCAAACCTACGTTTCTAGCATTTGTAGACTTACAGAAAGGTTTTGAAAATGTTGACTGGAATACTCTCTTCCGAATTCTGAAGGTGGCAGGGGTAAAATACAGGGAACGAAAGGCTATTTACAATTTGTACAGGAGCCAGGTGGCCGTTACAAGAGTCGAGAGGCGTAAAATGGAAGCAGCGGTTGGGAAGGGAGTGAGACAGGGTTGTAGCCTATCCCCGATGTTATTCAATCTGTATATTGAGCAAGTAGTAAAGGAAACAAAAGAAAAATTGGGAGTAGGAATTAAAATAAATGCAGAAGAAATAAAAACTTTGAGGTTCGCCGATGACATTGTAATTCTGTCAGAGACAGCAAAGGACTTGGAAGAGCGGTTGAACGGAATGGACAGTGTCTTGAAAGAAGGATGTAAGATTAACATCAACAAAAGTAAAACGAGGATAATGGAATGTAGTCGAATTAAGTCGGGTGATGCTGAGGGAATTAGATTAGGAAATGAGACACTTAAAGTAGTAAAGGAGTTTTGCTATTTGGGGAGCAAAATAACTGATGATGGTCGAAGTAGAGAGGATATATAATGTAGACTGGCTTTGGTAAGGAAAGCGTTTCTGAGGAAGAGAAATTTTTTAACATCGAGTTTAGCTTTAAGTGTCAGGAAGTGGTTTCTGAAAGTGTTTGTATGGAGTTTAGCCATGTATGGAAGTGAAACGTGGACGATAAATAGTTTAGACAAGAAGAGAATAGAAACTTTCGAAATGTGGTGCTACAGTAGAATGCTGAAGATTAGATGGGTAGATCACATAACTAATGAGGAGGTACTGAATAGAATTGGAGTGACGAGAAATTTGTGGCCCAACTTGACTAGAAGAAGGGATCGGTTGGTAGGACATGTCCTGAGGCATCAAGGGATCACAAATTTAGTATTGGAGGGCAGCGTGGAGGGTAACTATCGTAGTGACCAAGAGATGAATACACTGGCCGTGCGGTTCTAGGCGCTGCAGTCTGGAGCCGAGCGACCGCTACAGTCGCAGGTTCGAATCCTGCCTCGGGCATGGATGTATGTGATTCAGAAGGATGCAGGTTGCAGTAGGTACTGGGAGATGAAGTAGCTTGCACAGGATAGAGTAGCATGGAGAGCTGCATCAAAACAGTCTCTGGACTGAAGACCACAACAACGACAACCGACGGGATTAAGAATTTCTATTTTGTCGTATTCCGATTACAGACGTTTTAGATTACTAAATACTGGTTGACTGTGTAGTACTGTGTGAGCATACTAAACTGATAACCATTGTACTGTTTACTGACGTAAAATTTGCGTTTCTTTGGACAGCATGTCGTTTATACCATACTACAGGGAGAGAGAGAATATGCTATGTGGGTAAGCAGTATTCGCTAAGTGGAAGTATATGATTTCACATCAGGTACTGTGTGTTAGGGCGAACTTGATAACAGCAGGTGTATCAGCAATTTGACAATACAGCACAAGTTTTTGCGAAGAATGTGTTTTATTTAGTAACTTTAGTCAGATCGTATAGAATGAATCCTCTCTTAAGGCATGTGAGAAAACAAATTATGCTGCCTGGTCAGCTTCATGTCTATCTACACTGCGCAAATCACTTTACCATGTGTGACTGAGGTGATAGTTGTTCTAAGGAGCTCACTAAGGTAAGCGAGTAAGTATGACCCACACCACCACGTGGATACCAAGGAAACAAAATACTATAGTCTAATTAAAATTACTTTATATTAGACACTTCACCTATTACTGTATTCCTCCAATGAGAGTGCTCAACGTCACGCCCGAACAGTTCGCAGTTGCCAAACTGTCATAACAAATGATGGTTCATAGCTTTTGTTATTGATACGTCTGTATCCCGACTCCTGGTCTGCCTCTTTGATTTCGCTTTTCATCAGACATGATAAGCACTCAAAATGGTTCAAATGGCTCTGAGCACTATGGGACTTAACTACTGTGGTCATCAGTCCTCTAGAACTTAGAACTGCTTAAACCTAACTAACCTAAGGACATCACACACATCCATGCCCGAAGCAGGATTCGAACCTGCGACAACAGCAGTCGCGCGGTTCCGGACTGCGCGCCTAGAACCGCTAGACCACCGCGGCCGGCGATAAGCACTCCATAAAGAACACACACAAAACAGTGGTACCCTAATACGCACGTTTTGCACACAGCAGTAGCTAAACACTGCTAGATCCTTTTGTACCACATGCGATCCGGCGCCACATATTCAGTTATTATCGTCACGGAGATTGACCTTCAGTAAATGTATGTGGTGTCTGTTCTTTCAGACATGTCCGAAAGAACAGACATCGTTTTGATCTTGGAGCCACTAAGAAATAAGACAGAAGGGAATTAATGACATTAACAGGCAGTGGGCTTAGTAGGCAGACGCGAAGACCACTGTGCCATCTTCTTCTTCTTCTTTTTAATAACAGGAATTTATTGAGCAGGGGACATGTACAGTTAATTTATACTGAAAGAATGATCAAAAGTATGAGTATGACACAGTTTAAATGTAGGATATTAGAATTAATTAGAAAATTCTCAACAAAAGTATCTGAATATTCTTGCGAACAGGAAATACATTTTACAAAAAGGTAGCTGTAACGGTCACTGGTGGAGACACAGTGGTCAGGGATCGAATTCCAAGGCCTGCCCAGAGTGCCTCCCCCTCCACTGTCACTGCTTTGTTAGCCCACATAGTGTCATACGTTTTCTTTGGTGTTGTGTAGGTTTCCAAGTATAATACCATTAGTTTGAAAGAAAGGAACACTGAGGAAAAGTAGAGATGAGAAAAACAAAAGCACAACGATCCAGCAGCAGCTGCTCGAAGGATCCAATGCCCTGTCTTTGAAAAGTAAGATTCAGCATGTTAGCCAAGAGTTCTCGACATCGGGGCAGTTGCAAGCAGGACCAGTAAGCCTTAGACATAAACTGGTGAAAAGCCGAATGGTTATCGTTACCTTCACCAGCAACGTCAAAATATATAAAATGACTAACCAGCCAGATTAGTGTATAAATCTTTGTCCCCGGAAGAAATTGCTTCCTGATCCAGGACCAGCGCCATATGACCACGAAAAGGAAACGAGTGCTGCAGCGTGTCTAAGATGCACACCTACTGGCTTTATCTGTGTGACTAATCAATATAATAGAGACGCTAGTTGGTGAAAATCAAATTGTTGAACACCCTGTACACAGGAGGAGGCCGCTGCCATTGATAGAACCAGGTGGCTGATGTCCCACACAATTTTCCAGGAAATATGCGGTGATAATTGTGCAGTGGGATTGGGGCAGGGAATCCCTTCCCAGCAGGTCAACAAAAACTTGGTCGTAAGGACTGGCTGCTGCAACAGTCAGCCCCTAAACAGCTCACAACTAGGAAGGAGGCTCTACTATATCTGAGCTCAAAGTGCAGTCGACCAATATCAACAGTGGGCTCAAGATTCGCTGGACGCACTAAGGTGACAGCCGAGATGCTAGGGTGTGTTAGTCCTGAGTACTTGTCAAAATGGTGTGCCGAACGATCAAGACAGACTCCTTCCTCTTTGTGTCAGAAAGGCCCAATCTGCTGAGGTAACGTGGCTTCGGCACAATCCCATTGCAACCTGAAGATATGACTCTTCCATAAATAGCGACCAGACTGCTGCTTACTTTCTTAGCAATCATAGAGGGAAGCGGGAAAAATTGTGCGATGTTATAGGCCTTGGATACATGTGTATCCAAAATTCGTACCTTGTGAAGAAGGTAAGATAGCGACGTTCATGTTCCAGCAGTGCCCATTGAATCTTATCAGTAACCGATTTCCAATTGTGAGTCGTCATTTGGAGTGGACAACGATCAGTAACAACTCCTAGTGACGTGTGACGATCCATGACAGTGGCCTACATGATTACTGCTCCATCGAAATCTCGTAAATTAGGGAGTTTAATTTTGCCCTAGTTAAGTCACGCTCCTGAAACACGGCAATAATCATCGATGATCGCCTTCAACATGAGCGTATGAGCGAACAGCAGGTTCCTTCCACAAATGAAAGCTGGGACACAACCTTCCGAAGCAGTAGCTCCAGAGATAAGACATACAAAGACAGCGAGAGCAGGCTCGCCGGTGGCACTCCCAGACGGATGGGAATCGGGAGTGTCAGTTGCACATTCACAACTACCGAAGCAGCAATGCTTATCAATATGTTTGATGACGCTTTACAAGCCTCAGCAGTAACCCCGATCATCTCCAAAATTCGAGGCACAAAGTCCTGATTTACGCCGTGGAATGACTGATTAAAATCCAAAAAGGCAAAGGCACATTGGACAGAAGTGAGCTGTGCAGCTCAGCTTCTTTCGAATTCCTAGGCTCTGTCTGTCCTTTGTTGCTCTCTTCTGAGATGTTCTTATTCTGGTGGAGTCACTGGCCTCTCGTTGGCACCTCGATTTCAGCGACGGTGGCCGAGAGAGAACGCGATCGGCAGACAGAGTGATCGATGCAAGAGAGTCGTAGGGAACGGCTCTGGCCGGACTGAAGTGGCAGCGTGAATTGGAACGTGACCGCCAGAACGAACAGGGGAAGACCCGTATTGGTTTTCAGAACGAGTGGCCAACCGGTATTCGCGTTTGGTTGAAGGGGATCATTGTCCACTCTGGCCGTTTCTCCACTACTTAGTGACCTTCATTAACTTCTGTTATTTTGTGGAGTGACTGCAGTACTGTGTTCCCATACACGAATTTTGATTCTAGGTACGAAATCTGACTGATGGCTTAGCTGTTTGCTGTTTTCAATTCCCAAAAGAATGAGACTGGCCTCTTGGTGGCAGTTGTTTCATATTTATCCAATTAATGTGAAGCCCCCACCGTCAGTATTCTATTCTAGATACTTCCTGATAACTTCGGGGTAATGGTTGTGTATCATTAAACCCCCCACGGTTGAACTGTCCAATTGTTGTCCTCTCCGCTGGGTTACTGTTTGGCTGAATCTTCGCATCTTTGTATCTCTTGGGTCTCCGCAACGTATCTTTTGTGTTTTGTTTCGATATGGGTGCATGGCGGTTGCGGACATTGGTTTGTGCAGGTTGCATTTTGAGCCCCTATTAGCCTGGTACTCTCACATTGCCTGTCGTTTCACAAAGCCACTGTGCTATTTCGCACCGGACTTACATTCTTCTCAGGAGTGTGCTTGTTAGAACAACTTCTCAAAAAATGATATGAAACCGACAGTTAACACACGTTTTAAAGTGTTCTAGTTATGCCGGCATGAGGTCCACGCCTTGCAGGTTTAACGGGCTGGAAGGATACCCATACCTGCCACAACTGAGGGACGCTGGCTCTGTCAACGACTCCCCGAATCAAGAGTTACTGTACGTGAAGCAGTTGTAAATCATTGGAACCTCGGCTTTAAGGCACACTTTGGGGGGGAGGGGGGGTCTCTCAAATGGTAGTTTTTTCTTAAATGGTTAATACTTTCAGAATTTTGCTGTTGTTTGTTTAATTGAAGGAAATTGAAATATTTTATTGAGTATGGTGCAATCATTCAGCGTTTACTATTTTAAAGCAACTATGCATAAGTGGAAACTTGGCTTGAAACTACATTTAAGGGATGTCTCTTGAACGGTTGTTTTTCTTAATGGTTAATACCTTTGTTTTAAAAAAAAGAGTTCCAGTTGCTTGTTTGACCGAGAGAAAAATGTAAGAGTTTGATGTTTTGGACTTATTGGGAGTTTAATTGTTAAAGAATCTGCTTAGTCAAGTTGAAAGTAAATTTTTTGGGAGTCTCTTAATTTTTTTAAGTGGTTGACACTGGTTTTAAGAACTGGGCAATTGTAAACATTTCTCAAGCGCTTGAGTAAGCCTGTAATTTACACAACGTGTTTTTTATTTAAATTCTTTAAACTTTGGTATTATATTTCTCAAGACACCGTAAATGTTTACTTTTGAAAAATTTTGTTTCTTGTTTAAATGAAGTTTGTAAAGTAAATGATGAAAGACGTTTGCCATGAATACTGCCACTTTCTCTTGGTCTTGTTTCTAAAACTATTGATACGTTTTGATTGGCCCTGTCAAGAAGTAACGGTGGCAACCGAGACCACATCATGCTATTCGGACAGACGTATGAATAGAACTACCAGAGACACAACTATGATGCTCGCTGACAACAGCTGCCAGCAAGGCAGATATATAGCGATTTACCGCCCTTGCCAATGTATTGTGATCAAAATTCAGTAACGTGAGAGGATCAACAATATTACGACCAGGATGTTTAGGTATCAATACAATTTTCTCCACTTTGAATGGAGTGAGCGCAATTGCTACCCTGATCACCTCGTTCAACATGGACGTAAATTTGACGTCCAATAGGGACCAAAACTGCACATAAAATTCTTTATGGAGTCCATCCGTACCGGGCGATTTGTGAGAAGGAGAAGTAATAATAAGATCGTGTACATGAACTGTGTGAAAGGTGGGCAAGAATTTGGTGTTCTGCTCAGGCGTGAGTGACGTACCTAGGGTCTCAATAGCCGGAACGAAGGGGAAGTCGCTAGGTGTATCCACGTCGTAAAGATCCATATAGTACTGATGTAAGGCATGAAATACGTCCGCTTGCTATGTAGCTGACGGCTGTCACCTGCTGTAAGAGAAGTAATACAAACAACGCCGACACCGAGTCTGAGGTCGAAGCAAATCGTATCCATAATTCTCCCACCATCCGGAGCTTCAGCTGCAACAACTTTGCTTCTATACAGACATCAAAGAAAGTTTTGCATAACCTCGATTACGAGATTTCCGGAGATCAACATAAACATCATTTCCGCTCTTGTTATTGCTCATGAAAACCACAAATTGCATATTGTACAACCATACAGCGAGGTGGTGGTCCAGACTTGCTGTACACAGTGGTACCTCTAATACCCAGTAGCACGTCCTTTTGCACTGATGCATGGCTGTATTCGTCGTGGCATGCTGTAAACAAGTTCATCACAGCACTGTTGGTCCAGATTGTCCCACTCCTGAACGGCGATACAGCGTAGATCGCCCAAAGTGGTTGGTGAGTCACGTCGTCCATAAAAAGCCCTTTCCAATCTATCCAAGGCATGTTCGATAGGCTTCATGTCTGGAGAACATGCTGGCTACTATAGTCGAGCGATGTTGTTATGGTGAAGGGAATCATTCACACGATGTGCACGATGGGGGCGCGAATTGTCGTCCATTAAGACTAATGCATCGCAAATATGCTGTCGATATGGTTGCACTATCGGTCGGAGGATGGCATTCACGTATCGTGCAGACATTACCGCGCCTTCCATGACCTCCAGCGGCGTACGTCGGCGCCACATAATGCCACCTCAAAAGAGCAGGGAACTTCCAACTTGCTGCACGCGCTGAACGGTGTGTCTATGGCGTTGAGTCCGACCAGGTTTCCTCCAAACATGTCTCCGACGATTGTCTGGTTGAAGGCATATGCGACACTCATCGATGAAGAGAGCGTGATGCCAATCCTGAGCGGTCCATTCCGCATGTTGTTGGTCCCATCTATGCAGCGCTGCATAGTGTCGTGGTTGCAAATTTGGACCTCGCCATGGACGTCGGGGAGTGAAGTTGACGCATCATGCACCCAATTGCGCATAGTTTGAGTCGTAACCCGACGTCCCGTGGCTGCACGAAAAGCGTTATTCAACAAGGTGGCGTTGCTTTCAGCATTCCTCCATCCGTAGGTGGTAGGTGGCGGTCATCCACTGCACTAGTAGCCCTTGGGCGGCCTGAGCAAGACATGTCGAGGACAGTTCCTGTCTCTCTGTATCTCCTCCATGTCCGAACAACATCGCTTTGTTTCACTCCGTGACGCCTGGACACCTCCCTAGTTGAGAGCCCTTTCTGGCACAAAGAAACAATGGAGACGCGATCGAACCGTGGTATTGACCGTCTAGGCATGGATGAACTACAGACAAGACGTGTACCTCCTTCCTGGTGGAATGACTAACTGATCGGCTGTCGGACCCCCTCCGTCTAATAGGCGCTGCTCAATCATGGTTGTTTACATTTTTGGGTGGGTTTAGTGACATTTCTGAACAGTCTAAGAACTGTGTCAGTGATACAATATCCACAGTCAACGTCTCTCTTCAGGAGTTCTGGTAACTGGGGTGATGCAAAAACTTGTTTGAAGTGTGTGCATCTTACATCTGCAATAAGCAGGGGGTCGCGATTCGCATCGTCATACAAGTCGCGCAAGAGAGAATAATAAAATTCATAGGTTGTCTAAAAATTCGCCGCCCTAGTAACACAAAGTTTGAGGGAGCTTCGGTTTAGTACCTGCCAGCGGATCGAAGACTACGCTCCCACACATTGTGTGTCACAGCATCGAGAGAAGGACCTGCCAAGTGAGCGACATTTAAGATCGATGGGCAACGGATGAGTTTCACAGGTTGTCGACCAAGTTAGAGAGTTATAGCCAAAGCATAGTGATCAGAAAAGCTAGCAGGTACAACGTCAGCTGCGAGAATGCGATCGCGCATCCAGTCCGATGAACACAATCGATCGATCCTGCTACTAGAAGTCGTAGTAAAATGCGTAAATTTAACCGACGTCGGATATTTAAATCTCAGTTAAATCTCGACGATAATTAAAATGGGGGGACTAGTGAACAAGACTCAGAACACAGTTATAATCACCACACAACAACACACCCCGAGGACTCCTGCGTAAAAGATACACTCGAAAGTTCCACTGCAAGGCCAGAACCAAACGGAGCACATGAGACAACCAAGATGAGGTCAAAAAGTCTACAGTATATTCCTCAACTAGGTTCAAGAACCTCTGTCTCATCAAGGGAATGCCTTCTCGAAAGGACAAGTCAGTTCCCGTCGAAAATTCCGGTGCCACATTACAGAGTGTGCGAAAGCCAAGAAGAGAGAAAATTGTAAATAAAACTTTTTGCTCTAACACTATATCTGCACAGTAGTCATATATAAGCGAAGGGAAGCGAAGCTAGTGCAGCTCTGAAACTACTCTGTTAACTTTTAGAGTGACAACTGCATTCTCCTGAGCCATGAGTCTAAGGGAAAAGCACAGAAAAGGACAGAGCATATATAAAACATTCTCGGTTTTCTTGCAGTGTCACTTCGGGACAAAATCTCAAGCTTTCGACGGTAACCTCCAACGTCATCGTCAGGAGCAACAGAATGTCTTCACTACTGCTGTGGTGGCCTCTATATAGCCCGTGGACGGCTTCTGATTGGTCGGCTTGTGACTGGTCGGCGATTACGTACTGCTGTCGCAGACGGTATCAGTGTGTGCGCCGGTGGCGCCACCGCTTCCGTGGGAGCGGAAACTCTGAAAGTAATGTCACTGCTGCTTTTCTATATGGAGCGCTCGTTTCCATGCACAGCTCAGATAGTATCCGCTATTACGGTTAAAGTTCTTCTCGCTCATTCTTATTTCTAGAGCCTCATTAATAACAAAATCCCAGTATTTGGAGGTATTGGAAAATGTTGTGGATTGGCAAGACAGCCAACCCACTATGAGAGGAAGCCGAAAGGCACCCGTTTTAGCTCACGCAGGCTGGCGTGAGGTCTGGAACAGGTCAAGGAAATGAGACTAACAAAAAACGTACGTAGCTGATGGAATACTTAACTTTGATCCATAATTGGTGAACATCGCTCTTGACGGTACATGTTTTACAGCATCAATAGTAACTGGTAATGGCGCCTTGCTAGGTCGTAGCAAATGACGTAGCTGAAGGCACGCTCTCTCCCTTGTATGCAGCGATCTGACGCCCACGACTCTATGGAAGAATCTCCGTAGCTTGGGGTTCGGAAAGGCAAAATCGGAAACTACTTTTCATGTGTCAGCTAACGAATTAAATGAATTCTTCTCTGCACCTCTGAATACCAGCACAGCTGATAATTACCGTCCACAAGAATCCCCAAACAGGATAACTAACAACGATACTTTCCATCTAAAATATGTAACAACAAATACGGCAAGAAAAGCAGTAATGAGAATCTCTTCTGATGCAATAGGCAACGACAGTATCGGTATAACCATGATTAAGAATGTTGCCGATATCTTAGTACCTGTCTTAATTGACATATTTAATTTTTCCCTCGTGAACGGAATATATCCCACTGCATGGAAAAGAAGCCTAATTCGACCCATCCCTAAGATCGAAAACCCGCAACTGCCTAGTGATTACCGACCAATTAGCATACTGTCTGCTGTTTCCAAAGCACTTGAATATATTATTCATGACCAAATCACTGAACACTTGCATGAATTAAGCCTATATGACAAATTTCAATCCGGTTTCCGTAAACATCACAGCACAAACACTGCTCTAATTAAAGTAACTGATGACCTGAAATATGCCATCGACAATCGAAAGGGAACAATATTGACGCTACTGGACTTCAGCAAAGCTTTTGACACTGTTAACTTTGACATATTGCTCAGAAAAATGCAACAGCTTAATTTCTCTGATAGTGCAATGAGATGGTTTGAAAGCTACTTAAAAGACAGACAGCAATGTGTTGTCTGCGTAAATGAAAAATCTTCCTGGAAACATGTTTCCTCGGGAGTGCCACAAGGATCAGTCTTAGGACCACTTTTGTTTTCTTTATATGTCAACGATATTTCGTCGGTTCTGTCCTCCTGTAAATATCATTTCTATGCCGACGACCTCCAGCTCTACCTAAGCGTCAGACCTCAAGATTTAAACACTGCAATCGCTCAGATGAATGATGATCTGTCTTCAGTAGTGATATGGGCGAAAAACCTGGGGCTTAAACTAAATGCAAAAAAGACGCAAGTAATCTTAATAGCCCATCAGAAATTAATAAGTTCAGATTTCCGCGAACGGCTACCTCCTATTCTGCTCGACGGTACTCCAATACCATATCAGAAAACAGTGAAGAACTTGGGTGTAACTTTGGATGAGCATCTCAACTGGGCGGAGAATACAGTCGCAGTGTGCCGAAAGACGTCTGCTTGTCTCTATGCTCTCAAAAAGTTTCGGAACATATTTCCACAGGACTTGAAACGCCAGCTCGTGCAAGCACTCGTTCTACCGAACCTCCACTATTGTGATGTGATTCAACAAGGCATGAGTAGTGAAAACAAAAGACGGCTAGAGCTAACCATGAATGCCTGTGTGCGTTACACCTGCAACATTCGCCGATATGATCATGTTAGTGCTTCATACTCCGAGCTAGGGTGGCTGCGGCCGGACAAATTGCGTGACTACCACACTCTATGTCTACTCCACCGACTCCTCGTCGCGCAAGCACCCCAGTACATTGCTTCAGAGATTAAACACCTGTCATGTCATCATAATCGAAACACGAGGTCACTCTTATTTGGTATCCTAACTGTGCCCACTCACAAAACAAAAACTTTTGCAAACTCCTTCTCAGTTGCCGCTGTCCGCTTCTGGAACAAACTGCCCCTTACCTAGCGCAAAATTCGATCACCTGCTGCTTTTAAGAAGAAGTTGAAGCATTTCCTACTATCATCCTCATAAAGTTCTCCACAAAATTAATGTACAAGGACAATCCCCTCATCTGTCAAATAGCAAAGCTAGCGTCTCCTATCTTGCTCCTGAGATGCCTTCCTCTTCATCTATCTCTATTAGGCACGCAATCTTCTTTTCCTTTATATTTCCTTAATTATGTTTCATCATGTCTCTATTCTTCTCCTCCCTTCACCATGAGTCTCCCTCATACTCCCTGCTGCCAGCACTCCTATCTAAAATCTGTTTCTTCAATAATGTCTAATTATAACAGTACTTGTGACCTAAGAATATAAACTCTATATGTATGTATTTTTCCAGGTGTACCTTTCAAATTGTTTATTTCACTTTTTGTACTAGATGTAGTTTAACATGCCTACTAAAGCATATGAATGTAAAATAAGTAGAATGCCTGGTTAGATGTAAGAGAGGGCCTGATGGCCCTAATCTTGCCAGGTTAAATAAATCAATAAATAAAATAAAATAAAATAAATAAACTATCGTCTCGGCAAATGAGAGCGTAATTTGTCAGTGAACCATCGCTAGCAAAGTCAGCTGTACAACTGGGGCGAGTGCTAGGAAGTCTCTCTAGACCTGCCGTGTGGCGGCGCTCGGTCTGCAATCACTGATAGTGGCGACACGCGGGTCCGACGTATACTAACGGACCGCGGCCGATTTAAAGGCTACCACCTAGAAAGTGTGGTGTTGGCGGTGACACCACAGAAAGAATTTCTGTTTCATCAAACAGTATTTTATGTTTGTTCGTGAGGCTGTGCTCCGCAATTGTCGATTTCTCCAGTTCTCTATTTTTAATATGCCGTTGGTGTTCTGCACAGCGTTCGGAAACGGTACGAATGTCTGACCTATATAATTGCTTCCACAGTCACAGGGGATATTATAAACTCCAGGGACCCTGGGGCCCAGAGTGTCCTTAACAGGGCGCATCATCTCGTTAAGTTTCTTAGGGGGACGAAAAATCGGTCTTATACCCCATTTACCCTGGACTCTTTCAATTTTTTTGGATACAACGCCACAAAAAGGAAGAAACGCAGTCGGTGTTTCATCCTGTGAGTGTGCAGCATTTTCGCGTTTCCTTTTCTTGGAGAACGCTGCCTTTATTTCGCGTGCACCACAGTCATTCTTTCGGAACACGTACTTCAGATGGTTAATTTCTGACTTCATGTGTTCATCGTCAGAAACAGTTTTTGCTCTATATAGTAGCGTGTTCAAAACGGCTTTCTTCTGAACAGGATGACGGAAACTCTGTGCATTAAGGAATAAATCGGTATGCGTCGGCTTGCGGTAGACGGACTGGCCAAGACGCCCGTCTGCCTGTCGTTGTACTAATTATACCGAATTGGCGCAGCAAGAAAACCGAGATTATTTTGCATATCAGTCCCGTCGCCAATGAGTTCGTTCTCATACGACAACAGAGCAGATTGATTATTCCACCAAATGCAGGCACAGTCCATCGCGAAGGCCAATAACTAATCGGAGAGCGGGGGCCCAGTACCGACCCCAAATGAATCTTTACCGGTGGTTGCTTTTTGCGCCGCTGTACGTTCCGGCTGTACACGTTGTTTGGCTGGCTGTGAGGCGTAATGGCCTCTGCAGTAGATGGTGTAGGCGACTGTCCAGGGTCCGAGGCCTGCCCTACAGAAGGGTCAAGCTGTAAGACATGCCGACTCTAATGGAGGGCAATCAGAGTGAATCTCAGAGACAGCGAGAGGTAACTCTGGCATGACAGCTTCCGCAACGGGAGTCACAATATGCTGCAAATCACGATCGTCATCGCCGAGAGCAGGCAGAGGAAAGGGAGGGCATTGCTGTACTATCGGCTGGACCTCTGTTGGAGTCTGTGAAGGAGACGATTCTGGCATACACTCAGTGTGGGGCGGTGCCATGGGAGCCACCCCTACAACAGCAAGAGTACCTGACACTATCTTCCCGATCTCCACCTTAACAGGGACAAATAGAATCACACTACTGGCAAGAGTGACAGACAAACATGGCTCAGGGGACGGTGGGACTGGGGAAGGCACAACCAATTCATCTTATTATTAATCGCGGGCGCCGCTGTCCAAGCAGTAGTAGGAACGTGGTCAGGCTTTGTTTGCAACGACAGAAAATCACCCGCAATGATAGTGGGAACTCGGATGATCTCTCGGAACGAGGGAAGACGTAGCCCCAAGTTCGTTACTGGAGAGGACAACGTCAGCAACTGTTACCTTACAGCGCTGTTCTAAGGAAGCACGTAAAACAAAAACTGTCCACAGGTAGTTCGAAGGTGGCCACTTCCGTCTCACAGAAAACAGGTCCCCACCTGTGCGCTGTATGTAACATGGATACGATAACCACAGACTTAAAAATGAAGCGCAATGTTCTTTTCGATTTGCAGTTCAACGGAACGTATGCCGCTATAACACTGCAGCTCGTGTTGACTTGGCCAACGTTCACGGTGAATGTCTCCCACCTCACCATACTGCGCCAAAACTTCCTTAAGATATATATCCTCTACCTCCAGAGGAAGATTGAATATTCCAATGTTCGTATATTGCAAGCAGCAGCATGTTGATGGAACCATCTTGATGTCGAAAGGGAACCTGAGTACATTCTTGAACAGGAATTTGTCTACTTATAGAGGATTTATGGATTTTCCAACAACACATAATTCTTAGTATTAAAATAGGCTGCATGCACTTGTTGAGAAATAACATGAAAAATATCAACTAACCAGTCATGTATTTCTAAAGAACCGGACTACACGTTACGTGTCGACTTTTTCAAACGAAAATTTCGCAGTACTTTTACGTGGAACACTCTTGGACGCTGTAAGAAACAAACAGGAGTGGACTAGGAAGCTGTCAGACACTCACCGAACGAAGGAGAGAACGAGACAATGACGAAGTCACACACACAAAGACACAAACAGCATTGAAGTGATAAACTTCCAAACTCTTGCGATGCTGCGGCGGAGCGAATACTTGAACAACGACTTGCTCGCTCTGCGCACAAGGCACAACTGCGCCGTCCTGGCACAGAAGTCATCGTACCTGCACGGACTACCCTAGGACGTCTCTCGTCAGGCCCAAATTCTCAGCTGATCCACATACTACTGATGTACTGTCCTTTTAACCATTATCCTCGTAATTAGCGGCATTTCGGCGACTCCCGTAAGAGTGCGAGAGTGTTGTGCATCTGCGCTCAGGTGATCATTGGCCGTCCTTGCCTTAATTATATCTGCAAAGGCTGTAGGGCATGTGCGAAAGAACAGGCACCCCGTATATAATTACTGCGACGACGGCATACATTTTCATCTTTCCCCATTGATTTAAATCCGTGCCCACTGGCAGCCACCGTTGGTAATTACTTTGTGTCTTACAGCAGATGTGCTTCACACGAAGTTGCATGAGACCGAACTTCCTGAAGGCAATAAATAATCGCTGCGACTGGTCCTGTATGGAAATTAATGTAACATCACAACGCTATCTGGTGTCATACTGAACTGGTTAAATTACAATCCTCATGTGCAGAACGTCCTCGGTCGTATTTAGTCAGGTATACGATTTCTTTTATTTGCAAATCGGTATCAAATCGACTTTTATTACTATTATTTACAATTAACTGTTTTAAATGTAATATTTTATTCTTAATCTTTTGTAGGACCATTTTCATTGTCGGGTTGGCTTCTTCATTTGCTCCTATTTTTTCTTCCTGTCATTATTTTTCGTTTGGAATTTTCGTGTTTCGCATATAACGTGTAACGTAGTGCAAACCAGGACTACTCAACGATTGATATCGCTTCATCTCCTACAGGCACTGTGAGGGCAGTTGCTAAAACCCATGAGAGCAAGTTCTTACTGTTCGCATTAGTGCTGAAATTGAAATTTTTACGTCAGGTGTTTGCTCGTAGAGATCTGCTTCAAACAACTGCGATGAATATAGGTCTGCCGCAGGTTGTTGACCATTGTCTCCTCGGATACATTGCACGTCACGAGGTTGGGGTTAGGTTAGGGCACGAGTGTAAATTGATGGCCACTAAAGGCGGCATCTGCTGCAGTTCAGTCGTTGCTCACTTAAAATCACCAGCGGGCCGAGATTCTCGCGCTCCTGCCACTCCTGATGAGAACCGCTTCCTACATTGCTCCGAGGTACATGAAGAGCTCTTCAAAAAAATGGTTCAAATGGCTCTGAGCACTATGGGACTTAACATCTGTGGTCATCAGTCCCCTAGAACTTAGAACTACTTAAACCTAACTAACCTAAGGACATCACACACATCCATGCCCGAGGCAGGATTCGAACCTGCGACCGTAGCAGTCGCGCGGTTCCGGACTGAGCGCCTAGAACCGCTAGACCACCGCGGCCGGCAAAAGCACTTCACATCAATCAATCATCCAGACTGTTGCCCCTACAACTACTCAAAAGGCTGCTGCCCCTCTTCAGGACCACACGTTTGTCTGGCCTCTCAACATATACCCCTACTTTGTGGTACGGCAATCTGTATCGCTGAGGCACATGAGCCTCCCCACCAATGGCAAGGTCCATGGTTCATGACGGGACAGATCATAAAACATGTTAATTTTAGGAAAAATTATTCTTATTCTAATATTTTTCACACCTGTGTTTATGTTAAGGAGACCCTGTGGAGTCTGACAGTATGTATACCCGCTATTGTTGTACTGCCTAAGAGGATGCGCAGACCTTGTAACTGTTGGTCACTGTGATACTGTCTTGGTTTACCGCAAGTCAGTAAGTGTACGGACTAACAAGTGTTTTTGCACAGGGAACACCGCAGTGCTGCTTGTGCTGGAACATTCTTTTGGAGGGCCCTCTGTGTGACGACTCCATTCAAATCGATGGGTGGAGAGTTCTTTGCTGAATCAGTAACAACTAGCGAAGGGGAAATTAGAATTCCCGCGGCTGAATACCGTTGTCGGAAATGGTGGGATCAGTCATCACACATTTACGTGGATACACTACATAAAACCCACGTCCGGCCATCCTGATTTAGGTTTTCGAGATTTTCCTAAATCGCTTCAGGCAAATGAAGGGATGTTTCCTTTGGAAGGGCACTGCCGACTTTCTTCCCCAACCTTCAATAATCCGATGGGACCGATGACCTTTCTGTTTGGTCCCCTCACCCAAATCAGGTAACCAACCAACAGTACACATGACGTTGCCCTCGGAGTGTCCAGCGTTACCGTCGATACGAGGTGCATTTGGGGATACAATGAACAGATGCGAAAATGGACTGGATAGGTTTATGGTCCCAAAAGGTCATTCATGGAGACCTTGGACTCCGAAAGCGAAGGAAACAATTTTTCTATTAGCGAGGAATTCTTCGGTATTTGAGACAAGGATTTTTGAAAATAAGAGGTTTTCAGCTCGTCTGACACATCAGATGTACAGCAGGAAAGCAACACACATAAATGGTAGGGAGATGTATTCATTATAAGACTGGGAAGGTGTCATTGTGTGGTATGAGTAAGGTGTGAGGCGCACAATAGTAAACTTTTTAGAGAGTGGAATGCGTCTCACAGCAAGGTGACCAGACAATTGACATATAAATTTTGATTAGTTCGTTTAGTAGTCGGACTCTTTCTGCAGTACTTGGGAACAAATGCTAATAGTAACCACGTTGTCCATCATTTTTTGGTCATCAGATTTCTATCTGATCTGATGTGTCCCGTCACAGTTTCGTCTACTATGCAAATGCTTCATCTCACGACAGCACTTACACGCCAATTCGTAAACTGTTTTAACAATATGGTCTGTAACTCTTTAACGTTACAGCTTCAGGAATCTTTCTATGGCCAGTAGGTGTGACTCTCTTGATCGCATACACTGCTCTGGCAGGAGTGGCTCACATACTCAACCTCCGCTTGAATAAAAAATTAAAAAGTAAAAAGGAACATACTTCTGCAATTTGAGCCGACTCCATTCAGTGGCTTAAGGCTAAGTCTTTGACTACTGACCAAAACCTCCTGGGTTCGTGTGCGTTCCCAACTAATGCTCGGATTTGGAACAAAATTTATCACAAATGGCGGTCGATATCTTAGTCACACGGTTTCTCCCAATTCCCATAAGGGCAGAGGAATCAACAAATCAGCAATTATCAGCTGCATGAGGATGAAGAAGGCAACGGAAACAACAGCATGAAAGGTCAATAACGTGAATTCATAGGGAATGTGGCCCTGTATTAGAAAAAGAGTCCTGAAGTTCGCTCTATTAGCAAAAGATACTGGAGTAGTAACACCCTAGTATCTTCAAGATGTGTTGCCCAATGAGATACGTCTATAACAAAAAGATTAACGACTCAACGAATATATGACATTTTACGAATCGAAGAGTGGACTGGGGGAATTTGAAATGTTATAGGGATGCAAAAGAAATTTGAAACGGGAGACGTAAAAGTTCAGTACGCAGAAGTGACTATGGCAGAGGAAAGAAATCTCAGAGATTAAACAGGTGGTCTTCTTAGTTGGTAACACTGACAATAATGTCAGCAAGGTAGTTTGAACAATATGGTATGCTCGGAAAGAACTATGAAAAATAAGAACTATATTTCAGACTCTGGAAGATACTAAAGAAATTGTCACGAAGAGCTGCATAAATTCATTAGGTTTCTCGGCCCGTCAACTTTAGGACAACTTTAGGACATCAGAAATAAAGTTCAAACTGAACTAGACTGAAGAAGGAAATAAGCACCGTTTGCTTAACCCATTGTCTCAGCATTTGCCTCGAGTGATTCAGGGAATCTGGAAAGGAGGATCTGGACTCCACACTGGTTCGTCGATATGAAAACTGCACTACTTCACTTGCTTGGTGCTGCAAAATGTTGCGACAGAGGTTTCGCATTCATAGCTTAGGAATTCATCGGCCCATTCCCTTCCTCCTTACTGTTACTTGAGTTAGAACAGTGGAGCACACGGGGACGACACACGTGGAAAACACTTGAGGGAAGTTTACAAAAGTGGACATTGTTGGTGCTGGTGAAAGTCCGGACACTGTGGAGGCAGATAAGTGGCCGGACAGGGCGGTGTAGCAGGCCAATGTGGTGCGGGTTGCAGCCCGGCCAGGGGCGAGCCACTCCGTTCTGCTGCGAGCGCCGAGTCCTGAATTATTTAGCGAGGCGGAGGCGAGGCGAGGTAGGCGGCCAGCCGTGGCGTGGAGTCCCCAGAGAGAGCGCGTGGGCGGCCACCTGCCCACGGCGAGCGGAGGGGCACAGCGAGCAAAAGCCGCAGCCTGTCTGGTCCCGGCCAGGCAGGAATGTCAAAAGTCAATGCGCGCCACCGGCCGGAAAACGCTCCGCCGTCTTCCCAGTCACCTGTAATCAATAGCGACACACACACACACACACACACATACACACGCACAAACGGTAGACGGAAAGCGATAGCTCCTCTGTGGCACAGGTGTGCTCGAGGCATTGCTTGGAGACCGTAAAGGCAACGAATTACAACGCCGTCTGCATATTGAGTAAACACAGTCTACGATATTCCTTCCAGTATTTTATTTCACAATTTACAAAACCACACCCAAATACAACTCGGTTTATACATATCTGCGTACATTGGAACACGTTCCCACCTGTTTTCAGTAAGGAAAATGTGGGAGTACGCCTGTACCACTCATTATACTTGTCCTGTTTGGGAACCGAGTTTCCTTTCTAGCTCCTGTGTGTTGTCTACGGTTTTCCTTTCCGCTCTGGTCGCACTTCTACCTTTTCCACTGTGTCAGTTTGAAGATTTTATATTTGTCGAAAAAATCAGAAAGCAGTTTTACAAATCAAATTTTCTCTCTTTATTAGCGAGCATAAAAAATAGGGGAGTGTAAGCAGCCTAGTACTGTAGTCATACGATTCATAGTACATGTACAAATATGTATGAACGACACCTTTGTTTATCTACTGTGGAATCACACAATGACTACAGTCGCATGCTGCGTACACCTGCTTACTTTTGACGCTTGGTAGTAATGCGACATTTCTAACCTTATGAACAGGGACACAAGGTGCCTGAAATGGGTACAGAAATAAAATTTCTTTTGTGCAACTGGTTGCCGATATTTTTAACAAATACACTTGGAGTTACTGAAGAGAGATACAGTGCAGTGTTTATGAATTAGTTATGCAAAAGCGCCTGTTAATAAGAGAAGAATAAATAACTTACAGATATGTTCGATACAGCAGTGATTGCAGTGTATCTTCAAGTTTTATTCATACGTAATACTGTTAGTTCCAAGCTTTCACGCTAGGTGGGATGCGCGAATGAGTTATTCCAACAGTCAACATGGAGTCATATAATGGTGCAGAACGTATGCAGTGTTGTTTATGGTTTTGCGAATCCAAATCCGCTACCAAAGTTCAGAGACAATGCAGGTCTAAGTATCACAAGCCACCGTCTTAAAGACAAACTGTTATTCAAAATGGTTCAAATGGCTCTGAGCACTATGGGACTTAACAGCTATGGTCATCAGTCCCCTAGAACTTAGAACCACTTAAACCTAACCAACCTAAGGGCATCACACAACACCCAGTCCAAACTGTTATTAACTGGTACTATCGTTTCACCGAAACTGGCTCTGTATCATATAGGACGCCGCGTCAGGATCAGCCAGAAATCTGTGACGCAGCAGTTGAACAAGTTCGTTAGTCTTGTAGCTGTAGTCCGGATAAATCGACCAGACGGACCAGCTTAGAATTGAGAATTCCTAGTGTTACGGTTTGGAAAGTATTACGCAAACACCTACCATTCAAGGCGTAAAAATTGGAAATCTTGCAAGTTTTAAGAGAAGATGACAAAGAAAAAGCGAGCTGAGTTTCATGTAGAAATGGTAAAAAAAAATGAAGACTCAAGATGATTTTCTTAATACAATTGTGTTCATTGACGAAGTCACCTTCCATACGTGCGGTAAAGTGAATCAGCATAATGTTCGGACATGGGATGAGCAGAAACCACATCACGAAATCGAACACGTGCGAGACTCGCTTAATGTTTCCGCTCTAACCCGTAACAAGATTTACTGTCCTTCGTTTTTTGCGCAGTCGACTGTAACTTGCCTATCGTTTCTGTACATTATCTGATGCCTCAATTACGTCGGGATACGGGCAGAAAATTAATTTAGCAGATAGATGGAGTGCCACCACATTATCGTCTTGAAGTTGTTGCGTATCTACTTAGGAATGCGCCTGTTTGGATTGGACGTCATGGAACATATCCTGGTCACCAAGATCACCTCATTTGATCCCATTGGACTTCTGCGTATGGGCTGGCATTAAAAGGGTAGAGTAAAAATTTTTCCCTAGCCGTGCAGTGGGAACGACTGTCATCCTGTCGAGCCATTCTGACAAAGAAACAGTGTCATGAAAAAAAAAAATACCTTTTACTTTTCTGACAGTAGATTCAAATTATACACAAATTAACATGTCATTTGACATATCACGAAGACCGATCCGATTAATATTCAGAAAGAGGATAAAGTTACTCGTCAATTAAACGAAACCAAACTAATTTTTCCCTAGTAGTCAGATATCACAGTAGACGGTTTTCTCGTGTGGACGGAATAGTTTTCCGAGCGTTGATTTAAATATTCCTAACAATAAGCAGTATGGTGAACAGCCACAAAGATTGAGAGAGCCATTATTTTTAATTGGAGACCACGGCTTCTTCGTGGTGGAGGGACAGAATTCTGTCAGTCCCCTTTTCACCTGCTACCGCCACCCCAGGGAACACAACTTTGGATCCTGAGACTAGGCCTTGCGTACCGTATCAAAACTTGATCGTCGCTCTGGTTAGGTTGGCTGCGGGTTCCTCTTTCTTCTGGCGGACGCTTACTGGGTTGCGTTACTCTTGGTAACAAGGGTGACGGGAGAGACCCTCTCGTCAAGTTGCTCGGATTGGTTAGTCGGAGCAGGTCCGTGGAGAACAGTAGCACAGAAGCTGTCGATAACACCGTTCCTCACGGTGCACGAACCCTATGAGCAGTGGGTGCAACCCGTCCACTGCAATGCGTGTCACCTCTGCCCTCTTCCACACCATGCGGCGTACCAAACAAGAGCTCTAGCGCAAGACCCGGCCAGCGCGATTTCCGTCTCTCTCCACCGTGTGGGCCGTCCGCGGTGGCCGAGCGGTTCTAGGCGCTTCAGTTAGGAACCGCGCTGCTGCTACGGTCGTTGGTTCGAATCCTGCCTCGGGCATGGATGTGTGTGATGTCCAGCTTAGTTAGGTTTAAGTAGTTCTAAGTTCTAGGGGACTGATGACCTCAGCTGTTGTTCCATAGTGGTCAGAGCCATTTGAACCATTTCCACGGTGTGGCTTTAAACCCTCGCTTTTCCTCTGTAAGACAACAAGATTTTGCCATCATATATTTGGCATTTTTGTAGACTCATATTTATATTAGATCACTTTTATATGCACAATAGTGTTATTAATCGTTTCATTGGCTGGTACTGGTTAGCCCCACATACTAAGAATTTCTGCATTTCTGCATACCTGGGAGTTAATAAGGGCTGAGCACTGTCAGAAGAGGTAAAGTGGGCCAGTCATTCCTCAGAAGCCGCTAGCGGCTACGGAGGGGCTGGGAAGAGCCTTCTCATGTTCCGCAGGTGTGTACATTTACTGTCCTCAGATAGAGAGAGATCAGAGCTCGATGGTACCAGTGTACGGTTTTAGAAGTGGCCCGGTTTTCGAAGTAGCAGAGTCCTTGTAGTGTAGACAGAATAGGCGGCGAGGTAGCTCGCTGATAGGATGGAAAAAATTCAGGCTAGCATTCCTGGAAAAGAGTGTGTGCAGCGGAAAAAGGCGAAAGGACATCCGTTTAGTGCAAAGGAATGCATGAGGTCACAAACGATGGTAGCGAGCTAACCTCCAAGGAATCATCTCACAGAAAGTGCAGGGGCACGCTTCCCGCCGAAAAGCAGAGACGTGTGTCTGATTGGGGGGGTGCTAAGTAGGTAGGAGGGGAAATGGAACCATCCACCTTCAGCTTATAATAATTTGTATCACAGCTGCAGATTCCGCAACGTATCTGCACTTTCGACGGACAACTCGTATTCACAAAATCTGAAAGGAGTATGAGTTTCAGGTGATTGTTTGGCAGGTTCATGATCCATGTAGTGGGACTTAATGTTTCTGTAATGGCAGCTGTGATTAGACGCCTGAGTGTATACATAAACGCTGCATGTTCAGGAGGGAGCAGAGTATGACATGAGCAAGGGCGTAGCTCCAGGGATCCAGCGAGAGCACTTGCCTGGTGGGAGCGATCGAAGACAGTTCCCTCCGGGGATCTAGCTAGAGACTGCCAGCTGTAGCGAGAGTCACAGTGGATAATCTGACTATCATGTTTTCAGAAGTGTTTTTGACACAGGGAGCGTGTGAAGGCGTTTCTACGAGGCACAGTTGTCATTCTGCTTACTCAAGTGATGATTCTTACGCTCTCTGTGGAGTCTACACACACACTCTGAAGTTCTTTTTAAAGGGAGAATAACTGAGTTAAATGCTAGTGAGAAAACAAGAATCACGACTGGTTTTCTTTCTTGTACTGAGGTAATTTCAGTCCTAGGAATTTGTGAACGGCATACTCCACGCACTGTGAAGGCAGAGAATTGTAGGCGCGCCATATACGTCATGTACACAGTCGGCAACGCCAGTGTGCAGATCGTCGGTACAGTACAACTGCTGTATTTACGTCAGTAAGTAATGTGAGCTCTCCAGTTCGGTGAACAGAGAAACATTAAGAGTAAATGTGTTGAGTTCAATTTGCTTGTGCAGTAAGTGTTTTCTGAAAGTACCAGTCAGGGTGAACGTCTTGTGTTTCTCACCGCTAAGCAGTATCTGTGGTATCAACGTGCGATACCACACTTGTTAGGGCTTGCAGTTCTCGACCGCGGTCCGTGTTAGTATCGTTGGACCCACGAGTCGCGACCACCGCCCCTAGAGCCGCTCCGCGCCTTGTATCAAGTATGTAGCGAGCTCTCGTCCACTCTTTCTCGGGGCGTCAATTAGTAAAGTAGCATAGCCTTCAGCTGATAGGAAGCAACCTCTAACAAGGCCTAAGTGAGGCCTCAATAGCTATCTGTTTATAGTTATATGTATGCACCCAAGAAGAATCCTGTACAACCAGTTAAGTACACTCCGTCTTCAGGCCACAAGTGGCCCATCGGGACCATCCAACCGCCGTGTCATCCTCAGTGGGGATGCGGATAGGAGGGGCGTGTGGCCTGCACACCGCTCTCCCGGTCGTTATTATGGTTTTCTTCGACCGGAGCCGCTACTGTTCGGTCAAGTAGCTCCTCAATTGGCATCACGAGGCTGAGTGCACCCCGAAAAACGGCAACAGCGCATGGCGGCTGGATGGTCACCCATCCAAGTGCCAGCCACGTCTGACAGCGCTTAACTTCAGCGATCTCACGGGAACCGGTGTATCCACTGCGGCAAGGCCGTTGCAAGTTATATATATATATATATATATATATATATATATATATATATATATATATATATATATATATATATATATATATATATATATATATATAATTTTTTTACCAACGACTTCTAATCATTTTAGTCGTTGTAGATCCAGACCATGCAGCCAGCACCTTATCGACGTTACTGACAAACCTGCTGTGGTTTATATGTTTCTATTTAGCATTCACCACCAGTCAACATTGGCGATAACTCGTTCGTCGTCATCATAGCAGTATCAGCCAACTCCCGTCCGTCTAATAACGGGAGACGTGGTCTAAATAAAGTCGAACACATATTCTGCTTATCTCACAATTACGTGTAGGGTAGAATCTGGTACAATTTTTTGCACTTAACTTTTTTTGAGAATAAATAATTTACGCTTCATTCTAGTAGCATGTTGACAAGTTTAATGGGGTGGACGTGCTAAACCAAAGTAAAGTAATACGAGAGTATAGTTGCGCATCTACTTCGCAGCAGATGACAGGAGTGAGCGATTGGCAG
Organism: Schistocerca piceifrons; assembly: GCF_021461385.2. Taxonomy (NCBI): domain Eukaryota; kingdom Metazoa; phylum Arthropoda; class Insecta; order Orthoptera; family Acrididae; genus Schistocerca; species Schistocerca piceifrons. Next base: position 109,080,698 of record NC_060138.1, on the reverse strand, counting down.
GGAGAATTTTTAGCGAGTGTTATGACCTGACGAAAAGAGCTGCTTATAGATGGACGAGTAATTTTAGGCTTAACTGGATATCGGGGCCGAATCTACAGGAACATTAAGTATTACAGAGCGCTGGTATTACGGAGCCGTGAATCCGCTTACCGATGATGGAGCGACAAACTTTGGAATTGAATTTTAACGTGTCGCCGTCGGTTCCCGTAAAATAACGCGTTGCGACGGATTACATCAAAGGCCGGAGAAAGTGGCAATCTAGACGTGAATCATAAACTGGCAGCGCGAAACAGAACGAATAAACTGTGAATTCGTTGTGTGGCCCGAAAAGTAAGTGATTTTGTTTGATATACAGGGTGAGTCACGTAAAATTTGTAGCGCAAATATTGCGGAAATGGAAAGTGCTGTTGGTGTGCAGTTTACACAGAATGGATTGACAATCAGGGGCTCGTATCGTTAGCCAGTCAACATATTGTAATAATAGAAAGGGTATTTTTTGTACAAACGTAACTTTGTAATTGGAAAAACGCCTAGTCACATTAAAAAACTAAAAGTAATGTACAGCAGAGTCTCGATTATCCAATCCTCGGTTATCCGACCTTCTGTGTTATCTCACCCTTTCACCGCGCCGGCCGTGCGCAAGCCGACGACAGGTCAGTGGCTAACGTGTTGTTTGTTGATACTCAGTTCATTGTCGCCGTCTGCTACTTCTCACCCCTCAGTGCTAACTTAGATCTGTAGTGGAGTGGACGTGTTGCACTTTGTTTATTGTAAAAATTTGTGGTGATGGCTTCAAAACGGAAAAAGGTGGTCGTTTTAATGGAAGAAAAACTTAAAGCTTTAAAAAGAATTGACAATGGTGAAACTTTATAAAAAGTGGCGCAGGATTATAACGCCGGTAAAACAACAGTTGGAGACTGGAAAAGGAACAACAGTGAAATTGAGAAGTGGTATTCTTAGCGAGCAAACCCCGGCTGTTTTGGAAGATCGGAAAACCATGAAAAAATGTGATTATGAAAAAGTAAGTGAAGCTTTGTTCCTATGGTTTACTCAACACAGAGATGAAGGTGTACCCACGGCGGGACCTATTTTGCAGGAAAAAGCCTTAATGTTTTATAAGGAACTAAACGAAGGTGAACCTGATTTCACAGCTAGTGTAGGCTGGCTCGATTGATGGAAGAAAAGATACTTAATTCGGCAACTTAATGTCTGTGGTGCAAAGCTTTCAGCAAATTTTGAAGCTGTTCAATTGTTTACGAATAAACTTGACAAGGTATTGGACAAGGAAAACTTAACAGGCAATCAAATTTTTAACTGCGACTGGTCTCAATTACAAAATTTTACCGGAAAAAAAACAACATTAGCGTCAAAGGCCGAAAAGGCAGCGCCAAGCTACACACGTAGCAAAGAAAGAGTGACAATTCTTGCATGAAGTAACGCCACAGCAAATTTGAAAATGAAACTGTCTATGATAGGTAAGCTAAAAAAAACCGAGAACATTTGAAAATGTATCTAAAAATGCTTTACCGGTGAGATATTACAACCAAAAAATGCTTGGATGAGCTCAGACATTTTTAAAGAATGATTTTTTAACGAGTTCGTGCCACAAACTGAAAAGTTTTTGAAAGCCAACAACCTGCCCCGCAAAGCACTGTTGTTTATAGACAATGCCACTTGTCATCCTAATGAAGATTCAAAGACCATGTTTTTGCCTCCCAATGTTACATCCTTACGTCAGCCTATGGAGCAAGGGACCTTAGAGAAACTCGCTTTCCTCTTTAATTAATGCTATGGATAATGGAGAAGACATGCTGGAGCAGTTGTGCCGTATTAATTTGAAAGACGTTGCTTATGACTTGGCCCAATCTTAGGAGAGTGTTGGAGGAAATACAATTGCAAAATCCTGGAAAATTTTGCTACAGGAAAATCAAGAAAATTCTCCAAATGATGAAAATCTACAGCAGCAGACCGAACCAGAAAATACTACCCTGCTTTCATTGTAACGAAAGGTTCCGCAATGTGCTGACGCCACAGAAGATGACATAAATGAATGGATTGTCCAAGATGAAGAATTTGAAGTGACAGATGAAGAATTAGTCAACATGGGAAACGAAAAAAGAAGACGAAGAGGCGGATGTAGTGGAGGAAAGTGCGCCCAAGATTTCTCACAACGAAGGACACAAGACCTTATAAACTGCTTTAAAATATGTAGAGAAACTGGAGGAAGCATCGTCTACCGAGGTTTTACTTCTTAAGATACTACGTGATTTAGCGGCAAAAAAAGGCAAACAGCAGGCAAACAAAAGGCAATTACTACCTTCTTCACACAGTAAATGTCTATTCAGTCTAATTTGATTTGTATTGTATTAAATGTTTAACTCATTTGGCTTACTTTGGTTTAATTTTTGTGCTTTTTTGTATTATTTTCCGTGTTATCCGACCTTCCCTCTTAACCGACCCTGCCGCGGCCGGTTTAGCTCTGATAATCGAGACTCTACTGTATTTAGAATGTTAGAGATGTTTGTTACAGAATTCTAGTGCGAGTCATTTACGAGATATTGTATTTTGAAAAGTTTCCACATCAACAGCTGTACAAACCTGTCGTAAACACGCTAAAGACCAACACAAGTGCACACACTAGTTATGTGGATTCTGACCAGTAACGAGACAATTGACCATCACAGGCCGCGTTCAAAATGACCACCAGCAGCGGCAATACACGCCTCCAGTCTCGTATGGAACTACAGCTGCACACGTGTTAGCATTTCAGCCGAGGTGCCCGAGCAGGCTGCATATCATCGGATGTAGTTGGTGTGTCCTTGCAGACAGCGTCTTTCAGCTTCCTCCATAGAAAAATGTCTACAGGTGTCAAATCCGGGGAACGGGCCAGCCCAGGTACAGCTCCTCTACGTCCAATTCAACGACCTGGAAACGATTCGTGAAGATATGCTGTAGTACTTCGTGTACTATGGGCTGGAAAGTCATCGTGTTGGTGACACAGGTTCCTCCTAGTCTACGGAGGAACTTCTACCATCCGTGGAACGTGATCTGCTCGGAAGTTCTGATACTTGTGCGCGTTCAGTATTCCGTCTATGAAAAACGGGCCTACGAGCTGATGGTTCATTATCCCACACCACACGTTTACACTCTATGGACGCTGACGTTCCACCTGACGAAGCCAACGGCGACTGTCAACAGACCAATGGTTACCTGGCCATGATTTGTAAACGTGACTTCATTAGAACATCAAGTCTTAATATCCATGTACAAAAGTTAACACGATTCTCATAACCGTTTTCACGCAGCTCTTTATGGAGAGAGACGCATTGGGTGCGGAACCTATATCCATGTAGAATGCGTAGGGCACGTGCCTAACTCACGTAACTTTCTTGTGTGACTGTGCTGGAGCTTACGTGCGGATCAACTCCAAGAGGAGGAAGAACATTAATTTTTCCCTCTTCTAGCGTCACTTGTTTCATTCTATAAAGTTGTGTAGGTGTTACAGTACCGCTCACACGTAACTAGTTCAAGAGGTGATAAATGTCTGCCCACATGGTTTACGTCTATTGGGATATCTTGCCACACACCGTACAAGAACGAAGTGCATTATTCCTATACTCTCCATACACCATGAGTAAGTCGGCCATTTCTGCGTTGGAAAACCCCTCCGTCCACTCACAACCTACTGGTTGAACTGTCATACACCAACAGACAAGCAAGTCACAGTCGACTCAAGGAATACGCAAGCACACTGTAAGCAAACACGACAACATCGTACCTAGCAACTACGCATGTTAAGGCGCACAAACAAGTGTCGATGTGGAAACTTGTCACAATACGATATGTAAACGACTCGCACTGCAATCCTGCAGAAGACACTACTGACACACTAATTCACCCAAATTTTAGTCTTTTAATGTCACTAGGCATTTTTCCACTTAAAAAAGGGTACGTATGCAGAAAAATATACGTTCTAAGTATTATTCGAATCGGCCGATTTGCTAACAATACGAGACTTTCACTACCAGTCCATTCTGTGAAAACCGCACATCATTAGCACTTTCAGTTTCCGCAATATTTGCGGTGCAAGTTTTAGGTGAGTGTCCCTGTATGAAACCGTAACGACTTGTGTGCTAGTAGAATTTTAGACTGAAGTGTCGATCTGAAATCCCCAGTTATCTAACGAACCACTGGCATACGTTTGACACGATGAAAACATTGACCAATCTTTGCATTAAATTCTGAAATTTTCACAACTGTGACATGGTCGAGAGTAGAATGGGATCCAGAAAGTGCAGCATAAATGTCTTTATTTCCGTCAATTGTCACAAACATGTTAGGTCCACAGACTACTGGTTTTAGTCAGCAATGACCACTTTCAGATCTGCAACAAAACATGGGAAAAACACTGCTTGAAACAATAAAGTAGGCCGCAATGGAAGGTATTACTGATACACATGTGAAAATTATGCAGTTTAAATATGACGAGGTACACCTGTTTCAGAAACATGTTCTAAGGTAATGGAGTCGGTGAGACTATGGCTTTTCATACGGCCTATTATTGCTTTAAGCTCTATAAATTCCAGTAGTTGTATTTGTGGTTTTCCCTTCTTTTACTGTAGATCTGGTTCATAGCTAGCCGATACTGGTGGTCTGAGGACAGTTTGTGATAACAGGCGGAAATAAAGAATTTCATTACGAAATTTTGTCTGGCCATGTAGTTAGCACAATATTTTTTAATCTTGTATAATGTTCCACGTGGAACTGTTTCGTCAAAAATAGCAAAGATTCTTAAAGAGCACAAAACTGACGTCAGCTTGGACTTTGTTGAGAATGCTGTCTCAGACAGCAATGCAACAACTACCGGGTGACTATAACTAAAGTGCAGCTGCTGACAGAGGTCCTGTGTACGCTGCAATTGCTGTGTGGCACCGAAACTTGGTAGATATTCTAAAACGTTAATACAGAACCGATTTACGCTGAAAAAATTAGTTCTTATTTTGACCATCAGGTACAAATCTGGCGCTGTACAGCATCTCATCGTCTCCGGTGCTCAAATTGATCAAATGCCTTTCTCACTTGTGGACCTTTTCTGCCTGTGTCCTGTTTCTAAGCTATTAGACATGGAAACATATCTATTCGTCTTTCTTGCATTCACAGTGCCAGATTTGCACCTGGCGGCCAAAATTAGAACTTTTTTTTTCAGTGCAGATCGGTTCCGCATTAACGTATTAGAATATCTACCAATTTTTGCTTCCATACGCGGTAATTAAAGCCCGTAGTGGACCTCTGTGAGTAACTGCACTTTAATTATAACCACCTATTGCATCTACATCTCAATCTGCATTCCGCAAACCATCCTACAGCGCGTAGCGGAAGGTTCTTCGGATGGCATTGACAGTTCACTCTTCTCCAGTTTCAGTGGCGAATGGTTCGCAGAAAGAACGGTTACTGGTGACCCTTCGTGAGAGCTCGAATCTCTTTCAATTTACGTGAGTGCTCTATTCGTGATACTTACGAGGGAACAATATATTGGTTGACTCTTCTAGGAACAAGTGCTCTCGGAACTTTAACAATGCCCGACTTGCAGCGGCTTCCAGTGGAGTTGGCAGGCCGGCCGAAGTGGCCGTGCGGTTAAAGGCGCTGCAGTCTGGAATCGCAAGACCGCTACGGTCGCAGGTTCGAATCCTACCTCGGGCATGGATTTTTGTGATGTCCTTAGGTTAGTTAGGTTTAACTACACTCCTGGAAATTGAAATAAGAACACCGTGAATTCATTGTCCCAGGAAGCGGAAACTTTATTGACACATTCCTGGGGTCAGATACATCACATGATCACACTGACAGAACCACAGGCACATAGACATAGGCAACAGAGCAAGCACAATGTCGGCACTAGTACAGTGTATATCCACCTTTCGCAGCAATGCAGGCTGCTATTCTCCCATGGAGACGATCGTAGAGATGCTGAATGTAGTCCTGTGGAACGGCTTGCCATGCCATTTCCACCTGGCGCCTCAGTTGGACCAGCGTTCGTGCTGGACGTGCAGACCGCGTGAGACGACGCTTCATCCAGTCCCAAACATGCTCAATGGGGGACAGATCCGGAGATCTTGCTGGCCAGGGTAGTTGACTTACACCTTCTAGAGCACGTTGGGTGGCACGGGATACATGCGGACGTGCATTGTCCTGTTGGAACAGCAAGTTCCCTTGCCGGTCTAGGAATGGTAGAACGATGGGTTCGATGACGGTTTGGATGTACCGTGCACTATTCAGTGTCCCCTCGGCGATCACCAGTGGTGTACGGCCAGTGTAGGAGATCGCTCCCCACACCATGATGCCGGCTGTTGGCCCTGTGTGCCTCGGTCGTATGCAGCCCTGATTGTGGCGCTCACCTGCACGGCGCCAAACACGCATACGACCATCATTGGCACCAAGGCAGAAGCGACTCTCATCGCTGAAGACGACACGTCTCCATTCGTCCCTCCATTCACGCCTGTCGCGACACCACTGGAGGCGGGCTGCACGATGTTGGGACGTGAGCGGAAGACGGCCTAACGGTGTGCGGGACCGTAGCCCAGCTTCATGGAGACGGTTGCGAATGGTCCTCGCCGATACCCCAGGAGCAACAGTGTCCCTAATTTGCTGGGAAGTGGCGGTGCGGTCCCCTAGGCACTGCGTAGGATCCTACGGTCTTGGCGTGCATCCGTGCGTCGCTGCGGTCCGGTCCCAGGTCGACGGGCACGTGCACCTTCCGCCGACCACTGGCGACAACATCGATGTACTGTGGAGACCTCACGCCCCACGTGTTGAGCAATTCGGCGGTACGTCCACCCGGTCTCCCGCATGCCCACTATACGCCCTCGCTCAAAGTCCGTCAACTGCACATACGGTTCACGTCCACGCTGTCGCGGCATGCTACCAGTGTTAAAGACTGCGATGGAGCTCCGTATGCCATGGCAAACTAGCTGACACTCACGGCGGCGGTGCACAAATGCTGCGCAGCTAGCGCCATTCGACGGCCAACACCGCGGTTCCTGGTGTGTCCGCTGTGCCGTGCGTGTGATCATTGCTTGTACAGCCCTCTCGCAGTGTCCGGAGCAAGTATGGTGGGTCTGACACACCGGTGTCAATGTGTTCTTTTTTCCATTTCCAGGAGTGTAGTTCTAAGTTCTAGGGGACTGATGACCTCAGCAGTTGAGTCCCATAGTGCTCAGAGCCATTTGGAGTTGGCAGGGCACTTCTGTCAAATTTCCGCGCTTACTAAATAATCGTGTAACGCAACGCGCTACTCTTCTTTTGGTCTTCTCTACTTCCTCTATCAATCCTGTCTGGTACGGATTTCATGCTTCTGAACAGTATTCGAGTACTCGCCGAACTAGGGTTTTGTAACCTATCCCCATTGTGGGAGAACCACATTTCCTGAGGATTCTTTCAGTGAATCTTAGTCAGGCACCTGCCTTATCTGCAACTAGGTTTTACGTGGTCGTTGCAATTTAAATCTCTACGTACTCATACTCCTAGATATTTTGTGACCGACAGTGCTTCCAGAGATAGTTCTGCAATCGTGTAATCACACAACAATTGGTCTTTCTTTCTATTTATGCACAATACGTTATATTTGTTTTTGTTGTGGGTCAATCGGCAGTCCACTCACCATGCATGAATTCTCTGAAGCTCTTCCTACATGACGCTATAATTTTCTGGCTTTGGAATTTCTCTGTATACAGCAGCTGCATCAGAGCAAAGTCTGACGGTTTTACCGGCGTTATCCATTAGGTTTTTTATACACACGACACTCTAAATTTTAAACTCAATGTAGTCCACAAACAAAACTAATAATGACATCAGTTTGGCATATCAACGGTCGTTGATTGGAGTAAATATACTTTGGGGTCTCCACCACAGTCAAGATCTGGTTATGTACCCATTCTCATGGGCATAGTATAAACTCATAGTTTAGGGGTGGCGTCTTTGATTAATAAACGGAACGTCCTCGGTCCCGTGTTCGAAAGACGCCACCACTTGAACATTGATTAACAATCAGCATTGGCGGCCGAACACTTCCGTCATAAGAAGTCACTCACATTCTGCCAACGGCCTTGTCAAAGAGGCGGAGGTGTGGGCACAGGTTCACGACGTTCACTTGTCCTTGGGGTGAGAAACTACCCCTAGTGGCGGAAGAATCAGTAATGTTCAACGGTATGAGGATGCAAAAGACAATGGAAACCTCGGTACTGAAGACACACAACGTGTATCCACAGGACATGTGACCTGTAACTGAAAAAGTGCCATGAGGACCTCTCCATTGGCAAAACATTCCGGAATAGTCTCTCTGAGGGGGGACTGCCAAAGGGTAGGTGACCATGAGAAAATAAGTCGGGACGTGGAAAGTCAGGAACTTGAATATGGTAGGAAAGCTAGAAAATCTGAAAAGTGAAAAACAGAGGATCAGTCAGGATACTGTAGGGGTCAGCGAAGTGAAACGGAAAGAAGACAAGGAGTTCTGGTCAGGTGAGTATAGGATAATATCAACAGCAGCAGAAAATGGTATAATGGGAGTAGGATTCGTTATGAATAGTGAATACTGTGAACAATTCAGTGATAGGGATCTTCTTATTAGAATCGACACCAAACCAACACCGACAACGATAGTTCAGGTATACAGGCCGACGTCGCAAGCTGAAGATGAAGAGATATAGAACGTATATGAGGATATCGAAAGGGTAATACAGTACGTAAAGGGAGATGAAAATCTAATAGTCATGGAGGACTGGAATGCCGTCGTAGGGGAAGGAGTAGAAGAAAAGCTTACAGGAGAATATGCGCTTTGGACGAGGAATGAGAAATGAGAAAGACTAATTGAGTTCTGTAATAAATTTCAGCAAGTAAAAGCGCATACTCTGTTCAAGAATCACGAGGGGAGGAGGTGTACTTGGAAAAGGATGGGTGATATGGGAAGATTTCAGTTAAATTATATCATTGTCAGACAGAAATTGTTAAAATAGATAATTGATTGTAAGGCATACCCAGGAGCAGATATAGACCGAGATCACAACGCATTACTGATGAAGAGTAGGCTGAAGTTTAAATGATTAGTCAGGAAAAATCAATACACGAACAAGTGGGATCCGGAAGAACTAAGATATGACGAGATACGATTGAAGTTTTCTGAGGCTATAGATACAGCAATAAGGAATAACTCAGTAGGCAGTACAGTTGAAGTGGAATCGACATCTGTAAAAAGGGCCAGCACAGAAGTTGGGAAGGTAAACATAGGTACAAAGAAGGTAAATGCGAAGAAATCATGGGTAAGAAATACTTCAGTTGATTGATGAAAGGTCGAAGTACAAGAATGTTCCAGGATACTCAGGAAAACAGAAATGCAGGTCGCTGAGGAATGAAAAAAATAGAAAGTGCAGGGAAGCTAAGACGAAAGGGCTGCATGAAAAATGTGAATAAACCGAAAAACAAATCATTGTCGGGAGGACTGACTCAGCATACAGGAAAGAGAAAATAAGCTTCAGTGAAATGAAAAGCAAAGGTGGTAACATTAAGAGTGCAACAGGAATGGCACTGTTAAATGCAAAGATGAAAGTGCATTTAAGGCCTCTATGAGAGGTAAGATTTGTCTAATGGGGTAGAAGAAGAAACAGGTGTCGATTTAGAAGAGATAGGGGATCCAGCATTAGACGACTTAAGATCAAATAAAACAGAAAGAATAGATAACATTCCACCAGAATTTCTAAAATCATTGGGGAAAGTGGAAACAAAATTACTCTTCGTGTTGGTGTGAAGAATGTATGAGCCTGGCAACACATCATCTGACTTTCGGAGAAACATCATCCACACAATTCGGAAGACTGCAAGAGGTGATAAGTGGAGAATTATCGCACAGTTAGCTTGACAGCTCATGCATCCAAGGTACTGACAAGAATAATATGCAGAAGAATGGAAAAGAAAATTGGGGATGTGTTAGATGACGATCAGATGGCTTTAGGAAAGGTAAAGGCTCCAGAGAGGCAATTCTGACGTTGCGGTTGATAATGGAAGCATGACTGAAGAAAAATAAAATATTCATAGGATTTGTCGATGTGGAAAAAGCTCTCGACAATGTGAGATGGTGCAAGATGTTCGTAATTCTGAGAAAAATAGGGGTAAGCTACAGCGAGAGACGGGTAATATACAATATGTACAAGAAACAAGAAGGAATAATAAGAGTGGACGACCAAGAACGAAATGCTCGGATTAAAAAGGGTGTAAGATGGAGATGCAGTCTTTCAGCCCTACTGTGCAATCTGTACATCGAAGAAACAATGATTGAAATAAAAGAAAGGTGAAGACTATCAATGATACGATTCGCTGATGACATTGCTATCCTGAGTGAAAGTGAAGAGGAATTAAATGATCTCGCGAATGAGATGAAGAGTCTAATGAGTACAGAATACAGACCGAGAGTAAATCGAAGAAAGACGCAACTAATGAGAAGTAGCAGAAATGAGAACAGCGAGAAACTTAACACAAGGATTGACAGTCACGACGTAGATGAAGTTAAGGTTTTCTACTACCTAGGCAGCAAAGTAACCAATGACGGGTGGAGCAAGGAGGCCGTCAAAAGCAGACTTTCACTGGCATAAAGGGCATTCATGGCCAAGAGAAGTCTCCAAGTATCAAACATAAGCCTTAATTTGAGGAAAAAATTTCTGAGAATGTACGTTTGGAACACAGCATTAAATGATAGCGAAACATGGACTGTGGGAAAACTGTAACTGAAGAGAATCGAAGCATTTGAAATGTGGTGCCAGAGGCAGTTGCAAATTAAGTGGACTTGTAAGGTAAGGAATGAGGAGGTTCTGCGCAGATTTGGAGAGGAAAGGTATGTGTGGAAAACACTGACAAGGAGAAGGGACAGGATGATAGGATATCTGTTAAAACATGAGTAATGACTTCCATGGTTCTAGAGGGCCAAAACTGAGCTGTAGAGGGTGACAAAGATTGGAATACATACAGCAAATAATTGAGGACATAGGTTCCAAGTGCTACTCTGAGATGAAAGTTGCGGGCTGCATCAAACCGGTCAGAAGACTGATGAATCAAAAAACAAAAAAACAAAAAAAGGTAGTCAGCGTGGTCATTATCTCGCACTAGAGGGTGTTTCAGGTTGGTGGGCGGCAGGCTGTAGAGGTTCAAATCCATTGGCATTACGTTTCCATACAATTTTCACATAATGTCTTTGGTAGATAGTTATTACGTGCTTCGACTTGCTGTAATTCTGCTTTATAAGTTTTATAAAGTAAAGTTACTTCCTTATTTATTAAACTACCGTTACTGTGGATCTAGTCGGTGCATAGAACATTTTTTTAGTACCAGAGATACAAAAGTGGGCGACAAGTAAAAAAGGGGTTAACTATCCCTCTTGTAAACGGACATATCGTTACGGTCAAAAATTTCGTGGAAACTTATAGTGCTCTGGTTTGGTCGGACATTGAAATTTAGAACAAGACACCTAGTGTTTCAGGAACAGTTGCGACGTGATGTTGTCAGTTTTAAAGTTCAACCAGTATACTGCATTTAAATACTGCATGACTATAACAAAGGTTTGACCATAACTCACAAATGACAATGTGGCAAGTTATAATACGCACTTCAAAGGTAATGGAAATTATGTAGTGGAGGAGAATCGAAAATAAAAGGATATTTTGATTCAATCAAAGACAGCCAATGGTGCAGAAATTTTTTACTAGAAAAAGCTACGAAATTTCGAGCCAGAGGAAAGAAAAAAAATCATCATCAGTAGAACTTTCCGATCAATGAGGGTTGCGCCGAATATTGGCGCTATGTCATGAATCACAAAATCGTCAATACAGCTACTACTTCTGGAAAAGCATTTCAATAGTAAATTAGAATATCAAAGAAACATAATATATTAAACAGGATAAAACTATATAGATTCAGAAGGATGAGGAATCTGCTGCTGGCAGCGATAAAAGCCACGAAAATTACAGAGGACACCGCCGCAAGAGATTGAAAAATCACTCGCTCGGGTGTGTAGGTTCCCTGCTATCATGGTGCCAGAATTGAGGGACGTCGTAGCTTCCACCAAGACAATCAACATCCAGTTATGTTATTGCACGAACTGTCGATTTCATTGCTTAGAAATGATGAACATGAGCTTCGACGAGGTAGCGAAAAGTAACAGTAGAAAAATCTGATGCAAACTATAGCTTCAGCAGAACTTGCACTCCTAGTAATACTCATTCGGGAAATACATATTCTTCGTGACATGTAGATCCCGCTTCTTTTTCTTGTTGTTTTTGCTCTTCTTCGTTTCACTTATTAGGCCATTCAACCTCTTATGCTACCCATCTTTAGCTGGGTTTGGCCACTCTTCTTTTGCTTCCATATTCTTAAATTTAGCTTTCAGGGAAAAATTGTAATTGCCCATCCAATCCAGATATTCATTCTAATTGAAACTATTCTAGATTTTAGTTTGATTGCGGCTATATATTTTGAGTCCTTCTCTTAATGTTTCCTTTCTAATCCCAACATTTCTTGGAAAAATTTCACTCATATACGAAAGACACCTGCCGACTAGTATTGCTAGTGGTGCTGCTGTGGTTCTCAGTCCAAGCCTCTTCATTTCCGAATAACACTGTAACCTACACACTTCTGAGCCTGCTTACTGTCATCTTCCCTTGGTCTTCCGCTACAATTCTTACCCCGCACTTTCCTCCATCACTAAATTGACAATTCCTTGATGTCTCAGGATTTGTTGTATCAAGTGATCCAACCTTCAGTCAAGTTGTCCCAATGATTTCGTTTCTCCACTGTTTGATTTACTACCTCCAGACTAGTTATCTAGTTTACCATCTAACCATCATTCTTCCGTAGCATAGAATTTCAAAAGATTTTATTATCTTTTTGTCTCAATTGTTTATCGTCCACGTCTCATTTTTGTACATTTCCACACTAGACACAAATACCTTTAGAAAAGACGTCCTAAGACTTACATTGTTACATTAGACTAGCGGACCGCCCTGGCTTCGAGTGGGAAGCACTATGTATTTACGGGGGAACGACATGTTTGACGCAGTGATCATAAATTATATACACACAACTTCCTCGCGAGTGAGTCTACCCACTAGTGAAAAACGTATCAAAATCCCTAAAGCACTTTCCGAGATTAGTCCTCACACGTAATCAGAGACACACTACAGGGGCTTTAATTTATCATAGTTCAGCCAAGCAGCACGAAATATTTATAAATTATATACATAAACTTTCCTCGTGAGAAAATATTACTGAAAGCTTTGTCAAGATTCCATCAGTAGTTCCTGTGATTACTATTAACATACAAAAAAGAGAAAGGTAGCGAGGAAGTTTAGTATGTAACATGTAGAGAATAAGAAGATGATACGTATAGATTATGGCAATAACTCATGTGGCTCAATGGCGTGGTGTAAGTCTTTCTATTGGATGCCTCTTCGACGACTTGCCTGACCCTGAGTTTCTCCCGTTTTCCAACCAGAATACGGGGACCTACACTTCAACGTGGAATGCTAACCGGATGTCGTTTTTGGCGAATCTCCACATCGCAGAAAGGTGAATGCTAAGTTGAAAGGCAGACTGAAAATCCTTTGTACGTCTAGGACTCGGTTCCGTAGTCTTTCGACTTCCAGTCACACACTTAAACGCTACACCAGCAGTTCCTACACAGTGGGCAAACTTCGGTGTTCTCTAGAGGTCCGGCGCCTGTTTACCGCGTTTCCCGCCGCTCTATAACTGACCAACTCCTAGCTAACATCATTGGCAAGATTTTCCATTACAAACACCAATTAAATACGGAAGAGGTAACAACGCGTACGTTACACTTTCATTATTACTTACGAGTAATGAGTAACCCAGGGTGTTGCAAAACACTCAATAAGCTTTAGGGGACAGATTCCTTAGACCGAACCAAAAAAAAAAAAAAATCCACCAAACATTTACTATAAAATTCATTATTTAACAGGTATGAGCACTTGTTCAATAGAAGAGATTTGTTTCACACTAGTAAAGATGAACAAGTACTCATAGCTCTTGGAGTATGCATTTTAGACTCCATGTTTACTGGGCGTTTTTTTTCTTGGTTTGGTCAATACTACCACTTCCCAAAATATGGAAAGCACAGTCCTTGCAGTAGAAGTGATCTGTGAAAAAAAGTGATTCGTGTAAGAAACCTGGCCCTAAGGCTGTGTACAGCATTCCGGTGGTTCTACTGCAGCCGACCGCGGCCCTGTAAGAGAAATCGGCGGGTCTGGTGACCGCTTCGACAAGTTATCCGAGGAGTGTGGAGCAGTAGACAGGCAGCAAACGGACGTGGATGTTCCGACTGGAGCGACAGATATGTGCTTTCCTTTGAGTCATCAGTCTTCTGACTGGATGCATTCCAGTCTTTGTTCTCCCTTCCAAGTTTTTGCTCTCTACCGCTTCTTTAGTACTATGGAAGTTATTCTCTGATTTATTAACCGATGTCCTACCATACTGTGCCTTCTTCTTGTCCGTGTTTTCCATACATTCTTTTCCTCACTGATTCTTCGGAAGAGTTCCTCTTTGTTTACCTAAACAGTCCACCTAATTTTCATTAGTCTGTAGCACTACATCTCAAATGCTTATAGTCTCTTCAGTTCCGGTTTTCCCACAGTCCCTGGTTCAATACCTTATAATGCTGTGTTCCAAATGTACAATCTCAGCAATTTCTTGCTCAGATTAATGCCTATGTTTGATACTAATAGACTTCTCTTGGCCATGAATGCCCTTTTTGCCAGGGATAGTCTATTTTTGATGGCCTCCTTTTTCCGCCCGTCACTGGTTATTTTACTAACTAGGTCGCACATCTCCTTAAATTCATCCAATTGGTGATCACCAATCCTGATGTTTAGTTTTTCACTGTTCCTATTTCTGCTGCTTCTCACTACATTTGTCTTCCTTCGATTTACTTTCAGTCCATTTTCTGTACTGGTTAGACCATTTTATCAGCAGATTCTGCAATTCTTCTTCACTTTTATTGAGGATGGCAATGTTGTCACCGAATCTTATCATTGATATCCTTTCACACAGAATTTTAGTTCCACTCTTGAAACTTTCTTTTATTTCCGGCTTTGAGTCTTCGGTGTATGGATTGAACAGTAGGGGGGAAAGTCTATATCCTTGTCTTAAACCTATTTTAATCCGAGCACTTCGTACTTGGTCTTCCACTCTTATTATTCCCTCTTGGTTCTTGTACATATTGCGTATATTTCCTATTTTTCTCAGAATTTCGAACGTCTTGCACCATTTTACATTGTCGAACGCTTTTTCCTAGTCTATTTATCCTATGAACGTGTCTTGATTTTTCTCTAGTCTTGCTTCCATTATAAACCACAGTGTCAAAATTGCCTCTCTGATGCCTTTATCTTTCCCAAACCAAACTGATCGCCATCTAACACATCCGCAATTTTCTTTTCCATTGTTCTGTTTATCATTCTTGTTGGTAGCTTGGATGCATGAGCCGTTAAGCTGTTGTGCGATAGTTCTCGTACTTGTCAGCTCTTGCTGTCTTCGGAATTGGGTGTAAACGTTTTCCGAATGTCAGATGGTATATCGGCGGACTCATACTTTCTACACACCAATATGAATAATCATTTTGTTGCCACTTCCCCCAGTCATTTTAGAAATTCTGGTGGAATTTTATTTATCTCTTCTTCCTTATTTGGTTTTTAGTTTCCCAGAGCTCTATTAAAGTCTGAGTCTAATACCGGCTCCCCTACATATTCTATATTGACTGCTATTTCTTCTTCTATCACCTCATCAGACAATTCCTCCCCTCATAGAGCCCTTGAATGTATACTTTCCACTTACCCACTCTCTCCTCTTCATTGACAGTGGAGATCCCATTGCAATCTTAATGATGCCGCCCTTGGTTTTGTTTCAGCGAAGGTTGTTTTGACTTTTCTATACGCTCAGTCCTTCCGACAATCATTTCTTTTTCAGCTTCTTCACATATTTCATGCAGCCATTTTGCCTTACCTTGCCTGCGCCTCCCATTTATTTCATCTCTAGGTGACTTTTATTTCTGTATTCCTGAATTTTTCTGAACATTTTTGTACTTCTTTCTTTCGTCGATATGTTAAAGTATTTCTTCTGGGACCCACGGTTTCTTCGACAGTTACCGTCTTTGTGCCTGTGTTTATCTTTCCGCCTTCTACGATCGCACTTTTTAGAGATGTCAATTGCTCTTCAACTTTACTGTATATTGAGGTATTTATTATCGCAGGGTCTATATAGCCTGAGAGAACTTCAACCGTACGTCTTCATTCCTTAGTACTTCCGTATCCAACTTACTTGCTCGTTCGTTCTTCCTCACTAGCGTCTTAAAATTCGGCCGAATTTTCATCACTACTAAATTTTGATCTGAGTACGTATCTGCTCCCTGGTACGCCTTACAATCCAGTATCTGATTCCGGGATTTCTACCTGACCATGATGTAATCTAACTGAAATCTTCCCGTACCTTGCTAAAACTGATGAAGATTCCCACAACGTCTTAAGAATTTTGTAGTAGTTTCCTCACATGTTAATTACAGTAGAATACCAACACGAGTTTTAAAACAAGAAGCACGAAACATTACGCCAAACTGCAGAAAGGTCAGTTTAGTGTCTTCATTTCTTTTCATAAAATACAACACCATTTAGCAGAATAATAACAAAGTTTACAAAACGCGAGAGGCTGGATTGATTGCAATTTTAAACGTCAAAATCACAGAAGTCTTTACGTCATATCCTCCATATCTGCTGAAGATCTCTTAAAGACCAGTGGGGCTAACGACGTCCGTTATCGTTACAACAAAAAAGCTTCACTGTATACCACTGAACATCATGCAGTCCGTTTCCTGAAACATGGCTTTATTTACAAATAGGCTAACAATAGATCAGCAAGAGAGTGTCAGTAGTGCATGCTGTGCGATCGTAACTTTTTAAATCTCGTCCTGGAGAGTGACAACATCAATCTTTGAGTTAAGGGCAAAAGTTCCAATAAATAATTATAATCCCCAGAGAGACATGCAAAATACTTCTAATGTCGCCTCAAACACATGTAGTGAAACCTCAACTTTAACAGAAGCCTTAGGTTTATTTAACAAGCTTTACATTAGCTGCGACAGTGTAAATCATAGACCACAATTTTATGTGGTGCTTCAGACAGATTAAAGACCAGTGATAGTGAGCAAGACAAG
Source organism: Schistocerca piceifrons (assembly GCF_021461385.2). NCBI lineage: Eukaryota > Metazoa > Arthropoda > Insecta > Orthoptera > Acrididae > Schistocerca > Schistocerca piceifrons. The sequence continues at coordinate 109,063,447 of NC_060138.1, read as the reverse complement.
CACCACGATATTCTTAAAATCAACTCGAACGAATCACCGCAATCATCGCATACCTTGAAGCAAGCAGAAATAGTTGCTATTCCGATTACAGATGCAAAGGTGGCATTAATCTTTCAGACAAAGTTGCACAAGCACAAGCATACAGTGTAAATGTAATGACCACAACGTACCAAAAAACAGGCTTCAAACCTGGGCCCCATCATTATAACATCACCTAATTCGAAGGTGTCCCGACAAGCATCACAGCAGACAGCGCACCACTTCCTCAGCGTAGCACTGCTTTTAGAATATGGCAGTTGTTTCTCTGTGTGCAGCGGGGGCTAGCCGCGCGGTCTCAGGCGCCTTGCCACGGTTCGCGCAGCTCCCCCGACGGAGGTTCGAGTCCTCTCTCGGACATTGGCATGTGTGTGGTCCTTGCGTAAGTTAGTTTAAGTTACGGACCGATGACCTCAGCAGTATAGTCCCATAGGAACTTACTACAAATTTCCAATTTTTTTATTTCGCTGTAGACAAACGTGGACAGACGCGCTCAGCCTTACACAATTGTACGTATCTCGAAAGAATTGCTCCCACCTGAGAAGCATTCAAATATCACTGCAGCACCAGCGAATATTAATCAGGAGTCCATTACTACTGTGCAGCTAAATACGGTATTGTTCAACGGTGCAGAAACCATGTGCTTTTTCCTGAAAGCTAATAGCCTGTCCTCAGCATCATATCATCTAAGCAGCTCGTGAAATAAATGTGAGGCTCATAAATTTAGGCAGCATTGTCAGTGGAGTGCAACGATCTGGTGCTATAATTAGGTTAAAATCAACAGTAGAAACCGGAATAACATGTTTATTGACCGGTCTGTTTTATGTTAAAGCTGTCCTAAGATTTTTTGGGAGTCCCTGTGGCTGGAGCTGCACGATAGTGGTATCCCTTGAAAAACTGAGAAGCCGCCAGCACTGGCTCAAAGGAGCCCAAAGAGTCTGAGTATGGCTTTAACATAAGCCTAAACCGGTCAATAAACAAATGTTACTGCGGTCTCGACTGTTGGTTTTAACCTAAACGTAAGACTTCTGTTACAGCTGACGTTTCACTACATAGTTTTGAGGCGAGATTAAAGGCGTTTTGCATGTCTCTCTAGGAATTATAATTATTTATTAGGACTATTTCTCTTCACGTTAAAAGATTAATGATGTCACTTTCCTGGACGAGATTTAAATAGTTGCGGTTGTCAGTTTCTTGCTCATCCGCCGTTAGCCTATATCTAAATAAAGCATGTTTCAGGAAACGAACTGCGTTATATTCTATGCTATACTGTGAAGCTTGTTTGTGTGTTAATGATAGCGGACGTCTATAGCCCCAATGGTCCTCAAGATATATTCAGCGTACATGGAACATATGACGTAAAGGGTTCTGTGATTTCGACCGATCGATTTGCCTTCCAGCCAGACTAACGTTTTTCGTAAACTTTGTTATTGTTCTGCTGAATGGTTTTGTATTTTATTAAAAGAATTGAAGAGGCTTACCTAACATTTCTGCAGATTTATGTAATGCTTCATGCTTCTTCTTTTAAAACTCGTGTTGGCATTCTACTGTAATTAATAATTGGGGAAACTATTTTAAAGTTATTGAGATAATGTTCGAATTTTTCTGAGATTTGGCCAAATATGCATTCTTAGAGATATTTGCCAGTATCTGTGAATGTTGCTGTTACATTGATGTTAAGAACGTCTTGGTTTGATATTTTGTGACTAATAATTTTCAGTTTTAAAGACTATGTAGATGTGTGTTACTTTTTGAGAGGTATTTGTTTTTTTGAATGAGTAAACAATCTTAAATTCATTTTAAATAAAATGTATACTATGATCGAATATCACATACCTTTGATTGAACACCAGTCCTTATACCCTAATCAGGCACCGATTTGTGGGTAGGGTGTTTAAATTAGCTGACTATACAACACAAAGGTTCCTTGTGACTAAGCTTATCTATTAGCGAAAATCAGAATCCCTACAGTAGGTCCTGAGACTGGCCTTACAGACAAAAGTCATGGTGCAGGACTTACAATGTATAAAATGTATATACAGATAAATGTTAAAAAATCCTATTTTTCAGAAACTTTTCTTGGTATAGCCGTTCTGTGTTTAGTACCTTGTGTTCTTAGGCAGCCATCGGTTATTTTGCTACTAGTTTAAGTCTCTTATTTCCTAATCCAATTACTTCAGCATCGCCTGATTAAATTCCACTACAAACCATAATTATTTTTTTACTTTTACTGATGATCGTCTTATAATCTCTTTCCAAGACATTATCCATTCTGTTCAGCTGCTCTTCAAACTACTTTGCCGTCTCTGATGGAATAATAAAGTCGTCGGTAAACCTCAAACTTTTCAGCTCTTCTCCCTGATCCATTCTGATAGTTCAATCTACAGATTGAATAACATCTGGGACAGTCTTCAGCTCTTAACTACCTTTTCGGCCAGTGCTTCCCTTTCATGTCCTTTGACACCTATAACTTTACTCTGGTTTCTTTACGGGTCTCAATAACATTCGTAAGGTGTCAAATAGCACATCTTACATTGAATTCCTGAAACAATTTTTGTTAAAACGATATGTCACACGACATGGTTAAGTAAACATATACGAATTATTGATATACAAAGTGAATAATTAAGCCAGCGTTTCCAGAATGAGATTTTCACTCTGCAGCAGAGTGTGCGCTGATATGAAAGTACCTGGCAGATTAAAACTATGTGCCGGACCGAGACTCGAACTCGGGACCTCTGCCTTGCGCGGGCAACTGCTCTACCATCCCTTTTTTTTTTTCTTTTTTTCTTACTTTTTTTTCATCTCTTTTTTTTTTTTTTTTTTTTTTTATATAATATTTAACTCTAAATTTTCACGCTGACCACTTTTTTTTTTTTTTTTTTTTTTTTTTTTTTTACAAAATAAACATAGTACGTCCTGTCACATGATAACTGTTCTGGAAGGATCCTTGCTGCCGTCCTACCATGCAGCATGAAATAACAACAAAATCGAAGTGGGGCTACCTCCGGCACCCTAAAGAAAAGTATTTTGGATATGAAAACAAAATTTGAAATACATCCATTTGATAACTGTTCAAGCGTGAGTTTTTCGCAAGTCGCATACTCGCATAGTGTTCTTAGTCGATCACTTTAACTTGGTCGGTTTCACAAGACAGCACCGCCGCTCATCTTCGCGCACCCGGCACACCCCAGGTATATGGCGGATCCACAAAAACCGTTACTAGGAAACTGGCATACCAAGCCTTGTACTTTTGTAGCCGTAATAGTTTTGTGTGTCCATCTTGCAAGTATTGCCAGTAATCCAGGACGTTCAGTAAGTTCGTACGTGTGTCTCTATAGATGTAATGGACCGTCATACCTGTGATCCACGCCACCGCGTTCGTCTTATGACGCGGAAAATACGTTTCCTCTGGAAAAAATACTATGTCAGAAGAGACTGCTGTATAGATAGTGCGCCGCATGAACGCTATTATCTTTCTTGCGAGAGTCCAGACAGCCAATGCCTCGCCGCAGACCAGCCGATGGTCGTCCGTATCCAGCACGCCGCATTGCTGACACAAGGGCGAATCCGCCAAATGTATTGCGTACTTTTTATCATTTGTAGGGTATTTTCGGTTGACGACAAGGTACCATGTTGATCTGACTGATGTAGGTAGGTGGGGGTGGTGGACCGTGCGCCACACCACGTGCCAATTAACAGCTGGATGTTTGCGTTCCACCCTATTCCGGGCGATCTGTCGAAGGAGCAGATGGTACACGTCCTTCGATGTCGACTGTCGGGTCGTCGGTAAACGCTCTCGAACGTAACTGTGTTCCACGATGAACGTGCGCACATACGTTAAAGGGGGCGATATATGGCCGACACTGACTGGAGGAAGATGCGATATTGGTACGAGTTCTTCGATGATCGTCCCCGTAAGCGAGTGGTTCCTGTTGCGCCACCGTTTGAGCATAGTATTAATAAACATGGCACGCGCCTTCTCGTGCACGTTCACTAAACCAACGCCCCCCTCTCGCGCTGGGAGGGTAAGCGTGTTGTACTGTACCTTAAAGAGTTGTCCCAGGCACACATAGTACCCAAAAGCCGCTTGAATCCTCATAGCCATCGTACGCGTCAAGGGGAGAAGGTGTGTCAGGTGGCACATCATGGGCGCGAGAAAAAGGTTGACGAGTAACACTCGCTGCAGCATATCCATCGGCCGTAGGGCGTTTAGTCGTACTGCCGTGCGGACTCTGAGTAACAGTCTTCGGTAGTTGTCCGCAGCCGTTCCCGCTGTCTCTTTATGAAAGGTGATACCCAAACAGCGAAGGGTTTCCACCGCAGGTAAGGGTCCTTCCGTTCCTGGTTCTAGGCCACGCCCCACATGCATGAATTGTGATTTTCGGTAGTTGACCACACTTCCAGCTGCCATCCCATACGTCTGTAGCCAATCCAGTGCTGTTTGAGTCTCCCTCTCATTCCGTACGAGGAACACAATATCATCCGCATATGCTCTGCATTTGAATGATAAATGCCGTAGGGAGATCCCGGTAAGACGGCGGCGAAGGCCTGCGAGGCACGGTTCTAAGGCAATCGCATAAAGGAGGATCGACGAGGGGCAACCCTGTCTCACTGATCTTAAGATCTTAAAATACTCAGTTCTCCCTCCGTTGACCACCATCGCTGATCTGGCGCCGTGCAACAGCCGCATCACAGCATTGGTCAGTAATGGCGAGACACCCATCCTGTTCATCACCGCCGCGAGGTACACATGATCCACGCGATCAAAAGCATGATCGAAATCTACAGCAACCATCGCCCCCCGGAGGCGGCATGCAGCCGCGAGGGCGACGACGTCACGATAGTCTCCCAAGGCTGTGTGGATATTACTGATGCCGCCAAGACAAGTCTGATCGGCATGTATTCGATGCTCCAGCGACTTTTTGATACGACTTCCCAGGATGCGCATGAAGATCTTGTAGTCACTATTAAGGAGGGTCAAGGGGCGATAATCACAAGGCCGTTTTCCACCACGGGGCTTCGGTATCGGTATCATGAGTCCTTCTGTGAACTGAATGTGAACCGGTACTTCTTGCCGCAGAAGCTCATTAAACATACATAGCCACATCGGTGTCATAATGGTCACGAAGGCACGGTAAAATTCCAACGGGAATCCATCTGGACCTGGGGACTTGTTGCAAGCACCTCGTGTAATCGCTTCTTCCAGCTCTTCACACGTAATTTCGGATAACCCGTCTGCTTCCCCGTTCACAGTCGTCGCGTCAGGGATCTCTTCCAGGACGTTCCCCAGCTCCCTCTGACCCTCCCCGTTGCTCGCATAGAATCTGCTAAAATGATCCGTGAACGCCTGTGCTATGCCCCTTTGTGTTGTACAACGACGTCCATCGCCGAGATCGATCTCATGTATTAAATTCCTGCGTCTTCTTCGTCTTTCCTTTATCACGTAATGCATCGAGGGAACCTCGTTGGGCAGGAAATCCTGCGACCTCGCGCGTATCATCGTACCTGCCATTCTCTGCGTCGCAAGTTGTACCAGCTTCGCCTTAACTCGGTGGACGGCCGTCTGGCGTTCTGGTGTAGGGGGTTGAGCTAACAGTTCCTGGAGAGCCGTAAAGTAAAACTCAGTGGTCGTGCGCTGCCATTGAGAAACCTCCTTCCCATAACTTATTAACGTCCTCCGTAAAGCTGGCTTCGCGCACTCGATCCACCACTGCAGGATAGAACCGAAAGAATTTCGTCGACGGAGGCAGCCATGCCACGCGTCCTCCACCATGCGTCGGCATTCTGCATCTCGCAGGTGGGAGACGTTCATCTTCCAATTACCCCTCCGTCTCCACACCTGCTCTCTATCAAGGTTAACTGTACAAATATATGCCTCGTGGTCTGTAAACGCTGTCGGCCATATTTCTGCGTCCACCGTCGACACTGCTAACGCCCTTGAAACGTAGATTCGATCCAAACGGCCCGCGGAGTGGCTAGTAAAAAATGTATATCCTGGTTGGTTGCGATACTTCAGGTCCCATGTATCGACTAATTCCATCCCGTTGACCAGCTCCCTAAGTTCTTGGCTAGTAGTATAGTTAGGTTGTTGGTCCTTTCTGTCAAGCACACAATTAAAATCTCCGCCGAGTATGCAACCATCGTATCGTCCCTGGAACAACGGTGCAACCTGATGGGCGTAAAAATCTGCTCTGTCCCTTCTCTTATCCGAACCTGACGGTGCGTATATGTTGATCAAACGTATTCCTCCTATGGTCACGGCCGTACCACGGGCAGAAGGCAAATACTCTACTTCGTCTGCACGTATCCCTTCCTTTAATAGTATAGCTGTGCCAACGCCTCTCTCGTCACACGGGGAACAGTAAATGTCGTAACCGTAAATGTCCGAGGGGGGAAGTACCCGAACTTCTTGTAATAGTGCGATGTCTAAATCCGCAGCCTTTATCATGTCACTGAGCATCTTGATTTTCACCGGCGTCCCAATGCGATTGATGTTAACAGACCCTATCCGATAAGCTTGGTGCATGGCGGTCAACGTAGATAGGGTACGGTACGGTCACTAATTTTGCCGTACATAGGCTGCTGTCGGACTAACGTCCCCCGCCGTCCCCTCATATAGTCTGCCATTATTCCGTGCACCCTGCCGGTCTTACACCGGGAGAGTGCGTGGGAGCAGTTCCTCCGGCATCATCTGTTCCCCAAGGGGGTGGCTCTTCTGACCAGTCCCCTAGTGTCCCATCGTTGTCGTGCGATGCAGGCGCCGTAGCCTCCTCAGTAGCCTGTTGCCGTCTATCGAGCTCCTTCGCTGTGTCTGGAGCATCGTCAGCAGTAGGTCGTGCCGCCGTCCCGCTGGCCACCGTTGCATCCACGCGAGGTAGTTCTTCTGTATCCATGGTCGTCTGTTCTGTACCCGTAAACTTCTCAGAATTATCTACTAGATCAGAGTGATCGTTCTCCACCGTGAGGCGGCGCTTCTTCCGGCGTTTTGGTGAGCGCTGTTTACGTTGCCGGGCCTCGGAATCAGAGGTCAGCATGGTCTCCAGTTGTTCGTGGGGGACGTCAGAATCGTGCGCCGTCGTATTTTCGACGTCTCCAAGTGCCTTATCTGAAGGGGCCTCAAGCGGAACCGAAGAGAGGGCGTCCTGTGACTGCTGCAGGTGGTCCAGCGCAACGTCGTCTTTCTGTGGCTCGCCACGATCCGCCGCTGTCTGTGTGTTCTGGTACGCGTCTGTCTCGCGGCCCACGTCATCGCGTAATGCGGCGACGTAAGTCATGGGGAGCACAGTCGGATGCGGCGTGAGGGGTGGATCATCCCGTGGCAGCTGTAATAACCTTCGTTGAGCACACTCAGAACGTATGTGTCCCTCCTTCCCACATCCAGAGCACGTCCTTGGTTGTCCGTCGTAAATGACAATCGCCCTACAACCGGCGATGTACAAGTATGACGGGACGTGTTTTCGGAGTTCAATCCGTATTTGTCTGACGCCATTGAGGACAGGATACGTCTTGAAGCTCGCCCATTTTTCAGCCACGTGGGATAGGACCGTTCCGTAAGGACGCAGGGCGTCTGTCACCAATTCGTCTGGCACTTCGAATGGAAGCTCAAAGACGCGGATCGTTCTGAGGCCCATGCCGGCGTGTTCAACAGTTACCGCTCCAACATTCCCGTCCGAATGACAGAAACGAAGTCCTTGTCTGTGTCGAAGTAGTAGTTCGTCACATGCCGCTTCATTTATGAGCTTGACATAGACCACGCTGCTGACTATAGATAAGTGGATTCCAACTAGAACGTCAGGTTCGATTTTCACCTCGTCCCGTAAATAACGTTCGATCTCGTAAGCCTTCGGTCGAGCATATTCGGTAACAAAACTAAATTTCAGTGTCGATTTGCGGAAGGACAAGGCCATGATTCGTTCTATGTATTACCGCGACACACCGCTACACACGTAACGTAAACACCTCTCGCGCAGACGTGCGGCAGGGACGTAAACACCGTCCGAACCGCTGCGCCGCCGAAGGCTGACTGAGCTACCCAAGCACGACTCACGCTCAGTCCTCACAGCTTCACTTCTGCCAGCGTTTCTTAATACAAACCACTAACACAATGTTGATTGGAATACTCTCTTTCAAATTCTGAAGGTGGCAGGGGTAAAATACAGAGAGCGAACGGCTATTTACAATTTGTACAGAAGCAGATGGCAGTTATAAGAGTCGAGGGGTATGAAAGGGAAGCAGTGGTTGGGAAGGGAGTGAGACAGGGTTGTAGCCTATCCCCGATGTTATTCAATCTGTATATTGAGCAAGCAGTAAAGGAAGCAAAAGCAAAATTCAGAGTAGGTATTAAAATCCATGGAGAAGAAAAATCCATGGCCACTGGAATTCGATGTCTGAGCACAATCATAAACGCTGCATGTCCAGGAGGGAGCAGAGTATGACATGAGCAAGGGCTTAGCTCCAGGGATCCAGGGAGAGCACTTCCCTGCTGGGAGCGATCGAAGTTCCCTCCGGGGATCTAGCTAGAGACTGCCAACTGTGGCGAGAATCACAGTGGAGAATCTGACGATCATGTTTTGAGAAGTGTTGTTTTTGACACAGGGAGCGTGTGAAGCCGTTTCTACGAGACACAGCTGTCATTCTGCTTACTCAAGTGATGATTCTTAAGCTCTCTGTGGAGTCTTCACACACACACTGAAGTGCTTCTTAAAGGGAGAATATTTAAGTCGAATGCCAGCGAGCAAACAGAAATCTCGACTCGTTTTCTGTCTTGTACTGAGGTAATTTCAATTCTAGGAATTTGCTGACGGCATACTTCAGGCACTGTGTAGGCAGAGAATTGCATGCACGCCATGTACGTCATCTGCACAGTGGCCAACGCCAGAGTGTGCAGATCGTCGGTACAGTACAACTGCTGTATTTACACCAGTAAGTAAGTAATATGAACCATGGACCTTGCCGTTGGTGGGGAGGCTTGCGTGCCTCAGCGATACAGATAGCCATACCGTAGGTGCAACCACAACGGAGGGGTATCTGTTGAGAGGCCAGACAAACGTGTGGTTCCTGAAGAGAGGCAGCAGCCTTTTCAGTAGTTGCAGGGGCAACAGCCTGGATGATTGACTGATCTGGCCTTGTAACACTAACCAAAACGGCCTTGCTGTGCTGGTACTGCGAACGGTTGAAAGCAAGGGGAAACTACAGCCGTAATTATTCCCGAGGGCGTGCAGCTCTACTGTATGGTTAATGATGGTGGCGTCCTCTTGGGAAAAATATTCCGGAGGTAAAATAGTCCCCCATTCGGATCTCCGGGCGGGGACTACTCAAGAGGACGTCGTTATCAGGATAAAGAAAACTGGCGTTCTACGGATCAGAGCGTGGAATGTCAGATCCCTTAATCGGGCAGGTAGGTTAGAAAATTTAAAAAGGCAAATGGATAGGTTAAAGTTAGATATAGTGGGAATTAGTGAAGTTCGGTGGCAGGAGGAACAAGACTTTTGGTCAGGTGAATACAGGGTTATAAATACAAAGTCAAATAGGGGTAATGCAGGAGCAGGTTTAATAATGAATAAAAAAATAGGAATGCGGGTAAGCTACTACAAACAGCATAGTGAACGCATTGTGGTCAAGATGGACACGAAGCCCACGCCTACTACAGTAGTACAAGTTTATATGCCAACTAACTCTGCAGATGACGAAGAAATTGAAGAAATGTACGATGAATTAAAAGAAATTATTCAGATAGTGAAGGGAGACGAAAATTTAATAGTCATGGGTGACTGGAATTCGGTAGTAGGAAAAGGGAGAGACGGAAACGTAGTAGGTGAATATGGATTGGGGGTAAGAAATGAAAGAGGAAGCCGCCTGGTAGAATTTTGCACAGAGCACAGCTTAATCATAGCTTACACTTGGTTCAAGAATCATAAAAGAGGGTTGTATACATGGAAGAAGCCTGGAGATACTGACAGGTTTCAGATAGATTATATAATGGTAAGACAGAGATTTAGGAACCAGGTTTTAAATTGTAAGACATTTCCAGGGGCAGATGTGGACTCTGATCACAATCTATTGGTTACGAACTGTAAATTAAAACTGAAGAATATGCAAAACGGTGGGAGGTTAAGGAGATGGGACCTGGATAAACTGACTAAACCAGAGGTTGTACAGAGTCTCAGGGAGAGCATAAGGGAATAGTTGACAGCAATGGGGAAAAGAAATACAGTAGAAGAAGAATGGGTAGCTTTGAGGAATGAAGTAGTGAAGGCAGCAGAGGATCAAGTAGGTAAAAAGACGAGGGCTAGTAGAAATCCTTGGGTAACAGAAGAAATATTGAATTTAATTGATGAAAGGAGAAAATATAAAAATGCAGTAAATGAAGCAGGCAAAAAGGAATACAAACGTCTCAAAAATGGGATCGATAGGAAGTGCAAAATGGCTAAGCAGGGATGGCTAGAGGACAAATGTAAGGATGTAGAGGCTTCTCTCACGAGGGGTAAGATAGATACTGCCTACAGGAAAATTAAAGAGACCTTCGGAGAAAAGAGAACCACTTGTATGAATATCAAGAGCTCAGATGGAAACCTAGTTCTAAGCAAAGAAGGGAAACCGGAAAGGTGGAAGGAGTATATAGAGGTTCTATACAAGGGCGATGTACTTGAGGACAATATTATGGAAATGGAAGAGGATACTGCCTGAAGAGTTTGACAGAGCACTGAAAGACCTGAGTCGAAACAAGGCCCCGGGAATACATAACATTCCATTAGAACTACTGACAACCTTGGGAGAGCCAGTCCTGACAAAACTCTACCATCTGGTGAGCAAGATGTATGATACAGGAGAAATACCCTCAGGCTTCAAGAAGAATATAATAATTCCAATCCCAAAGAAAGCAGGTGTTGACAGATAAGAAAATTACTGAACTATCAGTTTAATAAGTCACGGCTGCAAAATACTAACTCGAATTCTTTACAGACGAATGGAAAAACTAGTAGAAGCCGACCTCGGGGAAGATCAGTTTGGATTCCGTAGAAATATTGGAACACGTGAGGCAACAGTTACCTTACGACTTATCTTAGAAGATAGATAAAGGAAAAGCAAACCTACGTTTATAGCATTTGTAGACTTAGAGAAAGCTTTTGACAACGTTGACTGGAATACTCTCTTTCAGATTCTGAAGGTGGCTGGGGTAAAATACAGGGAACGAAAGGCTATTTACAATTTGTACAGAAACCAAATGGCTGTTATAAGAGTTGAGGGGCTTGAAAGAGAAGCAGAGGTTGGGAAGGGAGTGAGACAGGGTTGTAGTCCCTCCCCGATGTTATTCAATCTGTATATTGAGCAAGCAGTGAAGGAAACAAAAGAAAAATTTGGAGTAGGTATTAAAATCCATGGAGAAGAAAGAAAAACTTTGAGGTTCGCCGATGACATTGTAATTCTGTCAGAGACAGCAAAGGACTTGGAAGAGCAGTTGAACGGAATGGACAGTGTCTTGAAAGGAGGGTATAAGATGAACATCAACAAAAGCAAAACTAGGATAATGGAATGTAGTCGAATTAAGTCGGGTGATGCTGGGGGAATTAGATTAGGAAATGAGACACTTAAAGTAGTAAAGGAGTTTTGCTATATGGGGAAGCAAAATAACTGATGACGATCGAAGTAGAGAGGATATAAATGTAGACTGGCAATGGCAAGCACAGTGTTTCTTAAGAAGAGAAATTTGTTAACATCGAGTATTGATTTAAGTGTCAGGAAGTCGTTTCTCAAAGTATTTGTATGGAGTGTAGCCATGTATGGAAGTGAAACGTGGACGATAAATAGCTTAGACGAGAAGAGAATAGAAGCTTTGGAAATGTGGTGCTACAGAAGAATGCTGAAGATTAGATGCGTTGATCACGTAACTAATGAGGAGGTATTGAATAGAACTGGGGAGAAGAGGAGCTTGTGGCACAACTTGACTAGAAGAAGGGATCGGTTGGTAGGCAATGTTCTGAGATATCAAGGGATCACCAATTTAGTATTGGAGGTCAACGTGGAGGGTAAAAATCGTAGAGGGAGACCGAGAGATGAATACACTAAGCAGATTCAGAAGGATGTAGGTACTGGGAGATGAAGAAGCTTGCACAGGATAGAATAGCATGGAGAGCTGCATCAAACCAGTCTCAGGACCGACGACCACAGCCGGCCGGTGTGGCCGTGCGGTTCTAAGCGCGTCAGTTTGGAACCGCGTGACCGCTACGGTCGCAGGTTCGAATCCTGCCTCGGTCATGGATGTGTGTGATGTCCTTAGGTTAGTTAGGTTTAAGTAGTTCTAAGTTCTAGGGGACTGATGACCTCAGTAGATAAGTCCCATAGTGCTCAGAGCCATTTGAACCATTTTAAAGACCACAACAACAACGACAACAACAACACTTACACTAATAATTGCATGCAAGTAATTTCCCAGACCTGAATTACGAGACGTGGTTCTGAGGGAAGGGGAATTTTACGATGTCATGGCCGTCACAATGTTAGGCCGAAACCCACACAGCGGGGCATCTAGCAGACACAATGAGACACTAGAGCTACCGGGCAGACTGCCGGCAACAAAAGCCAGTCTTGTCCCTGCTTTTGACTACGACCCTTCAGGAACATGCCCGAGGATGGCGGATAATCATCCAGACAAACGGAACACAAAACACTGGTGACTCCACCAGTAGAGCGGTACCATGCGAGCTTGCATGCCCTCCCAGTGAGGTGGTGCAGTGCCATAGCATTGAATGGAGGTTATGTTGAAAAATAAGTTTCTGCCGCAAGAATGGAGAATAATATGGTGTATTGGAATCTTGAATGAAAACAATCTCCTTTCAGAAGAAATGTGCAACATTACTTATTGAACGCCCTCCGAATATACCAGACTCGACTCACATGGATGCACTGTATCTCCATGTTCTTCGCAGTGACCGCTTAACATCTGACGCTGTTGATGGCCTTATGTACACTACAGGGCCTGGTTACACGCCGGAAGGGGTGGCCGAGGGGTTCTAGGCGCTTCTGTCTGGAACCGCGCGACCGCTACTGTCACAGGTTCGAATCCTGCCTCGGGCATGGATGTGTGTGATGTCCTTAGGTTAGTTAGGTTTAAGTAGTCATGAGTTCTAGGGGACTGATGACGTCAGATGTTCTGTGCTCAGAGCCATTTGAAGCATTTTTGAACCTGGTTCAGACTCTACAGAACTGTTGTAATCGTTCCACCTGTCACACAGAATGGCAACTCTACTCTTCATCATCTCAGATGCACTTTGCGCCTGATAGAAAGATTGATGCTCTATTTTTTTTCTCATGTCTGATGATGCTTCGGTACATTTTAGAGGAACATCAACTGTGAGAACAATGGAGTTCTGGAAAATCTTCATTAGTTACAAGTGCCTATCTGTTATGTAAAACCTGTTTGTTGCATGATACTAGTGCAATACAAATTATTGGTTAGACCGTTTTATAGCGAACCAAACTTTCCGATAGGTATGTGAACAACATACTGCACCTTCTTTCAGAGAACGGCTGAATCATGCAATACGCTGAAAGGACACCCACGCCCAGTGAGTTTATGACTGTATTGTGAGACGTTTCTGATTACAAGAAATGCCCTTGTGATGCTAAATTGCGTCCGGTGGTCGCAACCAGCTTTCCTGGTACTGCTCTGTGCAACACCGAATACAGCGCGTACATCGGACGTGAAGTACATTGTAATTATAAATTTAAAGTTAGCATCATAACGAATTTGTGCTGTAGTGGAGTAATGGGAAATGTAAGGCGCTCTCAGTATTGCCCACGGATTGAATCCCATCTGTTAGCAGACTGACATTCGAAGTCAAGAGCATACACGTACTGAGCGTTGGGAACAATACGGCAATCTCCTACAACGGTACTGGGCGATAACGTATTATAAACGATCTCAGATTGTATTTTATCACACTGTTATCAAGAGTAATTTTCTGTAGGTAGCAGATGACTATGTCGAGTGTGCTGTATATTGACCACTACCAATGTGGCTGAGTACGGAATTATGGGAAGCCAGTTTCATCATATTTCTAATTCGAATAATATCAAAGGGTCGTTGCATCCTCAGTATTCAAGTGGTTTGATCAGCCACACCGCAACTTCAAGTCCTGCGGCAACATCTTCAACTCAATGAAGTTATTCCCTAACCTTTTAACCCATCTGTAATTGTGACACAAAGTGATACAGGAAGAAAGCGAGCGTTTTGTTATGATGACGAGTAACGAATCGTCGCCAATGTGAATGACTGGTGGCCGATGCTAAACAGAAACATACAAATCTCTTCTTTGCATGTACAGCAGGTTTTTCAGTGAAGTCGATAAGGAGCTCGCTGCATGGTCTGAGTCTACAACGACTACAATAATTGGAAGTCGTTGGTAAAGAATTGTACTTAACTGGTGGTGCAGGAGTCTTCTAGTCAGGATGAATATAATTACAAACAGAGAGCTATAGAGGCATCATATAGGGCATACATTAACTAAGCGTCTTGTTAGAGGTTGCTTCCTATCAGCTGAAGACTATACTACATTCCTACTTGTCCCGAGCAAGAGTGGACGAGCGCTCGATAGAGACTTGTTACAAGCCGCGGAGCGGCGCTAGTCTCGACTTGCGGGTCCAGCGATTATAGTACGGGACGCGGTCGATACCTGCAACCCCTAACAAGTGTGGTATCCAACGTTAATACCACACATTTTGCAAATCAGTAGAAACAGTGCACAATGGCTGTGTTGGTCACTAAATAAGAAGTCACCACCTGATAAACCAATGACTTTATTCGACGCGTTTAGGGTAGAATACATCTTCAGACGGTCATTAACATCTTGAAGATCAGAAATTTTGTAAGCCTTTGTTTTTTACATTCCTCCTGCCCCCCCCCCCTTCACCACACGCTTACCATCTCCTATGTTTCCCCCTCTCACCCCGCCCTCGTTTCCTGCTTCTGCCTGTTCATTTAGACTGACAATGTGGCCTGTCGTAATATTTTCCAGTTCACTGGAATTCCTTATTTTCTTTATTACCACTACACAGTCTACTTTTAAATTTTTGAAAATAATTTTATTCTATCCCATCATTTTTAACATGCTCTGTTCAACATTTGCTTTATTTCCTTTAATACCAGCGCTTCAAATCGGTGCTTTCATTCAGTTTCGTCTTCACGTCAGTCTACTGCGTGG
Organism: Schistocerca piceifrons; assembly: GCF_021461385.2. NCBI lineage: Eukaryota > Metazoa > Arthropoda > Insecta > Orthoptera > Acrididae > Schistocerca > Schistocerca piceifrons. The sequence continues at coordinate 109,048,208 of NC_060138.1, read as the reverse complement.
CCAAGTCGTTGCAGTATATACGTTTTTTAGAGCAATATTTGTTTACCATTGTGTTACGTACTGTGATTGCTAACCTACCTCCACGCTTCATATTACCATGGACTGGTCAATTTCTGTCTTGGTTTCCAGTCCTTTCATTTAGAAATTTTCACTTGTCATTTCAAGATTTCCTATATCCATATCTGACAATTGCTTAACGCTCTCATATTAATGGCTTTTGGGAATCGCCCATGCGCTGTTCAAGGCAAGTGAATCACTTTATTTCCCAGCTTTACCTTTCCTATCCTAATGATCGGTGCCAGATTGGTTGTTACTAATAACAGACAATCTGAACATATAAATTAACTGCGCGAAACGCATCGTTATTAATGAAACACTTGCATCAGAGAGTGTTTTCTATTTTTGCAACATTGACAGAAGTTGCTACATCCGGCCAAAATGAAATAATGTGCAAGATGTTGCACTAACTTTCTATCGTCGTGTGCTCTTTCCGTTACTAAAACCTCATCTTGGTGCAAGATGACTTATAAATGCTCTTAATGAACTGTAATTTCACATGGTTAATTTTTGTTACCTCCCTATGGCATTCGTGGTACTGGCAGAAATCTAGATGTCTCCGGTCCTCCAGAATCCCGAAACATTACCTTTGTCTATCTAAGATGAGAAATGGAATATTATGGGCTCTATCCGTCTGAGAATCGCTAGTCTGTTCTGTCAATTTAGTTGTAAAGCAGGTTGCGTGTTGTCTTTGTTGAGTGGGAACGTGGGTCGTTCCTACATTCGCCTAAATTTTAAGCTACCAACATAAAAACACCATAGCCTCTATGGAATACCATGATAATTATTAGAAATTTTGTGCGCAATATCAGTTTGGATCTAGATCACCTCCACGTTTCGCATGCTAGCTTGAGAAATTGAGAAATTACGCTATTTAAACAGCTTCTCAAATGGACGACTGAACGTAAATAATTAAATTTATCGAAAAACTGTAGTTTTAAACAATAACGGGTGAGTAAATTTACAGTAATACCACAAGAGAGCAGAAATGCACGATCACAGTGAACGTCATTGAGGTCGGAACAACGGTGGAGTAAATATTCAGCTCGTGATTGTCGTCACTTTTACCGTCTCGCAGTTACACACAAAACCTGCGGTCTGCAGGCAGCCGGTGGGCGGGTCTGCCGTACCCCGCATTAGCGTCGTTGTTAGCGGAGAGCATGTGGTCTGAACGTTGCCCGGCGACCGCATTTCGGACCGCCGGGGCTTAGCAACAGCGTCCGTTTGAGCCATGCCGGCTGGAGAGCGGCCAAGGTTTACACGAATCGATACCGGTACATTAGGCGGGCCTGTTTAAAAGCCACTTGCCAACTTTCCTGCCGTTTGCTGCACGCGGTATTAGCGCTGAAGAATAAGGGCCGGTTGGCCACAGCAGTTTTACCGTGCTGTAGAGCCCCACCCCCTCCCTGCGCTTAGCCACTACTGGCGGGATTTACTTCCGGTAAGTTGGCGGCCTGCGCGACCGCCGCTCCGATAAATACGGCAGCTTCCGCAGTCAGGTTTCGCGTGGGCGGTGAACTGAAAGCGGCTATTACACGGACACCGCTATAAAATTAATTAATTTTCTGATGCTATGACTACTGAAAAAGCGAGTATCCAAATGGTGAACAGCACACATTCCAATGTAACTTCCACAGTAACCGTTAACGTCACGCGCGCTTGCATTTGGCCTCATCTGATGTACTGTACATAACGACCTGTTCTGTACCCGTCGCGCCGGCCTGGGTGACCGAGCGGTTCTAGGCGCTACAGTCTGGAACCGCGCGATCACTACTGTCACAGGTTCGAATCCTGCCTCGGGCATGGATGTGTGTGTTGTCCTTAGGTTAGTTAGGTTTAAGTAGTTCTAAGTTCTAGGGGACTGATGACCTTAGAAGTTAAGTCCCATAGCGCTCATAGCCATTTCAATCAATTTTGTACCTGTCGCACCAAGTGAGACGCCGTCTCTTTCTCTACATCTTGTAAAGTCTAGTGTTGTAGATATAACAAACTACAAAGCACTGCAAGATTTGAAGATCACTTTCCCGAAACTCCGTAATTTTTGCCCATTGTGACGCATAAGTTTGTAATTTGGCTCAAAGGTGCCTACAAAATCCCTCTGTAATGGTGCAAGAGCGTGGCACTCTGCGACGTCACTATTGGGCTCGGCGATGTTTCAAACAGCGAGCTGTCGACACAAGCGCAGAAAGGACTACAGCTCAGTATTCCACGTCAGATGTTAAGTGGTTTAATGATGTCTCATTGGCACCAGATTTCACCACAATTCTGCCCAACGCCACTGTGGACGTCTCAAAGCATGAGACGGTAGCTCTCTCACTCAAATTTCACCCCTTCTTTCGACGTCTCTGCGACAGAGATTAGAACCGCAAAACCCAGCGTTGAAATCACGCGGTTCTCTTATTGGTGCCCGAGGAAAACATTTCAGACACATTTCCTTAGAACTGCACGTAAAGGGTTCAGGAGGTGATTTTTAGGGCGTGAATGAAAACACCTCTTTTCATGGTGCGTTGATCCCCACTATTAAACTGTCGAAACCGGCAATTCCTGGCAACCTGTGGCATTGCTGACACCCTCGGGTGTTTCAACCGTTCTCTACGGACATTATTGGGATGCATCCCCGCTGAATACAATCACACCACTTTGGAGCGCAGCATACCGCAGTTTTTGCTTTCAGGTACAGGTTAGACCCATTAGATATCGTTCAAAATCATTCGACGAAATCTGAACGTGATCCGAAGCGCCAAAGACATCCTGTGGTGGGATCGAGGGGAGTGCGACATTAATATGTGCGTGAATAAAACGGTTCTTAGTCCCCACCCCCTCAAACTCCCGGTTCGGGAGCATCCTCGAAGACACGCCCGCAACTTTGTTTGTTGCAAATGTGTCTGACGGCCTGCTATGCTCGAGCGCCTGAAGGGAGGCAAACCAAACCCAACGGGACGTCGAAGGGATGAAATGTGGTAACAGGGCTGTGACCTCGGTCTCGTCACCTGACACGTCCACCGTGACATTGCGAAGAATTGTGGTGAAATTTAATGCCAAAGTCACAGCATTAATCCACATGAAGTCCTCGGCTGTTTCCTTTCTTCGCATGTGTCGACACTTTGCTGTTCGAAGAGTGATCGAGGCGGAGGATGACGTCACAGGGCACCATACTTCTGCACTATTACAGAGGAAGGTTGTAGGCACCGTTGAAGCAAATTTCACACTGATGCAATGGGAGACAACTACGGTGTTTCGAAGAAGTGATCCTTTAATTGTATTGGTTCAAATGGCTCTGAGCACTATGGAACTTAACTTCAGAGGTCATCAGTACCCTAGAACTTAGAACTACTTAAACTTAACTAACCTAAGGACATCACACACATCCATGCCCGAGGCAGGATTCGAACCTGTGACCGCAGCGGTCGCGCGGTTCCAGACTGTAGCGCCTAGAACCGCTCGGCCACCACGGCCGGCCTTAATTGTGTTGCGTAGTGTATTAAGATAGCACAACGTAGGAGAAATTATTCAGAGAAATCGGGGATGGAGATTTTCATGTCCACCTCGTTTCGTTCCATTTATGTACTACCACGTACAATCGTCTTACGTTCCTCTAGAAGTCATTTCTTGGAAAGCTGCTCCTTCTCCATCTACACAGGAGTGAAACGATGGGCTCATCGCCACCGGAGCCACGAGCATTCCGAGACAACCACTAGTATTAGATATACGCAACTAAAACAAATCTGCATCATGCCTATATGTAGTGCAGATGTGTTGTTCTTGTACTGATTTGAAGTTCACCCCTTATGTTATTTGTAAGTATACAGGGTGGTCCATTGATAGTGACCACGGTAAATATCTCACGAAATAAGCACCAAACGAAAAAACCACAAAGACAACCGTCTAGCTTGAAGGGGGAGACCAGATGGCGCTATGGTTGGTCTGCTAGATGGCGCTGCCATAGGTCAAACGGATATCAAATGCGTTTTTTTTTTTAAAATAGGAACCTCCATTTTTTATTACATGTTCATGTAGTACGTAAAGAAATATGAATGTTTTAGTTGGACCACTTTTTTCGCTTTGTGATAGGTGACACTGTAATAGTCACAAACATATGGCTCACAATTTTAGGTGAACAGCTGGTAACAGGTAAGTTTTTTAAATTAAAATAGAGAACGTAGGTAGGTTTGAACATTTTTTTTTCGCTTGTTCCAATGTGCTACATGTACCTTTGAGAACTTATCATTTTTGAGAACGCATGCTGTTACAGCGTTATTGCCTGTAAATACCACATTAATGCAATAAATGCTCAAAATGATGTCCGTCAAACTCAATGCATTTGGCTATACGTGTAGCGACATTCCTCTCAACAGCGTGTAGTTCGCCTTCCGTAATGTTCGTCGGTGGATCACGATAGCAAATATCTTTCAACTTTCCCCACAGAAAGAAATCCGGGGACGTCAGATTCGGAGAACGTGCGGGCCGTGGTATGGTGTTTCGACGACCAATCCATCTGTCATGAAATATGCTATTCAATATCGCTTCAATTGCACGCGAGCTATGTGCCGGACCTCCGTCATGTTGGAAGTACATCGCGATTCTATAATGCAACGAATCATCTTGTAGTAACATCGGTAGACCATTACGTAGGAAATCAGCATACATTGCACCATTTAGATGGCCATCGATGAAATGGGGGCCAATTATCTTTCCTCCCATAATGCCACACCATACATGAACCCGCCAAGGACGCTGATGTTCCACTTGTCGCAGCCATCGTGCATTTTCCGTTGCCCAATAATGCATATTATGCCGGTTTACGTTATCGCTGTTGGTAAATGACGCATCGTCCTGTAATTTCTCCTGTGCCCAGTGGCAGAACTGTGAAGTTCAAAGTCGTCGCCATACAATACCTGGTGCATAGAAATATGGTACGGGTGCAATCGATTTTCATGTAGCATTCCCAACATTAACGTTTTTGAGATTCCCGATTCTTGCGCAATTTGTCAGCTACTGATGTGAAGATTAGCCGCGGCAGCAGCTAAAAGACCTACTTGGGCATCATCATTTGTTGTAGGTCGTGGTTGACGTTTCACATGTGGCTGAACACTTCCTGTTTCCTTAAATAACCTAACTATCCGGCGAACGGTCCGGACACTTGGATGATGTCGTCCAGGATACCGAGCAGCATACATAGCACACGCCCGTTGGGCATTTTGATCACAATAGTCATCCATCAACACGATATCGACCTTTTACGCAATTGGTAAACCGTCTATTTTAACACGGGTAATGTATCACGAAGCAAATACCGTCCGCACTGGTAGAATGTTACGTGATACCACGTACTGATACGTTTGTGGCTATTACAGCGCCATCGATCACATAGCGAAAAAAGTGGTCCAGTTAAAACGTACATATTTCTTTACGTACTACACGAATATGTAATAAAAATGGGGGTTCATGTTTTTAAAAAATGCAGTTGATATCCGTTTGACCTATGGTAGCACCTTCTAGCGGGCCAGCCATATGGGCATCTGATTTCCCCCGTCAAGCTAGACGAGTTTCGTTCTTTATAGTTTTTTCGTTTGATGCTTATTTGGAGAGATATTTGGCCCGGTTATTATCAGTGGACCACCCTGTATATATACGCTCACCATGAGTCCCCATCACCAAGTTACCCAGAGGCTTGTCAAACAGCGAAGTTGCTCGACGTGTGCGCTGGAGTCAAAGTGATGCGTTAAAGACATGTGGAATCGGTTCCAGTTAACAGATGGAACTAAGGACTTAGACCGCATAGGGATTCCACGCCCGAGATCTGCACTGGACGTCCGATATCTATGATTTTTGATTCAAAGGAACCGTAGTCTCGATGCTCCGGAACTAATTCAACATTTGAAGAAGCTACAGAGTGCGATGTATCGTATCGGACAGTTAGGGAACAATTGCATGATTCAAATCTCCATTACCATCGATCATGGCGAGTATCATATAGTACACCACAACACCGCGGACTCCGTTACAGAGGGACAAGAAATCATGCAGACTGGACGCCGTGGGTTGGCTTTCGAGGTTGATTATGGACGAAACTCGGATCTGTTTGTACCTTGAAAATCGCAGAAAACGTGTTTGGTGACGACCCGATAATACTGAACGCCTCCAACAGCGTGTTACACAAGTGCAAAAGGTGTTGTGAAGTGATGTTGTGGGGTGACGTTACATGGAACCACTGCACAGCTCTCGTGGTTGTTGAGGCAGTCTCTCATCTCTGCGGTACAGGGACGAGATTCTTCGTCCGGTAGTGGCACTATATCGCCAGCATTTTGGTGACAATTTCAACTTTGTGCATAATAACTCGCGGGGTCGTCGTGCTGTTCTCGTCAACACGTTCCTTCTCCGTGAGGGGACCACCAGAACGGATTGAAGTGGCCTACCTGTTCTCCAGATATGAACCCAATGGAAGAAGTGTTGAATCGACTGAAATCAGCTGTTTTCTGACGACGACATGCCTCAGAGCCGACTTTGGTTTTCTATACCGTAAATTTAGAAATAAACAGGTGATGCAATCGACCATTATATAAATACTGAGCACGTCCTTGCAATTTCATTTGGGTCGCTAATACTAACATTCCACGGGTTATTAATATTCATCATTTATGCGTTTCGTGCACGCCCCATCGTCAACATTTCTGCCAAAAACATCACAGATCTTGTGGAAGCACAACATGCAGGTGAAATGGTAAGAGCAAACACACTTCAGTTAACTGAGAAAGAAGTTTATAAACTACAGAAAAGAAGATCTTAACAGAATCGTGTTAATGGAATCAGCTGACGCAATTTTAATGGCCAGTAGTGTATTTTGATATAATGTCAGTATGCTGTCAGCTGATTCCATTACCAATTTTGATGGCCAGTAGTGTATTTTGATATAATGTCAGTATGCTTACACCAAGAAGAAATGCAGATGATAAACGGGTATTCATTGGACAAATATATTGTACTAGAACCGACATGTGATTACATTTTCACGCAGTTTGGGTGCATACATCCAGAGAAATCAGTACCCAGAACAACCACCTCTGGCCGTAATAACGGCCTTGATTCGCCTGGGCATTGAGTCAAACACAGCTTGGATGGCGTGTACAGGTACAGCTGTCCATGCAGAATCAACACGATACCACAGTTCATCAAGAGTAGTGACTCAGGTATTGTAACGAGGCAGTTACTCGGCCATCATTGACCAGACGTTTTCAATTGGTGAGAGATCTGGAGAATGGACTGGCCAGGGCAGCAGTCGAATATTTTCTGTATCCAGAAAGGCCCGTGCAGGACCTGCAACATGCGGTCGTGCATTATCCTGCTGAAATGTATGGTTTCGCAGGGATCGAATAAAGGGTAGAGCCACGGGTCGTAACGCATCTGAAATGTACCGTCCACTGTTCAAAGTGCCGTCAATGCGAACAAGAGGTGACCGAGACGTGTAACCAATGGCACCCCATACCACCACGCCGGGTGATACGACGGTATGGCGATGACGAATACACGCTTTCACTGTGCGTTCACAGCGACGCGACCATCATGATGCTGTAAACAGAACCTGGATTCGTCCGAAAAACTGACGTTTTGCCATTCGTGCACCCAGATTCGTCGTTGAGTACACCATCGCAGGCGCTCCTGTCTGCAATGCAGCGTCAAGGGTAACCGCAGCCATGGTCTCCGAGCTGATAGTCCATGCTGCTGCAAACGTCGTCGAACTGTTCGCGCAGATGGTTGTTGTCTTGCAAACGTCCCCATCTGTTGACTCAGGGATCGAGACGTGGCTGCACGATCCGTTACAGCCATGCGGATAAGATGCCTGTCATCTCGACTGCTAGTGATACGAGGCCGTTGGATCCAGCACGGCGTTCCGTTTTACCATTCTGAACCCACCGATTCCATATTCTGCTAACAGTCTTTGAATCTCGACCAACGCGAGCAGCAATGTCGCGATACGATAAACCGTAATCGCGATAGGTTACAATCCGAGCTTTATCAAAGTCGGAAACGTGATGATACGCATTTCTCCTCCTTACACGAGGCATCACAACAACGTTTCACCAGGCAACGCCGGTCAACTGCTGTTTGTGTATGAGAAACCGGTTGGAATCTTTCCCCATGTCAGCACGTTGTAGGTGTCGCCACCGACGTCAACCTTGTGTGAATGCTCTGAAAAGCTAATCATTTGCATATTCTTTCTGTCGGTTAAATTTCGTGTCTGTAGCACGTCATCTTCGTGGTGTAGCAATTTTAATGGCCAGTAGTGTATATACTATCACTATTATTAGTATTACCTTCGTTAACAGTAGTAGTAGTAGTTCAGAAGTACACTAGTAGTTCTCAGTACTAAGTTGATTTTTGTTACTGGCGGCCAAAAAATGATAAAACGAAAGTGCTCAATATGAATGTGTATATGATAAAGCAGATCGTCATGTCAAGGGAGAAAACGTCCCCACATACAGAAGACTCACCTATAAGGGCATCGCAAAAGCAGAGGGAAGAGGATCTGCCGTGTTACGTTACGTGAGGAGGGTGATTTGCCATACAGTGCTAGCATACCAACGACGAACAGACGCTGCAATTATGCTCCCGCTGAACTTGGGATACTGTGTACCTAGTAGCATCATGTATGTCTACCATTGACGTCATCGTACTTAAACTGCTACCGCATCTCATTTCTGCTGAGTGTGTGGCAGTACGACAATGGTGCCTGTGTGATGACATAAGCGAAAGAGGTACTATTGTGATGTCTACGTGCGAAAGTAAGAGAGAATCAGAGAGAGAGCTTAAGTAGGTGGAAATGTGTTTCGAGGCGAGGTGAAGACTTTTGTAAATATGTCCAAAAAGTTTAGAGATTGGATTAATAAATAATACATAAATGTTAAGATGGTGGAAAAATGTATAGTAAGTTCATATGAGTCCAAACTGGTGAAGTCATCGGTTCCTAGGTTAGACACTACTTAATCTAACGCAAAGGACAACACACATACCTATGCCCGAGGGAGGACTCCAACCTCCGACGGGGGGAGCTGCGCGAACCGTGTCAAGGCACCGTTAAGATGATGGTTTTAATCCTTCACGTCTTCAACATAGTCTTCTCTCAGATGAGCACAACACACAGAGCGTTCAAGCAGCCATGTGAAACTGTCATATAAATCTTTCTTCGCGATTTTTTTCAACTCGAGTCACGTTAGCTCGAATGTCGTTGTGTCGTCAAAGTGTTGGCCCTTCATGTGAATTCCTGCAGTTTGTCGTTTTGTGGTAGGCTGATATTGATACCACCGAGTCTGGTAACCGACGTTGACATTTTTCGGGAAGGAACGTCTAAGTTTTGCATTTAAATCAGGTCACTGCAAGAGTCTAGGCAGTTTTGTTTTTGTTCGGGACAAACTTTGGACACACGTTTCTCTTCTTCAAAACGTTCTGGAAAGAGTCTTGAGCACTTGATTTAAATATGTTGCTCACAACTGACTCTTCGAAAGCACATCTGTCGTTTGCAGTTGTTAGTTCAAGCTGCCACCGTAGTTAGTATGCTAACGTCGCTTGTACGCTAGGAATAAAAGCTAGTTAGATAGTTAGTTACGTGTTCCATTGATCAATAGCACGGAAAACTGTTATGATGTGGAACGTGTCAATTGCACAAGAAATGCGCACAGGAAAGAAGTTTCGTTTTGTTTACATTATAGTGTTATACCTAAATATTTCTACTATCTATATTATTCCCTTAAATGGCACAAAAATCATATATTATATCTCCAGATTTATTTACTCATACTCAAGAATTCATCTATGGTATAGAAGGAGTTGTCAAGGAGGTATGACTTCAATTAGTTTTTTGAAACTATTATTGCTGTCTATCAGACATTTTATTTCATGTGGTAATTTACCAAAAAGTTTTATAGCAGCGTATTTTACCCCTTCGTGTGCCAAATATAGGTTAAGTAAAAGATAGTGTAGGTCTTTCTTCTTTCTGGTATTATAATCATGAATGTCGCTGTTGATTTTAAACTGGTACTTGTTGTTGAGAAAGCACTTGTAAGAATTCCTAATCTTTTAAACAGATGCCTACAAGATGTGCGATTATGAACCCCACACATCATTCTAACTCTTTTGAGCTGCGAATACCTTTTGCCTAAGTGTTGAGTTGCCCCAGAATATTATTTTGTATGACATCAGAGAGTGGAAGTATGCAAAGTAAGTTAGAATACTAATTTCCACATCCTCAAAATTGGCAGTTATTCTGACCGCAAAAGTTGCTGAACCTAGTCGCTTTAAAAGATCGACAATATGAATTTTCCAATTAAGATTCTCATCTATATGTACACCCAAAAACTTAGTATGCTCTACCCTGGCTACTGACTTCTTTTGATGTGTTGTGTTTGTTGAAGGAACTATACTTTTTGCAGCAGAAAATTGGATGTACTGTGTTTTTTCAAAGTTCAGAGCAACCCCATTCGCAGAAAACCAATTAATATTTTTTCCAATGACCTTATTTGTATCATTTTCTGTCGGACGTTCCTTTACTGGATTAATAATTATGCTTGTATCATCAGCTAGCAGTATTAGTTCAGCATCTTGTTTCACATAATCAGGGAGGTCATTCACATATCTCAAGAACAGTAGGGGACCCATTATCGAATCTTGTGGAACACTTAATGTAATTTCACTTCAGTTAGATGAAGTGGCAAACTCCTTTGCATCACTTGAAGCATATAAAGAGATATTTTGCCTCCCGTTCTGTAGATATGACTTAAACCACTCATATGCTATTCCATTTATACCATAGCATTGTAATTTGTCTAATATAATGCCATAGTTCACACAGTCAAATGTTTTGGATAAGTCACAGAATATTCCTATTGGTGACATTTTACTATTTAAAGACTATTATGTGGACAGTGAAATTGTATATTGCTGTCTCAGTGTGAGAACTCTTTGGATAGACAGTTTTTGTTGTAAAATAATAGTAACTCGTGTGAGATGGCTGTACGACTGTTAAATGAATTTCAGTAAAAAAAGATTGCTGACTACTTAGTGTATGTTTTCCATAATGGAACATTTGGACGCTATCTTCAGGCTCTGAAGTTTTTCATAAGATGTTTATAGGAACGATGCACTTTAGATATTCCTCGTCTTGTCATACAGTAAATTGTGGTAAAATTCTGTTGATGACGAATACTTCAAGCAGCATCAGCTGCTTCGTACACTTCGGTTGGATTTAAACTGGACTGTCTGCTTCACACTTACCTTGCTGAAACACAATATTACGACCTCATGTTCGAGTCCAGAACAACACTATTAACGTCACGCAGACCACACAGGCAAGCTGGAACGGAATCACTCAATATTATGTCTCAAAAGGTATCTGGTTGCTCACGTTCGTACAGAAACTGTGGGACTGGAGGATCAGCATCGAAGATAGCAAGAGAATAAAGGCGTGTACACGAACGCGAAATCTGATACATCCAAACTGACATACAGATGAGTACGTACGATAATTGGGTATTGATTGGAACACGATCTACATGTCTTTAGAAAAGCTAATGACGCAGGAGTGCTACTACAATGTTCGTTTCATAAAGGAGCTAAAACTTAACAAAAAAATCTGACAATGCCATATGTTTTATTGACTTAATATGGCGTTCAACAACGTAAGACAGTGAAAAATATTTAAAATTCTCAGAACGATAGGTATACGCTATAGAGAAAGGCGGGTAATATGTGCAAAAGAACAATAGAGAGGAAGAAGAATGAAAGACTAAGAGAGAAGAGATCGAGTTAAAGAGGGTGTAAAGCAGATGTCGCTCTTCTTTATAAAGACATAATGAAGGGACTAAGATGAAAATTTCGAGTGAAACTAACCTTCAGAGTGAATGGATGCCACTGACAAAATTCCCTGAGAACACACTGTTATTGACTGTGAAAATGAGGAAGTAATACAGCACCTGCTGAAAGGACTGAACGTCACAAAGAGCGCAAAATATGAATTAAGAATAATAAATAAAGGATGAAGAACAACAGAATAGAGCTTGGCGACAATTTTAACAGCGAATGTTTGGGACGGTGTAATCGACGAACTGTAGGAACTCTGGTACGGTGGAAGCAAAACAGCGCATGATGTAAGGTGTGCGAAGCAAAGAGGATGCAAGAAGCAGACCAACACAAGCGAAGAGCAAATTATTTGTTAAAAGAAGCCTTCTAATATCAAAAAAGACAGCAACGAGGGAAAGAAATTTCTGAGAATGTATGACTTTACAACAACATTGTATGGACGGAAGTAGCATACACTACTAATCTAATATTTCCATACCACTGCCAGTAATCAGCACACACACGCACGCACGCACACACACACACACACACACACACACACACACACACACACACACACAAAGGAACAAAGGAGCTAAGCCAAGATCATCAACTAGGTGTAGATGAAAAGGCTCAGAAATCATTCTCGATTTGGATTTATGTGCAGTATTCTGTTTGTCTAGAGCTTAGTCCACTGCCTGACAGATAACGTGAAACCTTTGGAAACATGGAGGATGTTAATGTAACTTCGTATACGAACACATGATCAACAGTTATGTAAAGGAATGGAGTTGCACCCCCCTTGTAACAGGTATAATGGCCATCTGAATGCATTAGTATTGTTAGTGATAAGTATTGTTCCCAGACCTGGTAGGTTATACAGGGTGATTCAAAAAGAATACCACAACTTTGAAAATGTGTATTTAATGAAAGAAACATAATATAACCTTCTGTTATACATCATTTAAAAAGGTTTTTTTTCACTCAAAAACAAGTTCAGAGATGTTCAATATGGCCCCCTCCAGACACACGAGCAATATCAACCCGATACTCCAACTCGTTCCACACTCTCTGTAGCATATCAGGCGTAACAGTTTGGATAGCTGCTGTTATTTCTCGTTTCAAATCATCAATGGTGGCTGGGAGAGGTGGCCGAAACACCATATCCTTAACATACCCCCACAAGAAAAATTCGCAGGGGGTAAACTCAGGGCTTCTTGGAGGCCAGTGATGAAGTGCTCTGTCACGGGCTGCCTGGCGGCCGATCCATCGCCTCGGGTAGTTGACGTTCAGGTAGTTACAGACAGATAAGTGCCAATGTGGTGGCGCTCCATCCTGCTGAAATATGAATTGTTGTGCTTCTTGTTCGAGCTGAGGGAACAGCCAATTCTCTAACATCTCCAGATACTGTAGTCCAGTTACAGTAGCACCTTCGAAGAAAAAGGGACCAAAAACTTTATTGGCTGAAATGGCGAACAAATGTACAACTAAATGAAACTTTATAGTTCCCTTAATTCGCCGGCAGATAGTGGTTAGCTCTGCCTTTTGTCGTTGCAGAGTTTTAAATTCTTAAAGTTGTGGTATTCTTTTTGAATCACCCTGTATAAAGGGCGTCAGATGCTGTGTGATCACTCTTAAAGATAACGAAGATGCTGCAGACTCGTGGCAGATAACATTGTCATCACTTGGGGCTATTCATTCGATAAGCTGGTTGAATTGGGTAATATACAGACTTGTGACGCATCAGGATATGACAGTGGCCCGATGTTGGACTGCATCGGAACTTGAGGGCAGCCATACTCGTCCCCAAGGTTCCGGTTTACCACATCTGATCATCACAATGGAGAATCATCGTATGGTGCACATCAAAATCCGTTCGTATCTTCCCCCGCCATCCAACAGAAAAAATAATGGAGCCCCTGCGGCCTTCTGTGTGAAACAGCACCACTGGTCGGAGACTAGCAGGAACCTGTGAATGAGGAATATCGACGAGACAACGACACGTCACGGGTATCCTGCGTCCTCTTGTGTTAACCTCTCATGCGACAATATCGTGGCGCCATTTTTCAACGGGACAATGCTGTCCCACACATGTCATTAACTTCTCTGAACTGCCTGCATGACGTTGAGGTACTTTCGTGACCTGCAAATTTCTCAGGTCTGTCCCTGATAGAATGTGTGTAGGACCGACTAGTTTCTGGGATATCGACGACAACACTGTGGCTTGCCTGAGGACAGGATGTAAAGGGTTTATGAGACTCTTCATAACCTTGAAAAGCCAGAGAGGATGCAACGCCAGAATGATAAAATGGGCTCATACTGCAAGATCCTTTCTAAATGTTCCTCGATATTGTAATCACAAGAATAATACTACATACCCTCACAACCTGTGACGTTCTTCCTGCCCTTCTTGGTGTTTAAAGTTTTGCCAGGAATTCTAATTACAAGTGAATTAACATTCTTAATCATCGGTACTAATGGAATAAACGCGGAGTGGCTGATGCCAATGAAGTGACTGGAAAGAATGTACAAACCTGGAAACGCAGACAGGGCTGAAAAATAGAAGCTTAATAAAACTGGGCTGGAAATGGTGCATGGAAGAAAAAGGTAATGAGATGATCTCTGAGTAACCATAATGAATCTTTTGTTGTGACTTGGCCACTATGAGAGGAAGCCGAAAGGCACGCGTTTAAGCTCACGCAGGCTGGCGTGAGGTCTGGAACAGGTAAAGTAATTGAGACTAGCAAATAAAGTACGAAGCTGCTGGAATACTTAACTTTAATCCATAAGTGGTGAACATAGCTCTTGACGGTACATGCATCACAAGATAAATAGCAAATGATAATGGCGCCTTGCTATGTCGTAGCTAATGACGTAGCTGAAGGCTATGCTAACTATCGTCTCGGCAAATGAGAGCGTAATTTGTCAGTGAACCATCGCTAGCAAAGTCGGCTGTACAACTGGGGCGAGTGCTACGACGTCTCTCTAGACCTCCCGTGTGGCGGCGCTCGGTCTGCAATCACTGACAGTGGCGACACGCGGGTCCGACGTATACTACCGGACCGCGGCCGATTTAAAGGCTACCACCTAGCAAGTGTGGTGTCTGGCGGAGACACCACATCTTTCACCGTGCAACGGAGTGTTATCTGTTTTCAAAACTTCGTGGCAGATTAAAATTTTGTACCGGAACCGGATCTGAACCCGTAACCTTGCCTTTCGTGGGCTTTGCGACCTCTTCCCACGAAAGATCAGGTTGTAGGTCCGAGTTCCGATATGGTCACCCAAATGATTAGGTCCACTGGTCGACTGCTGCCTACAAGGCGGTACGACGACAGATCAATGATCGTGCGACATATGATAAGCACGTCACCTATCTCTCCAACTGTTGTTGCCGGTAGATGAATCGTGATGGTGCCGGTGCTTCTTTATTCAAGCAGCTACTTATCTGTTCTCACAAGGCTGAGTGGCTCACTTACAAAACCCCCAGCCTTACAAGGGAACCTCCCCATCGCACCCCCCTCAGATTTAGTTACAATTTGGCACAGTGGATAGGACTTGAAAAACTGAACACAGATCAATCGAGAAAACAGGAAGAAGTTGTGTGGAACTATGAAAAAATAAGTAAAATATACAAACTGAGTAGTCCATCGGCAACAAAGGCAATATCGAGGAGCATGTAAGCGCATGGTCGCCGTGGTCCCGTGGCGAGCGTGGGCAGCTGCGGAGCGTGGGGTCCTCGGTTCAAGTCTTCACTCTAGCAAAAATTTTACTTCCTTTATTTTTGCAAAGTTATGATCTGTCCGTTCGTTCATTGACGTCTCTGTTCACTGTAACAAGTTTAGTGTCTGTGTTTTGCGACCGCACCGCAAAACCGTGCGATTAGTAGACGAGTGGACGTGCCTCTGCAATGGGAACCGAAAACATTTGATCCAGTAAAACACGTCTTATATATTCCATACGACACTGGTGACGGCATGTGCGTCACATGACAGAAATACGTAGTGGACCCACCTAACTTGCACACTTGGCGAATGGGTAAAAAGATTCTTCTGGCTTGCCCGATTTAGGTTTTCTTGTGGATGTGATAATCACTCCCAAAAAAGTGATGAAAAGAGTGTGTCACATTAACTGCAACAAATGAATGCAACAGTTTCACAGTCGCACAGTTTCCTCTGTGCTCTCTCAAATCATATGTTTTTAACGTTTTCAAATTTTTCCTTGTGTAGACCTGTATATGTCCAACGAAATCTGAACATGTCCTGGAATTTTGGAGAGCGAAGTTGATTATGTTTGAGTGCCTGAACTCTGATAATTGCCTGAAAATAAAAATTTTCAGTTGATGGAAGACTTGAACCAAGAACCTCTCGATCCGCAGCTGCTCACGCTAACCACGGGACCACGGCGCTACTGAGCTCGCGTCATTCAAAAAGTTGCGTATCTCGCACATGGACTACTCATTTTGTATATTTTGATTATTTTTTCATAGTTACACACAACTTCTTCCTGTTTTCTCGACTGATCTGTGTTAAGTTTTTCAAGGCCTATCAACTATGCCAACTTATAACCAAATCTGAGGGGGGTGCGATGGGGAGGTTCCCTTGTTAGAAAAAATGTGAGTTTCGAGGAATGAGACCCGAGTCCTTCCGCACCGAAGGCAGCGACGTTAACAGTGGTATCACACCATGAATCAACTTTCACGGTTGAAAATAATCGCTAATGAATCGAAGAAGCTACCAGTGGCAGCACTATAGGTCTGTGCGACAATCGGCATCTTTGTACCACCAAAAGTCATTGTGACTTCATAACAGCTTATTACTACAGTCAGACTATCTAGTGATCGGAAAACAATTTCGACAACTTTCGGTACAAGATTTTCCTAAGCACATGCTGTTGTCCTACCCACCTCTGTCGAACTTTTGTGCCACTTTAAGATCGCCCTCTCCTCAGAAACGCCATCCACGTGCTCATTTCAAGTTCTACGAAGTTTCCACTGGCGTACTCAGAAAAGTGCGTCCTGCGAAGTCGTTCAAAGTTTAGGTATTGCTTTCCCAGAGTGTTACGTGGCAAGGGCACGTGCAAGAGTAGACTTCTTGAATTAACACTGGAATACGGTAAATGAAATGTGTATTTACATACCATACAGCTGGAATCTCGAAGTAATGTAAATATTATGTCACTTCAGTTAATGAAAACATTTGGTTCACCAGTACTTAGTTTTGGATTTCGGAATATGGTTTAAGTTCGGGAATGCAAAGAGTGATTTGTACACTGTATCGAGCGGCGTGGCGTAGTGGTTATCACTCTGGAGTCGCATTCCGGAGGACACCATTTTAAATCTGGCCATCCACATTTAGATGTCCCCAGTTTATTCTAACAGCTGTACGAAAACGGCGGAATAATTTTACTGTAGTCTGAGGCCACAGTCATGTAATACTTTTTAAATGAAAATTTTGCCGTTTGACTGTACGTATCGTTTATTCTACCGTACAATCCATATAGTCAAAGACGAAACTTCCGTTTACAAACATGTCGAAATGGTTTGTATAACAAGAACAAGGCAGATTTTCATACGCATCCTTACGTAATCGGTGGGTGTACTCAGTCTCTAATCGTCGCGACATTAAACACAAATTTCCTCCTTTTTTCTTCCTCATTCACTATATCAACATCTAAATAGGCTGGATAACCCATATTTGCCACGGTCATTTATGTTCTGTTTTTTGGACTATTGGATAGGAATGAAACAAATAGGATCACCATTCATATGGGTCTCAATCATACCATTTGCAACTAGGAACTTCTTTCGAATATTACGGTAAGTTTCTTAAAATGAAATAAGTTTGTAACCCAAATATATGGGAGTGCACTCATGGAATGAGTATCTCTTCTATAATATAAGAGCAAAGTAAGACTAATGAGAGTGAGAGGTGGCTGGAAGGAAAGAATGGCGGACTGATGAGAATATCAACGAACAACAGTTATGCAGTAGGTAGTGGAGCAGAGATGTTAAGGCACAAGTACTAGAGGTGCCTATGTTCCCGAACAAATATTCCTTGTTAGGTGTTGGCATTCGCCACGTTTGAACTGTTGTGGACGTCCGCACCATGTTAGCACAGACAATGAGAAAGGGCAATAAAGGCTACGATTTAAAGCGCCATGTTGTAAAAGGTTATGAATCACATACTGTATACTAAAACGCTAAATGAGTGCTCTATCGTTTCGAACATCTCACTGGATTAGTTGAATTACACGTACAAGTACTGAGGCTATTAGCACATTTCGTACAACAAACTGGATTCTATATGTCTCATTGTCGCCATGCTGGATGCTGAATGGTCCTTTAGTTACATAATCTAGCACATCATGAAGAACATAGCAGCAGTAGCGACTTGAAATGCCACTACAATCGTCCAGCGATTGCTGATCATCCGACGACATGGCACAAAAATAGCACACAGAATGTCAGACTGGAGCTTAACGATCAGGGATACGATGCTGACTTAGTCGTCTGCCCATGTGGTCTCATCCGTGCCACGTCGAGCATATGTCAGACACAACGTGGTGACATCTGGGTCAGACTGCATTACGGGTACCATACTTTCAGCGGCTTGAACAAAACATTGACGTAGTGTTGCATACCGCCTCCCACCCATTCTCTCTCTCTCTCTCTCTCTCTCTCTGTCTCTCCTCTCCCCTCTCTCCCTTTCACACACACACACACACACACACACACACACACACATATTGCTTTCCTTGCCACTGATTCTTTTTACCTGATCTTTAATCTTCGACAAGCGACCGCGTTAACAATGATGTTATAAGATTTGGATGTAAGGACTAATTATAGAAGTAAGAGACTCGGAAAACACTGCATGCACCTCAACTTTATTCATAGCCTGAAGGTACAGTTGGCAATATATTAATATAGATCTAGAAGAGTGGAGGTCTAAAATCTCCAATAATGTGGACTTGGGAAGGCACAAATAAATTAACACTATTTTATTAGTGGACGATCGAGTTCTCCGACCCAACAGTCAAAGGGCTTTACAAAAAATCAATGTGTTTAAATTGAATAACATTTTACAAACTTATCAAATGGTCGTACCTGTAAAAAATAATAATAATGACGATGGAAGGGAAACACATAAAAAGAGCAAAATTACTTAAAAACAAAGAAAAATGCAACAAGTAAATTTGTTTAAATATCTCGGGACAGAGTTATAAGTAGAAAATGCTAATTCAGATGTAGTTCAAAATATACAAAAACACAATTCCATAAATGGTTGTATAAGGAGATATCTCGTTAGAACTATGAGGAAAGAGCTAACACTAAAACTGCACAATGATTCTCAGCTTGCTCTTACGTATGGTAGTGAAAACTGGATTCTTTTCTTGTTGCAAAACAAACAAAGGTGCGTTATTCTCTATGTATTAAAATTCGAAACATAAATCATATCTGTCATTCTTAGTTAAACGAAGCATAAAAGATCACGGTTGAAGACTATCTGATGCAGAAAATTATTACTTCAGATTCAAAATTAGTGCTGTTAACTCATAGAATCTTTAAAACCCCCCACGTTTCTTATAAACAGTATTACTCCATTTGTTCACATAATTGTCTTTGAAGTAGCAATACTACGCAACTGGGTCCGCAGCTCGTGGTCTAGTGTCTAGCATTGTTGCCTCTGGATAACGGGGTCCCGGGTTCGATTCCCGGCCGGGTTGTGGAATATTCTCCGCCCGGGGACTGGGTGTTTCTGTTGTACTCCTCATTTCATCATCATCATCATTCGTGACAGTGGCTAGATAGGACTGTGCAAAAATTGGAGTGTGTAATAAATTGGGACTTTGTACAGGCGCTGAAGACCGCGCAGTTGAGCACCCCACAAACCAGACATCATCATCATCACATCAACTGGATCCTAAGAAAAGAAGGTGAATGAGGTATTGGTGCAACTGAGACGAGGTTTAAGTTCTTGCACTAACACTAAGAGAAATCGAGTGGAATGAACGTTATAAGACAAAAATTAGACATAGAAACAACAATGCAAAAGAGAGTAGACACTACCACCAAAAGAAATAGTATAGCCACATTAAGAAGGTACCACTTGGGTTCCTGCCATGGAAAGCATTGTTTTCAAACTAAATGTAAAACTGGATTTAGGACGGACAACGAAGAGGTGAAAACAACAGTTTTGTTGAATTACTTTGGTTTCGGAACGGAACGATGCTCACTCCTTCAAATGAAGGAAAGAGAATAAAAAGAAGAGCGTCTCTGTAGGAAAGAAGGGAACTGAGGAAGATGGGAATGTGCAGAGGACGTATATAAAGGGCCGATGGCCTTGCCGCACTGGTATCAGCGGTTCCCGTCGGATCACCGAAGCTAAGCACTGACAGGCTTGGATAGCATTTGGATGAGTCACTGTTCGGGTCTGCCGAGTGTTGTTAGCAAGCAGAGTGCACTCAGCCCTTGTAAGGTCAATTGAGGAGGTACTTGAATTGAGAAGTAGCGGCACAAAAGCTGACAACGGCCGGGAGAGCGGCCCCTATGTATCAGCATCCGGTAACGCTTCAGGGCTGAGGATGGCACGGCGGCCGGTGTGTACCGTTGGACCTTCAAGGCCTGTTCGGACGGTGTCTTTCTTTGTGTTAGTACATAAAGGAAACAAATCTGATGGCAGTATTACAGGAAGGGAAGAAGTAGCTGAAGATGTGGCACTGATAGAAAAATCTGTCAGAGTGCTGTAGAACCAAAGTTAAAAAAGTAGACGATATTTTCTCAGAATGACTGAAACCCTTGGGAGAGCCAGCCATGGAAAAATAAATGAAAGGTGTGCAGATTTCAGGGAGACATAATAATTCCAGTTCCAATATGATAGCTGCAGACAGGTGTGGATTTTACAGAGGAGTCGGTTTAACAAATCATAGTTGCAAAATATTGACACGATTTATACACAGACAAATGAAGAAACTGTTAGAGGCCGATCGTGGGGAAGGTAAATTTGGGTTCCGGAGAAACGCAGAAACACGGGAGGCAGTACTGACCCTACGACTTACCTTAGAAGATTGGCTGACTAAAGGCAAACCTACCTTTATAGCATTTTTAGATTCACGGAAAGATTTGGAGTGTTTTGAAAGTACGGACTACACTACACTCTCTGGAAATTTTAGGTAGCGGAGACAAAATACAGAAACCTGTGAAAAAACCAGAATACGTTTGTAAGTGTTAAAGGAGATGCAAGGAAAGCCAATGTTCAGAAGGGAGAGATACAAGTTTGCAGCATATCCGAAATGTTATTCATTCTGTACAGTGAGCAAACTCTGAAGGAAACCGAGGAGAAATCTCCGAATGGAATTAAAGATCAGGGAGAGGAAATAAAAATTTAGCGGGTTGCCGATGACAAGCTAAGGATTCGGAACAGCAAGTGAACAGAGTGGATAGTACTTTGAGAAGAGATTACAAAATGAGCATTAATAGAAAGTAAAACAGAGTTTAATGAATGTCGATGGAAATCAGACGATGCTGAGAGTAGGAGATTAGGAAATGAGACACTACAATAGCATACGAGTTTCTTTATTTGGGTAGCATGGTACATGATGATGGGCGAATTTTCATGTATAATGCATGATCACAATGACAAGAAAAGCATTTCCGAAAACATGATCACAATAATAAGAAAAGCATTTCCGAAAAAGGGCAATTTGTTGACGTCTAATGTAAATTTAAGTACTTGCAATACCTTTTCTGAAGGTATGTGGCAGGATCGTGACGCTGCATCGAAGTGAAATGTGCGCGAGAGGCAGTTCGTACAAGAAAATGGAAACTTCTGAATTGTGGTGCTGAAGGAGGATACTGAAGGTTAGACGGGTTGATCAAATAACAGATGAAGAAGATAAAAACAAGTTTCGTTCACAACTTAACTAAGAGAAGGGCTTCGGTTGGTAAGGGAAATGTCTGTTTGGTAACGGAAGGAGTGTGTGTGTAAGAAGTGAGGAGGCGGAGGGGGGTAGATGGTAAAAACTGTAGAGCCTGCCCATGGCTTGTTGAATGCAGTAAGCAAGTCCAAAGTTCAAATGGATGTAGTTTGCGGCAGTAGTACATGAATGAAAATGCTTTCAAAAGATGACTAGCGTGAAGGACTGCATTTGCGAACTGAAGACCACAACATTAATGACAAACAGGGAGAGGTGGATAAAATGCCTGGCCTAAACGTTCTTCGAATCCAGATCGATCGGGCTCTTATTTTTAGGTGCATTTGAAACTTCCTGAGCCGAACATAGTAGAAGAGACAGAGTATTACTGATCCTAATTCAGAAGGCTGCGAAGCCAGACGCAACACTGCAGGGACACGTCATCTCATCCCGGATTAATTGAGACGGTAAGCCTGATGCATGTGTCCACGATAACGGAATGTGTATACGAGCCCTTCCGCGACGGAGTCCTTGGATAAAAAGATCTCGGTTAACTTGCTGTCTTAAATACCAATTAAATACCAATCTTTGGTTCAAATGGCTCTGAGCACTATGGGACTTAACGTCTGAGGTAATCAGTCCCCTAGAACTTAGAACTACTTAAACCTAACTAACCTAAGGATCACACACACATCCATGCCCGAGGCAGGATTCGAACCTGTGACCGTAGCGGTCGCGCGGTTCCAGACTGAAGCGCGTAGAACCGCTCGGCCACAGCGGCCGGCATACCAATCTTTCAGTGATTGTTTCCATTAGATTGGGATTTTACCCGAATTTGACGCGGTAAGTTAACTCAAAGCCTTTTGCTAATAATTATTAATTTGAACATTTTATATGAGGAAGAGTTTCATGTGGTATGCTGGTAAGTTGTGTTTTTGTACGTTTCCCATTGCTAATGTGCTACACAGAGTGGCCAAGGAGTTATAACAAGGGAATAAAGATATTCCAGAACCATGTCCACACGAAGTATTTCCAAATGTGATATGTCGTAGTAGCTCGGCCGTACCTTTTCGTTACACATTTTACTGCACGTTCTTATTTCTCGCTCAAGATTCGAAAGACATAACAGTCGCCGAGAAAGAGTTTTCGATAACCGTTATAAACATCGTTTGCCTGCGAGATATATGATGGAGCTGCCGTCGTGCCCACACTTTCAGGTCGCATTGGAATGTGACCTCTATTTACGCACCGTGTTGACGTTCAGCAGTATGCCTGAGACGACTTGGTGTCATGCACGGTGAAAATTCTCTTTTCTGATGACAACAGTATTATAAAATGGTTCAAATGGCTCTGAGCACTATGGGACTCAACTGCTGTGGTCATAAGTCCCCTAGAACTTAGAACTACTTAAACCTAACTAACCTAACGACAGCACACAACACCCAGCCATCACGAGGCAGAGAAAATCCCTGACACCGCCGGGAATCGAACCCGGGAACCCGGGCGTGGGAAGCGAGAACGCTACCGCAAGACCACGAGATGCGTGCAACAGTATTATAGTCTATGAGAAAACACGTAAGCTCCTTGCAGAGAAATCAAATTAGATATTCAAGAAAGTGTACAATAGATCAGTCTGCAATGAAAGTAAATTGAACACAAGGTAAGTAAATGCCGTTAATTACTACTTGGAAACAACGAGAGTAACGTGAAATGCAGATGGTACTTCTGTACATTGCGTAACAAGCACATAATTTGTAGAAATCAATACCGCTTCTCAATTCACGTAGTGTGAAAACACGAAGATTCCTGCAAACGGAACATCACCAGAAAAGTCATGATATCAGTTTGTAACAACAAGTGTCTTTTACTTACGTGCTATTCGTACGTACACAACTTTCTTAGCTGTGGAATGAATACGGCTATTCTACTATAGAAGAGGTTCCTAAGGACAGGCCGGCTGGAGTGGCCGAGCGGTTCTAGGTGCTACAGTCTGGAACCTCGCGACCGCTGCGGTCGCGAGTTCCACTCCTGCCTCGGGAATGGATGTGTGTGATGTCCTTAGGTTAGTTAGGTTTAAGTAGTTCTAAGTTCTAGGGGACTGATGACCACAGCAGTTAAGTCCCATAGTGCTAAGAGCCATTTGAACCATCCTAAGGACAGTAACGAAACATACTAATCAGGTTCATTGAAAGGATCAGTTCAATATGTTGGGAATTCTGTCTGCGCCATGTAAGTATGTTTATCAAGCAAGTACGCACGTAAGAACCTTGATACTTACAGCCAAATAGTTCAAATATTTAGCAAGAAATAAACGTTCAGAACAGTATTCTCTGCCAAGGAATGAAACACTACAATAAATTGCCAGATAAGATTAAAGAGATTATTAAAACGATATTATTTAATAAGGCAGCAAAACCACTGCTGATATGCCTCTCTTTACTGCCTCATCAAGTGGAGTTATAACAGTGGACGCCGTTCTGGAAGTCTCTGGTTCCCCTTACGTCGTCGCGCTACCCGTATAGATTGTATTGTATTGTATTTCTACCCGGAGCCTAGAAACAATGGAGAGGCTCCGTCTCCGCCGTAGCTGCAGTGGTCCACAACCCCACGATGACTACCGCAGTCCACTTCACCCCTCCGCCGCCCCACACCGAACCACTCTTTCAGGGTTATTGTGCGGTTCGGCCTCCATTAAATCCCCCCCCTCCTCCCCCCCCCCCCCCCCTCCCTAGGGAACGTCTCACACCAGACGAGTGTACCCTCCATGTTTGCGTGGTAGAGTAATGGTGGTTTGCGCGTACGTGGAGAACTTGTTTGCGCGGCAGTCGCCGCCATTGTGTAGCTGAGGCGGAATAAGGTGAACCAGCCCGCAGTCGCCGAGGCAGATGGAAAACCGCCTAAAAACCATCCTCAGACTGGCCAGCTCACCGGCCCTCGACGCAAGTCCGCCGGGTGGATTCGTGCCGGGGCCTTCCCACTACGGTAAGCCGTGCGTTACACCACGGGGCTCACCGGGCGAGCTACCCGAATAGATACTTGTGTTGCCGCTCACGAGTATCCACGATCCTGCTTGGCTGAGGGAAAAACACTTTTGTCCTCTTGGACGCTAGTCACTTGAGGCCACTAATATCCAACATGGCACTGGCTATGGGACATCTGAACTCCTTCATTCCCTATTCGCATGGACCCCGAACAAGACGACCAGTAATGTTAATGAACTATAAACTGCAACCTCGACAGACCAAGTTCCTCCCACTGTCGTATTCTTATATTGGCTGGCAGACGTTCCTCTTAATTACATGTCATGGCGTGCCACAGGGGAGTGTTATGGGACCACTGCTTTTCACAATATATATAAATGACCTAGTAGATAGTGTCGGAAGTGCCATGCGGCTTTTCGCGGATGATGCTGTAGTATACAGAGAAGTTGCAGCATTAGAAAATTGTAGCGAAATGCAGGAAGATCTGCAGCGGATAGGCACTTGCTGCAGGGAGTGGCAACTGACCCTTAACATAGACAAATGTAATGTATTGCGAATACATAGAAAGAAGGATCCTTTATTGTATGATTATATGATAGCGCAACAAACACTGGTAGCAGTTACTTCTGTAAAATATCTGAGAGTATGCGTACGGAACGATTTGAAGTGGAATGATTATATAAAATTAATTGTTGGCAAGGCGGGTACCAGGTTGAGATTCATTGGGAGAGTCCTTAGAAAATGTAGTCCATCAACAAAGGAGGTGGCTTACAAAACACTCGTTCGACCTATACTCGGGTATTGCTCATCAGTGTGGGATCCGTAACAGATCCGGTTGACGGAGGAGATAGAGAAGATCCAAAGAAGAGCGGCGCGTTTTGTCACAGGGTTATTTGGTAACAGTGATAGCGTTACGGAGATGTTTAGCAAACTCAAGTGGCAGACTCTGCAAGAGAGGCGCTCTGCATCGCGGTGTAGCTTGCTCGCCAGGTTTCGAGAGGGTGCGTTTCTGGATGAGACATCGAATATATTCATCAGTCGTCGACTCACCTCGTAAGATGTTCTCCGTAGTTGAGAAAGAAACGACAGGGAGAAGAAGTTCTACAGATCGACCACGGCAACTTAGTCCGGAAGTGTTTACTGATGAAGACGCCGGCCGTGAAAGCCTACATGGGATGTATGGAATATATTGCTTCCCCCTACTTATACCTCCCGAGGAGATCACGAAGGTAAAATTAGAGAGATTCGAGCGCGCACGGAGGCTTTCCGACAGTCGAACCATACGCGACTGGAACAGAAAAGGCAGGTAATGACAGTGGCACGTAAAGTGCTCTCCACCACACACCGTTGGGTGGCATGCGGAGTATAAATGTAAATGTAAATGTAGATGTACATGCAGATGTAGATGACACCACCTATTTCACCGAGGATATACAAATGCAGTTTTTAAGTGAGAAACCGATTGTGCAAACTTTCCTAGTTTGCTAAATGGGGCAAGTTGCAGGAAACGATGCCTGATACGACAATGAGAAAAAAAAGAGGTCTTACATTCCCAGGGAGGCAAGCCCACTTAATGATGGACATAAAAGAAAGTTGACAGTGACTCTGGTATTATCAATACCAGCAGCAAGTAGTTGGCCTTCTTTTTATTTTACAATGAAATTCGCCAAACAACCGTGCAATTGAGATGTTATTTTGTTTTATTTTCTCTACCAGTTTGGGCAGTTCATTATGCCATCTTCAGGCCCCATATCCACCTCTCAAAAATAATCGATATTGGCATGCTGGGGACATATATATCCGGATATCGTGAATTCTCAAGTGCAGTTGCAGTCAAGTCTTCGAAGGAAGCACTGGAGAATTCAGGACATCCAGAAACATGTAGCCCCAGTATGAAAATATCGATTAGTTACCTGGCCTGAAGATGACATCATGAATTGCCGCACCAGGTAGCAAAAATAAAATAAAATAACATCTCAGTTGCACTGCTGTTTGACGAATATCGTCGTTAAATATTTGAACAGCCACTGTCCCAGGTCCACAATGGATCAACAGAGACTGAAAGTAGTTGATCTTCCAACATAGGGTACACCAGACGAGCGTGTGGTACATACTCTAAGACAACTCCCACTACAACTTGCGCAAGACTTACGAACTTTGGACTCGATTTCGAAGCGACGGGCTGCGTGTCGGTTGGTTGCACGGGCCACCATGTTGCTGGTGCTTCCGTCATCCATGCAATTCACAGACGAGGCTACCTTTACGAGAACCGCTATTGTCAACCTTCAGGACACTCACTTGTGAGATGCCGAGAATTTTCATGGTATTGTGTTAGTGAACCATCAGCACCAGTACAGCTCAGTGTGTGATCTAGGATTATTGGCAACCGCCTCAAGAGACTGGTCATCCCTCCACAACACCTCTAAGGCGAACAAAATCTGCAATACCTGGAGTGACCCTGATCCGCTGCCTGAAGACGTGCGTTTGGTGGCACGAAGGTTAATATAATCACTATATGATGGTGCTCCAGCTCCCTCCCCTCTGGAGTGTGGAGCTAAAACACTACAGCAAACAGAACATATTCATTTGCTTCGTGTGTTGCCATGTGTGCTTTTAATCATTGAAAACTAAGCTGTCAAAGATTTTCCATCTCATTCATCAAATGAGTCTACCTCCCATGGAACAAATTTCCGGCCATATGACCTTTCTTGCTCGATGAACTCTCAGAGCCTGTTTACTACAGTTTGTCTCCATTTAGCAAGACTACTCTGCACACGGAGTATAGATAATGTTACTCCTACCTGCAGTAACGGGCTGCAATTAAATTTTTTGTTTATAGTTTCAACAGTGCATAGATTTTTGGAAAAAGGCTGTGTTAAGTTGCTCAGAAGGGACTGTGCAACATTTTCTGAAAACCTGAAGCAAAATGGTTTGGTAGATCCTGAGAAAACATGTAATTTATATGAAAAAATAAAAGTTTTGGGAATCGAGCGACGAAGTTTAGATTATATTTATAGTGCGTTCCTGGCCAATAGGATGGATTATCTTCATCTTCTGCAAACTCCTCCTCAAGCGTCATCTTTGTTCTCCTACTGTTTACTCTGGTTTCTATTTCTAGGCTATTTACAGCCTTGTCAGCAGTATAAAGACGTTCCTTGTCTAAAGCAAGCATAGTTAGTACCATGTTGAGACCTATCTTCATCCCCATATATCCAAATACCTTGCACCTTGCAACGTTGCCATCACTGAAAGTAGCAAAATTATCATACCACCAAAGGGAAACGGTTATGTTGTAACAAACACAGTCTTGGGGATACTTGACCGTATAATACTATTTACACTTACATCGGTTTTTTTCATGAACACGCTTTTTCAACGGTCTAGCTGCTGCTATGTCTCTGAAAATAGGTTTTATCACCTCCATTACTGCATCAGGCAGACTGTGTTTATGAGTATGCACTTCACAAGTAAGCAATCCCTTGTTGTACTTACACCAACTGTTTTCACCTTTGGGACACAGGTAATAATGGGCACCTTCATTGGTTGAAAAAGTATGAAGAAAAAAGTCCATTCAACCTTCTTTATTTCATCGACACTGTGTATGTTTTGCATAATAGCCGTTCCATAATAGTTCTGTATTTTGTCAATTACATTCTCAGTTAATCTTTCCTTGCCATCCAACCTTTTACCGTCGATGAGGTTTTGTTTATTATTTGAAGCTTTAGTCGCCGAAGTCTTGATCCCATTCGTTTCTGTACGTGCCCAATAAACTCAAATTTCTGCGCTAGAAAAGCATCAACAATGGGCTTCGGTTCTTGAATATGTTTGAAACTTGTAGAATCACCGTCACCAAGGTAATTCACATATCGCACTTTACCACACGCAACAGCACATGGAAATATACTAGCAACGCTAGACACTTTCATTCCTCCACTATTGCCACTGTAGTTAGCTGAGCAATTATTTTCATGTGTACCTTTATTTTTTGTGGCCATCTATAATATTTAGGTATTACTACTACAACTAAAAGTTTCACTGTATACATACTGGTGGCGGATACCGTTTATGCCAGGTACCATTGAATGCTGCAGTCAAGTCTCTATTACCACTGTTTTCTATTACTGCCTCTTCCGCGGCATTCTTCATAGATTCTATAAATACATCTTCTGTTTTAGGCCCTATAAATCTATTATAGTCCGTAATCTTGGTTGAGGGGATTTGGAAGATTCATCATGTCACAGAAAACTTCACCTGAAGTAGCACCCTTACCAACTGTACCAAGGTGTAAACAAATCTAATACTGTGTTCATAGATTTTGCTAACATTTTCTTCATTTGGAGTTACTACAACACTGTTCCAAAAGGTGATCATGTATGAACAATTACCACGCTTGGGTTCCATTTCACCGGAATGTCGTACGTGATTTTTATAAAGTGTTCCAGGCTGACTTCACTACACTGAATACATCTTACACAATTTGCAAAAATTCCGTTGTGAACTGACATATAAAATATTTCATTCGCGTCCAATTCGTCCGTAAAACATGCATAATTCTGATTAACTGAAGCGAGCTTCCTCTGTGAAGTAGTTTCTTTCTCACTTTCAGCGCAAGGGGCAGGTGTATCTGCAAAGTTAGGTTCACGCACTTGGTTATCGTCTTTATTGTTTACGCTAGTAACAGTTCCTTTGGCTTTCCAACATTCCTCCTTTCCTTGAAAAGTTTCAGAGGATTTCTAGTCACTTTACGTTTACCTTCGATTATCCTTCAATAAAACAGAGACTTCAATGTGCAGAAGTCACTGCAAATATTTTCAGGATTACAACACAGTAAATAAACATGAAGCACACGACAGTCAAGTGAGCAATATATATTGAACTATCACAGGTTAGCCACAACACTTATTTTGTAACACTTATTTTCTCTCACACCACTAAAATGTACATGATGACCATGTAGATTCGTGAGTACAACATTTGACAGCAATTTAACAGCGCCAGAGTGGATCATGCCCATGCAGAAGATGTTTCAAAAATATTTTTAAAATAGTGGTAGTCTTCTGATCTGAATAAATTATATATCAATTGAAAGAGGAAAGCGTGTAGATTTTTAAAATGCAAAAAAGTAAAAATTAAACATTTCATGATTTTGAACCATTCAAGAGGCCCTTAACGCTCCCTGTACGTTGCCTTCGTGGTGTTGCAATTTTTGTAGTCAGGAATGAACATATAACAATGCTATGGATCCAGTCGGGATGGCGTCGTACGGTACATCATAAGCGCTTCGGTACAAAGAACTAACGACATGTATTTTACATACTTCGCAATATTAGACAAGTGATATAAGCAATTTTTAGGTCTGAAGCCTGCCAGCGACCAAGCAGCAGGCAAAAGCAGCCGCGGCAAAAGAGAGTTTTATTGCAGCTTCCTGACTAGAGTTGCACAAGGGAAATGAATTAGAAGGCAATATGATGGAAATGGAGGAGGACGTAGATGAAGAGGTGGTAAGAGATACGATACTGCAAGAAATATTTGACAAGTCACTGAAATACGTAAATCGAAACCAGGTACTTGGAATGAACGATATTCCGTTATAACTACTGATTCCTTTGGGAGAGCCAACCATTACAATACCGTTCCGCTTAGTGTGCAAGATGTATGAAAAAGGCAAAACACCGTGGGTGACAGGTGTGAATATTATATATCAGTTTAATAAGTCATGATTGCAAAATAATAACACGAATTCTCTACAGAAGAATTGAAAAGCTGGTAGAAGTTGACATCGGGGAACATCAGTTTCGATCCCAAAGAAACGTAGGAACTGGTGAGGCTGTACTGTCACTATGAATTATCGTAGAAGATAGGTTAAGGAAAGGCAAATGTAGCTTTATAGCAGTTGCAGACTTAGAGACGGTTTTTGATAACGTTAAGTGGACTGCACTTTTTGAAATTATGCAGTGGGGCGAAATGCAGAACTTACGCCGGAACCAGAAGGCATTTGTAAAAGTCGACGGGCATGAAATAGAATCTCTGGTTGAGGATGGAGTGAGATATGGTTGTGCCAGTCCCAATGATTTTCAGTCTGTACACTGAGCAAGCAGTAAAGGAAACCAAAGAAGAATTTGGAGAAGGAATTAAAGTTCAGGGAGACGAAATAAAAACAATGAGGTTTGCTGATGACACTGTAATTCTGTCAGAGGCAACAAAGGGCTTGGAAGAGAACTTGAACGGAATGGACAGTGTCTTGAAGTGTGGCTGTAAGGTAAACACGAGTAAAAGCAAAACAAAGCTAATTGACTGTTATCGAAATAACCAGGGAATGCTGAGAAAACTAGATTAGGACATGATACACTACAGTTAGCATACGAGTTTTGTTCTTTGCACAGGCAAATGCCGCACGGGATTTGCCGAGCGGTCTAGAGCGCTTCAGTCATGGACTGTACGGCTGGTCCCGGTGGAGGTTCGAGTCCTCCCTCGGGCATGTGTGTGTGTGTGTGTGTGTGTGTGTGTGTGTGTGTGTGTGTGTGTTTGTCCTTAGGATAATTTAGGCTAAGTAGTGTGTAAGCTTAGGGACTGATGACCCTAGCAGTTAAGTCCCATAAGATTTTGCCGACCATAGTGGCCATGCGGTTCTAGGCGCTTCAGTCTGGAACCGCGCTACCGCTACGGTGGCAGGTTCGAATCCTGCCTCGGGCATGGATGTGTGTGATGTCGTTAGGTTAGTTAGGTTTAAGTAGTTCTAAGTTCTAGGGGGCTGATGACCTCAGAAGTTAAGTCCCATAGTGCTCAGAACCATTTTGAACCATAAGATTTCACACACACACACACACACAGGAAAATAACAGATGCTGGAGAGCGTAGAGGGGATATAAAATTTCTATTCGCAATGGCAAGAAAAGTATTTTGATGAAGATTCAAATGGTTCAAATGGCTCTCAGCACTATGGGACAACATCTGTGGTCATCAGTCCCCTAGAACTTAGAACTACTTAAACCTAACTAACCTAAGGACATCACACACATGCATGTCCGAGGCAGGATTCGAACCTGTGACCGTAGCGGTCACGCGGTTCCAGACTGAAGCGCCTAGAACCGCACGGCCACACTGGCCGCCTTTTGATGAAGAGAAATATGCTAACATCGAATATAGATTTAATTGTTAGGAGCTGTATTCTGAGTGTATTTGAAGTGCAGCCCTGTATGGAAGTGAAACGTGGAAGATAAATGCTTCAGACACGAGAACCTTTCGAAATGTGACACTACAAAAGAATGCTGAAGACTAGATAGGTACATCATGTAAGTAATAAAGAGGTACTAAATAGAATTGGGGGACAAATGAAGCTTATGGTACAGTTTGACTAAAAGAGATGATCTATTAATAGGACACAGTTGGAGACAACAAGTGATCATTAGTTTGGTATCGGAGGGAAGTGTGCGTGATAAAAACGCTAAACGGAGACCATAAGTATTTGTATGGGGTGTAGCCATGTATGGAAGTGAAACATGGACGATAAATAGACAAGAAGAGAATAGAAGCTTTCGAAGTGTGGTGCTACAGAAGAATGCTGAAGATTAGATGGTTAGATCAGGTAACAAATGAGGAGGCACTGAATAGAGTTGGGGAGAAGAGAAGCTTGTGCCACAACTTGACTAAAAGAAGGGATCGATTGGTAGGACATGTTCTGAGGCATCAAAGGATCACCAGTTTAGTATTGGAGGGCAGCGTGGAGGGTAAAAATTGTAGAGGGAGACCAAGAGATGAACACGCTAAGCAGATTCAGAGGGATGTAGCTTGCAGTAAGTACTGGGAGATGAAGAAGCTTGCACAGGATAGAGTAGCATGGAGAACTGCATCAAACCAGTCTCAGGACTGAAGACAACAGCAACAACAACATCGTGAATGTAGTAAACAGGTTGACATTGATGTGCGTTGCAGCAATTATTCGGAGATGAAGAGGCTTGCACAGGACAGAGTAGCATGGACATATGCATCAAACCAGTCTTCGAAATGGACCAGAACAACAACAGTGACGTTTCGGTAGTACAAGCAAAAGTGAAGATATAAAGTGGGAATGGCACTCTTTTGTCGCACATTGCCGAACTTCTAACGGATGTTTACATTTTCTGATTTTCTGCTAGTGTGGGGGGAAAGTTGGTAACAGAGTGCCGGCCAGCACTTTTCGCGACGCAATAGGTGCTGACGTGCGTCACTGTACAGCGGAGTGCTGCCACAGCAGGTGATGAGAGCGGAAGAAGTGAGTGAGAGTGATGTGGGTGTAGCGCGGAGGCGGCGTGGGGCAGTCTGCAGCGGCTGACATCTGCCGGCGGCGCGCGGCTGCGGCCGGCCGGCGAGCGCGTGCCCGTGACGTCAAGGGAAGTGACGCTGCGCTCCAGATCAATACGGAACAGCGGCGGGCGAGCGGAGCACGGCACGCGCGGCGGCGCTGCCATCGACCTCTGGCCGCCATCGACATCTGTCCCCTTCTGATTAACTCCGTCACGCGGCCGACACATTTAATCAGCTTCCAGGTGGACTGCAGCCGACGGTCACTCCCTGTAATCGAAGGGTCAGGGCAGCTCGTTCGGCTGCCGCGAGGGGGCGCCCAGCTGCTCTCCCGGCTACTACCGCCTGGCCATTTCGAGTGTCAGGGACCAACTCATTAATCACAGTGCAGATTGCGGAAGGTTAAAGTAAGTGCAGTTAAAGCAAACTGACAAAGTGGGCGTACCATAAGGATGTGTTTTAGGACCACAAATACTTTCTGAATGCTACTTCGAAAAGGATCAAAGAAAAAGTGTTACCTACTGGGTGATCAAAAAGTCAGTATAACTTTGAAAACTTAATAAGCCACGGAATATTGTAGATAGAGAGGTAAAAATTGACACACATGCTTGGAATGACATGGGGTTTTATTAGAACCAAAAAGAGAACAAAGTTCACAAAATGTGCGACAGATGGCGCTGGACAGTAAAACGTCAGTGACTGCACATGGCAATCGTGTATAAAAGGAGCTGTAATGAGAGAGAGAATCACCCACCCCACATGTCTCCTGCCTCTTCGTGAACCCACTGATGCCCCTCCTCTCTTCTTCACGCCGCTTCCCCTGCTGCCCCATGCTCTCCCCTCCTTTTCCATCCTCTGTGCCCTTTCCCTTGGCAGGTCCCGCCTGGCAGTTTTATTCTTCGTCGTGTGTGCTCCAAGTAGGTTTTAAGTGTGTTGTTCCGGAGTGTTTTTACTACTGTGGCCGACTTTTAACGTGTGCATGTCCATTCACTGTCTTCTCTGAGTTTTGAAGACTCGCCAACTGTGTTTTTTAACTTTCTGGTGATTTTTAACTGTCCTCCATGAACGTCTCCGTGTTAGTCTATATTTTACCTCCATTTTCTCCCATTATTCTGTTTTAAGTTCCCCTTTCTCGCCTTATTTGTGTAACATTTTATTCTTCTTTTTAGCTGTTACGTCACTCGGCTGAAGAGCGGTGGATTGTGCCGCTGACAGCCCTCCCCTGCCCATATGGGGCATGGGAATGAAGTCACAATAAAGAAAAACAAAGAGAGAGAGAGAGAGAATCAGATGCGCCAGCAGTCGCAGCATGTTGACTTTACCTGAAAAGGCGCTTTTCGGGAAGCTGTATTATCAGAATGGGGAATGTGCTAGTTCAGCGCTACGATCCTATCACCATAGGAAGGGGATTCGAACAGGTAAATGTCCGTTGACGAATGCAGCTGTGGCGAGAATGATTTCGAAGTTCGAAGCCACAGGTGGTTTAGACAATAGACACTGTAGTGGCCAACCGAGCACAAGGCGCAATGCTGCTGGGACAGTTCAGGAAGAAATGGAGACTGTAGCGGGTTCGTCTACGCACGGGGAAGTCAGCGCTCGTGTAGTCACTCGTCGCACCGGCATTCCATTCACTACTGTTTGGTTGGCACTTAGGTGTACCCTCCGATGCCATCCGTACAAAATCCACCGGCATATGAACTGTTACCTGGCGATTTAGTGAAGCGGAGGGCATTTGCGGTGTGGGCGTTTCAAAAGATGGCGGAAGATGACGATTGGTTGAGTAACGTGTTGTGGATCGATGAAGCTCGTTTCACGCTCCGAGGGTCTGTCAACGCCCACAACTGCAGAATTTGGGCTACCGAAAATCCTAGAACTGTCGTGGAAACTGCGTTGCACGACGAGAAAGTCAGGGTATGGGTTGGATATACCACATCTACCATAATGGGGGTCCGCGGCTCGTGGTCTTGCGGTAACGTTCTCACTTCCGGCGCATGGGGTCCCAGGTTCGATTCCCGACAGGGTCAGGGATTTTCTCTGCCTCGAGATGACTGGGTGTTGTGTGTCTTTCCTCATTATTTCATCCTCATTCACTCGCAAGTCGCCGTAGTGGCCGAACTGCCCCGTGAGGGGTCTCCCGGCCAACAATGCCATACGCTCATTATTATTATTATTATTATTATTATTACCGTCATCGGGCCTTTTTTTCTTCGAGGAAATGCGTGATTCTGGTTTTGCAACTGCTACCG
Source organism: Schistocerca piceifrons (assembly GCF_021461385.2). Taxonomy (NCBI): domain Eukaryota; kingdom Metazoa; phylum Arthropoda; class Insecta; order Orthoptera; family Acrididae; genus Schistocerca; species Schistocerca piceifrons. Next base: position 109,012,903 of record NC_060138.1, on the reverse strand, counting down.
TGACGGGTGAGAGGTACGCTTAAGTGTTACAGAATCGCATCATCCCCAGCCTGGCTGATAAACACCTGCTGGAAAGTACAGTGTTGATGCAGGATGGCGCTCCACCCCATATTGCTAGACGCGTGAAAGATCTCTTGCGTGCGTCGTTTGGTGATGATCGTGTGCTCAGCCGCCACTTTCGTCATGCTTGGCCTCCCAGGTCCCCAGACCTCAGTCCGTGCGATTATTGGCTTTGGTGTTTCCTGAAGTCGCAAGTGTATCGTGATCGACCGACATCTCTAGGGATGCTGAAAGACAACATCCGACGCCAGTGCCTCACCATAACTCCGGACATGCTTTACAGTGCTGTTCACAACATTATTCCTCGACTACAGCTATTGTTGAGGAATGATGGTGGACATATTGAGCATTTCCTGTAGAGAACATCATCTTTTCTTTGTCTTACTTTGTTATGATAATTATTGCTATTCTGATCAGATGAAGCGCCATCTGTCGGACATTTTTTTGAACTATTATATTTTTTTTGGTTCTAATAAAACCCCATGTCATTCCAAGCATGTGTGTCAATTTGTACCTCTCTATCTACATTATTCCGTGATTTATTCAGTTTTCAAATTTATAGTGACTTTTTGATGATCGGGTACATTATTTACACTGTCAGAGGCAGCTCACTAATCAAAGTGCACATTACGAAAGGTAGAGCACGTGCAGTTTGCAGTTGAAGTAATGTGACAAACTGAGATGGCCATGTTGCTTCGAGATAATAAAAGACTAAAGAAACAAAAAGAGTGTTATTTACATTATTTCGACTGTCGGATGCAACTAACTAATCACAGTGCAGAGTGCTGACAGTAAATTAGGTGTCTGTTACGTGGTCTTCAGTCACAGCAATTTCTCTCTACGTAGATGGGTGTCAGGAAAACATTTTCGCATTTGTAAGAGAAAGTTGGTGATAGAAATTTCGTAAATAGATCTCGCCGCAATGAAAACCGCCTTTGTTTCAGTGACTCGCGTATGATATCAGTGACACGCTCGCCCCTATCGCGCGATGACACGAAACGAGCTGCCCTTCTTTGCACTTTTTAGATGTCCTCCGTCAATCCTACCTGGTAAGGATGCCACACCGCAAAGCGACATTCCAGCAGAGGACGGACAGGTGTAATGTAGGCTGTCTCTTCAGTGGGTTTGTCGCATCTTCTAAGTTTCCTGCCAACAAAGCGCAGGGCAGTCTTTGTTTCGCCTTCCCCACAATATTATCTATGTGGTCTTTCCAATTTAAGTTGCTAGTAATTGTAATTCCTATGTATTTAGTCCAAATGACAGCCCTTAGAGTTGTGCGATTTATCGCATACCCAAAATTTATCGAATTTCTTTTAGTACCCATGTGGATGACTTCGCCCTTTTCTTTGTTTAGTGCCAATTGCCAATTTTCGCACCATACAGAAATTCTCTCCAGATCATTTTGTAATTGGAATTGATCGTCTGATGATTTTACTAGACGGTAAATTACAGCGTCATCTGCAAACAACCTAAGGGGGCTATTCAGATTATCATCTAGATCATTTATGTGAATCAGGAACAGCAGAGGGCCTATGACACTACCTTGCGGAACGCCAGATATTTCTGTTCTACTCGATGATTTACCGTGTATCACTACGAACTATGACCTCTCTGAGAGGAAATCACGAATCCAGTCACACAACTGAGACGATACTCCATATGCTCTTTATTTGATTAATAGTCACTTGTGAGGAACGGTATCAAAAGTCTTCTGGAAATCTAGGAATATGAAATCGATCTGAGATCCCTTGTCGACAGCATTCATTACGTCATGGAAATAAAGCTCTAGCTGTGTTGCACAAGAACGATATTTTCTGAATCCATGTTCGTTATGTATCAATAATTCATGTTCTCCAAGGTGATTCCTAATATTCGAGTACAGTATATGCTCCAAATTCCTACTGCAATTTGAGGTAATTGATATGGGTCTGTAATTCAGACGGTTACTCCTGTTTTCTTTCTTGAATATTGGTGTGACTTGTGCTCCTTTCCAGTATTTAGGAACAAACCTTTCGTCAAGTGAGCGGTTGTATATGATTGCTAAGAAAGGCGCTATTGTGTCTGCATACTCTGAAAGGAACCTGATTCGTATACCATCTGGACCGGAAGACTTGCCTTTCTTAAGTGATTTGAGTTGTTTCGCAACACCTAAGATAACTACTTTTATGTCAATCATGCTAACAGCTGTTCTGGTTTCGAATTCTGGAATATTTACTTCGTCTTCTTTCGTGAATTGCGGAAAACTGTTTTTTGTAACGCCGCTTTAGTGGCACCATCGTCGGTAACATTTCCATCACTATAGCGCAGTGTCGGTATTGACTGTTTTTTGCCACTGGTCTGGTGTACTTTACATTCGACCAGAATCTCTTTGGGTTTTCTACCATATTTTGAGACAATGTTTCATTGTGGAAAATATTAAAAGCATCTCGCATTGACGTCCGCACTAAATTTCGAGCTTGGGATTTTGCATTCTGCTGAATTTGGCATGAGCGTGTGGAATGTCTTTGAAGTAGTACGCAGTGCACAGCATGCAGTACCAGTAACTATCCTAGATCAATGGCGTCGTGCCACATACCTGGATCAAAGGCTGCCTCAAGTGACACATGCCAAGAAGGAAGAAAATTCGAACTGATTGCTCCAGAAGATCGTTGATTACAGATTGAAAATACTTTATGGTCGTACATAAAGGCGTACTTGCAGCACAGCAACGTTCCCAGTCACCTCCTCTGGGTAGACGCCAGAGATTCCATGATTTGTACACGCGTGATACTTTGTTTTTTCATGACTGGTTTAATAACACTACAAAAGGAACTAAACTGGTTTGGTCCAAGGACCTCAAATGAACAGACAACAAGTAAAAGAATATATCAAATAATGTCACAAACATAACATTTCTTACTCTGAGCATCAATAAAATCACAGACGATTTAAAAATAGCTGCATTTCAGAAACTGATATACGAGTCTGCAGTCGACATTATCCCCTTTTAGGAAGTCATGCAAGGATATTAAAATGCGCCTGGCTAAATTCGTACACGAAGAAATTACAGGAATAACCACCCTTGTGCGTGAATTTATTCCAGTCAGAGATTTTGGGTAATTAGAAGCCGGGACAGGAACTGAGTGCAAAAATTGCGTCATCCTCCTAAATGTTTACGCCCCGACGGCCAGCAGCGAAGTGGTATACGATAGAGGATCCAGTATTAGAGTCAGAGTTTGACAGCCTTTACAACACTTGCAAACCAATAAGGCGGAAGTGACAGACAACTTCCAAAATCATGGGGGGAAGAGGCAACCAAAGGACTGTTGAAGTCGATATGCATCAACTATGAAACTGGAGATATACCATCAGACTTTCGGAGAAATACCATCCCCACAATCCTGAAGAGAGCAAAGGCAGATAACAGAGAGAACTGTCGAACATCTTATGTATGTAAGTTGCTGACAAAAAGCCGGCCGTTGTGGCCGAGCGGTTCTAAGCGCTACAGTCTGGAACCGCGCGACCGCTACGGTCGCAGGTTCGAATCTGCCTCGGGCATGGGTGTGTGTGATATCCTTAGGTTAGTTAGGTTTAAGTAGTTCTAAGTTCTAGGGACTGATGACCTCAGAAGTTAAGTCCCATAGTGCTCAGAGCCATTTGAACCATTTTTGACAATAATAATAAACAGAAGAACGAAAAATTATGGATCTGTCAGATGAAGACCAGTTTGATTTCGTGAAGTTAAAGGCACCAGAGACACAGCTCTGAGGCTGGCTTTGTTAACGGAAGCAAGACTGAGGAAGAATCTGGACACATACCTACATAAGCGTTCGGCAGTGTAAAATGTGGCGAAATGTTCCAAATTCATAAAAAAAAGTGATGTGAGCGACAAAGAATGACAGGTAGTAGGCGTATACAATATGTCTGAGAACCAAGAAGAAACAGTCAGAATGGGAGACGAAAATTGAAATTCTCGCATTAAAAAGGATTTAAGGCTGATGTGCAGTCTTTCTTCTCTACTGTTCAATATCTATATCAAAGAAGTGATGACAGAAATAAATAAAGTTTCAGAATTGTCATCTTCAATTTTTTGGTCCTGTCCTCCTCAGTTGCGCGTAATACTACGGTATGTTGATGGTTTTCACTTATGGACCGTCTGACAGCAACTGAATAAAACACAATTTTAGTGCCATACGCGTTTCGCCTTTATTTTCTGCAAGGCATCATCAGTGGCCTGTAATATGTACATATGTTAGCTATTTTATTTACATTTTTGTCACTGTGCCTATAGGTTATAAACAGTTCTGGTGGTTGGTATTTCCTATTAAGTAGTAATGTTTTGAACTGTACTTACAGGTTGCGTAGACAGTTTCTTACATATTACGCTCCTGTTGCCTTTTTGGTCTTGTTTTTCTTCCTATGAGCGCCAATTTGCTGTTTTTTCTGCATTCCACAGCACTATGCACTGAACGCTTTTTTTAATGCAATGTTTTGGTTTCTGTTGCCGACTGTCAAATGTTTTTGCCAAAGATCGAATATTACTGCCAAACTTATGAGTGTAACTATCGAAGTATCTGTGGTCTGTTCGTGTATGCATTTGTGTGTGCGCTTGTGTGTGTGTGTGTGTGTGTGTTTGTGTGTGTGAGTGAGTGTTTTTTGGTGTCATATTATCTTATTTTATTGTATTTAATTATTTATTTTTGTTTATGTCCTGTGTATGTGTATGTGTGTTTTGGTGTGATATATATATATATTAGTGCTCTGTATGTGTGTCTGTTTGTATTTTGGTGTTATGCATTTTTTTTTTTTTTTTTTTTTTTGGAGGGGGTGTCTGTGTATGTGTGTGTGTGTGTGTGTGTGTGTGTGTCTGTATTTTGGTGTTATATACTTTTTTTATGTTATCATTTCCTTTATTAAGTGTAGTAAGGAGCCTGTGCTGATGTGTGTTTGTTCATTTATCACATGTTTGTTTTCTGCTATGGCTTTCTGGATGTGGAAGTTTTCTTGCATTTATATAAGATGTTTGTCATGGTTGCTTATTCTCATTATTTTCATTTCTTGTTCCATGTTTGTAGGATGATGATTGTAGTGTTTTAAATGCTCTGCAAATGTGGAATGGTTTGTTTCATACTTCCAACATCTGATATGTTCTTTGTATCTTGTTTCAAAATTCCTGCATGTCATGCCTATGTATACTGCATCACAACTTTGACATTCAAGTTTATATATTCCTGAGTGTTGGAATTTGTCCCTCTTGGTAGCTGGCTGGCTTAGGTGTGATTGAAGGGTTTGCCCAGGCTTATATGCTATTTTGAAGCCCTGTCTCTTTAGGATGTTTGCAACTCTGTGTGTTAGTTTATGTGTGTAGGTCATGGTGTACCATCTGGTTCTTTTCTGTGTGGTGTTGTCATTGTGTGTGTTTGTTGAGTGTGTTTGTAAGTTTTCAGCTTGTGAGTTCTTTTGTATTGTGGAAATGTTGTGTTTGTTTTTTATTTGCGTTTTTATTTTTTGATTGAGCCTGTGTACCACATGTGTGTCATACCCGTTGTTCCTAGCTATTTGTATGATCGTGTTCATTTCTTGTTCATAGTTTCTCTTACTGAGTGGGATTCTGTTTAATCTATGTAACATGTGTCTTAGTGCTGCAAATTTCTGGCTTTGGGGGTGGTTGGATGTGGAATGTTTATTGTGTCCGTGGCTGTTGGTTTTCTAAAGATGTTAAATGTATGTTTTCCATTTTCTTTTTTAATTGTAATGTCAAGAAAATTTATTTGATTTTCTTTTTCTTTTTCAAGTGTGAATTTTATGTTCTTATGAGCTTTGTTTATTTCTGAACGGAGTTCATCTATTTTTTCACTTGGCTCGTCTACCAAACAAATAATGTCATCCACGTATCTGTACCAATATATGATTTTGAAACTTTCATTTGTGGTTATCTTATCAAATATCTGATTTTCAAGGTGACTGATGAAAATGTTTGCTAGTGTTCCATACACATACACAGGACATAAACAAAAATAAATAATTAAATACAATAAAATAAGATAATATGACACCAAAAAACACTCACTCACACACACAAACACACACACACACACACACACAAGCGCACACACAAATGCATACACGAACAGACCACAGATACTTCGATAGTTACACTCATAAGTTTGGCAGTAATATTCGATCTTTGGCAAAAACATTTGACAGTCGGCAACAGAAACCAAAACATTGCATTAAAAAAAGCGTTCAGTGCATAGTGCTGTGGAATGCAGAAAAAACAGCAAATTGGCGCTCATAGGAAGAAAAACAAGACCAAAAAGGCAACAGGAGCGTAATATGTAAGAAACTGTCTGCGCAACCTGTAAGTACAGTTCAAAACATTACTACTTAATAGGAAATACCAACCACCAGAACTGTTTATAACCTATAGGCACAGTGACAAAAATGTAAATAAAATAGCTAACATATGTACATATTACAGGCCACTGATGATGCCTTGCAGAAAATAAAGGCGAAACGCGTATGGCACTAAAATTGTGTTTTATTCAGTTGCTGTCAGACGGTCCATAAGTGAAAATCATCAACATACCGTAGTTTCAGAATTGTGATTGAAGTTCAAGTTGAGAGGACACCAACGATCGGTGCCCGCAGTAAAAGGGAGCAAGACTAACAATAAAACAAGCCAAAAGGTTTCATTATACTCGCATGTCTTATGTATGGCCAGTAGCGAAGTGGTACACGATAGGGGATCCATTATTAAAGTCAGCTCTTCAGTGGGACGTGGGACGTGGGACTTTTCGTAGTCACAAGATCCCTGTTGAACAAAGCAGTGCTTAACATTCTCTAGTTTTCTCCGAGTGCCAAGTCGTTTGAAGACCCAGAGATATTGACTGACATTCGCCCTAGGTACTATCAGGAAGATTATGGGTAGCGCATATCTGTTCTCCGAACTCCAGATCGACCGATCAGTGATTTAGTAACTTCCTCTTCAGGATATATGAGGTCGATAATCACAGGAAGAGAGGAGACGTGCTGTTATGATGATTGGGGCAAAGTTTAATGAACTAAACTAGTGCTTAAAGGGTGTTTATTTACTATATGGAGCGTGCGTCTGAACTTTATTAAACATGGAACATGGATAAAATCTTAACGCTATGGTTGTTTAAGACTATAACGCCCAGAGCGGTAAATTGATTTATCTTGTTTTTGTTTTTAAGTGGTAGCTTTGTTTTGCAGAATGATTGGAGCAACACTCCCTGTTACGAGTCTTACTCCTTTGGATTGTAGTGTCATTGTACTGAAAAACAGTGCATTAGCATAACTATCATTTTTTTCAGGTTTCACCTTTAGCACCCAGACTGGTCAAATTGGCCCCTTTAAGATAATACTGTAATTTTCATTATTGGTATGCCTAACGTTTATTTCATGTACTTTCCAGCTTCAGTTATTTTACTTTGTGTTGTAATAACCAACTTTAGTTCATCCTATTGTGGTATGAATGGATAACAACAATGCAGTTCTCATTTTTGATTCCCTTGCAAAAATCAGTTAATTTCATGCACTCCCTTATTGAATCTGTTTCACTCTGTGATGCAATAATTAACTTTTATCTATATTATTGTGGTACAAATTACAGCAATGGCTACTATATGACATACTTTTGTTTTTCATTGTACAAAATTACAACAATGGCCACTGTATGATGTACTTTCATTTTTAATTCCATTGCAATAATCAGTGTTACAAAGGTGATAGTGAGGTGAAGGATGAAATGTGTCGGATATATTATTTATGTGAAGATGAGTTACTTTCACAATTACAAAGAGTTCTGGAGGATGATTCAGATGGTGACGAACTTTTTTCTGAAGGCGCAGAAGAGTGCTGGCAAATGAGAGGTGATCAATGACTACGGAAGAAGTGGAAGCATTTATTGCAATTATTAGTGCTCGTGGTGTGGGTGGTTCCAGAAGTGCAGGCCTCCTCAGCTGATGGTCATATTCCTGAGGCTTACCATTGTGTATGGAAAGCATGAGTAGAAATATATTCTGCGAAACTACGAGGAGGTACACGCTCTGTATATGTACAGACTGACAGATTTACAATGGTTTCTGCTGCTTGTCTGTTTTGTTTTAGGACGCAAAAACAACTAGGGTCATACGCACCCATGTCAGAACTGCAGAACTGCTTGGAACAAATCCACAGAAAACTGCGCCATGTGTCACAAGCTTGAATCTTACGTAATGATACATTAGGAACTCTTCCAGAGTAAAACTAAGTCCCTGTACATACAAGTGGTTTCGAAGCCTTAGAACTATGGAACAAAGTACTGGTTAGCTGTAGGTGTTGATGGCAAATATAGTCTCAATGGTTAGGTAAGTGTAATGCTAGATCCCCTGATGAATGGGTTTCATATTATGTAATGTTATGGAACTATTTCTATTTAGAGGCAGAAGCATCACTTCAGATACTTCACTTCCCTCAAACATGTCAAGAAACTAAAAAATGTCAGCCTCCACCCTAGAAACAGTCCATAGAGCAAGAATGGAAATACCACAGGCTCTGACGTCTTGGAGATTGCACCGTTTCCGAAAAAAATTTAAAAACTTACTAATATTTCCTTGACGCTCTGTCGGGAAAGGAAAGTAAAAAATGTGCTCGTAATGAGTTCCCTTCGAAATAATGTTACTGAAATACAAATTAGAAAAAAAGTTCCAGAAACCGTAAGTTATTACAACAAGGCAAAATTTGGTGTTGACATATTAGACAAAATAGCCAGGCACTGTTCTGTCACGGCCTCTTCAAGAGGATGGTCAGTATAGTCACCGTAAAATAATCTTGACCCAGCAGGAAAAAAAGAGTATGGAGTATTCATGGCTGTAACTGGGAAGAAGATCAAACAAAAAAAAAATATTATTTGGCAAATTGCAGAGGAACTGCCCTATGAGTACGTGAAGAGTCGCTCACTTCATAGGACCACAGACGATTATGAAAAGAGTGGAAATGAAATGAAGAAGGAATAGCCCAGAAATGTCATATATGTCAAGTTTTTTTTAATTCTGCATGTGCAATGAAACGATTTCCAAGTACGCTGTTTGTAGGAAGACAGTTTGTGGAAAACGCACAAAACAAACTGGATGCAAATGTGTCAGTTGCGTAGAAGTAGGAACTAGCTAAAATTTCTGTAAATATGTTTAATTCTATTTTCTTACGCATTTAAAACTAAGTGAACCCCCTCACTTTCTTAGAATTGTTTGGTTTTATGTGTTTCGGTGAAATTTCTTTATTTTTTAATTTTTGTTCTGTTGCCTTTTATTCACAGATCTGTACCTTAAATTGCATACAAATCATGTAAAAACATTGCAATACAATAATTACATGCAGTTTTTGAAATAATGAGACAGGACATTATTTTTATGAATTTGGTGCACCTCTGGGCGTTAGGGAGGACAGGGAAAAGCTGGGCATCCTTGTGTTTAGGAGAAACTGTATTAATCATCATTACGCAACGAGGAGTTTGTTGGCTCAGGAAAGCAACATGGACACTCATGTACTCAGCTGCAGAGCCTCAAACACTCCTAGATTAACCGAAGATGACATTCACCATTTTCTAGCAAAAGTGATATTTATAAAAGATTATACTTACACCTTGTACTATCCCTGGCTTGGCGCTTAGAGTTTCTGGCTCTGCAGTGTGCGATCAGTTGGTCGGTTGGCGTGGGGCAGCGAGGAAATCGCTGCGCATAGTATGGTTAGGGCCGCTGGCGGCGTCTACGCGCGGTCGGAGTGTGTGGTGCTGTTCCCATTTCTACGAGGTCCTTGGCTCACCGATCCCGGACACGAAGTTGCATTTTCACTTAATCCGCCAGCAAGTCCCGACTGTCCACATTGTGTCGTTTGGATTTCGTTGTCAGCTGTTGAGACATTCCTGCGAGCAACAATGTGTATTTTCAAGTTGGCACATTTTAGCCACCCTCCAGTGGAGTTTAACTGTACTTGGTTATTTTGAATTGAAGTGCACCATCGGAATCTTCTGCCCTGTGGCCGTTAACGTTCCGGTTACCTGCCCTGGCGGTTGACGTAAATTCAGGCAGTGTATTTTCCTCGTCGTGTTCTCACTGTCCAGCACGGTGCGTAGTTTGACATCCAATGTATAATTGGTTGTGGGCATCAATACTTTCTACGTCGTTCCATTGAACTCCCTGTTGGGTGCTGGTCGGGTGTAAAAGAAGTTATCTTGTCGGTGGGTCCGTTGACTGTGTGTCGGTTGGGTTGTAGTCGGATCGAGAGTGGTTGGGCCAACTGTTTGTCTCACTTAAGTGAGCGTTAGTGTTTGAAATCCAGGCTGACCTTCGGAAACTTCTGAGCGCCATTGGGTTCTACTGTCTTTTCTTTTTTGTTCTTGTTGTTTGTATTTGTATGGATTCTAGCCGATTTTAGAATTAAGGTTGTTTTGTCCTTAAGGTGTGCATTGTTTGGGCCTTCAGCCTAATTAAAGAACTGTTTTAAGATAAGGTCTTTTGTCTTTTAAAAAATTAATTTTGGTTTGAGTGTTAAGAGGTCGGCCTTCAGCCGATTTTTTTAAAAAATTAAAGTTGTTTTGCTCTTAAGGTATGAGATTGCTTGGGCCTTCAGCTTAATTGAACAACTGATTTAAGATAAGTCCTCCTGTCTTTTGAATTCCTGGTTTTGGTTTGAGTTTTAAGTTATTGGCTTTCAGCCGATTTTAAATTAAAGTGCTCTTGCCTTTAAGGGATGAGATTGTATGGCGTATTCAATTGGTTATTAAATTTCAAAAATTAATGCTGTGTGTGTTTTTTTTTATTTTCTTGGCTCTTGTAAAGTTTGGTCAAATAAATAAAGTTGTATGTTCGAGTGTAACTGACAGCGGATTATTTTGGCCCCTTTTCGCAATTTAAACTGCGTGCCCCGTCCTGCGGGTTTAGCAGGGCGTCTCGGGCAACATTTCGTTTACTTTTGTGATGCGGCATTTTTCGGCTGGCACAACACTTTTCGGATCGGCAGAATCGTGGTGTCAGTGCTGTTCGTGGTATGAAGGACTTTCACAGGTCTAGTGGCAGTTCGCTCAAAAAGAGGCAGTCTAGTGACCTATCGTCAAAAGCGTTTAAAAATGAATAGAAATTCCACGTGAGATGGATGATAGTTCTCAATAAATGTTATGCAATCGCTTAAGTGAAGGGTACTGCAAATATGCTATGAAGCGAGATTACAATACCACGCAGAAAGAATTTGAAGGTTAGTTAGTTGACAATGAAAAAGCAAAAAATTATAACTGCCGACAGACAGGAATCATTATTCTGTACACCAAGAAGCGCTTTGTGCTTAATTTGCAGACACGCAGCGCATGAAGAAATTGACGGTAAGAATAACAAAGTTACTGAACTTTCACACATTATTCATTTCAATTCTGTGGAATTCAACGAAGAGTATGGAGACTTTAAATATTACTGCGAGTGAAGCGGCATGCCTGCAACGATTTTTCGGTTTATAAATAGCTATTGTTGAATATATAGTAAAAAAAGTAGAGCAGGGACAAAAATTAGAACATCTGAAATGGACTGCAGGACTTGCACTCTAAGTGGAGGTCATGGGCCTTAAAGAAAACCCGCCGATTGAGTAATTCATTGTCGTCTTGAATGAGTTACAAAGAAAGTTTCCTGAACGTTTTGCGGACACTGCCAATCTTACATCTGATCTCGACCCCTTTTGGAGACCATTTGATTTTTAAGTTGAAAGCGATCCTGTGCATGTGCAGATGTAACTGACTGGATTCCACCGTAATTCCCAGTTGAAAGACAGATAATTTTACTTTAAAACTGTCCAGCACATCTACATAGCTTTACTCAGGTAGTGTTTTCACGTCTCCATAGCGTGACTGCAAGAGTGCTACAATATCCCGATCAGCATATGTATATGAAAGACTTTTTCGATTATGAAACTACATAAGTCTCGACTATATAGCAATCTGAGTGCGAAAATCTGTGAAATTGTCCATGCTTGTCCGTATGCCGACAGTTTGAAGCAGATTTTTTTTGTGATCTATGTTACTGAGAAATGTGAAATGTAAAACGAAGTCGTACGCAGTGCGTGTCATTTAGAAGCGGCACCTTCGCAGTCCCCCCCCCCTCCCACTCCCACCCCCCACTCCCCCGCTCCAGCTCTGACAATGGTGCTGTGGCAGTGGGAGGAAATATATACAGCGATGCTGTGTTATGGCACTCGTACCAGAGCACGGTTGGCTCTCCGGAATTCCTGGCTGCCTCTAACAGATGACTTTAAAATCACAGAATGTTCCTAGATCGAGAAGTCTGAAGTAATTCACGCCCAAAGTCACTGTCTAAGTCTGAACAGAAGTGGCACGTCATCCTGACCACGCACCAGCTCAGTGACTCTACTGTGATCATTCTGTGACTCACCTAACTCTGTGCAAAACCGAAACTGCCTCGCACCCATGCCCAGAATGCGAAACACTTTGAGGGGTTGAACTGACCAATCGACAAGACGACTCATTTACTGAAACCAGGCACCTCTTCCACTAAGAAGACACGAGAGACAACGCCTGATTCCTGTTGCTCAACATTTTCCGAGTAATATTTGAACAAAGACCTCCTTTGCATTGGACCTGAAGGAACCAATGGAGAGTTTACCCATCAAGAAACATTGCGTATATAACGTCCCATGTGAGTGGCACCTAAAGCCACCTTTTAAAACTGGACTACCATCCTTAGGTGTCTGCTGCATAGCTCAATCAATGAAATCCACGTGGATTCACCAAGTTGCAATAAGTTGTAATTACTCACACATCCATTCAATCCAGCAATCATCCATGTTCAGTAAATGTGGTTACAGGTGCATGTTGTTCTGAATATCAGACGTCGTCGTCGGCTGATACTCGTATCCGAGTTTTCATTTCTCTCCTTAGATTTCCTTTGTCACGGTTCAGGCGTGGAAGTGTCGTTGATGGCTTAGCAATCCAATCCTAGCGTGGAACAGGCGGCCACAGACATTACAGCTGATGGAAGGTGGAGGACGTGGCTGAGCCTGAAGGAGTTTACGTCTCTGGCGTTTGTCATTCTTCATTCTTCGACGTTCCAGCTCAAAGTTTTGAAGAGCATTTGAGGTAACTGAGCGCCAGCGACTTCGGTCTTCTGCTATTGTGGACCAGTTACTCGGATCGATGTTCAAGTTTTTCAGATTTTTCTTGTACTGATCCTTATAACGTTTGAGAGGGGCACCTCGTGGCCTTTTACCTGTGCTCACTTCGCTGTACAGCATTTGGCGTGGAAGTCTGTCATTTTTCATCCGCTGGACATGTCCGACCCATCTGAGTTGATGCCCAATGATAAGAGCTTCCATGCTATGCATTTTTGCTTTCTCTAGAACAGCCGTGTTGGATATGAAGTCATCCCATTTCAGGTTCATGATATATCTTAGCTTCTGTTGGTTGAAGCGTCCTAGTTTCTTCAGATCGCAGCGATATAACGTCCAGGTTTCGCAACCATATAGCAGGGTGGAAATGACTACAGCTTTGTACACCATAAGTTTGGTGTACAGTGTTAGGTCTTTATTCAGGAAGACACGCTTTGTAAGACGACCAAATGCTACATGTGCAGCACGTAATCTATTCTCCACATCTTTTCCAGATGAGCAGTTGGATGACAGTATGCTTCCCAGGTAGAGGAAATGGTCCACTTGTTCCAAGAGTGTATCATACACTCCTGGAAATTGAAATAAGAACACCATGAATTCATTGTCTCAGGAAGGGGAAACTTTATTGACACATTCCTGGGGTCAGATACATCACATGATCACACTGACAGAACCACAGGCACATAGACACAGGCAACAGAGCATGCACAATGTCGGCACTAGTACAGTGTATATCCACCTTTCGCAGCAATGCAGGCTGCTATTCTCCCATGGAGACGATCGTAGAGATGCTGGATGTAGTCCTGTGGAACGGCTTGCCATGCCATTTCCACCTGGCGCCTCAGTTGGACCAGCGTTCGTGCTGGACGTGCAGACCGCGTGAGACGACGCTTCATCCAGTCCCAAACATGCTCAATGGGGGACAGATCCGGAGATCTTGCTGGCCAGGTTAGTTGACTTACACCTTCTAGAGCACGTTGGGTGGCACGGGATACATGCGGACGTGCATTGTCCTGTTGGAACAGCAAGTTCCCTTGCCGGTCTAGGAATGGTAGAACGATGGGTTCGATGACGGTTTGGATGTACCGTGCACTATTCAGTGTCCCCTCGACGATCACCAGTGGTGTACGGCCAGTGTAGGAGATCGCTCCCCACACCATGATGCCGGGTGTTGGCCCTGTGTGCCTCGGTCGTATGCAGTCCTGATTGTGGCGCTCACCTGCACGGCGCCAAACACGCATACGACCATCATTGGCACCAAGGCAGAAGCGACTCTCATCGCTGAAGACGACACGTCTCCATTCGTCCCTCCATTCACGCCTGTCGCGACACCACTGGAGGCGGGCTGCACGATGTTGGGGCGTGAGCGGAAGACGGCCTAACGGTGTGCGGGACCGTAGCCCAGCTTCATGGAGACGGTTGCGAATGGTCCTCGCCGATACCCCAGGAGCAACAGTGTCCCTAATTTGCTGGGAAGTGGCGGTGCGGTCCCCTACGGCACTGCGTAGGATCCTACGGTCTCGGCGTGCGTCCGTGCATCTCTGCGGTCCGGTCCCAGGTCGACGGGCACGTGCACCTTCCGCCGACCACTGGCGACAACATCGATGTACTGTGGAGACCTCACGCCCCACGTGTTGAGCAATTCGGCGGTACGTCCACCCGGCCTCCCGCATGCCCACTATACGCCCTCGCTCAAAGTCCATCAACTGCACATACGGTTCACGTCCACGCTGTCGCGGCATGCTACCAGTGTTAAAGACTGCGATGGAGCTCCGTATGCCACGGCAAACTGGCTGACACTGACGGCGGCGGTGCACAAATGCTGCGCAGCTAGCGCCATTCGACGGCCAACACCGCGGTTCCTGGTGTGTCCGCTGTGCCGTGCGTGTGATCATTGCTTGTACAGCCCTCTCGCAGTCCGGAGCAAGTATGGTGGGTCTGACACACCGGTGTCAATGTGTTCTTTTTTTCATTTCCAGGAGTGTAGATGGATATGCTGAAGTCAGAAACGGAGGAGCCAGGAGTTGGCTGCGCCATCACCTTTGTCTTTGGAATATTGATGGAGAGACCAAATCGTTCGTACGCCCTGCTGAAGGAATCAACTGACAGCTGCAACTCTGCAGGTGAATGAGCTGGAGAGGCATTGTCATCAGCATACTGCAGCTCTGTCACACGAGTGGTACTGGTGAACCTTTTTGAATGGAGTCTGGACTGGTTCAATAATCCTCCATAAAACCTGTACTTTAGTTCTATTCCTGTATTGTTTACGGTTGTCTCGTAAAGCATAGCTGCCAGATACAATGCAAATAATGTTGGTGCAAGAACGCATCCTTGTTTAAGCCCACTTGTTATTGGGAATTCACCAGTCATTTCATTCTGGCAGAGGACCTGTCCAGTCGTATCAACGTGGAGAGCTTCAATCAGGTCAACAAAATGTTCAGGGCAGCCGAAGCGTTTTAAGACCATCCACATGGCTTCTCTGGGAACTGTATCAAAGGCCTTTTCTAGATCGTAGAAAACAAGTAGTAAAGGCTTTTGCTGTTCTCTGCACTTCTCCTGTAGTTGTCGTGCACAGAAGATCATGTCAATTGTCCCTCTTGAAGGTCGAAACCCGTATTGAGACTCAGGTAGTATGGTCTCTGAAAGTGTCTGGAGGCGATTTAAAAGGATTCTTGCAAAAATTTTTCCAGTGACAGAGAGTAGAGATATTCCCCGGTAGTTACCACAGACGCTTCTGTCGCTCTTTTTGAAGATGGTGACAATTGTAGAGTTCTTCAAGTCAGCTGGTACCTTGCGGGTTTCCCACATTAATATAATAAGTGAGTCTAGTTTTTAGAGGCAAGCCGCCACCCTCAATAAGCTCCATCGGGATGCTGTCAGGTCCAGGAGCCTTCCCAGGTTTCACACTCTTGAGTGCCTTGCAAAATTCTTGAAAAGTTGGAGGATCAGCCAGCCAGTGTTTTGGAGGGTGCTGTGGGACATTTTTGAGAAAATCTCCAGCGGCAGTAGAAGGGCTGTTTAACAGTGAGCTGAAGTGCTCTTTCCAACGATTTAAGATGTCCTGACTTTCAGTAAGAATGCTGGAGTTGTCAGCAGCTTTCAGTGCTCCTGATGAGGAGCGGATAGGTCCATACAGCTCTTTAATACCAGCGTAAAAGCCACGCAAGTTCCTTGCATCAGAAAGATTTTGGAGTTCTGTGGCTTTCTGTTGCCACCATTTGTTCTTGATTACTCGTATTTCACTTTGACATTTCTGCTTGAGTTCTTGAAAGTGTGCTTTCTTTTCTGCGCAGGATGGATCTTGAGCAAGGGATAGGTAAGCATCCCGCTTTGCATTGATGATGGCTTGGATTTCTCCGTGGTTGTCATCAAACCAGTCACTTCTTTTCCGTGCACTACAACCAACAACATTCTCAGCAGTTTCTTTGATGATGTTCTTTAATGTGGTATCAGACGTAATAAAAGTGATAATGAAACAATTTTGGTTCCCAGCGTGCTTGTCCTCCTTGGAATGAAAGCAGTACAAGAAAACATAGGTTGAGGAAAGACACTCTGCAAAATATGAGAAAACCATAAAGTTCTATGAAAGGTGGATTCACTGCCACATTTCATCACTTCTCATCCAGATATTATTATAATGTCATGACAGGGCCAAGCGATATTTTTATGCTTAGTGTCTCCTTTTCCGCTGTGGAGATGTTCCTAGTTACTATCTGCACAGTACTCGGTATTAGCATCGTGCTTTCTCGGTTTACTATTTTTTTTGTCTGCTGTTTTAGGCAATGGTATCAACTATAGCGCAGGATTTAGGTGGAGTGGACTTTTGATCAGGAGTCGTGCAAAGCGTTGGCATAGTATTTTACAATAGCACTTATTAACCAACATACAGCATCACATTAAACTCAGATGACATCAGTAGAAATGTCTGGAAGCTAATATCAAAAACAACAATATTCTGCCCAGAAGTAATTCTTAAAAATAGGCACAGCACATATAGTAATAATAGAAAGAAAACACTTTCCGAGCAAATATATTATTTTCAGATACTAAACTCGCTGGGCCCTGGTGACGCACAAGCCAGCACAGAATTATAAAAATGAACAGAAATCTCTGTAATGACAACATCTGCCGAAAGTAAATTCATAAGCAGGCAACCAGAATACTAGGGTATGATAAACAACAAGAGCATCCAACATCTGCTCTCAAATACTACGAACAACACGACTGCTCAGATCCACCTAATATACTGAGAACGGACTGCAGAAGAACATAGAAAACTTTCCTGGAAAGGCAGGTAGATGGTTTGGGGAGTGGTAAGTAATTGAAGCCAGAGAATATAAACAATTTTTAACAAACAGACCTCTTAACAAGTGAGTAAGTGGTAAGAAACACAAATATATTGTAGGTATCGAGCAAGACTCGGCGAAAGCGCTAATAATAATTAAAGTGAAGTACTGAGAATAAAACATGTTAGCATACTCTTAACGCTTGAAAATCCACTTGAGTGGCAATCCAGAAAATGACAATACAGTTCGACAAACTTATTAACTTTCAAATGCATAACTTAAACAAGTAATATGAGGCATCCAACATTTGAGAAGGGTTTGTACCAGATGACAAAAGTGATTGCAATTTCTCTGATTTGTAGTTCTGACTTGCACTATAAAGTACGAGGCACCAGAAATAATGTGCAAGACGAGATTAAAAGAAAAAGCTTTCAACGTAGATTATATGACGTTCATATTACCCATAGTTCTTCAGATTACGCACTTGGATGATTTACAATTTAATCATTATTAGAAGAATCAATAATACCTATCGCAATTATCCAAAACGAAATCCAAATATAAAATCTTTACATCAATAGAAAGCAATCTGAGTGCAAAATTGAATCGTCAGAATGCAATGCAGTAGGATAAAAATATCCATAAACAACAATATTCGTGAAGCAGTGATAACAAAATCAGATGCAGTGAAGGCATCCACAAGAGATTATAATCAGTTACCAAGTAAAACTTTAAAGTTACAGTTTTAATGGCGAGCGAGTTTAGAATATTTCCAAAGACACCTAAGAAATTACAATAAAAACAAGCAGGAGAGACAAACATATTCACTAAACACCACAAGTACCAACTAAATCAAAGTGGATAAAGCAAAACAAGTACACATCAAACTATAATAAGACATGTCATTATACTCAGCTGGTCAGATACACAAATTAATAAATAAATAAACGTAATGATCCGGTGTCTTCGAGCATATCAATGGTCTCGTGAACAAGAGCAGAGCTTACTGGGCTTAGATAGGATACGATATCACACATAGGCACATTTGATACGAAAATGCGTATTTATTTTACAGGAAGGACACATAGCGTTGAACTGACCAGAGAATCATTGGTATACATAGTGGCAGGTTATTTTAGTTTGTGACTCACAGGGGAATATTGAGGCGCTGTTGTCCATATAGGAGTAATGTAAGTGTACTGTTAAGGATTTCTTATCCTACTTTAGTATCTTTATGTTAAAATTTGACCATAATTTTTTACTGAATTTTGAGGGATTAATTTGTCCGGATAGGTGACTTGATTCTCTCAAGCTTTTCTTTTTTCATTTGATTCTTTGTCACTGGCATTCTTACATCGTTTTTCAAGTACTTATCGCCGTTTCATTACTCAGATACAAGATATGGTACGTCCAATTTCTAAATTTCCTTCCATTTCCTTCTTCAGCAGAGTTATATGACTCGTAAACGAACTGTGTAGTTATCTGCGTCTGATATAAAATCACGCTGCATTAAAGAAGTGATTAAAGCTTTATCATTTATCATCGGCTTAGCTTCGCTCTCGACAAATCGCAGCTGTCTTACTTCTGCAAAACGGCGAACCAGTATTACTGCCGCACTGTAATCGACATTTCAGCGTTCCTTACCCCTAAGTATTTTTAATTTAATTTCATTTTCTGCCCTTGCATCTATCTACAAAATGTACCTAATTATTTCTTTTCTTTTTCGTTCCAGTCAACTCATGGATAGAGTTTAATTATGCCTGTATTGCTTCCATGCCTTTCTGTTTGACTCTCGCTACCCACATTCGAATGGGCCATTTTGTTGTGAAAGAAACTCTGTGGAAGTAAGACTGACATTACTGTAATACCCACAGTGTGTTTAAAGAATGTGCCCATACTCTTACAAGTGATAGTAACGATTACAATTAGAATAAAGTGCTATAAACATGCGATCGACAACAATTATTTGTCATTATGTAGGTGTCAACACAGAGATGGCCATTATGAGACAGAATGTCACATTGTTCTATATGTATTTGTTTCCGGGCACACGTTTATAGAATTTTTGGTCAGGTTTCGATCAGTACCATCTCTTGTAAGACACTTTTTTTTTATACAAGCTGGACATGCATTTCCTTTCCCACTATTGACACAGACTTATTTTTGTAGTTAATTACTGTGGAAGTGTAGTTGTTTTCTTTCACAGTTACAGTGATCGAGTGATTATAACACACTACAATCTCTTCAATGAAAGTAATGAATTATTTAGTTATACGTGTAGGATACAAGTAGTTTGAGAGCTATAACTTTATGAAACGTCCATGATTTCATGCCTTGGATATTTTATCAGACACTGTCAGATAATAACTCATCGTCTGATACCTCTTGGAGGTCGTTACAGGTTAGCAAGGCACTAAGGCTATATGTTAACTTTACACATTCTTCAGTATCACTCCACTCATTTTATCTATATCTTTACTCTCTTCAGCTATCCATTTGGGCTGTTAATATGTGGAAGAGAGAGAGAGAGAGAGAGAGCGCGCGCGTGTGTGTGTAAGGCTCCTACCCTCGTGTCTGCTTTTCCATTTGAATACTTGCGACGAGTGGAGGTTCGTGGAGTTTGGGAGGTACGGAGAGATTATGGTGGAACGTTGATCTTTGAGTCGAACCAAGACGTTGATAACGCTCTGTCTACGAAAATCGGTCTTCAGTTTCTGGTCTAACGATTCTTCTTCCATTACAGGTCATACACAAAGATCCTATTTAAGAAACTAATTTATTTTTACGCTTTCTAAAATACTACTTCATCCCTTTATTTTAATCTTTTCTCTCTTCAGCTGTCCATTTTTGCTCTTCCTATATGGAAATGATTTGTCTCGTAGACAATCCCACTTCTAAATTTTGTTTCCTACGCTATTTTGCCTTCAATTTTTAGGGTTCCGTATCCCAATCGGTAAAAACTAAACCCTTACGGGAGCCCTTTGTTATCCTTGGGTCTGTGTGTCTATTCGACTTTTCTCAAAATCCTTTTTCTCAGGAACGGGTAGACGAATCAAGCTGAAATTCATGTCACATAACAGAATTTAGCTTCTAGGTCAAAGCAATCAAAAGGTACGGCCGTTTGTGTCATATATTCTGACTCTCGCAAAGTCACTCATCAAAAGCTACAGGGAACTTCCAGTTCACCTAGAATTTTGAAACACGCAAAAAAAAGAAAAAAAATTAATCTGTAATTATATCTCACGAAGAAAATTTTTGTCCTTTTCTATCAGGCATTCTGTCTTTCTGTTTGAAACCCTTTTTCTCAGGAATGTTTCGACGTATCAGGTTAAAATTTGTGTCATATATTAAGGTCTGTCGTACCTTGGCGAACTTTACGTACTAAGTCATGGCAATCAGATTCATGTCACATATTTTGTTACTCGAGAACTTACTCTTTAAAACCTGCAGGGTGCTTTCATGAAATATTTCATGAATCAAGACTTCACACTACACCCAAAAGAAAAAAAAATGTAAAATTATTTGTTTATAATTAATGGCACCAAAAAATTGTCATTTATTACCAGATTGTCCGCCTATCTGTTAAGACATCTTTTCTCGGGAACAGAAAGATGCATGAGGTTGAAATTTGTGTCACATGCTAAGTTCTATTATCCCTTGACAATGTAAAAAAAAGAAGTTTCTAGGTCGCTGTGATCAAAACATACGGCATTTTATATCGTCTATTTTGACTCTTGCAAAATCATTCATCAAAACCTCCAAAGTATTTCATGCTGAGCTAGAATCATGAAATTTGCCAAGAAGTAAGATTTCTGAGTACAACAGAAGGAAAATATTCGAAAATGATTAATTTATATCACACGGTAAAATGGTGTTTAGTCATTCGTCGTCCGACTTCAAGCTTGAAATTAGAACAGTCTCGGAAGTCTTGTAACTTTGGCACCGATATCTTTCCGCTATCAGTGCCACAATCAGACAAAAAGGTCCATATTTTCGATACTTGAATGTATCAACTTGTAACCTCCCCACAGTAAAATAATATGAATAATATTCACATTTAGTGTAACCTCCCCACAAAAAAATCCGTAACGTCCCAACAGTAAAATATAATTATTTATATCATTCACATTCAGCGTAACCTCCCAATAAACAAATTCTGTAACCTACCAATAATACAATGCGACTAACCTCCAGATAAAAGAATGTGACTCATAGATAACCTTTCAATAATTGACTGTGAATTTAAACTGGTGAATTTTGGATGTCAGCAGTGCTGCGTCATGGCCCTGAAAGATCATTCTGAATAAATTGAAAGTTCTTACCTCAATATGGTCGCCGGATAACGCGTATATATCTGCTCCTATAAGAAATTTTTCTGGCACAGCTCTGTGCAATGCTGCCCGATAGATTTGTCATGTATAAAAAGAAACAACTGATTTTTCCTTTCAATAATCGGGATGACCAAGGATTGGAGAAATTAGTAAATTCTTTAAATTGAAATGAATGATTGTCAAAAGTTACTTTTTATGAGAAAGATTATTCTTAAGAGATTTTTTTAAACATTTACATGGGACTTGATACAACAATTCTACATATGCGCGAGGCTGCATTTACCTTATACTATAACGTTCAGGCTCCGCCATCGCTCCTCCACGACCCGCCCAGCCAACACGATACACCAGACTGCTCGCTAACAGCAACTTACTGCTACTACCACACAGTTCCTACTGCAGTCAACAATGCTCTTTGGTCTGAGATTCTCTCATAGCTTACGTATCGCAGGCAGCGCGTGAGCAATCCATCGAAATTACATTTGCTCGATTACGCTAGCAACAAATTCCTTAATCATGGACCTCTTACAAACTGCATGTATACATAATTACGTTTGTACAGGACCCTCAGCGCTCAAGGGGTACTTGCAGCTGGCAAATTTTTCTTTGTTTATGTCATATTCCTTATAATCTTCGAGGTTATCTCCCCACTCACGTAGATGTCCTTTCTAATTTTGTGCTATTTTTTTCCAGTTAGCTTATTTTGTGACGTACCCTAATTTCATCATTTATGTGTTCTACGTGTTTCTATAATTCTATGCTACTTCTTAATATGATCGTATCTACGTTGGTCTTATTTTGAAAAATATTTCCAAGAATCTTTACTTTGACCTCATTTCTTCATTTTCAGTTACTTCAAAAAAATGGTTCTAAGGACTATGGGAATTAACATCTGAGGTCATCAGTCCTCTAGACTTGGAACTACTTAAACCTAACTAACCTAAGGACATCACACACATCCAAGCCCGAGGCAGGATTCGAAGCTGCGACTGTAGCAGCAGCACGGTTCCAGACTGAAGGGCCTAGAACCGCTCGGCCACAGCGGCCCGTAGTTACTTCACCTGAAATTAGTACTTCTGATAAATGTGTGCATTCAGGACGATCAGTCACTTGCAAGTATTGTTCGTCATTATGGAAACTGATTTTTATTACAAACGCATATTGTGGTGTGGAATGCTTAGCCCACGTCTCGTAATCTCATTCTAACAGCTCTTTTACTTACCCATCAGACATGGTGATTTCTTGTAGGTATTTACATTTCACTAACACTTATTTTTAAGTTGTTACAAATGATTATCGTGGTGAGTACCACAGTGAATAAAAATGCATCATATTACACTTCTCATCTACCTCTCAATCTTCCCTTCTTTCATAAGAAATCAAAATTAGAGGAAGTTATAGTCTTCTTCCATCCTTTCACCAAACGATGCCCAAATACTGATATTTAGTTCGAAGTGATGTCGGTGTAGCAGTAAGATAAATGAGAACGGCGTTTACTCTAATGACAGTTCCCTGGCGTGTAGCTGCATCGACAACCTATAGCCATAAACTTTCCCCCTGGGCCTCCCTTCTAGCTAAATTGACCTGTCGTGGTGTAGAGATAAATTGCTCTGTCGCTGTTAACGAATGAGACTGGAATTTAGAAGTATAGAATACCGAACAAATGAATCATACTAACACACGTGTTAAACTAGGAAACGAAATAACTTTTCTTCTCTTATGATATTTAAGGTGATTAGGACGAAACAATGACAGTTAGATAAGTAGACAAATTGTAATTTGTGTCTCGCCGAAGTTTCATTGCACTGTACACTCTGATACAGAGTGAATAATTTGTTGTGTAACGAAAAATCTCTTTATTTTCCCTTTATTACTTAGTGATGTCGTCGATGATTAAGATGACACCATAAGTTTCTCAGCTGTGACTCGAATGAAGGTAAGAATTGACAATTCCATATGGAAAATCACTGCATGTGTGGGATGATACATAGAACCATCGTAAAAGCAAATCAAGGTGCATGGCTTCCTATCTTTTCAGTTATGAAACTCTTCTTTCAATAAGTTTTCCATTTCAGTTTGGTGGCTCTCTCTGAGTACTGTATATATTATTTGTCCTTCTGTCATTTCTCCGACATTTTACCTCGTAACTTGTGTTGCGTTAGTCTATACCTTTTCCACAATGTACTTCAAGAAATATTTTTTTCTTCAAACTATGAGTCAGAATCAGTTGTAGGGATGCATGGATGAATGGACAGTGCTGTGGATGGATGGGTGGACAGATGAATAATAGCTGAATAGATGGATGGATGGAAAGTTTGAAGGAGTGGATTATGGGATGGAAGTAAGGATGGGCGTAATATATGACGTCACTCCAGTTGTTGAAGAATTTATTATAGAACACATATAGTTCGTGGCACAGAAAAACCAAAGGTACGCTGAGGACGCCAGTACAGCAGTGTATTAGCCACAGTTTCTAATACACATACTTATATACGCCGTAAAACAGTGGAAGAACAAGGTAAACCATAGAATAAAAATATGCTCACATTAGCAAAATATCCTTTTACACATTGACGAAATTATTATTATTCATTTCTAGAACTTTTTATTTTTTTATTTTTTTTTAGTTGTCAGTCGTTTTATTGGTTTGATGCGTCACGCCATGAATTCCTCTCCTTTGCCACCCTCTTCTCAGAATACTATTTGCTGGATGTATTCCAGCTCTGCCTTCACCTACAGCTCTTCCTGTAGAGGTACACCTCCCTCTAGTACCATGGAAATCATTCCCTGATGTCTTGACAGATGTCCCGTCATCCTGTCCTTTCTCCTTGTCAGTGTTTCCCATATGTTACTTTCCTCTCCGATTCCGCGTCGAACCTCCTCATGCCTTACCCTATCAGTCTACTTAATTTTCAACATTCGTCTGAAGCACCAATTCCGAAGACTGCAAGAGCTGGCAAGTGCGAGACTTACCGCACAATCAGGTTAACAGCTCATGCAACCAAGTTGCTAACAAGATTAATATACAGGAAAGTCAAAGCAACCATCAGTGGAATCAAAATCAAGGGAGGTAACATTAAGAGTGCAACCGGAATTGCACAACTGAACAAACAGGAATCGATTTAGAGGAGATAGGGGTGAGCTTTGCAGGACTTAAGAACAAACAAGGCAGGAGGTATGGACAGCATTCAATCAGAAAATCTAAATTCATGGGAGAAGTGGCATCAAAACGACTACTCACGACAGTGTGTAGAATGT
Organism: Schistocerca piceifrons; assembly: GCF_021461385.2. NCBI lineage: Eukaryota > Metazoa > Arthropoda > Insecta > Orthoptera > Acrididae > Schistocerca > Schistocerca piceifrons. The sequence goes on along the minus strand of NC_060138.1, from coordinate 108,987,822 downwards.
ATGGGTCTGGCGCAATACCATGAGACTTTCGGAATAATATCATCATTCCGAAGACTGCAAGAGGTGACAAGTGCGAGACATCGCACAATCAGATTAACAGCTCATGCAACCAAGTTGCTGTTGCTGTTGTTGTTGTTGTGGTCTTCAGTCCTAAGACTGGTTTGATGCAGATCTCCGTGCTACTGTATCCTGTGTAAGCTTCTTCATCTCCCAGTACCTACTGCAACCTACATCCTTCTGAATCAATGTATTCATCTCTTGGTCTCCCTCTACGATTTTTACCCTCCACGCTGCCCTCCAATACTACATTGGTAATCCCTTGATGCCTCAGAATGTGTCCTACCAACCGATCCATTCTTCTAGTCAAGTTGTGCCACAAACTCCTCTACTCCCCAATTCTATTCAATACTTTCTCATTAGTTATGTGATCTTCCCATCTAATCTTCAGCATTCTTCTGTAGCACCACATTTCGAAAGCTTCTATTCGCTTCTTGTCCAAACTATTTGTCGACCACATTTCACTGCCATACATGGCTACACTCCATACAAATACTTTTAGAAACGACTTCCAGACACTCAAATCTATACTCGATATTAACAAATTTCTCTTCTTCAGAAATGCTTTCCTAGCCATTGCCAGTCTACATTTTATATCCTCTCTACTTCAACCATCATCAGTTATTGTGCTCCCCAAATAGAAAAACTCCTTTACTACTTTAAGCGTCTCATATCCTAATCTAATACCCCCAGCATCACCCGACTTAATTGGACTACATTCCATTATCTATGTTTTGCTTTTGTTGATGTCCATCTTATATCCTCCTTTCAAGACACTATCCATTCCGTTGAGCTGCTCTTTCGAGTCCTTTGCGGTCTCTGACAGAATTACCGTGTCATCGGCGAACCTCAAAGTTTTTACTTCTTCTCCATGGGGTTTAATACCTACTCCAAATTTTTCTTTTCCTTCCTTCACTGCTTGCTCAATATACAGACTGAATAACATCGAGGAGAGGCTACAACCCTGTCTCACTCCCTTCCCAACCACTGCTTCCCTTTTTTGTCTCTTGACTCTTATAACTGCCATCTGATTTCTGTACAAATTGTAAATAGCCTTTCGCTCCCTGTATTTTACCTCTGCCACCTTCAGAATTTGAAAGAGAGTATTCCAGTCAACATTGTCAAAAGCTTTCTCCAAGTCTACAAATGCTAGAAACGTAGGTTTGCCTTTCCTTAATCTGGCTTCTAAGATAAGTCGTAGGGCCAGTAACAAGATTAATATACAGAAGAATGGAAAAGAAAATTAAGTATATGTTAGATGACGGCCAGTCCGACGTTAGGAAATGTAAAGGCACCAGAGAGGCAATTCTGAGGTTGCCGTTGATAAAGGAAGCAAGAGTAAAGAAAAACCAAAAAACCTTCATAGGATTTGTTGGCCTCGAAATTGCGTTTGGAAATGTAAAATGGTGAAAGATGTTAGAAATTCTGAGAAAAATAGGGGTAAGGTACAGGGAGAGACGTTTGATACACAGTGCGTACAACAGTAAAGAAGGAATCATAAGAGTGGAAGACCAAGAACGAGGCGTAAGACAAGGACGTACTCTTTCGCCCCCTACTGTTCAATCTGTTCTTCGAAGAAACAATGATGTTAACAAAAGAAAGGTTCAGGAGTGGAATTACAATTCGAGGTGAAAGGATATCAATGAAGCCATTCGCTGATGTCACTGCTATCTGAGTGTAAGTGAAGAAGAAATACATGATCTGCCGAATAAGATGTACAATCTAATGATTACAGAAGATGGACTAGAGTATATCGAAGGAAGACTAAACCAATGAGAAGTAGCAGAAATGAGACTAACGAGAATCTTGACATCAGGTTTGATGGTCACGAAGTAGATGTAGTTAAGGAAATCTGCTACCTAGGCAGCAAAATAACCAATGACAGCCGGAGCAAGCAGCCTAGCGCTGGCAAATAGGGCATTCCTGGCCAAGGGAATACTACTACTATAAAAAAATGTTGAAATGTGTGTGAAATATTATGGGACTTAACTGTTAAGATTATCAGTCCCCAAGCTTACACACTACGTAACCTAAATTATCCTAAGGACAAACACACCCACCCATGCCCGAGGGAGGATTTCAACCTCCGCGGGACTACTATAAGACATAGGCCTTAATTTGAAGAAGGAGTTCCTGAGAATGTACTTTCGGAGCACAGCATTGTATGACAGAGAAACAGTATCGAAGCATTTGAGATGTGGTGCTACAGACGAATGTTGAAAATTAAGTAGACTGACGCGGAGTCGAAGAGGAAAGTAACATATGCTGATTCAGTCATTCCGACATTTATTTTTCGATTTCTTCACGTTTTTCATGCATCAATTTCACCTTAGTTTCCCATCACTTCCTACTCATTTAATTCTTCAGCGGCTTGTATTTCTGTACTCCTGAATTTCACTGAACAGTTTTGTACTTCCTTCCTTCATTGATCATCTGAAGTATTTCTTCTGTTACCCATGGTTTATTCGCAGTTACATTCTTTGTACGTATGTTTTTATTTCCAACTTCTGTGATTGCCGTATTTAGAGATGTCCATTTCTCTTCAACTGTACTGCCTACTGAGGTATTCCTTATTGCAGAATCTATAGCCTTAGAGAACTTCAAGCGTCTCTCATCATTCCTCAGTACTCCCGTATCCTACTTCTTTCCGTATTAATCGTCCTGTCTAATCTCTTAAACTTCAGCCTACACTTTGTCACTACTACATTGTGTTCTATCTGCTCGTGGATACACCTTACAATCCAGTATCTGATTTCGTAATCTCTCTCTGACCATGATGAAATCTAACTGAAATCTTACCACATCACCCAGTCTTTTCCAAGTACACCTCCTCCTCATTCGATTCTTGTACAAAGTATGCGCTACTACTAAGCGAAATTTATTATAGAACTCGATTAGTGTTTCTTCTCTTTCATTCTTTGCCACCAGCCAATATTTCCCCGTAACCTTTTCTTGTTCTCCTTTCTCGATTACTAATATATATTTCTGTGGACGTTTCATTGCTGAGACACTTAGTCTTAATTTGTCTCCGTCCGTCTTAATGTTTCTGGTTGCTCTACACTTCTGCAGCTGTTTACTCATGTTTTGAATTCAATAGTGTATTCCTGTATTTCTGAGGAAGTTTTGTCCCAACAGTCCCTAACACCTTCAGGAATGAATATTACTTATGGCAAACACAACCAAAAACTACATCCGTTATATTTTATGTAAATTTTATTCTTTCTTTCTCTTCATCTTAAAGTGAAGTATCAGCAGCCTCTGTAAAGTTTTGCAGATATTTCCCTAAAACACAACATTTGTAGCAATTTTTTCGAGATCCTAAGTACAAACTATCTACCGACTTAGCACCGTGTACGTTCTGATGAAGTCCTGACGTACTGATTAATTTATGAACAGATTCGGTCAATTCATTCTTGGATTGCTGTGTCTGTGTCAACTTCGCTTCGTCTCAAACTTTCTACTTCGTCTACTACATCAATGTGTTTATTTAGCTAATTTGCGTATACTGTTTTTTTTGGGTATGTCATCGAAGCTTGTGGGTATTTGTTTTGTTCTAAATGAACGCTTTTATATCGATGGGCAAGTAAAACCTAACCTAGAAAATATTTCATGCAACTTAAGATGTTAAGACACAAGTGAATTATAGACATTGTCTGCGAGTGGGCACTGATGTAAATCAATGGGTAAAGTTTAAAATTTGTGGTGCACAGGGGTTCGAACCCAGATCTCCTGCTTACTGGGTACACATTGCGAGCACTAAGCCATCCGGACAAAGTGATCATCGCAACTGCACGAAATACCGTACCACCCCTCCCGTCAGACCCAAATTCTCAACTTATCCACACACTACGCATTTAGTGCCCCTTGCCCATTACCATTGTCACTCACGGCATTTCGACGATTCCTGTAAGGGTTCGAGCCTGGTAGCATCCGCACTGAAGAGATCATTGGCCGTCTTCGCCTTACTTATATATATATATGAGATGCCTGTCCTTTCAAACATGTCCGAAAGAGCAGACACTACATATATTCAGCTTAAGATAAAAAATCAATTTGGAATCATTTGCAATGGGGGGAGATGGTGCATGTTGGGTTTCCTATCATAAGATGCATGAAATATTTTTCTGGACTAGTTTGTTATGGTCCTTGCTGTGTGATTTAGACTTCTCATTAATATCAATAGTAGCAGAGGTGATAATTTGTGGTACAAATCAGAATTCCAGAAATGACTACTAAACAAGCGAGGAACATCATTCTCTAAGGTTAGGGCTACGATTGGTGCACATCAGTTTTCCAACTGAGTCGAAGGGTTCGACAATGTGGCAACACTTATAAGCATCTTTTGGATGTTGTAGCACTCCTTATTTTCTGAGCTTCCAACGAATAATTTGATATAAATTCCATCTTCTGCTAGACAGTTTGTTCATTTTGCTCATGTATGTTTCAGTACTTTTTCTGCAACCTTCAGAGGGTTTTGTTTCTTCTTCTGTCACACCCAGTACTACTGCCTGTTGTCAGACATTAATACCTGCACTGACAGCAGTAGCATTGTGTTACGACATAAAATAAATAATGTCATAGCCGAGGTTGTTGCCAGAGAGATGGGGAACGGAACTAAACGTATGATAGCATGCCCTAAATCGTGGATAGTTGCTTCAGTCTGAGTAGCTTTGTCGTGGGCGGAAGTCGTGGGTCAAGACTAATAAAAAAATAAAAAAAAATATGGCCAGATGCAAGCAGGACTCGGTCACGAAGGGATCGCTACAACTTAATTGTGCATCCAAGTACTTCATCCATTCTAATATCGAGAATATCGAACATTCTTGTCTGTTATCGACATTAATACTGGCAATAGAGCTGTCCTAGGCCTCCAAAACTTTGGAGAATCTTTTAATTTCAAGTTTGAAGTGAGATAACAAATGACAAAAGACTATTTCTCCGTGCGATACAATTACTAATTATCAGTTTTATGTTTTTTTCTCTTTACTTCTACCGTGGAATCCTTCCTACCAAATTTTATGATTCTGCTTTAAGAAGAAGTAAGCTATATAGCTTTTAAAAAGTGAGTTTGCGAGTATCAAAACATGTGACATAAATGTTCGTATCTTTTGATTGCATTGGCCGATAAGCTAAGTTTATTACTCGTATATAACCAAGGTACGACATATCTTCGTGAGTGACATAAATATCAGTTTCGTACGTCTAACCGTTCCTGAAAAAAGGGGCTATTTGCAGACGAACGGAGGGATAGACAGTGTGTTGACAACTAATAAAACTTTTTTTCGTGTGATATAAGTCAAACTAAAAACTAGCGGAACTTGCCTTTGGCTGTAGTGTAAAATCTTGAGATATTTCATGCTTCTACGTCAACGGTAAGTCTGCGAGAATCAAGATATATGATATAAATGGCCGCATCTTTTGACTACATTGACTTAGAAGTTTCACTTCTAACCATCACCAAGGGCTCTTACACCTTAATATGTGACATAAATTTCAACGTGATACGTCTACCAGTTCATGAGGAAAATGGTTTTAAAATGTCTGACAGACAGACGCTAAGGATCCCGTTTTTACCGATTGAGGTACGGAATCCGAAAAATCGTTCCTTTTTGTTTTATGCAAAAATGTTTCAGCATCTTATGTGCTATCTTCAGCAGGATTTCGTTTGTTACTCTTTGTGACATAAAGCACTCCGTCTTTAGGCCACGAGTGGCCTACCGGGACCATCCGACCGCCGTGTCATCCTCAGTGGAGGATGCGGATAGGAGGGACGTGGGGTGAGCACACTGCTCTCCCGGTCGTTATGATGGTATTCTTGACCGAATCCGCTACTATTCGGTCGAGTAGCTCCTCAATTGGCATCACGAGGCTGAGTGCTTACCGCTATCAATTATTTTGTGCTGCTAGTTTTGTATGTAGCACATAATATACAAATCTTCATCGTTTATGATTACTGTAATATGTCTATTATGTGTGTAAGGAAATAAAAAGAAGTTAATCAGTAACCGTCCCCCCTGCTTTGTTCTTCAGCGTCCATCAGCCAAACTGTCACGGCGTCAATCCACTTCATATGACACCCTGTTATCAGGTGTTGACAGAGTCTGAAAGGGACGTCATTGTTTGTTTCCGTTTGGTCGCTTTATAGAATCGTACATTATCCAGAGGAGGAGGAGATTAGTGTTTAATGTCCCGTCAACAACAGGGTCATTAGAGACAGAGCAGAAGCTCGAATTGGGAAAGGATGCACGAGGAAAGTGGCCGTGCCCTTTCCAAGGAACCATCCCGGCATTTACGTTAAGCGATCACGAGAAAACCAAAACAGAATGGCCGGAAGAGGTTTTTTTTTTTCTTCATTTTGTTCGTTATTGATCGTTGTATTTGGTCGTTGCGGACGTCGCAAGAAATCCTCCTCAAGTTCGGTGGTTGATCCTTCCACTCAGTTTTTTATTACAGAGGCCAATCGGCTCTCTGACCGAACACGCTAAGCTACCGTGCCGGCGTTTGAACCGTCGTCGTCTCGAATGTGAGTCCAGTGGGCTAACCACTGCGCTACCACGTTTGGTGTAATATCCAGTTTTGTGGAACAGTTGGATGTGACAGTTGTACGACGCGAGGCAGATGTGGGGTCAGACATACTCCTCGTCACGTTCCAATCGACAACGTCTGACCACCTCAAAGGAGGATCGCCAGGTTGTACGCTGAGAACACCCGTGCCATCTAAGAAAAAATTAATACGTTCCCTACAAAATTCTTTGTCATCCCACACCATTGCTCGAAGAATAACAGCAGCCAGACTAGGGAGTTATCTTAACACCACAAAACAAACGACTAAGTCTGAAGTGTTTCCGTGACTGGGAGGCATGGGCAGGTGATGAATGGTGTCGCATTCTGTTCAGCAATTAATCACGGTTCTGCGTTACTCAAGCTAACCAACGACGGCTAGTACTGTGGAGACCTGGGGAATGGTCCTGTTCATTTAGTGTTTTTGGGAGGCAGAACTGTGTTACTCCTACGTCATGTTGTGGGAAAAACTTTGGGTTCTGCCGTACGGCAGATCTTGTCATGGGGGAAGCCTTGTCAGAGAGGTCCACCGCATGAGCGTCTAGGGAAGTGATTCCAGTGGTTGTTTCCCGTTGCCTTCCACTGATGATGATGAAATGATAATGACGACAACATAACACCCAGTCCCTTAGCGGAGAAAATCTCCGACCCAGACGGAAATCGAACCCGGGCCGCGCTGGGTGTAGTGGCCGAGCGCTTCTAGGCGCTACAGTCTGGAACCGCGCGACCGCTACGGTCACAAAAAATGGTTCAAATGGCTCTGAGCACTATGGGACTTAACAACTTCGGTCATCAGTCCCCTAGAACTTAGAACTACGTAAACCTAACTAACCTAAGGACATCACACATATCCATGCCTGGGGCAGGATTCGAACCTCTGACCGTAGCAGCCGGCCGTGGTGGCCGTGCGGTTCTAGGCGCTGCAGTCCGGAACCGCAGGGCTGCTACGGTCGCAGGTTCGAACCCTGCCTCGGGCATGGATGTGTGTGATGCCTTAGGTCAGTTATGTTTAAGTAGTTCTAAGTCCTAGGAGACTGATTACCTCAGCAGTTAAGTCCCATAGTGCTCATAGCCATTTGAACCATTTTTTGAACCCAGGCCCCTTGTCGTGACAGACCGCCGCGCTGACCTCTCAGCTATCGTGGTGGACTGTTGCGGGGAAGCCATCGGGTATGACTTCATGGGTGACTGAGAGACCTCTATTGGAACACCATCACGGACAACCTGCCTCCTCAGGAGCGCCAGTATCGTTGTGCAATGGATGGCATGCGTCGCCACTGACCAATTGTGTCATTTTGAAGTTCCCCAACAAAACTCTGTTGGATCAACACCCACGTTGGCGAGGTACCAGGGTGGAGAAGAGTTTAGTTTGTATCTCCTTAATTGTGGCGAATTTTGCATGCGAACTGGACATGCACTCGACCCGCTCCTTACCTACTACCTAATTGATGGTGGACCCTGGAAGTTGGTAAAATGGTGCACACTTACAATAATTTAACAAAAATCACCTATTCAGTAAAGAAATAAGCGAAATTTTGTAATAATAAACGACAGGAAATGGGACTTTGCATCTATCTATGAAATGATATGCGGATTAAATATTACAATATGATTTATTATAAATTGGAACACAAAAGGTACTTGATTTTCAGTACAAACAGTAGACTGTAGGATAGGTTATACAGAAGTATTATGAGGATAAGAGTTTGTTAGAGGACAAAGGGTTCCTACTCTCTGGGATGCAGTAGAATGACGATTGGTCCTAATGAATCAAATATTATTCCCCCGATTATAATGTAGTATTGTGATTAGTAGTAAGATCTCAAATGGGATCACATGGAGAAACAAGCAAGGTGGACTTGTAGCAAAGCGAGCTCACGTGCTGCTGAGGGATTCAGTATAAAAATGATAGGTCCTACAATGCTGAAGCCGCAAAATACTGTACCAGTCCTGAAATCTGCAACACGTCTTCGGTAGGCAGCGTTCTGATGATGTAGGCACCGACTTCTGCTGTGCAGCAACTCTGTTTCAACCCCTGTCCTTGAAGGTTGTCCGAGAATTCTAAGCTCTGCCAAAATAGGGGGACTGAATCACAAAACTGTCCGACTCTGGCGAAGATCATATCCCAAATGCCCTGCGCCTGCACAACACAAGAGCCAAGCCAACATTGCTCAACTCCCTACTACCCTCGAATACCATTAATCAGCGTTCAGTGCTGATTCCAAAATTCGCCCACCCTGTCTCAGAACAACATTCGCGCCAATAGCGACCGTTCCCTCCAATATCGAGCAGGGCTTTATGACGTCAACTAGCCTCAGTTTGGGTTGACCAATCACGCCTCTGCTATTCAGCTTAGGGCACTGAACTTGCCATTTGACCGGTGCAAAAACAACATGCCTAGACCACTGGCCATCCGGTTGGTGCGGACCAGGGAGGATATCTCCTTCCGGTGCAGTCGGCTGGATCCGCTGGCAGTCCCTGCACAGTGTCGGAGCTTGTGTGGGGCTGTCCGATCACTACAAGCTTCGTGGCTCACCGACCCAGGACGTCAAAGCCGAGTGGTGTGTTAAGTACCCAAGCCACGTCTGTTCATGTTGTGTCGTTCGTTTCGGTGATTCGCTGTTGAGGAGCTTTTCCTGTGAGCTACACCGAGTGTTTGTAGTGGTGAAATTAATACACCGTGCGGTGGAATTAACTATATTTGTTCACTACAATTCAAGTGTACCAGAGGAATTTTCTACCTTGTAACCGTTAGTGTAGCGGTTACCTGCCCTGGACACTAACGTAATTTCGGGTAGCGTCCTTTCCTCAAATCTTGTCGCTCTCCAACATGGTGTGTAGTTTTGACAGCTTAATACATATTTCATTGTGGATAATCACGTCCGTAACAGTTTGGTCTTTGAGTTTTTTTGTACCGATTGGTGACAAGTCGTTTGGTCGGTCGGTCCGTGACTGTCTCTTGGTTGGGTGACCGAAAGATCAGTTGTAGTTTGGCCCACCACCTGTCTCACCTAAGTGAACGTTAATGTTTCGAGGGCAGGCCCACCCCCCGTGGAGGAGTGTGAGTGGCGTTGTCTATACTGTCCTTTTCATGGGTGTTTAATGGTTTATTAGTAATCTATTATAGCGAATGTTTTAAAAGAAAATAAATTATTGTGTTTTATGTAAATCAAATTATGTAAATCAATTGTGGGCCTTCAGCCGCTTAAATCTTATTCTTAAATTTAGTTGTTGTCGTTGCGTTGCTTTTTCATTTAGTGGGCGTTCGCCCATTGAAACCTTTAAGGTTAAGGTATTTTTGAACGTTTGGAAAATCAACTGTGGGCCTTCAGCCGCTGAAAGCCTTATTCTCAAAATTTCCCCTTAAGCGAAAACATTGCTGCCTTCTGTCTTAAAAGTTTATGCTAATTTATTTTTAAAGTTTTGAGATTTAATTGTGGCCTTTGGCCGTTTGTATTGCACCTTGTATATGTTTGTTCTATCCACTTTTGCCTTGAGGCTTTCCGCCTAGCTGTGATACATAATTATTTTAGTTACAAATTTAACTGCATGTCTTCCGTCACTTAAAATTTATCTTGTTCCCTTTTAAGATTTCTTGTTTGGAGGCTTTCAGCCGTGAATGAATTGGATTTTGAAACTCGTAGTTGTAAAGATTCGGCTATGTGCCGTTTTGGTTTAAAGGTGTTATTAAATTACAATAAATTACAGTTTTGAAGTGAAACTGACCAACGCCTTATTTGGCGCTTTCCACAATCCTAATCACCTGTTCTGCCCAGCGGGTTTAGCGGGCGTCTCACAAATGGTCTGACTGTTACGACGTTTCTTACCTCTTCATTTGAGAACTCCTTATAAATATGACTCGAATTTGCAATCACTGAAATAACGCCACATAACATCTCAACCCGTGGTCAGGCAGTATATAATGAAAGCATATTCTAATTTCAAGTTCGCGCAACTACATATGCATCCACTGTGTCTCTTTAGGTAATCGGATGTAGGTCAAAATTTCTCCGAGATAATTATGTTATAACAAACTTGAAAAAAGCGGAAAAGTGTTTCAACTTGATACAATGGTCTGTTTTTTTGAATAGCGCTGTTGTGAATCTCAATAAAGTCGCAATCCGTGGAGACAGCCGTATTTATGAAAGCGCTTCCTTTTGTCTAATTAGTGGCTGTCGATGTCATCGACAAATGTGATCTCTCACCGCAAAAGAGAATAATAGCATCTCTATATGAATAGCCGAGGCACGTCACATTGAAACGAGCGCATTATAGAGAAAAACGCCATGCTGGCATTTATTTCCGAGAAACAGATGACGAAAAACCAGATTTATCATAATACTTTAGAGAAACCGGATACGCACTTCATCCAGATTTAGCAAGGCCCTTCGTCTCGTTGTTTAGGCGAACATTTTTTATTGCGCTGCAAACATAAACAGCTATTTTCATTCCATGTTGTGGTTATTTATACGTCGGGCGGAAACTTGGCATCCACTATCGTTCAGATTTTTCATACAGTCTACGTCACAAACTCTAAGCCATGAGTTAAAAATATAAAGTTACTTAAAGTCCGTCTTGATTGCAATTTTTTTTTATTCATATGACCGGTTTCGGTTCATTCAGAACCATCTTCAGATCTGTAAAAATAATGATACTAATTTACTATTTCACGGAAGCAAATCTTTTTCATCCTATCTAATCAACATCAAATGTACCAGAACGTACATGATATTTCAGTTACAGGAGTAACACGTCCAAATCCAGCACCTTTCACATGCTACGTCACATAAAATTGGTTGGCAGAGTGCACGTCATTTATATTAATTATAACACTATTACCGAAAGGTAGCGTCTGGTACATTTGTTACATTCCATTTGCACGTACTGTATTCAGTAGATTTTTTTTATATTAAAATACTTAATTAAAATATGTAGATGTCAAGGTTAAAATCTATATTTGTCAGAATTAAAAAGCAGTAAAATTATCATTTTTATACGATCTAAAACGCATAGGGCGATTTATATATCTACTGAATACAGTACGTGCAAATGGAATCAACTATATCTAGATTGAGCCTTTGCATTTCCCTTTTCAGATTTTCTAGTTTCCCTACCACGATCAAGCTTCTGACATTCCACGCCCCGACTCGTAGAACGTTATCCTTTCGTTGATTATTCAATCTTTTTCTCATGGTAACCTCCCTCTTGGCAGTCCCCTCCCGGAGATCCGAATGGGGGACTATTCCGGAATCTTTTGCCAATGGAGAGATCATCATGACACTTCTTCAAATACAGGCCACATGTCCTGTGGATACACGTTACGCGTCTTTAATGCAGTGGTTTCTATTACCTTCTGCATCCTCATGTCGTTGATCATTGCTGATTCTTCCGCCTTTAGGGGCAATTTCCCACCCGTAGAACAAGAGAGTGCCCTGAACCTCTACCCGCTCCTCCGCCCTCTTTGACAAGGCCGTTGGCAGAATGAGGCTGACTTCTTATGCCGGAAGTCTTCGGTCGCCAATGCTGATTATTTATCAAAATTTAGGCGGGGATCGAACCCGGGACCGAAGACGTTTTGATTATGAATCAAAGACGCTACCCCTAGACCACGGTGCCTAAGCCAAAGATATCCCTGATGCCAGTCCCGCCACGGCTCAGCTCCGTTTCACCATGAGGCCATATAGCGAACGTGTCGTCCACGTATCTGAACCAGCAACGTGGGCGTAAAGGAGCTGAACCGAGGGCCGTTGCTTCAAAGGCTTCCATGAATATCTCGGCTGCCAGCGGAGATAGGGGAGACTCCCATTGCTACACCGTCTGTCTGCTCTCACTCACTCACTCACACTCACACTCACACACACACACACACACACACACACACACACACACACACACACGAGAGAGAGAGAGAGAGAGAGAGAGAGAGAGGCGAAGGGATGGCGGGAGGCAGTGGGAGAGATTATATATATATACACTCGAAGACAAAAAGATGGCGCACCTCGCATGTATTGTCCGAATGATATCGAAATCGGCAGATGTGATGTACATGATGAGGCAAACGATCACAATTTCACAAAAATTCTGTGACTTCAGGATATCACGCCAAATTATGTCCAGTTGCTGATTCAGATCGTCAAAATCCCTACGTGGTTAGAGGGCGCTGCCCATAATGCCCCAAACTTTCTCAGTTGGGGAGAGATCCAGCGACTTTTACTCAACAATGTAGGGTATGGCAAGCATGAAAGGACGAAGATAAACTGTAGAAACCATCGCCGTGAGCGGGCGAGCATTATCCTGCTGGAAGGTCACGAAGGGCAACAAAGCGCGGCGAAGAATATCATCAACATAAACATTATACCGTAAAGGGTTCTGCTATGAAATGAAATGCTAGTCCAGGTCATCACTACTGGTGTCGGGCCTTATGAAGAGCGACAGTCAGGTTAGTACCCCACCGCTGTCCGCGGCGCCTCTAAACACGATTTCACCTGACATTTCATTGACGGGAGAAGAACTATCATCAGCGATGTGTTCCGCTTCGACAAGCGGATGACAAGCGAAGACGTGTCTGGAGATGCCTCTGACCACGGGGGGCATACTATACGGCCCGTCAATCAAGAGTTATGTTGTGGTTGCCACTTTATATCGTAGCAGGAGCCCTTTGGTCGTCATCCGCGACATCCTTACAGTACAATAGTTATGTCGACGATATTCTTCGGCCGGTTTCCTTGCCCTTCGTGGCAAGCTATCCTGGGCTTACATTTTAGCAAGATAATGCCCGCCCGCACACGGCGAGAGTGTCTAACGCTTGTCTTGTTGCTTGTCAAGCCCTACGTTGGCCAGCAAGGCCATCGGATTTGTCCTCAATTGAGAACGTTTGAAGCTTTATGGGCACGGTCCTCAGACCAGCTCGCGAATTTGCTATCCAATGCAGCAAGTGGACATAATTTGGCAGTATGCCTCTGAATAAGGCAACCACCAACTCTGCCAATCAATGCCCAGGCGAATAGCTGATTGCATAAGGGCAAGAGGTGAGCCAACGTCTCATTGACTTTGATCAACTTGTGAAGCACTTTCTTTTGATTAAATCATCCAGTGTTTCTGAATGTGTAATAATCTGTTTGTCTGTACATGTAAACCACATCTATCGATTTCCGTCCCTTGCTGATACACCTTCGTAGTGATTTTAATTTTTTATATTATCTATTTATTTTTACAGGTGCATTTTGAAAGAGCGAGAGTGAGGCACACCAGTGAAATTAGAGGGACTTTTTTCGCTATGCTGAAATGACACGAGAATTGAGGTTTATTAGGCAATAAAAAAAGGTAGTGTCCAGTTCGAATAAGATTGAGTCAAGGAACTAGATTTTCAAGAGTCGTTTGCAATCTAGCACTGGAAAAGATAGCGCAGGAGCTCATCAAAGAGGACTTTCAGTGTTATCTTCCTCTGTGAAACAGTTTTCTAAAAAGACGTTTACTCTTTCGGCCGTTTCTGTGTGATTCTCTGTTTCAGTGCCTTTGTCGTCACAGAGTGTCTTTCCAAATGGCTTCGATCCATTTACTGATTTAAGACCGGAACTTCTTAGGATTTTCTGTTAAGTTGGTAGCTAGAGTTCTACTTTTGTATTCGTTGAACGCTTCACTCATAGGCCTCTTTACATTGAATTTTGGCTTCGTTTAATTTTCTGTTTATCTTTGAGTCTTTGGCTAGGTTTAAATTTACAGTGACGCTCTCTTTGCTTTCCTAGCAGCTTCGTAACACGGCTGTCGAACAACAGTGAGTACTTTTCGTCCCTCACAACTCTGCTCGGGACATGCTTGTGTATTACTATTATTATTGTTATTATTATTTCACTACAGCAAAAAATGGTTCAAATATTCACTATGAGACTTAACATCTGAGCCAGCCGGGGTGGCCGAGCGGTTCTAGGCGCTACAGTCTGGAACCGCGCGACCGCTCCAAATGGTTCAAATGGCTCTGAGCACTATGGGACTTAACATCTATGGTCATCAGTCCCCTAGAACTTAGAACTACTTAAACCTACCTAACCTAAGGACAGCACACAACACTCAGCCATCACGAGGCAGAGAAAATCCCTGACCCCGCCGGGAATCGAACCCGGGAACGCGACCGCTCCGGTCGCAGGTTCGAATCCTGCCTCGGGCATGGATGTGTGTGATGTCCTTAGGTTAGTTAGGTTTAAGTAGTTCTAAGTTATAGGGGACTGATGACCTTAGAAGTTAAGTCCCATAGAGCTCAGAGCCATTTGAGCCTTAACATCTGAGGTCATCAGTCCCCAAGACTTATAACTACTTAAACCTAACTAATCTAAGTTCATCACACACATCCATGCTCGAGGCAGCATTGGAACCTGCAACCGTAACAGTAGCGCAGTTCCGGACTGAAGCGCCTAGAATCGCTCGGCCACAGCGGCCAGCCACTACAGCAGCAGTACTAGAAGTAATACTTTGAATGGAACACGTGAAGCTAATGTAAATGTTTGTGCTATTGTTTAATTTACTCGATATCATGTACTTAAGACTGTAGCATATACGCCGTCTAAGGTTGCTCATCAGTGAGTGGAACAAGCTACCGGAAACAAAAACGTTATTACACAATTTGCAGTGTACTGTGCTTTTTAAGACTTAACGCTCACCTGTGGGCGCCACATATACGGACATGCTAAAGATTACAAATGGTTTTTTGATTGTAAATTTTTTATTTCTCACAGACTTTTGCATAATGTGCTACATTTCATTGACTAATATGACAACTTGGCATAAGGTTCCAACTCACAACGAGCACGTTTTCTAACAATAATTTCTGAAGACCAGAAAATGACAGCGAAGTCTGTCGAAAGCGGTTGTCGAAAATAAATATTTATGCGATCTTCGCTATATAAAGTTTATTACTGAGTGAAACAGGTCACTCATTCTCATTTCTCAACATGGGAAATTTCAGTAACTTTATTAGTTCACAGTCAGTACTATTTACTCAGATTATTACTACATATTGTAAGAGGCCCATGATTAAGGGATTTTTTGCTGGCGCACTCGAGCAGATGTAATTTCGATGGATTGCTCTCGCGCTGCGTTCGATATGTAAGCTATAAGAGAATCTCAGACCAGAGAGCAGTGTTGTCAGCAGTAGGAACTGTGTAGTAGTAGGAGTAAGTTGTTGCTAGCGAGCAGTCCGGTGTCTGAAGTTGGCTGGGCCGGTCGTGTGGAGCGATGGCGGAGCCTGAGCGTTGTAGTATAAGGTAAAAGCAGCGTCGCGCATATGTAGTATTGTTACATCAAGTCCCATGTAAATCTTTTAAAAAAAATCTGTTAATAATAATCTTCCTCATAAAAAGTAACTTTTGACAATCATTCATCTCAAGTTAAAGAATTCACTAATTTCTCCAATCCATGGTCATCCCGATTATTGTAAAGAAAAATCAGTTGTTTCTTTTTATACATGACAGTGTGCCCGGAAAAGTTTAGTTTCATATAGGAGCAAATATGTATGCGGTATTTGGCGACCTTATTGAGGTAAGAATTTTCTATTTATTCAGAACGATCTTTCAGGGCCATGACGCAGCACTGCTGACGTCTAAAACTTACCAGTTTAAATTCACAGTCAATTATTGAAAGGTTATAAGTGAGTCACATTTTTATTATTGAGAGATTAGTCACATTTTATTATTGATAGGTTACGCAATTTATTTTTTGGAAGGTTACACTAAATGTGAATATTATTCATATTATTTTATTGTGGGGAGGTTACACGTGTCGACAACCGGCCTGGATCGTATTTTTGTGAATTTCTGAAAAGTAGTCAGTTGTATATCCGCTCTTATTTACCTAATATTAAATGTAGTTTGCATCTCGCGCAACGCATTTACTAACTGGTCACGCTTTCTTTCACAGATCATCGACAATTTATTGCTCTTTAATGTTATTGTATTTGTTCCATTTTTGCTTTGTCTTTGTTTGATTTTGTGCTTAACTTTGATTTGTGATAAAGCCGCGAAAACCTGCTAACAGTACTTCGCGATATGCATCGAGTGAAAAAGCCGACTCGAATAATTTGACTGATAATACTAGCGACACTCAGTGTCATAGTGATAACCGTCTAATTACAGATAATCAGAGCGTGCCGATCACTAGTAATGACTTTATTCCAAATGATGAACAAACACATTCAGTTATGTCCACACTTAATTTAACGGCAATTGATGACGCGGGACGTTCCTTTACAATGAACGCTGTCCAGTTTGACACACACGATTGGCAAAATTTACACAGTGAACAGACAGATATTTCTAACGAAGGTGAACAAAGTACTCAAAATATGTCAGATTTATTTGATTCCGGTGTAGTGACCAACAGTGCACATCCAATTGGCAAACCTTTTCTAGAATCAGACAATGACCAAATGGTTACACAAAACGTGACACAAGCAG
Organism: Schistocerca piceifrons; assembly: GCF_021461385.2. Taxonomy (NCBI): domain Eukaryota; kingdom Metazoa; phylum Arthropoda; class Insecta; order Orthoptera; family Acrididae; genus Schistocerca; species Schistocerca piceifrons. Next base: position 108,970,759 of record NC_060138.1, on the reverse strand, counting down.
ATACACCATCACACAGCACAGAGAATAGAGCAGCTAATTTTGGAATGGATCAAGTTATGGCATTATTGCTACAAATTAATGAATCGAACACACAGCTTAATGGAAATTTCAAACAGTTGAATGAAAAACAGGACAACCTTAATGAATCGAACAAACAACTTAATGAAAAACAAGACAACAATTACAAACAGCTTAGTGGACAGATTACAGCCGTTGCCGTGCAATGTCATGATACTAAAGAACAATTACGCGAAGAAATTAAGGCTTGTGCTAGGAACAGTAGTGAAGAAATTAGATCTGTTGCACAAGAATTAAGTAATACGCAAGCAGCCACAACAAAATTGCTTAGAGATGAAATTAGTGCAGTTGCTAAAAAATGTTCAGAAAACGCAACACAGTTACGCGACGAGTTTAAATTAATGTCAGCAGAACTTTCACGCACACTGGATGCGAAAGTAGACACGAAATTTGACCAACAGAAAAGCCAAATTGACGAACGTTTTAATTACCACCTACAAAACAGTGAAACGCGTTACCGTCAATTTATACAGGAACAGAATAAAGTAAACAAACAAGTCATGGAAACAATTACTGCACAGAGACAGGAAGATAAGCGTAAAATGTTTACGAAGGCAAAAACATACGTAGACAACCATATTGCTACAGTATCAGACGAAATCAAACTGTTGAACACCGAATTGCATGATGAAATCTCCGATCTTATAACAAAAACAGACACACACACATTAGACTTTCAGACCAACAGACTTGAAAAGTTGGAACTAATACAGGATCCCGATGCCGTCAAAGCAGACGTTAAGAAATTGAACAAAACCACACGTAAAATACAAAAACAAATTAATGTTTGTGACACTAAAAACGACGATCACGTAAAAGCACTGACTGAAAAATTTGATGAATTGGCCAGTCCTATTGACGTTATCGAAAATAACAATGACATCAAATCAAACGATACTTCACCAGTTTCGTTTAATCAAACACCCGAATTCCAAAATTTACAGCAGACAGTCAGTGAGATAGGTTCGTCCAACAATACATTGCGTAGAAAATTGTCATCTTTACAGCAAGAAGTGACAGAAATAAAACAATTTTCAGCCTCTAAGACGCCAACGCATATGCCACATTCTGAACATTTGTCACACTTACACAGCCAGTATAGCTTAGGTAATTTACAGAGAGTATGCGACTTAGATTCCGAACAGTCACAGACAAACAGATTATCATACAATCCTGAACCTGTTCAGACATTCAGAGACGATGATTTTGATTACAAGCACTTTCTATCCGTTAGGAAATTTAAGGTATTTAAAAATGACAGAACACAGATTCACTCTTTGGATTGGATACAACAATTTAGCTTTGCTCTTCCACCAACTTGGCCCGTAACACACAAACTTGAATTTATTTGCAGTTTTTCGGAAGGCGAACCGGCAACTCGTATGAGACCGATCGCGAGACAATGCTGCTCGGCAGAAGAATTTCAGAATGCTTTTCTGTCAGCGTAGTGATCGAAGACGACACAGCGCGAAATCAAGGAACAATTACTTAGCCTACCGAATTATGAGAACTCAAATTTTCCCACTGTCACGCAATTTTTTGAACACATGGTACAACAAAACCAGTACTTAAGTGAGCCATACAGTGAATCTGCACTTATCCAATTATGAATTTCTAAATTGCCACGATCGTTAAGAGTATCACTTTTAACGGGTCAGCAGAAAGAAAATATTTCGGCATTTAGAGATCTGTTACAGCTTTTGGAAGTTCAGCAATCAGATTATTCTTTCATAAACAAAAATTTTTCACATCATAATCAAGGCCAACCAACATACAGTAATTACGATCAGCCAAGCTATTTCAATAGCAAAGGTAATAGATGCTCCAGGAACGACAACCACCAGAACTTTAATAACAGACAAAATTTTAATTATCGGTATGGTCAAAATTATCAGCAACAGGAAACACATTTTGGTAAGAATAGAGGTTTTTCCCCACAACAGCAACAAAACCAGCCGGTTAGCATACCTAACCAACAATGTAATGTGCAAGGTCAACCAAGCTTTAATGTTTCGCCGCGTACGCACATAGCGTCGGCTCCGCCAAATAGTAACGCACCGCAACAAGGAAATCAGTACGTACAGAAAACACATCATTGCAACTCCTATCGCAACGCGCCGTATAGCAATGACTATCATGACAGACGTAAAAGTAATGAGCACAATTTTCAGCGTACATTTAGTAACAGTAGGTCTTACCAGTAGCAGAATCAACCACAACAACAGATTATCATGAATGAACCAGAAAGTAGGTATCATCCCGAACCCAATACGTCAGGAACAAAGAACAGTACAAATAGTCGAGATGCCACAGCATCCTCCCGCAAATAACAGGACGTCAGAAAGAATTTGACTAGATACAGTATAGGTTGCATCTTCCAGAGACGTAAGCAATACTTTTGACACACAGACTCTTGTTCAAGAAAATGCTATTACTTTTGACGACATCCGAGACACTCTTTTGCAGGAAAAACCAGTTGTACAAAAAACCGTTTCCCACCCTGTCATTGAAGTAAAGATTGGATCATACACATTTTCAGCAGTAATCGATTCTGGATCACCTATGTCAGTTATAAATGAAGAAACCTTCAACGAATGTAACAAAGAGAATACTTATCCTACGTTACCATTAGGCAGAACTAAAGTAAAAGGAGCAGTGTCTAGTAAAGGAGTAGATGTTAAGTTACAGACACACTTATCATTTTGTATTGCAGGTCATACCTTTCACTCAAATTTGTGGATTGTTCCCTTATTGACAACAGACGTTATTTTAGGTACGAATTTTCTGGTACAACGTGACGCAATTATTGACTTTCAAAATTCCTATTTAATGTTAAAGGATGAAAATATACTACTAGCATTAGAATTTCAGCACGCTTTATCTGCAGAAGAACAAGTAATTAATTGAACAGAGGTCATTTCTACATCGCGTAACATAGACTGTCATTCCACATTGTTCACAGATACGTATGTACACAACTACAATACACCAGACGAAGCCGATTATGATGTTATGCAAATGATTTCTAAGAAAGTAAAGCAAAGCAGTGCAAATACAGACGACGAACGTACAGAGCTACCCAAAATTCTTTTACAGCAAGCTCCAGTTTTTGACAACTCCCTGGTACTATGTCCGGTTTCATGTATGAATTTCAAGTTAAACAGCACGACACGTTTAAAGCCAAACATTATCCCATTCCGTATATTCACAGAGAACAAGTTAAGAAAGAATTGCAAGCGATGCTTGACCAAGGTATTATTGAACCGGCAGTTAGTCCGTACATAAACCCGCTCCATATTGTTAAGAAAAAGGATGGATCACTTCGCCTCGTACTTGATTCGCGTCACATCAATGACATTATTATTAATGAAACAGATCGCCCACAGACACTAGAAGAACTTCTACAGAAATTTCATGGTACTGCTATTTATTCCACATTAGATTCAATATCGGGATTTCGGTAAATTCAGCTCCATCCGAACTGCAGAAAGTACACAGCATTACTCTGTTTTGGTGATTGTTATCAATTTTGCAAATTGCCGTTCGGTTTAACAATGTCTTCGGCAGCATTTATTCGCGGTTTGAATGCTTCACTTCCGACAGAACTTAAAGACAGAATCACAACATATGTAGACGACATCCTTATCGCAGAAGCTAACTGGTCTGAACACAATTTGATTCTGGAACAACTGTCGCAAACTTTTCGTGCACAAGGACTGACAGTTAATCTTTGCAAATCACACTTTGGCATAACATCTATAAAATTTCTTGGACATGTAATTTCAGCAGAAGGCATTGCGCCTGACCCGGAAAAACTTCAAGCTTTACGTGACATTACTGTTCCAACGACCAAGAAACAACTACGCAGCTTTCTGGGTTTAATTAACTTTTTCCGTAAATTTATTCATTTACTTTAGACCCCCCTAGATTATGCCAGTTGACGGGTACAAACGCTATTTGGTCGTGGGATAGCCAAGCACAGTCTGAATTTGTCAATCTAAAACAAGCTTTGTTGAACGCACCACTTTTATCACACCCAGATCCTACCAGAAATTTTTCCATTGCTACCGACAGTTCTAACACCGCTTTGGGCGTACACATTTTTCAGGAAATTGAAGAGGATGGCAATACAGTAATTAAAAACATCGCTTTTGCAAGTCGAAGTCTGTCACCTGCTGAACGCAATTATTCTGTTACAGAACTTGAAACATTATGTGTTGTACGGGCATTTACCAGATTTAGGCATTTTCTTTATGGAAGACATACCACCGTTTACACAGACCATAGAGCTATACTTACCATTACTTTCCGCTAAATTTACACATGATAGGTTAAGCAGATGGAAACTTTATTTACAGGAATTTAATTTTACAATTGTTCACATTCCCGGTACACAAAATATTGTAGCACACGCACTATCCCGCTCTCTCAGCAACAATCAGCAAGACATCGCAACCAACTTCTGCCAAGGAAATTCTAGCGCCATGTATATTCAACAAGTTGCATTTGAAAATTTCATTTCGTCGTCATTACGAGACATAGTAAAGAAGCAGAGCAAAGACAACGTATGGAAAGAAATTAAACACATTTGGCAAGATAGGAATAACGTTACCATTAGAAACTGTACGCTATAATATTCTGTTTCGCCGCTCTCACCCTGACAGCAACAACTGGTTATTATGTATTCCTGACGAACTTGTTAACAAATTAATTTGGTATACTCATTTAAATTACGCACATTATGGAGCCAGAAAATGTTTTCTTATACTGAGACAGAACAGTTATTTTGCGAACATGGAGAAACGTATTCGACGAGTTTTAGCGTCATGTAAAATCTGCCAGAAAGCTAAATCAGACACGACTTCACATATTCCTCCATTACATCCCATTGTATCGATTAAATTGAGACATATGGCCGCTGTAGACATTTTTGGACCGATTCCCAGATCTAATAGAGGTTTTTGTTACATCTTTGTCGCTGGTGAACTCACTTCGAAATTTGTTACCTTCACTCTGTTACGCAAAGCTACTGCTAAATCTATTTCGGACGCATTTGTAAAACATTTTTTATTTCATGTAGGGCATGTATTGAAAGTAATTTCTGACAATGGACCACAATTTCGATCTGCGAAATGGACACGTATTTTACGAGTTAGAAACATTTCTCCGATCTATATATCCAAGAATCACGCTTCTTGTGAACGACTAATGAAAGAAATTGGTAAACTATGTAGAATACACTGCCATAAAAGACATATCGATTGGGATGCACTCATACTCTCATTCCAGGATGTAATTAACTCCATACAAAAATGAATCTACTATGCTATCTCCGACTATTGTATTGAAAAATGTTGAACCACCTAAGAAAATTAAAGAATTGGTATCCTTTCCTACATCCCGTCGACTACGCCACCATGAAATAATCGACATTGCACTCAACAACATCAAACGTGCCGCAGAGCGCCGGAGAAGACAGCAAAAACAGGTTTGTACACGCCGTGACTTTCACATAGGACAGGAGATATTAGTATGCACACATTATTTATCCAACAGAGGAAAAAGTAGATGCAGTAAATTTGAGCTTCTATACGCAGGTCCATATAGAATTCGCAGCATTCCTCACCCCAGTGTAGTACATGTCTAAATTTTGAGAACCAGAAAAAGCAATCACCATATTTCCAGTATTAAACCTTTTATTGAATGAACATACTTTACGATTTATCACACTGTAATGCCATTTCCTGATATTTATATGACTACTTATGCAATTATATTTATGTGACTACTTACTGATGACGATCTTATTGTTTCTTGGCAAGTGTCCACGAAGGTAAGGTTAGCAGGTCGCTTTTCTTGTCGTCATATCAGACCGTGCACATTTTCCATTTTTTGGTTTATGAATGATTGTTTTCCTATCAAAAGTAGAATTTTTCTGTGTATGCACTATGAAATCTTTAAGATATAACAAACACCAGTTGACTTTGATATTTTTCCTTATGATATCTCAATATCTTCACTATTCTACATTTTTTGCTACTACATTATGATACTATGTGTACGTTTTTCACACTTGAAAATTGTCCATGTTTTTGACCTAATACGTTTTCTGTCATGCTATGCTGTATATTTAGTTATATCAATAGAAACAAGTTTTTGTTTAATGGGTATATGATTTAAATGCAAGATATTAATCCATATTCATCATTTTCGGAAATTAATACCATGTAAAAGGAAATAAATTATACAACCACAGTGGTTTACTATGAAATGGAAATTTCACAACTGGAATGAAAGAAAGAAAATGCATTACCTTGTCATGACGAGTAAATGGAACAGAATTAACAAGCATTAACAAGGATATACTATACCACACTGTATAATAGCAGTCTCAACTAATTATTTTTCTTTCAGAATACGAGGCGATTATTGCAGGCTATCAGACAGAACTACACATGTTAATTTTAGTGATGAAATATGTTAGAAGTAAGAAACTCTATACTATACGAAGTAATGAATGATCATGAATAGTTGTATGAAGTAAATGGTAATATGAATATGAATAATGAAGTTTTTCTTTGCAGATGATGATAATGATGAGGTTTATATATTTTCTATTAGTTAAGAAATGCTATGTAGTTATTTAAGTATTTGTTGCAGTTCTTTTTGATAGTATGTCTTATGTCGCATAGTATAATGATTGAATGTTTTGGGAAAGTCAGCTAGACTACATACGTATTAAGTACACATTTCATTACCTGTTAATTCGAAGTTTACTACTTTTCAGCATAATATACATTTTTTCTTTCAGGTCAATAGTCCATGTTGTATTTTTTCCAGGAGAAGCTTTTCATGATATTAATATGCTATAAGCATTTACTTATTAAACCTGTTCTAGTACTTATATTTTTTTACCCAGTTGTGTCTATCATTTATGAATGTTATCACATGTACTGTACTTGTTTCATGATCTTGCTACAGCTGACTCATGACGAATGACGTTATTAATCCTTATTTCCAGCAATAAGTCAAAAGCAAATACTTTCATGCCCCAGCAATTATCGAACCAAACGCAATGCATTGCTAGCATACAAAAAAAAGAAAATACCAGTCCCAACTATTACCAGTATACAAATAAATAATGCTACCAGTTTTAGATATATTTCTAGTCCTAAATATAATGCTAATTTTTCTGATGTATTGATTCCATTATGTCTATGTATTATTGGACTACAGACCTTGAGTAATAGTTCCAATGTCTTACATTTTAAATATGTCTTATGTCACGTGCATCATATCATATATAAACACTAGCAGCTTGATGCTACACGCAATAACTCTTGTTCTGAACGATGACTTCTGAATAATACTGATGATTACTGTAATGAGATGACTTATGATGCCAATGATTACTGTAATATGATGACTTACACATAAATGCTACACCAATAGTTTTGGTTTGAATGATGACTTCTGAATAACGCATAAAAATGCTTTATAACTGGCCAATGAGTGCCAATAATTACTGTAATGAGATGACTTATGATGCCAATGATTACTGTAATAAGATGACTTATGCAGAAATGCTATGCCAATAATTACTGTTATTAGATTACTTATGCATAAATGCTATGCTAATGATTACTGTAGTGAGATGACTTATGAATAATGTTCTGTAATACTCCATACATAGTACAGAAATGATTAATAACTAACCAATGAGTGCCAATAATTATTCAAATCGGTTGATACACTAATGTAATTCTGAATGATTACTAGCATAAGACTTAATGTCCTTCACCTTCTGACCTAATTACTGCAATATCCATATGTCCCATCCATCCTCCAGATCATGGAGCACTATATTTGGTTTTTGCACTAATTCTACGTTGATGTAAGAGTATGGATTCTACAAGAACGTGGTGTCGACATATTAAGCTGTCCACCACCTTGAACGATGATGTTATTATGGTCCTGCTGATTGGTGTACCTAATGTACTACCAAAATGATAACATACAATATTAATACAACATTTCAGTGTCCTGGCTACACTGATAAATACTTCAAGGAAGAGAACTTCAGATTGTTTCACATGGTGTTGTGCTTCTGTAGAATGATATGGACTTTCAGTGCAGCTACGTGCAACCCACTGTGCTACAACCACGATGTTGTCCTTCCCATTCCTTTCCTAGTTCTTGTACAAAGTACTAAAAACTTTTACAGTGCGTGTGCACTTTATTTCATTTGTTAATGTATTCAGTTCTTGTAAAAATGCTAAAGACTTATATAATGCTTGTGCATTTTATGTCATTTGTTAATATATTTTCTACTCATTGTTTATAAATTTTGTCATTTCTTAATATGTTCTGAACTCAGTGCGTGTGCACTCTATTTCATTTCTTAATATGTTCTGCACTTATCAATAACGTTATATACACTCCTGGAAATGGAAAAAAGAACACATTGACACCGGTGTGTCAGACCCACCATACTTGCTCCGGACACTGCGAGAGGGCTGTACAAGCAATGATCACACGCACGGCACAGCGGACACACCAGGAACCGCGGTGTTGGCCGTCGAATGGCGCTAGCTGCGCAGCATTTGTGCACCGCCGCCGTCAGTGTCAGCCAGTTTGCCGTGGCATACGGAGCTCCATCGCAGTCTTTAACACTGGTAGCATGCCGCGACAGCGTGGACGTGAACCGTATGTGCAGTTGACGGACTTTGAGCGAGGGCGTATAGTGGGCATGCGGAAGGCCGGGTGGACGTACCGCCGAATTGCTCAACACGTGGGGCGTGAGGTCTCCACAGTACATCGATGTTGTCGCCAGTGGTCGGCGGAAGGTGCACGTGCCCGTCGACCTGGTACCGGACCGCAGCGACGCACGGATGCACGCCAAGACCGTAGGATCCTACGCAGTGCCGTAGGGGACCGCACCGCCACTTCCCAGCAAATTAGGGACACTGTTGCTCCTGGGGTATCGGCGAGGACCATTCGCAACCGTCTCCATGAAGCTGGGCTACGGTCCCGCACACCGTTAGGCCGTCTTCCGCTCACGCCCCAACATCGTGCAGCCCGCCTCCAGTGGTGTCGCGACAGGCGTGAATGGAGGGACGAATGGAGACGTGTCGTCTTCAGCGATGAGAGTCGCTTCTGCCTTGGTGCCAATGATGGTCGTATGCGTGTTTGGCACCGTGCAGGTGAGCGCCACAATCAGGACTGCATACGACCGAGGCACACAGGGCCAACACCCGGCATCATGGTGTGGGGAGCGATCTCCTACACTGGCCGTACACCACTGGTGATCGTCGAGGGGACACTGAATAGTGCACGGTACATCCAAACCGTCATCGAACCCATCGTTCTACCATTCCTAGACCGGCAAGGGAACTTGCTGTTCCAACAGGACAATGCACGTCCGCATGTGTCCCGTGCCACCCAACGTGCTCTAGAAGGTGTAAGTCAACTACCCTGGCCAGCAAGATCTCCGGATCTGTCCCCCATTGAGCATGTTTGGGACTGGATGAAGCGTCGTCTCACGCGGTCTGCACGTCCAGCACGAACGCTGGTCCAACTGAGGCGCCAGGTGGAAATGGCATGGCAAGCCGTTCCACAGGACTACATCCAGCATCTCTACGATCGTCTCCATGGGAGAATAGCAGCCTGCATTGCTGCGAAAGGTGGATATACACTGTACTAGTGCCGACATTGTGCATGCTCTGTTGCCTGTGTCTATGTGGCTGTGGTTCTGTCAGTGTGATCATGTGATGTATCTGACCCCAGGAATGTGTCAATAAAGTTTCCCCTTCCTGGGACAATGAATTCACGGTGTTCTTATTTCAATTTCCAGGAGTGTATATATATATATATATATATATATATATATATATATATATGTATATATTCTGTGACTGTAGACTTAGTAAACTAAACAGATTATAGAAAAATTTGTTGCTCATGGCAAGTCCAATTGACTCACCATCGCTGCCAAATTTTTGCCCCCCCCCCCCCCCCCCCCCAGTGGAGTGTTACGTAAGAGGCCAATGATTAAGGGATTTGTTGCTAGCGCACTCGAGCAGATGTAATTTCGATGGATTGCTCTCGCGCTGCCTGCGATATGTAAGCTATAAGACAATCTCAGACCAGAGAGAAGTGTTGTCAGCAGTAGGAACAGTGTAGCAGTAGGAGTAAGTTGTTGCTAGCGAGCAGTCTGGTGTGTGAAGTTCGCTGGGCCGGTCGTGTGGAGCGATGGCGGAGCCTGAGCGTTGTAGTATAAGGTAAAAGCAGCGTCGCGCGTATGTTGTATTGTTACATCAAGTCCCATGTAAATGTTTAAAAAAATCTTTTAATAATAATCTTTCTCATAAAAAGTAACTTTTGACAATCATTCATCTCAATTTAAAGAATTCACTAATTTCTCCAATCCATGGTCATCCCGATTATTGTAAAGAAAAATCAGTTGTTTCTTTTTATACATGACAGATCTATCGGCCAGCATTGCACTGGGCTGTGCCAGAAAAGTTTAGTTTCATATAGGAGCAGATATATATGCGTTATCCATCGATCTTATTGAGGTAAGAATTTTCTATTTATTCAGAATGATCTTTCAGGGCCATGACGCAGCACTGCTGACGTCTAAAACTTACCAGTTTAAGTTCACAGTCAATTATTGAAAGGTTATAAGTGAGTCACATTTTTATTATTGAGAGATTAGTCACATTCTATTATTGATAGGTTACGCAACTTACGCAACAAAAGAAAAATTCGGAGCAGGTATTAAAATCCATGGAGAAGAAATAAAATCTTTGAGGTTCGCCGATGACATCGTAATTCTGTCAGAGACAGCAAAGGACTTGGAAGAGCAGTTGAACGGAATGGATAGTGTCTTGAAAGGAGGATATAAGATGAACATCAACAAAAGCAAAACGAGGATAATGGAATGTAGTCGAATTAAGTCAGGTGATGCTGAGGGAATTATATTAGGAAATGAGACACTTAAAGTAGTAAAGGAGTTTTGCTATTTGGGGAGCAAAATAACTGATGATGGTCGAAGTAGAGAGGATATAAAATGTAGAGTGGCAATGGCAAGGAAAGCGTTTCTTAAGAAGAGAAATTTGTTAACATCGAGTATAGATTTAAGTGTCAGGAAGTCATTTCTGAAAGTACTTGTTTGGTGTGTAGCCATGTATGGAAGTGAAACATGGACGATAAATAGTTTGGACAAGAAGAGAATAGAAGCTTTCGAAATGTGGTGGTACAGAAGAATGCTGAAGATTAGATGGGTAGATCACATAACTAATGAGGAAGTACTGAATAGGATTGGGGAGAGGAGAAGTTTGTGGCACAACTTGACCAGAAGAAGGGATCGGTTGGTAGGACATGTTCTGAGGCATCAAGGGATCACCAATTTAGTACTGGAGGGCAGCGTGGAGGGTAAAAATCGCAGAGGGAGACCAAGAGATGAATACACTAAGCAGATTCAGAAGGATGTAGGTTGCAGTAGGTACTGGGAGATGAAGAAGCTTGCACAGGATAGACTACCATGGAGAGCTGCATCAAACCAGTCTCAGGACTGAAGACCACAACAACAGCAGGTTATGGAATTTATTTTTTGGAAGGTTACACTATATGTGAAAGATAATTATATAATTTTATAGTGGGGAAGTTACAATATATTAAAATAATTTTAATACTAATTGTCGTATTAAAATTGCTATTTCTTGGATAACTATGACGTAAAGAAAGTACTGTATGGGTGAAATCCTGATCCAATGTAAGAGAAGGTCTGATGGCCCAAACCGGATCTGGTTAAATAAAGAAATCAAGATAAATATGAACCGTCGTAGTACTGAATTCTTTAGAAAATTAAAATTACAATCTCTCCACAGATATTTGAAGGAGGTAGGAAGCCCGGGATCATTGGTGATGGACAAGTTTGTGATTATTGTACTCAAAACAAATTTTATTATAAACTTCAATTCGGACATTTGCCCTCTTACTGATGCAATATACAAATCATCACTTTAACTGAATTACATGAACATGAGTAACAATCATATTATTTTGCGTCCCCAACAAAAATCATTGATAGTAGGTACGGTGAATAATCAGTCTCAAACAATCGTTCTTGTTTAACCATATCTCTAAAGGCTAATAACATTATACACTTCCAACAAGTTACGCAGTGACACAATACCACAACTTCATAAACAACAAGAGATCATAAACCTTAATAAAACTGAACTGCCCACATAGAGGTCCACAGTGAAACACGCTTGTACTAAAAATACAACGTGGGCCAACCATGGTCGAAAAACTTGCACACAGGAATAATAACAAGTTGTATGTTCATTAAAGATACACAAATGATTAAATAGGTGTTAAATAAGAATGACTACTAATAACTGAACCAGTAAAATAACTTACAAAACGCTAATATTACAACAGGGTGGCCTCACTTAACTAACAGACATAACGACTCAGAATGATTCCCAAATTCACTTAACTTTAGAGAACAGCGTTAAAGCCCATAGCAGTGATAGAAGTAATAACGCTAGGCCGGCAGACGATACAACCGTTCACTGCCTACGGCTTGTGCACAGGGTAACATAGCAGACGGTATATATTTATATATAATCCGACCGGCACCACAATTAGCAGTCCTGACAATACATAACCGCGCCGACGCCAGGTAACAAGCAGTCTTAACAAATGTCCTTCAGCACAAATACATTGTAATGAAAACAAGGTCAAATTACAGCCACACTGTAATAAATAATTGGCACACACCCCCAATTCTTACGGAGCAATACTCTGGCATTACCCGTCTCCCACGAAATAAGCGGGAAACTTAGAGATCACTTCCAGTTGCCTTAAGGCACTTTCAACATTAAATAAACATATGCTGCCGTGACAAATGATTAAACCATCAAATCTAAGGCTGCCGGACACGTACACAACCGCAGCCACTCCCATAGCTGGCGATATGCACTAAAACAAGTTAAAATTTGCATGAAAACCACTTAAGACACACACTCCACGGATAAACAGAAACGGAGTGTGGTACATCAGCCTCCTTATAATAGCTGTTGAACCAAGTTCAGAACCATCTCCGACAGCTACCCGTGCCACCATAAGTTTCAACAATCTTCTTAGTTGAACACAGAATAAAAGTCATACGTAACTTGGTGCTTGTAAATTACGAGTTGGGAAGCTGTTCCAATTTTGCACTTCAAAGCGCCCAGTGTACGGCACCGCACATCCGGCGCACGCCGAAAGACAAAGGCGGCGAGCACGGCGAGGTCCATGCACCACGGTTAGGGACGCGGGCTTGTTTTCAACACAAGTTGGCTCGTTGAACGCCGACCGGAGACTCACTCGTTTTTGGCTCAAAAACGGGCTGTTCGAGCTATATGTGGTGTAAGTTCGAGGACCTCTTGTCGACGCCTACTCAATAGTCTGGGAATTCTGACATTGCCCTCACAGTATAATTTTCTTTAATGTCGTTTGTTGTTAGCAATATTACCTTATTCCCAAGAGTTAGCAGCTTTCACTAAGTTACTACTAGGCAGAAATCAAATCTGCATGTGGAATGCACTTCCTTGACTCTTGTGCAGAAAGGAGTGCAGTATTCTGCTGCATCCATTTTCAATAAGCTACCACAAGAACTCAAAAATCTTAGCAGTAGCCCAAACACTTTTAAGTCTAAACCGAAGAGTTTCCTCATGGCTCACTCCTTCTATTCTGTCGAGCTGCTCCTGGAAGAGCTAAAAAATTAATCAAATTCCAGTGTTTCATTGTTTATTATTTAAACTTACGACTTGTCGCCTGAATATGTTTCTTATATTTCATTTTATCTGTTTCTATAATCGTGTTATAATTTCATGTATTGACTCGTTCCATGTCCATGGGGGCTTCTCCTTAGTCGGCCGGAGTGGCCGTGCGGTTCTGGGCGCTACAATCTGGAGCCACGTGACCGCTACGGTCGCAGGTTCAAATCCTGCCTCGGGCATGGATGTGTGTGATGTCCTTAGGTTAGTTTGGTTTAAGTAGTGCTCAGAGCCATTTCAACCATTTGAACTTCTCCTTAATTTGGTCTCACGGAACAATAAATAAATAAAAATAAATAAACACGTTAACCCGGAAAACCGCCGGGGCAGCAGTCAAAGATAGCGGGACAGCCGAATATCGATATCAGCGATGCAAGTGGAGCATCCTAGCGCCAGCCGCCACAGGTCAAATAAACGAAATATTTCTTCCAGTGGCCTGGTCTGCAATAGTGCAGCAGTTTGTACGGTCCAAGTTTCATCGAGCTTTGTTAGATGATACTGAAACATAATGCGGAAATTGCTTTTGTCCTTAAGTTTTGTACACCAGTGTACGGATAAGTCAGTACTCCACCCTCCCTGTCCCCTCTCGCCTAGCAGAGGGAGGGTGAGGCCTGCGAGTTGTCCTGCGCAGGGCCGCGGGGGACTGTCCAGTGAGACCACTGACGGAGAGAGAGGTGTGTGGGGAAGCAAGGCGGGCCGCGTTTCGGAGGCCTTGACCCTGCGCAAGTCGCGTGACGGCCGGCAGTGAGAGCACGTGGCGGACCGCTGCACGTACCGGCAGCACGACACGGCACGCCGTTTTGTGACCCCCGCCATCGCGTGCGCACTCCAGTGTTGCGTGGGGCCGGCCTTGTGGGTAGACGCTTCCTGACCGCCACGCGACACGCTGTGTGAATCCGCGGCGGTCAGACCTTCCCATGTCTGCGGTTAACTCAGCTACGTTACACCGCCACATTCACACATGTAGAGAGGGTGCTTATGTGGAACGGAGCAATTCCGACTGAACAGCTCATATAGCGTAACGTGCCGTGCATTATCCTGCGAGACAGGAAGTACTATCTTTACTAATTACTCTGATGAACGGAAGTAAGGATTACAGGATTTTACAAGTGTTGATGCGTATCCAAAATTGACCTTCCTTCTCGTACGTATTAAATAATTATAATCACAAAGAAAACACATAGTTTCTCTAGTGTGTCTGCATTGCATTGTCCTATGGGTCTACGCTTATCACTTATACAGGGTGTTTCACTAAATGTGTTTGACTCTGTAAGTTACGAAGTAATAGGAGCCGGAAATATTTATTGCGGTGGGTCACCATAAGAAACGTTACACTGTCTGCGGAGCTATGAACATAGATTATTTTGATATTATCCAAAGAGTTACAGCAAAAAGATACAATTTGTAAATGGAACAATAGTTGTTTCTATTATGCACTGGAATCAGTAACACCAGCTGTGTATACATAAATTTAAATTACAGGGCTATTACAAATGATTGAAGCGATTTCATAAATTCACTGTAGCTCCATTCATTGACATATGGTCACGACACACTACAGATACGTAGAAAAACTCATAGAGTTTTGTTCGGCTGAAGCCGCACTTCAGGTTTCTGCCGCCAGTGCGCTCGACAGCGCAGTGAGACAAAATGGCGACAGGACCCGAGAAAGCGTATGTCGTGCTCGAAATGCACTCACATCAGTCAGTCATAACAGTGCAACGACACTTCAGGACGAAGTTCAACGAAGGTCCACCAACTCCTAACTCCATTCGGCGATGGTATGCGCAGTTTAAAGCTTCTGGATGCCCCTGTAAGGGGAAATCAACGGGTCGGCCTGCAGTGAGCGAAGAAACGGTTGAACGCGTGCGGGCAAGTTTCACGCGTAGCCCGCGGAAGTCGACGAATAAAGCAAGCAGGGAGCTAAACGTACCACAGCCGACGGTTTGGAAAATCTTACGGAAAAGGCTAAAGCAGAAGCCTTACCATTTACAATTGCTACAAGCCCTGACATCCAATGACAAAGTCAAACGCTTTGAATCTTCGGCGCGGTTGCAACAGCTCGTGGAAGAGGATGCGTTCAGTGCGAAACTTGTTTTCAGTGATGAAGCAACATTTTTTCTTAATGGGGAAGAGAACAGACACATTGTGCGAATCTGGGCGGTAGAGAATCCTCACGCATTCGTGCAGCAAATTCACAATACACCAAAAGTTAACGTGTTTTGTGCAATCTCACGGTTTAAAGTTTACGGCCCCTTTTTCTTCTGCGAAAAAAACGTTACAAGACACGTGCATCTGGACATGCTGGAAAATTGGTTCATGCCACAACTGGAGACCGACAGCGCCGACTTCATCTTTCAACAGGATGGTGCTCCAACGCACTTCCATCATGATGTTCGGCATTTCTTAAACAGGAGATTGGAAAACCGATGGATCGGTCGTGGTGGAGATCATGATCAGCAATTCATGTCATGGCCTCCACGCTCTCCCGACTTAACCCCATGCGATTTCTTTCTGTGGGGTTATGTGAAAGATTCAGTGTTTAATCCTCCTCTACCAAGAAACGTGCCAGAACTGCGAGCTCGCATCAACGATGCTTTCGAACTCATTGATGGGGACATGCTGCGCCGAGTGTGGGAGGAACTTGATTATCGGCTTGATGTCTGCCGAATCACTAAAGGGGCACATATCGAACATTTGTGAATGCCTAAAAAAACTTTTTGAGTTTTTGTATGTGTGTGCAAAGCATTGTGATAATATCTCAAATAATAAAGTTATTGTAGAGCTGTGAAATTGCTTCAATCATTTGTAGTAACCCTGTACATTCCTATCACTTTTATTTTGGAAGCTACAACCCTTAAGAGTTTCAGGGGCAGGTACCACACACGCTGCACATAACGCAATGCGCCTTCTAAATGTGGTGCGGCCGAGTTGTAACGTCGCCGGTGTCACGGAGCGAGAAGCTTCCTCGATGCTCTGTTAGACTGCCGACTGTCGCCGCACACGGCCGTATACCCGACAGTTCGAGCCACACAAACAAACGGGTCTTAATATACCACGGTTACTGACATCGGATGAAGATGGCATACACGAACGAGTACATTGATATGTTGCCGGTGCTCGGTGAGTGCCGACACGATGCCATTAAAGCAGCCATGGCGTACACCGTTAGATATCCTAGGCGAAGAGCTCCGGCAGCCATTACGTTCTTACGTAGCGAACAACGACTTACGTGCCGTTGCTGCAGTCGCTGGTGTCAGTCTCACATCTGTGTGGCGTATAGTACACGGCCACAGGTTTCACCCGTAACGCGTGTCACTGTCCCAGGAGCTGCATGGGAACGATTTCCGTGCGAGAGTTACATTCTGCGAATGGGCCATGCATAATTTCACGCTGGAGTGTTTATAAGGTGTTATGTTCTCTGATGAGTCCACGTTCACAAATTATGGTGCAATGAATCGCCGTAACGTGCACCACTGGGCCGCAGACAGTACTCGGTGGGTACGATCTGACGACCGTCAACGTTTTTTTTTTTTTTTTTTTTTTTTTTTATCAGTCTACTGACTGGTCTGATGCGGCCCGCCACGAATTCCTTTCCTGTGCTAACCTCTTCATCTCAGAGTAGCACTTGCAACCTAAGTCCTCAATTATTTGCTTGCCGTATTCCAATCTCTGTCTTCCTCTACAGTTTTTGCCCTCTACAGCTCCCTCTAGTACCAAGGAAGTCATTCCCTCATGTCTTAGCAGATGTCCTATCATCCTGTCCCTTCTCCTTATCAGTGTTTTCCACATATTCCTTTCCTCTCGGATTCTGCGTAGAACCTCCTCATTCCTTACCTTATCAGTCCACCTAATTTTCAACATTCCTCTATAGCACCACATCTCAAATGCTTCGATTCTCTTCTGTTCCGGTTTTCCCACAGTCCATGTTTCACTACCATACAATGCTGTACTCCAGACGTGCATCCTCAGAAATTTCTTCCTCAAATTAAGGCCGGTATTTGATATTAGTAGACTTCTCTTGGCCAGAAATGCCATTTTTGCCATAGCGAGTCTGCTTTTGATGTCCTCCTTGCTCCGTCCGTCATTGGTTATTTTACTGCCTAGGTAGCAGAATTCCTTAACTTCATTGACTTCGTGACCATCAATCCTGATGTTAAGTTTCTCGCCGTTCTCATTTCTATTACTTCTCATTACCTTCGTCTTTCTCCGATTTACTCTCAAACCATACTGTGAACTCATTAGACTGTTCATTCCGTTCAGCAGATCATTTAATTCTCCTTCACTTTCACTCAGGATAGCAATGTCATCAGCGAATCTTATCATTGATATCCTTTCACCTTGTATTTTAATTCCACTCCTGAACCTTTCTTTTATTTCCATCACTGCTTCCTCGATGTACAGATTGAAGAGTAGGGGCGAAAGGTTACAGCCTTGTCTTACACCCTTCTTAATACGAGCATTTCGTTCTCGATCGTCCACTCTTATTATTCC
The DNA here is from genome assembly GCF_021461385.2 of Schistocerca piceifrons. Taxonomy (NCBI): domain Eukaryota; kingdom Metazoa; phylum Arthropoda; class Insecta; order Orthoptera; family Acrididae; genus Schistocerca; species Schistocerca piceifrons. The sequence continues at coordinate 108,952,355 of NC_060138.1, read as the reverse complement.
ATCTTGGTTGTTGTACATATTGTATATGACACGTCTCTCCCTATAGCTTATCCCTACTTTTTTCAGAATCTCGAACAGCTTCCACCATTTTATTTTGTCGAACGCTTTTTCCAGGTCGACAAATCCTATGAAAGTGTCTTGATTTTTCTTTAGCCTAGCTTCCATTATTAGCCGTAACGTCAGAATTGCCTCTCTCGTCCCTTTACTTTTCCTAAAGCCAAACTGATCGTCACCCGCGCGGCCGCTACGGTCGCAGGTTCGAATCCTGCCTCGGGCATGGATGTGTGTGATGTCCTTATGTTAGTTACGTTTAAGTAGTTCTAAGTTATAGGGGACTGATGACCTTAGAAGTTAAGTCCCATAGTGCTCAGAGCCATTTGAACCATTTTTTGATCGTCATCTAGTGCATTATCAATTTTCTTTTCCATTCTTCTGTATATTGTTCTTGTAAGCAGCTTCGATGCATGAGCTGTTAAGCTGATTGTGCGATAATTCTCGCACTTGTCAGCTCTTGCCGTCTTCGGAATTGTGTGGATGATGCTTTTCCGAAAGTCAGATGGTATGTCGCCAGACTCATATATTCTACACACCAACGTGAATAGTCGTTTTGTTGCCACTTAAATTATAATGGAATGTTATCTATCCCTTCTGCCTTATTTGACCGTAAGTCCTCCAAAGCTCTTTTAAATTCCGATTCTAATACTGGATCCCCTATCTCTTCTAAATCGACTCCTGTTTCTTCTTCTATCACATCAGACAAATCTTCACCCTCATAGAGGCTTTCAATGTATTTTTTCCACCTATCTGCTCTCTCCTCTGCATTTAACAGTGGAATTCCCGTTGCATTCTTAATGTTACCACCATTGCTTTTAATGTCACCAAAGGTTGTTTTGACTTTCCTGTATGCTGAGTCTGTCCTTCCGACAATCATATCTTTTCCGATGTCTTCACATTTTTCCTGCAGCCATTTCGTCTTAGCTTCCCTGTACTTCCTATTTATTTCATTTCTCAGCGACTTGTATTTCTGTATTCCTGATTTTCCCGGAACATGTTTATACTTCCTCCTTTCATCAATCAACTGAAGTATTTCTTCTGTTACCTATGGTTTCTTCGCAGCTACCTTCTTTGTACCTATGTTTTCCTTCCCAACCTCTGTGATGGCCCTTTTTAGAGATGTCCATTCCTCTTCAACTGTACTGCCTACTGCGCTATTCCTTATTGCTGTATCTATAGCGTTAGAGCACTTCAAACGTATCTCGTCATTCCATAGTACTTCCGTAGGTGGCCTATTAATGTATGATGTGCAATGCTTGCGGGTGAAATCATCGGTCTACACTACTTCCCAGGTACACTGACAGGTGAGTTACATCTCCCGTTTGTAGTCGACAGTTTGGGTGGTCTCCTTGAACATGTGTGTCTACACACGACAGTCCATATGTGGATGTAGCACGATCGTCACCCAGCCCATTCTGTGCGTGCCGTTTTGGAAGAACTAAACAACAGCTTTGCAGGAAGGTGGTTAGGGCGCCATGGTGCTCATTCATAGTCCACAAGCTCGCGTGATTTAACACCATTAGATTTCTTTTTGATCTTAATGATCGTGTTTATGTCACTGAGCCCACATCCACAGATGATATAAAACGGCGATGTTACATCTCATTTGCTGATCCTTTAGAAGGCGCACTGCATTGTGCATTCAGGAACACGGACACACATTTGAACATCTCATTTAAATCAACTTCCCACCGCCAGAACATTCATCACCCATCACACAGCCATGTATTAAGTACAACTTGTGGTATCTGCCCCTGAAACTTTGAAGAGTTGTAGCTCCCGAGCAAGAAGCGATAGGAATATAATTTAAACTGATGTATACACAGCTGGTGTTACTGATTCTGGTGCATGAGAGAAACAACTATTCTTCCATTTAAAAAATTGTATCTTTTTGCTGTAACTCCATGGATAATATAAAAATAATCTATGTTCATAGCTCCGCGGACAGTGCAACGTTTCTTATGGTGACCTACCGCAATAAATATTTCCGTCGCCTATTGCTTCGTAACTTACAGAGGCAAATACATTTTGTGAAACATCCTGTATTTGCCACCTTTATGTTACTCAACTCGGAGCAATGTGTATAGTAAGTGGCCTGTGGGGTATGTGTCTTATTTCGTCTTAACTTTCTCTTTATAACCAGTAGCCTCTGTTTCATGAACATTTCTGCTCTCTCCGAGCTTAGAAACGGAGGGCTGGACCGTTGGAAGCACAGGACAGTAGCAGGACGGGGTGCCAAGGAGAGATATGTTGCCGAGGACCCCAGTCCTTTCTGTATTGGAGTACATGATTTTGAGCGCGAAGGTGAACCAATCTTTTCCACTGAATTCGTGGGCGAATGCTTCCGTTGGTTGCTAGAAGGTCGCGTTAGAAGCTTCGAGTTCTTTCTAAAAGAAACCTGTCAGTTAAAACTGGCGACGAACAAGAGACTCGTAGGGCACGCTTTTTGATGCGAGCCAATTGGGCCGCTGTGTTGCACCGGAAGTCTAGGTCCGCAATTGGCCGGAGTGTGTACCAAAAAAGTACGTCCTCTCGGGGGTGTTGAGGAGCGAACGGTCGGCAGTTGAAGACGGAGCGAGCAACATTCTGTTCGTGTTGGGGAAGCTGATACGCTGTGCAGCTGTACCACAAGGCAGTTACGGTGAGACGCACCTTAACTGCTTGCTGGGGTACCTTTAGTCAAGTCGTAATCAGAGCTTGTTCTTAGTCACAGTTCTTTGTACCAAAATGTTTAACAACTGCTGAAATCTTTGCCATGCGTCGTAACTTAAACTCTTTATACCGGTCTGGTTTGGTTGATCAGTATGCTCATTTCTTTGGGTTCAATAGGTGTAACTCCTGTCGATTTTTCTATAGCTCTCCTCTTGTCCCGTGCAAACTGGTTAAAGAAATTGTAAACCGATCATCAAATGGTTCAAATGGCTCTGAGCACTATGGGACTCAACTGCTGTGGTGTAAGTCCCCTAGAACTTAGAACTACTTAAACCTAACTAACCTAAGGACAGCACACAACACCCAGCCATCACGAGGCAGAGAAAATCCCTGACCCCGCCGGGAATCGAACCCGGGAACAAACCGATCATCCCTAAGAATGTCAATGAGTAATACCAACTCTCTCTCTTGTTCTTTGCCCTTATAAAATCCTTTCCCTTGTTCACATAGAGGCATTCCCCTGCTGATCACTTGTCTGCTAAATTCCTATCAAGTCTTCATTTCGTGAGGGACAGTAGTATTTAAGAGTATTTACATTTCCTTCATGTAAAGATAACTGTTAATAAATCCAGTGGTATGAATTCACTCCTTTACTTCGAGGCCCCCAGGTAATTTTAGATGCATCACGCAATAGCAATATGTGACGTACGGCCAGACACTGTTCGTGCATCCTTAAGGCCGCACTGTGCAACTCGTTCCCGTTACATTAGATTCAAGAAATTGTTTTGCATCATTCTTCCTACTTTAATTAACCACAATATGGCCATTGCAGTTATGTGGTACGACATCATCATCAGTGAGTATGTTTGAAAGAACAACAGAAATCAGTGATTAAGGGATTACTGTCATTTTTTGATTATTTTCAGACAGAAATACAGTTTAAGATCACAAATTTACCACCATATCACATCAGGATACCAAACACTAAAAATGACAGCCGGGACATTATAACTCAAACGATTTTCTAGAACGTTTTATTCCATCAGGTGATTGTGTTGCTGACTAATGAATCATCTTCATCGTCATTTCCCTTTCTCAACTTATCTCGAGATACGCATACAGGTGATTATGCACTGACGATCCATATCTGGTTCCAAGATCATATTTAAGGCTCCAGTGTCCCAATCCTAAATAGTCGATTAGCTCCTGTAAATCTGTCTCCATGATTTTGGAGAATAAAAGACGTCACCCGCGCAACAATCCAGGCAAATGTATGGTGTCTAGCCCAAGGGAAAAATTTCCAGTCTGATCGCAAAACATGATCGACGTTCATCTTACAAAAATGGTTCAAATGGCTCTGACCACTATGGGACTTAACTTCTAAGGTCATCAGTCCCCTAGAACTTAGAACTACTTAAACCTAACTAACCTAAGGACATCACACACATCCATGCCCGAGGCAGGATTCGAACCTGCGACCGCAGCGGTCGCGCGATTCCAGACAGTAGCTCCTAGAACCGCTCGGCCACCCCGGCGTTCATCTTATTTATGGCGGTTATCGTGATTATAGAGAGCATTTTTCTTACCCATGTACGAACACTGACCATTGTCTTGCATAGTTACATGTGATCCACGTTCGCTTCTACAGTACACACTTCACGTAAGGTTGTTCAGTTTGATTTTGCATTTCTTAGTAAGAGTTGGTTACATTTCGGCGACGACATCTAGACACGTAGGTCAAATACTTTGTGTAAAATCTTTGCCTGGAGATATCTTCAAACTTGACCAATTTGTATTGGGGTATTTGATTACCACAAGATGCATAGGATTGTAAGGTATTTTCTGTGTTGGATCCTTCGCCTTCCCTGGGTGTCTTGCTTGTATATTTTAGGAGTAATGTCATGCAGTGCTGGTACAGGTCGTTGAGTCAAAGTCCACCGTTGAGGGATTATGCTGCTGTGTTGAGAAAAGGCAGCTTCAACAAACAACTTCCACACATGCTTCGCCGCCAAGGAAAGTGTTTGTCTCGGATGTTTTTCAGGTACATCTAGTACTGCAGTTACGTGACGGAGCTTGGATGAGAGATAAGCACTGACGTAATAGGCCATTCCGTTCAGACAAAGCTTTTGGCTCCTCAAGCCAAAGTAGACTCGAAAATATGGGACGAATTGAGGAACGTTGGTTTGATACAGTTGGCATCACGAGTCTGTTTTTGATGTAGTTTTCAAAGCTCGTTTATGGAAATTAAGGGCTTTTTCCCTATTTTCGCCTCAGAAAATACGGTAAGATACCGAGGTACACAGAGATAAGTTTACACGACTTCTCCCCCTTGGGTTACCTGACAACTGTGGCTACAGGAGAGCATACATTTGCCAAATTACGAGGACACCACACAATCTATGGCGGAATTTGATTAAGAGGCGGCAAAATGATTATTCCGGTTGGCGTATGACTGGAGACATACCAACGAAGAACCTCATCTGCACTTTCCTGAAGAGAGCAAAAGCATATATTTGCGAGAACTACTGCACAATCAGCTTAACAGTTCGTGGAGGTACGAGGTTCGTCTTGGCGCCGCAGCGGCGCAGCATGGGGTGTAACCTCACTATTACTGTACAACTGGTTTTATTCCACAATCTAGATTTCGGCCTAGGGACGTTATGAAGTGTTACAAGTATAAAAAATCGTTAGATCAGAGTGGAACACAAGTCTACTCAAGTCTCATGATTTTCGGTACTTGTATTACTTGCAATAAAATCTGTTGCACAGTCAAATGTCGGTTGTATCTTTCAAAAAGTTTTATGTGACTGTAGCTCCACACCAATGTAAAATCATTAAAAATACAATGGTTTAAAAACTGCGCTCTTTGATGACCTATTATTTTGACTGCAGATTGGTGTTCAGAACGTAAACATCATGGGATGTAGGGTTTCATGCTCTTTTGAGCAATATTTCGCTAGTTGTAAACATGTCAGCAATGTCTAATTAAAACTGTGGCCCGCTCCAATTTTGGTATGAAACTTTAATTATCCATCTGTTTAATGTCACGTTGCAATTGGAGTAATATTTTTGAGTCACCCGTGTTTCCCCTTTTGGTCATATTGCATCGATAATCTCGTAGTAATTTTTGTTCTGGTAATAAATTATTAATGATATCGTGTAAGTCTTTTCAAATGAAAAGGTTGTTCCAAGGTACTTCGGATCGATAACGCCTGACGTAAGAATGCTTGAAAAATTTCTGCGGGCTTTGTTTCATAGATAGGAAGATTTGTTGTGTGCTGCAGAGAAACAGAGTGATCTACCTAGGGAAGATTAATGGAGTAAGTAGCTACTCTAATGCGGAAGGGTGAAGCGGTTTTATACTGAGGTATCTGCGCTAGTAGAATATAAATGCGGAAAACAGAAGTCCAAAAACAAATTATTGGAGTCACCAAAACGAAACAATAATACAATATCCAAAAGAACAACCGACTCGATCCCAACTGCGCATCGACACAAATACAAAGTAACAAATAATAATAATAATAAAGAACCGACTCTTCACGGGGATCGAACGTAACAGTTCTACAACGTCCAGAGGTTCGTCGACTATACCAAGAGATCAGCCAGCTAGAAGAGGCGTCCGGCTGTGGCTGCCAAGGCGGCAGCTCTGTATCCTACCGAGTGGTGCGTCGAACTGCATTTTACCTGCAGTGCGCCGCCTTATAAAGCCCGCTGACGGATGTATCTGCCGGAAGTATTTGCAATCACGTGCCTGGCGTAGCAAAGTAGTTACTAGGCTAGCTGCGACCGCTGGTGAAGCTTTTCTGCAGGTTCCTCGAACGGGTAGCGGTCCCTGGCGGCCGTTGGTGGTGTGTTGTGGCCGCCGGTAAGTCTTTGTTTTGACGACACAGACGACGTAGGTTTTACGAGTGAATATACACCCGGTGATTCAGGCATCCCGTGATGGTTAGACGTAAAGTGGGATGCTGATACAGTAGGCGCTACGATGTCCGAAGTGTGTGGCCACAGAATTTACAGTATTTCATTTTGTGACGGCTTCACCGTTGGGAAGTTTACACAGGTTGTGTGAATCAACAAGAGTATTCCCGTCTGCTCCGGTTTTACGAGGACGAATCAGAAAGTCCTTGCCCTACATTTTACTAGCCGAAATAAGGCATATACATATAATAACAAATACACATATTATTTTGTGAAACCTACATTATTTTTCCACATAGACCAGAAACCGGTTCAGAATTTTGTCCCAGCACAGCACTAAATTAGAGATGCCTGTGGTAGAATTTCCAGCGGCCTTGCCGAAGTTAAGTGCAGTTGGGCTTCGTTAGCACTGGATGGGTCATCATCCGTATCTGCCGAGCACTGTTGACAAACGGGGTCTACCTAGCCCTTGTGAAGCCAATTGCGGAGCTACTTGATTGAGAAGCAACAGTTGTGATCACAGAAACTGACAACGGCCAGGAGAGCAGTTTGCTGATAACATACATCTCCATATCAGCGTCCACTGTTGCCTACCGGAAAAGAATGACGTGGCGGTCTGTCGGTGCCCTTGCACCTTACGAGGCCATTTCGGACGGTGGAGTCTGCGGTAGAATTGGTCCGCTCATTATGGAATCACCGTAGTACTGCAATCAGTGTTGATTGCTGCACGTGAAACGGCGTCTACCAAGAGCACCTTCGGGGAGCGAAATGTGGAAAGCAGTACGGCCGAGAACCGAAGTGAATGGTGGCTGGTCCAGAGTCTCCTAGTGAAATGACCGGGACTTACTGGCGATTCTGTTTGCACATGTGGCCTGGCGTTATCGTGGAGTATGACGACATTGACCACATCGAGAATCCCTCGACGCCTCTTCCTGACGGCATTCTACAGATTTGTCTGTGAGGAACAGTGTCAGCATTGATGGGTGCACCTAATGGTGTTAAGTCCATCAGGAACGGACCTCGGCAATACCAGAAGACCGTTATCACTTCTCCAACAGATGGCTCCGATTCGATCGTGAAATGCCTTATCCACGTTTCATCGCCATTAACAATGCGATCCAGGAAACCATCACCCTCTTCTGAATATCATTGCAGACGAGTCAGTGAGGCAATGACGTCAATCAACTGCTTAGGCACCCGCCGTCATGAAACCTTCTGGCATCCTAACGATGCAAGAACAATGTCGTAGGTTCGAATCCTGCCTCGGGCATGGATGTGTGTTATGTCATTAGGTTAGTTAGGTTTAAGTAGTTCTAAGTTCTAGGGGACTGATGACCACAGATGTTAAGTCCCATAGTGCTCAGAGCCATTTTTGAACAATGTCGTAAACACTCCCATACGAACTGCTAAGCTTCCGCGGAATGTCTTTGAAGTTCACACGCAAATCCGCTTTCAGCGTTGCATCGACGCGCGAAATGTCCTCAGTCAGCAACGAATGCACCATTCAGAACTCTCATTGTCATGCAAGTCGTCGCTGCCTTTTACAAACTCACAACACCGCCACGACACAGTTCTCAATAAGAGACAATTTTCCACACACGTGGGCTTCATTTCTAAATTTATTTCGACGGGCGTTTGTCTCTTGCTGCTTAAAAAACGATTTCCAAGTGTGAAGCACAACCGCCATCTTCAGAAACTCCGTGCCGTGGAGGTACCAGCACGTACTACCGGGCCGATCCAGTGAAGGTCCACCGCAGAAAACGGAAATGTTTGCTTCGCATTTACAGCCGTAATTTGGCTAAAATTAAGGGGGGGGGGGGGAGGAGCAAAACTTGCTTGATTCGCCCTTGTACATAGAAGGCTCAGGATCAAGAGCAGCAAATTAGGTCGACAGTAAAGGGTTCATCGAATTCATGTCGCTCAGTTATCCGATCCCCGAACACAAACCAGTATGCTTAGGGACATGTAGAAAAAGAATTTTACGATTTTAAAACGCGTTTCGAGTTTTGTTTTTCGAGAGTTGCACTGTGTAAATATTTAGCACACATTTAGTAGTTCTGTTGTACAATCGATGTAGGTGAACGCAAACTGTAACAAGTGTTCAGAATCTGATTTTTCTGCAGTGATTTCCAGTTGGGATGTTATATAATTTTGATAGATGTATCCACGGGTCGCGTGCATTGCGTTTTGTGATACAAAAACATGTAACGGCACTAACGCATTTCGGACATCTGCGATAGTTAACATTTTAATGGGAGCGAAAAATTTTATGAACTTTTATTTTGTTTCTTCATCTTACTGGATATTAGCGTCTTTAAAGCATTTTTCGGAGCTGGTAGGAAAAGAACTGATGGTTTACGGCCAGTATACATCAAATACTGGTCATATAGCCCTACATCATTATTGGTATCCTGACTAAAATATTTTAATGCAGGTGTTGATGTTCAGGCTAGGCACGATGGTTTTGGTTCCTCTCTATTACCTTGTCGTAATTTAGGCTGAATACATAGCCCACTAACGTGATGTTTGAAAAATAACTAAGAGGGACATTTATAAACATGTAAACAAAAATTTTTGCTTCCTGAAGAACGGAAGGGAGCAATTATACGTCCCATCTTCTTCAAGGGCGATGTTACCCAAGTATCCAACCACCGAGGATTTTCACTTCATGAAATTAGATACAACGTCCTTACAACTCTGCTGCTAAAGCGAATGAAACCACTGGCTGAAGGAATGTAGGTTCATATCAATGTGGGTTCGTCCCCGGACGGTCTACCATTGACCATATATTTACTTTGAGGCAACTGATAAAAAAAATTCTATGAGTTCAGTCGGGAACTACAGCTCGTCTTCATCGATTTTCGGCAACCTTATGACAGCATTGACCGAGTCATATTATGGGAAACATTCGAGGAACTTGGCATCCCACTAAAATACATCCGTCTAATTGCGGCTTGCTACTCCCAGTCAACATCAAAATTACGGTTTGGCAACCAACTATCACCACCTTTCACTAATGGATTGAGACAAGGAGATTCATTGGCGCCAATTTTATTCAACTTGGCCTTGGGAAAAGTAAGCCGTAACACTTGCCGAACCAGAGAAATGGAGATGGTGGGGAACAGACCCAATACTGGAATTTGCGACGATCTCTGATCCTTGGCGACACTCTAGAGCAAATGTGTGCTGGTACTTCCCGATTTATCCAAAATGCAAAGGAAATTGGGCTGGAGGTGAACGAGGACAGAACTAAATATCTTGGAGTATCACGTCGTCGAGTTCTCCCTTCTTCCATTGCTGTAGATGGGCATACCGTCAAATGAGTCGAGGACTTCGAGTAACTGGGCTCAGTTTTAAGCAACAGAAGTGAAATGACGAAAGAAGTACATCAACGCATGAACAAGTGCTAATGGAGTGTTCTTTGGTCTGAATAGTCTTTTTCAATCTCGTATGATATCTCAGAACAAAGTCCATCTGCACACGACACTGGTGAGGCCAGTACTTTTATACGGTTGTGAAACTTGGGTGACATCAGCAACGACAGAAGATTCAATGTTTGCGTTCGAAAGAAAGGTACTTCGGAAGATCTATGGACCCAGTAACGTGGAAGGTAAATGGGGAAGAAGAAAGAAAGAAGACCTGTACCAGAGCTTTGGAAAGCCACACATTGGACGAATGTTGAAACAGAGGCGACTACAATGGTCTGCCCACGTATTACGAGCGGACGGATCCCTTCCTGAGAGAATGCTCCATTCTCAACCAACGGGAAAACGCCCAAGAGGACGCCCAAGAACGCGATGGAAGGATCGAGTGACGACGATTCTTCAAGAAGTGGAACCGGCGGCAGTCGAGGATGACGCTAGAGACCGAAAAAGATGGAACGGCATCTGTAGCAATTACCTCCTGTCTTGCGAGATACAGACATTCCTCTAATTGGGGGCTTTGTGTCTGTAATATTTTTTTTCCCTTATGCCCGTTAATGCAATAAATGATGATGATGATGATAATGCAAACAAAAATAACAAATAAATCGCATCGCAGCATGCTCATGCACTCAAGTTGCTGACAAGTACGAGGCCTGTTCAGAAAGTAAGCTCCGATTGATTGCCAAATTGAAACCACAGTGAACATCAGAAATGTTTTACTTGTAACAATTAGCTACACCTTTCAGCTACTTCTCTACGTAGTCGCCGTTCTGACTTAGACTTTTGTCATAGCGTTGTACCAACTTTTCAATAGCCTCATCATAGAAGGCAGCCGCCAGTGCTTTCCGCCAATTCTCCACGCTGGCCTACACCTTGTTGTCTGTGTCAAAATGTTGTCTTCAAAGACAGCGGTTCATGTGACCAGAGATGAAACTCAGGGGGAGACAATTGCGGACTGTATTGTGGGTAATCTCACATTTCCATTTGAAAACGATGCAGGAGCATCTTCATTGCCCCTGCAGAATGCGGCTGAGAATTGTCTTGAAGAAGAAACAGCACGACAGTTATGTAATGTTAGCTGCATAGCTTCAGGCGAAATTTCTCACCAGGCCCTCGTACTTGGCGGCAGACACTATTTTCTAGACATCTTTACGCACTCACTGCGAGCTCAGAAATGAGAAGAGCGACGTGATGCTAACTGGGGTTATACTAGAGACACTACCCAACACATCTGTGCAAAGCTTTATCGGATTTTCATAGTCGTTTCCATTTCGCGACCGATCGGAGCTTACTTTCTGAACGCCCCTCGTATAATATGAAAAAGATAGGAAAAGAAAATTGAGTATTTGGTACATTATCAGTTTGACTGTTGAAAAGGTAAACGTAGCAGAGAATCAGTTCTGACGTTGTGCTTGATAATGGAGGCAGCGTTTACGAAGAATCAAGTCCCTATCATAGGATTCGTCGACCTAGAAAAACGTTTGACAACGTAAAACGGTACATGACATTCAAAATTCTCAGAAAATAGATATACGCTCTAGGGAAAGGCGGATAATATACGTACAACATTTACAAGTACCAAGACCGATCTGTAAAAGTGGAAGACCAACATAAAGATGCTGGGAATAAAAAGGGTGTAAGGCTATGGCCACACGAACTTGTTTCCCACGCAACGGCTGGCCCTTGTTCACGCAACCGCCTAGCTGTGCCTGTGGTAACCACACGTGCACTCTCTCACGCAGCCTGAAGCCCAGGGAAATCCTACCAGCAATGCGTCGTGCGAACTGCGGACGCACCAGCATTTACTGCACGCATTTAGTATCACCTACAAGCGGAATTCCATTAAATGAGAATGAGATTCTTTCATTACGTGTGGCAATGGTTGTCCATAGCTGTCGCGACCGACGGCGAGAGGAAAAATGCTGGATCCATCCAATATGAAGGGTTACGTCGAGAAACGGAAAATTAGTTTTTCTACACAACAAACTGAAGATAAACTCTAACAAACTTTTATAGTACAACTGGATACCTGCTAATGCAGCTGAAGCGCTTTTGAGCATGGTCGGAGGCGGAGTTTCTAAAACGAACACAACAAAATGAGAATGCATCACTGCGGAAGAAAACATTTCAGTAACTTTAACGTACGTTTCATTATTTTTTCTTTGTGCTAGTTTATGCAGAAACACTAATTAAAATGGTTTTCGATCATGTTAAAATTCCTTATACTCAAGTAATTTACAAAATTAATAACAACAAATCAAAAATTGTAACAAAACGGTCCTTCATTGGCTGTCTCACTTTGCTCCCTGCACTATGAGACACTGCTTTCGTAGTGTTGCGCAGAAGGCTAATTAGCTGTTAATGTGCTGCAATTTAGAGAAGACGGTGAGGAGAGAGCTATGGGTGTGGTCTCTTGCCCACTCGTCGCTAATAGGGTGCCTACGGGATGCAACGTTTCGGAATGCTATACGACAATTTCAAACAAATAACATTAGCAGTTTTATTTGCAAAAAGAAAACTGACAATTAGTTAATTTTATTTACAGCAAATGTTGCTGGCGTGAGGCGACGCGAAAATAGCGCAGTTCTTGTTATGCACAGAGTCGAAGGAATCACTTGATACTGACAGCGTAGCACTAGTCACGTTGGTGATTCGGGCCGATTTTGTGCCGCCGAGGCTAGCATGAGCTGCGTTTGTATGCGGCTGTTGCAGGGAGCGCTCCTGGCGCGGCGCGGACCGATTCCGCACAACATTGGCCGCCGATTCTTCAATGCCTTCTCTGGTCTTTAGTTTCGCATCTTCGTTCTGGCGTTTGCGGTTACGCCAGAAAAATGGGTATTGTATGTGCTGTAAACACTAATGAATTTTAATACGAAATCAAGTTTATCTTGCAGTTGCAGTTGCCTAATCATCGGCTTTTGTGACATGAAAAGCATCTCATCCGCAGATTGTGCCACAAGTCCTTTCAACACCTCCACCGTTCCCTCCTACAAAGGAAACTTGTTCTCTCTTCTTAGATTTTGGCGTCGGCATACATTCTGTGGATCGAGGTTCTTTGAAAAGTTTCAGTGTTGATCATATTCCCACCTATCCTGAGAAAATAACGTTCTAATATACACTACTGGCCATTAAAATTGCTACACCACGTGCTACAGACGCGAAATTTAACCGACAGGAAGACGATGCTGTGATATGCAAATGATTAGCTTTTCAGAGTATTCACACAAGGTTGGCGCCGGTGGCGACACCTACAACGTGCTGGCATGAGGAACGTTTCCAACCGATTTTTCACTCACAAACAGCAGTTGACCGGCGTTGCCTGGTGAAACGTGGTTGCGATGTCTTGTGTAAGGAGGAGAGTGCGTACCATCACGTTTCCGACTTTGATAAAGGTCGGATTGTAGCCTATCGCGATTGTGGTTTATCGTATCGCGACATTTCTGCTCGCGTTGGTCGAGATCCAATGACTGTTAGCAGAAAACGGAATCGGTGGGTTCAGGAGGGTAATACGGAACGTCGTGCTGGATCCCAGTGGCCTCGTATCACTAGCAGTCGAGATGACAGGCATCTTACCCACATGGCTGTAACTGATCGCGCAGTCACGTATCAATCCCTGAGTCAACAGATGGGGACGTTTGCAAGACAACAACCATCTGCACGAACAGTTCGACGACGTTTGCAGCAGCATGGACTGTCAGCTCGGAGACCATGGCTGCGGTTACCCTTGACGCTGCATCACAGACAGGAGCGCCTGCGATGGTGTACTCAACGACGAATCTGGGTGCACGAATAGCAAAACGTCATTTTTTCGGATGAATCCAGGTTCTGTTTACAGCATCATGATGACCGCATCCGTGTTTGGCGACATCGCGTTGAACGCAAATTGGAAGTGTGGTTACACGTCTCGGTCACCTATTGTTCGCATTGACGGCACTTTGAACAGTGGACGTTACATTTGAGATGTGTTACGACCGTGGCTCTACCCTTCATTCGATCCCTGCGAAACCCTTCATTTCAGCAGGATAATTCATGACCGCATGTTGTTGGTCCTGTAGGGGCCTTTCTGGACACAGAAAATGTTCGACTGCTGCCCTGGGCAGCACATTTTCCAGATCTCTCACCAACTGGAAACGTCTGGTCAATGGTAGCCGAGCAACTGGCTCGTCACAATACTGTGGTATCGTGTTGAAGCTGCATGGGCAGCTGTACCTGTACACGCCATCCAAGCTCTGGCTCAATGACCAGGCGTATCAAGGCCGTTATTACGGCCAGAGGTGATTGTTCCCGGTATTGATTTCTCAGGATCTATGCACCGAAACTGCGTGAAAATGTAATCACATGTCAGTTCTAGTATAATCTATTTGTCCAATGAATAGCCGTTTATCATCTGCATTTCTTCTTGGTGAAGCAATTTTAATGGTCAGTAGTGTATTTACTGGCACTCACTGATAATGTTAGGGATTCTTGCAACAGAACAATTCAATTCCCCACGTCAGTTTACGTCATTTAAATTTAAGTAATTTCAATTTGCATTGCCTTGCAAAACTTTCGTAAAGAAAGTGAAGTTTCTGTTTTCTGTGAGTTTTATGTTCTTGTGAGATAAAAGCTTAGAATACAGCACTGTCATTATAATGAACATGAAAGTATACTACGGCGCACTTGTATGTGGCACCAGAATAAGACAAGAATATTAATGAATTAGAACTAAACTAGTATACTATAAACAATGAGTATCTCTGATAGGCTCGATAATGCAGATCGCTGATCGTGCGTGACTGCAGAGCGAAAAATACCGCTTTTGCTGGAGTAAGAGAGCGCTGGGGGCACAATTGTAGGTACCTGTGTGTGAGGGAAAGACGATGGAGTAGGCAGTCTTCGGGGGTGTGAAGTCACAAGAGTTAGATATATGTCGGTGTGTCAATATTGTTGAACATGGAAGCAGAAGTCTTCATATAACCAAAGTATGTCAATATTGCTGAACATGGAACATGTTAAATAATCATTGTTTCTGTTTTATTGCCAGCGTGTTAGTATAGATGAATTGGCTGATAATTTGTAATTGTTGAGTAACCCCAGAATGTATGTAAACCGTTTTGATAAAAAGGCTAGTTAGGTATTTCGTTTTTGTAATGCTTTTAAGAATTGTTAACAGAGCTCTGTATAATTTCATGATTTGCATTTATGTTGGAATAATGAAGTTAGATAATACTTAAATACACTCCTGGAAATGGAAAAAAGAACACATTGACACCGGTGTGTCAGACCCACCATACTTGCTCCGGACACTGCGAGAGGGCTGTACAAGCAATGATCACACGCACGGCACAGCGGACACACCAGGAACCGCGGTGTTGGCCGTCGAATGGCACTAGCTGCGCAGCATTTGTGCACCGCCGCCGTCAGTGTCAGCCAGTTTGCCGTGGCATACGGAGCTCCATCGCAGTCTTTAACACTGGTAGCATGCCGCGACAGCGTGGACGTGAACCGTATGTGCAGTTGACGGACTTTGAGCGAGGGCGTATAGTGGGCATGCGGGAGGCCGGGTGGACGTACCGCCGAATTGCTCAACACGTGGGGCGTGAGGTCTCCACAGTACATCGATGTTGTCGCCAGTGGTCGGCGGAAGGTGCACGTGCCCGTCGACCTGGGACCGGACCGCAGCGACGCACGGATGCACGCCAAGACCGTAGGATCCTACGCAGTGCCGTAGGGGACCGCACCGCCACTTCCCAGCAAATTAGGGACACTGTTGCTCCTGGGGTATCGGCGAGGACCATTCGCAACCGTCTCCATGAAGCTGGGCTACGGTCCCTCACACCGTTAGGCCGTCTTCCGCTCACGCCCCAACATCGTGCAGCCCGCCTCCAGTGGTGTCGCGACAGGCGTGAATGGAGGGACGAATGGAGACGTGTCGTCTTCAGCGATGAGAGTCGCTTCTGCCTTGGTGCCAATGATGGTCGTATGCGTGTTTGGCGCCGTGCAGGTGAGCGCCACAATCAGGACTGCATACGACCGAGGCACACAGGGCCAACACCCGGCATCATGGTGTGGGGAGCGATCTCCTACACTGGCCGTACACCACTGGTGATCGTCGAGGGGACACTGAATAGTGCACGGTACATCCAAACCGTCATCGAACCCATCGTTCTACCATTCCTAGACCGGCAAGGGAACTTGCTGTTCCAACAGGACAATGCACGTCCGCATGTATCCCGTGCCACCCAACGTGCTCTAGAAGGTGTACGTCAACTACCCTGGCCAGCAAGATCTCCGGATCTGTTCCCCATTGAGCATGTTTGGGACTGGATGAAGCGTCGTCTCACGCGGTCTGCACGTCCAGCACGAACGCTGGTCCAACTGAGGCGCCAGGTGGAAATGGCATGGCAAGCCGTTCCACAGGACTACATCCAGCATCTCTACGATCGTCTCCATGGGAGAATAGCAGCCTGCATTGCTGCGAAAGGTGGATATACACTGTACTAGTGCCGACATTGTGCATGCTCTGTTGTCTGTGTCTATGTGCCTGTGGTTCTGTCAGTGTGATCATGTGATGTATCTGACACCAGGATTGTGTCAATAAAGTTTCCCCTTCCTGGGACAATGAATTCACGGTGTTCTTATTTCAATTTCCAGGAGTGTATCATTGTTTGTGAGTCTGTCGCAAGTAATATAACTTCAACTGTCAGATGTTTTTGAAAAGAAACTTAACTTGCAATATAATTTTTCTAAAAGAAATTGGGTGTTAGTAATTCACCATAATCAGTAGCGCCTCCCAATTCAGGTCATATATTTTTTAGGGAATTTGGATTTTCTTAAATGTTCTCGTTTATCAGCCAAGTGAATTTCATGTGCATTTCAAGTATTACGGCCAGTATTGCACACTGCTGAGCCTGTACGTAGCATATTTATATATTTTTTATGCGGGACCAGAATATATCGCATTCCACCACTGCTGCTTTAGAGATAAGACAATTTAATTGATTTACAATGTGCACAGGGACCAGAGTTATCAGCTTTGAACAGGGACAGATGATTCAGTGTCTAACGGGCTGAATGTATTTTGCAGTGACTGTATTTCTTTATTGGAATTGGGAGCTGCGTTGTCCAATCGATTCATGTAAAGTTTTGCTAACAATAACACAGATTAAGCACACCACTTGCACTTACATCACGAAAGACGACAATTAGAGTTCAATACTCATTTCACAGATCAGACATTTATTCAATGTAATCGTAAAGTTTATTATATCATTAATTAAGAAAGTTGAAAACAGATTAGTATTTTCATTTCAAGTAAGAAATTTTTTTGGAGTGAGAAAATCATTTCAATCTTTCTCCCAATAGTTTAGTTTTACTTTAGCATATTTCAGCTGGCGCGATTTTTTCATGCTGTGCTGTTGCTGTTGATTATGCTCTAATTTTCCAGGTGAGACTCTTTCCATACCGGTTTTTGAGTAACAGTTTTGATTTAATTTCATGCCCAGTGAACATCAATTAGATTTGTCTTTTGTTAATGGCTGTAGTGATATACGCTTTTTGCAACAGTAATTTCAGTTCAGCCATTTTATAACAGTGGTCAGTACATTCTGTTTTCAATAAAAAGCGGGAAATCTTCTTAATGCTAATGAACGTACGGATGATCGAGTCAGAGCAAATAACTTTCAATGTTACCGCGCTTATGCCTAGTTAACATAACAATAATTCAAAGATGTCATGTTTACGTTTCACCAATGGCATCTAAAGAATCTGCAAGATATTAGGATCCCAGCGTACAATGGTCGGAAAATAAACAAGAAATAGAGAGAATGAGTTAGAGCTATTTGAAATTTCTGCTTATTCTTTTGTCCATCCATAATGGATGCTGGCGACCAGACGATGTATCGCTTTACTACGAACCGCAGCATGGGGCTGCCGACCTGTCCACAGCATTAAGTTATCAAACCACGACATTCGTCACCTTCCTTTTCTGCTTCGAGCCTAGATCTTCCTCTCTGTTATCAACTGTAGAGGTATATTTTTGATGTTCCCTAAGATATGTACTAGGTATTCACTGTATCTTCCTTTAACAGCAGTAAACAATCCTCGCTTTTGGTGTGTCCGTCTCAGTTCTTCGGTATTATTTATTCTTGCTGACCACCAAGCATTCTGCTGTAAGGCTGCATTTGAAGAGCCTAGATTTTCTTCTTTATTGGCATATTTAGTGTTCACCCTTCAGAACTGCACAGAATTATAGACTTCATACAGTATCTTAGCAATCGATCTTCAAGGTTTGGGTGAAGTTGTCTGAATTTTATGAAGCAATGACGGGTGTTCTCTACGCAACATTTTATCAGCATGTGCAATCTTCAGTCTTCTCAGAGCCATGTTCCGACACTACTCTCTGTATTTAGTAGCCACCGAATCTCAGATTGTAAGACTGTGAGCTACTCGGTCAAATGTGCGTTTAAGAACGATATAAATCTACCAAAGTGTACATCATTCCGAAATGGAGTCAGGAAATCACAGATTGTGAAAAATAGTAAGTAAGAGTAAAGGAATCTAGCGAAATAAGAAATATTGGTCCTCTGTTAATGGCATCCACAATACCAGATCGGAACGAAAGAAAGTATTTTAACATTTAAATCTATATTTCGGTTGTATACAATATTCTACTGATCTGTCACCAGCTTTTGGATGATGTACTGAAGAATGCATTTTTAAGGACCTGTAGAAGGCGGCATTTTGCCGTAGTAGTTGTGAGTGATCTGTTTTATTATTATTGGACAGAAACTTCTAGATCTCGCTTTATTAACTGAATCGATAAAATCAGAATACCCTCCTGTCCACACTCTTTTGCAAAATGAGATACTGATGGATTATGTATCTTTGAATGTAGCGACATTGATTGTGACAGAAATACGCCAAGCTCACTTAATGATTTCCATGGTATGAGATGGTAAATTTTACTGTTTTATTCAGAAACGCCTCATGTACAGAGGCGTTAGGTGTTTCTACACTTAATGAGCGGAACTATCATTCTCTTTGGTCTTTGATTTCCGTGGTAGTTTACTTTTGTTTAAGGTTGTCGTATTTGAGTGCTAAACAGCTGACAGTCAACAATATGTTGTTGTTGTTGTTGTTGTGGTCTTCAGTCCTGAGACTTGTTTGATGCAGCTCTCCATGTTACTCTATCCTGTGCAGGCTTCTTCATCTCCCAGTACTTACTGCAACCTATCTCCTTCTGAATCTGTTTAGTGTATTCATCTCTTTGTCTCTCTCTACGATTTTTACCCTCCACGCTGCCCTCCAATGATAAATTTGTGATCCCTTGATGCCTCAGTACATGTCCTACCAACCGGTCCCTTCTTCTTGTCAAGTTGTGCCACAAACTCCTCTTCTCCCCAATTCTATTCAATACCTCCTCATTAGTTATGTGATCTACCCATCTAATCTTCAGCATTCTTCTGTAGCACCACATTTCGAAAGCATATAAATAAACGTTACGTGACTGTAACGCAACAAATATTAAGCTCAGGTCACATTATGTTATTACATTAATTAACTATTACGTCTGCACTGGTAAAGCACTTCTGATATGAGTGGTATAGAACCACCAAGAAAGAGATGGAAAGGCGTCGCCGAAAAAGTAAATGTGATATTGAAAAGGAAGCGAAATTGAAAAACAGTAATTACACAAACTGCGAGGGACAGGACGTTTTACCCAAAGCTCATGGTTTACAATGCAGCACAAGTTGTGCACTATTTCGTAATCCATACATTAATATATCGCACAAAAACGCCATTTGTTGCAATTCATCTGATGTAGAAACTCTCATGTCCACACTTTTGCGTAAAAGCCCCTCATGTCAAATAGCTATAGATATTAATATTTCGGTTCCTGTAATAGATGTGGAATCCCTAAGAGACGAATGGAATTTTGTTGCCTCAGAAGGAACTGGTATAACTATGTATCACAGTAGCTGTACCTTGATCAGTTCGTTAACTAGGGGCTTAAATGGGTTTGAAGTTAGTGTCAGTGTACATCAAGATTCGGATAAATGTTGGTGTCTATTCAATCCATCAAACGTGCCTGAAGATAGAGCGTGTTAGCTTCGAAATCAAGCGCGTATCTTACATTAGTTAGAACAGTTGACAGAACAGCTATTTGTTTTACACATCCCCACTATTTCCTGCAGCAGTTGAGGTGAGTGCAGAAATGGTCGCTCTTTCCCAGCCTTGTTAAACATTGATTTTGCTTTCTCCGTTCTGCCTCGGAACAGAAATATATCTAGGCCCGAGGAGACTTTAAGCAGTCGCTTACGTTTGTTGTTAAGTTACTGGTCTTTCCAGTGGAGGGTGTAACAGAACGACGCCGACACTTCACGAGAAGTTGTCGAAGGTGTCCTGAGGGACAATCTTGGGAGAGGGAGCCACGTCCGCAAACTTATTGAGCCAGAAGGTTGCCACTGGGTCACCCCCTCCGGACCTGGATAGATTTGGTAGCACTCAGGGCGTTACATGGGGCTGAACGCGTCTGCGCTTCACACAGAAAAACTGTGGAGACTTGTGACTAAGTGTTGCATTACTGTTGTATTCACAAAATCCTCTGTGTGTCAGACATAAATATCTGACAGAAAGGGAACCCTCGAACACCGAAAGTAATTGCTGTTATGAGGTTTCTTACTTGCGTATCGCAACTATACAGCGTCGGCACAGGAACGAATACGGACAGGCATCACAATGGCGAGATTAAAGAATAAAAACCCGCTTCAGTTGCTAGTAATATCTTATTTGTTACACTACCTTATTTGTTACACTCTTCAGGTACCACCAACTGCGGACGAGCAGAGGAGCTACTAGCTACCGATATCTGTGGAACTGACATACCAAATGAAAGGAACAGTCATGAAAAGTGTTGTTACTCTCAGAAATATGCAAACAAAAATATATGACAGTCGGTATAGTCGGTCGTGAGAGGCCACACCCATACCAACCAAACACATTGGACTTGAAGAAAGACGCTAACATAGAGGGAGGGATCTCGACAAAAATGAACACAGTAATAAATAAGTAACTGTTCGCACACGTTAGATCAGCAACCAGGATGCCGACCTCTTCTCTCTCATCAGAATTCAACAGTGGAACTCAAGTTGCACTCTCTAGGTTACCATCCTTGCTTAATTTCTCCGAAGGTTGTTTTGCTTTTCAGCACGCTGAGTCTGTTCTTCTCACAATAATTTCTTTTTCGATTTTTTCACATTATCCAAGCAGCCATTTCACCAAAGCTTCCCAGCTCTTACTATTTATTTCATTCCTCAGCGACTTGTGTTTCTGTATTCCTCAATTTCCCTGAACAGTTTTGTACTTTCTTCTTTCATCGATCAACTGATCGCAGTTACCTCCTACGTACCTATGCTTTTATTTACAACTTCTGTTAGTGCCCTTTTTGAGATGTTCATTTCTCTTCAACTAAACTGCTATTCCTTATCGCCTCTGAGAGCTTCAAGCGTATGTCGTCATTCCTTAGTATTTCCGTATCGCACTTGTTTGCCTATTGATTATTCCTGACCAATCTTTTAAACTGCATCCTACTCTTCATCAATAATAAATTTCTACTCGTTGGTACGCCTTACAATTCTGTATCTGATTTCAGAATCTCTGCGTGCCCATGATGGAATCCAACTGAAGTCTTCCCGTATCACGCGGGCTTTTCCAAGTGTACCTCCACTTCGTGTGATTCTACAACAGAGTATTGGCTATTACTAGCTGAAATTTATTGCAGAACACCGTTAACATCGGTAATCATGTATAGATTCGTCTTTAAGTTCCAAATAAAGTCTTGGTATGAAAAGCTTATTCAGGACTGAAAATAGAAATCACGACATGAATATTAATGTAAACATATAAGATATCACGGAACGTCCCCACAACACAAGAGAAATAGAAAGGGCAATAAACTAGAACTAAGGACAGCGAGAAACTACGCCTATGTATAGTGGATGAGGGCACTAAAATTCGGTTGCAGAAGGATTAATGCAACGACTGAGCCGTTAAAATGACGTAATATAAACTACATTCAATACGTGGGAGTAACAACGTTAACACACTAAACATAATAACATCTATATACACTACTGGCCATTAAAATTGCTACACCAAGACGAAATGCAGATGATGAATGGGTATTCATTGGACAAATATATTATACTAGAACTGACATGTGATTACATTTTCACGCAGTTTCGGTGCATAGATCCTTAGAAATCAGTACCCAGAACAACCACCTCTGGCCGTAATAACGGCCTTGATAAGCCTGGACATTGAGTCAGAGCTTGGATAGCGTGTACAGGTACAGCTGCCCATGCAGCAGACGTGGCTGCACGATCCGTTACAGCCATGCGGATAAGATGCCTGTCATCTCGACTGCTAGTGATACGAGGCCATTGGGTTCCAGTACAGCGTTCCGTATTACCCTCCTGAACCCACCGCTTCCATATTCTGCTAACAGTCATTGGACATCGACCAACGCGAGCAGCAATATCGCGAAACGATAAACCGCAATCGCGATAGGCTCCAATCCGACCTTTATCAAAGTCGGAAACGTGATGGTACGCATTTCTCCTCCTTACACGAGGCATCACAACAACGTGTCGCCAGGCAACGTCGGTCAACTGCTGTTTCAGTATGAGAAATCGATGGAAAGTTTCCTCATGTCAGCACGTTGTAGGTGTCGCCACCGGCGCCAACCTTGTATCAATGCTCTGAAAAGCTAATCATTTGCGTATCACAGCATCTTCTTCCTGTCGGTTAAATTTCGAGTCTGTAGCACGTCATCTTCATGGTGTAGCAATTTTAATGGTCAGTAGTGTATATGAAAGGCAATGTTCTGACTGATTTCCTCATAACCGCCCAGCCCAACCGTTAAGGGAAGAAACTTGATAACTGGCGAGGTTGTTGATCATATTCTGTCGGTGTTGTTTCAGAAGGGATTTATCGAAATGATACCACTAAGTTGGGGAAATCAGGGACTTAAATGTGGTACTCAGTACAAGCAATGTGATCTTTGGTTATTAGTAGGATTGTCGTTGCCAGGAGCATTCTGCGAGAAGTATTAGAGTGACCTGGGTGCTGGTCATGATACTAAGCGGTCCAGGAACTGCTAGCAGAGCATAGACATATACATGCAGAGAACGTCGACTTTTAGAAACATGATTTGGCGAAGATTGATTTGAGAAGTGGAAACATTTTGAATTAAAGTTGTCGCTGCATTGCTTGCTTACACGTGTTTTATGACGTGTTTGATAAAAAACAAAGTTTTAGCAAGATTTTTCTTTATTGGTTCGGGCCAGTTAATTTGATTATTGAGACGAAATCAATTAAAATTATCTGTTCATGTAAACTGTGCTCGGGGTTTTAGATGCAACATTCCCTTACTATTTCAGAAACTCATCTCAGTAAAATATTTATGTGTAAGTGATTCTTGTTACGATAGTGGCAGTTATTAAAGTACCGAAGTTTCAATATAGTTTTTGAGTGCTAGTCTCTTTTTAATTACTTAGAACGTCTGAATTCCATCACTGTCTCCTCATGAAACTTTCAACTTTTAATTGTGTGTAGCAGCACTTCGTGGAACACAGTGGTTAAAACTATAGCATGATCCGCTCTAACTGTGTGTTGTTGCATTGCACTGTGGGAGGTTCTCTTTACTTTTCAGATGGTTTGCTGCTGCGCTGTATATTTTATATTCGTTACTTTCGGACAGTACCGAGTTTGCCACAAATAAATTACGAAAATTTGTTTGTGCCAGTTTTACATCACAGTTAGGACAACGACGGCATTCATAATTAGTGTCTGCGTTTCAAAATTAACATCAGGTTCAGTTTAGGCAAAGTTCAATGCAGATTTTATTTCTCATGCAGACATTCTCATTCTTACAGCGCCACGTTACATGCATTAGTATGTCACCTACTGACTGGAATTTTCTTTGGTCAGCTCGCGCACGTTAATTCACAAGGCATTTTTAGAAAATCATTTTGGTTGTTTATTCGTTCAGGATCAGATTTGTAATTTTACTTAGATTTTTTATTCCGTTATTTCTGTATGTTGGAAGTGCAAGTCAAGTACTGTGACGTCACGCATTGTAGCACTGTTCACTGCGCTGCACATTACAGAATTTCACTGAATAGTTTCTTTAGTTTAGAGTTTTATGTTTTTATTTTGAATTATTTTCGTAAAGGTTATAGTGTTTCAGATATTTTAGCGTCCCACCTAATCAGATAGAGTTTTCGTAAATACACCATTAGCATTGTTCAGAATTAAAACACAGACACACGCGAAAGTTTAAGAACAGGAAACCATTACCAGTTCAAGGTTTATCTGACAGCAACAAATCAAATCTTTTTTTTTATAGAGAAGTCACATCATCATTCAACCACGGTATGCATAAATCACTTGTCGACACAAAGACCAGCCACGCAGGGTAGCCGTGCCGTCTTGGGCGCATTGCCCCGGTTCGCGCGGCTCTCCCCGTCGGAGGTTCGAGTGCTCCCTGTGTGTGTGTGTGTGTGTGTGTGTGTTTTGTCCTTAGCGTAAGTTAGTTTAAGTTAGTTTAAGTTGGATTAAGTAGTGTGTAAGTCTAGCGACCGATGACCTCAGCAGTTTGGGCCCGCAGGAGTTTACCATCACCCCCATAAAGACAATCACTCACGAATCGTCACGGCGTCTGGGCACATCTTTGTCAGACAAGAAAGCACAAGGATCCCTCACTGCAAGACTAAAGCATTGACAGAGTCCGGACAGTCAGAGCGCTGATGAGCACATACTTCGGTTGCTTATCTTAAATAGTTAGAAACGTAAAGCACTCTCGTTTAGTCTTTCGTCCGGGAATTTTATATTGACGCTTTCGTCCAGCAGTTTTCAACAGAGTGATAAGATCTCAGGAAGAAGCGAGCAGTCGGATTGAATTCACATGATTAGAAACTGCGATAGCACTGCGGTAAGGTAAGACTGTGTCCTTTCGGCATCGCTTTTAGCATTTGGATTCGTCTTGCATCATGTCGGGCTTTTCTTCTCGTTTTCCGTTGCTATAGAACAGGTGGTGATCAATATCCATCTTCGAATTCAAACAATACAAACAGCTTCTCACAATCGCAAGTATCTTTCTAAACTGTTCGTAAAGTTCGGTTTAGGTGAGGTTGTGTTACGATATTTGGAAGAGATGTTAAATAGTCTTTCCGTAGCCACAACGGCTAACTTGTATGTCAGAGCTGATCATGTATTATAATGGATGCTTCATACATGTGAGTTTCGTGAATTCATTATCCTACATCTTCTCTTTGTTCACCAACTCTACCGCGTGTGTCTTGCCACCATGTTTCGATACGGAAACTTTTTTCATACAAAACGTGCTCCAGTTACTTGCTCTGAGATTTAATCGGGAGCTATGATGCTTACCACTATTGCATTTATCTTTCGGAAGAAGTTTCAAGCAATCCAGGTAAGGCTTCGGCAGCGCAGTTAGTCGCCTTCTACGGCGGCGGAGACTACGTCATTACAAGTAATTGCTTTCAACACACATGCCCTCTGTTTGCAGGTTATTATGTGATGTAGGCAACGGATAGCATAAAAATGTGTCCTGCCCAAACCTTGTCTGTAAGGCTTGCTTTACTACTTTTTAAGGCAGCACCGAATGCGACTTGCAGTTAATGTTATACTTGAATATTCAATTGTGCTACTTCCGCGTGACACCCTTCTCTTCACTGTATTTTGCGTAAGTATTGCCATCTACGAATTAAATTTCGCTAATCAGTTAGCGTTATTATGGAATAGATTCTGTGACTGAGGGCATATTCACGGCGTAACCTGGGTTCACAAACTTTTTATGGACATTCAGATAATTTTTTCAAAGGAGTGACATGTACACAAGGTGCACTTCAGAATCAAGCACGCTCGAAACTAGGAGTGCTCAAATAACTTTAAAATACAACATCGTGGAATAACGTCTTTCTTTAAATTAAAAGACTCTGTGGTACCTACACACACGAAGTTTTATGTTTAACAATTTTCATCCCTCTCGTAAAGACGGGGAGGGCTTTTTGAGAGATGGCCACTTCCGTGACTGTTCTTTTCAAGAATTTACCGGCGAGCCTAGAATGAGCAAAGGGTTCCCCAGTTGGAAACTCATACCTGTGCAAAACTTAACGATGAAAGTAACTTTAGGATAATGTGCCATGGCAAAGTTACATAGGCCGATGAAACACAGACCATACTTAGAATCAACTGCTACGTTATAGTACAGAAGGGAACTGAAAGAAGCACGCTGTCAGACGAATGTATATGACACATTTATTCTGTCAATAATTACACTGAAATCATCATAATCCATGATGCTTCCCTGGGATTGCAAACGGACAAACGAAGGCTGATAACTGTTGGATAGTCATTGGTGTAAGTGGACGTGTTACAATACGTCTCACTAATGCATCTTTTACGCTCTCGTTGGGATATAAGTCGAGGGAACGGACAAGAGAGTCCTTTCTACGATTATCCTCGTTCCAACAGCTCTTCCACCTTCGTTGTTCGATGCGGTCGCGCAGTGTCATCCATAAACGTTAAGTCAAACCAGGACCGCATGTACCCCTGAATACACGCACATGGTGAACCAGTAGTGACACAATAACTTTGAGGGGTGAGTGTATTGTGTTCAAACGTTTGGAGGTCAGTACCTGCACGCAACTTCATGTTTTCCCATACCATAAAACCTGGGCCACCAATACCATCGTATTCCAGAATGCTGCACGTACCCACATAATAGAGTCTTTAAATAGTGAAGTGTCACCAATAGGAATTTTCAGTAACTTATTTACAGCATTTGATTGTGTGAACCATGACATTATGTTACAGAAAATACAAGTCTATGGCGTAAATGGAACAACATATGAGTGGTTTAGCTAATACCTACAAAACAGGAAGCAACTGCATTATGTGTTCCACAGGGTTCGATTATGGATCCCCTTCTGTTCTTGATATATGTGAATGACCTCCCTTCTTGTCTGAAACAAGTCGCTGAACTGACACTCTTTGCCGATGATACAAGCATCAGTATTAACCCAGTAAAAGAAACTCCAATAGAGAATGATAATGTCTTTGGAATAGTTATTGATTGGTTTTCTGTGAATGGGCTAGCTCTGAACATGAAAAAACATAGTACATCTAATTGTCTACTGCAAAGAGTACAGTTCCTTCAATAAATATAACACATCAACAGAGGTCAGTAGCCAGGGTACAGTATACAAAGTTTTTGGGTGTACATATAGATGAGAATCTAATTGAAAAATTCATGTTTTGGATCTCCTAAAGCGACTAGGTTCAGCAACTTTTTCAATCAGAATAATTGCTAATTTGGAGGATACAGAAATTGACAAGTAACATACTTTACGTTCTTTCACTCTGTGTTGTCATGCAGAATAATATTTTGGCGTAAGTCAACACTTAGGCAAAAAGTATTCACTGCTCAAAAGAAAGTGGTTACAACAACGTGTGGGGCTCATAGTCGCACATCTTTTAGGCTTCTCTTTAAAAGGCGAGGAATTCTCACAACAGCCTCACAGTACATTTGCTCAGTAATGAAATATGTTCTCAACAGCATGGGCCTGTTTAAAAACGACAGTGACATTCATGATTATAATACCATAAGAAAGACATACTTACTCTATCCTATACTTAACCTATCTTTGGCACAGAAAGGGGTCAAATATGCTGCTGTAAAACATTTAGATAAATTACCAGTTGACATAAAATATCTGACAGACAGCAGGAACTGTTTTAAAAATAAATTGAAATCATACCTCCTTGACAACTCCTTCTATACCTTAGACGAATTCTTGAATAGGAATAAATAAATCTATAGATTTAATATATGAATTTTGTGCCATTTAAGGGAGTGTTTTAAGAAAAACTTTAAGCTTTAAAAACAAAAATAAAAAATTCATTCATGTGTGGATTTCTTATGCACGCGTTCCACATCATAACTGTTCGTGCGATTGATCAATGGAGCACGTAACTAACTAACTAACTACCCTCTTATGCGCTGAGGTGGTGACATGTATTGCACCCAAGAACATTGTCGAACATGACCGTTTTTCTGTTCCAGATGTTATTGTGTGAGGAGGCATAATATCGTGTAGGCATATTGATGTCTAAATCTTTGAACGTAGTACCTCACTGGTCAACGTTACTGTAACGCTGTACTCCTTCCCCATGACTCCTTTTCAGGGGTGGTTTCGAAAATGGTTCAAATGGCTCTGAGCACTATGGGACATAACAACTGAGGCCATCAGTCCCCTAGAACTCAGAACTACTTAAACCTAACAAACATAAGGATATCACACACATCCATGTCCGAGGCAGGATTAGAACCTGCGACGGTAGCAATCGTGTGGTTCCGGACTGAAGCGCCTAGAACCGCTCGGCCACCGGGGCCGACGGGGTCGTTTCGGCCCTTACTATTTTTATGGCTGGCAATGTACAAGGGCATCGGGGGTGGGAACTCTTAGAACGAGAGCACATTAGGCTCATGCACTGGGTTGCAAATTTTCTCGACCTAAATCCCAACGAGCACATTTGGGATACACAGGGCAGATGCATTGCACCAACGATCATCCATCACTTCTCAGTCGCGTTGGTGGAGAAACTGGACGCCCTACCAGAAGAACTTTTTACCGACACTGTGACAAGCACCCGAGCACACTGCAGAGCATACATTGCCTTCCATGGTCATCACACACTTCATTAAGAACCATGTCTCTCCGTTTGTAATGTTCAGGTGCCTATCAAGAGCGGCGGTGACTTCAGTGTAATTATTATTTTGCAAAAAGTGTAATTTCTGTTCATCTCATTACGTATTTCTTTCATTTACCTTCTCTACTACACCGTAGCAGTTCTTTCGATGTATTGTCCAAGTTTCCTCGAGCTGTGTTATTTGCCAGTGACAGTGTTCACCGTAGAGTACATGTTTATTAATTATTTGGTTGATTGTTTGGGGAAGGAGACCAGGCAGCGAGGTCATCGGTCTCATCGGATTAGGGAAGGACGGGGAAGGAAGTCGGCCGTGCCCTTTGAAAGGAACCATCCCGGCATTTGTCTGGAGCGATGTAGGGAAATCACGGAAAACCTAAATCAGGATGGCCGAACGCGGGATTGAACCGTCGTCCTCCCGAATGCGAGTCCAGTTTCTAACCACTGCGCCACCTCGCTCGGTATATTAATTATTTACTTGGATCAGACCTAAAGATGGTTAATGGGAACCGAAACTGGTCATTTTGAAAAATTAAAACAACCGAGGTAGTCACCAAAAAATCCATATTACATTTGCTTCTGGGATATTCTGATGCACACACAAAAATGAAGGACTAGTGACAGCATGTGTATCAGTTGGTATGTGCAACAATTAAAATCATTTATTCACACAACATGTACTGTGAAGTACCTGTGTGACATCCTACGCCCGTTACAGCTCGCCAGCAGCTAGAAATACCTGCCTCTATGCTATGCACTTGTGGGTGGCTGACTTCACAGCTTCAAACGCGGGACGCCAGCAACAGGTAGACGAGACTAGCCAAGTGTCGCGCTGCTGTGTTCCATGCGGCCATCTGCCTACAGTCCTCCTGATTAGCACTTGTTTCCTGGTCCTAAGAAAAGCAAGTTTCTTGCGTTTATTGACAGGTGACCCACTTCAGTAGTTGCACCTGTAATTTGCAAACTATCAATCAGACTTGGGCAGGGTCAAGCCAGTGCCTTTCTACATGTTCTGCTTCTGAGTTCAATATCCGTCAAGGTGCCGGCGATAAGTTACGTATTATTGTTGTGTGCTGTGACAAAACATCAATGTGGAATGACCAATTTTGTTTCGGTATTCGCGTAAGCCGTGAGCATGCAAAACATTAAATGTCTTTCCTGTTTTCTTTCACTATACGTTTTTCGTGAAAGGTAACCAAAGTCTTGCACTGAGCAGAGACACAAAACCCAAATAGCCCAGTCTGTCAGTGGATTTGCTCAAGCAGTATCAAAAGAAAAACAGTTAGCTAACGAGTCATTTAATTAGAAGGAAAATATGTAAAGTGACTCATCAAGAATCAGTGTGATCGTCACTAGGTAAAGCTAGTATTTTTTTTTAAAAAGTGTGATTAGATTTCCGTCGTCTTTTGCTCCTTCTTCGTTCTTGTACATGTTACGCTTTATCCACATTATGTACTACATTTAAAACGATTTCAATCATCTTGCACCAATATGTATTTCCAATGCTATTCCTGCGTCGATTGCAGATACGTATTTATTTTATGATACACCTTCACTCTATCGTGAAAGATGATTTAGTAACGTTGGGTAGCCCTGTGGTTCGTGCGAAAATATGTTCCAGCGACCACATAAAGATCTCACTCATCGAAAAATGAATAGTTTTAAGTACTAGTGCAGACTATTCGTGAGCGTAGTCCAGTTTGTTTCACCCACGCTGCACTATCAACCTTGAAATGGAAGTGTTTGCATATAGCTCACTCAGAAGGATTTTAATCAGATCACGTCTCTCGTTTTTCACCTCATTGTACGACATGCTTCACTCTAACCACATCAAAATTCTGATGCGTAAGCTGTGCTTACTGTCTACTGGGTTGTTATAATTAAACTGGTGGTGTTTCGGGTGCTTCAGTGTAGGTTATATACGTCGCATTGCGCTGAAACATAATAGGTACGTTCATTAATCTGTGTGCTCGTGGAGCATGCTAAAAAAAATAGTCCACTTTACGTCACCATATGAAAATAAAGCACTGTGAGCAGTCAGAACGTCTGTGTATGCAGGAAAAGGGGAGCAATAATCGAGTACATAATAAGGGTGTTCTGGTACGTTTATTAGCACATGGTCACAATGTGTGTTCATCATGGTCTCCCGACTCCGAAACATGCTGCACCTGTAAGACGGCAATGTCGACAGTTCCTCGCAGCATATCTGGTTTAATGAGAGCGATATGTCATCGTATACTATCCTTCAGATCACGCAGCTTCAGGATATATGTCTAATGGAAACGATCTTTCAAATATCGCCACAAACAGAAGTCATATGGATTTAGATCGAGGGATGTGGAAGGCCATATATCTTGAAATTGTCTGTAGATCGCGCAGTCATTACCGGAGGTTTCTCGTAGCAAATTTTTGACCTGCCAAGGGACATGTGGTGTTGTCACACCTTGAATGAAAATAATAGTAATACAGGTCCGTTCTTCAATAGCTGGGATCACGTGTTGCACAAGGAGGTCCTTATAACGTGCCGATGCTACTGTTCACTTAAAAGGCCAACGACGAAAAACGGTTTGAGAGTGAAAGAGCTACAAGATGAATGCAGTGGACGTTCCTGCAGAATATGCCTCAGTTCTGTGCATTCACAGTACTATGCAGAATAAAATGTGCCTCGTCCGCCCAAAGAATATTTCCCGGCCACATGACATTTATTTCCATGCGTGATAGAAAACGAAGGGCGAAGTCATGGATTCGTTGTCTAGCTGTGGGCTTCATTTGGTGTACATTCTGAATCTTGTAGGGATACCAGTGTGAAATGCACCCCAAAATCCTTTGACCTGTTCACCAGGGCAGAGACAATTCCTATGTCACAGCTCGTGCACTGGCTGCAGAATTTGAGGCATGTGCTGCAAGGTCAGCTATACCTACAGAAACTTCACCAACAGCTGCCTTGGGATCGGGCCGACACTCTTTCCTTGCTTCACCGCCTAAACCACCTGTTTCTTCAAATTTCTTGACCATATTCTTTAGCTCATTTACTGTTTCTGTCCTCGAGATTCCTGCAATAAAGCGCTGCTATTGCTGTCTTTCTGATAAAACGAGTTTACTAACATTACATGAACTTTCTTCTCAACAGCCATTGAGTACCTCACGGAAAACTTCGACCTTCTTAACCCTTTACACCAATACTCACTTTAAAAAAGTTAACACGCGTCGGCAAGCGACGAACAATATTCTGACGTAAAAACAGGAAACTTTTCAAATTCTGACTGATTACAGCACCAAGTGTTCACCTGTTGTTGGAAAGTGGAACTACTATATTTTCAGCACAGTTCGCAAGGGCACTAATTAATGGACGTACCTATGATGTTTCAGCGTCCTGCGATGTATACAGCTCGCACTGCTGCACTTGGACCACCGTCGCTTTTATCATAACCGCCCTGTACGCTGTACGTGTCAAATGATTAACGACATGTTCCACTTTTTGTTACAAACTCACAATTTGTCAGTCTGTCCTGGTATTAATGTCGGAAAGCAGCGATATGTATGACATGACTAGTATCTGAAGCACCAAAGTAACTTCAATCATCAATTAGCTTATCTCGTTCCGGAATATTTTGTGGAAAGAGGCGTTTACTTGTTTACTTTACTGTTGTATTCTCTTGAACAATCTGGATCTATATCTACATACATACACAGGAAACCACCATACGGTGCATGATGCGGGGTACCAAGTATCACTGCTCGTCATTTTTCTTCCCATTCCACTTGCAAATGGAGAGACGGAAAAACGACTGCCTGGATGCTCGCGTGAGGACCCTGAGTTCTGTTATCTAGCTGTGGCGATCCTTAAACTAACCTTGGTTTGATAGCAATAGGATCGTCCTGCAGTTTCTTGCATATTTCAGTTCTCTAGATTTTTTTGAGTACTGTTTCCTAAAAAGAAAGTTTTCTTCCCTAGAGCGACTTCCATTTGAGGAGCATTTCCATAACACTCGTGCGTTGATCAAACCTACCGGAAATAAATCTAGTAGCAAGTCTCAGAATGCATTCGATGTCTTCCTTTAATCCGACCTGTGGAAGAATGTCAAACACTCGATCAGTACTAAAGAAAGGGTCGCACTATTGTTCTATGGGGTGTCTCCTTTATAGACGAGTTAAACTTCCCTAGAATCTTCCAATAAACGGAATCTATCATTATCTATCAGCGTATCCATACACTAAAGTGCGAACGAAACTGGTACAGGCATGCGTATTCAGATATAAAGACAAGTAAAAAGGCAGAATACGGCTCTGCTGTCGGCAAAGCCTGTATAAGACAACAAGTGTCTGGTGCAGTTGTTATTGGTTACTGCTGCTACAACGGCAGCTTATCAAGATTTGAGTGAGTCTCAGCGTAGTGTTATAGTCGGCGCGCTAGCGATGGGACACAATATCTCCGAGACAGCGACGGATTGGGGATTTTCCTGTACGACCACTTCACGAGTGTGCCGTGAATATCAGGAAACCGGTAAAATATCAAATCTCCGCCAGAGTTGCGGCCGGAAGAGGATCCTGCAAGAACGGGACCAACGGCGACTGAAGAGAATTGTACAGCGAGACGGAAGTGCAACCTTCCGCAAATTGCTGCAGATTTCAATGGTGAGCCATCAACAAGTGTCAGCGTACGAACCATTCAACGAAACATCATTGATGTGGGCTTTCGGAGCTGAAGACCGACTCGTGTACCCTTGATGATTGCACGACACAAAGCTTTACGCCTCGCCTGGGCCCTTCAACGCTGACATTGGACTCTTATATGGCTGGGAAGCATGTTGCCTGGTCATATGAGTCTCGTTTCAAATATAGTATCGAGTGGATGGACGTGTACGGGTATAGAGACAACGTCATGAACCCATGGACCTTGCATATCAGCAGGGGACTGTTCAAGGTGGTGGAGGCTCTGTAATGGGGTTCGGCGTGTACAGTTGAAGTGATATGGGACCCATGAAACATCTGGATACGACTCTGACAGGTGACACGTACGTAAGAAACCTGTCTGATCCCCTGCATCCATTCATGTCCATTATGCATTCCGACAGACTTGGACAATTCCAGCATGACAATGCGAACACCGTAAGTCCAGAACTGCTACATACTGGCTGCAGGAACACTCATCTGATTTAAACACTGACAACAAACTCCCCAGACATGAACGTTATCAAGAATATATGGGATGCCTTCCAACGTGCTGATCAGATGAGATCTCTAACCCCTCGTACTCTTACAGGTTTATCTACAGCCCTGCAGGATTCATGGTGTCATTTCCGCCCAGCACTACTTCAGACATTTCTCGAGGACATGCCACGTCGTCCTGCGGCACTTCTGCATGCTCGCGGGGTCC
This sequence comes from Schistocerca piceifrons, assembly GCF_021461385.2. NCBI lineage: Eukaryota > Metazoa > Arthropoda > Insecta > Orthoptera > Acrididae > Schistocerca > Schistocerca piceifrons. Next base: position 108,918,152 of record NC_060138.1, on the reverse strand, counting down.
TACCGATATTAGGTAGGTGTACTAGTTTCTTTGTTCTTCAGTGTATTACTCATCTTACGTTGTACCTCATGTCGTTTACGTTACGCCTAGATATTCAAACCACATGACTGTGACAATTAGCACGTGACAAATACCGGTACCGTATAAGAACATTACAGGAAACTTTTACCTACTCATGTGCACTAACTTACAGTAATCTGCCCTTCATCACACCTAGTCATCCTATACCCTAAAATTACTCCAAGACGACACTTTCCCGTGCACTGCAGAGTCATCACGAAACAATCGCAGGTTATTGTTCGGATTATTTTTGTATACAGAGAACCAGAGCCATCCTATTACAGTTCCCTGGGACTTTTCTAACGACACTCTGTTCTCCGATAAACAATTGCCGTGCAGGGCAATTTACTGGGTTCTGTTGTTTAAAAAATCTTCAGTACAGTGTATATATCTGAGAGCTTATTCTGTTTGCTCGGACCTTCGTTAAAAGTCTGCAACGTGGCAGTGTGTGAAATACTTCATGGAAACGTAGAAAACAAACACGTTAACCATTGCAAACGAAAAGAATATAAACAACCACTTAAACAACGAAAGGGAAAGCCAAAGGTCGCTATTATAACAATTTCACGTGTCTCACCCGATTGGTGCAGATTTTTTAAGTGGGCGTCAGTTCGGCGAATTGCGTACCCCTAACCCACCTCTACTGGGGCAAGGGTAGATGCAGTTTAACGTGGAGTCACAACCGTAAGTCGATCCTAGCGTATATTACCATCACTGAGAGATGAAGGTTAGGTAAAAGGCGAACTAATGTAGTCAGTACTCAGGCTGTGATTCGATCCCGCGACCTTCCAGTTTCCAGGCAAATGCTTTACTGCTGCACCATTAGGGTCGTGATAAGGAAAAAAATTTGTGTTCAGGTTTTCCAGGCACTGTACTGCTGTAGAGTCAGTGTGATGTAGTTCGCCGAAAGCATACATATGAAGCAGTCCTGAACGATACGTGGCACCGTATGCGCTTCATTGTCGAAGTCACAGATTGGAGAGTGTCATCCATTGGCCCTACTAGACACGTGATTCAGTTCAGTCCACGCCAGATGACACGAGGAAGACTGAGGCCCGAAAGTGCGTTAAGTAGGTCCTCACCTTCCTGGTAGAAAGATGACCATTCCGATGTACACGCAGTCGCAGGATTGGAAGCGCTTGTTTAATGGCTCATGACAGTTCTCCAGGCTGGTTGACATGGTCGCAGTCGGACTGTTGACTGAGGCCGAATGATATCATGTATAGAAACATGCTTGTTCTTTTGTCTTCTTGTCATAAACGGAGCGAAACGGTACTGTCATCCAATTTGTCCATATGAGGTGGAGCTATTTTACAGCGGAAGAAACGGAAAAGGAGTAGGCAAAAGTGTACGAGACACAATTATAACGGTTCACGTACATTTTCCTTTTGATACCCTGGCAAAGATTAAGTAAAAACGTATTATTATCTACTGAAAATGTTCGCAAGGGGTGGAATAACAGGGTCAACTAAAGGACAATCTTTTATTTGGTCGTTTGTAACATTAGAAACCTAGCTGTGGTGGAAATGTTGGTTGGTTACTCACTTCAGTTTTTTTATTTATTTCTTTGCATTATGACACGGTAGCATACTCAGAAAAGTTTTATGTATACTTGGAATAGCCTCGAAATAGACCTCGAAGGAATTCTCCGAATCAAATGGAAATCGGTGTTTCTGATGTACTGTAGTGTCGTGGAATAGTAAAGAGTAGGAAACGTGGAATACTGTCAAAGTTTCGTTGCCTATGCTGAAAGCCAGAGGCAGTAGCTTAGCCAAGATGTAAGAGGATTGTACATGTATCGGAATGTGTCGTCACGCAGGGGCAGTGGCTTGGTTACACACAACAGGAGAGAGAGAATTGCTTAACACGTGGGTTTGTGTTAGACGGAGACTTTCATAAAGTGTAAGACAGAGGAATAGCTTCAGCTGTACTGCATTTCATATCTTCGCGTAAGTCTGCTGTAACAATACATAGCTCTGTCACAAGAACACCTAAGGGGCGAGTATGACAGATAAATCAGCAGTATAAGTGAAACGAATGCATTCATTACAAACGAGCATGACGTCAGGACGTCGCCACGTGCTTCCTTTAAATACGCCAGCTGTGATAGCAACAAGGCTCTCGCAGTTAGACTTGCAGTTAGTTGTGTACTGGGTCGCTGTGTAGCGCTCAGCTCTGTGATCGACATGTTAAGCTTTATTAAGGAGATGTTGCAGTAAGGGCGGCCCATCCAGCAGCAGACGTGAGGGGACAGTACCAGCTCTGGTCCTCTCTGCTGCCTCTGTCAGTCATCAACTCAGGATTAGCAGACATCGCGGCAGACTCGCTCGCCGCCAATGCTGACCACATCAGTGAGCTGTCGTCGAGATCGTGTGGGGCCTATGCCCTGTGCATCCGCCATCACAACCGGGTGAGCCGACGACACTGGGGGACAGCAGCCCGTTCCGCCCGTCCACCGCGGACGAACCACCAGGAAGGAGGAGCAGGGAAGAAGATGGGGTGGGATAGAGTACACTCCGCACTACGAGAACGCTTCTTGTGCTGACAGCGCCGGGACTCCAACTCGGAGCCTGCTACGCGCAGCAGCCTGCTGTCCACCACCGAGCCGGCTGGCCAGCCGGGCGCCGCCAGCCACGCGCCACCAAAGTACGGTCATTCCACCGCTACGTCACAGCATGCAGCGCTGGTGCGGCCCAGAGCTGGTGTCATCGCTCCGAGTCAGCGAGGGCTCGGGGAAGGTCGTTGATATCACCAAGCTCAGCCAGCCTGTGTTACGCGGGCCACATTGTACTCGGCAGGAATAAAGGTGGCATGAATTAATAATGTTACTTTGGCGTTTCTGACGCGTCCACGGTCATTTCCTAGCATCCTGACAACTGGAGAGGTCACCACGGCTTCCAGTCCACCGTAGGCGACCGGGACCACTGGGGCGCCTACAGTATATATATATATATATATATATATATATATATATATATATATATATATATATATATATATAGGGCTATTACAAATGATTGAAGCGATTTAATAAATTCACTGTAGCTCCATCCATTGACATATGGTCACGACACACTACAGATACGTAGAAAAACTCATAAAGTTTTGTTCGGCTGAAGCCGCACTTCAGGTTTCTGCCGCCAGAGCGCTCGAGAGCGCAGTGAGACAATATGTCGACAGGAGCCGAGAAAGCGTATGTCGTGCTTGATATGCACTCACTTCAGTCAGTCATAACAGTGCAACGACACTTCAGGACGAAATTCAACAAAGATACACCAACTGCTAACTCCATTCGGCGATGGTATGCGCAGTTTAAAGCTTCTGGATGCCTCTGTAAGGGGAAATCATCGGGTCGGCCTGCAGTGAGCGAAGAAACGGTTGACCGCGTGCGGGCAAGTTTCACGCGTAGCCCGCGGAAGTCGACGAATAAAGCAAGCAGGGAGCTAAACGTAACCACAGCCGACGGTTTGGAAAATCTTACGGAAAAGGCTAAAGCAGAAGCCTTACCGTTTACAGTTGCTACAAGCCCTGACACCCGATGACAAAGTCAAACGCTTTGAATTTTCGGCGCGGTTGCAACAGCTCATGGAAGAGGATGCGTTCAGTGCGAAACTTGTGAAAGATTCAGTGTTTAAACCTCCTCTACCAAGGAACGTTCCAGCACTGCGAGCTTGCATCAACGATGCTTTCGAACTCATTGATGGGGACATGCTGCGCCGAGTGTGGGGGGAACTTGATTATCGGCTTGATGTCTGCCGAATCACTAAAGGGGCACATATCGAACATTTGTGAATGCCTAAAAGAACTTTTTGAGTTTTTGTATGTGTGTGCAAAGCATTGTGAAAATATCTCAAATAATAAAGTTATTGTAGAGCTGTGAAATCGCTTCAATCATTTGTAATAACCCTGTACATATATATATATATATATATATATATATATATATATATATATATATATATATAGACAAATAAGTCCTGAAGAACTGGATTATTTATTCGAGTGAAAGAGATTTAGAAATTGAGCAACCCAATAATGCGAAGTTCCACTTCAGACTCTTATGTAAGCTATCATTTGGTTTGATAGCATTTGACTTACTGGGCACCCTTCTGCCCGTTTGGTTCGTTAGATCGTCCAAATACCGAGATGGTTGAAGGGCACTGCCCATAGTGCTACAAATGTTTCCATTTGGGGAGAGATCCGGCGATCTTGTTGGCCAAGGTAGCGTTCAGCAAGCATGAAGCAGAAACTCTCGCCGTGTGCAAGCTGGCATTAACTTGCTGAAATACAAGCCCAGGATGGCTTGCCATGAAGGACAACAAAACGGGGCGTGAAATGCCGTTGGAGTACCGCTTTGCTGTAAGGATACCGTGGATGACATCCAAGAAGGTCCTCCTATGAAGGGAAACGGCGCCGGAGGCCTTCACTCCCTGGATGTCGGGGCGGATGGCAGGCGACATTCAGACTGGTGTCCCAGCGCTATCTTGGGCGTCTTCGGCCTGGAGACCCACTGATCGGAGTAGAACTGTTTTCAGTGATGAGTCCCGCTACGAACTGAGCTGTGTCCGAAGGCTCCCCCCCCCCCCCCCCCCCCCCGCCCCGATACGAGCCAGTTGGTTGTCATCCGCGGTGCCCATACACCGAAGAGGTACTTTGACGAGATTCTACGCCCCAATTTGCTGCCTTTCACAGGAAGCCGCCCTGGTCTCACATTGCAGCACACGGTGAGAGTTTCTAACGCTATTCTTCATGCTTGTCTAGCAAGGTCGGCGAATCTATTCTCGATTGAGAACGGTTGGAGCATTATGGGGCTTGTTTCCTTTCCTTTAGTAACGGTTAAGTAAGATTCGCAGAGTTGTTACGAAACTTCCTGGCAGATTACAACTGTGTGCCGGACAGAGACTCGCAAGGCCTTTGACTTCCGTGGACTAGTACTCTACCGACTGAGCTGCGCAAGCACGACCCGTCCCCACATCTACAATTCCAGCAGTGCCTCGTCTCCTACCCTCCAAATTTCTCAGAAGCTCTCCTGCGAAACTTGCAGAAGCAGCATTCGTGGAAGAAAGCATACTGCGGAGACATGGCTTAGCAACAGAGTGGGAAATGTATGCAGAATGATATTTTCACTCTGTAGCAGAGTGTGCGCTGATACGAAACTTCCTGGCAGATTCAAACTGTGCCGGACCGAGACTCGTACTAGGAATCTTTGCCTTTCGCTAGCAAGTGCTCTATCAACATTTTTGACAATTTTTTTTTTCGAACTCACGAACCCTGGTTTTCGAGATTAGTGCTCCACCGCCTTTTTTTTATTTTTTCAGGCGAGGTTTCTACTACTTTTTAAACCCTTTTTTATTGTTTTTATATTTTTCTATATTTTAATGTTAACTTTCATGAATCTTTTGAGCATCTTTTATTGTTTTTTTTATTTATTAATTTTTTGAATTTTTTCATTTCATTTTACTGCAGGAGTAGTCTCAGCGTGCTGACATCATTCAAAACTCGTCTTCTCGAAAGTTTCCTTCCGCATTTTGATACCCAATCAGTTGCTTGGTCTTGCCTTCAATTAGCTATTGTGTTGTTTGCATTCCCAAGTTGTCTTCTCTTAGCTCAGAATGCTTCAGTCGCCAAGGCTATGCGTTGCCTGTTAAAGTGCAAGATTATGAAACCCACATGTCCCGTCGGAATGTAAACAAGCCTTATAAACCTTCTTTCGTTTTATTTCGGCTGCTTTAACCAAATAAAAAGATTTATAGTCTTAACTGTTGTGTGAAACAGAAAGATCTTCTACATAGATTTCCATAACATAAAACAGAAACGAAAACCAACTGGTACACCTCAGTCGAAATGAAAATGTTTAGCTCTTTTCGATAACGTTGCGAAAGTGTAAAACAAAGGACCTGCTGAAATATCTGAAAGTAACGTGCTGCAGACACATCAATTTCGCCTTTGTTTCCTTCCAAGTCTTTTATTTTATTTTTTATATTCTTTCTTATTCCTTCACAAGGTCGTGATTTTTTTGTGCTAAGATATAATTTGCAAACTTTTGCGTGTGTTTGATAGCCTTCAGTAGCAGTTGTGCTTGGGCAGCATGGTATAATCTTTAGTCCGGACATGAAAGCTCCTCCTGAGCACCAAGTAAATAATACAGTGTGTGCGCTGCCAACCACGCCCAGGTATTGTCCTTGGTTGTGAGATACAAGGCTCCGTCTGGTTGGAGCACGGATGTGCTGTCCTGCCCTTGGGCAGATCGAAGGCATGTTCATTCTACAACACGTAAGATTGCTCTCACCACAAACATATCTGTGTTGCAAGGTGTCGACATGGTTGCACTCCCTCTATTTGTCTTGGCCGAATAATGTATTTTATGAAGTTTTTGTGCGGTTGGTACCGTTTCATTAACAATTTTGTACCAGATCGATCTGATAGTGGTTTTGCTCTGGATGGTCTTCCAGATGACAGTCCAGTCCTTAGAGGGATACTTCCATGCGGTTGATCCTATCTGTGTCGTTCATTAGCTAGTAGAGGTGGGCGGTGATAAGATCTCGTAGCGGTGCGCTCCGTCTCGTTCGGTGCTAACTACTTTCTAAAAGAAACATCCTAATGCGGTTCGCATTGAAATGCGTTTCCCCCAGATTAATGGGGATTTGCACAGTTTGAAGCTTAAATGTCCTTAAGGCCATACTCAGCGCACTGTCCTGATATTTGTGGCACAGCTGCAGCGGAAGCCGTATCAAGAGTGCCTTTCATTTCGTTTGAAGATGCATCAGCCCGAGGCCACCTTCGTCTGGTTGCGAGAGTTATGACATTGATTCCCACCTTGAAGATTTCACCCCTCCAGATGTACCAACCTACCTCCAACATGATTTTCCGAGAAACAATTTCTATCACAGGGAGTATCTGTCGAACATACCGTATTTTGGAGGGGGTTGTCGTACTAAAAAATTTAACCTTCTGTAACAATTCCTCTGCCTTTATTGCACAGTAGGCAGCCCCTAGTCATGGAGAGAAGGTCTTTCCAGTTGTTAACAGTTGCTGTTAGAGGGCAACTGCTCATTTTTATGTCAAGACTCACGCACACTCTCTATGGAAAGATGGCTTCTGTTTTAAATCCACTGCCGATATTCAGGAGGCAAGTCGTTTGATAGTTAAGTTGAGAACCGGATGCTCGCTCGTAATCTGTTATACTCATCGTGTCTTCCGTTAGGTGCTGTCCCGAGCGTACGATGACACCCAAATCTTTTGCATATGCGACGCATTTTAGTGTGCTCGAATACAACGTTAAGCCCTGAAGTATACAATACAGCAATCCTTATAAGTGGCTCAGTTGCGATGACGAAGAGACACATTGACGTGGAACACGCTTGTCCCACTTACCACTTAATCGGAAATGACCATTGGTGATGATCTTAGACGTGGCGGAGATGCACATTTTGCTAACCACGGCAGTAGAGCCTTCGCCAAATTCTAAATGCTTCATGATATGGAACAGATAACGGTGCGAGATCCGATCAAAGGCCTTAAATTGACCTAAAGATGATCTCTATCTAATCTGCAAGACTTTTAAAGAGCTTGCGACCCGGGACCGCTGCTGCCTGGCTGTTATGTATGATCTTAGGTCGGACATTTGTAATTATATCTGCCATGATACGAGCCAAAATCTTGTAGTCAGAGTTCAGGAGAGATATCGGACGAAATTTTGCAATATCTTCACGGGGGTATTCTTTCGGGAGAAACGCGATTACGCTGTCGCTGAAACCTTCCAGTAATCGTTGACCTGCTCGAATTTCATTGAATTCGCATACGAAACAGTGTTCTATGAGATACCAGAACTGCTTATAAAATTCTATTGGCAGTCCATCATTTACGGGCAATTTTTTGGCTTGAGCCCTCCTCAATTTCCTGTCGTCCTCGTCGAGCGAATTTGTAGGATATTCTAGCATGGCTACAATTGCTTCATCATCGGCTGGTTCTGCCACGTACAGTCGCTGGTAACAGTGCATCATACACTCTTTGATTTCAGCCTGAGTCGTCACAAAGCTGCCTGCTTCTGTTCGTAAGCGGGTGATCAATTTTTGTCGTGCGCGGCTTTTCTCTTTCCCGTGGTGGAAGGCGGAAGCCAGTTCGTCAGAAGTGGTGTCACTATTTCGCGAACGAATTTTAATGCCTTTCATCTGCTTGCGTTTGAGGAGGACACCTTTGATTTCATCTTTTTAATCTAAATGAAATTTTCCTCCGTGACATGTGCTTCAGAATACAATTCGCGGAGACATCGAAAATAAAATTCACTCGTTTTTTTCTGAAGCCGGTTCCTGTCGGAGTTAAACGTCTTCATACAGCTGATAAACCTAGTTTTTGCGCAACGGTATCACCCCGTCGTTATCAATGGGAACGTTTGTCGTCGATGTAAAGTAGTCTCCCAGGCTTCTTGCAGACGACCTCTTAACTCCTGTTCCCTGAGGATATCTACATTTAGTTCCCACCCTGTCCGACCACGGAAAGTTTTTTGCCGTGCCGGACGCATGATACAACGGTACGCCAAATGGTCTGAAAAGTATAGTCGCGACGTTTGCGTCCTATCGAGGTGGCTCGCCATTTGTGTAGTGTGATATGTAAAGCACCTTTGTTCACCGTTTGTTATTTCCCAAGTATCCTCCAGCTCTAGCTGGCGTATAGCTTCTCCGGGGATTGCATATCCATTAAAGTTTGGCCATTGGCCCTTTGGCTTCAAAACACAATTAAGATCTATCTTTATCTGCCGAACATCGTCCAAAGCAGGGATTTGAAGGATAACCATTTTCCGCAACATTTCTGATGACCTCTTCCCATAACTGTTCTAAGTGGCATTGATTTGTTCTGCGGGTACTTCAAACGGTAGTTAGAAAATACGAACGGGGCGAATACAGAAAACCTGCGTGACAAACGTTCAATTCACCAACGTTCCCACAGAAATGCTTAAATTTCAATCAACCATCACAGGAAGCAATAATTTCATCACAGACCTAAGCAGATTTGACTTAATGTAGGCAGCATTGCTAATGATTTATCAATGGACGCCAGTAATGTTATCAAAGGAACGTTTCAAAGCTTCCTCAATCCACGATTCTATGTCGTAGAATTTAGGTCTTGCATAGTTTGAATAAAATGCAAACTTAAAAGTATCTCGTCGTGTTAGTTGACTAATGTTCGGATCCTGGACAATGTTAACACAAAAAAACGTTGCAGTGTTCACTGCAAGGGCGGCAACTCGCCACAGCAGTGGCCAAACACCACACGTCCACTCACGACGGCCGCTGCTGGCCGACTATCGACTGAGCTACCCAAGCACGACACAAATGTTTCAAATGGCTCTGAGCACTATGCGACTTAACTTCTGAGGTCATCAGTCGCCTAGAACTTAGAACTAATTAAACCTAACTAACCTAAGGACATCACACACATCCATGCCCGAGGCAGGATTAGAACCTCCGACCGCAGCGGTCGCTCGGCTCCAGACTGTAGCGCCTAGAACCGCACGGCCACTCCGGCCGGCTAGCACGACACACGACCCGTCGCAACAGCTTCAGTTCAACCAGTAACTCGTATCCTACCTTGCAAACTTCACCGAAGCTCTCCTGCGAAAATTGCAGAGCTAGCACTCCTGGAAGAAAGGATATTGCGGAGACATCGGTTAGTCACAGCCTTGGGAATGTTTCCAGAATGATATTTTTACTCTGCAGAGGAGTGTGCGCTGATACGAAACTTGGAGGAATGACAGTACTGCAATTTTCGTAGAAGAGCTTCTGTGAAGTTTGGAAGGTAGGAGACGAGGGACTGGTGGAATAGAAACTATGTGTGCCGTGCTTGAGTAGCTCAGACGGTAGAGCACTTGCCGGGCAAAGGGCCCGAGTTCGAATCTCGGTCCGGCACACACTTGAAATCTGCAGGGAAATTTCGTAACAAACCTCTAAATTTTAACTAACCGTTACTAAATGAAAAGGAACCCTCCTCATAATGCTCCAAACGTTCTCAATCGGGAAGAGATTCGGTGACCTTGCTAGACAAGATAAGGATTGACAAGAATGAAGACAAGCGGTAGAAACTCTCACCGTGTGCGAACCGGTATTATCTTGCTGCAGTGTGCTTCCAGTACGGCTTGCAGTGAAAGGCAACAAAATGGGGGCGACAAATGTCGTCGGAGTACCGCTTCGGTATATGGGTACCGCGGATGACAACCAAAGTGGTCCTGCTATGAAGAAAAATGCCACCCCAGATCATACCCCATTTTTGTCGGACGGTATAGCAGGAGACAATCAGGATTTTATCCGGGTCGTCTTCAGACACGGCCCAGTTCGTGGCAGGACTCATCACGTAAAGCAAATCTACTCCGGTCAATGGGACTGCAGGCCGAAGACGCCCCAGGCAGCGCTGGGACACCCGCCTAACAGTCGCCTGCCATACGCCCCGACACCCAGGGAGTGATGGCGTGGGGCGCCGTTTGCCTTCATAGGAGGACCTTTTTGGTTGTCGTCCACGGCATTCTTACAGCATAGCTGTACCCCAACAACATTTCACGCCCCATATTGTTGTCCTTCATGGCAAGCCATCCTGGGCTTGTATTTCAGCAAGTTAATGCCCGCTCGCACACGGCGAGAGTTTCTGTTTCATGCTTGCTAAACGCTACCTTGGCCAGCAAAATCGCCGGACGTCTCCCCAAATGAGAACATTTGTAGCATTATGGGCAGCGCCCTCAAACAGATCGGGATTTTGACGATCTAACGCGCCAAACGGGCAAAATTTGGGACGATATGCCTCATCGTGATGTCCAGCATGTCAAATAATACCAAACCGAATAATAGCTTACATAAGAGTCTGAAGTGAAACTACGTATTACTGGGTTGCTCTGTTTATGAAACTTTTTCCCTCGAGTAAAAAATCGAATTCTTCAGGACTTGTTGTCTATATATGTACATCAGATACACCGATTTTTATTCGGTTCGGATAATTCCTTCGAGGTCTCTTTTGAGTCTATTCCATGTATACATAAAACTTTTCTGAGAATGCTACCGTGTCATAATGTAAATAAATAAATAAAAAAAAACTTAAATGAGAAACCAACAAACATTTGAGCCACGGTTACGTTGTTAATGTAACAGACGACCAAATAAAAGATTGTGCATCTTCATATTTTCGCGGCGCAAATTCTAATCCATAAAAAAAATGGTTCAAATGGCTCTGAGCACTATGGGACTTAACATCTATGGTCATCAGTCCCCTTGGACTTAGAACTACTTAAACCTAACTAACCTAAGGACATCACACAACACCCAGCCATCACGAGGCAGAGAAAATCCCTGACCCCGCCGGGAATCGAACCCGGGAACCCGGGCGTGGGAAGCGAGAAGGCTACCGCACGACCACGAGATGCGGGCGATCCACAACATTTCAGGCGTGCAGCCGATCATCACAAAATCGACAGTTTACTGACAACACATACCGGAAGATCAGTTAAGACCCCACCAACTAGGTGGTTGGGAAGACTGCTTCGCTTCTGAATGCCTTCCACCAGAAGTTGTGCGAAGATTGAAACCGAGTGGTGCGGTGCCCCCAAGGCTTTATGGACTTCCAAAGATCGACAAGAATAGTGTTCCTCTGCGTGCGATAGTGAGTAACATCGGCTCTCTGACCTGTGATTGTGCCAAACACTTAGCATCGTTATCAAGGCCTCTGGTGGGAAAATACGCTCATGATATACGTAACTCTGTGGACTCCATTGGCAAACTGAAGTCACTCAAACTGAGCAGTTCTGACATGTTGGTCAGTTTCGATGTAGTGTCGTTGTTTACAAAAGTTCCTTTTTCGGAATAATTGTTTCTCATTGGAAAAAGTTTCGATAAAGAGATTTCAGCTTTGTTTGAACATGTTTTGACCTCGACATGATTTTTATTCAATAACGAATTTTATGAACAGACTGACGGTGTCGCCATGGGTAGTCCTTTATCGCCTTTGGTGGTTAACTTTCTTATGGAGAACTTCGAGGAGAAGGCGCTGGAATGTGCAAGCTTGAAACCCACAGTGTTTTGGAGGTATGTTTACGACACGTTTGTTGTGTGGCCCCATGGTGAAGACAAGTTAAAATGATTTTTAGATCATCTAAACTCCATCCACAGACAAATTCAGTTCACGATGGAAGTCGAAAAAGATGGATGCCTTCCATTATCGGATGTGCTGGTACGGCGTAAAGATGATGGCACATTGGGACACGCGGTATAACGAAAATCGACCCATACCGATTTATATTTACGCGCAAATAGCTGCCACCGTCCTTCACAGACGATGAGTGTACTCAGAACTCTAGTACACAGACCACCTGTCATTGGTGTCGAGAGCAGTCTGGGGGACGAGCTTTTATACCTGAGAAGAGTTTTTGAAGACAACGGGTACTCACAACAGCAGATACATAAGGCGCTACATATGAAACCAGCTGTGGGTAAAAGAAAATCAAAGGAAGACAAAGAATGTTTTAAACCGATGGCTTTTCTGCCATACGTGGGAAGCCTACCGTCAAGAATAGGACGAATCATTAGTAAGCATGAAGTAATTTTTCACCCTCCACCAAAGACAGCAGCACTCCTGGGTTCCATTAGGAATGATTTGGTGCTTCGGAAGCCTGGGGTTTATAAGATCCCCTGTGAGTGCGGCCGTTCATACATCGGACGGACGACACGTACTATCCAGGAGAGATGAACAGAGCACCACAGGTACACCAGACTTTTACAACCTAATAAATCTGCGGTGGCTGAGCACTGTATTGACACTGGGAACTCTATGGTGTACGATAACGTCGAAATTTCAGCCTCGACTTCATCCTTCTGGGACCCAGTAGTGAAGGAAGCAATTGAAATTCGCTTGGCGACGAATTTAATTAATAGAGATAGAGGCTTCAGCTTGGACAAATCTTGGGATTCGGCAATTCCTGTAATAAAATCACATAGACGTCGCCCGACCTCGGTGGCCACGCGGTTCTAGGCGCTGCAGTCCGGAACCGCGCGACTGCTACGGTCGCAGGTTCGAATCCTGCCTCGGGCATGGATGTATGTGATGGCCTTAGGTTAGTTAGGTTTAAGTAGTTCTAAGTTCTGGGGGACTGATGACCTCAGATGTTAAGTCCCACAGTGCTCCGAACCATTTGAACCACATAGACGTCGCGACTGAGCAGCTCGCAGTGATACATCGATATCACCGTGTGGATTGACTGCGCAGCCATAGATCTATTTCCATGCATATGCCATACCTCTAAGCCACTGATTAACGTCTCTGACACCTGGTGTATCTGTGGCCGCAAACGCAGCGGTGCGGTCCACGGCTTTTAAAGGACGGAGCAAGTGCTGAAGCGTCAGTCATCTCGGTTCATTCTGAAGATGGCTGGACGGTATTCAGCTGAAATATCAGAAGAAGAAGTCAAATTTATGCGGCTGCACTCCCGAAATTTTGTGGATCGAAATAAACGATTGTCCTTTACTTGCCCTTGTCATCCCACCACTTGCGAACATTTTCAGTAGATGGCTTGGTTCAAATGGCTCTGAGCACTATGGGACTTATATGCTGTGGTCAGCAGTCCCCTAAAACTTGGAACTGCTTAAACCTAACTAACCTACCGAGCGAGGTGGCGCAGTGGTTAGACACTGGACTCGCATTCGGGAGGACGACGGTTCAATCCCGCGTCTGGCCATCCTGATTTAGGTTTTCCGTGATTTCCCTAAATCACTCCAGGCAAATGCCGGGATGGTTCCTCTGAAAGGGCACGGCCGACTTCCTTCCCCATCCTTCCCTAATCCGATGAGACCGATAAGACCGATGACCACGCTGTCTGGTCTCCTTCCCCAAACCAACCAACCTACCAACCTAACTAACCTAAGAACATCACACACATCCATGCCCGTGGCAGGATTCGAACCTGCGACCGTAGTGGTCGCGCGGTTCCAGACTGTAGCGCCTTGGATCGCTAGGCCACTCCGCCCGGCTTTTCAGTAGATAATAACACGTTTTTAGTTAATGTTTTGCCAGCAAGATGTAAGTGTGTCGTACATTTCTGCCTACTCCTTTTCAGTGGCTTCCGATGTAAAATAGTTTCACCTCATGTGGACTTCTTGGACGGCAGTATCATTTCCCTCGGTTTTTTACGAGAAGACAAAAGAACGAGCATCACTCTATACGTGATATCATTCAGCCTGACTCTACAGTCAGACTGAAATCTCGTCAGCCAGCCTGGAGAATCGTCATGAGCGTTTTAGCAAGGGCTTCAAATCCGGTGACTGCGTGTAAATCGGAAAGATCATCGTTATGCCAGAAAGGTGCCGACCCATATAAGTCTCACGGGCTTCATTCTTACTCGTGTCACTTGGAGCAGACTGAACCGAATAAAATGTGGGGCAGGGCTAATGGATGACACTCCCAAATCTGTGTCTTCGACGATGTCGTGCAGACGGTGCCACCTATCTTTCAGAATCGCTTCACATGTGTGCTTTCGGCGAACTACATCACACTAACTGTAAAGCAATACTGTGCCTGGAAAATCTGGACAGTGATTTTCATTCGTATCACGGACCTGGTGGTGCAGCAATAAAGCGCTTGCCTGGAAACTGGAAAAAACTAGGGATCGAATCACGGGCGGAGTACTGAACACTCCATCTGTGTTTATCCTTCAGCTCTCAGTGATAATAATATCCACCAGGACCGAGACGTGGTACGGATTCCGCACTAAGCTGTACGTTCTCTTACCCCAGTAGTGGCGTACACTTGAAAGATCTGCACCAGGCCGGTGAGACACGTGATCTTTGACTTTTTCTTTTGTTATGTAAGTGGTTGTTTATAACCTTCTGCAAGTTTCGCAGGGGAACTTTTGTGAAGTTTGGATGATAGGTGACGAGGTACTGGCGGAATTTTTGCTATGGGGACAGGTCGTCAGTCGTGCTTGGGTAGCTCAGTCGGCAGAGCACTTCTTCGCGGAAGGCAAAGGTCCAGATCTCTAGTCTCGGACCGTCACACAGTTTTAAACTATCATTAAGTTTCGTATCAGCGCATACTCCGCTGCAGAGTGAAAATGTCATTCTCACAGAAATCTTTATTGGCAGCAATTTTTCACGCCCGGATCGGAGAAGGCGAATTGTCGAAGGAATGTGAACCATTAAAAAATAGTAAAGTCCCATATTTTATGGTCTCAGTGTTACTCTTGCACTGGGAGTTTTGCAATAACAGACGAATTTTAGTTTTGGCTCGTGGTGGTAAGTTCCTATGGGACCAAACTGCAGAGTTCGTCGGTCCCCCGCACTACTTTATCTAACTTCAACTAACTTACTTAACACACCCCCCTGCCCGAGGGAGGATTCGAACCTCCGACGGGTGCATGCGTGTGAACCGTGGCAAGACGCCCAAGACGGCACGGCAACACAGCGCGGCTATTTTGGTTCTTATTAGTGCCGGGTCACGTGAAGAAAAACTTTTGAAACGTTTACGTAAAGTTCGTGCGAATTCTTGCAGCTAAATCCAGCGATTTAATTAAACTGCAGAATCGCCACACAATGTGCTTGGCCTGTCGAAGCCGTACATCCGCCAAGTGGGTGCAGAAAGTGTTGAGCCGTACGGTTGAGCAATACTTCGCTGATGAATAAACTAAAACGATTGCAACTGTTCTCAGAGTCTTTGGGTCGCATTGTTAAATTATCACCAGCACCTCACAAAACTAGTTGCCTCGTCCTGAAAGGACACAAGAAACCCTGAAATAAAATTAGATGCTGTAACGATTGCAAACAGTCAGTTTCGGCTTCCCACTGACCTGCCCCGAATGATGCTTTGTCAGTAGTAATTCTAGGAATATACCTACTAGACTTGGAAATTAGATTACGAGGTTCCTTTTCCTGGTTAAAGGAAAGAAATCAAATGGAAGTACGAAGGATTCTTGGAACTGAGGTCAGTACGAAAAAGTTAAAAAAATCGTCTATTAGCTCTGTGGCAGAAGGAATAGGACACTTCAGGCACAGACAGAAATATGTACGAATTTCTCCCTAACATCAGAAAGAGACTAAAAATCAGATTACTTAACCCGCTGAGTGGACATACATTACCTCGCTGGCCATGTCACGTATGCTAGGTATCCATCCTGCAGCACTGTGGGCACACCGGAACACACATTGTGGGAGTACGCAGTCTACGAATACATGGCGGGTAGTGGTCGTCAGGCACTGAGGACGTTGGATCCCAAAACTGCAATAAGGAGCGAGTCGGCCTGGCTCATCTTAGTCGATGCTGCAGAAGCAGTATCCAGAAAGACCAAGGAAGAATTCACGAGGTACTCTGAATATGAGAGAAGACAAATGAGGTAGTCGACGACAGAGTGAAAGAGTTTCTCAAGAATTTACGTTACGTTGGTGCAAGTGATCGTGGAAGTGCTGACTTTAAGACATAAAAGTATTTGGTAGAATTACTTGTTGTAGTGGAAACGCTGCAGATGTGCAGCCCGATGCTCAAGGAAACTGTCAGACACTGGCTTGTTGAACGGGGCAGGTTAAATGCACACGGACCGATTCTGTAGTGCTTATAGATGTTTTACTAGTTTGGTAACTGGCTAAGGATTTTATTGTAGTTTTGTAGTAGTAGAAATATTTGTAGTATTTTAGAAGAAATTACTGTCAGAAATATATTGTTAATACACTACTGGTCATTAAAATTGCTACACCACGAAGATGACGTGTTACAGACGCGAAATTTAACCGACAGGAAGAAGATGATGTGATATGCAAATGGTTAGCTTTTCATAGCATTCACACAAGGCTGGCGTCGGTGGCGACACGTACAACGTGCTGAGATGAGGAAAGTTTCCCACCGATTTCTCATACACAAACAGCAGTTGACCGGCGTTGCCTGGTGAAACGTTGTTGTGATGCCTCGTGTAAGGAGGAAAAATGAGTACCATCACGTTTCCAACTTTGATAAAGGTCGGATTGTAGCTTATCGGAATTGCGGTTTATCGTATCGCGGCATTGCTGCTCGAGTTGGTTCAGATCCAATGAGTGTCAGCAAATACGGAACGCCGTGCTGGATCCCAATGGCCTCGTATCACTAGCAGTCCAGATGACAGGCATCTTACCTGTATGGCTGTAACGGATCGTGCAGCCTTGTCTCTATCCCTGAGTCAACAGATGGGGACGTTTGCAGGACAACAACCATCTGCACGAACAATTCGACGACGTTTGCAGCAGCATGGACTATCAGACCATGGCTGCGGTTATCCTTGACGCTGCATCACAGAGAGGAGCGCCTGCGATGGTGTACTCAACAACGAACCTGGGTGCACGAATGGCTAAACGTCATTTTTTCGGATGAATCCAGCTTCTGTTTACAGCATCATGATGGTCGCATCCGCGTTTGGCTACATCGCGGTGAATGCACATTGGAAGCGTGTATTCGTCATCGCCATACTGGCGTATCACTCGGCGTGATGATATGGGATGCCATTGGTTACGGGTCTCGGTCACCTCTTGTTCGCATTGACAGCACTCTGAACAGTGGACGTTACATTTCAAATGTGTCACGACCCGTGGCTCTACCCTTCATTCGAGCCCTGCGAAACCCTACATTTCAGCAGGATAATGCACGACTGCATGTTGCAGGTCCTGTACGGGCCTTTCTCGGTACAGAAAATGTTCGACTGCTGCCCTGGTCAGTACATTCTCTAGATCTCTCACCAATTGAAAACATCTGGTCAATGGTGGCCGAGCAACTAGCTTGTCACAATACGCCAGTCACTACTCTTGATGAACTGTGGTATCGTGTTGAAGCTGCATGGGCAGCTGTACCTGTACACGCCATCCAAGCTCTGTTTGACTCAATGCCCAGGCTTATCAAGGCCGTTAGTACGGCCAGATGTGGTTGTTCTGTGTACTGATTGCTCAGGATCTATGCACCCAAATTGCGTGAAAATGTAATCACATGTCAGTTCTAGTATATTTGTCCAATGAATACACGTTTATCATCTGCATTTCGTCTTGGTGTTGCAATTTTAATGGTCAGTAGTGTATATAAATCTGTTACTGTCAAAGAAAATATGGTTTGTATGACCTATTTTACCTTTTCATATAGTAAGATGTAATTGGGTCAGTTCCGAAGAAGTTCTGCAATTACTTATTGCGTCTCTTCACTTTTATAATATCAAGAAAATCCGATAGTCTCTCCACGTGCCGGAAAAATGTTCCTCCTATGAGCTAGTTAGACCTGTTCTCAAGGCAACAAAATATTCATCACGGAGGGATACTTGATAGCAAATATGGACTACTGCCTGATCAAGTTCAGTGAACTACTCTCTTGCACGCTGGCTGCAGCAGAAGCTCCGTTGCGTGCGGTATCGCGCTGTTTGCCGCAGTCAGGGCCAGGGAGTATCCGTGTCGGGCTGCTCGCGGCTGCTTGGTCGCCGCAGACGGGCCACGCTATGGCCCCCCATTTGCATACAGGTAATGCGGCGCGCGTATGCTAAGCGTGCGGCGCCGCGCAGTAACGGCGATCGCCAGCCGCGCTGTTTGAACAGCACCACCACCGCCACCAACGTCAACAGAACCACGACCACCACCACCGCCACGACCGCCACCACACCACCACCACGGCAGCCGTTCACGACGTGTGTTCACAGCAGGCGGCCTGCACCAACCTTTCATCCCGTTGACTACTTCCAGAGACATAATGCCCGTGTTGTTTTTTGACATGCCAGCGTCTTGAAAATCGATACCGGGCCCTGGGGAGGCACGCGAACCCCAGGGAACGACACTTATTTCCGAAACTTCTTTTGCAGTTGCAATAGTCTATAAAGGCAGACGTGAAGTTAGTGAAGTTATAAAGCAGAAACTATTAGAAGTTCAAGCGGATTACTTATTTCAGACCAATTCTCGTTAATGCGTCGCATGAATTCGAACCCTGTCTCCCAAGTTAACGCGCTGCTTGTTAAGCTCTAAGAGCAGTTCATTTTTCACAGATGACTGCACTCCAGACACAACCTTCCACAAAAGATTTCATAACACTTAAATATAATTTGGAAGTGAGCGTATGGATTCATCGGCCGGGAGGCCCCTATTCGGGGAATTCGGCCGCCAAGTTCAAGTCTTATTTCGCTTGACGCCACATTGGGCGACTTGCGCGCCAGATATGAGGATGAAATGATGATGAAGACAACACAACACTCAGTCCTCGAGCGGAGAAAATCTCCAACCCGGCCGGAAATCGAATCCGGGCCCGCTTGCATGGGAGGCGAACACGTTAACACTCAGCTAAGCAGGCGGACACATAAATATACAGGTAGCTCATTGACAATTCGTAATAACTATCTCTTCAGAAGTAAAGCAAAAAAAAAAGAAAAAAGAACAGCAGTTTCTTTATCTAACTTAGGGACAGCTACCGGTGTGTCTGCTTTGCTTCCAACTTCGCTCGTTACGAATATACGATCATAAGTACGACTTTTGTAAGTAGCACCTTATATTCTTTGCTCTGTAATAACTTCCTCTCCCCAGTACATACGAGTACTCACGTAAACACGACATTATTATAAACGTAAAACAAAAGTGATTCTGACTTTCCTATACTAGCATGCACTGTTCCGACCCGCGGTGGAATAACTCGTTCATTTGCCAGAGCTGACAGTAAACGAATGAAAAGAAAGCAAAGTGCCATATCAGTCATTGTCAACCGCTTTAGTCCAAGGCTGTTCTACTACAATTTTTATCCCAGCTAAGAAAAGGTAGAATTGCGTCTTGTTTGTGAAAAATGTAACTTAGCAGAACAGTTATTGCTATAATGTTTTGTTTTCTTCTTTAATGTCAATGAAAAGTTTCGCTGATGACTTTGCTATCATTACAGAAAATGAAGAATTTCGGAACTTGTTGGATGGGACGAACAATGTAGTGGTCACTCACCATGGATTGACAGTGGAGCGAGAAATAATAAAACAATGGGGAATGAGATAGCAATAAAGTTGACGCCAAGATTGCGATTATGGACCAGATGAAGCAACTCTGATACTCTGGAAGCGGGTTGAAACATTACGGACGAAGCAAGGGGTTCATAAAAAGGAGACTAACAAAGAGAAAGACGACATTTTTGGGCAAAAGACATACAGCAGAATAAAAAATCGGCCTTAATTTGTAGATGAAATTCCTCAGAATGCACTTTTATAGCATGCATTGTCTGGTCGTTAATCTTGGCTGTGAGAAAACCGAAAGCAAAGAGAATCAAAGCGTTTGACATGTGGTTGTATTGAAGGATGTTGAAAAGTAGATGGACAGATGTGAAATGAGGAGATTCTCCGCAGAATCCGCGAGGAGAGGAAGACGTGGAAAATATTGACAAGAAGAATGAGCAGGATGACACGACATACGTTAACACAACAAGATAAAATTTCTATAGTTCTTCAAGTGGCTGTGAAAGGCAAAACTTATAGGGGAAGAAAGGAGACTGGAATACACCCAACATAGCCGGACGGAGTGGCCGAGCGGTTCTAGGCGCTACAGTCTGGAACCACGTGACAGCTACAGTCGCAGGTTCGAGTCCTGCCGCGGGCATGGATGTGTGTGATGCCCTTAGGTTAGTTAGGTTTAAGTAGTTCTAAGTTTTAGGGGACTGTTGACCTCTGAAGTTAAGTCCCATAGTGCTCAGAGCCATGTGAACCATTTTTTTATACCCAACATATAACTGAGAACGTTGTCTGTGGATCTTGCCCTCAGATGAAGAGGTTAGAACAGAAGAGGACTTCGTGGCGAGCAGCATCAGACTAGTCAGACATAAAGAACAACAGATTTGAGGAAAGCAGTTGACAATGTTGACTGGACTACACTCTCTGGAACTCTGAAAGTATCACAGATTAAATACAGTGAGAGAAAAGTCATTAACAAATCATATGTAAGGTAATATAAAGTACATACATGAAACTGAAAACAATGGTACCTTGCCATTTCTGGATGTGGAAGTATACAGAGCTACCGAAGGTAAACTGGGACACAAAGTGTACCGGAAACATACGCACACTAATCGGTACCTGCAGGCGGAGAGCCACCACCACCCAGCTCAAAAGTATTCTGTTCTGCATACGTTAACTGCCCGAGCCTACCGGATAAGCGATGAAAATAACATCAAAGAAGAATTAAAGGAGCTACAACACACATTTCGTGCTAACGGCTATGATGACAACATCATATGAAAGGTAGCTAAAACCACAGAGAAGAGAAGTTTCCACTGGTAAACTTACCATACGTAAAAGGCCTTAGTGAACGGCTAGGCAACGTCCTCCGCTGACGAGGTTTCAAACCGATTTTTCGAAGCAGTCACAGGATCCACGAAATAATCGGTTCCACCAAGGATGTAGTCAACAATCTTATCTTAACACTGCAGGTGTTTACGAACTACGGTATGAGTGCGGAGCTGCCTACATAGGAGAAACAGGGAGACCTGTCAGCTTACGAGTAGCAGAAAACGAACGCTATGCACGACTACAACAACATAATAAATCGGCCATAGCGGAACACCACCATGACTGTGGAAAACCTATCAGGCTCCAGGAAGTCTCTAGTACTGGCGAAATAATCGTGGATGCAAGAACGCAAAATACGGGAAGCGATCGAAATTATTAAGCAGCCTGACAACAGACTGGTTACAAACTCCCGGCGTCCTGGCTGCCGGCCATCCCAGTCTAACGGGCCGCGAGCCGCAAGCGGTCGCAGGGCAGAAACTACACGGGACACGGACGTATGTGCACAAACAGGTAAAGAGCAACTGTCAGTCCACTTCCGCGCACACCAGGAGGAAAACTTGCCGACCAGAAGCCTAACGCTGATGGGCGGACAGCTACCAATCGTTGACGACATGGACATCCACGAATAGCCTCTTTCTTTCCATCTTCCCTTACGTCATAACTAGCTGATGAGGTGCAACTGAAGGGTGAATTCTGCTTAGACATGGTCCACAATTAGCGACTCCCTAAAACCACTGAAACCTCTGAAGATCTCTATTTCGCCACTAAAGATGAAATAAATGCCATGCTGCCGCTGAGACTACTCTGTTATTGAGGCAGACGTGGCTTCGCTACTTCCGTACAACATATATCAGGAAACACACACTTCGTAGCTGCTTCACTACCTTACAGTACTGGATAAAAGGCACGTATTATTAGAAGATATCTTTAATATCGTGAATATCTAATACACAACGATGTGACAAATGTCATGGAATACCTCCTAATATCGACCACATTTCCCATTCATATCTTGAGTTCGCGATGCTACAACCATCAGTGGTCGCGCATATCGCTATCCAATGGCTTTTTTTTTTCACCCCGGTGTTCTTAGAGTTCGCTTGTTGAAAAAGCTTCCTTTATTTAACTTCTTCAAACGTATTCCTTGCTTCCGTGACCTACACTCGATAATTACACTACTGGCCATTAAAATTGCTACACCAAGACGAAATGCAGATGATAAACGGGTATTCATTGGACAAATATATTATACTAGAACTGGCATATGATTACATTTTCACGCAATTTGGGTGCATAGATCCTGAGAAAACAGTACCCAGAACAACCACCTCTGTCCGTAATAACGGCCTTGATACGCCTGGGCATTGAGACATAGCTTGGATGGCGTCCACAGGTACAGTTGCCCATGCAGCTTCTACACGATACCGCAGTGCATCAAGAGTAGTGACTGGCGTATTGTGACGAGCCAGTTGCTCGGCCACCATTGACCAGACGTTTTCAGTTGGTGAGAGATCTGGAGAATGTGCTGGCCAGGGCAGCAGTCGAACATTTTCTGTATCCAGAATGGCCCGAACAGGACCTGCAACATGCGGTTGTGCATTATCCTGCTGAAATGTAGGGTTTCGCAGGTATCGAATGAAGGGTAGAGCCACGGGTTGTAACACATCTGAAATGTAACGTCCACTGTTCAAAGTGCCGCCAATGCGAACAAGAGGTGACAGAGACTTGTAACCAATGGCACCCCATACCACCACCCCGGGTGATACGCCAGTATGGCGATGACGAATACACGCTTCCAATGTGCATTCACCACGATGTAGCCAAACGCGGATGCGAGCATCATGATGCTGTAAACAGAAGCTGGATTCATCCGAAAAAATGTCGTTTTGCCATTCGTACACACGTGTCCGTCGTTGAGTACACCATCGCAGACGCTCCCCTTCTGTGATGCAGCGTCAAGGGTAATCGCATCCATGGTCTCCGAGCTGATAGTCCATGCTGCTGCAAACGTCTTCGAAATGTTCGTGTAGATGGTTGTTGTCTTGCAAATGTCCCTATCTGTTGACTCAGGGATCGAGACAAGGCTGCACGATCCGTTACAGCCATGCGGATAAGATGCCTGTCATCTCGACTGCTAGTGATACGAGGCCGCAGGGATCCAGCACGGCGTTCCCTATTACCCGCCTGAAGCCACCGATTCCATATTCTGCTAACAGTCATTGGATCTCGACCAACGCGAGCAGTGATGTCGCGATACGATAAACCGCAATCGCGATAGGCTCCAATCCGACCTTTATCAAAGTCGGAAACGTGATGGTACGCATTTCTCCTCCGTACACGAGGCATCACAATAACGTTTCACCAGGCAACGCCGGTCAACTGCTGTTTGTGTATGAGAAATCGGTTGGAAATATTCCTCATGTCAGCACGTTGTAGGTGTCGCCACCGGCGTCAACCTTGTGTGATTGCTCTGAAAAGCTAATCATTTGCATATCACAGCATCTACTTCCTGTAGGTTAAGTTTCGCGTCTGTAGCACGTCATCTTCGTGGTGTAGCAATTTTAATGGCCAGTAGTGTATTTCCATTCTTCTACTGCACTTGAAACGGATATTTTTATTAACACGCAATTATGTCCTGTAATTCGACATCATTGCCTGATTAACTTCTAGTTTTTTGTTTCGCATATAGAATATGTTTCATAATTATTTATCTGTTCCTGTTCTACACTAGTAATTTTTTATAAATGCGTTTTTAAGTAAAATTATTATCAGTTAGAAACTTGACTAATGTAAGTCATTTTTGTAAGTTATTTTTCACTTGCTACGCCTAGGTAGGTTCAAATGTAACGTTCGTTTCACGTCAGACAGGAATACGATGACATATAATAACTGGTAGTATTCAACTGTACTATGTAATACCACGCACGACTCAACAACGCTTTCGAGAGACAATGCTCTTGTCGCCACGTCATCGGACTTAGCTCATGAAGTTCAAATTCTAAAAAAATCTACCAACACGTTTGCTGCTTTCACACAGTGGAATAGAATTCAGGACACTGGAGGCTGGAGAGGAAGTTGAAATGGAAGTACGCTGGTGTTCGCGGTTTTATGTAAGTCGGTAAAGAAGGAAAATAGGCAGAGTAGTAATCTGAGCTGAGACTGGTAAAAAAGGAACATAGCGGTGGTGTGCAAAGTGAAGTCGGATTTTTAGAGATACTGTTGCGTGTTTTAAATTGACATAGTGTCATGGCGTTATCGCCGTGCCTATGTTACCATATGATTAAATTTACCAATAAAGTTATCCACTGTACTGGCTGTGTGGTTGAATGGTTGAATGAGCGTATGTTGTACAAAGCGTAAACGCTGAAAGGTGAAGGCAGTGCAACAACAGAGAGTTGATTATATTATCCATGCTGGAATTCGTCATCATTCTATGTGTAGAAGTAGTAACAGAATTCCCTTGAAGCATGAGAATCAATTTCTGAAGAATGAGCTTATTTGAATACAACAGTGTAATAAAGAGAAAGTAGTAGTGGTTATAGCGAAAACCAAAGATTTAGAAGTCATTGGACAGAGCTTTAATTTTCTACGTTTACACCGTTCCCATGTATTCCGTTCTACTGGCATCTGTCCTATTTCTTATCTTTGTTCAATTCATTACATTAACATTTAAAGGGTATGGATGAGACTGATCGGCCTTCCGTAACGGCAGCGGTTCTAGGCGCTACAGTCTGGAACCGCGCGACCGCTACGATCGCAGGTTCGAATCCTGTCTTGGGCATGGATGTGTGTGATGTCCTTAGATTAGTTGCGTTTAAGTAGTTCTAAGTTCTAGGGGACTGATGACCTCAGAAATTAAGTCCCATAGTGCTCAGAGCCATTTGAACCATTTTTTTGAGACTGATCATGGTACGTGTCTTCAAATGAACCGCATGCTAGTAGCAGTTAGCTCCATACGTACAATTAGGAAGCACCTATTACTATAAAAATTATTTTGTCTTATTGTATTTATGTTCTTGTATTTAAATTTAAGAAATCATGTAACCTACAGTAGCTCAAAATAAGCCCTTGTATGTCAGCAATTTTTTCCGCCGTCTCCTCACACATCTGAGAAACAGCGGTAAATGTAGATAGTACATCTTAGCCATCTAGGTAAGACGCTAACAAGAAATCAAAAATAAATATCGTAAAGATTTCTTACTATTTTCGTCTTCACCACACAACGCCAACCACAAGCGATGTTTTCGTGGGCGGCAAATTGCATTCTGCTGCAGTGACAGCCCAGAAAGGCTTAATTGTCTGTTAATGTTGGCAGTGGTATCTGTTTTCCTCGGCACTTGTCCGTCTTTTCAAATGTCTCATTTTTATTGCTTGTATGGCATATTAATTAAACCACGTTGGCAACAACCTCCGCCGATATTTTGTTTCCATAATGGTGATAGCTATCCGACCTATTTAGCTTCGACTTTTACACAATTCATTCCATTTTGTTGTATTATTGCTATCGTTATTTGTAATTATTATCACTCTCGCTAACCCTATAATATTCAGTTATCTTTATCATTATTGTTCTCAATGGATTTTAGTTTTCTGTCGGTGATTTGCCACGTCAATTTAATCTCAATTTTCTTCAGTTTGAGGAGGACAGTTTTGAGAATGTACGTTCTGAACACAGTATTGCACTGTAGTGAATCACCGAGGGCGCAAATACCGGAAAAGTAGGGAAAGGAAACGTTTCAAATGCTGTATTGCAGAAGGACGTTGAAAGTTATGAGCAATGATAAGATACAGAAAGAGAAGATTCTCCGAAGTACTGGTAGAGTAAGGAACATTTGGAAACACTGACAAGAAGAAGAGACACAATGATAAAATTTGTATTAAGACAATAGGGAATACCTTTTACAGTAGTAGAAGCTGTAGAGGACAAAAACTTTAGGAGAAGAGAGAGATTGGGATGCTCCCAACGAATAATTGAGGATGTAGGATGCTAGTGCTACCCTGATATTAAGAAATTTTCTCAAGTCAGAAATTCATTTAGGGGATCATTTATAAGCAGTTAGTAAACTGATTACTCAAAATAAAGTGTTCTTGTATGTACACTTAGACATCTGCATTCACAAAAAAATTTCAATAGTGCTGCTTACCTCCGGTCTTATTCATTGTTTTTTGTGCACGAAAGACAATATGTATATGACTATTTATTTCATGATAAAAAATTTCAATAATCATTCACTTGCGTTACAAACTGCTAACATAATTTTTATTTAGTGTACCATTCAGAAAGGCCCAGTGTGTAGCGACTTTCATGTACGAGAAAGCCGGAATAGGAAATACGTCCTTGTTTCGACTATTCAGCAGAACAACATTTACCTATAGCTTTATGCCGCCTTCGGAAGTATTTACTGGATCGTGTTTAAAGATCATTTTGCACATATCAAGACGGCGGTGATTACGTTAAGCGACACGCAACAGCTTTTTTAATGTACAGCTTTTCGCGTGTTGCTGTTTACATGCAGTGTTGCACAGAGTCTTCATGATAACACGCACGAAACATTTCCGCACAGTGAAAAATGCATTGACAGTCTTTATAAAATACAGGACATTACAGTAACCGTTGCGGATTTCAATTAAAACTTTATTATCGTCCTTGAAGAAAAACTTTGTTAGTCTTAACGTTTTGCCATTATCTGAGCAGTTGTTACGGGAATCGGTAATTGATTCTCACCGGGACTCTAAACATCTTCGCGACTTCAGTTAAACAGTCAGAAAAGGGAAAATTCATATCTGCAGTTTAGTGCAACAAACGCCTCATATCTTGAATTTCGTTGTCCATTGGCTTATTTGTGTTTATCCTACCGTTTAGAAATATATTACAACGTCAATAGTTTCACTCATATTTTTACATTCTTCAGTTGTTAGGTTAGTTTTATGACTCCTGAACCTCCTTCCGTTGCATATAATGACTTCATGTTTTAATGGCTGCTACAGCTTCCTACAATAATATTTTCTTCACAGAAGACAAAGAATAATGAAATACACATTCTCTTCCTTTCCTGATCACGTGGTACGCTACATATTGCGTCTTTATAGTCCGGTATGCAATGCAGATTCTTCCACAAAACACGCCAGTTCCTCTTTAAATTTATGTCATAAAGTTCTTTCATGTCCTATGAGGTGAAATATCTTACAATTTCATGCCCCATTTTTTCCGTTATGTAGCACCTCCTGTCAGCTTATTCATCTCCATACTCTTCCGCTTTAGTTGAAAATTTATCTTGGTAGGATACTTCGGTTGTATAGCATTCA
The DNA here is from genome assembly GCF_021461385.2 of Schistocerca piceifrons. Taxonomy (NCBI): domain Eukaryota; kingdom Metazoa; phylum Arthropoda; class Insecta; order Orthoptera; family Acrididae; genus Schistocerca; species Schistocerca piceifrons. The sequence continues at coordinate 108,890,524 of NC_060138.1, read as the reverse complement.
GAACGTCAATTACTGACTTTGAGGTATCGCTGTCGGTATCCAGCGGCTTGCAAAATATTTTCCGGTGATGGAATTACGGGGTTCACTGGCCTGCTAAGCTCAACTGCGCAGCTGCTTGCGTAACGAAGCCGTCGTACTGGGACGTATTTCAGAGACGTGGCACCAGCTTTAACTGTTACCCAAAGGAATGAGTTCCGAGAGAGTTTCTACGGGCATTATTTGCGTTTGAAACTTTCTTGAAAGACGCCAGCCGACCGCACTGCAGGAGCTTCGCAAATTAGTTAGACACGAAAGTGTATATCGCACAAAACTTTCTTGGATGTGCACGATATTTTTAATTTTTAGTTCCGTGTACCACAGAATTTTAAATATAACGTTCTCACAAATTCTGTCTTCTTTCTATTGCGCAAATAAATGCAGCAGTTACGTAATGTCGGTGAGCATTTCAATAAATGTCCATTAAGCCAGCGTCTTTACTTCTTATGTATGTAAGCCCGTAGACTATATATTTATATTGTTGAGTGAGGTAACAGTGTCAAAATGAATATCGCGATAAATCATTTTTCACTGTTCAATGAACTTTTTTCATAGGTTTCCTATGGTTGTAAGGCCAATATTTAAACGCGGAACATCATTCCTAATATGTACAGTAGGATACATTTCTCACAAAGAGGACCCAAAGAAAAAACAAAATTTATTATTTCCATTGGCCCACTTACATAGGGAACTAAATGCTAGAAATGAATCAGAGCTATGATACCAGAGAATGCAAAAGCTTCTTGTTGTATAAAGGCCTAGCACCTGCTTTGCAGTCAACCAGCAACACAGAGGGATTATGCGGGCATGAATCTTACAGGGGCGGGTTATGCGGACATGGACCTGACAGGGGCGGGGCACTATCCTGGCGCCCAGGCAGTATTTAGGTAGGTGCCCGGGCAAAACTTTAGAATTTCGCTCCGAGTGATTTACCTGGGCCATGTGCTGATTGCGAAAGCATTCCGAAAGTCAGGATGTCACTCTCGAGGCGTCGCTACGACAACACCGCCATCATGTGGACCTTCGTCTCTAGGAGCTACCAGCTACAGACCCACACCTTTCGTAGCCCCTGCGCATCTGATACTATGGCCAGCAATTGTACTTTCTGATATTTCTCTTTGTTTTCTTCGACAATTCGCAGGACTTTAAACTTTTGTGCATCGTTTTAAGTTTTTGCTAGTCCTCTCGGAACTTTCAGTTTTTCTTACAAACTTTGATTGTGGCACGTTTAGTGTATAAACACAGGATTTTGGAGCTTTCAGTTTAATGTGACATTTTCAAGCGTTCAGAATTAAGACTAATCTCTCAGTGTTTTAGAAGTGACGTATTTTCAAATAGTGTGCTCCAAATTAACTCTCATTGCAGAAGACCATTTATGCATTTTAGAATAAACTTCAAATGCATTGTATGTCTGGGTATATTTCCTGCTGCACTTCTGCGGACATATCAGTTTGTGACCCAGTTAGACAGGGTTTTTGGCGTGTGTTCTTCCACTTTCAAGTACATTCGCTGTCATGTTGCTCCCAGTATGACAGAAATGGTGGATGACTCTGCCCAGGTGATGTTACTTCTCTATCAGAAGCACCAACGAACTCCTGACAGAGCGGTTAGCAGCCATCTCCACGTTGCCTCCAGAGCTCTGCAATCACCTCTCATGGGTTGACTCAGATGGTCAAGGCCATCTGGACCACACCCTCGACATTTCAGTGGTCCGACAAGAAGATCGAGCCATGGGCGAACTGCGTCACTTACGTGGAATAGCACTTGTGCACCTTTGGCATTACAGATGATACCCATCCTTATTGCGTTTTACAGTTTGTATGACTCTGGATTCTTGTGGTGTCCGGTTCTGATGTTGGGTGTTTCGGATTTTTCTAGTTCACCCATTTTTACTCTTTTATTCTTAAGTAACGTCTTGTTCTCTCTCTTTTTTTTTTTAGAAATTTTAGCTATATAGTTCCTTGTGACGTATTTAAAAAAACGTTTGGAGCCTCTCCCATTACCTTGTAACACAAAATTTTCATTATTACAGTTTACACCAGATGGTGGAACGTCAACTGCCCAAAAGCAGTCGTGAGTGCAATAAGAGATTGTAGATTCGACAACTATTTTGCAGTTTCTTCATTTTACAAATTGAGCTCTTAGCGATCACTATCGTACACAGTAGCCATCAGCAACGTGCTCATCCGGCTGCAGATAGACACAGGGTCCTCCACGACCATCATAGATCGCCGATCTTATTATCTCATGGCGCCCCCTCCCATTTAGCATTTGGACACTCTTCTACAAAGTTTCAGGAATGACAACACTAAAACCAACGCCCAATTTAGAGCCCATTTGATCGCCCTCACAACCAGGATTTTGTTCATTGATGTGACTGGAGTCATCAGTCTTGGGTTTGGATCTGTTCAACACTCTTTCCATAGAAATCTACGACTCCACCCTCACCACCAATCCCTGGGAGCCAAAATCTACCTAAATGAACTCATTCCCAAATTTAGCTCAGTGTTTGCGGAACCCTCCTTGGGGATCAATGATTTCGAGGCACATGTCGATCTACTGCCTTCAGCATCACCGGAGTTCTTCAAAATGGGAAAGTTTCCTATCGCACTCAGACACACACTTCAGCTGGAGATAATGCAGTTGTAGGATGTATTCTAAATCCAGTTCCCAACTGCCAATAGCCCGCTCTTATCATCATCGTAGAAAAGTCAAGTGGTGCACTGCGAAATGACGAAGATTTCAAGACAACATTATTACCCAACTTGTCAGAGACGCTTATCCTATTGCCAAGGCAGAGAACATAGTGAACCGCCTCATGAGCGGCAAAGTGTTATCCAAGATTGACCTCAATAATGTATATCTGGAGTCTCCACTGGGGAGGATTTCCAATGCTTCTTAGTGATCAGTATTCCTTTTGGACAGTTTCAGTATAGTAGAATTGCGTTCGGGATTGCCGGTACTCTGGTCATTTTGCAGTGCTGTCACACACACCTTACCTGCAGTGCACTAGGCACAGAAAACTATTTAGACGACATTATCGTCGCATGCAACGACACACGCGGCTTAATTAACACCCTGCACACTCGTTCATGGTCCTCCAACAGGGCAATCTCAAATGCAATGAAGACAATTGCTGCTTTTTATCAACAACGTTGAATACTTGGGTCACTTTTTAGCGTATCTGATACCCGCCTTACCCATACTATTGGAAGTGGTGCAAGAAATTCCGGCATCCGCCAGCACCAACCAGCTGAAATCAGTGTTGGAGCAGCTAAGTTATTGCCATAAATTTATTCCGCATGTGGCAGCCCTTACAGAACCATTACATCACGTCTTATGCAGAAGTGTTCTCTGTCAATGGGCCTTCTAGGACATGAATCAGGCTGTGCTCTACACCACGTGCCTCACGGTATGTCGCCACACATAACCCTCTAGTATGATAACAGAAAAAAAATAAGTTCAATATATTTCAATTTTTTTCCAATTTTAATCTGATAATTCTATATACATATTGTGTTTCATACTAGAATGTCGTATTCCCAGTTTGGCACAGCTTTGCCACAGGAAACACGAAAGCGGTCGAAGACGTCCGTCTTCTGGTCGGCTCCTAATCGTTGTCAGAAGGAGGCTAGTTTTTTACTATGCAAAGGTTTCTATTATTCGGATAAAGAACAACCCGGATTTCGTTACGTAATCAGTATGAATTTTATAATTGCCTAAGGGACCTTTAACAATGAACAATAAAAAAATTGCTTTTGCAAATGAAATCGTTAATAAATGGGGCAGCTATGAGTTGTGTAGAAGACAAGGAGCGGCCTTCTGTCTACGACCAGGATGCCGGAGTATTCTCTGATGTAGTAAAGACTGTTTGACATTTATAAAAATAATATAACATGGAGGTAAAAAAATAAAGGAAAAGAATTGAATAAGAAATCTGGTAAGCACTAAATATATTCAAATAATTCTCACAAGCAATTAGAGCTTCTTTATATACAGTATAACTTACATAAGTAATTTTCTAACTGTATGGTGCGATCAGATTTCAGCCTGTCCTGTATTACCTTCTTGGTTCACGTTCTTATCACAGATTACAGTCATTACTTTTCTGCTTCCTTTGAGACAATTCCTGCACAGTTCAACACCTTCATAACAATAACTTACAGATTTACAGTTTCGTACATAAATTACTTGAATTTTATTAATCAATAACTGTTGTCTGCACGCTGTCAAGACCGCTCACTTTTTTGGCTTAAAGACGACCTTCTTTACGCTTTCACATTACGAGCAGAAGTACGATATAATCTGAAGACCTACAGAAGTTTTTAATGTCATCTTTTATTTAGAGCGAAGCCGAACGTTCAGTTCAGCTTCTGTTAAATTGTTTTTTTGACTGCGCAATCGATGTATTAGCGTCCGCGCTAGATGCGCATCTTTACAGTTACCGGTACGCAAATTATATAAAACAAATATCGTTCAAAGACTAGGTCTCATCTCATAAGTTGATCATTTAACATACAGCTAGGTGACTGTCTTTCCAAGGATACTCACGTATTTCATACAACGAAAAGCACAATAATATTACAGCCCATAATTTTGGCTGTTGATGCAATGGGTTATGGGTTGGAGGCGGACCTTTTACATACAATTCATGGGATAGAACGACCGGTTTCGTTTGTTTTTGAGACTCTCTCCGCTGCACAGAATATCTACAGTCTGATAAAAAACCCTAGCAATCATATTTGATGTAAAGAAATTCATGACTACGAGGTGCGGCTAGAAAAAAACCGGACTGATGCTGGAAAAAAAATTTATTTACAATTATTTACAATTTCATGTTATCTCCTTCAATGTACTCTCCTCCTCGGTCTCTACACCGCTCCATACGAATTTTCCACTGTTCATAGCAATGCTGCAGATCATTTTAGGTAAGTCCATACATTACTTCCGTCGCTTTTTCTTTTACTGCTTCAACAGTCTCAAATCTAGTTCCTTTCAAAGCTGACTTGACTTTAGGGAAAAGAAAAAAGTCACAGGGGGCCAAATCAGGTGAGTAGGGTGGATGATCTAAGTTGGGAATGTTGTGTTTTGCCAAAAACGTCTTCACTGACAACGCACTGTGAGCTGGGGCGTTGTCTTGGTGAAGGATCCATGACTTTTTTCTCCACTCGCTCACGTAGGGTAGCCAGGACGCTAATGTAGTAATGCTGATTCACTGTTTGTCCCTCTGGTACCCAATCAATGTTCACAATCCCTTTGATGTCAAAAAAAAACAATCATCATTGCCTTGAATTTCGATTTTGACATTCGTGTTTTTTTTTGTCGTGGAGAACCAGGAGTTTTCCAATGCATCGATTTTGTAAGAAGGTGGGATCACTTTCAATGTTTTCCAGGATGTCAGAACAAATCATTCTTCGGCGTTCCTTCTGTTCAATTGTGAGACACTTTGGAACCATTTTTGAACACACTTTGTTCATGTTGAAACTTTCATGAAGAATCTGCCTAACACTTTCCTTTTCAACTCCTGTTAACTCAGACACTGCTCTGATTGTTAAACGGCGATCTTGTCGAACAAGTTTACCGATTTTTTCAATGTTTGCATCAGTATTTGCTGACAATGGTCTGCCAGTGCGAGTGTCATCACTGGTGTCTTCGCGGCCATCTTTAAATCGTTTAAACCACTCAAACACTTGTGTTCGCGATAAACAATCATCGCCGTACACTTGTTGTAACATTACAAACGTTTCACTTGCAGATTTTCCTAGTTTGAAACAAAATTTGATGTTAACACGCTGTTCCTTCTGTACACTCAACATTTTCCGACGCACAGACAAAACGTCAACTACTTAAAACAGACGCCACGGGCAGACTGAGTGCAGGAGGCAGATGAAACTCGAGCAGTAGGCGGAGCGAGAGTCACGTGACAGGCCACGCGACTTTCAGCCTTATTGCATTCGTTTTATTGTTTCACCAGTACTAGTCCGGTTTTTTTCTAGCCACACCTCGTATTTCTACTGTCGCTATTTCACGCTGTTCACGGACCACAAGCTTTCACTCCGTCATTCATAAGCTGTTGCAAAGATTCTGACCAAAACGGCACGCCTCCTCCAGCGGTTGATTTCGTTTCCCTTTTTTCAAGTTGTAATTATAACATTCAAGGCGCAAAGGAAATAATGACATTAGCTACTACTACGCATTGATTTATATCACTGGGGCAAGTTGAAAATTTACATCGTACCGGGATTCGATTCGTGGTTTCCTGCTTAACTGGATGATGCGCTGACCACTATGCTCTCCAGACTCAGTGGTCGTCGTAGCCACATAGACTACCCCACCACGCCTCCTGTCATACCCGAATTCTCAACTTATACCACACGCTAGTGACGTAGTGCCCCACTCATTAGCCTCATTACTCGCAACATGTCACTGATTTTCATAAGCGTTCGAACATGGTGTGCATCTACACTGAAAGGTCCACTGCCCGTCACCCATGCAGTTACGTATGTGGTTTCTGTTCTTTCGGCCAATGATAACTTCAGTACAGATACACAAGAGGCTCGAACTCTTAATGGAATTGCAGGAGTAATGAGGCTAATGAGCAGGGCACTACTCCAGTAATGTGTGGTGTAAGTCGAAAATTTCGGTCTGACGGGGTGTGTTAGGTTAGTCCGTTCGGCTGCGTTGACCACTGTGTCCAGATATCGTAGTTATCAGTGCATCTTCCTAGATATCAGGAGACCTGATTCGAACCACTATCTTGCACACTTTTTCAACTTGCCTCATTGATTTAAATCAATGCCCACTTTCAGCTACTGTCTTTAATTCCTTTCTGTCTTGACTCATAGTGGCTACAGGATCAAATTGGTGCCTTTTCGACACGTCCGAAAGAACAGATACCACACACATAACATTCAGCGACTTGACATGCCGAAGCAGACCTTCTCTCGTATCTGCCAGGACCCGGGATTCCAAATTCTGCTTTCACCTGGAAGTCGCCGTCGAGATAGTCGTGGCCAGTTTTCCACTGGACACCAAGTTCGTCGCATACCGCACAGCTGATTACTCAGTGCTCTGCAAGGTACTCTGCCTGGCTCAACCCAGTTGGCCGCCAGACTACAGGTAGCTGCGACAACCGCAGGTCCGGGACTACAGATGTTGCTGGAATGAGCTCTGGACCCACAACGATGTGCTCCTGCTCCTCCGTCTAGGTAGTAATCTGAGGCCTTTTATCAGAACGTCTCGCTCGTCTCTACAGCACGTCGGGTACTGGGGCTTTGTGCTCACCAAGCGCCTGGCAAACCATCACATGTCTACTGGCAGGGCATGGAAGCGTCGATTACCCGCAGAAATGTGTTCGTCGCCAGAGTGGCTATGTTGAGAAATAAATATGTAGACATGAAGAATAAAAGTGGAGAATGTTATTAATAAACTACTACCCATTAAAATTGCTACACCAAGAAGATTGTTGGGACTTGGCAAGACAGCCAACCCACTAGGAGATAACCGAAAGCCACGCGTTTAAGCTCACGCAGGCTGGCGTGAGGTCTGGAACAGGTAAATTAATTATACTATCAAGAAAAGTACGTAGCTTCTTTAATCCATAATTGGTAAACATCGGTCTGACGGTACATGCATCACAAGATTAATAGCAAATGATAAAGGCGCCTTGCTAGGTCGTAGCAAATGACGTAGCTGAAGGCTATGCTAACTATCGTCTCGCCAAATGAGAGCGTAATTTGTCAGTGAACCATCGCTAGCAAAGTCGGCTGTACAACTGGGGCGAATGCCAGTAAGTCTCTCTAGACCTGCCGTGTGGCGGCGCTTGGTCTGCAATCACTGACAGTGGCGACACGCAGGTCCGACGTATGCTAACGGACCCCGGCCGATTTAAAGGCTACCACCTAGCAAGTGTGGTGTCTGGCGGTGACACCACACAAATGATAAACGGGTATTCATTGGACAAATATATTATACTAGAACTGACATGTGATTACATTTTCACGCAATTTGGGTGCATAGATCCTCAGAAATCAGTACCCAGAACAACCACCTCTGTCCGTAATAACGGCCTTGATACGCCTGGGCATTGAGACATAGCTTGGCTGGCGTCCACAGGTACAGTTGCCCATGCAGCTTCAACACGATACCGCAGTGCATCAAGAGTAGTACCTGACGTATTGTGACGAGCCAGTTGCTGGGCCACCATTGACCAGCCGTTTTCAGTTGGTGAGAGATCTGGAGAATGTGCTGGCCAGGGCAGCAGTCGAACATTTTCTGTATCCAGAAAGGCCCGCACAGGACCTGCAACATGCGGTCGTGTCCCGCGCCCGAGTTCCTGGGTTCGATTCCCGGCGGGGTCAAGGATTTTCTCTGCCTCGTGATGACTGGGTGTTCTGTGATGTACTTAGGTTAGTTAGGTTTAAGTAGTTCTAAGTTCTAGGGGACTGATTACCACAGATGTTAAGTCCCATAGTGCTCAGAGCCATTTGAACAATGCGGTCGTGCATTATCCTGCTGAAATGTAGGGTTTCGCAGGGATCGAATGAACGGTAGAGCCACGGGTCGTAACACATCTGAAATGTAACGTCTACTTTTCAAAGTGCCGTCAATGCGAACAAGAGGTGACCGAGACGTGTAACCAATGGGACCCCATACCATCACGCCGGGTGATACGCCATAATGGCCATGAATACACGCTTCCAGTGTGCGTTCACCACGATGCCGCCAAACACGGATGCGACTATCATGATGCTGTAAACAGAACCTGGATTCATCCGAAAAAATGACGTTTTGCCATTCGTGCACCCAGGCTCGTCGTTGAGTACACCATCGCAGGCGCTCCTGTCTGTGATGCAGCGTGAACGGTAATCGAAGCCATGGTCACCGTGCTGATAATCCATGCTGCTGCAAACGTCGTCGAACTGTTCGTGCAGATGATGAATGTCTGGCAAACGTCCCCATCTGTTGACTCAGGGATCGAGACGTGGTTGCACGATCCGTGACAGCCATGCTGATAAGATGCCTGTCATCTCGACTGCTAGTGATACGAGGCCGTTGAGGTCCACCACGGCGTTCCGTATTACCCTGTACACACCGATTCCATATTCTGGTAGCAGTCATGGATCTCGACCAACGCGAGCAGCAATGTCACGATACGATAAACCGCAATCGCGATAGGCTACAATCCGACCTTTATCAAAGTCGGAAACGTGATAGTACGCATTTCTCCTCCTTACACGAGGAATCACAACAACGTTTCACCAGGCCACGGCGGTCAACTGCTGTTTGTGTATGAGAAATCGGTTGGAAACTTTCCTCATGTCAGCAAGTTGTAGATGTCACCACCGGCGCCAACCTAGTGAGTGCTCTTAAAAATTAATCATTTGCATATCACAGCTTCTTCTTCCTGTCGGTTAAATTTCGCGTCTGTAGCACGTCATCTTCGTGGTGTAGCAATTTTAATGGCCAGTAGTGTATTTGATTTATTTAAAAAGCTTTAAGAGCTTTCTCACAATAAATTCTAGGCCATTATTTATCAGCACGCATATGTATGATCACTAGAACCAACTCTTTTTGACGGGGAAGTGGAACTGAACGTCAGCATTCTAGGCCATTAAACACTACCTATAGAATAATTGGTAATCACTGCTTATTGAATAGTAGTTTGTGTCTGAATTGCCCTGAAAAGATCTACTCGCAAAAGTGTTTGTTACGTATGTACTTTTTGCCGTATAACATAGCCTATATAAAATATTTCAGTAGTAGTTCAGTGTTGCGTCTGGGGCTCCGATTATAGTTTCCATAATTTTCAGTGAGGCTTCAGTGAAGTAGAATTTAGATGTCACAAATACGTCCAACTGGATTTGGATTTTGTAAATTATTTTTTCCGCTACACCATCACCATTACGTTTACAGGTCACAAGTTTCAGAAAGTCTCAACATTCATATTCGAAATAAAATGTAAAAATTAAAATGTTCATACAGTTTGAGCTGTGACCTCTAAAATACATTTAGCATTGTAAAATAGTGAGATAATAAACTGTGATACCCATCTGCTGCATAGGCAGACGTGTCGACTCTGATTTAAAAGGTTTCATAACTGATTGCAGATTATGAAGCCAAAAACAGTGTGTAATGCTGCATATGGCGCGATCAGAGTGTAGAGGCTAGCCAGGCTTGGAGAGAAAATGCAGTTGGGTGAAGTGCATGCTATTATTGTTAGTAGCTTTATGGAAGGGCAGTCACTGGAAGATTTCTGTGAACGTTCGGTAATAAATATACGTATTTAAGAAATTCGTTTACTTTGGCTATGTAATACTGAGAAACACTGCTCAGTATATTAATGCCATCGGCATTTGCTCAACGTATGAGTGATGGCTTGCTCTTACTGGCGAGCACAGAGTTAAGAGATAAGTGTCCGGTGATACCTTCCATGTCATCAAGGCTTGAATAGGCTTTTAAAACATTATTCACAATTATTAAGACAGTGATAAAGAAAAACATTGGCCTGTGGAGGAAGTAATTTCTGTATTGGTTAATTGAAATAGTTTTGGTGCACTATGCGTTGTGATACAACACCTTATAAATACGCTGTTGCATATTGTCTGAATTATAGTTTAGCCTGACGCTCAATGTGAACCACTTTTTCCAAATAGATACAAGTAGGAGTTCGTGTGACCTTTGTGAAGTGACATTTTACAGTGCGGTTAAGACGCTACATAATGAACGGTATCGCTCGCATTACAAGCAATTCAAGCCCCACCTCCCCTCACCCAAAATATGTGCTGCAGACAAGCTGATGTGTAGCGTATTCGACGTCTAGGTTAAGCTGAAAAGTGATAATATGGTTGTGAGTTGGCGGAGAAAATGAAGGTGAGTGCCAAATGAAGATTGTGGTAACTGACAGGTTTGTAGCGAAGCCTACATTCGCGCCATAATAAAAGGAACTTTTTCACCTATAACGCACTTTTCATCGTAAAAAACTGAAACTGCAAGGTAAAATCACAAACGTATGTTAGACAATAGATAAAACTCCGAGTGTTTTAATACATATTGTGGGCATAAATCGTAAATAAACTACGAGGAAAGTAAGGGGTGTCCACTAAATAACTTTTATCGGCGAATGTTAACAAATGTGTGAATGATTATTGTAACTACCGATTACTGTAACTAACGTTGCCAATTGTTTCAGTAAAGGATAGGTGCTAGTCGACTATTCCTGGTATGATCATTTATTTTGTTGATGCACATTGAACTACATATTCAAAAATGGCTCTGAGCACTATGGGACTCAACTGCTGAGGTCATTAGTCCCTTAGAACTTAGAACTAGTTAAACCTAACTAACCTAAGGACATCACAAACATCCATGCCCGAGGCAGGATTCGAACCTGCGACCGTAGAGGTCTTGCGGTTCCAGACTGCAGCGCCTTTAACCGCACGGCCACTTCGGCCGGCGAACTACATATTCCAAAGCACGTACAGGTTTCCAGGTTAATGCCCGAGTCTAGAGTGCTCGACAGCTACATGCTCTTCGACGAGGCATTTACAACAGGACCAAAACATGCTTGTCTTCTGTTGGTTTCATCTTCATTGGTTCAGGTGCAATAGACAGTAATGACAGCAATACGTGTATAAATCTGATGAGCATTGCCATTATAGTTGATACCTTTTTGACGCTGCTCATCCGTGGAAATGTGTACTTTCAAAGTCATGTGGATCAGTAGCTTTCCCTGTTATCAGCACAGTGAATCGTCAATTACTTCCGTCTGTCTTCCGAGGCTACTAAAATCACTTAACACCATGTTATTTGCCGTCCATTACGTACGCGTAAGAAATAACTCTGACAAACATCTAGTAAGACTTTGAGGAGGACAATTACACGGGTACATGTGAACTAAGCGAAATAAAAAAAATAAGGTGTTACTCCATGTCTCAGTACTTTTATCTTCTCGCATTCAGAGTGAAGCGTCGAAAATAACTGCTTCTTTGTTCACTAATTTGTTCTTGTTTTCTTTACTTAACTCTAATAAAGTAAATGGGAAGATTTGTTACACTGGTTTTACATCTCTGGACAAACCAAATCATTCAGCATGTATACAAAGAATAACCTCGTGGTTAGTTTGTTTAAAATAAAAGGCATTGCGATGGTCAGATTTTTCTTTGCAGCCTAACGTTGTGGAGCAATGGTGTTCAGTTCTCTCTAACAGCAAATTACTACTAGCTACTGGGGTTCTTTGGTAAAGGTTAACGAATTATTAGATAATTTATTACGAACACTTGGTATATAGAATATAAATGCAAAATAGATTAGAATCACGAGCAGCTGCTTCATAAGTGGAATATACGTTCAAACTAATTACACTACTGGCCATTAAAATTGCCACACCAAGAAGAAATTCAGATGGTAAAAGGGCATTCATTGGCCAAATATATTATACTAGAACCGACATGTGATTACATTTTCACGCGTGCATAGATCCTGAGAAATCAGTACCCAGAATAACCACCTCTGGCCGTAATAAAGGCCTTGACCCGCCTGGGAATTGAGTCAAACAGAGCTTGGACGGCGTGTACAGGTACAGTTGCCCATGCAGCTTCAACACGATACCACAGTTCATCAAGAGTAGTGACTGGCGCATTGTGACGAGCCAGTTGCTCGGCCATCATTGACCAGCCGTTTTCAGTTGGTGAGAGATCTGGAGAATGAGCTGGCCAGGGCAGCAGTTGAACATTTTCTGTATGCAGGACCTGCAACATGCGGTCGTGCATTATCCTGCTGAAATGTAAGGTTTCGCAGGGATCGAATGAAGGGTAGAGCCACGGGTCGTAGCACATCTGAAATGTAACGTCCACTGTTCAAAGTGCCGTCAATGAGAACAAGAGGTGACCGAGACCTGTAACCAATGGCACCCTATACCATCACGCCGGGTGATACGCCAGTATGGAGATGACGAATACTCGTGTCCAATGTGCGTTCACCACGATGTCGCCAAACACGAATGCGACCATCATGATGCTGTAAACAGAACCTGGATTCATCCGAAAAAATGACGTTTTTCCATTCGTGCACCCAGGCTCGTCGTTGAGTACACCATCGCAGGCGCTCCTGTCTGTGATGCAGCGTGAACGGTAATCGCAGCCATGGTCACCGTGCTGATAATCCATGCTGCTGCAAACGTCGTCGAACTGTTCGTGCAGATGATGGTTTCTTGCGAACGTCCCCATCTGTTGACTCAGGGATCGAGACGTGGTTGCACGATCTGTTACAGCGATGCGAATAAGATGCCTGTCATCTCGACTGCTAGTGATACGAGGTCGTTGGAATCCAGCACGGCGTTCCGTATTAACCTCCTGTACACACCGATTCCATATTCTGGTAACAGTCATGGAACTCGGCCAACGCGAGCAGCAATGTCACGATACGATAAACCGCAATCGCGAAAGGCTACAATCCGACCTTTATCAAAGAGTCGGAAACGTGATGGTACGCATTTCTCCTCCCTACACGAGGAATCACAACACCGTTTCACCAGGCCACGGCGGTCAACTGCTGTTTGTGTATGAGAAATCGGTTGGAAACTTTCCTCATGTCAGCAAGAGTTAGATATCACCACCGGCGCCAGCCTTGTGTGAATGCTCAGAAAAGCTAATCATTTGCATATCACAGCAACTTCTTCCTGTCGGTTAAATTTCGCGTCTGTAGCACGTCATCTTCGTGGTGTAGCAATTTTAATGGCCAGTAGTGTACATTTATTGGTCATAAATCAATTTTTAGACCATGACATCACCGCGGCTTTAAGCACTGGTCTGAGGTCAGAACGTGTACAGAAAATGAAGCTCTTTTGAATTCGGAAATCTGGACACCGTGGTCCATAATAACTTACGCTCTTATTGGAGGTTTTAAGCCCCTGTAATACTCCTATCTTCCAACCGAATGAGCCAGCCAGCTACTGTGAGAAAGTTTGTCGCATCTACAGAGATGAAATATGCAACACAGGCATAAAAATAAGGAATGAACTTTAAGTGTTACGATGCACAAAACAGTCATTCGATCACCAAGTCATACTCAATACGACAGGTAAGCAGCGTGACTGAGCTGATATCTAATAACATAATTCACCTGTCTGAAATAACGGGCGCAGTTTTCAGTTTTAAGCTCTTATAGCTTACAAGAAAACCTGGGGGTATTGGCAGACAGACTCCTAGACGGGTGTGCCTGAGGATTCTATTTCCGGATGACGGAAGGGAACTATAGTGTCGGTGAACGGAAGGCTCCTGAAAGCGGTAACACCTACTTGAGAATTTCCTTTCATGCAGAATGTAGCTGAGTATCGTATATTGTGCTCCAAGAATGAAGTGTTGTTCACTTTGAACATTAATAAAAAAAAGTGCAAAGTATTTTTTGCATTCTGCCGTGTTTATCTCTGCCGGCCGCGCGGGATTAGCCGAGCGGTCTCAGGCGTTGCAGTCATGGACTGTGCAGCTGGTCCCGGCGGATGTTCGAGTCCTCCCTCGGGCATGGGTGTGTGTGTTTGTCCTTAGGTTAATTTAGGTTAAGCAGTGTGTAAGTTTAGGGACTGATGACCTTAGCAGTTAGGTCCCACAAGATTTCGCACATATCTGAACATTTTTTATCTCTGCGGTTTCTACCCCATAATATTGTATTGATAATCAGCTGGGCCCTGATTATATGTATTTACATCCCACTAAGACGTAAGTTGCCGCCAGTACCGAGAAGTGCAAACATGCGTTTCACGAAACGTAAAACTGACGAATACACTGTCAACGTCTTGTTTTTGGAGCCGGCCAAATCATATAAATAAAGAACCACCGCATCACGATGAACTTATGCGAATTGGCCAAAAATTTATATTCATACCGGTATCGACACAAAACGCAAAATGTAAACTATGACGGCTTATGGATGGATGTGTAACGCAGCTGTACAATTTCACTGCAAACCTGGCAAAGATAGTAAACAGTGAACATTTCGATACCAGGCCATAAAGTCCGTGTACCGTGTACTCAGCTGGAGATAACTAAGCTTCGCAGATGAGCGATTGACCAATACACGTATATGTTAGCATTTGAGAGAGAACGCGTGGTTGGACTCAAAGAAACATGTTGGAGTAATCGACAAATCGCTAGATATTTGACTAGGAGCGATACTACTGTCCGACGGTGTTGGCGGGAATGGGTAAACCACGGTCGAACACAGCATTAAGAAGGAAGCCGTCGGCCTAGTGAGAGAACGTGAGCACTGAGCAATCGTCAGAGATGCACACAGCGCCCGGGATTCATTATTATCATTAATCCAACTTGCAACTACTGCTTCAGTGACCACAAGGACCATTATCAGGCGGTTCACAGAAAGGGGGCGAAGCTCACGGGGGCCTCTTGCGTCGACTACCATTGACCTCTGTACATCAATAAGCCCATTTGCAATCGTGTCAAGCACATTTGGCCTTCAACCTCATTGAGTGAAGTAGAATAGTCTTCAGTGATGAGTCCCTCTTGTAACTGATTCCCGATGACCACCGAAGATGTGTCTGGAGACGCCCCATACAGCAGTGAGAAGCAAATTGAGTGTCACCAGCCTTATGGCCCGGTACCAGGAGTGATGGTCTGGGGTGCCATTTATTTTCGTAACAGAACTCCCTTGGTTGTCATCCAAGGCAGCTTTACAGCACAGCCGTACGCCCCGTTTTGTTGCCCTTAATGACAAACCATCTTGGGCTTATATGTCAGCAAGATAATGCCCACCGCACACGGCGAGGGCTTACACTGCTCGTTTTCGTGCTTTCCAAGCCCTGTATTGGCCATCAAGGACACCGGATCTATCCCTAATTCAGGTGTTTGGAGCATTATGGGTAGGGCCATCCAACTAGCACCGGACGCTGTGGCCGTGCGGTTCTGGGCGTTTCAGTCCGGAACCGCGCGACTGCTACGTTCGGAAGTTCGAATCCTGCCTCGGGCATGGATGTGTGTGACGTCCTTAGGTTAGTTGGGTTCAAGTAGTTCTAAGTTCAGGGGACTGATGACCTCAGATGTTAGAGTTCCATAGTGCTCAGAGCCATTTGAACCATCCAATCACCGGGAATTTGAGCATCTGATGCACCAATTGGAAGGAGAGCGATAGTCCATCCTAATCTTAGAGGAAAGGAATGAGATGTATAAAATAGAAATTAAAAAAACATATCATTCTGATGCAGAAGAAAGCGGCACATGTCTTTATAACCAACAGTTGGCGTACTTCTTTATTTTTGTATTTTGGATTCTTTTCTCATTTTATGCATCTCTCATTCACAAGTCATGGGAGCTGTTGAAGAACGTTTCTGGCCATTTCCAGCAAGCTAGGGGGGGGGGGGGGGGGTGGACGTAAGGGAATATTTAGCATGGGTTGTTAAGCCCAGGTATTCTGCTGAAAGTTTGTAGAAGGCTGCCGATATCCTTTGTTCGATCCGGCAAGCTGGAACTTCTTTTAATTTGTTTATGAAATTACGGGACGACAAAGGGGAAAAAAATGGTCAGTGGAGTGTCAGTGGAAAAAAGCAATTTGTGACTGAGAAGTGAGTATGGGTTTGTCTTCTTATGACTATGACCTTTTACATCTTACATGACTAATTTGTCCTTGCAAAAATCATCAGTTTCATGGGCGTTCATGCTGTGCGATTCGTCATCTTAGAGATCGTAATATACAACAAAATTCTGGCATCTTATCAAAATGCGTGACTTCCGGAAGCTGAACCAGTGGGGGATGTGTAGAGTGAACAAAAATTGTCTAAAATTTTCTAAGGATTAGTTTTTTGGTGAGAGAAAATAACAGAAATCTCAACAGGTAGGCACTTGAAGAACGAATTCTACGTAATGTAGTTACAAAATTTAGGGAGTCATTTCTCAGTACAGAGTTAACCGTCCTATCCGACGGTGCTAGTAACGATAAAATTACGATATTGTGAACTCGCACAGAGGCACACAAATAATCATTTTCATCGCGCTTGATACATGAACGAATCGTGAAGAATTGTAATATCTCGAACAACAGACGAAATACTCGAACGAAATTATTAGAAGAAACAACACTCTTCAACGGCAAGAAAGCAGTCACTATAATATTTTTCTATTTTTTGAAATGAAGAGGTCACAAAGTAATAATTCTCCTTTATCGCAGGAAATTACTTTGGTCTTTTCCTCACCTTTTTCACTGATCACATTTCTTATGCTCTTTTTTAAAACAAAACTGTTCTGCAAGCGTTCTATTTCTGGGATGAAAGTGCGTAATTATATATGAATTTTTCACGAGAGATTCAGATCTAAAATCAGAATATCGCCATCTAGCATAGATTGCCTATAATTTGAAAGTTTATATAATAAGTAAGCCGTTATTTTCGGTAAACAGAGAAAAATTTTGTAACTTGTAGATTATCAACCACCATAAACACTGATTTCATCAACCTCACAGTCTCAGTGTGCCTCAAGTGGCCCTGCGTTTGAAGTGAATTATGTTAATATGTTTGGAATACAAGTAGCAACAAGTAAGTTACTAAATTAGCAACTAGGAAGGGAGTAAACACGAACCTCTCAGTACAGTTAAAGGTTTACTGAAATAATTTTGATTTTGCTACGCAATGCCTCATTACCGCCGCTACCGGTTCACTATTGGTATGAAAATTCAACTGTGAGAATGCATAGAGAAATCTAACTGTGGAAATTCTAAGAAAATCGTCCCTGTCTGAAACTTATTGTTATCACAAAATATGACTCTGTGAACTTTGATAAAACACTGGTTACTTTTAAACGAAAGTTGGTCCGCGCACAATTTAACCAAAGAAAGAATCTTTAAAATTTTCTCGGGCTTCCAGCCGCGTCAGGTGGTTAAAATCCCACGAGCTTTCGACCGAGCTGTCCTCAGTCACTGTCAAGTGGTAAAAATTCTTACCAATTGACAGTGACTGAGGAGAGCTCGGTGAGAAACTCGTCGGATTTTAACCATCTGACGCGGCTGAAAGCCCGAGAAAATCTTATTAACTCCTATCGCTGAAAAACCATGCATTCGTACATAAAGAAAGAACCTGTTTTCTACAGTATTTGACTTACCTGGGTTGCTGTGGATAACGCTGAGCAAACTGCTACTGTAACCACAGCGCATCTTTATAACTACTACGATACGCAAAGGTGCAAAGCATTTTCCAAAGACATTGCTATCATTCTTCTTTCATAATTTTTAATAATGATTTTAAATAAATTGAAAATTTATTGACCCTTGGGATGTGGACAAAGACTCTGGGTTAAATGAACTCAATAGCAATCCCAAGTCATTTCATTTAACAACATTTAATGAAACTTCAATAGTGGTTAAGCTCTTTCTGAAATTGCGTAACAGTAATCCAAGAATTAAAATAAATGAAACTTACATTTATAACCTTTCCTTAAACAAAATTCCAAAATCTAATTCATAAATACATTTCGCTCACAGTGATCGATAAATCTCAACAAAAAAAAAAAAAAAAAAAAAAAAAGCAAATAGGTTTCTGGTCTGAATGTCTGACGAAGCAAGAATACTGCATTATCAAACCGCTGCCACAAATTAACGAACTTAATCATTACCTGTAGTCTATAATTCACACAGAGTATAATAGTACCAATGTAAAAATCAATTTTTTCTCTCCAAAATGCATCTTCCATTTAATCCACGAAATAATTCTCAAAAATTTCCATTGTTTGTTGCTTATTGCTACTAAACCAAAACTCGACTATTCATATCCAACACCAAAACTCAACTCTCTGTCTCCTCTCCTCTTCTCACGACCAATAGATGAATATGGTGCGCATCTTCGGAGAGCAAAGATCACATCTAACTCACCTCTGTGCAGCGCAGCTTCTCTGCCGAGGCTGTGCGCGTATTTTAATTCTTACGAGTGTGATTGCAGATCAAAACAAGAAAAATTCCGACAATGATTTACACACCCACCTTTGGACATTTGCGGGAAAATTACATTTGCAAAAAATAGAAAGAGGATTGGGCTTTTGTAAAGAACGCTTGAAACCATTATTTTGGAATAGCTGTTAGCAATGAGCCTAATGGAGGGGCACCAATTATACGTTGCACAAATTGTAAATTAACTAAGTAAAGGGAAAGAAAACGCTGCGTTATTTGTTGTACCTACTGTGTGGAGAGAACCAAACGATTGTATCCCAGACTGTTATTTCTGTATGAAGAATATTCGGGGATTTACGAATAAGAAACCAACGGAACATTTAGTTTTGATCAGACCCACCTTCCGCACGAAGACCTGTGCCACAAGGAAGAATTGCACTTGCTTCAAGATATAACGGTGAAGAAATCAATAGTGGTAGACCGTTGGATGGCAACGAAGCAATGATAACATTTCTGAAAGACAGCATCCTATTCACCACGACACGTACAGTAGTTAAACTGTATACATACTTATTGAAACATCAGGTCTAAATGATTCAGTGCGTGTCATAGAACCAATTAAACAAAAGGCAGAACTGCGTGGTTCAAGGTTCCAGAAATACAATCTTCTCCACCACAGTACCAACATTAGCAAATTATTTTTTATTTCGTATTTCGCAAGTGAGGGGCTCTGACGTTTTACAACAGTACTGCAGGCATAATGAAAGCACTCAGCTTCAAATAAAGTCCACAGTAACAGAGGCACATTATAGATGCGTCAAAAGTAAGTTTCAAGGTCGTTTTGCTCCACAATGGAAACAAAATGCCTACCGCCTCTACTGCATCTAAGAATTTGGACAAAGGATGTTGCAAAAGTTTAGAAAATATCCTTAGATAAATTTTATATTATGCGCGTAAATGGAAGGTTTGTAGATTTCAAAGTAATGGTATTCGTATTTGGAATGCAACAAGGCACACAAAATGTGTTTGTTTCCTGTGCTAGTGGGACAGTCATAATAGAAAATCCGCTACAAAAAAGGAAATAGCCTGAAGGAAATTGGAAAGTGGGTAAAAAACGTTCAGCATCAAAGTCTGGTTACTTGTGAAGACACCCCTCTTCCAACTGTTCACATCATACTCAGTTTCATTAAAAAATTTGTAAAGGCGGTGGATCAAAATGGCATAGGGTTTGGATATTTTACTGAGAAGCTTTTTCATCTTTCAGCACCAAAAATAGATGAAGGTGTATTTGTGGGCCCTCATATCAAGGAACTTCAGCGTGCTTAAAATTTTGAAAAGTGCACGACAGACGCAGAAGCGCCAGAATCGCATTGCTTCCAGAAAGAATCAAAAGAATTCCTTGAAAGAATAGGAGCTGCAATTTTCAAAGAAGTAGTGAATCAAATGACAATCTCTTACCAATATCTTGGATGCCACATGGCTTTGAAACTAAATTTCTTGGGCTCTCACACTGACTTCTTATTAGATAGTTGCAGTAAAGTATCGGACCAACACGGAGAAATATTCCACTAGGCATACCTACCATGGAAAAACTGTACGTGGCGGAAATGAATGCCAACAATTCTGGCCGAATATTGTTGTCGAGGTAAGAAAGACAATTCACACACGATAAAAAATTAGACACGTAATATTTTGTTGGAACATTTGCATTATTTTCTTTTCTTTTGTATGCCTTATGTTAAAATACATGCTACAAAGTGAATGTTTTTGTGATTAAACCCTCAGACATCACCTTTCTATGCTTCCTTAAAATGGTACAGTTAGGTTACTTAGCTGAAATACTCGATATGATTTATGGAATTGCGAAAAGTAAGATCACATCTATACTGTGATACGTTAGATGAAAACGGCCATTCGCGATAAAGCATCCCTGACGGAAAAAACTGAAAAACAGATTTCGAGTGGCCTTTGAAACTACTATAAGATCACAAATTTTCTCTCCAGAAGTAGGAAAAATTTTTTTTTGCAGGACATTGTAAGCCCATTTGCTCTATCACCGTTGATAACTACAAGTAAGACATCGGTTCAGAATTCTTTATTTCATTCTACAGAGTTTCATTTTACTGAATATTTTTAAAAAATTTGGGTACTTCTCTTCGTTTGCACTGTCGTGTATCGGGAAAATTTGAATAAAACGAGATATCTGCTTACTTTCACCTCGCCAAGCTAGACCAGACTATCGAGTGAGCGGCAAATATGTCACATCAATGAGGCGGCAGGGTAATTCTACAAAGCGCATCGTAATCGAGGACTGTGCTAAGCATGAGTGGATCCAAGCGGATATATTAAATTTGTCCATTCGTCGCAAATAAATTAGCATTAACAGGAAATTAGTTTCCTGGAAAACGTCAGTTTCGCTTATTTAGCCGCTCAATTGTTTCTAAATCCGCGACACACTACCACACAGTTTAATAACGCATTAATTTCGCTGCGTCAGTATTCAAATTTTCAAATTTGTTATTCACCATGACGTAACTACCGATAAATTATGTGGGTTTGTAGATAGCACCGAATTGATGTATTTGGTTTTGCGTAATCAAAAGTCGTGCTAGCATTTGCAGTTTTCTTTTCAGTTGAAAAATTTCTCGTACACGGATTTTTAATTCTAATACTGACCGACACTTCGTTTATACTGCTTCAGAGCCCTTTCAGAACTAAAACAACTGCATTAGTTATTTGAACTGCCAAATACAGGGAATGGATATAACATATCCCAACGTCCAGTGCAAACCGCCCGTAACCAATAAATACGAGTACATACGCAATGATGCTCGATAAATAAGAAATCGTTTAATAACGCGAAAAGTGGTATATTAAATGACATCCATCAGAAGAAAACTATACAGCATTTCGTTGCTTATGGGTGCAGTGATATTAAGAGATTCCTGATATATTAAAAATAATTGGAACAATAATCTATGAATAATTTAAAAAGCAATGAAGTTTTTGAATACATACGTATGAGTCATGGTGCATAGACACAAATACATTGTTAACATTATGTTTGTACCAAACCCATCTAACGAGTGAGCTTGGTACTGGTAGTCCAGTGGACTGGATCTGACTAATGTTACGGGAACATCATGGCAGGTTACAGCTCTGTGTGGACTGGGACTCGAGACGTTCACATTCACTGGCAGTGAACTTTCTAATTGACCTTTTCGTGGGCCACTCCCTCCCCCTCACAGCCTTCCTTGCGTTGGCCGTTGTGCGCCTCCACCTTCTTAGACATGCGTTCAGATTTCTTGAATTTCATTGAAACTTCCTTGCTAGGCCTCTCTAAACTTCTTAGGAAACAAAATTTAATCATCTTGCAAAGCAACCTATATGCGCTGCGGATGTCGGTAAGGGCAAATGTCTCCGAAAAAAATAAAGTTTTCTGCTAATCACGCTAGCTACAAAGTCCTCAGTAACTGAACCATCCGGGAACATTATCCAGACATGCCTCACGGACCACCCTCACGCCTTTCCTTCCGCTGTTGTGTCTCCCAAAGCTTCATATTTTGGTAGTAAATCTGCACACTTTGTCGGACTAGTTTCTCCTGAAAGAATGTATTTCGCAGAAAGATTCATTATGATTGTCATTCGGGCCTACAGCCCATTTTTAAAACAATCATAGCATTTTAATACGGGTCACATGCGTTTGATGGTCACGTGCTCATTATTCAGTTACGTCCAGGTTCACTCCATCATCCAGTAACATCACAATTCGATAAGTTCATGTGATAACAATTATTATTCACATTAGCAAGAATTAAGCTTGAGGTTTCCTTGTGATTAAATCGGAACAATATCCCGATTAAGAAGATTTCATTGAATGGTAGAGCCGAAGTAATTAATTTTAAATAATGTACTTCTTTCGGCTGACCTGTTTTTTCCACGCAAAATAATAACTCGATAAATATTTTATCTTCATCTTCTTTTTATTTTTTTGCACCAAATAAATGCAGAACTTCGTACATTCTACATTTACTTTCAAAATCGTGACAGTGATTTTTATAACTTCACTGATGAGTACAAACATGACAAGAACTGGAGTAGCACTTGAAAGAACGCTAGAGGACAATTCTCTGAGACTAAATGCTCGAAACAACATTCAACGTAACGGACACTGCCACCCCATTGTAATGAAAGACGTGACAATACAATTTTATGTTCCTTACTGAAACTGTTACCTCACTACTTGTAGTTAGAAAGTTGAGAGATTGCAAATGTTTGAGTAAAGAATTACATTTTGGAAAGAGAAAGTGAATGACTAACATGAATTTAGTGTTTACAAAAGCTGGTTTTCTGTATAAAATATTTGTGATATAATCTGTAAACAGCTACTTTCATAGAATTTTTATTTACATTATAATTACTTAATTATTTTAATAAATAACACTTGTAGAAAATGATGTACAGAAGTTGTAAAGCTTATTCAGATGAATTTGCAGTGTGCTACTGAACGCAAAATAATTGCAAAAATTTATGAGAGTAATTTTTCTTGAGAAATATCTGTATTATAAAAGTGAAAACAATGTTGTTTTAGGTGATTATGTACCCATACAATATTAAATAATGAATCGACGAAATGTTAACAGTAATTACGCAACATTTAATTAGTCTCGAGCTTGGTATCGAGTACTACACTAACTGAATATATGGAGTGCTACACTAGTGTGTTACATTATAATTTTCTGAGTGACAATTCAGGAAGAATTCGTTTGAGGTCTTGATACTCCCACAGTTTATTGACGTAAACACAATCCCTGATATAGCTCCGTAATCGTTCGTCCACACAATGCCTTTCCTTGTTTAACTCTGTACTCGCGCATGAACTTCCAACAGAGTAACTATTCTTGCACATTTGGACACACATAATTGATTGAATATGGAAGCCGTGCGTAAAGCACATTGATTCCCATCTTCGGTGGGAATCTTTGGAGGTTTTTAGCAGACGACAGACAGTGGGAACCCATGCGTGTTCCACAACGTAATGTGTTGACGTTATGCTGTGATACGATAATGTGTGATGGCTCCAAAGGCAGCACGCTTCAATCTATAGACGACTACAAAGAAAGTCGTGAGAAACGTCGATATGCAGCAGGATTTTGGAACATATATTATGTTCGAACATTATGAATTACCTCGAAGGAAACGGTCTATTGACACACAGTCAACATGGCTTTAGAAAACATCGGTCCTGTGAAGCACTTTACTCACATGAAGTGTTGAGTGCTATTGATAAGGGATTTCAGATCGATTCCGTATTTCTGGATTTCCGGAAGGCTTTTGACACTGTACCGCACAAGCGGCTCGTGGTGAAATTGCGTGCTTATGGAATATAGTCTCAGTTATGAGACTGTATTTGTGATTTCCTGTCAGAGAGGTCACAGTTCGTAGTAATTGACGGAAAGTCATCGAGTAAAATAGAAGTGATTTCTGGCGTTCCCCAATGTAATGTTATAGGCTCTTTGCGGTTCCTTATCTAAATAAAGGATTTTGGAGACAATCTGAGCAGCCGTCTTCGGTTGTTTGCAGATGACGCTGTCGGTTATCGACTAAATAAGTCATCACAAGACAAAAACAAACTGCAAAACGATTTAGAAAAGATATCTTAATGGTGCGAAAGTGGTAGCTGGCCCTAAATAACGAAAAGTGTGAGGTCATTCACATGAGTGCTGAAAGGAACTATTTAAGCTTCGGTTACACGTAAATCAGTCTAATCTAAAAGCCATAAATTCAACTAAATACCTAGGTATTACAATTAAGAGCAACTTAAATTGGAAGGAACACACAGAAAATGCTGTGGGCAAGGCTAACCAAAGACTACGTTTCATTGGCAGGACACTTAGAAAATGTAACAGACCTACTGAGGAGACTGCCTACACTACTCTTGTCCGTCCTCTTTTAGAATACTGTAGCGCGGTGTGGAATCCTTACCAGATAGGACAGACGGAGTACATAAAAAAAGTTCAAAGAAGGTCAGCACGTTTTGTATCATCGCGAAATATGGGAGAGAGTGTCACAGAAATGATACAGGATTTGGGCTGGACATCACAAAAAGAAAGACGTTTTTCGTTGCGACGGAATCTTCTCACGAAATTCCAATCACCAACTTTTACCTCCGAATGCGAAAATATATATATTTTTTTTCACCGACCTACATAGGGAGGAATGAACACCACGATAAAATAAGGGAAATCGGAGCTCGTACGGAAAGATATACGTGTTCATTCTTTCCGCGCGCTATACGAGATTGGAATAATAAAGAATTGTGAAGGTTAGTTCGATGAACCCTCTGTCAGGCACTTAAGTGTGATTTGCAGAGTATCCATGTATACGTAGATCTAGATGATGAAATGCCGTTTGTAAAGATTATTTCAATAATAATTCGAGGTATCAATGCCTTTAGCGCCAGGTATTACATAAAAAGTCTGCAATCATATAACTGTAAAGAATAAGATACCGTAAGTTGCGAAGTAAGATAACAGGGAAGAATAAGCCGGAGATTTATGAAAAGTATATATGGAAACTGTGGACGAATATCAATGCTAAGGCGATGTAGTAGATCAGCAACTGAGGAACCTGGTTCAAAATAGTTCAAATGGCTCTAAGCACTATCGAACTGAACATCTGAGGTCATCAGTCCCCTAGAGTTAGAACTACTCGTACTTAAACTTTACTAACCTAAGGACATCACACACATCCATTCCCGAGTTAGGATTCGAGCCTGCGACCGTAGCAGCATCGCGGCTTCGGACTGAAGCGCCTAGAACCGCTCGGCCACAGCGGCCGGCGAAGAATCTGGCATCTGAACGAAAGAAACGATGGGTAAATGTAGGTACTCAACAAACTACTAGAAATTCGAATGAAGGACAATGACGATGCAAAATATACAAAATCTGAAAACACAGACTCGGTTCTAGCGGACTCATGTAAGACAATGCCAAACTTGTCGAGTTCGGGGATGTTAACATACATATAATCTTTCATGATTAAAGTTGCCTAAACAACTGCTTTTGTAAAATAAAATTGAAATGACGCGCTGAAAGTTGACTAAGAAGTTCCCGTGCGTATTTATCAGTTTCAGGAATTATCACTGAATTTCCTTCTTTCCAAATGTGAAATAAATAGTTAACACTGGTGCACAAGTCGTCGATTGCTAACTAACTCTTCGTATTTGCCAGCCTTATCGCTGCAGTTTCCCAAGTAGAAAATCTAAACCATCGCTGTGACCTAATTCTGAGATCTGGAAACAAAACGTTGTAACTTGGTATTATCATACTTCCGTTATTTAGATATTTATCTACACTCGTTTTTGCTTTTTCTTTTTCTGTTGCATTTTCATCACGGTTAACACAGCACAAGAGCTTCCAAGCACAGAAGCACAGAAGTGTGTCCACAGCAGACGCTTACGCATTGAGGCAACGTGTGGGCACGAGAACGCCCATGTAAATTTTGGTACACGCTCTTTTAGTCCAGTGCTTCTGCGACTGCGCCCGAGAAAGGAGTCATCGTTCGGACATAACTTAAGAAGGAATATTGGGTCGATATGTACGCGGAACGGCAGTAGAGACCCAGAAGACAGAGCGAAGTAGTATCAAGAGTCACCCCACATTCACACCAAATACGCCGCTGCGTGTGTTCAAGCTGTGGGACAGCACATTCTTCGATGATTTCCTGCACTGTCCAGCGTGCTGACTACTTGACTGGTCACACGATTTCCATCCCCTACGTTGCTCGACTCATTTCTCCTCTCTAATGGTCACATTGTAGATGGGACTTTAAAACAAAATCTCACGTCTCAGTGAAAACTTTGGACATTTATTATTCTCAGTACACCCACGAAAGTTCACGAGACGAAGAAGAATAAATAATTGGGCCGTGCGTGGCTCATGGTCCCGCCATCATGTATTTTACACCCTGTTTTTAACGTACTTCCACCCCACTACGTTAATTTAAATTACTGGTGGCACTAAGATGCTTCTTTTCCTGACCGTGAGCGGCCCTAACACCGTGTATCAATTTATCCCCTTGTAACGTCCCCACAGAAAATACCCTCTACCACGCACCAATTAATCATTGTCAATCAAACCATCCACATTCATTCACTTTGGAAAAGTATCTGATCTGATTTTCTCGTAACATATGCGGCGACAGCTAGACGACGCCAAAGTATTTTCTAGCGCGTTTATTCTTTGAAATAACAGAGATGCATATATGCATTCTCCATGGTTGTTAGAGTGGTAACTAGGACAGCTTCTGGAGTAGGGATTGAGGGATTAACGTATTTCTGAGAGATACGTATTCTGATTTTCTTCTCGCTAAATCGAGCGAATTAACTTTTGTGCCACTAGCGGTTTGTTTGAATAGAAAGAGAGTGTAAACGGAAAATAATTAAGACGTGGAATCACCGGAGATCTGGACATGTAATGTAGATGGATTTAATACACAATTTCCTTCATAAATAAGGATTGTGACTTTTTGTTCCGGAGTGAATGAACGAATGAGTTTTTTTCTGAACCATTTGATGATCACGTTGGCCCTGTAATTAGTGGGGAAGTTTAAGCTGTGTCGAAGAGAGCCTGCAATCACTGAGTCTGCGTTAAATCGTCCAAAAAGGCTTCGTACACATCTGGAATTCGCAATCTGTCGTAAAGGAACAAATTGTCCACATGATTGATTCACCCGACTGAATTCAGTGTTTAACAGTAATAATAAATGTAAAGATCTCTTACAGCAAGCCAGCCGCTGATTACCAAGACGAAGGACTCCACCAAAGATCCTATTTGGCTGATTTCACGTAATGAAATATTATAATAAAAACTGTACATAGATAAAGGAGAGAAAGAGAGAGAGCGAATGAAAATAGAGATAATACTAATAATCCTCCATTAGTCTAACTTTTCGCCTGTCTTATCACGGATCAGCCAAGACACGGGAGGCCCTTACATTACTGTATAGATTTATGTGTGAAGGTGAAAGGGTCTTAAAGGCAACAGATACACGTCTATACAGACAAGACTTTACACAGAGTTAGCGGCTAGCTGCATTCATCATCTATTCATAGAGGAAGAGACGACAATTTATTATCTTGTTAAACCCTCTCGTAGTATGTTTTCTCGACTGCTATTATTTCCCAGTCGTTGTCTGTCGTAAGCTAGTTCGGGTTGCGAGTTCAGGCTACCAGTCAGCTGGAACGCGTCTGGAGCGCAGTCCGCATCTGCCGGTTGGGGAATTACAATGCGGCACTAGTGCAGTCGGGTTGGAGCAGCAGTGAGGTCTGCGTCGGCATGGCTTGCCCGACCATTGCTGCCACGCATCACTGGAGCCAGGCCACGGCCTTGGAGGATTCTCGATCGGTAGTCCTACCGGACGACGCGTTTTGGCTCGCCGATCGGTCATGAGTCGGCTGTGTGTGTGTGTGTGTGTGTGTGTGTGTGTGTGTGTGTGTGTTTGTGTGTGTGTGCATCGACTCCTGATTTGTCTTCGTGCATATTTAGTTACTGTTGGGTATCTAAAAACGGTTCAAATGGCTCTGAGCACTATGCGACTTAACTTCTGAGGTCATCAGTCGCCTAGAACTTAGAACTAATTAAACCTAACTAACCTAAGGACATCACACACATCAATGCCCGAGGCAGGATTCGATCCTGCGACCGTACTGGTCGCTCGGTTCCAAACTGTAGCGCCCAGAACCGCACGGCCACTCCGGCCGGCACTGTTGGGTATCTTTCAGGTCTTCATGCAAGTGTTTGTCACGTCGTGTGTGTAGTTGGCGTTATTTCCACTGACGATTGTATTAGGTGTTGTCGGCATTCTGAGGAGAGTCGGTCGGTTGGTGCGGGACCAGGGAGGATATCTCCGTGCGGTGCAGTCGGCTGGGTCCACTGGCGGCCCTGCACAGTGTCGGAGCGTGTGTGGAGCTGTCCGATCACTACGAGCTTCGTGGCTCACCGACCCAGCATGACACAGTTGAGTGGTGCCGTAAGTACCCAAGCCACGTTCATTCATGTTGTGTCGTTCGTTTCGGTGGTTCGCTGTTGGGGAGGTTTTCCTGTGAGTAACACCGAGTGTTTGTAGTGGTGAAATCGAGCCACAGTGCGGTAGAATTAACTATATTTGTTCACTACAATTCAAGTGCACCGGTGGAATTTTCTGCCTTGTGGCCGTTAGTAATCTTGTTACCTGCCCTGGCCACTGACTTAAATTCAGGCAGTGCTCCTTTTGGGTGAGGTTAACTATATTACCTTATTTCAAATTTAAGTGTACCACCGGAATTTTCTGCCTTTTGTGCTCTGGCCACTGACGGAAATTCAGGCAGCGTCCTTTCCTCGCGCCGGCCGACGTGGCCGTGCGGTTAAAGGCGCTGCAGTCTGGAACCGCAAGACCGCTACGGTGGCAGGTTCGAATCCTGCCTCGGGCACGGCTGTTTGTGATGTCCTTAGGTTTAACTAGTTCTAAGTTCTAGGGGACTAATGACCTCAGCAGTTGAGTCCCATAGTGCTCAGAGCCATTTGAACCATTTTTTGAACCTTTCCTCGCCTGTTGTCGCTGTCCAACATGGTGTGTAGCTTTGACAGCTTAACACATATTTCATTATGGATAATCACGTCCGTAACAGTTTGATCTCAGAGTTTTAGGTACCGATTGGTAGGTAGTAAGTCGTTTGGTCAGTCGGTCCGCGACTGTCTCTTGCTTGGGTTACCTACGGATCAAGTGTAGTTGGGCCCACCACCTGTCTCACCTAAGTGAACGTTAATGTTTCGAGGGCAGCCCCCCCCCCCCCCGCCCACCCCCCTTCTCAGCAGGCATCTATGTTGTCCTTCTAATGGGTGTTTAATGGTCTGTTGGTAATCTGTTATAGTCAATGCAAAAAAATATTGTGTTTTATGTAAATCAATTTATGTAAATCACTTGTGGGCCTTCAGCCGCTTAAAACCTTATTCTTAAATTTAGTTATTGTCATTGCGTTACTTTTTCATTTAGTGTGCCTATGGCCACTGGAAACTTATAGGTTAAAGTATTTTTGAAATTTTGGAAAATCAACTGTATGCCTTTAGCCGCATAAAGCCTTATTCTCAAAATTTCCCCTTAAGCAAAACCATTGCTGTCTTCTGCCTTAAAAGATTATGGAATCGTATTTTAAAATTTTTGAAATTTAAATGTGGCCTTCAGCCTTTTGTATTGCACCTTGCGTATGTTTGTTCTATCCACTTTTGCCTTGAGGCTTTCCGCCTAGCTGTGATATATATATAATATTTTAACTGTATGTCTTCAGTCACTTGAAATTTATCTTGTTCCTTTTTAAGATTTCTTGTTTGGAGCCTTTAAGCCGTGAGAGAATTGGATTTTGAAACTCGTAGTTGTAAAGGTTCGGCTATGTGCCGTTTTGGTTTAAAGGTGTTGTTAAATTACAATAAATTATAATTTTAAAGTGAAACTGACCGACACCTTATTTGGCCCTTTCCCCAATCTTAAACACCTGCTCTGCCCTGCGGGTTTAGCGGGCCTTTCAAACATGATTTTGGGTTTGCACATGGACGGTAATTACTCATCACCTGAGACGTCCCACACATTGATTTCTCCATGTGTAGTATTTTGGGTCAAATCTTGTGATAGATCTTGTTTTGATTTAGCTATGAAGTATATCATTTAATAAGTATCTGAACACTGTACGGGGCAAATATGCTACATAGTAGTGTCAGCGCCAAAAAGAGGTAAGTACGAAAAGGAAGATGAACATGTATTTGTATTCTAATGTTTCATTAAGCCAATATGAAATTTTCAGTCTTTAAGCATATGTCTCCTTCCGCCAGTGTTTCTGGATGGATGTACTGCGTGTGTATCAGACAACAATATACATTTGTGTAAAATGTTTTGCAACATATTCTTTGGAATAGAAGGCAGTTTCCTTCATTTGTAATTTGCTTCATCCTGAAAATAATAACTGGATGCACCGTAGCCTGCAAGCTTCGCAACACATGGCGATATTATTTATGACTGTATTATACTGCATTCTCTCTCACGGAGCTAGACGCTGCATCCTGTTCTTCAAGAACGAAGACGTAAATATAACTCTGTTTGAAGGAGAATTAATTTATTACTTAATTTAGACAGGTTCAGTGGTAATCGTAGCGACAGACTGTGTAGGTCCGAACTTAGACGAGTGAAATGCTGCTGGTGATGGTCTCCGCCAGCCACACACCTCGAAATAATCCACATTGGGTCCTTACGACGCAAGTACCTAAGTATCAGCATAGTTCGTTCCAGAACAAATGAAATTGTCAATCCAACACTGCGGAAGTCGCAACTAACAGGCCTCATCTAGGACAATACTTAATAAGCTGATGCTTCACGCTGACAAGAAATGAATACCCTAATTATAGTCCTCGTTAACTGTGCGCAGTTGTTTGAAAAGGTCAGCTGCATCCAGTTAGGAAACACGAGGAAACTACCCGCACGTGGAAACAAAATATTTCTGTAACACTTTCAAATTTGTACGTCACACTGTAACATATACCAGAAAGATTTCAGCAAAAGCTGAAGCACGTCAGTGAAATTACGAGGAGGGTCCATGCATCATCACAAGAAGCGAATACATGCGGTACTAACGGAGACTGAACAAAAATTTTATTTTGACTCAGAAAACGTGTGGTTTACTGAGAACTAGGGATGTGTTGGACTCCTTTTAAAAAATTGAGTGTTATTGAACATTTATGATTGATATATGGACTGCTGATTGAAGAACTATCAAAGCACTCTGTAAAAGCGACAGTGAAATATTAAGAAAGGAACGCCATATCAAGTAAGCACATTGTTATGCGAACATCCATTGCAGTGCTTGAGAACTGTGTTTGTATCTCACCACAGGGCATTCCAGTCCAACTTTCTTTCTAAGGAGTTATAAAAGATTTATCGGTCATGTCTGCAAAGTAAAGATGGCGCACCACTGTGCAATTCCGACAGTTCAACAGACAGCGATGCTGTAATACGAACTCCAAGGAAGAGGAAGAGCAGAAAAAACCAGAGCTGATGCGCAGGAAACATATACATCTGCAGTACATGACGTATAAAATGAAGTAGCTACAATGGTGATACAAAGAAAGAAAAGGTTAAGCAACAACGGGAAAACGAGTGAGATAAAAATTAATAGAAAACTAAGTAGAAAGAGGGAATGCGCACATTACAGTTAGTGGAAAACAAGTGCCTGCCCTCAACGTAAAGAACTGAGTGAACTCACATATAAATGTAGAGAGTGTTTTGTGGACAATGAATGGGAAAGAATTTGGTTCAAATGGCTCTAAGCACTATGGGACTTCACATCTGAGGTGATCAGTTCCCTAGAATTAGAACTACTTAAATCTAACTAAGTCCGCTGCTCGTGGTCTCGCGGTAGCGTTCTCGCTACCCGAGCACGAGGTCCCGGGTTCGATTCCCGGCGGAGGGTCAGGGATTTTACCTGCCTCGAGATGACTGGGTGTTGTCGTGTCGTCTTCATCATCATCATTCATCACGGTCGGAGGAAGGCAATGGCAAACCATCTCCACTAGGACCTTGCCTAGTAAAGCGGTGCGAGTCTCCCGCATCGTTCCCCTACGCTCTGTAAAGAAGCAAGGGACTTCATTTCCATTTCATACCTAACCAAAGGACATCACACACATCCATGCCCGAGGCAGGATACGAACCTGCGACCATAGCAGGAGCGTGGTTCCGGACTGAAGCGCCTAGAACCGCGTGGCCATAGCTGCCGACGGGAAACAATTTTTTGAGAATTTTGGAATATGGGTGATTACTCCAGAGGTGCTTTTTATGTCGCCAACATTTTACGGCTACAGAAAAGCAGACAGAAGGAAAGTGAGTTGAAGATAGTACCCACTACGGTCGCAGGTTCGAATCCTGCCTCGGGCTTGGATGTGGGTGATGTCCTTAGGTTAGTTAGGTTTAAGTAGTTCTCTAAGTTCTAGGGGACTGATGACCTCAGATGTTAAGTCCCATAGTGCTCAGAGCTATTTGAACCATTTTGAAGATAGTATCTAGCAGAAATTGAGAATCGCAAACCATAAGTATCACTTGCAGATCAATGGACAAATCCTTTCCGTTTGTAATGCAAGTTTCATGAGGACTCTTAATATCAGTAACAAGTTTCTAGCCACTGTTGTTTAAAAATGCTTGCTTCATGTTCCGGTATTATTGATGGGGATAACAGAAGGAAACAATCTCCTAAAAACAAACTTGCTGATTCAAAAATCGACCGAGCGAGGCAGCACGTACTCCTGATATCCTCATACGAGACAAAAAGGTACCTCCCATCACACTACATGCTGTCAAAAATCTATAAAGAGTACACCCATATGTGCGGCGAGTCAGAGCAGTCTGTAAGTTTAACGTCCTACCAGAAGATTTTTCGTCAGTTAAGTATTCGTATCAAGAAACGAAGAAGCGGTACGTCACACAACAAAAGATGGAGCTTCAGACTGAACTGACTGTTCACCAAGAACAGGCGAAAGCCAAGGACAGGGAAAGTGATGACAGTACAGTACTTATCACCTCTGACATGCGGCAGTGTCTGTCTTTCCCTCACCTCGAAAGTTCTGTGGCCTTCTGCATAGGTCTCCTTTGGGCTTTTAATCTGACTGCCCGTGATCTCATGCAAGGACAAGCGTACTGTTAAATGTGGGGTGAAGATAAGGCTGACTGAGGTAATCAGGTAGCATGTGCTCAGTGAAATATCTAAATGGTTTTCCTTCATACATCAAGTAGCGCATGATGTACTCTGCGACATGTGGCGATGTGAACAAAACCTCGCACGGAGTCACTGTTATCTGTTTTTAAGGATCCTCCATCATTGGAAATTATTGACCGCAAGTTTCTGGCAGGTCACACGCTTACAGAGTGCAACACACATCACTCACAAATTGAAAAAAAGGTCAAAACTCCCCATTTTCCAGCCACATGATTGGGTCCAACTGGTAAGGCAAATGGAGAAGAAGAAGCCTTTCAAAGTCGTTGAAATGAAACAGGAAGATTATTTTGCTTTCTCAGGACTCCTGAAGCGTCCATTACAAGTGAGTAAATGTAGTAACCAAAGGGAAAGCTTCTTATGGAAAAATGTGAAATGGATAAGACTCCCAAAAGAACTTTTGGAATTGACAGCGGACTTTAAAAAGATGGGCATGTTAAGAAGAGAATATAGCCGCGATGCATTATAGCACTTATCCCTATTGAAGTTATCGGGGCTCTGTCCCCATCAGCCGAGGGAAGAAAAAAAGATCTTGTCGATTTGCTACCTTTAATTCCTCATGTTTTCTACTCATATTACCGTCCTCTGGTGTCAACGAATAACGTTAGGAACGCTCTTCCGCACTACCAATGAGACCAGTCTGAAGATTATCAGGGAAAGTGTGTCCGAGAATGAAAGTCTGAATAACCTCTTAAGAACGATGTTAAGAAATCGATTTGAGTGAAATCTTACATATAAATTGATTTCAAAGCCTTCTTAATTTGTGAATTTTTAATTTATGTTCATGTTGCTACTCGACTTCTCAGAAAAATGTACTACAAAACCAGTGTAAAAATTTCTTTCTTCTAGTACTCTAATAAACTTTAAGTAAGTGCAACATGTTGACATTCTTGATGGCTATCAGTATTGTAATGATTGTTACTCCTTCACACAAAGCCTCAAAAAGTGTAAAACTTACACCTGCACGGAATCGGTCCAAAAGGCACAAGTTACAACTGAGAGGGCATATGATGAACCATGTGAAAGGATTAACAAAAGTACACAACAGAACTGAATAACTGAAAAATCTGCTCTTAAAATTTAGTCAGGTATCATAACTTCTTTTTGCTCTCCTGTAAAACTGTGGTAACTATACAAGGTGACTGATCGATGAGAGGATACGGAACAAAAAAACGTGTTCAAATAAATGTTCAAATGTGTGTGAAATCTTATGGGACTTAACTGCTAAGGTCATCAGT
Source organism: Schistocerca piceifrons (assembly GCF_021461385.2). Taxonomy (NCBI): domain Eukaryota; kingdom Metazoa; phylum Arthropoda; class Insecta; order Orthoptera; family Acrididae; genus Schistocerca; species Schistocerca piceifrons. The sequence continues at coordinate 108,855,583 of NC_060138.1, read as the reverse complement.
CCCTAAGCTTACACACTACATAACCAAAATTATCCTAAGGACGAACACACACACCCATGCTCGAGGGAGGACTCGAACCTCCACCGCACAGTCAAAAAAGGTGTAATGAACTTATATCCGGAAACGCATGGTTTCCATACTGGAGACCATTTGTTCAATCATACATTGTTACAGAGACTCTGGTCTAACACGTGCTGTACCATGCAGCCACGGTTACAGCATGTGTTGAAAATGGTTTCCATGTGCCTCAACACACACGTGTAGTCGCCGTAGAATGTTCTGTCTCACACCTTCTCATCGGCCAGGCAGCATCCTAAAAGTGTCAAAGGCAGCATGAAAACTCTTCTACAATGTCTACATCTGGAGTGGGTTCTGCGTACAGGATATGTTGAGATGGCCCCATAACCCCAAATCACTTGGGTTGAGATCCGACGGACATTCAGGCCTGTAACCTTCCAGCAAAAATAAAAGAAAGGCCTATGATAATGAAAACGTGCCAAAAGTTATTTCCCCACAGGATTACTGAATAATAATGACCCAAATGTTGTTGAGCTCCCTCAAAAATGTAAGTCAATTCAATGATAATGAAATCTCAGTGACAATGAGAACGCAAATAGACCGAAATGTCGATCTTAGGCCCTGTTCTTACCTCAGTAAAATTGCATCTGCTCTTATTTTTCACCATAGCTTGGAGGAAATGCATCGCAAAAATTCTTTGAACTTAAGTAAATTTTTTCTTTAAGGAAATGCATGGGAAATTTTCATTAAATAAAATGTTTGTTTTGTTAAAATGCTTAGTTTGAAAACAAAATTATTATTGGGGCAATTCTTCAACAAATTAATTACAGTTAATATGCATTACATTATCACATGTGCGCAATGCTGCTTCATTACCTAATTTAAAAATATACCTCGTACCGAATCTTGACCAGAGACCCATGTCGACGCCCGCCGACTCCTCACACACAACAACGACCGACTACAACTCGCAACTGCCACTACCGACTCCCTACATGCAACTGAACTCTCGCGCGGTCAAGCGCAGGCTAGCAACGATAAACAACTCTCTGGTCAGAGATTCTGTCATGCCTCGCCATCGCTGTACTAAATACATACGCGTTTCATAACCCTCCACTGGGGGGGGGGCAAAAATTTGGCAGCGATGGTGAGTCATTTGGACTTGCCATGAGCAACAAATTCTTTCTCAACTAATTAACTGTACAATTACAAAGAATATACTGATGTAGCAAATATGGTGCACATGCACCGAGTACATAACATGTTAGACAATGACAAAATGTGAGTACAAAACATATTAGCAAATCAGAAAAATGTATATACAAATTATTTGAAAGATAACAAAAGTGCACACGCACTGAAAAATTCTTTAGCATTTTCAGAACAAATAAACAGAATGGCAAAAAATCATGTTGACAAGTGACATGAGTGCACATGCACTGCAGTTCAGAACATATCAGCAAATGAGGAAATGTGTATACAATGAGTAACAAATGCCATAAGTGCATACGCACTGAAGTATTGAACATATCAGGAAATCACAAAATGTATACAGAATGAGTACAGATCATATTGAAAAATGAGAAAAGTGCACAGGCACTGAAGTTCAGTAGAAAACATATTAACACATGACATAAGTGCACATGTACTGTAGTTTAGAATATATCAACAAATCGAAAAATAATGTCTTTAGCATTTTCACAACAAATAAACATAATGGCAAAATATCATGTTGACAAGTGACATAAATGTACTTGCACTGGAGTTCAGCAAATCGAAAAGAATGCATAGGCCATGAATATAAATAATGTTAGCAAAAAAATGATTTTTACTATGTTACAAGAATTAGGATAGGAAAGGGAAGGATTGCATCATTGTTGTAGCACTTTAGGTTGCACGCAGCTGCACTGAAAGTCCATATCTTTCTACTGTAGCACAACACCAAGTGAAACAATCTGAAGTTCTTTTCCCAGAAGTATTTATCAGCGTAGCAAAGACACTGAAATGTCGTAGTAATATTCCATGTTATCATTTTGGCAGTACATCAGGTACAACAAACAGTGGGACCGTAATAACGTCTCCATCGCTCACGGTGGTGGACAGCTTTTACAAGGGACACCAACGTAGAATTAGTGCAAAAACCAAATATAGTGCTCCATGAGCATGAGGACACACAGGACAAACGGATATTGCAGTATTTTCTGGTAATTAGGTCAAAAGGTGAAGGACATTAAGTCACATACTAGTCTTCATTGAGAATTACATTAGTCTAACAGCTGATTTAAGTAATTGGTGTCACTCATCGCCCAGTTGCTGAACATTTCTGTACCATGTATGATGTATTACAGAATAATGTTCATAAATCATCTGATTATAGTGAATATGTCATCATTGAAAATGAGAGTCAATTATTGGCATAGCATTAACATAATTCATTTAGTTATACTAATTATTGGCACTCATTGGCCAGCAAGTATTGAATAGTACAAAACATTTTTAATTATTGGCAGTCATTGGCCAGTTACAAAACATGAGAAGTCATCATTAAAAACAGGAGCTAATGAATGGCATAGTATTAACATAACTCATTTAGTTATACTAATTATTGGCACTCATTGGCCAGCAAGTATTGAATAGCACAAAACATTTTTAATTATTGGCAGTCATTGGTCAGTTACAAAACATGAGAAGTCATCATTAAAAACAGGAGCTAATGAATGGCATAGTATTAACATAATTCATTTAGTTACACTAATTATTGGCACTCAGTGGCCAGTCACAAAACATCAAAAGTCATTATTGAAAACTGGAGCTAAAGAATGGTATAGTAGATAAACAACTCTCTGGTCAGAGATTCTGTCATGCCTCGCCATCGCTGTACTAAATACATACGCGTTTCAGGCCTTGCAACTGGGCTCCTCGTACGGTCCACCGACCAGGGAAGATACGACTGAGATGCGTCTGTACGTTAACGGCGAAGTGACCTGCAGCACCATCGTGTAGCAGCTACATAACCCTTTGAATCATCAGTGGCACGTCTTCCAGCAGGGGAGGCAAAGTGACTTGCAAGAAACGCCGCCAGTTCCGGCCTGTTAGGAGGCGTGAAAGGAAGAATGGTCCCAAAATACGGTCGGTAATTATCCCGGCCTGCACATTCCGGCTGCACCGATGCTGATGTTACGCTGTCACCATACCATGGGAGTTCTGTGTGTATCACATAGATGACTGTTATGAAAGCTGAAGATACCATTCCGCGTTAAGGTGGCCTCATCTATGAATAGCATGGATGGCACAAATCCCGGAATCGTGGTTGCCTGTGAAGAGTGACAAAAGTGCTCCCGATGTGGAAGTCTGCGCTGCACATGCTGTCAGTGATAGGGATGGTAACAACTGTCATGGAGAATGCTCCACACGGCCGTCTGGCTGACCTTGTACTGGTACTGACAAGGCGGTCGCCTACCTTAGTGTTTACCGCATATCCCTACAAGTCTGGTGTCCGAACATTTCGGGTACGTCCTTCATGATTTCTTACTTCCTGGACCGAACCTGTCTCAGACAAACCGCTAAACACTGTTGCAAACATTGACTGCTGTGGTTGTTGTCGGTGGGGATAGGTCTGATAAAACAGTGCTACCCGCCGCCCGTTGCCATTTGTCGGCAAGCTCTCGATTCGAATACGGAACCATTGTGTACAACGCTGTATCACATCCACTACAAGATGAGTCAGCAAGAGAAGTGAATCGGACACAACATCACCAATTACTATGGCAGGAGAATAGACTAGGGCGGGACGTATGCCTAACAGTACCACCCTCTACGAGGAAACCAAGCGTACTGTAACTGTGGCTTCATGGTACAGCTCGTATTAGACTGCAGTCTCTTTAACAAAGTACGATTGAATGAATGGCTTCCAGCATGGAAACCATGCACTTCCGGACATAAGTTCATTAGACCTTTTTTGTTCCGTATCCTCTCATCGATCAATCCCGAGAGTTTGTACACGGAGTCAAAAATCAACCTATAAATAACTACCCGAAAAAGAGTGATTTGTTCCTAGCTACATAACTGTTTTTCTATGCAACAGTTTTTCTCATTTGGAGTAAACTTACTTTTTGTAATTTCAGAAAAAGGCTGCAGCACACGTAAAGCGAATTTCAAAACGGCGTAAGAAAATGTATGAAACATCTATCGCAGGGCTGGCTAGAGGCGAAGGTCTGATTAGTGTTACAAGATGTTTTTCCTGCGTTACTCCAGTACGTAACGAATCCGTCTCTCATTGTCTCTCTTCGATTTGTTGAGTGCGTGCAAAGATATGAAAATACCGGAACAAAATACACCTGCACGTTAGTTGCAAAGAAGAGACCTGTAATGACTAGGCTGTATTGCTTAGGGTTATGAAAATGATTTTCATTAAATGAGGGGCATGCGTGGGTTAACTAGCCTCGTGTGAGGCATATGCGCTGGATTGTGTGTCGCAGCCTACCCCACGAGGGATGCGAAAAGGCTATAGTGGGCCGCAAGGTGTATTATTTGAAACGGTGGTGATAATCATATCTTACACACCCATTTAACGTATTGATTTGCAGCTTGATGCCCCAATCAGTAAATGACATAATGTTGAAATAAAAATAATCTCACTGAACATATAGCTTTCTATTTCGAACCCTGTTGTGGAAAAATTATTTTCAAACGAAGTCCGATACTACTGTTCAGTCTTCTTCCGTGCAAGAATCTTGATTGAGCCTTACATTTTGTGACAATTACTGAGTGGAATGTCGGTGAATCCTAGTTTGCTGCAGCAAATTAAATTTCATTAACACACTTAGTACACAAGCTACAGGGAAACGACTAAATTAATTTTCATTTCGAAAAATATTTTCGAAGAAGAAAGTGTGTATTACAGTTTAATAATTTTTTAGAAATGTGAAAGTTTCTGTTAGGTTTCTTTCGTCATTTGGTACTGTCGAGGAGTGCAAATTATTCCACACATTTTTAGTATAAAGATGTCGACGGAGCACGCTATCGATTGCACTCAAATATCTTTGAAATGAGGGCAACCGCAGCCGATATTCCGTGTATTGAATGAAGAATCTTCCGCTTAGACTGTTAAGGTCCTATAAGACTGCGAAAGCAGGTGTGATCTTTCTGTAAGGGGCCTTAACGACCTGAGCGAAGACAAATTATCGACATATGTTTGTTCGAATACCCCGTTCATTCCAGTTTTACTCTTAAAACCGAGAATGTTATTGTGTATTTCGACAAAACACCTACCACTTCAGACAAAAGATATGATTACGTATGTATTTTTCGCAAAAATAAATGTCATGTGGCTAGGGCCTCCCGTCGGGTAGACCGTTCGCCGGGTACAAGTCTTTCGACTTGACGCCACTTCGACGTGTCGATGGGGATGAAATGATGATGATAAGGACATCACAACACCCAGTCCCTGAGCGGAGAAAATCTCCGAGCGAGCGGGCAATCGAACCCGGGCCGTTAGGTATGACATTCCGTCACGCTGACCTCTCAGCTACCAGGGGCGGACTATTTTTCGCAAGGAATGTAATATCAAAACGACATGTTGAAACAGAGAAAACAACTGTCATGTGTATCATAAATAGCGTCAGATACTTTTATACAACACTAAGTGAGAAATCAGTTCTTCAGTAACAGTAGATAAAACATCGTGACTTTCCCATAAAAACCATCTACGGTCGTATCCGAATACGTATTTCGCGGAACGAATGTTGGAAATACTGGAACATTAAATATTCCTTTTACTGAGTAAAGAAACGTACATGTTAGAGAGGTGCATCAAAATGATACACAGAATAAGAGCGACAGAGATGAAAATGAAAGACATTTCTCATTATACTGCACTTTATCTACTTCGAGATTTGTGCAAGTTCATACTGAATAAATAATGCCAGAGCGAAAATTTCCCCAGAGGCTGTGAGCTATAGAAAAATCCTATGCGAAAAAAGAAGAAGAATCGCAAAGAGAGAGAAAACAATCGCCACCCAGCGGCACTGGACATTATTACCTAGCCAACAGACATTGTTCTTTTGGGATACCCTGTTGTTAATGCTCTTCAAAAACAACATACGACTCCCTGTAAATTAGGGATGATGTTAAAGGAACACGCAGAACGGAAAGTACATTGTCACTTGATATTTCGTGATTAGGAAAAAACCACTTAGCTGCATATTGGCACTTTAAGAAAAATGGCTCTGAGCACTATGCGACTTAACTTCTGAGGTCATCAGTCGCCTAGAACTTAAAACTAATTAAACGTAACTAACCTAATGATGTCTCACACATCCATGTCCGAGGCAGGATTCGAACCTGCGACCATAGCGGTCGCTCGGTCCCAGACTGTAGCGCCTAGAACCGCACGGCCACTCCGGCCGGCGCACTTTAAGAGTCAGTTTTTGAATGCCTCTAACGTTCTTTAAGAGATCTTCTTTTTTGTAGTGCATTTAATGATGGGGAATGCACACAAATATGCATATTGAAAGTTATTATAGTAAGAGTAACATTATTTTTGCATATTGGTAGTGTGATCTTATATTCTGGTCTCTCATGAAAAAAATAAAAATATACTAGCTACAGGCTCAGCGGTGTGTAAAACTCGAACGACTTTGAAAAACATATGACCTGGACAGGGGGGCGGTGGTGGTGATGGTTGTGGTGTCACCGCCAGACACCACACTTGCTAGGTGGTAGCCTTTAAATCGGCCGCGGTCCGGTAGTATACGTCGGACCCGCGTGTCGCCACTATGAGTGATTGCAGACCGAGCGCCGCCACACGGCAGGTCTAGTCTAGAGAGACCCCCTAACACTCGCCCCAGTTGTACAGCCGACTTTGCTAGCGATGGTTCACCGTCTACATACGCTCTCATTTGCAGAGACGATAGTTTAGCGTAGCCTTCAGCTACGTCATTTGCTACGACCTAGCAAGGCGGCATATTCAGTTACTATAATTACTTCAAGAATGTATTCTGAACAGATGATATTTTGAATCATGTACCGTCAAGAGCGACGTTCATCATTAATGGATTAAAGTTAAGTATCAAACTAATTACGTTCGCTTTCTGGATTCACATTCCTCGTCATGTTCCAGACCTCACGTCAGTATAGTCCTTCCCTCCTCACGCCATCCTGCGTGAGCTAAAACGCGTGCATTTCGGCCTCCACGTAACACGGTGTTGGCTCCTCTGCCAACACAGAAATGGTTAATTACTAACGCTGACTTTTCAAAAGTGCAACTGTATTCCAAGTGGTCTCTTACTCCAATACTACACTCTCAGGCCAGAATCAGTATCTTTGGTTCTGCAGTTGTACACAGTCAGAGATCCACTTTATAAAGCTTATCAGAGACATACATCGTTTATAGTGCTATTATCGTATTCGGGAGCCATATACAAGTGTACCCCAAAAGACTCCTTTGATATCAACATGATTTTTAGCAATATAGGTGTAACCTGGAAGACATGTGGAAGAGCTCAGAAATTCATTTTCTATACCTTTGATTCATAAAAAGAAAAAAAAATGTCGCTGCGGAAATTAAAACTCTCTCTGAACTAAAAGTCTTATGTGGTAATTAAACTAACCTTGTTTTTGTATAGCCTGATGGCTTACGACAATGCACAGAATTCTGAATCGAACAGTCAATCGGATTGTGTTGGTGTACCTTTCTGCTCGTTATTAGCAGTTACCTACACTTCATGTTAATCACAGGATGAAGTAGCTTGTAGGGTACCCCTCCTGTTCAAGCCACATTTTATTTCCTTGTTTTACAGTTTTAGAATTTTATATTGCGTCTGCAGACATCATGTAGCGTTGAGTGATTCAAGCGATACAGCGGAACGCGCACAGTCGGAGCAAGATTTCAGTTCCCACGGCCGTCTGAAGGAACCGTTGGACCTTATGGCGTTGCTAGTGGACAGTGGTGTGAGGTGCTGTGGCTACTCATGAGAACACCCGTTAAGTCAGCAGCGTGGTAAGTAGCGAAAGCATAGTTACTCTGGCCTAAGGCAAGTAACCTTGCTTAATTAATGTTTTACTAATAAAAGTCGCTTCTTCCAATACATATACTAGGAGAAGCCTAAAAGTCCTTGCAATAATATACCAGATATCGATAATCTTGTTAAATTAATGAATTATTACTATGCTGACGACAATGCACGAAAGCTACGAAATACCACGAGTGTAAGGACGAAGTACAGGCTGCGCACCGCAGTCGTCAGTCGACAATGCTCCCAGAAAATAGTTTTCATTGAATTATTATTAATTGCGTCAGTATTATCAGTTTATGGTGTTTAGCAAAAGAATACATCGTAATGGCACCAATTTTGAACGTTATTCCAAATAACATAACCTGCAGCTTCTTCGCTTAGAATCATAGGAAGTAGAACTGCACTTTACAGAGAATACGACGGCGCTGACACTGCTTCTGCGAGGGACATAAACTTTGAGAGCTTCTCGGCGAAACAGATAGAAAGAATTCTTCATGACGACTCACCGACGTTGTCCAAGGACGGGCTGTCTTAATCTCCAAGACAGCAAAACGACGGAATGTCTTAATGTACACAAAACTCGGCTGAAAAAGCACGGTATGCCAGACTAAGCCTCTTATATACCATCTTCTACGAACTTACTGGTTAAACTGAGAAATTTCTGGAGCTTTAGTATTTAGTAGGAGTGGGGTGTTCTTGCAGGCTGTATTGATGTTTGATGTAGTCTCGCACTGCTGAGAGAGAGAGGATTGTCTCCGAAACCAACCAAGACACCAACACGATACTGAGGTAATTAATTAAAAAGGTCATCAGCCCAGTAGACATACCCTACATTGACTAAAAGTCTTAAGTACTTTTACTGCAGTTTCCTTTAATACGGAGGGTGATCTATAATGCAGTATGCTGTGTTCCAACAGATTTTGAAAGCCAAATCATTCATGAGAAAATCACTAACAACTGTCTGATCGTTTTGGCAATATTGGTTATTTTGACTGTTACAGGAACAAATGACGGGGCCAGAAAATGGCGACTGAGTACATGAACACCTTACAGCTGAGTACCTGTATATCCAAATTGCAGATAGGCACATGTGGATAAACACATTATATGTGTCCCATGTGCTGACAGTTCCTGTGAAGGCAGGCTTTAGCACGTCTCTTTACCGATGCCCATACTCGTTCAAACGTTTTCCAAATGGATTGACGATCATCCACAATCCGATCTGAAGATCATCCACAATCCAATCCCGAAGCTCATCGACACAATCAACAGGAGTTAAATACACCAAAGCATTTAAGTACCCCTGCATACAAATAATCAACGGGCTAGTACGGGGACTTTTGAGATCACGATATGGACGTACCACGACCAGTAAACTTGTCGAGGATCTGTGCTAAGAATTCGCTAACAGCAAATGGAAGTGTCCCGATGCACCATCATTCGTGTACCACATTCGAATCCTTTCACCATAAGGAGGATCATAACAAACGTAACAATGGCAATGTTGTGACACTGGCATAACAACACTTGTGCGTATGTCGTATCGGTGAAACCATTGGTTTCCGTACCTATGTTCATACACTGTAGTTTCACCTAAAGAAAGTTTCTCGACTTTTACTCAGCTCTTACATTAAAACCTATAATAGTCAAACACCGGACATACATACGTTTCTAATTTCTTCTCCGGTGACACTGCCTCACAGATTTGGTGTACAGATCTTTAAACGAAGACAACACTGATATTCAAGTAGCCAACGGAATGGAGTCATAAACGTAGTAACAAAACAGAATTAAATACGCATTATACCACAACAAATTAATAAAGTTGTTATCCTCTTCAAAGGTATGTCTGTAAATTTTCGTAGGTTTTTTTTTCTTGTTTTGGATGCCTAAAACCGCGCACGTAAGGTTTGAACTGCTCAGACATGTGCGGATCCTCGACAGAGACACTGCTCTGCACAGAGATGAGTTAGAGAAAATGCGTGCTAGATTTATCTGTTGATCGCACGTAGAGGAGAAGAGACAGACAGTTGAGCTTAGGTGTTAGATGTGAACGGTCAAGGTTTTGTTTACTAACATTAAGTAGCAACAATTGTGATTTCTGGGAATTATGTTACGGATAATTAGAGTTTTTTGTGGAGAGAAAAACAGTTGATTTTTACGTTTTCACGATTATAATCTTTGTGAAGACTGAATTACACGTAATGATTAGGGTTGCTTTGTTTGCGGCAGTGGTTTGATAATGTATCATTCTTGGTTCATCAGACATTAAGAATAGGACACTTTTTGCTTTTCATTTTTGGTTAGGTTTTATCGATCATTGTGAGAGAAATGGATTTTTAAGAATTGGGGTTTGGAATTTTGTTTACTGAAAGTTTATACATGTAAATCTTATTTTTTTTTGTTATTGGGTTACAGTTTCGTGATTTCAGAGAATGCTAAACTATTCTTGAAGTTCCACAGAAAAACGAATTTGCACTTATGATTCAGCAACAAGTTTGTCGTCGGTATAAGTAGTGATTCTCTCCTTTAAATGTGTTGGGGGAATGGAATTTGAACCTCTTGTGAAAACTGCAGATGAAATATGAAGACCGAAACGTAGTTTGCAAAATTGATAACAAATTCCAAGAAATACGTTGTATATTTGCTAAAATTGGGATGTAATTCGATCTGGCAGAATTCTGGTTTTAAACAGAGTGTGGAAAATACGTTGACTCCATGAAATTTTTAGGGTAACTTGTCTAATATTTGCGATCTGTCTGGTTTCTGTAACTATGACGACATTGATTAGTCTCGAATATAAAACAAGTCTCTGAGAACCATCCTTGGAACAACGCGTAATGGGTTGTTATAAGGACTAGCTGCTGTTTCAGTTACGCTTTTTAGGAAAATAGATTCGGTTTCCTGTTTTAACTTGGCTCTATGAATGAATGGAATGTTGTAATGTTTAGAAACAAAAGTATTGTGGTGTTTCACATGAAATTAGGAAACAAATCCGCACATAATTCCGGGGACGTTGTAAAAAATAATAGACTGAGTCAGCAGCACTACCTGTAATTGCCTCCTCTCCCTGTGTGTTGCAGTTTCATACCTTTCTGTTTCTGCTTGTACTATTTGCGACATGTCTAAATTTAATTCTTCATTTCCATTATAAAAGGAAATTCTGCATCAGCAAAAACTTATGTGTAACAATTTATGATATTGGCTGACATGGAGAACTGTCGTCTGTTAATCTCCTGTTAGTTGACTGAAAACGCTCTTCTCAAAAAGCAATGTTACCTGCGTATCATTTTTTGTAGCGTAATACATGAATTTTCAAAATCAAATATTGCTGTTTGTCCGTTAAAAATGTCTACGCCAAACAATCTCTGTATTTAGCTGTGGACCGATTCAGGAGTTTGCAAAGAAAGTGTCATCTTGTGCAATAAATCTTAAATATCTCTGTGTATTGGTAAAGTAGGGCAAGTTTCATCTCAATTGCATTTATTGAATACTGCATTACTGATTTCTGAAACTGGAGGGACTGAATCTAAAACTGAGTTTAAAGTATGCTTGCCTATTTGTTTGCTGCTGATGACTGGATGATGAATTTTTTTGGAGATTCCTCTTTTTCTTGAGAAACAATGTCTCTGATGTCTTCCAAAGAAATGATTGGGATTGGTAGTAAACTGTGTTGTCTTTGTATGTGAATCTTCTGTAGCCTTTCATCCACTCGTTGTCCACCACTATCGCGTCACCGTGAAACAGGCTGCGAATCTTCAGCTATTTGTACAGATCGCCTCGGTAATGTATTATTTGAGTTAAATTGCCGTGGATAAAACGACTCTCCGATTTATACAACAGTTATCAGTAGTTTTCGTTTCTCCTATTCCCATATCTGTCGTTCTCTCGGAAGTCGTCGTTCTGCTGTCTGTTGTCATGACATAGTGACTGTATGCTTGTTATTTGCAAATGCAAATTGTTGTTCTTTTGCTGTGGAGGATTGTCCACGCTGCCCGTTGTATTATGAAAGCGCTAGTTTGTCATGACGAAAATTCAAATTTTGTTGCTGATCATAGTGCGGTGATCCACTGAAAATTTAATGTTCCTGATACTGTTTTTGAAATTGCTGGTTGTACCTGCAATTTGTGTCTCTGTTGTCACTGAATGATGTGACCTGATCCCTCTTCCGACTGTCGTAATTCTGATAAAAGTTTCTGTTTTTGTACGTACAATCGGATTCTTGAATTTCACACAATTTTTAAACGTCATAATGTTTTCTTTCTGGTGTCCATCAGCAAAGAAACACGCAAAGATTTAGAAAGGTTAGAAATACAACGCTGGATTAAAGCAAATCGGTTGTACTTTTCTGTTCAATGTCGGTTCTGTAGTATCGTATGCTCGAAGAACTATGTTCATCTAGCAAATTGTGAATTTTCAGAATTTGGCAAAGTGATGAGTTCGTCCTTAACTGCATGCTGTGTAGTCTCTGCTCAGTATGCTGCGAGAAATGCATTATGTAAATTCCTATAAAGAAAAGCATTGTCTTGCGATGTGTCGCGCCCGCATACCTAGTTCACCTTCCAAAACGCTGCAAATAAATTCTAGCTTGTTTATCACTGGCCAAGATAGTGGTAACGAAAAGCTCAACTGCTGGAGCCAATCTACGAGATGTAAATTGTTGGTGCTATTGCAAAAAACTTAAAACTTCCTAACCGAAAAAAGATGTTTGTAGTCAAGTCCATCGTGTCTTCTTGAGTTAGTACAGTTCTATCGGTAGAAGTTCATGTGTGAATGTTCGCGTTCATTTTCAAAGTCTCTTTCACGTCTAAGTCCGTCAGAATGATGTCCTCGCACGAAATCTTTTTCTAGTCCGTGATAGCGCTCACTGCAGTCTTCGTTATCTTGTTCTTGTGTCAAATGCTTTTCAGTTTCAGCTGGATATGTGCGTAACGTATTGATTTCTTGTTTGTTTATCGTCATACGTACTTCTATAAAACGCTCTAAAGATCGAAATTCTTTGATCCGTTCAAACTGTATTGGTTGCGAGTCTCCTGAGTCATCGTCTATATTTTCTTCGATTTGCTCAAATTTGAAAGTTCATCAGTCTGTGCTTTCAGTGCTTCAAATTTTCTTTTACTCTGATGTCAATCTTCTTTGTTTCTGTTTCCAAATTCTGTATCTGTTTTGAATACTTCTGTGATTTGTACTCCAATTTTTCTACCTAGGCGCTAGGGACTACTTTGGCAATTTTTTCAATAATTGAGGCTTTTATAGGTATGTACCCGTAATTTCTGGAAATTTTTTGTAAATCTCAGCCACTCTCTGAGAAAACTTGCCTTGTAATTGTGTCTGTGTTTTCGCAATTCCTTCTATTCTTGTAGAAATCTTGCTTCATTCTGTTTTCATGTCTGTCGTTAAATTCGCTGCAATTGTATCATTGCTTTCTATTCTTCTTGTTTTGTTTCAAGTATTTTGCTGTTTTGTTGTAATTTTGTTTGAATTATTTTGTTGTTTTCTCGTAATTTTGTTTCAGGGTAACCTGATAACTGATATGCTATTGTTTTGTTACTTTCTTGCAATAAGTGCTGAAGCGTAAGAGCAACTTCATTTTTCTGTGAAGAATTTGAACCCGTGTGATGAACTGATGCGTTATCCGAAAAAAAAATTGTATCATCTGTGTGGCATTTAAAACTTTTAATCTAGAGTCTACCAAAAATGTTGCCTTTTTAATTCTGTGTATTGGTCCATATTCCTCGTAACCTTCGTGGGGGAGGGGGGGGGGGGAAGGGGGAAGTAACTCAAGCACTGTTGTGTCTGAATCAGTCTCTGTGGCATCAATAAGTGACTCATTAGATACTAAGATATCATTGTTACTTGAATTTTGCATATTGGCTGCCTGAGAATGATTGTTACATGACAAGAGTATCATGCCCTGTCTGAAACTTATTGTTGTCATAAAATCCGACTGTGAACTTTGATGAGAAACTGGTACCAACATAACAGCTTGTTGAACTCATTACTGGAATCATCTGAAAATCATGAAATTACGGTCAATTTAAGCAAACCTACGTTTTGAAAATCGTGTATTAAATTTTTAGGTCATAAATTTCCCATTCTGCTACTGAACCCGATCCAGACAAACCTTTCATGACATTGCAGTTATTACTACTAAACCCCAAATTAGAAAATTTTTAGGCCTCGTCAATATTTTTCGTCTTTTCATTCACTAGAAAGCAGTGGATATTCCAAGATTAAGTTAGTTAAGTGGTAAAAATTCAAACTGGTTTTGAGACGAACAAGCACGAAACGAATTTGATAAACTGGAATAAGCTTTAAAAATTGTGCGTTTACTTTCTCACATGGACCTTTTGCGCAGTTTTTGCATCGTGATTGACTACTCCAAGACAGCCCTTGTCGTTCATGTTTTTCAAGAAATAGAGGAAACTGGTGTTATTGTTACCAAGCGCATTGCATTTGCCAGCTGTTTTCTTTCCGCTTCTGAACTAAATTATTCAATCACAGAACTTAAGTCATTAGCTGTTGTTTGGGCTTTTATCAAATTTCTATACTTTTTTATTTAGCAAACATGCAAAATATACACAGGTGACAGTGCTTTATAGTTTCGTACCACCACCAAACTTCCTCATGGTCACCTGGGAATTTTATTTTTGTGGGGTTCGCAGCGTCAACGTGTTTTTTGAATGAAAACATCAACCAAGTTGGTTGTATTATTTTTTTATTATCTATGTGATTGGCCTATTACTACCTTTAGTCGTTTTTTTCGGGCACTTATTCTAAGCTTCCACCTTAATTTAATATTATAATATGTACCAGCACTATATCATAAAATGAATGGAAACTGGTAGCTTAAGACATATATTGAAAATGACCAAAGGTCGAAAATGGCGACTAGCATGGATAGTAAATAATGATACAGCATATCTGGACCCCGTTTCCATTCATACATCACTTGGGCAGGTGGGAATTATATTAAGAGAAATTTCATTTCATTGTTATACACATTCCTGGAAATGAGAATATTGTTGCTGATGCCTTTTCACGATCCCTTGGTGGATCAAAAATTGGTTCATCCACAGAACTCTGTCGGCCCAATTTCAGCCATCTATACGTACAACAAGTTGCTTTCGGAAATTGTGTCTCTTCTGCTTTAATGGGCATAGCGAAAGGACAAGATGGAGATCCCATATTGAAGAATACCAAGCAGTTGTGGTGAGACACAAACAAATCGACCGATAGACATTATTATTTGGTTAGGAACAACATTTTCTTCAAACGTTTGCAACTTTACAATGATACGTTTCATGTTTCCATTCACTTGGTTTCATCAGCAAGGTAGTTTGATATATCTATCTAACGTATGCTCGCTGTGGAGGGAGAAATGTTTTTCCAAACTTCAACAGAGCTCTTACTTTCCAACATGTAGAAACGCATTCGGCGTGTTCTGAGCAAATGTAAACTCTGTCAAAAAGGTAAAACATCCACCTGTTCACATTTTGCTTAGCTGTTTCCCATCATTCCAGTTAAATTGTGGACCCGTTCCAACGATCAGACAATGCTTTCTGTAATTTTATTGGCCGTAGAACTGACATCAAAATTTGTCTCTTTTACGGCACTTCATAAAGCGAATGCGAGAACTAGTTCTGTAGCATTTGTCAAGGATTTTTTTTTTGAGGGGAGCTGGATATGGCGACAAATGTGTCTCTGACAATGGATCTCAGTTTGGTTCATTGAAAAACTGGAATATTACACTACCTGTCATTTCCCAATACCATGCTTCTTTCAACCGCTTTGTAAGAATTACGAAAGAATTATGCAGGTACTGTCACAAAAAGCACACAGCATGCGATGAGCATATTGATGCCTTATAGGAAACCGTTCTCCCCTCATGAACCACGGACCTTGCCGTTGGTGGGGAGGCTTGCGTGCCTCAGCGATACAGATGGCCGTACCGTAGGTGCAACCACAAAGGAGGGGTGTCTGTTGAGAGGTCAGACAAACGTGTGGTTCCTGAAGAGGGGCAGCAGCCTTTTCAGTAGTTGCAGGGACAACAGTCTGGATGATTGACTGATCTGGCCTTGCTGTGCTGTTACTGCGAACGGCTGAAAGCAAGGGGAAACTACAGCCGTAATTTTTCCCGAGGGCATGCAGCTTTACTGTATGGTTAAATGATGATGGCGTCCTCTTGGGTAAAATATTCCGGAGGTAAAATAGTCCCCCATTCGGATCTCCGGGCGGGGACTACTCAAGAGGACGTGGTTATCAGAAGAAAGAAAACTGGCGTTCTACGGGTCGGAGCGTGGAATTTCAGATCCTTTAATCGGGCAGGTAGGTTAGAAAATTTAAAAAGGGAGATGGATAGGTTAAAGTTAGATATAGTGGGAATTAGTGAAGTTCGGTGGCAGGAGGAACAAGACTTCTGGTCAGGTGAATACAGGGTTATAAATACAAAATCAAATAGGGGTAATGCAGGAGTAGGTTTAATAATGAATAAAAAAAATAGGAGTGTGGGTAAGCTACTACAAACAGCATAGTGAACGTATTATAGTGGCCAAGATAGACACGAGGCCCATGCCTACTACAGTAGTACAAGTTTATATGCCAACTAACTCTGCAGATGACGAAGAAATTGAAGAAATGTATGATGAGATAAATGAAATTATTCAGGTAGTGAAGGGAGGCGAAAATTTAATAGTCATGGGTGACTGGTATTCGGTAGTAGGAAAAGGCAGGGAAGGAAACATAGTAGGTGAATAAGGATTGGGGCTAAGAAATGAAAGAGGAAGCCGTCTGGAAGAATTTGGCACAGAGCACAACTTAATCATAGCTAACACTTGGTTCAAGAATCATAAGAGAAGGTTGTATACATGGAAGAATCCTGGAGATAATAAAAGGTATCAGATAGATTATATAATGGTGAGACAGAGATTTAGGAACCAGGTTTTAAATTGTAGGACGTTTCTAGGGGCAGATGTGGACTCTGACCACAATCTATTGGTTATGAACTGTAAACTGAAGAAATTGCAAAGAGGTGGGAATTTATGGAGATGGGAATTGGATAAACTGAGTAAACCAGAGGTTGTACAGAGTTTCAGGGAGACCATAAGGGAACAATTGACAGGAATGGGGGAAAGAAATAGTAGAAGACGAATGGGTAGCTCTGAGGGAGGAAGTAGTGAAGGCAGCAGTGGATCAAGTAGGTAAAAAGACGAGGGCTAGTAGAAATCCTTGGGTAACAGAAGAAATATTGAATTTAATTGATGAACGGAGAGAATATAAAAATGCAGTGAATGAAGCAGGGAAAAAGGAATACAAACGTCTCAAAAATGAGATCGACAGGAAGTGCAAATTGGCTAAGCAGGCATGGCTAGAGGACAAACGCAAGGATGTAGAGGCTTATCTCACTAGGGGTAAGATAGATACAGCCTACAGGAAAATTAAAGAGACCTCTGGAGAAAAGAGAGCTACTTGTATGAATATCAAGAGCTCAGATGGAAACCCAGTTCTATGCAAAGAGGGGAAAGCAGAAAGATGGAAGGAGTATATGAGAGTCTATACAAGGGCGATGTACTTGAGGACAATATTATGGAAATGGAAGAGGATGTAGATGAAGATGAAATGGGGGATACGATACTGTGTGAAGAGTTTGACAGAGCACTGAAAGACCTGAATCGAAACAAGGTCCCGGGAGTAGAAAACATTCCATTAGAACTACTGACGGCCTTGGGAGAGCCAGTCCTGACAAAACTCTACCATCTGGTAAGCAAGATGTACGAGACTGGCGAAATACCCTCAGACTTCAAGAAGGATATTATAATTCCAATCCCAAAGAAAGCAGGTGTTGACAGATGTGAAAATTACCGAACTCACTGTTTAATAAGTCAAAGCTGCAAAATACTAACGCGGATTATTTATAGACATAATGGAAAAACTGGTAGAAGCCGACCTCGGGGAAGATCAGTTTGGATTCCGTAGAAATGTTGGAACACGTGAGGCAATACTGACCTTACGACTTATCTTAGAAGAAAGATTAAGGAAAGGCAAACCTACATTTCTAGCATTTGTAGACTTAGAGAAAGCTGGAATACTCTCTTTCTAATTCTGAAGGTGGCAGAGGAAAAGACAGGGAGCGAAAGGCTATTTACAATTTGTACAGAAACCAGATGGCAGATAACAGTCGAGGGACATGAAAGGGAAGCAGTGGTTGGGAAAGGAGTGAGACAGGGTTGTAGCCTCTCCCCGATGTTATTCAATCTGTATATTGAGCAAGCAGTAAAGGAAACAAAAGAAGAATTTGGAGTAGCTCTTAAAATCCAGGGAGAAGATATAAAAACTTTGAGGTTTGCCGATGACATTGTAATTCTGTCAGAGACAGCAAAGGACCAGGAAGAGCAGATGAACGGAATGGACAGTGTCTTGAAAGGAGGATAAAAGATGAACATCAACAAAAGCAAAACAAGGATAATGGAATGTAGTCGAATTAAGTTGGGTGATGCTGAGGGAATTAGATTAGGAAATGAGACATTTAAAGTAGTAAAGGAGTTTTGCTATTTGGGGAGCAAAATAACTGATGATGGTCGAAGTAGAGAGGATATAAAATGTAGACTGGCAATGGCAAGGAAAGCGTTTCTGAAGAAGAGAAATTTGTTAACATCGAGTATAGATTTAAGTGGCAGGAATAAACCTTTATTCATCGTCAGTAAATAAGTTTATGATACCTGATTGTGACTGGTTGACCGAAACTTACAATGAATGGAAGTTTATTGCATTAGCAGCTCTACGTGGTTCATAAAACTACGACTAAGGCATTTACGAAAGATGTAAATCACACTCTAATGGTAGTTCAATTGACAGTAAATTCAAAATGTTCTGTGATTATTTTTAATCTGAAACCGAAGAAAACAGAAGCATATTTTGGGACAAAATTGTTACTTTAAACATTGAATACAAATTTTTTATTGGAAAGTATAGCTCATCAGGTAACTTTATTTGAAAATACCGTAATTTATTCTAATTTTTATTGTGTTGCTGCTTAACATTTTTAAATGACATTCTGGGTTATTACATAAATTTGGAAAACGCGTGCTTATAGCATGACTACAGAGCTTAATAGTACTTTAATACTTTTATTAGCAATTGGTGGTCATGTCTCAACACATTCATAGTGTACTCAAAAATAGTTTGCCTTCATATGCGGAAGATATGGAATAGACGGTGGATTGGCGACGGTGGCCATTGGCACAGCAATTCACAGTACCTACATTTAACTCGTAACGTGATGAAGGTATTGGAGAGGATAAAAAATCTCTCCTTCATCATGCCAACCAACGTGCTTGCTGCGAAACATTTCGCACAGTGTTTTCTTTGTCGTCCATTGCATGCATTATTTCCTCGCAGTGCCCGTGGCAGCTTCTTTGCACCTTCTTAATGTAACAACGTACGCTCCACACATTCTCTGTCGCCGCGCTATATTCTTAACTGAAATTCCTGTAGAAATGTTCTAACACACAGCTTCAACATTTGAGCTACACTCTGAAAACTTTTGTTAAAACTGACGTTATCCCTGCTCCCCCTGTGGTAATTCTTGTCAAACCTTACTGTGTTTCATATTAACGAAGATCTTTCACAGTTCTCTTTTTTGTGAATTTCAGGCTGCTTTGATACAGCTCCACATGCTAATTTATCCTCTGTAAGTCTTTTCAGCAAAACTACAGCAAGTTACATCCATTTTAGCGTTATTATTGTGGTCAAACTTTGGTGTGCCTCCGAAACTGTACCCCCACCTCTCCCACATACTGTTTCTCCATCCTCAAATTAGCTATTCCTTCACGCCACAGGACGTGTACTTTCCATCTATCCCTTCTTTTAGTCATGTTGCGCCATAGTATACTTTTATTCCCATTCAGTTCAGTATGTCTTCGTTAGTTACTGATTCTACAAATCTAAATCGAAAATCTTTTGCAACACCACGTCATGTTTTATGTTTAGAATACACGTTTCATTTCCATATAATTTCAAGTATCACGAATGGTTATCTTGCTAATTTTCAGTCTCCATTTTACTTCTTGTTTACCTTCAGCCATCATCAGTTATTTTGTCCATAAAGTAGCAAAACGACTCTACAACCTTAGGTTTCTTATTTCATTGCATAGTCCTCTCAGCGTCACGTAACTTTTTTCTTTACACTTCTACTTTTGTTGGTGTTCAGCTTATAACCTCTTTCCAAAACACTAAGCATTCCATTGAGGCGAGCTTCCAAGTCCTGCGTCTCGACAGTCAGATAGTGATCGTTATATCTCAAAATTTTTAGCCGTTTTCCTTGAACTTCAAAACCATTTCACAATTTCTGTATGGTTTTATGTACTGCTTTCGCTATACAAGGATTGAATAACGGGGGTGATACACTGTAACTTTGTCTCACTGCCTTCGCAACTGCTGGCTCATTTTTGCTTCCTTCGACTTTTCCTATCAACGGCTTATTCCCGTAAGAGCTAGAGATAGCCTTTCGCTCCCCGTATTTTCTAATTTCAGACTCTCAGAGAGCGTATTGCTTTATTGTTACTGCAGTTTTTGTAATTATCATTTTCACTTAGTAATATCAAGCCTATGGTTTTAGTGTCTCTGTTTTGTCTTTAAAATTGTTCTCGATATTTAATGACGTGATAAATAATCAAGCAGATGCACAGTGGTATAAATAGAGAGTAGATAGTGCGTCAGAAACTCGGTAAATAAAGTAGACTCCAAGGTGGGTGGCCGTCTTTCATGCATATTCAATACTTCTGCAGAAGATGCACGTATGATAAAAGAATACAAGTAATATTCTACTGCAGCAGAATGTATTGAAAGCTGATACGAATTATACGAAACAGTACCCAATTAAGGAAAAGGGAATTTAAAAATAGATCGAACGACCGAGCGAATACATGAAACGAAATTACACCAGCCAGAGGATCGTACAACACGCACGACGTAATTTGCACCTAGATTTATAAAACGAGTTAAATTAATTTCACTGTGCAAGCTCTGCGTTGTTACAAATTTTACGTTGAATGTTCCGCAAAACTTTCATGCCATTAATTAATAAGAGAAAGTGAAAGTGACGTCCGTTTTCAAATTAATTTTCGCGACGATGTTAGAACCATGTCTTGTTTCAACGGTAGTACAGAAGCTATGTTTTAGTTCCCTGAAGCTCAGGAACACAGTGTTCAGCAAGGTTAAGTCATCTCGCATTAACTTAAAGAGAAATATGTAAGCCATTTTGACGACCGCTGTTACGAATTTATGATATACGTTCAGCAACTGACATACTGCTAGCGTCTGTAAAACTGTTTTATCAGCACATTCACATGAAGAGGATGGAAAATCAGGCAACCAGTTGAAAATAATAATTTATTAGCCCTTCACCTAGGTTTCGATATTTGTAAAACTATCTTCTTCAGAAGTAGTGAAAGCACATTAGATTAGATGAAGCCGAGTGGCTCTTGTCATAAACAAAACTGACAAAACAAGGATTATCGTAAGCCATGGTTTTAGATAGGAGCCAGATTACATATTTACTACTTCAGAATGACTTCTCACTAGTAAATTCCCACATGTAGAGACTCTTGACAACATAAAATTATAACAGGCATCCGGGATAAAGTATCTGCATAAGTTACGTGTATCTCATGTCAGAGACTAGGCCCAACTGCTGTTTGTGCCCGCACCAGAATGGTACTTCATCATCAGATCCGTCACAGAGCGCCACCTTCCCTGTTCTACAGAGCGAGCGCACCTGTGATCTCCACACTCTGTGATGAGGCTTAGACGTCTAACACCTTGTAGCCTACATGTGCTTTCACCCCTCGAACTACTTTCTGTTTATACGACAGCAGCGCAAGAACAGCCGATCAGTTCGCCACTCCAGGAGGTGTTCCTTCGCAAGTGCCAGGCCATAACAATCTACCCTTTGTCAGAGTCACTTATGCGAATGGATCCGGCGCGTCGTCCGTAAAACAATTTCCCATTCGTCTTTGCCCTCTTATACTTTCACCAGTGGGGAACTTTATCAGAAGGCAGTCATTCTCGAGGCGAGCAGGAGGCGTACTATTTTGGAACTTCAGTGTACGTCTTGACAATTCGTGTGAACCAACGATAATCTACTTGTTGTGTACATAGTTCCGCGTAGTCAGCACGTACACAATTTTCCCAATAGAGCGCACCCCGCTAAGCACAACAGCCCAGGCGCAGCGCTCGTCTGTCTCCGCACTACGAAATGGCGCTGTCTTAGAGACGGACCAAATTCTGCTTCCGCCGATCCGCGTATTAATATGTAACGCAGCCAATGAGATTGCTGCTAAAGTAGAACCTTTTCTCCTCACGGATCACACTCGCGCAGTGATACCTGAACGCGCGAGGTATTATAACGAGTGTACAGACCTCCGATTAGTCAGTCTTCATTAGCCTGTAGTCAAGTTTCAGTCTGCGCCTAATCAGATTATCATATTCCTGTACATAGCCAGGAAGAGAAATGTATAGACACTTTGTCAAGTATCAGAGATATGTGAGAATAAGATTAACTTACCAAGTAATTCGACTTATAACTCATTGGTTAATAATGACATCATGCAGTCAGAAGTGGGTGGAGCCTCCATTATATAAAGTAAGACGTGCACTGGTTTCTCCAGTTGTGATTCTCCAACAGAAAGGGGTTCCTACTCAATGGTAATTCAACGTTTTATAGCTTTATAGCCGTATAACTCTATGTATTTTCATTAATGCATGTAGCCCTCTAATTAGTGCTTTGTATACATCTTGTAGGTCTGAAGATGACCACAGTAGTGGTCGAAACCGGTCACCTTGTTAAATAAATCGTGATCAAGACTGTTTTTAATAGTAATTATTTACGAGACATTGATCACTGCTGTTCCCGTAATGCATTCAAAAGCTAATTTATTAGTTTAAAAGTTTAATGATTCACAGTGTCGAATTCAGACAGTATCCTTGCCGTTACGAATGGTTACATAGACAGAGAACCAAGTAGGCACTCTCAAGTTACTGTCTCGCAGCCATATTTTGCAACATATTCTCCCAGTCGAATTCTTATCTTCAGAGTTTGCGAATTCCTACGTTGAAAGTGTAAGTGAGCACACAGATACCTCATACTGCAAGCAAGCATAACCTCTAATGAATGAAAACTGTCATATGATTTTCATTAAGATAACTTTCAGAATTATTATTTTTTAGATGTATCCTTGTAGCACACAGATACCTCATACTGCAAGCAAGCATAACCTCTAATGAATGACAACTGTCATATGATTTTCATTAAGATAAATTTCAGAATTATTACACTCCTGGAAATGGAAAAAAGAACACATTGACACCGGTGTGTCAGACCCACCATACTTGCTCCGGACACTGCGAGAGGGCTGTACAAGCAATGATCACACGCACGGCACAGCGGACACACCAGGAACCGCGGTGTTGGCCGTCGAATGGCGCTAGCTGCGCAGCATTTGTGCACCGCCGCCGTCAGTGTCAGCCAGTTTGCCGTGGCATATGGAGCTCCATCGCAGTCTTTAACACTGGTAGCATGCCGCGACAGCGTGGACGTGAACCGTATGTGCAGTTGACGGACTTTGAGCGAGGGCGTATAGTGGGCATGCGGGAGGCCGGGTGGACGTACCGCCGAATTGCTCAACACGTGGGGCGTGAGGTCTCCACAGTACATCGATGTTGTCGCCAGTGGTCGGCGGAAGGTGCGCGTGCCCGTCGACCTGGGACCGGACCGCAGCGACGCACGGATGCACGCCAAGACCGTAGGAACCTACGCAGTGCCGTAGGGGACCGCACCGCCACTTCCCAGCAAATTAGGGACACTGTTGCTCCTGGGGTATCGGCGAGGACCATTCGCAACCGTCTCCATGAAGCTGGGCTACGGTCCCGCACACCGTTAGGCCGTCTTCCGCTCACGCCCCAACATCGTGCAGCCCGCCTCCAGTGGTGTCGCGACAGGCGTGAATGGACGGACGAATGGAGACGTGTCGTCTTCAGCGATGAGAGTCGCTTCTGCCTTGGTGCCAATGATGGTCGTATGCGTGTTTGGCGCCGTGCAGGTGAGCGCCACAATAAGGACTGCATACGACCGAGGCACACAGGGCCAACACCCGGCATCATGGTGTGGGGAGCGATCTCCTACACTGACCGTACACCACTGGTGATCGTCGAGGGGACACTGAATAGTGCACGGTACATCCAAACCGTCATCGAACCCATCGTTCTACCATTCCTAGACCGGCAAGGGAACTTGCTGTTCCAACAGGACAATGCACGTCCGCATGTATCCCGTGCCACCCAACGTGCTCTAGAAGGTGTAAGTCAACTACCCTGGCCAGCAAGATCTCCGGATCTGTCCCCCATTGAGCATGTTTGGGACTGGATGAAGCGTCGTCTCACGCGATCTGCACGTCCAGCACGAACGCTGGTCCAACTGAGGCTCCAGGTGGAAATGGCATGGCAAGCCGTTCCACAGGTCTACACCCAGCATCTCTACGATCGTCTCCATGGGAGAATAGCAGCCTGCATTGCTGCGAAAGGTGGATATACACTGTACTAGTGCCGACATTGTGCATGCTCTGTTGCCTGTGTCTATGTGCCTGTGGTTCTGTCAGTGTGATCATGTGATTTATCTGACCCCAGGAATGTGTCAATAAAGTTTCCCCTTCCTGGGACAATGAATTCACGGTGTTCTTATTTAAATTTCCAGGAGTGTAATTACTATTAAAAACCGGTCACCTTGTTAAATAAATCGTGATCAAGACTGTTTTGATCACGATTTATTTAACAAGGTGACCGGTTTTTAATAGTAATTATTTACAAGACATTGATCACTGCTGTTCCCGTAATGAATTCAAAAGTAATTCAATTATTGCCAAGTCAGGTATTTGGAGATTACAAGAAGTTTAGAGGGTTACGCACTAAAATTATGAAACTTAATACCAAAATATCTTTTAACAAACAATGCCTGATGAATAATGTGATTCCTAATTATGTAAAAATTAGTTTTAATACCAGATCAAATACAGAAAAGTTTTTACGACAGAAGAGTAGCATTCTGTGGATTAGATCTGAAATTAAAGATGCATATTAAGAAAAATTAGCAGTCAGTTGTCACCATTAATATTTTCACAGCTACTTAACTTTACAGATGAGAAAATTAATGCAGTGCGAGAAACTATTCTTAATAAGCATAATAAGAATATTGCAGCCCTTGTTAGTCACCAAAATATGTATTCACAAGATGTTTCACCAAATGTACATCACTTTCATCCAAGAGTAACCAATCTAACCAAAATTTCTTTTACTCCTGCCGAGACGACACTTTTAAACAAAGGCCTAAAAATAATTTAGCTCCACAATTGAGCAATGCAAATATTAAACGTGTGATTGCTGATGTAAAGTTTGCTGCAAAACATGCACAATTTAGTAGATCTGAAATATGTGACATTGCACGTAAAACTAAGAATGTTATTACTAATGAAAAAGATAATAATAAACGTAATAATGAATTAAAACTTGTAAAGCAAATCTACCAGAAGTTAACAACTAATAAAGCTATTGCAATCAAGGCAGATAAAGGGAATACTCTAGTCATTGTTAGCGAAGATGATCATGTTTCTAAAACTTTACAATTTTTTAACGCTAATGGAATAACTGAGGTTAATAAAGACCCGACTTCAAGATTTCAAACAAAAATTAAAAAACTGATTGATGATAATGACCCTTTACTTTCACCTAAAGATAAAATAACACTTAAAGTTATGAACCCCACTTTACCTAAGTTGAGATCGCAAATCAAATTACACAAACCAAACTTACCAATTCATCCAATTGTTAACAATACCAACTGTCCCTCTTATAACCTAAACAAAAAGCTCAATCAAATCTTAAAATCCTTCTATGTTTATGAAGAAAATTATAGTATTAAAAACAGTTTCGAACTAACTAAGTTTATTTATGATGTGGATATTCCAAAAAACGCAAGGTTTGCATCGTTGGACATCACAAATCTTTACACGAATATACCTATTCAAGAGACTATCTCTATTATTAATGATAACTTAACACATCACAAAGTCATGAGCCCCAAAGAAATAGTAGAATTAATCGAACTGTTAAGAATTACTCTAGATTTTAATTATTTTTCATTTAATAATAAAATATACATACAAGAGGATGGACTTGCAATGGGAAATTCCCTGGCTAGCACTATAGCAGATATCTTCGTCAACTATGTTGAAATCCAATTTTTCAAAAATAATCCAGAAATAACAAATAAAATTATATACTACAAAAGATATGTTGACGACACACTGCTATTATATAACGGCTCTAAGGAAGAAATTGACGCTTTCGCTAACAACTTAAATAATTTACATCCAAAACTTGTATTTACAGTAGAACATGAAAGTAAAAATAGTATTAATTTCCTTGACCTCACAATTGCAAAACAAAATGGAAGACATAATATTTCTATTTATAGAAAACCCACATCAACCGACGTAATAATAAATGCTACATCATGCCATCCATTAAGATACAAAATGGCATTTTTTAAAACTATGATGCATAGGATACTGAAATTACCTCTCCAACATGATGCAATCCAAAAGGAAATTGACATATTAAAACAGATAGCAGTTGCTAACAATTATAATTCCCATCAGGTTGATCTGTTATATAAAAAATTACAAGAAAAAAATGATGCCGTTATAAATTCCAAGAAGAGATTTACACAAATGACATATATGGGACCTATCTCAGATAAAATAAATAAATTATTTAAGAACACAAGCGTGGCAATAGCATTTAAAACTAATAACCCCCTACAGATGAAACTGAAACACGCAATTGGAGACTCAAATAGATACCAAAAGTCAGGTGTTTATAAAATAATATGTAATGATTGTGAGAAACAGTATATTGGCCAAACTGGCCGAAACTTTTTAACACGTTTCAGAGAACATACTACTGGTGCTGCACGTAACAAATCAATGTTCAGTCAACATCTTGATGAATACAATCATTGTGAGGGTTGCATTTCTAGCAATCTGAAAATATTACATACTGTGCCAAAAGGACCATTGCTAAATACCTTAGAAGAAATTGAAATTTTTTCACTTCATAAAAGTAATCCATTATCTGTTTTAAACGAACAACTTCAGTTCAAAGACAAACATTTCTTTGAGCTTTTCTATGATCTGCTTTAGAATGTCTACTCTTCTGTATTTGTTTTAAAAAAAGGTCTTTTAAATTATTAAGACTTTTAGCAAATATTTTATCTTTACATTGTAATTGTATTTTACCAAAAATTATTTTATGATTGACTATCTGTTTTAGAATTATTGCTTTTATGCTTTTAGACTGCATTTTGCTAATTCACATCGTTTTATTTTATTTTTGACAATGGCTCATAATTTTATAATTTTAAATTCTTTCATTTTTATTTGCTTATATGACTGGTATGTAACTTGAGGAACAGCAATGAATTATAAAAAAAAATGGCACTTGTAATCTACACATTAACTTCATAGGTAATATTTCATATATACGGTCAACTACTTCGTAGCGTATTTGTGCAGCATGTAGTATATATATCAGCTACAGATTATTGTAGCTTACTCTTTTCGTTTCAATAAAGACAAGTTGCTGCTCAATAATACATTGTCTGACGCCACCGTCTTTTCCATTCAACTTCGCAACAACTTCGTTGGAAAGAAGCCTGCTGCCACATCTTTGCATCGGCGTTTGTCCTCACCATGGCAACCACTAGTTCGACTATCGACTCTACAACAACTTCAGTGGAAAAAGCTTGCTTCTTCATCTTTGTAACGGCGTCTAACTTCACCATAGCAACCAGTGGTTCCAAATGGTTCACTGACAGGCCACGAGAGGGCAACCCATGTACTGCCAAACCGAAGTTCATTTTCCTACATATTTAAGTATTTTTAAAGCTTTTTAATTGACTATAGCTGTTTAATAAGCTAAGTTTAGTGTGTATTTATTTCTAATTCTTGACAATGTTCTTTTAACTAAGAAATTTTAAGTTGTAATTCGACTTATAACTCATTGGTTAATAATGACATCATGCAGTCAGAAGCGGGTGGAGCCTCCATTATATAAAGTAAGACGTGCACTGGTTTCTCCAGTTGTGATTCTCCAACAGAAAGGGGTTCCTACTCAATGGTAATTCAACGTTTTATAGCTTTATAGCCGTATAACTCTATGTATTTTCATTAATGCATGTAGCCCTCTAATTAGTGCTTTGTATACATCTTGTAAGTCTGAAGATGACCACAGTAGTGGTCGAAACCGGTCACCTTGTTAAATAAATCGTGATCAAGACTGTTTTTAATAGTAATTAATAAATTAGCCCTGGAGGAACTCAATGTTCCCCTTTTTTATTTAGTTTTTGCTTACCTGTTGCACAATGGAAACCCGTGACACTGCTCTTGCCTTGAAAGCGCGTAGCATGTTCTGAGCTACAACTATCTACTGGGAAATGCCTGGCGCAATGCACTCTCTTTTAAAAAGCGCACTTGGTTCCAAAAAAATATGAGTAAGTAAAAATGTTGCTCGTATTTGGCATGGACTTTGGATGCGGACAGTGACTTGGTGTAAATGACAACATCAAATGTCGTTAGTTTTCTGATTAGGGAAGTTCTGTATCGAAAAAGTGTCCTTTTCTTTGCTTCACAAACATTAATAGCAAAAAAAATACAGTTCTTGAGTGGACAAACGTAAGTAGTCTTTAACATCAAATGAGATCTTTTAAAAAAGGCAGTTTGTAAAAATTTCATTAAATATTCAATAGTTATTCCTCGTCTCAAATTCAAATTAAAAATTATGCATTGCTAAGTGCCTTTCCCTATACTCAAGTCTCTGAATGTCTCAACCAACAATGCGTAACAAGCTGTCGCAATAAAGTACAACATCTAAAATCAATTAAATCTAAAATCAATTACCTTGAATTAAATCCTGTTTTATTATTCATCAAAATAATCATAATAAAATATTATTCTGTAAATGCTCCAATCTCTTTTTCTCTCTCAAATAATTAATCGGTAAATCAACATGTTGCCTCTCCTCATAATATAACTACACACCACTGCCCACAACCGTCTCCTCATCCCACGATTACGAGCCTCCAGACGACGCAGCATCTCTGACGACACTACTCGCATATAATTTCAAGTAGTACAAGGGTACTTAACTCGTTCATGACATTCGAATACCTGAGAAATACCCGATAAATTATCTCCCTCCCCTACCAAAACGTCGTTTACAATGTTCTGCGCCTTCTGAAGGTCTCGTCGCAGGCCTCTACTGATAACTGTCCCGCGAGAATCAGCAAGGAGAACAAATTCTGGACGATGCTTTTTGCTGCGTGAGACATGGAGGCAGTGCGTACTTAGATAAAAGAGGTGCTATATTGCCTGGAGGCAGGAACGGGACTGTTTCCCCACAAATACTTTTGCAAAAGGAAAGTACTCGTCTGGAGGAACTGCCAGACGGTGTGTCGCTTACACCATATTCACATCAGACACTTCTAGCGATCGGTATGGGCCGTTTATTGCTTCCATTTTCACAATACCTTCTGTGATCGTGACACATGAGATAGAATATCACTAGCGAGTTGACATCTGTGATCACTATTGGCTCTTTGTCCTATGAGGACAATTGCTCAATACAGTTCTGTATGTTCTATGCAGTACCCAACCCATCTGACGGAAGAATTCCGAACAATGTCAAGCTATGTTGCCCCACAATATAGTGTATCCCTATTATGTAATGCGTATGAATCGCGAAATCGGCACACATTCACGTCAATGCAACTACTGTGGCCGCGCAAATTACAAGCTAACCGTGGACTGGCTTGCTAGTTATGTAACAACGAACGTCAGTAAATGAATTATGAATTCTTTTTTAACTTAAATAAGTGCCTCATGGACACTTACATTCGTTCATATGATGATACGAGCGTTCGGGCCAGTAACGTCCACATTTGTAAAAAATATTTTCTTTTCAAGCTCAGCGCTAGGTCCTATGGCACAAGCAGACGGTGTGATTGTTCATTGTATTAGAATATAACTGTCACATCGTGACGCAAGATGATAGTAGGAAGCGTTATATTTTTTAGACCGTTGTACGTAAGTTTATAAAACACCTATCCTACAAAAATGTTTTCCCAAAATAAAATACGACCAGTGCACAAAGCGAATACACTTTCACTTTCTTACAGAAAAGTGAAAAGCTGAAAAAATTATCTTTTTCTACATACTCGCCAGAGGTCTAAACACATTGTGCAGCATCGAAAAGCTGAGGCTGTATACCAATTCAGTATGCAAATTGAGGGAGATGGACAAAAATTATGTCAAAGGAAATATGACGTGCTGAGTCTTTATTATTAGGTCTACAACTTCGATTCCCTCGTTTTTCTCAAAGTTTGAGGCTTTATTATGGAAAACATAAAAACAATTTACGGTCCAAAGTCTTGGCCAGCTCTGTCCACTACTTTCTTTCCTCTTTAGTGTAGCATACCAGTCCCGCGGAGGAAGAACTCAGCGTCCTTCGAAGAGATCCGTGAATCGATCCAATTTTTGCCTTTTTCACATGACCGGAGGTGCTTGTCAGCCAGACAACGATCGAGAAAAGTGATAGATAGAGCAATGTCTGGAGAGTACAGCGGATGGCGAAAGATTTCCCTTTCCAACGTTTTCAAATATGTTTTGACGTGTTTTAACACATAGAGTACAGCATTGCTTGAAGCAAAAATAAGCTTTTCAAGTCAATAGCCGTGTTATGTCCGTTTGTCCTACAAGTGCTCAGCTCAAACACTTCAAACTGCTTTCACTAAGGATGTAACCTAACGTTCTCCGATTCCGACGGTTTCAGAATTTTCTCTCTTCCATCGACATGCTGTTCTTTGACGGCAAAATCATCATTCTATCGCTAATCAGTTTGGTGCATTGCATACCTCCCAATAATTTTACATTTTCTCTTGTTTTATTTTGGTTTTGGTTTAGAAACCTAATACACTATGTGGTCAAAAGTATCCGGACACCTGGCTGAAAGTGATTAGGCCAGGACTCTGTACAGGCCAGTCCATTACAGAGATGTTTTTGTTGCGTAACCAGTCCGCCGCAGTTCGTGCTTTATGAACAGGTGCTCGATCGTGTTGAAAGATACAATAGCCATCCCCGAATTGCTCTTCAATAATGGGAAGCACGAAGGTGCTTAAAACATCTTTGTAGCCTCGTACTCTGACACTGCCACGCAAAACAACTCGGGGTGCATGCCCGCTCCATGAAAAACACGACCACACCATAACACCACGGCCTCCGAATTTTACTGTTGCCACTACATACGCTGGCAGATGTCGTTCACCAGGTATTCCCCGTACCCTCACCCTGCCATCGTATCGCCAAGTTGTGTACCGTGATTCGTCACTCCACACGTTTTTCCACTGTTCAATCGTCCATGTTTACGCTCCTCACACCCAGCGAGGCGGCGTTTGGCATTTACCGGTACGATGTGTGGCTTACTAGGAGGCGCTCGACCATGAAATCCAAAGTTTCCTCACCTCCCGCCTACCTGTCATCGTACTTGCAGTGGATCCTGATGCAGTTTGGGATTCCTGTGTAATGGTCTGGATAGACGTCTGCCTATTACACATAACGACCCTCTTCAACTGTCGGTGATCTGCGTCAGTCAACAGACACATCGGAAACAGTGGCCTTAGGAATGTTTAGGAGTGTGGAAATCTCGCGTACAGAGGTATGATACAAGTTACATCCAATCACCTGACCACGTTCGAAGTCCGTTCCGCGGAGTGCCCCATTCTGCTCTCTCACGATCTCTAATGACTACTGAGGTCGCTGATATGGAGTACCTGACAGTAGGTGGCAGCACGATGCACCTAATGTGAAAAACATATGTTTTTGGAGGTTTACGGATACTTTTGATCAAGTAATGTATATAACACGGAATATGTTACATAAGCTATCTTTGGTCGCCCATCTGATATGACTTCGTAATGGACGACAAAACGTTGTCGCCTTCGAAGCAAACTGAGGGTTTACAGTGCTACGGCAATTACCCGGCCCATTGCACTCCGAATAGGCGCTGGTCGCCACCTGCCCGTAACACCGGGTAGAATAGTGTGGTGCAAACTCCTCTCCTTGGAACAGTTCCAGATGCCCCTTTAGGTAGCACCACAGTATGAGTCCCTTTAGGTAGCACCACTCTACGGAGGATATTTTTTCCAGGTTTCTCTCCTCCAGCAGCGATAATATGTTATTCAGGCCGCTAGGATATGCCATTTCGACATCCACAATGTTACCAACAGTCATATTTCAACAGAAACCATAATAATAGCTTCATTCACATATTTGATTCTCAACGGCATAGCTACATTTTACATTTTTGTCAACCGTATACGGAGCTTAGATTTAATACTGAGATTGTGATATTTCTAAAAGTGGCTAGAATACTGTGATTGTTGTTATTACCTCAGCTGCAATGTATATCCGTATCAAGTGTATGAATATTATTTCTAAGAACCTTGCCAATGAATTTTGTGGTGTTTCAGGTGTTTTGGTTATTTATAGCGCAGTTTTCTGTGTGTTGCTGTCTCTGATGCCTTCTGGCAGTCATAACTAACTCGTCACATAGTTTATATGTTGCTGACTGCTCTAAACTGTTTAAGCTAAATCTCTCAATTCTTATGACACCTATCGAAGCAGAAAGGTGATTTTTGAAATTTGGAAGGAATAAAATCACTCTCACGTGAATCGATGAGCCAGGAAATACTGTATTTTCAGTCTTGGGGTGATGCCTGTCACTAAAAGGGATCTTGTGATGCAGATCGCAGACATCAGCCAGCGGCTGACTATTTTACATGGGTCCTTTTCTTTTATTCCCAGTGTTTTTAATGACTAACGACTTCAGTTCTGCTAGGATTGTAGCTCATTACATAACGATAATAGTTATTCTAGACAGCCTGTAAAGCGCAGCTTGTTCTTTACCACAGATAATTTTCTCTCATATATGTACTCCAGGGTCGTAAATTGGACTTAATGACTGTGTGTTGTAGCCTTCATTAATTGAAGGGGCGTTAGCATTATAACGAATGCCGGGAATCCGGGCGCCGAGATAAAGAATTTTCTTCGTTGTAAGCGTTTATTAAAACCCTTCTGCAACACCAAACTTCAGATACCACCGGCCGCCACTGTGCCTCACCGTAGATCTTACCCAGGATTTTATGAGCCTGAGCTGTAGATTTCTTCATGATAAAATAGACAATTAGAACTTCCCACAAATGTCGAGAACTGGGTACGTAAATTGCCGTATTTACTCGAGAATAACTTTATGAGCCCGCATCTCGTGGTCGTGCGGTAGCGTTCTCGCTTCCCACGCCCGGGTTCCCGGGTTCGATTCCCGGCGGGGTCAGGGATTTTCTCTGCCTCGTGATGGCTGGGTGTTGTGTGCTGTCCTTAGGTTAGTTAGGTTTAAGTAGTTCTAAGTTCTAGGGGACTGATGACCATAGATGTTAAGTCCCATAGTGCTCAGAGCCATTTGAACCATTTAACTTTATGACGCAGTCACAAATCAACAAATATTTTGAAGGCGTTATGTTTGCAAATGCCTAACCTTATTGTATGACAATTACGACCTGACACCTGCACCGTACTTGCCACTAAGTTGTATACATAATTCTAACTTACGTGTCTCCGTCTCGCTTTCTCTCTCTCTCTCTCTCTCTCTCTCTCTCTCTCTCTCTCTCTCTCACACACACACACACACACACACACACACACACACACACACACACAGGTGTTTTTCGGGGACGTTGGACAATATTGTTGTAATAATAAATTGTAATAGTTTACATACTCCAGTCTGACCAAGATTTTCGGAAGGTTTCTCTTGGCCATCACGTGAATGCCACAACTGGAGGTCATCTCCCAAACATTCCCATCTGAGGTGCCTCTCTCCAGGACCTATGGTATATTTGGCTGAAAGATACGAAAGTGCCGTCCTACTCTTCCGTGTTAGGAATGAAAGATGCAAAAAAAATTTAAAAAGAAAAGAGAAGGAAACATCATAAGGAGATCATATTAAAGTAAAGAGTCAGAGGACTGTGAGTGTATTGGTAATGTACTGTAAGAAAACGGAGAGTATTCTTGTGTAGCATAATCAGTCATTTCCGTGAACAAGTCGCTTATCGCTACAATGTTTCTCAGTCAGCTGAAATACGCTAAAATAAGGACTATGTCCCAGAATGCAGTCAGAGACATACAATCTTCTGTGTGGTTTTTTCGATACAAGTACATTTCATGTCCCTGTTGTTTTACGGGGTCGGAGATCAAATCAAAAGTAAGGTACGAGATACATTACGCTTAGTTCCAAGTCATCCTTTTTCGTTTTTTACGTCGCCCTTTGGTATCACATTGAAGAACTTTCTTCTATGTAAGAACTTTCTAAGTCATGAATTTTAGTACTTAGAATAATGTATAATAATGCGTGACTGATTGAAGTCTCCACTATTTTGCGACTGGTGTTGCCAGTGCGTGGTTGCTTCTTTTTCAGTAGTGTTCCATATCTTTGTAGAGAGTAGACGGATAACTCGGTTCCCCGCGACTACATTCTAGCATCCTAATCTCCATATTTGCTGTAAATCGACCTTTCCGAGAGAGTTTACGTATTTTGAGGGCAGAATGTTGTGATCTATGTTGTCGGTCTGTGACAGGTTGCCAGTGTGTTGTGGTTAATACAATCCGAGCCAGGGGGAGCCCTCAAATTATTGAGTGAATGCGTTTGTTCCCCCTGGTCTTTGTTGGCTCTGCTCGTAATACTGAAACGAAGGGGGTTGTCCATGTACCTACCACATCGCTAGCGGTCATTATTGCACGACAATAGCTGTGAATTTGCTCGTAGTAAATGTCAGCTCCAGATATGATTTCGAGATTAACTACAGACAATAGCAGCATGGAAGAGAGGACGCATGACGCAGTGCCAAAGCGACGAATTACCAAAGACACAGATGCCTCGTAAAAGGTGTACAATGTGGACAAGGTATAAAACAAAGTAAAATATGTTTTCACTTGAAATGTAAGCTTTGCATCGACGCACTGAAGACTGCACGTATTTCTTTATGCACCATTTTTTCTCAGTTTTTGTCTCTGTTATAACACATAAAATACAATCACCGATAAGCGCTCACAACCGTGCACGGTAGCACGCTGTTTCCAGGATTCGGGGAAGCGCGCCAGCACCGTATGGAAGACGTGGGAGTTAGGCTGTTTACCACATCCGCCTAGGTGAATACCGCGATGCTATCCACGTCCCGTCTGACTTACACTACTTGTAAGCATTTCGAAAGTATTCACGTATTCACACACTTACTCACATGGGCTAAGACTGGGCGTAGAGAAACGTGGTTCACAATTTCCGAACCAAAGGCTAACAACGATTTGGGGGGGGGGGGGGGGAGCTGGAACGGCATTAACAAATCCAGAGTAAAGTATCGATACCGTGAAGAGACGGATGAGACACAGGAAAAGAAGAAAAGTGAAAGGGGAAATAAAATCATCAAACATTTGTGTATCGTTATCATCCCTTTGAGTATTGGAACAACCTGCATTCTACGCCAAAGTACCGTTATCCAAGATGGCGGCAGCGACGCCATAGACACACCCCCAGTGATGTCATCCAAGATGGCGGCCGTGATGTCACAGACACACCCCCGTGACGTTAATCAAGATGGCGAATTTTGGCGGGAAGAAGGTCAATTGGGCTACCTTCGCTTACCTAACCCCCCTTCCCCCCCAGGAAACGGTGGGAAGTTCAAATTTCAACATGATAATGCGTCACCCCCCAGTTATCTCTGCTAAGAAAAGAAAATGTCGGGAAAAATTACTTGTCTTTATTGTTTAACCAGTTTCAAGCATGTGGGGTGCGCCCAACTGGACCCCAACTGGCTTAGTTCATATCCTTGCCACCAGAGAGCGCCACTGTGACGTCATCGAAGATGGTGGATTTTGGCAGGAAGATACGACATTGGGCTAGCTCCACTAACCTAACCCCCCCCCCCCTCGCCCCAGAAAATGGCGGGTAGTTCAAATTCCAATATGATAACACGTGACAACTAAGAAAATCGCGGGAAGATAGGTCACTTGCACTTTCGCTACCAACCTGTGAAAACTGTGGGAAAGGAAGGACACTTGTACTAACCACAGCAACCCGACCGTCATCTCTTCCTAGGAACCCATGCCAAGTTTGAATTCTGGCAATAAAGAAAGGTCACTTGAGCTTTCGCTACCAACATAAGAAAATTGTTGCAAACCAAACTTACCATTACCACTAACCTAAGTCACCAGGCCGCCACCTCTTCCTAGGGGCAGGTGGTAAAAGACTCAGCCTGCACTAGACTGATGGAGAGAGGAAGGAGTGTACTTTATTTATTTTGGAGCAGTTTATTTAGGGATGGAGTATATTTATCACAGAACACATGCTATCATATGGCTCACAGCATACAGACCTGCAAACTACTCCTACATAACTCATGTATAAAGCTCTACACACACGCTTGCTAATTGTAAACTGTCAAAAATTGCAATACATTTAGGTCGAGAGACCCAACAACATTCTGCTTGCTAATCGTAAACTGTCGAAATCACACACCAGTCTTTATTTAAACAATTGGAGACAGCACCACGAACAAGTATATTCGCCACTGAGTCCATAGCATCATATCGATGCCACTAGAGGACGCTGTAGTGACGTCAGGTGATGACGGAAATACCGTAATCTAAGATGGCGCCACCTAGTGGGTTCACCACAAGCTCCGGACCCCAACTTGATTAGTACATTTCGTCGCCGCCAGAGGACGCCACCATGACACCAGCTAATGATGCTAGTACAGTTATCGACGACGGCGGCAAACAGTGTGTTTCCCACGAGGTCTAGCACTCAGTACCACCAGCAGAGGACGCTGTCGTCCTTTTCGTGACGTAAACCAAGATGGTGTTGGAAAATCGTGGGAAAACGACTCAGCCTGCTCTGGGCTGCTGGAGAGAGTAAGGATGGTGTGCATTCTATTTATTATCAAACTTATTTAATGATAGAGTATATCTATCACTCTGATACAAAACATCCACCTTGATGTGCCTGAGGTCATGTTGCACAGCCCACAGACACACAACTAACACCTAATTTCAATACACAATAGCAGACTACTCCTAAATAATTCTTCACACTGATGTGTAGACACACTCAGTGCACATAAACTGTAAAAATAGCTCATAGTAGGGCCTACAGAGCCACTCGCAAAATAGTGCAATCAACAGGTGCAAACACTACAGTCCAACACCCCCTGTCCAATAGAGTACACAGGAGGTAGCGATAAGTCACGCATCCGTCAGATGTCAAACCACGCACAGCCCCTTGCTCGGCTTCCGCAAGCATGAAAATGGTTCAAATGGTTCTGAGC
This sequence comes from Schistocerca piceifrons, assembly GCF_021461385.2. Taxonomy (NCBI): domain Eukaryota; kingdom Metazoa; phylum Arthropoda; class Insecta; order Orthoptera; family Acrididae; genus Schistocerca; species Schistocerca piceifrons. The sequence goes on along the minus strand of NC_060138.1, from coordinate 108,818,017 downwards.
ACTATGCGACTTAACTTCTGAGGTCATCAGTCGCCCAGAACTTAGAACTAACTAAACCTAAATAACCTAAGGACATCACACACATCCATGCCCGAGGCAGGATTCGAACCTGCGACCGGAGCGGTCGCTCGGCTCGAGACTGTAGCGCCTAGAACCCCTCGGCCACGCCGGCCGGCTTCCACAAGCATGAGGTGGCGGCATCCATATTCATACGTTAGACATGAGAGATTCCTATCAGCTAGACACCGATGATGATGCGATCGCACATATGGTCGACGTGGCTGTCAACTGTCAAACCACACACAGGCCTCCGCCCGCATCCCGCAAGCAGCGCCATCTCATTCTTCTTGGATTATATTTGTGGAGCGTGCTACAAGAACAACTAGTTGTAATCCTTATCAAATACTTGTCTGGAATTTGCTGGCCGCTGGTGGCCGAGCGGTTCTAGGCGCTTCAGTCTGGAACCGCGCGACCGCTACGGTCGCAGGTTCGAATCCTGCCTCGGGCATGGATGTGTGTGATGTCCTTAGGTTAGTTAGGTTAAAGTAGTTCTAGCGGACTGATGACCTGATATGTTAAGTCCCATAGTGCTCAGAGCCATTTGAACCATTTGTCTGGACTTTACCTATAGCGAGGTGTATTACTGTTGGCGTATTACTTGTGACACCATTGTATCTCCAAAATTAAGTATTATAACTTGCTTTATAGAAGTAGAACAAATAATGTTATTTGTTTGAATCGTTGTATAGAATACCGAGAACACTGCATGTGGTGTCACCGCCAGACACCACACTTCCTAGGTGGTAGTTTTAAATCGGCCGCGGTCCATTAGTACATGTCGGACCCGCGTGTCGCCACTGTCAGTGATAGCAGACCGAGCACCACCACACGGCAGGTCTCGAGAGACTTACTAGCACTCGCCCCAGTTGTACGGACGACTTAGCTAGCGGTGCAACACTGACGAAGCCTCGTTTATTTGCAGAGAAGATAGTTAGAATAGCCTTCAGGTAAGTCAATGGCTACGACCTAGCAAGGCGCCATAGCAATTGATAGTTATCGTATGAAGCATGTCTCATCAAGAACGATGTATACAAATGATGGATTAAGGTTAAGTATTCCAGCAGCTACGTACTTTTCTTTATAGCATTCATTCTGTATCCTGTTTCAGACGTCACGCCAGCCTGCTTGAGTTTAACGCGTGCATTTCGGCCTTCTCTAGCAATATAACAAGTGGCGATGAGGCTAAAAACAGTTGTCTTTCTACATGCTTAGATTACTTGTGTCATGGCTTCGCCACAATCTCCAGATGTACTGTCCGAATTTTATCGCTTGCAGAATCAGCAGACGCAGGCGTTATTGGATGCCCTTGGACAGCTCGTCCAGGGTCAACGTGCAATGCAAACCGATGCCGCGGCCGCCGCTTCACCGCTACCGCAGCCACAACATGCTGTTGCACCCCAGTTTCGTCCATTCGATGCGGAAATGGAAACATGGACGGAGTGGTCACGCCAATTTGGATTTCATCTCGCCGCCTACAGAATTCAAGGTAACGAGCGGCAGCCTCACTTATTGTCGTGTGTAGGGGTGCAGACGTACCGTGTGATAGTGAAATTGTTTCCCCGACGCGACGTAGCAACACTGTCCTACGAAGTAGTTTTGTCTGCATTAGATGCATATTTCAAGGAATCAGTCAATGTAGTTGCAAAACGGTATACGTTCTTTCGTACAAAACGTACGGCCGGTCAAACTAATCAGGAGTGGGTTGCAACATTGCAAGGCCTTACCAGGGATTGTGCTTTTGAGTGTGAATGTGGACTCCCTTATTCAGATACTATGGTACGTGATGCAATTGCACAGAACGTTTCTGATGCTGGTATACGGGAGCAAATTTTGAAACTAGTCAATCCCTCCATTCAACAAGTGATAGACATATTGGATAGGCAAGACACACTTGACTTTGATCAGGAATCATTTGAAACTTCGCCAGCTGTGTGTCACGTTAACCAGCCTGCCGGGCGAGCTGCACGGAACTGTAAACAGCCCTCGCGCTCGTCCGCGCAGGTGCCGCCCAGCTATCAACCACGTGTCCCGCAGCAGCAAGCAAATGCAGTGCTCAAATCATGCCCGCGGTGTGCTACTAGACATTCGCGTGAGAATTGCCCGTCACGCCAAGCTATTTGCTTTTTCTGTAATAAAAAAGGACATGTTCAGAGTGTTTGCCAGAAAAAGCTCAGATCGGACACAAAACACCATTCCCGGCCCTTTGCTTCGCGCCGGAATCGCACCAAGAATGCTCAGGCTCGTGAACCTTCGTCCATGGAAATTCATGTAATTAATTCCACTCCGCTCAGTGCCGCTTTCTCTAACAGTGACTGTTCGTCCCACAAAAAGTGTGCGTCGACATCGACGGAAATCACGTCAAGTTGCGAGTGATTCTGTACCAGTGTCTGTTCAAATTGCACGAGACGGTCGCTCTTGTTGTCAGCAGGGCAATAAACTTTTTGTAGACATGGACATTAATGGCAACGTAATACCATTCCAGCTCGATACCGGAGCTGCAGTTTCATTGATCAATAAAGTCACGCACAAACAACTGGGCACTCCTCCGTTGCTTGCCGCAAATGTTAAGCTAACTACATATTCAGGTCACACGATCCCTGTGTTAGGACAGTGCAGCCTTCTTGCAACATACATGGGACAAACAAAACTTGTGTCATTTTACGTTCTTCGTTCTTCTTCTGCAGTGAACTTGTTTGGTTTCGATTTATTTCAGTTGTTTAACTTGTCTATGGTCAACCAGGTCTTATCAGTGAACCAGACTGTGCCTTCCGCCAGTGTTTCTCGTCTATGTGAAGAATTTGCAGACATTTTTGCAAAGGGCCTTGGTTGCGCTAAGAACTATAAAGCACATTTGGAACTGAAAGTAAACGCGCAACCGAAATTTTTCAGAGCATGCAATGTTCCCCACGCATTGCGTGATGAGGTCACAAGAACGTTACACGATTTAGAATCACAAGGTGTAATTGAACGTGTGCTGGCTTCTCTCTGGGCCTCACCCTTAGTAATTTTGCCAAAACCTTCCGGAAAATTGAGACTTTGTGTGGACTTCAAGGCAACAGTGAATCCCCAACTAGTGATTGCCACTTTTCCTTTACCCCTCCCGGAAGATCTTTTTGACAAACTGTGCCCAGGTAAATACACTCCTGGAAATGGAAAAAAGAACACATTGACACCAGTGTGTCAGACCCACCATACTTGCTCCGGACACTGCGAGAGGGCTGTACAAGCAATGATCACACGCACGGCACAGCGGACACACCAGGAACCGTGGTGTTGGCCGTCGAATGGCGCTAGCTGCGCAGCATTTGTGCACCGCCGCCGTCAGTGTCAGCCAGTTTGCCGTGGCATACGGAGCTCCATCGCAGTCTTTAACACTGGTAGCATGCCGTGACAGCGTGGACGTGAACCGTATGTGCAGTTGACGGACTTTGAGCGGGGGCGTATAGTGGGCATGCGGGAGGCCGGGTGGACGTACCGCCGAATTGCTCAACACGTGGGGCGTGAGGTCTCCACAGTACATCGATGTTCTCGCCAGTGATCGGCGGAAGGTGCACGTGCCCGTCGACCTGGGACCGGACCGCAGCGACGCTCGGATGCACGCCAAGACCGTAGGATCCTACGCAGTGCCGTAGGGGACCGCACCGCCACTTCCCAGCAAATTAGGGACACTGTTGCTCCTGGGGTATCGGCGAGGACCATTCGCAACCGTCTCCATGAAGCTGGGCTACGGTCCCGCACACCGTTAGGCCGTCTTCCGCTCACGCCCCAACATCGTGCAGCCCGCCTCCAGTGGTGTCGCGACAGGCGTGAATGGAGGGACGAATGGAGATGTGTCGTCTTCAGCGATGAGAGTCGCTTCTGCCTTGGTGCCAATGATGGTCGTATGCATGTTTGGCGCCGTGCAGGTGAGCGCCACAATCAGGACTGCATACGACCGAGGCACACAGGGCCAACACCCGGCATCATGGTGTGGGGAGCGAACTCCTACACTGGCCGTACACCACTGGTGATCGTCGAGGGGACACTGAATAGTGCACGGTACATTCAAACCGACATCGAACCCATCGTTCTACCATTCCTAGACCGGCAAGGGAACTTGCTGTTCCAACAGGACAATGCACCTCCGCATGTATCCCGTGCCACCCAACGTGCTCTAGAAGGTGTAAGTCAACTACCCTGGCCAGCAAGATCTCCGGATCTGTCCTCCATTGAGCATGTTTGGGTCTGGATGAAGCGTCGTCTCACGCGGTCTGCACGTCCAGCACGAACGCTGGTCCAACTGAGGCGCCAGGTGGAAATGGCATGGCAAGCCGTTCCACAGGACTACATCCAGCATCTCTACGATCGTCTCCATGGGAGAATAGCAGCCTGCATTGCTGCGAAAGGTGGATATACACTGTACTAGTGCCGACATTGTGCATGCTCTGTTGCCTGTGTCTATGCGTCTGTGGTTCTGTCAGTGTGATCATGTGATGTATCTGACCCCAGGAATGTGTCAATAAAGTTTCCCATTCCTGGGACAATGAATTCACGGTGTTCTTATTTCAATTTCCAGGAGTGTATTTTTCTAAGTTGGACCTAGCAGATGCGTACTTGCAAATACCGGTGGACGAAGAATCCCAGCGCATTTTGGTGGTTAACACGCATCTTGGGTTGTATAGCTTCAAAAGACTGCCTTTCGGGTGCGCATCCGCCCCTGCATTGTTTCAGCAGTATCTACAAACTGTTTGTGCGCCGGTCCCTACTGCAGCAAACTATCTGGACGATATTGTGATCTCCGGAAAGACAGGTCTTGCGACAAAATGGTCTTCGCTTGCGGAAGGACAAATGTGTGTTTTTTGCTCGTGAATTACCATACTTGCGACATGTAATCAATGCCCAAGGCATACATCCGAGTCCAGAGCACCGCCGTGCCATACAAGACTTGCCTTCGCCGCAGAATTTGAAGCAGCTACAGAGTGTGTTGGGAAAAATTAACTATTACAATAAATTTGTGCCGCGCGCTTCTTCCATTTCAGCTCCGCTTCATCGCTTACGCCGTAAAGGTGTTCTGTTTGTCTGGACGACGGAATGCGAACGCGCCTTTCGCCAGTTGAAATCGGCGTTGCTTTCAAATACTTGCCTTACGCCATTCGATCCCCAGAAACCCCTTTTGTTGATGGTAGCTGCATCGGATTTCGGGATCGGTGCTGTGCTTGCGCACAAAGATGGCTCGCTTGATCGCCCTGTTGCCTTTGCGTTCAAATTGCTCTCGTCAGCGCAAAGAAATTATTCACAAATCGAGAAAGAAGCTTTGGCTCTCGTGTTTGGTGTTACAAAGTTTCACGATTTCTTGTATGGTCGTCACTTTACCATCATCACAGACCACAAACCTTTGACATCGCTTTTTCATCCGAACAAGCCTGTGCCTCCACGTACAGCGCAAAAATTCATTCGCTGGTCTATTTTCCTCTCGCAGTACCGCTACATATCTTGTATCGGTCCACTGCTAAGCACGGAAACGCCGATGCGTTGTCCCGTTTGCCTGTTGCTGAGGATAGAGCATTCGATTCTTCCGAACTTGCTTGCATGTTCATTGATGCGGAAACCGATGACGTGGTCGAATCGTTTCCGACTGATTTTCGTCGTGTAGCTACAGCCACAGCTGCTGACCCTGTCCTTGCTACGGTTTTGCGTTTTGTTGCTACGCAATGGCCCTTGTCAAAGTCACGGATAGAGGATCCGTTGGTTCGCAGATTTTTTGCTCCCAAGGAGAGACTTTTTGTTCGACGTGGTGTTTTGTTGTTGCGTTCTGATAATGATCAGTCCAGAGTCGTGGTCCCACGTTCTTTACAGTCCTCTGTCTTAACGCTTCTTCACCAAGGACATTGGGGTATAGTGAGAACGAAACAACATGCTCGTCACCACTGAATTTGGTTCGGAATCGATGCTGCGATTATGCATATGTGCTCGTCTTGCATGGCGTGTGCCGCACAACAATCCGCACCACCGCGGAAATTCTTTGCATGGCCGAAAGCCACTTCCCCTTGGCAACTCTTGCACATCGATTTTGCTGGTCCATTCTGGAATGCTCGATGGTTAGTTGTGGTTGATTCTTTCAGTAATTTTCCTTTTGTTGTCCGGATGTCTTCCACGACGTCATCTGCCACCATCCAAGCGTTATCTGCTATCTTTTGCATTAAAGGTCTTCCACAGACTATTGTATCTGACAATGGCCCACAATTTATGTCCGCAAAATTTCAGTCATTCTGCAAGGCTAATGGTATTCAACATCTGACATCCGCGCCGTTTTCGCCACAGTCAAACGGTGCCGCTGAACGATTGGTCCGGACTTTCAAGTCAGAGATGTTGAAGTTGAAAGAGTCGCATTCTCGGGAGGACGCGTTGCTGCTCTTTTTGTCATCGTATCGCTCTCAGCCCCGAGATGGTCGCTCGCCGGCTGAGTTGCTCCACGGTCGTCCTCATCGAACCTTGATGTCTTTGCTGCATCCGCCGCATCAGGTTCCTGTGCAGCGGCAGACTCCTGTTTTTGCTCCAGGCGACGTTGTATTCGATCGCAATTATAGGGGTTCACGGCGTTGGCTCGCAGGGCGCATTCTTCGCTGCCTCGGCCGCGCGATGTATTTGGTTTTGGGGGCCTTTGGTCAGGTGCGTCGGCATCTCAATCAGCTGCGCCTCTGTCGTCGCACGGGTTCTGCCGCTCCCCGTCTGCTTTCAGCGACGGTGCCGTCCGGTCAGCGCCCTGGTGACCCATCTACTGGCTCGCCTCATCCCCAGGTGTTACCGACGCTGCCTTCCATTTAGCCACATGGCGACGCGCCGCCGCCGCCGCCTGTTCTCCTGCCGGCGCCGGCCGCAGTGAACGCGTCGCTGCAGCCGCCAAGCGCCTCCCTGGGTCACGCGCCGCCGATAGCTTCCCGTGACCAGCAGTCCTCCGCCATGGACCTCTTGCCCGCTCCGGCCCACATGGCGTCTTCGCGCGTCGGGTACCCCGACGCGATGGAGGTCGACCCTTCGGCCCCTCTTGTCTCTTTACGGGCGCATACACCGCATGTTGGCGTGCACCCTGGACTAGGTTTTCAGGCGTTTCCTAGCTCCCCTCGGACCGAATGTCCGGGTGCGGGTGGCACAGCCTCGCCTGTTGTTAGGCTCCGCACCTCATCGCATACGCCAACATGGGGTCCTCCCCACGGCGGGCGGAAGCCTTATACCACGACCGTTCGCCGATTTGCAGGGGAGGAATGTGGTCTCACCGCCAGACACCACACTTCCTAGGTGGTAGTTTTAAATCGGCCGCGGTCCATTAGTACATGTCGGACCCTCGTGTCGCCACTGTCAGTGATAGCAGACCGAGCGCCACCACACGGCAGGTCTCGAGAGACTTACTAGCACTCGCCCCAGTTGTACGGACGACTTAGCTAGCGGTGCAACACTGACGAAGCCTCGTTTATTTGCAGAGAAGATAGTTAGAATAGCCTTCAGGTAAGTCAATGGCTACGACCTAGCAAGGCGCCATAGCAATTGATAGTTATCGTATGAAGCATGTCTCATCAAGAACGATGTATACAAATGATGGATTAAAGTTAAGTATTGCAGCAGCTACGTACTTTTCTTTATAGCATTCATTCCGTATCCTGTTTCAGACCTCACGCCAGCCTGCTTGAGTTTAAGCGCGTGCATTTCGGCCTTCTCTAGCAATATAACACTGCATCCCTTAGACACGCTGTTAGTGGGCAAGAGCCCACATCTGGTTACGAGGAGTTAGAGAAAATCCTTGTGCCTGATGGCCAACGCGTTTATGGTGTATATTGTGTCGGCGCCTGAATTCTCTCTTGTCTTTACTCTGCAGGAGCGCTCGATTTTCTTTGACAGTTTCTTGTCGTGTTTGCTAACCAATGTTTTCAGGTGGGTACTGCAAAACATCTCTTTGCTTTCGTCATTATTTTTGTCTGTTTGTTGCATTTGTGTCTTCCGACATGCCCGCCCCACCTGCCCCGCCCCTTGCTCAGGCGCCGCAGCCACAAGCGTTAGATGCAACACAGCTAATGCAGATGGGTCAGTTCCAGACTCAACGACTACCCACATCACTCAACACGGTGCGGCAGCTATGACAAACGCTGGGCGCCCGACAGAACAAGCACCGCCTATTCCAACTGCTATACCACCTTTTCGGCAATTTTGTGACCAAGAAGAGGAATGGCTTGAGTAGTTACAACAGTCTGAGGCACATTTACTTCCGCAAAACGTTACAGATACTGCAAAATTTCGATATCTGTTGTCCGCGGTAGGAAGTGCACTGTTCAGATTAATTCAAAAACTCTTCCCTAATGCCACTCTGAGTGAACTTCCTTACGACGCAGTGATAAACTAATATGACCAACAAGTAAATGTGGTAGCGGCTAGCAAAAGACGGTCAGAACGAACTTATCGCGAGTCGGTCACAGATTTGCAAGGAATGATGAGGAAATGGACATTCACATGTGCTTGCGGTGCTTTATGTTCAAACACTACGTTGCATGATGCGATCGTGTACTATGTACCTGATGTCAAAATGGGAGAACAAATTTTGAAACAGTCCGATCATTTCAACAGGTAGTGCAAATACTAGATGAGTACGATTCCGGTGTCTTGTCGGCTCATACATCTGAACAGCCAGCTATTTGTCGGTTTGAGTCCATTACTTTTGATCGATCTATTCCGCACCAGCAGCATGTGCTAGCGAAGCTGAGTAAACAACCTTCCACATCACATAAGCAGTTCGCTAAACAGGTGGCTACACAGGTGAACAGAATTAAGTCCTGCACTCGCTGTTACATATGGTACAAATTTCAAGACTGCCCCCCCCCCCCCCCTCCTCCATCAGACAAGCTCAGTGTTACACTTGTGGTAGGAGAGGACATATGCAATCCGTGTGTTTGCAACGGAACAAACATCAGAATTTAGCCCCCTCACAAAACTCTCGTCAAAAGGCCCATGTCATTAGTGCAATATATTCTAAGTCTGCAACTAGCAAGCGTGCAGTTTACACCGTCATACGTCAGTCAAATAAACTTTCTGTTCATTTACTCATTTCTGGGAAACGTGCGAAATTTCAGTTGAACATGGGCGCCTCTGTTACATTGCTGAATCGTCACACATATGAAATTTTAGGCTCCTCACGCCTGTCTAGAACTAGCACGCAACTGACAGCTTATAATGGACATGACATTCCCGTTCTTGGAACATGTACTTTGCCTGCTATGTATCGATCGCATAATCGAACAGAGACTTTTACAGTTCTACAACCACACGAGTGTGAGAACATTCTTGATTCTTTCGATTTGTTTGGCTTTAACATTCAGGACAGTATCTGCATTCAATGCAACAGACAGTGAAACTAACTTGCTAAAAAAATTCCCAGAACTTTTTTCTGAAGGTTTAGGTGAAGCTAACAATTTTATTCACATATTACACTGAAAGACAAATTCAGCCGAAACTTTGCCGAGCCAGAACGGTTCCCATTGCTTTACGGGGCAAAGTCGGGCTGAACTTAAAGACTTGCAAGATACCGGAGTTATTGCACCCATATCAGCTAGTCAATGGGCAAGTCGACTGGTTTTGCTCCCCAAACCCTCAGGTCACGTTCGCCTCTGTGTTGACTTTAAGTCTACAGTCAATCCACAAACATTAACTGATACTTATCCATTGCCACGCCGAGAGGATCTTGTGGACAAATTATGCGCTGGACGCTACTTATCAAAAATTGATTTGCGCGAGGCATATCTTCAAATACCGCACGATACAGAATCTCAAAAAGTCTGTGTATTAAATACTCATTATGGGTTGATAAATATTAGCGTTTGCCTTTTGGCAGTGCTTCAGACCCGCGAATTTCCAACGGTATTTGGAACAGCTGGCTGCACAAGTGCCAAACTGTCCAAACTATTTGGACGATATTGTAGTAGCATGTCGTACATCTGACGAACTGAGACTTGGTAGTCAAGGAAGGCAGGATTCGATTACGATTATGGATGGAGCCGTAATCAGTTACTATGGGCTGGCCTTTTTTTTATCACACACAATTTACACTCCTGGAAATGGAAAAAAGAACACATTGACACCGGTGTGTCAGACCCACCATACTTGCTCCGGACACTGCGAGAGGGCTGTACAAGCAATGATCACACGCACGGCACAGCGGACACACCAGGAACCACGGTGTTGGCCGTCGAATGGCGCTAGCTGCGCAGCATTTGTGCACCGCCCCCGTCAGTGTCAGCCAGTTTGCCGTGGCATACGGAGCTCCATCGCAGTCTTTAACACTGGTAGCATGCCGCGACAGCGTGGACGTGAACCGTACGTGCAGTTGACGGACTTTGAGCGAGGGCGTATAGTGGGCATGCGGGAGGCCGGGTGGACGTACCGCCGAATTGCTCAACACGTGGGGCATGAGGTCTCCACAGTACATCGATGTTGTTGCCAGTGGTCGGCGGAAGGTGCACGTGCCCATCGACCTGGGACCGGACCGCAGCGACGCACGGATGCACGCCAAGACCGTAGGATCCTACGCAGTGCCGTAGGGGACCGCACCGCCACTTCCCAGCAAATTAGGGACACTGTTGCTCCTGGGGTATCGGCGAGGACCATTCGCAACCATCTCCATGAAGCTGGGCTACGGTCCCGCACACCGTTAGGCCGTCTTCCGCTCACGCCGCAACATCGTGCAGCCCACCTCCAGTGGTGTCGCGACAGGCGTGAATGGAGGGACGAATGGAGGAGTGTCGTCTTCAGCGATGAGAGTCGCTTTTGCCTTGGTGCCAATGATGGTCGTATGCGTGTTTGGCGCCGTGCAGGTGAGCGCCACAATCAGGACTGCATACGACCGAGGCACACAGGGCCAACACCCGGCATCATGGTGTGGGGAGCGATCTCCTACACTGGCCGTACACCACTGGTGATCGTCGAGGGGACACTGAATAGTGCACGTACATCCAAACCGTCATCGAACCCATCGTTCTACCATTCCTAGACCGGCAAGGGAACTTGCTGTTCCAACAGGACAATGCACCTCCGCATGTATCCCGTGCCACCCAACGTGCTCTAGAAGGTGTAAGTCAACTACCCTGGCCAGCAAGATCTCCGGATCTGTCCCCCATTGAGCATGTTTGGGACTGGAGGAAGCGTCGTCTCACGCGGTCTACACGTCCAGCACGAACGCTGGTCCAACTGAGGCGCCAGGTGGAAATGGCATGGCAAGCCGTTCCACAGGACTACATCCAGCATCTCTACGATCGTCTCCATGGGAGAATAGCAGCCTGCATTGCTGCGAAAGGTGGATATACACTGTACTAGTGCCGACATTGTGCATGCTCTGTTGCCTGTGTCTATGTGCCTGTTGTTCTGTCAGTGTGATCATGTGATGTATCTGACCCCAGGAATGTGTCAATAAAGTTTCCCCTTCCTGGGACAATGAATTCACGGTGTTCTTATTTCAATTTCCAGGAGTGTATTTAAAATCAACAACAATTAAAATAATGGCCATAATTTAAGAACTGTTTCACGGTTGAAAGTCGTAATCGGCATAAATTAAGATTTGCTTAAACTCGTTGTAATTTAAAATTACACTTATTGAAATATAAAAGGCAAATCACGAAAGATCCTAAAGCTCATTGCTAAAATGCAATTACCAAATTAGGATTTTAAAACAAATAACCATTCTCACGGCTGAAGGCCTTGTTGTTGTTGTTGTCTTCAGTCCTGAGACTGGTTTGATGCAGCTCTCCATGCTACTCTATCCTGTGCAAGCTTCTTCATCTCCCAGTACCTACTGCAACTTACATCCTTCTGAATCTGCTTAGTGTATTCATCTCTTGGTCTCCCTCTACGATTTTTACCCTCCACGCTGCCCTCCAATACTAAATTTGTGATCCCTTGATGCCTCAAAACATGTCCTACCAACCGATCCCTTCTGCTGGTCAAGTTGTGCCACAAACTTCTCTTCTCCCCAATCCTATTCAGTATTAAAAAATGTAACGAACATACTGTCAAACAGCAATGCCATAGCAAAAGTTTATTTAATAGACGGGCAACTAATCACCAAATAGGTGAGACGAATGACGGTAACTTGGTAATATAATAATAACACAATAACACAATAATAAAATACATGTGCCAATCACAAACGGTGGTCCAGGAATCGACCTATGAGTAGATAAGGCCAAAAACACTTTCGCGAACAATGAGAAAGGCAACCAAGAGTAGCATTCACATCACAAGATGGTAACTCAGACTAGCGGCAGTCTAACGAATGACTAATGATAATCTGCTGAAGCTACCTGACGTCCGACAACCACTGCAACGATGGAACAACTCGACAAGGCTGGAACCAGCGGTTAGTACTACGTCCTCAGAATGCTGTGTTTAGAGCGTCCAAAAGGAGAAGGGAACCACTACTACCAGAGTAGAAAAAACACCAACCGACCTACACATCAAGGAAACTGTCAAAACTATGCGCCTTATCGGACAGCAGTGGCAAGGGGAGGAAACGCACACTGCCGTTACATACACTAACCTGCAGGGCAGGTAACTGGGGCGTTAGCTGCCACCAGGCAGGAAAAATACCGCTGGTTGAACTTAACAAACAGTAACACATAGAATGCAGCAATTAGTAACAAGAAGTCGAGGAAAGCTAATTAGATTCGCTTTCCCCAAGCACTCCCTTCGCTGCTCTGATCTCGGCGACACTGCGAGTAGCAATACAAACTCAAGTCACTGGAGAATAGCGAGGTCTCACAATGGTGGAGGTTTCACTACTCGGATTAAAATCCACTCAACTTAAGGCTGGTTGGATCCGGTTGACGAGTAGGTCGTGTACCCACGCGGTATGTATGTACTGCTGGTTGAGAAGGCTGCCTTTTCAACCGGCAGTGCATACATACCGCCAGCGGTCCCGGCGTGTTCGCGCACTGCACTCGTGGCTCTTCCCGAGTCCTCAACCGAACTGCTCACTCAAACGACCCGGAAATAACAACCACAGTTAGTACATATCGATAACGCCGCTGCTGCCACTTGCGGACAGGCAACGCTTGCGAAACCAAGTGGCGCCAGTCAACAAAAGAGGAAGACAAACACCGCAGCCATGTCAACTAAACGATACAGTCTGGTCTCCAACAGAGGACGGGAACCCACAGCAGCACCAACGCGAGCCGCAGCATGGCTCAAGATCATATTGCAAATTTACGTGTTTTGTTTCGTGTGTCTTATGCAGGACTAAAGTGTAGACTTTACAAATGTGATATTTCTAAACCGGAGTTGTAGTATCTTGGTCATGTCATAAACAGGTGTATATCCTCTGCAGTGGCATGTGAGACTCTCCAGTTCCTCGTAGTATCACAGAACTGCAGTGAGTTTTGGGGAAAATGAACCATTATATTCGGTACATACCGAATGCTGCACAAATCGCAGCTCCATTGCATCGCTTGCATCGTAAGAATGTCCCCTGTGTGTGGACAGATGACTGCCAAGTAACTTTTCAAAAACTTACTCAGTGATCGAAGCATTACTCAGTGATCGAAGCATAGTTCACTTTGATTGTGGCAAACAAGTTATATTGCAAATTGACGCTTCCTTTTACGGAATCGGTGCAGTGCTTTCGCACAGAATTGTTGGTAAAGACAGCCCTGTTACTTTCACGTCAAAAGTGTTGCCCAAAGCTCAGTTTAACTATTCACAAACTGAAAAAAAGCCATTGGTCATTGTGTATGGTGTCACCAAATTCCACCACTATTTTTATGGCAGAAAAGTGTACTTAGTAATGCATCACAAGCCTTTGCAGTCCTTATTTCATCCGACGAAATCGGTTCCTGTAAGAACTGCCCAAAAATTGCAAGGATTGGCTTTGTTGTTGCCTCAGTACCAGTACGAGATTGTGTATAGTCCGACAAAAATGGCTCTGAGCACTATGGGACTTAACTGCTAAGGTCATCAGTCCCCTAGAACGTAGAACTACTTAAACCTAACTAAGGACATCACACACATCCATGCCCGAGGCAGGATTCGAACCTGCGACCGTAGCGGTAACGCGGTTCCAAACTGCAGCGCCTAGAACCGCACGGCCACCCCGGCCGGGTATAGTCCGACAGCTCAACATGGTAGTGCGGACGCACTTTCACGTCTTCGATTGGCCCTGATACAGACTTTGACGCTTGTGCTGCATCTTGTTGTCACATTGACGCTCAGGATTCTGAACTGCTTCAGCCTTTTCCGCTGAACTAGAGGAAAATTGCACAGGCCATGGACGCTGATCCAGATGTTTACGTTTTGCTCAAATACATTCACACATCATGGCCTCACTCATTAAATAGCGTAAAAAACTCTGTAGTGCGCCGATACTTTGCCCGTCGGCGTAGCCTAACTGTGCAGAAAGGTGTAATTTATTCAAAATGACAGTGGACAGTCTTTTGTATTGAACCGTAAAGTTTTGCAAAAGGAAATGTTACAGTTTCTTCACCAACTACACTTGGGGATTGTTCGTATGAAACAGTTAGTGCGTCGACGCTGTACTTGGCAGGGTATGGACGCTCAAATAGAACATATGACGTCGCAGTGTTACGTCTGTACGGCAAATCTGTCCGCTCCGCCACAAAAGTTCTCTGCTTGGCCTAAGTCCTAATCGCCATGGCAAAGTGTGCACTTAGACTCTGCAGGACCTTTTTGGAACACTCGCTGGCTGATTGTGGTTGACTCATATAGCAAGGTTCCTTTTGCTGTGCCCATGAACTCGACAACGTCGCGTAGCACAATTCAGGTGTTGTCATCGAATTTTTGCCTAACTGAAGTAATTGTGTCAGACAGTGGACCTCTGTTCAAGTCAAATAAATTTGAAACATTCTGTGAACATAATGGCATACTGCATCTGTGCACCGTTCTATCCACAGTCAAACTGCGAAACGGAACGTTTTGTCAGATCATTCAAGCAGCAGAAGGCCAAACTTCGCTCCGGACATACCAGGGATGAAGCATTGCAACAGTTTCTCGCCTAGTATCGTTCGCACCCACGAGATGGATCATCGCCGGCGCAACTGCTTCATGGCCGCCGCCAACGGACGCTGCTCCACCTGCTCCACCCTCCTCAGCATCCGGTGCCGGATGAAGGCCCCAAATATCGTTTCGCGCCGCATGATATTGTTTTTTACAGGGTTTTAACGACAGCAGACGGTGGGCGCGAGGCGAGGTCGTCCGTCGACTTGGCACTTGCATGTATCTTATTTCAGGTCTCGATGGTTTGCAGCGCCGTCATCAAAATCAACTTCACCTATGTCATGTGCAAAATGGTTCAAATGGCTCTGAGCACTATGGGACTCAACATCTGAGGTCATAAGTCCCCTAGAACTTAGAACTACTTAAACCTAACTAACCTAAGGACAGCACACGCACACCCATGCCCGAGGCAGGATTCGAACCTGCGACCGTAGCAGTCCCGCGGTTCCGGACTGCAGCGCCAGAACCGCTAGACCACCGCGGCCGGCTATGTCGTGTGCACTGTGAGGTAACGGGCGAATTGTGGCGAGCTGAAAATATTCTAAGTTGGTGTGGCTACACTGGACGCTCGTCAAAGCCGGAGCCCAGCAGCAAGCACGTGGTGGCAAACGTTAGCCGGACGAGAGGGGTGGCCCCAGCGCATGGTCCAGCCGCGTGGCTGTGAATTCCGCTGTGACGAGGACGGTGCTTTGTGACACGCCAGGAGTGCCAAAAATGGCGGACTTTGTGAAACCTTAATGGCAGACATTTCGCAGTTCGTATAGAAATTAACAGTAACCAGATGAATCATGATACTTCGAAAAGAAACATTTACATTACCATTGATTGCACGACGATTCTGGTGGTGTAATCAGAATTTCAATGTTCAAAATGGTTCAAATGGCTCTGAGCACTATGGGACGTAACATCTACGGTCATCAGTGCTATAGAACTTAGAACTACTTAAACCTAACTAAGCTAAGGACGTCACACAACACCCAGTCATCACGAGGCAGAGAAAATCCCTGACCCCGCCGGGAATCGAACCCGGGAACCCGGGCGCCGGAAGCGAGAACGCTACCTCAGAATTTCTATATTTTTATTAGTTTAAAGTTTAGTATCTGACGGTAAATTACACAAGTAACACCCAGCTACGAATTTCCAAAATCTAAACGGTACTTCCGATTTCGTCGATCTACGTGTCTTTAGAAAGCTATTAGTGTAAACCTAAATTGGTATGAATTACAGACAGTTATTGGAGGTCAAAGCGGCCGATTACTATCGTTCGTGCCAGGTCATAAGCACTCCACAGTTACACGAAAAAACGGTAGCAGCATGCTTATAGATGTATTTATTCATCTACGTATATATCCAATACATACTATTCGTGAAGAAACTGGTTAAATATTTACTGTGTTTTAGAAAGCACAGACATATTAGGCCCATAGCCTACCTTTTGCTTCTTTTCTTTTGATGTGTGTTTATTTAATTGTTTATGTATTTAATAATGTGTGTTACAGCGTGTTTATGGTCCAGCTATAGGAATATTTATTTAATTTCAAGTGATTAATGTAAATCCAGTATTTCGTATGTGTTTTATACAGGGTTATTACAAATGATTGAAGCGATTTCACAGCTCTGCAAAAACTTTATTATTTGAGATATTTTCACAATGCTTTGCACACACATACAAAAACTCAAAAAGTTTTTTTAGGCATTCACAAATGTTCGATATGTGCCCCTTTAGTGATTCGGCAGACATCAAGCCGATAATCAAGTTCCTCCAACACTCGGCGCAGCATGTCCCCTTCAATGAGTTCGAAAGCATCGTTGATGCGAGCTCGCAGTTCTGGCACATTTCTTGGTAGAGGAGGTTTAAAAACTGAATCTTTCACATAACCCCACAGAAAGAAATCGCATGGGGTTAAGTCGGGAGAGCGTGGAGGCCATGACATGAATTGCTGATCATGATCTCCACCACGACCGATCCACCGGTTTTCCAATCTCCTGTTTAAGAAATGCCGAACATCATGATGGAAGTGCGGTGGAGCACCATCATGTTGAAAGATGAAGATTTTCCAGCATGTCCAGATACACGTGTCCTGTAAACTTTTGGTGAATTGCGAATTTGCTGTGCGAATGCATGAGGATTCTCTACCGCCCAGATTCGCACAATGTGTCTGTTCACTTCACCATTAAGAAAAAATGTTGCTTCATTACTGAAAACAAGTTTCGCACTGAACGCATCCTCTTCCATGAGCTGTTGCAACCGTGCCGAAAATTCAAAGCGTTTGACTTTGTCATCGGGTGTCAGGGCTTGTAGCAATTGTAAACGGTAAGGCTTCTGCTTTAGCCTTTTCCGTAAGATTTTCCAAACCGTCGGCTGTGGTACGTTTAGCTCCCTG
Source organism: Schistocerca piceifrons (assembly GCF_021461385.2). NCBI lineage: Eukaryota > Metazoa > Arthropoda > Insecta > Orthoptera > Acrididae > Schistocerca > Schistocerca piceifrons. The sequence continues at coordinate 108,800,555 of NC_060138.1, read as the reverse complement.
CTTGCTTCGTCGACTTCCGCGGGCTACGCGTGAAACTTGCCCGCACGCGTTCAACCGTTTCTTCGCTCACTGCAGGCCGACTCGTTGATTTCCCCTTACAGAGGCATCCAGAAGCTTTAAAATGCGCATACCATCGCCGAATGGAGTTAGCAGTTGGTGTATCTTTGTTGAACTTCGTCCTGAAGTGTCGTTGCACTGTTATGACTGACTGATGTGAGTGCATTTCAAGCACGACATACGCTATCTCGGCTCCTGTCGCCATTTTGTCTCACTGTGCTCTCGAGCGCTCTGGCGGCAGAAACCTGAAGTGCGGTTTCAGCCGAACAAAACTTTATGAGTTTTTCTACGCATCTGTAGTGTGTCGTGAGCACAAGTCAATGAATGGAGCTACAGTGAATTTATGAAATCGCTTCAATCATTTGTAGTAGCCCTGTACATGTGAGTGTGGATCGGCGGGAGCGCTCTAGCCAGTCACCGCGCTCGTTAATGGTGAGACTGTGTGGAAGTGGAGGAGGAGCATCGTTTCGAGGGAGGACATGGGGGCAGATCTGGGCAGGACAGCACAGAACACGCATGGTACGACACGACACGGGAAGTGCTGGACGCGACGGTGCGACGGACGCGGAGTCGCGGAAAGACTTTGTGGAGCGGTTTGCTCGTGGTCGCGAGAGATAGAAATACTTCGGAGCGCCGACTCGTGTACTTGCGAGATTTCCGTGGCTTCTACAGTGAAGGCGTAGTGTGCGTTTAGAAGTGAATATCTCGCGACATATATTGTGGTTCATAACTAATTACGTGTTGTTTTCCTGTTTATTCAATTTATCTTTATTTAATTGCTGGGCCATGGACACCAATAAGTGTTTTGCAGAGAAATGCCGCATTCTCAAAAGTACTTCTACTATCGTACTCATCATTTAAAGTTGTTAAGATAGTAGTTGCAGATTTTATTTAATTGAAAACTTTCGTTTACAAATTTATATGTTACTTTCATAATTCCCAATTAACGAGTGATAGGAACCTTCTACCATTCGATTCATGTGTGTATTCTTATCGTATACTGTAGACTCAGAAGTATTTGGCCTGTAATGCGGCAACTAAGTATCCCAGCCCCTAAACAACGAAACCAGCCAAAACTATTAATATTTCAACTCTGAGTCTGAGGGTGCGTAGTAATTTTGGAAAGACCGCAGCACGGTGATTTTTCGGTCTTTCTTCCTCCCGATTTACGGGTCCAGGAGACAGACGGCCACAGCAGCCGCCAGAGAGAGTCATCACGACACCGCGGGGCGACCTCCTCCTCCTCCTCCTCCGACTCCTCTCGTCCTACCTATGGAGCTGGACCCGCCCACACCGCAGCAGTCACCACCTTCTTCACTGTGGCAAACGAGGTATCACAAAAGAGACCATAATAGTCGCTGAATGAAAGGAACCGACCAAGACTGAGATACTCCTGTCCAGTACCGCTGGGGTTGGGGGGGGGGGGGTGGGGGGGGGGTGGAATGGCCGATCGCCGTTACGGTCTACGGTCGAGATCCGCCGCACTCCTGGATCAGGGAGGCAGGTGTATCACCAACATCGATCTGACAACAGCACTTGTGTAGTAGATATTAGGTACTAGTTATTAGGCGCTAGTAGTTATACAACGGAATGTAGACACCAATCAGCAACCACTATCACGATAGGGACTCCAGCGAGTTCAAGTAATTTGGGCCAGTCCAGTGCCAGCAGCACGCCTACTGGGAATAGCTCGGTGGGCAGGCCAGCGACAGCAGGTTTATAAGATCTTGTGGCACACCTGTAGCGCTGCAGACATTACATCTTTTTGTATACTGTAGAGCAGAATAGTAAATATACTAACCTTGACTATAGTGCATTCCGTCTTCAGGTCACAAGTGGCCCATCGGGACCATCCGACCGCCGTGTCATCCTCAGCTGAGGATGCGGGTAGGAGTGGTGTGTGATTAGCACACCCCTCCCCCGGTCGTTATGATGGTTTTCTGTTACCGGAGACGCTACTATTCGGTGGAGTAGCTCCTCAATTGGCATCACGAGGTTGAGTGCACCCCGAAAAATGGCAACAGCGCATTGCGGCCCAGATGGTCACCCATCCAAGTGTCGGCCACGCCCGACAGCGCTTAACTTCGGTGATCTGACGGGAGCTGGTGTATCCACTGCGGAAATGCCGTTAGTCTTGACCATAGTAATAGCCACTAATGAAAGTAGCGGCGACTGGTAATGTATTAATTATATGGCTCAGTAATTAGCTTTGGTAGTTGGTTATGGTATATAATTATTGTATTGTGTTTGGAATAACGATTTTTTTGTAAAAACACTAATACTATCATTCCATATGACCAATGGATAATAACATGCCGATCATCATTAGCCTGCAAAGGTTTATGAGCTTAAGGAAAGAAGATTGAAGATTGAAATCCACTGATTCATCTAAAGCCTAGTTCATCCCTCTCCATTAATAAATGAATCATCAAAGCAAGCTAGGAACTGACAACGCAATGAGTCATGAAATTTGAGTCGGAGCAGAATGTATAAAGAGAATTGTGACCGACTGAAGACCGAATTCTGGTCCATCTGAATTTACATAAAGGAATGCTGAAATCACAACCCGCGAGTGTTCCGCATGGCTTCTAACTACGGACTTTAATCTTTGTAAGGACACTTAGAATGGAACTAACTCCCAACCAAAAACCCTTGTTTACGTTTGTACAGAAACAGCACGTTATAGTTACTTGAGCACAAAACAGCGACTGCAGCTGCCATCCGGCTCATCTTAGCCCAGTAAGGTCTACCTAAAATCAAAACTGCCGCTCGTTTGCGCGCTGAGAGCGATAAATACGCCTGAATACTGCCATTTATTACAGTATAAACAGGAAAACGAAACTCAGAGCTTCTACAGACTTGAAAGTAAGCTATGAGAGGGAACGTGACGCTTTCATAAACAAGATTCTAACGTATGATGAAACTTGGGTTCATCATTTTGATCTAGAGTCCTAAAAAGAAAACACAGATTTGACGGAACCAGCTCACGTACCCGAAAGAAACTCAGAACGCATCAGTAGGAACAGCAACGTTGACCTTCTTTTGAGATGCCCGAAGTGTTGTCTGTTGCGATTATTTGGAAGTAAGGGGTACAATTTACAGTGCCTACTAAGACATGTTGATGAACAAAATTAAACTACGAATGAGAGAAAAACGTCGCGAATCTCAAAGAAACGGAACGATATCGTTACACGACAATGCTCGCCGTCATGCTCACCCAAGCTCACCCAGCTCACCCAAGAAAACGTTGAATAAGTGGGTTGAGAAAAACTACTTTATCCTCCCTACAGTCCGCATTTGACTCCCTCGGATTTTCATTTGTTTGGTCCACTCAAGGAGGCATCACTTGGAAAACAGTTCAGCAACGACAAGGAAGTCAAAGAATTTGTTTCAAAGAGGCTCAAACGATATGACGAACACTTCTTTGCATCAAGCATAACAAAAGTAGTTCTTCGTGGGACGATAGTGTCAATATTGGTGGGGATTATTTTTAATAGTAGTAGAAGTCTCATTCAGTAAAAATACACGATTTTTTCCTACATCATTTTGGATTTTTAATTATTGAATGCCTCTTGCAATTTCGTGCACACTTATTGATCATCATTAGATCAAAAATTGAAATAAAGTAAAACACAAATAAATAAACATTCAAGTCGATAACATAGAAAAAAAATATTTAAAATATCAAACAAAGGAAATTCCAGGTTGGAATGTCATAAGGAAAATATAGATTAATCCTCAGTGTGAGGACGAACGTTGAATTTTAGACTGGTATTACAAAAAGACAATTACACATTTAGCTTTCCGCCAAAGCTTTCTTCAGAATAGGAAACGCACACACACATTTACAGAAGGAAGCACACCTCTCGCACGCACATGACACACATACGCACATGACTACCATCTCCATCTCGGACTGGCCCGAGCTGCGGGAGATGGCGGTCATGTACGAATGAGATGTGCTGGCTGTGTAAGTGTGTGTGTGGGTTTGTGGGTGTGTGTACTTGCGTGTTTCTTATTCTGAAGAAGGCTTTTGCCGAAAGCTAAATGTGTCTTTTCGTTATGCCTGTCTGCAGCTCAACCTGTTATCCTTACGGTGAGTAGCAGTATTTAAAGTACGGAATACTTTAAACTGTACCTGAATTATTAGATAACATAGGTCAACGATATTTAACGTTTAAAGCTTTTAAAATTTTACTTGATCTATCACGAGTTGTCAAAAGTCAAATTTTTTTTAAAAAGAACATGGCTACAATCTGCAAAAGTAATAACACTATAGTATACCTGTGACAACAGTCAGTGGCGTACAACATGTTACGACACATGCTTCGAATTATACAGACACATGTGTCATGGGTGATGTTTAGGGGAGGGAGGATGATGGGAGGTGGAGAGGAAAGATACTAATACTATGCGCTATTAAAAAGTAACAAAGATATTGTACGAAAGATGTGATGTAACTAATTAAGTAAAATGTAGAAAATGCTCTCAATATTAATACGTGAGGTGTCTTGTAAAAATTCATAATTAAATTAAAGCTTTAGCCTAAAACATTGCGTGCACGAAGTGTCCGCTAGAAGGCGTACGACGTGTGTCTTTCTGCTTGTGTGCATTGGACTCGGTCTGCCCGAGGCCACGTTACCATTGTGCCCCGGTACAGCTACGGTCGTTATCCACCAAGGGTGGCTGCAGAAAACCTGCTGAATGGGCCATATCAGTACCTCGTGAAAATTCTTCAGGTACATCGAATTCTTGAAGATAATTTATCTGGTTCTTTCAGACGATGTCGATATTTTTCACGTTCATCCAAGAAATTCGTGATTTGTCTCTATTGGTCCTACCGAGTTATTAACTGGTCATTACACGTGTTAGAAACTATTTACTAGGTGCGAAAAAATTGCAGCTGGAACTGTCCCAATAAATATTTTAAAACATTTATGTAATCGTGTCACATCTTGCGACACATACTGAAACAAGCTGTGTGAGACGCCCTGTTTAAGTCCGCTGGACATAACAGATAGTTGAAATTGTGGAAAGAGGCCAACAGGGGCTGTCAGTTACACTCAAACACATACAACTTTCTTTAGTTGTCCAAACAATACAGCAAAAATTTTTGAACTTAGTTATCGGCTGAATAGGCCACACTGTCTTATGCCTTAAGGGCACAACTACTTAAATTTAAAAACAGAATATTTAGAAGGCAGAAGGCCTCATCTAAGTGAGTTCTATAACTTGGCTGAAGCCCCAACAAATCTAACACTTAAAAAGCATACAAGTCTAATTTAAAGACGGCTGAAGGCCCATGATTTAAGACTACAGGTAAAATTATTTTTAAAGGAAGAAGGCCTTATCTTCAATTAGGCTGAAGGGCCCATACAGTCTGATACGAAAGACAAAAACTTTAATTTAAAAACGGCTGAAGGCCGATTACTTAAAAGAACTAAAATCATTTTTAGTAGACGGAAGGCCCAAAGCGTTATCTATAAACAATATTTTACACAGGCTGAAGGCTCAAACAATCTAAAATTTAACAAGTAAGCAATTTAAATTTTAAAGCAGCTGAATGCCCATTATTGAAAAACACAACTACAATAAATTTTCAAAGGGCAGAAGGCCCAAAGATTTATCCAAGAAATATTTTAAATGAGGCTGAAGGCCCAAACAATGCAAGACTTGACAAGTAAGGCACTTTCAATGTTAAAGCGGCTGAAGGCTCATTATTTAAAAGACAATTAAAAGCATACAAATTCAGACCATCGGCTATAAGCCATTAAAATACGCAGTCAAACACCAATAAGAAAAGGCAGTACTGCCAGCGGCGCTCAGAAGTTTCCGGGAGTCGGTCTGCACTTGAAATATTAACGTTCGCTTAGGGGAGACAGGTAGTCAGCCCAACTATGTCCGATCCACCAGCAACCCAACCAAGAGGGAGTTAACGGACCCACTGACAAGACGACCCGACCAGTGCACAACGAACTCCAAACCCTGAACGTAAAAGGCATAGCCACCCACAAACATGTACGAATAAGCTGTCAAAACTATACGCACATGTTGGACGGCGACAACACGGTGAGGAAAGGACACTGCCTGAATTTTCCGTCAGCACCCAGGGCAGGTAACCGGAACATTAACGGCCACTGGGCAGAAAATTCCGCCGGTACACTTGGACCTCAAATAACCAAAATACAGTCAAACTCCACTGGATGGTGGCCAAACTTTCGCCAACTCGAACACTCGCTGTTGCTCACGGGAAGACCTCCAAGAGCCAACCATGAAAACCAACGGCAAGCTGTGAACAGTCTGGCTTCGGTAATTAAATCACCACTCAACTATGATGTCCTGCATCGGTGAGCCACAAACCCCGTAGGAATTGGAACAGCTCCAACACACTCCGACACTGCGTAGAGACCGCCAGGGGTCCAGGCCAAACTACGTCCCGCGGAGAATTCCTCGCTACTCCACGCCAACCGACCGACCCGGTGCACAACAGCATGCAGTTAGCATTTGAAATAACTTGTCAGTCGAAATCACTCAAACTACACACAGTTTCACGAACATGTGCCCGAAGAACTAGACAATACTAACGGCAGTGACAGTGCAATAAGAAGGACGAATCACGAGTCAGCACAAGCAGCCAACACATAAGCGATCGCTGGCCCATCACGCACGTCTTCGGACAAGACCACCGACCGACGACCAACCAAGGTAGTCCATACTCAAGTGATAAGTATGGGCAACCGTCAGACGAGTCATGGCTGTCCGGACCTCACTGCAGCTGCGCCCCGACTGAACTTCTGGTGCATCTTAAGTCAAACACTGCCAGGTCCGAACTGCACTGTTAGCTCCTCCCAACTCACTATCAGATCCGAACTAACCCCGAACACACGGCAACCGGGAAGTAATAGCAGTCAGCAAAGATAATATGCCAGGGATTATATCGATAAGCACCGCTGCTGCCGCTCACAGGCAGGCAAGGCGGCAACTCAGTGACACCAGTAATTGAAATTAAGATAATGAGGTGGTAGTACAGAAAAAACAGGATGCCAAATGAGATATGACACGAACACGAGCCACGCCTGGCTCACTATCGACAAACAAGAAGAGAACTATTAAGTGTTTTTTGGATTTCAGAAAAACTTTCGACACTGTCGACCTTGATGTTCGACTTGCTAAACTCTGAAGTCAAACCTTCCTTCAATTGCTGTACATTGGTTCCACTCATACCTTATATAACGCCAACAGTGTGTAACGATAGGAACAAAGAGGTTGCCATGGAAGATTGTAGTACCAGTGGACAGTGTTGGGCTCTATACCTTTCCCGTTGTATATTAATGATGAGTCGACCATTATCTACCATTTCAGATATCATTTGTATGGGAAAGATCGTTAGTTAAACCAAAGTGGAAGCAAGACAAATCTGCGCACAGACATCGAGTACGTAAATACTGTCTTTCTTGCTTTATCACAATCAGCGCAGAAAGTAGGTTTTCAAACTTTTCTTTTTCTTTTTTGGGTCATCAGTCTTCTGACAGGTTTGGCGCGGCTAGCCACGAATTGCTCTCCTGGACCAACCTCTTCGTCTCAGGGTAGCATTTGCAATCGACGCCCTCAGTTATTCGCTGGATGTAGTCCAATCTCTGTATTCTACAGTTTTTACCCTTTACAGCCCCCTCTAGTACCCTGATATCTTAACAGACATCCTAGACACTAACATTCTGCCCCTTCTCTTTGTCAGTGTCTCCATACATTCCTTTTCCCACTGATACTCCTGAGAACCTCCTCATTCCTTACCTTATCAGTCCCCCTAACATGTCTCAACATTCTTCATAGCACCACATCTCAGAGGCTTCTATTCTCTTCTTTTCCGGTTTTCCCACCGTCCATGTCTCACTACCATACAATACTGTGCTCCAAACGTACATTCTCAGAAATTACTCCCTCCACTTAAGGACGATGTTTGATGATTACTAGATTTCTCTTGGCTAGAAATGTCCTTCTTTCCAGCTTTTTACGTCCTCCTTGCTCCGTCAGCCATGAGTTATTTTCCTGCCTAAGTAGTAGAATTCTTAACTTCATCTACTTCGTGACTATCAGTCCTGATGTTAAATTTCTCACTGTTCTTATTTCAGCTACGTCTCATTAGTTCCGTCTTTCTTCGAGTTACTCTCAGTTCATATTCCTTACTCGTTAAGCTGTTCATTCCATTCAGCAGATATTCTACTTCTTCTCCACTTTCACTGTGGATAGCAATGTCATCAGCGAATCGTATTTTTACTATCCCTTCACCTTCAATTTTAATTCCACTCTTCAACCTTTCTTTTGTTTCTGCCATTGCTTCTCCGATGTGTGATTGAGCTTTAGGGGCGAAAGACTACGTCTCTACCTTACACCGTTTTTAATGAAGTTCTCGGTCTCCTATTCTCGTTGTTCCCTCTTGATTCATGTAAATACTGTAAATTAACCTCTATTTCCTATAGTTTGCCCCTATTTTGCTCAGAATTTCTAACGTCTTGCATCATTTAACATGGTCTAACGTTTTTTACGGGTCGATGAATCCTTTGAACATGTCTTGCTTTTACCCTTCCTAAAGCCAAACTGATCCTCATCTGACAGATTCCCAATTTTCTTTTCCATTTCACTATATGTTATTCATGCCAGCAACTTGGATTTATTTAATCGTATGGCTAGGGCCCCCGTCGGGCAGACCGTTCGCCGCGTGCCGGCCTTTCAATTAGACGTCACTTCAGCGACCTGCAGTCGATGAGGACGATAGGATGATGATGAGGACAGCACAACACCCAGTCCCTGGGCGGAGAAAATTCCTCGACCCAGTCGGGAATCGAACCTGGGCCCAGAGAATTGACAATCCGTCACGCTGACCATTCAGCTACCGGGGGCGGACAGCAACTTGGATGAATGAGCTGTTAATCTGATTTTGGGATAATTCTCGTACTTGTCCCCTGTTACAACCTTCGGAATTGTGGGGAGATGTTTTCCCGAAAGTCAGATGGTATATCACCAGACCCATACATCTACACATTAACATAAGTAGTCGTTTGGTTGCCACTTCCCCCAATGATTTTAGAAATTCTAATGGAATGTTATCTATCCGTTTTGCCTTATTTGATCTTAAGTCCTCCAAAGCTCTCTTAAATTCTGATAGCCGGCCGGTGTGGGCGTGCGGTTAAAGGCGCTTCAGTCTGGAACCGCGTGACCGCTACGGTCGCAGGTTCGAATCCTGCCTCGGGCATGGATGTGTGTGATGTCCTTAGGTTAGTTAGGTTTAAGTAGTCCTAAGTTCTAGGGGACTGATGACCACAGCAGTTAAGTCCCATAGTGCTCAGAGCCATTTGAACCATTTTTAAATTCTGATACTGGATCTCCTATCTCTTCTAAATCGACTCCGTTTCTTCTTCTATCACATCAGACAAATCTCCCATCTCACAAAGGCCTTCAATTTACTCCCTCACCTATCCGCTCTCTCGTCTGCGTTTAGCAGTGTAATTCCCATTACATTCTTAACGTTGCCGCCCTTCTTGTTAATTTCACCCAAGGTTGTTTTGATTTTTCTATCTGCTGAGTCAGTCCTTCCGACAAGCATTTGTTTTTCAGTTATTTCACGTTTTTCATTCAGCCATTTCGTCTTAGTTTCCCTGCACTTCCTACTTATTTCATTCCTAAGTGGCTTGTATTTCTATATGCCTGAATTTCGATGAACATTTTTGTGGTTCCTTTCTTCCTCAATCATCTTCTTCTTTTGCTTACGGTTTATTCACAGTTACCTTCTTGGTACCTATGTTTTCTTTTCCAACTTACATGATTGCTATTTTCAGAGATATCCACTCCACTTAAACTGAAGTGCCTACTGATCTATTCTTTATCGCAATGGTTATGGCCCCAGAGAACTTAAAGCGTCAATAATCATTCCTGAGTACTTCCGTGTCCCATTTCTTTGCTCATTGATTCTTCGTGACTAGTCAAACTTTAGCATGCTATTTATTACTATTAAAGTGCGATGTGAATCTACATCCGCTCCTGGGTACGTCTTACAATTCATTATCTGATTTCGGAATGTCTGCGTGACCATGATGTACTGTAAGTGAAATTATCACGTATCTCCCGGCATTTCCAAGTACATCTCCTCTTCTTGTGATTCTTGGACAGAGTATTCGCTAGAACTATCTGAAATTTACTGCAGAACTCAATTAGCCTTTCTCATTTCTAACAAGCCCATACTCTCCCGTAACCCTTTCTTCTACTCCTTCCCCTACAATCGCATTCCAAAGAGCCATGATTGTTAGATTTTCATCTCCATTTACGTACTGAATTACCCCTTCAGTATCCACATATACTTCGTCTATCTCTTCATCTTCAGCGTGCCACGTTGGCATCGAAACCTTCACGTCTCCTCTATACCTCTTTTGTTAATGATAAACTTCCCTGTTACAATAAACTATGAAACCTTTCCTCAGGATTTCTATCTCTTGCTTAATAGTAACAAAAGAAATCTTCCCTTTGAAATTTATTCTCTTTCTCTATCTTCGCATACAAATTTAATTGCTGCTTATTAAAAGCGATTTTCTGATTATTTCGACGAAACATAGAATGTGTCGTCGTCGTGGCCCTCAGTCGTTATCTGCAATACCCAAAACTGTTCCTTACCTTTTTTACTGTTACTGGATTGCCATCTGACTGCTACATCGAACTGCGACATGAATATACTTACTCTGTTTTACTATATTCTATTAGCTGCTGGTGGGCTTTCATAATAAGTGGCTGTATTTATTACCAAAGCTGACGTTATTCTTTAATAGCAAAGCTGACGCTATTCTTTAATTAATTTGACTGAAGTTACGTAATTAATAGTTAAACTTTTTCTTGACAACAATAATATTTTGCAAAGTTTTACGTTGATGGTTTTAGGGATGGATTATAATTGGAAATGTAATATTGCTGGGAAAAGTTAATTATATTCTGAGTGAAATGATTTTACAAACGTTCAAATGGGACTTACTTTTTACAATAATCTTACAACTAGCAATGCGCAAACATACCTTCAGTAGTCTTGAGTTTCTCAAAAAAATTAATTCAATAATATTAGTTCCTCTTATTATAATAGTTAGCTGATGCCTCTGTACATCCGTTTATAATCTCTTGTATATCATACCTAGTGGCTGGCAGGCACACCGCTCCTCTCAACCTCTCACTTCAGAACAGCTACCGACTCGCTTCACTTCTCGCTTACTACTGACATCCTACGAACGCTAAAGGACGGTCTCTCCTGCCAACAATGCTTTCTGGTGCAGACAATCCCTGCTACCATTACAAAATTTATCAATTCGCAGTCTTTCCCGCTCTTTTCTTAAAATGTATCCGTACGCGTTTTCTCCCGTCCTTTTTAAAGTTATATCAACAATACTTTGGTGCAGATATTCCCTGCTACCACAGTTATTTCCAACATGACAAATATTAATTATTCCTACTTAATCCTATTAATAAAATATAAATATCTTTCATAAGTTGTGGTATGACAATAGACAATAGAAATATACACGTCTTACAGCGTGTACAACGGAACTATCGTTGTCGGTGTTGGTTTGATATTTCTGATAAGAAGAAGCCTATCACTGAAATGTTCATAGTAACATAGTAACCCTATACTCATATGACCACAAATCCTTGTCTTCTTTCCATTTCACTTCACTGACCCGTATTATATCCAGATTGAGCATTTCCCTTTTCAGATTTTCTAGCTTCTCTACCACGTTCAGACACCTGATATTCCACGCCCCGACTCGTAGAACTCAACACCTATAAAACACAAGCAATCCTAGTCGCTCACAAAAGACTTATTATTCCAGAGTTTGGAGAATCTCTTCCATCCTTAATCTTCAACAGTAGAGAAATCGTCTTTTATTCTTCTGCAATGAATTTTGGGAGCATTTTGGCCTATCACCTAGACTGGACTGAACACGCAAATCACTTTATTCACTGCAGAGATATTAGAAAGTATTTCTGCTCGAGCTGAAGAAGAAACTCGTCGAGTCACTAATACTTGAATTCCTTGATTTCGGCGATCCTATTCTCCAAGAACTTTCCTGGTAGGCGGCAGTTATTGAACTATATGAGAAAGAAACGTAAATTAATTAGAAACTACGGGGTACACACACTTTATTCGACATGTTAACGTCACTACAGATATTCGGACACAGGTTATGACATGTTCGATATGCCTGCCGTCATTGGGAATGATGTGGCGCAGACGAATAGCGAAATTATGGATGGCCCGCTGAAGTGTCGGAGCGTTGATGCTGTCGATAACCTCCTGAATGAGTGTTTCGACTCAGTCGTAGTTTTGGGGTTATTTGTGTACAACTTATCCTGGGCTTCGTCGCTAAACCAACCCATATTCACATCAAAATTCCCATCATGCACCGTGGCCAACCGTGTTGTCTGAACGTCCTAAGGCAAGCCGCTCCGAAGTTACGAGATTTTATTTCATATACAGGATGATTCAAAAAGAATACCACAAGTTTAGGAATTTAAAACTCTGCAACGACAAAAGGCAGAGCTAAGCACTATGTGTCGGCGAATTAAGGGAGCTATAAAGTTTCATTTAGTTGTACATTTGTTCGCTTGAGGCGCTGTTGACTAGGCGTCAGCGTCAGTTGATGCTAAGATGGCGACCGCTCAACAGAAAGCTTTTTGTGTTATTGAGTACGGCAGTAGTGAATCGACGACAGTTGTTCAGCGTGCATTTCGAACGAAGTATGGTGTTAAACCTCCTGATAGGTGGTGTATTAAACGTTGGTATAAACAGTTTACAGAGAATGGGTGTTTGTGCAAAGGGAAAAGTTCTGGACGGCCGAGAACGAGTGATGAAAATGTAGCACGCATCCAGCAAGCATTTGTTCGCAGCCCAGGAAAATCGACTCGCAGAGCTAGCAGAGAGCTGCAAATTTCACAATCAACTGTATGGAGAGTCCTACGAAAAAGGTTAGTTATGAAACCTGAACGTCAACTACCCGAGGCGATGGATCGGCCGCCAGGCAGCCCGTGACAGAGCACTTCATCACTGGCCTCCAAGAAGCCCTGATCTTACCCCCTGCGATTTTTTCTTATGGGGGTATGTTAAGGATATGATGTTTCGGCCACCTCTCCCAGCCACCATTGATGATTTGAAACGAGAAATAACAGCAGCTATCCAAACTGTTACGCCTGATATGCTACAGAGAGTGTGGAACGAGCTGGAGTATCGGGTTGATATTGCTCGAGTGTCTGGAGGGGGCCATATTGAACATCTCTGAACTTGTTTTTGAGTGAAAAAAAAACCTTTTTAAATACTCATTGTAATGATGTATAACAGAAGGTTATATTATGTTTCTTTCATTAAATACACATTTTTAAAGTTGTGGTATTCTTTTTGAATCACCCTGTACTGTAGATCAATAGTTGTCACGCTGTCAAGTCGGTTGGAACTGGCGATGAATGCTGGTGTGCTATACTTTTGTGATGTACGCTATTTCGACCGTGTCACTACTGTCTGTGAACAGGTATCACGGCTAGGTGCCGATAAGTGTAGATGTTAACATACTTCGTGTTTCTTCTCATTCGCTGCACTCCTTCCTATTTACCTTCAACCCTTACATTACTCTCCGAACAACACAGCAGAAATACTCGATCTGAACAAAGTACAATCGTCTCTGTACCATTACACAACAGTGCCATGTTCTCTACATCATTTTAGTATCAGGAACCTGACTATGGTGCAATCTTCCTCAAAATATTTGAGAAGTTAAAATCTTTTCATACTTCGAAAGACAGCTAATGGCCCACCTGCTATTACAATAGCTATCTCTTCTTACAGCTCACTCTAATTAACGCTGCTTCCCCCACCACTTTTCCCTCGCCTTGTCTACAGACTTCTGTGTTGAAATCTTCTTCCTTCCTAGCAGAAACTGTCACTTCCGCTTCAGTCCTCTCCTCTTTCATTATTTCTGCCTCTTCTTTCAATACGAACAAAGGCTTCAAAACTGCTAAAAAATGAATATCATTCTAAATGCCCCACTATTATTTTTATTGTTATTATTACTGTTGTCTTGCAAACTGTTGCTTTTCTTTATAATTCAAATTATATTACTATTATTGAGTTTGTTATGTGCCAAAAAATAATTCATAATTCCCCCATTATTTCATCATCAATGTTTGTGTTACTAGTATTATTATCGCCAGCAATCATTTTCATTAAGATTGCGCATTAGTACTATTGTGATTAGTATGAAACTAATTTTTTTTCTGTTGCTCCAGGTCAGATGTAAGACAGGGCCTTAGGACCCTAACCTCGTCAGTCTAACTAAGTAAATAAAAAACAAATTTGCCAGGTGCAAGAAGGAGTCGTGCACTCTTGCTGCTGCTACTGTACATAGGTATTTCATCCACTCTTGTTACTTATACTGTACATAGGTATTTCATCCATTCTGGAAATAGAGAATCTCAACCTTGATGCAAAATTACGTCCCAGGGATTCCAAGACATTAGAGAAAGTTTTAATTTCGAGTTTGGCGACAGATAACAGAACACAAGTTCTTGTTTCGTGTGTTCTAATTACAGGTAAACGATTTTCTGTTTTTTCCCATTTACTTGTAATGAGAAACATTGCTTCACCCCAAATTTTGTTCTAGTTTAGCAGAAAGTACCCTATATGTTTTATTGAGTGAGTTTGCGATTATCAAAATATGTGACATCAATTCTCGTATCTTTTGATTGCATCAACTCAGAAGGCTGATTTTTTTAGACTACAAACGTACTATAGATCTCAGTACGTGACATAAATTTCAGATTGATACATCTATCCGTTTCGGAGAAAAAGGGGTCTTCACAGACGGTGGGAGAGACAGAAAGTGTGATAACAAAGGACCATTTTTTTCGTGTGAAATAGTTCGAAATTAACAATTTTCGGATTTTTTCTTTAGTTTGTACTGTGAGACCTTGCTTCCTGTAAAATTTCATGATTATAGGTCACTGGAAAGCATCCCATAAGTTTGAATACGTGACATAAATTGCTTTATCTTTTAGTTACACAGCCAAGGGGCCATGTGACACAAATTTCAGCTTGATACGTCTACCTTTCCAGAGAAGAAGGGGTCTAAACAGAAGGACAGACAGGCAGTCAGATAACAAGTACCAATATTTTCGTGTGATAGAATCATGAATTAAAAATTTTCGGATTTTGTCTTTTGGTTGTTCTGTGAAACCTTTACCCACGCCAAAATTTCGTGATTCTGGACCAGCGGGACGTACCGCATAGGTTTCGGTCAGTGAGTTCGCGAGTTTCAAAATGTGTGACATTAATAGCCTTAGCTTTTGGCTGCATTGGCTTAGACGTTTCAATCGTGTACATCGCCAAGGGACCATAAGCCTTAGTACGTGACGTAAATTTCAACTTGATAAATGCACCCGTATCTGAGAAAAAAGTGTCGGACAGATAACGAAGTGATCCTATAACGGTTTCGTTTTTACCGATTGAAGTACGGAACTCTAATAAATATGTCATCCATTATATATCGTGGTCCATTGATGTTGACTGGGCCAAATATCTCACGAAATAAGCATCAAACGAAAAAACTGCAAAGAACGAAACTCGTCTAGCTTAAAGGGGGAAACCAGTTGGCGCTTTGGTTGGCCCGCTAGATGGTGCTGCCATAGGTCAAACGGATATCAACTGCGTTTTTAAAATAGGAACTCCCATTTTTATTGCATATTCGTGTAGTACGTAAAGAAATATGAATGTTTTAGTTGGATCACTTTTTTTGCTTTGTGATAGATGGTAATGTAATAGTCACAAAGATCTAAGTACGTAGTATCATGTAACATTCCGACAGTACGGACGGAATTTGCTTCGTGATACACTACCCGTGTTAAAATAGACCGTTTACTAGTTGCGGAAAACGTCGATATCGTGTAGATGTATGGCTATTGTGATCAAAATAGCCAACGGGCGTGTACTATGTATGCTGCTCGGTATCCTGGACGACATCATCCAAGTGTCCGGATCGTTCGCCGGATAGTTGCGTTATTTAAGGAAACAGGAAAAGTTCAGCCACATGTTAAACATCAACCACGACCTGCAACAAATTATAATGCCCAAGTATGTGTTTTAGCTGCTGTCGCGACTAATCCGCACGTCAGTAGCAGACAAATTGCGCGAGAATCGGGAATCTAAAAGACCTCGGTGTTGAGAATGCTACGTCAACATCGATTGCACCCGTACCATATTGCTATGCTCCAGGAATAGCATGGAGATGACTTTGAACGTCGTGTACAGTTCTGCCACTGGGCACGAGAGAAATTACGGGACGATGACAGGTTTTTGCACGCGTTATAGTTAGCGATGAAGCGTCATTCGACAACAGCGGTAACGTAAACCGGCATAATATGCACTATTGGGCAACGGAAAATCCACGATGCCTGCGACAAGTGGAACATCAGCGACCTTGGCGGGTTAATGTATGGTGCGGCATTATGGGAGGAAGGATGATTGGACCCCATTTTATCGATGGCAATCTAAATGGGGCAATGTATGCTGATTTCCTACGTAATGTTCTACCGATGTTACTACAAGATGTTTCACTGCATGACAGAATGGAGATGTACTTCCAACATAATGGATGTCCCGCACATACACTCCTGGAAATTGAAATAAGAACACCGTGAATTCATTGTCCCAGGAAGGGGAAACTTTATTGACACATTCCTCGGGTCAGATACATCACATGATCACACTGACAGAACCACAGGCACATAGACACAGGCAATAGAGCATGCACAATGTCGGCACTAGTACAGTGTATATCCACCTTTCGCAGCAATGCAGGCTGCTATTCTACCACGGAGACGATCGTAGATGTGCTGGATGTAGTCCTGTGGAACGGCTTGCCATGCCATTTCCACCTGGCGCCTCAGTTGGACCAGCGTTCGTGCTGGACGTGCAGACCGCGTGAGACGACGCTTCATCTAGTCCCAAACATGCTCAATGGGGGACAGATCCGGAGATCTTGCTGGCCAGGGTAGTTGACTTACACCTTCTAGAGCACGTTGGGTGGCACGGGATACATGCGGACGTGCATTGTCCTGTTGGAACAGCAAGTTCCCTTGCCGGTCTAGGAATGGTAGAACGATGGGTTCGATGACGGTTTGGATGTACCGTGCACTATTCAGTGTCCCCTCGACGATCACCAGTGGTGTACGGCCAGTGTAGGAGATCGCTCCCCACACCATGATGCCGGGTGTTGGCCCTGTGTGCCTCGGTCGTATGCAGTCCTGATTGTGGCGCTCACCTGCACGGCGCCAAACACGCATACGACCATCATTGGCACCAAGGCAGAAGCGACTCTCATCGCTGAAGACCACACGTCTCCATTCGTCCCTCCATTCACGCCTGTCGCGACACCACTGGAGGCGGGCTGCACGATGTTGGGGCGTGAGCGGAAGACGGCCTAACGGTGTGCGGGACCGTAGCCCAGCTTCATGGAGACGGTTGCGAATGGTCCTCGCCGATACCCCAGGAGCAACAGTGTCCCTAATTTGCTGGGAAGTGGCGGTGCGGTCCCCTACGGCACTGCGTAGGATCCTACGGTCTTAGCGTGCATCCGTGCGTCGCTGCGGTCCGGTCCCAGGTCGACGGGCACGTGCACCTTCCGCCGACCACTGGCGACAACATCGATGTACTGTGGAGACCTCACGCCCCACGTGTTGAGCAATTCGGCGGTACGTCCACCCGGCCTCCCGCATGCCCACTATACGCCCTCGCTCAAAGTCCGTCAACTGCACGTACGGTTCACGTCCACGCTGTCGCGGCATGTTACCAGTGTTAAAGACTGCGATGGAACTCCGTATGCCACGGCAAACTGGCTGACACTGACGGCGGCGGTGCACAAATGCTGCGCAGCTAGCGCCATTCGACGGCCAACACCGCGGTTCCTGGTGTGTCCGCTGTGCCGTGCGTGTGATCATTGCTTGTACAGCCCTCTCGCAGTGTCCGGAGCAAGTATGGTGGGTCTGACTCACCGGTGTCAATGTGTTCTTTTTTCCATTTCCAGGAGTGTAGCTCGCGTGCGTTTGAAACGGTATTGAATAGCTTATTTCATGACAGGTGGATTGGTTGTCGAAGCACCATACCATGACCCGCACGTTCACCGGATCTGACGTCCCTGGATTTCTTTCTGTGGGGAAATTTGAAGGATATTTGCTATCGTGATCCACCGACAACGCCTGACAACATGAGTCAGCGCATTGTCAATGCATGTGCGAACATTACGGAAGGCGAACTATTCGCTGTTGAGAGGAATGTCGTTACACGTATTTCCAAATGCAACGAGGTTGACGGACTTCATTTTTAGCATTTTTTGCATTAATGTGGTGTTTACAGGTAATCACGCTGTAACCACATGCGTTCTCAGAAATGATAAGTTCACAAAGGTGCATGTATCACACTGGAACAACCGAAATAAAATGTTCAAAGGTACCTACGTTCTGTATTTTAATTTACTAAACCTACCTGTTACCAATTGTTCGTCTAAAAGTGTGAGCCATATGTTTGCGGCTATTACAGCGCCATCTAGCACAAAGCGAAGAAAGTGGTCCAACGAAAACATTCATATTTCTTTACGTAATACAGGAATATGTAATAAAAAATGGAGGTTCCTATTTAAAAAAAAACGCAGTTGGTATCCGTTTGACCTATGGCAGCGCCATCTAGCGGGCCAACCATAGTGCCATCTGGTTTCCCCCTTCAAGCTAGACAAGTTTCGTTCTTTGTAGTTTTTCGTTTGACACTTATTTCGTGAGATATTTGGCGCGGTCACGATCAATTGACTACCATGTAGAAATCAGTCTATGAATTTGTTAATTGTTTCAGTGAGGTATGACACCAGATTTCCTCCCTCCCTGCCTCGCTTACCACGCCGGTATTTACCGAATCACGTGTGTCGAGTGCAGTGTATCGGCGGACAACTGGGGGCGCTCACCACCGGACACATTCAGTGGGAGCTCGGACACGCCCGGCAATCGTTGGTGCCGCTAATTGCGTGGTGGTGGCCTTGGCGTGATTGATGCGGGCAGCAGCGCGTCAGCGTTTCAATTGCAGCCGGCGCGCCGGCCGGCTTCGTTTGATTTACAGCCTGCTGCTGCCGCTGCTGCCCGCGGGACGTGCGACGTGTCCACACCAGCCGCGCTCCCCAACAGTCTCTGCCGCGTCCCATCTGCCTGATTGCCTGCGCGATTACCGCCCCGGCCTGTGCGCCGATGGAGGCATCATACACACACTCTGCCGCCAGTTGCCCAAAATATTGCTACACTCGTTGCTACGGTCCCCGACGACCATGTCTTCATCACGGTTGTTACTGTGCAGAAAGAAAGAAAAACTCACGAACACTTGTTTCTGTAGCTTTGAGGCTTAATAAGAGTCAAACGATGATGAGTCACCTGTTAGTAGCAAACTGGATGGATATTAAATTGTACCGCCCCCAGTGCTACTCACAATCAAGAGTATATACAGCAGGTCCTCTTACTGCTTTATTTGGTCGCTAATAGCAGCTGTCCTGTTTTTGTTAAAAACTTATTTCTTTACGCATTTCTGGCATGCAACAATACCGGATAAACTGTCTTAATACTGTCGTGTCACATGATTTAAGAATTCAGGTTAGTCCTACGTAAATTTTTATTATTACGTTCTTCACGGCGGCTTCATTAGCTCACTGCATCTAACTTTCGCTCATAAGGCAACTGTCCAGTCTGACATGTCGAACCCTACTCTGAAATTTTTTATACAGGAAGGATACACCGAATAGAAACACAGTGCCCAAATTTTACCTGCTATGACCCACAGAAAGTACTTTAAAAAAAATTAAATTTGCATATTCGTAGCTCAACAGGGGGCTGGCGAAATGTACACCGCAGCCGTAGCTGTAGCAGTCAGCCGGTTCTAGGCGCTTCAGTCCGGAACCGCGCTGTTGCTACGGTTGCAGGTTCGAATCCTGACTCGGGCATGGATGTGTGTGATGTCCTTAGCTTAGTTAGGTTTAATTAGTTCTAAGTTTATGGGACTGATGACCTCAGATGTTATGTCCCATAGTGCTTAGAGCCATTTGAACCCATTTTTTTTGTAACAATCAGAGCATGTGCAACATGGCGGGCACTTGTACTTCTGTTGACGTAACATCAGTAAACAGATAAAGCGGCACAACGCCATCGTAATTTGTAAAGCGAATTGCAGTTTGCGTTTTTAGTTTCTCTGACACAACTGTCTACATCTATTACTCGCTCGATTTTCCAGCTCATTTAAGTTTCATAACAGTTAGCCGTTGCGCTTGCGGTATGGCTAAGTAGCCATTGAGACAAAACTAAATTAATTGTTTTGTGTTTTGTTGGTACATGCTTGCTTATAGCAACTGTCTTTGCGCAGCCTCTAGAGTTTCACAGTAACTGTGAATCCAGTTAATGTTTTCAACCTCGCACAGATGAAATACGAAGAATGTGGTATCCAGTCGAAATCACCTGCTTCTTCTGAAGAGCTACAGGTACATATGAATTATTTACTAGTTAATTTTTTGGTAATTCATTCCAGTGTCGACGTTTCATTAAAAATTCTAGAAACATTAGGAGAAACGATATAAACACAGACGATTGCATGAACTGTAGTTCGAACGATGACTGTTGTGCTAATTATAGGCGTCAACAAAAACAGCGTACGTTCCAAACCCAAAGGTAACGTATACAGTAATAGCCTCCAATGAGAGAGAAAAGGCTGTAAAACTGTTGGTTAAACGAAGAAGGGAGAAAACGCTTGAACTTAAGCAGTAAAACCTTAATATGAACTGTATAAATGTAAGATGGGTTTACACGAAGTACGAAATATACGCCAAGGTAAAACTCGTCAAAGAGTGAAAGAAGAACTGAAGAATTATTCGAAAGATTTAGAACAGTCCGTGGGAGACAACGCTTCGTTACAAAGGCCAGTATGTGGGACTGGGTGTTCCGGTTTGCAAGGCAGATGAACATTTGTCATTTCAAGACTTCTTAGACCTGATTAAATATATTCAGGAAATTATACGAACAAGAAACGTGGAGAGAAGATGTCAATAATAGGTCATACTACACAGAAATTCCTAGGTGACGTGAAGACGAAGCGTCTTGCTACCCTGCTATCCGACAGAAGCTACCTACAAAGCCAATATCAGGTTTAGTGCAAAATACACTCTATCATTTACAGCTAAATAAATAAATAAAGCAATAAAAAAGAGAACAGATTCGCTTGTACAGTCGATGAATGCTACGATACATTCGTATACAAGAATGCCAGTGATGCTTATCCGTAGGGATCAAAAACTTTTTTTTCGTTTTATTATCTGTGGCTTACTGCTTCCGCAGATTTATCCCTGTCTTCAGGAACATCAAGACAAATTAAGAGCAAAAGTTAAAAGAAAGAACTGTTCACGTGTAAAAATCTTGTAAGCGCCGTAGAAAAATCTAGAAATATGTGAGACAATAATATTCAGTGTTACCTCAAGGAGAAAATAATTCATTGCTTTTGTTGGACTCTTCGTTTGGGCATACAGACACCTGTTCACAATGTCAAAATGTTACCTGCTATGACCCACTGTTCACGTAATTCGGATTCCACTCAGAACTAATAGTGTGATTCAGTCTATCGCTAAATAGTTTCAACATATTCTTCAGAAAATTTTCGAACAACATAAACTCCGATAGCTCTTCGTCATTTCAGGCTCATCAGCGGAACAGTATTGTTAAACTCCTGTCACTTCTGCATTGTCATTTTGCATCACTACATTTTAGAATTTGATCAAGTCTGTCTGGTTCGCAGGATAATAAGTAGTACAACGGCCACAACCATTTCTTACACCGTTCAAATTATGTCTAAATAAAACCAGTAATCTCTGTGAAGTGCCTGAATCCATTAAATTTTCTTTTATCAGGTGTGCCTCGTGTAAGGAAAGCATTTGTTTTCGTCATCCGATAGGCACTTCGCATTTTTGTGAACACTACAGGAAATTCATTGTAGCACAATATATTGTACCAGAATATACCTTATTCAAAAATTATCTTAAGATAAGAACTATGCTACAGGGATTATTATAAAATATTTGATGTCAACAAATTAAAGTCCAGATAGATGAAAGTCGTCCGTAATGTAACATCACACACTATCTTAATTTTTCTTCCTCTGCTAGTCACTTGTGTAACAGCTTCACCTACTTCAGTTTAGCTGTGGATATGAACTGCAAGTTATTCAGAAAATTAATAATCTGAGACTTTTCAGTATAGTTCAAGTGCTTAAACTCAGGTTTGAACCTCGCCTGGGTTGCGCTGCGGTCTCTTTCCAGGTACCGTCTGCTTATTCATCACGTCGCGGTCTAGAGCTAAACAGTCCGCTGTTATAAGGGATTCTTACACCAAAACCTCCAGATATCAGACACTCAAATCGGTACCAAATGTTGTACGTCGATGGTGCATCACCAAAAACACCGATTTAGTTAGTGCTATGTGCTGTCGTCCAGTAGAACATGCGTAAACGGTAATTAAAAGTAACACGAAAAGTACGGAGCATTATAAGAGTGTACCTGTGATGCATAGTCTCGCAGATTTCGTGTGGGTGATAGGAAGTATGGTCGTCGTACCATCGGTCCAGCGTTCAAGCACTACTGATGACAATCTTTTTTAACTGTTTACGTGGGAAGCTGTCGTATGGGAGACTATTTTCCTGACATATAAAAGGACTCTTCGGAGTTTGATGCAAGTTCTTTTGACAGTCTGCTTTCGCTTCGTTCCTGGAAAGTAGCAAACCCGTAGAGTACACTTGTGTAGATAGGTGTGGTGTTTTGTCGCTCATGTCCGACAAAACACCACACCTATCTACATAACTAATTAAGCAACCTCAGCTGTTATTCTGTAGCGTGATTTATTGTCACTACCGATTACGTTCTCAGAACATCATCAACTGACTTATGGCCTACGTGTCAGTACGCAGTCCTTGGAATATACGTGAAAGAATTTTTATTGAAACTTCCTGGCAAATTAGAACTGTGTGCCGGACCGAGACTCGAACTCGGGACCTTTGCCTTTCGCGGGCAAGTGCTCTACCAACTGAGCTAACCATGCACGACTCACGCCCCATCCTCACAGCTTTACTTCTGCCAGTACCTAGTTTCCTACCTTGCCCGCAAAAGGCAAAGGTCCCGAGTTCGAGTCTCGGTCCGGCACACAGTTTTGATTTGCCAGGAAGTTTCATTTCAGCGCATACTCCGCTGCAGAGTGAAAATCTCTTTCTGGAAACATCCCCCAGGCTGTGTCTAAGCCATGTCTCGGCAATATCCTTTCTTTCAGGAGTGCTAGTTCTGCAAGTTTCGCAGGAGAGCTTCTGTATAGTTAGGAAGTTAGGAGACGAGGTACTGGCAGAAGCAAAGTTGTGAGGACGGGGCGTGAGTCGTGCTTGGGTAGCTCGGCTGGTAGAGCACTTGCCCGCGAAATGCAAAGGTCTCGCGTTCGAGTCTCGGTCCGGCACACAGTTTTAATTTGACAGGAAGTTTCATATCAGCGCACACTCTGCTGCAGAGTGAAAATCTCATTCTAGAATTTGTATTGATATGCTACTCTACCATTAACGAATTCTCTAGGTATGTTTGAAAGCATTCTGTAATGACACTCTCGACACATGTGTACAACATTCCGAATGCCGCTTAATATTGATAGCAGCGTCAAACATGAAGCACTTCTTGTTTCGTATCACTTTGTACTTACTTGACTATACATTTTTCGTGAAAAATTTTAATTATTAGACATGAAAGCAAATGTTGCCAAACTCTCATAACTGTTGCATGAAGTTATAGTGTTTTTTTATGGATTTATACATACGTCAAAAAATGTTTTGCAACACCTCGGTTCCGAGAGTTCCAAAACCTGTACAGAAAACTAGAATAGAGATCAAGATAAACATCATTCCTACCCTTTTTATTGCTAATGAACAACATTGCATGTTGTACCACCATACGGCGAGATCATCAGAGGTGGTGGTCCAGATTGCTGTACACTCCGGTACCTCTAATACCCAGTAGCACGTCCTCTTGCACTGATGCATGCCTGTATCCGTCGTGGCATACTATCCACAAGTTCATCAATGCATTGTTGGTCCAGATTGTCCCA
This sequence comes from Schistocerca piceifrons, assembly GCF_021461385.2. Lineage (NCBI taxonomy): Eukaryota > Metazoa > Arthropoda > Insecta > Orthoptera > Acrididae > Schistocerca > Schistocerca piceifrons. The sequence continues at coordinate 108,776,282 of NC_060138.1, read as the reverse complement.
CTCCTCAACGGCCATTCGGCGTATATCCCTCAGAGTGGTTGGTGCGTTACATATCCATAAACAGTCATTTCCAATCTATCCCAGGCACGTCGATAGGGTTCGTGTCTGGAGAACACGCTGGCCACTCTAGTCGAGCGATGTTGTTATCCTGAAGCAAGTCATTCACAAGATTTGCACGATGGGGGCGCGAATTGACGAATGCCTTACCAATATGCTGCCGATATGGTTCCACTACCGGTCAGAGGATGCCATTCACGTATCGTACAGCCATTGCGGCTCCTTCCATGACCACCAGCGGCGTACGTCGGCCGCAAATAATGCAACCCCAAAGCATCTGGGAAGCTCCACCTTGCTGCACTCGCTGGACAGTGTGTCTAAGGCGCTCAGCCTGAGCGGGTTGCCTCCAAACACATCTCCGAAGGCATATGCGACACTCATCGGTGGAGAGAACGTGATGCCAATCCTGAGTGATCCATTCGGCATGTTGTTGGACCCATCTGTACCGCGCTGCATGGTGTCGTGATTGCAAAGATGGACCGCGCCATAGACGTCGGGAGTGAAGTTGCGAATCATGAAGCCTGTTGCGCACAGTTTGAGTCGTAACAAGACGTCCTGTGGCTTCACGAAAAGCATTATTCAACATGGTGGCGTTGCTGTCTGTGTTCCTCCGAGCTATAATCCGTAGGTAGCTGTCATCCACTGTAGTAGCAACCCTTGGGCTCCCTGAGAGAGTCATGTCATCGACAGTTCATGTCTCTCTGTATCTGCTCCATGCCCGAACAACATCGCTTTGGCTCACTCCGAGACGAATGGACACTTCCACTGTTGAAAGCCCTTCTTTGCACAATGTAACAATGCGGACGCGATCGAATCGCGGTATTGATGGTCTAGGCCTGGTTGAACTACAGATAACACGTGTACTTCCTTCCTGGTGGAATGACTGGAACTGATCGGCTCTGGGACCCTATCCGTCTAATAGGCGCTGCTCATGCATAGTTATTTACATCTTTGGGCTGGTTTAGTGACATCTCTGTACAGTTAAAGGAGCTTACTCTGTGATAAAATATCCGCAGTCAACGCCTATCTTCACTAGTTCTGGGAACTAGAGTGAAGCAAATTTTTTTTTTTATGTGTGTATATTGAAGTATATGTGGCGTGACGATGTTCTAACAATGCTTGAAGTTTTGTGGCCACACCTGCAGAATGGACAACAGTGGATTAAAGAAAACACTACTTAATCCAATTAATTCGAAAAAAATATTCACTTCATTAGATGAAATTAAGTAGGACTTATGAGACCTGAATGCCATGGAAGATGCCACTGAGAATGCAGAGCCTTTGGAATCCTAGTTACAAATAAATTCTCGGAGGAAGTTGAAAATACACTGAAAAACAGAAGACAGAGGAATGTTAGAAATAACATAGCGGATTTATAAAGAGATTTTTGGATGAGAAGAAGAAAAAGGAGCTATTACACCAAAGTAACACCTCCAAAACGCGCTCTTTAATTAGACAACAGAGAAAGAAGAAGAACGTAAATTTTGATCTGGGGATGTGGTCACTTCTAGTGACAATGAAAACGTACCTTTTCTATCAGTACAAAATAAAAAGCTTTGTAAATCACATTCCATTGTCAACGTGTTGCACACGAAGCAATCAAAAGATCTGTGAACCTAAGCCTAAGGGAAGTCAAGCGCCAAAATCTTCAATGACACCCAGCTGGAAGACCATGCACCTGTGATATGTGTGTCAGATAACAAAATTGCCTCTGTTTATCTCCTGCAATAGAAGTCTGTAACGTAGTTGTTGACACCCTGTAATGTCGAGCATATGCGTCGGTAGTAAAATGTATGCAACAAACATAAAGATCGTCACACAGAGTCGACGATCCATATACCTGTAAAAAGTTACGTTACAGATGGTGATATTTTTTTTCCCCTGTAACTGGAACAGAACTGTTTAGGGACATGTGTACGTCATTGAAGGTATAGAAACATCCAGCTTCGAAGTATACGCAGGGGACATGGCAACAGTCCTTTTCTGGGTAATTGAACTGCTGGATTGTAATGGAGGCTTTCCGTATTTATAGCGTCTTATTTAGGTTGTTGGATGACAACCGACCTTACATTTTGGTTTGTTATCGGGAAAATACGAAGTCAAGGTGCCGGTGGCTGGCAGGCAATTGTGAACCGGCAGCTTGTTCAAAGAGCACTGTTTACCTGCGGCAATGCTTCGATGCCGCCCGGTGGTTCTCTTGTGGCGGCCTGTTTATCCTGCCCAGCCCGGATATTGATGAGCTGCTGGCTGGCGAACGCACGTGCCCGTTGGACTGGGAATCACTGGCAGCTAGGTCCTCGGCAATTTGCAGCCACCGTTCTTGATCATGATGTTTTGATTATTTCAGTAGCAATGAAATTTGACATGAACGGATTGGACATCTCAGCTAACGACGAGTCACAACAGTACCCATGAATTGTCATTAATCCACATACAGCTATGAAGAAAATTGTGAGTAAAAAATAGTATTTCAAGAATTATTCTTATTTTACGCTCCTGCATCCATGGCAGATGGGCAAGCACACGGGCGACACGAGAGTTACTATCACTCTCTCGGCTTAGCCAACATAGTTACACTAAGCGAGGTGACACAGTGGTTAGCAAACGACCGACACCATGCCAGGAAGTCGACGTCAAGAAGTTGGCAGTAACTGATATAACTGCCCCGCCAATACCCCTACCTCGAAGACACATCCGGTGCTACACGTGCGAGTAGCGCCACCACCGAACCGGCGTAAGAAGACGCCGCACCGACGCCACGTACAGTCGAATCCACTCGGTGCATTCGGAGCCTTCTAGGTAGCCTCACATCTCTATTATTATCTACGATGGACTTGCTTGTGTCAATGAACTAATGGAATACAGCCAGACTTGCTACACTGAAGTTCTGTAAACCATAGTGATATATATATATATATATTACGTACATTCACATTGTTTTTCTCTCTGTGTCGGCACCGTCCAGTTCCTCTGCATCCAGTCTCGGAACGATACAACAGAACCCTCAATGGGCCTCAATAGCCACCCTCAAACATTAGTTTAATTCTTCCGTTTCGCAATACCTAGTCTACATGGATACTGGTATCTCTCACGCATGTTCTCCTATTGCTTCATCGTTGTATATTTTTGCTGGTGCGTCATAGTACGCGTGAAATCCGGTTTCCGCTGTGGTCGAGCGGTTCTAGGCGCTTCAGTCCGGTGCCGCGTGGCTGTTACGGTCGCAGGTTCGAGTCCTGCCTCGGGCATGGATGTGTGTGAAGTCCTTAGGTTAGTTAGGTTTAAGTAGTTCTAAGTCTACGGGACTGATGACCTCAGATGTTAAGTCCCATAGTGCTTAGAGCCATTTGAACCATTTTTGAAATCCAGTTTCGCAGCACAGAGCGTATCAGGGAAAGATTGTGGAAAGGGACCAATATCAGTTACTGTTAGTTACACAAGAACGCACAACTTCATTCCTCCAAAACACAATGCACAGTTATCTCCTTTAAAAAAAAAAAAAAAAAAAAGGACCAATTCACGGCTGAGAGCCCAAATAACTTCTCAATAACAAAGTTTAAATAATTCCTTTTAAAACATAAGAATTTAAACAAACGGTTGAAGGCCTCACTTAAGTAAAATCAAAATATCTTATCGGCTAAAGGTCCAAATAATATTTCAGATCAGCAAAGGAAATTCTTCAAAAGGTAAGCATTTACAAATTTCAGCTAATAGCCATGTTAAGGGAAATTTAAATTAATTCGTCGGCTGAAAGTCCAATAATATTTCAACATTATAAAACGCCACCTTTAAAGACAAGCATTTACACAGTACAACAGAAAACTATTTTTAAAAAACTTGAAATATCTTGACAGCTGAAGGCCCAAACAATTATTCAGAATAATTAAAGACAAACCTCAAGATAAACATTTACACGGTATTGCTGATGGTCATTTTAAAAATTCAAGATAATTAAAGAGAAAACTTACAGACAGGAATTTACACAGTACGGCTGAAAGCCACAGATTTTAAAACAAGCTGTTCAGAAGGCCTAAAGACAGACTAAATAAGAATTTTAAATAAAACACAGCTGAAGGCTTAATCTTAGAATACTTCACATAAAGTTCGGCTGAAACCCATATCCTGAAAGAACAGACAAAATTAATACACGGCTGAAGGCCTGGCACAGTACTTACGACAGAACAAAATCACAATCACAAACAGCAGCACAGTGTTCCAAGGGTCGGCCTGGGGAGGACCTCTAACCACTGTTTAGGTCAGACAGGCAGCCAAGCGTAACACTAAACAATCGGGTTGCAACACGACCTAGGGACGGCTGAAGAACCAACCAAAAACCTAATCAATTCCGTCGGTCGCAACCTACCAACTGCTCCAGTACGTAGACAGCATTCATCTGCTCAGTGGAAATCACAGAAGCTACACACAAGTCGACGTAAACACACTTGCACAAGAACTTAAACAATCGTAAAAGCAATCACTGTGGAACAACAAGGACAAATCAATTCGACACACACAGTGTTCCCACAAGCGGTCGGCGCCCAAATACACGTCTCCGATGAGACGACAGACCGAACGACCAACCCACGTTGTTTCCATCATGTTACGTGTGTCGGCGACGGTCGGGCGAGTCTTGGCTGTCCGAAGCTGACTGCAGCTCCAACGCGACTCAACTCCCTGTCCGTTCGGAACTCGGATACACGGCAACCCGAGCACCCTGGCGCGGACCAATCCATGTGGATGTAACTCTTGCCCATTGGCCACGACATCTCTGCACAAGGAAGGAACTGACCCACGTCCGGCAAGATGACCAAGTGACGAGGCCCAGAATCGGTCAAAAGACAAAATACACGTCGCCCGATGAGACGACCAACCGAGCCACCGACCGACGGTCGTCCCGCTCCAATCTCCTTCCGTCGGACAGTTCATGTCTGTCGCCAGCAGTCGGCGACCACTGGCTGTCCGGACCTCACTGGCGCTGTGTCAGGACTGAACTCTCGACAGACGACGACCCGCAAATACTAACGGTTGCTCCAGACTTAGTACGACAGTGCACTTATCAAAAATGGTTCAAATGGCTCTGAGCACTATGGGACTTAACATCTGAGGTCATCAGTCCCATAGAACTTAGAACCACTTAAACCTTACTAGCCTAAGGACATCACACACATCCATGCCTGAGGCAGGATTCGAACCTGCAACCGTAGCGATTGCGCGGTTCCAGACTAAAGCGCCTAGAACCGCTCGACCACACCGCCGGCAGTGCACTTATCGATAAGCGCTGCTGCTGCCACTCACGGGCAGGTAAAAAAGGAACATAGTGACGCCAGTAAATCGAATACGAAAACGAGGCGGCTGTACCTTAAAGAGAATATGGCAAACAATAAACGGCATGAAAACGAGCCGCGCACGGCTCTGCCCGGAATAACACTATGTGATCAGAAGTATCCGGACACCCCCAAAACCACAGGATTTTCATATTAGGTGCATTGTGCTGCCACCTACTGCCAGGTACACCATATCAGCGGCCTCAGTTGTCATTAGACATCGTGGGAGAGCAGAATGGGAAGCTCCGCGGAACCCACGGACTTCGAACGTGGTCAGATGATTGGGTGTCACTTTTCTCATATGTCTGTACGCGAAATTTCCACACTTCTAAACATCGCTATGTCTACTGTTTCCGATGTGATAGTGAAGTATAAACGTGAAAGGACATATGCAGCACAAAAGTGTACAGGCCGACCTCGTCTGTTGACTGACAGAGAACGCCGACAATTAAAGAGGGTCGTTATGTGCAATAGGCAGACGTGTATCAAGACCATCACACAGGAATTTCAAACTGCATCAGGATCCACTGCAAGTACTATTACAGTTAGGTGGGAGGTGATAAAAATTGAATTTCATGGTCGAGCGGCTGCTCATAAGCCGCACATGATGCCGGTAAATGCCAAACGGCGCCTCGCTTGGTGTAAGGAGCGTAAACATTGGACGATTAAACAGTGGAAAAACATTGTGTTGATGGACTAATCACGGTACAGATTGTGGTGATCCGATGGCAAGGCATCAGTATGGCGAATGCCCGTGAACGTCATCTGCCATCGAGTGTAGGTCAAACAGAAAAATTCGGATGCGGTGGTGTTATGGTGTGGTCATGCTATTCACGTAGGGGACTTGCACCTCTTGGTGTTTTACGTGGCACTATCACAGCACAAGCCTACACTGTTGAAGAGCAATTCGAGGATGGCGATTGCTTCCTTCAACACGATCGAGCAATTGCTCATAATGCACGACCTGTGGCGGAATGAATTGGCCTGCTCAGAGTCCTGACCTGAATCCAATAGCACACCTTTGGGATGTGTTGGAACGCCGACTTCGTGCCAATCCTCGCCGACCGACATCAATATCTCTCCTCAGTGGAGAATGAACTGCCATTCTCCATGAAACCTTCCAGCACCTGACTGAACGTATGCCTGTGAAAGAGGAAGCTGTCATCAAGGCTAAGGGTGGGCCAACACCAAACTGAATTCCAGCATTACCGAAGGAGGGCGCCACGCACGTAGAAGTCATTTTCGGCAAGGTTTTCGGTTACTTTTGATCATATAATTTATATATTACATGTATTCTCATTGTTTTTCTGTCTGTCTGAGCACCCACCCATTCCTCTGCTTCAAACCCCAGACTGATACATTAGAATCGTCAGTGAGCCTCAAAAGCCCCTTCAGATATTGGCTTTCCTCCGTATCGCAACACCTAGTGTACACAGTCACTGGTACCTTCCACCTAAGTTCTCCTATAGCTTCATGGCTGTACCTCACAGCTTGTTGTTTGTTTTTGCTGGTACATCACTGCGCTCGGAATTCTGTCCATTACACTTTTCTTTCTTGCTGGAGGTTATCAACTTCGCTCAGTCAATGATTTCGCCCTGCCAGCTACGTAACGCATTCCTTTGCGTTGAATGCTGGCGTGACTCTGTTTGCAGGTGTCGGGTGGTGCGCTTCGGATTCAAAAGAGCCTTATGGCCTTGTTTGCCTCTTGATGTTCTGTATGCTTCCGGAAAAGAAATCCTGCAACAATTTTAGTTGGTAGTGAATTTTTAAAGTGTGCCAAATGACGTGATGATACAACATGAGTAGATTTCAGAACGTTAACATTGAAAATTCCTATCTTTAGTGGCGGTGTATGTGTCCGAGCACCGGTACGTATTGTGAACAGTGTGTGAACAGTGAATTTCATATTCCGCCAGCCTTGCTCCTAACATTATGACACATATTCATGAAAAATACGATGCTGACCTATGATGAGCATTGCGAAATTCTACTATTTTTTCACGCTGTCTGGGATACTGTTAGGGAAAGTTTGTCATTACGTGAAATGCATACTTTCTTCAATGTCTAATTGGAAGCTTCCGGGAAAGCTAGCCCCATGCGGGAAACCTTGTTCCATCGTCTTGAACCATCGATGAAATGTGACGAACGTGTTACAAGAAAGTCCATACGTAACAGTGTGAACGATAGTAATTTTTCACGGCGTACCACAATAGTGGAAAGGAAGTCGGTATGAGCTATTTCATACATTAAACTCGTGGTCCATCATGTTGGGCAACTACCACAAATTTACTTACAAAAACCATACAAGCTACGTCTCATCACGAGCGCGAGATTTTCGTTATTTACTCGCTCTCTGCTGGAAAAGTATTGATTCTAGAGAAAAATAAAGAAGACTTTCTTTGTGGGAAATTCAATGTAGTTTAATTTTGTGCAGGCACACGTTTTCACTAGAAGGCCAGGTTATCACAGATCGCGATTGTTCATTTCACTCCCTCGTATACAATAATTTGCATAATTTGCAACTATAGGAATGACACGACATAGTCCCTCTTGTCGCAGTTGTGGAAGAACCAGATCCGTTGAATGGGATGGACAACTTACTTCACACGGAATATGCCTTATGTATAAATAAAACCGAGAAGAAGGCAAAGAAAAGTAGCAGAAATGAGAATATCTACTTGTGTGAAGACGAAATTGTAAAACACATAGTGGGAGAAGTGAAAAAATGCTATCGCAGAAGGAAAGGTAAACAGGGCAGTGGAAGTATCGGAAACAGACTGACACAGAGGAGGAATGTTTTCTTCGACAAAGAGTTTTACTGCGATAGAAAACTGATGTTTCTTTGTGATAGTACTTCCTGAAAGTGTAGCACAACTTTGTATGAAAGTGAGATGAAGACCATCAAAATGTGGAGAGCACTTGAAATGCGGTGTTATCGAAAAGTATTAAAAGTTAAGTAGAAAAGTAATTAGGAGCTAGTAAAATGGGCAAATGAATAAGACATCTATGGAAGATCCATACCAGGAGTGGAGACATGTTAGTGGGACATCTGCTAAAGCATTTAAAAATGTTAACTTCATTCTCGAAGGAACAGTACATGGGAAGAGAAATAGGAGTGGCAAATGAAAATGTGACTGCGGATTACACATTACTCGTGTAGAGGATGAAGTTAGTTAAGCCAGAGGACATCGTCAAACCAGTCGAAAGAGTGTTAACAGGAATTAACGTCTGAATGCAATCTCGGTTTTGAAGGTGCGTCAATACGGAAAAAAGCAATCGAGCTTTCGATGGCTGTCTCCGCCGTCGTGAAAAGAAGCGTAGAACCGCTGACTGCCGGAGCTGGTGGTAACAGCGTTTGGAACCTTCTAAAGAAGGCAACGGTGACACATGCGCGGGAAGGCGAGGTGGACAGCTCTTAGAATCTCCAGTGTTGCTCCAGACTGCCGCGGTACTGAGGGAACTCACACAATGCAACGAACAGGCGTCACATTTGAAACTGACGCTGCCGCCTCCCTACATGCGTCAAGTAATTGTCTTTGCTTTCACTCGATATCCGAAGGCAGCCCCCATATCGTACTAAATCTGTAGCCCTAGTCTTGGCTGTAGTTATTAAGTTTTTGCTGCTTCTTTTATGATGGAGGCCCAACATATTGACGCACGTGCCAAGATTCTCGTCTTCGCAATTATTTTTTGTGCCTGTTCTCCTGACAATACTTGGCCACGACCAGCTTCGCAAGCTCCCGTTGTTTGTTGTGTAACGTATACGCAGCACAACGCTCAGCAGCAACATGAACTCTCTGGCCGATATAGTCGCTGCCACATTCTCATGGACGCATACACATCGGGCACTCGAAGACCTGTGTCGTTTTTAAGCGGTGAAACGTGTCTCGTATCTTGGAGGCGGACGCTGGTGCCAGACCACGCCCTTTCCGCAAGCGTCATAACTTGCTGCTGGTCGTCCTATGGTAAGGAAGGAATATACCCAGCTTGACCTCTTCCGCCGAATCGTCGGTGGCATATTAGGTATCTGCAGTATCTCCATTGTTGTAAATACTTCCTCTAAGCACACGTTACGGATGCTGCAGTTCAGACTTTTAATGGCAATATTTTATAATCTTGTCCTAAATGCTAGTAGTGATGTGTGAGTTTAGACGAAAGCTGTACACAACATAAGTGTCGGGATATAAACATTGTTAAAACATTGGACTGATGAAAATGTCGGATATTTTCAAATGTTACGCTGTTATGAAGAGGAATATATCAATATCTAGAAATTAATACGTAGCATTATTGGACCTCCTTCTTACTAAATTCATGCGGATGAGACCAAAATTGGATAGCACACAAGTTTTCTTGCTACAGTATTGTGAGCCAAACCAAAAATGAGAAATGGGAGAACAAGTGTGTGTGAGATGAGTTTCGAAATGAGTCGTAATTATCCTGTCTCCTAACCCCAGACTCTCCTAACATCTAAGGTCACAGAAGAATGGATAATTTTTTATCGAATGAAGTGGCTACTTGCTTTACTTACTCGTGTCCGGGGGGATTTCTGATCCTTGTCATACCTTCAAAAAATTTCTCCACATTGTTGTCCTATGTCATTACTGTATTACTTTAAGAAATACAGAAATCAGTCACTTTCTTATATACTTTTTATTTATAGCAAAACGCGTTTCGCACTTTCGCTGTCTTCATTTGGCGTATCTATCGAGTAATGTACTATAAATACACAATTCACGAAGTATTGTAGCTAAACGAATTTGCTATCACGCACTGGTCAGTTGCAGCATCCAAACTGCAGTCGATGATTTTTTAGCAATGTGCTAATTTAAAGACGATTTACCTCATCTGAAGATGGGTGAAATCCCGAAAGGCTTATCCGTGTAAACAAAAGTACGTAAAAATGGGTGGTTGCTGTATTTCAGCCACGGAACTGAACGGTAAGTAGAATCGATAATCTAATAGCTGAATAGTTTTCCAGACGCAGATCTTCGAGTGTGTACTTTATAGGACAGGTAGGTCAATCTGATGTGTGTGTCATATCCTGTACCACATCACTATCACAGAAAACGTGGCTGTCATGTTGAAAACCCCCACCTTGATTTGTTTTTCTATACTGGTGCTACATATAGTCGTAGTTCGTTGAAGGTCCTCAGTGTTTCCCGTTCCACTTAGGTACCTGTTTGCTCAGTTTCCACATTTTTCATAAGCTAATTCTGGATTTTAATCTTACTGTGATATAAATCTCCATGCGGTGCAGTGTATATTTTTCATCAAAGGTCTGGTTGACCTTTTCTGTGTATTCTGTTGCTGATCGCTGAATACAAGCAGCGAAGTAACTAGCTGCCCTATACAGTACATCCAGTTGAGTAGACTTAATACAACCAGTTGCTAAACAGCATTTTTCATTCTGAGTGATATCCTATTTTTCTGTATGGGCAGATCTATTCCAGATTACACAGGTGTGCTCTGCAGTGGAATAGCACAGGGCAGTAACAGTTATTATGTGGACACTTACTGCAAGTACGTTCCTTCAAAATGTTGCTCCTCATTGCTACTTTCTTAGCACTTTGACTGCAGTAATTTTTGTGTGTAAATATCCAGTCAAGGTATACCCTTAGAATCTAGATATTTGTCACTGTGTTTGTTCCAGTTGTTGAGCCTACAAATAAATATTTTTTATCTTCATCTTAAGTGAAATGTCCATACTTGTTCTTTTAAATGATTTGACCTCAATGGTTGAAAACCTTTGTGCTGTGCAGCAGGAACAAGATAATCAGCATTGAAGGAACACTTCATGTTACTGAGAACTGTTTGGTCATTTTTATATAAATTAGATAAAGGTCTTCACGATGACTTCTCTGCATAATTTGTTCTTTATCGAAAGATACAAAGAACCTTCTGTTAAACAGGTAATACGTGGGTTATACACGTGTTATGGTGATAAGTTCCTTTCCGAGGGAATTTAAAGTATTGGAATCTAGTTCGACCCGTTACACCTTTGGTGGGCTTTACTAACAGGAAGAACTGTTGTTTCCGGTCACAACAGGTTACTTACTGAGTTTTATACAACAATCCAACAGTATTTCGAGTAACATTGTGGAGCCCACCCGGTTACCCGTGCGGTGTAACGCACGGCATTCCGGACTGAGAAGGAGCTTCTAGTCCACGGCATGAATCCGCCCGGCGGACTTGTGTCAAGGTCCGGTGAGCCGACCAGTCTGTGGATGGTTTTTAGGCGGTTTTCCATCTGCGGGCTGGTTCCCCTTATTCCGCCTCAGCTACACTACGTCGGCGATTGCTGCGCAAACAAGTACTCGTACACCACCATTACTCCACCTCGCAAACATAGGGGCTACACTCGTCTGGTGAGAGACGGGAGGGGAGGGGAGGGGGGGGGGGGGGTCCACCGGGGGCCGAACCGGACAATAATCCAGAAAGAGTGGTTCGGTGTGAGTCGACGGAGGGGAGAAATGGACTGCGGCAGTCGTCGTGGCGTTGCGGACCACTGCGGCTGCGGCGGGGACGGAGACTCTCCGTCGTTTCTAGGCCCCCGGTTAACATACAACACAATACAACGTTGTGGAGCATAACAATTACTACTTTACTTCTCAGCATGATCACTATCACCTTTTCGTATACCAGAAGACATCTCAGAGTCAATAGTCTACCTGTTTGTAGTCTACATGTATTTTAAATGAAATGAAACATAGCAAAAACTCTTCCAGACAACCTACAAAATTTAAATAAGAGTCTATTCGTGCCAGAAACCTCTGCACCCCTGAGCATGTTCCACATTAACTTCATCGGCTTGGTGACAGAAAAAGCCAAACATTTTGCGATGGACCTGCTTACTGCAGGCAGACGCTCCATTTGCCACCTGCGGTTGACCCGACATTATCGCCATTGCAGATACTGCATTAGTACTGAGCTGACAGGATAGGGCTGCTATCGACCGCGGAGCGTGCCCTTAATTGGCGTCCTGAATGAGGGCGGTACGGGTGCTAGTTGAGCCGTCCTGTAACCCGATGCGACGTATGTTCATTAGCATGGCGTCTATGGAGGCTCAATGGACTGACAGTGTCAAGCTACGAAGACCTTCCCAAATAGTGAATCTTACTTCACTAATAGTGGTCCTAGAGATTCGTCTTTCTATTACACTAATTTACATATGTAATTGTTCTTTTTCTATTCGTCGGCTGTCCTAAGTCATTCCATTCACAATCATTACAGGCAGCGAAACAACGTCGTATATGATGACAGAGCGTTGGTACAGTGGACTAATATGTGGACTAACCAGACATGGTATACGCTGTCATTGTAGCGAATGCATCAGATGGGACAGAATAACTAATACATCCTCGTTTCTTACGGTCTTTAGTATTAGTGCAGGCAATATAGACTATTGCTGCGCAGTAAATATACATACGCAGGAAATAATTTTATTCAATGTTGGGCATCCCAAATAAGCGTTTAATAAGTTGAATTCTGGTTTCTGTTAAGGCTTTGAGGCCCGAAAAACCACGAACTTTTTCGACATTTTTCAATTTTTTTTGTAACTCGAAAACGATACATCGTTCAGAAAATTCACAAAAAATAAAAGTGAATGAGCATAAAACTTCGTGTGGTTAAAATAGGTACAGCCGTTTACCCAGTAGATTGTCAAACAATGGAAATTCTTATCGTCTCGGCGGAAAAGGGAGCTATGCTAAAGTTCCGAGGCCTGTAACTTATAAACAGCTACTTGAAGTAAAAAGCATCATGCACAAAGTCGTAGGGCATTAAATTCTGCGTAAAAAGAACTCCTAAATCTTAAAATTAACTTGCATCTTTGTATAGATACAAGTGAAAACGCCGGAGTATTCACAATCCTAAATTTGTGCTAAGACATTTTTGTGAAGTCTAATTACTTCTGAACCCTAAATTATCTATATTCATTCAAATATTCAGATATGAGGGCAGCTTAGTTACCTATCTAGGCAGTTAGTTTTATATATTAATATTAAGTAATTACCATGTCAGTCCATGATGATATTAACAGGTTAAAAAACGAAAAAGAACCATACTGAACGCAAGAATTTATTAACAGAAAAATTAATTAAACCATGAAATTAACGAGAGCCGTATTTTTACAACCGTTCTTTAAGTATTTATTTTTTGTTTTTTCATTCAATTACGATTTTTTTCAGCGTGTTGGGGAAAATGGGGCCCATGAGGAAACAGTCCAATTCTTCGTCTTCTTCTGGCATGGGATTTAAATCGATTTCCTCCTTGACGATGTCAACCTCATTGTCGTTTTGTTTGGAGGAAGATGCCTCTTGCTGTCGCTGCTCTGTATTTTGGCGCTTTACAAAATCTTTCCTGCGGAAACAAGCTGCATGGCATCCCTTCTCGCTTGTGCAGGATATTGTGTTGAGCGGTGCCTGTGGCGCTGGTGGCTGGGTGGTTGTAATTGGAATCAGACTGTTATTTATTTATTTATTTTCTGTCTTCCCCATTTCAGTGGATCGATCTATTTGTTCCTCCAGATCTGAGAATGCAGGTAGACCCTGAGGGGCAGCCAGAACACGACAGCATCAGTGGGAAGCAAGCGTGCTGAACCCAAGTTATTATTTTTCAATAGAACTCTTGCAGACGAATTACATCCTAAAGTTTGTAGTTACGACCCGTGTAGTCACACACAATGAACAATTCGAGTTCTATTGAAATGTGTTTATAAATTTAATTTTTTCCTGTCGTGAAGATGAAGAATTGGTGTCGCAGCCACTGAAGGTTTTAAAAATTAACACTTTTTTTTGCATCTACAAATAGATTAAAACTATTGGTTATGTCAAAGACTGTGTCACGGTTGCCTTTTCCAGTTTCCTCAGGGAAGATATTGGTGACGGGTTCTGCCTGCTAACTACAGTGATGTATACGGCCAGTCAGCAGCTCCAACAAAGCAATATCTTCACCAGTGAAAAAGTTGCCTCCCTGTTACGTCTTCATACGGGTGTGCCAACAATCAAGGGGTCTGCGTCCTCAACAGCGCGCCTGACCTGATACCCTTCACATACAATTCTTCTGTCAAAACTGAGATAAGACGTTTTTCATTTAGCTCGTTTAGCAAGAAACGCTCTTTTGGAGTAATTAGTGACATTATTTCATCAAATAAAGCTGAAGTGGTTGATATAGCGTGGGCTCTTGGACACAGTTCCCTCCTCAGGTTATCCATCAAACACTGTGGTGTTCTCTGACACAGTACACAAACTTTTAAAAATCATAGTATTTATCTTTTAACTTTTTTTTTATTATTTATTTTAGCTATTTTTGTAGAGGATGGAGGAGAACATTTCATCAGTATTCCACACAACTCGGTGTAAGAGGAAGCCACCGTCAAGGACGAAGTCCGTGTTGCTTGTGATTTTAATAATGAATGGGATGCAGGGTTTAAGGAGATCTGATATTCTTGTCTTGCTCTTTATTCTGTCGTCATCAAAAAGAGTTAATGGATAGGTGGCTAATTCAAAGGTGAAGTGCCGCGCGTGGTAGCCGCTCTGTCTAAGGCGGATTGTCACTGTTCGCGAGGTTCCCCCCGTCGGAGGTTCGAGTGCTCCCTCGGGCATGGGTGTGTGTGTTGTCCTTAGCGTAAGTTAGGTTAAGTTAGATTAATTAGTGTGTAAGCCTGGGGGCCGATGACCTCAGCAGTTTGGTCCCATAGTCCTTACCACAAATTTCCAAATTTCCAAAGGTGAAGTACGACTCGATCTGTTGTGACTTCATATTATCAAAAGGGATTCGATGGAAAACTGTATCAGGATTGACAGGGGCTGGTCCACCATTTATTTTGACTGTAGAATTTACGTCTCGAAGGGGCACTACTCGGTTCTCTTCAGGAACTGCACTCCCTGAAAGTTTTTCCTTCAGTATGTTACTTTACATACACGGTGTATAATTACCGTAAACACAACCAAATAACAGAAAACGCTATAAATTTTCCACTTGAATAATTGAATTAATAAATAGATCTAATTACTCAGATAGTTAAGTATCTCATTGCATTGCTCTTAATTTTGAATTTATTGGTCGAATATCGGTGATTTTGGGTACAAAAGCAATTTGGCTTCACAAAAAATCCTTAGCAGGAATTGAGCTTGTATTTGTCTCTTTGCAAAGGTGTCAATGAATTTTAAAATTTAGGAGCTCATTTTACGCAGAGTTTGATGCTCTACGACTTCCATGTTCAACATTTCAATTCGACTAGCCGTGTTTGAGCTACAGCCGTTGGAACTTGAGCATAACTCACCTTACTGCAAAGATGATAAAAACTGCCGACATTTGATAATCGATTGTGGATAAACAGCTCAACCGTTTTAACTTTCAACAAGGTCATCCTACGCGATATTTTACGCTCCGTCTATTCCGTGTCTTGGGATTTTTTTATATGACGTATTGTTTTCGAGTTATGAGAGAAAACCTGAAAAAAGCCCTCAACTTTCGTGGTTTTTCGGTCCTCTAAAGCTTAGCACAAGCCAGAAACCGTAGCAAACCCATTTAACACTTTATTGTGGTGCGTAACGTCGATTGAAAATATTGCCAGCTTGTGAATGTTTATTGGACAGCGTGGCCCTTTTCCGGGCTAATTTCTTTGGAGTGTGAACCAATTTTTTTTAAAGTAAACTGTGAACATTAAGTAAACAGATGTAATTCCAGTAACCATCGAAACAAATACAGTAGAAGAAGAATGGGTAGCTTTGAGGGATGAAGTAGTGAAGGCAGCAGAGGATCAAGTAGGTAAAAAGACGAGGGCTAGTAGAAATCCTTGGGTAACAGAAGAAATATTGAATTTAATTGATGAAAGGAGAAAATATAAAAATGCAGTAAGTGAAACAGGCAAAAAGGAATACAAACGTCTCAAAAATGAGATCGTCAGGAAGTGCAAAATGGCTAAGCAGGGATGGCTAGAGGACAAATGTAAGGATGTAGAGGCCTATCTCACTAGGGGTAAGATAGATACCGCCTACAGGAAAATTAAAGAGACCTTTGGAGATAAGAGAACGACTTGTATGAATATCAAGAGCTCAGATGGAAACACAGTTCTAAGCAAAGAAGGGAAAGCAGAAAGGTGGAAGGAGTATATAGAGGGTCTATACAAGGGCGATGTACTGGAGGACAATATTATGGAAATGGAAGAGGATGTAGATGAAGATGAAATGGGAGATATGATACTGCGTGAAGAGTTTGACAGAGCACTGAAAGACCTGAGTCGAAACAAGGCCCCCGGAGTAGACAATATTCCATTGGAACTACTGACGGCCGTGGGAGAGCCAGTCCTGACAAAACTCTACCATCTGGTGAGCAAGATGTATGAAACAGGCGAAATACCCTCAGACTTCAAGAAGAATATAATAATTCCAATCCCAAAGAAAGCAGGTGTTGACAGATGTGAAAATTACCGAACTATCAGCTTAATAAGTCACAGCTGCAAAATACTAACACGAATTCTTTACAGACGAATGGAAAAACTAGTAGAAGCCAACCTCGGGGAAGATCAGTTTGGATTCCGTAGAAACACTGGAACACGTGAGGCAATACTGACCTTAAGACTTATCTTAGAAGAAAGATTAAGGAAAGGCAAACCTACGTTTCTAGCATTTGTAGACTTAGAGAAAGCTTTTGACAATGTTGACTGGAATACTCTCTTTCAAATTCTAAAGGTGGCAGGGGTAAAATACAGGGAGCGAAAGGCTATTTACAATTTGTACAGAAACCAGATGGCAGTTATAAGAGTCGAGGGACATGAAAGGGAAGCAGTGGTTGGGAAGGGAGTAAGACAGGGTTGTAGCCTCTCCCCGATGTTGTTCAATCTGTATATTGAGCAAGCAGTAAAGGAAACAAAAGAAATATTTGGAGTAGGTATTAAAATTCATGGAGAAGAAATAAAAACTTTGAGGTTCGCCGATGACATTGTAATTCTGTCAGAGACAGCAAAGGACTTGGAAGAGCAGTTGAATGGAATGGACAGTGTCTTGAAAGGAGGATATAAGATGAACATCAACAAAAGCAAAACAAGGATAATGGAATGTAGTCTAATTAAGTCGGGTGATGCTGAGGGAATTAGATTAGGAAATGAGGCACTTAAAGTAGTAAAGGAGTTTTGCTATTTGGGGAGCAAAATAACTGATGATGGTCGAAGTAGAGAGGATATAAAATGTAGGCTGGCAATGGCAAGGAAAGCGTTTCTGAAGAAGAGAAATTTGTTAACATCCAGTATTGATTTAAGTGTCAGGAAGTCATTTCTGAAAGTATTCGTATGGAGTGTAGCCATGTATGGAAGTGAAACATGGACGATAAATAGTTTGGACAAGAAGAGAATAGAAGCTTTCGAAATGTGGTGCTACAGAAGAATGCTGAAGATTAGATGGGTAGATCACATAACTAATGAGGAAGTATTGAATAGGATCGGGGAGAAGAGAAGTTTGTGGCACAACTTGACCAGAAGAAGGGATCGGTTGGTAGGACATGTTCTGAGGCATCAAGGGATCACCAATTTAGTATTGGAGGGCAGCGTGGAGGGTAAAAATCGTAGAGGAAGACCAAGAGATGAATACACTAAGCAGATTCAGAAGGATGTAGGTTGCAGTAGGTACTGGGAGATGAAAAAGCTTGCACAGGATAGAGTAGCATGGAGAGCTGCATCAAACCAGTCTCAGGACTGAAGACCACAACAACAACAACATCGAAAGAAAAATAAAACTGCGAAGATCAGACAGTGATGTCACGATCTGTTGGCGAAAATGCCCTTCAGGGCAAAAGTAGGTATAACAGAAGAACTAGTGATTGGAATGAACAGAGTTCAAAGAAAGGATAAACAAAACGTGAAGGTGATAGGAGCGTCATGGACACAGTAGAGGTAGTGACTGAAAAATTGTGGAACATGGCCATAACAAAGCAAACATAAAATAGAATGGCGATTTTTATGTTGAAGCCGTTATTACGGTACCTGTAACAATTAAGGAAAATTTGTTTTTGATATTCTCAAGTATTTTGTAGAAAATACTTAATTAGGTATTTATGACAGACTCTCACGAATGATTCCCGTTCTGTTGATGGCGTCCATTTATTATCTGCTGTCGCAGAATCCTGGCGTTTCTGTTATAACATTTAGCCTAGCCCGATTTCTAGATAATGATGGAAGGCCACAATTAGGTCGTGAGTTGTCGAATTACACGAATGTAGAAGCAAAAAGACGGTTTGTCGTAGCAGACTTATCTGTAGCATAGCCATAGATCTAGGCTAGCCTGAAATCCAACAGTTTGGTTTTGAGTTGGCGAAGACAACAAATGTGACAGTGTAAAGCTGTCTTTGGTGACATACTGACAGTATCATAGCCAGTGGCTTACTTCTGGTTGGGATGCAACAGTTTCGGTTGAGATGGAGAAGCCATACGAAAGAGATAGTGGAAAACCTGTATGTGGTGACAGATCGATCAGTAGTGTAGCCAGAGGTTAAATTAGGTTGGAATGCTACAGTTTGGTTCTGAATTGGCGAAGCCAACGAATGTGACAGCCAAAAAGCTGTCTGTGGTCACACACGGACCTGTAGTGTAGCCATAGGTCTAAGTTAGTTTTGAAAGCATGGTTGTGAGTTGGTGAAGCCTACGAATGTGACAGCGAAAAACCTGTCTGTTGCGACAGACTAATGTAGGTCTAAGTTAGGTTTGAATCTAACAATTTGTTCAAGAAAGCCAAGAAAACTACAGGTGCTGAAAGACTCACCCGTAGCATATGCTGAATGAAGGTCTCTCCTGAATGTGAAAATTTCGTCGTGAGTTTTCGAATGAAACAAATGCCAACACGGAAGTGCGATTATTGTATTACAATGCTCTGTAGGATCTGTATCGTATATCGAGAAATAGCTAATAGCATTACTGATTTTGCTGAATATTTGGACGACGTCGTTCAATGACAACTTAATGGAACAAAATACCAGTTAATGTTGAATATGAACGAGTATTGTCATTGGCTGAGGGCAACATAATGACTACTGAACGCATTCAGTTTGCTGGCTGATTTCTGTTTGGCTATTAGTTCGGAATATGTCTCGATTCATGATTCCCTCGTAGTCAGAAATAAGTTGCTAATTCAGAATCTAATGTAAGCTGCATTTACTTCCTAAGTAAATAATATTTCCGTGAATATTGACTATTTATGTGTGACTAATTTGCTGTACTGACTTCCCATCATCCATGGCTGACGCCGTTATTAACAACAGCAGACTTTGGAAGAGTTCCAGAGACAGCAAGCACACTTCAAGTTAACCGTACTCTTTTGTGGGATACTTTCGGCCTCTTTCGTTTAGTAGCATGTTTTTTACATGCATAGTATTTTCTGAGATTTCCGTCCATTTCCTTACGATTAACCCGTATTTGTTAATTTGATTATTTCTGTCGTTTTAAACAGATACCGGTAGTGACTGTCGTCAGTTATGATTCGATTTGGTGTCCAACAGTTCATCTACAGTGTTTTTAAACATTCAGATCTTCTTGTGATATATATATGTAACTGAAGTGTATTTTCTAAATGTTTCCATTGTAACGAGAAAAATTTCTTCCCAGTTCTTGCTTTACCTCCTGACGTTCATTATGGCTGAGGACAGTGTATTGAAATACACTCACTTCTGTTTTCCTCCTGGTAATTATTTCTTATTGTTTTCGTTGCAATATTCTTAATTCGAAGTATTAGTTTTCCGAAGTGGTGAATTGTCTTTATTAGGTTCACGAAATCAACGGATATGGCGTCGCAGTCCGCCTATTATTCGCGACGTTTGTGGCGTGTTTCTCACGTCGCTCGCCAAAGCGGACGACACGGATCAAACTTTCCTCTTCACCCGACGCGTTCAATAAAGTTGACGGTTTACTTGGACATTGTGTGGAATCCAATCATAGCTGTCACGCCACACGTTGCCTTTCACGGTGATGGATTGAGAACTGTTGACGTCACAGCCGCTACCATGGACATACAGGGTGAGTTAGCTGCCGCTACTGATGTAATTTTATGCAACCCGCAGTGTTATATCTGGCTTTAAAAAACCACGAGCAAATTTTCATATTCTCTCCCTCGCTACGCCAAAACTATTAGTTCTACAGAAAAAATGGACAAGGCCCTTTTGTTTTGTAGGAACTTTAATGTAGTTAAATTCTGTATCGGGATACTTTTTCATTAGATGCCGTAGTTTTGGAGTTGTCAAGGAAGACATACCAAAGTGACCTTCAAACGCACCCTCACTCCCACACTCAGCCCGCACAGATCAGGATTTCTAGCACGCTGTCCATGGCACTCCCTCCTGCAGCTGTACAAAAATTTCTGACTACGGGAACTACTCATGATATTCGATCTTTTTAGGCTTTCATTGATTAGCCTTTTTATTCCACCCACTTAGTCGAGCGCTTGCAAGTTATAAAACTGACGTGTGTGTAAATTTTATATAACAATTTTGTGAAGTTTAGCAGCATACGAGGGTCGTCCACAAAGTAAATTCCGTTTGGTTATATAAAACAAACGTGTACAAATAGAGAAAACGTATTTATTGTACAAAACTCCACAACTGTTAAACTAATTTTCTACATAGCTTCAGAAATTTTGTAGGCACTTGTCATAGCGTGACACAAATTTTTGTATGCCTTCTTCATAGAAGGTTGCCACCTGTGTATTGAACAATGTGGCAACATGTTCTTTCCGCTCGTCGACATCGTTGAAGTGTTGACCACCAAGGACAGATTTTAGGTATAAGAAGAGATGAAAAAAGTCGCTAGAAGCGAGGTTTGGGCTGTACAGAGGATGATCAAACTCGTCCCAGTGAAATTCACGTAAGAGCTGTTTGGTAACATTCGCCGTGTGAGATCGGGCATTATAGTGGGAAAAAATCACCTTTTGACAGTACTCCTCGGCGGCTTGTTCTATATCGCGCGGTGCAATTCCTTAATGGTCTCGCAGTAACCATGTTCACTGAAGCACATTAACGAATCAATAACGGAAATAAAATGTAGGTTTAGGCGTGGGATTGAAATTCAGGCTGAAAGGACATTACCGACGAGATTCGCAGATGACATTGCCATCCTCAGTGAAACTGAAGAAGAATTACAGGAATGAATACAGGATAAGGATTGGGAGTAGACGGAAGAAAGAGGAAAGTGATGAGAAGCTGAAGAACGACAACTGCGAGAAACTTAACATCAGAATTGTTCATAACGGAGTAGACAAAGTTTAGGAATTTTCCTACATAGGCAGAAAAATAAGCCATGATAAACGGAGCAATGAGAACATAAAAATCAGAATAGCACTGGCAAAAATTGGCTTTCCTGGCCAAGAGGTGTCTACTACTATCTACATCTACATATATACTCCACTAGCCACCAAGCAGCGTGTGGCTCACCGCAGTTCGCACCAAAGTCATATTCCCCCCCCCCCCCCCCCCCCCTCCTCTCTCTCTGTTAAACTTGCGGATCGCGTGAGGGCAAAACGACTGTCTGAACGCCTCAGTACGAGTTCTAATTTCCATTATCTTTGAATGGTGATCATTGCGCAATTTGAAAGTTGGTGGTAATAATAAATGCTCTTCATCTACTACATCTATCAAACATAGACCTTGAGGAATAAATTTCTAACTTGCATTTGGAGCAGAGCATTATATGGTAGTAACTCATGGACTGTGGACAATCCGGAACAGAGGAGGATCGAAGAATTGGAGGTGTGATACTACAGACGAATGTTGAAAATATTAGGTGGATTGATAATATAAGGCTCTCCACAAAATGATCAAGGACAGGAACAGGTGGAAAACACAGGAAGAATGGGCAGGTTGGTAGGACATGTGTTAAGACATCGGGCAAGAATCTCCATGCTACTAGAACCAGCTGTAGAGTCCAAAAATTGTAGAGGAAGACG
This sequence comes from Schistocerca piceifrons, assembly GCF_021461385.2. Taxonomy (NCBI): domain Eukaryota; kingdom Metazoa; phylum Arthropoda; class Insecta; order Orthoptera; family Acrididae; genus Schistocerca; species Schistocerca piceifrons. Next base: position 108,753,979 of record NC_060138.1, on the reverse strand, counting down.
GAGATTGGAATAAACAATACAACAAATAATTAAGCTACATAGTCTGCTCTGAAATGAAAAGTAAGAACACTGATGACTATGCCAGCCGCGGTGGCCGTGCGGTTCTAGGCGCTCCAGTCCGGAGCCGCGCTGCTGCTACGGTCGCAGGTTCGAATCCTGCCTCTGGCATGGGTGTGTGTGATGTCCTTAGGTTAGGTTTAAGCAGTTCTAAGTTCTAGGGGACTAATGACCACAGCAGTTGAGTCCCATAGTGCTCAGAGCCATTTTTTGAACTGATGACTAAGAAGAAAAGTACAATTCAGTCTGGCCGTATCGTAGTAAAGGTGTTGGATCTTATGAGTTCCACTTGGTAACATTGATGCAGTGACGAACACTGTACGTAGGCACTGAGACTTTAATAATACTGATCTGGAGATATTTATCAATCAACTGAAACAATTGTCAGTAGATTGTAATTTATTTTTTATTGCTGCCACGATTATTACAAATCGCTTTGTCTTCGTCACCCAACGATGTCAGGCCTTACAAACATTCATTTGTATCAAAGAAAAATCCCCATCCGTGGGTCACGTGCATGCGCGTCTCACACCTCTTTGGTGCAATAAATTATCACACGGGGCCACGTGGTATTTCCTTTCATCCGTCATTAATCGTGCTAACGCCGACGTTTCATTTAGCATAATAAATTAAATAACTGTGGGAGTAATTAATTCGAGGCTGGACCATCAATCACGGCTTCTCACCTGCAGGTTAGGCCGCCCGCTTGACGTCACACCACGGGCTAACCACACCAGGCGTCCTACGTCAGCTGGCGTAGGCAGGCTTCCGGCATGCGTGGTGAGCGCCATCTGTCCAGTCTAAAAAGCATGGTCTCAAACATGTACTAGGAATTCCAACGTTCCAAAACAGCAATGGATGGGAAATTCCTAAAGTTTGAAAGGCCATTTGTGTGAGAAATGTCAGAATTTGCTATGTGTGGTTTCCTGGCGTAGTAATTCTTTTTATTTCTTTATTTGTTTGCTTTTATTTATTTGTTTAATCTGATCTACATAAGGCCCTCTCGTAAATGGGACTAGCCTCTCACACGTACGGTACCTCTTTTTACATCGTAATTATCTAAGAAGTAACAATTTTAGTAAGACCAACGGTATTCAAATGATTTGTCTCTATGCAGAAAATGTGTGTAAATAGTTGTGATTAATTACTAATAATGTTAATACTAGCATTACTGGTACTACTGCTGCTGCTGACGCTAATAGATCTGCATTTCTCACAGCTTGACCGACTGTTTTGCTTCTGCTTGTAAGCAATATGATTTTCAGGCATGGTGATTCATGAGCTGTTTTGGTTCTTCACATAGCCAAGTTGCAGGTTTGCTTCTTACTTTTCCAGCCTTTAGGGGAGCACATTCGTCGTTGAGTAAGTCTGTTAGTAAACGCATGAAGCTTTTGTGAAGTTTTTGTTTATCTCCGAGAAGGGTATAGACGGCGTCCCCAAACTATTTCTTCTTCCTCAATTGCAAATTTAGATAAATTAATGCGTTTTAGTCAGTTGTGGCTCCTAACTGGAACGTTCTAGCGAGTGCATCATGAAAATTATATCATGGGAGATGTACCAGTTGCAGATATTTGAGGGTACAAATTACCCAGTTTGAGGATTTCGTTGCGAATATAACTATGTGGCCACTGCTCATATGATGGGTAGCAGCAAGTTGAAATAGTGACACATTTAAAGAAGAAAACGTGCACTCAAATTTATACTGAAGGGAAAACTGTACAGAAAATTTACATTGTTGTCAGCAGCTACAATTATATGCTTGTATGTAGATTTGAGACTTTAAAGAGCAGTTTCGAAGCAGAAAATCCCAACCGTATTTCGAGGTTCGGAGAGGACACATATCAAGCACTTTCTGTTAAGGGATTTGATTTCTATGAACATATATTCCACCTGTTTATTTTCACTGTTGTTGGATGTGTGGAGCACAGTACGGGATAAATCATGCACTGTCGGCGGATGAATTATCTTGCAAGCCAGAAAAAGATGGAAGCAATGTAGTCTACTTCTGAAAGTGCTGTCTTCGGCGGCTGTCCACACTATCGGTGGACGAATACGACGCGCAGGAAGACGCAGTGCGGAAGCAGAAAGTGTTACAGATTTGTGAGCGCCATCTGGAGGATAGGATGGTGCTGGACACTCAGAGGTGCCAGGCGAATGTTTGTACCTGTGTGATGCCGGCCTCTCGTGGTATTTGTTGTGTACCTCTTGCTTTGCACACAAGAGTAGTTGCAATGCCCCTCATGAATAGTGTCTATGTAGAGTCGTATACTGTGGACTATCGTAGTTCCAATGCCACTCATGAATAGTGTCTATGTACAGTTGTATACTGTAGACTACCGTAGACTACCATTAGTAAGCGTAGACTACTAGCAGTCTTGGTCGGTTAAGATTGCAACTGCATGACCTTCACTATAGATGTCTTGCATAACTATCAGGCGTTACCTCATTTCGATCGCTTTGTTTACATATACGATCAATGCCTTACTGGATTTCCCTAGAAACTGGAAGTGGCTAACTGTCTAGAAACTCAGGGAGGATGCACAAAGGGCAGAGTAACCTGTGGGATATTGTTGTGGTACGTAGTTAGCATCCTGTTGATTACTTGAAAATAAACGATATTATTAGCAAAACTGAAGTTGCCAATGTATAATTTTATTCAAAATTTTAGCGTGAAACAGAGGGATGTTGTAGAAGAAATTTAAAAAAAAAGTTGCATATTTATAACGTAGGTCTAGAGGACACAGTTTCCTCAAAAAGCAGTAAAATAAAAAGAAACACAAAACAGAAATATATCAATCATCGGTTCAGTACTTTGTATAGCTGATGTAAAACGTGTTTCTGTTCTTTATAAACAGCTTTCGCACCTTGTCTTTGATAATGGTGATGAACATTCTATTGAGTACAAAATTGTATAGATTTCTTCTGCTTCCGCGTATAAACTGTCTTGCATCGAAAGTAATTGCTTGGTTATGCATTTTACATTTTGCAAGGATATAAAGTACACACTAGACGAACACTGAATGACTAATGGTACTAATTATGTGCAGGAGAATCATACATACAAAAAACAAAGAGACTTCATCAGTTCCCAATTTCTGTCTCCCTACCAACGCTATCAATAGTACCTATAATTCTATTATTTACTACTTCGTTTGTATACTGTATTAGAACTACCAAGCTAAAGTTACAGTAGAGCGCACCTCCATGTGCGTGTGATCCGTCTAATGCAACGTACCAGCCCTATAAAAAAGTAGTTTCAGCGAGTGCTATCTTTCATTCAGCTTCATTTAGATTGTTTTGAGATACGAAGGTTGTTGAAGACCATCTTTTACGCTAAAGTCAGTTAATATCAACAGACTGACTTACACTCAAAGTAGCAGCTAGTTCTTCTCTTTTGCCTTACATGTGTCGAGCTGAAATGATGTTAGAAACAGCAAAAAGCTTTTGCGTTTTCCGTTTCTATAGGTGCAGTTCAGCTATAGTTGTGCAGCTAGATTTTCACCAAGTACTGCACCAACTGCAGCAGATAACATTCGACAACGGGGCCAGAATTTTCAAGAGAGTGTTAGTCTATGTAAGGGGGAATCCATAGGACATCTCCCATTCCGTCCCACGTGCTTCTTCAGGATGTAAACCGTATGCGACAGAGTTTTACACGAAGTCCTATCTAGGGCCAATGGTCGTTCAGGTCGAGACATAATCATTCCTCATATGACTGTCGGGCCTATTTTGCAGCGATTAAACTGCTGCAACGCCCTCATCATGACGATGAACAACGTGGAGATTTTTGTGAATTTGTTCGGAACGTGGAGATAGAAGAGAACAATTTTCTTCCACATGTAACATTCAGCGATGAGGGCACATTACATTTAAGTGCAAAAATGAGTGTTTACTAATTTTATTTATCAAAATATAGGGAATACACCGACTACCTACCAACGTCGAGTACGAGAGAGAGAGTCTCCAAATTTTGCGAAGGTGCAGATCTTCTTCCTTTTTAATTTGTTTATTCGTTCCCAGTTTTCAACGTCCCATAAGCTTATGATATACGATGTGACTTACGAAAAGGCCGTAGCAAGAAAGGGAAAAATGTAATACCTAACTGAAACATCCACGCTTGCTCTAAAATTTACGAAACACGATGTGCCTAATTCGGTATAGTTGTAGTGGCAGACATAGTCTGTGATCATGTAGTTCACATATTCGTCTGTAGAACACACAGTTCATTACTCGGAACAAAGGAATATAGAATTCCTCAAAATTCTAACATCCAGTTCATGTTTGTCCGCATTAAAGTGTTAACGTAATGAACTGTTCAAAATGTATTTCTGCTGTCACATGATTCTTCTAGCATGGAGCAAAAAGAAATCGGAAAATGTTTAGATAGCCCTACACCTAACCCAAAAAATTTAATGTGCCTACTCTCTGCATCTGCTCAGAAGCCAAAGTCCAGCACATACATGAAAGTTAAACTTCGTCGGCATAGTTGGCACCATGGAATTTCTGGGTCTACTCGGTGTAGAAACAAGATCCGAAACTCGCCGTAAAATCATGACAGTACTTTTACAATACGTCGCTGGTTGGTCGGAAATATTATAAGTCCATAGCTTACTAACCTTCCGCAGATCATAGAATCAATCAAGTGAAGTCGACACATCTTCACTGCTGGCTAGCTCTCATAATAAAATTCCCGCGCCTTATATATAGGTTGTCCCACAAACGTTGCAACAGTCTCTGAGGGATTGTAGAGGATGTCTCGAGGAACAAATCAGGGATGGGAACCCGTGTCTGGAAACGTCGTGAGAAGACGCTACAGAGCGCCGAAGTTACAGGTGCTGGCCCCTGCCGCTAGGCCACCCCCTTCGGCATCATATGTGACTGTAATCCTATGCTGAACGTACTCGTAGGCGGAAAGTCTCGCAGTGCTGTTTGTTACTCAGTAATCGTGACCGACTGCCACGACTGCCAGTGGAGAACATTCAGCTAGCTGCTGCATAGGTAGGTATTACTTCGTACGAGCGCGACTGTCTGTTGCCTCTGTGGGTAACTGTTCTTAAGACGGTTTCCATCTGTTGTCTATTTTTTTTCTTGGCACTCTCTGAATTAATCAATGTTTTTCGGTACACAGGAGAAAAATAAACTGCAGAGGAAACCCGCGCCTGAAACCCTTATCCATCAGGGCAGCAGATATTTAAACTCACAGGCGACAGGGTATATTTATGAAGCAGCTAGTAACATCTCTTCCACCCGTGATCATGGGAATCGCAGATATCTGAATAACAAGCAACATTGCAATACGTTCCACCTACGGCTCGTCAGCGTACAAAGTCAAGTTACTGCCAGAGGGATAACTTAGTGGTAGCCGCCGTAGCATGTTACTTCGACCCTCAGTAACGTTGTTCGATGATGTTACTAGGCACGTGTCCGTATCCTCGATTTCTTCCTCAACCTCTACAACCTCTCGACGTTTGTCGCAACGTTGGCAGAAAATCCTAAGAAATTTTGGTCTTATGTCAAAGCGGTAGGTGGGTCAAAACAAAATGTCCAGACACTCTGTGACCAAAATGGTACTGAAACAGAGGATGACAGACTAAAGGCCGAAATACTAAATGCCTTTTTCCAAAGTTGTTTCACAAAGGAAGATTGCACTGTAGTTCCTTCTCTAGATTGTCGCACAGATGCCAAAATGGTAGATATCGAAATAGACGACAGAGGGATAGAGAAACAATTAAAATCGCTCAAAAGAGGAAAGGCCTCTGGACCTGATGGGATACCAGTTCAATTTTACACAGAGTACGCGAAGGAACTTGCCCCCCTTCTTGCAGCAGTGTACCGTAGGTCTGTAGAAGAGCGTAGCGTTCCAAAGGATTGGAAAAGGGCACAGGTCATCCCCGTTTTCAAGAAGGGACGTCGAGCAGATGTGCAGAACTATAGACCTATATCTCTAACGTCGATCAGTTGTAGAATTTTGGAACACGTATTGTGTTCGAGTATAATGACTTTTCTGGAGACAAGAAATCTACTCTGTAGGAATCAGAATGGGTTTCGAAAAAGACGGTCATGTGAAACCCGCTCGCGCTATTCGTCCACGAGACTCAGAGGGCCATAGACACGGGTTCACAGGTACATGCCGTGTTTCTTCACTTCCGCAAGGCGTTCGATACAGTTCCCCACAGTCGTTTAATGAACAAAGTAAGAGCATATGGACTATCAGACCAATTGTGTGATTGGATTGAGGAGTTCCTAGATAACAGGACGCAGCATGTCATTCTCAATGGAGAGAATTCTTCCGAAGTAAGAGTGATTTCAGGTGTGCCGCAGGGGAGTGTCATAGGACCGTTGCTATTCACAATATACATAAATGACCTTGTGGATGACATCGGAAGTTCACTGAGGCTTTTTGCGGATGATGCTGTGGTGTATCGAGAGGTTGTAACAATGGAAAATTGTACTGAAATGCAGGAGGATCTGCAGCGAATTGACGCATGGTGCAGGGAATGGCAATTGAATCGCAATGTAGGCAAGTGTAATGTGCTGCGAATACACAGAAAGATAGATCCTTTATCATTTAGCTACAAAATAGCAGGTCAGCAACTGGAAGCAGTTAATACCATAAATTATCTGGGAGTACGCATTAGGAGTGATTTAAAATGGAATGATCATATAATGTTGATCGTCGGTAAAGCAGATGCGAGACTGAGATTCATTGGAAGAATCCTAAGGAAATGCAATCCGAAAACAAAGGAAGTAGGTTACAGTACGCTTGTTCGCCCACTGCTTGAATACTGCTCAGCAGTGTGGGATCCGTACCAGATAGGGTTGATAGAAGATATAGAGAAGATCCAACGGAGAGCAGCGCGCTTCGTTACAGGATCATTTAGTAATCGCGAAAGCGTTACGGAGATGATAGATAAACGCCAGTGGAAGACTCTACAGGAGAGACGCTCAGTAGCTCGGTACGGGCTTTTGTCAAAGTTTCGAGAACATACCTTCACCGAAGAGTCAAGCAGTATATTGCTCCCTCCTACGTATATCTCGCGAAGAGACCATGAGGATAAAATCAGAGAGATTAGAGCCCACTCAGAGGCATACCGACAATCTGGAGAACAGATGGAGTAACGCTGTTCAGTGATGTCGTCCCACGTTCTCAAACTTGTGTGTGGTCGAGCGTTATCACGTTGAATCACACTATCACCTGGGTTATTCACTGCATCCACAATTCCTCTGCTGATTGATTTCATCAGCGCCAACTGCCGAGTTATGCGTCGTTCTTGGCAAGATGCATGTTGTTAGATGAGACAGCCATGGATGCCCTCCCTGAACACTACAAATCCTGGAGCTATGCTGACCGCCATCTCTTAATGGCCACACCCTCTTTGTCCAGAAACCAACGGCACTTCTGTCGACCGCAGATTCTCAATAAGCAGCACACAAACGTTTGTGAATATTTCTAACAGGTTGTTTCTTTGCACTAATAAATTCAATGACGACACGCTGCTTGTAACATACATCACTTACAGACGTCAATTCGGAACGTTGCTGCTGCTACTCTATCTGTTGGAGGAAACGAAAAATTTGAACGCGCACACTGAAAGCTTCAAATAATGCACACCTAAAGCTTCGCATTAGCACCATTGTTGTTGGCTGAGAAGAAATAAATGTGATGAATTACGTTCTGGGCGACCCTCGTATAAAATAGTCCCGTCGAAATTTATCTGACTGCCAAAATGTTTCTTTTATCGTCTTACGAGATCCTCCAAAAGTTCCCACGGACTGCAGTAAACGTTATATTTCTCGAGTTAATGCCGAGAGTAATTCAATCGTCATACGAAAGTTGGTGTTAGCAGTGTTAGCAGTTTTGATCCTGTTGGTCCTTAAGATGAGCTAAACTCACGATATGTAAATTTCACTTTTGTGTGCGTGTTTCCGCTGCGTCTAGAACAGGGCAGATTGAAGGTTTGTGAAAGGGAAATGATAACTCTGATCGTAAGTGTAATCGCAACAACTACTGTAAAATCGGATGGTTGTACATCTACATCTACATCAACATCTACATGGATACTCTGCAAATCACATTTAAGTGCCTGGCAGAGGGTTCATCTAACCACCTTCACAAGTCTCTATTACTCCAATCTCGTATAGCGTGCGGAAAGAAAGAACACCTATATCTTTCCGTACGAGCTCTGATTTCCCTTATTTTATAGTGGTGATCGTTCCTCCCAATGTAGGTCGGTGTCAACAAAATATTTTCGCATTCGGAGGAGAAAGTTGGTGATTGGAATTTCGCGAGAAGATTCCGTCGCAACGAAAAACGCCTTTCTTCTAATGATTTCCAGCCCAGATCCCGTATCATTTCTGTGACACTCGCTCCCATATTTTGCGATAATACAAAACATGCTGCATTTATTTAAACTTTCCTCGTTGTGCTCCGTCACTCCTACCTGGTAAGGATCCCACATTGCGAAGCAGTATTCTAAAAGAGAACGGACAAGCATAGTGTAGGCAGTCTCCTTAGTAGGTCTGTTATATTTTCTACGTGTCCTGCCAACAAAACGCAGCCTTTGGTTAGCCTTCCCCACAACATTTTCTATGTGTTCTTTCCAATTTAAGTTGTTCGTAATTGTAATACCTAGGTATTTAGTTGAATTTACGGCTTTTAGATTAGACTGATTAATCGTGTAACCGAAGTTTAACGAGTTCCTGTTAGTACTCATGTGGACGACCCCACACTATTCGTTATTTAGGGTCAGCTGCCACTTTTCGCACCATTCAGATATCTTTTCTAAATCGTTTTGCATTTTTTCTTGATCTTCTGACGACTTTATTAGTTGATAAACGACAGCGTCATCTGCAAACAACCGAAGACGGCTGCTCAGATTGTGTGTGTGTGTGTGTGTGAAATCTTATGGGACTTAACTGCTAAGGTCATCAGTCCCTAAGCTTACACACTACTTAACCTAAAGTATCCTAAGGACAAACACACACACCCATGCCTGAGGGAGGACTCGAACCTCCGCCGGGACCAGCCGCACAGTCCATGACTAGACGACTCCGCTAATCCCGCGCGGCGCTCAGATTGTCTCCCAGATCGTTTATATAGATAAGGAACAGCAAAGGGCCTACAACACTACCTTGGGGAACGCCTGAAACCACTTCTGTTTTACTCGATGACTTTCCGTCAGTTACTACGAACTGTGACCTCTCTGACAGGAAATCGAAAATCCAGTCACATAACTGAGGCGATATTCCATAAGCACGCAATTTTACCACGAGCCGCTTGTGTGGTACAGTGTCAAAAGCCTTCTGGAAATCCAGAAATACGGAATCGATCTCAAATCTCTTGTCAATAGCACTCAGCACTTCATGTGAATAAAGAGCTAGTTGTGTTTTAACGAAGGATGTTTTCAAAACCCATGTTGACTGTGTGTCAACAGACCGTTTCATTCGAGGTAATTCATAATGTTCGAACACAATATATGTTCTAAAATCCTGATCCATATTGACGTTAACGACATGGGCCTATAATTTAGTTGATTACTCCTACTACCTTTCCTGAATATTGGTGTGACCGGTGCAACTTTCCAGTCTTTGGGTACGGATCTTTCGTCGAGCGAACGGTTCTATATGATTGTTAAGTATGAAGCTAATGAATCAGCATACTCCGAAAGGAACCTATTGGTATACAGTCTGGACTAGATGACTTGCTTTTATTAAGTGATTTGAGTTGCTTCACTAATCTGAGGATATTTACTTCTACGTTACTCATGCTGGCAGCTGTTTTCGATTCGAATTCTGGAATTTTTACTTCATCTTCTTTTGTGAAGGTATTTCGGAAGGCTGTGCCAGAGAAGGCACTGATTGTTTCTTGCCGCCAACATACTTCACATACCATAATGTCTTTGGATTTTCTGCCAGGTTTCGAGACAAAGTTTCGTTGTGGAAACTGTTATAGGCGTCTAGCATTCAAGTTTCGAGCTTCTGTAAGGGATCGACAGTCTAGGTAATTTTGTGTCTGTTTAAATTTGGCATGTTTGTTTCGTTGTTTCTGCAACAGTATTCTAACCTGTTTTGTGTGCCAGGGGGGATGAGCTCCGTCGTTTGTTGGTTTACTTGGTATAAACCTCGCAATTGCTGTATAAACCTCGCAATTGCTGCCGATACTATTTCTTTGAATTTAAGCCATATCTGGTCTAATATTATTAATTTGGAATGAGTGGAGATTGTCTCTCAGGAAGGCGTCAAGTGAATTTTTATCTGCTTTTTTGAAAAGGTATATTTTTCGCTTTTTTTTGAGTATTTGGGAATTACAATATTCAGTCTCGCTACGACAACCCTGTGTTCACTAATCCCTATATCGGTTTTGATGCTGGTTATTAACTCAGGATTATTTGTTGCTAAGAATTCAAGTGTGTTTTCACAACAGTTTACTATTCGCGTGGGCTCATGAACTAACTGCTCGAAATAATTTTCAGACAATGCGTTTAGCACAATTTCGGATAATATTCTATGCGTACCTCCGGAATTAAACATGTATTTTCGCCAACACATCGAGAGTAAATTAAAGTCACCACCAACTATTATAGTATGAGTCGGGTACGTGTTTGAAATCAAACTCAAGTTTTCTTCGAACTTTTCAGCAACTGTATAATCTGAACTAGGAGGTCGGTAAAAGGATCTAATTATTATTTTATTCCGGTTGCCAACAATGACCTCAGCCCAAACTAACTCACAGGAAGTCTCTACTTCAATTCCACGACAAGTTAAACTACTTCTGACAGCAACAAGCACGCCACCGCCACCCGTGTGTAGCCTATCCTTTCGGAACACCGTTAGGTTCTGCGCAAAAATTTCGACTGAGCTTATATCCGGCTTTAGCCCGCTTTCAGTGCCTATAAGGATTTGAGCAGGAGTTCTTTCTACTAGCGCTTGGAGCTGTGGTACTTTCCCAACACAACTACAATTTACAACTGTTGTACCAATGGTTCCTGTATCTACGTTCTTCCTGTGTTCAGCCTGCACCTTTGTGACTGAAGCCCATCTTGTGTTTTCCCGAAACCCTCCAACCTAAAAAACCGCCCAGTCCACGCCATACAGCCCCTGCTACCCGTATAGGCGCCTCCTGCGTATAGTGGACACCTGACCTATATTCGGAACCCGAAACCCAACCACCCTTTGGCGCAAGTCGAGGAATCTGCAGTCTACACGGTCGCAGAACCGTCTGAGCCTCTGATTCAGACCCTCCACTCGGCTCTGTACCAGAGGTCCACAATCAGTTCTGTCGACTATGCTGCAAATGCTCAGCTCTGCTTTCATCTTGCAGGCAAGACTGGCAGCCTTTACCACTTCTGTTAGTCGCCCGAAACCAGAGAGAATCTCCTCTGATCCAAAGCGACACACATCATCGGTACCGACGTGAGCAACCACCTGCAGCTGGCTGCACCCTGTGCTCTTCATGGCATCCGGGAGGACTCTTTCCACAACTGGAATGACTCCACCCAGTATGCATACGCAGTGCACATTGGTTTTTTACCCTCCTTGTCAGCCAAGTCCCTAAAGGGTCCCATAACACGCCCAATGTTGTAACTCCCAACTACCAATAGTCCCACCCTCTGCGATTGTCTGGATCTTGCAGGCTGAGTGGTTTCCTCTGAAACAGGACAGGCGACAACATCCGGCTCAGCGACAGTGTCAGTCACAGGCAGCACCTGGAACCCGTTTGTCAGACAAACCAGGGACGCCTTACGTGCGGCCGCCTGGGAAGACTTTCGCCGCCTGATTCGCCCCGGGGCGACCTCCCACTCGACCACCGGTGAGGTGTCAGCCTCAGTGCGAGCAGTAACTGGGTTGGCCACCGGTGAGGACCGATCGGAGGACTCTGACGCGCTGGACGTCCGTTGGATCCCCACGGCCGGCCCACAACAGTGGTGCCCATCCACTGCAGCCTCAAGCAGCGTAACCGAAGCCATCGCAGCCTAAAGCTTAGAGCGAAGTGTCACCAACACGGCTCGCATCCGCACACAACAGTCGCAGTCCCTGTCCATACTAAAGACCATGAAAAACTTAACTACGTAGATAAACGGACTATCGGCACATGCTGCGCAACTCTAATGTAGACCCTGACGAAAACGCACGAACTGTGCCTAGTAATACGCAGACATTCAAGAACCTAGCTACCAAAACACTCAGATGAAACTAAATAATTTGCCCCCGATAAGGAACTTGTAATATATCACAAAATCGGTTTACTTTCTGACGCAAACCAAAACGCGAGAACTGTGGCTATTAGATTTTAAATTTACAGGCAGAAACTCAAGAAACTAAACTTTTAGATCGCACAGATGATACAATGAAATTAGCTCCTGGTTAGGAACTCGTAAATGTCACAAAAGCGGATTACTTATCTGTTTCTGCGTCTGTCGTGGTCGGCTACTGCTGCCTGACTGACTGACTAACGCTAACAATAAATTTCTGAAATAAAAACTATGTTGTCCTACGAGTAGTCAAAATGAAGGGAGAGTATTGTACCTGGAGTGCATTGTAGGTATTAACGCAGGATGTTTCACGGTCAATGTTCCAATAGACTGACCAATTTTAGAATCACAAGAAGGACTTTGCACTGGAGATCACCATAAGAAGTTTCCGAAATTTTCTACTGTTTTCTTGTTCTCTACATCTACATCCGCATGGTTACTCTGCAATTCAAAATTAAGTGAATGGCAGGGGATTTGTAGAACAACCTTCAAGCTATTGCTCTACATTGCAATCTCGAATAGCGCGAACTCTGATTTCTCTACTTTTATTGTGATGTTCATTTCCCGCTATGTAGAGAGCTGCCATCAAAATCTTTTCATTCTCTGAGGAGAAAGTACTGACTCATATTTCGTGACAGGATCCTGACGCAATGAAAAACGTATTTGTTATAATGATTGCAACCCTAATTCGCCTATCTTTTTCGTGGCCGTCTCTCCCCTATTTTGCGATATTACAAAACGAGCTGCTATTCTTCGAACGTTTTCGATGTTCTTCATCAATCCTAACTGATGCGGATCCCACACCATGCAGCAGTACTCCGGGACGGAAACGCTTAATGTTGTCAATCTCTTTAGTAGACCTCTTGCATTTTCTAAATGTTCTGCCAATCAATCACGCATTTGGTTTGCTTTCCCCACAGTACTATCTTTGTATTCGTTCCAGTTCAAATTATTCGTAGTTGTAATCACAAAGTACTTAGCTGAGAGTACAGCCTTTAGATTTTTGTGTTTTATCGTATAAGCAAAATTTAGTGGATTGCTCTTAGTACTCACGTGGACTACACACTTTTCATTATTTAGAGTCAATTGCCACTTTCCGTACACTACAGATATCTTATTAAATCATTTTGGAATTGGTTTTGATGATCTGATGACTTTACAATCCGGTAAATGATAGCATCATCTGCAGACAATCTAAGTAGACTACTCAAATTGTCTTCCAAATCCTTTTTTTAGACCAGGAACAGCATAGGGTCTTTAACAGTTCCTTGTTGAACGCAAGATATTACATATGTTTTACTGGATAACACTCTGCCAGTTACTACGATCTGTGAACTTTATGACAGGAAACGAAGAATACAGTTACACAACTGAGACGACATTCCAGAGGCATGCAATTTGATTAGTAGTCTCTTGTAAGGAACAGTGTGAAAAGCATTTTGGTATTCTAAAAATATGGAATCAGTTTGACATACCATGTCGACAGCACTCATTAATTCGTGATCAAAAAGAGCTTTTGTTTCACAAGAATGATATTTTCTGAATCCGTTTTGACTGTTTGTCAATAACTGGTTTTCTTCGAGATGATTCATAATGTTCAATGATGTATGTTCTAAAGTCCTACTGCAACGTTAGCCATATGGATTTGTAATTCAGCTGATCGCTCCTGTTTCCTTTTTTGGATTTTCGTGTGACTTGTGCAACTTTCAAGTCTTTAGTTACAGATCTTTAGACTAGTGAGCGTTTGTATGCTAAGTATGAAGGTTCTGTACAAGCACACTCGGAAAGGAATATGAGTGGTATACAATCTGGACCAGAGGCCTTGCCCTTATTGCCGGCCGCGGTGGTCTAGCGGTTCTAGGCGCTCAGTCCGGAGCCGCGCGACTGCTACGGTCGCAGGTTCGAATCCTGCCTCGGGCATGGATGTGTGTGATGTCCTTAGGTTAGTTAGGTTTAAGTAGTTCTAAGTTCTAGGGGACTGATGACCATAGATGTTAAGTCCCATAGTGCTCAGAGCCATTTTTGAACCTTGCCCTTATTGATTTAAGCTGCTTCGCTACGCCGAGGATATATACTTTTAAGTTACTAATGATTGCAGTTGTTGTTGATGCGAATTGTGGAATATTTACTTCGTCTTCTTTAGTGAAGATTTCTTCGGAAACTGTGTTTAGTAACTTTGCTTTTGTGGTACTGTCATGAGTAGTATTACTATTGTTATCGCTCACTGAAGGTTTGATTGCGTCTTCCTGCTGGTGTACTTTAAATACGACCAGTATCTCTTCCCGTATCCCGCCAGATCTCGAGACGGAGTTTCGTTGTGCAAGCTTGGAGTACTGGTTGGTTACCAACACAGGTACGACACTTGACAGTTTTAATACTGATTGTTGCTGGATCTACCTTCCTGTGATTTGTCCTGAATCCTTTTAGACTGACACACTTCCTGTAGTTTCCCGATATCGTCTGACGTAAAAGACTGTTCGCCGGCCGGAGTGGCCGAGCGGTTAAAGGCGCTACAGTCTGGAACCGCACGACCGCTACAGTCGCAGGTTCGAATCCTGTCTCGGGCATGGCTGTGTGTGATGTCCTTAGGTTAGTTAGGTTTAAGTAGTTCTAAGTTCTATGGGACTTATGATCACAGCAGTTGAGTCCCATAGTGCTCAGAGCCATTTGAAAAGACTGTTCAGTACCCTCCACGCAGCCCCAGATACTCGTATAGTCGCTTCCTGTGTGTAGTGGAGCCCTGATCTACTAAGCCGAACCCTAAAACGCACTACCCTTCGACGTAAGTCGAGGAGTCTGCCACCTGTACTGTTGCAGAACCGTCTGAGCCTCTAATTCAGCCCCTGCTCTCGGCTCTGTACCGCAGGACCACAGTCAGTTTTACTGACGACGCTAGAGACAGTGAGCTCCGCCTTCATCTCGCAAGCAAGACTGGCGATTTTACCACTTCAGCTAGCCACACGAAACCAGAGAGAATCTCCTCCTATCCAAAGTGACACACGGCGTTCGTCGCAATTAATAAAATTTTCCGAGCTATTATGCCGTATGTAACCGGACATGCTCCGCTAGCATTACTTTTCAGTAGTTGTCGATACCAGTGTTATTATTCGAATTTCGGACAGCTGTTTTCTTAAAACTACCATTTAATTTTAAACACAGTATGGCATATTTCAAGCTAAAATTTATGAAAATGAATTATCTGATAATAGTTATAGTCTTGATGTTACAATCGATAAGCACTAGTTTGGAGGTAGAGTTAAAATAATTTTTTTGAGAAACATTTGAAATTACGAATTACTGGCACACTTAAAATTTCTGTTATTGATTACGCAATACTGTACTGGTTACTATGTTTATTACTGGATACATTTATGAAATAATAATCGAAAGTAATAATGTAACAGAAACTAGTAGAAATTCATTTGTTAAGAAAAAATTGTAAACCTTTTGGAATATGGTTATTTCCGCAGAGAGTGAGAGTCATAAGTATGCCTCTGATGTGATCGAACGTATTTTTTTATTTTGTGCGAAAAATGTAATTTATGCTTTGTTAATGTGATGTGAAAAATCAAAAGACTGTGTGATATATTAAAGTTTCAGAAAATAGATTTACGTAAGAGCAAAAATTCGGCAACAATAATCTTCAAATTTATTTAGATCAATCCAACCGTGAGGATCTAAACTGTGACATTTTCAGATTCAAGAATCAGGCACGTAGACAAGACGAACTGAAGCCAACTCTACATGACAAGCTAAGTAAACTAGAAAGTTTATTGTAATCTTCGCTCCTCTCAAATTTTCATAAAAGACTATTGAGGGTATTAGATGGAATTAGGAGGGATGGGGGAGATACACACACTCGAATGGATTTCAATTTAATTCCAATGTTTTGTCCACACTTTAGAAGGAAATTTTCAAGGTAGTTTCTTCAAGTGTCCGATTCACATCCTGTCTCCGCTACTGACTGCAGCAAAATTCCGTTTATGCGTCCTCCCGTGCAGTGACGTTGCGGAGTTTAGTTTCTCGCGTCTGTTCGTCATTGTCACTGTGCAGGCTGCAAATTAAAATTCACCTACCTCAGAACGCCGTCAGCTCAATGTTCCTTCACTTGGCAACTTAGATACTTACGAGATGATATAAAAGCAGCGATGAGAGAAACACCACCTAGTATCTACAATTACTGAGGCCGCGAAAGTCTAGTTATGAAAGAAAGTTCTGTAGAAATACTGTTATCCAATTTTATCGGGCAGTAATAAAATGGATTGGCTTCTGGAAAATAATGTCCGAATTTCAATACAATAACGTTTATTTTGTCTTTGATAACCAAAGAAAAGGTACTACTCAGCCCATATTTAAAGTATGGCTATTTCCTTCCAGTTCGCGATTCATACACACATTTCACACACACACAGCAGCCAGAAATCTGTCCAAACCCGACTCAAATTAAACAAAGTTTTCACAGTCATTACTTTCACCACTAATATATTCGGTTCTTCTTCCGGATTTCTAAAAAAGAAACTGCTCGCCAAAAATGCTCAGTATTTGAATAGTGAAACATACCACGCGGATTCTATGAAGGCCAAACTTTCACACGAAAATATCTGTCCAACAGATTTAGTCAAATCTCTGAAATCTCGCCAAGTAGTCCTCAACAACAACTGATATCGACAAAAGATCACCAATAACTCAAACAATAAGTAATTCTTCATCTTAGACATTATTTTTACTGGCCCTAGTAGCATAACCGTCCGTGTTCAAAGCTAGCGAGTGACTTCCTTCTTCCAGCCTCACTCCCAGTATATCTATCAGGTAACGAGCGTGAACCGTCTCAATTCTGATTGGCTGATCATACTGACTGCCAATCAGAATACTCCCTCGTGATCATACTCGCGCCAAAACTGGTCCGGACCAATCCTTATACACAGACGCATTTGCGACAATGTGACATACAAATACTATAGTAATGTCTAATAACCGAAAACGAAAAGACAATAATTATGGAAATATTCTTTAGATACAGATTTTACTCTATCTGACTTTCTGGCATCTCTGTTACAATAGCAATCACACCTAGACATACGTCATCAGCAAAGTGGGTAAATCCCCTAGGATAATTTTCCCACGACAGGTTTGTGTAATTCTTGCACGTTACTTAAGATGGTATATAATGCAACATTGATATTTGACGAATGTCCCACATACATACACTCATTGACTCACGAGCTCACATAACACATAATAAAATGAATATTGATGTTAATAGTTATTTCTGAAGTTATTCTAGATCTCATGCTACAAAAATTATAAGGTATTTGAAATTTTTACATTAAATTTCAGTTAAATAATTCTATATCCTGATACTTCAGGTGAGTATTTCAATTGACAACCAAAACCAAGTCACAAATGTTCCCAGGTGAATTTTCTTTTTTAAGTTTAGTTTTTCTATCTTTAAAGTAACTTTTTCTATCTCCGAAAATATGCCCGGTAGAAAGCTAAGATTTTCACACCACTTTTGTGTCAATAACAATGTGCAGTATACAAATTTTGAAAGCGATAACACAAAAACTACTATCCTTTATTTAGATTCTTATAGGTGGTGAATGTACGTGTTCAATAAGAGAGAGAGACATTGAATAACTTTGCCACGGCAGCATGTGTGTCTCCCGGGTAGGCCGCTAGATATCAGACCCCGAAGTTATATACAGCAAGCTCTCCTACAACAAACGTTGGCTGGCAACAACTTGCGATGCTACAGCGTGATGTCACTTCGTCTGAATACCCGAGCGCAAATGGCCGTTGTCGATTGCCGCTGTTGCTGTCTCCCCATAGTGAGGACAGGTACACATCTTCTTCAGCACCGGGATCGTTATGTCGTTCACTTCACGTCCACCTCCTCTCTACTGAATTTCCTGCGACGTTTTATAATCTCTATGACCCGTCTATATAACTTTTCACAGTGTCCACTTGTGGCTGCCAGGATTTGAAACCTGTTAAAATGAATGTGGCGGTCTCCTCACTGCAAAGCATGTTCCGCAACAGCTGATCTGTCATTACCCCATTCCACAGCTGGCTTTGTGCTCTTCTAGTCGTTTTTCGATTGTTTTTCGTGCCGTACCCACGTACACATCCCCACAACTATACCGAATCCTATACATTGCTGATTTTTTCAGTGGTTCCCGAGCGTTCTTGGGCAATTGTAGGTGTTCCTGTATCTCCGGGTGAGTTTGTAGATCACCACGATGTTCCGTTTTTTCCAGATGTATTCTACGCTCTCAATAACGGCGATTGTGAAAGCCATGAAAAACTTCCTATTACACAGACGCTTGTGCATCGCTACGATTTTCGCGCGGCGATCTTAACACTCTTTTTACCTCAACCGACAACCATTCTTCAGCAAAGCCGTGTGTAACGCGACCATTACACGAAAGTTGGCGTTCTTAGCTTTGACCCTGTGAACGGCGCACGGATCTCACACTGCACAGTTGGCCTCTAAGATCACTTGATCTCAGGATGTGTGAATTTGGCTTTTGTATAGCTGTTTCTGGCACATTGAAGATTTCTGAAAGGTAAGTGGTACCTTTGCTCCTAAACGTAATAGTAAAAATGTGTATGCCTGCAAAGGATTATAGCCCTTGTAAAATGAGATGGTTGATCTGAAATAAAAACTTTTTAATCCTACACGTAGCTGGGTAGGGGAGAGTGATGCACCTTGAGTATACTGTAGCTATTAACGCATGATATTTCCTAGTCGGTGTTTCAATTGACTGATTTTAGAAGCACATAAACAAATCTGCAGTCCACCATAACCACTCTCCGCTATTTTCTACTGCTTTGTTCTTTCTTTACTGCGGTTGTGTTACTTGCAGCGTTGTAAATACTTATTTTACGAGTTATACTTATTTATGCACTGTAGAATACGTATTTTTTATTTTGGGGGTAGTCTTAATTCTTCAGTTGCAGAGTTTTATGACGAGTAAAATTCAACGCACTTTTAGAACCAGTTACATAACGTACAGGCGGTTAGGTCATATTTCGTCACTTCTGTACTATCTTGTACTTTCAAGAGGAAGGTCTTCTGTCATGAAAGACGTGGTATTTACAAATGAACTGAGTGTGTTTAACACCTCAGCAATTTCCGCTGCCTTAAAATTGTAAATTTTTGTTACTTGTCGAAAGCTTTGTTTTCGAAATGTTTCTACGCGGGGAGTCCACTATGTAATGCAATATATTTATTTTCTGCGCCAATTTCGGTTGAAAAAAATGTGTAATTTATAGTGAGACATCTTGGAATGTTCCCGCATCAGTCCGTATAGTTTCATGACGTTCCGATTGGTGACGGCGTCATACGTAGCCTTAGCTGTCATTGACTTACTTTTGGCGGAAAACCAGTGTATCGCAAGTGTGCATAGCAGCTTGCAGAGTGTCTACAGACACTTGGCAGTGAACAAAAGCGTGGTGAGTCGCTGGGCCAGACGTCTGTCATCATCGCAACTAGGTCGTGCAAACCTGTTTTATCTCCAGCTTGCCGGCCGGCCGCACCCGACTGATTCGTGCAATGGTGAAACGTGCGGACGCTCTCATTCGAGGTGGTCGACGGTTCACAATCAAACACCTCGCTGCTGTCGGCAGTGCTGACACACTCGTGTTGTTGTTGTTGTTGTGGTCTTCAGTCCTGAGACTGGTTTGATGCAGCTCTCCATGCTACTCTATCCTGTGCAAGCTTCTTCATCTCCCAGTACCTACTGCAACCTACATCCTTCTGAATCTGCTTAGTGTATTCATCTCTTGGTCTCCCCCTACGATTTTTACCCTCCACGCTGCCCTCCAATACTAAATTGGTGATCCCTTGATGCCTCAGAACATGTCCTACCAACCGATCCCTTCTTCTGGTCAAGTTGTGCCACAAACTTCTTTTCTCCCCAATCCTATTCAATACTTCCCCATTAGTTATGTGATCTACCCATCTAATCTTCACCGTTCTTCTGTAGCACCACATTTCGAAAGCTTCTATTCTCTTCTTCTCCAAACTATTTACCGTCCATGTTTCACTTCCATACATGGCTACACTCCATACAAATACTTTCAGAAACGTCTTCCTGACACTTAAATCTATACTCGATGTTAACAAATTTCTCTTCTTCAGAAACGCTTTCCTTGCCATTGCCAGTCTACATTTTATATCCTCTCTACTTCGACCATCATCAGTTATTTTGCTCCCCAAATAGCAAAACTCCTTTACTACTTTAAGTGTCTCATTTCCTAATCTAATTCCCTCAGCATCACCTGACTTAATTCGACTACATTCCATTATCCTCGTTTTGCTTTTGTTGATGTTCATCTTATATCCTCCGTTAAAGACACCATCCATTCCGTTCATCTGCTCTTCCAAGTCCTTTGCTGTCTCTGACAGAATTACAATGTCATCGGCGAACCTCAACGTTTTTATTTCTTCTCCATGGACTTTACTACCTACTCCGAATTTTGCTTTTGTTTCCTTTACTGCTTGCTCAATATACAGATTGAATAACATCGGGGAGAGGCTACAACCCTGTCTCACTCCCTTCCCAACCACTGCTTCCGTTTCACGTCCCTCGACTCTTATAACTGCCATCTGGTTTCTGTACAAATTGTAAATAGCCTTTCGCTCCCTGTATTTTACCCCTGCCACCTTTAGAATTTGAAAGAGAGTATTCCAGTCAACATTGTCAAAAGATTTCTCTAAGTCTACAAATGCTAGAAACGTAGGTTTGCCTTTCCTTAATCTTTCTTCCAAGATAAGTCGTAAGGTCAGTATTGCTTCACGTGTTCCAGTGTTTCTACGGAATCCATACTGACCTTCCCCGAGGTCGGCTTCTACTAGTTTTTCCATTCGTCTGTAAAGAATTCGTGTTAGTATTTTGCAGCTGTGGCTTATTAAACTGATTGTTCGGTAATTTTCACATCTGTCAACACCTGCTTTCTTTGGGATTGGAATTATTATATTCTTCTTGAAGTCTGATGGTATTTCGCCTGTCTCATACATCTTGCTCACCAGATGGTAGAGTTTTGTCAGGACTGGCTCTCCCAAGGTCGTCAGTAGTTCCAATGGAATGTTGCCTACTCCGGGGGCCTTGTTTGGACTCAGGTCTTTCAGTGCTCTGTCAAACTCTTCACGCAGTATCGTATCTCCCATTTCATCTTCATCTACATCCTCTATCATTTCCATAATATTGTCCTCAAGTGCATCGCCCTTGTATAGACCCTCTATATACTCCTTCCACCTTTCTGCTTTCCCTTCTTTGCTTAGAACTGGGTTTCCATCTGAGCTCTTGATGTTCGTACAAGTGGTTCTCTGATCTCCAAAGGTCTCTTTAATTTTCCTGTAGGCAGTATCTATCTTACCCCTAGTGAGATAAGCCTCTACATCCCTACATTTGTCCTCTAGCCATCCCTGCTTAGCCATTTTGCACTTCCTGTCGATCTCATTTTTGAGACGTTTGTATTCCTTTTTCCCTGCTTCATTTACTGCATTTTTATTTTTTCTCCTTTCATCAATTAAATTCAATATTTCTTCTGTAACGCAAGGATTTTACTAGCCCTCGTCTTTTTACCTACTTGATCCTCTGCTGCCTTCACTACTGCATCCCTCAAAGCTACCCATTCTTCTTCTACTGTATTTCTTTCCCCCATTCATGTCAATTGTTCCCTTATGCTCTCCCTGAAACTCTGTACAACCTCTGGTTCTTTCGGTTTATCCAGGTCCCATCTCCTTAAATTCCCATCTTTTTGCAGTTTCTTCAGTTTTAACCTACAGGTCATAACCAATAGATTGTGGTCAGAGTCCACATCTGGCCCTGGAAATGTCTTACAATTTAAAACCTGGTTCCTAAATCTCTGTCTTACCATTATATAATCTATCTGATACCTTTTAGAATCTCCAGGGTTCTTCCATGTATACAACCTTCTATCATGATTCTTAAACCAAGTGTTAGCTATGATTAAGTTGTGCTCTGTGCAAAATTCTACCAGGCGGCTTCCTCTTTCATTTCTTAGCCCCAATCCATATTCACCTACTACGTTTCCTTCTCTCCCTTTTCCTACACTCGAATTCCAGTCACCCATGACTATTAAATTTTCGTCTCCCTTCACTATCTGAATAATTTCTTTTATTTCATCATACATTTCTTCAATTTCTTCGTCATCTGCAGAGCTAGTTGGCATATAAACTTGTACTACTGTAGTAGGTGTGGGCTTCGTATCTATCTTGGCCACAATAATGCGTTAACTGTCCTGTTTGTAGTAGCTTACCCGTATTCCTATTTTCCTATTCATTATTAAACCTACTCCTGCATTACCCCTATTTGACTTTGTGTTTATAACCCTGCAGTCACCTGACCAGAAGTCTTGTTCCTCCTGCCACCGAACTTCACTATTTCCCACTATATCTAACTTTAACCTATCCATTTCCCTTTTTAAATTTTCTAACCTACCTGCCCGATTAAGGGATCTGACATTCCACGCTCCGATCCGTAGAACGCCAGTTTTCTTTCTCCTGATAACGACATCCTCTTGAGTAGTCCCCGCCCGGAGATCCGAATGGGGGACTATTTTACCTCCGGAATATTTTACCCAAGAGGACGCCATCATCATTTAATCAGTAAAGCTGCATGCCCTCGGGAAAAATTACGGCCGTAGTTTCCCCTTGCTTTCAGCCGTTCGCAGTACCAGCACAGCAAGGCCGATTTGGTTATTGTTACAAGGCCAGATCAGTCAATCATCCAGACTGTTGCCCTTGCAACTACTGAAAAGGCTGCTGCCCCTCTTCAGGAACCACACGTTTGTCTGACCTCGCAACAGATACACCTCCGTTGTGGTTGTACCTACAGTACGGCTATCTGTATCGCTGAGGCACGCAAGCCTCCTCACCAACGGCAAGGTCCATGGTTCATGGGGGGGGGGGGTGGGGGGGGGGTGGAGGGGGGAGGGGGGGGGAGGGGCGGGAGGGGGGGGGGACACACTCGTAACAACCATCAATTCTGAAGTATATTGGGCTACTTTCAGGAAATTGACTTCAGCGTGCTCCTCACTACAAAAATGCAAACGGACTTCCCCATATCCATGACAACGGCACGTCTCGTACAAATCTGCACACGCGAGAGGTGCTTACACAACTTCATTGGACTGTTTCTTCCTCATCCATCCTACAGCACGGATCTCGCATTCTCCGACTTCAATTTGTTTGGCTCTATTAAGGATGCACTCCGCGGTGACCAGTACGTGGATGTTGGGGAAGTTATTGATGCAGCAAATCGTCAGCTCCGACGTTGACTAGTAGAGTGATGCCATCAGGGTATACAGGCTCTCCCAGTAAAGTGTCGTCAGGTAGTCAGGTTAAACAGAGATTATGTTGAACAATATGGTTTCGTAGCCTAAAGAGTTGGAAATAAGAAATATCGTGTATTTGATATCTGTATAAAACCAAGCTGCTTTCAGAAAAAAAATTACCTATTGAATGCTCCTGCAACTGGTTTTTTGTTAATACTTTTTAATGTAACCTCTGTTACTGATTATTGGTCTGTAGTTAAGAGTAACACATTGTCTATTAAGTACGGTACTGGCCAGATTTTCTCGATTGCAACTCATTTAAACTTTATTAGAAAATTTTTTCCTAGACGCATGACCATATTGTGTCTTTACTCAGTTTTTCACATTTGGAAAAACCCTACTTTTTCGGAGTAACTTTTATAATTTCTTAAAGAACTGCACCACTCATGAAGTGAATGCCATAATTTCAAAATGGAATAAGAAAAATATTAAACTACTTTGCAGAGGCGAAAGACTGCAAAATGTTCCTAGGAACGACACTCGCACTTACCCCAGTTTTTTATCTTTATAACGTTGGATGTATAGGCTTGTGAAGTCGGATGAAACTTGTTGAATTATCTTGAGTTATTTGATATCAGCTTTCATAAATTCACAATGCTGTCTCGCTACTAAGATTTATTCTTCGCTAGGATGCAGCTTAAATTGCGACATCATTGAGTTTCCTGCATGACGTCCATGGAGTAGAGATACTTGCTCCCTGCTTTAACAGAAGCGCCCTGTAATCTGTTCTTGGAAGGAGAAGAGCCAAACGTATAGACATTACGTAAGTTGTAACTTAAACATGGCGACGTAATTGACCTAATTGTATCACGTTTCCAACTATGTCGGAATCTGTACTAGAGCGATTTGTCATTAAACTGAGGTGCTGAGAACCATAAGGTTCTAAAGCACATTTTAGTATGTAGTCACGCCTCTACCTTGTTTATCTAACGATCAGTGTTGTACCCCTGCGCTGTGCATACAACCATTTGCGAAAAGTTGTTTCAGTGATTTCTCTGATATTCAATTGCATATGCATCCAACGCACAAATTTTCATTACTCTAGGAATGCTCATATTCTACAGGGATACCCATTTCTTCATAAAAAACTGGAAGTTCTTGAAGGAATGCCCCACCATAACCTCACATTCCATGTTTTCTGCCTACCAGTCTGTAGAACGAACGCTGAGGACTGCAGAACCTTTAAGCGTGTTACCGAACTCACTAAGAAATCAAAAGTTGGTGTTCATGTAACAGCGTAAGTTTAAGAAATGATGAAGTTTTCGACAGATTGTCCTGAACTTTTGTTTAACGCAACGTATTATTCATCAGAGACGTGGAAGGCCACTGTTTTCTTCAAATCATATCAAGGGAGACGACAATTTGGTATTTCTCCATAGTTTTCAGATGCCCTGAAAAATCTAATGCACTTATATGTAGGTGAGGGCAACTATAAACCTTGGAACTCAAAGACTAAACAAAACTACTGGCTCCACCTTGAAACACACAGACTTAGCAGAACTATCAGATTTCATTCCAGAAATGAACAGAGAGCTTTATCTGATCTTGGGTATTAATAACTACTCCAGCTGTATTTAGTCCTTTATTACTGGATCACTATCGGTTTCATGACACTAAAAGCCACAGTTGCAGGTGAACATATGATTAGAACATTAGAGCGGAAAAGCTTGGAATCTTTATACCACTAAAAGACGGTATGTCAAAAATTAACAACTGCAGACATACCGTCTTTTAGCGGTGTTATTTTTGGACGGACAACGAATGTTGGATAAAGAGATTCCGAGCTTTTCCGCTCAGATGTTTTAATCGGCTTAAGATGTGGTTTTTAGTGCCACGAAACCGGTAGTGATCCAGCAATAAAGAATTAAATACAGCTGAAACGGTTATTAATACCTAAGATGAATACTTACAGCTGTGGTTGTCCCACCTTCAGGGTTGTCTGCTCCAACTTTAGCTGAGCTTCGAGCTAGAGTATTTGATTCATGGAAATGATGATGACGAGGACCATGAAGCCTTGGAATAGGACATAATTGTGTGTGAGTGAGTGTGTGTGTGAGTGTGGTACATATAGTATCTCTTCTTCATGTCCTCATTCTAGTTTCACAATAATTACGAACTACACAACAGTCAAAAAGATACTACTACCACTAGGCTACATTTGAAAACTGGAAAATTGACGGTACTAATGGTAATCCTAAATATGAATTGTGATTACGTAACATAAAGCGGTTACATTATTTTATAGGTAACTAGCTGACCCGACAGACTTCGTCCTGTCAAAAAGATTTGTAATATGGCAGTTTTTTTGCCTACGTATTTAAAAAAATTCTCCTGAACAGAACCGTCACCCTGGTGATAGGGCGTTGTGAATAAAAAATAATTAAATAAAACATATATAAGG
This sequence comes from Schistocerca piceifrons, assembly GCF_021461385.2. Taxonomy (NCBI): domain Eukaryota; kingdom Metazoa; phylum Arthropoda; class Insecta; order Orthoptera; family Acrididae; genus Schistocerca; species Schistocerca piceifrons. The sequence goes on along the minus strand of NC_060138.1, from coordinate 108,727,906 downwards.
ATTTAAAAGTAAGTAATCGCTTTATTGTTAATCATGTGAATCATAATTATTATTATTATCATTGTAGTGCATTGTGGTATACGATGTTTTTTGTTTGATTACCTGGCGCATAGATAAATAAATCTGATGGTTTTCCAACACGGGAACAGGCAACATACAATTGACCATGTGAGAAACATGGGTTTTCTAGATTAATACCACAAACACTTAATGATTGCCCCTGGGACTTGTTTATAGTCATAGCAAAAGCAAGCCGCACTGGAAACTGTAGTCGTTTAAACTCAAATGGCACATCAGTCGGAATCATTGGGATGCGCGGTATGAGAACATCTTCTCCTTTATACTTTCCTTTGAGTATAGTTGCTTCTATCACATTGTTTAGTAATTTTTTTATCGCTAACCGTGTACCGTTGCAAAGACGCGGTTGGTTGATATTTCGCAACATTATAACCACCGATCCAACCTTTAATTGAAGATTGTGAGGTGGCAATCCTGGCAAATCCAGCGAGTTTAAAAATTCCGGTGGATAGTTGACTACATCATCTTGATTAGTAACCGAATCAACTGATTTATATATCCTCAATTCGCCTGTAATTTGTTCTTGAATTTTGAAATTTAATTCATTTACATCTATGTTTTTTGCAGCCAGTATAGCTCGTTCGCTCAACCAATCATGGTTTCTGTAATTTTGAGAAACATCTGGAAACACCTTCTGAATAAGTTCATCTTTTGATCAAGTTAACTGACAAAAACTTTGAGGAAAGTTAATGCAGCCAGTCAACATGTCTATAGGAAATTTGCCATTACCAATGTCAATGAGTTGTTTAGAGAATATGTTTCCAGATTGGTCATTTCGCAACTCGACACGCATATTCTTGCTTAAATGAAGTACTTTGACATGTTTCCACAAATTGGAGGACTTTAGACATGCATTGAGTTCATCAGCTGGCGTTGATCGTGGAATCACTGGCAATGTTTGACGAAAATCTCCTGCTAATAAAATCATTACACCACCAAATCGGTTATTATTGCTCCGTAGATCTTTTAAGGTTCTGTCTAAAGCCTCCAAAGATTTTTTATGTGCCATCGTGCATTCATCCCAAACAATCAATTTACATTGCAGCAAAACCTTTGCCATTGCAGAGTTCTTCGAAACGTTGCAGGTTGGAGTTTCATTGCTTTGCATATTTAATGGCAATTTTAGTGCTGAATGGGCTGTTTGACCACCTTCAAGCAAAGTTGCTGCGATTCCCGACGAAGCGAGTGCAAGTGCAATTTTATTTTGTGAGCGAATTGTTGCTAATATTAATGAAATCAAAAAAGTTTTTCCTGTACCACCAGGTGCATCTAAGAAGTAAATCCCTCCAGTTTCATCATTTGTTACTTTCATAAGAGTTTCAAATACATACTTCTGTTGTTCAGTTAACAGTGGAAGATTTGTTTGAATTAATTCTTTCAAAGCGTTGAGATCATACAGTTTTTCTCGATGCAACTCTTGGTTAAAAGCGTCATGCATTGGACGATTGGGCGCGGTCAGGCCTAATTGAATTAATAGTTTGTTTGACATTATCAAGCACATGTCCTCAATTGAAATCAATGCTTCATTGTAAATTTCTTCACTGATTTGTATATTTGGATTTCCCATTCTATTCCGTATTTGATACAAAATATCATCACACATATAATCTTTGTACTTGATCCACAAATCAATTGGGTTTGATGGGAAGCATGTAGATATGATTATAGAAAACAATGTTCGTATTTGATGAGCGTGTGATGATATTACAGCATCATTGAGAGTTTGCTCCCAATGAGCGTCATTTTCAAGCAATTGCAAACGTTGACAGGCTTCTCTGTAGGATCCACACGATTCACCATGAACAGTTCGTAACTGTTGGAATGATGTTGGGCCACGTACATTGACTAATAGCAGTCGTAAATAAAAACATTCATCATTGCTTGGATGTACTGAATAAATCCGGCCAATCGCATCGGTGGAATATACATCTGTATATCCTGGAACTGGTTTTCCTTGTTTCCGTCGTATAAATCTCCTCGAGGATTGATTCCAGGTATAATATTTTGGCATTTCAGAATATAGCAATGTTTGTGCGAAATGATCGTTTTGGCATGTCTCAAAAAAACTGGTTAATGTAGTAGATGGTGGCTGAGCAGCTCTTTGTACTGCGTTCTGTGCTGTAAAATACACTCTTTGTCCATTTTCTAAATGCACAGCTAAGTGAACAACAGAAGGGTGTCTCTCATGAATAGGAAAAGAAAATATTCGCCAAACTGCTTCATTACTACTGACATAGCGGCCCATTTGGTATTGGGTAACTTCATCATTGGAATTCTCTGCACCAATTCCAATCATAGCCATATCACTCCCTTTGGTTACATATTTGCAAATGTATTTAATAGATTTCACTGAATGGCAAGATTCAACGTTGATGTGTGCTTTGAATGTCTTTGATAAAATGGGTGAATATGGAACAATCCAACGATTATCTATTTCAATATCTTGTTGATTTAATTTGACAATTGTTGATTTTCCATTGTCTGCTGTCGATCTGCGACGATACAATGGATAACCGTCATTACCAGTAATTGTTTCCGATATTAATGTCCGTGGATATCGTTTTGAACATTTACCATCCATCATACATGGTGAATTTTGATTAAGAGTTCCACAGGGACCATGTATCATGTTTTTGATAACTACCTCATGCAATCCAGGATCTACTTGTACATTAGGGATTTCAGCTGATATCACTGCATCAACTTCATTTGGCCTTATCTTTTCAACCAACCAAATCAAAATGTGTGCATGTGGCAATCCTCGTTTCTGCCACTCCACAGAATACATCCAGCAGCGTGTCTCACCAAACACATTATGTTTTACGATGAAATCCATTAAAGATTTCAACTTTTGTCTAAAGACTCTGGCTGTAATATCATGATGATCAATGGGTGATTGCCCAGGGAATAACTCCTGCTTGATTTCTATCCATTGCGGATTGCATGTAAATGTGATGAACAAATCTGCTGTACCATAATGACGAACATACAACATGGCATCTTGAGCATATTCGTGCATATGCCGAGGGCTTCCGATGTATGTTGCTGGAAGAATAGTCATCCGACCGACATTCTGTGCATTTCCATCAGTATTAATCGCATCTCGAAGGTGAATATACTCTTCAGATCGGAGTTTGGTTTGATTCAACCTGATGAATGTTAATCTCTCCATTTCAATTTTTACATACATGTCAACAACATATTTGTGATATAATCGCCGACATTTCAATATGTGATTTTCTTCATTTTCCCGAATCATTAGGCGGTATGAATAATAGTTCATTGAACTGACTTTTTTGTTGGTTTCAGAACCTGTAAATAGATTTTCTTTTAATAACATTCAAATATAAAATTAAAATACATAATATAATGACTGAGATACTATCGCCATAGCTAAATTAATATTTTAGTTACCTGTAATGGGATTTATCATTTTTATTGAGAAATCGTAGCCATCTTCACCTTGCCAAAATATAATGGGATATTGCAGTGCATCATATGAGCGGTGTGTTTCCTTTATACATTGTAATTGATCATTCCGACGATGTAAAACAATATCACGGGATTCCAAGTTTTCTCCAACTACAACGATAGCAACTTCATCAATAGTTGGTGCATTAAAGCGTCTTGTATGTTGACCTGCAGGTGTTTTATCAGCTCTGATTACAATTTTGTGATTATCAGATGGCATCAGATCCAGGGCAATTTTAAACAATATAATCAATTGATTGTGTTGATGAAATAAAGTTTGTAATTGTTCTACAATAGACCTCTTCACTAAATTGTTATGTGCACAACGCAGATCAATTTCTTGTGGTGAATTGCCCATAAAATAAATTTGCAGGAATTTGTTGTCGCTATCTGACACTGGTAACAGTGAACCTGCTCTGTGATATATTTGCCCTTGTATCTGTAAATAAAATAAAATATTATGGTGTGGTATAAATTAATGGATTGTCAGTGATCAAACTTAAATAATATTTGATCTTAAAAAGTATATATTTAGTTTGAACTAATATCTATCAAATATAAAATATAATAAAAGTGTCACTGAAACTGAATCACCATATAATATGATGACTAAGTGATATATAAGTGATTAAGAAATTGAAGATTAGTGACACATCTTAACTTTTGTGACAGAAAATTTTGTTCGCTAAAATAATTATGAGTAACTGCTATAATACATACCTTGAAAGTTGGCATAAAATTTTCCCGAACTACATTTGTTGCCCCAAATGAAGTCATTTGAAAGCAATTGTTATATTGTTGGATATGTGTCAAAAAGTGTATAGAATCTGTTCCTATTCCTGAAACCAATGAGTACAATGGTTCTGGTGGTGGGTCCAATGGTATCAATTTCACTTTACCATTTGCGCAACACAATCCATTGGCTTCGTTTTTGTATTTTAATGCCTTACAGTGTGAGCAAACCGAGTTCATAGAACCAATAACAACACATTGGTAGTTACTGTAGTCAATTGACACATCGTAACTGAAAGCAGCTCGATTCAAACTTGCGCGATTATTAGTTGAATGTCGCGCTCGCGCTTCACGCGTTTGTGATATCCGAATTCTTTCACGTTCATTTCCGTCGTCACGTTCTTGTGCCGTACGATTAGATCGGTAATTAGCTTGGTTTGTAGCATTTCTGGTTCTTCTACCTAAATTGCTTCGTCTTATAGGAGGCATATCAAATATAAATTAGTTTTTCACTAATCACGAACTAAACAAACACTAACTAAGTAAACACTCTGCACAAAACACGAATTTGTTTCGTGTATCAGTTGACAAAAGCAAACTCAGTAGATTAGGTCACAGCAACTTTTTTTTTTTTTAAATTTTGTATGACTTGAAGTCAAATCCTTTTAAGCCGTACGAATTGTAACGCGATTTTTGTTTGACTGATGTAATGACGTGGAAACTGATGCATTTTATCTCGCGTGCCGAAACTAATACAAAAGAAACGCGAGTTTCGGAACGCGACATTAAACTTCTCCAACTATGTATTCTGTGCTCCAACGCACACACGCACATTGTTTTGATAGATATGATCTTTGACGTTAGGAACACACCTACATTGCTTAGACAACAGTGAGTGCTTGTAATTTAATATGAACTTTATACCATAGCAATAAAGCTCAAATTGACTACGTTTTAGTTACAAATCATTTGTATAGGAAAAAGAAAAGGGCTATTTTTAGGGTTTTTCCAGCAATAATTCTAATTTTTCTCGCCGTAAAAACCATCCTTGAACTTTAACGAACATTTTAAAAAAAGATTTGGCCAAATTGGTCGAGGCGTTGTTGAGTTATGCGCTTACCAACACATCTTGCGATTCATTTTAATATGAACTTTATACCATAGCAATAAAGCTCAAATTGACTACGTTTTAGTTACAAATCATTTGTATAGGAAAAAGAAAAGGGCTATTTTTAGGGTTTTTCCAGCAATAATTCTAATTTTTCTCGCCGTAAAAACCATCCTTGAACTTCAACGAACATTTAAAAAAAAGATTTGGCCAAATTGGTCGAGGCGTTGTTGAGTTATGCGCTTACCAACACATTTTGCGATTCATTTTTATATTATAGATAAAGATTGATAATTATTTTTATAAGTAATATAGAATGTTAAGACCTGGCTAAAAAGCAAGTCGTAACTATGAGACTGGTGGTTTGCGTAGAAATATGATTGTCACAAACATTTAGTTTTTTTTTTTTTTTTTTCAGGACTGCCGTGCGTAGGCCCTAATGGTTCATATTGCTTCAGATATACTGAAGAAGCAATATAATATCGAATATTGTGGTGACTATACGGGGTAGTTGTTTTGTGGCACATACTCGGCAAAGCGTACGGGACAGGTTTGTAGGTACCCCGGCAGTGGCTGGCTCGTCAGAGGTAGAGATTGACGCAGAGGAACGCACGGCGGGATTATTTTAGCGCGGGGCGTAAGCGCGCCGACACCGGCACCCTCAATTAAGCCAGAATGAGCTGTGGATATTGGAACCGGTGGCGAGCCGCCGCCATATTGCCACCACCCCCCACCCCCTTACCTCGCGGCTCGGCAGCGCCGGGAATCCAATTTCTTGCGCCGCCGCGGCAACAGCAAATCCCTCCGGCCTCTGTGTATCTAATTGCTATGTGTCTGCGTCGCAAGAGGACACAGCGGAGGGGACGCGTCAGCTCTGTCCACGCGCTGTTTCGCCGCCTCGTGCTTTCCTCCTTCAGAATTAGTTGCTCTCTAGTTAAGGGTTTTTACTGTCTTCATCTCTAGTGTCTCTCAGGAACGCGTTAAATGATTAATAAGAGGTAACAGAGTAAGGGTTGAGGACAATGTACGAAGGTTTTCAGTTTTTAGTTACAGGAAGATGACATGCTTCTGCTCATGGGGAAGATACACTGAGGTGGCAGAAGTCGTGGGATCGCGATATGCATATTCACACATGGCGCTAGTATCGCGTATACAAGTACAACAGGCGGTGCATTGGTGGAGCAATCGTTCGTACTTAGGTGATTCATAAGAAAAAGTTTCCGACGTGATGTAACAGGCACTAAACGCAGAGTGGTAGTTGGAGCTCGACGTATGGGATATTCTGTTTAGGAAATCGTTAGGGAACTCAGTATTCTGAGATATGCAGATTCAAGACAGTCCCGAGAATACCAAATGTCAAGCATGACCTCTCACCACGGACAACGCAGTGGCTGACGGCTTACGCTTAACGACCGAGAACAGTGGCATTTGCATAGATTTGTCAGTGCTAAGAGACAAGCAATACTACATGAAATAAACGCAGAAATCAATGGTGGTCATGCGATAAACGTATCCGAAAGGTTGTGATTGATCCTCCAAACAGCTGCATAAACATAAATTATCTGTGGGTAGTTCTATAATACAGCTATTGACGTATTATTTCGATAGAAAGGCAGCACATTTCCTGCGTTCAATGATGGGTAAATAAAAAAAAAACTTTATTCGACTGAGACTCTGATCGTTTATTTCCGTATTTACGAATTTGACCTGTAAACAATAAAAGTATCGAACCTATAGTTGTTATAATAAATGGTAATATGAAATGAAATGTAAAAAATCGATTTAAACTTGCATTTGCTAAGGCAAAACTTGTGTATACAGCAAATCCCATCCACATGTGATCTCGAGGATCTTAACGAAAATTCAGTCCGTCCTGGAAGGAAGTGTTTTGTTTCTCAAATAACTACCTCTGCAGGAATACGCACTGCCGATGGGGAAGAGGATAAACGCTATCCCACACCAAACATCTGCTGTCGGAGATCCCTGAACTTGGGAGCCATGATTGAGTACAAATAAACTTTTGTAATATGTAGCAGTTCTTGGTGGTCATGCGAAAGTCTTAGGAACTGCATGCTTCGTAACTGTGGAATGGGACTATCGCTATACGAGTCATGTACAGGAAGTACATGTACCAGATTTATATGTTTACAATATACACTCCTGGAAATGGAAAAAAGAACACATTGACACCGGTGTGTCAGACCCACCATACTTGCTCCGGACACTGCGAAAGGGCTGTACAAGCAATGATCACACGCACGGCACAGCGGACACACCAGGAACCGCGGTGTTGGCCGTCGAATGGCGCTTGCTGCGCAGCATTTGTGCACCGCCGCCGTCAGTGTCAGCCAGTTTGCCGTGGCATACGGAGCTCCATCGCAGTCTTTAACACTGGTAGCATGCCGCGACAGCGTGGACGTGAACCGTATGTGCAGTTGACGGACTTTGAGCGAGGGCGTATAGTGGGCATGCGGGAGGCCGGGTGGACGTACCGCCGAATTGCTCAACACGTGGGGCGTGAGGTCTCCACAGTACATCGATGTTGTCGCCAGTGGTCGGCGGAAGGTGCACGTGCCCGTCGACCTGGGACCGGACCGCAGTGACGCACGGGTGCACGCCAAGACCGTAGGATCCTACGCAGTCCCGTAGGGGACCGCACCGCCACTTCCCAGCAAATTAGGGACACTGTTGCTCCTGGAGTATCGGCGAGGACCATTCGCAACCGTCTCCATGAAGCTGGGCTACGGTCCCGCACACCGTTAGGCCGTCTTCCGCTCACGCCCCAGCATCGTGCAGCCCGCCTCCAGTGGTGTCGCGACAGGCGTGAATGGAGGGACGAATGGAGACGTGTAGTCTTCAGCGATGAGAGTCGCTTCTGCCTTGGTGCCAATGATGGTCGTATGCATGTTTGGCGCCGTGCAGGTGAGCGCCACAATCAGGACTGCATACGACCGAGGCACACAGGGCCAACACCCGGCATCATGGTATGGGGAGCGATCTCCTACACAGGCCGTACACCACTGGTGATCGTCGAGGGGACACTGAATAGTGCACGGTACATCCAAACCGTCATCGAACCCATCGTTCTATCATTCCTAGACCGGCAAGGGAACTTGCTGTTCCAACAGGACAATGCACGTCCGCATGTATCCCGTGCCACCCAACGTGCTCTAGAAGGTGTAAGTCAACTACCCTGGCCAGCAAGATCTCCGGATCTGTCCCCCATTGAGCATGTTTGGGACTGGATGAAGCGTCGTCTTACGCGGTCTGCACGTCCAGCACGAACGCTGGTCCAACTGAGGTGCCAGGTGGAAATGGCATGGCAAGCCGTTCCACAGGACTACATCCAGCATCTCTACGATCGTCTCCATGGGAGAATAGCAGCCTGCATTGCTGCGAAAGGTGGATATACACTGTACTAGTGCCGACATTGTGCATGCTCTGTTGCCTGTGTCTATGTGCCTGTGGTTCTGTCAGTGTGATCATGTGATGAATCTGACCCCAGGAATGTGTCAATAAAGTTTCCCCTTCCTGGGACAATGAATTCACATTGTTCTTATTTCAATTTCCAGGAGTGTATATATTTAAAAAAAAATAGTCTGTTGTTGATACACTTGTTGACTATTTTTTTCGCACAATCCCCATCCCATTCAAGTTACATGGTGAGCCTGTCACAAGCTTCTTTATGTCCTCCTCCCGCCAGCTCCTTCCCCCACTTCAGAACCTCTGTCTTCACCTGCTCGTAGGCTGGAAACTTAATCCAATTCATGTGTGCTTTCAGGATAACGAAAAGACGGCGCCAAGTCAGAGGGAATATACTGCGGGTGGTTCGAAACATCCCAACCAAATGAGTCCAAGTGCGCCCTGGTGGCTAAAGCTGTGCGAGGACGATCGATGTCGTGCTACAAGCACACTTTTCTCAACAGCATTCCCCTCCTTTTGTTTTGAATGCTCCTTTTGAGATTTTTAGGCTCTCTCAGTAGCATTGTGTATTAGTGTTCTCCTCCTGAGGCAGATGTTTGTCCAAAAGATGCCTTTTTGATCCCAAAACATCGTAGGAATGACTTTTTTGCCAGAAATTCTGGTTTTTAACTTTTTAGCAATGGGAAACTGGTATGACGCCACTGTGATGACTGTGTTTTTGACTAACGCGTGTAATGAGCCTCCCTTTTTCCTTATCCAGTCACAAAAGAGCTCGGAAAATCCACACTTTCCACTTAAAGTCGTTCAAGTAACTCGCTATAGACACCATTTTCCTTTTTTTGTGCTGCTCTGTCAGCTGTTTTGAGACACATCTTGCGCACAGTTTACGGTATCCCAGAGTTTCTGTGAGTGTACCGTTTCAAATTCTGGAAAGTTGTGGAAACATTGCAGAAATTTCATCCACTATCAATCCCCGGTCTTCAGGAACTGTTTCGTCGGTTTTTTGCACCAACTTGACAGTCAGAATGGGAGGTCTTCCAATGTCATCATGAAAAACTTTTCTGCCTCCTCTAAACTCGTTTCGTTCATAACACTTTCGCCGTAAAAGTTTTGATTCGCGACAAAATTTCGGTATGTGTTGTTTCTTCCAGGACAGGAAGAAGATCACAGAACGTGGCAGGATTTCTTACCAACTTCTTTCGCCCAACTAGACACTGCACTGTGTTGACAACCCTCGAGAAAACGACAGCCCGTTACGATCACAGTACATTCAGTTTTTGAACATGCTTCATAAATGAAAATGACGATGGGTTATTACACTGTTGGATGAATGCCACATTAAAATGATGTAGGAATGTACAGGAGACTGTAGTTTCTAAGCAACGCATGAACCTATTTTCAATGCATGCCGCCTTTAGCATATGAAGATGGTCATTGTATGGCCGAAATCTGTTATGACTGTGTCATAAACATGTGGTTGTGACTATAAATAAACAAAAAAATTTTGAGAGGACGTTTGTTTAAGTCAAAACTATGAGAAAAGGCGACACCACACAACAATAATATGACTCAGATACTGTAGAGTAGGTCTGCTTTTAGTACATATTTGCCGCCTAGAATATTACGAAAGAAACCTCTTTGCTAAAAAAAGATTAGCTACATATTATCGACATTTGGTGGTATCGATCCTGTGCATCTTGTCATTCAATAGCTTTTTTTTTAAAGAAATGCGTCGTCAAATGTTCCCGTAAATACTAAAAAGTTATTCCACATATCTTATGGAAATGAGGTATTGTGTGTATCTAATAGACTTAGGCAGATCTCTATTAAAGAAATGCTGCACATTGCTCTATTCTAGTTGACCAAGAACAGCATCTGTGTAATGTGTCCAGTATTGTTCACGAAACAGTTCTCCGTTGTTTTGTGTGCATTATGTCGGGGCTAAGTGGATTCGAACATGGGCGCATTGATATAAGAAGCCGAACGGTTTTGGTATTTCAACAGGCAGCGTATCGAACATTTATACCGTATACAGGGAACTCGGAATAACATCATCCACTAAAAATGGCTCTAAGCACTAAGGGACTTAACATCTGAGGTCATCAGTCCCCTAGAACTTAGAACTACTTAAACCTAACAAACACATCCATGCCCGTGGCAGGGTTCAAACCTGCGAACGTAGCGGTCGCACGGTTCCAGACTGAAGCGCCTAGAACCGCTCGGCCACACCGGCCGCCCATCATCCACTAAGTCACAGCGCGGGTGATACTGAGTTTTGAGTTATGTGATGGATGTTCATTGAAGAGGATTGTGACCAAAAATAAGAGGACGACAACTGCAGAAAATGTTATGCTCACGAAACCTGTAAGCACCAAAACAACATGAAGGGAGCTTCAGAAGCAGGGGATTGCACGGCGAACTGGAATTACAAAACCACTCACCAGCGATGCAAATGCGCGTAATGGAACAAATATGGTGCCAGACCACTAATACCTACAGTATGGAACTATGGAAGAGTGTCATTTGGTCAGCCTAGACTTGTTTCACACCGTTTCCAGCTTCAGACCATGTTTACGTCACAAGAGTAGAATATAGTGGGGTAGTGTAGACGTGGTATAGCATGTAATGTGGGCATTCTCTCTGCAATTCTAGTAAGTGTTGTAGACGATATAATCGCCTCCCATATACGTCTTGCGAAATGACCGCAACGAGAAATTGCGTAAGATTACTGATATTCATACTGCGCGTCATTCACGAATGGAGCAGGGGTTAGTAGCAAATGTTCAGTCTTCGGAAGTTTTTTCGACGTTTGCGGGGTTAGTGAGAGATATGTTTAATCATAAAGGAACGCCCAACTAACGTCTCTATTCTGTCGGCGACACATGACCTCTGCTGTTTGCTGTGCGTTGCTGCAATTACATTCGCTCGCTACCATTAGTCGTTTAAACATGGTACGGAATATTAATTATTCAACATATCTGAGTACACTCGTGCTCTAGAGGTAGCGTCTTTCATTAATAAACGTAACCTTCTCCGTCCCTGGTTCGAAATTCAGTCCTCCTTACATTTGATTAATAATAGCCGTTGACAGCCGAAGGCTTCAGGCATGAGAAGTCACCCTCATTCTGACATCGATACTTCAGGTATACATACCGACGTCGCAAGCAGAAGATGAAATTAAATGTCGTGTGGCTAGGGCCCCCCCGCTGGGTAGGCCAATCGCCTGGTACAGGTCTTTTGAGTTGAAGCCACTTCGCCGACTTGAGTGTCGATAGAGATGAGATGAGATGAGATGACGATTAGGACAACACAACACCCAGTCCTTGAGCGGAGAAAATCTCCGACCCAGCCAGGAATCGAACCCGAGCCCCTTGGCATGGCAGTCCGTCGGGCTGACCATTCAGCTATCGGGGCGGGCAGCGATTGGAAAAAAGCACAGTTGATTCATGTGTGTGATGAAGATAAAAGAACGGAGCCGTTTAATTACAGAAAAATCTCCTTAACATCGGTTTGCTGCAGAATTCTTGAACACATTCTGAGTCCGAATGTATAAATTTCATTGTGCTACAAAATCTTCTGTCCATAAATGAGCAGGGGTTTAGACAGCATCTCTGTATATATCGACGATCTAACTGACAGAGTGACCATCAAATTACGGTTATTTGCTGATGACTACCGCTGTGAACGGGAAAGTACCGTCATTGAGTGACTGGAGGAGGATACCGGATAACTTAGACGGAATTTCTTATTGCTGTGATGAACAGCAGCTAGCTCTAAGTCAGAAGGGGATGAAATCCTGTAATGTTCGAATACAGTATCAGCAGTGCGGTGTTTGACACAGTACCATCGATTAAATACTGTATCTTGGAGGAAAGCTTCAAAGTGATGTGAAATGGAACGAGCTCGTCAGGTTGGCGATATGGAAGGTGAATCGTCAACTTCCCATTATTGGGAGATTTTTGGGAGAGTGTAGCTGAACTATAAAGGAGACAGTGTATAGAAAATTAGTGCCAACCATTCTTGAGTACTGATCGAATCTTTGGGATCCCCGCGAAGTCGGAATAAAGGAAGACATTGAATCAATTCAGAAGCATGCTGCTATATTTGCTACGTTCGATGAGCTAGCAAGTATGACGGAGATGCTCCCTGGACTGAATTGGGAAAAGGCACTATTGAGGAAATTTAGATAACAGCATTCCTGACCAACTGCAGAATATTTCTACTGCCGACAACATACGTTAAGAGTAAGGACCACGAAAATACGGTGAGAGAAATTATGGCTCGTACGTAGACACACAGACAGATTGAAACGCCCTGCTAAACCCGCAGGACAGGAGAGGTGGAATTGTGGAAATGGACCAAAATGAGCGGCTGTCAGTTACACTCGAACACATATAACTTTTTTTATTTGACCATACATTACAGTAGAAATTCTTGAACTTAGTTATCGGCTGAAAACACCACACTATCTTATGCCTTAAGGGCACAACCACTTTACTTAAAAAAACGGCTAAAAGCCATTAACTCAAAATTCAGACGTCAAAGAGAATATTTACAGGGCAGAAGACCTCACGTTAAGTAAGTTCTACAATTTGGCTGAAGGCCCAAAATCTAACACTTGAAAAGCAACAAACTTAATTTAAAGACGGCTAAAGGCCGATGATTTAAGACTCAAGGTAAAATTAAATTAAAAAAAGGCAGAAGGCCTTATCTCCAATTAGGCTGAAGGCCCCAAACATTGTGATGCTCGAAAGACAAAGATCCTTAATTTAAAAACGGCTGAAGGCCCCATGACTTAAAACTCAAGGTAAAATAAATTTAAACAACAAAGCCTTATCTTAAACTAGGCTGAAGGACCCAATCAATCTAATACTTGAAAAGCAAGGAACTTTAATTTTGAAACAGGACTGCCACACATCAGCACGGAGACAGCACTAAAATAACTGATTAGTCGACATCACAAGCTACACACAGTTTCACAAACACTTGCACGAAGAACTAGACGATACTAACGGCAGCGACTGTGCAATAACAAGGACGAATCACGAGTCGGCACACGCAGGCAACCCATAAGCGATCGCTGGCCAACATACACGTCGCCCGACAAGACGACCGACCGACGACCAACCGAGGTGGTCCGCACTCAAGTTATTTGTCGGCAACCGTCGGGCGATTCATGGCTGTCCGGACCTCATTGCAGCCGCGCCCCGACTGAACTTCTGCCGTGTCCTAACACAAACACTGCTAGCGTCTCCCAACTCACTGTCAGATCCCGAAGTACTGCTAACACACGACAACCGGGACGTAAAATAGCAGTCAGCAAAGATAATACGCCAGGGCTTATATGGATAAGCGCCGCTGCTGCCGCTCACGGGCAGGCAAGGCGGCAACTCAGTGACACCAGTAATTGAAATTAACATAACTAGGTGGTAGTACAGTAGAAAGAGGATGTCAAATGAGATGCGACGCGAACACGAGCCACGCACGACTCACAGATGTTTTTCCTTCGTTCCATTTGCGAGTGTAAGAGGAAAGGAAATGACTAGTAGTGGTACATGAAGCCCTCCGCAGTGCACCATGGTTTGTGGTATAGGTATGCAATTGCATATGGGATCAGTCATATCGCACAAATATCTGCGTGTAATACTTTGTAGGGATATGAATTGGATCTATCACACAAGCTCACTCGTAGGTAAAGCAGTTGGCAGACTTCTGTTTATTAGTATAATACTAGATAAATGCAGGCAATCTACACAGGAGGTTGCTTAAAAATTGCCTATACTAGACTAATGCTAAAGTTGCTAGCAGGAGATGCTGCACGTACGCAGGGAGGAGCATAACGAATAGTTACGGGTTTGTTTGGCTCGTGGGGGAGTTTTACAGAGATGCTGAAAAACCGAACAGGCAGGGACTTGAAGATAGACGAGAACCATACCAAGAACCGTTTGTAAATGATGAAAGCAGGCTCCAGTAGATATCGTGTAGACAAAAGATTATATTAATCACAGTGATTACAGAGCAATCCAGGCAGATATTCATCCGTTACTCTATACGTGAATGGAACGAGAAGCCCTAGAACTAGTACAATGGAAAGTACTCTCTGCCATGCAATTCACAGTGATTTGCTCAGTATGATAGTAGCTGGCCATGTAGAATCTTCGACGTGTCATACAGCCATTTAAAATACCTGCCATTTTCCTCTCACTCCGCTGCTAGGCGGAAGTGTGCTGGGCGAACGATCTGTAACAATCTTTGCTGCCCTGTCTCTACAAGAAATACAGTAAGCTATTTCTGTGTGTGCAGATTTCTGCACTAGATCGCCCACATTTGGTAAGCCATTGTTATAAAATACGGATTGCAGATTTCAATACACCGTTAGCGAAACGAAGTCGGCGATTTTATTTCTCTGCAGCAGCTTTTATCACGATGAATATTTCCTAGAGAATAATTCTTTCAGCCTCAATCCTTTCCGACAAAGAGGCTACAGACAATGACGACCTGAATGCGTTCAGGGATTGGGGCCACTTTCAACTATCGGGATCTAACTTGTTTCAAAGATTTCATTACGTAGGTTTGTCAGTTTACGACATCCCTGCAGCTAAATAACATTACCTCCATCACTTACGTCGCCTGTAGTTGAGGCAGTTCTCTAACTTACTAACGTTATTACGTTGGAAGTCTACACGTTCGTTACTTGGTGCTGTCGATTATATGCTCAGTGATATTTTCTCTGTGTCACACTTCAAAATGACCTTTTAACCTTCTTACACTGTACTTCCGGGATTTATTGATAGAACGTACGGACGAACGTCGTCAAAGCTTCTGCTGAATTATTAACAACAAGATAATTGAACGAGATCGCTGCGCTAATCTGGAATCTTAATTTACGGCAGTCTAAAAGACAAGCCGGAATTAAGAAAACCAGACCACCTAAAGAAATTGGAACATTAAAGTACAATAAACAATGTATACTACAAAAGCAATATTTTGTCTAAACCAGCATTTACGACAACTTATTATTGAAGCATTAACAAGCACCAACCTACTGTCCACTGAAGCAAGGTAATTAGCAACTAATTTCGACTTGTGATATGAAGTCAGCCTCCCATAAGAAGAAGCGGCGAGGTACGTTATATGTTTTTTTTTTTGTATGAATGAAAATAATTAAAAGTACATCTCAATGATTATTGTCGTCGATGGTACATTTTTCAGATAGAATGTGACTCAGCATTACCCATTCCTAATTTTAAATATTAAAAACTTGATTTTAATTCAAATTTATCACTAAAACGAGACATTTCTTGATTTGTTGCTCGGTTCTTCAAAGTAACAGTTCATATTCTGTTTAATAGACATACCGTATTCATTTAACTGAGTTGAGAAGTAGCACGGTGCAACGACGTAATTATTGACCTACCAATAACTTTAAAATGATAAGATCTTCGATTTTCATCTCTATATTTTAATCGTTATACTGAAATGAGTAACTGTGTTCTACATTTGCATCTGTATTCTACAAGCGAATGCGAAGTGCTTGGCTGAGAGTTCTTGGAATTGTAAAATTTATTAGGGCTTCTCCCCTTCCTGTTAGCGTACGTAGCACGGGAAGACTGATTGTTTAAATGCTTATGCGGTTGCTGTACTTACTCTGATCTTGTCCTCGCAGTCCGTACAGGTGTGCACGTAGCGGGCTGCAGTATATATCTAGGTGCCTCATTTAAAGATGGTTCTTGGAAATATTTAAGTAGATTTCCGTGACGTAGCTGACGTCTTTCTTCAATCATTTGCCAGTATTTTTTTTTTTCCAGTACCTCTGCTATGCTCTCCCAAGCGTCAAACAAATGTGCGACCATTCATTCCGACCTTCGTTGTATCGGGGCTAAATGCTCTGTTAATCATATTTGGTATTTAACTCACAGACAGCAGTAATAATGTAAGATGGGACGGAGCAGTGTTTTGTACGACAGAAACACGATTTGTTAACTGATTACATTTTCCCAGTGTCCTACCAATGGACCAAAATCTATCGCTAGTTTCACCAACGATTGAGCATATTCCCCAACGAACTGGAAATCCAGGTGCTTGTACTACAGCCGGCTGGAGTGGCCGAGCGGTTCTAGGCACTACAGTCTGGAACCGCGCGAGCGCTACAGTCGCAGGCTCGAATCCTGCCTCGGGCATGGATATGTATGATGTCCTTAGGTTAGTTAGGTTTAAGTAGGTCTAAGTTCTAGGAGACTGATGACTCCAGAAGTTATGTCCCATAGTGCTCAGAGCCATTTGAACCATTTTTGTTTGTACTAGATGCGTGATTCTAACTGTGAGTCACTGATCTTGCGTTAAGTTTTAAATTTTTCCTTTTTTTTGCTTAAATAATCATTTCTGATCATTTAAGACAAGCTGACATTGTTGGTACGATTTGTCACCTTATCAAGAGTTTCATCACACAGTAGTTAATTACACATAACTGCATCATTTGAAAACAGTGTGAGGGTATCTTTAACATTAGCAGGTCATTAATATATACATGAACAGCAACGGTCGCAACACTCTTCCCTGAAGCACGCAAGTGGTTACACCCACTTCTGTCCACGATTCTCCAGCCAGGGTAACAAGCTGCTGCGTGACTACCAAAAATTTCTCAGCTCTGTCATCAATTTTGTTTGTGATTTCATATGATCATACTTTTGTTAAACGTTGGTGTAGCACCGAGTGAAATACTTCTCAGAAGTCACGAAAGACTGCGTCTTCTTGATTTGCTGTGCGCATCGCTTTCAAGATGTAATGTAAGAATAGTAGAAGTTGACCAATATGTCGGAATCCAGTTGGCATTGCGGTAGTCATTCTGTTCAGCATAACTCATTACGATTCTCTACAGAATTTGTTGTAAGATTCTAGGAGGTATGAATGCCGAACATATCGGACGGTGGTTTTGTACATAATAAATTCCTCTGCCCTTCTTGTGTAAGAATGTGAGCTATGTTTCCTTGTACGTATAAGACACAAGTGAACTCAAAGTCGTGGTTTTTACCCCATAAAGAAAATATCATTATGATCATGGTGATGCGGTTGTGAACAGCAGTTGCTGCGGTTGAGAGCAGTTCAGATAGACAGTATATTAACGTAGATAGATCGCATTTAATTGCTGAATCGAGATATAGTCTATTTCAGTTAAAATGAATAACAATGGAGCTATTTTTAAATCGAAACAGGTGCATGGTGCATGTACTAGGCACATGGTCACAATTTTTAATCCTCTCATATTTACCTATATCTGAACTCTAGCATCCAACTAAATTACTTCACATAGCTTTTAATTTGATTCTGAAACAAATTCAGCCTCAGTATTTAGACATTAAGGGGGAAAAATTAATGACCGTCTCCTGGAAATGGTCCTGAATGGCGGGTTGTTTTCACGCTTCGTAAGGAAACTCTCCTTTCTGGTAGATGTTCCTTTCGCCTTTTGAAGAAACAAATGTTGTAAATTAGTAATTCAACCCATTACAGTTTAATGGTACTGGTGGTCTCCAACAACGTTTCTGCTCTGTTGGAGGCCCATTTGCATGGCCTGCCACTTCGCCCTAAATCAAAAATCTGGGCTCATACGGGGGGTTTTCGGAAAGTAAGGTCTGATTAGGAGCTAAATGGAAACCACTGTGAAAATCTGATGAAGCTCCGCACCGATGTGTTGGGCAGTGTCTCAGTATGCCCATCGATCGCGTGACGTCCCTCTTTCCAGTTCTGAACGCATAGTGAGCACATAGAGATGCCTACAACAACAGTATCTTCCGTCAAGTATGTGGATCTGGTGAGACATTTCGCCCGAAGCTATGCAGTCCTCATAATATAAATGTCATGCGTTTCTTTTTTCAAGAAAATTCTCAGCCACATCCTGTAGGGGCGGTGAAGACGCTCCCGCAGCGTTTTCGATGGGTAGTGTTTGATCACCCAAAATACAGCTCTTAATTGGCTTCCTCCGATGTTCATCTATGCTCATATCAACGGCTGGCTACGAAGACAACATTTTGGGACAAACAACGGGAGACCATCGTAGAGGATTGGCGGGAAAACACAAGTGGCTGCTGTGACGAGGGTACTGGAAAGTTTATACAACGCCACGACAAATGTTTAAGTTGGAGCGGCGACTATTTAGAGGGGTAGCTGGAAGGTGTGGATAACTATTGCAAATAAACAATTTTTTTTCACTGTGGTTTCCATTTCGCGACCGATCGGACCTAACAGCCCTCGTATCTATGAGGAGGCTTCAAGTTGAGGTGTTGTGTAGACCGTCTAGGACGCGCAGACATTGGGACGACACATTTATGGAGTCGGCTACGTCATTGGCTTGCTGGCTGCTGCATTTGAAGGAGTGTGACAGTGTATGTTGTGGTGCGTTTAGGGCCATGGAGGCCATCCCTAATCTTATGCATACTAACATATAGCGGGTCGTCCAGGCGTCCCGTTGCTACGTGGTATGAGTAAAATGACCTCTAACAAGAAAACCGAGTGTTTCTTGTTCGTATTTGCCATACTATTAGCAGAAAGCCACAGAGAGCACTTTTACTGACAGAAAACAACAGAGAAAACATTACTTTTAACGGCATAAGGTACTGCAGTCAAATGGAATTACCTTTATTGGCAAAACCATGTATTTCGTTGACTTAATTGTAACTCATTTGTTTAACAGCATGTTCTACAGCTGAAGCAATTTTTGTTACAGTTGTCAAAGGAGTGAGAGAGAGAGAGAGAGAGAGAGAGAGAGAGAGAGAGAGAGAGAGAGAGAGTGTGTGTGTGTGTGTGTGTGTGTGTGTGAGAGAGAGAGAGAGAGAGAGAGAGAGAGAGAGAGAGAGAGAGAGTGAAAGAGGGAGGGAGGTTCGTATCAACTTAGAAGATCTCCGATGGTAGGCATTTGGTCTCTTGATATTTTTAAAAATTTCGCGAATCTGATACATCGATATTTAAAGGAATATCTATACCGACTCTTGATGTATAAATTGTCGATATTTCAAAGAAATAATATCGACGTATCGCCCTATAAAAATATCGACTGTACGCTATAAATATACCTCTGGTTTTATAGTTGTGTATTTAAGTACTGATTTATTATTACATATTCTGTACATCAACAAGCTAGCCCCTTGCCTATCCCCCTTAGAGCAAGAACTGAGAGAAAAACACTTCGTTTGAAAATGGGACTTTATGTGGATGAAAAGCTCGTGTTGCAATACTTTTTTTGTCCACTGTTGTGTTGTTACTTAAAAACTGTGTACATGGTGCATTGTCATGTAATATTTCATTTCGTCTCATACCTTATTTTCTTAATCTGTCATTGGCTACATGTTATACGCTGATATAGCAGAACTGCGTGGTGAAGCTGAACATGGCAGATTTTGTTGGTAGCGCTGAGCGCCGATTACGTGAACGTATCCCCTCACACGTCTCCGCCCACCGCTAAACCCGATATCGTCATTTTAGACTATGGTCATCTTTTTCAGCAACTGTTTTTGAATGTTGTTATTCTATTCACATCGCCTCCCCCCTTGCGATATCACACATTTTTGTGCCACCTGTACTTGCCTCGTAGATATAAGCAAAAAAATAATTTAGTAATGAACAGCTTCAGTTGCACTGTTTACTTAGAACTTACCCAGGTTTCACTCGGCATAACCCAGCCTTCTTCAGAATAACAGTATCTATCGTTTGTCCATAGTGGACATCGTCAAGCTAAAAATGCAAATCCATAAATTATCTTCAGACTGTAAAACTTATCTGGCACTGTCTCGACCATATATCGAGACCGCGATGCGGCAGCCACGAGTGCTGTACCGGAACTCATAATACACTACTGGCCATTAAAATTGCTACACCACGAAGAGACGTACTACAGACGCGAAATTTAATCGAAAGGAAGTAGATGCTGTGATATGCAAATGATTAGCTTTTCTGAGCATTCACATAAGGTTCGCGCCTACAACGTGCTGATATGAAGAAAGTTTCCAACCGATTTCTCATACACAAACAGCAGTTGACCGGGTTGCCTGGTGAACCGTTGTTGTGATGCCTCGTGTAAGGAGGAGAAATGCGTACCATCACGTTTCCGACTTTGATAAAGGTCGGATTGTCGCCCATCGCGATTGTGGTTTATCGTATCGCGACATTTCTGCTCGCGTTGGTCGAGAACTAATGATGTTAGCAGAATATGGAATCGGTGGGTTCAGGAGGGTAATACGGAACGCCGTGCTGAATCCCAACGGCCTCCTATCATTAGCAGTCGAGATGACAGGCATCTTATCAGCATGGCTGTAACGGAACGTGCAGCCACGTCTAGATCCTTGAGTCAACAGATGGGGACGTTTTTTCAGATGAATCCAGGTTCTGTTTACAGCGTCATGATGGTCGCATCCGTGTTTGGCGACTTCGCGGTGAACGCGCATAGGAAGCGTATATTATCATCGCCATACGGGCGCATTGACGGCACTTTGAACAGTGGACGTTATACATTTCCGATGTGTTACGCCCGTGGCTCTGCCCTTTATTCGATCCCTGCGAAACCCTACGTTTCAGAAGGATAATGCACGACCGCATGTTGCAGGTCCTGTACGGGCCTTTCTGGATACAGAAAATGTTCGACTGCTGCCCTGGCCAGCACATTCTCCAGATGTCTCACCAACTGAAAACGTCTGGTCAATGGTGGCCGAGCAACTGGCTCGTCACAATACGCCAGTCACTACTCTTGATGAACTGTGGTATCGTGTTGAAGCTGCATGGGCAGCTGTACCTGTGCATGCCATCCAAACTCTGTTTGACTCAATGCCCAGGCGTATCAAGGCCGTTATTACGGCAGAGGTGGTTGTTCTGGGTACTGATTTCTCAGGATCTATGTATCGAAATTGCTTGAAAATGTAATCACATGTGAGTTCTAGTATAATATATTTGTCCAATGAATACCCGTTTATCATCTGCATTTCTTCTTGATGTAGCAATTTTAATGGCCAGTAGTGTATTTATACAGTTGCTGACTGGGCCGCGAAATAGTGAAGACGTAAAAGAAACAGACTGGACGTGACGAGAGCTCAAAAATATGTGACACTTCTTCGCACAGTGAAAATAAAATTACGTTGTACTACAATTTCAAAAGAACTATCAAATATTTAAAGAAAATTGCGAAAAAAATATAACGTAATATAAAAATATTGCTCTCGATTTTGCCACTTTGATACCAACATGTCGGGGTGTCGGAAAAGAAAATATCACCCATGTATATCGATATCTTTTCTGGATAATATCGACGTATCAGTATAGCGATATACTGGGCTGTTCAATGCAGACCAACTAAAAGGGTGCTGCATTACAAGTTAGGAGGAAGAAACAAGAGAGAAACGAGCTGCAGTCGACCTACAGGTGAACTGGTAACTATCTATAAGAGTTGATACGTGACGGAAAAAGATTTTAAAAAATCTTATATGATATGTTACAGACTAATCCCATGCGGCGTCTTAGACATTAAAAACCAATATGTGTCCGACAAGTTAACAGTATGCACATCTACAACTAGTTCTACGTGTATACTCCGCAAGCCACTTATGGTGTGTGACGGAGGGTACTTGCATTAACAGTGTATCTTTGTAGCATTACATGAGTATGTGATCAACTTTGCATCACTTGAGTCTAGGGGAGTCGAAAGAAGTAGTGAGACATGACGTCATAACAACTTGTGATATTTTATACATGTAATTCATTTCTAAATTTTATTGATTATTTACAGAGTAAAGAATTTAATTATGTACAACATTTAATAGGTAATGAGTTTTAATGAGATATATATAAATATGTTTTGAAATAGCAAATAACCTTGTTGCATTATGCATGATATGTTTTCTCTTTGTTAGAACAAAAACTTTCGTGTTGCTCGAGTGCGCGATCAAGTAGTCGTCGAGTACGGATCTGTTGAACTTTCATGAATGGGCATACAAGTGTTAATTTACAACCCTTAGTTGATTTAAAAATTATTCTAGGGAACCACGGCCAGATGTTGGTGCAAACAAATCGCCCGCGAATTCTCAAATATCGGCGCGTAGTGTAAGATACGCGGCTGGATATTGGGCATTATCGTCGCCTGTGTGATTCATTAACATTAACCACGGTTTACGGACATTAGCTTGATAATAACTATCAAAGCCATTTATGAGCGTCATAGTAATCGTCTTGATGCTTAAAACAAGCGAGAAGCAATTTACTGTCGGGATTCGACAAATATTAATCATTGTATAGTCAGCTTGTTGACATGTTGCTTAGGAACTCATAAATGGACAGTGATAGAATTAGTGAAACGCTCTTTTAAGTATCAGTGACCACTACGCACACATCAGAAAATAATTACTCCGAGTGTGAGTGACTTCTGGATTGGACGAGTTTTTTTTTTTTTATTTCAGCTAATTAGAATTAATAATCTTCTTTCTAGGTTGAAACTTCATCAATGGTGACGCGCTCATTCAATTTAGTAGAACGATAGACAGTACTAGCTACGCTACTACTTACAGTTTTAAAAGAAAGCACATACCTGTTTTCTTTTGAGCAATGTTCGTACTTTATTCATCAGTCTTCTGAAACCAGAGGCACGAGTGACGCCCCCCTCACAGCACTACGATATCGTGAACCACCACGCACACGTGCCCCCTTCTCACTACATTTCTGCATTGAAAACCCTGAGATACAGCCGCGGTACGAAGAAGGATGAAAGAAGAGGAAAGATCAGCGCAAGAAACGGGGCAAACGGAGAAGGGGAGGTCACAACTTTTCCCTATTTTCATTTCCAGTTTCGAGTGCATTGAGGGAAGAAGTGTCTGCCTGTGGTCGGACGTTTCTAATTTTATCTTCGTGATCTCTTCGCGAGACTTAGGTCGGAGGAAGAAATGTATTGTTTAAAGTTGAACTAAATAAGCCCTCGGTCACAATTTTTAGTCTTTTTGATCAGGTTTCAACACTTCTATGAGTGCCTCCGTCAGAAATGAAATATTTAAAGTGGCATGTCAAGTATAAAATAAATATCAAGCCAGAAAGGCTTTAGTCACAAAATTTTTTAAAAGGAATACATGAAAGGCGAACCACTGTGGGCTGCTCATACCTGTCGGACTCTGTTAGGGACGTACGCTCTTGGAAATTTAACAGTAAACCTCACCTTGATACAGATCGCCTCTCTTGCAGCGCGTGCCATTGGCTATCTCAGTGACGCTTTCGGCCTTATTAAATGAACCTGTACTGAAACGTGCCCTTCACCTTTGGATCATCTCTGTTTCCTCTACCAGTCTTATATGTTTCGGAACCCTTGTTGTCCAAGTGCTGGTATCCAAGTACTGGTCGAACGAACTTATTGTAAGCCAATCCTTTGTTGATGGAAGGCGTTTCCCGAGGATTCTCCCAATGAATCTGTCTGACATCTGCCTACGTGGTCGTTCCGCTTTAAATATCTCCGTACACAAACCGTTTTGTGGAAGTTACTGCTTCCAGTGATGGTTCTGCAATCATGTAACTATAAAATAAAGGGTATTGCTTTTCCCTCAATTAATCCTTTCCACTTACGTAGTTTACTGTGGACTAACAGTCCTAAATTTATTACCTTCTCCACTGCATTAGATTTAGTTCTAGAATACAGACATTCCGCCCTTGTCCATCTTTCCGAGTTAAGAATTCATGTCGTGTCAGCCCGTCTGGCAGTCAGATAACTGATAACTTATAGCTGACGAGTTCTTCTCTTAGGGTGAAATACGGACCTTGTTACTGCGACATGGGACTGCAAAGCCGAACAATATAGGGCCTGAAGGGTGCGCCCTTCTGTCTGTGGCTGGGGCTGAGTGCCCTCGACCGGGTCGACACGCGGGGGAGCAAACAGAGATTGCACACGGTCTCCGAGGCCCGAGTGCGGTGAGGAGGCGAACACGTATTGACTCTATGTCACTGCATAATACGATGGAGGCTCTCGGCCTGGCTCACAGATAGCGTGACCGTGCCAAAGCACAGCTGTGGAAAGTATCGCAATTAAGATCCATACTTTAAAGCGTGGAATACTACATCAAGTTAACTATTCTTCTTTAACTGTGTGCACATAAAATCCGTCTTTCTTTGGTCGTAAAACCATTCTATATCCAATTATGAAGGTATATTTTACCTAGTAATAGTCCTTTACGCACTTTATTTCGTCAGGTAATTTTATACATACTTTGGTAGTACCATACTTCCGAAATCTCAGAATCTTGTTTTGATGTTTCTTCGTATTTTTTTCCGGGTTTTACTTCGATGACTACCCCGATGAACCACGGACCTTGCCGCTGGTGGGGAGGTTTGCGTGCCTCAGCGATACAGATGGCCGTACCGTAGGTGCAACCACAACGGAGGGGTACCTGTTGAGAGGCCAGACAAGCGTGTGGTTCCTGAAGAGGGCCAGCAGCCTTTTCAGTAGTTGCTGGGGTAACAGTCTGGATGATTGACTGATCTGGCCTTGCGACACTGACCAAAACGGCTTGACTGTGCTGGTACTGCGAACGGCTGAAAGCAAGGGGAAACTACAGCCGTAATTTTTCCCGAGGGCATACAGCTTTACTGTATGGTTAAATGACAATGGCGTCCTCTTCGGTAAAATATTCCGGAGGTAAAATTGTCCCCCATTCGGATCTCCGGGCGAGGACTACTCAAGAGGACGTCGTTATCAGGAGAAAGAAAACTGGCATTCTACGGATCGGAGCGTGGAATGTCAGATCCCTTAATCGGGCAGGTAGGTTAGAAAATTTGAAAAGGGGAATGGATAGGTTGATGTTAGATATAGTGGAAATTAGTGAAGTTCGGTGGCCGGCCGGAGTGGCCGAGCGGTTCTAGGCGCTTCAGTCTGGAACCGCGCGGCCGCTACGGTCGCAGGTTCGAATCCTGCCTCGGGCATGGATGTGTGTGATGTCCTTAGGTTACTTACGTTTAAGTAGTTCTAAGTTCTAGGGGACTGATGACCATAGATGTTAAGTCCCACAGTGCTCAGAGCCATTTGAACCATTTTTGAAGTTCGGTGGCAGGAGGAACAAGACTAGTGGTCAGGTGAATACAGGGTTATAAATACAAAATCAAATAGGGGTAATGCAGGAGTAGGTTTAATAATGAATAAAAAATAGGAGTGCGGGTAAGCTACTACCAACAGCATAGTGAACGCATTACTGGGGCCACGAATCCCATGCCTACTACAATAGTACAAGTTTTTATGCCAACTAGCTCTGCAGATGACGAAGAAATTGATGAAATGTATGATGAGATAAAAGAAATTATTCAGGTAGTGAAGGGAGACGAAAATTTAATAGTCATGGGTGACTGGAATTCAAGCGTAGGAAAAGGGAGAGAAGGAAACATAGTAGGTGAATATGGATAGGAGCTAAGAAATGAAAGAAATGAAAGAGGACGCCATCTGGTAGAATTTTACGCAGAGAATAACTTAATGATAGCTAACACTTGGTTCAAGAATCATAAAAGAAGGTTGTATACATGGAAGAATCCTGGAGATACTAGAGGGTATCAGATAGATTATATAATGGTAAGACAGAGATTTAGGAACCAGGTTTTAAATTGTAAGACATTTCCAGGGGCAGATGTGGACTCTGACCACAATCTATTGGTTATGAACTGTATATTTGAAGAAACAGCAAAAAGGTGGGAATTTAAGGAGATGGGACCTGGATAAACTGAAAGAACCAGAGGTTGTACAGAGTTTCAGGGAGAGCATAAGGGAACAATTGAAAGGAATGGGGGAAAGAAATACAGTAGAACAAGAATGGGTAGCTCTGAGGGATGAAGTAGTGAAGGCATCAGAGGATCAAGTAGGTAAAAACACGAGGGCTAGTAGAAATCCTTGGGTAACAGAAGAAATATTGAATTTAATTGATGAAAGGAGAAAATATAAAAACGCAGTAAATGAAGCAGGCAAAAAGGGATACAAACGTCTCAAAAATGAGACCGACAGGAAGTGCAAAATGACTAAGCAGGGATGGCTAGAGGACAAATGTAAGGATGTAGAGGCTGATCTCACTAGAGGTAAGATAGATACTGCCTACAGGAAAATTAAAGAGACCTTTGGAGAAAAGAGAGCCACTTGTATGAATATCAAGAGCAAAGAAAGGAAAGCAGAAAGGTGGAAGGAGTATATAGAGAGTCTATACAAGGGCGATGTACTTGAGGACAATGTTATGGAAATTGAAGAGGATGTAGATGAAGATGAAATGGGAAATACAATATTGCGTGAAGGGTTTGACAGAGCACTGAAAGACCAGAGTCAAAACAAGGCCCCGGGAGTAGACAACATTCCTTTAGAACTACTGACGGCCTTGGGAGAGCCAGTCCTGACAAAACTCTACCATCTGGTCAGCAAGATGTATGAGACAGGCGAAATACCCTCAGACTTCAAGAAGAATATAATAATTCCAATCCCAAAGAAAGCAGGTGTTGACAGATGTGAAAATTACCGAACAATCAGTTTAATAACTCACAGCTGCAAAATACTAACGCGAATTCTTTACAGACGAATGGAAAAACTGGTGGAAGCCGACCTCGGCGAAGGTCAGTTTGGATTCCGCAGAAATGTTGGAACACGTGAGGCAATACTGACCCTTGTCAAGTAGGCTGTTTAGATTTTCTTATTGGTAACGCCACGTTGCGCTCTGTATGAAAATCACTGGCTGTGCTGTGTGCAGACTGTGGCTAGTTTGCATTGTTGTCTGCCATTGTAGTGTTGGGCAGCTGGATGTTAACAGTGCGTAGCGTTGCGCAGTTGGAGGTGAGCCGCCAGCAGTGGTGGATGTGGGGAGAGAAATGGCGGAGTATTGAAATTTGTAAGACTGGATGTCATGAACTGCTATATATATTACGACCTTTGAACACTATTAAGGGGAAATACATTGTGTTTTCTCTATCTAAATCTTTCATTTGCTAACTATGCCTATCAGTTGTTAGTGCCTTCCGTAGTTTGAATCTTTTATTTAGCTGACAGTAGTGGCGCTCGCTGTATTGCAGTAGCTTGAGTAACGAAGATTTTTGTGAGGTAAGTGATTTGTGAAAGGTATAGGTTAATGTTAGTCAGGGCCATTCTTTTGTAGGGATTATTGAAAGTCAGATTGCGTTGCGCTAAAAGTATTGTGTGACAGTTTAAGCACAGTCATGTATAATTTTTCAAAAGGGGACATTTCGTATGGCGACCCTGCCAGGATGACTCAGTTGCATCTACCGATTCGGTTACACAACTTGCAAAAACTCAGGAAAACTTAAAGGACACAGTAGATACTCTGAAACTTGGTTCAGAAAAACACACTGAGGAAATAAGTACACTATCGGAGAAAGTAGCCGAACTTTCAGATCAGTTCACTAACTTATCCACAAAGGTAGATGATGATCTGAATGACACAAGACCTGTAGGCATCACTGACACAGAAGTGTATGAACAAATTAAGAAATTCAAGCAAAATCAGAATCAAATTAATACGCAACACAAAAGAGAAATCCGGGAAGTACAAGATCAGTTGGCACAAGTAATACAAAAATTACATATTTCAGAGGACACTCATGCTCCAACATGGGAAGAGGGACTTAGAAATATGGAACAACCACAAAGTAATAACGCAAGACACTTCGGACATTATGAAAGACATTGGCAAGGCACACCGAATTTTGAGATGGAACCGTTGAAACGACGTAACAATGACCGACATGTGACTCACCTACATGATGATTTTGACTATAAGCTGTTCAATACTACACGTAAATTCAAATCATTTAAGAATTCTGGCAACGACGTTCATCCACAAGCATGGCTCCATCAATACTCTCATTGTTTTCCTCCCAACTGGTCATTGGAGCACAGGTTAGAATTTATGTGTGGCTATTTAGAGAATGAACCAGCTGTAAGAATGTGATCGATCATTCACGATTGCCACAGTGAAGGAGAATTTTATCATGCCTTCCTCTTAGCGTATTGGTCTCAAGCTACACAAGACCGAGTAAAACATAGCATCATGATGATGAAACACTTTGAAAAATCTGAATTTTCCAGTCTTGTCAAATATTTTGAAGACATGTTGCATAAGAATCAATATCTTTCAAACCCATACAGCCCTTCAGAACTCATCTGCATTTGCTTAATGAAATTGCCTGAACATTTAAGAAGTATTATTTTGGCAGGAGGTTGCAAAGACGACATTGAAGCTTTTCAGGGACTCTTACAAGAATTAGAAATTGACACAGACAGTCACGGGATGCAAAAACAGGAAAACAATCACTACAATTCACATCCGTCACAATTCCGTGACGACAGAAACAATAACTGGACACGACAAGTCTATTCTTACAACGCAAGTCGTGACCAAAACAGACGCCACCCTTATGACAACCACTGGCAGAGTAATAATAGTAACAGAGAAAGATCGCATTTCCATAGTAATGAATATGACAGAGATTACCATAGAAACAGACAATATGGGAACAAAAACAATTATTATCAAGGGAGACAGAATAACTTCAGACGCAACAGTTCACCGCGAAGTTACGATTCCGCTAGAAATTCTGCACCACATGACCGACAAACAAGAAACTATGTAAACTACTGACAAAACGACAGACCTGAATTCCATCAGAACTGGCGGGATTCAAACAGAGCAGGGAACTCTCGACAAGGTGAATTTGTAGAAGTTAGGTCTCCTAATCCCAGTAACGACGCGCGCCAACAAAGAAACAGACAATGACTCGCACCGCAGGCAGACACCTGCGCCCGTTGGCTCAGGGAAAAATAACATAGACGCTAACCTTGAGAAAAATTCCAATATTCCTTACTGACGTATACCATATGATAACTGCGTTAAAGTTGAAACTCTGCGTACTAGGACGAGTAAAGGATTCCACCACATTTCACATGTAAAACCGTTTATTGAAAGATAATCTGCTTTTTAACTTTGTCTTTGCCATATAACTTTTCACGTTACATTACTAGTATGCTTGTCAGACTTGGAATCTGTTAACATGCAACAATGTTTGAAGTTAAATATCCAGTCAAAAACCAAGAGAACTTATTGAAACAGAAATTACGAATGCATTGTTATAGTGAACAGGCGTCACAGTGTTATTGTGTGTGTACATTCTTGCTTGTTAGTCGCACGATTACGTAACGACTATAAGGCTTACATACTTAGATCATATACTGGTACTGCTAATGAGATTTTAATGCAACATTTTGGTTTACTTGAAAATACATTCTGGATTTAAAGTACTTTCTGTGAGATACCAGACGACACAGTGGTTAGTTTATGTGACAACTACATGGTTTTATCACGACGCTACTAATGAGTGACAATTTACAATGTTGCTTTTGCGGTGTTTCTGTTTTATATCTGCACAGTTTTTCTGTATTATTCTGGAAAGTAAAACATGTTTTAGTAGTAACTTTTGGGGTATAGCAACAATGAGACAGCCTTTTTCGTGGCACAACAATACGTTACTGTACAGTACTTTCTTCATCACGCCAATAAGCATAATAACTACTATATCTATACGCAAAGCATTTCACTTTTGTTTGTCATGAGATAAGTAGATTGACTTCTGCAGAACTTAGCTTTCGGAGGACGATAACTACGACACCTCCACAGAGATTATGTTGCAACAAGACGCACAGTTCACCGCTACAGTAAACGTATTTGAGTGATTAATTTTGTACTTAAAACATTTATTTTTAAAGATATTTGAAGTACAATTATGCAAAAGTTTTCCGTGATACATTTCATTCCATTGCTGTAATCTGTAACACCTGAGGGTACAATTACATTAATCTTCAGGGGGGTATACACTTACTTTGTGTACCATATGTCTGGCAAGCACAAGGAGCCCTAGCTAATATGGTATTTGCTTATACAACTTTACACATCGGTACCATATTTCTCTAACACATAAATTACACAGCTATCTGATCATTTAACTGAGAGACAAACTTTTTTTTACTACATCAGTGACAAATGTTTACATAATTACACAGTTGGATAACTTCACACTTATGAAATTGTATTTTGTCTGTACTTTGTGAACTGTTCATATTTTTTCGGAACCGTTGTGACACTATGAGAGCTTTGAATGATGTATTTGGTATGGGATCACGATTTTTAAAGTACGTTTGAGGCAGATGACACTTTTGACATGAGCAGAGAATTTTTTTTTAGGTTTTGAAATTATTGGAGGAAGCTACGATGATTTTGAGAGTTGACTGAGGTGTTATGATGTTATTATTATGATGACTATGTGTATTATGCTGTTGCGGTATGGTTATGATCAATAAGCTGATGCTATATGAGTTATCTGATCATGCTATGTATCTGTTATGATGAAATATTGAAGAAGTGTCGACGAATAAGGTAAGGAATAATGAGTAGTGGTTAGGTACTCTGGTTTGTGAAAAAGGTTGTTGGAAACCAAGAATCGTACTTTAAGAGTTATGAAATGTATGTAAATGCGTGAATGTATTACAATGCCGACGAAAATTTTTTGGACTCTGTTATATCAATAGGATTTTGTTTCTACAGATTTGTAACGCAAATTCTTGACCTGTGAAATATTTTTATATGAGACTGTCACTATAGCGGAAACTGCTGTCGTAAATATTTCGGTACAAGTTAAGTGACCACCTTCACGTAATGCGTCGTGGGCACCCAGCTGCGCGACAGACGCCTGGAATAAAGCCATTAGTGTGTGCCTTTCAGAGGCACAAGTGGAGAAGAAAAAAAAAGAGGCCATTATCCTCGCTGTTAACATTCCTTTGTAGAAAGCATCGCAAATACGACACGCTCGAACTTGAAAATATATGATTACACTGTGGAGCTCTTAATTTATGATATTCACTAAAATGCCTAATGAAATGATGAGAAACATTTTACATCTATTGTCTTTCTAGTTGAGAGATTACTCATTTTGTTTAATATCTAGTTTCTAGCTGTACTGCAGCATTGGTTAAAACAAAATCTTATAGATGTACTAATATAAATATTTTATGCCTACAGGTCCAGTAAATAACCATTTTATAATCTACTTAAAAATAAACAAAAAACGAGGGAACACAAAAGACATTTCCCTTCATGGGAATTGCATACATAATTTTTGCCAATGACTGGGTAACTTATTTAGTAGTGTAATTTAAGGTGATGCATCACCCTAGCGTTAAGATGTGACATAGGTATTAAACGTGGCCATTTTTACTGTAATATTTTTTCTGCTTGAGCTTTGTCATGTTTAGATATAAGTTATTGCATTTGCTGCTGCTGTTTGCCAGGCATAATATTACAGAATTTGACTTTGTATTACGCTGATAAGCCAGTTTTACTATGGATTTTTCTTGTTTGCTGCACAGTGTCTTATATTAGTTGTAATATTGCAATTGCTTTGCCAATTTGAATTTTTTGTCGTTGATGTTTATATTAATTGTTTTATGCTGCTGCATTGCCCTCTCCCTTAGTTTAGCATCTGAGCTCAGTAGATTTAAGTTAGCTTAAGAGGGGGTAGACTATATAAGAAACTAACTATGATGAATTGGAAGAAATGCATTGAGAAGCTATAAGAAAACGGTTTGGCAAAAAAAAAAAAAAAAGAATTTTGAAAGAGGATATGAACCAAAAAAGTAGGGTTTAGGGCCAACGGGTTTAGGTAGGATTTTCTTGGAAATAAATGATGAGGTAAGATAATGGTAAATAAATAATGAGGTAAGAATTGTGTGAACATATAAATACAGAAAGCATGCTTGGATAGAATTTTTTTGATGGAAACAAATGTTGACATAAGAGGAAATATATATGGAATGAAGTTTTGGGGTGGACTGCAGTACCAAATGTCACACTAAAAACAAACCCTGTCCTGTATTTTTGTGTTATTACACTATGTGAATTTGTGTTTTTCCTGTCGTAATGTGTTTAGCTAATAAGAGTTATGTTGTAGAATTTTTCTGATAATATGTTATTTTCTTTGTAAACATGTTTAGACATTATTTATTCTGTTTTGTTTTAATGCTCATGTGTGAAGTTAATGTTTCGAAAGTTATTCTGATCTTTTATGTATGTACTCATGTCATCATTCCTGTAACACTGATGTATATGTTAGTTCGATTCTTTTATAAAGCCTGTACTACAAATGTTATCCGTATTTTTATGTTTTTAATGATGTATTTTCTACCTTTGTTATTGTATTCTTATGTTATAAAATTGTAATTGACACCAGTTCATCAAATTAAGTAACTTGTAAGTTACATTTCACTGCACACGTTTCTGTTGGTCATAGTATATGGACAATATGTGAGAAGTAGGGACTGATAGTGTTTGCACGTGTGTTAATAATTCAGCAAGGGACTGGATAACAGCATTACTGGTTCGAAGGACATTAAAAAAAAAAATTGTGAGTGCACAAGTGGTGGTTATGGACTTGCTATATTATCCGCAAGACTCTTCAATGGTGATTGTGCACCTGCACAGTCACAACAGATGGCTGCTGGCAATCTCTACCAGGACTACAGTTGGTCTGCTCTGTGATGACCTACCTACCAATATTCTTCAAAACTTCGACTGACTCTGCAGTGGGTTTGCTCTGTTGTGGCCCATTACCTGTCTGCATGTCGAGAGTCAGCACTGTCTTTCCGTTGGAAGGACAACACTACTTCTTCAAGACTGCATGGAAATCCACTACTTCCGTGTGCATTTTCTTTTACTGCTCAGACTTTGAGAAAAACACTGCAATTCTACTGTGATGAACGATCAGGACTGTCTTTATGGACTGCGAGAAAATTTTAGCTTTTGACCAACATTGTATCGATAAGTGTGTGCATTTGATTTCTTTGTTATTGTAATTATGAAAAATTTTTTCAAATCTGTATTGGCTACTGCCAAAAACAATTTGTAAATTTTATTGTGGGGTGCATGGGGGCTATGTAAGTAGGCTGTTTAGATTTTCTTATTGGTAACGCCACGTAGCGCTCTGTATGAAAATCACTGGCTGTGCTGTGTGCAGTCTGTGGGTAGTTTGCATTGTTGTCTGCCATTGTAGTGTTGGGCAGCTGGATGTTAACAGTGCGTAGCGTTGCGCAGTTGGAGGTGAGCCGCCAGCGGTGGTGGATGTGGGGAGAGAAATGGCGGAGTATTGAAATTTGTAAGACTGGATGTCATGAACTGCTATATATATTATGACCTTTGAACACTATTAAGGTAAATACATTGTGTCTTCTCTATCAAAATCTTTTATTTGCTAACTATGCCTATCAGTAGTCAGTGCCTTCCGTAGTTTGAATCTTTTATTTAGCTGACAGTAGTGGCGCTCGCTGTATTGCAGTAGCTTGAGTAACGAAGATTTTTGTGAGGTAAGTGATTTGTGAAAGGTATAGGTTACTGTTAGTCAGGGCCATTCTTTTGTAGGGATTATTGAAAGTCAGATTGCGTTGTGCTAAAAATATTGTGTGACAGTTTAAGCACAGTCATGTATAATTTTTCAAAAGGGGACGTTTCACTTGTTACAATCTGTCAAGTTCAACCACCGGTAATTTTCTTGCCTGGTGGCTGCTAACGCCACAGTTACCTGTTCGGGGGGTTAGTGTATGTAACGGCGGTATACGTTTCCTCGCCTTGCCGCTGCTGTCCGGTAAGACGTGTAGTTTTGACAGCTTTCTTGATTGTAGGGCGGTTGGTGATTGTTTTACTCTGGTGGTAGTGGTTCCTTTCTCGTACCGGGCGCTCTAAACACAGTATTCTGGGGACGTAGTACAGACTGCCGGTTCCGGCTTTGGTGTATTGTTCCATCGTTGCATTTGGTTTATCGGACGTCAGGTAGCTTCAGCAAGATTATCATTAGTCATTCGTTAGACTGCCACTATTCTGAGCTACCATCTTTTGAAGTGAATGCAACTCTTGGCTGCCCATCTCATCGCTCGCGAAAATGTTTGTTGCCACACCTACTCAGAGGTCGATTCCTGGAGCATCGTCTGTGGCCCCTTGGTTTTTGTAAGGCATGTGTGTTTTAAAGGAGGTGTGATGACCAGTAGTTCAGTGTAATGTTCCTTCAGTCCACGCCTTTTGTGGGTAGTATCTGCCTCAGTACCCTTCAAGGAACTTATATACTGGTCCTTGTGTTTTACAATTGCATTATTTATTTCAATACCTTGTAAAGCCTACAGGAAATGTTATGTATGTCTAGTTAATAGTTCTGGTCGCCTCCTGGAATAAATCTAGCAGTGTAGTGTTCAGTGTAGTGCTAAGGGTTGTGCTCCAGAGTTTACCATCGTCTTATTTCACCCGTTGGTGATCAGTTGCTTGTTTTTTTAAATTAATCTTTGCTATGTTGTGTGCTGTTTTACAACAGGTTTCTAAATTTTTTACATTATTGCCGTTCCTGGTGTGTAAGGCCTTCAGTCGTGATTGTGGTCATTTGAGTTAAAATTCTAATTTGGTATTTGTATTTTAGCAGTAAGCCTTTAAAACCTTATTTACTGCCATTCCTGGCGTCCGATGCCTTCTGCTGTCTTTGTGGCGACTTGCCTTTAATACTTCAATACCGGTAATCTGTAAGTTGGAGTGAGTTTTAAACAATTCTTAATTTAATGCCATTCCTAGCGTATAATGCCTTCTGCCCAGAACACAATGGCTTGCTTTTCAAACATTATCTGCTATATCTTCATTTAATGGTGATGTGCTAAATTGTAACTCACTGAAAACACTATTATTTACACATTTGTTTATTCCTTCATTAATAACGTGTGGTATTTTTATTTATTGTTGAGTCTGGAATCATTGGCTTGAAATAAATTTTGTGTAACTGTAAAAAGCAACGAACAGTAACAGATTACGGCCCCGTCCACAATCGTAACCGAATCCTGCTTTCCCTTGACTATCAAACGCTTCTCTTTTTTTTCTATTGTTGTATTTGAAGAGGCCAATGTAGGCCGATACCGGTTATGATTGTGTTATAGAAAGTGACCGCATCTGAAATAAAAGCAAGTTCACAATACTTCAGCCATCCATCTCGTTCGCGTTCCTGAAATTACTATTTCTTCCAGTTATCCTCAGTCCGTGTCCATGCTCAGCAGACTGGTCATACTGTTCACCTATAACAGCATAATTAATTATTCCTCGCCAGACTAACTCAGCCAAGCTGTGTAGGCCGACTGGAGACTGCGGTCGCGGAGGAACGCGGGATGGTCCGAAGTGAGCCCGAGAGTCCCACATAGCGGGGATGCCTGCACGGCGGGTTGCCTACCTCCTGCACCGGCGCTCCTCGCGGCGCGGCCCGATACATTAATACCGGCTGCTGACGTCAGAGTATAGCCGGGCCGTTCCATTACCGGCGCGACAAAGTGCTCGCGCGCTCGCTGTCGCCCGGACACAAAGACCGCAGCCGGCAGCCGGCAGCGGAGCCCGGCGTAGTCGCCCAACTCTCCTCGCATCCTCTCGCAGCCCGTCTCTGCAATATAGGGTATCGCATAATAAAAACAGCGCGCTCTTGTTCGCACGTTTTTATCTGAAGGCTATTACCGGAAGTACGGCTAAGCTATCTAACAGGTGGCGCATGCACTGAACTGATGTGTTCCAGGAAGTGAACATCAACAGTTGGACGAACAAAGCAAGGTAGGGTTTTTATGCGAGGCTGCAGTGCCTTGAATATCCTGTACCGCGCTTCGCCATTTCTTCCAACTGGCTGCAACACGGATCCCAGTAGCTGCTCCCAGGACAAAGTGCTGGGTGAGCCTAACGACTCATAAAAAAAATTTATTTCTAAGAAACTATTCTCGATACAACTATGCGTTTTGTTGCAAATGGTTGCTTAACTGTTCAAGTTTTTATGGATACGCTTTAACCTCTACTCTGACAGCATCTGACTTCGATCCTCTCTCTCTTACTACAGGAAGCGTAATTTAAGAACGCTTCTATACAATGGCGTCTGCACAGGAGAAAGCGCATGTGTTTAGTGCTTCGTGAAACATGGTCGTCTAGTAGAGTTCAGCAACAGTTCCGAAGAGCTTACGAACGAGATCCGACAGATGTGAAGAGCGTCAATGAATGGTTAGCGGGTCTTGGGAAAGAACAAAAGGGGCTCCAGTCTCAAAGGAAGCAGCTCAAACACACGAAATGATAGACCTAGGAACCATAGGTATTATAGTTGTGTTGGGAGAGAACCAGAGCTCGAAGCAATAATAGAAAGCACTAAAGCTCAAATCGTTATGGGTACTGAAAGCTGTCTAAACCGAGAGGTAAGTTCAGATGAAAGGATAGATTAAATACAGTTGGTGTAAGCGTGTTGTCTGCCGTTAGTTTATCTTGTAGCGAAATCGAAGTAACTAATTCCTGTGAGTTAGTATGTGTACAGGCTGACAACCGGAATAAATTAGTGATTTATTCCTTTTACCAACGCCATGACGTAGATGAAACAGTTGTTGAAATATTTTGCAAACTTGAGGAGCATCCTAGCGATACAGGTATAATAGATCATGATTTCGGCCTACCCTAGATATGTTAGCGAAAATACATATTCAAAGCCGTGGATAGGCGTAAAATATGGCTCGAAATTGTACTATCTGCTTTCTCCTCTCGCTGCTCTTCGCCTCGGGGACACTACGAGCAGCAAAACGAACCCAAGTCACTGGAGAATCGCGAGATACACAATGGTGGAAGTTTCTCTGCTTGGATTGAAATGCACGCATCTGAAAGCTTGCTGGATCCGGTTTACGACGACGTCGTGCACCCTCGCGACCACAGCCCTTCCAACTGGCAGTCCATACATACCGCCAGTAGTCCCGGCGTGTTCTTGCACTGCGCGGACCTGGCTCCTCCTGAGTCCCTAACCGAACGACGTCGCCACAAAGATAGGGCAACAGTTACTGCATATCGATAACCGCTGCTGCTGCCACTAGCGGACAGGCAGCGCATGCGAAAACGAGTGGCGCCAGTCAACGCGGGAAGAAGACAAACAACTGCAACCATTCCAACTAAACGATACTGTATGGTCTCCAACAGAGGATGGATACCTACAAACAGCACCAACGCGAGCCGCAGCACGGCTCAACACATACAGAGTGAACATTAATAAAACGGACAAACTACAGGGACGAATTGCTGACTGGTAATGGAGGAAAGAAGGTTCTGTGTACATATGTCCAGAAATGGACGGTATGCGTTCAACGACAACGAGTCGTCTCGGTACACAGTACAGAGCTGTGTCGTATCCAAATCAAAACAAATATTGAAAGTGGCCTCCGTGGTATGCAATGCACTCGTTCACACGTCGCGTCATGGTATACAGCACTCTTTCTCACATTCCGGCCTCAAGCGTCGTGAACAAGCTGTCGAAGCGTCTGCAAATCAGGGACTGGTTCAGCATACACAACGTTTATCAGATGGAGACAGAGGTAAAAATCCAGGCAGTTAAAGTCCAGTGATCTAGCAGGCCACGCTAAAGGTCCTCCGTGTCCTATTCAAAACGTCCGGGGAAGATTTTGTTGAGGTTTCGACGATCTGTAATGTAGAAGAAGGGTGATGCTCCGTCATGCAGAAACCACATAACATATCGTATTGCCAAAGGCACATTCTCGAGCGTCCCAGGCAGTGAAATCCGCGGGAAGTAGAGGTACGTTCAACCGTCGGGGCGTTGTGGAATAATAACCTATACAAGTATGTGGTCGCCAGGAGTCCCTGCCCACACATAGATGCTGAACCGATGCTGATGAGACACCTCATCCATTTCCCGAGGATTATCTCTACCAGCATGCAGAGTATTAACGCCAGTTTTGATAAAGGTCGCTTAGTTGCTGAAGAAGACTGATGACATAAATCCCATAATAGTGGCGCTCCGGTGCAAAACCCATCGAGAAAATCCATCACGCAGAGAGAAATCTGCTGTTGATAAGCCTTGCACTCGTTGCAGGTGATAGGGACAGTAGAGGTTGTCATCCAGGATACACATCGTACTTTGGCTTACTCCACGTTGACCACGTTGTGCTACGGTTCGTCTCAATATCCTGTAGAGCACCATCTCCTTGAACGTCTGAAAGGACTCATCATCACACAAACACCCAAAAAGGGCTGGAAATTTTGTGTGATGTGGTTGGTTACTGTGAGGGTGATTACATTGGTATAATCATGCTGACTCTCGACCGTTTCCATCTGCACTCGGCTTTCTCCTTACATTAATACCAGACCATTTTCCTGCTTACAGTACACTGCGTCAATCATATAGCCTGCAACACTCAAGGAACAAACTGAACGTGGTGAGAGGAACTTTCATTCATCTACTATGGCAACGATGCTTTTCCGAACAGAAATTCATGGAACATTTTTCCTCCGTTTCCTTTTAGGAATCCATTCCTGCAGTTTGTTGGTCTTATGATTGTTCACCTTGTATATTAGTACCTTACATCTTTCATTGTAGCTTTAACATACTTTATTGGTTTTATGTTTAAGGGGAGACGGTGGCAGTCTTGCACCGATATTTTTGTAAATCCATATCTTTGCCATTTTTTTATTCAATCTCATTGAAATTTTGCACACTTATGTATAGAGATCAAATATGATTTTTTTTAAAAAAATCAGAAGTTTTAATAACGATCTAATGCAGTGAGATAATTTTGAATTTTTTATTGCATTTTTATTTTAAGGTACACTTTTTCATAATTTCGAGGAAAATTTGGCAAATTTTTTTAATGGTAAAATAATCTACACTAATAGGTGTACAATTAAGTGCAGTAACTATTTGGAAAATTAATGCTATTATTTTCTGTGATGTTTTGGATTCGAACATTTTTTACAAGCAAACTTTTCAATATATTATCAAGCACAAAACTGTGTATAATATCTCGATTAAAATTTTGTTCCACTTAAAAATTGCATCAAAGTAAGAGAATAGGTGTGCCAAATTTCATTGCAATCCTTCCAGTAGTTTCTGATACATGCGTTCCTGAAAGCAGAAAGCCCTAAGTCGCAGAAAAATCATTTTAAATTTGGATGAAATGTAAAAAGAAAAAAAAATCTATCATACCTTAGCTAAAATTGCCCATATCCATATTCCATTTCTTCCTCATCATCCTCTGCAGCTCTTTAAGCTTCTCTGCTCCTTTGTCTAGCAATTATTTGTATGTTCTGAAGTATCCGCCTTCACGATTCTTTGCTTATCGATGATCTGCAGTATCTGCTCAGTGAAGACTCCAGGTGTAAAGCCCAACTTACTAAGGATGTGAAGTCTTGCGACATTCCCATCATTAAACACTGCTGCAGCTTCCAAAGCAGAAGTCTTCACCACCAAATTGGAAACCTACACAGTCTTTGGACGCCTTTTCCAAATAAGAGCATTGAAACATTCATTTGGGTTCTGTGTTTTCCCATGCAGACATTTTTCTAGCAGTTCTGGTGAAGCCAGTGCTCTAAAAGTTGGTTTAATGGCCATTGAAACCTCATAAGGAAGGTTATTTATATGGGTACAAGCTTCCCTACTTTCCTTACTTTTCAAACATTTGCACCACTCATTAGAACAGAGGCCATGTTGAGGTGTAGTGTCTGTCGACAAGTAATGAAACCAAATGGCCCATACTGCTTTCCTCATACTGTCCAAGCTTGTGAGACTACTTCTAATTGCAGCACCATAATAGGGGGTCGTAGGCTGTCAATTCTCTTCTTTGTTACTCTGTTTTTACCTCCCAGTGGCTTCCCATCCTCTAGTAGCTTGCCTTTATTTTCTGCAACAAGTCTTTAGAGTCATCCACCCATCCTCTTCTGAACAGGGGCTAACCACTCCAGTTTCTCAATAGTGCAACCTTTTCCATAGAGCTACTTTCAACTACATTCTTGAAAGCACTAGTCTCCATCTCCTAAATACTGTACGTATCTTACTCCATACTTTTGCAAAAATCTATGGAAAATGAATTTCATACCTGCAGCTTCCATCCCACCACTGGAGCCTGCATAATTTCTGCTACAAACAGCTTTATGGGCTTCTTGCCATTCTGTTTCTTTACCTGCATCAATATATTTCTTATGCAAGGAACATGCAGAACAATATTTAGACATCACCTCTAAGTCTAATACTTTTCCAGTGTCGACACTAATGATTATTGAAACTCCATGCAGTGAAGTATGCCCCCTCTTCAGCCAGGAACTGTCACAGGAAACTGCTATACCGTTGCTATCAGTTGCTTCACAATTTTCTTAAATTGCCCCCAGGACTACCATTCTCATCACTTACTTCTGCGACTGCATTGAGTAGAGCAATATTCATTGCAGAAAATTTTAGGGGAGGACCAGGCATGTTCATAATACCACATAAAAGGTTTCCACCATCTCTTCCAGTCCCTATAGATCTTAGTCCATAAGCAAATCTTATACTGGCTTCATAGATTCTATTACTGACTGTTGATGTCTTGAATGGTCAGCATCACAGTTTTGACACAAAATGTGCAATGTGCAAACCACACTTTCTCTCTTTAAATCATCAATCAAATCCACATTTCCTCCACAAACAGAGCACTTGCAGGCTTTTCTAAGTGCTTCTGCCACCATTTCCAGATCCACAATTCTGAAACCTGTATTTCTGTCATGATTTGTTTCTTCTGACAGAATCCCTGTCCCAAGTTTTATTCTAGATGCACTTGGAGACAAGCTAATGTTTGCATCAGCAGGCCAGACCCTAACCCCAATGTCAGTTTTTCGCTTTATATTGGAAATATGGGACTTACTATATTTATAAATACTTTACCAGGCCTAGGCATTGTAAAAAGGGATCAACAGATTCAACTTTTCACAAACAATGGCACAATAAATCAAGTCTCACTCGAATTCCACTGAACAGCACAAAACTTGTTTACAACACTCCACAGCCTTGTATACCACACTAACTGAACCAGAAAATGGCTCCACAGCCTTCTTTACAACACTGCTATTATGTATACAAAAAATCACAGCCTTCTAAAGCTATATTTTCTAGGTTCACTGGCCAAATTCTGCAATAAAATTTTTCCTTCAACTGGTACATTGAAAAGCTGGCTTGGCGCATTACACTGGTTAGGGTTTTAATTTTTTTATGTCATTTGTAGTTCGAATTTCAAGGAAAAAATTTGGGATAATATTCTAAATTATATTTACTATCAAATAAGCAAATAAAAATAGTTTGTAAATTTTTCATTATTTCTGCCACCGTCTCCCCTTAAGGCAAATGTATAGCTGCAGCTGGGGAGTTTAGCGGATGAGCCAGCATCAACAACATTAACCTCTGTTTATTATAAAGAATTTAGTCTCAAGGGTACTTATGTACCTCTGCGAATTGGTAGTTTTTTATCCGTCAGTCTACTGCGCAGACAAGTGCATAGTAACTTATTCTAAGTTTTTGTGCAAACTTTATTTGAACATGGAAGTTAGTTTTGGAGTGCCAGCAGTAGTATAACAGCAGTATGTACAGTGCAGCGCCAAAAAAAAACAGGTAAAGGCATGCGTGTTCAAATACAAAGATACGTTAACAGGCAGAACAAGGCGCTGGATTCGCAATGCCTATATAAGACAACAAGTGTCTGGCGCACCTGTTAGATCGGTCAGTCCTGCTACAATGGCAGGTTGTCAAGATTTAAGTGACTTTGAACGCGGTGTTATAGTCGGCGTACGAGCGATGTAACACAGCATCTCCGAGGTAGCGATGAAGAGAATCGTTCAATATGACAGAAGTGCAACCCTTCCACAAATTGCTACACATTTCAATGCTAGGCTACCAACAAGGGTCAACGTGCGAACCATTCAACGAAACATCATCGATATGGGCTTTCGGAGACGAAGGCCCGCTCGTGTACTCTGACTGCACGACACAAAACTTTACACCTCGCCTGGGCCCCATAAGAACGTAATTGGACTGTTGTTTGCTGGAAACAAGTTTCCTGGTCGGACGAGTCTCGTTTCAAATTGTATCGAGCGGATGGACGTGTAGGGTATGGAGATAATTCATGAATCCATGGACCCAGCATGTCAGCAGAGGACTGTTCAAGCTGGTGAAGGCTCTGTAATGCTGTAGGGCGCGTGTAGTTGGAGTGATATGGGAACTCTTGACACATATAGACAGACTCTGACAAGGTGACACGTACGTAAGCGTCCTGTCTGATCACCTGCATCCATTTGTGTCCGTTATGCATTCCGACGGAGTTGGGTAATTCCAGCAAGACAATGTGACAACCGATGGCGCCAGGAACACTCTTCTGAATTTAACAACTTCCGTTGATCACCAGACTCCCCAGACGTAGACATTATTGAGCATATCTGGGATGCCTTGCAACGTGCTGTTGAGAAGAGATCTCCACCTCCTCTTACTCTTACGGATTTGTGGAGAGTCCTGCAGGATTCATGGTGTCAGTTCCGTTGAGCACTACTTCACGCATTAGCCGAGTCCATGCCACGTCTTGTTGCGGTACTTCCGCGTGATCGCAGGGCTCCTACATGATATTACGTAGGTGTACCAGTTTTTTTTTGCTCTTCAGTGTAAACTGCGCCCATTGAATGCATTAGGATAAAATTTCACCAAAATGACGCGGATTTCGTATGAGATGCCGAGGAAAATATTCGATACACAGTCGCTCAGAAACGACACGAAAAACCATAATGAGGTGGCCTAAACGACTTCAATGAAACTACTCCTTGCCTAGGGGCGTTTATTTTCACGCACGTAGTGCTCGAAATCAACAGTCTGCGGAATGATGCACAACAGGACGACGGTCCTCACGTATTTTGCCACTACTGTTACCCCCCGGGATGATTCAACTTTTCTCTAAGCATTTTGCGGTGCTGCAACCTCATTGAATGTGATCTCATCCTTTTCGAATGTAGCGCGACCACACTGAAACACTGCTTCGGATTTAGTTCAAAGTTCCTCGAATGGGTGTCGCTAGTGATTCTAACCTGTACACCGATGCAAAAAGTGCGATCACGCTATGCTCAACCGTTGCCGATTGTGAGTCGACAAGGAGGAATGAGAGTAGGGTTTTTTTTTGGGGGGGGGGGGCAGTTTCAGCAGTGTCAAGAACGTCGTCCTGTTTTACATAGAGCACCCAACTCTCGTTTTCTTGCACGAAACGTGTGAAAATGTCCCTAGGGAAGCGGTGTTTACATTGACGCCATTGATGACACCTCCTGAGGCCTTTTAGTGCCGATTCCGAGCGGCGATGTGTTTGAAACGTTTTCTTCAGCCACAAAAAAAAGAACACGTGAGTAAAAAAGAAGAAAAGAACACGTGATTTCTGATCTCTATCACAGAGATGTGAAACGAAGTGCGAAATGCAGATAAGAGCGTGTATGACTACATTTCCATAGCGTGACACGTCAGCAATGGCATTAGGCGGAGTTCATGGAGTTTCCACTGGTACCAGGCGTAGAAGAATGAAACCGGAATTTCCCTATAGATGGTGCTAGCCGTAAGTGTAGAGCCCGTGAAACCGGTACTGCAGAGCCATCAGCTTCCTGTAACGGTTGACGGCAAATGTCAACATACAGCAACCCAAGTTCCATGCATCGGTATCTGTGCTTACAGACTACGATTTGCTGATAGCATTGGTTTTCTGTTACCATTTGAAGAAAACTGCTGCAGAATCACATCGAATGCTTGTCGAAGCTTTCTGCCAACATGTTCTTGGGAAAACAGTTTTTCGAGTGGTTCAAAAAAAGTGATTCTGACGTGAGAAACGACGTGCGCGAAGAACCACCGAAAAAGACAACGAACTGCAGGCTTTATTGGATGAAGGTGATACCCAAACTGAACAGGAACTTGCGGAACAATTGAATGTGACGCAGAAAGCCGTTTCTCTTCGGTTGAAAGCTCCGGGAAAAATGCAGAAAGTGGGAAAATGGGTTCCGCATGAACTGAATGAAGGACCACTTGTGAATTGCTGCCCGCCAGATACGAAAGAGAGTCGTTTCTCCCTCGTATGGTGACAGGTGATGAAAAATGGATATATTTTGAGAAATCTAAGCGTAGTAAATG
The DNA here is from genome assembly GCF_021461385.2 of Schistocerca piceifrons. NCBI lineage: Eukaryota > Metazoa > Arthropoda > Insecta > Orthoptera > Acrididae > Schistocerca > Schistocerca piceifrons. The sequence goes on along the minus strand of NC_060138.1, from coordinate 108,683,079 downwards.
ATGGGAGAATGCAAACAAACCATTGGCATCCACTGCAAAACCAAATCGCTATGGAAAGAGGAGAATTCTCTGTGCTTGGTGGGATCAGAAGGGTGTCATCTATTATGAGTTGTTGAAACCTGGTGCAGCCCTTAACACTGTTCGCTACCAACAACAAATGATCGATTTAAATCGAGCATTACGTGAAAAATGACCAGAATATGGAAAAAAGCGACATAGTCATATGTCTCAATGATAACGCCCCATCACACAGCAAGACGGATTAGGGAAACGATCAAGGCGTTCAGTTGGGAAATACTAGGGCATGCGGCTTATTCTCCAGACTTGCCTCGGTCAGATTATCATCTAGTTCCGTCACTAGGACACGCCCTCGCTTAACAACGCTTCAGTTCAGATCAAAATGTATGAAAATGGCCCGCTGACTGGTTCACTTCACATTTTCGGTATGGTCTTCATAGCCTGCCAGACTGGTGGCAGGAAGGTATAAATAGCAATGGAGATTATTTTGAATAAAATATTGTTTACCAGTTTCAAAAAAACAGACGTATAATTATTGCAACTAAATTCATGTTTCATACTTCTACACCTGGGAAGTTGGGCGTGCCTTGGTGCAACGTATAGGCTTCATTCCGCCAATATCTGACCACAGGAAAAAAAAGATATCGTGATGTAAATTTTTATCCACGACTGTCATGTGTGTACGTCTTTATGAACACGTTAATCTCCAAAACTCCTAGATGAATTTTCCTAGAGTTTTCACAGTTAACTTGACCTTCACTTGTGTCAACGTATAGGCTTTATTTCATCAAATCGAATTTATCTAAACCAGGCGTGTTTGTCTAATCGCCTGTTTGAACACGCTAATCTTCAAAAATATTAGACGAATTTACATGGCGTTTCCACAGGCAGCTCGAGGTTAGTCTGGGGCAACATATAGGCATTATTTCATCAAAATCGGTACATGGAAAAAGAAATAATAGCAATTTGATGTAAAATCGTCTGCTCAGCCTACAAGTTCGGATCTTTAATCATCACGGCGTAGTACATCAAAGAATAAATAGTTGGGGTTGTTAGCTCTGTGGTACACCAGAGAACCAATGAACAGTGCTCTAAATTTTTTTATGCCAATGACGAAAATGGTTCAAATGGCTCTGAACACTATGCGACTTAATTTCTGAGGTCATCAGTTGCCTAGAACTTAGAAGTAATTAAACCTAACTAACCTAAGGACATCACACACATCCATGCCCGAGGCAGGATTCGAACCTGCAACCGTAGCGTTCGCTCGGCTCCAGACTGTAGCGCCCAGAACCGCACGGCCACTCCGACCGGCTGCCAATGACAGAAGCATATTCAGAAATATACATCAGTAACAAAATTAAGTGTATATTGTAACCTTAACCATACTTCTTTGCTTCCTTCGATTGACTTCATTGGTATTCTTCGCTAGGACAAACAAATTTAATACGTTTGCTTCATGATTTGGGTGCCTACTCAATGCATTTTGATATCCTTTTACGAATAATTAAAAATTCCTCGAAAATGGCCGAGCGTTTCTACCAGAACCCCTAAGAGATTGAGGACTATGCGTTCTCAAGAATCGAATGAATGCCGTCAGACGACATTTGCTGCGGCTCGAGAAAGCCAGACTTTAGCACGCTCTATGGACACTCATTTCGGAAACGAGGCGTGACGTGAGCTAACTTTGACGGAAGCCGTCATGCGTTCCACAGAAGTTTACCACTTCGCTTCGAAAGTATACAGTTGCCAGTCAGCTTGTATTGTGTCATGACTTCAAGCAAAGCACAACGCCAGGCGCTCCGTGGACCTTATAGGCAGTTGAATTTTGAAAGGCCAACAGTATGTGACCTTCTCCCGTGTTAGTGAAGCAAACAAGTTCATTTGCGTCCGCAATCATACTACTCTCAATGTTTTAATCCGAGTATTTCGTTCTTGGTCGTCCAATCTTATTATTCCCTCTTTGTTCTTGTATTTATTGTATATAACCCGCCTCTCGCTATAGCTTACTCCTATTTTTCTTAGAACTTCGAACACCTTGCACCATTTTTCATGTTCGTTTAGTACGTACGTGGGTGGTTTGAAAACTTCTCGGAACGGAATAGAAAAAAAGTACTTAAATCACTGAAACGTTTTTTAATTTTCAGTGTAATCTCCTTGTAGATTAGTGCACTTGGTCCAACGATGCCCTGATCCCTTCTCGAAAATGTTTCCTCCAGGTCTGCAAAATAATTGTCAACCCCGGCTATCAGTTCTTCGTTTGAAGTGAATCTTCTTCAACCAAGAAAAAATTTCAGTTTTTTGAAGAGATGTAAGTCTGACGGAGCCATACCAGGTGAATAAGACGAGTGTGGCAACAATTCATACCTACGTTCGTGTAATTTTGCCATGTGACGGCAGGTGTGTGCGGGCGCGCATTGTCTTGATGGAAGATGACTTTCTTCCTTGCTAAATCTGGTCTTTTTTCGTATATCTTCTGTTGCAATTTGCCCAGAAGGTTAGCATAGTATTTTCCAGTAATTGTTTGCCCAGTGGACAGATAATCTACACACAGAATCCCCTTCGCATCCCAGAACACTGATGCGATGTCCTTTCCCGCCGAAGGAATTGTCTTTGCTTTCTTTGGTGGCGGAGAATCAGTATCTTTCCACTACTTTGATTGGTTTTTTTGTGTCTGGGGTATAGTAGTGCACCCCAGTTTCACCTATGGTCACATACCCTTGCAAAAAATCTAGTTCGTTTCTCCTAAAAGGGAACAAACATGATTACGATATGTCCATTCTCGTGCGATTTTGATCCAGCGTCAAGAGTCGCGGCACCCATCTTGCTGACAATTTTTTTTCTTTTCTAATTCTTCAGTTAAAATGTGATATACCCTTTCAGATGACACCTAGCAATCGTGAGCAATTACACGCACTTTCATCAGCGATCCTCCATGACCATTTTGTGCACTTTTGCAATGAATTTCTGGAGTATTGACACATCTTGGTCGACCACTGCGCGGATCATCATCTAAGCTCTTCCGACCAAATTTAAATTCATTTGTCCACTTGGCAACAGTTGAATGTAAAGGAGTAGAGTCCCCCAGTGTTTTATGGAAATCGGCATACCTTTCTTTAAGAAGTACTTAATCACTCTTCGAATCTCGATTTTTTCCAATTTCGCAGATCACTACGCAGTAACAGCAACAGAGCCACGTTACCGCCACAGATCTCTTCCAAGACCACTGACGTGGCACTTGTTCACACGCAACAGTCCAATGAATTTCACGTGAACAACTCGTTGCGCTAGCGCTGACCTCCCATGGTGATTCCAAGAACTTTTCAAACCACCATAGCACGAAAGTGTCATGGAAATGCTCAACCGACTCCAGTGGGAAACGATGTAAGAGAGGAATTTTGCATGACAGTGTGGTTCATTGTTGAAATTCTGGGAGCGTACCGTACGTTCCTGGAAGAGTCAAGTAATATATTGCTTCCTCCTACGTAAATCGCTACAAAAGATCATGAACGTAAAATTAGAGAGATTCGGCTTAGACGGACGTTTATCAGAAATCGTTATCCCGTGAACCATTCACGAGTGGAACAATGTATAGGGTAGAATAAACAGCGGGAAGAACGACTGCCGGAAAGCCTCCGTGCGCGCTCGAATCTCTCTGATTTTACATTCGTGATCTCCTCGGGAGGTATAAGTAGGGGGAAGCAATATATTCGATACCTCACCCAGAAATGCACCCTCTCGAAACCTGGCCAGCAGAGTCTGCCACTTGAGTTTGCTAAACATCTCCGTAACGCTATTACGCTTACCAAATAACCCTGTGACGAAACGCGCCGCTCTTCTTTGGATCTTCTCTATCAGCTATGTCAACCCGACCTGGTACGGATCCCACACTGATGAGCAATACTCAAGTATAGGGCGAACGAGTGTTTTGTAAGCCGCCTCCATTGTTGATGGACTACATTTTCTAAGGACTCTCCCAATGAATCTCAACCTGGCACCCGCCTTACGAACAATTAATTTTATATTATCATTCCACTTCAAATTGTTCCGTACGCATACTCCCAGATATTTTACAGAAGTAACTGCTACCAGTGTTTGTTCCGCTATCATACAATCATACAATAAAGGATCCTTCTTTCTGTGTATTCGCAATACATTACATTTGTCTATGTTAAGGGTCAGTTGCCACTCCCTGCACCAAGTGCCTATCCGACACAGATCTTCTTGCATTTCGCTGCAGTTTTCTAATGCTGCAACTTCTCTGTATAATACAGCATCATCCGCACAAATCCGCATGGAACTTCCGACACTACCTACTAGGTCATTTATATATATTGTGAAAAGCAATGGTCCCATAACACTCCCCTGTGGCAAGCCAGAGGTTACTTTAGCGTCTGTAGACGTCTCTCCAGTGAGGACAATGTGGTGTCACCGCCAGACACCACACTTGCTAGGTGGTAGCCTTTAAATCGGCCGCGGTCCGTTAGTATACGTCGGACCCGCGTGTCGCCACTGTCAGTGATTGCAGACCGAGCGCCACCACACGGCAGGTCTAGAGAGACTTACTAGCACTCGCCCCAGTTGTACAGCCGACTTTGCTAGGAAAGGTTCACTGACAAATGCGCTCTCATTTGCCGAGACGATAGTTAGCATAGCCTTCAGCTACGTCATTTGCTACGAGCTAGCAAGGCGCCATTATCAATAGATATTTAACTTGTGTTGCCTGTACCGTCAGACCGATGTACACCACTTATGGATTAAAGTTAAGTGTTACATTAACTACGTACTTTATTTGCTACTATTAATTCCCTTAACTGTTCCAGACCTCGCGCCAGCCTGCGTGAGCTTAAGAGTGTGCCATTCGGCTTCCTCATAGTGACTTGGCTGTCTTGCCAAGTCATAACAGACAATATGCTGTGTTCTGTTTGCTAAAAACTCTTCAATCCAGCCACACAGCTGGTCTGATACTCTGTAGGCTCTTATTTTGTTTATCAGGCGACAGTGCGGAAATGTATGGAACGCCTTCCGGAAGTCAAGGAAAATGGCATCTACCTGGGAGCCTATATCTAATATTTTCTGGGTCTCATGAACAACCGTTGCTTTGCTTTTTATTGAGCGTTGGACGTTGCTTTATTTTCGTATTTTGAAGTGAAAGAAGAGACTAGCCCTGTTCCATGACAATGTTCGAGTAGGACCCTAAGAACAGCAGCAGGATCAACAATCCCTGTGACCATTATGTCAGTTCTGTCTGCTCAGGTGCACAGTGAGTACACACACGCTACCAGCTCTGGGAGAGGGAGGGGCACTTTGTTCGCCCTCTCCACTCCCCTCCCCCCCCATCCCCCACGAGGGGTCTAAGTTCTCGTTGGGTTACGCTCGCGACCGACTGTCCCTTTCCAGGTTGTTTTTTTCCACCTTGTACAAACTGTACGGACTGGTCAATGAGCGAATATGGAATAAAAAAGTCTAATGAACTTACGTCCGGAAATGCACGCGTTGTTACAGGTACGTCGGCCTAATACGCTCTGTACCACCCAGCCAAAGATACAATATGTGGTGAAAATGGTTTCCATGTGCCTCAACGCGTGCCTGTACGCACAGTAGCATGTCCTGTATCACAAGTGCACATCGTCTTGGCTGCATCCGAACACTGTGAAAGGCAGCATGAATACGCTGCTCCAGTGTCTCGATATCTGGAATGGGCTCTGCATACACGATACTTTTGAGATGGCTTCTAACCAGAAACCGAGCGGGTTGAGATCCGATGAACGAGCAGGCCATGTAACTAGATCTTGACTGATCTGTTTACAAGGTGATGATTTCATTCTGGCATTTCGTGGTGAGCCAATATTTTTCTTAATCTATGGCCAATCGTAAGCTTGATGTCCTGTAATACACTCCTGGAAATTGAAATAAGAACACCGTGAATTCATTGTCCCAGGAAGGGGAAACTTTATTGACACATTCCTGGGGTCAGATACATCACATGATCACACTGACAGAACCACAGGCACATAGACACAGGCAACAGAGCATGCACAATGTCGGCACTAGTACAGTGTATATCCACCTTTCACAGCAATGCAGGCTGCTATTCTCCCATGGAGACGATCGTAGAGATGCTGGGTGTAGTCCTGTGGAACGGCTTGCCATGCCATTTCCACCTGGCGCCTCAGTTGGACCAGCGTTCGTGCTGGACGTGCAGACCGCGTGAGACGACGCTTCATCCGGTCCCAAACATGCTCAATGGGGTACAGATCCGGAGATCTTGCTGGCCAGGGTAGTTGACTTACACCTTCTAGAGCACGTTGGGTGGCACGGGATACATGCGGACGTGCATTGTCCTGTTGGAACAGCAAGTTCCCTTGCCGGTCTAGGAATGGTAGAACGATGGGTTCGATGACGGTTTGGATGTACCGTGCACTATTCAGTGTCCCCTCGACGATCACCAGTGGTGTACGGCCAGTGTAGGAGATCGCTCCCCACACCATGATGCCGGGTGTTGGCCCTGTGTGCCTCGGTCGTATGCAGTCCTGATTGTGGCGCTCACCTGCACGGCGCCAAACACGCATACGACCATCATTGGCACCAAGGCAGAAGCGACTCTCATCACTGAAGACGACACGTCTCCATTCGTCCCTCCATTCACGCCTGTCGAGACACCACTGGAGGCGGGCTGCACGATGTTGGGGCGTGAGCGGAAGACGGCCTAACGGTGTGCGGGACCGTAGCCCAGCTTCATGGAGACGGTTGCGAATGGTCCTCGCCGATACCCCAGGAGCAACAGTGTCCCTAATTTGCTGGGAAGTGGCGGTGCGGTCCCCTACGGCACTGCGTAGGATCCTACGGTCTTGGCGTGCATCCGTGCGTCGCTGCGGTCCGGTCCCAGGTCGACGGGCACGTGCACCTTCCGCCGACCACTGGCGACAACATCGATGTACTGTGGGGACCTCACGCCCCACGTGTTGAGCAATTCGGCGGTACGTCCACCCGGCCTCCCGCATGCCCACTATACGCCCTCGCTCAAAGTCCGTCAACTGCACATACGGTTCACGTCCACGCTGTCGCGTCATGCTACCAGTGTTAAAGACTGCGATGGAGCTCCGTATGCCACGGCAAACTGGCTGACACTGACGGCGGCGGTGCACAAATGCTGCGCAGCTAGCGCCATTCGACGGCCAACACCGCGGTTCCTGGTATGTCCGCTGTGCCGTGCGTGTGATCATTGCTTGTACAGCCCTCTCGCAGTGTCCGGAGCAAGTATGGTGGGTCTGACACACCGGTGTCAATGTGTTCTTTTTTCCATTTCCAGGAGTGTATATGTTGATGACATGAATTCAGTCACTTTAAAATGGCATAAAAGGTCGAAACCTATGTCGTAATTAAATAAGCAACAATACAGTAAAATGGCGGTGTATTCATTTAAAAATTGTTGTATGACTGTTGCAGCCAGCCGGAGTGGCCGAGCGGTTCTAGGCGCTTCAGTCTGGAACCGCGCCACCGCTACGGTCGCAGGTTCGAATCCTGCCTCGGGCATGGAAGTGTGTGATGTCCTTAGTTTAGTTAGGTTTAAGTAGTTCTTTCTAGGGGACTCTGCTGTTAAGTCCCATAGTGCTCAGAGCCATGACTCTGGCTCAGCAACATCAAAAACTCTTCATGAGCTGTAATTTTTTTTATCAATTTTTATACATATGGCTGGGTACCAATCCATCGTACAACTCCCACCCTCGAGGAATGGATGGAGATCCTGTGCGCCTGTCCATCTTATTTCTTAGAGAGTTGTGAATTCTAGGTTTTTATTTTTTTTAATTTTTTTTTAATTGATGGGTGAACAGCCCATCAGACAAACCAGTCTGACGGACCGGGTTTTGAATGAGAGTACCTTCTCCTAGGTTGGGTCTTAAGAGATCTACCATCCTTTCGATCTGTTTTCTTGCGACCTTGTCTCCCCTAGAGAAGGTATCTTCACTATGCCTCTAAAACCCTCCCTAACCTTTGTTGTTGGACAGTTTCCCTGTTTCCTTTGTCGAGACCATTCCGGTTTGGGTGACCTTGCGCTACAGCCGCCACAGTCTTCATTGAAGCACGGCAATCCTGACGCCCGTTACTCAAGGTACCTTCGATAAGGCGGTCATGTCGCTATGACCCGTTCGAGAACGAAAAATCTCTTCTACGTTAATCCACATTTATTACTCGGCTTCTTCTGCTTGTCCGTCAGATCCACAGCTCAATAAACAAAGCCATCATCCCTCATATCTTTCCATTACACAAATGAATCGCGATAAATTGTAAGAATCCTGTGTTCTTCTCTGAGCATGTGACAGATAACTCGTTGGTGCACTGTGTTCTTTGATGAAGCAGTGCCACATAGTGGCAATATTAGCTTTAGTGGAATTCTCTTGAACTTAATTTTCATATCATCCAATATTCAACCATGAACACTTTCTCAGTTCAGATTAACGTTTACAAAACTTACACTATGGAACACACAGTACAACTGACCACGTAAAATGCGATCCACGTGAATCAAACACATGCTAACTCGTTTCTGGCATCACGAGATATAAAATTATAGACCCCAAATACTTTCTTTGAAATAACCGCGGTCTAGGCCCAAAACCTATCGTAGGAATTCAAAGAACAGAGCAAAAATATGCCCCGCGCGCAGTAATTCTTAAAATGTGAATTTGGGACAGTAAAAATAGTGCATAAGTTGCGTACAGAGATATGCAATTACATAGCAGACTGTTCACTCAAATCTCAATACAAACATTTCACAGACGAATGACGACGCATTTTACACGATCAGCATCTGAAAGGTCCTACCCTATTTTGTAAGAGAAGGAGAACACAAACATAACGACGCTTTTTATGTCCTAAGGATTCCGTTGTTCGTATCTCACGCTATATCTGTTTGTCACGTGGGCATGTCGCGGTACGATTGTAAACTTTCCACTTGTGTGTATTGTTTGTGATCATTGCCATTTCAAGTAACTGAAAATACAGCGTGAACGCCATCCCTACAGACGGGACTTACTTTTTCCTTTTTGATAAAATTTACGCTGGTACTAGAGTAATAAATTGGTCCAGTAAACTTGATACTCACACGTACCTTTTCAGACTTTTGTTGCGTTAGGACGCTCCTCAGCGATTTATTGAGGTTCTAAGAAACTTTAGCTACCAATTTTGTAACATACCCTCACCTTGTCTACGAGAAGTAATTAAAGAACAGCAGGGAGAGGTATGTAGGATACGCAGGATATGCAGGAAAATACAAAATTATGGAGGGGATAGAGGAGATAAGAAGAGGCTCTCTTTTTTTTGGGGGGGGGGGGGGGATAAATGTCGATGGTTCATTGTTTTCCCGCTAGGAGTACATGAAGGTTTTGACGCTAGTGATACTGAGACGGTATCTGAACTGGCGTTGATGAATATTGTTGTATAGATGCTGCTGAAAATGTTAGTATTAATGTAGAAGCGACATCTCCGTAGTAATGATTGTCTACCACCTGTGTCATTCCAGAAGGGTCTGTTGTTCGTGTGGCCGAAGCTGCACCTAGTTGTTTTGAGAATGTTAGACAATCATTATCCCGCAGGTGCGAGTTGTGCATTATGTGAACGGATGACAATTTCAGCAACAGGTCTGAGACAATGTTCAACATAGCAGCAGTTTCAACATTGTCTCTGTACATCACTGACATCTTGTTACTGCTTCCATTCGTTTACTAGGCAAAGCCGTATGAACGTGTCGTCGACGATTTTATACTTTGACTGCAGTTACTGAATGTAAGGTTGGCAGTGAAAGCAGTGAGTAGCAGTACTGAATTAAAATTGTTGGTTTTATTCTGGCACCGAACTCCAAGCACAAATTAACTCCTCTGCTATTAAATTTAGTCCGTACCCAAAAGAGTTGCGTAACATCAAACGACTAGCAACAAGCAATAAGCGCAATAGCAATGTAGTCACAAAAATAAAACTACTATTTAGAAAACGCTAACATAAGACATAACAATCACGCAGCCAGAAACCACGATGGAAATTAATCCCATACAAACAAGCACAAAAAAGTAACAACAACGACGAAAGCGTACATGAAAACAAGACAAAATAATCAGTGTCGTACAAAATGACATTAGGCTGGCTAGAACAAAATTCTCCATCTGTCAGTATTACTGTCACAATCGCAGAGCTAAGGATTTCAACGAAATCTCGAGATTTATTTACTATCCTGGCAGTAAGAATTAGTTTCAGTATTAAGACATTAGTTAACCTAGTAATAATTTATTAATATATTACAATGGCAGTAATATAGTTTGATCATATATTATTCCAGAAATAATTTCGTTTGTTAAGGAAATGTCTTACACATAGAACCAAGTAACAGTAGACTTCTGCATGGCGCTATAATTTTGTACTTTACAGATGTGATATCCCTAAACTAAAACTTATTAGACGTTAGAGCTTGGTCATTCAAAAGCTACAAGCTGTTGGAGGAAAGCAAGGTGATATTGTAAAATAAGACGATAGATATGGTGATGAAAACATTGTACGTATTGATTATGAAATAACCTGTATGATAGCTCATATTCTTAATTGACTATGCCCCTGTCTCTCAATGCCTGAAGCCACTACTACAACGAAATGTGTAGAAATGCTTACAAAAATATTCGTCCATTAACATATAGTGACGTTATGCAAAATCACTTTGTATCTAGAAAGCTAGATGAAATTTTGTCGAGTAAGTTTAACGATTAGAACTATGTTAAGTAGGTACATACAGCAAGCTTTTCGATAAACTGAGTGGCACATTGTTTGAACGTTAGTTTTAATATTGAGGTTTTTGCATTAGTTGAATTAGCAATAATTTGTGAATATGTTACAATGGGAGTAATATAATTTGAAGATAATCTGAAAAGCGTAAGAAAATTGTCTGTGGTGCTTATATCATTACATATCCAAACAAGAATGCCGTAGTATACGATGGAGAGAACTTTAAGTTTACTTTTCTAAATAAAATATAAATGGATAGTTTACATAAATAAGGAAATATATCTACGATTTTTTGTAAGTTTCCGCATTGCAGATCGATTAAATGGTTCATTCAGAAGTGTTTTTGTAATAACATAGTACTTAGTTTCCAGTTCAGCTGCCTTTTCTTCTCTTTTTTAAAGATATTCATATTATGTAATCAAGTTGGGCTCTATCTTGTAGGATCCAGGCTTCAGATATCCGTACTGTTGATCGTATGGATTTGTATGTGGATTTTGATTAATCAGAAGAACATTGGTGAGTACGTTGTGCCATAATCACTGATGTAGTATAACATGCCTATCCAAAATACAGCTGAGTGAAACTTTGTGCACTACATTCATAAGGAAATGTTGTTCTGGAGGTATGCGTACACTGCAGCACTGTCATTATTTGTCATCAGCAGCAGCACCATTTGTGAGCATAAGCGTCTTTGTTAGATGCAATAACAGCTTCTTTGTCATGTTCTTGACGGTTTAATATTCATGACACAATCAATGTTTGTACGAGAAACACAAGTATTTGAATGCAGAAAAGTTAAAACTTATAAGGCTCTCGATTACTCGGATCGGTCGATAATAAAGGAGAACCTGTATTCACGTGATATGAGGACATATGCAACATTCGACGAAGGACGGACGTGCGGACGGTATATTCTGCGGGAGTAAATACGGCGGAGCTGGGACGTGCCGACTCGGCGGATATTCCTACGCCCACAGCGAGGCCACGCGTTGCGAGAGAAAGCGCTGAAGAGCCTTCAAAAGAAGCAATATGACATTCTGGGCGCGGAGCCGCGCACAATGGTGCCTGGAACGCGATGATTCAGCGCGGCGATATTGCGCGCAACACCGCAGCCTGCGAAGTCAGCAGTCAGCCAGTGGATTAGGCGGTGGCGTGTCCCTCGATCACAGCCCTAATCCCGCTGACGCGCCTACAGGTTATCGGCTTGCTAGTCTGCCCCCCCTCTCTCTCTCCCTCCCTCCCTCCCTCCCTCTCTCCCTCCCTCCTCCCACACACCTCTGTCTCTCTCTCTCTCTCCATACGAACTACCGCTGAAGCTACTGCTGTACCTCGGTCTACTTACGAGATGAACCCGGCAAGTGCCAACACTCGATTACCCAGAAAACTTCGTTCAGTGGAAGAGGAGCCAAAATAAACGAACACGTGTCCCGCTTTTTCCGTAGATGCACGACCGTTTCTGTGGAAACGACTGTCAAAGTTTTTGACACAATTTATGTGCTTTTTAGGGTGCAATAAGCTGAACGCAACTGTTTGCATAGTGACTAGCGTCGTGGTGTCTCACTTATTCTTCCAGTTTTCGCAACCGGATTAATGTTTACCTTATTTTATTTTTCATTTATGTACCCTTGTCCGTAGGAAGTTACTACACGAATGTGGTTCAAATGACTCTGAGCACTATGGGACTCAACTGCTGAGGTCATTAGTCCCCTAGAACTTAGAACTAGTTAAATCTAACTAACCTAAGGACATTACAAACATCCATGCCCGAGGCAGGATTCGAACCTGCGACCGTAGCGGTCTTGCGGTTCCAGACTGCAGCGCCTTTAACCGCACGGCCACTTCGGCCGGCGCACTACACGAATGTTTCTATCAAGTTAGGGTATACAAAGGCGTCATATTAATTGTAAAACTACAACTGGGTTTCGCAATAAGTGTCATACATATACTATAATATACAGGGTGTTACAAAAAGATACCGCCAAACTTTTAGGAAACATTCCTCACACACAATGAAAGAAAATATGTTATGTGGACATGTATCCGGAAACGCTTACTTTCCATGTTAGAGCTCAATTTATTACTTCTCTTCAAATCACATTAATCATGGAATGGAAACACACAGCAACAGAACGTACCAGCGTGACTTCAAACACTTTGGTACAGGAAATGTTCAAAATGTCCTCCGTTAGCGAGGATACATGCATCCACCCTCCGTCGCATGGAATGCCTGATGCGCTGATGCAGCCCTGGAGAATGGCGTATTGTATCACAGCCGTCCACAATACGAGCACGAAGAGTCTCTACATTTGATACCGGGGTTGCGTATACAAGAGCTTTCAAACGCGCCCATAAATGAAAGTCAAGAGGGTTGAGGTCAGGAGAGCGTGGAGGCCATGGAATTGGTCCGCCTCTACCAATCCATCGGTCACCGAATCTGCTGTTAACAAGCGTACGAACAGTTCGACTGAAATGTTCAGGAGCTCCATCGTGCATGAACCACATATTGTGTCGTACTTTTAAAGGCACATGTTCTAGCAGCACAGGTAGAGTATCCCGTACGAAATCATGATAACGTGCTCCATTGAGCGTAGGTGGAAGAACATGGGGCCCAATCAAGACATCGCCAACAATGCCTGCCCAAACGTTCACAGAAAAGCTGTGTTGATGACCTGATTTCACAATTGCGTGCGGATTCTCGTCAGCCCACACATGCTGATTGTGAAAATTTACAATTTGATCACGTTGGAATGAAGCCTCATCCGTAAAGAGAACATTTGTGCTGAAATGAGGATTGACACATTGTTGGATGAACCACTCGCAAAAGTGTACCAGTGGAGGCCAATCAGCTGCTGATTGTGCCTGCACACGCTGTACATGGTACGGAAACAACCGGTTCTCCTGTAGCACTCTCCATACAGTGACGTGGTCAACGTTACCTTGTACAGCAGCAACTTCTCTGACGCTGACATTAGGGTTATCGTCAACTGCACGAAGAATTGCCTCGTCCATTGCAGGTGTCCTCGTCGTTCTAGGTCTTCCCCAGTCGCGAGTCTTAGGCTGGAATGTTACGTGCTCCCTAAGACGCCGATCAATTGCTTCGATCGTCTTCCTGTCGGTACACCTTCATTCTGGAAATCTGTCTCGATACAAACGTACGGCGCCACGGCTATTGCCCCGTGCTAATCCATACATCAAATGGGCATCTGCCAACTCCGCATTTGTAAACATTGCAATGACTGCAAAACCACGTTCGTGATGAACACTAACCTGTTGATGCTACGTACTGATGTGCTTGATTCTAATACTGTAGAGCAATGAGTCGCATGTCAACACAAGCACCGAAGTCAACATTATCTTCCGTCAATTGGGCCAACTAGCGGTGAATCGAGGAAGTATAGTACATACTGACGATACTAAAATGAGCTCTAACATGGAAACTAAGCGTTTCCGGACACATGTCCACATAACATCTTTTCTTTATTTGTGTGTGAGGAATGTTTCCTGAAAGTTTGGCCGTACGTTTTTGTAACACCTTGTATATATGTGTGTTGGTATTTTCAGGGGTGCCAATCTTCCATAAATTCTCATATTCCTACCTTTAATTCTGTTAGTAACTCCTTATATTTTACTCTTCAGGAAGGTGTGGTGTATTACTTTGGCCACAATATAGAAAGTCCGAACAAAAAAGTTGTTCAAAAGACTCTGAGCACTATGGGACTTAAGATAGGAGGTCATCAGTCCCCTAGAACTTGGAACTACTTACACCTAACTAACCTAAGGACATTACACGCAGCCATGCCCGAGGCAGGGTTCGAACCTGCGACCGTAGCAGTCGCGCGGTTCCGGACTCAAGAGCCTAGAACCGCTCGACCACCGCGGCCGGCGGAAGTCGGAACACAATGAGCATCGAGCGAGGGCTGATTTGCCACACCGACATTTCTTCATATGACCTCACTTGGCAAAGAAAAGCCGCTAACATTGCTGACTATTTCACGTGTTGCCAATAATATCGAGACAAACAACGCATAATGGATCATTTTGCCGAAAACTGACGCTTCGATTTGATTATGGATCAAGATATACCAGGAATTACACAGAAAACAATCCATCTAAATAAAAATCTGTTTCTGCATGCATGAAGGATCATCACCTGGGGACAGATTCACCGATTTCGTTGATATTGTTTCGTTTTGTTCGTTATTGTCAAGGCAAGGCTCGTATGAAAGAAAATTTTTCGAAAATTTAATTAAAAATAAGAAATTAATAACATTTGCCTCGTGAACGAAATATCATCAGCTAAGAACGGCTTGACGTATTTGGTTGATTTTTGTCTTTATTGCGTTTGTAATTGTCAGGAAATATCTTCGTATGAATGAAAATTTTTGGGAAAACCAACGGACAAGCAGAAAATTAAAAATTGTTGTGAAAAATCAACACTTGAAAACAGCTCAACCGTTGTGGATGGTATGGAAAATAAAATAAAAATATTTAAGTTCAGTTTGACAGTTCTACTGTCACATATTTTCATAACAAAAACATCTGTTTGAAAGGTTGTTATCAAAATTTTCGAAAATTTCTTGACCAATTTACCACAAATTTTTACACGACATTCTACTGACCTTTCGTATGGATGTAAGCCACATTTATTTGCAACATGTAATCTACATGGATGTGTAATATGTAAAGGGGAAACGTTATTACTATAAATGTTGAAAAGTTCTTGGCGGTTTACTTCCAATTTTTTCGCAAAACTCTAATGAACATTTGTAAGGACATAGGCCATATACTCATATTTTTGTAATATGTATGATACATGTGTAATGTACACTCACGAGCCAAAGAAACTGTTACACTATTCTTAATATCATATAGGACCCCCACGAGAACGCAGAAGTGACAACACGACATGGCATGAATTCGACTAATATCTGAAGTAGTGCTGGAGGGAACTGACACCATGAATCCTGCAGGGCTGTTAATAATTCCCTAAGAATACGGACGGGTGAAGATCTCTTCTGAACACCAGGTTGCAAGGCATCCCAGATACGCTCAAAATGTTCATGTCTCTGGAGTATGGTGGCCAGTGGAAATCTTTAAACTCAGAACAGTTCCGGCAGCCACTCTGTAGCAATTTTGGACGAATGGTATGTCGCATTGTCCTTCTGGAATTGCCCATACCCGTTGAAGTGCACAATGGACATGAATGGATGAGGGTGATCAGACAGGATGCTTATTTAGGTGTCATCTGTCAGAGTCGTATAGAGATGTATCGGGGGTCCCGTATCACTCCCACTGCACACGCCCCACATCATTACAGAGTCTCCATCAGCTTGAACAGTCCCCTGCTGACATGCAGGGTCAATGAATTCATGAGCTTGTCTCCATACGCGTACACGTCCATCCTCTAGATACAATATGAAACGAGGCTCGTCCGACCAGGCAACATGTTTCCAGTCATCAACAGTTCAATGTTGGTGTTGACGGGCCCAGGCGAGGCGTAAAGCTTTGTGTCGTGCAGTGATTAAGTACACACGGTTGGCGCTTCGGCTCCGAAAGCCCGTACTGATGATGTTTCGTTGAATGGTTCGTACGCTGACACTTGTTGATGGCCCATCATTGAAATGTGCATTAATCTGCGGAAGGGTTGAACTTCAGTCACGCTGAACGATTCTCTTAAGTCGCTGTTGGTCCCGTTCTCGCAGGATCTTTTTCCGGCGGCAGCGATGTTGGAGATTTGATGTTTTACCGGACTCCTGATATTCACGGCACGCTCGTGAAATGGTCGTACGGGGAAGTCCCCACTTCATTGCTACCTCGGAGAAGTTGTGTCCCATCGGCCTTGCGCCGACTTTGACACCTCGTTCAAATTCACTTAAATCTTGATAACCTGCCATTGTAGCAGCAATAACCGATCTAACAATTCCGCCAGACACTTGTTGTCGTACATAGTCGTTGCCGACCGCAGCGCCGTATTCTGCCCGTTTACATATCTTTGTATTTGATTAAGCATGCCTATTCCAGTTTCTTTGGCGATTCAGTGTATAAATGGGAAGCGTAGTTACCACAAATCTCGAAAAGCGTACTACAGATTTTTAAACGATACTCCACTGAACACTGAACACTGAACACTAAGAGGATAATAGATATTGAGAGTGGTGAGGAGGAGATAGAAATAGGGAAGAAGATGAAGGTTATAGGAGGTTATGTACACAGAGATTGGAGAGGGTGGGAGTGGGGGAAAGGGATACGTGAGGAGGAGATGGACATAGGGAAGAAGATGAAGGTTATAGGAGGTTATGTACACAGAGATTGGAGAGGGTGGGAGTGGGTGAAAGGGATACATGGGGAGAGAGAGAGTGGGGGGGGGGGGATGGGAAGACGAACAGTGAGAGGGGGGACAAGCAGTTTACGATGTATACACAATTCTCACATATATTTATCAACACAAAGCATTACCGGGATCGCCTGTTTCAAATAATTTTCTCATTAATTTTTTTTTTAATTCAATCATCAGATATACAATTACTAGACGAATAAGGACAATGTTATTTCAATACACATAGGAAATATTCGTGTAGTAATCTTCTACGGGCATGATCAGATAATCTGGTTTCGAACACTGGCCGGAACTATAAAACCACGATTCTCGCAATTGTGCCACGGCTTCGCATGAACTATGCACTAGAGGAAAGGCACATGAAGTAACTCGGAAACTTCGACCGTCGATTCCACGAAAACTGTCGAGTATCTACGGATAAGCGAAGATGCGTATTCGCTTATTTTGGCATTTGTCGTATTCTCCTCCCTCTAGAGCACACTGCACAGCACTATATGATGTGAGACGGTGGGTGTAAACTGTAAATTTAAGTTCACCACTTGCTGTTTGCGGATGGTGCACAATCAGAAACAGTGTCGGTAGCCCTTTCTACAAGCCCGAATATCTCTGAAATTACTCGACGTATGCCATGTAATATTCTCTTCTTCTCCTTTATTTTTTTACTTGGTTTTGATCTCTGCATAGAACAACAAGCAATGTCATACAGATGTCGAAGGACAATGGTGATAACATTTCTCTACGCTTGCTCTGAATTGCTCTTTGTAGATGTTGAAGAATCACGCTGTATGAGGCTACTTTGGTAGCCGTGCCGTGTTCCGTAATTTCCATCGACAAAATTCCTTTTTGGTCCTACACCACAGTGGCCATACACCAAGGTTCGCTTGCACTTCCTAGGTCTACGGGGGGGAATGAGAGTCTATCCACTAAACTGCTCTTTTTCGAAAAGGACCTATGTCTCTTCCCTTGTGCCAATTTTGTTCAAAAAATCTTCTTCTTCGTGATGGTAGCGCTGAAGAAACATAAAGACGGCAGCCGTTCGCTATGTTTTTCGTTGTTCGGACAACATTTTGAGAATTCATCCCGCAAAGTGTTTGCTGTATTGAAATCTCTGTCTCGATGTTATAGACATCTGTGCTTAAAATTTCGGGAAACGTATCATTCAGCACAGAAATTGTGAACCGACGATTTTTTCGTATCGCCTGATCCACTCGCTGAGTAAGATCATCCTCTGACGTTGTAGATCATGAACGCCTGTACGTGCTGTTTCGAAGTTCCTGCACCACCACACGAAGCTTTTACCGTACACATACTCATTCCTTGATGTGATTTTTGGCTGAATTGCATGAATTGCACCCCCCGCCCCCCTATGAAGAAATCGAATGACAGCACCCACTTCACAACTAGCGGTAGCCACTATTCTAGACATGCTGACTTACTCACTGAGCGCCCGGAACTGTCAAGTCCGACGTGAAGCGACCTACGAGCATACGAGCCACACTGTGCAACACGTCTGCGCAAAGCTTCATCGGATTTTCACTGTGGTTTTAATTTCGCCCTCAGCATTCTGTAGCCTACAATGCAATGCGTGGCGGAGTGTGTAAACTACAAATATTTCTCTTTCCTGCTCCGTTCGCGGATGGTACAAGAGGAAAGATATTCTCTGTAGTCCTCTTTACCCGAATTCATCTGAAACTACGCCTTGAAGTGTCGATAAATCCTGTCTGACGAGGATGTGCTGATGGCAGTTATGACTTGTTCACGCAACAGGACACGGTGTTTTGCAAACGGGTATCTTCAACTTTGTACGTCGGTGGGAGGATTGCGTCTTTGCTCATGGCCATTATGCGTGATTTCCTTACTGATTCTGGACTCCTTGACCTTCTGCTTGTTGACGAAGACACATTTTACATGGATTGGAATCAATAACACCCATAATCATCATCGACGGATTCAAGGCAATCAACGCGTTAGAGTACAAACAAAATTACTCGTCTGTTACTCTGTTATTATGAGTTACGACAGGATGGCACGACTGGTAATAAATTTGTTGATACTTGTTTTGGGGAGGAACGATTGTTTTTTATGAACCCTCCCTGATATGTATAACTCGTGAGTTATTAGCAACGAGCTTCCTTGCCCCAAATGATTATTTCTATCACTTCATAGAATATTAATGTTTCCTGGACGCAGTGTGTACGTGTTATTCATCGTACTGAGAGGCAAACGTAATGATTCTTAAAACAATGTCACAATTCAACAGCCAACCCGTGTGGCCGAGCGGTTCTGAGCGCTTCAGTCTGGAACCGCGCGACCGCTACGGTCGTAGGTTCGAATCCTGCCTTGGGCATGAATGTGTGTGATGTCCTTAGGTTGGTTACGTTTAAGTAGTTCTAAGTTCTAGGGGCTGATGACCTCAGATGTTGAGTCCCATAGTGCTTAGAGCCATTTTGAACAATTCAACAATAACAACAAAAAAAGGGAGAACAGTACGGAAAAATTTGTGACGTGGAAGAGAAAGAACTAATGTACCAGTAAGAACAAACTATATTTAAAATCGTAACACAACAAGTGAAGTGTCTCCGTGCTTCAGTACAGAATTGTTGTGTAGAAACAATGGGGTTCAGATCAGCGTCTGGTGTTTCTGATTTAGGTTTTCTGGGATTTTCTACATCCACATCAGCGAATGCAATTCAATGTTGGTTTCTTCATGAGCGTCGACGACTATTCCTCCACCCTTAAGCTTTTTCTTCACTAATAACGATGACAAGTTAAAATTTTAAGACACATTGTTTCTTTCTTTCTAACACTTAACGGAAATTCCCACTGAAAAGGAAAATAAAAATTGTAATTCACCAAGACGTAAAAGATATTCTAGGATAAAAAAGAAGGGATGGAAATATATGAAATTAGACAGCTCTTTAAAACATAAAATTTGAAAAAAATTAAAAAACTTATAAAACAAACAAAAACAAGTCGCTACACCAAGAAAATATTAAGAATAACTGCTGGTCTAAACAAGAAAGCTTGAAGAAGTACATGACTTTATATATGATGCCAAAAGTCACCTACATGTACTGTTAAGATTCTGGGTAACCAAAATGAGAAAGCTGCAGAATTGTGGCACGTAGTGTTACTATAAGAAGTCAGTAGAAATAACATTTTAAGAATGTCTAATACAACGTCAGCTAAGAGGAAAGAAAATAAAGAAGAGGATGAACGAAAGATGGAACACCGAAATGACACTTTAAATAAGCTATACACTTTGACACTACATAGTGTTGCAGTTCTAAGTTTCTACTGCGATTTTCACTAGATTTACTGCGCTAGAGCACCATAAATTACAGATTTAGATATCACAAGCAACATAGTGGAATGTATCCTTAACATACAATGAATAAGCAACCAGCCTCTTGGTTTCCGTACATTTACTTTCAGAGCAGAGTATTGAGAGATATGATGTAACGAGTGATGTTGGAGAATGAAGTTCTGAACTGAGATGAACTATTCAGCCTTTTTTTAAAAGAAAAAAATAACACATTTCTGAATACTGGCAATACAGACAACTGTCCGTCATAACTAACTGCAGACAACTTTGTCGTTAATCCCAGCCACTCCAGTTGACGGAGAGGCCTCTGTTGTTCAGTTGTGACCACTTGGAAATGGCTTAAGAGGCCATATCTCAAGTGGAGAAATATTGCTGTTGCAGCTGCCCTGTTTTCAAAGAAAAATGTTGCGCAAATGAACACACTCTTAGAGTTTTTCGGTACACACAACATTAATTGCACCTGCAAACTACAGCTCCGGTAGTGGAACGAGAGAATCGTAGATGTAAGACTAGCTATAAGTAGATATGGAAGATTTTCGTATGCATCCACATAAACATGAAATATATTCGCAGCTGCAAATATGGACAACCACCAGCTGTATAATTTAATGATGACAATGATAACTGGTGTCAGACCGCGACTCGAACCCGGATCCCCACTTTACGTGAACGGTCATCGCACGACTCACAGCCACACCCGAATTCCACTCGTCGTCGTTCCTGCATCATGACCTGTACTCCTACGCACATTATGTAGCTCCCATACAGGGGAACACATTTTAATTGAAAATAGAGCGAGGGAAAAACAACTTTTTATATGTCGACATATGAGCCCTAATTTCTCTTATCGTCGTGGATCTGAGCCAAATGTACGTTGACGGCAGTAGAATCATTCTGCAGTTAGCTTGAAATGCTCGTGAAAATTACCAAAAATTAGAAAAAAGAATTATTGGTCTATAGAAAAGAGCGTTTCATGCTGATTTCAAAAATGTGTAGTTTATGCCATTATCATTTACCGTTCATCCTAAAATTGAGGTTGAACGCAATGTTGCACACGGACCACTCCCTAGGTGTCAGTTTGAAGTGCATCAGAATACGCGATGCATTATTTTGTTCTTCCGTTTCTTCCGTCGTTAGCTATGGACCGTTAACACAGGTGTATTCTAGAAGTCACTGATTCCCGGAACTGAAGTACAGGCATATCTGGAAGGCTGTGGTTGGAATGTAAACAAAGATCTGAGAATATATGATTTCGGAATTTCATACGCGTGTGGTTTTGTAGTTCTTGTGTGTTGTTTTGCTTCTGTGTGTGTGTTTCCTGTGCTAAAAATGCCGAGAGCAAAGAAATTTAGCCCCAAACGAAAGTTTCGCGGCAACCAGTTCCAAAGACAACCGAATAATATACATCAGTTGCTTCAAAAGTCGCCTGCGGAACTGTGTCTACAGGCAGTGCTTCTAGACTTTCGCTTTCTGAATGTAATAAGAACAAGCCTAGTAGTATTGTGAGCAGCAATAACGACGGAAATATTATTGTGAACCTAAACATGCTGTCAAGACTTTTGAAAATGTGCTGTGAAATGTAAGTACTGCAATTGTGATGATAGTATTGACGTTTCTGAGGACATTTCAGAAACGGAGGGTCTTTCATGTCGGTTAGTAATCGCCTGAAAGTCGTGTGAGGTGCACAGTGATGCTATGACATCGCCAGTAACTGATAGTTGACATTTAGGAGAAAAGTGTACCAGAATGATAGTCGACATAAATATTCAGCTTGCTTATGTAATGCGATGTATTGGAAGGGAACGGAGAGGTGCCCAGACTTTTTGTGCAGTGATGAATTTGCCTCCACTTCCACTGAGGCTTGACAGATACAATAAATTAATATATAATGTTTTATGAGGTGTAAGTGAACATTCAATGAAAAGAGCAGCAGAAGAAGCAGTAGCCTTGTCTGAGAATACAGACATTGCAGCAGCATTTGATGGAACTGTAGGCAGAAGAGAGGTCATACTTCTCTGAATGGGGTTGTAACTGCCACATTTATTGACACTGGTAAGATACTATACTATAAATGTCTAACAATGCACTGTCAAGGTTGTTCAAGTAAATTTATTGGCACCCATGTTTGTGTAAAGAACTTTGATGGCCCAAGCGGAAACATGGAAACGAAAAGAGTTCTAAGCATTTGTAGAAGATCAGAAGTCAGTCGTGGTGTTAGGTATGTAGGTTACCTTGGTGATGGAGACTGTAAAGGGCGCACTACTGTTCTTAATGACAAACCATATTGGAACACACTGATAGAAAACTTGAATGTGTTGGGCATGTACAGAAAAGAATGGGAGCTAGGCTGAGAAAATAATGTAAAGACTTCAGTGGAAAAAAAACCGTCAGACTGAAAACATATAGATGATACTGGTCGTCTCACAAAAAGTGGAACTGACTCTTTGACTCAGTATTATGGACTAGCAATAAGGAGAAATGTAGGAGATTTGGAGAACATGAGACGAGGTGTTTGGGCAACATGGTTTCACAGAGTGTCACCAGATGAACCCCCCCCCCCCCGCCCATCATGGTTTGTGTCCAAAAGGGAAAGATTCGTGGTGCAAGTACTGGTTGAGCAATGCTACAGCCATACAATATACCCACAAGCATTCCTTGCCACTAGCTGTAATGAAGGTAATTAGGCCTATATATAGGGATCTGGGAAAGAAAAATCTAGTTAGTAAATGTATGCCCAGTCTCTCAGAATGCAAATGAAAGCTTAAACAGCTGTATACAGGAGAGAATACCCAGTGTTGAAGATTGGTGTAATGGATGCAATAATAACATTCAATGATGGTGAAATTTCAAGGATCAATGTTATGAAGAAACTGAACTTCCAGACGGGAAGGAATATGGCTTCAGCTCCAACTGCTATTGATAATTGGCGGGTAACCGAAGCCGAGACAGCAGCAGAAGCTGATACCAAGGAGTCAAGGATAAAGAAAAGAGTGAAGAGAAAGAGTATGGAGGATAAGGAAACAGGAGAACAACGGAGTATGCAGCTGGAATGTTCTAAACGAGCATAGTGGTAAGTTAATAAATCTGGAAAACTTCTTTTGCGATTTACCGACAACTTGAATTTTCATCATTCGGGTACACTTTTCTCCTAAATGACTGAATTTAAACTCACAAAAATTGTTACAGATATTTGGAATGACCTCCACTATCTCCCTTGCCTACTATTTCCTGAAAAATTTATAACGTGATGATGATGTCGGAGATATTTGAGCTACTTTCTTAAATAATTTTGCTCTAGTAAAATAAATTACTTGTCTTTTTCACAGATCAGTATCAGGGAAGGAAACTGGAGGCATAAAACACTTTTATGAATCTTGTCTGAACTTTGACGCTTTTTTCAACCTGGGCAGTCAGTGGCTCCAACGAAAATCGTACCGCAGTGAAATAGTGTTCCTTTTTTTATACTATCATAAATATTGTTGTCAGTACCAAAATATAATTAATATCTCAATGATTTTTTGGTAAATGCTTTGAATAATGATCCTAATTGTGTATAAGAATTTTGAGCGGTCTCTCATTTATATATCAGTTGCACTATGAGGGTGAATAATGATAAAAAGGAAACCCGTACAAGGGCGTGTCCCCTTGTTTTTCAGTATCGTTCGCGAAAAGAACGTCATCTTGCCTCCGGGATTCCCACTTTAATCCACACTGCATCTCCATAATATCCGTGTGTTGATCGAATCAAACGGTAACAAATCTGGCTGCTGTAATGTAAGATGCAGCAGCTTTGCTGAAATGGAAACGACACCTGGCACTGGTAAGCGTCATTAATTGAGAACTGCCTCAGACGAACAACGGGGTTGATAACAGACACAGCCGGCTGGAGCGGCCGAGCGGTTCTAGGCGCTACAGTCTGGAACCGCGCGACCGCTACGGTCGCAGGTTCGAATCCTGCCTCGGGAATGGATGTGTGTGATGACCCTAGTTTAGTTAGGTTTAAGTAGTTCTAAGTTCTAGGGGACTGATGACCTAAGAAGTTAAGTGCCATAGTGCTCAGAGTCATTTGAACCATTCGGTAACAGACAAAACACAGAGTTTCATTCATATCTACATCTACATTTACACAAACACTCCGCAAGTCACCGTGGGTTATGTGGCGGAGGCTACCTGTACCACAACTAGTCACTCTCTCTCCTGTTCGACTCACAAGTAGAGCGAGGGAGAAACTACTGTTTATATGCCTCCGTATGAGCCCTAATTTGTAGAATCTAATCTCCGTGGCCTTTATGCGCAGTGTGTGTTGGTGGCAGTAGAGTATTTGGGCAATCAGCTTCAAAAACCGATTCTCTAAATTTTCTCAATAGTGTTTCACGAAAAGGACATCGCCTGCCCTGCAGGGATTCCCATTTGAGTTACCGAAGCATCTCCGTAAAACTTGCGTGTCGTTTGAACCTACCGGAAACAAATCTAGCAGCCTGCCTCCGAATTACTTCGATATCTTTGTTCAAACCGACGGTTATGGATCCTAAGATATCGAGCAGTACTCAAGAATAGGTGGCACCAGCGTTCTATATGCGGTCTACTTTACAGGTGCAACAGTCTTTCGTAAAATTCTGCCAATGAGCTGAAGTCGACCATTCGCCATCCGTACCACAGTTCAAATCGCTTTGTAAAGTTATGCCCTGATATTTAAACGACTTGACTATGTCAAGTATGGCACTAGTAATACGTTAACCGAACATCACAGGTTTGTTCTTCCCACTCATTCGCATTAACCTACATTTTTCCACATTCAGAGCCAGCTACCGTCTTGTATCTTCCTACAGCCACAGAACTTCGACACCTTACCGTACACGAAGGCATCATCAGTAAACAACCGCATATTGCTGCCTACCCTGATAGCCAAATAATTAATGTATACGGAGGACAACAGCGATCCTAACACACTTCCCTGGGGCACTCCTAACGATACCCTCGTCTCTGATGAATACTGGCAGTAGAGGACGGTGGATTTGTTACTCAGGTAATATCCAGCGCCTAGGCAGCTTCGAAGTCACTTAGCTCATCTGACCGACCCAATTTGCTGTTATTACATCGCTATTGACAGCGCAGTAGTGCAGTTGCGGTCCTCGTCATATCTAGTGGCCAGTTCCGCATTAAATAGGGGTGTCGGGAGATTTTGATCATATAGTGCATATGTATAAACTACCATAGCAGAAGATTAGTGTAATTAGCCATAAATGACTTTTAGTATATTCTTTTATGTAATGTCCTTTCTGAATAAATTTCTATGCAAAAATTTACACGTTACCTCTTTGAGATTTTGTCTGATCTCCTAGATTAGCGTTCTCGCTTCCCGCACCCGGGTTCCCCGGTTCAATTCCCGGCAGGGTCAGGGATTTTCTCTGCCTCGTGATGACTGAGTGTTGTGTGATGTCCTTAGGTTAGTTAGGTTTAAGTAGTTCTAAGTTCTAGGTGACTGATGACCATAGATGTTAAGTCCCATAGCGCTCAGAGCCATTTCAACCATTTTTCCTAGGTTAGTTTGACCTACGACAATTCCATTTACAGTTTCTCTATATTCATTTGCTCCGATGACTACCTAGCCTATTCGATATTCCTGCCGTTTTCATGTCTAAATGATGAGTATTTCAGGTGTTTTTTGTACTCCAGTGGCAAAAAACAGTCAATACCGTCACTGCACGATAGCGATGAAAATGTTACCGATGATGGCGCCACTAAAGCGGAGTTACTAGATACAGCTTTCCGTAATTCCTTCACGAAAGAAGATGAAGTAAATATTCTAGAATTCGAAACCAGAACAGCTGTTAGCATGAGTGGCGTAAAAGTAGATGTCTTAGGTGTTTCGAAACAACTCAAATCACTTAAGAAAGGCAAGTCTTCCGGTCCAGATGGTATACCAATCACGATCCTTTCAGAGTATGCAGACACAATAGCGCCTTTCTTAGCAATCATATACAACCGTTCACTTGACGTAAGGTCTGTTCCTACACATTCGAAAGTAGCACAGGTGACACCGATATTCAAGAAAGGAAAGTAGCACAAGTCACACGAATATTCAAGAAAGGAAATAGTAGTAACCCATTGAATTACAAACCCATATCACTGACCTCAATTTGGAGTAGGATTTTGGAGCACATACTCTATCCGAACGTTATGAATCGCCTTGAAGAAAATGAGACTTATTGATACATAACCAACACGGATTCAGAAAATATCGTTCTTGTGCAACACAGCTAGCTCTTTATTCCCATGAAGTATGAGTGCTGTCGACAAGGGATCTCAGATCGATTCCATATTCTTAGATTTCCAGAAGGCTTTTGACATCGTTCCTCACAAGCGACTATTAATCAAATCGTGTGCATATGGAGCATCGTCTCAGTTGTGCGAGTGGCTTCGTGATTTCCTCTCAAAGAGGTCACAGTTCGTAGTGACAGACGGTAAATCATAGAGTAGAACAAAAGTGATATCTGGCGTTCCGCAAGGTAGTGTCATAGGACCTCTGTTGTTCCTGATTTATATAAATGATCTAGGTGATAATCTGACCAGCCCCCTAAGATTGTTAGCAGATGACGCTGTAATTTACCGTCTAGCAAAATCATCAGATGATCAATTCCAGTTAGAAAATGATCTAGAGAGAATTTCTGTATGATGCGAAAAGTGGCAATTGGCATTAAAGAAAAGTCTGACGTCATCCAGATGGATAGTAAAAGAAATCTGATAAATTTTGGGTATACGATAAATCGCACAAATTTAAGGGCAGTCAATTCGACTAAATACCTAGGAATTACAATTACGAGCAACTGATTTATATAAATGATCTAGGTGATAATCTGAGCAACCCCCTAAGATTGTTTGCAGATGAATCTGTAATTTATCGTCTAGTAAAATCATCAGACGATCAATTCCAATTAGAAAATGATCTAGAGAGAATTTCTTTATGGTGCGAAAAGTGGCAGTTGGCACTAAACAGAGAAAAGTCCGACGTCATCCAGATGGGTACTAAAAGAAATCCTATAAATTTTGGGTATACGATAAATCGCACAAATCTAAGGACTGTCAATTCGACTAAATACCTAGGAATTACAATTACGAGCAACTTAAATTGGAGAGACCACATAGATCATATTGTGGGGACAGCGAAACAAAGACTGCGCTTTGTTGGTAGAACACACAGAAGATGCGACAAACCCTCTAAAGAGACAACCTACATTACACTTGTCCGTCCCCTGCTGGAATATTGCTGTGCGGTATTGGATCCTTACCAGGTAGGACTGACGGAGGACATCGAAAAGTGAAAAGTAGGGCAGCCCGTTTCGTGTTATCGCGTAGTAGGGGTGAGTGAGAGTGTCACTGATATGATACGCGAGTTGGGGTGGCAGTCACTGAAACAAAGACGGTTTCCTTTGCTGTGAGATTTTGGTTTGGTTGTTTTGGGGGACGAGACCAGACAGCGAGGATATCGGTCTCATCGGATTAGGAAAGTATGGGGAAGGAAGTCGGCCGTGTCCTTTCGACAGAACCATCCCGGCATTCTCTGGAGTGATTTAGGAAAATCACGGAAAACCTAAATCAGGCTGGTCGGACACGGGATTGAACCGTTGTCCTCCCGAATGCGAGTCCAGTGTGCTAGCCACTGCGCCACCTCGCTCGGTCCGGCGAGATCTATTTGCGCAATTTCAATCACTAACTTTCTGTTCCGAATGCGAAAATATTTTGTTGACACCCACTTACGTAGGGAGAAATGATCATCATAATATGAGAAATCAGAGCTCGAACGGAAGGATTTAGGTGTTCCTTTTTCCCACGAGCCATTTGAGAGTGGAATAGTAGAGAGGTAGTATGAAAATGTTTCGATAAACCCTCTGCCACGCACTTAAGTGTGAATTGCAGAGTAACCATGTAGCTGTAGATGTAGGTGTAGATATTTTCTTCTTTCGTGGACGAAACAGAGTACTACTAAGCTTAAACGTCTGCCTTCGCTGTAGATTCCGTCGTGTGTCCACCTTTAACTGGTTTTGAATTATTCAGTGTCCAGTACGACGAACTAAACCGGACAGAAGACAAAACAAAAGGAAATCAGTGACAAATTTGCACACATGAATAAAAACAGCGACCTTCCGAAAGTTTCAACAGATATTTTCGGTCACGTTCTTTCGTTGTTTTCGTCATGTTAGGCATGCGACGAAGCACAGTGGATCGAAATTTATGCTGTGAGAGCGGAGAACGTCTATGCGGGAGAAGCCAGCTTGTCGCGGCATTTACGGATTTCGGCAGTAAAAAAGGAGAATAAGAGAAAATAAACTCGAACTAGTAAAAACGGAAAAAATCCTACAAAGGGCGACACGGCCGGAAATAAATTTAACGTCTGCTTTCTTGAGCGTTTCGTGATTCTGTCCACTCCAGTTGTTCTACGGCTTCCGTGCCTCCGCCTCGTTCCCTTTGAGCATTGTGTCCGTGAAGGATATAAAGTATTTCCTCCAGAGAACACATTTTTCCTCTGGATATTTTCTCGAGAAACAGCTTTATGTTCCCGTGATCAACAAGAGCGGTATATTGCCTGTTTGAGAGTCGTATTCTCTCTTTGACGTGACTCGACGGAAAGAGAAAACATAAAGGATGCGCTATCCGGTATTTTATACGGCTGGCGATGAGAGTTGTGCGCAACGAAATGGAAAATTCGTTTATAAGCTATCGATATTGCTGTGAAAATTCCGTGAAAGCAGATATGCAGTAGTTTGCGTTCCTCGCTGTATAGAACAGTGTTCCGAATATCGAGGAGTCGCTTACGAGAGTGAGGCAGATGGAGTAGAAACTGATGGACGCAACTGATAAACGATAAACAGCTCAGCCCTCAGAAGATGCTCTTCTGATCGGTCTTACAAATGTAGGTATGGATATGCTTACTGAAAACCACCTAAGGTTTCTAGCGGTGTTTGTCTGAAAATGTAAGTTTGCTGGAAGGATTTAATAGTGTGATAAGACTTGATGCTATTGCAACATGGTATCAGTAATGACATAAATATTAATGCTTGAATGAGGAAAAGCAATAAGCTGTCCTCAGATGTGGTTACAGCACAATGGAGCAATTGCAAGTTCCAAGCAAAATTATAGAACGGATCTAATTAGCACGGTATGTGGAATTCATAGCTTTTGAGTAAGCTTTTGACTCAAAACCCGTATTACCGGCCCTTGAGAAACGGACCACTGGTTCAGTGTATCTTAGCATATTGAAGAATATACACTGGTGTGCAAAACGTAAGGGCTAAGTAACTTGAGATGTCACTACCAGGTGAAGTTGGTAAATAAAATTTGGTCCATACATAGAAAGAACTGCTACAATATTCTGCAGAAGATAACTGAAAGGAATAGACAATGAGACGAACAGGACGAACCACTACTATGAAAAGACAGTAATGACACTGAAGTCAACGCGAGTCATTAGGCCCTCCATCAGCGCGGTTGAGAATTCTGGATGGTCCTTGGTGCCTGTGGACGTGCTCCAATACATCTTCTCAACGCATTCCTCTCGTCCTCGACGGGATTTAAGTTGGGCAACGAGCAGGCCATTCCATTTGCCTTGTATAATGCCGTTCCAAGAGATCCTCCAGCTGCCGTATTTGATGCGGTCGGACTATCAGCCGTAAAAATGAAGTCAGGGCACAATGCGGTCCTGAAATAACGCACAGGGGGCAGGAGTACAGTGTCGCGGTAAGGTTGGCTAATGAGTACATCGCATTCAAAGATTTGGGCGCCAGTACGCCCATGCAACGTTATGGCTGCCCACAAAAATTACATATGAATCACGAGGATGATCGACATTGTGACAGGATTCATTACCTTCTAGCACCTCTCGTCATTTATTTATTATTTATATTTATTTACACGTCTACTTCCGTAGGACCAAACTGTAGACCAAGTTCCCAAGATCATGTCAGTACATGAAATTACAACACAAAAGTAATAGCAGATAAAACAAAATGCTTATGAACCCAAAAAAGTCAAGCCATAAGTTTAAGTAAACGCAATCAACGAAGTAACGTAGGAATCAGCTTAATTTTTCAAGGAACTCGGGAACAGAATAGAAAGAGTGACCAATGAGGAAACTTCTCGGTTTCGATTTGAAAGCACGTGGGGAAGACAAGAGATCTTAATAAGAAAATTAGAGAAATTAAAGGAAAATTCCAGGCAAAAATTGGAATGATAAAAGATAGGAACGGGAAAGATCTGAGTGAAGCAGAGGATGTTAAGGAAAGATGGGCAGAATATGTAGAAGAGCTTTACAAGAAAGAACTGCATCATGACAGGGCTCCTACTGCTGATGTTAACGTTAATTTAGAACTAGAGCCAGATATTTTGGAGAGCGAAATCCAGTGGGCCCTTGAAAATATGGCTGATAACAAAACTAGTGGACATGATGAAATACCAGCAGAATTGTTTAAAGTCACTGGAAAGGATGCAGTGAAAGTGCTGCACTCAATATGTCAAAAAATATGGATCACGCAGCAGTGGCCAGAAGACTGGAAAAGATCAGTATGCATCCCCATTCCAAAGAATAGAAGTTCTAAAGAATGCTCAGATTACCGAACAATCGCACTTATTTCACATGCTAGCAAAGTTATGTTGAAAATCTTACAAAATAGACTTCTCCAATATCTAGATCGAGAGCTACCAGAAGAACAGAAGAACAAGCTGGATTTAGGAAAGGAAGAGGAACTAGAGATCAAATTGCTAACATTCGGTGGATTATGGAAAAAGCGAGAGAATTCCAGAAAGATGTGTACCTCTGCTTTATTGACTACGCCAAAGCCTTTGACTGCGTCAATCACAACAAATTATGGAACGTACTGAAAAACATGGGTGTACCAGATCACCTCATTCATCTGATACGGAGTTTATGCCTTGACCAAGAAGCCACGGTGAGAACTATGTATGGAACAACGAAATGGATAAAGATTCAGAAAGGGGTCCGGCAAGGCTGCATACTGTCACCGTACTTATTCAATCTGTATGCAGAACATGTTATGAGGAATGCGAGGCTAGATGAAGGAGAAACAGGAATTAAAATAGCTGGAATAAATGTAAACAACCTCAGGTACGCGGAAGATACGATCCTGTTGGCAGAAAGTGAATAAGAATTGAGAACACTCTTGCTGAAGGTGAAAGACGAAAGTGAAAAGGCCGGTCTTATGCTGAATGTGAAGAAAACGAAAATTATGGCAACTACACCTACCAATTTGTGGGATATAGCAGGAGAAACCATGGAGGTAGTGACCACATTCAGTTATCTCGGTTCCCAGATCTCTGCTGATGGCGACTGCAGCCATGAAATCCGGAGACGCCTGTTGCTCGGTAGACAGGCGTTGTCAAACCTTGACAAGGTTATAAGGTACAGAGATATAACACTAGCAACAAAGATCCGTATTGTGGGGGCTATGGTCTTTCTAGTTGTGATGTATGGATGTGAGACCTGGACCATTAGAAAGGCTGAAAGAAGAAGAATTGACTCCTTCGAATTGTGGTGTTGGAGGAAACTTCTTAGAGTTCCATGGACTGCAAAGAGAACCAACAGATCAATATTGGAGCAAATAAAACCAGATTTCTCCCTGGAAGGTCTAATGTTAAAACAAAAGCTGACCTACTTTGGACACACAATGCGAAGGCACGCCTCGCTGGAAAAAACATTAATGCTGGGGAAGATTGAAGGAACTAGATGAATAGGACGTCAGAGGATGAGATGGATCGATGGCATCACAGAAGCAATGTGTTCCAACCTGGAAGTCTACGGGAGAAAGTGCAAGACAGGAAAAAGTGGCGTGATTTGGTTCATGGGGTCACGAAGAGTCGGAACCGACTAAACGAATAGAGAGAGAGAGAGAGAGAGAGAGAGGGTTACTGCTAAGATTTTTGAATTCTTGTCATCGCTTATTGAAAACGGCTGTAGCGGTGTACTGCACACCTTTCTGCACAAAAGTTAAGGAAGTGCGATCCAAATGCAGATTGGATTCCTGCCTAGTATTAACTGAGTGAAAGTTGCTAATTCTTGGGATTAGGCTGACATTTCTTACAAAAAACGACAGTAAAGAACATATGTATTGACAGGTCAAATTCAGAATACTCAGACTATTGGACAGGGTTCGACGAGAGTTCGAGAACTTACGCCATTCATTGCCCGAACTGCCCGCTCACGAGCCAAAAATTTCCTGTGAGAATAGGAAAAGTTACCCCTAAATATAACACCATATGACATAGGCGAATGAAAATAAGCAAAGTAGACTAAAATTCGAGTGGAATGATCTCTTACTTCAGGTACCATTCGAATAGTAAAAATGGCAGCATTAAGTCTTTGAATAAGATCCTGAACGTGGGCTTTCCAAGAGAGTTTACTATCTATCTGAACGCATAGAAATTTGAGCTGTTCAGTTTCACTAATCATATACCCATTCTGTGAGATTAAAACGTTGGGTTTTGTTGAACTGTGTGTTGGAAAGTGTAAAAACTGAGTATTTCTGTGATTTAGATTTAGTTTACTTTCTAAGAGCCGTCAACGTATGGCATAAACTGCACTGTTTCATTGAAACAGAGCCAGTGTTGCACACATCATCATTTACTACTAACCTAGTATCATCAGGCAATAGAAATATTTTAGAATTGCCTGTAATACTTGGAGGGCATGTTATTATATGAATAAGAAACAGGTACCTTCAGCACTGTCGAACATGGTGGTGGTCGAGGTTTTATAGTTTCGGGTGCGTAATGTTGCATCGGCACAGTGGCCTACAGATTTTTGAACGGTACGCTCACCAGACAAGATCATTCTGGCACTGTAGTCGTTCCTGAGTACGTCTTTTCTGACGTGCTTTCTGTAATGACTTCATTTTTATGGCTGACAAGGCCCGATCGCATCGTACAAGCGCAGTAGAAGGAGGTTTTGGAAATGGACGATAGTCGGCTAATAGCCTGGCTTTCCCTTTCCGCCGACTTGGACCTGATCGAGCACACTGGGATGGGTTCTGGAATCGTGTTGTAGTACGTCCACATGATCCAACGACCTTACAGCAGCTGTCATCCGCGCTTTTGGAGGAACTGAACGCTCTACCACATGAATTCCTTGCCAACACCGTGGTCAGCATGGTATAACATTGCAGAGCATGTACACTATGTGGTCAAAAGTATCCAGACACCCCAAAAACGTAGGTTTTTCATAGTAGGTGCATTGTGCTGCAACCTACTGCCAGGTAGTCTATATCAGCGACCTGAGTAATCATTAGACATCGTGAGAGAGGAGAATGGGGCGCTCCGCGGAACTCTCGGACTTCGAACTTTGTCAGATGATTGGGTGTCACTTGTGTGTACGCGTCTTTCAACACGATCAAGCACCTGTGCATAATGGACGGCTTGTGGTGTAGTGGTTATACCACAATAACATCCCTTTAATGGAGTGGCCTGCACAGAACCATGACCTGAACCCAATAGAACACTTTTGGTATGTTTTGGAACGCCGACTTCGTTCCAGGCCTCACCGACTGACATCGATACCTCACTTTATTGCAGCACTCCGTGAAGAATAGGTTGCCATTCCCCAAGAAACCTACCACCACCTGCGAGAGTGGAAGCTGTCATCAGCTAAGGGTGGGCCAACATCATATTGAATTCCAGCATTAGCGATGGAGGGCGCCACGAACTTGTAAGTCATTTTCAGTCAGGTGTCCTGATATTTTGATCACATAGTGTATTACCGTCCGTGGTGATCATTCTCCATGTCCCGGCTTGTGTAACTCTGCCGAGCGTCGAAGCCTTCCGCAAAGTTTGGTGGTTTTCGACCTCGTGCCTCTCTGGGGAATCGCTGGTTGTGTAGAATCTGATCCCCAGGGATGATTGTTGGACCCACTCCTGTTCCTTATTTATACAAATGATATGCACTCTAGTACTACGCGTAACTGTAAAATATTTCCGCCGGCCGGCGTGGCCGAGCGATTCTAGGCGCTTCAGTCTGGAACAGCGCGACCGCTACGGTCGCAGGTTCGAATACTGCCACGGACATGGATGTGTGTGATGTCCTTAGGTTTAAGTAGCTCTAAGTTCTAAGGGACCAATGACCTCAGATGTTAAGTCCCATAGTGCTCAGAGCCATTTGAACCATTTTTTCAAAATACTTCTGTTTGCTGATGACACTAGCTTGGCAGTAAAGGATGTTCTGTGCCACATTGGATCGGTTTCCAATAGTGCAGTTCATGGACTAAATTCATGGCTTGTGGAAAAGAAACTAACGCTAAATCACAGCAAGACTCAGTTTTTACAGTTTCTAACACACAATTCAACAAATCCTGACGTTTTAATTTCACAGAATGTGCTTGTGATTAGTGAAACTGAACAGTTCCATTTTCTAGGTGCTCAGATAGATAGTAAGCTGTCTTGGAAAGCCCGCGTTCAGGATCTTGTTCAAAGACTTAATCCTGCCGTTTTTACTCTTCGAACTGTATCTCAAGTGAGTGATCATTCGACACGAAAATTAGTCTACTTTGATTATTTTCATTCGCTTATGTCATATGGTATTATATTTTTGGGTAACTCTTTCCATTCTAAAAGGATATTTTTGCCTCCGAAAGGGGAGGTTCGGGCAATAAGTGGTGTAATTTCACAAACCTCTTGTCGACCCTGTTCGCGTGTCTGGGTATTTTGACATTTGCCTCTTAATATATTCCTTACTGTAATTTCTTGTTAACAATATTAGCTTTTTCCCAAGAATAAGCAGCTTTCACTCAGATAATACTTGGCAGAAATCAAACCTGCATTTGGATCGGACTTCCTTAACTCTTGTGCAGAAAGGTGTACTCTATACCTCTGTATCCATCTTCAATAAGCTGCCACTCGGATTCAAAAAATCTTAGCAGTAATCCACGCGCTTTGTAATCGAAACTGAAGAATTTCCTCATGGGTCACTCCTCATATTCTGTGGAGGAGTTCCTTGAAAAATTAAGCTGATTCTTATTTTATTGTTGATTGCGCTTGCTTAAACTTATGGAACGGCTTTTTTCGGGTTCATCAATATTTATTTTTATCTGTTATTACGTTTATGTTGTAATTTCATTTAATGACACGTTACATGACCTTGGAGATTCGCGCCTCAATTTGTTCCACGGAACTTGACGTGTAAATAAATAAATAAATAAAATCTCTTTGCCAAAAGCCTTGTGATGCGAATGTGGTTCGCTAGGCGTCGCGGGCAGCGGAGGAGTCTTGAGTCAGCGACGGCACGAAGAAGGTGGCATGCATGGCCCTGTGCTAGTAGTAGTCCATGTATGTGCTGGAAAAAGACTTGGCCGCACGTGGAGTCATAGCGCGGCCTAGTTGTAGAGAGCAGTTGTTTGGGAAGCTGTAATTTGAAAAAGAGGTCCCCGTTCGCGTGTACAATACTGGTGTTGCCCGAAGGAGATCGGCGGCTAAAGCAGCGGTTGGAAGTCTGTTCAGCCGTCGCTACATTGTCGCTGCACCCTGGTTGCATTGACACACGAGTACTGGATAACTCCACGTGAAGCTGAGGAACCATATTACTCAGTACTTGCCCATCTTCATGTTTCAGTTGTTCATCTTTCGAAATTGTAATTGAGTCTACTCTCGTGGAGCGCCATTAGTTCCATTATTCCGTGACTGGTCATTTGTTTGTTTTAACTGTTCATGTTACAAGGCTGTCATTGAGTCTGGCCTGGTGTGGCCCTTTATTTGCATACATGTCTGGGACCAGTAGTAAGTGATTTATTTTTCATGTCTTATCACGCCAATTTAACGATTCTTGTAATGTGTTGCCAGGAACCGTACGCAAGACTGACGTTGAAACAAAATAAGATGGCAATGTTACGGCTCTGTAAACCCACTGAGGTAACAGCGGATAAATTGTAATTCTGCAGATATGTTCGTGAGTCAAGCAATTACCTTTTGTAATATATTCGGTTCTCCTGTGCAGTAAATGAGAAAATTTTAAATTCTGGCTCGAGGAAATCTGGTAAGCACATAACTTGAGATATGGGGGTCCTACTGTAATTTGTCGTGGCGTAATTCATGTGCTTTTGTTAAATTGGGTACCGTTTTTGGTTTGAATTGCTGTCAGTTTGTTATTACATGGGTCGGAGCACTATGGGACTTAACTTCTGATGTCACCAGTCCCTTACAACTTAGAACTACTTAAACCTAACTAACCTAAGGACATCAATCACATCCACGCAGAGGCAGGATTCGAACCTGCGACCGTAGCGGTCGCGCGGTTCCAGACAGTAGAGCCTAGAACCGCTCGGCCACTCCGGCCGGCATGCTATTACAATTTGGTTTAATGATTACCACATGAATTTTGAAATAGTCTCGGGCATTTTAAACCTTTTATCACAAATAGCTCTGCTGCTTGATTTGCAACTTTTAATTGATGTTATAATTGCTTTGGGCTCAGACAATGTCTTCTAATGATTGTTGAGTATGAATTGTTGTTAATAAATTTGTTTTAAGGGATGTTAAGTCCGTCAGTTTGCCACACCATAATAGCTCCTACCGTGCCAGTAATGTCCGGGGATCATGATGAATAGCGGTTACATAGTGTAATTACTGTCTTGAAATTATAATTTCCATTCGCCTCATTACGTATATATTTCAGTTATCTTTCGTACTACACTGTAGCATTTCTTTCTGTGTAGGGTCCAAGTTTCATTGTGCTATTTTACTTGCCAGTGAAACATGATTCGAAAATTACATTCGTTCTTAAGTTTTGCACACCGGGCAATTTGTACATTGTGGATGCGTAAGGGCGAAAAAACGAGGAAAAAGAGAGAAAATCATAACCAGTGAACAAACGGTTACTGGTCTGTGGAAAGTTTTAAAGTCGATGTAACTAATGCTGTGCGGACGAAAGTAATATAAAAAAGTGCACTGCGGTGCGTAGAATACAAATAGGTGGCATTACCGGTGCTGAGTAAATTATACTTGCATCACGAATATAAAATGACTGCACGAGGTAGTCCATTACCATTGAGAGCTTGCTGCCTCAGGTATCAGGAATTCACAACAGTGGCGCTGCACGAGAGGACTGGTAGTGAAGCTCTCAGCTTAATGGAAAACTGGCATTCCGCTTCACGCGCTCCCGTATTTACATCGAGGGAAAAGTATCGCGAGCACCTCATACGAATGTGCAACACTCGACTAGAGCGTGTTTCCTCCCGCAGCTTGGCATTCCTCCCTCGCACTCGGACACACGGGCTGGGGAGTACAGTGTAGCGCAGAATCCCGCTCCGCTCCCGAGGCTGCGCCGCGCCGCGCCACACCGAGTCTTTTTCTACGGGTTTTATCGGACGCCGGCGCCGTAACCGCGTTTGCGGTCCCTTTACGTTCGGCAGGTGGAAAAGCCAATATGGGGGGCGACAGCTCCGGCGCATATGTCGGCCGCGCCGTCCCCGGAATATTCCGGCACCTGCTGCGACTCTGTGTCGATTATCGAACACGTTGATCTGCGCTCCTGCTCTCCTGACGGCGACATGAGACTGCTGCCCGCGCGGGGAACTGCAACGAGGTGACGTCACAGTCTGACGCGTTAACCCTGGTTAACGTTGTTGCGTACAGAGCGATTTTCCACCGTCGTTCAACGGACTCTAAGCTCGCAAGGTAGTTTTGGCTGCAAAGTCACTTTCTCTTTCGCTTTCGTCTCCAAAGTCGTATTACTACTGAAAATAAAGAGATCAGATTACCGTCTAATTATTTTTGTACCCGTTGTCGAATAGTTTTATTTATATTAGGACAACGATTCCGGCAAGTACTCATTAGTGAGAACTCCTCACGAACCACTATCAGTACAGATGAAGTGAAATACTAGGTAGATATAAATAAACTGACGGTCTTCCGGGTGCCGCTGCAGTGCGGGCTGTATACATCGTAGGAGGCTGAAACATCGTATTGAATGGTGCTCTTCTGAAGTTCCACTTTCTGCCTCCAGGTGAAAATGTGGTGCTGTAAGCAGTCAGAATGTGGTGTGGGGAACGTGATGTGAATGTAGGAAAGGGGAAGGAGCGATCAGACTCATGAAGAAGGTGGTTCTGCCACATTTATTACGACACTGTCAGAAGTTGCTATATGTTTCCAGTACGGTCTTCCATCGAAGCAACATGCTGCATCTGCAATGGCGCATGATCGACAGTCACTCGCAGCATCTCCGGGGTAATCAGAGCTATATGTTCTCATGCTGTTCTTCAGATCAGGAAGAGTCCAGAAAACATGCCTGACAGACACGGTCTTGCAGATATGCCCACAACCATAAGTCACGTGGAATGAATGGGGGATCTGTAAGGCCATAAATTTTGAAATTGTCTAGAGATGATGCGGTTGTTACCGAAGGTTTCTTGAAGCAATTCTTTCACCTACGAAGCGATATGTGGTGTGGTGTCATCTTGCGTAAAAATAGTGAAATGGGCACAGCTGCGCTCTTGCAAAACTGGAATCACGTGTTGCACAAGGAGGGTCTTATAGTCTGCAGATGTCACTCTACACCTAATAGGCCGTGAGGCGTCATCTCCTCAAAGAAAGGAATTAGCTTGTGAAACAACACCACACGTAAGTGCAGTGAATATTCCTGCAGAACATGTGGCGGAGTAGAACCGCATATGCGAAACCTCCTTGCATTCAATAGCACTACGCAGAGAAATTGTGTCTCGTCGGTCCAAAGAACAGTTCGTGGCCACATGTCAGCCATTTCCATGCATCTCCAAAAACGAAGAACAAAGTCACGGCTTTGTAGCCTATCATGGAGCTTCATTATCAGCATATTATGAATCTGTAGGGATACCAGAGTAAAATTCAACGCAAAATCTTTTGAAATATTGACCAGGGTGAGACAATTCAAGTGAAACTTCTCAAGCACCGGCTGCACAATTTAAAGGATGTGCTCCACTGTCAGTTATAGCCACAGCCATTGCGTTTCGTACGGGAAATTTTATCATTCTAAATGCTTTGCACCAACAGTCACTTCGCGAAAGACATCAACACGAATCGACAAGTGAGAAATATCATAGTGACGTCAAGACATGAAACATTTCACTTTCTGTTTACAACGCCATATTTTCACATGGTGGCAAAATTGGAACTATTATTTTTTCTGCATACACTATGAGCACCGATTAATGGACGTACTTGGTTATTTCAGGGCCCTGCGATGTACAGAATGCATTTCAGCATTCAGAACTCCACCAGTTTTAATTACAACCATCCGTTATATTAATCTATGTACGAACACATAATTTCATATTGATAGATAGTGAGCACAGTAGTATTACAGACTCTCGCAACTTGTAGCCAGCTTGCTTAATTCGCCTATCAAGACTACGACCTACATCATTAGCTGTATTAAGTGTCTACGGTGTGGTGAATAAGGTATGGCGGTCAGCTTTAATGCGTAACCATTAATCACGCACGCTCCCGTCAAATAGTCCACGTATCTGCTCTGCTAGTTCTTCGATGACACTATTGTGAATTTACTGAAGCACATTCTGACGTCATATTATCTCTTATGTGGTCAAGAACATTTTAACCAGCCGGTGGGCTTCGCTATGGGACGCCCATTACCTTCGTTGTAGTCAACGTCTTTGTGAATTACGTAATCATTACGGCACCTCACCTGAACCTCTCGATACCTGCAATATTCTGCTGTGTTTCTGTAAAGTAGTTAACTTGTTTCTGAGACAACATTCAGGTTTGATTTCATTAATGTAGAGGTACTTTCATACATCGATATATTTATATTGCAATGATATTATTCTTATGTGTATTCTTTCTTTTGTTACGATGATCTTTGATATACTTGTAACTCTGATTTTTGGGCGCGTAAGCGATTTTTAGTTAGTTAGAGAGCCGGACCTTGAGAAAGTCAAGTCTTGGACGTCATGTTGGAAAGACGCATATTGTAGTCAGCTTATAAAATGTGAACTGTAACAGTGAGGAAGATGTTTTCGAGTATGTTTTGTATTGTGAAGTGATGCTTTGTGTGTTAGGTGACATTGCAGTAAAAGCAATAAAAAGGAAGTGTAACTTAAATTCGGAGTGCTGATTACTTTTTTTACATCACCATTGTCCTGTAAAAGTGTAATCTTCAAGAATGGTTTGTGAAATACATCTATAAAACTTTTTAATATCCCAGAATAAAAACCTAGGCCTCTTTGCATCCGAGCTTGGAATCATCACCACCTAGATTTTCGACGATTGAGCCATGATTTTACGAGACCAATTTATTCATTATTACATGAAATGACTTTATTAACTGTGCTCTAATGACACCTGCCACATAATAACTTTGTTGTTGCCCGAAAATGCAGTATTTAGCAACGTGAGCAACACCACAATCATTATTAAATTTTGACCTTGTTGTGGTAGGATTGTTAGAGAGTACTATGAGGACATCGCTATGGACGAGGTTTCTGAGAAGTCTATCGTTTCGTCGACGACACATTCATTGTCTGGACTCATGGACGTGAGAAATTGGGAGAATTCTTGGACAATATCAGCAACATTCAAGATCACATTCAGATGGAGGCGGACACGAACGGTGCCCTGCCGTTCCCTGATGTTCTTTTCCGACGAAAAGCTGAGTTAACCATAGAGTTCGCGGCAAGCTTACCCTCATGGACCAGTATCCGCACGCTACCAGCTACCACCTCCCAATGCAGGACCTTCGAGAATCGTGCGGAACCCGTTTCAGATGCAGGAGTCTGGCAACGGGATTGAACCACTTACGGAAATTATTCAAGGGAAAGGGCTCAACTAGCGACACATTTTGCAAGCTGCTTCTCGAAGGGACGTAAGCAGAATGTGCAGAAAGCCACGGAGAATTCGTGTGTTGAGGCTAGCGTCTTTTCCATTCTGTGGTTCAATGACGGAATATATAGCCGGGGTCTGAAGAGATAAAGCAACTACTCAGATTTCACGTCTCCTGCAAAAACGAGGCTGTGAAAGTCGCTGTAGGACTCAAAAAGCCACGGATTCTCAAAACTGCATCGGACAGACTGTACGTCCTGCTGAACAACAGCGTACAGAACTCGAGAGGCGCCATCCGCTGCGGCCGAGCGGTTCTAGGTACTTCAGTCCCGAACCGCGCTGCCGCTATGGTCGCAGATTCGAATCCTGCCTAGGGAATGGATGTGTGTGGTGTCCTTAGGTTAGTTAGGTTTAAGTAGTTCTAAGTCCAGAGGCCTCACGACCTCAGATGTTAAGTCCCATAGTGATCAGAGCCATTTGAACTCGAGAGGTGCGTTTGTCTACAGTATTCCGAGAAATCAGCGATAGCAGAACAGGCAACACATACCAAATTGCAACTTCTATTGAACAGGCAACTGGCTTTTAGAATAATGAAAAGGGGGTTGGAGCTAGAAATATCTAACAGCACCTTCAATGATGCTAAACGTAGTTCGTGATTTGGCCATCGAGTGGGCGCACAACGAATATATTCCCTTTTGTAGGAGTGGACAAAAACAG
The DNA here is from genome assembly GCF_021461385.2 of Schistocerca piceifrons. Taxonomy (NCBI): domain Eukaryota; kingdom Metazoa; phylum Arthropoda; class Insecta; order Orthoptera; family Acrididae; genus Schistocerca; species Schistocerca piceifrons. Next base: position 108,641,110 of record NC_060138.1, on the reverse strand, counting down.
AAGTCACTTGTGATCCATCGCTTGACAATGGACGAGGTACACCCCTTCGAAAGCTCGTATGTATTTAAAGACATGCCACAGTTTGAACCCCGAGAAAATTTAATACGTTAATGTACTTAGACTCGGGTATGTGGTGGGTTGTCACTTATGAGTGGTACGCATGTAACGATCCAAGTGAAATATATTGTCGTTTAATCAGCTGACGCTTTTCCGTAATGGATTGTCCCTTGCTTCCAGCTCCGACTACCGTTCAGAGTCTATTAATTTCTGTCGTGCGGCCACAAGTAGGTCGGAAACCTTTTCACACAAATCACCTAGGCACAAATGACAGCTCGCCAATGCACTGCCCTTTTGTACTTTGCGTACGCCACAGCCTCTGGATATCTGCGTATCGCTATCCCATGACTTTCGTCATCCAAGTGTATTACAGCAATTGTGAAGCCCTTAGTGACACATTTCTCGTTTAACATTTTCTCTATGAACCTGCCGCCTTAAAACTTAGAACAGCACCCTGTGCTGCCATCGTGTAGTACAATACAGCACGATTAAGAGAGCCAAACAGACTACACCATTGAGACCCATCGTTAAGACAATTTGCTCACGCATACACGGATTGTTCAAGTAATTTCCTTTTTCGTGTTTTCTGACTGGTATGACGCAGCTCAGCAATAGTTCCCCTCTTGTGCCTCGTCATCTCAGAGTAGCTCTCGCAGCCAACATCCTGTTATTTGTCTGATATGTTCCAACCTCTGTCTCCCCTTACAATTTTCACTGTCTACAGCTCCCTCCAGCACCGCTGTCTTAACAGACGCCCTATTAATATGTCCCTTCTTTTCTTTCATCCACATTTTCCTCTTCTCACCTACTCTGCGGAGAACCTCATTTCTTTTAGCTGTCCATCTAGTTTTCAACATTCTCCTGTAGCACCCCAAGCAGACACTTCGGTTATCTTCTTTTAATATCATTCTATAGCTCTCGATTCACTTCCATAAAATGGTGCGCTCCAAACAGAAATTCTGAGAAATTTATTCCTCAAATTTCCGATTTTTGATACCAGTAGACTTCTTTTGACAGGGAATACCTTCTTTGGCTGCTGTAGTCTCCTTCTGTATCCTCCTTTCTTCATCCGTCGTGTACTGTTTAGCTCCCAAGGTAGCAGAATTCCTTCGCTTCGTCAACTTTTATGTTAAGTTTATTGAAACTCTCGTTTCTGTTACTTTTCATTACTTTCTTATTTCTTTGGCTTACTCTTAGTACACAGCGTCCTCTCGTTAGGGTATTTATTCCATTAAAATGGACCTGCAATTCTTCCTCTCTGTCAGTGAGCATACAGTGTCATCAGTGATCGTTGATATTCTTTCAACATGAACTTTAATCCCATTCCTCAGTCTTCATTTTATTTCCATCATTCCTTCTTCGATGTATAGATCGAACTGTAGAATTAAAATACTACATCCCTATCTTACGCCATTTTAATTCGAGCTCATCGTTGTTGAACTCTCCTTCTTACTTTTCTCTGTTGGTTCTTATACATATTGTAGAATACCCGTCTTTCCCTATAGTTTACTCCTCTTTTCCCGGGAATTTCGAACATGTTGCACCACTTTACTTTGTCAAACGCTTTTCTAGGGCGAGACATCCTACAGACGTGTCGTAATTCCTGCTTCCTTATCAGATGCAACATCGAAACTGCCTCTCTGTTGCTTTTACGTCTTCTAAAACTGCATTAATATTCGTTTAACAGATCCTCAGTTATTCAGTTTTCTTCATTCTTATGGACACTATGTACATTATATTAGGATTTCTTAGGCAAAAATCGTGTTTGAGGCTACGTTGGTTGCTGATGCTGTACGTGAGTATACTCGAGTGGAGATAGAGTTTGTATCCGCCTCGTGGCAATAAAAAATGGTAAGAGGTAGTTTATAGCAATTTGAAGTATAAGATTTCTATAGAAGGAGTTTTTCTATGCCAGTTGTTACAATTACATATGTTAGGTAGAACCTAACTATGCACTGTACGTTAATATTGCGAAACTTGAAACTTCCTGGCAGATTAAAACTGTGTGCCCGACCGAGACTCGAACTCGGGACCTTTGCCTTTCGCAGGCAAGTGCTCGCAGGAGAGCTTCTGTAAAGTTTGGAAAGTAGGAGACGAGATACTGGCAGAAGTAAAGCTGTGCGTAGCGGGCGTGAGTCGTGCTTCGGTAGCTCAGATGGTAGAGCACTTGCCCACCAAAGGCAAAGGTCCCGAGTTCGAGTCTCGGTCGGGCACACAGTTTTAATCTGCCAAGAAGTTTCATATAAGCGCGCACTCCGCTGCAGAGTGAAAATCTCATTCTAGAAACATCCCCCAGGCTGTGGCTAAGCCATGTCTCCGCAATATCCTTTCTTTCAGGAGTGCTAGTTCTGCCAGGTTCGCAGGAGAGCTTCTGTAAAGTTTGGAAGGTAGGAGACGAGATACTGGCAGAAGTAAAGCTGTGAGTACCGGGCGTGAGTCGTGCTTCGGTAGCTCAGATGGTAGAGCATTTGCCTGCGAAAGGCAAAGGTCCCGAGTTCGAGTCTCGGTCGGGCACACAGTTTTAATCTGCCAGGAAGTTTCATATCAGCGCACACTCCGCTGCAGAGTGAAAATCTCATTCTGGATTGCGAAACTTGATGTGTTACTTTCCTGATGTCTGAAAACACGTGACTACACTTTTGCTGATGTAGACGTAAATTTGTGCATACAATAATTTGTTTCGGCCAAACACACTTCTAGCAGGGCTTTTAGCTAAAGGTCCAGTATCTACATTTGTCTTCACCACGGTGTGGCCGAGCGGTTCTAGGCGCTTCAGTCTGGAACAGCGAGACCACAACGGTCGCAGGTTCCAATCCTGCCTCGGGCATGGATGTGGGTGATGTCCTTAGGTTAGTTAGGTTTAAGTAGTTCTAAGTTCTAGGGGACTGATGACCTCAGATGTTAAGTCCCATAGTGCTCAGAGCCATTTGAACCTTTTTTTTCTTGTCTTCACCACTTTGACACTTGGATCATTCAAGGAATTCACAGGTGGCAAAACAAATTCATCTTCAAGTGCACACTGGTCCGATTCTGGATTAAGTTGATTTTCAGTTTAGCTGTCACCATCTGAAACTGTCTTCGAATCACTTTAATGGAGTATCTTCAAAGTCAGGGTCTGTAACAAGAACACTAGACGAAGACCTGGCAATTGAATCGGTAACACAAAGTCCCAGGTGCGGTCTCAGAGACAGCTAGCACAAAAGAAGCAGTAATAGTATCAGTCGACATCACGCCCAAGTGACTTCTGACAAAGGAAATCGCGCCAGCTTCGAGACAGAACAACTTGACAACGCTGTAATCTGTTACCCCACTTATGTGCGTAACCAAGAGAGCAGCAATAAACGCCAGCTGTCTATGAGATGGCACCTGCGGCGTTAAGGGTTAAAACAAATGGAAGCCAAATTAGACAATATCTGTGGTTGTACCACCGGTAGCAGCACCAACTAGCTTGTGTCAGAAATTGTGTCCCTCCACTCCCGTTCCCCTCTCCGCTCAGTCTCAGTCTTCTCCCTTCTTCATCACTCATTCCTTCAGTTATCCATCTGCTTCTCAGTCTCTAGGCGCCTTGGCACCTACCGTCATTTCATGAGCCTGTCTCGTGTATTCTGCCAACTCTACATTCTTTTAACATGATCTTCCTAATTTTGCCTTTTCCACAGTTTCTTGCACTAGCTTCTGTTTCATTGTTTCTCTCGCCATCCCATTCCTTACGCACTCCGCTTCTATTCTTCTTCTTCGAGATTTCGTCTCGCAAGCTGTATTCTGCTCACCGGCCTATTCTCATTACCCACATTTCCAATACACACATGGGTATTGCTTACCTTTTGGCGGTAAATCCTATCTCCAGACCAGGCTTGTTACACTCTACAGGACACCACGGACTTGTCTTCCATTTGACAAATCTCTTTATCGTCCCTACCGCTGTCTTCTATTACGGTCTCAAGGTACTGGGATCTTTCCACTTCCTCTAATAATTAGCCTCTTGTGTATCCATCGCTACTGTCCTCTTACTCCTCGCCCTTGCCATGAGTTCACACTTCTTTGCAATAAATTACAGCCTGTACTGTCACATAATTTCCTCACGTAAACGTAGACTTCCTTTCACCTTTCCTACTCCATTTCCGCACACCACTAAATCATCTGCAGACAGCCTTAACTTGCATTTTCATCTCCAATTCGCGCGGTCCCCCTCTGTCATTGTCTCATCGATAACGGTGATCAAAAGCAGAGAGATGAGTGCGCTTACCTGCTTCATGTTATATTGCTGTTCGAATCAGTCTGTGTTGTCTCCTCCTACGTTTATACCAAAACTCATATGATACATTTGATTTTATTTTTTCACAGTCAAGTGCCAAAGCTTCACCCAGATCTTGCTTCTGTGCACAGTACTATATACCTTTTCAGTGTCCAGGAATACCATTACTAAATTCTTACCGTGATTGTAGTGACTCTCATGGAATTGCCGGACACTAAAAATTAGATGTGCTGTCGAGTTCTCTGGCCTAGGCCCATATTGTTCCTCTCTCTTGTGCTCTCTTCTCTATTTCCTTTCTCATAATCACCTCAAATACCTAGGCAACATGAAACATCAAAGTAATTACCCAATAGTTTTGACATAGATTCCTCGAACTCTTCCTAAAAATTGACTCCACGATTCCGTTTTGCAAGTCCTCAGGTGGCCTTCTCTCTGTGCTTACTGTCCTCATGACCCGACATAGCTGCTTCACTTTAATATCGCCACCTGCTCTCACAATCTCCACACTTACTTCATCCAGTCAAGGTGCTGTTCCCCTTTCAATGACTTTATCGCGTCCTATATTTCTGTTCAGATTAGGTGCATTACGAAGTACTATAAATACCGCTTTTATATTTCGATTATAGTGTAGTAATTCATCAAAATATTACTTCCACGTTCCCTTTAACTTCCACGTTCCCTTTATTTCCTGTACATTGTCTAATTCTTCTTCGTCTTTATTTATCACCTTGACATCTTGCATTATGCCTCTCCTCTCTTTCTCTCCTGCTACCACTCTCTTAGCCACCATCTTCTTCTCTGTGTATTTCTCGTGACCGCTAAAACAAATTATGATTCGGAGTCATCCCGAAGACAACTGAAAAAGTAAGCCGTGGACGTTTCCAAGAACGTGCAATTATACATATCTCTATTGTCAGTTTTAAAACAAAATGACACCATCCCTTTTCCTCTTCCAAGCATAGCTCACGCTCATTATTACTAAGAGTCAATTTAAAGTATCGGGATAGCAGGATCCTCGAAAATTTGTTTCAGCCCTGCAGCAAACAGTCTGGGGACGGGTTTGTCTTTGAGAAAGATAGTTCACAGTGAACATCTTCTCCCAGAATGCAGGAACCATTAGATTTCAGTGACGTGCTGTATCTGATGAATGAATCTCATTGAGCATCTTACTGGTCAGAAGAAATGTGTAATGATTCGTCGCATATAGCCAACCCGCGCACTGGATGGCCATAGAAGGATGAGACAGGATTGAGCACCAGCGTCTCAACCAGCTTGTGGACAGAATACCAAGGAGGTTCCATGTGAAGCCTGGTGTACACCAGCCCGAAGTGAAGCGAACAGGAGAATTGTCTTTGATGTAAACGATAGGCGAGCGCGACTGAGCTACATTCGGTCGTGCCAGTTTATACTCACGAGCATTCGCTCATGTTACGCTTCTAGCGAACCATCAAAGGAATTTCGCTTTCTCCCCACTTAGGCGTCAGCAGTAGACAAAACACTCGTTATGTTGTCTACGTGAGGTAACTGAGCGATGAAGTGCTCTGAGGAGAATGGAGCGTTGGTCACAGAAGAATACAGGAAAGCCATTCCATAATTAAAGAGACAAACTGATGTTGGAAATAACCGGATTTTTACAAAATCAAACATTTTCATTTCTCGACAAAATCGTCATACTTGTCTAACTGATTAACTAATTTTTTACACCTGATGAAAAATTCTTCTGGGTGTTGTACCGCGTCATTGTACGAAATACTTTAATTGTGAATGTAAAACCAACGATTCGACCCTACTACAGCGGCCTTCCTCAGGGCAAGGATGGTTTTAGTGGAGGAAAGGTGACTATTTATTATAATGGCAAGAATAGTCATATTTTTGCAACTTTTTTGGCCCTAGACTACAATAGGCTGCTCATGACGGAAGGGGTAAGGTACGAAAGGAGCTGTTGGTGGGCTAGCCGCCTTTTCAGTGATTAGCAACAGTCTGCAGATCAGAACATGGCTTCTGGCGGCTGCGCTTTCCTTCTGGTGTGCGCAGAAATGCACTGACATTTCCCCTGTAGCTGTTTGTTTAGGTGTCGCTGCCGTGCTCGACGAAGTTCCGCCCGCGACCGCTCGCCGCCCGTTGAATTGGGATAGCTGTCATCCAGGACGCCGGAAGTTTGTAGCCGTCCTCTGCTGATATTGTCAGGGCCGCGCATAGTGGCCTCGTGGTTTGGGGCGCAATGTCACGGACTGCGCGGCCCCTCCTCCGGATGTTCAGGTCCCCCCTCGGCCATGGGTGTGTGTGTTGTTCTTATCACAAGTAGTGTGTAAGTCTAGTGGCTGATGACCTCAGCACTTTGGTCCCTTAGGTATTCACACGGATTTGAACATTTTGATATTGTTAGGCTCCCTAATAATTTGAATCGCCCCTCGAATTTTTCGTCAGTGCGTCCACGACCCTATCGCCAGCACACGGGCTTCTTGGAACAAGACAGGCTGTCCATGGTGGTATTCTGCTATCGCCGATTTATTGTTTTCTGATTCCCGTTTGCTAACTGGTCTCCCTGTCTCCTCTACGCAGTCAGTTCCACATTTGTGACACAGAGTCTTGATATTATGGTTGGTTTCGAAATCAAGTCTCTCTTTACCAGTATGCCTATAGAGGAGATCATTCGCATTCTACAGGACATATGTGACTTGCTGCGCTTATGCCTATCATCAACGTACTTCACCTGGCGGGGAAAACATTAGGAGCAATTACATGAAGTGGTAATGGGCTTCCCCTTTTCATAGTTACTGCAGAAAACCTGATGGAACCTTTTAAGCGAACGGTTCTAGCTTCCGTGCCGTTACGCCCCCGTTGCTGGCTACGCTATGTAGAAGACATTCATTCGTTATCAGGACACACGGGCAGGCCGAGTTGGGAAGCCTGCTCGAGAAATTACACAGGCTGCATAACAAAGTTCATCCACGAAAGCGAAGACAGTGGTGTGTTGCCATTTTTGGACATGGAAGTATATACAGGGTGGTCAATTGATAGTGACAGGGTCAAATATCTCACGAAATAATCATCAAACGAAAAAACTACAGAGAACGAAACTCGTCTAGCTTGAAGGGAGAAACCAGATGACGCTATGGTTGGCTCGCTAGATGGCGATGCCATAGGTCAAACGGATATCAGCTGCGTTTTTTTAAAAATAGAAACCCCAATTTTTTACGTGGTATCACGTAACATTCCACCAGTGCGGATGGTATTTGCTGCGTGATACATTACCCGTGATAAAATGGACCGTTTACCAATTGCAGAAAAGGTCGACATCGTGTTGATGTAGGCTATTGTGATCAAAATGCCCAACGGGTGTGTGCTATGTATGCTGCTCGGTATCCTGAACGAAATCATCCAAGTGTCCGGACCGCTCACCGGATAGTTAGTTATTTAAGGCAACAGGAAGTGTTCAGCCACATGTGAAACGTCAACAACGACCTGCAACAAATGATGATGCCCAAGTAGGTGTTTTGGCTGCTGTCGCGGCTAATCCGCACATCAGTAGCAGACAAGTTGCACGAGAATCGGGAATCTCAAAAACGTCGGTGTTGAGAATGCTACATCAACATCGATTGCACCCGTACCATATTTCTATGCGCCAGGAATTGCATGGCGACGACTTTGAACGTCGTGTACAGTTGTGCCACTGGCACAATAGAAATTACGGGACGATGACATTTTTACACGCATTGTATTTAGCGACGAAGCGTCATTCACCAACAGCGATAACGTAAACCGGCGGAATATGCACTGTTGGACAACGGAAAATCCACGATGGCTGCGACAAGTGGAACATCAGCGACCTTGGCGGGTTAATGTATGGTGCGGCATTATGGGAGGAAAGATAATTGGCCCCCATTTTATCGATGTCAATCTATATGATAAATGTATGCTGATTTCCTTCGTAATGTTCTACCGATGTTAGTGCAAGATGTTTCATTGCATGACAGAATGGCGATGTACTTCCAACATGATGGATATCCGGCACATAGCTCGCGAGCGGTTGAAGCGGTACTTAATAGCATATTTCAAGACAGGTGAATTGGTCGTCGAAGCACCTTACCATGGCACGCACGTTCACCGGATCTGACGTCCCAGGCTATCTTTCTATGGGGAAAGTTGAAGGATATTTGCTATCGTGATCCACCGACAACGCCTGACAACATGTGTCAGCGCATTATCAATCCATGTGCGAACATTACCGAAGGCGAACTACTCGCTATTGAGAGGAATGTCGTTACACGTATTGCCAAATGCATTGATGTTCACGAACATTATTTTGAGCTTTTATTGCATTAATGTGATATTTACAGGTAATCACGCTGTAACAGCATGCGTTCTCAGAAATTGTAAGTTCACAAAGGTACATGTATCACATTGGAACAACCGAAACAAAATGTTCAAACGTACCTACGTTCTGTATTTTAATTTATAAAACCTATCTGTTACCAACTGTTCATCTTAAATTGTGAGACCATATGTTTGTGACTACTACAGCACCATCTATCACAAAGCGAAAAAAGTGGTCCAACTAAAACATTCGTGTTTCTTTACGTACTACACGAGTATGTAGTAAAAAATGAGGGTTCCTCTTTTAAAAAACGCAGTTGATATCCGTATAGCCTATGGCAGCGCCATCTAGCGGGCCTACCATAGCGCCATCTGGTTTCCCCCTTCAAGCTAGAAAAGTTTCGTTCTATGTAGTTTTTCGTTTGACAGTTATTTCGTGAGATATTTGGCACGGTCACGATCAATGGACCACCCTGTAGAACTGCATTTGGCACACTGGGCACAAAGGGTATGGAAAACCAGACGACGCAAATCGTTACCTGGACGCAGAGAGTCATCATCACCCAGCTGACAAGTATTCAGTTCTGCACAAACTGTCTGTGCCGACAAGATAAGTAATACTAACAACATCAGACAAGAATTGAAAAGGAACTGAACCATACGTTTCGTTGCAACGGTTATGACAACAATCATATAAGAAATGAGACAAGAGGCCACGGAAGAGTAGTATGTGAATAGCTAAGCAACATTCTCCACCGACTATATTTGAAGCCGATTGTGCCATACAGCCACAGGATACACAACATGATAGGTTCCGTCAGGGATACAGCAACAAACTAAATACTGCACGAGAATGTGAACTACGTTGTGACTGCGGAGCTGCCTCCATATGGCAGACAGGGAGACCAGATAGCACAACAGTAGCGGAACGTGAGCAGCACCTGCGATTGATGATGATGATGATGATCAAGTCCCATACTCCTTCAAAGAACGTAGGGGACGAGACGGGAGACCCGTACCGCTGCACTAGGCAAGGTCCTAGAGGAGATGGTTTGCCATTGTCTTCCTCCTACCGTAATGGGGATGAACGATGATGATGAAGACGACACAACAACACCGCGAGGCAGTTGAAAATCTCTGACCGCTGGGAATTGAACACAGGACCCCGCGCTCGGGAAGCGAGAACGCTACCGGGAAGTCGCGAACTGCGAACCGCCTGCAATTAGCACAGGATAATAAATCGGCGACTGCCGAACGCCACTGTGAGAACTGCATTTGGCACACTGGGCACAAAGGGTATGGAAAACCAGACGACGCAAATCGTTACCTGGACGCAGAGAGTCATCATCACCCAGCTGACAAGTATTCAGTTCTGCACAAACTGTCTGTGCCGACAAGATAAGTAATACTAACAACATCAGACAAGAATTGAAAAGGAACTGCACCATACGTTTCGTTGCAACGGTTATGACAACAATCATATAAGAAATGAGACAAGAGGCCACGGAAGAGTAGTATGTGAATAGCTAAGCAACATTCTCCACCGACTATATTTGAAGCCGATTGTGCCATACAGCCACAGGATACACAACATGATAGGTTCCGTCAGGGATACAGCAACAAACTAAATACTGCACGAGAATGTGAACTACGTTGTGACTGCGGAGCTGCCTCCATATGGCAGACAGGGAGACCAGGTAGCACAACAGTAGCGGAACGTGAGCAGCACCTGCGATTGATGATGATGATGATGATCAAGTCCCATACTCCTTCAAAGAACGTAGGGGACGAGACGGGAGACCCGTACCGCTGCACTAGGCAAGGTCCTAGAGGAGATGGTTTGCCATTGTCTTCCTCCTACCGTAATGGGGATGAACGATGATGATGAAGACGACACAACAACACCGCGAGGCAGTTGAAAATCTCTGACCGCTGGGAATTGAACACAGGACCCCGCGCTCGGGAAGCGAGAACGCTACCGGGAAGTCGCGAACTGCGAACCGCCTGCAATTAGCACAGGATAATAAATCGGCGACTGCCGAACACCACTGTGAGTGTGGCCAGCCTGTCTTGTTCCAGGAAGCCCGCGTGCTGGAGATAGAGTCGGCTCCAATGAAACATTAGAGAGGTGACTGAAATTATTAAGCAGACTTTCAGCGTCGAGGCTGACAGCTATCCCAATCCGAAGGCCCGCGAGCGGTCGCGGGGCAGAAACCTCACCGGGCACGGACGCGACAGCGTAATAAACATTTGTAGACGGTCTGTCAATGCATTTCTTCGCACACCAGGAAAAACAACGCGCACGCCAGAAGCAATGCGCTGATTTGCAGACGGTCGACAATCAGTGACAAGCCGGCCGCCTTGCTGATCACTAGCTTCTTTCCTACCCTCCCCCTTTCGTCATGACTAGCCTATTGTATTCTATTGCCAGTAAAGTTTCAAAAACACGACATATTCTCACCGATTGTCTGCAATAAATTTGGTCACCTTTCCTCCACGATAACCAGTCTTGACCTTAGGATTGCAACTGCAATACGGTCGAAATGCTGGTTTCAAGTCTATAATTAAAGTATTTTATACACTGATGTGGTACAACGTACAAAGCATTTTAATCATCATGGAACTGGCCGCCGAAGCCTACGTACTTATGTCTTTGCCTTGTCGTTTGAGCCACTTTCTCACACGTCCCATGTCGCTGCGGAAATTTTTTTCACTGCAGTGTTTCTAATAGTGGACCAAACAAGCGAAAATCCAAGGGATTCAAATCTGGATTGTAGGGAGGATGAGGTAGTATCTCCCGACGTATTTATTCAACAATTTGTCGCTCAGACCGGCTGTGTGAGGACAACCATTGTCACGTAGCAATATCACGCCTTTTCTTTGAGAACAGGGACGTTTTTCTTACATTCCTGGTTCCACTTTACTCATTAGTATGTCTGACTAGCAGGCACTGCTTATCGCACGGTGATCTTACAAATAATCACAAAAGACGTCAACATTAATTTCCTGCTGATGCTTGCGTTTTCGGAGATGGGTGGGAGCTTTGATACTGCCAGAGGAATTTGACGGACCACCAAGAGACCGAAGTGGAAATAATGGCCTTGCAGAAGACTACATCCTTTAATATTACTGGGATCCTTAGGAGAGTGAGCCATGAGACAGCTATTCCGTGTACTGTGAAAATGGCGACAGTTGTGGATATTACTGATCTATCAGTCTAGTAAAACATGGTTGTAAGAAACTGATGCAAATTATTTACGGAAGAGCGGGAAAGCTGGTAGAAGCCGACATCGGGGGAAACTACGTTGGTTCCCTAAAAATGTAGGATTACGCAATCCCGTACTGAGCACATGACGTATCTTAACAGACACCTCAGTTGAAGAAGGAAAACTTAATCTAGTATCTTTTCTAGATTTCAGAGCAGCTTTAGACAGTGTTGGCTGGAAAGCACTCTTTCAAATTCTGAAGCTTTTTTTTTTGGTCATCAGTCTACTGACTGGTTTGATGCGGCCCGCCACGAATTCCTTTCCTGTGCTAACCTCTTCATCTCAGAGTAGCACTTGCAGCCTACGTCCTCAATTATTTGCTTGACGTATTCCAATCTCTGTCTTCCTCTACAGTTTTTGTACTCTACAGCTCCCTCTAGTACCATGGAAGTCATTCCCTCATGTCTTAGCAGATGTCCTATCATCCTGTCATTTCTCCTTATCAGTGTTTTCCACATATTCCTTTCCTCTCCGATTCTGCGTAGAACCTCCTCATTCCTTACCTTATCAGTCCACCTAATCTTCAACATTCGTCTATAGCACCACATCTCAAATGCTTCGATTCTCTTCTGTTCCGGTTTTCCCACAGTCCATGTTTCACTACCATACAATGCTGTACTCCAGACGTACATCCTCAGAAATTTCTTCCTCAAATTAAGGCCGGTATTTGATATTAGTAGACTTCTCTAGGCCAGAAATGCCTTTTTTGCCATAGCGAGTCTGCTTTTGATGTCCTCCTTGCTCTGTCCGTCATTTGTTATTTTACTGCCTAGGTAGCAGAATTCCTTAACTTCACTGACTTCGTGACCATCAATCCTGATGTTAAGTTTCTCGCTGTTCTCATTTCTACTACTTCTCATTACCCTCGTCTTTCTCCGATTTACTCTCAAACCATACTGTGTACTCATTAGACTGTTCATTCCGTTCAGCAGATCAGTTAATTCTTCTTCACTTTCACTCAGGATAGCAATGTCATCAGCGAATCGTATCATTGATATCCTTTCACCTTGTATTTTAATTACACTCCTGAACCTTTCTTTTATTTCCATCATTGCTTCCTCGATGTACAGATTGAAGAGGAGGGGCGAAAGGCTACAGTCTTGTCTTACACCCTTCTTAATACGAGCACTTCGTTCTTGATCGTCCACTCTTATTATTCCTTCTTGGTTGTCGTACATATTGTATATGACCCGTCTCTCCCTATAGCTTACCCCTACTTTTTTCAGAATCTCGAACAGCTTGCAGCATTTTATATTGTCGAACGCTTTTTCCAGGTCGACAAATCCTATGAAAGTGTCTTGATTTTTCTTTAGCCTTGCTTCCATTATTAGTCGTAACGTCAGAATTGCCTCTCTAGTCCCTTTACTTTTCCTAAAGCCAAACTGATCGTCACCTAGCGCATTCTCAATTTTGTTTTCCATTCTTCTGTATATTATTCTTGTATGCAGCTTCGATGCATGAGCTGTTAAGCTGATTGTGCGATAATTCTCGCACTTGTCAGCTCTTGCCATCTTCGGAATTGTGTGGATGATGCTTTTCCGAAAGTCAGATGGTATGTCGCCACACTCATATATTCTACACACCAACGTGAATAGTCGTATTGTTGCCACTTCCCCCAATGATTTTAGAAATTCTGATGGAATATTATCTATCCCTTCGGCCTTATTTAACCGTAAGTCCTCCAAAGCTCTATTAAATTCCGATTCTAATACTGGATCCCCTATCTCTTCTAAATCGACTTCTGTTTCTTCTTCTATCACATCAGACAAATCTTCACCCTCATAGAGGCTTTCAATGTGTTCTTTCCACCTACCTGGCCGGCCGAAGTGGCCGTGCGGTTAAAGGCGCTGCAGTCTGGAACCGCAAGACCGCTACGGTCGCAGGTTCGAATCCTGCCTCGGGCATGGATGTTTGTGATGTCCTTAGGTTAGTTAGGTTTAACTAGTTCTAAGTTCTAGGGGACTAATGACCTCAGCAGTTGAGTCCCATAGTGCTCAGAGCCATTTGAACCATTTTGTCTTGAACTTCAGCCTACTCTTCATCACTACTATATTGTGATCTGAGTCTATATCTGCTCCTGGGTACGCCTTAAAATCCAGTATCTGATTTCGGAATCTCTGTCTGACCATGATGTAATCTAATTGAAATCTTCCCGTATCTCCCGGCCTTTTCCAAGAATACCTCCTCCTCTTGTGATTCTTGAACAGGGTATTCGCTATTACTAGCTGAAACTTGTTACAGAACTCAATTAGTCTTTCTCCTCTTTCATTCCTTGTCCCAAGCCCGTATTCTCCTGTAACTTTTTCTTCTACTCCTTCCCCTACAAATGCATTCCAGTCGTCCATGACTATTAGATTTTCGTCCCCCTTTACATACTGCATTACCCTTTCAATATCCTCATACACTTTCTCTATCTGTTCATCTTCAGCTTGCGACGTCGGCATGTATACCTGAACTATCGTTGTCGGTGTTGGTCTGCTGTCGATTCTGATTATAACAACACGGTCACTGAACTGTTCACAGTAACACACCCTCTGCCCTACCTTCCTATTCATAACGAATCCTACACCTGTTATACCATTTTCTGCTGCTGTTGATATTATCCGATACTCATCTGACCAGAAATCCTTGTCTTCCTTCCACTTCACTTCACTGACCCCTACTATATCTAGATCGAGCCTTTGCATTTCCCTTTTCAGATTTTCTAGTTTCCCTACCACGTTCAAGCTTCTGACATTCCACGCCCCGACTCGTAGAACGTTATCCTTTCGTTGATTATTCAATCTTTTTCTCATGGTAACCTCCAGGAGATCCGAATGGGGGACTATTCCGGAATCCTTTGCCAATGGAGAGATCATCATGACACTTCTTCAATTACAGGCCACATGTCCTGTGGATACACGTTACGTGTCTTTAATGCAGTGGTTTCCATTGCCTTCTGCATCCTCATGTCGTTGATCATTGCTGATTCTTCCGCCTTTAGGGGCAATTTCCCACCCCTAGGACAAGAGAGTGCCCTGAACCTCTATCCGCTCCTCCGCCCTCTTTGACAAGGCCGTTGGCAGAATGAGGCTGACTTCTTATGCCGGAAGTCTTCGGCCGCCAATGCTGATTATTTATCAAAATTTTAGGCAGTGGCGGGGATCGAACCCGGGACCAAAGACGTTTTGATTATGAATCAAAGACGTTACCCAAAGACCACGGGTACGAAGCTATGAGCGATAAAATACAGACACCGAAAAGTTACCTGCAGCTTGTACAGACTACCGTTGTAAGAGTAGAGATACAAGAAAGCGAAGCATTAGTTGAGAAGGGAGTAAGGTTTGTAGCCTAGCCCCGACGTTACTCAAGCTGTACGCTGAGCGATTATGAAGGAAACCATAGAGAAGTTTGAAAAGTGAATTAAACTTCATGGAGCAGCAATAAGAAATTTGAAGTTTTTTGATGACGTAATTCCGTCACAGATGGTAAATTACTTGAAAGAACAGCTGAACGGTACGGACAGCGTCCAGAAAAAGAGCTGTAATCCGAGCAACAACCAAAGTGAAACTAGGATAATGGAATGTAGTCGAATTACACCGGACTAGGCTGAAGGAATTAAGAATTGAAACTCTAAATGTGGTAAATGAGTTCTGATATTTTCGCACCAAAGTGATTGAGGCCGAAGTAAAGGTGATATATCGACTGACAATAGCAAGAAAACCACTTCTGAAAAAGGGAAATTAGTTGACACCAAACTTAAATGTTAGGAAGTCTTTTCTGTAGGTATTTGTCTGGTATGTACCCATTAAGGAAGTGAAACGTGGACCGTAAGCGTACGAAACGTATTCGCAGTTGCCAATATGGACAACCGTCACCTATTTAATGGAATGACGACGATGAAACTTTGTATCGGACCTGACTGAGCTGTTAAAGGCGCTACAGTCTGGAACCGCACGACCTCTACGGTCGCAGGTTCGAATCCTGCCTCGGGCATGGATGTGTGTGATGTCCTTAGGTTAGTTAGGTTTAAGTAGTTCTAGGGGACTTATGACCACAGCAGTTGAGTCCCATAGTGCTCAGAGCCATTTGAACCATTTTTTGTATCGGTCCGAGACTCGTACCCGGATTTCCACTTGTCCACGAGGGAAATTCGGGTTCGAGTCCCGACCTGGCACAAATTTTCGCTGACATCATTCGATTATACAGGGTGTCCCAGCTATCTTGTCCACCCAAAATATCTCTGGAATAATAAGAGCTATTGGAAAACGACTTTCACCGGTATCAACGTAGGGCTGGGGCCCATGAATGTACATATTTGGAAACATTCTAAAACGAAAGCATATCTATTTTTTAACACAAAATTACGTTTTTTTAAATGGACCTCCTATATTTTTTCTTCAGCAATCCATAGTATGACAAAGCACATACACAATGGCGTTGATTGCACCGCAATATTCCCATTACATACCGAGATATTGAGGCGCGAAGTTGACACTTGAAGCACCCGACATGCGCTGCTGGCGCACGTCCTGAGGCTCAGGCGTGAACCCCATGGTGCCCGTAATCGCGATGTGATTGACATGTGTAATCACACCTCCATACTTATCAAGAGGTCCGAAACGAATAATACGGTCTGCTGCCATCAACTCTCATAAGCACGTAATGGTTTCCCTCTCGCACGTTTTACGTATCTACGTACACAATATGAACCAGTACCGATCGGTGTACACCCGTCAGGTTGTCTTATTTATCCTGTACACCCAAAATAAGGTTTATCCAATGCGTTATATGACCCATTGTGCCTGTCGCGCAGGGCCTGGCTCTACCTAGACAAGTGTCCAACGCAGTTCCCACTACTGCCACAGTTACCACTTCGCCTTGTTTATGATTTGCGACCCATGCAAACTGCTGTACTCCACCACCCTCCGAGCATCCCATTTGTTGTTGCTTTGGCGTGCAGTACACCGCTTGCCAGTGTAGTCGTGCATCAGAGTAATCTAGTGACGGCACGGAGGTAGTACACATTGTGAATAAACGTTGTGTTGTGGAACTTATACTGTACAGTATAAGGTACACACATGAAGATATGGTAGAAATGCTGCTGATCTATGGAGAAATACGTTATGAGATTGCTTGTTTGTTGATAGTACTGTTAGCGAATGTCTGTTTTCTACCCTACTCTACATACCTGTACTGTACCCTGTTGTACGTGGACGAAATGCTGTTCAGGCAGAACGACAGTACAGAAGACGATTCCCTGACAAGCCATCGCCTTCGCGCCGGATGTTTGGTCGTCTCACGTCTCGTCTACGTGAAACGGGAAGCTTAAATCCAAGACCTCGACATCGTCCTAGAACACGCACAGATGAACGTGCTGATGTTGCTGTGCTCGCTACCATAGCTGTGAATCGTCAAATCAGCACACGTCAGATTGAACGTGAAGTTGGTGTGTCGAAATCAAGTGCACAGCATATTCTTAAACGTCACAAATTTTATCCTTACTGTGGTGTCACCGCCAGACACCACACTTGCTAGGTGGTAGCCTTTAAATCGGCCGCGGTCCATTAGTTTACGTCGGACCCGCGTGTCGCCACTATCAGTGATTGCAGACCGAGCGCCGCCACGCGGCAGGTCTAGAGAGACTTACTAGCACTCGCCCCAGTTGTACAGCAGACGTTGCTAGCCATGGTTCACTGACAATTATGCTCTCATTTGCCGAGACGATAGTTAGCATAGCCTTCAGCTACGTCAGTTGCTATGACCTAGCAAGGCGCCGTTTATCCGTTGCTATGTATCTAATGAAGCATGTACAGTAGCGAGAGATGTTCACCAATTGTGGATTAAAGTTAAGTATTCAAGCAACTACGTACTTTAATTACTAGACTCAACTCCTTTAACTGTTCCTGACCTCACGTCAGTTTGCGTGAGCTTAACAGCGTGCATTTCGGCCTCCTCAAGCAACACGGTGTTGGCACTTATGCCAACACCTCACTTACCATGTTCATTTACACCAGGATCTTCATGGAAATGACTTCCGCAATAGGGTAACATTTTGTCGGTGGGCTCAGCAAAAACTTCTGACTAATCCAAATTTTTTTGCAGATGTTCTCTTTACCGACTAGGCATCGTTCTCCATCAAAGGAATTGTCAACATGAGGAATATGCGTTATTGGTCCGCAGACAATGCAAAATGGCTCCGTCAGGTAGAGCATCAACGTCCGTGGAAAGTTAATGTTTGGTATGGGATTATTGGAGATACCATTATCGGACCTTTCTTTATAAATGGCGTCCAAACTGGCAGACAATACTCCAGATTTATACGACACAATCTTCCTGTTCTCTTGGACACCGTACCTCTGAACCGGAGAATGGTCATGTGGTATCCGCATGACGGATGCCCTGCACATAAGGCCTCACGAGCACGACGACTTCTGAACCGTAAGTTCCTTGGTAGGTGGATTGGACGAGATGGCCCAGTTAGGTGGCCTGCCCGATCTCCGGACCTTACACCGCTGGATTATTTTCTTTGGGGAGCAGTGAAGGATGCTGTTTACCAACATGAACCAACAACACCAGAGGACATGAAGCAACGCATTATTGATGCTTGTACAGCCACCAAAGAGGAAACAGTAGCACGAAGTAGATCCTTCATCCGCAGAGTGACCCTATGTATGCAAGCCAATGGGCATCACTTTGAGCATGAGATGTGAACGCTATGTTTAGTATGTAGTGCTGGTATCACAGTGGAAGTTTCTACAAAGGGCCATTTTACCCAATGATGTTAAGAAACATTTGGTTGCAACAGTTTGTCATTTAACGCATTAGATAAACATAACATTGATAATTATGTGATAATAAAACTAATTGGTTTACATTCAGCTTCTATGTCCTACCTGAACTTCCCAAATCAAAACATTTTTACCTAAACAACGGTAAAACTTTAAGTCCACTTGCTCGTTTCACTAAAACCATCAACATGAATTTTACTATTACGAGTGAATGATTAACTGTCACCTGCGCTAGATCTACAGTAAAGTAAAATTTTAACGTTGAACGGCATTACCTTTTTAGTAACGGATTAACGATAAGCGAAGTTAAGCTTGTGACTAACGTTGCGGTACACAGATATGTTACAGAACCGCATCACCCCTAGCCTATGGGATAAATACCTGCTGGAATGTACGACGTTAATGCAGGATGGCAGCAGACCGTATTATTCGTTTCGGACCTCTTGATAAGTATGGAAGTGTGATTAAGCATGTCAATCACATCGCGATTACGGGCAGCATGGGGTTCACGCCTGAGCCTCAGGACGTGCGCTAGCTGCGCATGTCGGGTGTTTCAAGCGTCAACTTCGCGTCTTAATATCTCGGGATGTAATTGGAATATTGCGATCCAATCAACGCCATTGTATATGTGCTTTGTCATGCTATGGATTGCTGAAGAAAAAATATAGGAGGTCCATTTTAAAAAACATAAGTTTGTGTTAAAAAACAGATATGCTTTCGTTTTAGAATGTTTCCAAATATGCACATTCATGGGCCCCAGCCCTACATTGATACCGGCGAAAGTCGTTTTCCAATAGCTGTTATTGTTCCAGAGATGTTTTGGGTGGACAAGATAGCTGGGACACCCTGTATATCTGATGGTTGTCGATATTTGCAACTGTGAATACAATTCTTGCATTCAAAACCGTTATAATCGCCGCAGATATTGCACTGCAGTTCGGAAACACACAGGCACTGCAATATCGGTCCATAAACAGTTCAGACAAGAGAAAAGTGTAAGCTTCTGAAACGTGCCGAGACACTGGAGCTCTCTGTACCCTTTCGAAGAAGATTGCAGCCTATCCGATACTCAACTTTTGTTAAAGTTTTTATTAAACATGTAGATTTAGAGATCTTCGGCTCTGCAGGGTCCTCATGGAGGTCTTTCGTTATGAGAACCGGACGTGCAGATTTCGAAGTCTCCGATACACTACCCTGTTTCAGTGCCTCATTCAGGACGCGTCTGGAGAATGACAGTTTCCGTATCATCTCTGAATAGCTACCACCTTGACTCGGCGTCTTGTCGCGTTTAAACAGGGCTCTAGTTACCTTTACCTACTCCTGAGCTATTGCAAATAGACATTGTTGTTAGTAAATTCAGAACTCATCTGGTTACGGACCACTGATTGTAGGTCGTGGTCTGTATTCACAGAATCATATGGCAAGAGAGCGGCTAGAAAATATTCGGCGCGATCCTTCAACCGTTGTTCGTTGTGCAGTCCAGCTTGCGAAGGGTGTAAAGGGCAGTGAGACTTTTTTTCAGTTAGAATTTTGTACAACTGACCTCAAACACGTTGTTTCAGTTGTACGCTTCGAAATCCCTCCCTGTGCTTGTTTTTGGAGTCTCAGACGTCGTCCATAAATGTTTCTCCCAGATGCCAATATGTACTGTTACGTTATATATATATAATCATTTTTAATTTATCAGGTGATTTTTTTTTGTTAGAGCATGAATCTTTTTCTCGGGGATATTATCTTTTCTTATCACTTTTATTTATGTGCATAAGTAAATATGAAACGGGTTCTTGAAGGGCCGCTGTTATTCACGTAACTTTAGATTTTGAGCCTGATGACTAAAATGTAGTTGCCGTTAACTGAATCGAATATATTTATGTTAATTTCTATGTATTGATTGCAAAGCAACAATCGATAGAATTTCGATTGTTGCCGTGGAGCAGCCAAGATAAAACTTATCGAACTCATGGAATCTGTATAATTTAAAAAATGTAGTTTAACGTTAAATTAATTATCTGTTGCAATTTAGAAAGTTTCATACAACGAAAGGTTTCGCATTTACAGTTACTGTTAACAGTTTGAAAAATAAGTTAATACTTCCGTGCGTAATGGCCGACCAGAGGCTGCATCGGAAGCCGAACTTCTCGCAGCGAAAATTAATGAAAAAAAATGCTTATTAAAAATAATTAGCCGCTGCCGCCATTTGAGGTGACAAATATTACAGAGAAATTCATTTTGTGATAACAATAATTAGTTTATTTTAGCAGAATACAGACTAACTTACATAAAATATTTGTAGCCGCTCAATGGCTGCCTTCCGTATCGCGAAACAAAACATTGTGTGTACCATAAAGTACGTCCTTCCTCCTCGACCGTACAATCGCGTCTCTTAGCGATCCTTTTTTATTTTCATAGACATGTTTTAAATGAAGATGCTACCTTTAAATTATCGCTGAATATCAGTTTTTTCAAGAACATTAACTGTATCTTTTATACTAATTATGTTCATAAAATACGTTGTTTACAAATAATTTTTAGTTCATCTTTAACACTTCACAATACTGTTCACTGCTTACAACCGATAAAAATGTCAATATTTATGTGACCTACCGTCACAGTACTTAGCCTTCTACCTCTTTTGTTTCTTGTATTGAGCGCTGGTAACTCCTCCCTGCGTTGCGGACCTTTCTGTGTATCAGTTCGCTACTGCAAGGTGTCTTTGAAATAGCTGTGCATCGCGTCTTCGGATTGTGACTTGCCTACGCTCACTGGACGAGCTCAGTAAAAATATGCGTCCAGAGATCTACGTTTCGAGGGCAATAGTCTGGGCTGAAAGAATTTACTTCAGCAATAAGCATATCGCATTTTGGTCTCTTCAAATCCCAGATTTCCAGTTTCGTATCAACTTCAGTATTTGTGGAGTGTCTGATATCAACGGCTAGGACGTTACAGTCGCAAATGGCCGTTGTCGTATGTTGCTTAATCTCTCAGAATGTAACCTTATTAGCCGCTGCCCATTTTGCCATGCCCATATTGGTCTCTACATCGGTATTGTTTCTAAAAGTGCTGGGCTGCCTTTCTTTATTGGTTTCATTAGGGCCCACTTCCTTGATCAAGACTTGCAGCATTACACCTCGTTCATGTATCATTCTGCTATGCCGAAGCACATACCTTAGGCTTCAAATGTTTTGTCTGGGAGAAATCATCTCAGAATTACATGAAATACACTGCCCAACACAACTAAAGGATCACTTTTTCGAAAACCCGTGATTCCCACTCACTATGATGCTTAAGTTTGAAATTTTACTCTAAGATGCACACAACAAGATGCACACAACCATGCTGTGTGATGATGCAAAGACACGGTAACCTGCTACGTCACCCTTGGGCTCCACGGCGCTTCAAGCAACATAGTGTCGACACTTGCAATAAAAAGGTCACAGTTTATAAGTTCATCTGACGCCTAAGGTGGGTTAATGATGCCACATTCGCACAATATTTCACAATTCTGCCCAATGCCACAGTGGACGTGTTAGATCGGAGGCCGTCACGCTGCACCTTACTCAATGTCATTCCTTCTTTTGGTGCCTCTGCGATTGTCAAAAAATATTTTATTACGAGTAACCGAGGTAAACATTTCACACGCTCAGAATCGGGACGCAATGGCCGCAGGGGGTAGCATAAAGGACCCCAATGAAACCACCCCTTTCCCTGAGGCGTTGATTCCCAAATATTTCGTGGTCGAAGACGACAGCTCACATTTCTATGAGCAACCGAAAGACGTCCTTCACAATCTTTGACCCCACTGCACCCTCAGGCGTTTCAATCTACTTTGAGAACACTATGTGGCTGCATCCCCAACAGACGTGATCCCACTCATTTAGAGCGCAGCGCGACAGCATTTTTTGCTCTTCTGTACAGGCTGGAACCGCTAGGGACCATTAAAAACCATTCTACGAAATCTGAACGTGATCCGAGGCATCAAAGGGTGCTTATACTTTTTCATTGCTGCTATGTCGTGTCTTCTAAACGGGTGACCACAAGGGATACGACACGACATATGCGTGAATAAAACGGGAAAGGGTCCCTCTAAGACTGCCGCAGTTTGGAAAAATCCTCGGTGGTACCCACCCACATTTCTTGAGAATTTAAAAAAATGCGCCTGTGCATACACAACCTGTCACGAGTGTCCCAGATGTCTACAGGCAGGCTAAGCTGCTGCTCTTTCGCCGCTACGTTGCTGTTCTTGAGCCTGATAGTACGCCATCCGGAGTCGGTATGTGTAGAAGGAGTTGCCCGTCTGAAAGCGTCTAGACCTTCGTCATGGGTCTGCCTGTACAGTAGACGCTGTCGTTTTGACGAACTGGTGGATCTTAGAGGGATCCTTCGCCATTTTATTCACGCAAGTGTCAGTGTCGCTTCCACCCGTGATCACGCCACTGGAGAGCACAAAGCAGGAACTCTGAAAAATCGAATACACCCTTCGCTGCTTCAGGTCACCTTCAAATTTCGTCTAATGTCTTTGACCAGTCCCCGGGCCCTAGTGGTTGCAACCTGTACGTGAGACTATAGACTACGGTCGCTCTACGAGCCATGCGCTCATGTTCAATGGGGATGCAGCCCGAGGGTATCAGGAGTGTCAGAGGTTATGAAGGCCGTCTTGCGGCTGCTCATCACACTGTGAAATGTCGTTTTCGACCGCCAAATATGTAGGAGACAACGTCCCAGGAAACGAAATGATTTCGTTGACGCTATGTTTTTCATGCCGTGCGGCCTTTCCGAGCCGATTATGACCGGTGGTGTGTCTGAAATATTTTCCTCAGTCATTCATAAGAAAACCACTTGATTTCAACGCTAGGGTTCGAGGTCCTCGCCTCCCCGCCTATGCATCAGCATAGGCGGGGATGTATACGACCTCCCAATCGTGTGAAACGTCCTCGTTAGCAATGTTCAGAATTATGGTGAAAGTTGGTGCCAATATACACTGAAAAGCCAAAGAAATTAGTACAGCTGCCTAATATCGGGTAGGGCCCCCGCGAGCATGCAGAAGTGGAATGGACTCGACTATTGTCTGAAGTAGTGCTGAGGGTAACTGGCACCATGCTCCTGCAGGGCTGTCCATAAATCCACAAGACAGAGATTCCTTCCGAACAGCGCATTGCAAGGCATCCGTGATACGCTGAATAATGTTTATGTCTGTGGAGTTTGGTCGCCAGCAGAAGTGTTTAAACTCAGAAGAGTGTTCTTGGAGCCACTCTGTAGCAATTCCGGATGTATGGAGTGTTGCATTGTCCTGCTGGAATTGCCGAAGTCCGGCGGAATGCACAATAGGCACGAATGGATGCAGGTGATAAGGCACGACGCTTACGTACTTGTCACCTGTCAGAGTCGTATCTATATGTATCACGGGCCCCATATCACTGCAACTGCACTCGCCCCACACCATTACACAGCCTCCACCAGCTGCTGACTTCCAGGGTCCACGGATTCATGAGGTTGTCTCCATACCTGTAGACGTCCATCCGCTCGATAAAATTTGAAACGTGACTCGCCCAACCAGGCAACATGTTTGCAGTCATCAACAGTCCAATGTCAGTGTTGAAGGGCCCAGGCAAGACGTAATGCTTCATGTCGTGTTGTCATCAGGGGTACACGAGTGGGCTTTCGTCTCCGAAAGCCCATGTCGATGATGTTTCGTTCAATAGTTCGCACACTGACGTTTGTTGATAGCCCGGCAGTGAAATCTGCAGAAATTTGTGGAAGGGTTGCAGTTCTGTAAGGTTGCACGATTCTCTTCAGTTGACGTCGGTCCCGTTCTTGCAGAATCTTTTTCCGGGCGCAGTGATGTCGGAGATATGACGTTTTACCGAATTCCTGAATTCACGATACACACGTGAAATGTTCGTACGCGAAAATACCCACTTCATCTCTGTGTCCCGTCGCTCGTGCCATAGCACCACGTTCTAACTCATTTCAATCTTGATAAGCTGCCATTGTAGCAGCAGTAACCGATCTAAGAAATGCTGTAGACACTTGTTGTCTTTTATAAGCGTCATCGACCGCAGCGCCGTATTCTGCCTGTTTACATATCTCTTATCTGAATAAACATGCCTGTGGCAGTTTCTTTTGTGCTTCAGTGCATCTAAATTATTTCGAATATTTTTTTAACTTTTCAGGTACAGAGTTTTATGGTGAGTAAAATTCTATTTACTCGTATTTTGGAAAGCATTTGCGTAACACGTGAACAGTAAGTCACACTTACACCATATTGTAATTGGAAACAGAAGGTTTTTTTTTCATGGAACACGTGATATTTGCAAATGAATTTGAGCCGTGGTAAAAACTGCTGTTTTGAAGAGCGCGCCGCACTTTTAGTGTGAAGCAGTCGTTCTCCGTTTCTGGCGGTGGCGCCGCTGTGGTAATCGCAGCTTTGGTTTCTCCCTCTGGTGGGAAAGGGAAAAGGTTGCCTGTTCAGGTGCCTTTAAGGGGCGCTATGGGCTCGCCAGCGGCTCAGTCTGGGTCAGTCTTTCGTCCCCAGCTTCCTAGTCTGTCTCTCGCTCGCATTTGTTAGGCAGTTAGTGTCTGTCTGTCGTTCGGAGTGCTAGTATGTCTGTCGTTCGGATCAACCTTTAAAGTCGGCAAAATGAGAGTCTTTCCACTCCGACAGTAAGACAACTCAGCGTGTGTTCGGCAGGTCGGGGCAAGTTCCTGCATCTGAGTCTGCGCGTTAGGCCGCCAGTCTGCTCGAGTTTGCTCAGGCAATGGTTACTGGCGGTATGATCGATCGGTTGGTAGGTCGCGCACTAAAGTGGCGCCGAGGCTACTGAGATGCACCATGTGCAACTTTCCAGCAACTGACAGCCCAGATGAACCAAGAGGCTAGCAACGGTGTTTCGTCAGTGACTGTTTAGCGAACGTTGCTGGGCATAAGCCTCTGCAGTAGCAGCCTGATTCATGCACCGATGGCGATTGCTGTTCATCGGTGACGAAGGTGGAGTTTGTAAGCAATACCGCGACTGGGCACCCAGTGAGTGGTGACATGTCGTCTTTTAAGACGAGTCACGATTTATGTTCCATCGGATAGACAGCCATGGGCGTGTACGGTCCTGCAGCAGTAGTTGAAAGGGCCCAGGTCGGGGAAGGGATCATTATAAATCTGGGGTATATTCTCATGGCATTACCTGGATGATCTCGTCATTCAGGAATGGGCGTGTGTGAATTCCTAAGGGAACCAACTGCTGGGGTTATCGGTCACTAGACTATCACCCTAATTTACCTTGCTTAAACTAAATTATGCTAAGAGCAACACATACACCCATGACCGAGAGAGCACTCGAACCTCCGGCGGGAGGGACCACGCAATCCGTAACATGGCGTCTGAGACCACGCGGCCACCCCGCGCGACATTCAGAAATGCACAAAGGATCAAGACAAGTATACATCTACGCTTGGGGACCATGTCTACCAATACATGCAGTTCACATTATTTTTCCTCGGGTCGGTGGCGTCAGCAACAGGACAACGCAATGTGTCACACAGCTCGCAGTGTACGTGCGTGGTTCGAAGTGTACCACTCTGGCAACCTTACTCATCCGGCAACCAAACTCCCAGAATGAAGACCCAGTTGAGGATCCGTAGGAGCATCTCTATCTGGCTGCTCCCCCTACTGATACTCAACCGAGAACCATAAGCGTGGTTCAAAGTGTACCACTCTGGCAACCTTGCTCCTCTGGCAACGACACTCCCAGAATTAAGACCCAGTTGAGCATCTGTAGGAACATGTCCATCTGGCTGCTCCCCCTACGAATCCTCAACCGAGAACCATAAGCGTGGTTCGAACTGTACCACTCTGGCAACCTTGCTCCTCTGGCAACCAAACTCCCTGAATTAAGACCCAGGAGCATGTCCATCTCGCTGCTCCCTCTACGGATCCTGAGAACCATAAAAGTGGTGGGAAGTTTACCACTCTGGCAACCTTACTCCTCTGGCAACCAAACTCCCAGAATTAAGACCCAGGAGCATGTGCATCTGGCTGCTCCCCCTACGGATCCTCAACCGAGAACCATAAGCATGGTTCGAACTGTACCACTCTGGCAACCTTGCTCCTCTGGCAATCAAACTCCCAGAATTAAGACCCAGGAGCATGTCCATCTGGCTGCTCCCCCTACGGATCCTGAGGATCATAAACGTGGTGGGAAGTTTACCACACTGGCAACCTTACTCCTCTGGCAACCAAACTCACAGAATTAAGACCCAGGAGCATGTCCATCTTGCTGCTCCCCCTACGGATCCTCAACCAAGAACCATCAGCGTGGTTCAAACTGTACCACTCTGGCAACCTTGCTCCGCTGGCAACCAAACTCCCAGAATTAAGACCCAGGAGCATGTCCATCTGGCTGCTCCCCATACGGGTCCACAACCGAGAACCATAAGCGTAGTTTGCACTGTACCACTCTGGCAACCTTGCTCCTCTGGCAACCAAACTGCCAGAATTAAGACCCAGGAGCATGTCCATCTGGCTGCTCCCCCTACGGATCCTGAGAACCATAAGCGTGGTTTGAAGTTTACCACTCTGGCAACCTTACTCCTCGGGCAAAAATCTCCCAGAATTAAGACCCAGGAGCATGTCCATCTGGCTGTTCCCCCTACGGAACCTGAGAGCCATAAGCGTGGTTTGAAGTTTACCACACTGGCAACCTTACTCCTCTGGCAACCAAAATCCCAGAATTAAGACCCAGGAGCATGTCCATCTGGCTGCTCCCTCTACAGATCCTGAGAGCCATAAACGTGGTGGGAAGTTTACCACTCTGGCAACCTTACTCCTCTGGCAACCAAACTCCCAGAATTAAGACCCAGGAGCATGTCCATCTCGCTGCTCCCCCTACGGATCCTCAACCGAGAACCATAAACGTGGTGGAAAGTTTACCACTCTGGCAACCTTACTCATCTGGCAACCAAACTCCCAGAATTAAGATCCAGGAGCATGTCCATCTGGCTGCTCCCCCTACGGATCCTGAGAACTATAAACGTGGTGGGAAGTTTACCACTCTGGCAACCTTACTCCTCTGGCAACCAAACTCCCAGAATTAAGACCCAGGAGCAAGTCCATCTCGCTGCTCCCCCTACGGATCCTCAACCAAGAACCATAAGCGTGGTTCGAACTGTACCACTCTGGCAACCTTGCTCCTCTGGCAACCAAACTCCCAGAATTAAGACCCAGGAGCATGTCCATCTGGCTGCTCCCCCTACGGATCCCGAGGACCATAAGCGTGGTTTGAAGTTTACCACACTGGCAACCTTACTCCTCTGGCAACCAAACTCCCAGAATTAAGACCCAGGAGCATGTCCATCTGGCTGCTCCCCCTACGGATCCTGAGAACCATAAACGTGGTGGGACGTTTACCACTCTGGCAACCTTACTCCTCTGGCAACCAAACTCCCAGAATTGAGACCCAGGAGCATGTCCATCTGGCTGCTCCCCCTATGGATCCTGAGAACCATAAGTGTGGTTTGAAGTTTACCACTCTGGCAACCTTACTCCTCTGGCAACCAAACTCCCAGAACTAAGACCCAGGAGCATGTCCATCTGGCTGCTCCCCCTACGCATCCTGAGAACCATAAGCGTGGTTTGAAGTTTACCACTCTGGCAACCTTACTCCTCTGGCAACCAAACTCCCAGAATTAAGATCCAGGAATATGTCCATCTGGCTGCTCCCCCTACGGATCCTGAGAACCATAAACGTGGTGGGAAGTTTACCACTCTGGTAACCTGACTCCTCTGGCAACCAAACTCCCAGAATTAAGACCCAGTTGAGAATCTGTAGGAGCATCTCCACTTGGCTGCTCGCCCTACGGATCCTCAACCGAGAACCATAAAACAGCTGGTCACATCACTGGGGTTGGCGTGTCTTCTTATCCCTGTTGGTACAATCCAGACCCTCACTGGCTGTCTTCCAGCATGTCTCGTGCCGGTCCACGCTCCAGGTAATGGTGATTCAGGCTTTCGACAGGTGGTCACCATAATGTGAATGGACCATATAAATATCACGGAGAAGGTTCATAGTTGACCAAGGTATTGGGCAACAAGTACCAACACAACAAAAGAATAAACGTCATTGATGACATTACCATTTCAGTAGTTAGTGTTCGATATTTTATCCTCGCTTACGCCCTTTTCGCTTTATTTTTCAATGAATTTGTCACACTTAGGAGAGATGTTTCGCAAGCCGTGAGCGACAAGGCAGAGCGGGGCGCGCACCTGCTGCGGCTGGCGGCAGAAGAAATTAGGTCGCCGCTGAGCGGCGAGGCTTCAGCCCCCAGTCGTCAGCGAGCGCGGCGTGTTCCGGCGTGCCGGGACAATGCCGGCCGTAATTAGAGGGGTACTTAGCGCGCACACAATCGCCGTGCGCCGCGCCCGCCCCCGCGCCAGCCTTTCTATTTCATTCCCGCCCCCCGGCTCCCCTTTCCCCCACCCTGCTCCCGGCGCAGCCGCCTTTGTGGCCACAGTAATCATCAGCCATTTCTGTGCACCGCGGCCGCCATTTGCCTATCGATTCGCGGATAAGACGACGGCTATCCTTAGGGCCGCCAAAGCTCCCAGAAACGAAGTAAGCCTGAAGGCTTTCGGTGTCTCATTCTTCCCGAGGGCCGTCGTCTTTGTGTGCCGAAGGGCACGCGGGGGCGGCAAAAGACGACGCGCGCCAAATACTCGTACAGTACCCTACTTTCAAAGGTTAAAGTTCTCTACATTTTTACTGTGCTAACCGATGCCAGAAATATCTGCAGTATTTATTCCTAATTCAGAGGAATGAAATTTTATTTCACGTACGGTTCAAATCTCCTGCGTTGCGCGAGAAGCAGGGGGCAGTCACCGGTTGACGCTACAGGCCGTTATTCGGACGTTGTTGCAGGTGGCGTATAGGCTCTTGCCGTAAGAAAAGTCGATGACGGACGGGAGGCCTTGGAAAGAAGGCTGTGAAAATCAGTGTGACATTCAGGTCGGAAGACTAGTATGTTAGTAGCATCCGAGCACAAACTCAGACTTGGAAACTATCATAGTGTAGCAACTGAGCGATGCAGCATTAGTTTATTACTACTACTTTCAAATTACTTCCGGGAATTCAGCCAGGTAACACTTTCAGCGACCGCCGATATTTCGGCGGGAGAACACCCCGCCATTTTCAAGGCAAACTGCATTGGGCAGGCGAGACTTCACCAGCTGAGCTGTCCCATCTTGAGGTTACGTTTCTTCGAAATAGACATACTGAACGTGCGTTGCGCTATCGACCAACAGTACATTGGGTGATTGATGATAATTCTGAGTCGACATCTAAGTCTACTGCCTTTTTGACTTACGTGGGAAACACTTCCAACAAGATCGGTCGTATTTTACGGAAATACGATGTGAAATGTGTTTTCCGACCTCCAGCTAAAATTAGACGCTATTGACTTCTTTTAAGGATGATCTTGGTCTGCGTAAGGAGGGTGTATATCGCATTCCTTGTAACTGTGGCATGGCATATATTGGTCAAACTACCAGGACTGTGGAGGACCGATGTACTGATCATAAACGGCTCACACCATTACAGCAGCCAAATAGATCTACTATTGCCGAACATGGCTTGGATACTGGTGACCCCAAGTTACATAATAACACCGAGATATTGGCATGCACCACCAGCTATTGGTACAGTGTTATTAAGAAGACATTTGAGATTAAATTAGCGAGCAACCTCGTTAACAGGGATGGAGGTTTTTGGGATCCGGTTCTCTCCCTTGTCAAAAAACAGAGGGACAGAGTCAATGCTACCTCACCTGCGAGTTCGTAGTCTCACTATCGATAGCTCTGACTTTGGTCACCTTTGGTGGCACTAGTGTCCAGTGTGTGTGTTATCTTTCCTGCATCAGTCCGAGAACCGAGGATTTAGATTTGCATGTACGCCGCCTGTCCGTTGCTGTTTGCCTTGAAAATGGCGGGGAGTTCTCCCACCGAAATATCGGTGGTCGCTGAAAGTGCTACCTGGCTGAATTCCTGGAAGTTATTTGAAAGTTGTGTACGCCAGGAGAAACACAGGACTCATATTGCTACTACTACCTATCGCAGTGTGCGTTATGGAGAAGTCGTCTCTGAAATTCTCATTTCTCTGGTGAAATGTGGTTACATTTATCGGAGAACTTATCCCCACAGAACAACCGAATTCTGAAGTAGCTAAAATTCATCTCCTTACCTCCGTAGACGGGCTGGCAGTGTGTACTCGTGCATCAGCCGTAGGTTTTTTCATTACTGATTGTTCACACAAAGGATGTCCCTGGAGGGATAGTCAATACTCAGAGATACGACAGGAAAGTCATTCGAAGCAAATACAGTCCAATAAACAAGGTATTTAAAGTACTGGCGTTAACAGCGAAGAGCATTTCTTCATGTTCGATACTGCCAAAGTAATCTCTTCGCCTGGAAGTTCTTCGTTTTCCATATTTTTGGTGGAGTAATACAGACCAAAACAACATAAATTGTCCAGATGGGCTCTAAAATGCATACCTTAACAGCTGTTCAGTAAAACTGATGAGCTTTCAGGACAAGAGATTTCTCTCCCAGTATCTAAGGTGAACAGGTGCTCATAGATTTTAATGTAATCGTTTTACGAGCGCATGTTTATTACATATTTTTGCTTCGAATCATAGTTCCTGCTTTGTCCCTGAATATTGACCATTCGCCAAACTATACAGCTTATGTTTCAAAAAGAATGGTTCCGGTCCAGTAAATTCTGTAGCGTTGGCTGGACACCTCACTCATGTCATCACATCGTGCAGAGGCTCATCACTAAAATGATGAGGCTTTTCTCCCATTTGATACACTCCTATAAATGCATCTTGCCTTTATTATTTAATAATGAGATTTAAGGGAAAGCCTTCCCTTTGTGAAAAATGCGGTGGTCAACAGCATATTAACTGATGTCGAGCAAGACCATCTGAGTAATTTGTAAATTTTCAGTTTGAGATTGTGCATGGATCTTGCAGCAGAGATGTCTGACACATCATTTTGAAGAGGTAAATAGTGGAACGATCTTTTCGACTTCTTTCTTAGGCTTCTCGTAACCAGCAATTCCGAAGACGGCAAGAGCTGACAAGTGCGAGAATTATCGCACAATCAGCTTAACAGCACATGCATCGAAGCTGCTTACAAGAATAATATACAGAAGAATGGAAAAGAAAATTGAGAATGCGCTAGGTGACGATCAGTTTGGCTTTAGGAAAAGTAAAGGGACGAGAGAGGCAATTCTGACGTTACGGCTAATAATGGAAGAAAGGCTAAAGAAAAATCAAGACACTTTCACAGGATCTGTCGACCTGGAAAAAGCGTTCGACAATATAAAATGGTGCAAACTGTTCGAGATTCTGAAAAATGTAGGGGTAAGCCATAGGGAGAGACGGGTCATATACAATATGTACAACAACCAAGAGGGAATAATAAGAGTGGACGATCAGGAACGAAGTGCTCGTATTAAGAAGGGTGTAAGACAAGACTGTAGCCTTTCGCCCCTACTCTTCAATCTGTACATCGAGGAAGCAATGACGGAAATAAAAGAAAGGTTCAGGAGTGGAATTAAAATACAAGGTGAAAGGGTATCAATGATACGATTCGCTGATGACATTGCTATCCTGAGTGAAAGTGAAGAAGAATTAAATGATCTGCTGAACGGAATGAACAGTCTAATGAGTACACAGTATGGTTTGAGAGTAAATCGGAGAAAGACGAAAATGAGAAGTAGCAGAAATGAGAACAGCGAGAAACTTAACATCAGGATTGATGGTCACGAAGTAAATAAAGTTAAGGAATTCTGCTACCTAGGCAGTAAAGTAACCAATGACGGACGGAGCAAGGAGGACATCAAAAGCAGATTCGCTATGACAAAAAAGGCATTTCTGGCCAAGAGAAGTCTACTAATATCAAATACCGGCCTTAATTTGAGGAAGAAATTTCTGAGGATGTACGTCTGGAGTACAGCATTGTATGGTAGTGAAACATGGGCTGTGGGAAAACCGGAACAAAAGAGAATCGAAGCATTTGAGATGTGGTGCTATAGACAAATGTTGAAAATTAGGTGGACTGATAAGGTAGGGAATGAGAAGGATCTACGCAGAATCGGAGAGGAAAGGAACATGTGGAAAACACTGATAAGGAGAAGGGACAGGATGATAGGACATCTGCTAAGACAAGAGGGAATGACTTCCATGGTACTAGAGGGAGCTGTAGAGGGCAAAAGCTGTAGAGGAAGACAGAGATTGGAATAAGTCAAGCAAATAATTGAGGACGTAGGTTGCAAGTGCTACTCTGAGATGACGAGGTTAGCACAGGAAAGAGATTCGTGGAGGGCCACATTAAACCAGTCAGTAGACTGATGACCAAAAAAAAAAAAAAAAACCAGTGTAACAACTTATGCCCGCTCAAGACCGCCAACTGCGGCAGAGTCCGAGCAACGGTTTGGAGCGTCATGCTGTGATCAGGGCCTAAGGTTCCCACATTGCGCCATAGAGGGTATGCTACAAGGCGTTTCGGTTGGTCGATGGGTATCGTGTGAGCATATTTTGCCAATAAACTAATGTTCGAAAATGGTCCGTTTGCGTGCAAACGTCTCTGAACTGCGGAGGCATCCATGGTCACCCGACCTGACACAAATGGTTTTTCAGTTCTGGTGGTACATGAAAAACCTGGTGTACCAGACAAAAGTCGTTCGTGATATACCGGGAATTATCAGGTAACACGCGAAATATATCGAAGTTGGTGGCGGTCATATTGAGCACCTTCTATAAATAAATTAGTCTTCACTGACAGTAGTTTACGAGAATTTTCTCCTTTTACTTGTTGCCTACTTTGTTTCGTCCAAACAGCCTACATCCATCTCCGCGTTAGAACGCAAACGAAAATAAGTTCATTAACACAAATGTGCTGAAATGACACCCATATACCAATCATCAAGTCTTGTAACATACCTTTTGATTAACACTGTAGATAGCGCACATACCGTGCGAGGAATATCGGCTAGTTCTGTGTGATGTCTCTTATTGGTCTACACAGACTGCAAGAAATTCGCAAATCAAAAAAATTATTAATGTAGTCTAATGAATTTTCTGCAATATAATTGTCGAGGAAACATGTTTAAGTGATTAACACTGCAATATCACAGATTAATCCAAGTGCAATAAGCCACTGAAAATATGAATTGCTGATACATGAATAACCAGTTTAACCGCCATAATCGTGGATGCAAGCATGCATACGCTCATTCATAGTGTTGTACAGGTGCCGGATGTCAGTTTGTTGGATGGCGTTCAACGACCGTCACACTTGTCCGGTCAATACAGGGACATTAATGGTGGTGGATGGCGCTAGAGTTCTCGTCCGATGACGTCCCATATGTGGTCGATTGGAGACAGATCTGGTGATCGAGCAGGCCAAGGCAACATTTCGACACTCTGAAAGCATGTAGGGTTACAACAGCGAAATGTTGGCGAGCGTTGTCCTGCTGGAAAACACCTTCTGGTATGCTGCTGAGGAATGGCAGCACAACAGGTCGAATTACCACATTGACGTACAGTTATGCTGTCAGGTGCGTGAGATAACCGAGAGAATACTCCTGCCGTCATACGAAATTGCACCCACACCATAACTCCACGTGTAAGTCTAGTGTGTCGAGCATGAGACCACGTTGGGTGCAGTTCATTAAGTGGCCTCCTTCTAGCCAACACATGGCCATCACTGGCAGAGAGGTAAGGACTGGTTTCGTCAGGAAAAACAACAAACCTCCACCCTGTCCTCTAATGAGCTCTCGCCCAATGCTGTTCAAGTCTCAAATGGCAGTGGTTTGGGGTCAGTGGAATGCATGTTACGGGGCGTCTGGCACGGAGATGTCCTTGAAGTAAACAATTTCTAACAGTTGGTTGTGACACTGCGGTGCGTACTGCTGCTGGAATTGCTGCTGCAGATGCAGTACGATGCGCCAGAGCCATACGCCGAACACGATGGTCTTCCCTCTCGGTATTGCCATGTGGCCGTTCGGACCCCGTTCTCCTTGCCTCGGCATATTCTGGTGACCATCGCCGCCACCAGTCATGTACAGTAACTACATTCCTGCCAAGTCTTTCTGCATTACCGCAGAAGAACAGCCAGCTTGTCGTAGCCATAGTAAACAATCTAGTTGAAATAAGTGTGCTGCTAATAATGACGTCTTTTTCACCTTAAAGACATTCTTCACTAATATCAACTTACCACGTCCAGTCTGAAAGGTAACAAACGTTCAATACCATGGCAGCGTGTATTTAAGGCAAAGCTGATTTCCATTCTCATAGTGGTGCTACTAGCGCCACTCTTATGCTACTAGCGCAAAATCTGAACAGGTATTATCATTCGGATGTAGAAACACGCATACCAACTTTCCTTAAAGTTGCACAACTGCTTCTTGATGTTGCAATTTTTTTGGTCTGTGTATTACTGTGTCTTACGTGAATTCTAAACAGTAAGCGAATTGCAAAGACATTCTGTAACAAGTGGTCGATTACTGAACGTATCACAGTCTTTAACAAGTTCAGTAAACGCATGTCTGCTAGGGGATACTTTGGAGGCCACAGCAGAGCAAATCATAGGTCTGTGTATCCGTGTGGTTTCTGTCTTATCTCCATTCAAAGATGTAAAGCGTGCTAACATGTTCCCGACCCGCTTCCCACTAGCAGTGGTCGAGCTGCGAAGCTTTTAACGATGGACAACTGGGGTAGCAGATTGCACTGAAACTGTCTTCTGCTGGTCATTCTCATGCAACGAGTTACAGCAAGTACGATGATGTTACGGTTCGTGTTTTGTAGCTAAACATCATATTTGTCTGCAGCATCTTCAGATCATTAAAATGCCTTTAATAGTGCTGAAATCTAACATCCATTGTTTAAGGAGCTAGTTATCTTGAGAGGCATGTGTTTCAGTAAAGGATTCCCATTAATTCATCCGCCCAATAGGCGTGCTGACTTCACCACACTTTCATTTATTTAAATGTTTCCTGTATTTTATAATGTATCTGGAATTCTTCTTTGTTGAGTTCTTGCTTATGTTTTGGCACTTTATGCCACATGCCTGTATGCCACAGACTTTCAGTAATTGTAATCCTGTGTCAAAGACTAAGGTTTTTGGTGAGTAAGGGACAATTAACCGGAAATGAGACAGATGGAAAAGGTAAGTAAACTGTTAACAAATTTGCTCCGTTGTGAGGCAAGACGGTCAGTGCCTCCATGGAAAAATTTTAACTGTCTCCTACGGGACCTTGATTGTATCCACGCTTACACCTCTTCGTCCGAGGAAAACCGACGGCTTCCCAGCGTAACTTCAGGCCACACGTGGGTGGGCCGAATTGCTGAGTTGCCGTCACATGCGATATCCACATCTTTGGTGGTCTGAAGAAAAACAAACGTGCCCATTCATTTGCTCCACACGAAGAGGTGCACGTCGCGGTACAGTCAACGTCCCGTAGGCGACCGGAAATATTTTTCCATGGAGGCACTGACTGTCTTCTCTCACAGTGTGATAAATGTATTAACAGTTGTGGCGACTGCTTTTGAAATAATAATCAATTTACTTATGTTTTCTACATCTGTCTCGTTTTCATTTGACTGCCCATTGTAATGATTATACACCGAAGCTTCTACCATCTACTTTCATTCCCGTGCCGCTGATGAATTCGCATGTAAAGACATATCTGCTTACATGGTTCTGTATATGTTTTGAAATCTCCATTTAGTCTAAGGTACGAAATCTAATCCGTCATCTGTCTTCAGCAGGAACGTAAGTCAATGCAATGCAAAACGACTATCAGCATAAGCCTTTAAGGAAGTACAGTCAGGTTCTGTTATTCATTTACAGCTTGGAAGATGACAGAACAGTGTGGAGACTCCGATGCCGCTTGTTGCTTATCAGATTATGTTCGATGTGGTTCTTATATATCTATTTACAGTATTTCAGGTTATGAGCGAAAACTTGATAGCTCATCTGACGGAGGCAGAGAAGCTCAGAGCACATGATTTAGCTATACGATGGGTCATTTACACGTTGATAGAGTTAGATTATGATACTACTAGGAGTAATGCCACCGTAAAATTCTTTTACATTTCAATTATCCCTCCATTTCTACTCGTTGTGAAAATTAAGCATACCTACTGTGGAATTTTTGTTATATGGTCAGACTGCGTTATAAATAGTTTCTATTACGGCATGAAGTCAAACGACGGCACGTCAATCCAACAACAGTCTCAAGACTAGCGACGTGCATAAGAGCGTCAAAGCTCATTACTTCGCTTTTATTAGAATTGCTATACTGAAGACGCTTGTTTATTTCGTATGTCACCCTTTGTTTGCGACACTTCTGTATAATTATCAAAGTTAAGTATTGTAATTGCTCATTTTGTAATAAAACTCATTAATGCGATTTGTTTGAATGTTGTCTAGCGATCTGAGAAAGCACGTTTCCTAGACTCCACGTATTCGACGTCTAGGCAGGATTTAACAGTTTCTTGGATCAAAAACTTCACGCAGAGAGAGGAAAATATTTAGGACATTTTTCTGAAGACGTGTTCTCATGCACTCATGGTTGGAGACACAACGTCGTCGTTACAGTCTACGGAAACCAGTTCATAGATGTTGGCTACTGATGAAATCGTGTAATTAATTGAAGTTAACCTCTTCAACGTCAGTCAATGCCCCAATATTCTGTACTGAATCACCGAAACTGGTAGCCCTATAAAATAAAACACTGAAAGGACGGCAGTAGGTGTTCCATTTTATTACGTAAGTGAACGGCCAAAATCGTTCAAACCTTCAGTCAGAAGGTTGGACATGTACACTACTGGCCATTAAAATTGCTACACCACGAAGATGACGTGCTATAGACGCGAAAATTAAATCACAGGAAGAAGATGCTGTGATATGCAAATGATTAGCTTTTCAGAGCATTCATACAAGGTTGGCGCCGGTGACGACACCTACAACGTGCTGACATGAGGAAAGTTTCCAACCGATTTCTCATATACAAACAGAAGTTGACCGGCGTTGCCTGGTGAAACGTTGTTGTGATGCCTCGTGTAAGGAGGGGAAATGCGTACCATCACGACTTTGATAAAGGTCGCATTGTAGCTTATCGCGATTGCGGTTTATCGTATCGCAACATTGCTGCTCGCGTTGGTCGAGATCCAATGACTCTTAGCAGAAAATGGAATCGGTAGGTTCAGGACGCTAATACGGAACGCCGTGCTGGATCCCAACGGCCTCGTATCACTAGCAGTTGAGATGACAGACATCTTATCCGCATGGCTGTACGGATCGTGCAGCCACGTCTCTATCCCTGAGTCAACAGATGGGGACGTTTGCAAGACAACAACCATCTACACGAACAGTTCGACGACGTTTGCAGCAGCATGGACTATCAGCTCGGAGACAGTGGCTGCGGTTACCCTTGGCGCCGCATCACAGACAGGAGCGCCTGCGATGGTGTACTCAACATCGAACCTGGGTGCACGAATGGCAAAACGTCATTTTTTCGGATGAATCCAGGTTCTGTTTACAGCATCATGATAGTCGCATCCATGTTTGGCGACATCGTGGTGAACGCACATTGGAAGCGTGTATTCGTCATCGCCATACTGGCGTATCACCCGGCGTGATGGTATCGGGGTGCCATTGGTTACACGTCTCGGTCACCTCTTGTTCGCATTGACGGCACTTTGAACAGTGGGCATTACATTTCAGATGTGTTACGACCCGTGGCTGTACCCTTCATTCGATCCCTGCGAAGCCCTACATTTCAGCAGGATAATGCACGACGTCATGTTGCAGGTCCTGTACGGGCCTTTCTGGATACGTAAAATGTTCGACTGCTGCCCTGGCCAGCACATTCTCCAGATCTCTCATCAATTGAAAACCTCTGGTCAATGGTGGCCGAGCAACTGGCTCGTCACAATACGCCGGTCTCTACTCTTTGATGAACTGTGATATCGTGTTGAAGCTGCATGGGCAGCCATACCTGTACACGCCATCCAAGCTCTGTTTGACTCAATGGCCAGGCGTATCAAGGACGTTATTACGGCCAGAGGTGGTTGTTATGGGTACTGATTTTTCAGGATCTATGCACCCAAATTGCGTGGTAATGTGATCACATGTCAGTTCTAGTATAATATACTTGTCCACTGAATACCCGTTTATCATCTGCATTTCTTCTTGGTGTAGCAATATTAATGGCCAGTAGTGTAGAAACCACATCTGGTTGAAGACCGAGTGGCAGCGATGTCTCGGAACACCGTTGCAAAGTGTTATGAACTCGTCCTTTTCGTGTAAACTATCTGGCGTCTATGGAATGTGACATTTTATACCTCTTGCATCACAGCTACCTCTGTCGAAAGTGTGTTACCTGGGCCAGTCGCATGCCTCCGCGAGTGGGTGACTCGGGCAGCCGTGGTGGTAGTGTGTGCATGCATCTTCCTTGAACTGTATGTCCGTTCAGGCGGCCGCCTGGGCTGCTAGAGAATTTTTTGCCGAATTTCCCCTAACTCCAAGCTGTGTTATATTTTGCAAAATGCGGTTTTACAAGATTGCGATTCACTCTTATTTGCATCTCCCTTTTCAAAGAAGTCAACACGTGCGCGCGACAGAGCTCTTTTGACCGTTAAGGTACGACTACGTGTCATTCGTTCATGCTATGATCTGCCATTGCGTACTGGTACTGTATGTCTGGCAGAGTGAACGCTCCCTATGTCCTTCACACAGACCTGGGAGATGCAGCGCTGTGTCTGCCCTCTGTATCGACGGTAATAATCGTACTCAATACTGTGGACGATTCGATGTTAGGATCAGTCGAGATGGTGTGGTCTATATGGGCGAGGAAATCGTATGCATTGGGATGATGCAGTCTGATATACACTGCTCTACAAAATTAAAGGATCGCTTTGTCGAAACCCCGCAAATGTCTCCGATTCCGACGCAGAAGTTTGAAATTTGATTCAAAGGTGCCTACAACGTTCCTCCATAATGGTGCAAAAGCGTAGCGTCATGCGGCTTCACCCCCAGATTCAAACACCAAGGGTGTCGACAAATGCTAAAAAGAGCTCAGGTCAGGACTACGTGTGAACTTTAAGTTGGGTTAATGACGTTACATTGGTAACTAATTTCCCCATAATTCTGGCCTATGCCACCGTGGATGTGTCGCATGATGGGAAGGTCGTCACACAGCTTCTTACACACATTTCACACCTTCTTTTGCCATCTCTGCGATATACTTGTCGACGTGATTTCATAACCCTCAGGCAATACAGCAGCCGCGAGATGAAATTTGTTGCTAGGTTTCCAAAGCACAAACGCTGAAAAAGAAGAAAACCCTTTGCTGCTTCGGATCACGTTCAAATTTCAGCGAATGGTTTTTAACGGTCCTTAGAAGTTCTACTCCGTGTATCAGATCAAAAAATTGCGGTGGCACATTCAGTCTGGTTGCAAACATGCGGTGTCCTTCGAGTAGCGTTGAAACACCCTGGAGATGGCAGCCGCGTCAAAAGTTGTCAAGAACGTCATTCTGTGGCTCATTACACTACAAATTGTAGTTTCAGATGATAAAATGTGTGGGAACTACGACCCAGTGGAAAGGGTAGTTTCATTGACGCCCTTTATGCCACACCCTGAGGCCTTCTCGTGTCAATTTTGAGCGGCGGTGTGTTTGAAATAAAAAATTATTTCCTCGGCCACTCAAAAGAAAACCGCATGATTTCAACGCTGAGTGTCGCGATTCTGACCTTCGTTGCAAGAGGCGGCAAAAGAAGGGATGGAATGTGAGTGAGATGGGTGTGAATGATACTTCCACAGTGGCGATGGGCAGAATTTGGTTGGTATTTGGTGCCAATGTGATGTTTGTGAATGAGGTTTAAACTAGCGTGTATTGACGGATGAAAAAATAGAAGTGGATCTGGTTCCGGGAATACCTGGTTTGCCTGGTAATGTGGCAGAGAGAGCGAGCAGCAAAGGAAATTTGTTGTAGAGTGTGTTCACTGGTTGCTTTTATTTATTTATTTATTCATTTAAGTGGGGTTTTCAATACAGCGTCACCGGTGGATCACTATCTTACTGTCTGGGTGGATGGTAAACGTGTTCCATTCTACAATGATGTAATTCCGAAGACATCACTAAAGTGCACGTTGAAGTTGTGGCGGTGGGACTTAAAAGTCCCATACCAACCTTCGACGGTGGATGTCAAGTTGTAGGGAACAGGTAACATAACTACTAACTGCATTAGGTACCAGCGTTGGTGGTTGACGATGGTCGACTCCCATCGAGTGGTCAACTCAACACTGACGCTTCATTAGTAGCCGTAACAAGCTGCTGACTACAGCCTGTTAAATAAGCAGAAGATTATGTTTGAACATATACGAGAATTCTGGCCCACTCTTCAATCTGCTGGGTTCATAATGGTTCAGATGGCTCTGAGCACTATTGGACTCAACTTCTAAGGTCATCAGTCCCCTAGAACTTAGAACTACTAACTAACTTAAGGACATCACACACATCCATGCCCGAGGCAGTATTCGAACCTGCGACCGTTGCAGTCGCGCGGTTCCAACTGTAGCGCCTAGAACAGCTCGGCCATCCCGGTCGACGATGTGGTGGGATTCTCTGATTAGAGAAGCAGTGGAAATTAGACTCTCTGGTAAAATCTTGAATAGAGACGCTAATTATACCCCTCAACAGTACATGGATGCGTGCTGTTGATGAGGAAAGACCACAGAAAATTATGCTGTAGCCTACAGCCCGTTGCGAGTGATGGTGCTACAAGCAACGCTGGATATTTTGCTCAAACTATGGCCATAGAAAGCGCCACTTGAGTGCTCCCAATGTGACGTCACCACGACGTAATCTAGACAATCAGATATCCTCCTGTGGGCACAAAAGTTGGAGTATCGCCATTTTCATCACAGACATAGCTCCTGACGATGATGATGGAGATAATTAACGAACGTTTGGTGTTTTTTTTCTTTTCGAATCTGAAGAGGCAAATTTACTGAGAACTTTTTTCGTGCAACTCCCACATTGCTTGTGGCAAATTTTCTGTAGTGCTGTGACGTAACCGGAAAACATAAATTATGTTTTCCTGATTAATGTGTGAGCTAAGCCTAAACCCAGGAATGCTAATAACAGTAAGCAATGGCTTCAAAATCTATTTTACGACCTAAAGAATTATTGATACATTACCTTATACAGTGATTGTTGTATCGTTTTCTAGTGTTCCGTGCCTCCGTCGGTAAAAACGACACCCTTATAAGGATCACTTTGTTGTCTGTCCGCCTGTCTGCCTGTCTGTCTTCCCGACTGTTAAAAACTCTTTTTTCTCAGGAACGAATACACGTATCATGCTGAAATTTATGTTCACACTATCATCTACGGTAATTTGTTATCAAGATACGGCCATTTGTGTCACGTATTTTGGTACTCGCAAACTCACCCTTTTATAAACTATAGGCAACTTCCCGTTGACCTAAAATCATAAAATTTCGGAAGAAGCAATGATTCATAGTCCTAGTAAAGGAAAATATCAGAAAATTGTTAAAGAAAAAAAGTATTTTTGTCATTTGTTATCCAACTTCAGATTCGAAATTAAAATGTTTTCGAATGTCTTGGAATCGCCGGGATCAACATCTTGGCAGTATCAATGTCGGTAATAGACAAAATTCTTCCACATTATCGTTTCCCAGAATTTATGACCTGTACATAGACGTGGTTTTGTACGGAATCCTCGGAGAGAAAGAGTCCTACATTCACCTGCCCGTTTACATCTTGCCATAGCTACAAGACCCTCACGATGCTACAAGCTATCAGTAAAAGTGTGTAATATCTGAGGAAAAGCTAGGTGATCCGAAACTGATGATTGTAAAACTGAGTCACCACAACAGGTGACTGGTTGCAGCTATTACTGACAATATTTACTAATCACAGTCGCAGGGTTCCATATCTATAATGGATAAAAGATTTATGGTGAGTATATTGTTCCATTGTTAGGTGGGTAGGTCTCGCAGGAAGGTCATTCTGCAGCCGGTCGGGCTAGAAGTTAGGAAAATGTCCCACTGGATTCAGATCGTAGCTAATCTTCCCAAGATGGACGATTGAATCCTGAGTCTTGATGCATCCTCCGTTTCTTCTGGTGGTTGGCTGTCTGATGAAGGCGTCTAGCCCCATGTACAAGGTGCAAGCGTGGTTCACTATCTGTAGCCTCATAACGATCTATTTCGGTCCTCTGCTTTTTAGCCAAACCAGATCTTAGACGATCCTGCAATTTCGGACTTGACTGTACCTGACTTGAGCTACCTGGCGGAGAATTGAAGCCCCCATCCCTTCATACATAAGCTCGGCGTATACTACACAAAAGAACGCGGTGACTCGGTAGTAGCCAGCATAAGTGACGCGTGCGCACGGAGATTTTTTTCTGTTAGACGTACCTCCTCACCGTTAATGACGAATTTATTACCTGCCCATTTCAGAGGTAGGTCAATCACCTAGCTATCATAGAAGAGCTCTTCCCCTTACAGATGAGAAAGCGGAAAGAATATGCTGCTAGGAACCTGCAAGAGTTTTCTCCAGCTTCGTGTTCCTAATACTACGTTGCCATTATTTTTAATGAGTGACACTATGTTTGTGCCCTTACCATGGGTGCTTCTGCATGTTACTAATAAAGATTTAGTGATTTAAAAGCGCAAAAGTTCCCTTCAGAGGCTCACATGGCTTATCTTT
Source organism: Schistocerca piceifrons (assembly GCF_021461385.2). Taxonomy (NCBI): domain Eukaryota; kingdom Metazoa; phylum Arthropoda; class Insecta; order Orthoptera; family Acrididae; genus Schistocerca; species Schistocerca piceifrons. Next base: position 108,597,658 of record NC_060138.1, on the reverse strand, counting down.
AATCGATTACAGCAGGTAATTTATCACTGACTCCAGGGTGTGACTTCTCCAACATCAGAGGAAAAACATGCGCGCGCCATACTTACTCTGCTACCCAGGCAGCTGCATCTTTCGTATAGTGCATGACTGACCTTTTGAGAAGCACCCTACAGTTAGCGGAAGTCGGGAAGTCAGCATTCAATATCGTCGCCAAATCGACTGAGCCGCTTCTTGACACATTCCATTCGATTCTAAACGGGGAGATCGCTATTGATTCTTGGTACGACGTTGCAAATAGTGAGCCGTACATCCAACCCGCGAGCGAAGCTACCTGTCTCCACCGGCTCAGTCAAGAGTGCGAAAGAACCTAGGATGATCTCAAAATCCAGGTGGTAAGCGACTCACGTGCTGACTTGATTCACTACTGGCAACCCGTTACACAAAATGCGTTTAACAGCCGCCAGAAGAGACACTTCAGACCCCGGGCGAGAAATTCGGACAAAGATATCGAGATCATATTGTGCTTCTGTTCTGACCTACGCGTTACTTTCCTGTGGCACCCCATTATCCACCTAACGTTGGAGCAGCTAATGAACAACATACCAAACTCTCTGTTCTTGACCGGGCTTGGCAGGAAAATTGTTCATTTAATGTTGGCACCATAGGATATTTCATCCTTTATCAACTTCGTTTGTGGATGAATGTGGTGTTGATATGAAATTTTGCGTACGTACTGCGTCATAGTGTAAAATACTATATTGATGTGACTAGCATTTCTGTGTCTGCTGGTATGTTTTCGCTGCGTGGAGTCAGTTATATTTTGTCATTCCTGCTCGTTGAGTATGTCGTTACGTCACATTTTTAAAAGACCGTTGTTGTTGTGGCTCTCTTGAGGCGGAAGAATCAGGAACTTAATTATAACAGGTGGATACGACGGAGGGAGTATGATCTGCTGTTGTGTATTGCGTTTTGCACTTCTACCGAGGTGCGCCTTCATGAGGGATGGGTTCCTCTCAGGCCTACGGTTGGTGCTCCGAATTACCGTGTGGGATACACCTTGCTACTCCGTCCAGGCCAATAGCAGGACTGTCTATACAGTACTTTAGAAAATTAACGGATGTCTTCTGTGGATTAGAGGAATAGCGTTTGAATGCCTCTGATATTTTAGTATGTGTGTATGATTCATTACAGTTGGTGGACGTTTGCTTTGATGCAGAGTTAAGGAAATCATATCTACATTTGTCGACTTCTACTCAGGGTGTCTCAAGCCTTTTAATTCAGTTTGAAGTAGGTGACAATGGGTCCACAGCCGATTATATTGAGATAGGCAGCCAGTGATAGGAAATGTGTGTTATGGATATACACAGCACACAGTAATTGTTCAAAGAGACCACTGTTGTTGTTGTTGCTGTTCTGGTCTTCAGTCCTGAGAGTGGTTTGATGCAGCTCTCCATGCTACTCTATCCTGTGCATCTCCCAGTACCTACTGCAGCCTTCATCCTCCTGAATCTGCTTAGTGTATTCATCTCTTGGTCTCCCTCTACGATTTTTACCCTCCACGTTGCCCTCCAGTACCAAATTGGTGATCCTTTGATGCCTCAGAACATGTCCTACCAACCGATCTCTTCTTCTAGTCAACTTGTGCCACAAACTCGTCTTCTCCCCAATTCTATTCTATACCTCCTCATTAGTTATGTGATCTACCCATCTAATCTTCAGCATTCTTCTGTAGCACCATATTTCGAAAGCTTCTATTCTCTTCTTGTCTAAACTATTTGTCGTCCATGTTTCACTTCCATACATGGCTACACTCCATACAAATACTTTCAGAAATGACTTCCTGAAACTTAAATCAATACTCGATGTTGGCAAATTTCTCTTCTTCAGAAACGCTTCCCTTACCATTGCCAGTCTACATTTTATATCCTCTCTACTTCGACCATTATCAGTTAGTTTGCTCCTCAAATAGCAAAACTCCTTTACTACTTTAAGTGTCTCATTTCCTAATCTAATTCCTTCAGCATCACCCGATTTAATTCGACTACATTCCATTATCCTCGTTTTGCTTTTGTTGATGTTCATCTTATACCCTCCTTTCAAGACACTGTCCATTCCGTTCAACTGCTCTTCAAAGTCCTTTGCTGTCTCTGACAGAATTACAATGTCATCGGCAAACCTCAAAGTTTTTATTTCTTCTCCATGGATTTTAATACCTACTCCGAACTTTTCTTTTGTTTCCTTTACTGCTTGTTCAATATACAGATTGAATAGCATCGGGGAGAGGCTACAACCCTGTCTCACTCCCTTCCCAACACCTGCTTCCCTTTCATGTCCCTCGACTCTTATCTGCCATCTGGTTTCTGTACAAATTGTAAATAGCCTTTCGCTCCCTGTATTTTACCCCTGCCACATTCTGGATTTGAAAGAGAGTATTCCAGTCAACATTGCCAAAAGCTTTCTCTAAGTCTACAAATGCTAGAAACGTAGGTTTACCTTTCCTTAATCTTTCTTCTAAGATAAGACGTAGGGTCAGTATTGCCTCACGTGTTCCAACATTTCTATGGAATCCAAGCTGATCTTCCCCGAGGTCAGCTTCTACCAGTTTTTCCATTCGTCTGTAAAGAATTCGCGTTAGTATTTTGCAGCTGTGACTTATTAAACTGATAGTTCGGTAATTTTCACATCTGTCAACGCCTGCTTTCCTTGGGATTGAAATTACTATATTCTTCTTGAAATCTGAGGGAACTTCCGCTGTCTCATGCATCTTGGTCACCAGATGGTAGAGTTTCGTTAGACCTGGCTCTCCCAAGGCTGTCAGTAATTCTAAAGGAATGTTGTCTACTCCCGGGGCCTTGTTTGGACTCAGGTCTTTCAGTGCTCTGTCAAACTCTTCACGCAGTATTGTATCTCCCATTTACACTTCATCTACATCCTCTTCCATTTCCATAATATTGTCCTCAAGTACATCGCCCTTGTATAGACCCTCTATATACTCCTTCCACCTTTCTGCTCTCCCTTCTTTGCTTAGAACTGGGTTTCCATCTGAGCTCTTGATATTCATGTAAATGGTTCTCTTTTCTCCAATGGTTTCTTTAATTTTCCTGTAGGCAGTATCTATTTTACCCCTCGTGAGATAAGCCTCTACATCCTTACATTTGTCCTCTAGCCGTCCCTGCTTAGCCATTTTGCACTTCCTGTCGATCTCATTTTTGAGACGTTTGTATTCCTTTTTGCCTGCTTCACTTACTGCATTTTTGTATTTTCTCCATTCATCAATTATATTCAGTATCTCTTCTGTTACCCAAGGATTTCTACTATCCCTCGTCATTTTACCTACTTGATCCTATGCTGCCTTCACTATTTCATTCCTCAAAGCTACCCATTCTTCTTCTACTGTATTTCTTTCCCACATTCCTGTCAACTTTTCCCTTATGCTCTCCCTGAAACTCTGTATAACCTCTGGTTTTTTCAGTTTATCCAGGTCTCATCTCCTTAAATTCCCACCTTTTTGCAGTTTCTTCAGTTTTAATCTACAGTTCATAACCAATAGATTGTGGCCAGAGACCACATCTGCCTCTGGAAATGTGTTACAATTTAAAATCTGGATCCTAAATCTCTTTCTTACCATTATATAATCTATCTGAAACCTTTTAGTATCTCCAGGGTTCTTCCATGTATACAACCTTCTTTCATGATTCTTGAACCAAGTGTTAGCTATGATTAAGTTATGCTCTGTGCAAAATTCTACCAGGCGGCTTCCTCTTTCATTTCTTAGCCCCAATCCATATTCACCTACTATGTTTCCTTCTCTTCCTTTTCCTACTGTCGAATTCCAATCACCCATGACTATTAAATTTTCGTCTCCCTTCACTACCTGAATAATTTCTTTTATCTCATCATACATTTCATCAATTTCTTCATCATCTGCAGAGCAAGTTGGCATATAAACTTGTACTACTGTCGTAGGCGTGGGCTTCGTGTCTATCTTGGCCGCAATAATGCGTTTACTATGCTGTTTGTAGTAGCTTACCCGCACTCCTATTTTTTTATTCATTATTAAACCTACTCCTGCAATACCCCTATTTGACTTTGTATTTATAACCTTGTATTCACCTGACCAGAAGTCTTGTTCCTCCTGCCACCGAACTTCAATAATTCACACTGTATCTAACTTTAACCTACCCATTTCCCTTTTTAAATTTTCTAACCTACTTGCCCGATTAAGGGATTTGACATTCCACGCTCCGATCCGTAGAACGCTAGTTTTCTGTTTGATAACGACGTCCTCTTGAGTAGTCACCGCCCGGAGATCCGAATGGGGGACTATTTTACTTCCGGAATATTTTACCCAGGAGGACTCCATCATCATTTAATCATACAGTAAAGCTGCATGCCCTCGGGAAAAATTACGGCTGTAGTTTCCCCTTGCTTTCAGACCACCGCCTGCCTTAATACATGCACGGCAAGGGAGCATGAAGTTGTGCCGCATTCTATCAAAAATCCTTGGTATCTGTGTACAAGGAGACAGCCAACATGGACCCTAGCAAGCAGGTATTCATTGCTTTCTTTGGGGGTTTCATACACCCACGTCTTGTCGTAACCTCAGAGGGAAAAGTCCATATGTGTAAGACCCGGCGATCGAGCTGGTTGAGACTAATGAAGCAAGTAACTTTATAAATAGCTACGGAGGTTTCTGTTCAAATTCTGCTTCGGATCTTGCTCTGTCCCTGGTCAAACTTCAACAGGGGAACACAATTAATGCTCCATGTTCAGCTGTTAGTGGCTAATATTCACTATCGGTAACATCTGACCTTGATTGTATATGGTTGAGAGGTGGTGCTAGTATTTACGGCGTGTGCGTTGTCTTTCTGCATATGCCCTATACCGAGGTTGTAAATTTCCTTGCGCAACACTTTGTATTTTTGCCTTGAGAATGATATCGTATAAACATACATAAATATTGCAAAAACGAAAGCGCTGGCAGGTCGATAGAAACACAAACAAACACAAACATACACACAAAATTCAAGCTTTCGCAACAAACTGTTGCTTCGTCAGGAAAGAGGGAGAGGGTGAAATGAAAATGAAAATAAATATATATGGGGAGAGATAAAGGTGAACTGTAAAGTAACTGGAGATCTGGTATGAAAAAAGGCGAAAAGGTGTTGGTTGCAGCTGGGCTATGTTGGACTTTGGTTGGTAGACAACGATGTGCACAAAGGTTAGGTGGTTGTGTTGCCGCCAAAACACGTTAAAGGACGGAGAAATTCGGGAAAATTTCGGAAAAACTGCGTGTAATATATTAAAAGGAGTGGTTTTGTGGTGGCAGATTGTGAAAATGAGGCTAACAATTGTCTGACGAAGAAATAATGACGTTAAAACCTGTGGGAAGCGGCTAAAAATTATCAGTGATGTGGGAAAAACGGAAATGGAAATAAAGCGAAACTTATTAGAACTGGCCGAAATGGTTGTTTAAAAGGTAAAAGGAACTGTTTGTGAACTAGAAATGGTGGATTTTATAGCGGCGGTAGTGTTGAAAGCGGAAAAAAATTTTTTTTGGTTATGGTTTGGAAGTGGGTTACGTATTATTGAGTATATATAGGCGGGATAAAATTGTATAGCAGATTACGGTAAAATGGAGAAGGTGGATAAAAGTGAAACTACTGGCAAAAACAGAAAGAGAAAATAAGACGACAGAAAAGATTTCGAAATGCAACAGTGACAATAACAAACGTAATTGTTGGGTTCAAATTAATGATATGAATATAATAGAGGGTAACATTCCACGTGGGAAAAATATATCTAAAACAAAGATGATTTATCTTACCGAACGAAAGCGCTGGCAGGTCGATAGAAACACAAACAAACACAAACATACACACAAAATTCAAGCTTTCGCAACAAACTGTTGCTTCGTCAGGAAAGAGGGAGATATATTTTTCCCACGTGGAATGTTTCCCTATATTATATATATATATATATATATATATATATATATATATATATATATATATATATATATATATATATATATACATGTGTGTGTGTGTGTGTGTGTGTGTGTGTGTGTCTGTGTCTGTGTGTAAAGAATTGGACCAATTTCAAACAGACCTGGTACACGTCTCCATTACTGCCAGACAACAATCCAACAATCGCTGTCGGGCTAAAAACCAACTACCTTAGTTCGGGAGTTGTGGCGTCATAAACACTATGATGCGTGAGAAATTGCCGCATCGTGCACGACGTTCAAATTCATTACTTCTGTGCTGCTAATTCTATTCGCTAATGGTTTCCACGTATGCCGCTAAATGCACCTACACAATTACATCGCGGTACCACACACACTTCAGGAGATGTGACATCATAAACACCGAGATGCGTCAAAAACTGCCGCATCACGCTTGGCGTTTAAATTTATTACTTCTTTCTCACTTACTCGATTCTTAACACATTTTGCAGACAGTACCTACATATGCCGCTCAATGAACCTCAAAATTACACCATTGTATAACACATGAGCCATGAGAGATGACGTAGTATACACTGAGATGTGTGAAAAACTGCCGTGTCATTACTTCTCTGCTACTAACTATGTTCGCAACATATTTCACACATGTCTCTGAATATAGCTTCTCAAATACATCATTGAACGAAATATAATTCAAGAGGTATGACGTTATAAACATTGACACGCGTGAAAGTATGCCGCATCATGCATGAAGTTTTAGTACATTTATTTTTTCTGCTAACACACTCCTGCATTCGAGTCAAGTTAAGGTAATCTGTGCCACCAGACAGTTCTCTTGAAAGCTTTCAGCTGCGAAGCACAAACGGCTGGAGGCTCAAACAACAGCTGTCGGTAGAGCTATGACGAGGCGTTGCCGTAGAGACGTTCACAAAATCGCGTTGTTGACATGCGAAGCTGCTGTTACGTATTTGTTCAATATGCATGTTTCTTTAAACGACTGTTTCGTAATTTCAAAGGTGTTTTCGCGAATATATGGAAATGAAATTTTGTCGAAATTACGCAACAAACACAGCGTATTTTTGGTCCCATTTCTAGCAGAAAATTGGCAATGCCGGATTTTTCAAAAAAATGGTTTCAAAAAACTCTGAGCACTATGGCACTTAACATCTGATGTCATCAGTCCCCTAGAACTTAGAACTACTTCAGCCTAACTAACCTAAGGATACCACACATCCATGCCCGAGGCAGGATTCGAACCTGCCACCGTAGTGGTCCCCGTGTTTCCAGACTGAAGCGCCGAGAACCGCTCAGCCACATCGTCCGGCTCCAGATTTTTCAGCTAGTGTGCTAGTGCCCGGCTGCAGTCCCGTAAGTTGCTTCAACAAATGGGATGTTAATTTACCAGTCATACTCAAAGAGCAGTAAATATAGGGACTGTAGCCAAATCGTTCAGCACAACTTTGTGCTCTTTCTCAACGTCTTCTGCTGTTCTTCCTCTTTTGTGATGTCTTTCAGTTACACAGTTTCTAAGGGACGTACGGTTACGTTTGATTATAAAATCCAAGTTTTCTTTGTTGAAGATGAAACATCTACACCCACTTTCAGTAAGTTTCCATTGGTGATAAACAATCCAGGATACTTATTTTCTTGTAGCACAGTATCCAACCGTACACTCAGTCTCGTCATGCCAACTGAGAAGCTACTCAGCCTATTAGTCCCAAGCTCAAGAAACCCGACAGCTAAGGGAGATCAGTCTGGAACCGCGTGACCGCTACGGTCGCAGGTTAGAATCCTGCCTCGGTCGTGGATGTGTGTGATGTCCTTAGGTTAGTTAGGTTTAAGTAGTTCTACGTTCTGGGGGACTGATGACCTCAGATGTTAAGTCCCATAGTGCTCAGAGCCATTTGAACCAAGCCAGCTAAGGGAGAGCAGTAAGCCCCTTCTCCCACACCACATCCAATGTCGTAATTGGCAGAGGATGACACGGTTGTCGGGCCGCTCCCATTTTCCTGTCAGGGCCAGAACGCGGAAATTTACTCTTTACCTTACAGTACCCCAGTATTTCTATTTAAAGGAAACATACGCAAGAGAATGTGTTTTAGAAGAACAGTTCAAACGAAATGATGCTGTGACTTAAACTGAAAGCTGGTTATGATACTGTTCAAGAAGTCTCAATATGGCAAAAGGAAATTTCGTTAATACTACATAATCTCCACGTCATTTCGAAAAGGATAGTCTTAGCAGGAAACAATGACTCGATTTGATGTTGTTTTATGACTAAACTTGCAGCAAAGGAGTTGTGAACAGACGGCAACGTATGTGGCCCGACATTCCCGAGGCAGGCCTCTGGGATTAGAAAATTCCTGCAGTGCGAGTGGTGCATCAAGACGGGTCAAGCCACGCCCACCTGCAGAAGGCCGGAATTCCGTGCCGCGGTCGGTATGTGCCGCTTAATGCTCTATTATCTGCCACCACGTCGGGCTTCAGCACGTGGCGTCTGTTCTATTTTCTTACGGCTTACGCAACACCAGATATCATCTCTCTCTTCTCACAAAACATTAATATCTTGCTGGACAGAAACACAAGTGGAACGAGAAGGGATAGAGCTACTGTGTAGTCTTATCGTCTGAAAGTTGTTTTAAAATTAGAATTACGACTAAACGCTACAGCCTACTGAACGACAGTTGCGTTTAAGAGGTTCCAATGCTAAGTAGTGTACTAAAATAGCGAATGAACACGACATCATCTGACTTCATAACTGTGCAGAAGGGCTAGAGAATAGTACTTATTCTAATTATCTAAAGATGACACCAAATGCGATGTGAATTGTAACAGACACATATTACTATTTGTAATGGATAAAATATTTAGTTTCTTTACAAGATTTTGAGGAAATTACAGTTATATAAATAGAAGGCCAGGTTGATTGAATAATGTGATATACCATGTCATCAAAAGTATCCGGACACCTGGCTGAAAATGATTTATGTTCGTGGCGCCCACCATCGGTAATGCTGGAATTCGATATGGTGTTGGCATATCGTTAGCGTTGATGACAGCTTCCACTCTCGCAGGCATACGTTCAATCGGGTGCTGGAAGGTTTATTGGGGAATGGCAGCCCGGTCTTCACGGAGTGCTGCACTGAGGAGAGGTGTCGATGTCGGTCGGTGAAGCCTGGCACGAAGTCGACGTTCCAGAACATCCCAAAGATGTTCTGTAGCATTCAGGCCAGGACCTTTGCAGATTAGTCCATTACAAGGATGTTATTGTCGTCTAACCACTCCGCCACAGGATGTGAATTATGAAGAGATGCCCGATCGTGTTGAAACATGCAATCGCCATCCCCGAATTGCTCTTCAACAGTGAGAAGCAAGAAGGTGCTTCAACCATCAATGTGGGCCTGTGCTGTGGTAGTGCCACGCCAAACAACAAGGGGTGCAAGCGCCCTCCACGAATGATACGAGTTCTCCATAACACCACCGCCTCCAAATTTTACTGTTGGCACCACACACTCTGGCAGATGACGTTAACCGGGCATTCGCCATACGCACACCCTGCCATCGGATCGCCACATTGTGTACCGTAATTCGTCACTCCACACAACGTTTTCGCACTGTTCAGTCGTCCAATGTTTACGCTCCGTAACCAACTGTAGCGTCGTTTGGCATATACCTGCGCGATGTGTGGCTTACGAGCAGCTGCTCGACCATGGAATCCAAGTTTTCTCACCTCCCACCTAACTGTCATAGTACTTGCAGCGGATCCTGATGCAGTTTGAAACTCCTGTGTGATGCTCTGGGTAGATGTCTGCCTAATACACATTACGACCCTCTTCAACTGTCGGCGGTCTCTGTCAGTCAACAGAGGAGACCGGCTCTGTACGCTTTTGTGCTGTACGTGTCCCTTCACGTTTCCACTTCACTATCACATCGGAAACAGTGGAGCTACGGATGTTTAGGAGTGTGGCAAAATTGCGTACAGACGTATGGCACAAGTTACACCGAATCACCTGACCACGTTCGAAGTTCGTGAGTTACGCGAAGCACCCCATTCTGCTCTCTCACCATGTCTAATGGCTAATGAGGTGGATGACTCGGAGTACCTGGCAGTAGGAGGCAGCACAATGCACCTAATATGAAAAATGTATGTTTTAGGAGTGTCCGGATACTTTTGATCACACAGCGTGTATTATTCCATAGTACTGTAGAGTAGTTGGTAGATAGTCTTCCCCTTTTCGTGAAGTATTTTTGGATAAATTTCTACGGACCAATGCTCAATGTCTCATGGTTTTATCTAATGTATTGTCTGCGAAAAAAAGTGGAGCACGCAGAGGACATAGTCGGATGTCAAAGTAACTTCGTAGACGCACACAGCAACCGTGAGTATGTAAGTGATTAGAGCTACAATCCTCGGTATCGTGCAGAATGGCCACCATAGAGCATTAGTGTTGTTCGTGTTCAGCATAATTTCCAGGCCTGTTAGGGTACATGAAACGTGGAAGGATCACTCATTCAGGGATGGCTGTGAAAGACACGGGATGCCGGGTACTCGTGTGAAACTGAACCTGATCCAATCCCCAAGTGGTTTCACTGGGCGTCACCATTTCTCCGCTGCTCGAATAATGCATTACCCAGATCTGCGGGGCATTTGGGTCCGACAAAGTCCTGATACTCGACGGCATGGGAGCGTGAGGGCAGCAACATTTACTTCACGCAGTTCCCAGTCGACAATCTGAGCACCACAAGAGAGGATCGCTGTACTATGTACCAAGCACATTCTGAGGTCTTCACATCTCCGCCAACCATCCGGGAACTGAGTCAACTCTCAGGGTACAACGATACATCACGGACTTCTTGCATCCGCGTGTTACTTCTCATGCGACATTTTCGGAGTGCCGTTTTCTAACCGGACTGTGCTCGTTCACTCGTGGCGCATTATAAACTGGTCGTTTGATGTTTTGACACTCCTGTGTGCAGCAATTCCAACACTTATGCGCGAACTTCCCTCAGGAAAGTATAAAACGGCTTTCTGTCACCATTCCAAACCGAGTCAGTGCATGCATCTAGCGCAGAGGAGGTGCAACTTTATACTGCTAATTGGGTTCATATTGCGATTTTGTTACCACCGCAACAACACCGTATACCCTCGCAACTTGTTAAGTTTGAATTCCTACTTCCCTGATGAGTGATTCACATTTTTGTCAGCCATTGTATTTATTGTAGGACAAAATAAACAAAAATTAAATTAGTTTATAGTCTAACGAAGACATATCGTCCATACACGTTTCGAATGAGCATTGACGGTACCTTTTTTTATCTTTACTACGGATCACAATATCCATATAAATTCCCTTCAGTAAAGCAACACTGCTCTCTGGTGTTGCCTACATAGTACGGAAGGTAAGAGACTGAAAATTAAATACGATCGTTCAAAAGTGCGAGGGCTGTTCATAAACTAAAGTCCGATCGGTCCCGAAATGAAAACTACTAGCCGCACCTTCCAGCTACCTCTCTAAACAGTCACCGCTCCGACTTAGACATCTGTCGTGGCGTTGTACAAACTTCCAAGTACCCATGTCACAGAAAGCAGCTGCCTGTGCTTTCTGCCAATTCGCTACGCTGGTGTGGCTTTCGTTGTTTGCACCAAAATGTTGTCTTCCTTGCCAGCCGTTCATGTGAGCAGGCATCAACAACGGAGGGAGCCAATTAAGGACTGTATTGTGGGTGATCAAACATTTCCCATCGAAATCGCTGCAGGAGCGTCTTCATTGCCCATTCAGAATGCAACAGAAATTTGTCATTAAGAAAGAAACGCATGACACTTACGTTATGTGGGCTGCCTAGCTTCAGGCGAAATTTCTCACCAGATCCACATACTTGGCGGGAGACACTGTTGTTTTAGGATTTTCGTATATATGTAATACAGTCCTTAATTGGCTCCCTCCGTTGTTCATGTCTGCTCACATGAAAGGCTGGCGCCGGTGGCGACACCTACAACGTGCTGACATGAGGAACGTTTCCAACCGATTTCTCAAACACAAATAGCAGTTGACCGGCGTTGCCTGATGAAACGTTGTTGTGATGCCTCGTGTAAGGAGAAAAAATGCGTACCATCGCGTTTCCGCCTTTGATAAAGGTCGGATTGTAGCCTACCGCGATTGCGGTTTATCGTATAGCGACATTGCTGCTGGCGTTGGTCGGGATCCAATGACTGTTAGCAGAATATAGAATCGGTGGGTTCAGGAGGGTAATACGGAACGCCAGGATGGATCCCAACGGCCTCGTATCACTAACAGTCGAGATGACAGTCATCTTATCCGCATGGCTGTAACGGATCGTGCAGCCACATCTCGATCCCTGAGTCAACAGATGGGGACGTTTGCAAGACATCAATCATCTGCGCGAACAGTTCGACGACGTTTGCAGCAGCACGTACTATGAGCTCGGAGAACATGGCTGCGATTATCCTTGACGCTGCACCACAGACAGGAAAGCCTGCGATGGTGTACTCAACGACGAATCTGGGAGCACGAATCGCATAACGTCATTTTTTTGGATGAATCCAGTTTCTGTTTACAGCATCATGATGGTCGCATCCGTGTTTGGCGACATTGTGGTGAACGCACATTGAAAGCGTGTATTCGTCATCGCCTTACTGGCGTATCACCCGGCGCGATGGTATGGGATGCCATTGGTTACACGTCTCGGTACCTCTTGTTCGCATTGACGACACTTTGAACAGTGGACGTTCATTTCAGATGTGTTACGCCCCGTGGCTCTACCCTTCATTCCATCCCTGTGAAACCCTACATTTCAGCAGGATAATGTACGACCGCATGTTGCAGGTCCTGTACGGGCCTTTCTAGATACAGAAAATGTTTTACTCCTGCCTGGCCAGCACATTCTCCAGATCTCTCACCAACTGAAAACGTCTGGTCGATGGTGGCTGAGCAACTGGCTCGTCACAATACGCCAGTCACTACTCTTGATGAACTGTGGTATCGTGTTGAAGCTGCATGGGCAGTTGTATCGTGTTGAAGCTGCATGGGCAGTTGTACCTGTACACAACATCCAAGGTCTGTTTGACTCAATGCCCAGGCGTATCAAGGCCGTTATTACGGGCCACAGGTGGTTGTTCTGGATACCGATTTCTCGGGATCTATGCACCCAAATTGCGTGAAAATGTAATCACATGTCAGTTCTAGTATATTATATTTGTCCAATGAATGCCCGTTTATCATCTGCATTTCTTCTTGGTGTAGCAATTTTAATGGCCAGTAGTGTATTTAATGGACATTTATATCTTATTTCGATGTATACTACCCCCTCCCAAATTGTGGAAAGCATCGGAATAAATTTGTTTCACGCTAACGAAAAGGAAGAAGTGCACATAATTCTTAATATATGCGTTTTAGAGCCGATATCTCTTTGCTATCGCGTATTTCCAACTGTCTATGTTTACGCCATTGATCTCCAATATCCATGTGAGTCGAGTGATTTAAACTAATGCTGTTATTCCTACCAATGTAATTCCCCATCTATCTGGGTATGAAAGAGTAAGCCCTTCAACACAGCGTTGTATAGGAGAACTTTCTGTGCTTAGGTCGTACATTATCATTCAGTTTGAGCAGGTCTATTAGAACTATCGTGGAAGTTAGCGCGGAAACTTCAGCACAACGCCTGAACGAGGTATAATGTGAGACTCCCACCAGAAGCGGAAGACGGCCCTCCACGTCGACGAAGAAGCGCGATAGGAGGCTGAAAGTTCATCGAATGACTCGCACACTCAAATGAGAATCGCTTAGCGATTAGCGACAGCACCGAACCCCTGGCACTTGGAGTCTGCAGAAGCGGGAGGAGCGACTTCCGATCCGTGTCGCCCTTTCTGTGAAATTAACATAATTTAAAGTTTCCCGTGCTGCTGGATACGGGCGGACGGGCGGAGCAAAATAAAGACGGCGGCAGCATATTAATAGGTCTGGCAGGAGACGCAGGCGGGCCCACGCTATCTGATGGGCAGGGGGCCCGCCCCAGCAGACGGCGATGCGATACCCACCCAGCTCACAGCAGGTGCGGCCCGTCTGGAACACTTCCAGCGACGCCGTCCCACATTTAATTACCCAGCTCGGGGCGCGCCACTCGCCCGAAACGGCGTTCCGGTAGACACCTGTAGTACGGTCGTCTACAATTAGTGCTAAATTAGTCACCACCCAGTGAGATGGCTCAGTGGCTCAACACTGAGTCTATGAAGGTTTCCTCTAATGACAGCAACCAGGCACCTTTCGTGATGATAAAATTTTTATTTACACATTACCCGTTTCAAATGTCCAAGTGATTCCTCATCAGATGGTACAGTTCTTACAAGGTAACCTCCGCATCGCACCCCCTTCAGATTTAGTTATAAGTTGGAACAGTGGATAGGCCTTGAAAAACTGAACACAGATCAATCGAGAAAACAGGAAGAAGTTGTGTGGAACTATGAAAAAAAAAGCAAAATATACACACTGTATAGTCCATGGGCAAGATAGGCAACATCAAGGAGAAGGTGAGCTCAGGAGCGCCGTGGTCCCATGGTTAGGGTGAACAGCTGCGGAACGAGAAGTCCTCGGTTCAAGTGTTCCCTCGAGCGAAAAATTTAATTTTTTATTTTCAGACAATTATCAATGTTCAGGCACTCACACGTAATCAACTTCGCTCTCAAAAATTCCAGGACATGTTCAGATTTGCTTGGACATATGCAGGATTTGACGGTCTACACACGGAAAAATTTGAAAACGTTAAAAACATATGTTTTGACAGAGCACAGGGGAAACTGTGCGATTGTGAAACTGTTGCATTCATTTGTTGCAGCTTATGTGACAAACTCTTATGTTTTCATCACTTTTTTGGGAGTGATTATCATATCCACAAGATAACCTAAATCAGGCACGGTAGAAGAATATTTTTACCCATTCGCCAAGTGTACAAGTTAGGTGGGTCGACAACACATTCCTGTCAAGTGACGCACATGCCGTCACCAGTGTCGTATAGAATATATATCAGACGTGTTTTCCTGTGGAGGAATCGCTTGACCTATGACTTTTCAATCAAATGTTTTCGGTTCCCATTGGAGAGGCACGTCCTTTCGTCTACTAATCGGATGGTTTTGCGGTGCGGTCGCAAAACTCAGACACTAAACTTATTACAGTGAACAGAGACGTCAGTGAACGAACGGACAGATCATGACTTTGCGAAAATAAAGAAAGTAAACTTTTCACTCGAGGGAAGACTTGAACCAAGGACCTCTTGTTTCGCAGCTGCTCACGTTAACCACGGGACCACGGCGCTCCTGAGCTCAGACTCTCCTTGATGTTGCATATCTTGGGCATGGACTATTCAGTTTGTATATTTAACTTATTTTTTCATAGTTCCACACAATTTCTTCCTATTTTCTCGATTGATCTGTGTTCAATTTTTCAAGGCCAACTTATAACTAAATCTGAGGGGGTGCGATGGGAAGGTTCCCTTCTTTGCAGTACTTCATAGCATTGCAGCTGTCACTGAATAGCTGTGGCAAGACAGAATTACGTCCTTAATTATTTGGTGGATGTATTCCAATCCTCTATAGATTTTACCCACTACAGCTTCCTCTAGTACCACATAAGTTAATCTATGATGTCTTAAAAGATATCCTGTCATCCAGTCCCTTCTTCTTGTCACCGTTTTCATATATTCCTTTCCTCCTCACCTTATCAGTTCATCCTATTTTCAACATTCGTCGGTAGCACCACAGCTCAAATGCTTCGATTCTCTTCTTTTCTCATTTTTCCACAGCCCAAGTTTCACTACCATACAATGCCGTATTCCAGCTGTAAGTACACAGAAATTTCTTCCTCAGATTAAAGCCTATTTTCGTGCTAGCAGACTTCTCTTGACCAGGAAATGCCTTTTCTTCTAGTGATATTCAGCTCTTTATGTCCTCGTTGCTCTGTCCACCAATGATCATTTGCTACCTAATAAGCATAATTCATTGACATCGTCTACTTCGTGATCATCCGATGCTTTCTCGCTAGTAGATATCTCTTGGCGGGAATGCCGTTTTTGCCACTGCTAGTCTACTTTTGATGTCCTCCTTACTCCTTGTGTCATTGGTTATTTTGCTGCGTAGGTAGCAGAATTCCTGAACTTTGCCTATTTAGTGATCCCCAGTTCTGGTGTTAAATTTATTGCTGTTCTCATTTCGTCTTTCATCAGTTTACTCTCAATCCTGTAGACAGTTCATTCCATTCAACAGATACTGTACTACTTATTCACTTTCACTAACTATAGAAATGTCATCCACAAATCTTATCATTGATATGTTTTCAGCTTGAATTTTAATTCCACTCTTGAATCTTTCTTTTATTACCGCCATTGCTTCTTCGAAGTACAGACTCAAGAACGTGGGTGAAAGACTACATTCCTCCCTTACTCCCTTTTCAATCCAAACACTTCGTTCTTAGCGTCCAGTCTTTTTTTTCCCTCCCAGTTCTTGTACATGTTGTATAGTACTGGTACCTGCCTATAACGTACCTCATTTTTTCAGGATTTCGAACATGTTGCACCATTTTACATTGTCAAACGTTTTTTCCAGGTAGACAGACGCTCAGAGCGCGTCGAGATTTTTCTTCTGTCTTTCTTCCATTATCAGTCGCAACGTCAGATTACCTCACTGGTCCCTTTACCTTTCTTAAAATCAAACTGATCGTCATCTAACAGATTCTCAATTTTCTTTTCCATTCTTCTGTATATCACTCTTGTCAGCAACTTCGATGCGTGGCTTTTTAACTGACTGTACGATAACTCACCCACTTGTCAGTTCTTGTAGTCTTCAGAATTGTCTCGATGACGTTTTCCCGAAAAGCTCATGGTATATAGCCATCTCATACGTACCACACACGATTGTGAAAAGGCATTTTGTTGCCACTCTTCCCAACGATCTTAGAAACTCCGATGAACTGTTATCTATCCCTTCTTCTTTATTTGATCTCAAGTCATCCAAAGTGTTTTAAAATACGATTCTATTACTGGATAACAAGTCTCTTTCCTTTCGACTCCTGCTTCTATCACCTCATCCGATAAGTACAGCCCCCCATAGAGGCCTTCAGTGCAGTCTGTCCACCTGTTCTCTCTCTCGCCTTCATTTAACAGTGGAATTCCAACTGTATGTTATGGCCCTTGCTTTAATTTCGACATTCTGAGTGAGTCCTTCGAGCAATTATTTCTTTTCAATTTCTTCACATTTTTCGTGCATCCATTTAGCCCTACCTTCCCAGCACTTCCTATTTATTTCATTCCAAAGTGTCTGGTATTTCTGTATTCCTGAATTTCCCTGAAAATTTTTCTGTTTCTTTCGTTGATCACCTGAGGTATTTGTAGTTGTCCACGGTTTCTTCACAGTTACCATCCTTGTACCTATGTTTTTCTCTCCACCATATGTGACTGCTCTTTTTACAGGTGTTCATTCCTCTTCAACTGAACTACCTACTGAGCTATTCTTTATTGCTGTATCTGTAGCCTCAAAGAACTTCGAGAGTATCTTGTTGTTCCATAGTAATTACGTATCCCATTTCTTTCGGAATTGTTTCTTCCTGAATAGTGTCTTAAACCTCAGTCTACTTTGTATCATTAGGAAACTGTGATCTGAGTTTGCTTCTCCTCTTGGGTAGACCTCACAATGCAGTATCTAATTTCGGAATCTCTGTCTGATCATGGTGTAATCTGAGTGAAATCTTCCCGTATCTCCAGGTTTTCTCTAAGTGCTTCCTCGTGCTCTTGTCATTCATGGACAGAGTATTTGCCATTATTTGAGTAATAAAATCATAAGACGAACTCGGTCCCGGAGCGTACTGTTATCTGGTTCCATAGGAGTACTACAAGTGCACAAACCAATAAAAATATTATTACGGAACCAAAATTTGAATTACACAACGCTACACAACTTTACCACTGCTAACTGCTCCCACGTGCTTTACAGTATACAAACAAACCAGATACTACGACATAAGCTAATGGTCAAAGATTTTGCGCTGAAGCAGAGATTTTCTTTGATGATAACTTGTATCTTCGAAGGTTTCCCATTTCTCTTACGTTATCAACTTTATTTTTAGGGTCATCTGTATTCTGTCTGTTTTGATGCGGCCTGTCACGTCTTCCTCCGCTGTGCCAAACTTTTTGTCTGAGAATAGCACTTACTATCAACATCCTGAAGGGGACATATTCCAATCTCTTGTTTCACCTACAGTTTTTGCCCTCTACAGATGTTACTCCCAAGTTATGAACACATCATCTACCATCATCCATTGTTTACCATAGTCGGCCGCTGTGACCGAGCGGTTCTAGGAACTTCAGTCCGGAACTGGGCTACAGCTACGGTCGCAGGTTCGAATCCTGCCTCGGGCATGGATGTGTGTGATGCCCTTACCTTAGTTAGGTTTCCGTAGCTCTAAGTGTAGGGGACTGATGACCTAAGATGTGAAGTCACATAGTGCTTAGAGCCATTTGAACCATTTGTTTACCATATATCTATTGTCTCCCTAATGGTGCGGAGAACTTCTTCATTTCTTACCTTATCAGATCACCAAATATAAAATATTTTTGTGTAGCAACACATCTAAAACTTTCAACTTCTGCGCTGAGTTTAGAGTTACCGGTGCTCATCAACTAGGAAAAGGAAAAAGTATGAGAAACTCTTAGAGATCATTTATATTACCAACAGTATCATTAACTAAATTAATTTCGACGTTCTTTCCTTGTCACAAAAGTAACAGGATGCCAGGTTCATTCTTTAAAGTGTGTGAACACAGTAACGAACCATCCTGGCATTAACATGGTACCGTTCAGATAATGTCTCAGAATACGTAAAAATGACTGTACACATGTTTCAGATTTTGACCCACACGCTGCACGATTATGAATTTAATAACATTTTTATCCATCATGGATGTGGAACACTGCAAGCGTGGTGGACGAATGTTTCCAGAAATGACTGGAACTAGTCTTCTTCCATGACGGTACAATTTTTATATCACCATTACCAGTCTAATAGATTTTGAAAGTGTTAATAATGTAATGCTTAATGTAATTTAGTATAACTAAGACTATTCTAACACTTGGTTGTCACCGCAGTATACACTCCTGTCTGATTCGGGAGACATGGTAATCATTTTAGTGCAGCTTATCCAAGTTAAAATATTCTTATATTTCAGAGCATATAGTAACAGTTTCTTGTAGTTATCGCAAATAGGTCTTAAGCAGTTATGTATGACAATACCGTAATATTACTCACACAATGGGGACATGACGCACACGTCGACATATTAAAATTTTATATTCTTTAAATTTCGCAACAACAGTATCAGTCACATTCTGATAATTGTCGTTTGTGTTCTGCTCTTACAGTGAAATGTAGGAGCCATTTAATTTAATTTGTTGCGATACTTCGACGTCTTCTTGAAGGATGGCTAGATTACTCACCACACAGCGAGATGGCTCAGCGGCCCAACACTGAATCCATGATTGTTTCCGGAAATGACTGCGACCAGTCACCTTTCGTGGATATCTAAGATTTTACTTACCCATGACATGTTCCAAATCACATGGCTCTTCTAGAATGAAATTTTCACTCTACAGCGGAGTGTGTGCTGATATGAAACTTCCTGGCAGATTGAAACTGTGTGCCGGACCGAGACTCAAATTCGGGACCTTTGCCTTTCGCGGGCAAGTGCTCTATCAACTGACCTACCCAAGCACGACTCACGCCCCGTCCTCACAGCTTTAATTCCGCCAGTACCCCGTCTCCTATCTTCCAAACTTCACAGAAGCTCTCCTGCGAACCTTGCAGAACTAGCGCTCCTGGAAAAAAGGACACTGCGGAGACATGGCTTAGCAACAGTCTGGGGGATATTTCTACCAGAGCACCTGCCCGCGAAACGCAAAGGTACCGAGTTCGAATCTCGGCCCGGCACACAGTTTTAATCTGCCAGGAAGTTTCACATGGTTATTCATCATCAGATGGCACAGTTCTTAGCAATGCTTCGTAGCATTGTGGTTGCCGTTGTGTTGCTGTGGCAAGATAGAAAAATATCAAAACACTTAAGGACTGCTTCTGGCAAGATATCTATAGTTATTTATGTACCTAAATTGTAACACAGACTTGATTCCACAACTTACAGTTATCTAACACCATATGATTGCTATTATTGCACAAATCATTTCAGAAAAACAATGTTTATGTTCAATGTTTTCAGCTAAACAACGCTACACAGACACTTCGCCACAGGTTGTTTCACAGGATAGAAGCAATTCAGAGTGTATGATGTAAGGTAATGTTCAAAGATTTTTGTCTTGGAATAGAGATATTCCTAGGAATAACTTGTACCTTCGAATATTTCCATTTATTTTATTTATAAATTTATTTTTTTGGGGTTATAAATTTTCTCCCTGTTTTTATGCGATCCGTCACGAATTCTTCTGCTCCCAGTTTGGCCCGCATAACAGGCGTTGCAGTCAGAACACTTTAGTCTGTGTAGACTTGATCCCAGTTATACGTGATTACCTGTAACGGAGCGTAATTGTACAACGGGCGTGTTGTACACTTGTGACTTGGTTCTTGGCAAGTGTGCAATTCCCATATCTGATTACTGTGTTACTTTTGAACAATTTATAGCAGCGATGTAAGCTATCAGCTGAAATCTAGATTTGCAGTAAAATACAGGCGATATTATGACCGATGCTGACCTTTCTGTTCTGGATTACACCACGGTCGTAGGGCACAATTATTCCCATGGAACCAAACCTAACAACTACTTTTAAATAAATGCAGAAAGGTTCTCACCTAAAGCAACGTCGGTGCTGTTGGCACATGGTCCGTATTGATACAGACAAGTTCAACAATCATTTGAGAAAATTAATGGAAAAACTCCACGACTGTAAATGAGAAACACGTCTGAGCATTTAATCAAATTAATGAAGCGATTCACTGGCAAGTGTGGCATCCGCCCGCACTAATCGAAACAGAACTCGTACCAAAGCACATTCCAAGAAATACATTCCTACCAGCTTGGCGACGGGATTCCTTATCTTTCGGGGAACGATTATAGGAGAGGAAATGCATGCAGATAAAAAAAGAGTGTTTTTTAAGGGTATAGAAGAGGATCTCATAGTCAAAAGTTCAGAGAGAAAAAGCGAGAAACGCTCTGACTCACGAAGAAGCAACTTTCGCAGAACTCTCTGGAGAACATCCTCAAGATGGATACAACACTACGACAGCGGCAGATTTCAGTACATACACCCACACATTCGTACTTGCAGAGACTGTTGCTGGATATGGAATAAACGAGGAGAGGATGCTGATTATTGAACACCATGCTGATTATTTTGCAAGACAGAAGCATCTGCGCAACACGTAAACGAGCCTATCAAGCAAAATTATTGAAAAGAAATGAAAGTACAAATGTCCTTTCGTACTGCCTGTATCTCTGGTAACCTCGATGTCAACGCGACGTTAAACTACAATCTTCCTCTCGTGTTGCCAGCCCCCCCCCCCCCCACACACACACAGTTAGAACTCACAATTATTGAGACTGCTTTACAAAACAATCGTTGCGTTCAGTAGAGTATCTGGGAAAATATTCGTTCAAATATCGAGCCACCCACGATCGCTATGGACTGATACTCCATCACGAAGCAACCAGCACAACCTCCTTCTATACCTCAGGAGGATCAGTCAGAAAACCGAACGCATACTCAGTACGGCAACTGAAGTGGTGTCAGTAGGCAATTAATAACGATTTCTGTTCAGATTTTTCTTGTGAACTGACACAGAAAATAGTCCTTCAAGAAAGGGAATGAATTTTCGACAGCTAAGCTGTTATTTGGGGTCGATTGAATATCGTATTTCCAGCAAATTATACTTCACCCATTTATATACCAATCTTCAGAAGAATTGTGAATCTAGGACTTCTTTGCTCAGTATCCAAATTCATACTGTTTTACGGAGAAGAAAATTAAGATTCGACACCAGAATAGGTTGTACATGAAAGAAACGCGATAGTTGTTCAGAATTGCTCTCTGCACCACACACATTGCTGTGGAAATGTACTGATAGTGCAAAGCTAATGTTCGAATATTTGCATTCGCTAGAGGTTCCACAGTTTACGAAACGGCATCGTCCATCTCAACGACACTGCGAGGTCGCGGCGTACTCCACTGGGCAACTAAGCTACGTCAAGTAGCTACGCGATTTCCTAAAGCGATGAGTTACTTAAGTTCTTGGTATAGAATGTTGTACACCTGTAAAAAGCGTAACATACGTACCGGCAGCAGTAGCAGAATTCTGATTTACCTCATCATATATCAAAATCATATACACTACTCCCCATTAAAATTTACTACACCAAGAAGAAATTCAGACGATAAACGGGTATTCATTGGACAAATATATTATGCTAGAACTGACATGTGATTACATTTTCACGCAATTTGGGTGCATAGATCCTGAGAGATCAGTACCAAGAACAACCATCTCTGGCCGTAATTGAGTCAAACAGAGCTTGGATGGCGCGTACAGGTATGGCTGCCCATGCAGCTTCAACACGATATCACAGTTCATCAAAGAGTAGAGACTGGCGTATTGTGACGAGCCAGTTTCTCGGCCACCATCGACCAGACGTTTTCAATTGGTGAGAGATGTGGAGAATGTGCTGGCCAGGGCAGCAGTCGAACTTTTTATGTATCCAGAAAGGCCCGTACAGGACCTGCAACATGCGGTCGTGCATTATCCTGCTGAAATATAGGGCTTAGCAGGGATCGAATTAAGGGTAGAGCCACGGGTCGTAACACATCTGAAATGTAATGCCCACTGTTCAGAGTGCCGTCAATGCGAACAAGAGGTGACCGAAACGTGTAACCAATGGCACCCTGATACCATCACGCCGGGTGATACGCCAGTATGGCGATGACGAATACACGCTTCCAATGTGCGTTCACCGCGATGTCGCCAAACACGGATGCGACCATCATGATGCTGTAAACAGGACCTGGATTCATCCGAAAAAATGACGTTTTGCCATTCGTGCACCGAGGTTCGTCGTTGAGTACACCATCGCCGGCGCTCCTGTCTGTGATGCAGTGTCAAGGGTAACCGCAGCCATGGTCTCCGAATTGATAGTCCATGCTGCTGCAAACGTCGTCGAACTGTTCGTGCAGATGGTTGTTGTCTTGCAAACGTCCCCATCTGCTGACTCAGGGATCGAGACGTGGCTGCACTATCCGTTACAGCCATGTGGATAAGATGACATCTTGACTGTTAGTGATACGAGGCCTTTGGGATCCAGCACGGCGTTCCGTATTACCCTCCTGAACCCACCGATTCCATATTCAGCTAAGAGTCATTGGATCTCGATCAACGCCATACGATAAACCGCAATCGCGATAGACTACAATCCGACCTTTATCAAAGGCGGAAACGTGATGGTACGCATTACTCCTCCTTACACGAGGCATCACAACAACGTTTCACTAGCCAACGCCGGTCAACTGCTATTTGTGTTTGAGAAATCGGTTGGAAACTTTCCTCATGTCAGCACGTTGTAGGTGTCGCCACTGGCGCCAACCTTGTTTGAATGCTCTGAAAAGTGAATCATTTGCATATCACAGCACCTTCCAGTCGTTTAAATGCTCTGAAAAGTTAATCATTTGCATATCCCAGCACCTTCTTCCAGTTGGTTAAAGTTCTCATCTGTAGCACGTCATCTTCGTGGTGTAGGAATTTTAATGGCCAGTAGTGCATGTGGTCTGAAGTGCATAGACTTGTATTTAATAGCAGCGAAAATGAATAAGTGCGCATATATCTTAACTTATGCTGTTTGAAGCCCAAGTTTACTGGATATTTTTTTCTCGTTTTGCTCCATACTAGCACCTCTCAAAATAAGGAAGTCAGCGACCTTGCAGTAAAAGAGAGAGCGTTGAAGATAAATAAATTGTCATAGCTCTTAAGGTATGCGTTTTAAACCCCATATTTGCTGAGACATTTACTGCTTCCATTGTCGTCTACTTTCAACTGAATGTGTTTACGCCTAAATTATGACGCACATTTCATACAAGCATTTACATAGTTCGCGTATAATAAGCACTCGAAAGGTATTCGGCCTTGTAGCTAGAACCATCCCATCGGTTGCTAAAAGAACCTACGGAAAACAAGGGAAACCTAAATCAGATGGGCGCAATGGAATTGGAGCACCTACCCTTCCGGATACATGTCCAGCGTGTCTGAAACGCGCAACCTCATTCCGTTTATCCCTAACGTATAACACTGTTTTACATATATTATGTATTCAGCCTAGCACTGCTTTGCTGATTGATTTCTTATTGCCAGTCAGTGCACATACTATAATATTTATTATTTCATCTGACATCACGGCCGCAGCGACGTCATGGGCTTCCCTTTTGTGTATAGCAATATCTTATTTCCTGGTCTGAAAAATTGAGTCAGTATCCTACTATAACGACTGAGATGTGAAGCTTAGGTGAAAATAAGGCGTTAGTATCATATACTGCATAGCTTTGGGAGTACGAATTTCCAGAAAAGGAAAAAAAAGAAAAACGTACCGCCAAAGTGTTATTTGAAATGACATAACTTTTATTGTAATTATAATTGTTATTATTTACTTGTGCCACATTTTTTCCAAACCACCACTCTCTTCAACGTAAGTTGTCCTTCGCTGTGTAAAATGCACTACTTAACTGCCTTTTTAAACAAGTTACTTGTGGTAACCTCTGTAGCCATTTTATTATACAATTTATTCCTTGATGAAAAGACCTGTTTTGAGTTTAATGTTGAATGTTTAGTCTTTCATGGTAAATATAAGACCAGTCCCCATTTTCTTGCATGGTGATGGACACAGCTGTTTGTGCAATAATTATGAAAGTTACTTTTTAAGTGATTAACTGATAGGTGAATGTACCCAGATGGTGCAGTTAAATTTCATAATTTTTAAACATATCTTTAAAATGAGCTCTATTACTATTTTTACTTATTATTGTTACGGTCCATCAGTAGTTTCAGAACTGTTTTTCTACTTTGCACATTTGTTCCCTAGGAAGGAAATTGATAGTTAAGAATTGTATGTATGTGTGGATTGTATGTACAAGACACAGGATGTTTCACACTGATGACAGGGCTCTGAGGGTAAAATATACTGATGAGACTCTATTAGAAGTGTAATTGTTTCACACAACCTTAACTGAGAATCATTTTTCAGTCCTAGAAATTTTGTGTTCGATATTCAGCCTACAGAGATACTGTCTAATTTTAATTAGTCTCGCATTCAGTTATTAAGCTGAAATTAATAGCATTTGCTTCTTTTTTTCATCATGGTAAATGCGTATTCGCAAAATGTAAACTTTTTGGAAGGTTTTATTTGCGTTATTTTCAAGATTATCTCTTGTTTGCTCACTATGATACTGCTGTCACTGTCGAAGAGAGTTTTTACTCACAACCAACAGAGAACGTCATTGATGTAATCAGGAACAATATTCATGCGACCTGTTGTGCGTACCTTGTGTCATAGTGGCTGGACTTGCTAGCTAGGATGTTGTAGATCGCCAATTCAAACCTAGCCACCACCAGCAGCAGCTATTTATTAGTTAGAAAATTATTCCTTCTGGAATGTTGTATATTTTGGAATACATAACATATGTAAGAGTAACAGCGTTCTGGAATATTCGATGTTTTTATTGTCAAGTCTCTCCATCCCAGAGTTCAATGAATGGAAGACGAAACATTCCGTTTTACGAAGTCCACCAGTGGGAGACCTATGACGACTCCAAGATCTGGAAAACCAGAGGGATAGTTGTGTTCTGTCTGTACCGTGGTGTGAGTAACAAACGTGTTTTCACTTTAAGTATTGTGTCGATTGACAACCCTAACTTCAGATTTAGACCTGATTGTCGTTTCGACATGGTGTTTGTCTATTGGTAACGGAGGTCACGAGGACCAAGGAATTCATCAAATGGTCCCAGCAAATCGAGGAAATGCTACAGAAAAAGAGTTGGTGAACGAAGTATGACCGACTGCCGAATGTTGTCGCTGTGGCAGTTGACGAAGTTTGGTATAAGCTAGCTCTCTCATATGATGGATATTGGAAAACAGTACCCTGCCTGTAATTCCTTAGACTAAGTATCATTGTGTACATAGACAGGGACTGGAACACAAGCAGTACGTCGTTGCTAAGATCTGTGCAATCAGGACACAGATGCATTCTAAAACAGCAGCTGCACATTAGTGTTTTCCAGAGATTCTGATCAGGACCTGGTGAAGTGGCTCAAAGAATTCTACCGAGTCGCCAATTCAACAGATTGGATGTCATGATGTGTTTCACAAATATGTACTTACAGAAACTTCCTGGGAGATTCAAACTGTGTGCCGGACCGAGACTCGAACTCGGGACCTTTGCCTTTCGCGGGCAAGCGCTCTACCAACTGAGCTACCCAAGCACGACTCACGCCCGCTACTCACAGCTTTACTTCTGCCAGTATCTCGTCCCCTACCTTCCAAACTTAACAGAAGCTCTCCTGCGAAACTTGCAGAACTAGCACTCCTGAAAGAAAGGATATTGCGGAGACATGGCTTAGCCACAGCCTGGGGGATGTTCTGCAAGGTTCGCAGGAGAGCTTCTGTAAAGTTTGGAAGGTAGGAGGCGAGGTACTGGCAGAAGTAAAGCTGTGTGGACAGGGCGTGAGTCGTGCTTGGGTAGCTCAGTTGGTAGAGCGCTTGACCGCGAAAGGCAAAGGACCCGAGTTCGAGTCTCGGTCCGGCACACACTTTTAATCTGCCAGGAAGTTTCATATCAGCGCACACTCCGCTGCAGAGTGAAAATCTCATTCGTGTACTTACAGCACTGGTTCGAGAACAACTGAGGGAAGCTCAATGGCTGTGATAAATTGCAGGACAAACTGAGGTAAATATTTGAAGGCGAAGCATCTGTTGGATGGACTAGCAAGATGAGTACTGAGGCTCCAAGCACACAAAAGCGGATGCAAATATAAGGACACAGAATGTTCGTCAAGTAATATTTTGGCGGAACATAGAGGCATGAAATAAATGACACTGCTGAACAGAACAAAAATCCAGCACTGCGGAAACCATAGACACCTACAAGAAGGAGGAGCTAACGAAAGGAGAGTCCCATTTAATTAAAGGTGTATTTTACAAGAGGAACTATGATCCATTGTGGTGGAGGTGGGTACTTGTCTTCGCAGCTCATCTAAAGCAGCCATCCTGAAGTTATTCCACGATGCTCCAACATCTGGTCACCTTGGATTCGTGAAGACCCTAGACCGAATCCGATGCAGGTATCACTGCTCACATCCCTACCAATCCGTTGAACACTATGTGGGTCACCATTAGGAATGAAAACGAAAGCACATCCAAATTTATTTCCAGAACATCGCGTACAAATCCCAACTGCAGCACAACCACTCCACCGAAATTGAATCGACCTCTTGGGGAGATTCGGGAAGACAGAAAACGGGATTCGATGGATGATAATAGTCTCCACTGACTATCCCATCCGCCATGCTGTCTTCAAAGCTTTACCGACAGCTGAAACTCTAGAAATTTCGTAGTTCCTTGTAGAGCACTTCATACCGAAGTATGGAGCACCCCATGTGACGATGATCGTGGAAATGTTTTCCAGTCTAGACTAGCATCAGAGGTAGTTACATATTGTGAAATCACCCATAGGACGGCAATTGGCATTCATCCACAGATAGATGGTCTCACAGAACAGTGCCGCGTGGGAGTAGCCGAGCGATCTAAGGCGCTGCAGTCATGGACTGTGCAGGTGGTCCCGGCGGAGGTTCGAGTCCTCCCTCGGGCATGGGTGTGTATTTGTCCTTAGGATAATTGTGTAAACTTAGGTACTGATGACCCTAACAGTTAAGTCCCATAAGATTTCATACACATTTGAACATTCACAGAACACTTTAATAAGACATTGCAATATGGGATCCCCATGCAGTTTGATATCGACCAGAAAGACAATAGCACACAACATTACACTCGCAATCAACATAGAAAAGCAAGACATTGTGGTCATTACACCGTTATCTTTTCTCTACAGCCGTGATGCTGAAATGAAAGTGGATGTATTCGCCTCACTTCAAATAGACGACACTCAGAACGACTGTGTGCAACACCTCACTAGGACTGAAGAAGCAAGGGACGCTTGACGCCCGTGAGAAAGCCCGATTGCGCTATAACGCCAAACATCGATCAGTCAAATACAGCCCAGGAGACTTGGTGTGGATTTTTACGTCTTTGCTGAAAGTGTGACTACCGAAAGAGTTTCTGAAGTGCAACGTTGGGCCGTATGGTATAATTTGCGATGGTCGGTCGTCACATAAGAATTAGAAGATCGTGACACCTTACCAAGAATACAAAAGAGCAGAGCCGTTGTCCATATCTTCCACATGAGAGTCTATTGTAGTTCAGAGGCGGAGATCGACGAAGGAAGTTTCAGGAAACTGCAACCCCAGTCGATGATAGTAAAGCTACGACGAGAGGGGCTACTTTAGTGATTTTGAGAGAGCTGACCTCTTGTACCGTCTTCAGAACTGCGAATGTCTCAACGAGAAATATGGAAGCATCACCTGGTAGTTGAAAATTTCTTTCTTCCTCAGTTTTCGCGCGGAGGAAAACGCAACATATGTCTCCACCAGGTACAACGTAGGTGAAAACTCCCACATTCTTTTCCGTTGGTGGAACTATCAACGTATGGTACAGGAAGGAATTGGGAATAGCCATGATGGACATGTAGATACACTGGAAGGACTTCAGGAATTTAAGTTCGCAGGTACGTCCAGTGTTCGTACCGTTCATAGAAAAGGAACAGTGTTTCCATTAAAGTCTATTATTTCACACTTGGTGATCAGTGGATGGGACGTGTCTGCCATTGTTTGTGAAACATAACGATCAGACAGCATTGTCCTTCGAATATGTAAGGCATTGCTGTTGCTTCCAGAAGAAGGGAGCTAGTGCGGCAAGAATGCATAGTCCCAAGGCAGATACATAGGCGTTAGTGCTGTAATTTATCTAGAAGCGCGAAGTGCTCTTTAGCAGCATTGTGATAGACCATGGATCCATAATCGATACGGGAATATATCAACACGCCGTATAAAGTCAGCAGAATATTGCAGTCAGTCCCACCGTACTGTCGTCACCGACCTGACAAGGTTAAACGTAATTTCGCACGTACTGACGACGGTTTGAATACGAGGTTCTCAGCTCATTCGAGAAGCAAAGAGAACACCGAGGAATCTAGCCTTGGATATTATTGATATTTTGTGACCAGAGAGTCTGGCACTGCTCTAACAATCTGGTGTATTACGTTTCGTGAAACGTACAACTACCGATATTTCCGCAGACATTTGCAACCCACAGCTGTGGAAAGTTTGATTCAGTATAACCATCGCGTTTTACAGTTCACATACTACCTAATCCAGATGGTTGGTGGACACATACAACCAAGTATCGTCTATGTGTTACAGAACTTTTACGGGAGGAGGGATAATTCTCCATCTGGGAGGTATAGAGTGCAAAGAGTATGGGCCCGAGGAGTGCCCCTAGTTGGAGACCTTTTGTAAGAACTCATGGTCCTATTAGTTTATTGGGAAAGCGAACTCAAAGTGGTTATTCCGTAAATCAGCAGTAGCCAGAATCTAGCGTTTTTCCACTTCCGTAGCAACACAGATACGTGAACATTGTCATGTGCATGAACAACATCAAGAGAGACAGCTGGGACAGTCTCTTTCTTTGTGTCTGCTTAACAGATATCAGAGGATAAAACCTCAAATTATCAGTAGTCCTTCTTAAACTTATACTGACTCTATGGCAGAATCTGTTCCAGTTACAACCACCACTCCAACCGATTTTTAATCAGGTGCTCTACAGTTTTGACGATGCAGGAAGAGGTATACGTCGATATGACGTGGCCCACTCCTCATCTATATCTGGTTTCGATATAGGTATCACTACTTGAGTTATACTGTCTTCTATGAGTGTGCCGTTCATCCGAATTTGGTTAAAAATCTGTAACAGTGTTAAGTGAGGGAGATGTTCTACCATGCAATAGCGGATGACGTCCTTGTGGGGTGAGGAATCATCCGCCATTTTTAAAGCTCTTCGTCAGTTCTTCATTCGAAAATGGTACCACGAGTGAGTGCTTTGGTCCCTGTGTTCCGCGGGACGAAATGGATGCTAGACTTCAAAAGCTGACGTTATTAATCTCACGAAGTCATCAAGATATACATCATTTAATGACCGACGATTACTTGAGTTCTTGTGTTTAAGAACGTTTAGTTTTTTCCATACATCTTCGAGACTGAAAGTATTATTTAAAGATTCACAAAAAAACCTAGCTGTACTTTGTACAGTCTTTTACCTATCTGCTGACTCTCGCAGCTGCTTTCTGATATGCAACGAAGTTTTCTGCCATCCGTTGTTTCCGAAAGTTACAGTACACAAATTTTCGCTGTGGTATAGCTCCATCAGAATGGGGACCGCTACTGCCAAATGATGACTTTCTTTTTCTTGGTGTGGAAGTTGAAGCAGGTTCGCCAATAGCTGAAATGAGCAGTTGGTAGGCAGCTTTCGGTCCTAACAAACTGTTAAAGGAGTGAAACTTCTTCTCCACTGTAGCAGTGTGCTGTGGCCAGCCAGCTTCGTTGATATGCCATTAGGTGTTTGGATATATAAAACTGACAGGATTTAGGGAAATCAGTGTCTGCAGGGATATGATCGGAGTCACCTTTTACTGTTCATTCCATTATATGGCGAAAGTCAGCAGAGTGCGATATCAAATCAATGACTGACGGTCGTCATCATTGGTTATGCATCATGGTAGGAGAGCCATCGTTTGTAAGTACTAAACTGAGATATTCGAAAATTGTAAGCAAATCTCGGCTATCTATGACGTCTATTTCACAACCAAATACTGAGTTGTGTGCATTAAAGCCTGCTCAAACGAGAAATTGGGTTTGAAGTTAGCCAATAATCTGATCCAGAGCAAATGGAACTCAACACATTTACTGTGAGTGTTTGCCTGTCAGCCAAACTGGAGTGTGCAATCCACCTATTGAACTACGGACAGCAGTTGTATTCAGTGGCATGGCTGGAACCAAGTTTCGTAAATACAAGCTAAGTTCCCTATAAATACTTTCTCTGTTCGAGATAACTGATTGTACATTAGATTCGAGGACTTTAAAATCTATTGCCACATTTGCTAAAGACTTTAACAGCATTTTGTATAAGAGCCCATGTTGTAACCACCTCAGTTTCAATTTTTAGGGAAACAATGATCTGCAGTATTAAAGGGACGAGAGCTGTCAACAGCAACTCGATTCGGCTATGGTCAGAGGGGTGGGAGGACACAGATCACTTCATATAGGACTCTGTGGATCCTGGATTCGTATAACTACGTAAGGCAGCAAAATTTTGTCACCTTATATCTACTATCCTGTAAACTATTTCCGATTTATATCTACATTAGATTATTGTTAAGATGTACAATTGGATTATTGATCATTTCGCTGGCTGATAACGGCTAGCACCTCGTACTAATAATTTCTGTAGTACTGCACGTCTGGGAGTTAATTAGGGCTGAGCACGGACAGATAGGTTGATGGAGGCTACGCCCTCCTCAGAAGCTGTTATCAGCTAATGCAGGGCCGGGATGACAGTTGTCGTGTTTTGCAGGGGTTGACATTTACTGCCCTTAGTGAAATCAGAGGGAGGTGGTGGCGGTTTACAATGCCATAGAATCCCCACAGCACCGACAATGAAGGTGAGAGGTGGCACTGTGATGGCGCAAAAAAGAAATTTGAGAACAGTATACCAAGCAAAAGAGTGTCTGCGGTGGAAAGATGTGGAAAGACACCCTGTTAGTGCAAAGGATGGTCAGCAACTGTTCTGCAACGAATCTTGTCATGGGAAGTGCTGGGGCACACATCTCACTGAAAAAAATAGTGACGTATTCGGAGTGCTAAGGATGTAGGAGACAAATGGAAACTTCCAGAAAATCTTCTGAAAAGAGCATGAGATTTTAATGATTGGCTGGCTGATTCATGACCCATGTAGTGGGATGAAATGTTTTTGTAGTTGAAAATGGGATTCACAGCCTGAATGCAAATGTTGATTCCTCATTTTCAGGAGAGAGCGGATGCAGGCTATGGCATGAAGAAGCACCTCCCTGCAAGGATTGATCGATGATTGATCGAGGACACTTCCCTCTGGGAATCGATGTAGGGATTTCACTATGGAGAGACACAACAGGGAATGTGGAGGTTACATTCTGAGAAATGTTTCTTACAACACATGGAGTGCATGAAGTGGTTTCTCTGTGAACACAATGTGACAGTTCTTTAGCTCTCTGTGGACTCTGACTCACACTGAAGTGCTTCTTTACTGGAGAATGTCTGAGTCGAGTTACTGTTCCTGGCTGCTAAGTAAATAGAAATCCTGACGGTTGTGTGTTGCACTGACGTAATTTCAACCCCAGGAGTTTTCGGACGGCATGCTACGTCCACTGTGCAGACAGAGAAGTGTAGGTACGCCACGTACACCATCTGGATAACGACCAACAATCCAACCAGCCCATAACTGGTGCGTTAAAACTGCTGTCCGTACTTCAATAGGTGGATCGCACACTCCAGTTTGGTGGATAGGGAAACACTTACAGTAAATGTGTTGGGTTCCATTTGCTCGTCGTCTGTGCTTTTTCCCGAAGTGCTAGTAAGTGTGAAAGTCATCAGTTTCTCATTGCTAATCAGTATCAGCCTTTTGTGTCTCTGTAATACAGGAGGCACTGTCAAAAGAATGTCAAACATCTGTTGTGCCAATCTCAAAATTACATCTAGGGAAGAATTCGACACTGTGTACTTCATATTTGTACAATTTTTTGGATTCTTCATGTTTTTCTGAGAATTAATCATTAAAACCCAAGTTGTGATTGATTCTAGTAGCGTATCAATAGGACTGATTGGTTTGACTTGCTGACCTGAAGTAAAACGACAATATGATAGTTCGTTTTATGAAATCCCTTGCTGTAATTTGTCAATGAGGGTCGTTTCATTTCTTTGTAGGTGTGAGAATTACAGTGTGTAAACAACATTAGTCAATCACACATACACATGCTTTATGTCACGAAATCCACTGAGGTTTGGAACATGTTAGAATAACCGTGATGGTAAGAGCTGTGATTGAATGTTTCGTTTTTGTAAGACCTGGGAGCTGCAGCTGATGTAACTGAATGCTTATGCTCCTGATGTAGACTCTTTTACGTCATGATCCAACAGTCTGATTTCCCGCAAGTTGTTGGCCACTCACTAGGGTAGAACATTAGAGTTATAGAAACATCGGCAGCAATCTCGCAAATGACGGACACGTGGACGGAAGTACAGTGAACTTCCCTGCGTTTGGCTCCTATGAACTGCCGATTAACAGAGCAACAGGGGTCGGTGGCCTCGTTGTTTCCGTTATAATGCAAACACCCGAGCGCTCCGCTACGTGAGGGCAGCGAAGTCTAACGGGCTCCCGTGCATCTGGCAAAACGAGCACTACTACGATATTATTTAAATGGAAATACCTAAGGCAACTATGGCATTGGTAAAGAGACCGAATGTGTGGTGTAACCGGGTAGCGCATAACGCACACACACACACACACACACACATATATATATATATATATATATATATATATATATATATATATATATATATATATATATATATTTCAATCTCAACAACTTCCCCAATATATATATACACTCCTGGAAATGGAAAAAAGAACACATTGACACCGGTGTGTCAGACCCACCATACTTGCTCCGGACACTGCGAGAGGGCTGTACAAGCAATGATCACACGCACGGCACAGCGGACACACCAGGAACCGCGGTGTTGGCCGTCGAATGGCGCTAGCTGCGCAGCATTTGTGCACCGCCGCCGTCAGTGTCAGCCAGTTTGCCGTGGCATACGGAGCTCCATCGCAGTCTTTAACACTGGTAGCATGCCGCGACAGCGTGGACGTGAACCGTATGTGCAGTTGACGGACTTTGAGCGAGGGCGTATAGTGGGCATGCGGGAGGCCGGGTGGACGTACCGCCGAATTGCTCAACACGTGGGGCGTGAGGTCTCCACAGTACATCGATGTTGTCGCCAGTGGTCGGCGGAAGGTGCACGTGCCCGTCGACCTGGGACCGGACCGCAGCGACGCACGGATGCACGCCAAGACCGTAGGATCCTACGCAGTGCCGTAGGGGACCGCACCGCCACTTCCCAGCAAATTAGGGACACTGTTGCTCCTGGGGTATCGGCGAGGACCATTCGCAACCGTCTCCATGAAGCTGGGCTACGGTCCCGCACACCGTTAGGCCGTCTTCCGCTCACGCCCCAACATCGTGCAGCCCGCCTCCAGTGGTGTCGCGACAGGGGTGAATGGAGGGACGAATGGAGACGTGTCGTCTTCAGCGATGAGAGTCGCTTCTGCCTTGGTGCCAATGATGGTCGTATGCGTGTTTGGCGCCGTGCAGGTGAGCGCCACAATCAGGACTGCATACGACCGAGGCACACAGGGCCAACACCCGGCATCATGGTGTGGGGAGCGATCTCCTACATTCGCCGTACACCACTGGTGATCGTCGAGGGGACACTGAATAGTGCACGGTACATCCAAACCGTCATCGAACCCATCGTTCTACCATTCCTAGACCGGCAAGGGAACTTGCTCTTCCAACAGGACAATGCACGTCCGCATGTATCCCGTGCCACCCAACGTGCTCTAGAAGGTGTAAGTCAACTACCCTGGCCAGCAAGATCTCCGGATCTGTCCCCCATTGAGCATGTTTGGGACTGGATGAAGCGTCGTCTCACGCGGTCTGCACGTCCAACACGAACGCTGGTCCAACTGAGGCGCCAGGTGGAAATGGCATGGCAAGCCGTTCCACAGGACTACATCCAGCATCTCTACGATCGTCTCCATGGGAGAATAGCAGCCTGCATTGCTGCGAAAGGTGGATATACACTGTACTAGTGCCGACATTGTGCATGCTCTGTTGCCTGTGTCTATGTGCCTGTGGTTCTGTCAGTGTGATCATGTGATGAATCTGACCCCAGGAATGTGTCAATAAAGTTTCCCCTTCCTGGGACAATGAATTTTTCGCTGCCCAATATATATATTGGGGAAGTTGTTGAGATTGAAATGTTACAAAGTATTTAGGTACAGGAAGGTATTTCAGCTCTCAATCTCCAGTCACTTTCTTTGGGAATCTTGTCACTTCGGTCAGTAAATATTCAGACTTTAAAGCAGTAACTCCTCTTACTTTCAGAGTTCAGCGCTGTTGAAAACTTAAAGTCTATGTTTAGTCTGTTACAAATAAATATTTATATCTTGCTTTTGGGTTTTCTGATCCGATGTTTGCTCTAATATTTTGTAGGAAATTGGTGTGTCCCTCTTCTTTAGTGTCTTGCCAAATGCTACTCGCTGATCGCCGTACCCCTCCGACGGAAGTAATTTTAAATTTACATCACGTACTGATGAGTCATACGAACAAGTTGGAGAGTCTTTGAAATCCTATGCTGTGGAGGTGTCTGAGTAGGTCGTACTTCGCAGTGCTCGTGGGCACTCTCCCATAGTGTTTCTTCCCACTTTTTCGTTCTGTGCAACATTTATGCTCGTTTGAAGGCGTAGTCGTATGTATTGAAACTGAAGATAAGCAAACGTACGTTGTGTACGTGTGGCTTGCTGCAATGGAATCCGGAATATGTTCCTGAAAGTCTGTAGCCATTTCAGTTCGCTGTTCCCCTCCAGGTAGCTGTTATGCCACTCTAAATAAAACTAATGAAATTGTTTCCATTTTTTTCCTACAAGATCTAAATCCAGGAGCTATCGTCAAATGTAAATTACAGACCATCCAAGTCGAATGTATAGGGACGTCACACGGTCGAAGACACAGTCGCTGACGGCATCTCTCTCTCTGGGGCAGCCACCAGGGCCGTTTCTAGGATCTATAGAACCCTACCACAGGACATTTTGTAATAGCTAACCCGCACCTTTACACTTTTCCGTTAGACTTACAAAATTCACACCTGCGTTTTCAAACTGCACTTTGAGGTGGCAGGTATGACACCAGTTCCCGATGAAGAAAAACTTCTCATCAGTGTACTTCATGTGTCTGATAAAGATCGTGCGATGTCCCGTGTGCTTTGTAGCTAACGCCGTAATTTTCGACGAAGCTGTCACGGCTATACTGAATGTGGTTGTCATCTTTTCAGCACGTTCTGTAATGTACAACACTGTTGAGTAGAATTATTTTATCAGAATGACATTTTCACTCTGCAGCGGAGCGTGCGCTGATATGAAACTTCCTGGCAGATTAAAACTGTATGCCCGACCGAGACTCGAAATCGGGATCTTTGCCTTTCGTGGGCAAGTGCTCTACCAACTGAGCTACCGAAGCACGACTCACGCCCGGTACTCACAGCTTTACATCTGCCAGTATCTCGTCTCCTACCTTCCAATCGTTACAGAAGCTCTCCTGCGAACCTTGCAGAACTGTTGTTGTTGTTGTGGTCTTCAGTCCTGAGACTCGTTTGATGCAGCTCTCCATGCTACTCTATCCTGTGCAAGCTTCTTCATCTCCCAGTACCTACTGCAACCTACATCCTTCTGAATCTGCTTAGTGTATTCATCTCTTGGCCTCCCTCTACTATTTTTACCCTCCACGCTGCCCTCCAATGCTAAATTTGTGATCCCTTGATGCCTCAGGACATGTCCTACCAACCGATCCCTTCTTCTAGTCACGGTGTGCCACAAACTTCTCTCCTCCCCAATCCTATTCAATACCTCCTCATTAGTTGCGTGATCTACCCACCTTATCTTCAGCATTCTTCTGTAGCACCACATTTCGAAAGCTTCTATTCTCTTCTTGTCCAAACTGGTTATCGTCCATGTTTCACTTCCATACATGACTACACTCCATACAAATACTTTCAGAAACGACTTCCTGACACTTAAATCTATACTCGATGTTAACAAATTTCTCTTCTTCAGAAAAGATTTCCTTGCCATTGCCAGTCTACATTTTATAACCTCTCTACTTCGACCATCATCAGTTATTTTACTCCCTAAATAGCAAAACTACTTTACTACTTTAAGTGTCTCATTTCCTAATCTAATCCCCTCAGCATCACCCGATTTAATTTGACTACATTCCATTATCCTCGTTTTGCTTTTGTTGATGTTCATCTTATATCCTCCTTTCAAGACACTGTCCATTCCGTTCAACTGCTCTTCCAAGTTCTTTGCTGTCTCTGACAGAATTACAATGTCATCGGCGAACCTCAAAGTTTTTACTTCTTCTCCATCAATTTTAATACCTACTCCGAATTTTTCTTTTGTTTCCTTTACTGCTTGCTCAATATACAGATTGAATAACATCGGGGAGAGGCTACAACCCTGTCTCACTCCTTTCCCAACCACTGCTTCCCTTTCATGCCCCTCGACTCTTATAACTGCCATCTGGTTTCTGTACAAATTGTAAATAGCCTTTCGCTCCCTGTATTTTACCCCTGCCACCTTCAGAATTTGAAAGAGAGTATTCCAGTTAACGTTGTCAAAAGCTTTCTCTAAGTCTACAAATGCTAGAAACGTAGGTTTGCCTTTTCTTAATCTTTCTTCTAAGATAAGTCGTAAGGTTAGTATTGCCTCACGTGTTCCCATATTTGTACGGAATCCAAACTGATCTTCCACGAGGTCGTCTTCTACTAGTTATTCCATTCGTCTGTAAAGAATTCGCGTTAGTATTTTGCAGCTGTGACTTATTAAACTGATAGTTCGGTAATTTTCACATCTGTCAACACCTGCTTTCTTTGGGATTGGAATTATTATATTCTTCTTGAAGTCTGTGGGTATTTCGCCTGCCTCATACATCTTGCTCACCAGATGGTAGAGTTTTGTCATGACTGGCTCTTCCAAGGCCATCAGTAGTTCTAATGGAATGTTGTCTACTCCTGGGGCCTTGTTTCGACTCAGGTCTTTCAGTGCTCTGTCAAACTCTTCACGCAGTATCTTATCTCCCATTTCATCTTCATCTACATCCTCTTCCATTTCCATAATATTGTCCTCAAGTACATCGCCCTTGTATAAGCCCTCTATCTACTCCTTCCACCTTTCTGCCTTCCCTTCTTTGCTTAGAACTGGGTTACCATCTGAGCTCTTGATATTCATTTAAATGGTTCTCTTCTCTCCGAAGGTCTCTTTAATTTTCCTGTAGGCAGTATCTATCTTACCCCTAGTGAGACAAGCCTCTACATCCCTACATTTGTCCTTTAGCCATCCCTGCTTAGCCATTTTGCACTTCCTGTCGATCTCATTTTTGAGATGTTTGTGTTCCTTTTTGCCTGCTTCATTTACTGCATTTTTGTATTTTCTCCTTTCATCAATTAAAGTCAATATTTCTTCTGTTACACAAGGATTTCTATTAGCCCTCGTCTTTTTACCTACTTGATCCTCTGCTGCCTTCACTACTTCATCCCTCAGAGCTACCCATTCTTCTTCCACTGTATTCCTTTCCCCCATTCCTGTCAATTGTTCCCTTATGCTCTCCCTGAAACTCTGTACAACCTCTGGTTCTTTCAGTTTATCCAGGTCCCATCTCCTTAAATTCCCGCCTTTTTGCAGTTTCTTCAGTTTCAATCTGCAGTTCATAACCAATAGATTGCGGTCAGAATCCACATCTGCCCCAGGAAATGTCTTACAATTTAAAACCTGGTTCCTAAATCTCTGTCTTACCATTATGTAATCTATCTGATACCTTTTAGTATCTCCAGGATTCTTCCAGGTATACAACCTTCTTTCATGATTCTTGAACCAAGTGTTAGCTATGATTAAGTTATGCTCTGTGCAAAATTCTACAAGGCGGCTTCCTCTTTCATTTCTTCCCCCCAATCCATATTCACCTACTATGTTTCCTTCTCTCCCTTTTCCTACTGACGAAATCCAGTCACCCATGACTATTAAATTTTCGTCTCCCTTCACTACCTGAATAATTTCTTTTATCTCGTCATACATTTCATCAATTTCTTCATCATCTGCAGAGCTAGTTGGCATTTATCTTGTACTACTGTAGTAGGCATGGGCTTTGTGTCTATCTTGGCCACAATAATGCGTTCACTATGCTGTTTGTAGTAGCTAACCCGCACTCCTATTTTTTTATTCATTATTAAACCTACTCCTGCATTACCCCTATTTGATTTTGTATTTATAACCCTGTAATCACCTGACCAAATGTCTTGTTCCTCCTGCCACCGAACTTCACTAATTCCCACTATATCTAACTTTAACCTATCCATTTCCCTTTTTAAATTTTCTAACCTACCTGCCCGATTAAGGGATCTGACATTCCACGCTCCGATCCGTAAAATGCCAGTTTTCTTTCTCCTGATAACGACGTCCTCTTGAGTAGTCCCCGCCCAGAGATCCGAATGGGGGACTATTTTACCTCCGGAATATTTTACCCAAGAGGACGCCATCATCATTTAATCACACAGTAAAGCTGCATGTCCTCGGGAGAAATTACGGCTGTAGTTTCCCCTTGCTTTCAGCCGTTCGCAGTACCAGCACAGCAAGGCCGATTTGGTTAACGTTACAAGGCCAGATCAGTCATTCATCCAGACTGTTGCCCCTGCAACTACTGAAAAGGCTGCTGCCCCTCTTTAGGAACCACATGTTTGTCTGGCCTCTCAACAGATACCCCACCGTAGTGGTTGCACCTACGGTACGGCCATCTGTATCGCTGAGGCACGCAAGACTCCCCACCAACGGCAAGGTCCATGGTTCATGGGGGGGGCTTGCAGAACTGGCACTCCTGAAAGAAAGGATATAGCGGAGACATGACTTAGCCACAGCCTGGGGGATGTTTCCAGAATGAAATTTTCACTCTGCAGCGGAGTGTGCGCTGATATGAAACTTCCTGGCAGATTAAAACTGTGTGCCAGACAGAGACTCGAGTTCGGGCGTGAGTCGTGCTTCGGTAGCTCAGTTGGCAGAGCACTTGCCCGCGAAAGGCAAAGGTCCCGAGTTCGAGTCTCGGTCGGGCACACAGTTTTAATCTGCCAGGAAGTTTGAATTATTTTATCGTTGCTAGCCGGCCGGAGTGGCCGAGCGGTTCTAGGAGCTACAGTCCGGAACCGCGCGATCGCTATAGTCGCAGGTTCGAATCCTGCCTCGGGCATGGATGTGTGTGATGTCCTTAGGTTAGTTAGGTTCGAGTAGTTCTAAGTTCTAGGGGACTGATGTCCTCAGCACTTAAATCCCATAGCGCTCAGAGCCATTTGAACCGTTTCTATTCCTGCTAAACGTAGGATGCATATGCATTGACTGTTCTGTTTTTCCTGCCTTAGAAGCTTTCGTTGCCTCGCTACAAAAATCTTATGTTTTGGTCGAAAGTTTTTGTAGTTTTACTCCTCTACGAGGTCCATCAATTTGTCCTCCTTCAATCTTGATCATCCTGAATAACGTGTTTTCACTTATTGCACATTGCTTGCTGGTGGACAAGGACTCGACTCCAGACACATGCATTTTGAGGACCGCGTGGTGAAATCCGCGCCATTCAAGCCCAAACAACGTATGTCGACCGACTGCCACAAAGTGAATTCACCATACACTACAAGAATTCCACCTCAGTTACTAGCGTGACATGCAGGAGAAACCAAATTCTTTCACATATTCTTCTTCTCATTAGTGCTATGTTTCCCGCACCATGTGGGAACTCTTGCATTATTTACAGGTAACGTGGAGACGGCAAATTTAACTTGTTTCGTAAGTGAACCGACAGTGCACAGAAGTGCCTTATACAGTGGTGGTCTATGCGTTATTTCCGTCCCCTCTAGCGGTGGTTTTCCCTCCGGTGCACAGGCCCTGCACCTGCTCCAGCTGGGGTTCATACAGCGAAATAAGAGCGAGATGTGGCTGCTTCTCGGATCTGCCAGGACTAATCACGTAACGCAGTTTTGAATACATATGTATGGAAACGCTTGAATATTGGCGCAATTCTATAAACGACTTCTCAGTCACGCAGCATTGGCACCGTCTGCAGGTTTTCGAACTTTGCAGCTGAAATCTGGCAATAGCGTAGTATCTTCCTTCGTCATACAAAGTGCATAATACTCGTACGCTGACAAACAATAGGCTCTGTCAACTTGGGCACACGCAACGCGACACTGCTGAGCAGCTGTTGCAGGAGTAGAGGGGTTCATTTGCGCACGTGCAGCCATCTAAAGATGTGTGTCAATTCTTAAGGGACCAAACTGCTGAGGTCATAGGTCCATGGCCTTGCACACTACTTAAACTAAAAGTAAATCATGCTAAGAATAACTCTCACACCTACGCCTTAGGGAAGACTCGAACCTGCGGCGCGAGGGAACGCGCAGTCCGTGACATGGTGCCTCTAACCGCGCGGCCACTCAGCGTGACTGCAGCCATCTCTTCGTCCAGCTGCTACGGTGTCTTTGAACCGAGAACCCGAAGCGAACCGTTAGGTTATAACAAAATCCAAGTAAACATGAGTTACGACGCTGGTATGTTCCAAAACTACCTTGCTTCCTCTAAAGTAATATACACTACTGGCAATTAAAATTGCTACACCAAGAAGAAATGCAGATGATAAACGGGTATTCATTGGACAAATATATTATACTAAAACTAACATGTGATTATATTTTCACGCAGTTTGGGTGCATAGATCCTCAGAAATCAGTACCCAGAACAACCATCTCTGGCAGTAATAACGGCCTCGATACGCCTGGGCGTTGAGTCAAACAGAGCTTGTAGAGCTTGTACAGGTACAGCTGCCCATGCAGCTTCAACACGATACCACAGTTCATCAAGAGTAGTGACTGGCATATTGTGACGATCCAGTTGTTCGGACACCATTAACCGGACGTTTTCAATTGGTGAGAAATCTGGAGAATGTGCTGGCCAGGGCAGCAGTCGAACATTCTCTGTATCCAGGAAGGCCCGTACAGGAACTACAATATGCAGTCGTGCATTTTTGTTTTTGGTCATCAGTCTACTGACTGGTTTGATGCGGCCCGCCACGAATTCCTTTCCTGTGCTAACCTCTTCATCTCAGAGTAACACTTGCAAC
This sequence comes from Schistocerca piceifrons, assembly GCF_021461385.2. NCBI lineage: Eukaryota > Metazoa > Arthropoda > Insecta > Orthoptera > Acrididae > Schistocerca > Schistocerca piceifrons. The sequence goes on along the minus strand of NC_060138.1, from coordinate 108,555,487 downwards.
CTACGTCCTCAATTATTTGCTTGATGTATTCCAATCTCTGTCTTCCTCTACAGTTTTTGCCCTCTACAGCTCCCTCTAGTACCATGGAAGTCATTCCCTCATGTCTTAGCAGATGTCCTATCATCCTGTCCCTTCTCCTTATCAGTGTTTTCCACATATTCCTTTCCTCTCCGATTCTGCGTAGAACCTCCTCATTCCTTACCTTATTAGTCCACCTAATTTTCAACATTCGTCTATAGCACCACATCTCAAATGCTTCGATTCTCTTCTCTTCCGGTTTTCCCATAGTCTATGTTTCACTACCATACAATGCTGTACTCCAGACGTACATCCGCAGAAATTTCTTCCTCAAATTAAGGCCGGTATTTGATATTAGTAGACTTCTCTAGGCCAGAAATGCCTTTTTTGCCATAGCGAGTCTGCTTGTGATGTCTTCCTTGCTCCGTCCGTCATTGGTTATTTTACTGCCTAGGTAGCAGAATTCCTTAACTTCATTTACTTCGTGACCATCAATCCTGATGTTAAGTTTCTCACTGTTCTCATTTCTACTACTTCTCATTACCTTCATCTTTCTCCGATATACTCTCAAACCATACTGTGTACTCATTAGACTGTTCATTCCGTTCAGCAGATCATTTAATTCTTCTTCACTTTCACTCAGGATAGCAATGTCATCAGCGAATCGTATCATTGATATCCTTTCACCTTGTATTTTAATTCCACTCCTGAACCTTTCTTTTATTTCCATCATTGCTTCCTCGATATACAGATTGAAGAGTAGGGGCGAAAGGCTACAGCCTTGTCTTGCACCCTTCTTAATACGAGCACATCGATCTTGATCGTCCGCTCTTATTATTCAGTCTTGGTTGTTGTATATATTGTATATGACCCGTCTCTCCCAATAGCTTACCCCTACGTTTTTCAGAATCTCGAATAGCTTGCACCATTTTATATTGTCGAACGCTTTTTCCAGGTCGACAAATCCTGTGAAAGTGTCTTGATTTTTCTTTAGCCTTTCTTCCATTATTAGCCGTAACGTCAGAATTGCCTCTCTCGTCCCTTTACTTTTCCTAAAGCCAAACTGATCGTCACCTAGTGCATTCTCAATTTTCTTTTCCATTCTTCTGTATATTATTCTTGTAAGCAGCTTCGCTGCAAGAGCTGTTAAGCTGATTGTGCGATAATTCTCGCACTTGTCAGCTCTTGCCGTCTTCGGAATTGTGTGTATGATGCTTTTCCGAAAGTCATATGGTACATCGCCTGACTCATATATCCTACACACCAACGTGAATAGTCGTTTTGTTGCCACTTCCCCCAACGATTTTAGAAATTCTGATGGAATGTTATCTATCCCTTTTGCCTTATTTGATCGTAAGTCCTCCAAAGCTCTTTTAAATTCCGATTCTAATACTGGATCCCCTATCTCTTCTAAATCGACTCCTGTTTCTTCTTCTATCACATCAGACAAATCTTCACCCTCATAGAGGCTTTCAATGTATTCTTTCCACCTATATGCTCTCTCCTCTGTATTTAACAGTGGAATTCCCGTTGCACTCTTACGACCGTTGCTTTTAATGTCACCAAAGGTTGTTTTGACTTTCCTGTATGCTGAGTCTGTCCTTCCGACAATCATATCTTTTGCGATGTCTTCACATTTTTCCAGCAGCCATTTCGTCTTAGCTTCCCTGCACTTCCTATTTATTTCATTCCTCAGCGACTTGTATTTCTGTATTCCTGATTTTCCCGGAACATGTTTGTACTTCCTCCTTTCAATCAATCAACTGAAGTATTTCTTCTGTTACCCACGGTTTCTTCGCAGCTACCTTCTTTGTACGTATGTTTTCCTTCCCAACTTCTGTGATGGCCCTTTTTAGAGATGTCCATTCCTCTTCAACTGTACTGCCTACTGCGCTATTCCTTATTGCTGTATCCATAGCGTTAGAGAGCTTCAAACGTATCTCGTCATTCCTTAGAATTTCCGTATCCCACGTTTTTGCGTATTGATTCTTCCTGACTAATGTCTTGAACTTCAGCCTACTCTTCATCACTACTATATTGTGATCTGAGACTATATCAGCTCCTGGGTACGCCTTACAGTCCAGTATCTGATTTCGGAATCTCTGTCTGACCATGATGTAATCTAATTGAAATCTTCCCGTATCTCCCGGCGTTTTCCAAGTATACCTCCTCCTCTTGTGATTCTTGAACAGGGTATTCGCTATTACTAGCTGAAACTTGTTACACAACTGAATTAGTCTTTCTCCTCTTTCATTCCTTGTCCCAAGCACATATTCTCCTGTAACCTTTTCTTCTACTCTTTCCCCTACAACTGCATTCCAGTCTCCCATGACTATTAGATTTTCGTCCCCCTTTACATACTGCATTACCCTTTCAAAATCCTCATACACTTTCTCTATCTGTTCAGTTTGCGACGTCGGCATGTATACCTGAACTATCGTTGTCGGTGTTCGTCTGCTGTCGATTCTGATTAGAACAACCCGGTCACTGAACTGTTCACAGTAACACACGCTCTGCCCTACCTTCCTATTCATAACGAATCCTCCACCTGTTATACCATTTTCTGCTGCTGTTGATATTACCCGATACTCATCTGACCAGAAATCCTTGTCTTCCTTCCACATCACTTCACTGACCCCTACTATATCTAGATTGAGCCTTCGCATTTCCCTTTTCAGACTTTCTAGTTGCCCTACCACGTTCAAGCTTCTGATATTCCACTCCCCGACTCGTAGAACGTTATCCTTTCGTTGATTATTCAATCTTTTTCTCATGGTAACCTGCCCCTTGGCAGTCGCCTCCCGGAGATCCGAATGGGGGACTATTCCGGAATCTTTTGCTAATGGAGAGATCATCATGACGCTTCTTCAATTACAGGCCACATGTCCTGTGGATACACGTTACGTGTCTTTAATGCAGTGGTTTCAATTGCCTTCTGCATCCTCATGTCGTTGATCATTGCTGATTCTTCCGCCTTTCGGGGGACTTTCCCACCCTTAGGACAAGAGAGTGCCGTGAACCTCTATCCACTCCTCCGCCCTTTTTGACAAGGCCGTTGGCAAAATGAGGCTGACTTCTTATGCTAGAAGTCTTCGGCCGCCAATGCTGATTTTTTATCAAAATTTAGGCAGTGGCGGGGATCGAACCCGGGACCGAAGACGTTTTGATTAAGAATCAAAGACGCTACCCCTTTTTTTTTAATCTCATTTTGTTCATTGCTTCTGCTCGGGGTGGACGTCGTAAGACATCCGTTTAAGTTCGTTGTTAATCGATTAACTCAGTTTTTTATTACAGAGGGCAGTTAAACCCTCTGACCGAACACGCTGAGCTACCGTGCCGGCATCCCTAGACCACGGGTCATCTCATGCATTATCCTGCTGAAATGTAGGGTTTCGCAGGGATCGAATGAAGGGTAGAGCCACGGGTCGTAACACATCTAAAATGTAACGTCCACTTTTCAAAGTGCCGTCATTGCGAACAAGAGGTGACCGAGACGTGTAACCAATGGCACCCCACACCATCACGCCGGGTGATACGCCAGTATGGTGATGACGAATACACGCTTCCAATTTACGTTCACTGCAATGTCGTCAAACATGGATGCGACCATCATGATGCTGTAAACAGAACCTGGATTCATCCGAAAAAATGACGTTTTGCCATTCGTGCATCGAGGTTCGTCGTTGAGTACACCATTGCAGGCGCTCCTGTCTGTGATGCAGCGTCAAGGGTGACCGCAGCCATGGTCTCCGAGCTGATAGTCCATGCTTCTGCAAACGTCGTTGAACTGTTCATGCAGATGGTTGTTGTCTTGCAAACGCCCCATCTGTTGACTGAGGCTGCACGATCCGTTACAGCCATGTGGATAAGATGACTGTCATCTCGACTGCTAGTGATAGGACGCTGTTTGGATCCAGCATGGCGTTCCATATTACCCTCCTGAACCCACCGATTCCATACAATTTTTTTTTCTCTATTGTGATTTTAATACCAGTATATCAGGTACGCTGGCAGCAGCACATTTCGCCGCTCTTCAGCCAAAGATAGTACAATGATAAAACAGAGAAGACACATGAGGTGGAACAAAACGGCTGGGAAAAAACAGTAGACACATGAACACAAAAAAACATGAAGCCGTTCACACTCGATGACAATCCACACTTCAAACTGTTGACACAAAGCACAAACACTGAAGATGTCGATGGCACTGGTGAACGATGGAGTGTGACGGTGAACACTGAACACTAAACGCGACGACACACACGAGACACTAATGGCAATGATCTCTGGCGCGCGAATGTCCATGTAGCATGTGCGATTCCGGGGACCTGCCAAGTGGTGACGAAGGGTGAGGGGGGGGGGGGGAGAGGGGAGAACAAAGATGCCAATGACTGTGGAGATGGGAGGAGGAGTAGAGGGACAGGGTGGGGAAGCTCGGGGGAGGAGTGGGGAGAAATGGTGGAGGGAGGGAAGGGGAGAGAAAGGAGGGAAAGTGCCGACAGGGAGAGGGAGGGAGGATCAAAGTTGGTGGGAGGGGTAGATGGAGGGGAGGAGGGCATCATCAGGAAGAGGGACCTGGCGGAAGCCACCTTGGGAGAGGGTAAGGAGGGTGAAGAGATGGAGACTGGGTGGGATGTGGGAATACAGGCGCTGCAGTGGGCGGGGGTGGGAGAGGATGGGGGAGACAAGCAGGTGAGGAGGATAGAGTTTTCGGGAGGTGTACAGGATCCATATCTGTGCAAGGAAAAAGAGGAGGTGGGGGAACAGAATGAGGTCATACAGGATCCGTGTGGGGGAGGGGTGATGGATGCGATAGGTGAGGCGAAGAGCATGGCGTTCAAGGATCTGAAGGGATTGGTAAAAGGTAGGGGGTGGGGGCGGAGATCCAGGCAGGATGGGCGTAACAGAGGATAGGGTGGATGAGGGATTTATAGGTGTGGAGTATGGAGGAGGGGTCCAGACCCCACGTTCGGCCAGAAAGGAGCTTGAGGAGACGGGAGCATGCCTTGGCTTGGATTGTCCAGAGATGGGGGGTCCAGGAGAGGCGACGCCAAGGTACTTAAGGGTAGGGGTGAGGGCGATAGAAAGGCCATAGATGGCGAGATAGAAATCAAGGAGGCGGAAGGAAGGGGTGGTTTTGCCTACAATGATCGCCTGGGTTTTGGAGGGATTGACCTTGAGCAACCACTGGTTGCACCAAGTGGTGAACCGGTCAAGATGGGATTGGAGATGGTGTTGGGAACGTTGAGAACGCTGCAGGGTGGTGGCGAGGCCAAGGAAGGCGGTGTCATCGGCAAACTGGAGAAGGTGGACGGGGGATGATGGCGGTGGCATGTCCGCCGTACACAAAAGGTACAGAAGGAGGGAGATGACAGAGCCCTGGGGCACACCGGAGGAGGAAAAAACGGTTTAGGAATCCGTGTTATGGATGGTGACGTAGGAAGCATGGTGGGAGAGAAAGGAGCCGATCAGACGGACGTAGTTACTGGGAAGGGCGAGGGTTTGGAGCTTGAAGAGGAGACCGGAATGCCACATGCGGTCATAGGCACGTTCGAGGTCCAGGGAGAGGAAAATTGCGGAGCGATGGGAATTTATCTGTTCGGAAAGGAGATAAGTGAGGTGGAGGAGAAGGTCATCGGAAGAGCAGGATGGTCGAAAGCCACACTGGGTAATGGCAAGGAAGCGGTGCTGGCGGAGATGCTGGCGGACCTTGCTGAAGACCGAGGTAAGGCTGATGGGACAATAGGAGGAGACGGTGGACGGCGGTTTACTGGGTTTAAGGAACGTCAGGATACAGGAGGTTTTCTACAGGTAGGAATAGTAGCCGGTGGTCAGGACTACATTGTAGAGCCTGGCCAGGGTGGAGAGGAAAGAGACAGGAGCTACACGAAGGTGGCGGTAGGTGACACGATCGAGACCACGAGCGGTGTTGCGTTTCGTGCGGAGTGTAGCAATGAGAACCTGTGTAGTGATAGGGGCATTGAGTTCCGTGTGTGCAATGTTGTCCAAGTACTGGAAACCAGGTGCGAGGGGAGGGACAGAGGTATCAGTTCAATCGTGGACATCCGGGAAGAGGGAGTAATCGAACTGGGGATCGTCGAGGATGGAGAAGACATCAGAAAGATAGGAGGCAAAGTGATTGGCCTTACTAAGGGTGTCAGGAAAGGGGTGATCATCATGGAGAAGAGGATAGTAGGGGGAAGGTTTAGTTCTGGTAAGGCGACAGAAGGCTGACCAGTACTTGGACGAGTTTATATGTAGGGTAGCATTTAAACGGGTGCATGTATGTCGCCAGTCCCGGCGTTTCTTAGCCATGAGCAAGTTTCGGATGTGTCACTGGAGTTGCCGGTGGCGTCGTAGTGCGTCCGTGTCACGCGTGTGAAGGAAGGCGCAGTAGAGACTGCGGGATTCACGGAGGAGGAGGACAGCCTGTGGGGGTGAGGTAGGACGGTGGGGGTGGATGGCGACAGTAGGGACGTGGGCCTCCACAGCCTCAGACAAGGTCTGCTGGAGAAAGGAGGTGGCATGGGTAACATCGTCAGGGTGGTGGTAGGTGAAGGGGTGGCCTTCGACCCAGGTGGAGAGGGTATCCCGGTAGGCATTCCAGTTGGCACGGGAATAGTCATGGACGTACTTCAGGGGAGGGTCATTACAAGGGTCGGGATGGGGGCGACGACCATCTGAAACGGTGAGGAGGACAGGGAGATGGTCGCTACCAATAGGGTCCAGGACATCCACTGCTATGTGGCCAAGGAGGTTGTGGGAGGAGAGGATGATATCGGGAGTGGAGTTGGATTCGGGGCGGGTGTGCTGGGGAATGGGGACGAGGTCGCCTTGGAGGGTGGAGAGGAACCGATGCCACCACTGTAACTGGGTGGTGGAGCGACTATGGATGCTGAGGTCGGCGGCGATCACGTAGGAGGAGAAGGTACAATCAATGTGGTAGAGGAAATCGAAAGGAATAGGGGCGTTAGGACGGACATAGATGGGGCGCAGGTGACAGTAAGGCCGGGGAAGAAAAGACTAAGGATCAGGTGTTCGATGGGGTTGAGAAGGAGAGGTTGGAGCCAAACTGGGATCTGGCGGTGGTGGCCAATGGCAACTCCGCCCCACGCAATCGGGAGGATATTGTCGGAGCGGTGGAGGAGGTAGGGCAAAGTGTGGACGATGTGGTGGGGTTGGAGGAAGGTTTCATTGAGGAGGAAGGCATCCACGCGGTGGGTGGCAAGGGTGTGCGTGAAGAGGTTCTTATTGGCGGGAAGGGAACGGATGTTGTTAAACAGGATATGGTGCTGTCGTGCCATGACAGGGATTTAGATGAGGGTGTCGAGATGGGAGAAGGTGAAATGGGCCTGGTTGTGGGAGTAGGTGGCATACATTTTTAGGTGGAAGATGGAACGGGCGGTGAGGGCGACCTTTTGGAGGGTGTGAGGGCGCTGGAAAGGATGGACGTTTTGCAGGACAATGGTGAGGAACCTGATGATGTCCTCACCGGGGGGGGGGGGGGGGGGGGAAGAAGGGAATTGCCAGGAGGGGTGGGGCGTCCAGAGGATGGACAGGGACGGTGAGTTTAGGAGTGGTCGGAGGGGGTCGGGCTTTACACTTTTGGGAGTAGGTAGGATGGGGGAGACTCCAGGTATTGCAGGGGGGAGGGGATTGAAGGTTAGGGCAGTGCCGGAGGAAGTGCACTTGCCTACAATGCGGGCAGGTGGGGGGCCTTGCGGCACTCGGCTGTTGGGTGTGTGTTATAGTGCAGAAACCTCTGGCAGCACAGGGATTGAGGAGGGGAATGGGAGGGGTCGACCTTATAGCGCTGGTTGAAGAGGAGAGCACCCTCCTTCAGGAGACGGTCTATGGAGTGGGCGTCCTCGGAGAAAACCCGCATAAGGCGGGTGGGGCCGGCCGAGTTGAAAACGCAGCGGACTTCCCGCACCTCCAGCGAGGGATGAGCCTTGAGCTCCGCCAACACCTCCTCCATGATCGGCGGACTAAGCCAAGTGATCACGGCAGTGAGGGTCGGTGGGCGATGCAGGGGTTGGGGTTGGTGGGTAGAAGATGGAGAAGGAGCAGGGGTGAGGGAAGCGTTGGGGCCAAACCGGGTGATGGGGAGGTGGGAGAGGATGTCAGTATGGAGGGTGGGGCTGGGGGAGGAGATGAGAACTGAATCCCGTCTGGGACTGAGGAGTGAGATGGGGGCACCAGGGAAGTGTTGGCGGAGGAGGAGGGAGAGGTTCCGGACCTCGAGAAGCGAAGGATCGGGATGGGAGAGGAGGTATGTGTATAAAGAGGGGGGGGGAGGAGAAGGACGTGGAGGAGGAGGAGGCCGAGGTGGAGGGAGCAGGTCAGGCAGAGAGACATCGCTGGCATCCTGGGGGGGGGGAAGGAGGATGGGGCAGTGCCTTTTTGGAAGTGGAAGAGGTGGTGGTGCCACTAGGGCGTTTAATGGCGGCAGAAAAGTGGGTGGTGTCATGAGGGATGGGAGCTATCAGGAGGTGGCGGGAAGTGGCAGGTCCCAGCGTGGACACAGTAGTTGGCGCCGGAGATGGTGACGGTGATGGTGAAGGCGACGGCGACGGCGACGGTGGTGGAGGAGATGGCGAAGGCGATGGGGAGAGCTGGGCATGGGCAGTGGCCCGACGGGCCACCACCCAGGCTGGAGCTGCAGTGACAGGCTGGGGGAGTGGGGAGAAAGAATCAGAGGGAGAGGAGCGGGAGGAAGAAGCTGGAGAGGGGGCGACAAAGAGCGAGGGCGAAGGGAGAGTGAGAAGAGGAGGGATGGAAAGAGGGGGGGGGGGGTGACTGGGCACATCATGTAATGGTGGTGGTGGCGGCGGAGGGCAAAGTGTAGACAATGGCAGTGGTGGTAGTAGTGGTAGTGGGGGTGGGGGCTGACATGACGGCTGGGATGAACGAAAAAAGCACAGGACGAAAAGGAGAGGCAAAAACAGGGGACGGACGAAGACGGACGAAGACGGAGACGGACGAAGACCAGAGTCCCACGCTGCTGGCGCTGGTGACGGCTGGCAGGAACGCCGCAGCTGCTGCCGCGGACGGGGCCGGGGCCGCTGCTGCTGCTGCTGCTGCTGCTGGAGGGCTGGCTGGCTGAACCGCTGCTGCTGGCTGGATCGCTGCTGCTGGTTGTTACCGCTGCTGCTGGCCGGGACCGCTGCTGCTGCTGCTCGGCTGGACCGCTGCTGCTCGGTTGGCTGGCTGGCTGGCTGGCACCTGAAATCCTAACTCTTCGATTAGTGCTGGAATGGCACAATCGAAGGGCGGTATCCTTCCGGATTATCTCCGGAGATGTGGATTCCATATTCTGCTAACAGTCATTAGGTCTCGACCAACGCGAGCAGCAATGTCGCGATACGATAAACCGCAATCACGACAGGCTGCAATCCGACCTTTCTCAAAGTCGTAAACGTGATGGTACGCATTTCTCCTCCTTACACGAGGCATCACAACAACGTTTCACAAGGCAACCTCGGTCAACTGCTGTCTGTGTATGAGAAATCAGTTGGAAAGATTCCTCATGTTAGCACGTTGTAGGTGTCGCCACCGGCGCCAACCTTGTGCGAATGCTCTGAAAAGCATATCATTTGCATGTCACAGCATCTTCTTCCTGTCGGTTAAATTTCGCGTCTGTAGCACGTCATCTTCGTGGCGTAACAATTTTAATGGTCAGCAGCGTATTACTTTGAAGTGAAAGGTGATGGTACATTGGATAAAACTGGACTGCGAATTTAAATAGAACAGTTTCAATTTAAGTATGCATTTTATCTGAATCTCTCATAAACTCTCCATGTACAGTATGTTTACTTAAATTAGCTGAGAATCTAGGGAGAAAAATAGTTTTGTCCCCCTTATGAGCCTCCATTAAGTGTTTGGCTGAATTATTCACTTGTATTCGAAAATACTGAAAATCATCTAAAATCAAGTCTACTGAATTCTGCATGTCGTGCTCTACTCCTACTTTTTATAACTCCATAAGTACCACTTCCTCTCTTTTCCATATTGGAATTCTTAGTTTGTTAGTTTCCATCTTGAATTTCACCGTATGTCCGGGTGTAGAGTAGTAGACAAAACAGACATAAACGTTAATTTTCGTCTGCAGAAACGCACAGAGACTCGCATGGTATTGTTGCTGTGGTCTTCGTTCCGAACACTCGTTGCACGCTAGTCTGTCCCACACTGTCATATATATTTCTGCATAGTTACTGCAACCTATATCTCTTTCAACCTGCGTACTGTAGTCAAACCATAGGCACCCCCATAAAAATTGTACCGCTCACATTTCCCACCATTACCTTCCAGACTGACGATTACTTGAAGATTCAGCATCTTTGCTACTAAAAGCCCCCTTTTTTAAAGTTTTGCCATAAATTTGTATTTTCTTAGAATTGATTCCTCATTGCTATCCTCATCAAAATAGAGGAAGAATTACAGGGCCGACGAACTGGAGTAAACAGTGTACGTACCACAGGATATGACTGAGAATAAACCGAAGAAAGACGAGGAACTAGAAGTAATAGAAATGAGGTTAGTGCGAAAGATACGATTAAAATTAGGAGTCGCTAAATAGACGCAGTAATGGCATTCTTCTACCTTGGAAGCAAAATAACACACGACGGACGAAACAAGAAGAGGAGAGAAAGCAGACTAGCACAAGCAATGACAGAATTATTGGCCAAAACACGTCTATTAGTGGGTAATATCAGTCTTGCTTTTAAAAAGAAATTACCGACGATGTACATTTGAAGTACATAATTGTGTGGAAGGAATCCTGGCCTGTAGGAAAACCAGAAAGGGAAAGAATCGAAGCGTTTGAGGTGTGGTAGTACAAAAGGATGCTGAAAATGAGGTGCAATGAAAAGGTAGGGAATAAGGAGGTTCATCGCGCAATTGGCGAGAAGACAAACATGTGGAAAACAATGAGAACAAGGAGAGCGAGAATGACAGGACACTTGTTAAGGCATCAGGGAATAATCTCCATGTTACTAAAGAGACCTGTAGAGGATAAAAAGTGGAATGCAAAACTGAGATTGTAATACATCCGAAAAATAACTGAGGACTTTGCAATATTTCTGACTTTACAACCATCATATTCAGGTATAAGAAGCTCTTCTTAGAGCAGTGACAAGGGAGCACCGATGACGGATGGTTTATTCGGTACGGGTATCGTCATAAAGACCAAGTAAATTGAGATCTTTCTCCGAGATTGGCTGTTGCGTTTGAAGTTGAGAGCCAAAATGGTAATAATCTCCTATTAATGTTAGAAAAACTAAACATCGTATTTACTTGCAATTCAAGTTAAAGTATCTCACAATAGCGTATTATAATTCCATTATTTCACAAGTATTAGTAACCAGCAGAATAATAAACAGTTGCTAAAAGAAAAGGCAGGCGAAGCATTTCGGAGATATTCCGATCGCGCCTAAGTTGAATGGCGGGCGAAATGGTTCGGTGGTAAGATCAGCGCTGGTTCGGCAGCCTCGGAGGACAGACAGACATATTGTCTGCTACGGTCGGTGTCAGTTGAGACTTTATTAGCAATCTATAGTTTATAAATGCGAGAGCTGGATAGGCAGCGTCGGGGGACAGATATGTTGTCTGCTGCGGTCGGTGTCTGTTAGGACTTTATTAGCAACGTATGGTTACTTGAACAAGTATTTGAGTACAGTGTGATGGTAATTACGGAAATACGAAGGTCATTAATTTGTTGAAAAGTGGAAATTGTTTGTGACTTTAAAGTGGAATGTAATTTTGCAGTTTCTCGTGTTCTGCTAGTAAAAAGAGTGTAGCATCCCGTAGAAACAAATTGGAAATGTAGTTATTTCTAAAATATTTCTTCCTCGCGAAGAGTTTATTACAGCCTCAAGATAACGGATTCACGACCTACGTGCTGTTTTCTGTGCCAAGGGCAACAACTATAGAATACTGCATCTTGGTGCACATTAATTAGAACTTAATGCATTCCACTCAGGGCTTTGAAAGCAAATAGGCACCCCGCGTGTACTTCCTAAGTACAAATGAGATCAAGGGCGCGTCATCTGTGGTAACACAGCGGAGGTATAAGGGAAAGAAATTTTTTTGAGGGAAGGGGTTTATCATACGCACGTTCATATACACTACCCTCCATAAGTTTTGAAACATCATGCTGCCTATTGCAACGGAGCAAAATGTGTGATTTATGTCACTTATTTGTTAGAATAAGGAATAGCAAGCTCAAATAACGGTTAATAATGACATGAACAGTATTGTACATATACAGGGTGTTTCAAAAATGACCGGTATATTTGAAACGGCAATACAAACTAAACGAGCAACGATAGAAATACACCGTTTGTTGCAATATGCTTGGGACAACAGTACATTTTCAGGCAGACAAACTTTCGAAATTACAGTAGTTACAATTGTCAACAACAGATGGCGCTGCGGTCTGGGAAACTCTATAGTACGATATTTTCCACATATCCACCATGCGTAGCAATAATATGGCGTAGTCTCTGAATGAAATTACCCGAAACCTTTGACAACGTGTCTGGCGGAGTGGCTTCACATGCAGATGAGATGTACTGCTTCAGCTGTTCAATTGTTTCTGGATTCTGGCAGTACACCTGGTCTTTCACGTGTCCCCACAGAAAGAAGTCACAGGGGTTCATGTCTGGCGAATAGGGAGGCCAATCCACGCCGCCTCCTGTATGTTTCAGATAGCCCAAAGCAATCACACAATCATCGAAATATTCATTCAGGAAATTAAAGGCGTCGGCCGTGTGATGTGGCCGGGCACCATCATGCACAAACCACGAGGTGTTCGCAGTGTCGTCTAAGGCAGTTTGTACCGCCACAAATTCACGAAGAATGTCCAGATAGCGAGATGCAGTAATCGTTTTGGATCTGAAAAATGGGCCAATGATTCCTTTGGAAGAAATGGCGGCCCAGACCAGTACTTTTTGAGGATGCAGGGACGATGGGACTGCAACATGGGGCTTTTCGGTTCCCCATATGCGCCAGTTCTGTTTATTGACGAAGCCGTCCATGTAAAAATAAGCTTCGTCAGTAAACCAAATGCTGCCCACATGCATATCGCCGTCATCAATCCTGTGCACTATATCGTTAGCGAATGTCTCTCGTGCAGCAATGGTAGCGGCGCTGAGGGGTTGCCGCGTTTGAATTTTGTATGGATAGAGGTGTAAACTCTGGCGCATGAGACGATACGTGGACGTTGGCGTCATTTGGACCGCAGCTGCAACATGGCGAACGGAAACCCGAGGCCGCTGTTGGATCACCTGCTGCACTAGCCGTGCGTTGCCCTCCGTGGTTGCCGTACGCGGTCGCCCTACCTTTCCAGCACGTTCATCCGTCACGTTCCCAGTCCGTTGAAATTTTTCAAACAGATCCTTTATTGTATCGTTTTACGGTCCTTTGGTTACATTAAACCTCCATTGAAAACTACGTCTTGTTGCAACAACACTGTGTACTAGGCGGTTGACTTCCAACACCAGAAAAATCCTCTGTTCTAAGGAATAAACCATGTTGTCCACAGCACACTTGCACGTTGTGAACAGCACACGCTTCCAGCAGAAAGACGACGTCCAGAATGGCGCACCCACAGACTGCGTTGTCTTCTATATCTTTCACATCACTTGCAGCGCCATCTGTTGTTGAAAATTGTAACTACTGTAATTTCGAAAGTTTGGCCGCCTGAAAATGTACTGTTGTCCCAAGCATATTGCAACAAACGGTGTATTTCTATCGCTGCTCGTTTAGTTTTTATTGCCGTTTCAAATATACCGGTCATTTTTGAATCACCCTGTACATACATATTGGAACATACTAGTATCGCTCCATTTTATGTAAACCGACGTTACCTGTCCAAGTAGTTCTACTAAACATGCCAGGTGGCGTGAGTAGACAGCATGGCTATGTGGAAGTACGTTGTTTACATTTCTGCTCACTTGTATTTAAGTTTGCATAAAAGTATAACACGCCGCGAAAGTAATTGAAAATGACCCCAAAGTGCCAGATTCCTCATGAATCACGGGTAATGGTAATCACTTTGCACCAAGAAGGCAGTAGTGTCCGACAAATAGCAAAGAAACTGATGATTTCCATCAGCGGAGTTGTCAAAATCATACACCGGCATCGAGAAACAGGTTCCTATGTAGATCGTTCTCTCTCAGGAGCACCCAGGAAAATATCAGAACGCCAGGAAAAGTATTTGGTAGTGACCAGTAAACGTAACAGATTAAAAACTGTCCGTGACTTGACTGCTGAGCTAAACGCAACGAGGGATACACCGTTGAGGGAGTCAACAACGAGACGACGTCTGGCAGACAACAACCTCCGAGGTTATGTAGCAACAAAGAAACCACTGTTGCTCCCTGTTAACAAGAAGAAAAGGCTTGAGTGGGCTAAGACACACCAACATTGGACACCGGGGGATTGGGAAAGAGCCTTATTCACTGATGAATCCAAGTTCGAAATATTTGAAAGTAGACGCCGTCAATTTGTACACCGTTTACCCCATGAACGCTTGAATACTCAGTGCGGCATTCCAAGTGTAAAGCGTGGAGGGGGTTCTATGACGGTATGGGGATCCTTTGGAGGGAATAAATTCGAAGATTTGGTGAAAATAGATGTAAAGAGGACCAAACGTATTATCATGCCATTATCCAGCGACATGCCTATTTTGAGGAATCGAAAATTTAATTGTTGCATCTTTCTGTGTATTATTTGAGGTTAATAGACATTTGGAAAACAACAAAATGCATTTTGTACCGTATTTCCTTTCCATGGTGTATAATTACTAGTTGTTTCCAAACTTATGGAGGGTAGTATATATATCCCTCTCTTCCACTCTCTCTTTTTCAACTTCCTGTAACTTTTATAGCATTCATGGACTTAAGAAAACTATGTTGACTGTAATACTCTTTGAAATTCCGTAGTTAGCAGGGGAAAAATACAGGAAGCGAAAGGCAGTTTGCATCTAGCACAGAGACCAGATGACAGTTGTAAGAGTCGATGAGCATGAAAAGGATGAAGAGGTTTGGAAGAGACTGAGACTGGGTTGTAGCCGATTCCGAATGGTATTTAATCTTTACCTCGAGCAAGCAATAAAGGAAACCAAAGAAAAGTTTGCAGCACGAATTAAAGTTCAGGGAGAAGAACTAAAAACTTCTTGGTTTGCCGATGACATTGTAATCCTGTCAGAGACCGTAAAGCACTTGGAAGAGCAGTTGAAGAGAATCGTCAGTGTCTTGAAAGATGGATGCAAGATGAACATCAACAAAAAAATCGTTCAAATGGCTCTGAGCACTATGGGACTTCACTTCTGAGGTTATCAGTCCCTTAGAATTTAAAACTACTTAAAACTAACTAACCTAAGGACAGCACACACATTCGTGTCCGAGGCAGGATTCGAACCTGCGACCGCAGCGGTCACGCGGTTCCAGACTGAAGCGCCTAGAAACGCACGGCCACACCGGCCGGCGAACATCAACAAAAGCAAGGGGAGGATAACGGAATTTAGTCGAATTAAATCAGGTGATGCTGAGAAAACTAAATTTGGATATCAGGAACATGGAAAGGAAGCAGGAATTGAGAAAGAAGTGAGACAATACTGCAGCCTATCCTCGATGCCACAGTAAAATGACTGACGATGGCCGAAGTAGAGAGCATATAAAATGTAGACTGGCAATGGCAAGAAAAGCGCTTATGAATATACACTCCTGGAAATTGAAATAAGAACACCGTGACTTCATTGTCCCAGGAAGGGGAAACTTTATTGACACATTCCTGGGGTCAGATACATCACATGATCACACTGACAGAACCACAGGCACATAGACACAGGCAACAGAGCATGCACAATGTCGGCACTAGTACAGTGTATATCCACTTTTCGCACCAATGCAGGCTGCTATTCTCCCATGGAGACGGTCGTAGAGATGCTGGATGTAGTCCTGTGGAACGGCTTGCCATGCCATTTCCACCTGGCGCCTCAGTTGGACCAGCGTTCGTGCTGGACGTGCAGACCGCGTGAGACGACGCTTCATCCAGTCCCAAACATGCTGAATGGGGGACACATCCGGAGATCTTGCTGGCCAGGGTAGTTGACTTACACATTCTAGAGCACGTTGGGTGGCATGGGATACATGCGGACGTGCATTGTCTTGTTGGAACAGAAAGTTCCCTTGCCAGTCTAGGAATGGTAGAACGATGGGTACGATGAAGGTTTGGATGTACCGTGCACTATTCAGTGTCCCCTCGACGATCACCAGTGGTGTACGGCCAGTGTAGGAGATCGCTCCCCACACCATGATGCCGGGTGTTGGCCCTGTGTGCCTCGGTCGTATGCAGTCCTGATTGTGGCGCTCACCTGCACGGCGCCAAACACGCATACGATCATCATTGGCACCAAGGCAGAAGCGACTCTCATCGCTGAAGGCGACACGTCTCCATTCGTCCCTCCATTCACGCCGGTCGCGACACCACTGGAGGCGGGCTGCACGATGTTGGGGCGTGAGCGGAAGACGGCCTAACGGTGTGCGGGACCATAGCCCAGCTTCATGGAGACAGTTGCAAATGGTCCTCGCCGATACCCCAGGAGCAACAGTGTCCCTAATTTGCTGGGAAGTGGTGGTGCGGTCCCCTACGGCACTGCGTAGGATCCTACGGTCTTGGCGTGCATCCGTGCGTCGCTGCGGTCCGGTCCCAGGTCGACGGGCACGTGCACCTTCCGCCGACCACTGGCGACAACATCGATGTACTGTGGAGACCTCACGCCCCACGTGTTGAGCAATTCGGTGGTACGTCCACCCGGCCTCCCGCATGCCCACTATACGCCCTAGCTCAAAGTCCGTCAACTGCACATACGGTTCACGTCCACTCTGTCGCGGCATGCTACCAGTGTTAAAGACTGCGATGGAGCTCCGTATGCCACGGCAAACTGGCTGACACTGACGGCGGCGGTGCACAAATGCTGCGCAGCTAGCGCCATTCGACGGCCAACACCGCGGTTCCTGGTGTGTCCGCTGTGCCGTGCGTGTGATCATTGCTTGTACAGCCCTCTCGCAGTGTCCGGAGCAAGTATGGTGGGTCTGACACACCGGTGTCAATGTGTTCTTTTTTCCATTTCCAGGAGTGTAGATGTAAGTGTTAAGGAGTCTTTTCTGGAAGTATTTATATAGATTGTAGCCATGTATTGAATTGAAATAGTGGACGATAAACAGTTTAGACAAGAAGAGAATAGAACGTTTGGAAACGTGGCGCTACAGAAGAACGCTGAAGATTAGGTGGGTAGATCACGTAACTAATGAGGAGGTACTGAACTGGGGAGAAATTAAATAGGTTGCACAATGTTACTAGAAGAAGGGATCGGTTGATAGGCCACATTCAGAGAAATTAAGGGATCGCCAATTTAGTATTGGAGGGAAATACGAGTGTTAAAACTGATGGAGGGAGACTACGAGATGAATACAGCAAACAGATTCAGAAGGATGTAAGTTACAGTAGTTATAGGGAGATGAAGTGCCTTGTAGAAGGTAGAGTAGCATGGAGAACTGTTTCAAACCAGACATTGGACTGATGTCCACAACAACAACAACAACAACAACAACAGCAACAACTCATGACATTTGCTGCTACTCTGATATGAAAAGATTAGCAGTGGAGAGGAGAACTTAGCGTGCCACACGAAAGCAGTCCGAAGGCTGATGACAGGAACAAATTGATATTCACAGCAGCTCGTATGTGAACCGGATCTTCACGTTATTTGAAACCTATGGTTTGAAGATCATCGTAAAGACCGAAATCGGTTGCTGAAATTAAAAGGAAATAATTTTTGCTATTTCGACTCCTTTTTTGTTAAAATGTTAAGTATGATCTCTGTTGTTCTTCAATGACGTTTGAATTTATCTACATTCGACTAAGCATATTGCTTTGAATAAGCATGAAACCATTTGTTTACGTCGTACGTTTAAAAAATGTTACCACAATTCTTAAATAGTGCTGCTGACAGAATGGCACGGGTCTCCACCGTTCCACGATTAATATCGCCGTCACCCTGCAGGCTCTCAAAACGTACCTACGTGACGGAAAGCGGTCTTCTTCGCGCATTTCACACCTGCCACCGCGCCAACCCATTGGCACGTGGCCCGGCCGCCAACGCTGTTGTCGGTAATTGAGTGGGCGGGCCGAGCTGAAAGCTCATTCATTCCATCACTCTGTTATTCCGTTTCACTTTAGTCCAATAACGGGTTTATTCGGGGTTTTATAAGTGTAGTAACAATGTGGGTGGAACACATTCCGCGAACGCGCGGGGAACCCGATCAACGAATTTGATCGAATAACGTGCCGACGTGAAGTAACGATCAGTTTGCAATGTAAATGGGAGAAGCATATAACGACTGGCCTCGTGCAAACGACTATTGTATCAGGTATCATCGCCAGCGCAGCTCTTCTTTGTCTAAGGTGCCGACTATTAATACTGCTGAAATTGTCCTCTAAACAGTTCACTACTCGAATGCGGAAATATCACATTTTTCCATGTCAGTGGACGCAGAAGTCGGGGTCGCATTCTTTTGGTCAATGCTATTTACACGTCATTCGTCTTTCAACTTCTTTGATGCCTTTCCTCATGTTACCTAAACACGTCGGTGAACTTTTCTTCATTTTCTTGCAGTTATAAAAATTCCAATAGGTTACTGTAATTAGTGTAAGACTGTTCTATCCTCGTTCTTCCTAGGATGTGAAGCACTGCATTCCATCTTGCACAAAAAAACCATTTGTACTAAACTTCCAGAAATGTTTCAATTTAGTCGACGATCCCTTAGATGGTATAAGGGGCACACAGCTTAACTGGTCACTGTTCCCCGTCAGAGTTTTGCGGTAATTAAGCCGTCCTTGAACTGACTTAGTGAGCCGCTGCCTAGGAATTCTCCCTACCTGTTACGTGTAGATGCTCTCGTAGTTTTACGTCCCTTTCAGAACTGTAGGAAATCCGCCACATTCTTAAAGTGCACACACACACACACACACACACACACACACACACACACATGGCCGAGATTGCTCTGAGCGCTATGCGACTTAACTTCTAAGGTCATCAGTCCCCTAGAACTTAGAACTACTTAAACCTAACTAACCTAAGGACATCACACACATCCATGCCCGAGGCAGGATTCGAGCCTGCGCCGTAGCGGTCGCGCGGTTCCAGACTGTAGCACCTAGAACCGCTCGGCCACCCCGCTCGGCTCCGGAAGGAGGGACTGCGTAGTCAGTAACATGGCGCCTCTAACCCAGCGGCCACTCCACGCTGCTAGAAACTAAGAGGCAATTGTAATCAGCCAGCTACTGTGCTTTAAACATAGGTTACCACATTGTAAATCGAATATGTTCACTAACGTCAATGCAAGATTCCATGTTGTCACACTTTGTTCTACATTTTACAGTGCCAATTCCAGAGATTCTCATGTTGTTTTTATGAAATTTTAGAGCGACGCTTGTCAATAAAAGATACCGAGTGCGACTTGTGCCGGTCTTGAAAATCTTAATTTCAGCTGTCGCTGTTTCCCTTGTACGCAGTCTGCCCTCACTAGAAATATTCTAGTACATAAAATATCAATAGCTCATAATATCACCAACTTCTATTTGCTTTGAGAATTTAGTGGTGTATCAGACCCTGGCAGCTTATCACTTTTCTTCTTTTCGATAATGATCAGCATATTTCCCCATTGTTGAAATATTTTATGTACTCCAACTACCTATTAACCATGTGTGCATTTAACAAAGCCCTGCCACTGGCACCTCTAAGATTAATGACTTTACTTTTGACATTTCCAAAACTTCGTATACTAGTCCTGTACACCACATCAATTTTTCTGTGACCAAGTTCTTCTAATCTACTTCATCTGTGTAAATGATTTACATTGTTTGAATATTCAGTTAGTTTCTTTTCCTAGCAAGGTATGCTGCTGGATTCCTCCCTCATTTTTGCGTTAGTGTACAGGATGTTGCTGTGATGAAGATAAAAACTGGTATGTTAGGCAAAGGCAGATGTGTTGGACGAAAATAAAGGAATAACTAAGTTGTTAATCTCAAAGTCTTGTAAGACAAATTTTGTGGCGAACTGCAAGCACCTACGGATCGCTGTTTGTGCAATGTAATATACTGGTTTATTATGCATGTAGTTACTTACAATGTAAGGCAAGCAAATCTGACCAACACATGATCTGAAAAAAGACGATTTCTTTTTGTGGGTTCATGTAAGAAGTCTTGCATATGAGAGATCTGCAGAGACCATATAGGATCTACTGACACGCATTGTTGATGTCTGTGACATTATCCGAATGAAACATGAGTTGTTCTAATGGGAACGACAGAACATTGTGCGAAAGTGATTTGCCTGTAATTTCTGCAGTTGCTGTGTATGTATTACCACTTTTAAGTTGCAGAAATAAACATAGTATGTTAAAAATATATCCACTTCAGGCTGAAGAGAATAAACACATGGTAAGCTGGACGCATCAAACTGGTGTCTGGATGTAGAAGGTAGATTTCTGCCATGATGCCACTCCTTGGTTGACAAGGAGTGGCATCATGGGAACTCCCTGTATTTTCTTCTTGCTGTGTTATATGCAACTTCATCTTTTACCTTTATTGTATCTATCGTGGACTCTCCTACCCACATAATTCCTTTATCACGTATTATTCTTCTTCTACTACACTACTATCAGTGTATTTTGCTTATTCCTTTGGTCTCTCACTGGAACAGTTTTCATGTTGTTACATTCAGCTTTGTTAAAAAAAAAATTTCCTTGATCTCTTTAATTCCGGCCAATTGCTCATCATTATTAGGTTGTGAGGAGTCTTCCCACATGGATTATCGTTGAATTCAAAACCTTGATGTGACGAGCAGTGTTTGAAGCTTTTAACATCAAGAGAAACATCATTTACTTTTTTCTCTGTTGATACTTTTTTTGTTTGGCTTCACAACAACTGCAACCGGAACTACTACTGCTTCTTGATTCAGTATGGCAGACCATTATCATAAAGCAAGAACATTAGTGGGCCATTTATAGAACCTTGTGGTACATCCATTGTAATTGGTCCCCTAGTAGCTTATGTAGTGTACATCTTTGTATTATCCTGACTGGCCAAAATAAATTTCAACATTCTATGGTTTAAATAAGAAGTACAGGAAACACACGCTAAACTATTTACTCCATAAAAACTTAACTTCTCTAAAAGAATATTGTAATTTACACGACGAAATTCATTCGGTAAGTCACGGTACATCCCAACTGGGAATATTTTATATATTTAAATAACAGACGCCGTAAGCGGCTTTTTTGAAATCGAGCCAGTTATAAGAGAGATTCAAAAAGAAAGTAGACGGAGGCTGCAAAATGCATACCGCTGAAGGGATCGCAATGCTATTGTCTACGGAAGTAGTTGTAGACCCTATATGAGTGCTGAGGCCGCGAGAGAGAGAAATAGGTGCACAACCATGTGATGGCAGAGCGAGTGCGTGGAGTACCCATCGACCGTCCACTGCACTCAGTGGTGTTGAAAATGGTGACATGGAGGCATCAAAAGAAGAGCAGAGGGATGTAGCGCCTTTCCTGTTAGCAGAAGAAGTGCTTGTGACGGAAATTCATAAAACTAAGACACAAATGTCTGGAGAGTACTGCATATACGTTCCAAGAGCCAAGGCGTGACACAAGCAATTAAAGGAAGAATACATGTCGTTGGTCAATGGAGCACGATCTGTAAAGCCACACTGCAGTATCGATAACATTGTCCAAAAAATGGTTCAAATGGCTCTGAGCGCTATGGGACTTAACATCTGAGGTCATCAGTTCCCTAGAACTTAGAACTACTTAAACCTAACTAACCTAAAGACATCACACACATCCATGCCCGAGGCAGGATTCGAACCTGCGACCGTAGCAGTCGCTTGGTTCTGGACTGAAGTGCCTAGAACCGCTCGGCCCCAACGGCCGGCGCATTGTCCAGCAGGTGAGTACTCTAATTATTGTCAAACGTTGTCCCTGTGGATGACTGAGGTTTCGAAATGCAACCAACGTACATCCATACTACTCTTCGGTGAATTTCAGTCCACTGTAAGGAAACGCTCTACACGCCTTACATTTTGAAGCCTCCCTTTGTTTTCATAGCAATTGAGTGCAATGGACGGTCGATGCGTGCACTTACTCGCTCTGTCGTTGTTCGCTCTGTCGTCAAGCATGCATGTCCCTCTATCTTTGAGTTTGGGGCACCAGCGTACTTATAGAGACCATATCTTCATCCGTCTGGAATGGCATTGCGCTCCGTTTAGCGGTTTTAATTTTACGTTCTCTGGCTAGTTTCTTTTTGAATGCATTTCACACTAGACGTATTTTTTCGTGTCTGCAAGCCTTTTCTAAGTGTACCTACAAATCTTGTGGTTTTTCAAGTGAGAACTAGCCACAAGGATTGAAACTTACTGCAGAATCCCGGAGTTTCTCCCATCTCCATTACACTCACCAAGAACTTACCGTTCAGTACTTCAACGTTACGAGCTGGCGTCTGCTGCAGCATCCCAGTCGTGTTAAACATTCATAACTTCAAGTATCTACTTAATGTCCTTTTTCTCTACATTATTTTCTGGTGGTCAGTTAGTGACTTACGTACTGACTTGCTCAATGAAGCTTGTAATTCATTTCAATTTAGACCTCACCATAGTAATTCGCACTCCACCTAAATCGTATAGAACACCCTTGGGATGTTTTACAACGCCGACTTCGTGCCAGGCCGCACCGACTGACATCGATACATCTTCTCAGTGCAGTACTCTGTGAAGAATGGGTTGCCATTCCCCAAGAAACCTTCCAGCACTTGATTGAATGTATACCTTTGAGAGTGGTAGCTGTCATCAAGGCAAACACCATAATGAATTCCAGCATTTCCAATGGAGAGCGCCACGAATTTGTTAGGTATTTGCAGCCAGGTGTCCGGTTATTTTTGATCATATAGTGTATATACCCGAGTACCTCAAGAGTGGAATCCCCATCTGGTACAAATTTTAAGCTGTGGCTATTTATCCAAAGCCTCTTGGGTAGCCATACAGTCTGCCTTTTCCAGAGGTTATTTAATGAAGACAAATAAGATCGTTGATTCAAATTGGTCTGTCGATTATGTCAGTCGGCATCGTTTAAAGTTATTACAGCGATGTGGAAAGGGAAATGAAAGAAGCACAGAAAATTATCAGTGTCAGCTGCATCAGTGACTGGTATAAGAAACAGGTAGTGCTGCTGTTGTGAATTACAGCGCCCTCTGGTGGTGGTACTGTGTACTAGGTCAGTTTGAGTCCAGAGCACTTGGCAACCACGCTGGATGGTGGTAGTGTCTCTAATTCTTTAAATAAAATATTACATGCAAAATAATAATGACTTTTGTCCAGAACTGGTCGAGTCTTTTTCCGCAAATCCCTAGGAGTAGGTGGCTGTCGGGTGACTTAGGTTACTGGAGTTGACCTTTCTTTCCCGCCAGTTTCTTAGGTTGGTAGAGATACCCCAACTGGCCTATCTTGCAGCCAAAATTGGCGCCAGTTCCTAGGATGAGGTGGTGGTCAGATGATTTAGGTTAGTGGGGGAGCCCAATTGAACTATTTTCCCGCCATTTTCTTAGGTTAGTAGAGATAACCATGGTGTGATGCATTATCCTGTTGGAATTTGATGTTACCACCATTTTTCTTGGGAAGGGGAGGGGGATTACGTTAGTGGAGGTAGCACAATTGACCTATCTTGCCGCCAAAATTCAAACTTTCTGCCAAAATCCACCATCTTGGATGAAGTCTCTGCCACCATCTTGGATGAAGTTATCACCGAAATCTTGGATGACGTCATCGCCGCCATCTTGGATAACAGTACTATGGCGTAGAACATTGTCCCGATGTAGACAAGTCTTGTAATCTGGCAAGACCTAGGCAGAAGGCTGACGTCCTGTAATGCCAAGAAGGCACGTGTTCTTGCAGCAACATGTTGTTGTTGTTGTGGTCTTCAGTCCTGAGACTGGTTTGATGCAGCTCTCCATGCTACTCTATCCTGTGCAAGCTTATTCATCTCCCAGTACCTACTGCAATCTACATCCCTCTGAATCTGCTTAGTGTATTCATCTCTTGGTCTCCCTCTACGATTTTTACCCTCCACGCTGCCCTCCAATACTAAATTAGTGATTCCTTGATGCCTCAGAGCATGTCCTACCAACCGATCCCGTCTTCTGGTCAAGTTGTGCCACAAACTTCTCTTCTCCCCAATCCTATTCAATACTTCCCCATTAGATATGTGATCTACCCATCTAATCTTCAGCATTCTTCTGTAGCACCACATTTCGAAAGCTTCTATTCTCTTCTTTTCCAAACTATTTATCGTCCATGTTTCACTTCCATACATGGCTACACTCCATACAAATACTTTCAGAAATGACTTCCTGACACTTAAATCTATACTCGATGTTAAAAAATTTCTCTTCTTTAGAAACGCTTTCCTTGCCATTGCCAGTCTACATTTTATATCCTCTCTACTTCGACCATCATCAGTTATTTTGCTCCCCAAATAGCGAAACTCCTTTACTACTTTATGTGTCTCATTTCCTAATCTAATTCCCTCCCATCACCCGACTTAATTCGACTACATTCCATTATCCTCGTTTTGCTTTTGTTGATGTTCATCTTATCTCCTCCTTTCAAGACACTGTCCATTCCATTCAACTGCTCTTCAAAGTCCTTTCCTGTCTCTCACAGAATTACAATGTCATCGGCGAACCTCAAAGTTTTTATTTCTTCTCCATGGATTTTAATACCTACTCCGAATTTTTCTTTTGTTTCCTTTACTGCTTGCTCAATATACAGATTGAACAACATCGGGGAGAGGCTACAACCCTGTCTTACTCCATTCCCAACCATTGCTTCCCTTTCATGTCCCTCGACTCTTATAACTGCCATCTGGTTTCTGTACAAATTGTAAATAGCCTTTCGCTCCCTGTATTTTACCCCTGCCACCTTTAGAATTTGAACGAGAGTATTCCAGTCATCATTGTCAAAAGCTTTCTCTAAGTCTACAAATGGTTGAAACGTAGGTTTGCCTTTCCTTAATCTTTCTTCTAAGATAAGTCATAAGGTCAGTATTGCTTCACGTGTTCCAGTGTTTCTACGGAATCCAAACTGATCTTCCCCGAGGCTGGCTTCTACTAGTTTTTCCATTCGTCTGTAAAGAATTCGTGTTAGTATTTTGCAGCTGTGACTTATTAAACTGATAGTTCGGTA
This sequence comes from Schistocerca piceifrons, assembly GCF_021461385.2. Lineage (NCBI taxonomy): Eukaryota > Metazoa > Arthropoda > Insecta > Orthoptera > Acrididae > Schistocerca > Schistocerca piceifrons. The sequence goes on along the minus strand of NC_060138.1, from coordinate 108,530,163 downwards.
ATTGTCACATCTGTCAACACCTGCTTCTTTGGGATTGGAATTATTATATTCTTCTTGAAGTCTGAGAGTATTTCGCTTGTTTCATACATCTTGCTCACCAGATGGTAGAGTTTTGTCTGGACTAGCTCTCCTAATGCCGTCAGTAGTTCCAATGGAATGTTGTCTACTCCAGGGGCCTTGTTTCGACTCAGGTCTTTCAGTGCTCTGTCAAACTCTTCAAGCAGTATCGTATCTCCCATTTCATCTTCATCTACATCCTCTTCCATTTCCGTAATATTGTCCTCAAGTACATCGCCCCTGTATAGATCCTCTATATACTCCTTCCACCTTTCTGCTTACCCTTCTTTGCTTAGAACTGGGTTTCCATCTGAGCTCTTGATATTCATACAAGTCGTTCTCTTATCTCCAAAGGTCTCTTTAATTTTCCTGTAGGCAGTATCTATCTTACCCCTAGTGAGATTAGCCTCTACATCCTTACATTTGTCCTCTAGCCATCCCTGCTTAGCCATTTTGCATTTCCTGTCGATCTCATTTTTGAGACGTTTGTATTCCTTTTTGCCTGCTTCATTTACTGCATTTTTATATTTTCTCTTTTTCATCAATTAAATTCAATATTTCTTATGTTACCCAAGGATTTCTACTAGCCCTCGTCTTTTTACCTACTTGATCCTCTGCTGCCTTCACTACTTCATCTCTCAAAGCTACCCATTCTTCTTCTACTGTATTTCTTTCCCCCATTCCTGTCAGTTGTTCCCTTATGCTCTCCCTGAAACTCTGTGCAACCTCTGGTTCTTTCAGTTTATCCATGTCCCATCTCCTTAAATTCCCACCTTTTTGCAGTTTCTTCAGTTTTAATCTACAGGTCATAACCAATAGATTGTGGTCAGAGTCCACATTTGCCCCTGGAAATGTCTTACAATTTAAAACCTGGTTCCTAAATCTCTGACTTACCATTATATAATCTATCTGATACCTTTTAGTATCTCCAGGGTTCTTCCATGTATACAACCTTCTTTCATGATTCTTAAACCAAGTGTTAGCTATGATTATGTTGTGCTCTGTGCAAAATTCTACCAGGCGGCTTCCTCTTTCATTTCTTAGCCTCAGTCCATATTCACCGACTATGTTTCCTTCTCTCCCTTTTCCTACACTCGAATTCCAGTCACCCATGACTATTAAATTTTCGTCTCCCTTCACTATCTGAATAATTTCTTTTATTTCATCATACATTTCTTCAATTTCTTCGTCATCTGCAGAGGTAGTTGGCATATAAACTTGTACTACTGTAGTAGGCGTGGGCTTCGTATCTATCTTGGCCACAATAATGCGTTCACTATGCTGTTTGTAGTAGCTTACCCGCATTCCTATTTTCCTATTCAATATTAAACCTACTCCTGCATTACCCCTATTTGATTTAATGTTTATAACCCTGTAGTCACCTGACCAGAAGTCTTGTTCCTCCTGCCACCGAACTTCACTAATTCCCACTATATCTAACTTCAACCTATCCATTTCCCTTTTTAAATTTTCTAACCTACCTGCCCGATTAAGGGATCTGATATTCCACGCTCCGATCCGTAGAACGCCAGTTTTCTTTCTCCTGATAACGACATCCTCTTGAGTAGTCCCCGCCCGGAGATCCGAATGTGGGACTATTTTACCTCCGGAATATTTTACCCAAGAGGACGCCATCATCATTTAAACATACAGTAAAGCTGCATGCCCTTGGGAAAAATTACGGCTGTAGTTTCCCCTTGCTTTCAGCCCTTCTCAGCACCAGCACAGCAAGGCCGTTCTGGTTATTGTTACAAGGCCAGATCAGTCAATCATCCAGACTGTTGCCCTTGCAACTACTGAAAAGGCTGCTGCCCCTCTTCAGAAACCACACGTTTGTCTGGCCTCTCAACAGATACCCCTCCGTTGTGGTTGCACCTACGGTACGGTCATCTGTATCGCTGAGGCACGCAAGCCTCCCCACCAACGGCAAGGTCCATGGTTCATGGGGGGCGCAGCAACATATAGTCGTGCTTTGTCTCGCTGAAGAATGGTGTCTGAGGTGTCGTGCAGAAAGGGTATGGCTACAGATCGCAGCATGTCGTTCAGATAGGCCACTCTGGTTACAGTGCCCTGGACACTCACCAACATTGATTTGTGGTTGTACCCCATGTCGCCCTGCACCATAAGGCCTTGACTTGACGCTGTTTTTCGTGTGCGAATGCACTCACTGTGATGCCGTTTCCCCTGTCTGTGTCGAAAGAAAATGCGGCCATCATTTTCAAAGAAACAGAACCTAGATTCGTCCGAAAACAGTATCTGATGCCATTCCTGTTCCCAGTGATGTCGTTCCATAAACCATTGCCGTCTAGCATTTTTCTGCACATTCGTCAAAGGTAAGCGGAGAAGTGGACGACACTCACGTAACCCATTCCGTAATAAACGGCGATGGGCTGTCACTCTTGATAGTATACTATGTGTGCCACTGTTCCACTAAAGCTGAGGAGGACGCAGGTCTGTCCTGCAATGCCATTCAGATGAGGTGTCGATCTTGCACTTCCCAATTGTATGGCCCGCTCGTCTGGGGCGGCATTTAGCGGGTATTCTAACCATGTACGCGCAACAGAATTTACCTTTCTAAGCAACCTCCTTAAGTAGCTTGGCCTCGTGTACTGCTGACTCTCTCCTGTACCTCAAAACTCACTCTAGCCGTTGAGTATTTCTCATTCTTTGATATGTGATTCTTTGTTGTATATATAATTGTAGTATTCAGATTGTATAATTTTATTTGGCTTCACTATGTCCTTGTCTTAAGACAGTACCAAACTGGATGAAACCAGAAATTTTAATTTGTTATAGAGCGGTCTTCCATGTATCCCATATGTTCTGATGGTCTGTTGTTGAAATGATGCCTGTGAGGAGTCTGAGCCCGAATGGAATAAGCTGTAATCCGAGGAATAATCAAATTGTATATCCAATCCATTGAAACTGTGATGTCATTGGATGTCATTGTAAGTGTATATTTATTCTGTAGTGGATTTGTAGCCAGTAACTAATGAAGCCAGAAGCATGCAATAGTTGTAGTACCTAAATTTCTGAGGAAAACCTTAATCACTTAGTTGATTGTCCGAGAGTACGTTATCTCCGCAGTCTCTCCTTCCAATTATCTTAAACGGATTACCTGATTGATCTGAGCCGTTGAACTCATCTGTGTTCTTCTTACGTTGCATTTGCTTTCTAATTAATTGTATTGTTATTAATTAAATACTGGATTGTTAATACGATGCTACAAGAGCATCTTTATGGATCTGATGTGTTAAATTACACCTTGTATAGCTATCTGATGCAATAGATCAGATGTGTGTGCGTATATGATTTACTAACTTCAATTTTCTTTCGTTGGCTCCGATTCTGCCTTACCAAATTTATTTGGAAATGAAAGAACTTTGGATAGCTGCCCCGAGTGGCAGTTTTCCTTTATCTTACTAAGTGTTGCTCTAATCAATCGATTAATTTTAAATTTTCCTTGATTGGCTTTCATAGCTGTCTTGGTAAATTTTTAAAGTAACTTTTATGGAAAAAATTTTCATTTATTCTAAGTTAATGAATGCCCTTTAATGATTGCTGTGACTGGCTTATGTAATTGGTATGTTTTATCATTTATTCTTTATTTTTTACTAATATTATGAAAAGTACTATGAACGAAATTTTAGAAAATTTCTCTTCAGACCTTGGGGCCGGTCCCGACACACAGCAGCCGACTGTGCTGGCGCCAAAGCGCCTGAAGGTATCAACTATAAAGCTATGAATTATTAAAGTCGGTTCTCATAACCCAATAATTGCTAACGTACATTATTTTGTAATAATAGTTAACGAAAGTATAGCCTTTAGCTTTTAATCTTAAGCAAGGTTAACTGCACGGAAAATTAGCAAAATCGCAGATCTTATGACTTTCAATTATGAATAACTTCCGAAATGTTAATATGTTTTGTGTAGAAGTCACTGAAGGACTTTAAGTATTTGAGACTTAAACACTGGAGTAAAGATCAATTCAATAAAAAGACAAATTTACGTAGTTGCTTTAGACTACTACTGTTTTTTTATCTGCTGGACGATATTATTTTCATCCTTGTGTTTGACTGAATGAGGGAATGACTGCGACACGTCTGTGAAGCATGAATCGTTGAAATCATGAGTGGCTAAGGGCCGACTGCATAAAGCATTTGACCCTAGATTATCGCAGAAAATTGACCTCAGGTGAGCCTGAGATACGTAAACGTAATCTCAGATTATTTCGCCGTTGGGCCATCTTGGACGGGCGAAATTTCCCGGATCTAGCCGAGTTGACCTGCAGTCAGGTTACAGCATAGAGACATTACTAAACAACACATTTGTTTTGCGCAAATTCGAGGTAAAAAGGAGTAATCAACGAAGAAGTTGTTATTAACACAGCAAATTTGAAGTATACATGTGGATACACAAATCTCATACTACAGAATGTCTAAATACCTTTTTAGATCTATTAGGTTAAGTTAAGAAATTATTGGCTATGTACGAGGTAATGAATGCGACATACTAATAATTGATCTCATAACAATTTTGGGCTGTGACTTATAATTAATGTGATTAGAGGATGGCATTTTAATGATAGCGCCATTGCGAGAAAGGGAAGTTTGACATATTAGCAACGCAAAGTTAAGAAGACGGAGTTTCACAGCGGCCAATAACGATTGAACATCTTTTCAAAAACTTTCCTTTAGCTTCGAATAGCAGTAACTGAAAGATCTGCATTTAATTGTTAACTACAAAGCAAGTATTAAAACTCTTATACCAACTGTTTGTACGTTGAATGATAGGATTCTTAGTTCACAATAGCAAGTCCGTTTGTAGTTATAGGATGGTACGTCAGAAAACGGTTCACTAGATATACAGTAAAGCAAAGAGGAATTATTTATTTTCTTTTATATTTTGATATTTTATTAACAATGGATTAACATTAAAAGCTGATGATGGTTTATAAGCATAGACCACGATGAACAACAAATAGAAAGTTAACCTCAAAAGAAATCTAACAGCTGTGGAAATGGTTCATTTGCGAAGCAGGCCGGCCCTGGTGGCCGAGCGGTTCTAGGGCCTTCAGTCTGGAACCGTGCGACCGCTACGGTCTCAGGTTCGAGTCCTGCCTCGAGCATGGATGTGTGTCATGTCCTTAGGTTAGTTAGGTTTAATTTGTTCTAAGTTCTAGGGGACTGATGACCTTATATGTGAAGTCCCATAGTGTTCAGAGCCATTTGAACCATTTTTGCGAAGCAGGACCGGAATATTAAGATTCTAGAAGAAACCTAATGATCTATTAAGATCTAGAGTGAGGGAAACTGAAACACCGATATAAATAATTGAAAGAAAATTGTTAGATGGGTGTGGGAATTTGTTGAGAATGCCTGATCGTTGGTGGCCAAATAAAATGTTTTGAAACTAAACCACCTGGCTAATTTAAACGCGACAGACCACAACATTCTTGGAGAGACCATATCAGCACAATGCGAGTAATGGAGCAAGTTTGGAGGAAATAGTGCTTGCATGTTGGAATGCTGCTCAGAGTTTACAGGGTTTAACCCACAACAGTCCTTGGAATTATTTTTCCACATGTCATTTCTTTCGCCACTGATAATGTTAAGATCTTTCAGTGTAGCACTCAGAGCAAAATTAAATCGCGGTGCCGTTATTACAGCTGCAACATTTGACTTGCACAATACAGTATAGTTGTGAGTGCGTTCGATGAGTAGCCTAAAGGAACTATAGCCCGTTGTGCTTTTAAAATCTGTATAAAAACAAGAATGTAAGGAATAATGTTATAAACTATCTACTAAGGGGAAAATTCGTCACAAATAATTTACTCCAACGTGTTAGAACGTACGCAAATCACAGCACTTATCTTCTGAAGGAAAATCTGCATTGCATCGTGGATATGGGGTTGGGGCAGGTGGTTGGTGGGGGGTGGGGGGGGGGGGGGTGATGGGGGATGGAAATAGGAATAAATTACGACTACAGACCTGTCATTAGCTTCTGCCCTTTTTGTGTAAGAGTAGAACTGACGGAATTACGGCTTCTCATTTTATACATTTAAACCTTGAAGAGTTTTGACATTGTTCTTGATCGAGCTAGCTCATCACTTGTACACTGAGGTGACAAAGTCATAGGATAGCGACATGCACATATACAAATGGCGGTAGTATCGCGTAAACAAGTTATAAAGAGAAATTTTTTGGCGGAGCTGTCAGTTGCTGTCAGGAGATTCACGTGAAAAGGTTTCCGACACGACTACGGCCGCGTGACGGGAATTAACAGACTTTGAAAGCGGAATAGTAGTTTGAGCTATACGCACGGGACATTTCATTTTGAAAATCGTTAGGGAATTAAATATTCCGAAATCTACATTGTCAAGAGTGTGCCGAGAATACCAGATTGATGGCATTACTTCTCACCACGGACATCATCGTGGCCGAAGGCCTTCACTCAGTGACCGAGAGATATAGCGTTTGCGTAGAGTTGTCGGTGCTGACAAACAAGTAACACTGCCTAAAATAACCGCATAAATCGTCTAGGGACGTATGACGAATGTATCCATTAGGAAATTCGGCGTTAATGGCATACGGCAGCAGCTGTCTGGCGCCGGTGCCTTTGCTGTGAGCACGTCAGCGCTTCTCCTGGGCTCGTGACTATATCGGTTGGATCGTGGACGACTAGAAAACCGTGGTCTGGTCGTATGAGCCCAGAATCATTTTGTAAGAGATGATGGTGCATCAGTGTGTGGTGCAGGCCCCAGGTAGCCATGTACCCAAGCTGTCAACAAGGTACCGTCCAAGTTGGTAGTGACACCTAATGATATAGGCTGTGTTCACATGCAATGGACAGGGTCCCCTGGCCTAACAGAACAGATCATTGACCAGAAACGGCTATGATCGGCTACCGTGAGACCATCTGCAGCCATTCATTGACTCCATGTTCCCAAAGAATCATGTATTTTTTGTGGATGGCAATGGACCACGTCACCGGGCCACAACTGTTCGCGTTTGGTTTGATGAACATTCTGAACAATTCGAGCGAATGATTTGGTCACCCACATCTCCCGACATGAATCCCAGCGAACATTTATGGGACATAATCGAGGGATCAGATAGTACACAAAATCCTGCATCAGCAGCCCATTCGCAATTATGAACAGCTATAGAGACAGAATATTTCAACATTTCTGCTGGGGACTTCCAAAGACTTGTTGAGCCCAAGCCATGTCGAGTTGCTTCAGTAAGTTGGGCAAAATGTGGCCTGACACAATAAGAGGAGGTATCCCTTAACATTTGCCTCTTCAATGAAATTACATAGGGACAAGATACAATAGTGTGTCATTAAATTAAAGCATGTCGTGTGTGAATGCTTTCTTTCTTTTTCTCTTAGTACTGACCTAACACATTTTTAAACATTTCCAGTCACGATTTGTCCCTATGCTATGTGAAGTCCTCACCTCTACATTATTGGTCGTTGTCAGTTTATCAGTTTCTTTTCCTTCTGGGGTGCCATTATGCTGACACTATACGATTTCAAGCATAAAATCTTTTTCGGCTGGGGAGATGTTAGAAGATCGCCAATTTTTTGATTACTTTCGTTAATGTTTATGAGACGACCTTAGTTAATAAACACTGTGTATCTACGATGCACAATTAATAACTGTGGTCAAAGCGTGATAATCGTATCAACAGCTGATTTTAGCTGTGCTGCTAAGCACGTTTCATGGTAAATTGGATCAGCACTGAACTGCAGTCGGTAGACCCAAGTTCAGTGTTATACAACAGAGTGGAGCAGTAAACATAGTTCAGTTTCTGAACTGTGATGTAATTGGCGTTCAGTCATCTGTGTTTCCTCATACGAATCAGTGAAGGTGGGAATTAGACTGTGCAGTCCTGATGTGAGTCACATACATAATAAGAAACAAAGACTTTTCAGTTTTTCAGAACAATAATAATTATCTCAGTCTTTGGGAAGACTAAAAGGCGGTGAATTTGATTCAATTTGATTTTCGGGAATTTGTTTTGTAATTTCGTGTAAATCGATTTTCGAACTGGGATTGGTCTGAAAACGCAGAATACCAACCTATGTAAATCGAAGTACGAAGCTGATTGGCTGTTGCGTTGTGTGACCAATCAGAAATGAGATCTTCTCTTCCCATTGGTACTGGGAGATGGATTTTGCACGTGAGCCGAGAAGAGTGTGTAGTCATCTTTTGCAACGAGAGGTGACGTCTCACAGACGTCTAAGCATATTCGTTAAGAGTGAGTAACGAATGTATTTTGAGGAATTTAATTAATCAGTAAAAGTTTTTATCATGCTTAGATGCCACCTATGGAGATTTAGGTCATTGTTGTGAGAAACGAGACTGCCTATCAATAGGTATAAATCCCAGGTGGCGTGGTGTACAGTCATCACCATGAACTTACGGAGTACTGAAAGTGATGAACTGCGTAGTATTTGAGCGAGCATTCAAAATTATTGAACACCGTGTGTTTTTGGGAAACCGGTTATTAAAGGGAGTTGGAACGCCCTATCCCAACAACGTTAAATTTAGTGAATTGGCTTCCCTGTATTTCAGGAACCACTGTAGCAGTTGACAATAAACTTTTACAGGACATTAAACTGTATGTTCTGAGTCTACTATACTACAATAATTGCATTTCAGCCACTGCCTTAGGAAATACAATTTTTTAAGTACACGGTTTGAAATTTTGTGTAATTTTTGTACGTTATCCTAAATAATTTTAATAATACATAACGTTATGTTCTTCTTTTAGTTCAGTAGACTCAGGATATGTATGCTATTACTCTTCGAAAATTTGAATAATCTACTGGAAGTGGTTTATGAGATTTAGGGAAAAATGCAGCAGAAAATGTAACATTTCAGGAATGGATTCTGATGTTTCAAGAGACTGTAACTCATTATATGGTTATTTTTTTTATTTTTAGTCGCTCAGAAGCATCCTGCACCATACTATATATCATCCTCTTGATAGTTTTCCAAGTTTTTTGTATTTTTCTACTTTCTGGACTCCTTAGTGGCCCACTGTGCTGCATACTCTGCTTTATCAATGCGAACCTTGTCCATCCGTTCAAGTTCTGTGATGCAGTTTGCTCCAGGATTAATTCCCATATGCTGTAGCACTTCCACCCTACCAATGTTTCCATCATTAAAAGCAATAACAGCATCACTGACCCCCACTTTTCTGTCTTCAAAAAAATGGTTCAAATGGCTCTGAGCACTATGGGACTCAACTGCTGTGGTCATAAGTCCCCTAGAACTTAGAACTACTTAAACCTAACTAACCTAAGGACATCACACACAACCATGCCCGAGGCAGGATTCGAACCTGCGACCGTAGCGGTCGTGCGGTTCCAGACTGTAGCGCCTTTAACCGCTCGGCCACTCTGGCCGGCTTACTGTCTTCATTCCAACAGAAACATATTTTGGTAAGCGAGTCCATATAAGTATAATGAACAACTCATTGGGATTTTGAGCCTGACCTGCAGACACTTCTTCAGTAATTCAGAACTTGACAGGTCTAGGTTTTATGATATCTGCGACTGCTGCTGGAATGGAATGTTTATGGCTGTATTAACTGTTTGAGTACTGGTCATTGCGGTAATTGCGCCATGAATCAGGTCCAGGAGGTCAAAGGTGGTGTAATGGTTTTTCATCAGTTGACAGTTTGTGGAAGAAAGCAGCCCATACTGCCTGCTTCATTTTCAACAAATCCTCAGTATTATTTCTAATGGCCATCCCATAATACTGGTGTAGTTCATCAGTAATTTTGTCTGTCAGTCTGCCTCTTATGGTTTTACCATCAGAAAGCTTGTAGCCTCTCAAACTTTTTTTCAGCTTCCACAACTTGATGCCCATACTCTTCTGGATGTGACGTACTCGAACATGTAATTTAACCTTTATAACACAGCAATCCACAGCCTTCTACATAAAAAATTACAATTTTATAAGATCTTGAAATAATGCAAGTAGGAATTTTAATATTTTCAACCAGTGTAGATCATGTTTTGAAAAAATGAAAAATACTTCCCATGTGAGTCTATAAATTATATATATAATTCCAAAAATGACGAATTTTATGAGGAGATAAAAATCCGAAAATGCGAAAAAAATTGAAATCCTGTTCTAACTCCCCTTAAGTAAGAAAAGTAAGATGTCTTCAGCACCAGATGTTAGTCATAATAATGAATAATAGCTATATTGCGCAATATTATTCACCGTCTGAAAGCGGTATTGAGAGTCTGCAGAATATACTGAAGGAGACTGCAGAACTTGGAAAAAGAGTGATATTGTGCAATACATGGCAGTTCATGCCGGGACTTGTACCAAAATTCACCCTTTCGTTGGAAAGGGTGACATGTTCACTACCAAGGCAATGTTCTAATTGTCGCTTACCGGGAGATAATTGCGCAATGAGATAGTGTCCTTAAATCCTTAAAGGACTTGCACTTTCGTGCAATGCATTCACACTTTTTTATAGAAGGGTGGGGCTTTCCATACCCACAATGACGTGGTACCATCTCAAAAGATCTACAGGCATTCTCCTCTGTCTTTGTTAGTTGTTTAAGGGATGTGGGGCCGTGATGTTATCCGAGCGTCTGTGCAGGATTAGCCACTAACACGTTCGCATCGAGGAGATAGGTAGTGGACGAAAAGCGAATGAAGGATAGCGGTTTCAAGGGCTGAGGAAAAAAGGTGACAATGCAAGCGCCAAGGGGAAAAAACCTCTGCAATAGTCTCGCCGAGAGTAAGAACAGCAGCGGTTTCTTAATACCTGCGACAGATCATGCAAGGGTAGGGTGGTTGTTAGTTTTGCGTATCGTACAGTGATCGGTAGTGTTCTCATAGCTTAGCTCGTTATAAAGAGTGTAAGTCCTTTCGAGGAGGGGTATTGCTGTTCCGTGCACTTGCGATGTGTCCTGGGTCAGCTGTGGCGTCTGTATCTGTAACATGCCAAGATTGTTATATAAGCGGTCGATCCTTCATAAATCGAACCCTGTGTAAGGTTTTTGTTTGAGTTTGATTGCGTTTAGTGTGCAATACGGCTTCTCCGGGTTGCCAGGTGTTCAGTTAGTTTTTGCTGACCTGCAGCAGTTACCAGTATTTGTCATGTTTATGTGTTGGTAATATCCTTAGGTGGTTACTTGTCCCTAAGTACCAGTGGTTATGAGTGGTCCTGTTTCCACCTATGGTTGTGATTGTAGTTTCCCTGGTTAAGGACGAAACGGTTGTTCAAATGTCTTGTTTTCTTGTACAGCCGTGTGACAAGTTTTTCAATACTTCTGGGAGAGTCTCGAGGAGGTATTCTCTGTAAAGATCCGCTGTGCGTATGTACCGTGTAGCGTTCCTTATGATACGTAGCACTTTGTTCTGTATGATCTGCTGGCGGTGCAAACGTGTTTGAGCTGCGTACCCCCAAACTCGAACTGCATGAGTCTTCAGTGGTCTAATTGGTGTTGTGTACATGGACCTCGAAACCCTCCTATTCAGTGTGCTGTAACAGAGCATTAAGTGGAAGGAGTGGGGGAGCAGGTAGGCGTAATACAATAGTTCTGAGCATAACCTTATTGTAACTAACCATCCAGTAAAATCCACTGATACTCTTAAAACCAAGCTTTTAAAAACAACATGAGACAATTCATTTAAAACAATATGTCAAAAAAAACCATTAGAGTGAAACGTTTAATTTAATTTAATGCGGTACCTATCTTTGCTCAATGCAGTTACAAAGGAAAACACAACTATTAGACTTTGTCTCTGGAAGGGACACGAAAATAACCATCTGAATACAGTACGTATGAGTAGCATGAAAAGTTTTCGTACTCTCGCCCCCGCAGAGTTCTCTTAGTTAAATATATGCCGCAGCTGAACCATATAGAACACGCCCGGTAATCAGATCCCTGGGCGACGACCGTTCCAATCACCACAGCTCACTACAACTCAAAAAAGTTAATTATCGATGTCATTGATACCGACCAAAGAATCTTCTGTCCGGAACACGTCGTGTAGCAGGTTGATGCAGTCCGGGCTTCCGCTCTTCCGTCTCGATCTCTGGTTGCAACCGTTCTCTCGTAGCTGGCTCCGGCCGTCCCTATTGGCAGTCGGCAGAGGGCAGCAGCGGAGCGACACTGGTCGTGCCAAAGTGTAGTACCGGCGCGGTAAGGTTGCGCGCGGCATTCAAAGGCGTCGGACATGTGGCGATGATACCATCGGCATAGTGCTTAGCCTGTTGAGCATGGATTGAAGCTGTTTAAGCCTCGCGTTTGCTCTGTTGGTTCGTATTCAGTATGATCTCCCACGTAAGTTTCAGGTCTAGCCAGATACCGAGGTATCTGACTTTCTTACAGAAACGGATTGGGCGCGTGTGTGGTGTTATTTGTCTGCAATTTTGGTGTTTGTTCACGTGTTTCGGTTTGTGTGTGAACAGAACTGCCTCGCACTTGTCGACGTTTACTTTAACACGCCATCATTCCAGTCAAATCTCGGCAGTTCTGAGGGCTGTCTGTAATTGTCAATAAATGTTTGACGGTTTCCACACTCGCGCTAGGATGGCTGTGTCATCTGCGTAGATGGCTACCGTCGTGTTTTGTGTAGCTGTGAAGTCACTGATGCACAGGTAAAACAAGAGGGGATGCTGCCATGGGGTACTCCTGCTTGTACACCACGTTGTGTTGACTATTTACCCTGAACGTCTGTGTGGAAGCATCTGCTGGCGAGATATGTGTGTATGAGACGGACGAGTCCGTTGGGGAAAGCAGCATCACTGAGTTTGCGAGTGGGACCATTGTGTCTTAGACGATCGAAGGCCTTTTTCACGTCCAGGAACACAGCCCCTGTGGCTTCGTTGGTGTTGCAGCAGTATGTGATATCTTCACTTAGAACTTCCGGGCTGATAGGCCGTGGTCGAAGTAAAAGACTATCCCCTGACGTTTCGTCTCCGACTGCGGGAGACATCCTCGGAGGTAAAGCGGCGAACTGCGAAGAGAACTCGAGGAAGCACTGATTATAAAGGCAGTACAGAGGGCGCCACTGTCGATCACGTGGCATCAGCTATGAGATTATGTATTATGGTAATGTATTATGGTAATGTCAACAGTCACGATTGAAAGTAATCGATAGTCACGCTTGCGGTGCAACACTGATGTCCAAATTTTATCCAGTTTAACACCTTCGTCTTTCCTGTTAAAATTATTACGGTCTTTATCAGTCTCTATAGCGTCTCTATACATGCGCGCATAATAATGCGAGGTTTTTGATATGACGCTCGTCTCGCTGAATTTTACTTCATGATCACCTTCCTGGTAAACATATTTCGCTACGGCCGATTTATCCGTGTGACCCAGGTGGCAATTCCTCTTATCCTCAACAACACAGGTGTTCACACTACTCTTTGTGGTACCACAACTACAAGAAATTTTATATATCCCCGATGTAGCCAAAGGGTGTAGTGCATCTTTTGCCGATCTTAAATATTCTTTTATTTTCCTGGTGGGTCTGAAAACAGTTTCCACCACATACTTGCTTAAAACTTTCCCACTGCGATCTGTGACCTTGGGCGACTGTTGTTCGTCGTTGCTCCTGATTCTCTGCATAGAGCGAAGTGCTCGATCTATATCCTTGCTAGAATAGCCATTGTTCATGAAAGTTGACTGTAGATGTTCAGTCTCAGGTTTTAGATAAACAGGTTCACAAATTTTGTACGCCCTGTCTTCCAAGGTTTTCATTACACCTCTTCTTTGTCTAGCCTGGTGGTTTGAATCTTTATGCAGATAACGATCAGTATGTTTGGCCTTTCGATACACCTTATGGTCCAACTTTCCGTCCCATCGTTTAATCACAGACACATCCAGGAATTTCAAGTGCCCCCATCCTATCAGCCCGGAAGTTTCATGTGAAGACAATACCGACCGTGAAATCCTACATTGCATGAACATATGGTCCACTACGCAGAGGGGGAGGAGTTGTTGCGTTCTTGTCTATTCACACAATTTTATTGCACAATAAATAGTGAGCGTGTGAGGGCGTCTTACCGTAAGTGCTTTCTACGGTAAGTAATTTCTGTGATAGTAGGAAGGTAGGAACTATCGGCGCCGCCTCGAGCAGTTGCCGGTAAGCGGTCTAGGGGTCGTCGCCAGCTGGGGCGATATGGGCAGCTGGGAAGTAGCGCGGGCCTGCCCGCCTGCAGGGGTGTCACGGACAGCGGGCCGAGTCCCGCTCCGCACAGACGTCAGGTCCAGAGCGCGGGCTACGCGGCGGTGTCCGGAGCGCTGATTACGGCACAATGGCGGGAACGAGCAGAGAGTGCCTTTGTCTCGGAACGGGCCTCGCCGTTGTTCGCGGTGAAAATGCACAATCACAGGACATCGACCGACCGACCGGCCGGCCAGCAGGGTGCATGCAGGCGTCCCGTGCAGAGCGGACACGGCCCGTCCGGACCACAAGTACTTCTAAATGCCATGCGATCACGTGACGTCATTTTCCTTCTGCACTTCATCTCCCAACAAGCGAAATTTTGTGGCGTACGGGTATTTGTGCGTAAATGTGACAGTGAGAGAGGGAGGGAGGGGAGTAATAAGTGCTATCGACAGGGAATGTCAAATTGATTACATATTTTTAGTTTTCCAGAAGGCTTTCGACGCCGTTCCTCACAAACGTCTTCCCACCAAACTGCGTGCCTACGGAAGTGCGACTGCATTCGTGGTTTCCTGTCAGAAAGGTCACAGTTCGTAGTAATAGACAGAAAGTCATCGAATAAAGCGGAATATCCGGCGTTCCCCAAGGAACTGTTATAGGCCATCTATTTTTCCTGATCTACATTAACGACCTAGGAGACAATCGGAGTAGCCGTCTTAGATTGTTTGCAGATGATGCTGTCATTTATCTTCTTGTAAAGTCATCAGACGATCGAAAGGACTTTCAAAATGATTTAGATAAGACATGTGTATGGTGCGAAAAGTGGCAATTGACCCTGAATAAAGAAAAGTGTGAAGTTATTCACATGAGTACTAAAAAAATCAGCTAAATTTCGATTACGCTATGAGTCACACAAATCTGAAGACTGTAAATTCAGCTAAATCCTTAGGGATAAATTGGAACGATCACATAGATAATATTGTGGGTAGAGCAAACCAAAGACTGCGATTCATTGGCAGAACACTTAGAAGGTGCAACAGGTCTACCAAAAAGACTGCTTACACCACGCAAGTCCGCCCTATTCTGGAGTATTGCTGTGCGGTGTGGGATCCGCATCAGGTGGTACTGAAGGGATGACATCGAGAAAGTACGAAGAAGGGCAGCTCGTTTTGTATTACCGCGAAAAAGGGGAGAGAGTGTCACAGACACATTGGAGTGGCAATCATTAAAACAAAGGCGTTTTTCGTTGCGACGGGATCTTCTCATGAAATTTCAATCACCAGTTTTCTCCTCCGATTGCGAGAACATTCTATCGGCTGCCACCTACATAGGAAGAAATGATCATCAAGATAAAATAAGAGAAATGTGGGCTCGCACAGAAAAATTTGTGCTCATTTTTCCCGCGTGCTGTTCGAGAGTGGAACGGTAGAGAGACAGGTTGAGGGTGGTTCATTGAACCCTCTGCCAGGCATTTTACTGTGAATATCAGAGTAGCAGTGTAATCACGTAGATGTAGACGTAGATGAGAGAGAGAGAGAGAGAGAGAGAGAGAGAGAGAGAGAGAGAGAGAGAGGGAGAGAGAGAGTAAAAATATACCTCGTATGTCAATGATATTTATGTGATTCCATAATGCTTTAACTTACACGAGAAAAAAGATAGCAAGTCGGGGTGAATTTTACTGAAGAAGTTGTATATTGTTGAAGATTTGAGTGACGAAGTTGTATGTTGTTGACACGAGTATTTACTGGCAAAGTTTTGCTGACGCAGTGAGGTTCCTAGTAGTTTACTTGATATGCTTCGGGTCCAGATGGTAATAATATAGCACCAAAGGCGTTCTGGTAATTCAATTGCAATTGCGCTGCTACAGCAGTGTAAGAGGCATACAGATGTCGTATTTCACCATAGGCCGGCAAGGACACCACGTATATACCAGGTGGCCCTCTGTAGTTTTATGTTTCCCCCATACGTTAGAGCTAGAAGGATTGCCACGTCACTGGTAACTAAAGGGGACGTGCACGTACAAGCTAACCTCCACCAAGCTGTGCCGCCATTTGCGTGCGTGTTCCTCCTGCTTCCGCTCTGATAAGGTCGGGTGGTCGTCTGTTTTTAGCTCGTCAGGTCATACAGTCAGAGAGTTAACAGGTACACTGGACTACAGTGAAGTCTACACCGCTATGGTACGATCTCTGGGGACAAGCACCACAATGCAACTGAAGCCCGAAGGCTGTATTCACAACGTTTTCCAACGCGACGTTTTTAGACTACAATGATGCGATTAAGAACCGAAGGAGCTTTTCAGGCACAACAAGTTGTGGAAAGACCAGTATGTGACACACACGATGTTACTGAATATTTTGGAGCACAAAAAAAAGTTCAAATGTGTGTGAAATCTTATGGGACTTAACTGCTAAGGTCGTCAGTCCCTAAGCTTACACACTACTTAACATAAATTATCCTAAGGACAAACACACACACCCATGCCCGAGGGAGGACTCGAACCTCCGTCGGGACAAGGCGCACAGTCCATGACTTTTTGGAGCACATCCCACGCACGGTAAGCATAGCTTAAATGAAAATAACGCGTATGTTCAAGGCAGTATAAACGAAAGTGCTATCGTCTATTGCATTTAGGTCGCAGCGGACCTGGTGATATCGAGGTCTTCGGTACAAAGGATTGTAGGGAGACAAGAATGGGATTCCTATAAGCTGCACCACACCAACAGCCATATGGAAACTATTTCCAAATTCGGGTATCGTTCTGCATACATTTCGTAAATAAAGCACCCCTAAATCCGGATTTCATCTAGCACATTTTATGGTGAGATGATTGCTGTTTCGCCAATGACGCCACTGTCAGTAGACACAATCTACATTACTGGGCTCCTGCAAATTCTCACTGGTTATGACCATAACAATTACAAGCACAGAGGGATGTTAACCTGTGATGCGGCATTCTAAGAGGACACATCATTGAACCAGTTTATTTGTCCCCCAAACTAACTGCTCGACTGTATTTGCGAATGAGCTGAATCTTGGGCATCTCCTAGAAGACATCCCACTTCAATTAGCTGTGAGGCACTGGTTTTATCACGATGTTGCACACCCACACTATTGCAGAGAGGATGGGGAATATCTCAACAATGTGTATTCCGAAGACAGCCGCTGTGGCCGAGCGGTTCTAGGCGCTTCAGTCTGGAACCGCGCGACCGCTACGGTCGCAGGTTCGAATCCTGCCTCGGGCATGGATGTGTGTGATGTCCTTAGGTTAGTTAGGTTTAAGTAGTTCTAAGTTATAGTGGACTGATGACCTCAGATGGTAAGTCCCATAGTGCTCAGAGCCTTTTTTTGTTCTTTTTGTATTCCGAACGGCGGATAGGTCGTGGTGGTTACATTCGATGTCCAGTGAGATTCCCCGATTTAACGCACTAAGATGTTTCCATATGCAGTTATACCAATGCCACCGTTTACGGAATGGAGCCGGAAAATCCAGATGTTTTAAAAAAATGGATAGGTCACGCTTGCACTTCGGTATATGTAGAAATATAAAGCATTCACGCTAATACCACTGGCACTTACATCAATGCTTCCAGCAATGAATAATGTAATTGTAAAGATCTGTCACTCTATGACACAGGTTTAGAGGAACTTCATTTGTGATATTCATTGTATTCATTGCTCTTTATTGCAATAAAAGATACTATAGCATTTATATAATACTGCGAATTAAGTGCACGAATTGGTGCGTTATGTGTTGTTAATATACTAGCTGTCATACGTTGATGTGTCTTAAAACAGATAATTAATATGTTTTAGCCCTTGTGCGTGTTGTTTTGGTCAGAGACAGTTATTCTTCTATACAGACATCTTTCTCGAGTCAAGGAATCGAACTTGGCGCCCCTCGTACAGCAAGCGAGTGTTTTAGCGAGGTGCTACAGGACCAGTTATAGCTGTTTTCAAGCGCTAGTCTTAAGTTTAGCAGGACCTCCTCTCTGTTGGTGCGGAGTCACCTTATTCTTCTGGAAACCTTTTGGTGTCTGTGGTATCCGCGATTAATTAATGTCAACGGGGGATGGTTTAAATGAGCCACCTGGTATGTAAAAAGTGACGCAGATGTCAACCTAAAGATTGCCTTGAACACCACAACACTTTACTAGGCGCCGTCTTGTTGTAGGTGATATAAGGGACCCACAATCTCCCGGGGCTAACTAGAGGATTACTACATTTTGTTTGGTTTCTTGCCCCTATTACCCTTTTATTTATATTGCGCTTAAAATAGTGCACAGTAGAGCTGTGTATTTATTTGGAAACAAACGTGTTCCATTCACTTACGGTCCGTTGTCACATAGCAGTAATGCCCACTTCGCTCTCTGTTCTGCAGCTTGCATTCAGTATCGTTCTGTTCCGCCTCACGTTTGTTATTCAGCCAGTGTTACTTGTACGTTAACAGTGAAACACAACAAAATGAGTAGTTTACTGGTGAAGAAGTGGCCAACACGCACCTCGTGTACTGGTTCACCGAACGCAACAGAACAGTGGCACAGCAATCCTATGGCGAGCTGTTACTGCACCCTCGGCAACCAGATCATAGTACTGTACTTCCGCATCTGTGGGTTGTTGCATTGATCATAGTTTTGTGTTGTGCGTTCGATGACAGTCTAATACAGACTTCTTCACTTTGTGAATGTATTTTCAAACAAACTAAGATAGGTAAGGTAGCAGACCGTTGAACCTTTATAACATTATTACTCTGTAACGTGCCGCCGGAGACTGTCGTTACTTACTACAAAAGATTGAAAATATATCCTACAACAACCTTTGCAATATTGTCGGTGGAGTTCTGGTTCACCGTATGTATGTATAGATACTGCAATTTTTGCTGTTGATTTTCTGTGTCGTAGTTCATCCACAGTTGTTGGCAGATGAGTCTTTCACAAACAACAGTCATATACAATAAATAGTGTGTATCACCTAAAACTTTTACCACAAATATTGAGGAATTGGGAATTGCTACTGATGTGCGGTTTTCACAGAATGGGGTGGTAGAGACATACTATTAGCCAATCAACAGATTGTAGTAATACTTCGCCGGCCGCGGTGGTCTCGCGGTTCTAGGCGCGCAGTACGGAACCGTGCGACTGCTACGGTCGCAGGTTCGAATCCTGCCTCGGGCATGGATGTGTGTGATGTCCTTAGGTTAGTTAGGTTTAAGTAGTTCTAAGTTCTAGGGGACTGATGACCACAGCAGTTGAGTCCCATAGTGCTCAGAGCCATTTGAACCATTTTTAGTAATACTTCGAAAGTGTACTTTTAGTGCAAACATGCACTTTTTAAATGAAATAATGTCTATTGACACTAACAAACTAAACGTACGTTAAGTTAGGATATGAATGGTGTTTCTTGCACGATTCTAGAGCAAGTCGTTCACGAGCTATCGTATTTTTAAAGTTTTACACAAAAATACCTGTACAATGCCTACGGCAGCACACACCAAACAACAATTAAGATCATACACTAGTTATATGGATTTTGACCAGTAATGAGACAACTGACCATCACAGATTGTGTTCAAATGAGCACTAGCAGTGGCAATACACGCTTCTAGTCTGGTGTCAGGCCACTGGTGCACACGTGGTAGCACTTACGTAGTGATGGCCGAGCAGGCTGAATTAATACGTTGTTGCATATCATAGGATGTAATCGATATTTCCTTGTAGACAGCGTCTTTCAGCTTTCCCCACAGAAAAATGTCTAAAAGCGTGAAATCCTGGGAATGGATCAGCCAAGGTTCACGTCCTCTACGTCCACTCCAACGACTTGAAACAATTCGTAAAGACGTGCTGTAGTATTTCGGACACTTTGGGCTCGACAGTAATCATTTTGATACCACAGGTACCTTCCAGTCGCCAGAGGAACGTCTCCTAGCATTCTTGAAAGATGGTCTGTCAGGAGGCTGCGATACCTGTGCATGTTCAGTGTCCAGCCTATGGAAAACAGGTCTACGAGCTGGAGCTTCACTATCGCATACCACACATTTACACTCCATGGATGTTGAACTTTCACGTCTCGAAGCCAACGGGACTATCAACAGACCAACAATGCATCTTAATGCATCTTTCGGCGGTTTACCTGTCCATGATTGGTAAATGTGTCTTCATCACTAAACAAGGTTCATGATACATCTGGATTATCCTGTGTTAATGCCTATGTACAAAATTTAACACGATTCTCATAATCGTTCCCATGCTGCTCTTGACACAGAGAATGCGATAGGCATGGAATCTATGTCGATGGAGAATGTGTAGGGCACTTACCTGACTCATGACACTTCCTCGTGCGATTGTGCGTTAGCTTAACGTGCGGATCAACTCCAACAGCAACAAGAACATTAATTTCTCCCTCTTCTGTCGTCATTTGTTTCCTTCTGTTACTTTGTCGGTGTTACGGCACCATTTTCATGTAGCTAAGTTGAAGAGACTGATAACTGACTGCCCGTCTATTGGGATATCTTGCCGCATACACTGTACAAGAACGAACTGCATTCTTCCTACACTCCCCTACACAATAAGTCGGCTTTTACTGCGGTGGTAAATCCCATCGTCCACTCACGACTTACTAGTTGGACTGTCACACCATAACTAACAATCTAAATGGACTAAGGGAACACACAAGCACATTGGAAGCAAAAATGACAACATAGTACCTAGCAAGCTGAAGTGCACAAACAATTGCTGGAGTGGAAACTTTTCAAAATATGATATCTTTTAAGCGACGCGCACTAGAATCCTGCCACAAACACCACTGATATTCTAATTTACCCTATTTTTAATTTGTCAATATCAGTAGGCATTGTTCCATGAAAAAAACGTCCGTTTGCACAAAAATACACTTTATAAGTATTATTACAATCTGTTTATTTGCTAGCAACACGGGCACCTGATTACCAACACATTCTATGAAAACATGACATCAACAGCACTTCCCATTTCCGCAATATTTGCGGTACAAGTTTCAAGTGATTCACTCTGTATATAGGGTGTAATGGGTATAGGTGCAGTTATTTTTATATGTGTGGTACCGCAGTATGCACACACGTTGAAGAGAAAGACTGACGTGTATTGTCTCAGCGACAGAGGAACATTTTGGCGATTGCCTCAGCGGCAACATGACAGACGTCTACCATGGCGCTGATTATCCACTCATACTGCCATCACTGAATTAGCAGATGTGATATCGCCACTCGTTGCCAGTAAAACGAATGGACTAATTGCTCATCGAGATATTTCCGTTCCTTGCTTTTCTGGGCATCAGTATAATGGATCAAGTTGCGAGCACATACTTCGCGCAGTTTTTATCTGTGCTGACGCACGTATTAGCTGCAGTTCAAAGATAGTATATGCAAAGGAACTAACCGTTCTGTACGCTGTTTTTCTAAGCTCGTTACGTATGCGTGCAAAAGTTCATTTTCACGGGCGGGCGTGGCTCGTTGTACTTGCGGCGTGCCGGCCGGTGTGGCCGTGCGGTTAAAGGCGCTTCAGTCTGGAACCGCGTGACCGCTACGGTCGCAGGTTCGAATCCTGCCTCGGGCATGGATGTGTGTGTTGTCCTTAGGTTAGTTAGGTTTAATTAGTTCTAAGTTCCAGGCGACTGATGACCGCAGAAGTTAAGTCGCATAGTTCTCAGAGCCATTTGAACCATTTGAACTTGCGGCGTAAGGTACACAACCCTGAGGGTCGATAACGTATGGTTGTGCATCAGGTTACAGTCGATCTGTGCTCGATGGCGTCGCCATAATTGCGATGGAGTCTTGTCACTCAAAACTTGGTCGTAAATGTGACAGATATATTCCTCTAGTGAGCGGGTGAGGCGGCCGAGTGCTAACATTTTCACATTTTCATACTTGACGTCCGCTGTGAAATGGGGAAAGGGGGCGAAAATAATATCACTTATTGTGTCCACGTGTTCTCCTAAGTAAGTCTGTGGGGTAGAACGTGCCGCCACTGATGACTTCACTCGATGCTAAGATGCCGTCCACAAGAGTGAATCAAATCGCTGGATGAACTGGCAGGAATTGTGGTAGTTTGTGGTGTGACCTGTGGCTGGTGCGTTGACAATGTTCGTAGTGGGGAGGACGGGCATAGCAGATATTGCAACATAGTATCGTACGCGGTAGACTACGTGGGAGGTGATGCAGCTGTCTCCATGAGATTCGGACTGATCAGATTCGTACAAGGCACTGCTGATGTCTTTTCGAAAGACAGTAGGTATGAATTCAGCCTGCTGGACCGTTGTGGCTCGGATACAGCCTGGTTTGCCAAAGGAACAGAGTCCTGAACGCGATCACAGTTTACATTTTTGGTTACACTCCATTGTTCAGTGGTGCTAACGTAGCACTATCCAAGAGAGTGTCACTGTTACTTATTGCCATGCGGGCTGTATGGGTGGTGTCATCTGAACCGTCAGACGTCGTGGAGTGAAAAACGTTATCCTCAGGCGTAAATTGGGCTCCAATATGGGGGCACGAAGGCAGCATTGCAGTTGCGCAATATTCGGAAATTAGGAAATAACCTGTGAATACGGTCGTCCGGAGTGACCGTGTTAGTCTACAGGGCATGGGCAATGACGGCGGTGAATAAGCACCAGTCAGGATACAATGTAGAACACTTTTATTATCTCACAGTGCATACACAAAACAAGCGTCCGAACACAATAAAGCCATAGAGTTCCTGCCCTGGGTTCCTGTCGACCTCCAGCGATGTGATTCGTCAGTGAAGTGTTCCCACAAATTTATCGAATTTACTTAAGAATATTTGAAATGCTTCCAATGGAGAGCATTAAAATTGATACAATTTGTCTCGAGTGAACCACTGTAACAGGGGCTCCAAACAAAAAAGTTCCAGGCTTATTTAATTTAGCGATATTAAAATCATAGCGGGGCTCTAGAATTCGCATACGGTTCGCGACGTAGCTGAAAAATAACAATTGAGTTTAAAGCGTTACGACAACGACTAAATGTTTGACTTAGGTCTATGAGCGATTTAAAAACTGCATACAGCGCAAAGATACTGAAAATAACTAGCCACGGTTTCATACGAATTTCACTTTGTAAATTAAACCGTTGTTCACGGAATTAAGAATGTAATATATCCTCCAAGCGAATTACAGAAACTGCGACTAACTTTATAGCAGTAGGAGGGTACCAGTATTATATCAAAGACCTTCATTGCCCTCCTTAATGAAAAAAACCAATCACATGTCCTAGTCTAATTAACTGACCCTTATGTAAAGAATCTGTTAACTTGGGTACATATGTTGTTTATTCATTTCATAATTAATCGTGATTAACTGTCATGATAGTTACCATAATTTGAGGGCATGATGTCGGCCTAGTTGGTTCATGTTTACTCACGTGTTCAAAGCTTTTACCTTAAAGTGATAAATTCTGTCGGTTTCAGTGACGGTAATTTATGACCCAGAGAAATGATGCCCCACCATTTACTGTGGTGCCACTGACCACGTGTCCACCACCACCCGCACTCCTCACTATCCTCAGACTATCTTGCTTAAAGTCGATCCCATTGGAGCAGCAGCATCAGTAAACAGAGGTGATGGTGCACACTTCCAGCACAGTACAGTACCCAGCATTTTCGGTCTATTTTTCGCAAATGTTCGCCAGCCACGCTATTTTCTGCAACATATAACGCTGTTTACGGTTTCGTGTCTAATTTTTACCGATTTTTAGCATGGCACACTGTGAATAGTTTTTTTTTAATATATTTTGCTAATTTCTTATGAGGACACACCTAAATGTGGGTTTTGTTATTACGAGGGTTGGACCTTTAATAGTGGCAACTATTTATTTATAGCTCGTACAAAATAGATACATGTTTCATAGTTCTACTGACCTTCAAAGTAGTCACCAGCATTGTGTATAACCCGTTGCCAGCGATGTGGAAGTCGTGGGATACTCTTGGAAGTGCCAGTTGTGTTGACAGTTCGAGCGGCGCGGGCTATTGCCCGACGAATTCGTAGCAGTTCTGAAGCGAATGCCGTGAAGTATTTCCTTCAGTTTAGAAATCGAGTTGAAATCACAGGGGCTTAAATCAGAGGAGTGCCGTAGGTGGTATAGCATTTAGCAGCCCCATCAGTCTAACAAATCAGTAACAGCTTGCACTGTACGTGCTTGAGCACTGTCCTGCAAAATGATGATCAGGCCCTGTAGAAAGTATCATCACTTCTGTATCTATGCTGTTCATTTTTGTAACACAGCCTACGATCAGCTTAGAACCGAGTCTAGAACCGCTCGGCTACAGCGGCCGGCCTTACTTGTTAAATACTTCAAATGATAAGGCAGAGCAGTTATATGAGGAATAGGGAAAACCAAACCAGTGGTATGCTCCCACCACAACCGACACCCCACATACGGTTTTGGTGTCAACTGTTGGGATTAATCTCCGAAATCCGGCGATTCTCGAAGTCAAATTTTCTTTTCACTCATTTTAGCCGTAGTGGGTATAATAAATGAACATCATCAAATCCACACTTTAAACGTATGTACTTTTACTAAATTGTGCCTTTTTCCCAGCAAACAACATAATGTTAGTGAAGAGAGGTCCATCATTGTCCGGAGTACTTATCGTTGAAATTTTGGGTTAAATATTGTTATGTTTTTGTCTGCGCAGAAACATGTCAGGCTATCTAGCAGTTGAAGAGAGGTTTGTGCGGCAAACTGCATTGCGTGATCTGCCTCATTTCAGGGGTAAGATGCATGAGATATATAATTTACGTCTAGGTGCACTCAGTGAAATATTAGTTGTTATGGCCCATCTTGTAACCATTATATATCCCAATTACGTGAAAGTTGTAAATGTCGTGGCACTTGCGCACGTGATTTTCAAGAAGGTACGAGGATATGTACAAGGAAGAGAAAGTAGAGACGAAGTTATTATTGTAGAGTAATAAGCCATGGATTAGTTTAATGATTTAGGTATATCTGGTAATAGGAGAACAATTGGTTGGTAACATGAGTAACGGATTGTTCCGGGCATACAAAATGGCGAGGGGTAACATGAGTAACGAATTGTTCCGGGCATACAAAATGGCGAGGCCAGCGTTATAATCTGGATTACTCGGGGCATTTCATCGCTTCACGCGTTATTGTTTTGGTTTGTGACTTAACATATCCTTTCCTACATCAGGATCATTAGGTGTGGATTCCTTGTGTTCACTCACCTGCTGTATCAGAGTCGTGTAATCGTGATGCAACATGTGACACATGAAGGAATGGCGGAAATGTTCAGTATTAATATTTAGATTCAAGGACACAAATGCACCGAAATGCACGAGGCGAATGAAATGAGATGTGGTCACCATTGGATAGTGACACTTCTGCAGGAAATATGTCAATGAATCAGTGGTGTACAGAGTGGTGAAGTGAAGAATTTTCTGCAAACAGCTGAGACTGTATGATGATCTTGAGCAGGAAACGTGTGGCTTTGAAAACGATGTTCAAGTGATCATCAAAGAAACAACGCATCTGAAAGATACGATGACGAACATGAGCGTACGAAAAAAGTACAGATGACGAGGGAACAAACTGTTAATCAAGCACAAATATTGGAACAACGACTGCCGTAAGCACCAACGGAGAGGCAGGTCACACTACCAACGACTAGCAAGGACGCGAATTCGCTTATGCGGTCTGCCCGAACACGTAGAGCTAGTGGAAGGGAGGTGCATTACTGAATATTTAAACGAGATATGCTGAACACTCATAGAGCCTGGCTGTAGAGCTGGATACCAGACACTCTCTCTCTCTCTCTCTCTCTCTCTCTCTCTCTCTCTCTCTGTGTGTGTGTGTGTGTGTGTGTGTGTGTGTGTGTGTGTGTGTGAGTGCGTGTGTGTGTGTGTGTGTGTGTGTGTGTGTACACCCCACCCAAGAAACCCCCCCCCCCGTCCAACATCTTTGGACAGGTGTGGGGGATGGTGAGTGGGGGGGGGGGATCAGGAGCCAACTGGCCAACTGCCAGTCAGGACAACTCGAGCCCTATAATCGTTAAGTTTTACTTATCCATGTAAGGTGGCAAGCCGCTTTCGGTACGCAATGCAATGCTGACGTCTACGTAACAGCAGCGTGTAGAGATTCAGACCGGGAGACGTCCTGCCACACTATTTTTTTCGGTTTAAATAAAGGAGTAATATAGCTGTCTTTTCATTGCTTTTGTGATATAAAGACGAGGACTTTGAAACGTTTGGTGTGGCTGAAGTACGGGAAGTTATCGTTTTTTAGGACAGAGCATAGCTGTCCTTCTCTTACTGTAGTGGTAGCAGTGGAAGTGTGAAACATACTAGAGAAGTATACCTTTCTCTGTATAAACTTTTCCAGCCGTTATTTTTTTACACGTCCACTATGATCACACAGTGTTAGGAGAGCAGATGGTTACATCACACACTCAAAGTCCAAGTGATAAATTCGTTTCAATTGAAACATGTGCGTTGTGCATATTTTGTTGTTAAATAAAATCTGGTTAGCGCTGGGTAACCGCGTAATCTGTTAGATCAATGCAAGATCAGGATGGGTCGATCCATATTTTTACGTGTGTCTTCCTGAAAAAAAAGTAACAATTTGTGAGATAATAGGATGAAACTTATTTCAACATGTGTGGTCGTATATATCTACATGTGTTTCTACGAAATCGATAAAATATTAGCGTTAACCGTATGTTTATTGTCCTAAAAATCGGTAAAATGAGCCAGCAAACCACTATTCACGTTTATCTTATTAAAAATGGTTCAAATGGCTCTGAAACTATGGGACTTAACTCCTGAGGTCATCAGTCCCCTAGAACGTAGAGCTACTTAAACATAACTAACCTAAGGACATCACACACATCTATGCTCGAGGCAGGACTCGAACCTGTGTCTTCATAAGAAATCATCAAATATCCAGAAAGTCAGTATCTACAATGTCTCTTCTTAAAAAATCGGTAAAAATTAGCCAGAAACCGTAAATACCTTCATATGTTGCAGAAAATAGCCTGGGTGGCGTATATTTCGGAAATAGGCCAAACTGCTTGACGCTACACTATGCTGGAAATTTGCAATGTCACCTGTATTTACAAATGCTGCTGCTGCTGTGAAACCCACATTAAGAACGATAGTCTGAGGTCTCTAAAGAGGAGTGGGGATGGTGGTTCGGGCATGGCCAAGAGCAGCATAGTGGGGGCAATGGTATGTCTGTTCTTGGGTCATAAGTTATCATAATAAAAAATGAAGTGCATTGAACACCTAAGTAAACATGAACCCACTAGGCTGCCATCTTGCCCTTAAATTTTGTAACCATAATGATATTTATTGAGAATTAACTGTGGCATAGATGAACAATACATGCGCCCTACAAAAGAGTTCATTTGCATAAGGATCATTAAATTAGGCTGGGCAAATGGCTGGTCTGGTTAGTTAAAGAGAACTGTGGGGTCTCTGCTCTGAAACTGCCAACCCCATACTGCCCTTTCTAACAATCCCTAAAATTTAGTGACAATAACTGCGGTCGCGTTGGCCTGGGTCAACCATATTCATGTAGTCTTGATGAAATCATTGTTACAACACCATATTGGTCTAGCTTCGTTTGGAAAGATAAGCTGATTGTGGACGCAATGCTACTCAGGTCACCGTTCTGCCGGCTCACCCCATTCAAATCAATTTCCGGGGGTAGACTCGTGCATTCCAAAGAGCACGAAGCTGGGTGGTGGCTCGGATGTTGTTAGTCGAGTACAAACAGTAAATTTATTTTCCAATTAATTAATAAAATGATTTTCACCTGTTTTCGCTCTTCTTTCATGACACGACCACAGTTTCAGTTTCATTTTCCGGTTTTTGCGCTTGACATTAATATTTTTGCCGGAAATACAAGAACTTATGCAAACGAACCCTTATAAACTGTATCAATAGTAATAATAAAATTATAAAACAGCGTGTCTATTTGTTTGAACACGCTGACCTACAAAACTACTAGTTGAATTTTCGTGGAATTTTCATAGGTGAATTCCGAGCATGACTTCGGGCAACTTACAGGCTTTATTTAATCAATAGCAGATAGCACAAAAAGAGATATCGTGCTCTGAAGTTCTCTCTTAAGCCGTCGTGCCTGTCAATCTGTTTGATCTCGCTAATGTCCAATAGCACTAGAAGAATGCTCATGAGATTTTCACAGTTAACCTGCGTGTAGCTAAGGGGCAAGGATAGGCTTTTTTTTCCTGAAAATCGTCTCGCGGAAAAAAAATATTATTGGAATTTAAAAGTTTAGGAGTCTGGTCCCAATAATAGTTCGGATGTTTACCTTAGATACGCAATGATCATGGTATAGTATACTAAAGAACCAACTGATGGCTCTGCTAGTTTCTTAATTCACCCAAGAACCAATAGATGGCGCAATTAGATGGTCTACCTCAATGACTGAAGTATTTTCGTAAGTTTAAGTCAGTGACAGAACTGACGCAATCACATGTTTACCTGGCTAGGTTATAAGGACTTGGTGATATCCCCTTTGTTTATGATAAAAATTACGAAATTGCTTTGCTTCTTTCGATAGGATTTAGAGTTTATTTATATCTAACTTCTTCGACCACGGCCGTTCACTGTTGTAAGAAAATGAAACGCCAACAGCCATCCTTATGATCCTGTTTATTGTGTAGGTGCCACAAGGTGCCCGTTTCGGCGCTCCCGGGTGCCATCTTCAGACCATGTTAATTGGTTTACGTTGGCTACTGATGCAGCGTATATGTGGATCGTGTATCGATATCTTCAGTATCAACTACAGCATGAACATAGTGCACTTAAGCGCCGAAACTGGTAGCTAAACATTAAATAAGACGATAAGGATGGCTGTAGGCGTTTCATTTTCTTGCAAAAGATATGAAAACTCGTTTCGTTAACTTATGTTGCGATGCACGGGTCTATACTTAGTACATACACTACTGGCCATTAAAATTGCTACACCATGAAAATGACGTGCTACTGACGCGAAATTTAACCGACAGGAAGAAGATGCTGTAATATGCAAACCATTAGCTTTTCAGAGCATTCACACAACGTGCTGACATAAGGAAAGTTTCCAAACGATTTCTCATACACAGCAGTTGACCGGCGTTGCTGGTGAAACTTTGTTGTGATGCCTCGTGTAAGTAGGAGAAATGTGTACCATCACGTTTCCGACTTTGATAAAGGTCGGATTGTAGCCTATCGCGATTGCGGTTTATCGTATCGCGACATTGCTACTCGCGTTGGTCGAGATCCAATGACTGTTAACAGAATATGGAATCGGTGGGTTCAAGAGGGTAATACGGAACTCCGTGGTGGATCCCAAAGCCTCGTATCACTAGCAGTCGAGATGACAGGCATCTTATCCGCATGACTGTAACGGATCGTGCAACCACGTCTCGATCCCTGACTCAACAGATGGGGACGTTTGCAATACAACAACCATCTGCACGAACAGTTCGACGACGTTTGCAGCAGTACGGACTATCAGCTCGGAGACCATCGCTGCGGCTACCCTTGACGCTGCATCGCAGACTGGAGCGCCTGAGATGGTGTACTCAACGACGAACCTGGGTGCACGAATGGCAAAACGTTATTTTTCCGGATGAATCCAGGTTCTGTTTACAGCATTATGATGGTCGCAGCCGTGTTTGGCGACATCGCGGTGAACGCACATTGGAAGCGTGTATTCGTCATAGTCAAACTGGCGTATCACCCGGCGTGATTGTATGGGGTGCCATTGGTTACACGTCTCGGTCACCTCTTTTTCGCACTGACGGCACTTTGAACAGTGGACGTTACATTTCATATGTGTTACGACCTGTGGCTGTACCCTTCATTCGATCCCTGTGAATCCCTACATTTGATCAGGATAATGCACGACCGCATGTTGCAGGTCCTGTACGGGCCTTTCTGTATACAGAAAATGTTCGACTGCCCTGCCCAGCACATTCTCCAGATCTCTCACCAATTGAAAACGTCTGGGCAATGGTGGCCGAGCAACTGGCTCGTCACAATACCCCAGTCACTACTCTTAATGAACTGTGGTATCGTGTTGAAGCTGCATGGGTAGCTGTAGCTGTACATGCCATCCAAGCCTTGTTTGACTCAATGCCGAGGCGTGTCAGGGCCGTTATTATGGCCAGAGGTGGTTGTTCTGGGTACTGATTTCTCAGGATCTACGCACCCAAACTGCGTGAAAATATAATCACATGTCAGTTCTAGTATAATATATTTGTCCAATGAATACCCGTATATCATCTGCATTTCTTCTTGGTGTAGTAATTTTAATGGCCAGTAGTGTATTAAGTTTCTCACGTGATCATCCTCTGGGTTCGTAGGGAAGTTACATAAAACTTAGAAAAATCATATCGCGAGCAACTGACGTATTGCAGAACTAGACAAGGAGATAGAGAGAGTGGGGAGGGGGGGGGGTGGAGGGAGGGAGAGAAACTGTGGTACGCGGAAATGGAGGCACATGGTTTTTTGATGGAAATTGTAGGATCTAGTAGTTACTCCTTTCTGTTCTAAGCTGAAATAGAACATTGGACAACAATTTACGTGTTACGTGCAATTAATTATTTCTGTCTCAGCTAACTGCAGATATTTTTCATGGTGATTTAGTGTACGTACATGACGTGCGACGTTAAGAGTAAAAAATGTGCTGGCGGGGTACGGATCGCTTTTCGATTCATTCTAAAATCCTCCGCAGGCCGTTACCCGCGCGCAAAAACCCTAGGCACGCAATTTGTTTAATGGAGTCAGATAAAATCGCTCATCTATCTCGATATTAACCACGGGCGTAGCAGTGTAGGCGCAGAGCCTGAAACGGCGTTGCGAGTCGCGGCACGTAATCTGGCTGTGTTTTATCTGGCGGCGGCCGTTCATAAAGTATTATGACGGCCGCTGTCATCACTCTCGCCAGGGCTCAGCCGCGTCCGGGTCGGGCGACCGACCGCGAAGCCCTATCGTGGGGTTCAGCGGAGTATGTGGTCTGCGGTCCGGTGGAGATGAGTCCAACACACCGTGGCTACCAGCTCTGTCAAGAATCTCGGTCCATTTCTTACAGTCTTCAGCAGTTCATCTACTGTTCTGGCTTATGGAATAGCTGTTCTACAATATTTCAGACCACTTCGGGATTCTGACAATTACTCGGGAACGCTTGCTAGCTGTTCTGAGTAAGTAGACCGTTTATTTAGGATACGGCATGTTTTTTTCTATTTCCGCCAGTCGTTGTTACACACAGGACGGTTCGTGTCCGATACAGAAGACTGTTCAAAAATGTTCAAATGTGTGTGAAATCCTATGGGACTTAACTGCTAAGGTCTTCAGTCCCTAAGCTTACACACTACTTAACCTAAGTTATCCTAAGGGAAACACACACACACCCATGCCCGAGGGAGGACTCGAACCTCCGCCGGAACCAGCCGCACAGTCCATGACTGCAGCGCCAGACCGCTCGGCTAATCCCGCGCGGCTACAGAAGACTGTTACACGATACTAACATCAGGAATTTGGCATCTTGTTTGGAGAGTTACGCTGTTGTTTTGTGATTCGTAATTCTGCTCTATATTTTGGACTTGGTTTGTTATTTGGCCAATACGTTTTGGGGATTGGACTGTTGTCCATGCTTCTCGCCACCTTTATTTTACCAAACAAGATACTTTGATTATCCCAACAAAGTTTTGTGATTTAGCGTAATATCTGTTTTCAGATATAGTTACTTTCAGTGAATAGCCTTATTTAGATACAAAGTACAGTAACTTCATACCATTCATAAGAAAAATTCAGTACTGGAAAGCTGTAAAATTGTAAATGTATACATTTTGACTGTCAGGCCAATAAACTGGTACTTGGCCTCAAAATAGCTAATTACGTTTTTGAGCTGTTCATTAAGGTACACATTTGACAACAGGCACTTCACAGTAACAATTTATTCTCTCTGTTCATTTGAAACAGGTTTCTTACGTATTACATAACAGAGACATGTTTTCCCGTCTCGCTTTCTCTTGATATCACAACGGTGCCGGTAATTTGAAACACTGAATCTGGATCACTAATGTTCGAATGTCAATGGCACACGCTTTCAGCGCTTCTTGTACTTTCACTGAGGACAGCCATGTCATCAGGGAATCTTATCAGTGACATCCTTTCATTCTTCAAACTTTCTTTTATTTCTGTCCTTCTTCGATGTATAGATTGAAAAATTATGGCATAAGACTACACCCCTGTCTTACACCCTTTTTAATCAGATCACTTGGTTCGTGGTCTTCCACTCTCGTTTTTCCCTCTTGGCTTTTGTACATATTGTATATTACCCGTCTCCCCTTAGATCTTAACACTATTTTCTCGAAATTTCGAACATCTTGCACCATTTTACATTGTTGAACACTTTTTCCACGTCGAAAGATCCTGTGAACTTGTCTGAATTTTTCTTTCGTCTTGCTTCTATTATCAACTGCAACATCGCAATTGCGTCTCTTGTGCCTTTACCTTTCCTAAAGCCATACTGATTGTTATCTAACACCATCGTCAATTATCTGTTCCGTTCTTGAGCATGTTATTCTCGTCATATATTTGGATGCATGAGCTAGAAAGCTTGTTGTACGATAATTCTCGCACTTATCAGCTCTTCCAGTCATCGTAATCTTGTTGATGACTTTGTTCGAAGTTACGTGCTATATCGTCAGACTCATACATTCTACACACCAACTCGAATAGTCAAATGGTTCAAATGGCTCTGAGTACTACATCTATGGTCATCAGTCCCCTAGAACTTAGAACTACTTAAACCTAACTAACCTAAGGACATCACACAACACCCAGTCACCACTAGGCAGAGAGAATCCATGACCCCGCCGGGAACCGAACCCGGGAACCCGGGCGTGGGAATCGAGAATGCTACCGCACGACCATGAGCTGCGGACTTCTTTCTAACTTCCGTGATTACAGTTGTTACAGTTGTCGTAAACTGAACTGCTTATGGAGATATTTATAGTCACACTATCTATGGCCTCAAAGTACTTGAAGCGTATCTCTTCATTCCTTAGTACATCTGTATTCCGCATCTTTGGACATTGATTCTTCCTGGATAGTCTCTTAAACTTCAGTCTGATCTTCATCACTACTGAAATGTAATCTGAGTTTATATCTCCTCCTGGATACGCCTTATAATCTAGTATCTGTTTGAAAATCTCTGCCCAACCGCGATGTTGTCTAACTGAAATCTTCGCGTATCTCCCTGCCTTTTCCGAGTATACCTCCTCCTCTTGTGATTCTTGCACAGATTGTCACTATTACTAACTGAAATTTATTGCACATCTCAATCAGCTTTTATCTTCTCTCATTCCTCGTACCATGCCCATGTACTCCGGTAAATCTTCCTTCGAGGTTTTTCCCTGCAACAGCATTCCAGAGATTTTCATCTCTCTTTACATACTGAATTACCCGTTCAATATCTTCATATACTTTCTATAAGGAATAGCGCAGTAGGCAGTACAGTTGAAGAGGAATGGACATCTCTAAAAAGGGCCATCACAGAAGTTGGGAAGGAAAACATACGTACAAAGAAGGTAGCTGCGAAGAAACCATGGGTAACAGAAGAAATACTTCAGTTGATTAATGAAAGGAGGAAGTACAAACATGTTCCGGGAAAATGAGGAATACAGAAATACAAGTCGCTGAGGAATGAAATAAATAGTTAGTGCAGGGAAGATAAGACGAAATGGCTGCAGGAAAAATGTGAAGACATCGAGAAAGATATGATTGTCGGAAGGACAGACTCAGCATACAGGAAAGTCAAAACAACCTTTGGTGACATTGATAGCAACGATGGTAACATTAAGAGTGCAACGGGAATTCCACTGTTAAATGCAGAGGAGAGAGCAGATAGGTGGAAAGAATACATTGAAAGCCTCTATGAGGGTGAAGATTTGTCTGATGTGATAGGAGAAGAAAGAGGAGTCGATTTAGAAGAGATAGAGGATCCAGTATTAGACTCGGAGCTTTGGAGGACTTACGGTCAAATAAGGCAGAAGAGATAGATAACATTCCATCAGAACTTCTAAAATCATTGGGGGAAGTGGCAACAAAACGACTATTCACGTTGGTGTGTAGAATTATGAGTCTGGCGATATACCATCTGACTTTCGGAAAAGCATCATCCACACAATTCCGAAGACGGCAAGAGCTGACAAGTGCGAGAATTATCGCACAATCAGCTTAACAGCTCATGCATCGAAGCTGCTTCCAAGAATAATATACAGAAGAATGGAGAAGAAAATTGAGAATGCGCTAGGTGACGATCAGTTTGGCTTTAGGAAAAGTAAAGGGACAAGAGAGGCAGTTCTGACGTTACGGCTAATAATGGAAGCAAGGGTAAAAAAAAATCAAGATTGGTTGGTGGGTTGTTTCGGGGAAGGAGACCAGACAGCGAGGTCATCGGTCTCATCGGATTAGGGAAGGACGGGGAAGGAAGTCGGCCGTGCCCTTTGAAAGGAACCATCCCGGCATTTGCCTGGAGCGATTTAGGGAAATCACGGAAAACCCAAATCAGGATTGCCGGACGTGGGATTGAACCGTGGTCCTCCCGAATGCGAGTCCAGTGTCTAACCACTGCGCCACCTCGCTCGGTATAAAAATCAAGACACTGTCATAGGATTTGTCGACCTGGAAAAAGCGTTCGACAATATAAAATGGTGCAAGCTGTTCGAGATTCTGAAAAAAGTAGGGGTAAGCTATAGGGAGAGACGGGTCATATACAATATGTACAACAACCAAGAGGGAATAATAAGAGTGGGCGATCAAGAACGAAGTGCTCGTATTAAGAAGGGTGTAAGACAAGGCTGTAGCCTTTCGCCCCTACTCTTCAATCTGCACATCGAGGAAGCAATGATGGAAATAAAAGAAAGGTTCAGGAGTGGAATTAAAATACAAGGTGAAAAGATATCAATGATACGATTCGCTGATGACATTGCTATCCTGAGTGAAAATGAGGAAGAATTAAATGATCTGCTGAATGGAATGAACAGTCTAATGAGTACACAGTATGGTTTGAGAGTATATCGGAGAAAGACGAAGGTAATGAGAAGTAGTAGAAATGACAACAGCGAGAAACGTAACATCAGGATTGATGGTCACGATGTCAACGAAGTTAAAGAATTCTGCTACCTAGGCAGCAAAATAACCAATGACGGACGGAGCAAGGAGGACATCAAAAGCAGACTCGCTATGGCAAAAAAGGCATTTCTGGCCAAGAGAAGTCTACTAATATCAAATACCGGTCTTAATTTGAGGAAGAAATTTCTGAGGATGTACGTCTGGGGTACATCATTCTATGGTAGTGAAACATGGGCTGTGGGAAAACCGGAAGAGAAGAGAATCGAAGCATTTGAGATGTGGTGCTATAGACGAATGTTGAAAACTGGGTGGACTGATAAGGTAAGGAGTGAGGAGGATCTACGCAGAATCGGAGAGGAAAAGAATATGTGGAAAACACTGATAAGGAGAAGGGACAGGATGATAGGACATCTGCTAAGACATGAGGGAATGATTTCCATGGTACTAGATGGAGCTGTAGAGGGCAAAAACTGTAGAGGAAGACAGAGATTGGAATACGTCAAGCAAATAGTTGAGGACGTAGGTTGCAAGTGCTACTCTGAGATGAAGAGGTTAACACAGGAAAGGAATTCGTGGCGGGCCGCATCAAACCAGTCAGTAGACTGATGACAAAAAAAAACAAAAAAACTTTCTATTACTCTTCATCTTGGGCTTGCGATGTCGGCATGTGTATCTGAACAACCGTT
The DNA here is from genome assembly GCF_021461385.2 of Schistocerca piceifrons. Taxonomy (NCBI): domain Eukaryota; kingdom Metazoa; phylum Arthropoda; class Insecta; order Orthoptera; family Acrididae; genus Schistocerca; species Schistocerca piceifrons. The sequence continues at coordinate 108,494,109 of NC_060138.1, read as the reverse complement.
GTCGATGTCGTTTTGCTAATAATTATAGTGGGAACAACCCTACCACTGAGCTGTTTATAATAAATCACTGTCTGATCATCTTCCCTATTCATAACCAATCCTACTTCCCTGGCCACCGATTTAAACCCAATCGGGGATGTGCGGAGCCACATCTATCGGGCTTTCCGCCCCATGGACCCTCAACCAAATGCTAGTGCTCCTTGCGTTCCTCCACTTCCTTGTCCGTACCTTCCAGAACCTCAAGTGACTCTCATCCTGCGCGCCAGCTCTGCAGAAGTTGGTTATTCAGGCTTTTGACTGGTTCTCACATTTGTATGACTGGACCCTTATCTAATTGTCAGAATCTTATACAAAGTATTTCAAGGAGTCAGTAACGTTTGGCGGTATTTCAATTATCGCAGAGCTACATGGTCATAAACAAGTTGCAAATCATCATGAGACATAAAGACATAAAGAGCAGAGTCCGATTCCTTTAATGTAAGGTCATCATCACACTAAGATCAAGGCTGAGTTGATTTCGCCTTCTGACAATATCTCTCTCTCGCATATACTTCTGCGACATGTACTGATTTTGCATGAGACCCAATACTCCACTTTACAGAATAGCATGGCATTATCTCTTGCACCGAATGAATTCCAGGAACCACCATATTTCACTTTAGACTGTTTTTGATGGCTACAAGGTGTGGTGGGCGTTTCGTATATCAGTTCAGCTTGCTGTTTTCATTTCTCACGATGTAGTTGTCGTTAGAAGGATTTAAATACCTGTCAGTAGAGTCTTGGATAAATCTTGCCGTATAGGAGACGAAGCATAGGAAATTACGTCTTAAACTATGGTCTGTCATGGAAGGCCAAAGAAGTGAAAGTAGAAAATGAAACTAAATATCCATGTTGATAGCACGTTTTCTATGACAAACTTTTGTTGGTCTCACTGCAGATCGTAAATCGTATGTAGTTTTCGAACCTCGTTTTCCCTTCAGTTTATTTACATCTTTAGTCTGATTGTGTACTTACGTACGGACATCGGAATGTAAATTACGATGCCATTCCATGCTAAGACCAATGAGTAACAAGAGCGGTGTACTGTCAGAAGATGGTGAATATTACGGGTATTCTGCAGATAGTTCACCTGCGGAGAGGATAACAAGTGCCTCACACTATGGAAGTGAAATGGCACGGCAATAGGAAACATACGCCAAAGTACGCGGAACGGTACGACTCTTGTGGACGAGATAGCCAAATTTTACAAAGGTTCACTGTGAAATTCTTACGGTATAAGTACCATACGCAATTTAGCTTGCAGCCGCAGGGAAATGGTACCAACAACATAACCAACGCATCGTCGGTCAGGAAGGTCATCAACGTTGGCAGCAGAGGACAATGTGCAGGTAAACGAGGAAGAACATTTGGCGCGAAAGAGATTTTTCAAAGAACAGAATGTTCACACGGTAGTTCTCTAACGTCTTTGTGCCGTGACCTCCTGCGATGATCTTGCTTTCGAGGAGCTTTCTCTGACTAAACGAGGTGCTTTGCGGCCCGCTGAATGGCGAGAGCCTCCTTGAAATGCAGGCCCGGCGCTCTGCGAGCGGAAGGAACACGGTGTGGATCAGCAAGGGGCATCAGTTGGCGTGTGGTGTACTGCTGTGCCTCACTGGTGTTGTCATTGAAGCGCCTATGGCTATTGACGAGCGGAACAGGAGTGTGGCTGCACCGACCGGTAATCATAGGCTCTCCTTAATAGTCGTTATGGGCTTGTGTTGGGACGAGAGTCTTTGGGCTGCAGTTCCCTGGATTAATTTTCATTTGGTCAGCTGTCTGTCTGGTTGATCGTTTCCAGACTTTGATTGCTCCGTGTTGCCACCCAGTTTGTTCGACCAGTTTGCCTCCCTGTTAATTGTAATGGAATTAGGGACTTGTGACCTGGTTGATTTTACGATCAGTTCTTGATAGCAGTCAGATGTGGACGATATTTGGCGAAATTTTATCTTATCTGAGTGAATTGCTACTGTCACGATTTCTCAACGAATTCCTCGTCTATGTGCTAGAGCTTAACTTTCAGCCTAAGTTGGACTTTATTGTGCCACTTTCTGCCTGTGGACGATTGTAGCTTGTTAAAAACCTTGTGCCGTAAAAGGGCGCTATTCTTAGTAGTTAAAAGAGCATGCAGGTTTTCGTTAAGGTCAAGGTCCTTAGTGGCTGTGCAGATGAATATTAATTTGATACAGGCTATCTTAACGGCAGAATTAACATCAACTGTAGCTGCAGTTTACCACGCAATTCCGAATTTAAGAGAACTTGAGCCGAATCTTATCTCGATTTTTTTGTACCTTGATGATACTGTGTTTCGCCGTTGTGGTGATTGGTTTAAGCGAACTGTACATTAATGTTGCTTTGTGTGTTGTAGAAGCTGTTGTCAGTGTACAGCCCGTACTGGTTGTTGTTTCCGGTCGGGTCTCACACACGAAACTCGGACCCACGGCCGATGTTGAACGAAACCGTCAATAGTGTGCTAGCTCGTGTTTATTCTTTTCAGGCTACTGAATTATGTAATGATCATACGATATTCGTTGCTTTGCTTTTCTCTGTGAGCTGCAGATTCGTTGGTTATTAATCAAGTTGCTCAATTATGACAGAGAATTTCACTCTTAAGACATCTTACATTAGAATGGTTTGAACCCTTCTAGCTTGTTGCAAATTGTGTTACCGTATTGGTATTTGTAAGGGACTATCATGCTGCCTGGGTCAGAATTAGTTCATTCAACTTACCTCAATTTAATTGTGAAGTTAATTCTATGTAGCAGTAATACTGTTTTATTAAGGTTTGGCCGTAAGGCTGTTAATATTGCACACTCTCAGGAATTGTTTGCTTAAATGGGCAGTTACTTTTTTAAAATTTTGTTTTAATTATTCTGTAACCGCAAGTATACCACCGGTTGCTTATGACAGTGTTATTCTGTAACTGTGTTTGGTCACATAAACGGTTTTTTAATTTTAATTTTAATTTATTTGTTTTCACTGTATCCTGAGACAGTGGCTCAGCATTCCACTCCAGCAGCTTTCTGCCCTGCTCCCTGCCGGGGAGCGGATTTCTGTCTTCGAGGAATTAGACGATTCGTAGATTTTTCCGTCCATTGTTTATAGAGACTTGTGCAGAACACAGAAAGATGTCTCTGTGCCAGTTTGAAGTGTAGTGAAGCATTCAGTAAAAGTTAACTGGCACGTGTAACTCGCTTTTTGAAGTCTCTTTGTCCATTTCGCGTCCTAAACTTAACTTGTCACTTGACACGACGCCATTAGTCATTTATTCTCTTTGTGAAGAATGGTTGCTGTCTGTAAATGTTTGCATGTACGTTGTTTCATATATAATATTCACACTTGTTTCTAATTACCAATTTGTTTAGACCTTTGGTTGAAAACTTATCCTTTTTTAAAAACGAGGACTATCCTCATGGGATCCGGATCCATTCACTGAACTGTCATTCTATATTTAAAGCTCAAAGAGCCTCGTTTACTTGATAGTCTTGTTCTTTACTATCTTCTGAAGACTGCAAGAGCGTCGTATGGGGAAGTCTGATACGAGAAGGTTACTACGTTGGCAAAAAAAAATTGAGACGGGGTATGGGGAATCAGTAAACAGTTAAATGTACGGAAACTGTACGGAAACGATGCTTGTGAAATTTAAATTTTTATAGCATTATGCGCAGAACTGAGGAATCAGAAAATAGAAATAAAAACAAGCCTTCGTATTTCGGTAAATATGTTCACGAAGAGATGGGTCAGTACTGTCTTTCTAGGGAAGTTTCTGCACTTGGGCTTCCTCGAGATGACTTGTGAAGAACATAGCAAAAGTCAGTTACTCTTTTCCTAAAAGTACACAAAATTAAACAGTGGTAAGTGAAGTTTACCGGTCATTGGATTCAGCAAAGGAAACCAACAGTTCTCTGAGCTTTGAAATTCCTTTCTTACTGTCATTCATTTCTCTTAATTTATATACATAACCTTGGGTTTTTGTGCTAGATGTCCAGTTTAGGACATCTTTTGAAAATCTGCAAAAGTGCATTGATTTGGAAAAATAGTTCTTTCAGAAATTATTAATGTTTATGTAAAATATATGTATTATAAATCTTTACTAAATGCAAGTGAGATACTTTAAAAGTTAATTATTAATAACAATCTATATGAATAAACTATGAACTAGATGAGGTCCTGGATTTGTAAATGAATTAAAAATAACAGGACATTGTGTGTGAGTCGTACACAGATTGCACAGTGAAGAGTTTGGCATACGAGAGCAAATTGTACTGTTCAGTATGAAAGCAGTCAGTAGGAAAATGAATAGTAAATGAAAAACAAACAGAAAATGATAAAGAAGACGGATAAAAACGCGAAACCACGTTCGCATTTAGACTCGTAAGAGCCGAGATTTGTGTGTTAAAGCAAAGCAGTGAGTGTTGATGGGACACTCTGCAATTACTGGAAACCAAGGAACGCTGGGAACGTAAAAGAGAGTTCGGTCTGGCTTCAAACATCTATTAATATGAATTGTACGATCATATTTTCAGAAAAATTTCTTCATCTTTCAGAACAGAAACGTTTCAGCACGAGAGTAAAAGATATCATGAAATTATTTTCACTTCCACTTTGATGCCTAGTATCATACGTAAATGCGATGGATGAAAAACTGAAAAACTTCACAAACATCAGTTTGAGTTCAGAACGGTGATATAAAGGAGATGTGAAGCATTTATCAGTAAAGCAGGGATGGGTTGTTGGGAGGAGACCAGACAGTGAGGTCATCGTTCTCATCGGATTAGGAAAGGAAGTCGGCCGTGCCCTTTCGAAGGAACCGTCCCGGCATTGCCTGGAGCGATTTAGGGAAACCACGGAAAATCGAAAGCAGGATGGCCGGACTCGGGATTGAACCGACGGCCTCCCGAATGCGAGTCCAGTGTGCTAACCACTGCGCCTCCTCGCTCGGTGGTAATGCAGGCAAAATTATATCAATGCTGATTGTAGACGAAGATAGAGGGTTTCAGAGTAGAGAGCAGCACAAGATGTTTGGATTGCTGAATGAAAAGAGAGCAGCATCTGGTACAAATAAATAGTAGGTGGAATATCAAAACTGTAATACTTACAAGATACTGTCTCGTGTTAAGAAGAACATAAAAGAGTTTTCACCTTCTTTCCATTTCACCATTAAATCTCGATTTACGTCGCCTTCAACTTTTTCAAAGAACATACTCACAGCAAACTGGATACTTTTGCATGCATTCTTTGTTATTACGCTATGTAATAACAGAATGTAGTAACTTTGAAAAGATGACACAAATATCAGATATTTCTGTTATTCAGAGCAGAAAGTCTACGATTTTTGACTAAGGACTGTTTTCATCCTGCAAGCCATTACTGCACATAAGTCAAAGATTTTGTTTCAGGTTGCAATGTGCGACAAATTCCGACAAATAATAGTGTAAGTGTCTGAGCTTCGGACCACATAACGTTTGCACGAAGTTTAATCATTCTGATGAAACTTTATTCCGACGATTCATATTGAAATGATTCGGAAAAGTAATGGCAAAATTCATGTCTTTCTTCATTAGTGTAGTTTTAATGTGAGAGTAAGTAGCATGTCCTGTTATATAAAGGAAATTTGTGAGAAAGAACGCTGCTTAAAACAATAGCTTATTGATGTTTCACACTTAAAGCAACAGCTTCGTGATGTTTCACATTTAGTGTGTACTTAATGATTAGTGTTGTTATAATCTTCTTGTTTCTAGAGATCTCTTAATAAGTGAAGTGACTTAAGTAAGAAGAAATCTACCTTAGTTCATTGATATAGGAAAAAGGAGCAGAGCTGTGCTACTTATAAATGTGTACTTCCATCTCCACGAGATCTTAGTTGTAGATAAAATCATTGTATGAACCAGTAAGGGCTATCAGTCTGTGGAATATACCTTCTGCCGAGTCAGTTTCGTATTTTTCCCACGTTTGTGGGAGATTTTAAAGCCCACAGGTTGCTATTAATATTGCAAAAATGACTCTTACGTTGGTCGCTGATCTGCATAACATGGCCGCTTCCAGCATTACATACTAACGCTTATCATTTTCTTATAACCCTTTGGCCTCATATGCCTGTCAGAATGTTAATAACTCTTCGCCACTGTGTTGTTTTTAAAATCATCGATGGCAGTTGACCATTGCACGTGATGTAGCGTCATTTTCCAGCAAAAGCGCTCCATGCTGCTAACAAGCACCGCATAGACTCTATTTAAATCATCGCTGGATTTAACACCAGGCCCACTGTGAACTGGGGTTCTTTGAACTTGACGTTTCCATCCCTTTCTTGATATTAGAGGCGCTTTTGCCATTCAGTAGAACACATAAAACATAGCACTTGTCCTTATGTTTTTGGCTTAAATATAACTGACATTAGCTTCTTTACCATTTAACCAAAACCTCTTACAACTATATCATGTCTAGCAATAGCAGGCTGTCTTGGTAAGAATCCACCGACTAAGTCCTTTCATGTGAGTTACATGTGAAGTTTATGAATAAATCAGGAAAATGTGCACACAGAGGCCTATACAATTTGAGTATAATCATGAAAATATTGTGGACTGTTCACAAATGAAGTGGGTACAATTACCATATTGTCCACATTATCAGGATTTACATTTGGCATAGAACCTTTCAGATGAATATAGTTCTCTGCTCTAAAGTTGGCTGGTTTTATTGATATGTATCATAGTCGTTCGCGTTCCACAAACATATCGACATAAAACAGATTGGCCAGTACCTTGCATCGTGATATCATATTAAAATCATTCTCTCCTTTCGTTATACAACATTCACGAAAGCCCATATGTGACTTTTTCTTGTTTGAAAACTATAAGCCACTTACGTGGTTGAATTGTGGTATTTGAAAAGCATAATGTTCCTGCCCCACTGTAAAAATTAACGAACACTCCAGTACAGAATAATATTTGTGCGTATCAGACGGTCTCGATAATTTGTCATCAGAGTCATAAAAAACGATGTCGTGACTTGTTCACTATTTGACTGTAACCAATCCTGCTACTTCATTTATCAACGGTGCATTATATCGTGTCTTGTGCACCCAACTTGGTGTGCGGTCTGGATGAATCATTTGCTTATAATATTCCGCTGCCATTTTCTCTAAAGTCGATTTAAGAAGGTTATTAGATGCTTATGTTCATGCAGCATTTCCTGAATATTCAAATCCGTCTCTTTCTTAGCGCCTTAGGTATTATTACACCTACATTCCGCTCCATTGGTTTCATAGCTCAGGAAGTACACGTGTTGGTACTTACGTTGATTATTATCTAGTGGAAGCAAGTAGCCATTTCTATGGTAAATCCGACTTTGAATCGTAAAAGTAGGTTTAAAACCTGGCATTTGGACTTTTATATTTACTAATTAAATTTTAAAAAACAAACGATTTATTACATTCTTACATAACTGTAGCTTTCAGGGGCTCTTGTGGCACACCTAGTGCTAGAAGTGAAATTTTCCATCACAGCAAAACGTACCAGGTGTTTCTTCCCACAATTTAAGCGCATTAAGAAGACTACATTTTCGATCACTTCTCCCTAAGATAAGTAACTGATAATTAACATATTCAATTAATGAATAATAGTCGAATGTATCCTCACTAAAAGCCTCCCGCATTCTATATGGAAAGGCACAACGTCTCTTGCGTTATCATACAGCCTTTAAATGACGCCTTCGTTATGGGTCTTCAGGCGTTTCAGAAAGTACAAGACACGAGCGACGCTCACCGTCTAAATTTCGATGTGCTTCTTACTGTTGTAATCTCTCTCTATCTGTCTCTCTCTCTAGTGGTTAAGGCCGCATGGCATTCTGGATCTACGGTCCGGCTGATCTGAGATTGCGCCCAGGTTTGTTGCGCTCAAGTAACTTTCCTTGGTCTGTGTGCTAAATAGAAGACTTACGTTTTCGAGGCATATCACAGTCGACGTGGAAGTTTGTTTAAAGAAATCTTTTTTTCACGTTTTTTGTAGAATTTTATATTTATTTTCGGTTTGGGAGACAACTATTTCTATGCAACATAACTGCGCAATGAGACAAACAAGGGAGACGCCAAGGAAAACGACAATAGCAAATTGGAAGCTGTGCTGGAGACCCACAAAAAGTGAAAAGAAATTTTACTGTTAAAAAAGTGGATAAGAGCCAGATTACCACTGCAAACGTCCAGGGTTCGAGCCCCAGTCTGTCAATCATTTAACGTTATTTCGCTTATGGAAGTTTCTTTCGCATTTGCTTATTGTATCTCCACAAAGCTGTCGAGATATGCCAGGTGGTGAACGAGATCAATATCATAGACGGCACGTCCAATAATATTGGATTCGCACTGTCATAGAATAATTTTTTTTTTTTGGTTATCAGTCTACTGACTGGTTTGATGCGGCCCGCCACGAATTCCTTTCCTGTCCTAACCTCTTCATCTCAGAGTAGCACTTGCAACCTACGTCCTCAATTATTTGCTTGACGTATTCCAATCTCTGTCTTCCTCTACAGTTTTTGCTCTCTACAGCTCCATCTAGTAGTACCAAGGAAGTCATTCCCTCATGTCTTAGCAGATGTCCTATCATCCTGTCCCTTCTCCTTATCAGTGTTTTCCACATATTCTTTTCCTCTCCGATTCTGCGTAGAACCTCCTCATTCCTTACCTTATCAGTCCACCTAATTTTCAACATTCGTCTATAGCACCACATCTCAAATGCTTCGATTCTCTTCTGTTCCGGTTTTCCCACAATCCATGTTTCACTAACATACAATGCTGTACTCCAGACGTACATCCGCAGAAATTTCTTCCTCAAATTAAGGCCGGTATTTGATATTAGTAGACTTCTCTTGGCCAGAAATGCCTTTTTTGCCATAACGAGTCTGCTTTTGATGTCCTCCTTGCTCCGTCCGTCATTGGTTATTTTACTGCCTAGGTAGCAGAATTCTTTAACTTCATTGACTTCGTGACCATCAATCTTGATGTTAAGTTTCTCGCTGTTCTCATTTCTACAACTTCTCATTACCTTCGTCTTTCTCTGATTTAGTCTCAAACCATACTGTGTACTCATTAGACTGTTCATTCCGTTCAGCAGATCATTTAATTCTTCTTCACTTTCACTCAGGATAGCAATGTCATCAGCGAATCGTATCATTGATATCCTTTCACCTTGTATTTTAATTCCACTACTGAACCTTTCTTTTATTTCCATCATTGCTTCCTCGATGTACAGATTGAAGAGTAGGGGCGAAAGGCTACGGCCTTGTCTTACACCCTTCTTAATACGAGCACTTCGTTCTTGATCGTCCGCTCTTATTATTCCCTCTTGGTTGTTGTACATATTGTATATGACCCGACTCTCCCTATAGCTTACCCCTACTTTTTTCAGAATCTCGAATAGCTTGCAACATTTTATATTGTCGAACGCTTTTTCCAGGTCGACAAATCCTATGAAAGTGTCTTGATTTTTCTTTAGCCTTGCTTCCATTATCAGCCGCAACATCAGAATTGCCTCTCTCGTCCCTTTACTTTTCCTAAAGCCAAACTGATCGTCACCTAGCGCATTCTCAATTTTCTTTTGCATTCTTCTGTATATTATTCTTGTAAGCAGCTTCGATGCATGAGCTGTTAAGCTCATTGTGCGATAATTCTCTCACTTGTCAGCTCTTGCCGTCTTCGGAATTGTGTGGATGATGCTTTTCCGAAAGTCAGATGGTATGTCGCCAGACTCATATATTCTACACACCAACGTGAATAGTCGTTTTGTTGCCACTTCCCCCAGTGATTTTAGAAATTCTGATGGAATTTTATCTATCCATTCTGCCTTGTTTGACCGTAAGTCCTCCAAAGCTCTTTTAAATTCCGATTCTAATACTGGATCCCCTACCTCTTCTAAATCGACTCCTGTTTCTTCTTCTATCACATCAGACAAATCTTCACCCTCATAGAGGCTTTCAATGTATTCTTTCCACCTATCTGCTCTCTCCTCTGCATTTAACAGTGGAATTCCCGTTGCACTCTTAATGTTACCACCGTTGCTTTCAATGTCACCAAAGGTTGTTTTTACTTTCCTGTATGCTGAGTCTGTCCTTCAGGCATTCATATCTTTTTCGATGTCTTCACATTTTTCCTGCAGCCATTTCGTCTTAGCTTCCCTGCACTTCCTATTTATTTCATTCCTCAGCGACTTGGATTTCTGTATTCCTGATTTTCCCGGAACATGTTAGTACTTCCTCCTTTCATCAATCAACTGAAGTATTTCTTCTGTTACCCATGGTTTCTTGGCAGCAACCTTCTTTGTACCTATGTTATCCTTCCCAACTTCTGTGATGGCTCTTTTTAGAGATGTCCATTCCTCTTCAACTGTACTGCCTACTGCGGTATTCCTTATTGCTGTATCTATAGCATTAGAGAACTTCAAACGTATCTCGTCGTTCCTTAGTACTTCCGTATCCCATTTCTTTGCGTATTGATTCTTCCTGACTAATGTCTTCAACTTCAGCCTACTCTTCATCACTACTATATTATCTACCAACAGATTAATACACTAAAAATCGCCGACAACAGCGCAAGAGTCGTCCGCAACACGTATGTAATATTTAAAAATATAAATAATAATCATAAAGATACCACAACTTACCTACTTCAGGGTAAACAAAGTTCACTACAAATTCAGTATTTATCTACTATGTTGACACAAACAAAAATTTCATTGACACGTATTCTGAAGCAGACCTACTGGAAACTTCTTCTGAATTTAAATAATTATGACCTGCAGGATATCGTCAACTAGATCAGTTGTTGTGATTCGCTAGCTCCATCATACAACACGTTCACACTAGCTTGATTGGCTCGTAATTGACAGCGGAAGATTGATGTAGCGAACAACATTCTGTATGCATTACCTCCCGACATCCAGGAGCACACCTAATGCAACTGCCGTGTAACATTGCTTGTACCACACTCCTGCAAACACTCCTAAGAACGTTTCTTCGCCGAAATGTCGCTCTTTAATCTGAGGCAGTAGCGTCATTGCCACATCTCACGATTATCGATGTGTCTAGTTCACTGGTCGTCGTACATTTTGCTCAAGACACAATACTGACATTTTGGAGCGCCATCTCTGGGGGAATATGTACCGATTCTATTATTAATTGGTAATGTACATAAATGAGTACATTATGATCCGCCAATAGACTAGCTGAAATAAAGGCGAAGTACGTTAGTCGCGGGCTCCAGGCACTGATCGTTAAAAGGCGGCACCATTGGGAACATTTCGTATCGATAATTCTCTGTTGCAGTCTGCTGCCATCCTCAGCGACCCCAAAATTGTGACACTAGAATTTCGTGACGAAGTGCTGTGTGCTGTTGTATTGCCTATGTGATCGGATTATTGATTAATAACAGTAGTCGAACTTATATTTAAATCCATTATGCACTGTGAGATATGATCACAATAGTGAAAAAAAACAGAAAAAACAGTCACTAGCAAAGAGAGCATAATTTTTTTTTTTTTTTTTTTTTTTTTTTTTTTTTTTTTTTTTTTTTTTAGTTTAAGACGGTCGGCTTCAAGAGATTATGCTGTCATCTTCAAGTCTGTAAGAAACTGCATGTAAATGGGATATGACGCATAAGTTAAGATGTAACATTTGATACAAAAGTTTGTGATTGGTGTTATGAAAACCGGAAGTGGACCTATACATTGACATACCTCAAAATCTCATTCTTGTAAAACATATTCATCTTACGCTACTATCATACACAAAAAGTGAGTTGGATAAAAGTAGCACATTATAAAACGTTTATCATCGGCAAAATTTGCAAAAACTAAAAGCAGTTGTGCAATAGGCTTTGTCCATAAACATACTGTAAACAGCTGCTTGTTGCATCATAAGAACATGCTACACAAAAGCATAACATTTTACACATGCTGAACATATTCTAAACATTGCATCAATAAAACAAGGTACACAAAAGCCTACTTGTGTACATTTGCTGTGCATATTGTAAACAGTGCACTGTTTAGAATATGTCTAGCCTGTATGAACAGTTGTGCTTTTGTGTACCGTGTTTTTATGATGCAACAAGTAACTGTAAATAATACGTATACGGACATAGTCTGGTGCACAAGATGTATTATGTTTTTGAATATTTTAGCGATTACAAACATCTTTTAATGTGCTTCTTTCATCCACCAGATTTCTTTTGTGTGATGGTAGCGTAAAATGAATATGTTTTACAGCAATAAGATTTTAAGTTTTTTGAATTTACAGGTCCACTTCAGGTTATTATAATACCAATCAAAAACTTTTATGTTAACTTATGAGACGCATTCTAGTTACATGCAAATCATACAGACTTGAAGATGACAGCATAGTCTATTGAAACCGGTTGTCTTAAATTAAAAAAACAAAAAAGTAGTGTGATTTGGCTATTGAATGATTTTTCGCAATTAAACAGATCGCCCTTCAGCTCTCTCAAAAATGAAAAAGATCGGTTATCACAATTGTTTACTAAATGTTTTACCGTCATTTTTCTTCCACTGATAGTGGTCTATTACAATAGCCTTAATTTAATGTCACAGTCATTGCTACTAACATGTACCCCACTTAAAGATGCCTTTCTCTCTATGATGCCCATTCACAAATCATTGTTACTTTTGTATCCAATTTCGTACCGTTGCATCTGAACGGTGTGCGTCACACATACTCTTGAAGTTTCAGCATTGGAAGGCAAACAACAAAATAGTCATTAATCATTTTCGCTGTAGTAACTTCGCCGGCCGCGGCGGCCGTGCGGTTCTAGGCGCATCAGTTCGGAACCGCGCGACTGCTACGGTCGCAGGTTCGAATCCTGCCTCGGGCATGGATGTGTGTGATGTCCTTAGGTTAGTTAGGTTTAAGTAGGTCTAAGTTCTAGTGGACTGAAGACCTCCGATATTAAGTCCCTTAGTGCTCAGAGCCATTTCAACCTTTTTTTTTGTAATAATTTCATTTATGTTTCATTCAAGCAAATACTCTTTGAACGTGTATTCCGTTTGTGTTTCGTATTTAAAAATGCAGAAAATCAGGATAATGTTCGCTTGATTCTTGTGTAAGGCGAACTTTGTGATAAAACAATTGTTCATGAAACAAAAACAAGCCCAGCTCTCTAAAAATTATCTCACTAGAATGTTCTCCATTTTGCCAATCGTGTGATATTCATTTTTACAGACAGCTTAAAAGTTTCTCGAAAAGAAGCTGAAAAAGCTTCCAGTATCTCTTCTCCTACCTTGGCAGAAGTAAAGCTGTGAGTACCGGGCGTGAGTCGTGCTTCGGTAGCTCAGATGGTAGAGCACTTGCCCGCGAAGGGCAAAGGTCCCGAGTTAGAGTCTCGGTCGGGCACACAGTTTTAATCTGCCAGGAAGTTTCACCTTTTCACATCATTTATCTGAGTACAAACGACCGCTTTACCAACGTACTGCCCTTCTATATTTGGTGTACGGGATGCTGCCGCCATCTATATACGCTCATGTCACTATCCCATGACTTCTCTCACCTCTGCGAACATGTTACGCATAAAACATCAACAGCGATTTTCTCGGAAAGTAAGAATCGTCGCCCGAAAAGCCGCTATCCGGGTATTCAGTACTGTATACATGAGAATCCGCGTTTAACAGGTCCGGTACTCTCGTTGTCAGTTCATGGCTGAATTTAACTATTTCAGTTAAGATTGTCGTTGTCGTGGTGTTCAGTCCTGACACTGGTTTGATGCAGGTCTCCATGTTACTCTATCCTGTGCAAGCTGCTTCATTTCCCAGTACGTACTGCCGCCTACATCCCTCGCAATCTGCTTAGTGTATTCATCTCTTGGTCTCCCTTTACGATTTTTAACCTCCACGCTGCCCTCCAATAGTAAATTGGTGATCCCTTGATGCCTCAGAACATGTTTTACCTACCGATCTCTTCTTCTAGTCAAGTTGAGCCACGATCTCCTCCCAAGTTCTACTCAATACCTCCTCATTAGTTATGTGATCTACCCATCTAATCTTCAGTATTCTTCTGTAGCACCACATTTCGAAAGCTTCTATTCTGTTCGTGTCCAAACTATTTATCGTCCACGTTTCACTTCCATACATAGCTACGCTCCATACAAATGCTTTCGGAAACGACTTCCTGACGCTTAAGTCTATACTCGATGTTAACAAATTCCTCCTCTTCAGAAACGCTTTCCTTGCCATTGTCAGTCTACATTTTATATCCTCTCTACTTCGACCATCATCAGTTATTTTGCTCCCCAAATAGAAAAACTCCTTTACTACTTTTAGTGTGTCATTTCCTAATCTAATTCCCTCAGCATTACCCGATTTAATTCGACTACATTCCATTATCGTCGTTTTGCTTTTGTTGATGTTCGTTTTATATCCTCCTTTCAAGACACTGTCTACTCCGTTCAACTGCTCTTCTAAGTGATTAAGGACATTTTGAAGTATTACTGTCTCTGTAAGTGCTTTTGTTAATTACTGATCAGGTAAACTAGTCTCTAAAGAACCTCTTAACGTTAGTTGACATTTTTGTATTCTGTTGTTAATTGCTAGGTGCAATTTATTATGAGAGATGGCTGAGAACCGCGGGCAGCGCAAAAACTCCATTCGGGCCGCATGGGGCTCGCAGGCCTCAGTTTGACGACCTCTAATATACGACGTCTCTTCAGCAAATAAAGCCCGATAGATCCCGAAATGTAAACCACGATGGAAATAAAATATATTTTATTTGCAGTAGTTTACTACACCTTACAGTTGCTTCATCTCTTCATAGTCGCCGCTCCGACTGAGATATCTGTAGTAGTTTTGCATCAGCTTCCCAATACCGCCGTCAAAGAAGTCTGTATTTTCCGCCGCTTCTCCAAGCTCGTCTGCAGCTCCTTGTTTGCGGCAAAATCTTGTCTTCATAACCAGCGGTTCTTGTGAGCAGAGATGAACATCAGAGGGAGCCCATTCCAGGCTGTAAGGGGGGCATTAAACACTTCACCTCGCGAACGCTGCAGGGCCGTCCTCATTGCCCCTGCAGTGTGGTACTGAGAATTGTCATGAAGAAGGAAATGCAAAGCGGGTAAGTTACGTGGGGTTGCATGAAATCAGGCGGAACCCTTCAGCGCGTACGTGCACTTGGCGGGAAACACTATTTTCTAGTCATCTTAATGTGCCCTATGTCTGTTCAGGAAGGACTGAAAAGAGCGAAATTACGCCATCGAAAAACATACTACAGACACTGCTCAAAACATCTGTGCAAAGCCTTATCGGATTGTAACTGTCTTTCCCATTTCTTGAGCTGTAGGATCATATTTTTCGAATAGCCGTCGTAATTGCTGAACAGGAAGTAGTGGAAATACCAAACATGTAGACCCAACATATTTCTGTTGGAAAACTAAGCGTTTACAAATTGTGATATTAGAGCTTAACGTGCAGTTATCCGCAAGAACTTTGGAGCTGGAACATAAGCTAGAGCTGGTACAGAACGGGTAAGGAAATTGGCCATGTAATTTTCATAAATTTTGTGTAATAACTTATATATTTATTACTATCACAGAACATTTTTCACAAAAGTCTTTTCTGCTTCTTCTCTCTATTATTAGATAATGGTTTACTTTCCTCAGAATCACCTAGTGTATTTTTTACCGTACGTTGTGAACAGTTTATAGTTCCGTCTGAGGAGCATCAACAATATATAACACTAATATTTATTATAGATTACTCCCAAAGTTTCGTTTACATTTATTCAAACCGTATAGCACGATGGGAAGGTCACGCTAAATTTGTGTATCCGAGAAGAAATGAAGGGTTTCCCTCGCTAGCGCACAGGAATTTATCTCCGAATTATGCGGAAGATCAGAGGCTGTATTTCTGCAGCGCGACCTCCGACGTCTGAAGTCAGGAAAGAGGGGGTGAGGCTTGCGTAATGCGGTGGAAAGCGACTTGGAACCACCGCCTCCGCGCCGCGTAGCGTGCGGACCGTGACATCTGTAGCGCCGCAAACAGTAATTTGCCCGCCGGGTAGTATTGCTCTCGCGGAAACAATTTACCAATGCAAATACCAGGGCGGCGGCGACGGCGGCAGCGTCCGGTTGCATATGCATGACCCCCGTCAGCTGACGCGCACCCAGCCGGGAGTCGTCTATTACGGCGACGGAGCCTTAAGGAATAAGACGTAACGCAGAGCTCCGGTACGCTGTGCATCTTATTCTCAATGCTACCAACCTGACGACGTTCGTACAGCTCGAAAGCAAAGATAATAGAATTGCCTGAATTTCGCTACAGGAAAGCGAAATCACAGTATCTTGATGCAACTGAAGATGTGTATACGGCTCTGTAGCAGTAGATCTAACGCAAGCTTGTGCGATAGCGCGCGATTCGGAGGGACCCGGTTCGAAACCCAAATGCGGACATGAGTTTTCACCTTCGGTGATTTGCTGGTGAGAGGAGTACCCGACCGACATAATTTACCCCAGAATGAAATTTTTACTCAACAGCGGAGTGTGAGCTGATATGAAACTTCCTGCCAGATTAAAACTGTGTGCCAGACCGAGTCTCGAACTCGGGACCCGGTTCGGCACACAGTTTTAATCTTCCAGGAAGTTCCATATCAGCGCACACTCCGCTGTACAGTAAAAATTTCATTCTGGTGTAAAATCTGCCAGGAAGTTTCTTATTTTACACCAGTTGCCTGGAATAAGATAAAAATATTTGAGAAGTATCACCCAATGAGTGAATGTGATAGGTTACGATGACCTGTCCCTCGGAAGGAGAAGTTAAGCTTCGTGTCCTCCTTGTCGATATTCGAGAAAAGTTGTCTGAGTGCCAGTAGCAGGCTTAACCCTCTCCCTTCTTTCATTATCGCACAACACAAGCTACGCACCATTGTACAGACACACCCCTTAAAGACAAATTTTATACAATACACTTAACACAACTCTCACACAACGTGAGGCAGAGGCGCTTGTGCTCGGAGGAAGAAAATCTTTACTGATTACGTCACTGAACCTTCCCCTAGAGCCGGCCGCGGGGGTCTAGCGGTTCTAGGCGCTCAGTCCGGAACCGCGCGACTGCTACGGTCGCAGGTTCGAATCCTGCCTCGGGCATGGATGTGTGTGATGTCATTAGGTTAGTTAGGTTTAAGTAGTTCTAAGTTCTAGGGGACTGATGACCACAGATGTTAAGTCCCATAGTGCTCAGAGCCATTTGAACCATTTTCTTCCCCTAGAATTTTCGCAGCCAAAAATTCTATTCGAGGTTTATTTGAAACTTCCTGCCAGAATAAAATTATATGCCGCATCAACAATCCAGCCTGGGATCTTTGCCTTTCACTGGCAAGTTCCTAACCCACTGAGGTACCCTAGCACGACTCACGACCAGCCCTCACATCTCAAGTTCCGGCAGTACAAGCTTTTCTTCGAAACTTACTGGTCTAGCACTTCTGGAGGAAAGGAAATTGAGGACACATGACTTAGCCACAGCCTCGAAGACGTTTCCACAACGAAATTTTCACTTTGCAGAGGAGTGTGGGCTGATGTGAAGCGGCTGATAAGAAACCACCTGGAAGACAAACCTTTGTACCAGACCGAGACTAGAAATAGGGACCTTTCCCGTTTGCAGGCAAGTGCTCTACTGACTAAGCTACTCAAGCACGATTCACGATCAGCCCTAAGAGCTTTACTTTCGCCAATACCCCATCACCTACTTTCCTGACATTACAAATTTCTCCTACGAAACTTGTAGAGCTAGTGGCTTCTGCAAGAAAGGATGCTGCGGACACACGGCTTAGCTAGAGTCTGGGGAATGGTTTCATTACGAAATTTTTACTCCATTTGTCTTCTGCAGGCAAGTGATTACCGACTGAGCTACGAACCCACGCATGACTTACGACCCACTCTCCGGCACCGACTTCGGCTTTACTTCTACCAGTATATCCGCTGCAGAGAGAAAATTTCATTATGGGAACGTACCCAGGCTGTGGCTAAGCCATTTCTCCGCAAAGCCTTTCCTCCAGAAGTGCTAGATTGAAAGTGTTCGAGATGATCTATTGGCGGAAGTAGAGCTGTGAGGGCGTTCGGAGTCGTGCTTGGTTAGCTCTTTCAGTTGAGCAATTGCTTACGAAATGCCAAGGTCCCGTATTCGAGTCTCGGTCCGGCACACTGTTTCATATCAGCGCACACTCTGCTGCAGAGTAAATATTTCATTTTTTTTTCTTTTTGCTATTCGGGTTTAATTAAGAAATATACAGTCTCAGGCTGTGTAATATAAACGATATACAGGGTGTTACAAAAAGGTACGGCCAAACTTTCAGAAAACATTCCTCACACACAAATAAAGAAAAGATGTTATGTGGACATGTCCGGAAACGCTTAATTTCCATGTTAGAGCTCATTTTAGTTTCGTCAGTATGTTCCTCCACCTATGCTCAATGGAGCACGATATCATGATTTCATACGGGATACTCTACCTGTGCTGCTACAACATGTGCCTTTACAAGTACAACACAACATGTGGTTCATGCACGATGGAGCTCCTGCACATTTCAGTCGAAGTGTTCGTACGCTTCTCAACAACAGATTCGGTGACCGATGGATTGGTAGAGGCGGACTAATTCCATGGCCTCCACGCTCTCCTGACCTCAACACTCTTCCATTTATGGGGGCATTTGAAAGCTCTTGTCTACGCAGCCCCGGTACCAATTGTAGAGACTCTTCGTGCTCGTATTGTGGACGGCTTTGATAAAATAAGCCGTTCTCCAGTGCTGCATCAGCGCATCAGGGATTCCATGCGACGGAGGGTGGCTGCATGTATCCTCGCTAACGGAGGACATTTTGAACATTTCCTGTAATAAAGTGTGTGAAGTCACGCTGGTACGCTCTGTTGCTGTGTGTTTCCATTCCATGATTAATGTGTTTGAAGAGAAGTAATAAAATGAGCTCTAACATTAAGCGTTTCCGGACACATGTCCACAAAACATATTTTCTTTGTTTGTGTGTGAGGAATGTTTCCTGAAAGTTTGGCCGTACCTTTTTGTAACACACTGTAGGTTGATGCCTATCCTTGCAGGTACTCTCATCGTAGAACAGTGCAATAGGAGAACGAGAACAAGTAACTTACTTCTGTTGTCAGTCTTAACAGGCATGTAAGTTGGCACCCACCGGTCGTACACTGACGGTTGTAGGGATAAGTGGGGAATTTGTGGCGCACCTAAGGTATTTTGACTATAACCTTTATTCTATAATGCCTAGAAGCTCCAATTTCTGTATAGCATTAGACGCACGTGTTTACTGTAACATAACCATAAGTACACACATAGACGTTTTAGATAATATTGATAACGACATCACTACACTGCGCCATTTTATCCTATGTACCTGGTAAAATCAAGCAGTAAACGAGGTAAATTGGTGCAAGGAATGCTATAAGGTATTTAATTCCACACATCTAATACTACATAATAAATGTATCGAATAGTCTGGTTATTAAACGAAACACTGAACAACATAGTTTACAAAAAGAAAATTGCGAAAATATCAGCTTAATTAACTATGAATTAATTACAAGACAATAATAATAGTATTCTTATAAAACAGAGACAAAAATGAAGAGAAAGACTCGAGTAGTGAGAGTATAAATAATTGGTCTCTTGCATATCAGTAAAACAACGCTTCTTCAAGGAGGAGTCACTGTTATAGTTCTCACGAATGTCGCATCAAAAGCATTCAGAATGACACAAAAAAACCTCATTAAATACTCTGGTCCCATTCCTCGCCATCTACACCGAATTTACCACATTCTACACACAGGTCTCTGGTTCTTGTATGTTTTGCTGGATGCGGCTCTGTCTGACAAGCCCCATTACGAAAAGCACTGAAGGCATTTCTTGATTTACCCATTGTGCAAGAAACTCTCTCTGTTTTATACGTGTAAGTCCACAGCTTCTGAACAAAGGAACACATACTTGAAAAAAAAAAAAAACTGATGCTCTATGTTATTTTTCATTAAATATGCATAAACGTATACTATGTGATCAAAAGTATACGGATACCTCCAAAAACATACGTTTTTCATACCAGGTGCATTGTGCTGACACCCAGTGCCAGCGACCTTAGAAGTCATTAGACATCGTGAGAGAGCAGAATGGGGCGCTCTGTGGAACTCACGGACTTTGAACGTGGTCAGGTGATTGTCACTTGTGTCATACGTCTCTAAGCGAGATCTCCACACTCCTAGGTCCGTTGTTTCAAATGTGATAGTGAAGTTGAAACGTGAGTGGACACTTACGGCACAAAAGCGTACAGGCCGACCTCGTCTATTGACTGACAGAGACCGCCGACGGTTGAAGAGGGTCCTAATGTGGAACAGGCAGACATCCATCCAGACCATCACACAGGAATTACAAACTGCATAAAGCTTCAATGCAAGTACTGTGACAATTAGGCAGGAGGGAGAATACTTGGATAGTCGAGCGACTGCTCAAAAGCCACACATCACGCCGGTAAATGCCAAACGGCGCCTCGCTTGATGTAAGGAGCGTAAACACTGGACGTATAAACAGTTGAAAACCGTTGTGTGGAGTGAGGAATCACGGTACACAATGGGACGATCCGATGGCAGCGTGTGGGTATGGCGAATGCCCGGTGAACGTCATCTGTCAGCATAACAGCCAACAGTGAAAGTCGGAGGCGGTGGTGTTACGGTGTGGTCTTGTTTTTCGTGGAGGAGGCTTGCACCCGTTGTTGCTTTGATCATGTAGTGTATGTCGAACTCTACGTAGGTCGCAAAATACGTACTCAAGAGCTCACGCTCAGATCAGAGGTGACACATGCGTTTTTGGTCATGCGTTTCTTGGTCCACGAGTTGTTGTGTACAGGAGTGAAACGGCGATGAGGTTACGCTCAGATTTTTCTAGTCTGTGTTAATGGAGACGGTACGAAATTACTTGAATGTTATGCTCAGGAGATAGACACGGTGATAATAAGGAAATGAGACTCTAGGTAACATCACTGCCTAATCTTGAATGCCAGTATGTAAATGCCCTAGTAGTTTTCCTCACTGTATTTGCACTATTTCCTGTTATTATGGAATTAAGTGATAAAGGTTTTGCTCTGACGGAAGAGTGGAAAGCTGGAAATAAACGCTAGTCATAAAATCATCCTTACACAGGTATGCTGCACTAGTCTGCTCGTACTAGTAGTCGCACTGTGCTCCAAACTCGTCTTCATAAGTTTCTCTCTTCTTCTCACTTCCTGGAGTGTTCTCAGAGATTTCATCTCGGTTGTTTGAAGTTTGCTATGGGTTCTGCAGTACATAGTCCAGTTTTCATTGCCATAAATTGATACAGTGATTCCGTTATATCGTTAGTACTCTTCCCTAAGCGAACTTTTGATGATGACGCACATCATAAGGAGGTTAGCAATCACTGTTTCAATGAAACATCACTGAGAAATAATGTGTCACAACCCAAGAACCGGACAATGTTAACTTGTTCAATAGTTATGTTTTGTAGTATGAATTTACTTCCTAAATGCTGTGAACCTAGAAATTCATGGACTTGGTTTCATTTTTAGGTTATATTGCTTTGCTAACCATGTCCCTCGACATTCTCGGATGCTGGAATGATTTTTCGCCTATCTTCACTATCTTTTAAATTATCTTCTATTGACTTACATTAGTGGGACAATCAGGCAAGTTTTTGAATTTCTCTATCTTTAGGAAAAGCATTTATTTTATTTGCAATTATTTAAAGTTCACTTTGTTTCCTAACATATTTCCGTTCTGCTTATCTGCTACTTCTCCATTTATTTGAGTTAGATCCTTAACGGGGCGTTGTCCTATTGTAGCGTTCATATCTTTTCCCATGAAAATATAGCAGCTCTCATTTGTGGAATCAAGGACACTTGGTAAGCTTTGGGCCATTTAGCAGATTCGCACTTTCTTTTTCAGAGGCACAAAGTGCTACAATGTTCATACGTCCTGTAGATATTTTGAAACTGGAAGGTACAGTTCTTTCATATTTTGAACTGTATAATGTTATTATGCACTTCCATTTCTCATTTACGGGATTAGTTGCTCCTGCTGCTGCTCTGTTTGCGGGATGTATAACTTCTTTAATAACGTTTTCCTTTTTGCTTCTTCTGAGTCTCCGACAACGTAACCAAGTCCGGCGAAATACTAAAAGAATTTATAAATCATAGAAAAACAGGACCTTCGAATCCTGAGCTGATAATCTGGAGCAAAGTCCACATGCATTATCAGCCTGAAGCTACAGGTACCATCGAGCGAAGATACAACCGTCACAAAAGTGGCAGAGAGAGATTCAAAATAAAAGGGGAATCCTTAAGATCAGAGCAAGTCTTACATACTGTATACCTGATTTTTCCATAAATTTGTGTGAAGTGCTTGGCTGAAAGATTAAAATGGAAACCTGAAAAGTACGAATAGGACTTATCTACATAGCTAATAATAGTAATAATAATTAGAATGACAATAATAATAATAATACCGAGGATCAGTTGCCTGGGGCAAATATTTGTACTGGACGCCCCTTCGGTGATTTGCGTGTCCTCAACCTACCAGAGTTACCCAGCTGGGTAATGGGTATCTACCGCCTATTGTTTCTGGCTACACCTCACATGCTTGCTTAAAACAAAGCCTAAAATCCGGTACAGCTGAGCCAAAAGGCCAGAAATGTATATGGACACTGCATCTATAGATTTTGGTGACTGAATTTACAAGTATCAACTTGTGTAACGCATATGGCCGTATTATTTGATTGTATTATCTTAAAAACTTAAATTATTTAAACCGCTAAGGGACTGTAGACCTTGGTATGGGACATAAATTTCAACCGGACTTAATTGCTGGACAGACAGACAAAAAGGTGAACTAAAAGTGGTCCTACCAGAATTCTTTTTTTACCAATCGAAGAAAGGAACTCTAAATAGTAGAAAATTTGAATGAGTAAAATTTATATTGCGATATGACAGACTGGAACAAACAAACTGAACAAAGTAAATAAGCTTTTTTGCGTGTTGCTTGTCAGTCCATGACATTCTGCAATTCTGAAAATGAATACCAGCATGCTCGACTACCCTTAGATCTCTCGGCGACAGAAAACCGCTAAAGATAATATTACTACGGCGAAGTACTCTCGCATCAGCGAACTTTGTGCGCCAATGCACTGGAACTCTACGTAGTTACCGCAGGCTTAGAGGGGTAGGAATTTATCGGGCTTCCATTCATACATAATGCAAGGATGTGAGAGATTGTGGAAGGAGATAAAGTAGAATCCTTTCGAGCTAACCAATACTGCTACGACCATCTGCGAGTCTAACGGCGAGAGATTATGAAAGAAGATAAACTAGAATCCATTGAAGCTGATCAATATTGCTGTCGGTTTGCATACAGTGAATTTTTTCGTCCTCCCCACATTTCTTCCCTTAGTAAAGAAATTACATTCCTTGTTTAGTCCGTTTATTTGCTTATTGAGGTCAACACGATATTACAATGCTTTCAGTATTTATTATTTGTATTATAAATTTCATAACATGAAAAATCAAACAGTCTACTGTTGCACTTCTTCTAGGGATAAAATGAGTCCTTTTTTAATTTTGTCATTATATAATGATGCAATTTTGTAATGAAAAGAAAATAACAAAAAGCACAGATTGTATTCTTTATACTGCACTGTGACACTTGGCATCACGACGGGGGCTCCACCTACTAAATAAAACAAAGGAACACACATCTTCGTAGCAGGGAGAAGTAGTTATGAAACTGTTTCTGATCCCAGTCCATTTCTGAACTGCTTATGATTTCCTTGGTACATTTCAGCTGTTCACCCATTTTAGTGATTTCCAATACATTTTCATCAACTTCTTTTTCTTCACCTTGTCATGTCGCATATCTCTTTTCTCTTTTGCTCATCCAAATTGTATTTGCCCGTCACAAAAAATACGGTGACTACTTAAGAACGGCACCCTCTTGTAACGGGCGCACTGGATCCCATACTATCGATACACCTGTATACGGTGCTATTGTACAGGGCGGCTGTATCAGGAGATTAAAGTGCTATTGCTGTAACATGCTTACTAGTTTGGATACCGTAACGTGCGGAAACTAGCAGACGGAGGTCTGCTGTGCAGTGTTCAAAGCCATTTGTCCCCCACCGATACATTGACCTGTAGCCTTGCTGCGCAAAGAATACATCCAGCAGCAACCAACAGTCTGCATGCAGTATGTGCAACGACATCAGCAAAAAAACTGCAAGGTCGCCATCGGGTTCCCGACCGAGAATGAACAAAGCAGTGACAGGATAAGTGTCAAATCTCACCTGCAACTGTTTACTACTATCTCTGCGTGAGCGCTATTTAGAACTTCCGCTACCACTTTCACACAAACGGTGAGACCACGTACAGGGTGAAATGTATTTAAACCGACAAACTCTGGGAGGTTGTAGGGGACATCAAAACAAATATTTTTCCCTAATGTCCTTTTTTCCTTTGAGGAGTATTTAAACCGGTAGAGGAAGATTTCTCTGGCTGCAAATTAATTAAACCAACAAACACTTTTCCATTTTTTTATGGCCAAGAGACAACACATTAACACAACCCAATTTCAATTACAGTATATTTTCAAAAATTCCTCCAATGTCACGTAAACCAAGGTTACACGGTCGGATGATGTTCTGTCTGACACGAGCAAAAACCCCAGGAGTATCCTGAATTGTTCCTGCTGCTGCTACTATCCGGGCAACCAGATCCTCTTCTGACGCAACAAGAGTTGCGTAAACAAGGTTGCGCATCTCTCCCCACACCAAAAAGTCCAGAGGGGACATATAGGGGATCGAGCAGACCATGGTACAGGACCACCTCTGCCAATCCACGTTTCTGGGAACCGTCGGTCCAGGAATCGACGCACACGACGACTGAAATGTGCCGGCGCCCCGCCATGTTGGAACCACATGCTTTGTCTTGTAGGGAGTGGGACGTATTCCAGGAATTCTGGCAATGCTCTGGCGAGAAAATTGTAACAGAGCCTGCCATTTAATGGACTAGGTAGCAGATACTGCCCAATTAAACAGTCCCCAACAACACTGACGCACACATTAACGAAGAACCGCACTTGAGCTCTAGTAACTATGGGATGTGGGTTATCCTCACTCCAAACAAGCGAATTGTGCATGTTGAAGACTCCATTTAATGGCCTAGGTAGCAGATACGGCCCAATTAAACAGTCCCCAACAACACTGACGCACACATTAACGAAGAACCGCACTTGAGATCTAGTAACTATGGGATGTGGGTTATCCTCACTCCAAACAAGCGAATTGTGCATGTTGAAGACTCCATCACGCCCGAACGTTGCTTCATCGGTAAACAACACAGAGGATGGAGATGTAGGATACATTTCACACTGTTCCAGATACCACTGCGAAAACTGTGCTCTGGGTGGATAATCAACTGGTTCCACGTTGTGGACACGCTGGAAGTGAAATGCACGCAACAATTGCTCTCGAAGGACTGTTCTTACATTCGTCTCATTCGTCCCCATGTTACGTGTAATTGCACGAGTGCTGATTGAAGGATCCCGCTCCACATGCTGCAAGACAATTTCCTCAAATTGCAGCGTTCTTACCGTTCGACGGCGTCCCTGTCCAGGTAATCTGCTAAATAACCCCGTCCCACGCAGACGGTACACAGCAGCAAAGGTCGTTTGGTGCGGGATACGGCGATTAGGATATTGTTGCTGATAAACCCGCTGTGCAGCTCTTCCGTTTTGGTGCGCTACGTAGTACACACAAACCATATCAGTGTACTCACTCCAGGTGTATCGCTCCAATAGTAAACAGAGACAATGCACTACTACACTGGTGGACAGCAGTTGCCTATAACTGAAGAGCGTAATACGCCCTCTAGCAATGAAGATCGTAATACGGCTTCCAACAACTGAAGAGCATGATACGGTCTCCACCGGTTTAAGTAATCCTCATAGGAAAGAATGACATTAGCGAAAAATATTTGTTTTTATGTCCCCTACAACCTCCCAGAGTTTGTCGGTTTAAATATTCACCCTGTATATGGGATAGTCAACCGAAAACGAAACAGGTAGAAAAAAAGTAAGTAAACTGTTGATTGCTTAAAACTAGTCGCCATAACTGTTAACGAATTTATCCCACCGTGAGAAAGGGCGGTCAATGCCTGATGCAAAAACATTCGCGGTTACCTGCTGAACCATAGTTGTGCCCATGCGTACATCTCATCGCCTTCGGAGCTCCAAACAAATGTGGAAATCGCATGCGGAGGGTCGGAACTGTATGGAGGGTGTGTAAGGGACTCTGCACGAATCTTGTGTAGTGTAAAGGAAAAAACCTGCCAACAATATGCCCAACCACACGTTGCCATGGTTGCTTCGAGTACGCTGCAAAGTTTCCTCCATGCAGTCCCGATGGCTCCCCATGCGATTTCCATATTTTTGGAGCCCTTAAGAAAGACACTGGCTGCAATCATGGCTACGTTGGCAGCGGCAAACACTTTTAAGTGAGGGCACAGACTGTCTTGTCTCACACTGGGGTAAACGTATTAACAGTTGTGGGATCACTACCGGACTTATAAACAGTGTACTTACTGTGTCGTTTTCATTTAATTGCTCTTTATAGCTAAGCAAACCAGTCCAGTGTGTCGAGGAAGAGTTCTTTTCGGTCCAGTGTTCTTGAGTGACCAGAACGAAACATTCTCAAGGAAGGCATCGTCTTCTGGCCGGCTCGCACACCGAATATTTGTGACAGCAAGCTTTTAGCTTCTACTTATGTACATGGTGGTCCATTGATAGTGACCGGGCCAAATATCTCACGAAATAAGCATCAAACGAGAAAACTACATAGAACGAAACTCGTCTAGCTTGAAGGGGGAAATCAGATGGTGCTATGGTTGGCCCGCTAGAAGGCGCTGCCATAGGTCAAACGGATATCAACTGTTTTTTTTATAGGAACCCCCATTTTTATTACATATTCGTGTAATGTGTAAAGAAATATGAATGTTTTAGTTGGACCACTTTTTTCGCTTTGTGATAGATAGCGCTGTGATAGTCACAAACGCGAAAGTACGTGGCCTCACGTAGCATTCCGCCGGTGCGGACGGTATTTGCTTCGTGATACACTAACCGTGTTAAAATGGACCGTTTACCAATTGCGGGAAAGGTCGATGTATGGCTATTGTGATCAAAATGCCCAACGGGAGTGTGCTATGTATGCTGCTCGCTATCCTAGACGACATCATCCAAGTGTCCGGACCGTTCGCCGGGTAGTCACGTTATTTAAGGAAACAGGAAGTGTTCAGCCACGTATGAAACATGAACCACGACCTGCAACCAATGATAATGCCCAAGTAGGTGTTTTAGCTGCTGTGGCGGCTAATCCGCCCATCAGTAGCAGACAAATTGTGCGAGAATCTGGAATATCTAAAACGTCGGTGTTGAGAATGCTACATCAACTTCGATTGCACCCGTACCATATTTCTATGCACCAGAAATTACATGGCGACGATTTTGAACGTCGTGTACAGTTCTGCCACTGCGCACAAGAGGAAT
This sequence comes from Schistocerca piceifrons, assembly GCF_021461385.2. Lineage (NCBI taxonomy): Eukaryota > Metazoa > Arthropoda > Insecta > Orthoptera > Acrididae > Schistocerca > Schistocerca piceifrons. Next base: position 108,466,465 of record NC_060138.1, on the reverse strand, counting down.
TACGGGACGATGACAGATTTTTTGCACGCGTTCTATTTAGCGACGAAGTGTCATTCACCAACAGCGGTAACGTAAACCGGCATAATATGCACTATTGGGTAACAGGAAATCCACGATGGCTGCGACAAGTGGAACATCAGCGATCTTGGCGGCTTAATGTATGGTGCGGCATTATGGGAGGATGAATAATTGGCCCCCATTTTACCGATGGCAATCTAAATGGTGCAATGTATACTGATTTCCTACGTAATGTCCTACCGATGTTACTACAAGATGTTTCACTGCAGCACGGAATGGCGACGTACTTCCAACATGATGGATATCCGTAGCTCCCTTCAAATGGCATCTGTGATGGATGTGCTGTCCAAGCAGAGAGTTTCTTTTAGCAGAAACCAGATTTTTAAGGAGCTTGTAGAGTGTCTATGGAGACCTGGCAATGAACAACTGAGCGGGACATCTGTCATCAAAACAAGATCAGGCAAAACCGTCCGAACTCCCACGTGCCAGCCGGCCGGTCACATCTGTGCTGCTCTCAGTAAATTTAAGAAACAACTTCAGCGCGTGTGTCGCTAGAAAAATGCAAACGAACTACTCCTTCTCCATGACAATGGAATGCCTCACACAGGACATGGCACCCGAGAAGGTCTCACAAAACTTAATTGGACTGTTCTTCCCCATCCACCCTACAGCCTGGATCTCGCACCTTCGTCTGGTACCGAGCGCCGCGGGTTCCGAATCCGCGCCAAACGGCATGGACCTCGATTGCCACTAGAGGGCTCTGCAGCCGTCACGCCGTAAGCCGTGGCTGCACGCATTCATGGCCCATGTATAACGTGAGGGCGCCACAGTGGTCACGTGGTCCCAGCAGACAATAGCGGCTATCATATCCTGTATATAAGCGCCTGACTCTCGCTCAGCTAGCCGGAGGATCTTCAGCGGTAATCCGGTAGGCAGCCTAATCCGGTAGGCAGCCAGCAGTCCAGCCAGCCAGCAGTCCAGCCAGCCAGCAGTCCAGCCAGCAGCAGCAGCGGTCCCGGTCCCTGTCCCGGTCCCGGTCGGCAGCAGCGGTCCAGCCGGCAGCAGCCCGCCAGTCCTCCTGCGGCAGCAGCAGCAGCAGCAGCAGCAGCGGCGGTCCAGCCAGCAGCAGCGGTCCAGCCAGCAGCAGCAGCAGCGGCAGCCGCCGCCCCGGCCCCGTCCGCGGCAGCAGCAGCAGCAGCAGCTGAGGCGTTCCTGCCCCCCGCCGTCGCCGTCGCCGTCGCCGTCGGCGTCCTGACCCTGGTCTGCGGCCGTCTTCGTCTTCATCCGTCTTTGTCTTCGTCTTCGTCTGTCCCCAGTTTGTGTCCTTTCCTTTTCGTTCTGTTCGTTATTGTTTCTCCCTGTCGTCATGTCCACCCCCACCACCACTGCCACCGCTATAACCACCGCCATAGTTTATACTTCCCCTTCCACCGCCTCCACCACTATAACATGGTGTGCCCAGTCCCACCCCCCTCCTTCCATCCCTCCTCTTCGCACTCTCCCTTCGCCCTCGCTCTTTGTCGCCCCGTCTCCAGCTTCTTCCTCCCGCTCCTCTCGATCTGATCCTTTCACCCCACTCCCACAGCCTGTCACTGCAGCTCCGGCTTGGGTGGTGGCCCGTCGGGCCACTGTCCATGCCCAACTCTCCCCGTCGCCTTCGCCATCACCGCCACCACCGCCACCGCCGCCGTCACCGTCACCGTCACCGTCACCGTCATCGTCGCCGTCGCCGTCGCCGTCACCGTCACCATCTCCGGCGCCGCCTGCTGCGTCCACGTCGGGACCTGTCCCTTCCCACCACCTCCCTATAGCTCCCGTCCCTCATGTAACCACCCGCCCTTCTGCCGCCGTTAAGCGCCCTAGTGGCACCACCACCTCCTCCGCCCCCAAAAAGGCCCCGCCCCATCCTCCTTCCCCCCCCCCCCCAGGGTGCCATGGATGTCTCCCCACCTGGCCCTGCTCCCTCCGCCTCTTCCTCCTCCTCCTCCTCCTCCTCCTCCCCCCCTCTTTCTACGAGTACCTCCTCTCCCATCCCGATCCTTCCCTTCTTGAGGCCCGGAATCTCTCCCTCCTCCTCCGCCAACACTTCCCTGGTGCACCCATCTCTCTCCTCACTCCCAGACGGGATTCCGTTCTCATCTCCTCCCCCAGCCCCACCCTCCATACTGACATCCTCTCCCGCCTCCCCATCACGCGTTTTGGCCCCAACGCCTCCCTCACCCTTGCTCCTTCTCCATCTCCTACCCGCCAACCCCAACCCCCACGTCGCCCGTCGACCCTCACTGCCGTGATCACTTGGCTCAGTCCGTCAATCACGGAGGAGGAGGTGTTGGCAGAGCTCAAGGCGCATCCCATCCTGGAGGTGCGGGTGGTCCACCACATTTTCAACTCGGCCGGCCCCACCCGCCTTATGCGGGTTTTCTCCAAGGACGCCCCCCTCCATCGACCGTCTCCACAAGGAGGGTGCCATCCTCTTCAACCAGCGTTACAGGGTCGACCCCTCCCGTTCCCCTCCTCAATACCTGTGCTGCCAGAGGTGTCTGCGCTATAACGCGCACCCCACAGCTGAGTACCGCAGGGCCCCCACCTGCCCGCATTGTAGGCAAGCGCACTTCCTCAGGCAGTGCCCTAACCTCCAATCCCCTCCTTCCTGTAATACCTGAAATCTTCCCCATCCCACCTACTCCCAAAAGTGTAAAGCCCAACCCCCTCCGACCACTCCTGAACTCACCGTCCCTGTCCATCCTCTGGATGCCCCCACCCCTCCTGGAAATTCCCTTCGTCCCCTCCCCCCGCTAAGGACATCATCCGGTTCCTCACCATCGTCCTCCAGAATGTCCATCCCTTTCAGCGCCCCCACACCCTCCAACAGGTATCCCTCGCCGCCCGTTCCATTTTCCACCTCAAAATGTACGCCACCTACTCCAACAACCAGGCCCATTTCACGTTCTCCCGCCTTGACACCCTCGTCTAAATCCCTGTCATAGCGCGACAGCAACGTATCCTTTTCAACAACATCCGCTCCCTACCCGCCAACAAGAACCTCTTCCTGCACACACTTGCCACCCACCACGTGGATGCCTTCCTCCCTAATGAAACCTTATTCCAACCCCACCACACCACCCACACTTCGCCCTATCTCCTCCACCACTCCGATAATCCCCTCCCAATTGCGCGTGGCGGAGTTGCCATTGGTCACCACCGCCAGATCCCCGTTCGGCTCCAACCTCTCCTTCCCGACCCCACCGAACACCTGATCCTTAGTCTCTTCTTCCGCGGCCTTACCGTTACCCGCGCCACCATCTATGTCCGCCCCAACGCTCCTATTCCATTCGACTTCCTCTCCCACGTCGACCGTACCTTCTCCTCCTACGTGATCGCCGCCGACCTCAACATCCATAGTCGTTCCGCTGCCCAGTTACGGCGGTGGCATCGGTTCCTCTCCACCCTTCAAGGCGACCTCGTCCCCATCCCACAGCACACTCGTCCCGAATCCAACTCCACTCCCGATGTTATTCTCTCCTGCCCCAACCTCCTTGGTCGCATAACGGTGGATGACCTGGAGCCTATTGGTAGTGATCATCTCCCTGTCCTCCTCACCGTTTCAGACGGACATCGCCCCCGACCCGACCCTCGTAATGACCGTCCTCCTAAGTACGTCCATGACTATTCCCGTGCCGACTGGAATGCCTACCGGGATACCCTCTCCACCCCGGTCGATAGCCACCCTTTCACCTATCACCACCCCGATGAAGTCACCCATGCTGCCTCCTTTCTCCAGCAGACCTTGTCTGAGGCCGTGGAGGCCCACGTCCCTACTGTCGCCATCCACCTTCACCGTCCTACCTTACCCCCACAGGCCGTCCTCCTCCTCCGTGAATCCCGCCGTCTCTACTGTGCCTTCCTCCACACAAGTGACCCGGACACACTTCGACGCCACCGGCAACTCCAGCGACACAATCGTAATTTGCTCGCGGCTAAGAAACGCTGGGACTGGCGACAGACATGCACCCATTTAAATACTACTCCACCTATCAACTCGTCCAAGTTCTGGTCAGCCTTCCGTCGCCTTACCGGAACTAAGCCCTCCCCCTATTATCCTCTTCTCCATGATGATCATCCCTTCCCTGACGCCCTTAGTAAGGCCAATCACTTTGCCTCCTACCTGTCCGATGTGTTTTCCATCCCCGATGATCCCCAGTTTGATTACTCCCTCTTCCCGGATATCCGCGATCGAACTGACACCTCTGTCCCTCCCCTCGCTCCTGGTTTCCAGTACTTGGACCACATTGCACACACGGAACTCGATACCCCTATCACTACACAGGATCTCATTGCTACACTCTGCACAAAGTGCAGCACCGCTCCTGGTCACGATCGTGTCACCTACCGTCACCTTCATGAAGCTCCTGTCTCTTTTCTCTCCACCCTGGCCAGGCTCTACAATGTAGTCCTGTCCACCGGTTACTCCCCCGACCTGTGGAAAACCTCCCATATCCTCATGTTCCTTAAACCTGGCAAACAGCCGTCCGCGGTCTCCTCCTACCGTCCCATCAGCCTTACCTCAGTCTTCAGCAAGGTCCTGGAATCTAGCCTCACCCGACGCATCCACCAGCATCTCCGCCAGCACCACCTCCTTCCCGTTACCCAGTGTGGCTTTCGGCCATCCTTCTCTTCCAACGACCTTCTCCTTCACCTCACTCATCTCCTTTCCGAACAGCTTAATTCCTGTCGCTCTGCAATCTTCCTCTCCCTGGACCTCGAACGTGCCTATGACCGCATATGGCATTCCGGTCTCCTCTTCAAGCTCCAAACCTTCGCCCTTCCCATTAACTACGTCCGTCTGATCGGCTTTTTTCTCTCCCGTCATCCTTCCTATGTCACCATCCATAACACAGATTCCTACACCTTTTTCCCCTCTGTCGGTGTGCCCCAAGGCTCCATCCTCTTCCCCCTTCTGTACCTTTTGTACACGGCGGACATGCCGCCGCCGTCAGCCCCCGTCCACCTTCTCCAGTTTGTCGATGACACCGCCTTCCTTGCCCTTGCCCCCACCCTACAGCACTCCCAAAACCTTCTCCAATCCCATCTTGACCGGTTCACCGCTTGGTGCAACCAGTGGTTGCTCAAGGTCAATCCCTCCAAAACCCAGGCGATCATTGTAGGCAAAACCACCCCTTCCTTCCGCCTCCTTGATTTCTATCTCACCATCTATGGCTGTCCTATCACCCTCACTCCCACCCTTAAGTACCTTGGCGTCACCCTCGACCGTCGCCTCTCCTGGACTCCCCACCTCCAGACAATCCAAGCCAAGGCACGCTCCCGACTCAGTCTCCTCAAGCTCCTCTCCAGCCGTACGTGGGGTCTGGACCCCTCCACCATCCTCCACACCTATAAGTCCCTCATCCGCCCTATCCTTTGCTATGCCCATCTGGTTTGGATCTCCGCCCCCCCTACCTTTTATAAATCCTTCCAAGTCCTTGAATGTCATGCTCTCCGCCTCGCCTATCGCATCCGTCTCCCCTCCCCCACAAGGATCCTGTACGATCTCATCCCCTTCCCCCACCTCCTCCTTTTCCTTGAAAGGATACAGATCCTGTACACCTCCCGTGAACTCGATTCTCCTCACCCGCTCATCTCCCCAATCCTCTCCCACTCCCACCCGCTGCTGCGCCTGTATTCCCACATCCCACCCGGTCTCCATCTCTCCACCCTCCTTACCCTCTCCTAAGGTGGCTTCCGCCAGCTCCCCCTCCCTGATGATGTCCTCCTCCCCTCCATCTACCCCTCCTACCAACTTTGATCCTCCCTCCCTCTTCCTGCATCTGTTCCTTTGGGCACCCTCCATCCCTCCCCCCCTTCTCCCCACTTCTCTCCCAGGCCTCCCCTCCCCTGTCCTTCTCCTCCCCTCTCCTCAGCCATTGGCATCTCTGTTCTCCCCTCTCCACCCTCTCCACCCGCCCTCACCCTTCTTCCCCTCTTGGCAGGTCCCCGGACTCGCACACGCTACGTGGACTTTCGCGCGCCGGAGATCATCGCCATCTGTGTCTCGTGTGTGTGACGTCGTTTAGTGTTTTTAGTGTCCGCCGTCATGCTTCTCCGTTCACTTGTGCCATCGGATTCATCAGTGTTATGTGCGCCGTGTCAACGTGTCTTTCTCGTCAAGTGTGAACGGCTCCGTGTTTTTTGTGTGACTGTGACCACTATTTTTTGCCTGTCACTATGTTCATTTTCATTCTCCATTCTTGTACTGTGATTGTCAACTCTATGGCTGAAGAGCGGCGTAGTATGCCGCTGCCAGCCTACCTGATTGTTCAGGTGTTAAAATAACAATAAAGTAGAAAAAAAACAAGCTCAGCTAGCCCCCCTTTCGCTTTTCCTCACCTTCCCCCTTTTTTATCGTCCCCTCATCTGTCTGGTTTCACTCCACGTGCTCTCGGCTGTGGTATGTCGTATTTTAGCGCAGTGTTCCAGCGAATGTTCAGTGTTGTTTCATCTTTTCCTTTTCCGGTGTTGCGAACAGAAACCATGCTGTCGCTGTGTGTGAATTCTATGTCCTTTGCGAACAGAAACCAGACTGTCGCCGTATTTTTTTAATTGTCTGGCTATTATTTTACCTGTCTGCTTCGTATGTATTTTTTTAGCATCATCATCCCTTTGTTCTGTTTTACGTTCCACGATTTTTTCGCCATGTTACCCTTTAAGTCTTCGATTTTATCGCCTATTTTTTATTATATATTATCTTCACCTTTTTAAAACAAAGTCTGTAGGCTGAAGAGCGGCACACTAAGCTGCTGCCAGCCCGCCCCATTTGGGGGGAAATCGAAATACAATAAAGGGGAAAAAAAAAGCTCAGCTAGCCATTCTGATATTTGCGTGGGTCTATCGACATCTCGGCTACAGACAGCGTGTTTACCGTACTTAGTTTTCGTTTACGAGTGGACGTTGTGGATTCGTTTTGTTGTCGCTTGTGACCCCGTTGCTTCTTGCGTGTTGTCGTCATAAGGTCTTGCTCGGTCGTCCGTCGTTATACGTTAGTTTGTTCGCGGGCCGCTCTCGTTTGGTCCCGCCGCTCTTCGTCCTCGGCAACCCCGCCACTATTCCAGTCGCGGTTACAACACTTCCGACTGCCATCTATTTGGTCCAGTGAAGACTGCACACTGCGGTAAGTGGTGTGTGGGTGCTGAGGACGTTATTGATGCTACAACACGTTGGAACCGACGTAGACTAGTTACCATGCTGACACACAGGTCCTCACAGTAAGGTGGCATAAGGCCTACGCTTTGAACGGAGATTATGGTGAACAATACGGTTCCGTAATAAAACCAAAGGGGAGTAATATGGTGTAGCGAAGTTCTACAAAAAAACCAAACTGCTTTCAGAAACAAAAATTATTGCGTTGCTCAAGTAACTCCCCTCAAAACACCTCTTGGTTTGGAAAAGTGATCTTCCTAGATGATTTGGTGCGACACCGACTCTGTTTTGCCTTAGTCCTATACCTTGAATTTAGGAAACCTTCTCTTATGTTAACTGGGACGTATACTGCATAACGCAGGGTCAGTTTATATGAACTATGGTATGTTTTAGGCACACGAGGCCACCGAGAGCGTTGGGTTCCCCACTCCTGTGGGATGACTGGTGACTGACTGAACCAGGTGCCGCCCGTCGCACCATGTTAGATCCATTCATTGAAAAGAGCTATTGTATCTCTGGAAACTGTCAGCCAGTATGCATGGCTGACACTTTCCACTCCCGTATTCGCGCTCAGTCACCTCTGTGCGCAACTGTAGCATCTGAGGTTTGATTTACTGTCTCCCTAGTCACAGGAGTTTCACAAAAGTATGGAAACACCGTGAGAAATGTATTCCTGAACACAAATGCAGATTTTAGTTAAACTTGCAGACGGCCCTGTTGTAACGGCACCTATGTAGTGCCCTCAATACAAGCCAAGTTTCCGTCGTGGTCAGTGTTCTGTGTAGTTGTGAACGCATTATGTCACAGCGAAGTGATTTCGAACGTGGGCAAATTGTCGGTGCTCGTATGGTTAATGCTTCTACAAACATGGTAGCCTAACTGTTTAATATCCCGAGAGGCACCATTTCGAAGATTTATATTGCAGACGGGGATAGTGGAAAAATATCATCTGCTGAATCACAATGAGGAGGAGAGTGCTGGTCACTGTAGCCGAGCGGTTCTAAGCGCTTCAGTCCGGAACCGCGCGACTGCTACGGTCGCAGGTTCGAATCCTGCCTCGGGCATGGATGTGTGGGATGTCATTAGGTTGGTTAGGTTTAAGTAGATCTAAGTTCTAGGGGACTGATGACCTCCGATGTTAAGCCCCATAGTGCTCAGAGACATTTTTGAGGAGGAGAGTGTGTGTTGAGTCATCGTTACAGACAGTCGTTGAAGAGGATTTTGACTAAAAATAAGAGAACGAAAGCTGGGAGAGTCACTGCAGAATTTGATGTTGCACTCGTGAATACCGTAAGCAAAAAAACAACGCGATGGAAGCCCAATAAGCTGGGAATTGCAGGGCGAACTGAAATTCCAAAGCCACAGGAGGAAAACGTGGTGGAGAAGACATAAAACCAGGAAACTCGAAAACGAAACAGTCCAAATAGACCACGGGAGCCACAACAGTACCGACCCAACACCTTGTCATATTCAGCCGACAGGTGTAATTGGATGCTGATGTAGAGGGCCATGTGGTCAGCACACCGCTTTCGCGGCCGTTTTCGGTTTTAGTGACTGGAGCCGCTACTTCTCTATCAACATGCTCCAAAACTGGCCTCACAGTGAGTGAGTGAATCTCGATTGCCAATAGCTCTCAGCAGACCGGAACAGTTACTGATCCAAGCGCTAGCCAAGCCCGACAACGCTTCACTTCGGTTATCTGAAAGGAACTGGTGGACCAGTGAGGCAAGGCCATGGATATATAAATCCTGGACTATGAAGCAATGGCAAAATGTCATTTGATGGATGACCCTTGGTTCACACAAACTTCAGGCTGAGTTTACGTGCCAAGAGTGAAACATGACTGGGGTTTGGTGATGATCTCAACAGCCACATATTGATACTCCACGGGCCAATGGCTATTCTGCAAGATTCCTTTACTACCAAGGATTATGTGGTCATTTTGGACGATCAGGTTCATGCTCTCATTTCATGTTTGTTGTTGAATGGTGATGCTGTCTTCCAAGGCGACATCAAAGATGTCCACTCAGTTGGCATCATCTGGGAGTGGTTTGTGAGCATGGGTATGAATTGTGGCATCTGCGGTGAAAGTCAGCAGATCTCAATTTTGTGGAGCATTTGTAGTCTACTTTGGAGAATAGAGAGCATGATCGCTCACCACCATCATGGTTATCTGAAACTGCCGCTGTTTTGCGTGGAGAGTGGTGTAAGATTCCTGTGAGAACAATACAGGAACTGAAACTTTCTGGTAGTTTAAAAGTGTGTGCAGGACCGAGACTCGAACTCGGGACTTTTGCCTTTCGCAGGCTAGTGCTCTACCATTTGAGCTACCCAAGGATGACTCACGACCCATACACACAGTCTTACTTCTGCCAGTACCTCGTGTCTTATCTTACAAAATTTCAGGAAGCTCTCCCGCAGTCCTCGCAGAACCAGAACTCCTAGAAGAATGGATATTGCGGACACAGCTTAGCCAAGGCCTGGGGCTTGTTTACAGAATGAAATTTTCACTCTGATGTTTGGAAGGTAGGAGCCGATGTACTAGTGGAATTAAAGCTGCGAGGACGGGGCGTGAGCCATGCTTGGGTGGCTAAGTTGGTAGAGCACTTGCCTGCGAAAGGCAAAGGTCCCGAGTTCGAATCTCAGCCTGGCACACAGTTTTAATCTGCCAGAAAGTTTCACTCTGAAGTTTGGAAGATAGGAGCCGATGTATTAGTGGAATGAAAGCTGCGAGGACGGGTCGTGGGTAGTGACTGGGTAGCTCAAATGTAGACTACTTGCCCGTGAAAGGAAACGATCCAGAGTTCGAGTTTCGGTACAGCACACACTTTTAAACTACTAGGAAGTTTCATATCAGCACACACTCCGCTGCAGACTGAAAATTTCATTCTGCATACAAAACCTGCATTTATCCATTCCGAGACTACAGGAAGCTGTTTTAAATGCCAACGGATTTCCTACATCAATGGGTAATGTGTTATGCATGTATCCATTTTCTTCCAAAGCCTGTATTAGGAGCGGTAATTATAAAGTTTCAATAATTGTATCGACCATGAAATCTGGTAATGGTGTAAGTATTTTCCGCCTATTCAATATTCAATGTCTTATACGTTTTTCAAGTAACGTGTGACTCGAAGTAGGGCTTGGTTGTGGAATTCACACTTTTTGATCAAAAAATATTCCACCTCGAGAATCCCCTCGTCAGTTTTTTGCACATGACACCGAATTTATGATTCTCCACTAGCCATCACAATCAACATAACTCGTTATTATTGAGCCTTGGTGATCTACATTGGACAGACGTGTGCATGAAAGCTAGCCACTTCCAACACCGTTACCAGAACTTGACACCGTTTTGAAAACCATATGACACCTGAATTTATCCATTCTGTGATTGGCCGAGCGGATCTAGGCGCTACAGTTTTGGAACCGCGCGACCGCTACGGTCGCAGGTTCGAATCCTGCCTCAGGCATGGATGTGTGTTATGTCCTTCGGTTGGTTAGGTTTAAGTAGTTCTAAGTTCTAGGGGACTCATGACCACAGTAGTTAAGTCCCATAGTGCTCAGAGCCATTTGAACCATTTGAGCCATTCCGTGACGGTTGTATTGCCAACGGTTTTTCCTACACCGTATTAGGCACGGAAATACGTTGCGTTTTAAATATTTCCATATTTTTGTCCACCCCCCTGTAAGTGTTCCGTTGCATTACAATAAGAGCCTATTACAGTGTCCGACTACAGTCTACACATAGCCAAACCATTTACACGCTGCGTGCCCTCTGCAGTACGGGGACATTACTCGACTGCACCACGCAAGCACTTTGCATTTCACGAGTGTGTACTCAGCGAACACAGTAGCTCAAGTGGGCCGGCCGATGGCTTCGTTAAATTTAATTACGTTCGGAACGGGCGGGCGGTCCGGTGCACGCGGAGCGGCGCAGGTGCTCGGCGGAAGGCGGGCGGAAAGCAGCGCGGGGCATCCGTGCCGTAAGTTAGGACCAGCGTCTGGTTCGCGTGACCTGCGATCGTTTATAACGGCGACCGCCGGTTTACCCGCGCCGCTGATAAAGAAGCAACGCTGCAGCCCGGCCACAGCGTGCGCCGACTACCCGCCTCTGCACCTGAGCCAGCCCCCACCGCTAGCAGTCCAGACCCGCACCTCACCGGGCCCCTCCGTGTTCACTAATGCACCTGCAACCGCGCCCTCCTTTGATATTTTTCCTATCTTCGTCCCTACCACAGTCTCTCCATACGTTCTTGTCTCACTCTGCTTACTTAACATTCACTCGCATCAGAGCTAGAACCATGAGGATGGCATGTTAAAAACGTCTAACTGCTAGCCCACTAAGCACAACAAGTTTTCCATCACTACTGTCGTGCACGTGTATTGCTATTGTGACTGCTCCTGTAACGATCATAACGTCAGGGAACGCAAAAGCACAATTTGGCGATTTTTTACAGAAGCTCGAAATTTAGCGCGCGCTTCAGTGCAAGATGCCTACAGTAGTTTCCACAACGAAACTTTGACTCTAAACCTAGTAGAAAATCCAAAGAGACCCTGTTCGTCTGTAGAGTATGTTAGTGGCAAGATACAGACGATGCCTTCTCTGTGTGATATCTATGGAAATACTGTCGATGACAGTGATGAAAAGGCAGAGTTATTAAACGCAGCCTTCCTCAATTACTTCACCAAAGAAGACGAAGTACATATTCCAGAATGCGACTCAGGAACAGCTACCAACAAGGGTAGAAATAGATACCCTCGGATGCAACAGCTCCCTACTTACCAATCAGCCACAACCGTCCAGTCGACGAAAGATCTGTACCAAAAGACCAGATAATTGCACAGGTCACACCAATACCCAAGAAAGGTAATAAGTGTAGTCTATTAAATTACAAGCCCATAGACGGCCGCTGTGTCCGAGCTGCTCTAGGCACTTCAGTCCAGAGCCACGCTGCTGCTATGGTCGCAGGTTCGAATCCTGTCTGGGGCATGGATGTGTGTGATGTCCTTAGGTTAGTTAGGTTTAAGTAGTTCCAAGTCTAGGGGACTGATGACCTCAGATGTAAAGTCCCATAGTGCTCAGAGCTATTTGAACCATTTTGAACAAGCCCATATCATTTATGTCGATATGCAGAAGGATTTTGTAATTTGTGTTCGAACGTTATCAGTTACCTGGAAGAGAACAATATACTGCTACACAGTCAATAAGGATTTAGAAAATATCGTTCTTGTGAACCACAACTAACTCGTTACTGAAACGAAGTGTGTACAATCGAAAAGGAATTTAAAATTGACTTCGCGTTTCTAGATTTACATAACGATTATCGTCTCAGTTATGCGACTGCATTCATGATTTCCTGTCAGGGAGGCCACAGTCCGTACTAACGGACGGAAAGGCATCGATTAGAAGTGATTTCTGGCGTTCCCCAAGGTAGTCTTATATGTTCTCTGTGCAGCAGTCTTAGGTGGTTTGCTGATGATGCTGTCATTTAGATCATAGTAAACTCATCAAAAGATAAATATAAATTGCAAAAAGTTTTTGAATAGATAACTGTACTGTGTGGCAATTGGCAACTCACCCTAAATAATGAAAAGTGTGAGGTCATCCACATGTGTGCTAAAAGGAATCCGTTAAACTCTGTTTTCATGATAAATCCATCAAATCTCAAGGCCCTAAATTCGACTAAATACCTAAGACATTACATTTACCAAGAAATTAAATTAGGAAGGACACATAGGATTAACGGAGTACATCAAGAAAGTTCAAAGGAGGGCAGTTCTTTCTATATTACCGAGAAATATGGGAGAGAGTATCATGGAAACGATACAGGACAAGAGGTGGGCATCATTAAAACAAAGGCGTTTCACGCAGCGACAGGTTATTATCACTAAATTTCAACTACCGACTTTCTGCTCCGAATGCGAAAATAGTTTTTTGACACCGACCTACATTGAGAAAAACAATCATCGTAATAAGGGAAATCAGACCTTGCACGGAAAGATATATGTGTTCACTCTTTCCGCACAGTGTTCGACATTGGGATAATAAAGCATTATGATGAAGGTGGGTCGATGAAACCTCTGTCGCCGACCGCAGTGGCCACGCGGTTCTAGACGCTGCAGTCCAGAACCGCGCTGCTGCTACGGTCGCAGGTTCGAATCCTGCCTCGGGCATGGATGTGTGTGATGTCCTTAGGTTAGTTAAGTTTAAGTAGTTCTAAGTCTAGGGGACGGATGACCTCAGATGTTAAGTCCCATAGTGCTCAGAGCCATTTTTGAATCCGCTGTCAGGCACTTCATTGTGATTTGCAGAGTAGCCATGTTAATATAGATAGCGTTTTTAGTAAACATAACCACAATTACCTACAAGCAGAATGCTTTCGGTTGAAAGTAAAGCACCAACAAGATCCCATTAGAGACGTCTATGGAACAGGTCAATGAACATCCATCATGCCACGAAGGACAATCTCGGTCAATGGCGGCGTCTGTATCATCACGTTCGCCTCAGAAAGCTTGTCGACCAGGGAAACTCATTAATGTGTGCACCGGAGTCAAAGTGATGTGGTGCGGACATGGAAATGGTTCCAGTCGATGGGTAGTATTTGTGGTATAACGTACCGATACAGCACCACAGAAGTCACGAAATCGGCAGTGGAATTGCAAGCATCCTTCTGACAGAGACAGCGGTTGTGTCCAAATATGTCGTCCGCTGTTGTCAGGCTGCAAACTGATACGATCTCCATCTGCAGACAAAATCCAACGCCAGTTCCAGGGCGTCCATTCTGCATGATTTCTTGCCCGTTTCTAAGGAGCCGCTGGTGGTCCAGTGTACTACATGGTGGTCTCCTTGGGCGCCGGAAATGGAGATTCATATCATCCAATCGTCTCATAACTGTTTGATGCTATATATTAATTCCTGTAGCCTCTTCGAACCCCAGACGTACAAAGACTCGATACAAATAATGCAGCAAGAAACAGAGACCAGTTTTCAGCATCAAGAAGAAAGAGGATCTCTGAAATAAGCATGAATCATGAATGATTATGAGGCTCGTAGTGCGAATGGGGGTGTGCCTGCCAACTGCTGTCCAATCACTTGTTCATGGCACAGAACAGAAATCTGCAGCAATTTGCGGAAGGATTGCATATCTGTCAAGTCGGTTCCTTCAGTCGTCGTCAGTCCCGTTCTTGCAGGCTCTTTTTATGGTCGCAGCAATATGTTAGATATGATGTCGTACCATATACCTGATATTCACACTGGTGAAACGGTTGTACGGTAAAATCCCCACTTCATTGCTGTCTCGGAGACGCTGTGTCCCATCGCTCGTGCGCCGACTATAACACGACGTTCGAACTCACTTAAATCTTGATGACCTGTCACTGTGGCAGCAGTAGCCGATCTGTCAACTGCGCCAGACACTTGCCGACCACAGCGCCGTATTATAAAATTTATATGTTTCTTGTTTCTGTATTTGAATACACGTGCCTATACTTTTTTTTTTCTTTACTGTGATTTCATTCCCCTGCCCAATATGGGCAGGGGAGGGCTGTCAACGGCACAATCTGCCGCTCTTCAGCCGAGTGACATGGCATTTAAAATAAGAATAAAATATTACATACATAATGCGGTAAAGAAGGGGAACATAAAACAGAGTAAAAGGATCAAATGGAGGTAAAAATAGACTGACATGGAGACGTTCCTGGAGGACAGTTAAAAAGTCACCAGAGAGTTAAAAAACACAGTTGGCGATTCTTAAAACACGGAGAAGACACTGAATGGGCATGCACAGGTTGAAAGTCGGCCACAGTGCTAAAAACACTCCAGAACAACACACTTAAGACCCACTTGTAGCACACAGGACAAAGAATAAAACTGCCAGGTGGGACCTGCCGAGGGAAAGGTCAGAGAGGATGGAAAAGGAGGGGCGAACAAGGGGCAGCAGGGGAAGTGGCGGGATGAAGAGAGTAGGGGCATCAGTGGGTACATGAAGAGTCAGGAGACACGTGGGGTGGGAGATGAAGAGGGAAGACAGGACAGGATTGGCACAAGAGAGGGAGGGGGTAGTAGGGGGAAGCCCCTCAGGAGGAGAGAGGGGGAGGAGAGGGAGCCCTGAGGAGGAGGCAGGAAGATGGGGTTAGAGTTGGTGGGAAGGGTAGATGTCAGGGCGAAGCTCATCATCTGGGAGGGGTAGACAGTGGAAGTTGCGTTGGGAAAGGAGATGGAGGGTGTGGAGATGGAGAGAGCATGGGACACAACGGTACAGGCACAGTAACTGGTTGGCAGTGGAGAGGTAGGGAGACACCAGGGGATGAGGGGGATCAAGGCAGTGGACAATATATAGTGTGCGGATGTGTTGAAGGAAAAGGAGAAGGTGGGGGAAGGGGATGAGGTTGTAGAGGATGCGCGTGGGGATGGTAGGCGGATGTGGGGACGAGGCGGAGCACATGCCATTCAAGGATTTGGAGGGCTTTATAGAACCGGGGAGGGGCGGAAATCCAAGCTACGCTCACATAACAGAGGATGGGGTGGATCAAGGATTTGTAAGTGTGAAGGATGGTGGAAGGATGCAGACCCCACGTCCAGCCAGACAGGAGTTTCAGGAGGCGGAGGCGGTTGTGAGCTTTGTTTTGGATGGTAAGGAGATGGGGAGTCCACGTGAGGTGGTGGTAGAGTTTGAGGCCAAGGTGTTTGAGGGTAGGAGTGAGGTGGATAGGACGGCCATAAATGGTGAGGTAGAAATCATGGAAGGCGAAGGAGCAGGTGCTGCAGCCTACGATGATCGCCTGGGTGTTGGAGGGATCGATACGGAGGAACCACTGGTTGCACCAAGTGGTGAATTGGTCAAGGTGGGTTTGGAGGGTACGTTGGGATCGTTGAAGGGTGGGATAAAGGGCTAGGAAGGCGGTATCATTAGCAAATTGGAGAAGGTGAACAGGTGGGGGAGATTTGGGCATATCAGTAGTGTACAGGAGATAGAGGAGAGGTGAAAGGACACAACCTTGGGGCACGCCGGCAGAGGGATAGAAAGTACGGGAGTTGGAATTGTGGATAGTCACATAGGAGGGACCATGGGAGAGGAAGGAAGCAAGGAGATGGACGAAGTTGATGGGGAGAGCATAGGTCTGGAGTTTGAAGAGGAGCCCAGGATGTCAGACACGGTCATAGGCGTTCTGGAGATCAAGGGAAACAAAGATAGTGGAGCAACGGGAGTTAAGTTGGGTGGAAAGAAGATTGGTAAGGTTAAGGAGCTGGTCGTTGGCGGGGAAGGAAGACCGGAAGCCACATTGGGTAAGGGGAAGGTGGTGCTGTTTAATGTTGCGTTGAATACGGTGAGAGAGGATGGCCTCGAAGATCTTACCGAACACGGAGGTGAGGCAGATGGGACGATAGGAAGAGGTATCAGAGGGGGGTTGTTAGGTTTAGGGAACAGCTGGACACGAGAAGTCTTCCACAGGTCGGGGTAAAATCCAGTGGAGACATGACTATACCAATTTCTTTTCAGTGTATATTATGCCCACTGCTATCACGAGATTAAATGCCAGCTGACAGATCAGCGGGCATGTGACACGCTAAGAAATTATATAAGCGTAGCAGTGTCGAATGGCATATAATTGCAGGGACGAAACGGGCTGTAAATGTGAAACTTTTCTGACATACTTGACTTTGATACAAGCCAGATTGTCAAGGCTCGGCGCCTGGGAACGAACGGCTGTTTCCTTGCTGATTCAGTGATTATCTATGGAAAGTGTTTGATGGCTGGTTAATTGAGAAGTTTTCCCTTCCTTCTATGAACATGTAGTGGATGGAATTTTTAATTTTGGTATTTCATAACATTATTGACCGAATTTAAAAATTCGATATGCTGTTATAATCTCCTTATTAAAAGGTGTAATCCTTAGTTACAGGTTAGACGTTAAATTAGGAGCTGTGTAGCATATATGTCTCGGAGCAGTATTGCTCGAGGAATCCAGATTACCCACATTACATTCATCCAGTGTCTGAGATAGAAAGCACTTCGCAATTTAGAGCCACTTAACTTAAAATTTTGGGAAGTGCTTTCCGATGTCACCACCTCGACCCCCTCGTCCACAAAACAATGAAACGATAAAATATTTATCACTTACTACATTTTAGGTATTCATGTAGTAAAATTTCAGCATCAGGAATGACATTTTAATTATTTCTTTGCACACAGTATCGAAATATATCACTGAAAATACCTGTAAACTTATATCATTGTACGACACATAGTTCAGGAGATACATATGCCATCATGAACACCAAGATGCATAAAAAACTAGATTTTTTTTGTAAACAGGTTGTAAATTAGATAGTTTTTTTTTACTTTTTCAATACTCTTTGCCTGAGTGATCATAAACTAATAAAACTGTCATAATTGTGTTTTTCTGTATTCTAAACTAAATATGCAATGTGCTTAACCCTATGGCACAGTTGTACACTACAGTGAACAGCTGTTAACGTCGCTTCTGTACCTTTTGTAATCACTCGAGGCTGTAAATGCACGCAGGGCACAGCAGAGCAGGGGTAGACTGCGTGGATCTGCAGCCTCAGGACTGGATAAAAAACGTAAAAGAAGCAAGATTAACAGCTGTCTCCTGCAGTGAACAACTGCAACACGAGGTTAACGTCAAATATTGAAAACATTAGCGCATTTGTAATCAGACGTTTGAGCTGTATTACGGAATCTGTTTTACATACGGGAATTCGAGACTTTAAAATATTGGCGGGGGGCCAGCGGAGAGAGGTTACTGGTTTCTTATTAACAGTTATCTACAAAGTGACAACTGCCCTCTATTTGTTGTTCCCTTTCACATAACTGTCCTCGCTCGCATCTCCCTCAGAAATACGTACCGCTTAGTGGCTATAATGTCCTGCCAGAGTCCCCATGTTTTGTGTGTCCCTTCACCAGGACTCGTAACAGCTCGTCGTCATTTTTTATGAGATATGATGACTTCTGCATGCTACTACCTCTTGGCAGCGACTTACTGCAGATATAGTTGTTTGAGGATGTGTATCACTTTTTGATAAACATCGTTCAGACTGCTTTTCCAGCAGGCATGTCTATGCAACTGATTCGCCAGCCTGTGTCTTACCGAACGAATACTTTATCAAAACTTTTGTTGCTGTTGCAGAATGCCTTCATTTCCCACGGTGTTTACACTATGGCGGTTTACTTTATCCGATTAGTCCGGAAACATGAGACATTCTTAAAAAGTGCCCTCTCCCATATACTGGAAAACTGAAATGATAATTGGAACAGTCTCTTATGGTCGCTGGGCCACAGCTTGTGCAGTAACTACATCTTGTAAGTCTTTGTCTGCAGGCGTAGTTTTGCAACAAGCCCCACCGGTGTTTAAGGAAGTTATACACTGATGTACCAAAGAAACTGATGTAATTGCTAATCGTGTTGGCCCCCCGTGAGCACGAGACGTGCCGCAACACAACGTGACATGGACTCGACTAATGTCTAGAGTAGTGCTGGAGGGAATCGACACCATGAATCCTACAGAACTGTCCATAAATCCGTAGGATTATGAGGAGGTCGAGATGGCTTTGAACTGCACGTTGAAAGATATCCACTATGCACAATAGTTTTCACGTCGGTGGAGTTCGGTGGCCAGAGGACGTGTTTAAATTCAGAAGAGTGTTCCTGGAGGCACTGTGTAGCAATTCTGAACGTGTGGGGTGTCGCATTGCCCAAGTCCCTCGGAATTCACAATGGACATGAAATGATGCAGGTGATCAGACAGGATGTTTAAGTACGTGTCACCTGTGAGAGTCGTATCTAGACATATCAGGAGCCCCATATCACGACAACTGCACACGCTCCACGCCATTACAGAGCTTCCACCACCTTGAAAAGTCCTCTGCTGACAAGAAGGATCCATGGATTCATGAGGGTGTCTCCATATCCGTACACGCCCACCCGATCGGTACAATTTGAAACAAGACTTTTCCATCCAGGCAACATGTTTCCAGTCATCAACAGTCCAATGTAGACGGGCGCAGGCTTAAAGCTTTGTGTCCTGCCGTCATCAAGGATACACGAATGGGATTTCGGCTCCGAAAGCCCATATCGATAATGTTTCGCTCAATGGTTCGCACGCTCCACTTGTTGATGGCCCAGCGCTTAGATCTGCAGCAATTTGCGGAAGGGTTGCACTTCTGTCACATTGAACGATTCCCTTTAGCCGTCGTTTTTCCCGTTCTTGCAGGGTCCTTTTCCGGCCGCAGTGATGTCGGTGATTTGGTGTTTTATCGGATTCTTGATATTCACGGTACACTCGTGAAATGGTCGTATGGGAAAGTCGCTGCCTCGGAGATCCTGTGTCCCATCGCTCGTGCGCCAACTGTAACACGACGTTCTAACTCACTTAAATCTTGATAACCTGCCATCGTCGCAGCAGTAACCAAAATAACAACTACGGCAGACATTTGTTGTCTTATATAGGTGTTGCTGACCAGAGCGACGTATTCTGCCTGTTTACATGTCTCTGTACCTGAATACGCATGCCTATAAGAGTTTCTTGGGCGCTTCAGTGTAGTACCTGGCCCGACCGTCTTGTCATCTTCCGAAGGTACCGTAAGAACGCATATCGGACACGCTCGCTGTGGCCGACCAGTGCTCTTCGCTTTGCATACGCAACCAACTTCGAAGAATTTTGTATTCCAGTCATGAGCCTGCTTGTGCAGAGGTGGCCTCTTCCTGAAGCGACGGCGAATGCACTGTCCACTTGAACAGTGGATTTACTCAAATTTCAACACACCAAATAATTTCTGTTGTGGGGTATTCTCCATGTTGGTACAAACAAACAATAGCGAAGCTATGTGAAAACTTCGAACCTTCCTTTATCCACTGGCATGCTCAATGTGTTTCTATCTTTTATAGTATGTCTACCAATAAGTAACTTAAATCTGTTGTTTCTGTTTTGAATTACACAGTCTTTAGTGCTTCTCAAAGGCCGCCGTCGTCTGGGTTCCGACTTTATTCAGAACAGTCGCCTAACTGAGACAGCAGCGAAAATGTCACAGATGAGTCAGGGCAGTTCATATTTCGTCTTTAACCGTCTAATCAGCACGGACAATGTTGGCATTATCTCTGAGACAAGGAAACAAAGCAAGCACTGAAAACATGTGGTTTCATCGCTGCCGATAAAGGTACGTAGAGTGTTCTTGAGGGCTGTCGTGATTCTGTTCCAAAAGATTAGGCTTGTTAAAGGCAAAATGTGTGTGTGTGTGTGTGTGTGTGTGTGTGTGTGTGTGTCCGAGTCATGAATCCTGAATGATGATGAAGTGATTTTCGAGGTGAAATGTTTTTTGATCAGCCAAAATGAATTATACAACCAAGGTCTCCGTCAAGCCGTCCATTATTGGGAAAATTCTTAACACATTAAAAGGAGAATATGTAGAGAAGTACTAACGCCTTCGCAAGGATTCGTGGTAGGGGTTTGATTTTTTCGATGCTATAATTAAACCTTTGTCACTGACTCTCGTAATATTTTAGTTGAATGCTTGAACTGACCTGTTCGCGAATCCTTACCGACATTTTCTGGACCTTTATCATGCTGTAAAGTTATCTCGAAATTTCACAGAGGGTCCTACAGGTCTCAATTCATGAATAGTTTACTTCCTAGTGCTAGTACTGTCTTTTTGACTCTGAGAGTTTAGAAACGACGATTTCCAGCTCCCCCGTAAAATTTAACGGAATTCATTAGCTGGAGAAGGGAACTGTAGCAGAGCGCCCTAGCAGCCAATAAGCGGTTAGCGGGAACGGCCTGGGCAGCGCCTGACGGTGCGGCTACCCGCAGTGCGGCTCCCGCTGCTAATGAATTGGTGGGTCCGCGAGGGCCGCTTACCACCTGTTTATGACGATGGCTTCGGATCAGAGATGCTATTGTGCGGAGCCGATAGGCGCAGTGTGCAATATGACATAGCAGTACTAGCAATTCTATAGTGTTCGTTTCTGGACTGTGTGTACATGTCTGAAAACTAGAAACGTGTGCACTTTGTACTTCATGGTTTAGCATTTTTCCACTTTATTCATTCTGTACCCAGCACGTGAAGTACAACGCAAAACATACCTTACGTAGATCTCATTCTTGAGCTCGTGTTTGTAGTAGCTGGTAGATATATCAACACGCAACCTGCGCGTGGATATTTTTTTCGTAGTCTCAAACTGAATAAAATTTCGCAGATTTGATATTATGAATATCTGCAGATACTGGTAGTTTTAAATAAATCCGTTAATTCATGCAAGGGGATATATTATTGTAGAAGATTAACATGATAATCAGTGAAATGGCTTGTCCCATAGAAGTCGTTTTGTGACCATGTGTACGTGTGTGAAAACTACACACGAGTGGGCTTCGAAGCTCACGGTTTAATATTTTTTTCACTGCATTCATACCGTAATCAGTACGTGAACTACGATGCAACTATATAGAACTCATTCTTACGATCGTGTTTGCAGTCCTTGTTAATTACTCCTAAAAGCTACATGAGAAAGAGGAATTTTTTGTTTTAATAATCAAAAATCTAATAAAATTTCGTAAAGTTGACGTTATGAAATTCTCCAGGTACCGGTAGCGCTAATTAAATCCGTAAATTTCCGAAATGGGACTTTTACTGTGAAAGACTGACATGATAATCACTGAAATAGCTTTACCCACAGACTTACTTGTTAATTTCACACACTGAGTAAAATAAGTCCTGCAAACTCGTACACGGAGGAAGAGCTCTTTAGTGAATTCTTTCACTTTAAATAATACAATATCCTGTCAAGATCGTAGTATAAAATATGCCAAATATTTGCACTATTGGGAAAAGAAAACATTTTTAACATATCAGATAGAAGCAGAACTGACAGGAAACATTGAAAGTCGTCATTGAAAGCAGTGTTCTGTACATAATGGAAAAAGTGAGCTGAATTGTCCACTTATTACCACTCATGCAGAAAGAATACAAACGCTCTGTCCACAACAACTGCCTTTGACATCTTGAAACAGCTGCATTCCTTTAAGACTCAAATATAGACATACCAGGTGGGCTAAAATACAGAGGAGGTGCCTGTGTTTTTTACAAATTAGCTTCTTAAAAATTTTAATTGGTGAAGCGTGGAAACTTATTTAGTTAGGATATTGATACTGCTGCCATTGTGAAGAGTCTGTGGAGCACTACTAGAACCCAAAGTGAGAAAATAGCAACGCAAATTGGTGAAGCGTGGAAAGGTTTTTAGTTAGGACATTGATTCTGGTCTCACTGCGAAGAATCTGTGGAGGACTACCAGAATCCAAAGTGAGATAATAACAATACTCGCAGGAATAGAAGTGAAAGTCGGTATTAGCCGTTACAGTACCAACGTATTTCGTATAACGCGCCGAACCAATGAGTGCCGACCACAAAAAATTTTTATAATTAAAATTTCTTTAATTTTTTGACCTTTACTATCAAAATATTGTATAAACAGCTGTTTATGTGCATTAAAGGTCCAGAAACTATAAATTTCTTCTAGTACCTTCTATAAAAAAGCACTTAGTATTTTTAGTTTTTTAAACATTTAAGTTTACTTGGTCTTATTATTTATCTCCTATCATTGATTACAAAAGCAATTACAGAATTATTGATAAACACTTGATTATAATTCAAAAATAGTGTAGATATTTTAGGTTAGGTAGCAGTTTACATCACGCAGTTTCTGGGATCACTTATTCATCATTTTCTTCGGTAACGTCTTCACACTTGGAACATATAACAGATTTCTTGCTTTGTTTACTACATGTGTACCTCTTACAGTTCTTGGAGATCATTTTTTTCTTTTTGTCCACATTATTACACTTCACTGCTTTTGATTGCCTTTCACGACAATACAAATGACATCTTCCCCTTTCCCCCTTCAGTTTCTTTTTAGTGGACCTCTGCTTTATATTCTGTCCGAGAATACCTCCCGTGGCTGAAACCACACAATTCTGGAGTCCTCTACTATTCGTAGCCCTGTCTTCAATTTATGGTTTCGTGAGATGTAGTCCCAATTCTTGAAGAAAAAGCCGTCGCTTATTAGATTTTGTCTTATTCCACTTGGGAAGTTGAGCAAAAAATATTATAACCGTTTAGTGCTGTTATATCAAGAATATAGAAAATAGATAAGCTGTCATCTTCCTGTAGCCCTCTTAGCTGAAACTTTCCTCGCCATTTGATCGATTGTGTTAACGCCACCTTTCCTCTCATTATAATATAAATTTATAACTGTTTTTTATTTCTTAGTGTCAGTAGTTCAACCACCTGCAGCGTCATAATGTTGAGTCGACATGAACAAAGGTTTACTTTTGGGGCGGGGGAGGGGGGGGGTGGAAGTTCACGGGGAATATACGAAACAATTAACAATTGTGACTGGAAAATTTCTAGTACTATAATCACTGAAAACAACCTCTTACTTGACTATAATTCTGTTCTTGAGATGTCTTTCTGTTCTTGAGGTATGTGTTTCCTGTTAGCTTGTAATGTTCCCAAGGGTGTTAGCTTGTGATTCCTCCTCCAAAAAATGTCCAAATCAGCTGAAGTGTAATATCTGAGGTGACATTGAGGTTTGAATTATGTATAGGAACAACCAGGCATTTCACAACAGCTGCAGCTGAATTTTATTGCTGTGGACCATCATTTTTCTTCACGACTCCAAGTTGAGAAATATATCTGGCTGTACAGTCTGTGAGCATTCGTATAAGGAAACCATTCTTTCCAGGTATTTCCTTCATGAAGACCTCTAAGCGACACCTGCCCAGGAACAATGAAAACATCTTTGCCTCCCAGCAGGATAATATCTTGGCAGTAATTCATTATCAAATAATTCTCGTACTGCAGCGAACTTGCCATGATTCCTGCACTCGTTTTGCCTCCGTCATCAAATCTTACTATTTTAGTAAACTAACGAATCTCGTTCTACTCATAGTAGCAGCGTAAACAACCCTCCTGAAGTGTGGAACATAATTCGGAATAGCTCTCCTTCCTCACAATAATAAGTAACCCTACATATGCTATGAACTTAAGTTTGTCTTTTTTGGGTAAATTCTGTCTCAATGGTCCTTCGTTGCTACGCTTTATTTTGATTTTAACAATTTCTGGAGTAAATCTTTTCATATCATTCTCTTATTGTTCCTGCTTTACCTTCATTTCTTACGCCTTCTCGGTCTTTCGCTACGTTTTGTGCTACTCACTTTGTGATATGAGAAGATTTGGACGTAAAATCTTTTCCTGTGGTTGTAAAATACTTCTCACTAACCTCATCATCTGCCTTATAATCCGCTGTAGATTCCCAGAGTTCCTCTCCAGAGTCTGTTTGTACGCCTTCAATATCTACAGCCTTGTGCACAGTTTCGCTCACCACTTCAACACTGTCACCAAATTCAATTTCAGAATCTGTGGACTCTTCTGAAATGTCTGACACTTCTCTCCCAGTAGGACAGCGACGGTACACATTGTCATAGCTGTCCCAAACACTGGACAAAACGGCACTTAATAAGAAAGAACAAGAAACAGTCGGAAGCCAAAGAGAAATGAATCACTGTTGAGATCACTGTTGATACCTACACTGCCCTAATAATATAATTTATGAGGTAAGGCATCCTTTGTCAAGTCTACTACTAACTTTATAATCACCGCTACTAGGTTTAAATTAACGGACTAAGAGTAAATGGAAAAATTTATATATTTATAAAACCTCCAGTAGGAAATAAACAATAACTACTTCTATCTGGTTGTAAGAGATCCCAAAGTATAATCAGTCAATTGTGTAGAAATTATCTGAGTGTTTCTTTTAGTTTTTTAGTCATGGCTAATGTAAAGGCAAGTACTACATACCTGCATAAAAACAGTTTCTAGACAGGCAGAGTAACAGTGCTCCGCCAAGCCTAGGTAAAATATAAATCACATTTTGTTTTGCTTTTTGGCATGGGGATTAACGCTGTTTCCGCTATTTCGAACAGCACACAGCAGGTAAATCGTGGTAGCGTATTAAGCAACTTCAGTGCGTGTTAGGTAGCATACCCCAGCCACTAGAATTACAGCCCAATGCTAGAGACGTCAAATTGGCATGATGTGTTCCACGTGGTTACTGATGTAAATTATTACCACCTCGGCGCAACCACGCAATACAGGTAGGAGTAGCACCATGTTGACTTTATATAAGAAAAAGGCTGTATGGTGCATTTAATAGCCAGTACATTGCTGTCACCTGAGTTCATCATGTCCATATATGAACTTCGTGCAACAGCACTGTGTTTGGTGCTAAATACTCTTTGCATTTTGTTACTATTTATTCCCTGTGGACACTATCAGCCTTATCATCTATCATTGATATATGAAGGGCTTATTTCAATAGTGGTACAAGTCCATTTTTGTTCATTCTGAGGTACAGAGTCCTCAAGTTAAATGAGCGCTGAAAAATCTGCAGTTGAGATACCAGAAATAATGAAGTATCTCATTTAACTTTAGGACTCTATATCTCAGAATGAACAAAAACTGACTTGTACCACTATTGAAATAAGCCCTTCATATACTCATTTCCAGTAATACGGTGACTGGTTTATGAGATCTGATGTATGTTACACGGATGATGACATGTCATTTAGGCATGTCGGACATTTTATGACGTTCGAACTTGCGCATGAATATGGCTATAAAGCCAAAATCATGATTGTGTGAAATAAACGAGTACAAACCTGTAGTCAAATGGAGGAAATTTCTTTCTAAAGCATTTGAATGTGGTTTGTGAAGTTATGTCATGTATCGTGTAAGAATGGAAAACGTCTTCCACCATGTGTCGCAAAGCAACAGCTGCACAGTCGCGACATATTGGGACTGAGGTTTTTTTAGTACACGCTATTGCTGATCATATTGGTTGGATACCCAGTAGGACATTACACAAACCCCTGCAGGTTCTCAAAGTGCAACTAAAGCTCCAGAAGGCAGACATATTGTTCCCTCGACAGTGCACTATCTTACAGGCACATCAGACATCGTGAATCAGGAAACTGGCTTAGGAATTATTCACATGCACATTGTGACAAAGCGTGAAACAGCACGCACTTTCAGTATCGTGAGAGATTTTGATGGTTCCTTCGTCCTGGTATCAGAGATGCGTCGGTAATGGTACTCCCAACAACAGTGGACGTAGCAGTGGCATACTTACGTCCCAGTTCGGCGGGCAGCATCAAGTTGGACATACCGATGTGTGAAGGCTCCAAGGGAGTGAATATCTCCAGACACCATTTGTTTTCGTCATACAAGCCCAGCACCTGGAGTGCTGGATGTGGTAGATATGATACATGACTGCATCGGGCTTGCACAGCTGGTAACTTGGGCAGCAGCCAATCCTACAGTATCCAGCGACATAGAAGCGGCCACCAGACATAAACCAAGACAACCACCTTCCGCAGTGTGGACCACTGTGAAACGTGCTGCAAGAGTGTCACTGAAGTTCTGGAAGGTACCGACAAGGATGTGGATCCACGCATACTCCACTGCCACGCCCGTCTCTGGGGAAGGGGGGGGGGGGAACAGTTTCTCGATTGAGTTTTAATTCATGAATTTTCGTGGCTAGCGGAGTGTGAACCACACATATAGACTGCGAGCTGTGTGACATGTTGGATTGCCCAGATGGTAGATGCCATCATGCTGAGGGAAAACAGACTGCCTGTAGAGTTGGATACGGTCCCCACTGATAGATGCATATTTGTGTTGATCCACTGTGCATTTCGTGGGAACGTCACGAAAATCTTCCCTAGACAGAAGGGCTCCCTCCTCCAACCTAGACCCTTCCAGATATTGTCACAGGGTGTTTTCCTTCAGACATTTCACAACGATGGTGCATAGAACGTGTTCCGTTTCAAAAGGCCACGTGTCCCACTCAGTGTACGCCGAGCAGCGAAACTGGGGTGCAGAGTCTGGCTGTCATCGCCAATGAACAGAAGTCAACATGAACCCATGAACCAAGCACCAGCTGTGGAAGCCCATACTCAGAAACTTTGGCTGAATGGTCGTTGAGGAGGCACAGTTGCTACCTCCTTAGTTTATCTGGGCAACCAGTTGCTCAACAGTTGCACGTCTTTTCGAAGCCATGATTCACCCCCATCGGTTTTGGATAGTGCCATTTTGCCATACACAATGATAACAACAGCGGCACGCAGTTTAGCTTAGCTGATTCGGAAACGCTTCCACGCTTCGCGAGAACGCCAGTGGTCATGCCCTTTTGGACGTCACATCAATCACTCTGTTTCTCCATTACAATGACTGCACTGTTTTTCGCTTTCACACGACCCTCCATTGCTAGTACTGGCGCTTGCCGTCTATGAGTGGTTACTGCAAGTTGTTATCAGATTCACACAGTGGACACAATATGACTGTACCATGTTTATATGGCTTGTTAAGGCTTATGGCTGCTTGTTATCTTCGTTGTCTCCATGGTGTTACATTCCAAGCAGATGCAAATCTGCGCGATGCTCTTGTTGTCTGTTGTCATGACCTGCCTCGATACAGAGAATGTGAAACCATTGTCTCTATTCACACATTCTCCATATCTGTCATCCACTCAATACAGCGGCTGGCACACCATAATTCGCCGATCACTACATCTGATGAATCCCAGCACAGAGCTGAAACAACATCAAATGGCATAATCGTGTCTGTTATCCAAGCTCAGCTCCACTCCACACCCAGTTGAGTTAGAACTGTTGTAGGTGACAAAGCTGGGAACACTATGTATTAAATCTTGCATTCAGTATATTACCAAATCACTGGCAACTTTAATTGAGCACTCTTTCTGGTATACTGTAGACATTATTTGTTATTATTCCTTTTGTTGTGATTTTAATGGGTGAAACTATAGTATACATATATTTTCAGTCGCTAGCTATTTTTGAAAATGAGATGTACTCTGAAAGTACATCCTTCAGTTGTAGGTAGCTGTTGTCTGCATATATTCGTCGTGAAAGGAACTGAACAGCCACTCCTGTACTTGCGACATTCCTTGATAAATACAGTGACATACAAATTTCTGGTGAATCTAAATTAATAAAATAACTATAGTGCTTCATTTCATTCATGGATGCAAAAAGTATCGAAAATACCTACAAAATATACCGAATAATTATGCCAGCAGGATTAACTTCCACTAACTACATGATGCATAACTCTGATAATTCTTCCTTTTGGAATTCTATAGATGATCTAACATGTGTGAGACTGGTCCTGCTCTATCGGCCTACCACAGATGCACAAGGACACTTTGTGTGTGTTTTAGGAATTTGGTGTTGAATCTACGGCCTGCAAGGTAGGAACATACCATCTCATGTATACAGAGTTCAGAATAGTGCAGCAGTATGGACAGTGATGTAATCAGACCATGATCTCAATGTCAGTTCCATTACACTCTCTGTAAAGGAAACACAATCGCTAACAGAAATTAGTGTACGGGTTCAGGCGTAACTATGTTTTAGCGAAAGTGAAAATATTAGAGCCGGTCCGGGGTGGCCGAGCGGTTCTAGGAGCTTCAGTCTGGAACAGCGCCACCGCTACGGCCGCAGGTTCCAATCCTGGCTCCGGCATGGATGTGTGTGATGTCCTTAGGTTAGTTAGGTTTAAGTAGTTCTAAGTACTGGGGGACTGGTGACCTCAGAAGTTAAGTCCCATAGTGCTCAAAGCCACTTGAACCAGCCAAAATCTTAGATTTTTGTTATTAAGGTTCATTTTTCCTCTAAATAATGACATAGCAATGTCAGCAAAATTGCATACAGAATGGTAAAATATTAATACTGGCTGTTCACAACCGTGAAGCGAAATTCCTGTTATAAGGTTCTTTAATTGTAATATGGTTGATGGCCATTACTGGGGGTCGATAAAAATACAAACAAATTAAATACAATTGGGGCCAGAGATATCAATGAAACTAAAATGCAGAATTAAAATACCTAAAATTGAATGGGGGTCGGTAAAGAGCAACCAAAAAGAAGTACATAATTAAAACAATTCGTAAATCTACAATGGCTGATCAGTCCTTATACTGGACATCTGGTGTTGGTCATTTAAGCCCGACAATTATGAATGTGTTTAACTACAGGTCATGGTTGAATGTACGAAAACAAGGCGAGAAGGAGACGACCACATTTCTGAGTGTTAATTGATTATCACTTGCCAGTAAAGTGCGAGCGCGTGTGATTACCTTGTGTCGGCGGCAGCATTGGCGGCTGTCTGTGCGAGCTGTGAATCTAAGAATCTACTCTAAATTTCTCTCGACTGTTAAACGACAGTCTGATACATTTTCTATTTCTTCGGTCAAACAGATACTCCTATATTTTCCCTAACTAAGTTAATTGGCATGGTACACACTACTTGGCTGGAATAGTGCATACGTCATTGCCCTTAAATCGCTTGCAAACATTAACTGTCAGTGCTCGTTGTGATTCTCTATTCTGGGAGACTTTGCAGTTTAACTTCTTACGAGTTAAGACGAGCATGTGAACAATTCCATCCCTTAGGCACCCTGTAAGACACGAGTGGGCAGGGCCCCACATTGGTGACCAGGATTTACAAGCAAACCCCGCTCCTGACGGCCATGGAATTTTCATTTTTGTGTTTTATGGCACCTTAAGTCTCTCTTATTTTTACTTTGCAGGGGAGTATACATGCTTTAACAGTTTCTTGTCGCTTTTGTTAATCAGTGATATCAGGTGGGCGTTGCAGATTTTTTTTTTTTTTTTTTTTGCTTTTGCCCTTATTTTGCTCGCTTGCCCCTTCTTTTTGTCCATTTGTCTTTTCCAAAATGCCCACCCCATCTATCCCTCCCCCTGATAAGGCGCCACAGTCGCAAGCGTTAGATGCGACACAGCTAATGCGGATGTTTCAGTACCAGATGCTGCAGATCTCCACCCAGCTCAACACGGTGCAGCAGCTAGTGGCCAACGCTGCACGCCTGACGGAACAAACACCACCTACTAAAGCTGCTATACCACCTTTTCCACAGTTCCGTGAACAACACGAGCAATGGCTCGAGTGGTTGTCCAAATTTGAAGCTCATCTACTAGCTCACAACGTACCAGGTACTGTGACACTTCCTTATCTAGTATCAACGGTAGGAAGTGCAGTGTTCAGTCTAATCAACAAAATTTTCCTAACGCCACTCCGAGTGTATTTGCTTACGACCAAGTGGCACAGTCGCTAACTAACAATTATGACCGCCGGCCATAGTGGCCGAGCGGTTCTAGGCGCTACAACCTAGAACCGCGCGACCGCTACGATCGCAGGTTCGAATCCTGCCTCGGGCATCGATGTGTGTGATGTCCTTAGGTTAGTTAGGTTTAAGTAGTTGTAAGTTCTAGGGAACTGATGGCCTCAGAAGTTAAGTCCCATAGTGCTCAGAGCCATTTGAACTATTATGACCAACAAGCGAATGCGGTAGCATCTAGGAATCAATTATTTAATTGCAAAAAAACGGTGAGAACTAACTTACTGGGTGTGGGTAGCAGATTTTCAGGATATGACAAGGAAATGCAAGTTCAGATGTGCTTGCGATGATTTATATTCAAATGTTATGTTGTCTGATGCGATTGACTACAGTGTTTCTGATGTCAAAC
The DNA here is from genome assembly GCF_021461385.2 of Schistocerca piceifrons. Taxonomy (NCBI): domain Eukaryota; kingdom Metazoa; phylum Arthropoda; class Insecta; order Orthoptera; family Acrididae; genus Schistocerca; species Schistocerca piceifrons. The sequence continues at coordinate 108,435,613 of NC_060138.1, read as the reverse complement.
TCAGAGAACATATTTTGAAACAGTCTGATCCGTCATTTCAGCAGGTAGCGCAAATACTGGATCAGTACGATTCAGGTACCCTGTCAGCCGTTCAACCGGAGCAGATACCTATTTGTCCGGTCGAGTCCCTTGTTTGCTATCGGCCCATTCAATGGCAGCTTGCGCTAACCACTCCGAGTAAAGAGTGCTTCACGCTGCGTAAGCAGTTCACTAAACAGGCCTCTACACAGGAGAACAGAATTAAGTCTTGCCCTAGGTGTTACTCACGGCAAAAACGCCAAGACTGCCCCTCCCGACAAGCTCAGTGTTACGCTTGTGATAGGAAAGGACATGTACAATCCATATACACTCCTGGAAATTGAAATAAGAACACCGTGAATTCATTGTCCCAGGAAGGGGAAACTTTATTGACACATTCCTGGGGTCAGATACATCACATGATCACACTGACAGAACCACAGGCACATAGACACAGGCAACAGAGCATGCACAATGTCGGCACTAGTATGTGTATATCCACCTTTCGCAGCAATGCAGGCTGCTATTCTCCGATGGAGACGATCGTAGAGATGCTGGATGTAGTCCTGTGGAACGGCTTGCCATGCCATTTCCACCTGGCGCCTCAGTTGGACCAGCGTTCGTGCTGGACGTGCAGACCGCGTGAGACGACGCTTCATCCAGTCCCAAACATGCTCAATGGGGGACAGATCCGGAGATCTTGCTGGCCAGGGTAGTTGACTTACACCTTCTAGAGCACGTTGGGTGGCACGGGATACATGCGGACGTGCATTGTCCTGTTGGAACAGCAAGTTCCCTTGCCGGTCTAGGAATGGTAGAACGATGGGTTCGATGACGGTTTGGATGTACCGTGCACTATTCAGTGTCCCCTCGACGATTACCAGTGGTGTACGGCCAGTGTAGGAGATCGCTCCCCACACCATGATGCCGGGTGTTGGCCCTGTGTGCCTCGGTCGTATGCAGTCCTGATTGTGGCGCTCTCCTGCACGGCGCCAAACACGCATACGACCATCATTGGCACCAAGGCAGAAGCGACTCTCATCGCTGAAGACGACACGTCTCCATTCGTCCCTCCATTCACGCCTGTCGCGACACCACTGGAGGCGGGCTGCACGATGTTGGGGCGTGAGCGGAAGACGGCCTAACGGTGTGCGGGACCGTAGCCCAGCTTCATGGAGACGGTTGCGAATGGTCCTCGCCGATACCCTAGGAGCAACAGTGTCCCTAATTTGCTGGGAAGTGGCGGTGCGGTCCCCTACGGCACTGCGTCGGATCCTACGGTCTTGGCGTGCATCCGTGCGTCGCTGCGGTCCGGTCCCAGGTCGACGGGCACGTGCACCTTCCGCCGACCACTGGCGACAACATCGATGTACTGTGGAGACCTCACGCCCCACGTGTTGAGCAATTCGGCGGTACGTCCACCCGGCCTCCCGCATGCCCACTATACGCCCTCGCTCAAAGTCCGTCAACTGCACATACGGTTCACGTCCACGCTGTCGCGGCATGCTACCAGTGTTAAAGACTGCGATGGAGCTCCGTATGCCACGGCAAACAGGCTGACACTGACGGCGGCGGTGCACAAATGCTGCGCAGCTAGCGCCATTCGACGGCCAACACGGCGGTTCCCGGTGTGTCCGCTGTGCCGTGCGTGTGATCATTGCTTGTACAGCCCTCTCGCAGTGTCCGGAGCAAGTATGGTGGGTCTGACACACCGGTGTCAATGTGTTCTTTTTTCCATTTCCAGGAGTGTATTTGCAACGCAACATAGGAATTCTGCCCACTCACAAAAATCTACTTACAAGGCCCATGTCATTCATACAGTTTATTCCAAGTCCGCAACAGGCAATGGCCAACTAGCAAGCGTGCAGCTTCTTCAGTGATAACACACTCAAACAAACTTTTTGTTCACTTACTTCTTTGTGGGAAACGTGGGAAATTTTAGTTGGCCTTGGGTGCCTCTGTCACATTGTCAAATTGTCACACATATGAACTATTAGGCTCCTCTCGCCTGTCTAAATCTAGCACGCAACTGACGGCTTATGATGGACAAGACATTCCCGTTCTCGGGAAGTGTACTTCGCTTGCCATGTATGGCTCGCATACGCGAACAGTGGCTTTTACGCGATTGTGAGAACATATTTGGTCTTGATTCATTTTACTTGTTTCCCTTTGATTTCCAAGACAATGTGTTGTCAGTGTCTGCATTCAGAGCTAAAGACAGGCTTGCTAAAGGAATTCCCCGACCTCTTTTCTGAAGCTTTAGGCGAGGCTAACGTTTTTGTTGCACATATTACCCTGAAAGACAACGCTGAGCCGAAATTTTGCCAACCCAGAACCGTTCCCATTGCATTACGGGACGAAGTCACTGCTGACCTTAACGAATTGCAAGCTAATGGAGTTATTGCACCCATTTCAGCTAGTCAGAGGGAAAATCCACTGTGGGCCGTTGTGGCCGTGCGGTTATAGGTTCTTCAGTCTGGAACCGCGTGACCGCTACGGTCGCAGATTCGGAACCTGCCTCGGGCATGGATGTGTGTGATGTCCTTAGGTTAGTTAGATTTAAGTAGTTCTAAGTTCTAGGGGACTGATGACCACAGATGTTAAGTCCCATAGTTCTCAGATCCATTTGAACCATTTTGGAAAATCTACTGGCCTTGCTCCCTAAACCTTCAGATCGCATTCACCTCCGTGTTGACTTTAAGTCTGCGGTCAACCCACAAACTGTGATTGATACGTATCCATTCCCACGCTCAGATGATCTCATGGACGAATTAGGCTCTGAACGCTACTTTTCAAAAACGCGTATCTTCAAATACCACTCGAGGAAGAATCTCGAAAGTGTTTGTAGTGAATACCCATTTGGGCTTGTTCAAATATCTGCGTTTGCCTTTTGGCAGTGCTTCAGCACCCTCCGTTTCCCAACGGTGTTTGGAATAGCTGACTGCACAAGTACTAAACTGTTCAAACTATTTGGACGCTATTGTCGTAGCAGGTCGTATACCTGAAGAACATACTGCAAATTTACGTGCTTTGTTCCGTGTGTTGAATGGTGCACGACGAAAGTGCAGACTGGACAAATGTGATTTTTTAAACCCGAGTTGCAGTATCTTCGTCATGTCATAAACAGTCAAGGTGTACATCCTCTTCAGTTGCATTTGTTAGCCATACGAAACTTTCCATTTCCTCGCAATAACCACAGAATGACAGGCAGTCTTAGGGAAAATGAACTATTATATTCGGTTCATACCGAATGCTGCGCAAAAAGCGACTGCGTTGCATCGTTTGCGTCGCAAAATGTCCCCTTTGTTTGGACAGATGAGTGCCAAGTAGCTTTTCAAGAACTTCAAGATGCTTCGCTCAGTGATCGATGTCTAGTTCACATTGATCCTGACAAACCAGTGGTAATGCAAGATGACGCTTCCTCTTACGGAATCAGTGCAGTGCTTTCACATAGAATTGGTGATAAAGACAGACCTATTGCTTTCGTAACAATTGTCCAAAGCTCAGAGCAACTATTTACAAATTGAGAAAGAGGCTTTGGGTATTGTGTATGGTGTCACCAAATTCCACCACTATTTGTAGTCTACTTAGTAACGGATCACAAACCGTTGCAGTCCTTGTGTCATCCGACGAAACAGGTTCCTGTACGAACTGCACAAAAATTGCAAAGAAGGGCTTTGTTGTTGTCTCAATACCAGTAAGAGACTGTGTGTCTTCCGACGGCTCAACATAGTAATGTGGACGCACTCTCAAGTCTTCCGATTGGCCCTGATACAGACTTTGACGCTTGTGCTGCGTCATCTGTCCCATCGATGCTCAGGATTTGGAATTGCTCCAGTCTTTCCCGCTGAACTATAGGAAAATTGCACAGGCCACGGGAGCGGAATCAGATTGGAACATATTCTAACATACATTCGTACATCTTGGCCTCGTTCCTTGCATACCACAAAGAACTCGGTACTGCGCCGATACCTTGCAACTCGGCGTAGCCTCGCTGTACAAGTGGTTCAAATGGCTCTGAGCTCTATGGGACTTAACATCTGAGGTTATCAGTCCCCTAGAAATTAGAACTACTTAAACCTAACTAACCGAAGGACATCACACACATTCATGCCCAAGGCAGGATTCGAACCTGCGACCGTAGCGGCCACGCGGTTCCAGACTGAAGCACCTAGAACCGCTCGGCTACTGCAGCCGGCCATCGCTATACAGAAAGGAGTGATTATTGTTCAAAATGACAGTGGACAGTCACGTATGTTGATCCCTAAAGCTTTGGAGAAAGAAGTGTGGCAGTTACCTCACCAAGGACACTGGGGGATTGTTGCACGAAACAGTTAGCGCGTCGACACCGTTCTCGACAGGTTATGGACCCCCAAAGAGATGACGTCACAGTGTCACACATGTGCAGAAAAACTGTCCGCTCCGCCACAAAAATTCTCTTCTTCGCCTACATCGCAGTCACCAAGGCCACGTGTGCACATAGAAATGCGGGACCTTTTCGGAACACTCGGTGGTTGATTGTGGTAGATTCTTATAACAAGTTACCTTTTGGTGTACCAATGTACTCGACAACGTCACGTAGCACAATTCAGGTGTTGTCCTCTATTTTAAGTCTCGAAGGTTTGCCTGAAGTCATAGTGTCGGACAACGGCATTGAATTTGAAAAAGATGCAATGGCATCCAGCATCTAACTAGTGCAGCGTTCCATACACAGTCAAACGGCGAAGCGGAACGTTTCGTCAGAACATTCAAGCAGCAGCACCAGGGCATTGCAACTGTTTCTCGCCTCCCACGAGATGGACCATCGCCTGTGGTATTGCTTCACGGCCACCGCCATCGCACACTGATCCACATGCTCCACCCTCCTCAGCATCCGGCGCCGAAGGAAGGCCGCGAGTATCGCTTCGCGCCGCGTAATATTGTGATTTACAGTGTTTTTAGCGGCTGCAGGCGGTGGCTGTGGGGTGAGATCGTCCGTTGCCTTGGCGCTTGCATGTATCTTATTTCAGGTCCAGATGGATTGCAGCGCCGCCATCAAAACGAACTTCGTCTCTGTCACGGGCACGATGATCTCTCAGTGTCTGTTCCCCCAGATTCACGGATCCAGAGGACATCGCGGCCACAGCATTCACCAGAGGGTGTCACCACGACACCGCGGGACGACCCCATGGAGACGGAGCCTTCGCCTCCTCCACCACCTCCTGTCGTCCTAACGATGGATCTGGACTCCCCCACACCGCATTAGTCGCCGCCTTCATCTGGTTCATGGCATCAGGAGGTGGACGCGTACCCTCCTTGTCGTTTCCCGGGCGACGTTTTTCGCCAGAGCGAAGGCCGGATGGCGGGGTACGACTGGAAGCTTGACGTCCCCTGCAGCCACAACCAAACGTCGACACGAAAATGAAGAAGAGCAGAAAGGGCTGTGTGACGACGTCAGCCAATAGCTGGTTGGCTAGGCTAGGACGTCACCTCGACAGGAGAATATAAGTGCCGCTCCTGACAGCCTCGGCCGGACAGTAGAAGTTCCGGACAGTAGTAAAACGGCGCTAGCAGATCCGCACTGTAGAAGAAGGGCACTAGTACACCCGAACTTGTGATAAATATCCATTACTTGCATGGATATTGTATATAGCGAAAGGCATTTATTATTTGGATGTCGGTAATAGCTTGCGACACGTTATTGTAAACCGAAGTTAAGTATTGTCAATGTATTTATTGTAATAAAAACCATTAGTATGATTTGTTCGAATTGTTGTATAGCTATCCGAGAAAGCAGCATCCTTTAGGCACCCTGTAAGAGACGAGTGGGCAGGAACCCACATTTCCAATACACCAGATACTGCGCGTTTGGAAATGCAATTGGAAGTCATTGATCTGCAAAACTGCACTCTAGTGAGGGACAGGTATTAAACACAACCAGTTGCCTAAAATGATACCACGATGATCATCCAGAATACTTTCCAAAGCTACTCAAGAATGCAGCGAACATTGTATCTGTTTGGCTCAGCATATAGTTGTTATTAATTGTTATGCATATCGTAAAGTGGAGGATAAAAACTGCTGTAATGTCCTAGCTGCAAAGCACAACATTGAAGAGCGTTTTGCCCCTTGCAGCAACAAAGAGTCTCATCCCAAATATTTCGTCTCTCGTATCAAAACGAAATAGCTTGTTTCACAAAGGTGATAAAAAATTTTCACTTGGACTGAGTTTTTTCTTAAATAAATCCTGCTAAAATGGCTTTACTTGGTCACTGTCTCCTCACTACTCAGTTGTTTTGTGCATAGTTGACTGTTCATAAGCGACTAATTTGCTCAATCAGGTCCACGTGCAGCCAGCTCCACGACTTCACGCACATGTCCAGTGTGCACACCCCTCTCCGGTCCATCGGCTGGTACGCTCGCTGAAGAAGACTAAGTTAGAATGGGGATTTCGCTTCAAACTCTATCCTTTTTTTCCGTGGTTTCGGCTCTTCTGGAAGATCAGTTTGGCATTTTTACACACACGCACACATTGTCACTCCACAGAAAGTGCTCCAGCTGAGCTGAGACATGCGTGTAGGCGAAGGATGGACACATAGGCACTTATGGTATCCGGATACTTTGATCTGCTGGTGTACAAACATTTGTAATGACTTGATGCAGTCGTCGTGTGGGGTATTGGTTGTGGCTGGGTGCATACCCATACGACGCACAGGACCAAATTCCGGTGACAGAGGAACCACCCTAAATGATCACCCAAATTAATTTTAAACCAGGGTACTATCACACAACGAAATCGTCTTATTTAAATGAATATTAATATGGGTGACCCAATTAAGCATTAAACGAGTGGGTACCACAACATTAATATCGATATATTGAAGCATCACTGTTGCTTCGCTCCATTTGTTGTTTTCATTAAGGAGGAATGTTTGCAAATTGTAAATTTTTGTTATTGGATCTTGATTTACTACATGGTACTGAAATTTCAATTCCTGAATATTACAATTCAATTCCACTCCTAAGTATTATAACAATAATAACTAACAAAAGCCTGCACTGGTCCACGCCCCTTAGTTGTTCTACATTTCCTCGTTTTAGTTATTCCTGCGGTGTTTTCTTCCTGTTTTATGAAGTCAAAATGTGGATATTTCGCTGATTAGCAGACCCCACAACGTCTACAAAAGAGTGTGCACGAAAATCTCCCAATCTTAATGTAAGTTACAACATTTGATGATAGGAAAACCATGCCCATCTGCTGATGAAGTTGCAGCGTATGATACTTATTTAGTTTTTACCTGTGCTAATCTCGGCAGACTGCGGATTCCGCAGACGTTAGGATTTGATCCAGGAGGTTTCACACTGTAGGTACTGAAGAAAATCGGTAATTATTGTTACTCAGTTTGAAACTAGGGTTACATAAGAGGACAAACAAAGAAAAGACGACTTGAGGATGAAGAGGAGAATGCTTATATTGTGCATTAGTTCACCCAGATATGGCAAGGTCTAACACAAACATTGTCAAAGAAATGGCTCTGAGCACTATGGGACTTAACTTCTGAGGTCATTAGTCCCCTAGAACTTAGAACTACTTAAACCTAACTAACCTACGGACATCACACACATCCATGCCCGAGGCAAGATTCGAGCCTGCGACCGTAGCGGTCGCGCGGTTCTAGACTGTAGCGTCTAGAACCACTCGGCCACTCCGGCTGGCTATTGTCAAATTTTTTTATTCATGTTTCCCATAGCTTACATTTTGGCAGCTTTATGTAAGTTTCCCTCACAAAATATTGACATTATAGTAATTAACTTTAGCACGCTTTTAGTCAGTACTATAGTGAAACATTCTGTGGAAGGAATTTTCATTTACTACAATAGTAAGAAATTTATGTAAGAGAAAAGCTCTAAGATTTCGTATATTTTTTCACTGAGAGCAGTATAAATCTACGAAAAGAAGATATCAGTATTCAGTTCCACAGGTGTAATGGTATATCGAACTTTGTACAGAAAAAGATTAATATCGTTCTTACACATTTTTCATAGAACAAACATTCGAACTCACTTTGTACAAAAAAAATTCAATTGTTTAAAATTAGAAACGTATAACTTCAATAAGCATGAAAATGTGTGTGTGTATCCATACAACATTCCTTGAAAACTGTGCCAAATTTAATTACAGTGTTTATTGACAGTCTACGCCTGGTGGCTGAAGTGGTGGACACTTTTGTGTCTGATTTACATGTCCTATTCCCTTCTTCCTTCACTCTATTTCCATCGTGGTATGTTTGACTGCATGGAAGTGAGTCTGAGGTAATTATAGCGAGATCAGTGCTGACCAAAGATAGCGGCGGTGGAGTGGAGTTTGGGCTCCCCCGCCGGAGGTTTGAGTGCTTTCTCGGGCATGGATGTGTGTGTTTTTCTTAGCATAAGTTAGTTTAAGTTAGTTTAAGTAGTATGTAAGTCTAGGGACTGATGACCTAAGCAGTTTGGTCCCTTAGGAATTCACACACAGTTGAACACACACACCCACTTGAGAGTGGAGTTTGTACCAACCGAACCTTGTGAGAAAACTCAGCGAAGCGAAGCCAGTACCAAAGATGAATCAAGTTAGCAGAGCAGAGAGTGTCAGTTTGGTCGCTGCCGTGGAGAACCCACCCCTCCACTGAGACTGAACAGAGAGCAGCGGCCCCTGTAGTTCCGCCGTATTAATCAGGATTGGCTGGCTGGCGAACTGCGCGCAAGTAGCTGGATGCCCCGCAAGTAGCTGGATGTCCTTCCCTCACATTATCGTAAGAAAGGGGTACTTACATGTTTTGTAAATGTTCAGAACGCTAATAACATTCCTTTCAGAATCAGTTTAATCAGGGAAATTTTAAACGATATTTTAATTATCATTAATTTGGCGGATTAGATGGTGAAACACGGGGACTTAGTTGCGAGTTAATGTACAGGGTGATTCAAAAAGAATACCACAACTTTAATAATGTGTATTTAATGAAAGAAACATAATATAACCTTCTGTTATACGTCATTACCAAGAGTATTTAAAAAGGTTTTTTTTTCACTCAAAAACAAGTTCAGAGATGTTCAATATGGCCCCCTCTAGACACTCGAGCAATATCAACCCGATACTCCAACTCGTTCCACACTCTCTGTAGCATATCAGGCGTAACAGTTTGGATAGCTGCTGTTATTTCTCGTTTCAAATCATCAATGGTGGCTGGGAGAGGTGGCCGAAACACCATATCCTTAACATACCCCCATAAGAAAAAATCGCAGGGGGTAAGATCAGGGCTTCTTGGAGGCCAGAGATGAAGTGCTCTGTCACGGGCTGCCTGGCGGCCGATCCATCGCCTAGGGTAGTTGACGTTCAGGTAGTTACGGACAGATAAGTGCCAATGTGGTGGCGCTCCATCCTGCTGAAATATGAATTGTTGTGCTTCTTGTTCGAGCTGAGGGAACAGCCAATTCTCCAACATCTCCAGATACTGTAGTCCAGTTACAGTAGCACCTTCGAAGAAAAAGGGACCAAAAACTTTATTGGCTGAAATGGCACACAAAAACGTTCACCTTAGGCGAGTCACGTTCATACTGAGTTGTTTCCCGCGGATTCTCAGTGCCCCATATACAGACATTATGACGGTTGACTTTCCCGTTAGTGTGGTAAGTTGCTTCATCACTAAACACAATCTTTGAAACGAAAGATTCATCCGTTTCCATTTGAGCAAGGATAAAATCACAGAAATCGATTCTTTTAATCTTATCAGCTGCAGACAGTGCTTGAACCAATTTCAGACGATAAGGTTTCGTAACTAACCTTTTTCGTAGGACTCTCCATACAGTTGATTGTGGAATTTGCAGCTCTCTGCTAGCTCTGCGAGTCGATTTTCCTGGGCTGCGAACAAATGCTTGCTGGGTGCGTGCTACATTTTCAGCACTCGTTCTCGGCTGTCCAGAGCTTTTCCCTTTGCACAAACACCCATCCTCTGTGAACTGTTTATACCAACGTTTAATACACCACCTATCAGGAGGTTTAACACCATACTTCGTTCGAAATGCACGCTGAACAACTGTCGTCGATTCACTTCTGCCGTACTCAATAACACAAAAAGCTTTCTGTTGAGCGGTCGCCATCTTAGCATCAACTGACGCTGACGCCTAGTCAACAGCGCCTCAAGCGGACAAATGTACAACTAAATGAAACTTTATAGCTCCCTTAATTCGCCGACAGATAGTGCTTAGCTCTGCCTTTTGTCGTTGCAGAGTTTTAAATTCCTAAAGTTGTGGTATTCTTTTTGAATCACCATCTGTTCACGCTCTTGTTTCGAATGCAAGGTATTTTATCAGTGTTCCAGTGTTGCTTGAGCGGTGTACTTTTGGTTCATTAATTTAACAGTTTCAGGCTTTTATTTGTGTGCAGTACTTGGTCACATGTTGGCGATGCTTGTGTGTTTTACTATGTAAAACGGAAACGCTACGAACTTATGTACCAACTTAATACAAAGAAAAAATAGGCGACTCGGTGAAGTCCCCTTGTGGGTATCCTACATCACTGGTGAGACGCACCCAACATCATTCTCTTAGAAGGCCTGGGTGTGGTACAGTGGGAGGTAAAAACTCGGATCTAGGCGTGACGCGGGCGATGCGGGCGCGGTATTTGGCGGCATCTCGCGTGCCGCGTCCGCTGGCAGGCGGAAAGTCCCCGTCCGAGCTCGGCCACGCAGTTGGCAGCAGTGGCATCGCCTCAGTGCGCCGGCGACTGCGGAGCAATCTCATAACGCGGCCGCCACGGCCCGACCAGGAATTCCCCGATACGCGCCGCTCCTCATATAAAAGTGCGTCGTCACCGGACCGCAGGTATGTGGCGCGGAGCACACACACACATGCGCACACACACAAAACAACCTGGCCACCAAACTCTTCTCCTTTTTCACGGCGGCGAGCGTTTGTGGTACGGCCGCGAGGCCCGACGAGGCACGGGATACCCGAGGTGAAATTAATTGGACGCAAAATAAGTTTGGAAAAGCTGATTACGTGCCAAGCTCCGTGGGCTGTTGCCGGGCGCTTCTGACGAGTACAAAAATAACTTGCTGCTGCTGTTACTGCTGCCGCGGCAGTTTCCAGGGAGAATAAAAAAGGAAAAAAAGCAGGAGACAGAGAGAGGGAGTGAAACAAGACGAGGCTTAAAACATGACATCCGCGAGTGAAAACACGTTTGATACTTTTTGACTTTACTGTTGTGATCCGAAAAGCGCGCGCTCTGCGCAAAAACCATTCTAATGAGCGCGCTACATAAGCTCTTTGTTTCTCTAACTTGTGCATCAAGTTTAAAATGTTGCAGTAACTGCCTTGTTATCTCGGTAACACAAAAAAAGCCGTGTTCTCTCACTGGAAAGGTTTAAAATATTAGTAAACAAAGTGTCGACAACGCAACTGAGTTATTACGGCAGGAATCGCAGTGTCGTGAATATGGAGACAAAATGTTTTTATTATCGCAGAAATTTCTGAAAAGTGAGCAAAACAAAACACGATGTTCAAACCCGGCCATGGATATCAGTAAGGAGTGATCTGCAATCGATCTCTGTTGATCCATCATAGACAGGGGACATCGGCTAGTCAAGTAATTACGCATGAAATTCGCCAACAGCCCTGTGGGTGAGATGCTATTCTATTTTACTTTAACAGCCAGTTTCGGCATTCTACTATACCATCTTCCGGCCCCACAGGCATCTCTCAAAAATAAACGATATCGTCTTACAGTGTAATATATCCCTGGACGTCGTGAATTCAAAACCGTGTCCCATGTGCTTCATTCGAAAACTTGACTTCAATCAAGTCTTCGAATGAAGCACTTGGGATACGGCTTTGATTTCACGACGTCCAGGAATGTATGGTACTGTATGACGATATCGTTTATTTTTGAGAGGCATATGGGGCCTGAAGACGGCATAGTAGAATACCGAAATAAAATAACATCTTAATTAAACAGTTGTTGGCGAATTTAATCGATAATGATCTAAATCGTTATACACAGAAAATACTGATAATATACACCAGGTGATCAAAAAGTCAGTATAAATTTCAAAACTGAATAAATCACGGAATAATGTAAATAGAGAGGTACAAATTGACACACATGCTTGGAATGACATGGGGTTTTATTAGAACCAAAAAATACAAAAGTTCAAAAAATGTTCGACAGATGGCGCTTCATCTCATCAGAATAGCAATAATTAGTAAGACAAAGCAAAGATGATGTTCTTTATAGGAAATGCTCAATATGTCCACCATCATTCCTCAACAATAGCTGTAGTCGAGGAATAATATTGTGAACAGCACTGTAAAGTATGTCCGGAGTTATGGTGAGGCATTGGCGTCGGATGTTGTCTTTCAGCATCCCTTCAGCATCCATAGAGACGTCGGTCGATCACGATACACTTGCGACTTCAGGTAACCCCAAAGCCAATAATCGCACGGACTGAGGTCTGGAGACCTGGGAGGCCAAGCATGACGAAAGTGGCGGCAGAGCACACGATCATCACCAAACGACGCGCGCAAGAGATCTTTCACGTGTCTAGCAACATGGGGTGGAGCGCCATCCTGCATAAACATCGTACATTCCAGCAGGTGGTTATCGGCCAGGCTGGGGATGACGCGATTCTGTAACATATGGGCGTACCTCTCACCCGTCACGGTAGCAGTAGCTGACGTTTTGCTGTCCAGTGCCATCTGTCGGACATTTTGTGAACTTTTTTTTTTACCTCTCTATCTACATTATTCCGTGGTTTATTAAGTTTTCAAATTTATACTGACTTTTTGATCACCCGGTATATTTTATAAAGATAGCGATATACACTTCCTGAGCAAAAGAAATCTGGAGCAGTCAGAAGGGGGGAATATGTGAATGATTACAAAGTCGAGTCAAATTTACAAAGAACCTGACTAAATGAGACCACTTATCGGTATAAAATTGTGCTGTATGCATGCACTGTTACTTTTAGGAAGGGTGATATAAATCCCTTCTATTCTCTCCTAAGGCAAGCTGACCCAGAGCTTTGTAATTGGTCCTTGATATCCTCAGCACTAGACTGCGACGGAGTTGACATCCGAGCTGGTGCGACACGAGGCTACGTGTGAATGACCACAAGCGTATTGTAAAAAGACACCAAGATACCGTCGCTTCAGAGGTAATACATTAGGGCGCAAGATGTTTGGAAAATATCTTTTCGCCAAGAGTGTTCCCCCACTCCCACAGTCTGAAGTTATACCCACTGGCTTCCCACTACATGAGGCCAGGATTACCAATGCTGTGGCCTTCCAAAACACTGTAAGAATGAGGACTCTACACACGTCGTCGCCATATTCGCCGACGATCATCAACCAGGTGTCGAAGAGCCGTTAATAAATTATTATGATGCGAAGTACCCGGTTTCGGTCCAGATGTGCACCCACGGTGCACGCAACACGGCAGTGCTCGAAAGCAGTGCAACAGGTCTGTCTGGCGGGTTGTCTACTCAACATTCAACGGCCGTCGGTTCTCGATATATCGAAATACATGCCGATATATCGATATGTCGCCGGAGAAAATGTCGACGTACTGGCAAAAAATAAAAATCGGCTTCGGATTATACGAGAATAAACTTCCAGTTTTAAGGCTGTGTATTTAAGTACTGATTTATTATTAGATATTCTGTACATCAACAAGCTAGCAGCCTCCTTACCCAGCTTAGATCAAGAACTGAAAGGAAAACGATGCACGTTTATGCGAACGATAACTGCGTTCCTGATAATCGTAGCTGCATGGAAGCGGCACAATAAAAGGTGCCCGATGCATCCGTCGTTCGGTTTTGTCAGATACTTGATTTGTCTGGAACACTTCATGTCGACTTGCCTGTTTTTTTCATTTCTGCATACGGCAGCGAACTAACAGTCGTACTGTCAGAATTGAGTGGTGAAGTTGCCGTTTCTCTTGGTAACGCCGTGCTCCGATTACGTCCCCCCACTGCAAAGACCAATCTTGCCATTCAGATTTTTGTTTACCAGTTTCAGCATCCGATTTTGAAGAATGCCGTTGCGAAGGTATAGCACACTATTTGCGATAAAAATTGTTTTTTAACGCAACTCGTATGCTGTTTCAAAATGGTTCAAATGGCTCTGAGCACTATGGGACTTAACTTCTAAAGTCATCAGTCCCCTAGAACTTAAACAACTTAAACCTAACTAACCTAAGGAGATCACACACATCCATGGCCGAGGCAGGATTCGAACCTGCGACCGTAGCAGTAGCGCGGTTCCAGACTATAGCGCCTAGAACCGCTCGGCCAAATCCGTCGGCTTATGCTGTTTCTTCACATCGAATACCTTGTTATTACATTCACACCGTCGCCCCTCTCCCTCCCCCCCTCTCCCTCCCAGTGCAATCGGACTTCGTCTTTGTCTCATCAATACTTGCTTCACACAGTCAAAGAGAAAGACTGGATGTGAGAAAGCTCAAAAAGTAGTACGACTCCTTCACACAGTGAAACTAAATTTATGTTCTAGCACAATTTCAAAAGAACAGTTTCGAATATGTACCGATAATTGCAAAAAATATATAATAGAAATATCAACACTCTATAATGCCATTTAGATGTCGATATATCGAGATATTTGTGATAAAATATTACTGACCTACATCGACATTTTGGGAGAAACATCGATATAACGATATATCAGTTGCCCTAGGTCGTACACGAGCATCGATGCACAGTGGGTCGGCGTTGGAACTACCTGAATCCAACTCATTTTAAAGTTACGACATTGCAGAGCCTGTGCTATTCTGAGAACGATGCTAAGTCCCTTTGGAGATGTATGCATGCCCAAAGGAACAGACACTGCGGCGACTACAGCCGTTATGAAATACGTTAAATGCATTCACAATTGTGAATAAGGACAACCATCAGCTGTAGAATAGGATGACGACAGTGAAAATTGGTGCCGGATCGGGACTGGAATCCGGGTTTCCCGCTTACCGCGAGCGGTTGCCTTACCATTCGGCTATCCGTGCATGAGTCATGGCCACATCCAAACTACCATATATTGGCAACCATGCGTCCACGACCTGCACTCGTACATCAATTATGTATATTCCCACACAGGTCAGACGTTGTACTTGAAGGTCGCTTGCCGGTATTGGTAGATAAGTACGATAATGCAGTGCCTGTGTTATTCTGACGAAGATGCAAAGTTCTTTTGGACATACATGCGTGTCCAAAAGAACTTTGCATCGTCATCAGGGTAACACTGGCATTGCAATATAGTATTTATCTACCGGTAACTGGCAAGCAACTTGCAAGTAGAGCGTCTGACCTGTATGGGAATATACATAATGGATGTACTAAGTACCTCTGCAGCTGATGGTTGTCCTTATTCGCAACTGTGAATGCATTTAATGTAATGCATCTCAAATGTTTTCCGTCGGGTTCAGGTCGTGACTTTGGGCGGAGCAGTCTTTTTTAGGAATGTTACTGCCCACCACCCATTGTCTCACAGATGATGCTTTATGATGACCGATCGCTAAACATGGTGCGACGCCATTCATCAGCAGTGCGTGCTTTATGACTCGCTGCATTGTCATGCTAATGTAAACAAGCAATAACTCCGAACTTATTCTCTACTCCATACAGTACCCAATACTGAAATGTGTTCATATCATTATGCACTTAGAGTCTCATTAGGAGCTTACACTCTAACCACAAAAAAACAGCCCTCCCATTACCCCCCCCCCCCCCCCCCCCGTACTATAGCACCAGTTTCTCAGTGCTTAACTGTTGCACTACACATTATGGCGGGTAACGTTATCCAGGCACTTATCAAACCCGAACCGTTTCATCGGACTGTCGCAAGCTATAGAGTGATTTACCACTCGAAATCACTCGTTTGCAGTAAACAACTGTCCAGTGGCGTCGCCTTTTACATCAACTAAGGCATCGCTCAGTTTTGAATACAGAAACATGTGCGTTATAGGGAGCTGATCGACCATTATACTGCATTTCTTTTAACTCGCAATGCATAGTCATGGTGCTAGGTGGACTGCAGGTAATACTTTGGAACTTTTGAGTTACTCCCTCCCCAGATTTCATGCTATATGCTACAGTCCCCATCTGCAATGCTTGATGTTCCCCGTCCGTCAGTATATGATAGCGTATCATAGACGATTGTAGCTCAGATAACGATGTGACATCTGCGTCACTTCCAATGATAGATACCACTTCCTGGAAACCCAAATCCCTATCATCTCCCCTTGGCGAAGCCTCGAATCTTGTGAGGCACTCATGTGTTGAGATCACTTGTGTCTTGCCATGTTTCTTTGCCAGTTGTATGGCATAAAAATGCCGGAACCCACCGCCCCTCTTCTCACGATTTCCCTGAGACCCACTTCCAACTTCCATTACTATTTCCGATAATTTTAACGATTTACTTCAAATATTCACACTTTCATTCTAAGGAATATGTAAAAACATAGTTGTAAATGTTTAAAATTAGCACTGTGCGATATTTAAACAAATTACTCCGACATCACAAGTTAGACCACTAGTACAGCGTGATAGTTTAACAAAAACACCTACATCCTAGGCTAAGCGAATAGCACAGAGTAACAAATACGTACAAGGTCTAATCCCTGAATTATTAATGTGTGACGTCACTACAAGACTATCCCTAGAATTTGGTAAATAACAAAGGGTAAAAGTCGATTTCCAATAAATGAATAAATACACTCCTGGAAATTGAAATAAGAACACCGTGAATTCATTGTCCCAGGAAGGGGAAACTTTATTGACACATTCCTGGGGTCAGATACATCACATGATCACACTGACAGAACCACAGGCACATAGACACAGGCAACAGAGCATGCACAATGTCGGCACTAGTACAGTGTATATCCACCTTTCGCAGCAATGCAGGCTGCTATTCTCCCATGGAGACGATCGTAGAGATGCTGGATGTAGTCCTGTGGAACGGCTTGCCATGCCATTTCCACCTGGCGCCTCAGTTGGACCAGCGTTCGTGCTGGACGTGCAGCCCGCGTGAGACGACGCTTCATCCAGTCCCAAACATGCTCAATGGGGGACAAATCCGGAGATCTTGCTGGCCAGGGTAGTTGACTTACACCTTCTAGAGCACGTTGGGTGGCACGAGATACATGCGGACGTGCATTGTCCTGTTGGAACAGCAAGTTCCCTTGCCGGTCTAGGAATGGTAGAACGATGGGTTCGATGACGGTTTGGATTTACCGTGCACTATTCAGTGTCCCCTCGACGATCACCAGTGGTGTAAGGCCAGTGTAGGAGATCGCTCCCCACACCATGATGCCGGGTGTTGGCCCTGTGTGCCTCGGTCGTATGCAGTCCTGATTGTGGCGCTCACCTGCACGGCGCCAAACACGCATACGACCATCATTGGCACCAAGGCAGAAGCGACTCTCATCGCTGAAGACGACACGTCTCCATTCGTCCCTCCATTCACGCCTGTCGCGACACCACTGGAGGCGGGCTGCACGATGTTGGGGCGTGAGCGGAAGACGGCCTAACGGTGTGCGGGACCGTAGCCCAGCTTCATGGAGACGGTTGCGAATGGTCCTCGCCGATACCCCAGGAGCAACAGTGTCCCTAATTTGCTGGGAAGTGGCGGTGCGGTCCCCTACGGGACTGCGTAGCATCCTACGGTCTTGGCGTGCATCCGTGCGTCGCTGCGGTCCAGTCCCAGGTCGACGGGCACGTGCACCTTCCGCCGACCACTGGCGACAACATCGATGTACTGTGGAGACCTCACGCCCCACGTGTTGAGCAATTCGGCGGTACGTCCACCCGGCCTCCCGCATGCCCACCATACGCCCTCGCCCAAAGTCCGTCAACTGCACATACGGTTCACGTCCACGCTGTCGCGGCATGCTACCAGTGTTAAAGACTGCGATGGAGCTCCGTATGCCACGGCAAACTGGCTGACACTGACGGCGGCGGTGCACAAATGCTGCGCAGCTAGCGCCATTCGACGGCCAACACCGCGGTTCCTGGTGTGTCCGCTGTGCCGTGCGTGTGATCATTGCTTGTACAGCCCTCTCGCAGTGTCCGGAGCAAGTATGGTGGGTCTGAGACACTGGTGTCAATGTGTTCTTTTTTCCATTTCCAGGAGTGTATACACTTTTAAAAATTTCGTCTGCATAGGTTCAAATGGCTCCAAGCGCTATGGGACTTAACATCTGAGGTCATCAGTCTCCTAGACTTAGAACTACAGAACCTAACTAACCTAAGGACATCAGACACATCCAAGCCCGAGGCAGAATTCGAACCTGCGACCGTAGCAGCAGCGCGGCTCCAGACTGAAGCGCCTAGAACCGCTCGTCCACAACGGCCGGCGCCTGCATAGGGTAGGAATGGTAGGGGAAATATATTTCATTTAAAAACAAATTTAAAAATGCGAGGAGAAGAGCGAAGTTTAATCTTCCCAGAGCTCATGTGCAGATAACCGGCTTAGTCCCTATGCCGCTAGAGGGAACCACCGCAGCAGCCACTGCCCCACGGGCCTCACAAGTCTCCAATCGAGTTTCAGCCTTACCACAGTTGGGAGCCCAGGGAAGCACTTGAGTTGCCGACACATGTGTATCTGCAAGTGGCGGAATTCAATGCCTATTGGCTGGCAGTAGCTGCTGGAAGCTTCTTATGTGTATGACAAATGGAGAATGCACGCCCTGCTAATGATTAAAGAGCACCCCGCTCGTTTTAGACAGCACCTGTCTAGAAGTCGCTTGTGCTTCTTCCACATATCAGTTGTACGGAACTCGATAGCTGCTTCGCTTCATTAAGATGCCCGGCTCCCACCAACACCTACAGGCTGACAGCTGAGAGCCCATGATCTTGTGTTAAGACCGGTATGCTACTGGAAGCTGTTAGAATCTAGAGGACACAGACTGTAGGCTGCAGTACCCACTCCAATAACTCTTTACTACATCACTCTCCAAATCCCGAGAATATTTCCAGCAACTATTGTTACTGACACTCAATGAACTCGACATACTACACTACCGCAAACACATGTGTTCTGTAGAAAAAAACATTTTGGTTTTCACAGTCCTTACTAGAAAAACGTTCTGGGTCATTAGACAACGATGTATTTCAAGATGACATCACAGTGATGGAATCATTACATTTGCATTTGGTTTATGGGTTACAGTGGTAAACAATGATTGCTGTATCACCTGGCTTTGTGCAATGTGCACTTTACCTCAGCAGAGCCGGAAATGAAAGGAATTTGTGGAACCCACTGGCAGTAAGCAAGGACACAGGGGTATGACGCGTGTTGCCTAAATTAGGATGGCTGGATGGAGCTTTTAAAAGTAATTCTTCTGAATATCAGAATCAAGGTGCTCACAGCGAGTTGCTGCTCGAGATAAAAGTAAGGCGATGTATAGCATTAGAGATTAGCCAGGAAGCATATATCGCCGGACCCAAACCAATAACAAGTTCTGATACACTAATACCGTGTCCTTCGAGAAAAGGTGAAAGTAATCTGGCAGAAACCGAACAGAGATGCGAACCTGGAATTTTTACGCTTCAAGTGCAGTCGTTCTACCAGCTGAACGATCCAGGCAACATTCACGATGTACCTCCACAGCTTCACTCCAGGCAGTACCTCTCTCATACATACTACAGAATTTCTGTTCAGTAATGAGTGGCGCCATTTCGTTTTGGGTTCTCTATGATGTGCTACGGTACTGTGGTGCTGGGATTTCAGTGTGTATCACTACTGCAGACACGTGAAAAACGCACAGAGAAGAGAACACGCAAATTTTTTCGAGTTTATAATTAAGAAAGAAAGAAGGAAGATTGGGTTTAACGCCTAGTAGACATCGACGTCATTAGAGACGGAGCATAAGCTCAGAATGTGTGGAGTATGGAGAAGGAAATCAGCCGTCCTCTTTCAAGGGCGCATCCTGGCTTTGCCTGGAGCGATTTAGGGAAATCACTGAAAATCTAAATCTGCATGGCAGTATGTGTGCTTGAACCGTCCTCCTACGGTGTGCGATTCAGGTGTATTAAAAAGTTTGCCACCTCGGTCGGTGAGGTGATTGTTAAAATTGTGTGACTACATCTCTTATGATTTATAGTCAGCCTAGTATTTGCTCTCAATCAAACATATAATCATACTCTGACCATCACATGCGTACCACAGCCAAAGGTTCACACACATTTATCACACGGATGAATAATACAGAGAAACATTACGTTCAGTGCCGTGGCAACGGGTGGAGCGGAACCAACGATGTTGGCAGCTATCAAACTGGGTACGACGGCGATCGACAAGGGACCCCCGCAACGTGTGTACTGGAGAGAGACTCCGGTTACCGAGGCGAAAAGTTATGGCGGCCGCTGACTCAAGTAACTTGTACTTTACACCGAAACGCCAGGGAAACTGATATGTAAACAGTCAGAATACGACACTGCAGTTGGCAACGCCTATATAAGACGAAACTGTCTGGCCTCAGTTGCTAGATCGGTTTCTGCTGCTACGGTGGCAGGTTAACAAGATATGAGTGAGTTGGAACGTGCTGTTATAGTCGGCGCTCGAACGATGGGACAGAAGTAACGAGGAAGTGGGGATTTTATCGTGAGACCTTTTCACGAGTGTACCGTGGATACCAGAAATCCGGTAAAACATCAAATCTCCGACATCGTTGCGACCGGAAAAAAAAATCCTTCAAAAACGGGACCAACGACGGCTGAATAGAATCATTCAGTGTGACAGAAGAGCAACCCTTCCGCAAATTGCTGCAGATTTCAATGCTGGTTTATCAACACGTGTTAGCGTGCGAGTCATCCAACGAAACATCGTCGATATGGGCTTTCGGAGCCGAAGACCCACTCGTGTATTGATGACTCCACGGCGCAAAGCTTTACGCGTCGCCTTGGCCTGTCAATGCCGACACAGGGCTGTTGATGACTGGAAACATCGCCCGGTCACACGAGTCTCGTTTCGAATAGTATCGAGTATGGAGGCATCCACATGAATCCATGGACCTGTATGTCAGCAGGGGACTCTTCAAGCTGATTGACGCTCTGTAATGGCGTGGAGCGTGTGCAATTGGAGTGATATGGGACCCTTGATACGTCTAGATACGACTGTGACAGGTCACACCTGCATCCATTAATGCCCACTGTATATTCTGACGGACTTGGGCAATTCCTGTAGGACAAAACGACACCCCACACGTCACGAAATTCTACAGAGAGGCTGCAGGAACACCCTTCTGAGTTTAGACACCAAACTCCACAGACATGAACATTACTGAGCATATCTGGGATGCCTCACAATGTTTTGTTCAGAATAGATCGCCACCCCTCGTACTCTTAAGGATTTATGGATGGCCGTGCAGGATTCATGGTGTCAGTTCCCTCGAGCACTACTTCAGGCATTAGTCGAGTCCATGCCACTTTATGCTGCGACACTTCCGCGTGCGCGCGGAGGCCCTACACGATATTAGGCAGGCGTACAAGTTTCTTTGGCTCTTCAGTGTACTAGCCTAGCAGCTTGTCGTGCGGAAATTCGGTGTTAGGCGTTCGTGTGTTTAGAATCTCTGTTTGTTGATCTCTTCAACATGTGTGCTATTGACGTTATGGCTTTTGTTCTGGTCTTGACTGGTTTTTCCTCATCGAACGCTAAAATTCGTGCTGTTGACGACTTAATGCGGCCAGGATATAAAATTTACTAGCAATCGAAATTTTCACAATAGATCAGATGCTTGGGCCGATATGTGCATTTCAGTGTCATTCTGTAACTCGGCATGGCAGACCGGAGGAATGTTGAAGTCTAGATTTAACGAACACTCGTTAAAAAAGTAAATAAAGTAAAATAAGTCCACGTAAAGTTGCATTCCGCCTTTGCTCTGCATTTGAAAGCAACTCACCACCAACTGCCACCGCTTATTGCGCTTATTTCGACTGCACGATGTGAACTTCTAAAATTACTTAACCCATTAGCCCCGTGCGTTGCCAAATGGCTACGTTTGTAACCCCTTTTTAAAATCGCTGATTCCACGACATCAACGAAGCGAGAGTTTTCGCAGCACTGTATTCCGTTTCGCAAGACTGTAAACATCACTACAATGCAACAGTTTTAACAATACATTTAAATTCTGCATCTTAAGCTGTGTTGGAAGTTGTTGTTTGCTGAATGACGAAGAAAAATGGAGTATAAGTTCGAGTAAGTATGTTTTACACAGTAACTTACGATATATAATTTGGTTTTTTAGTATGGTTGTGCTTTAAATACTCAAATATATATTCTTTGGAGGTTACTGCTTGCTGTGAGATAAATTACGTTCATTTAGGCCGTCTGCACGTCGGTGTTGCCATATGGCAACGCTAGGCGCTTGTACTCAGTAAAAGGACGAATTTTCTCATTTTTGTTTTAGAAGAGGTTTCTCGCTTGCTGAGGCGCTGAAGATTCTTTATAATGACGATATTGAAGGTGATGTGTTGGTTGAGCCCCCAGATCCGAATAGAGAAGAATGATGGATTATTTTATGTGTGGTGGCTGGACAACTCAGTTGTCACAATGATCTTGTGCACAAGAAGTTGACCAAGTCAAGAGATTCTCGCAACTAAAAAAGCGAAATATAATGATTCCCAGACCAAAACTGGTAGCCAAATATAAAACATAATGGGAGGTACTGATCAGATGGATCAGAATCTAGCATGCTATTGCATTGCAATAAGAAGCACGAAATGGTACTGGTGTCTCTTTACATGGATGTTAGATGTCGCCATACAAAACAGTTGAATTTTGTATAATAAAGCAAGAAACAAAACTATTTCTCAGCTTGATTTGAAGAGAGAAGTAGCAACAGTGTACTTGCAAAGACACCAAGCTTTACCAAAAGGAGCCGGAATACCATCTGCATCAAGGGCATGTTGCGACAACGGCATATCAGATTCAGTTAGTTTGGTAAGACTGACCACCTCGTCCAGCACACAGAAGGAAAGAAGAAGAAAAGGTGTGAACACAAGCACTGTAAATCTATTGTGAGAACAATGTGTTCAAAGTGTAATGTGGGATTGTGTATTGACTGTTTTATTCCATTTCATGTAAAATAATGTGAGTTCAAGGTTTGATTTTTGATTATTAATTGTACTGTGTTATAAACTATCAATTGTGTGGTGAAGACTTAATAATAAATTGGCACATTTATATGTAATGTAATTATATGTAATAAGAAATTTCATTAAACTACTTATTTTAGTTGAAGTTGTAATCCATATAAATTTGGGTAGTGAAAGCGCCTAGCGTTGCCATATGGCAATATCAAATATCTCGCTAATGGCGGTAATGACTTTCGTCGAAACAACTCTGTTGTCTAATTTATACCTTTTACAGATACAATAACGCAATTTAAAAAAAATCACGAAAAAATTAATTCCGGCGATAATGGGTTAATAGGCTCTGTGTTTTATAATTTTTTTTAAACTTTAATCTCTGTTCTCGTATGTTAGTCTCTGTATTCTGCAGACTTCACTGTCGCTACCAGTGCTTACACATCAAGATCTCCCTGCTGATTTTAGCTATTTTGATCACAGGCATTTTAATTTGTATACTTTTACATTTTAGTGCATTTTTGTTGAGATGTACTGCTAGCGCGCAGCCTATTGGTTTCCTATGGAAATGTTCCATCCAATTGCGTTTGAAATGTTTTGTTTAGTAACCTAATTTTTAATTCCTGTTATATGTTTTTAATTAAATTTTTATTTCAAAATTAATTATGCACCCCATCCGTGTGAGCTTCCGCTACTAAGCCCCACGAGGCGCCTGGTTCAGTGCTTAACTGTTTACGTGCTTGACGTGTTCGTCTGTATTGGTCAATTTCACTAAAGTGTGTTTAAATGAAGCCACATATCTGCAACTCTGTAAGCGTGGTCCTTCCGCTGGGCCGCCGCGATTTTCCATTTCTTAAATATTTTGTATTACTTCATATTTATTGCATACGTAGACGCCTTGTTTAGCGCTGATCGAGACGTATGCTTATTTCTCAGCACAACAGCAATGGTTGATAGACCGTCTTTGAAATATTTATTAGGGCCATATCCCTGACTATTTGTATTTTGATTTCTTCTTCCACGTAAAAATTTGATGATGGTTTTGAAACGTGAAACGCGTCGTTAAACAATAATTCTCGCAACCAGGACTGTTGTTCTTCAAAATAATCGAGATATGGTTGCTGCAACGCCCAGCCTGACGGAATCGGGAAGGTTTTACATCTTTTACAAAATAAAATTTTAAATTACGAAGACGTCGGTGAGCGTGCAATTGCGCAACCAAGCTCGTTCCTATTTACCTTTTTAAACATATAAAGTAACGCAAGAACCAATATCCAAGTAAATCAATTTTAGAATGTGCTATACTTCGTATTTACGAAGAAATTAAGAATATTCACAAAGAAAAAGATATGTTTAATTTTTTAGAGCTATTTTAATATAGTTAGGCTCCTAATTGATGATCTTTTTGATGAAATGAAGAGAGTCATCAATATCACTAT
Source organism: Schistocerca piceifrons (assembly GCF_021461385.2). Lineage (NCBI taxonomy): Eukaryota > Metazoa > Arthropoda > Insecta > Orthoptera > Acrididae > Schistocerca > Schistocerca piceifrons. The sequence continues at coordinate 108,411,045 of NC_060138.1, read as the reverse complement.
TTGTAATAATAGTCAGCTGACAGCTAGAATGCACAATAGATGTCAAACTGAAAAGTAAGGAAAAATTTATTGCCAACAATCACAAGATTTAGCTGAAACAATAAATTCCTCATTGCCTTTTGCCGAAAGCATTTTAAAACTCAGAAGTATTGAGTTCAATGCACAGCAGGGTCAGCTTTTAAACAATGGACTTAAGCACAGTATTCAACAACGGCTAGATGAGAAGTCAGTCACCTCTCTAGTGCCTGACATTGAAGTGGTTGTAGATGAGACAACTGCTAACCAGCCTTAACAGTTAAAGATAGCTTGTAGAGCTTGCAAATCTGATGATGCCCTCAAAACGCAAAACGCGTCATAAAACAATAATTTTCATAACTAAGACCTTTTTCTTGAAAATAACTATATTTGTCCTCTCTCCACAGCGATACAGATAGCCGTACCGTAGGTACAACCACAACGGAGGGGTATCTGTTGAGAGGCCAGACAAACGTGTGGTTCCTGAAGAGGGGCAGCAGCCTTTTCAGTAGTTGCAAGGGCAACAGTCTGGATGATTGACTGATCTGGCCTTGTAACAATAACCAAAACGGCCTTGCTGTGCTGGTACTGCGAACGGCTGAAAGCAAGGGGAAACTACGGCCGTAATTTTTCCCGAGGGCATGCAGCTTTACTGTATGTTTAAATGCCAAGAGCAGTTGAACGGAATGGATGGTGTCTTGAAGGGAGGATATAAGATGAACATCAACAAAGGCAAAACGAGGATAATGGAATATAGTCGAATTAAGTCGGGTGATGTTGAGGGTATTAGATTAGGAAATGAGACACTCAAAGTAGTAAAGGAGTTTTGCTATTTGGGGAGCAAAATAACTGATGATGGTCGAAGTAGAGAGGATATAAAATGTAGACTGGCAATGGCAAGGAAAGCGTTTCTGAAGAAGAGAAATTTGTTAACATCGAGTATGGATTTAAGTGTGAGGAAGTCATTTCTGAAAGTATTTGTATGGAGTGTAGCCATGTATGGAAGTGAAACATGGATGGTAAATAGTTTGGACAAGAAGAGAATAGAAGCTTTCGAAATGTGGTGCTACAGAAGAATGCTGAAGATTAGATGGGTAGATCACATAACTAATGAGGAGGTACTGAATGGGATTGGGGAGAAGAGGAGTTTGTGGCTCAACTTGACCAGAAGAAGGGATCGGTTGGTAGGACATGTTCTGAGGCATCAAGGGATCACCAATTTAGTATTGGAGGGCAGCGTGGAGGGTAAAAATCGTAGGGGGAGACCAAGAGATGAATACACTAAGCAGATTCAGAAGGATGTAGGTTGCGGTAGGTACTGGGAGATGAATAAGCTTGCACAGGATAGAATAGCATGGAGAGCTGCATCAAACCAGTCTCAGGACTGAAGACCACAACAACAACAACAAACAAGTAGCCATGGTACACCATGTAATAGGCTGTCATAGACATTAACTCGTCCGTACCGAGATGGCGCCAGCCAAGAATGCAGCAGCAGAGAAGGCGCTAAAAGTGACCGTGAAAAGGACGTAAGAAGACTTAAAGGTTGCCCGAGGGAGTAACCTGAGCTCTCTACCATCTATAAGAAGAAAGTGGATCGACCGCATAAAAGTAATTGCAGAAAAGGTGATCGTTCCACCATTACCTAAATATTGTTCGTTACTATAGGATCCATAACAGGTAAGTTTGATAGGGGGAAATAGAGAAGATCCAAAGAAGAGCAGCACGTTTTGTTGCAGGTTCATATACGCTCATATTCAGAAAAATTAGGACACCTTGAACGGCTAGTAATAGGACGTTCATATTCGTAGGACATGTACATTACTACGTCCTGCAGAAATTATTAACATTTGAACCATGTCAGCCTCCGGGTTCAAGGTCAACATCGATATCGCGCGGCAACACTACCTCTCGATAAAGTGTGCCTGCAGTTCTCAGAGTGACCTCAACAGTACCGCAGAATGCCTTTCAGACGTATGATTGAACCGTACCGCCAAATGAGTTTGAAAAAAGGCACATTGTTGGCACGAGAGAACGTGATGCATCCATCCTCGAAATTGCTGCTGCCCATGTGGGACGAGATGTTTCGGCAGTGCAGTGGGTGTGTGCAGAGTGTTTCACGGAAGACCGTAGAACACAATGACGTGGGTCAGGTCACACCACACGGAACACCTCCCGAGAAGATCGACACCTCATCGCAATGGCACTGCAGGGCAGATCTGCATCCACTTCGGCTCTGGAGCAACTATGGAACAGTTTAACACATCGTGCAGCATCAGGGGTGAGATTCCATCGGCGTTTATTACGGCATGGGTTACGTGCGCGTCGTCCACTTCTCCGCCTGCCTTTGGCGAATATGCATAAACTTGCTAGACGGCAATGGTGAATGGGAATGGCAGATATGGCATCAGTTTGTCTTTTAGGACAAATCCAGGTTCTGGTTGTTTGTAAATGATGGCCGCATTTTGGTGCGCCACGGACAGGGGCAGCGCCATAACAGTGACTGCGTTCACAGAAGACATACAACGCCAACTCAAGGCTATTATTTTGTGGGGTGCAACAAAAAATCACAGTTGGTGAGTTTCCAGCGCACTGTGACTAGTGCGACCTACAGGGTGTTTCAAAAATGACCGGTATATTTGCAACGGCAATAAAAACTAAACGAGCAGCGATAGAAATACACCGTTTGTTGCAATATGCTTGGCACAACAGTACATTTTCAGGCAGACAATCTTTCGAAATTACAGTAGTTACAATTTTCAACAACAGATGGCGCTGCGGTCTGGGAAACTCTATAGTACGATGATTTCCACATATCCACCATGCGTAGCAATAATATGGCGTAGTCTCTGAATGAAATTACCCGAAACCTTTGACAACGTGTCTGGCGGAATGGCTTCACATGCAGATGAGATGTACTGCTTCAGCTGTTCAATTGTTTCTGGATTCTGGCGGTACACCTGGTCTTTCAAGTGTCCCCACAGAAAGAAGTCACAGGGTTTCATGTCTGGCGAATAGGGAGGCCAATCCACGCCGCCTCCTGTATGTTTCGGATAGCCCAAAGCAATCACACGATCATCGAAATATTCGTTCAGGAAATTAAAGACGTCGGCCGTGCGATGTGGCCGGGCACCATCTTGCATAAACCACGAGGTGTTCGCAGTGTCGTCTAAGGCAGTTTGTACCCCCACAAATTCACGAAGAATGTCCAGATAGCGTGATGCAGTAATCGTTTCGGATCTGAAAAATGGGCCAATGATTCCTTTGGAAGAAACGGCGGCCCAGACCAGTACTTTTTGAGGGTGCAGGGACAATGGGACTGCAACATGGGGGTTTTCGGTTCCCCATATGCGCTAGTTCTGTTTATTGACGAAGCCATCCAGGTAAAAATAAGCTTCGTCAGTAAACCAAATGCTGCCCACACGCATATCGCCGTCATCAATCCTGTGCACTATATCGTTAGCGAATGTCTCTCGTGCAGCAGTGGTAGCGGCGCTGAGGGGTTGCCGCATTTGAATTTTGTATGGATAGAGGTGCAAACTCTGGTGCATGAGACGATACGTGGACGTTGGCGTCATTTGGACCGCAGCTGCAACACGGCGAACGGAAACCCGAGGCCGTTGTTGGATCACCTGCTGCACTAGCTGCGTGTTGCCCTCTGTGGTTGCCGTACGCGGTCGCCCTGCCTGTCCAGCACGTTCATCCGTCACGTTCCCAGTCCGTTGAAATTTTTCAAACAGATCCTTTATTGTATCGCTTTTCGGTCCTTTGGTTACATTAAACCTCCGTTGAAAACTTCGTCTTGTTGCAACAACACTGTGTTCTAGGCGGTGGAATTCCAACACCAGAAAAATCCTCTGTTCTGAGGAATAAACCATGTTGTCTACAGCACACTTGCACGTTGTGAACAGCACACGCTTACAGCAGAAAGACGACGTACAGAATGGCGCACCCACAGACTGCGTTGTCTTCTATATCTTTCACATCACTTGCAGTGCCATCTGTTGTTGAAAATTGTAACTACTGTAATTTCGAAAGTTTGTCCGCCTGAAAATGTACTGTTGTCCCAAGCATATTGCAACAAACGGTGTATTTCTATCGCTGCTCGTTTAGTTTTTATTGCCGTTTCAAATATACCAGTCATTTTTGAAACACCCTGTACGTGAATAACATCCTGCGACCCGTAGCCATAGCCTTTCTGCACAACCCCCAAGGCGCCAGTCGAAAATGTGTGAGATATGGTGAAACAATGGCTGAATCACTGTGACGCAGTACCAACTACCACAGATGAAGTTTACCGGCCGCGTGATGACTGGGTGTTGTGTGATGTCCTTAGGTTAGTTAGGTTTAAGTAGTTCTAAGTTCTAGGGGACTGATGACCATAGATGTTAAGTCCCATAGTGAACCAGCCATTCGACGGCCGGTGTGACCGAGTGGTTCTAGACGGTTCAGTCAGGAGCCGCGAGACCGCTATGGTCGCAGGTTTGAATCTTGCCTCGGACATGGATGTGTGTGATGTCCTTAGGTTAGTTAGGTTTAAGTAGTTCTAAGTTCTAGGGGACTGATGACCACAGATGTTAAGTCCCATAGTGAAGAAGCCATTCGACGGCCGGTGTGACCGAGTGGTTTTAGACGCTTCAGTCAGGAACTGCGAGACCGCTATGGTCGCAGGTTTGAATCCTGCCTCGGACATGGATGTGTGTGATGTCCTTAGGTTAGTTAGGTTTAGGTAGTTCTAAGTTCTAGGTGACTGACGACCTCAGATGTTGAGTCCCATAGTGCTCAGAGCCATTTGAAAAGATGAAGTTTGGAACCAGGTGAATGAAGCATGGTTAGCTATACCACATGGCAATTGCACCTTATACGCGTCGATGCCACCACGCATGGGAAAAGTTGTCAGGGCCCATGGTGGAACTTGTGCCTACTAGACAACAGGACACATGCTGAACCGAAGTGACTGAAATGCTAATAATTTCTGCAGAACGTAGTAATGTACATGAATTTACTTGTCCTGTGAATATGGACGTTACATCCCTAGTCGTTTAGGTGTTCTGTTTTCTTTTATGAACATGAGCGTAGTAAGCACGAATGTGTCAGAGGTGATCAGCCAGTACCAATGACAGACGCTGCAAGAGAGGCGGTCCACATCACAGTTTGATTTGCTGTTAAAGTTCCGAGAAAGTACTTTCCTAGAACATTCAGCAAATATATCGCTTCCTATTTGGTATATCTTGTGAAAAGTCTACTCTCCACCACACACTGCCAGGTAGTTTGCGGGTTATAGATGCAGAGACGTAGACGCAGGAGAGAAGGTAAACGCACGCCATTTCCTGCGAAAAGTAGCATAAGGCCCTCCGCAAGCGGACCGACTCGAATGTCCTTGCTGACGCTAAGGTGTAATCACTCCATTGCGAATCATTTCCTGTGTAGTTAAACTGGGCTCCGCAGACGGCACAACTGCAAAGTGACACAACTGTAAATCGCTTTCAACGCGGTACCAACCAGTTGCCAGCGACTCGACACTTGCGTTGCCGAGCTATGTGCTGGTTTACTTCGGAGGGGAACAAGGAGATTGTGAACATTAGCTTCGTACGGGAAGTGGAGGAACACCCCATTTTATACAGGTATAACATCCCAGGCTACTTCAGAAGGGATTTGACAGAGAAAGCATCGTTAAAAAATTGCTCTAAGCACTATGGGACTTAACATCTGAGGTCATCAGTCACCTAGACTTAGAACTACTTAAACGTAACTAACCTGAGGAAACCACACACATCCATGCCCGAGGCAGGATTCGAACCTGCGACCGCAGCAGCAAGGCGGTTCCGGACTGAAGCGCCTAGAACCGCTCGGCCACAGCTGCCAGCCAGAAAGCATCGTATGAAAAGGAAAAAATATTTCTCACCACATACACAGTATATGTAATGTACTGTACTCTCTTGTTATTATACAATTACCGGAATGTCAGTGGGAGCAAATAAACACAAAATGTAAATCGTACCGGAAGTATACTTTTGTGTAATTAGTAGCCTTTTTAGTTCTGTAAAATCACATTGTCAAATGGAAAGAAACAGTGGAGACGGCGGAAAAGGGCAGAAAAGCCACAAACCTCAGATACGTGTAAACGCAATGTTGTTCACGTAGCAAATGATTTAACGAGCACAAACCGCTACCACCATATTTCCGTATGTATAAACCTCAGGACTTCCAGGTTTTCAAAATAACTGTAACGATATGTTATGGTGGAAAAAATCTACTGTGCCAAATCACTGAAACTCCCTTTAGTAGCCACGAATTTCTAATCTGTCTGTTGTAGCTTCTCGGCTGCTACATACGGACTGCAGTGTATAGTTGCTTGGATGTAGGAATGGAGCAAGAATTTTCTTCGTTTTCTCATCCTTGAGTAATATAAATAGAGACTCACATCTTCCTCTGTGCTTGAGTCCATACTTGACACGTGAGTGTGGGTAATAGGTGTTCTGACACGCTCGCTGCTGTGGCCGAGCGGTTCTAGGCGCTTCAGTCCGGAACCACGCTGTTGCTACGTTTGCAGGTTCGAATCCTGCCTCGGGCATGGATGTATGTGATGTCCTTAGGTTAGAACTGATGACCTCAGATGTTGTCCCATAGTGCTTGAGAGCCATTTGAATCATTTTGCTCTGACACGACAAACAATATTCCCTCTCACACTGAAACTACAGTGCTCCGAGTGCAGAAGTGCGTTGCCTGCTAGTCGGCATCCAGTTGTCTATGCAGATCCCCTGCCCGTTGGGTCCCTTTTCAGTCGCTCCGTGTGCGTCCGCCCAAAGAAACAAATATTATGGAACAGACTTCTATCTCTAATGCTGTTTATCAGCAGTGCCCTTAGTTCACACAGCTGCTGCCTATACAGCTTGCTTATGTTCAGGAATGGAATTCCTTGCTGCTCTTTCGATAAGGTATTTTAATATCTCAAAGGTCGGCCAGCGAGAGGAGAAACGAATAAGATACTTGACTGAGGGTGTTTTGTATTGACATCTACCGACTGGGGAATGAATCGTGAATATTTGGGGTACGGTGCTTCAAAGCGTTTTCCATTTCTCTTATTGTTCTCAGTGAAACGGAAAACGGAACACACATAAATCACACTATTGTATCTTACATCAATAATCAGCCAGGGAGCGCCTTGAATGAAAGTCACGTGTTGCAGTGATACTTTTAATTTGTTGTTTGTAGTGTTTTCATCGATACAGTACACTTGATCGCCCACTGCTTCAATATTGCTCACCAGTGTGGGATCCGTACGAGATAGGGTTGATAGAAGAGATAGAGAAGATCCAACGGAGAGCAGCGCGCTTCGTTACAAGATCATTTAGTAATCGCGAAAGCGTTACGGAGATGATAGATTAACTCCAGTGGAAGACTCTGCACGTAAAACGCTCAGTAGCTCGGTACGGGCCTTTGTTGAAGTTTCGAGAACATATCTTCACCGAGGGGTCAAGCAGAATATTGCTCCCTCCTACGTATATCTCGCGATGAGACCATGTGGATAAAATCAGAGAGATTAGAGCTCACACGCAGGCATGCCGACAATCCTTCGTTCTACGAGCAATACGAGACTGGAATAGAAATTAGAACCGATAGAGATACTCAAGGTACCCTCCGCCACACACCGTCGGGTGGCTTGCGGAGTATGGATGTAGATGTAGATGTAGATATACACTAATTGACAAAAAAATTGAAGAAACCAGAAGGGGGGAGGTAAATGAAATGAGGGGATACGTGATGTTATTTCAGCGACTGCAACAAAGAGTAGAATTTACAAATAAATTTGCGGTATGAGACCGTTTATGACGCTGAGCCTCCTATAACCTGATTGTACGAGGTGATTCGGTTTAGAAGGATATTTCATAAAGTCATTGTATTCTCCCCCAAGGCAACCTGGGCTTCAGCTGTCCCTTGTGTCCTGTGATGGAGGTGACGTCAGAGCTAGTCCCACACATTTTCTACCGGGGACAGGTTTGAGAATATTGCTGACCACGGGAGAACCTCAACATCACGTAGATAGTACATAATGACTCGTCCCTTGTGTGGCCGAGTAATGTTCTGTTGAGAAATTGTACCATAATACCGTCGCACATGAGATAGGGAAAGCACGTGTTGTACCTTTCTGCCGTCAGAGTTTATCCTAGTCATTACCAGCCTTGACTGAAAGTCGTATCTGATGGCTGCCCTAGCCATAACGCCAGTAGTAATACCGCTACTACTTCTTCTACGTGATCAGGCCCAGTGGACCGCCCGCTGGTACAGGTTTCCTTCTCCATTGTATTCAGTCCATTGCTGCTATCAGCCGTCTGTCCACTACGCCTCTCGAAAACTTTGGCGGAGTGAGGCTACTGCCCAAGTCGGCACCATACTCACAGATGATGGTCGCCCGCCATGTTCCTGAACTGCGATTCGTCGACAGTCCACGCTTCCCGGTGACAGCAATGCTTCAAACCCAGCCATTTATGTTGTGTTAACGGCAGCCTATCGTACTAGTTGCCCTGGGCAGAACAATAATTATTCATATGGAATTACGAACATGAGTCTTGAAAGACGCGTGTAAAAAGTACCGAAAAAAGCATTTAAAAACAATATCGGTTGACTATGTACGTTATTCTTTATTCTATGTTAAAGATCTTAATAGCTGCGAAACAGTCGAATGATTCTATGTAATTACTTACTTTCGTCTTGATCTTGATGGCCGTCCGGTGTGGCCGAGCGGTTCTAAGCGCTTCAGTCTGGAACTGCGCGACCGCTACAGTCGCAGGTTCGAATCCTGCCTCGGGCATGGATGTGTGTGATGTCCTTAGGTTACTTAGGTTTAAGTGGTTCTAAATTCTAGGGGACTGGATGAGGACAGCAGACGTGAGGGACATCACAGGATGTACTTATTTTGCATTTTGGTTAAATATATGTATTTATTTACTCTTAAAACCTTTGTTTATGTATCTTTAGTATCCCTACATGTTAGGAATCAGAGCGTGCAATACAGCGCTAACCTATGAATGATTGTAGGCGGCTATTTGCACGGCCGCTACCTCTTACTTCAATATTGCCAATATTAAAAGGCACAGAACCACGTGAATAGCTTACAGAGTTTGCATTTGAATTACGTTTCACTGTCATATTTATTTATCTGCAAAGATTAACAGTAGTTTCCATTAAATTCTTGTGATTGACACACAGCGGCTATCTCTTGTCTCAGGTACGTAAATTCACAGAAATTAACTTACTACGAATTGATCGGTGATAAATATTTCACGCAATAATGTTTCTCTACGCGAACCCATGACATTAACAAAGTATTAATTTCAATGAAATTTCAGTGAAAACAGAACGTGAGACATGTTGTTAACATACGAGATAGTACGATGCTTAACACCGCTCTTTACGTGGTTTATAATAGGGGCATTAAACCTTCAAATTATATTTAAATAAAAAATTCTATGTAATTTGCCCGCGATAAGTTGTGTTGTCACTTAGTGTGTGTGGCGTCATGTCATGTATAACTGTACGTACATGTGCCTACAAACCACACATTTTAATGAACTGCACACGTACACACCACTTGACGTGCAGAACAGAACAAAACAACATACACTGAGAAGCCAAAGAAACTGGTCCACCTCCCTAATATCGTTTAGAGCCCCCGAGTACGCAGAAATCACGCACAACGACGTGGCATGGACTCAACTAATGTCTGAGGTAGTGCTGGAGGGAACTGTCACCATGAATCCTGCAGGCCTGTCCATAAATCCGAAATAATACGAGGAGACCTCCTCTGAACACCACTTTGCTAGTCATCCCAGATATGCTCAGCAATATTCATTTCTGGGGAGTTTTGTGACCAGTGGTAGTGTTTATTTTCATAAAGCTGTTCCTGGAGCTACTCTGTAGGGGGTGGGGTGACGAGTTGTCCAGCAGGAATTGCCCAAGTCCGTTGGAATATACAATGACCATGAATGGATGCAGGTGATCAAACAGCATGTCTGACGTATCAGGGGTCCCGCATCACTCCAACTGCACACGCCCCTCAGCATTACAGAGCCTCCATCAACTTGAACAGTCCCCTGTTGCCATGCAGAGTCCATGGATTCATGAGGTTGTCTGCATACCCATACACGTCCGTCCGCCCGATAAAGTTTGAAACGAGACTCGTCCGACCAGGAGACGTGTTTCCCGTCATCAAAAGTCCAGTGTCTGTGTTGACGGGCCCAGGCGAGGCATAAAGCTTTGTGTCGTGCAGTCATCAAGGGTAAGGCTCCGAAAGCGCATATCGCTGATGTTTCGTTGAATAGTTCGCACGCTGACACTTGTTGATCGCCCAGGAATCTAATCTGCAGCAATTTGTGGAGGAATTGCACTTCTGTCACGTTGAACGATTCTCTTCAGTCGTCGTCGGTCCCATTCTTGTAGGATCTTTTTGAGGTCTCAGCGATGTCAGAGATATGATGTTTTACGTATTCCTAATTTTCACGGTAGACTCGTGAAATGGTCGTACGGAAAAATATCCACTTCATTGCTACCTCGGTAATGCTGTGATCCATCGGTCGTACGCCAACTATAACACAGCGTTCAATCTCAGTTAAATTTTGATAACCTGCCATTGTAGCAGCAGAAACCGATCTAACAACAGCGCCAGACAGTTTTGTCTTATATAGGGGTTGCCGAACGCAGTGCCGTATTCTACCAGTTCACATACCTCTTTATTTGAGCCCGCATGCCTAATCCAGTTCGTTTGAGTGTAACACTACAATGAAAGCGCACAAAATAAATTGATACGTAGCGTAGCACAACGGAGAGACAGGCAAGCGAGCAGGAGTGGAGGTAAAATAAGAATTGTGGAATGTATACTAATCGCAAAAGAGAGCTCAAACACAGCATGGAATGAATTTTATTCTGTTTATGAGGCAGCCTCAAATAACGCAGTAGATGTCTCGAATTGCAAATCATGCGAAAAATTGGACATTTCTTGGTTCTGCTGGGAGCAAACCAGCCTGCCCGTTCTGCCTACCCGACTACGTCGCAAGAATGGTCGGGTTGAAAGAGCAATATGTATACCTCTGGTTCTGCCTAGGGCGTAGGGGATCACCAGGGTATGTACCTACACACACGGAAGCGTATTTTGATATGTCCGTAGAAAGTTTCCTTGACTGCCAAATACCAAGCATACTGACAGAATAAAATCGTAAACACCAAAAAATAATTAATGTAGAGTAATGAACTGCGGGAACACATTTGTGGAAGTATCATATTAAGTGATTTACATGGCATGATCACAGGTTAATGTACGCGTGAGACAAGTCGTTAAAAATGTGAAATTCAGGTACATTAACAACATGAGTAACCGCCAGAATGTTGAATGCATGCATGGAAAAAAAGCATGGATTGTGTTGTACAGGTGCCATATGTCAGTTTGTGGGATGTAATTCTACGTCTGTTGCTCTTGGTCAGTCAATACAGGTTCGGTTAATGCTGTTTCTGGATGACGCTGAGAATGTCGTTCAATGATGTCCAACATGTGCACGACTGGAGACAGATCTGGCGATCAATTAGGCCAAGGCAATGTGTCGACACTCCGTAGAACATGTTGGGTTACAACAGCGGTACGTGGCCGACCGTTATCCTATTGGAAAGTACCCCCTGGAATACTGTTCAATAGCCGGCCGGTGTGGCCGAGCGGTTCTAGGCGCGGAACGGCGCTGCTGCTACGGTCGCAGTTTCGAATCCTGCCTCTGGCATGGATGTGTGTGATGTCCGTAGGTTTGTTAGGTTTAACAAGTCCTAAGTCTAGCGGACTGATGACCTCAGATGTTAAGTCCCACAGTGCTTAGAGCCATTTGACCAATACTGTTCGAAATGACAGCACAACAAGTCGAATCACAAGACTGACGAAGATATTTTTAGTCATGTTGCGTTGGATAACCACGAGAGTGTTTCTGCCGTCATACAAAGTCGCAGAGCAGAAAACATTGTCTGGTGTAGGTCCAGTATATCTAGAATGGAGACAGTTTAGTTGCAGGCCCTCCTTGGAACCAACACATTGCCATCACTGACACCGAGGCAGAAGCTACTTTTATCAGGAAACACAACGGAACTTCATCCTGCCCTCCAGTAAAGTCTCACTTGACGTCATTGAAGTCGCAAAAGGCGGTGGTTTGGGGTCAGTAGGACTTACGATATAAGGCGCCTGGCTCGGGGCTGCAAATGCAGTAATATACACCAGAGCCATACGTCGAACACATCGGTCTTCCCTCCTGGTAGTGCCACGTGGCTGTATGGAGGCCATAGCTGTTTTGAAGAGCGAGCCGCAGCGCGTAGTGTGAAGCAGTCGCCCTCCGTTTCTGGCGGTGGCAACACTGTGGCAATCGCCGTATAGCGAGGGATAGTGGCTTCGCGGCCGACACGATAGAAACAGGAGTCAACCCACGACGTCGGTCTGGCCGGGGCGAACCGCGACGCCCTGAGACGGGAGATCGGCGCGCCTTCCTGCGTCCGTTGCAGCGGCTGGCAGCGGACGGTTGGGGAGAGCGGTTTGGGAGTGTTGCACCAGATCTTCGCCAGAAATCGCAGCTTATTAGAAGTTAAGTGACTGGAGATATGTTATTTAGTTGTTAAATTCTACTTATTTTCTTGGTCAGTCTCTCGCCCCCAGCTTTCTCGTTTGTCTCTTGTCCGCATTTGTTAGGCAGTTAGTGTCTGTCTGTCTGTCAGTCGGTCTGCTGTCATGTTTGTGGGATTCGGTGTTAACGAATTTATAGAATTAAGGTAAAGGCCGAATTCCTGAAATATGTTTTTATCTTGCCTATCATCTTGCCAGACGCTATATGTGTAATGTAGAGCATGTTGTACAGTTTATGTAAGTCTGAATTTCAAGGGCTTTATTTAAATAGTCATTTACACTCCTGGAAATTGAAATAAGAACACCGTGAATTCATTGTCCCAGGAAGGGGAAACTTTATTGACACATTCCTGGGGCCAGATACATCACATGATCACACTGACAGAACCACAGGCACATAGACACAGGCAACAGAGCATGCACAATGTCGGCACTAGTACAGTGTATATCCACCTTTCGCAGCAATGCAGGCTGCTATTCTCCCATGGAGACGATCGTAGAGATGCTGGATGTAGTCCTGTGGAACGGCTTGCCATGCCATTTCCACCTTGCGCCTCAGTTGGACCAGCGTTCGTGCTGGACGTGCAGACCGCGTGAGACGACGCTTCATCCAGTCCCAAACATGCTCAATGGGGGACAGATCCGGAGATCTTGCTGGCCAGGGTAGTTGACTTACACCTTCTAGAGCATGTTGGGTGGCACGGGATACATGCGGACGTGCATTGTCCTGTTGGAACAGCAAGTTCCCTTGCCGGTCTAGGAATGGTAGAACGATGGGTTCGATGACGGTTTGGATGTACCGTGCACTATTCAGTGTCCCCTCGACGATCACCAGTGGTGTACGGCCAGTGTAGGAGATCGCTCCCCACACCATGATGCCGGGTGTTGGACCTGTGTGCCTCGGTCGTATGCAGTCCTGATTGTGGCGCTCACCTGCACGGCGCCAAACACGCATACGACCATCATTGGCACCAAGGCAGAAGCGACTCTCAACGCTGAAGACGACACGTCTCCATTCGTCCCTCCATTTACGCCTGTCGCGACACCACTGGAGGCGGAGTCGTGTGAAGTTAGCACCCCTTTTTCGAGAAATATACATTTTTTTCACAGTTCTTGTTAGATGTGCCATAGTTCTAGAGTTCTTTCCACAAAATTTCAGTAGTTCTGCAAAATGTAACGAAGAAAACAACAATACTCGAAAAAATTTTCGTATCGAAAATATTCTCTGACAATTTCCGCAAAATGTAAATAAGTACAAGAGTTCTGAGCACAGTTCTGAACAGAGCTCCAAGAGTTCTTTCGAAAATCCAAGTAACATTTTTTTGTGCAGCTAATAGTTTACGAGATAATTGCAATTTAAGAGAAAATCTTTACACTTACTGTGAAGTTGGCACCCGTTTTTTCAGAAATGTATACTATTTTCAGATTTCATGATAGATATGCCATAGTTCTAGAGTTCTTTGTACAAAATTTCAATAGTTCTGCAGAATTTAGCGACGAAAACAATATTCGAAAAAATTTTCATATCGAAAATATTCTTCGTCAATTTTCGCAAATTGTAAATAAGTACAACAGTTCTGAGCACAGTTCTGAACAGAACTCCAAGAGTTCTATCGAAAACCCAAGTAACATTTTTTTGTGCAGCTAATAGTTTACGAGATAATTGCAATTTAAGGAGAAAATCTTTTCACTTACTGTGAAGTTGGCACCCTTTTTTTCACAAATGTATACTTTTTTCAGATTTCTTGATAGATATGCCATAGTTCTAGAGTTCTTTGTACAAAATTTCAATAGTTCTGCAGAATTTAGCGACGAAAACAATATTCGAAAAAATTTTCGTATCGAAAACATTCTTCGTCAATTTTCGCAAATTGTAAATAAGTACAACAGTTCTGAGCACAGTTCTGAACAGAACTCCAAGAGTTCTATCGAAAACCCAAGTAACATTTTTTTGTGCAGCTAACAGCTTACGAGAGAATTGCAATTTAAGAAGAAAATCTTTTCACGTATTGTGATTTTGGCACCCTTTTTTTCAGAAATGTATATTTCTTTCACAGTTCTTGACAGGTATGCCATAGTTCTAGAGTTCTTTGTACAAAATTTCAATAGTTCTGCAGAATTTAGCGAAGAAAACAACAATACTCGAAAAAATGTTTCTATCGAAAACATTTTTTGTCAATTTTCGCAAAAATTAAACTTGTACAACAGTTCTGAGGACAGTTCTGAACAGAACCCCAAGAGCTCTATCGAAAATCCTAATAACATTTTTCTATGGCCATAATAGTTTGTGATAAATTGATTTAATATGGGACACACTTTCTCTACAGAAAATATAAATATATTCGTACAACAGTTCTGATGACAGTTCTGGACACCACGTGAAGAGTTCTATCGAAATTCCTAGTAGAATTTTTTAGTGCAGGTAATAGCTTAAGAGGTAATTGCAACTTAATTAAGAACCCCATAAGAGCTCCTACTGTGAAACTGGCACCCTTTTTTTCAGAAATATATATTTTTTTTCAGAGTTCTTGATAGATAAGTCACAGTTATAGAGTTCTCTGTACAAAATTTCAGTAGTTATGCAGAATTTAGCGGAGAAAACACCATTGTATAACATAGCTGATTCAGGAACCCTTTCCTTCTGATACAATTCTTACTGTTGCCACAATAAATCACTTGTGCATAGATTCCAACGGTACTGATCATTACAAAAATACAACCACTGACCAGCGGCGCACATTTCTTGCAGCGTTGTACAAAGCATTCGGCTTATCCGCTGTGAAAATACCACGCTTAACGCTATTTTAAAATTTACGGGGGATGGCTCCCGTTTATCTACAATGTCAGCATCTATCGAATTATCTTCATGCAAACGTGGTGCCTGGATCACACGCGTCCCCTTTTTAGGTACGGAGGAAACTAGAGTTCAGTCTTGTGGAAGCCAAAAAAGGAAATGTGGGCATCCCTTCTTTTACTGATAGCAAACTCTAGAGAAATCTCCACGCTTGTTTTTCTTCATCATGCCAACAAAAGAAAAATTCTCCCTTCATAGCTCTATTATCATTCCAGTACTAGTAAACCAGTTGTCCGCTTTCACATTTCGACCTGACTGATATATAGGTTTACACAGTTACAGAACAACATCAAAATGTTTATTGCTCAGTTGGTAAATCCTTCTGGTTGCAACATAGCGTATATTTCCAAATTGTACAGGTAAAATACTTAAGAATCCACACTTAAGAATACATACTCGTTTGTTTTGATTGATACATATTGGCGAAAACTGTACCTTCCACAGAATCCTTCCAGCTTCTTGTCTACTGTAACATTTTCTCCAAGGGTGTAAGATTTGTGGTAGTTGCGTACAAACACAGTAAATATTTCCCGAATAGCTGTTGGCTTGTCTAATTGTCTCCTTTCATCACGAATAGCGCGACTGTAAAATCTAAGGCTCTTCAGAATAAATTTGAAACGTTTTATGTTCATTTGCGAGGTGAAATTTTTCAATGCCATCACCATCAGTTCCACACAGATCTTCCAGGCTTTATCTGTTACTTTTGTTAACAACAATTAAAAACAAGAGACTCATGAAGGCTTTCAATTCAATATCATCTATTGATTTTACCCCTCTCTCACGTTGAAATGAGGCTTTGATGCTCTCAAAATTCTGATTGGAATACAAAACTACAATAGACAAATATCGTTATCAATGAGGTAATTACAGCATCACAAATGCTGCTTTGGCTGCACCTATTGGTACAGGTAAATTTCGAATAATATTATGCTCTTCGAACAATATGCTTTGGATTTCTTCAACACTATCTAGTACTTCCCACTTACAATAATAAAATTTCTATAAAATAACGCAACCACGCGCAGTGTATTGATCTGAAATTTGACGTTCAGACAGGGGACACCGACTATTAAACAGTTCAAACAGAATTTAAGTGCAGTTTACATTCTGGATTAGCTTTGTACTACTTACTACGGTGATAAACAAATAAATTAATCGCTGAAATGAAATATGAAAGGGCACAATGGATAAAAACGAGCAATCGGCTCATATCTCATCAAGAGAGCATTAGCGTCGATACTGAATCATACAACAACGAGAGGCACACATGAAGTGTATACTTTTAGAATCAGGAAGAACCAGATGAATTTTATTACGTAAAACAGTAATTGTTTTGGGCTCTCATGACATCCAGGACCCACTAACAGCTAAAAATATGCCCAGGACCCTCATGGATGAAAGTTATGTGGCAACATCACCAGCCGCTAGGATATATAAAAACATGTGCTGTGTGTAACGAATAAATTTGAAATTGCTGTCGTTAATATTGTTGCAAACATTTGTTCTAGTTAGAAAGGAAGTGTGGAAGTTTGATGAGTTACACTACAGCGAGAGTTAAAAGTCTTTACAATGTATAGAAATGTAAGCATATTTACTGAATATATCGTACAAACGAACCAAGTAGTATGTTTAAATCCTAATTCGATACATGACTGATAGAGGTGTTATAATGGTGTGGGGATACAGTATTAAAGTTAATAAGAAGTTCGAAATTTGTAAATAAGAACCTCGTTTATTTGGTCCTCAGTAATCCGGATTTCCGGTTTATCCGGATTCATATTTTGTGTCCCTTGGTATTTTTCTCTTTTTTTCTTATAACACGAAGATGTGTAGTCTGTGAGGTACATAGGCTGCTTATCTCTAGGCCGGTAATTTAGTCTAGTACTGAGTGATAAGGAACTCGGAGTGTGTGAATGACATTGTTTCTCAAGTATTGTACATTAATATAACGGTGTATTGATGCCCATCAAGTAAGTTGCATAGTAACCACGCCAACAGCACTCCACCACAGCTCATTGTACCTCTGATGCGATTCTCGACAGGTGTGACACCATCTGGTTAGTGGCGCGTGTGAATGTACCTGCTCTCTCAGCCATCTGTTTGTTTTGCACTGACGAGCCTTCTCTCCTTGAATCATCTAAGCGTGCACATCCCACGCTTCCACCTACAGTTACTACAGTCAGTCTTAAGAAGGTGTACTGGCATTTGTATAGTGCTGAACATTTAGACTTTATGTATTTAGTAGAATATACATCCGGGTTTTCGATTTTCGGTTTTCCAAAATAAAAGTGAGAATTTACGATCGTACTCATAGCTGTACTTCCAGCAGTACTTTAACTCCTGCGTTCCCAATTTCGTAGAAGTTGTCCTACGAAAATTGCAAAAGAAGCACTCCTGGACGAAAGGATATTGTGACGATATTCTTTCGTCACAGCCTGGGGTTAGAGACCCGGTCCGGCACACAGGTTTTATCTGCCAGTAAGTTTCACATCGGCGCACACCCACTGCAGAGTGAACACACAATCTATTTCATAATCTACTGGCACCATAAAAATGTTATGAGGGTTTTTAAAAGAACTCTTTCGGTGCTATACAGGACTGTCAGCAAAAGGGTTGTGTCAATTTATTATAATGTAGACCAAGTGGGTCTCTCGAAAATGCTATTATCTCATTAACTGTTATCCCCACAAAAAATGTTATTACAGTTGTCGGTAGAACTCTTAGGGTCGTATTAAGAAATGCCATCAGATCTTTTGTACGAATTTATTACTTTTACATGACAAAAGTGAGTCCCACAGTAATTATCTCATATAATGTCATCGTCACAAATAATGTTATTATAGTTTTTGGTAGAACTCTGTGGGTGATATTCAGAACTGTCATCAGAACTATTCTACGAATTTTGCTATATTAGACAAAGTATCAGATTAAAACAATTATTGTATAAACTATTATCGCCACAAAAATGTTCTTATCATTTTCAATGCAACTCTACCGGTGCTATCCAGAACTGCCAACAGAACTGTTATACAAATTTATTTTTTCCAAACTGACAAATAATTTTTTACCATACCAAAATTTTGCCGAGTTAATGTTTTCTTCCCGAAATTCTGTAGAACTATTCGTGTTTTGAGCAGAGAAATCTGGAACTATTGCATATAAATCAAGAACTGTGAAAAAAAATTATATTTATCGTAAAAAGGGTTCAAACTTCACGGGAAATGCTCATAAGCATTCCTTAATAAAGGCAGTTACTACGTAAACAATTACCTGCACAGAATATGTTACTAGTATTTTAGATAGAACTCTAACAATGCTATGCAGAGCTGGCATCAGAGCATACGAACAGACATAATTTCTTTTTTAGTAAGAGTGCCCCACAATTAATCAATTACCATACAAACTATTATAACCACAAAAAAATGTTATTATGATTATCGATAGAAGTCTTGAGGTGTTAACCAGAACTGTTCATCAAAACTGTAGAACGAATTTACTTTTTCTGTGGAGAAAGTGGGTCTAACATCAAAGCAGTTACCGTATAAAGTACCATCGCAACAAAAAGATATTATTACGATTTTCGATAGAGCTCTAGGTGTTCTGTTCAGAACTGTTGTACGAATTTACTTTTTGCGAAAATTGACAAAGAATGTATTCGATAAGAAAAATGTTTCGAGTATTGTTGTTTTTCTCGCTAAATTCTGCAGGACTATTCCAATTTTGTACAAATAACTCTAGAACTATGACATTTCTATCAAGAACATTGAAAAAATATATCTTTCTGAAGAAAAGGATTCCAGCTTCACAGTAAGTGAAGAGATTCCCTCCTTAAATTGCAATTATCTCGTAACGTGTTAGCTGCACAAAAAATTGTAATTAGGATATTCGATAGAACTATTGGGGTTCTGTCCAGAACTGTCATCAGAACTAGTGTACGAATATATTTCTATTTTCCGTAAAGAAAGTGTGTCCCATATTAAATCAATTTATCTCAAACCATTATCGCCATAGAAAAATGTTGTTGGGATTTTCGATAGAGCTCTTGGGGTTCTGTTCAGAACTGTCCTCAGAACTGTCTTACAAGTTTAATTTTTGCGAAAATTTACAAAAAATATTTTCGATACGAAAAATTTTTCGAATATTGTTTTCGTCGCTAAATTCTGCAGAACTATTGAAATTATGTACAAAGAACTCTAGATCTATGGCATATCTATCAAGAACTCTGAAAATAATATACATTTGTGAAAAAAAGGGTGCCAACTTCACAGTAAGTGAAAAGTTTTTCTCCTTAAATTGCAATTATCTCGTAAACTATTAGCTGCACAAAAAAATGTTACTTGGGTTTTCGATAGAACTCTTGGAGTTCTGTTCAGAACTGTGCTCAGAACTGTTGTACTTATTTACAATTTGCGAAAATTGACGAAGGATGTTTTCGTTACGAAAATTTTTTCGAATATTGTTTTCGTCGCTAAATTCTGCAGAACTATTGAAATTTTGTACAAAGAACTCTAGAACTATGGCATATCTATCAAGAAATCTGAAAAAAGTATACATTTGTGAAAAAAAGGGTGCCAACTTCACAGTAAGTGAAAAGATTTTCTCCTTAAATTGCAATTATCTCGTAAACTATTAGCGGCACAAAAAAATGTTACTTGGGTTTTCGATAGAACTCTTGGAGTTCTGTTCAGAACTGTGCTCAGAACTGTTGTACTTATTTACAATTTGCGAAAATTGACGAAGAATGTTTTCGATACGAATATTTTTTCGAATATTGTTTTCATCGCTAAATTCTGCAGAACTATTGAAATTTTGTACAAAGAACTCTAGAACTATGCCATATCTATCAAGAACTCTGAGAAAAATATATATTTCTGAAAAAAAGGGTGCCAACTTCACAGTAAGTGAAAAGATTTTCTCATTAAATTGCAATTATCTCGTAAACTATTAGCTGCACAAAAAAATGTTACTTGGATTTTCGAAAGTACTCTTGGAGCTCTGTTCAGAACTGTGCTCAGAACTCTTGTACTTATTTACATTTTGCGGAAACTGCCAAAGAACATTTTCGATACGAAAATTTTTTCGAGTATTGTTGTTTTCGTCGCTAAATTCTGCAGAACTATTGAAATTTTGTACAAAGAACTCTAGAACTATGCTACATCTCTCAAGAACTGTGAAAAAAAATGTATATTTCTCGAAAAAGGGGTGCTAACTTCACACGACTTGGAGGCGGGCTGCACGATGTTGGGGCGTGAGCGGAAGACGGCCTAACGGTGTGCGGGACCGTAGCCCAGCTTCATGGAGACGGTTGCGAATGGTCCTCGCCGATACCCCAGGAGCAACAGTGTCCCTAATTTGCTGGGAAGTGGCGGCGCGGTCCCCTACGGCACTGCGTAGGATCGTATGGTCTTGGCGTGCATCCGTGCGTCGCTGGGGTCCGGTCCCAGGTCGACGGGCACGTGCACCTTCCGCCGACCACTGGCGACAACATCGATGTACTGTGGAGACCTCACGCCCCACGTGTTGAGCAATTCGGCGGTACGTCCACCCGGCCTCCCGCATGCCCACTATACGCCCTCGCTCAAAGTCCGGCAACTGCACATACGGTTCACGTCCACGCTGTCGCGGCATGCTACCAGTGTTAAAGACTGCGATGGAGCTCCGTATACCACGGCAAACTGGCTCACACTGACGGCGGCGCTGTGAGCAGTCGTGACTACGGCCGTGTTGAAAGGGAGCGGAAGCATCTCAGCCGGAAGGCTCCTTCTGTAACAAAAAATTTTTTCATTCTGCCTCTGAATAATTGTAACTTGATATTTCGTGGGTGCTTCTGTTTTTGAAATGACTTTTGTGAATAAAATTTCCGTTGGTTGAAATATAATTTGTTTCCTTCAGTTACTCCTTGGCAACTACTCCCACGCTCTCATAGTGTGTTAATGTTCTTGATGAATCGCTAGTAAGTAAAGTACATTCTTTAAGAAAAGATTTTGGAAGTAAATTTTCACGGTTCACTGGTGTTTTTGCGTCCGTACATTCTCGTCACTGCTGCCAGCAATTATTTTCAGTGGCTACATCTCTAACAAATCTTTCTGCAATATCGCAGACGAAACATACAGCTTCTCGTAGCCCTATTACTCCGTGAGGTGTTGATAACGGCGTCTTTGTCACCTTAAAGGCTTTCTTGACTAACATCAACTCAGTACTTCCAATCTCAAGGAACGTTACAGCGTGTATTTAAAGGAGACCTGATTTGCATCATAGTTGTTCACATGTATGCCATTTTACCTGTCTCGTCCTCAAGTTTTGCAGAGCTGTATATTTATGGGAAAAATCTAAGCCTAAGCGATGAAATGTGGGTTAGAGCCCTGCTCCGCTCTTGCCGAATTGGAGTTTGTGAGTCACCTCAGTCAATGAAACACATAGTGACAGTTGCAAGGTGTAAGGAGAGTAAAACCCAATATAATATATATACCGGGTGATCAAAAAGTCAGTATAAATTTGAAAATAAATCACGGAATAATGTAGATAGCGAGGTAAAAATTGACACACATGCTTGGAATGACATGGGGTTTTATTAGAACCACCCCATATTGTTAGACGCGTGAAAGATCTCTTGCGCGCGTCATTTGGTGACGATCGTGTGCTCAGCCACCACTTTCGTGATGCTTGGCCTCCCAAGTCCACAGACCTCAGTCTGTGCGATTATTGGTTTTGGGGTTACCTGAAGTCGCAACTGTATCGTGATCGACCGACATCTCTAGGGATGCTGAAAGACAACGTCCTACGCCAATGCCTCACTATAACTCCGGACATGCGTTACCGTTCTGTTCACAACATTATTCCTCGACCACAGCTAATGTTGAGGAATGATGGTTGACGTATTGAGCATTTCCTGTAAAGAACTTCATCTTTGCTTTGTCTTACTTTGTTATGCTAATTATTGCTATTGTGATCGGATGAAGTGCCATCTGCGGGCGTTTTTGAACTTTTGTATTTTTTGGGTTCTAATAAAACCCCATGTCATTCCAAGCACGTGTGTCAATTTGTACCTCTCTATCTACATTATTCCGTGATTTATTCAGTTTTCAAATTTATACTGATTTTCTTTGATCACCCGGCATATTTAACATAGCAACGTTTCTGTCTATCGGGCATTATACGGACGTGTGTTGTCGTCCAACAGAGAAATTCCACACGATACCTGCATCTTCGGCGGTTCTGCATAACCCGACGAAGACATTCAGAGGTCATCACTACCGACTGTTGTGCTGTTGGGCATGAAATCGACGGTATGACGCCTTCACTGTCCCAGAATACAGAAGCTATTAGTTTTTGAGATTATGCAGCTTCTTTGAACTTGTTGTGGCGTCAAGGATGACGCCACTCCATAGACTGTCGCTTAATTGCGAGGGTGTGTGATAAACCCATGTTTCATATCCTGTAGCATCCTGGTCAATGAACATGTTGCCATCCCTTTAGTAACACTCGAAGGACGCTAATTCAGCACCCATTACTGCAGCTTTCTGGTCATCCGTGAAGATACGTGGCAGCCACTGTGCACAGATTTTGTGTCACGCTAAGTGCTGAGTGACAGTTTCGCGCAAAGCTGAACGACACACTTCCTGACTTTGTACATGCATGTCGCTAATCGTGAATCGTCGATTCTCTCGAATGATGCCATCCATCTTGTGTTTCAATACATCTGTGATGACGGATGGTAGCGCTCCTCTTTCGAAGGCATGAACATCTCTTTCCCATTTTTAAACATTATGCACCATTTTCGGTCCGCCACTGTTATGCGTCTGTCGTTAAATTTGAATAGACGTCATCTTTTAGATGTAGAAACACGTCTAACAATTTTCTTTTGTGTCGCACAACTCCTTCTTGCTGCTGCGACTTTTTTCTGTCAGTGTAGTTTGGATACGACGGTCGCAGGTCGTTCGGCCTTCGCAGCGCCCGCGACCTAGTGGTGCGGGTTGCTCGTGCGTCAGGGGCCGGCCGGAGCCGAGAGCAGGCGCTGACAAATCGGACGACGTCGGCCGCGGCGCTGCACTCACTGCGCCCTCAATAATGCAGCCAGCGCCATCAATTGTTGAGGCGGACGCGCTGAAATGCGGCCACCCTTTCTCTTCCGCCACTGGTTGCCGGCTGCCGGCGATGACTATTTCAGGTGCCGCCGGGATGGTTGCTGGGGTGAGAAGCTTCCCGGGGAAACAGTTCACAGCCCAGAGGCGTAGCTCTTACTGGCCTGCATCGCTCTTCACCAGCGCCGCTCAAATTTGCCAGTGAACTCCACGAGTGTCATTCGCCCTTCACAAATCATAAAGCCGTTTAGCTACCACGTATGTATCCCTGTTACCTGGACAAAGGGAATTGCTTTGCTGGATATCACAGAGAGTACAATATTTAGTCTAAACTTAACGTTAATATATATTTGTAATGAATACCAAATTTTTTCGTTTATGTGTTTTTAAAATTAATTTTACCTTTTCTTCTTTTATCTTAAGTTTTAAACATGTCTGAGTGTCAGCAACACAACACATAGAAACTTGATACGATTGGGGATTAACAACAAATTAGTTGCAGAATTAGTGTTTCATTAACCCTCTACCATGGTCTCGACAAAAATAGATTTTTCTTATTCACAAGGCAAACGGACTTGTTTTCTTTGAGTCATCAGTCTCCTGATTCGTTTGATGATGTCCGCCACGAATTCCTCTCCTGTGCCATCCTTTTCATCTCGGAGTAGTACTTGCAACCGAAGTCTTCAATTATCTACTGGATGTATCCCAATCTCTACCTCCCTCTGCTATTTTTAGGCTCTACAGCTCTCTATTGTATCGTGGAAGATGTTCCCTGATGTCTTAACACGTGTCCTACCATCTTGTCCCTGCTTTTTGTCGGTGTTTTCGATATATTCCTTTCCTCGTCGATGCTGTAGACAACCTCCTCATTCCATACATTACCAGTCCACTTAATTCTCAACATTCTTCTGTAGCACCACGTATTACATTTCTTGTGTTCTCTGCAGTTCTGACTTTCCATCAGTCAGTGTCTCAACGTCATGTAATACTGTGTTGCAAACGTACAGTCCCAGATGTTTCTCCGGCCGTAGTGGCCGAGCGGTTCTAGGCGCTACAGTGTGGAACCGCGCGACGGCTACGGTATCAGGTTCGAATCCTGCCTCGGGCATGGATGTATGTGATGTCCTTAGGTTAGTTAGGTTTAAGTAGTTCTAAGTTCTACGGAACTGATGACCTCAGAAGTTTCGTACCATAGTGCTCAGAGCCATTTCAACCATTTTCAGCCGTTTACTCATCAAATTAAGATCTATATTTGATGGACTCGTAAAATCACATATTAATGTAAATGGATAAAGGACCCATAAGGCTCTTGTCTAGTGCACTTAATTCTGAACATTCTTCTGTAGCACCACGTCTCAAATTCTTGTGTTCTCTGCCGTTCTGGTTTTCCCACAGTCGGTGTCTCAACGTCATGTAATACTGTGTACCAAACGTACATTCTCAGATGTTTCTTCATCAAATTAAGATCTATATTTGATGGACTCGTAAAATCACATATTGATGTAAACGGATGTAGAACCCATAAGGCACTTGTCTAGTGCACTGTGCATGCCACCCATAAATAACAATATTCACGTTCTATTGTACGAGGGCTATCCACAAAGTACATTACGTTTTGGAATTAAAAATAAATAAAGTATTGGAATTTTTTTATTGTATACAGATGAAGCCACACTTAAATACTACTTTTCCACATAGTTACCATTTAAATTAAGGCACTTATCGTAGCGATGGACGAGCTTGGAAATTCCTTCGTCGTAAAATTCGGCCGCCTGCGCCTTCAACCACGTGGTTACCTCTTCTTGAAGCTGTGCGTCGTCATCAAAACGCTGCTTAGCCAACCACTTCTTCATTGCTGGGAATAAGTGGAAGTCGCTCGGTGCCAGGTCGGGACTGTACGGCGGATGAGGAAGCAACTCCCACTTAAAAGATTCGAGAACTTCACGAGTGGCATTTGCCGTGTGGGCCCGGGCGTTGTCGTGAATCAGCAAGATCTTTGAGCCCAACTTTCCACTGCGCTTGTTTTGTATTGCTCTTCTGAGGTTGTTCAGAGTTTTGCAATACCTTTGAGAGTTTATTGTAGTGCCTCTTTCCAGGAAATCCACAAAAATCACACCTTTTCTGTCCCAAAAGAGGTAACCACGTGGTTGAAGGCGCAGGCGGCCGAATTTTACGACGAAGGAATTTCCAAGCTCGTCCATCGCTACGATAAGTGCCTTAATTTAAATGGCAACTATGTAGAAAAGTTGTATTTAAGTGTGGCTTTCATCTGTATATAATAAAAGAATTTTCCAATACTTTATTTATTTTTAATTCCAAAACGTAATGTACTTTGTGGATAGCCCTCGTACAAGAACCTTATTGCTTCAACATCCGTTTATTGCACCAAGTGATTTTACGAGTCCATTTTTCTTCTGAAGAAGACAAAATTATATTTGTCGAACCCACGGTAACTCGACGTCTTTATTCAGTGTCTGGTTGGGTGTTATTTTCTAATTCTACTAAGCTCACATTTACCTGTTATTTACACCGTGTGTGATGTAGTGCCAGGCTGGAATGATGCAATGTGAGCAAATAATGGAATGAGGAACGTGTACGAGGCATGTAATTTAGCTAATGAAATGTTCGTATTGACTGCTGTGGATTATTACTTATTGTACAGCGAACTACAGATACTGACTTGGATGGCTTCCTTCATACTGTTACAGAACAAAATGGCATCCAGATTTATCAAGTATCCATCCATCAGAACATTAGTGTACTTGTATAACATATGAATGATAGTCTTTATTTATTATCACTGTGGACACCAAACACGGGTCTCAAACGGAGCACTAAGAAGTCAGAGGGTCTCCTCGTATCACACCAAAAGGAGGTAAACCGATACTTTCATTAAAAAATGTACCAGTATTTGTTATGGGTATTTAATTAAAAAAGGACCAGTATTTCTTATGAGTATCTAATTAACTTAAACTAAGTTAACTCCATCCGAACAGGCCTTGGAAGGCTAAGCGGTACCGACCGGCCGCCGTGTCATTCTCAATCAAGTAGCTCCTCAGTTTGCCTCACGGGATCTGAGTGCACCCCACATGCCAACAGTGCTCAGGAGACGAAATGGTCACACATCCAAGTGCTAGCCCACTAACGGGAAACGGTGTTACCACTGTGCCAATGACGTTGGCTGCTCTCGAATTACCCGATCAAAAAATTAAAAGACGATCTCAGACGAGCATTTAACTGGGGAAGAACAAACTGTAGCAGCTAGCAGGAAGCCTTTCCCGTGCCTATGTGCAGTCCAAAAATATAGAAATTCATTTACACCTCTAATCGAACAAAAATTAGTCCTGCTTTTAGTCCTGCCAAATCTTTATCACTGTAGTATACTTTTACAAAATTGAATTTTATCACTATGAGAGTACTAAACGGCGATCTGTTTTAATTGTTAAAAACCATTCAAAAGTCAAGATTGCACGAAATATTTTTTTCCAAGGCAACCGGTTTCAACAGTCTTTGCTGTCATAGTAAAACATGTTCATTTTACGCTGAACCTCATGCACAAGATGTCAAGTGGGAGAAAGCTCAGCATATTGTAAATATTTCTCATCGCTAAAATATTTAAAAACGCGAAGCATCTTCTCCAAAAGGCCATGTCCGTATATATATATATATATATATATATATATATATATATATATATATATATATATATATTGTTCGAAGATGCTTTTTACTGCTTTTTACGTGATACAAATACGGAACACAACAGCACATCCACTTTAAGTGCCGGCCTGAGTGGCCGTGCGGTTCTAGGCGCTACAGTCTGGAACCGAGCGACCGCTACGGTCGCACGTTCGAATCCTGCCTCGGGCATTGATGTGTGTGATGTCCTTAGGTTAGTTAGGTTTAATTAGTTCTAAGTTCTAGGCGACTGATGACCTCAGAAGTTAAGTTGCATAGTGCTCAGAGCCCTTTGAACGACTTTAAATGGTTTCGCACTGTTTAGTATGTATCCGGCATATGTAAACTGATGTGATTTACTGTTCTATAAATAGCACGATTGCCGCTGACCCCGCTGCTCGCTAAGATCCTCACCACGCCCTGAACTCAGGCTAGCATTCGTTCCGCGCTGCGACCATCACTGTATGTTCTGAAACTTGAGTCGTGATTGACTGCTTCAAGGTCACTCCCACAGTGTCGCGTTTTACTTCTCTTCGTAGCGCGGTTTTCTTCGAAGGAAGCTCTTGAGAGTTCACGACATGCCGAAACAGATGGCCGCAGTACGCGAATATCGATAAAATCTGAGAGGTGCATATGGGGCCTGACGATGTCATACTGAATTGCCGAAACTGGTAACGAAAATAAAATAACTTCATACTGACTTGCCGAAACTGGTAACGAAAATAAAATAGAACAACTTCTCAGTTTGCACGGCTGTTTGGGCGAATTTCTTTGTTAAATATTTGACCAGCCGCTGTCCCAGGTCCACAACGAATGAACACAGTCATAATGTTTAGCTTCCAGGGATACAAGAAGTGTATTAAGTTGATTGTTGGTACACGCAATAAGTAAACTACACAATAAAACCAAAATAATACGAGATAGACATTTTATTGAATAAAGAAGAATAGATTGGCCATCAATCACACCTAACAGTAAAACATATCTACATTTCAATCTGAGTCCCAAATTTCACTTCCTGACTCATTAACATTAACGCTTCGAAACTGCCCATATTTGTCCTTAAGATTTTAAAAGTAAGGACGATGTTCAGCGTGAACTAAAGAGAGGTATTTAATAATATCTTTAGTTTGATGAGCTTTGATTGGGAGTTTAGTCTCATATGCCTCTTTCAACTGACGCGAGATTTACACGCTCCTAAACAAACTTAGTTTCACTGTTCCCGATGTCATAGTGAAGTGGAAACGTGAAGGGACACGTACAGCACAAAAGCGTACAGGCCGACCTCGTCTGTTGTCTGACAGAGAGCGCCGACAGTTGAAGAGGGTCGTAATGAGTAATAGGCAGACATCTATCCAGACCCTCACACAGGAATTCAAAACTGCATCAGAATCCACTATGTACTATGACAGTTAGGCGGGAGGTGAGAAAAAATGCATTTCATAGTCGAGCGGCTGCTCATAAGCCTCAAATCACGCCGGTAAATGTCAAACGACGCCTCGATTGGTGTAAGGAGCGTAAACACTGGACGACTGAACAGTGGAGAAAGATTGTGTGGAGTGACGAATCACGGTACAGAATGTGGCGATCCGATGTCAGGGTGTGGGTATGTCGAATGCCCGGTGAACTTCATCTGGCATCGTGTGTAGTGCCAGCATTAAAATACATAGACGGTGGTATTATGGTGTGGTCGTGTTTTTCATGGAGGGAGCTTGCACCCGTTGTTTTGCGTGGCACTATCACAGCACAGTCCTACATTAATGTTTTAAGCACCTTCTTTCATCCCACTGTCGAAGAGCAATTCGGGGATGGCGATTGCATCTTTCATCACGATCAAGCACCTGTTCAGAATCCACGGCCTGTGGCGGAGTGGTTACACGACAATAACATCCCTGTAATGGACTGGCATGCACAGACTCCTGGCCTAATTCCTATAGAACGCCTTACCGATGTTTTGGAACGCCAACTTCGTGTCAAGCCTCGCCGACCGACATCGATACCCCCCCTCAGTGCAGCTCTCCGTGAAGAATGGGCTGCCATTCCCATATAAACCTTAAAAGCGTCTGATTGAACGAATGTCTGCGAATGTGGAAGCTGTAATCAAGGCTAATGGTCGGCCAGCACCATACTGTATTCCAGCTATTTTCAGCCAGGTGTCCGGATACATTTGATTACGTAGTGTACCTCAGCGCTGACTTTCAAGAGAAATGTTTCTCTTAGAATAGTGGTTACGGTGTTTCAACGGTACTCCATCACTTTGTAACTGGATGCATTTCGTACGTCCTTTGCCTTTCATATGAGGATTGTCTCCTTGATTTTTTTAAAAAAATGATCATCATATCCCATCCACCTGCAGGGTAAACAACGTTCTGTTTTCATTTCTTATGCCCAATTCGAGTAAAAGATGTATCACATGCGGTGGGACTGCTCTTCGACAGTGGGAAGCAAGAAGGTGCTCGTTAGGTACATGTGCCCTTTTATGTCGAGAGGCTGAAACATTTCATGACAGTGTAATTTCCGTTTTGAGTCATATATGCATCCGTAAACACATAGTCTTTTGATATTGATGTCAATAAAGTTCGTTATAAAGTGCTCCAAAAAGGAGATAACTCATTTGGTCCTTTCTTTCCATCAATATCCGAGTAAGCGGCTATTGTAATGGTCCCATCAGAAAAGCGGTGTGTTCCAAAACTGAAGAGCCACAATTGTCTTACGTAGAACATCTCTGTAACAGGGATGTGAGGGTGAAGAATATACATAAAGTCAGCCGGCCGGAGTGGCCGAGCGGTTCTAGACGCTACAGTCTGGAACCGCGCGACCGCTACGGTCGCAGGTTCGAATCCTACCTCGGGCATGGATGTGTGTGATGTCCTTCGTTTAGTTAGGTTTAAGTAGTTCTAACTTCTAGGGGACTGATGACCTCAGCAGTTGAGTCCCATAGTGCTCAGAGCCACTTGAACCATTTTTTGAACATAAAGTCAAACGTTATAGCTTCTGGCCTACAATGTTCATTCCTTCCTTCCGCTACTAACACTTTACATTCCTTCAATGCGTTGTAAAAGGGCTTAGTCTTAAATTTTTGTACTTGAAGTTCAGTTCTTAGTTTCTTCCTCACTGCTGATACTTTCTCGCAATGAATTTTCAATCGAAGTTTTTCACACACAGAACATACATCAACTCGTGGCCTTCCACGCGGATGATCACAATTTTAACACACAAGCAGTACTACGTGAAATAACCGTAGAAAAATATTCGTTAGGACAGTGCGGCAAAATATGGCATTAATGGACTACAGCAGCAGCCGACAGACGCGAGTGCATTTGCTAACAGCGCGACATCGCCTCTCCTGGGGTCGTGACCATATCGGTTGGATCCTAGACGACTGGAAAACCGTGGCAGTGTCAGATGAGTCTCGATTCCAGTTGGCAGGAGCTGATGGTAGGATTCGAATGTGGCACTGGCTCCACGAAGCCATTGACCACAGTTGTCAATAAGGGAATGTACAAGCTGGTGGTGGCTTCGTAATGCTGTGGGCTGTGTTTACATGGAATGGACTGGGTCATCTGGATGTTCGGCGATTGTTCATTTGCAGCCATTCATGGACATGATCCCAAACAACGATGGATTTCTTATGGATGACAGTGGGCCATGTCACTGATCCGCAGTTGTTCACGATTGGTACGAAAAACGTTATGGACGGTTCGAGAGAATGATTTGGCCACCCAGACCGCCCGACTTGAATCCCATCGGACATTTATGGGACATAATATAAAGGTTATTTCGTTCACAAAACCCTGCAGCGGCTACTCTTTTCCAATTATGAGAAGCTATAGATGCAGTATGGCTCAGTATTTCTGCCGGGGTGTGAACGACATGTTGAGCTCACTCAACGTGTTTCTGCACTACACCTGGTAGAAGGGGGTTCGACGCGATATTCGGAGCTTTCCCATGACTTTTGTCGCCTTCGAATTCCAGCCAGTTGTGCTTAGCTGTTAATGCTTCTCGCAGTTTGATATAAGCCGTTGTTAGCGTCGACACGGTACTTCTAAAATTAACAAGGGTGGTCCTTATCGTTGCTCAGGCTCCAGCAAGACAGGTGCCAAAGAGTGGGCCTTACTCGAAATCCGAGAAAACAGCTATAACGAAGTTTCAACACCGCAACGTAAATGCCATCCGACCGTTGCCGCTGTTAACGCTAGAGTGCAGTGTGAACATTCTGGCCCGTTAGAGGGCATCTATACACGACAAATTTTCCTTGAGTGCTGTTATTACACAATTTTTCATATTATCATATTATCTAATTCAATCCCTGTACATTAAGCATAGATACACGACTCTTCTGCCGTGACCAACCGAAGTTGCTCGGTAGTAGGGCACTTTAATGGAATGGGGTAGTGCGGCGGTTCATACGCCAGTCTGGCCTTCCGGATTTAGGTTTCTCGTCGTTTCTCAGAATTCCTTTTGGGAGTGGTGGGATTGTTCATTTGAAAGGATTTGGCTCATTGTCTTCCAGAGCCTCGCACAACCCGAGATTTGTGCAGACTCTAATTACACTACTGGCCATTAAATATGCTACACCAAGAAGAAATGCAGATGATAAACGGGTATTCATTGGACAAATATATTATACTAGAACTGACATATGATTACATTTTCACGCAGTTTGGGTGCATAGATCCTGAGAAATCAGTACCCAGAACAACCACCTCTGGCCGTAATAACGGCCTTGGTACGCCTGGGCATTGAGTCAAACAGAGTTTCGATGGCGTGTACAGGTACAGCTGCCCATGCAGCTTCAACACGATACCGCAGTTCATCAAGAGTAGTGACGGGCGTATTGTGGCGAGCCAGTTGCTCGGCCACCATTGACCAGACGTTCTCAATTGGTCAGAGATCTGGAGAACGTGCTGGCCAGGGCAGCAGTCGAACATTTTCTGTATCTAGAAATCCCGTACAGGACCTGCAACATGCGGTCGTGAATTATCCTGCCGAAATGTAGGATTTCGCAGGGATCGATTGAAGGATAGAGCCACGGGTCGTAACACATCTGAAATGTAACGTCCACTGTTCAGTGCCGTTAATGCGAACAAGAGGTGACCGAGACGTGTAACCAATGGCACCCCATACCAGCACGCCGGGTGGTACGCTTCCAATGTGCGTTCACCGCGATGTCGCATCATGATGCGACCATCATGATGCTATAAATAGAAACTGGATTCATCCGAAAAAATTACGTTTTGCCATTCGTGCACCCAGATTCGTCGTTGAGTACACCATCGCAGGCGCTCCTGTCTGTGATGCAGCGTCAAGGGTAACCGCAGCCATGGTCTCCGAGCTGATAGTCCATGCTGCCGCAAACGTCATCGAACTGTTCGTGCAGATGATTGTTGTCTTGCAGACGTCCCCATCTGTTGACTCAGGGATCAGGACGTGGCTGCACGATCCGTTACAGTCATGCAGATAAGATGCCTGTCATCTCGACCGCTAGTGATACGAGGCCGTCGGGATCCGGCACGGCGTTTCGTATTACCCTCCTGAACCCACCGATTCCGTATTATGTTAACAGTCATTGGATCTTGACCAACGCGAGTAGCAATGTCGCGATACGATAAACCACAATCGCGATAGGCTACAATCCGACCTTTATCGAAGTCGGAAAAGTGATGATACGCATTTCTCCTCCTTACACGAGGCATCACGACAACGTTTCATCAGACAACGCCAGTGAACTGCTGTTTGTGTAGGAGAAGTCGGTTGGAAACTCTCTTCATGTCAGTACGTTGTATGTGTCGCCACCGGTGCCAACCTTGTGAGAATGCTCTGAAAAACTATTCATTTCCATATCACAGCATCGTCTTCCTGTCGGTTATATTTCGCGTCTGTAGTAGTCATCTTCGTGGTGTAGCAGTTTTAATGGCTAGTAGGTTACCATGTTGTTGACCTACTTTAAACACTAGCCCTTATTTCCTTCTTTCTTGTACAGGGCCAACCCATCCACACGACAAACTACGGAAGCGGTTACGGTGACTTACGCTACCTTTTACAGATCTCACAAGCTGCAATATTTTCAGGTCTTCGTACTGGATTGAGAATACTGGGAAACCCATGGAAGAGATGATCAGTTTACTCCTCTAGGTTTACGCCACGATTTGACAAAAATTGTTGATGAACTATTCCGTGTGTATTCCTGACTTAAATACAACTCCCAGAGTGGCTGGAGTAGCCTTTTATGACACAAGTTTCTAAGATATGAAAATCTCATTGAGACTATGGGCCAGCGTAGCAGGACAGCAATGATTATCCTGTATTCAGATGATACCAAGCTACCGTAATCAAAATAAAGTTTTTTTCCTGTCACAATGTGGATATATGCGCCGACGTTTAATTTTTTTACGAGTGGTGACGATGTTACATTGTAGAGAAGAGACAATGCTATGTCTCTAAAAGTATATTTTGTTATTGTGTGCAATGGCAGTGTAGAAATTGCCAGAGTAGTTTGTTTACTCTGAATTGTTAAATGTTTAGAGCTGAGAGAAGATCGAAATTTAAGTGAAGACTCTCGCTGAATAATATTTAACGATTTTGGTAATAAGTCGCCCTCAGAGAACACTATTATTAGCCTGCAAAATTTTGTCTTGGTCATGGTACCATCAGCTATAAATTTTATGAAGGTTCATCAAAATCAGTTATTGTTCTACGCAGCACGAGTCATGATTGAAGAGAATCAATATTTCACTATGAGATGGAGGTATTCTTAGGCGTATGAAAGACAGTGGTACATTCGACTTTTAACTCAACATCTAACTATGAAAATGTTTCCGACGAACTCCACGCATTTTGACCACTGCTCATGCACAGGCTCGCGTCACTTGGCGTAAAAATGCTAAAAAAATTAGACCCAAAACGGGAGAAGATTTGTATCCAAAAATAATCTGCAGTGCACTACTTTAGTGTAGCCTCGCGACTACGGGGATTATTAGAGGAGAAATATTTATCTGTTAAAATTAAGTTTTGCTGTCGGCTTCACTACGTCATATTTTACACAGATAGTTCCCACAGCTCTTAATATTTGAAGAAAGTGACATTTCGGAGAAATGAAGGGCTACTGATGAAGTAAACCGTTATTTACTGCCCGTTTCTATCAGCCGATCATAATCGATTAACATACTCATATAGCCGGCCGAAGTGGCCGTGCGGTTAAAGGCGCTGCAGTCTGGAACCGCAAGACCGCTACGGTCGCAGGTTCGAATCCTGCCTCGGGCATGGATGTTTGTGATGTCCTTAGGTTAGTTAGGTTTAACTAGTTCTAAGTTCTAGGGGACTAATGACCTCAGCAGTTGAGTCCCATAGTGCTCAGAGCCATTTGAACCATTTAACACACTCATATTTGGATTAGCCTGAGTGATGTTGCCCTTACTGTCGCGTCAAAAAATAAAACACCATTGCTACGTCACTGAAACTGCTATCAGTAGTAAGATACACATTCCCTGACAAAAAGGGTGTAGCACTCAGAGCAGGAAGAAGAAAGGAAATGAGACTTGACGGATTGAGAGGATATGTGATGTTGTTACAATATCGAGTCAAAATTACAAACACATACGAACTGATTCTGTAGGGAAGTATGTTACAAAGCCGCTGTATCCTGTCCTGAAACATGTTGGCTCACACTTGCTGTAATGGGACCTTGATATCTTGGACACTGACACTAGGACAAAAATCCGAGCTGGTCACAGACATGTAATGTTCTATCATAAATGGATCTGGGGATGCTGATGGCCAGGAGGGTACATCAGTATCAAGCATATAGTTCACAGACACACGTGCCATGTTTATACGAGCATTGTCCTGCTGGAAATTGGCTTTACGATATTGCCGCATATGAGGTAGCACATGACGACGTAGGTTGTTCGTGACGTACCGATATGCCATCAAAGTTCCCTTAGCCACTACCAATCGTATTCTCGTCATACTCAAAGCTTCCCCACATCATATCAGCTGGACCCCTGTCCATCTCCTCAATACTGGAAGAATTAGACCTCTTCCCAGCAGAACCTGCTTCCCTGTTACTGTGCCACTCCAAACCCAGGTATTTGTGTTGTGGTGCTGAAAGAAGCTCATCTATGCATTGGACAATAATTTCCTAGTCTAGCTGAGGGTAGTCTCCTACCAGTGGTAAGGGATGTCACAGAATGTTGCAGGGAATCCATTGCATGTTCTGGGAGGGCAGATGCAGATGCGGAGGGGTTACCACGTGATTGGTGCGCGATACCGTGATACTCCCTTGTAGTGCTCAGACGTGACTGACTGGAATCTTGACGACGAATTTTCGTGCCCTTCCATGTCCCCTATAGACCAGCATCGGGCCACTGTCACGTATTAATGCCCCACAAATCCGAAGATTTCAAGATTCTTCCACCCGACCAAATGGACACCAACAATGAGGTCTCTTGCAAACTCTGTTAAGAGCCGATAACGCTGTCCCATACGAGCACGCGTCATCTGCGTGTCCTTCACAGTGATCACTAAGCATCTGACGCAGCTCGTTCCCCTTTTATGTCCTACCATTCCTGGTAACAACACTCAACACGAACAACACAAATGCACTCCAATGACCATTCTACCAGTCACAGAGAATTTTAGCTCTAATCATTTACATACTAGCCGGTATTTCGTTCCTGTACACGTTACATTGACTTCCTACTGCGTTTTTTGCTTGCATGACTTTATTTGTCAAGTCGTGTATTCATACATTTAACTGTAAAAAAAAATGTTACTACAACTCATGTTTTTAGTTTCTGTCCTCTCGTGTAATCTCCATAACGCACACTGACGCTTTACAAACAGAAGTACAGCAGCTGAATACATGAAACGTCTCGCGATGATAAAATTAATAATAATTACAACTACACCATTAGTTATGCGAAACAATATCGTTGATGTTATAAGACTACGTCGTGAATCTTTCAAACTCTGCATTGATTGACGAATTTCATGCTTGCTCAGCTCCTTCATTAGAATCTGCATAATGTCTATGAATACTAGTCGAGTTACACCCAAGTCTTTAATTAGTATGGTGTCAGTTTCGGGACGGTTTATACGCTTGTGAGTGTAGCTGCCGCTCCGAACTTCAATCGTAAACTCTCGCCTCCATCAAAGTTTCTCAATTTCGACAGCTAGAGAGTCGCTAACGTTAGACCCGTAGAACTGTTTTTCAAATAAATACTCATCGTATAACAGTTACTGGTACATTTAGTATTCGAGATTGAAAACGCAGACTGTTATTAATTTAGACACAAAGTGAATTATAGTGTTTGTTAATCGAGAGCTTTATCGCATAGGTCAGATTCTGTTATTCAATGCAAGCACGTCTGATTATTTTTAATGGAGTTTATCTCATACCCTATATATAATCAAAAAACCACAGTACTCAGAGCTAAGTATGTGAAGAGACAAAGATCGATATTCTGCAGTCGTAATTGATTTATGTAACTATTGCTTCTGTCGTGCTGTAAAGTGCCGATGATTACATACAATATGGGTACATCGTAATTACTTGATAGTTCACAATTCCAGTCTACGCCAGGTCGTCGTAAATTGTAGAAAACCGCAAGACAATGACCCATATAAGTCAGGTCAAGCAAATTCGTCAATAAGCCATAGAACAGCAATCGAAAACATAGTCCAGTTGAAGCGAGATAGGGACTTTAGCACGATTCCAACACGTAAGTTTCTTGCAGTTGCCAGGCGGACGGGTTTCGTAACTGGCTTGACGCCAGCAGCAAAACCCGTGTGATGTCTCGCTGGCACCACTTACCAGCCGCAAGAGGAGTCGTTGATAGTGGACATGGTACGCTGTCGTTCCCATTGTCATAAGACAGATATAGCTGTAGCGATATAAAAGTACGTCACTGATGATAATCAAAATGATAAGTTAGAATGCGATAAAATGGATAAATAACACTGTGGGAGAGGACTAGGCACATTGTCACTAATTGTGATGAAACTAGCAAAACTGATCTGAAAATAAATCTAGAAGCTGATTTTTTATAAGTACCCTCTATAATTTTCTATTATTCTGTTTCATATAGTATGAATTTAATTCATGGGAGTCCATAAAATTTCAGAACTGGATTTGAAGTCAGTAATTAAAAATATGTTGAAATGTTCAAAAAAACGTTCTCCTCACGAAGAAAAACAGTGATTAAATGTCAGTGAGGAAGAAACTGCAAACTGCCCCACTATTTTTCAATGAATAATTTATTTCTCCATCACTAATATAAGTAGTAGGCCAATGAACAGACGACTGTGGTAATTTCTTGGATAAATATTACATTTTATGCTGCAGTATAATAGATTATAAGTGATTGTGGGCTTTTCAGTAGCTAGCTATGAAGTCCAACATTTTACTTATTCAAGGAATTATTATCTTTATAGTGAACAGCACAGAAGGATTTTGCTTTGAACCATGAGTGGGACAAAGGAGGACATGGCGGACACCTGGGCTATCAAGACGCTGGCATATTTACATGAACAAAGCCGTGATTCATCTGAACCGATTCAAGAAATCCATGATTATCCTTACTCTGGATAAGAGGAGGGGGATTTGAACCACCATTCCTGCTGAGCTTGTCTTCAATGCTGTAACCACCACACCTTTTCCACAGGTCCCATGAAGAATGGAAAATCGATAATCATAGATTCAAAAGATTAATTTCATATTGTCATTTAATTAATTGTTCTTCAGACATTAAATGGATGTACTACTAAATAGG
The DNA here is from genome assembly GCF_021461385.2 of Schistocerca piceifrons. NCBI lineage: Eukaryota > Metazoa > Arthropoda > Insecta > Orthoptera > Acrididae > Schistocerca > Schistocerca piceifrons. The sequence continues at coordinate 108,372,999 of NC_060138.1, read as the reverse complement.
CAGGTATTGCTAACAGGAGACAAAACTGATGCCTAGCACAATTTACGTATACAACAACTGTACATCAGGGACAGTAAATAATGACGACGTAAGCGTATTTATAAATCGAAAAAAAAGAGAATGGAAAACTGCAGGGGCTGACTGTAGAAATTTGTGGCTATGGATTTGCTATGAGTGTGAAGTTGTTAATTAAATTTTATTGAAAATAAATGTTCAGATCAGATGTTACTATTAAAATTAATGAGTTCATAAACTTGATAGATCACTTCGTTGCATTGACTGACTGTCCTGTCCGTTCTTGGTAAAATATTTCCTATATTATCAATGAAACACAGACTACTTTGGTGTAATGTTCTATGATATTTCCTATTTATTTCACAATCTGGGTATTCAATAATAAGTTTGGGCAGATGGACATATGTTTATTAATTTCCATTCTGTCAAGATAGTTCATCTGCCTTCCTTTATGGATATGATGTATTATTTCACGTTGCACCCCGTAATTATGGCCTTCTTTAGGCAAGTGATCTGAAAAATTAGTGTCTTCTTTTCCAAATTTATAACTTCTATGGTGTTCCTCCAAGCCCTGCCAGACTGGCCAATGTAGTATTTGCCACCATTATAATAATTCTGGATATTCTACTCTTTTCTGAAGCTGGAGTGCTGTGTTTACCATTGGGAAAAATAGCCCAACGATGTTGTGCGCATAAAACAATGTTTTTAAGTTCCTGGATCTAAGTTTCATGGCTACATCCAGTGAGATTTCTCATAAATATGGAATTGTGCACCATTTATTGCGTTCTTGAAGTTGTGGGTCAAGAACAGGTTGGCTTGTGGGATTAAAGGGACCAGACTGCAACGGTCATCGGTCCCGTCAAGAACAGGGAAAGAAAAAGAGTAGACCTATTGTTTCTGTTTTATTCCATTCTGAATTTTATACTGTTTTATTTAGAGTTTAGCAGCTTGAGGAATTTCTGAAGTAGCCTGGTGCAGCCTGTGCATAATCAAGAAACATCACCAACATACCTAAACCAGTACCCAACTTTGTAAGAGAATGGGCTACTTCCAGAAAACTATCTTTCAAAATTACCTAGAAAGATTTCAGCAAGTCCTGGACAATGTGGAAACCTAGACTATTGCATCCAACTGTTTGTACATCCTGCATAAAAAGAGCAATAATTTTGTGTTAGGCAAGTTCGTGTAGCTAACCTTATGTCATCTGTGAAAACTGGTTTGTATCCTGATTTATCTATTAAGTCTGTGTGAAAGTTTAGGGACTCCTGAACATATATATATATGAAGATGGTATCTGTTCTTTCTGACATGTCCGAAAGAACAGATACCATTTATATATATAGTTAAGGCTCACCGGCCATGTGACCATCTTTTTCGGTGCCCGAACTCTTACGGTGGCTCAGATGGATAGAGTCTCTGCCATGTAAGCAGGAGATCCCAGGTTCGACTCCTGGTCGGGACACGCATTTTCAACTGTCCCCGTTGACGTATGTCAACGGCAATATGTAGCTAAGGGTATTCATTTCATTGTAACTCCTGAACGTGTGTGTTAGTAAATAAATCACTGGCATTAAAAGGAACTGATTTGGCACCTGGGGTTGTGTGCATGTGTCTTAACTTGTTCACTAATTCATCTGACTGGTTTTAAACTTAGTTTTCATCTTGATCATGTCATTTAATTCAAATGGCTCTGACCACTATGGGACTTAACGTATGAGGTCATCAGTCCCCTAGAACTTAGAACTACTTAAACGTAACTAAACTAAGGACATCACACATCCATGCCCGAGGCAGGATTCGAACCTGCGACCGTAGCGGTCACGCGGTTCCAGACTGTGGCGCCTAGAACCGCTCGGCGACTCCGGCGGCGTCATTTAATTCTCTGGCTAATTTGTAACATGGAGCTGAGAATGAAGACACCTATAGATAAAAAAGTAGGCATTGGGGGTCTAATATTATACTTTTACAAACTTTAATAACTGTTGTAATTTTATCATTATATGATTCTTTGGGTTCTATATGTATGTTTTGGAAGTTGGTGGAGATTAGGTAATCTTCCATTTTGTTACATAGTCACATTTGTTCGTTAACACAACGGTATTTCCACTGTCCGATTTACAGTATTTTCTTTGATGAAGTATTATTACAATTCGCTCGACACGAATTGGCTGCCTTGCATCCATTAAATTACACCTTGAATCGGCAGAGGACAAAGAACAACAGAGGCAATATATTTGCACTCCTTTACCACCAAGATACTGAAACAATGGAATGAGGCACTGATTCTTTTATGCGCAGACGCGCGTAACATCTTAGCCGCTGCTTAAAGATATTCTCTGACTTGCACGCGGCGAAATACCATTAATAAGTATTCTTCACCCAGACACAGCAAATTATTGTCATGGTATGCTATAGGCTCAAAACGTCGTAGCATTTGTTCATGAGTCAAGGTGTGCAAAACAAACTTTTCTTACAATTTTCTCTATTTCATTACATTCTGGGGAATGTATTGAACTCTTGATGTTGCTACTTTGTAATCTGTGATACAATAACGTTGACACTGCTTAAAATTGCCTGCTAACAAATGATTGATTTGCGTGTAGAGTCTTGCGCCGTAGGAAGCAAGGGAGAGGATGTCGTACCCTCTTTCTACAACACAAATGCACGGGTGGATTAACACGGTTCTTTATATATATGAACAGATGGCTGATACTTAATTTGAATAGAATCCAGTTATGGTACAAGCTCCTCAGTAATGGTCCTCTTGCATGTAATACCGGTAATCTTGCTATAGTCATAGTTCTGGTCTCTATGTACTGTCGTAGCCCATGACCCGCTCTGAGAGTGGCCAAACAGACGGCAAATTGTAGTGCGAGTTAGTGAGTCAGTGGCAGTGAGTTAGTGCGGCCCTCCAGTGGCCGCTATCGACAGGGGATCTCAAGGTGGTTCCGTATTTCTAGATTTCAGGAAAGCTTTTGACATCGTTCCTCACAATCGTCTTCTAATCAAGCTGCGGGGCTATGGGGTATCGTCTCAGTTGTGCGACTGGATTCGTAATCTCCTGTCAGGAAGGTCGCAGTTCGTAGTAATAGACGGCAAATCATCGAGTAAAACTGAAGTGATATCAGGTGTTCCCCAGGGAAGCGTCCTGGGACCTCTGCTGTTTCTGATCTATATAAATGACCTGGATGACAATCTGAGCAGTTCTCTTAGGTTGTTCGCAGATGATGCTGTAATTTACCGTCTAGTAAGGTCATCCGAAGACCAGCATCAGTAGCAAAGCGATTTAGAAAAGATTGCTGTATGGTGTGGCAGGTGGCAGTTGACGCTAAATAACGAAAAGTGTGAGATGATCCATATGAGTTCCAAAAGAAATCCGTTGGAATTCTATTACTCGATAAATAGTACAATTCTCAAGGCTGTCAATTCAACTAAGTACCTGGGTGTTAAAATCACGAACAACTTCAGTTGGAAAGATCACATAGATAATATTGTGGGGAAGGCGAGCCAAAGGTTGCGTTTCATTAGCAGGACACTTATAAGATGCAACAAGTCCACTAAAGAGACAGTTTACACTACACTCGTTCGTCCTCTGTTGGAATACTGCTGCGTGGTGTGGGATCCTTACCAGGTGGGATTGACGGAGGACATCGAAATGGTGGAAAAAAGGGCAGCTCGTTTTGTATGATCAGGTAATAGGGGAGAGAGTGTGGCAGATATGATACGCGAGTTGGGATGTAAGTCATTAAAGGAAAGACGTTTTTCGTCACGGCGAGATCTATTTACGAAATTTCAGTCACCAACTTTCTCTTCCGAATGCAAAAATATTTTGTTGAGCCCAACCTACATAGGTAGGAAAGATCATCAAAATAAAATAAGAGAAATCAGAGCTCGAACAGAAAGGTTTAGGTGTTCGTTTTTCCCGCGCGCTTTTCGGGAGTGGAATGGTAGAGAGATAGTATGATTGTGGTTCGATGAACCCTCTGCCAAGCACTTAAATGTGAATTGCAGAGTAATCATGTAGATGTAGATGAGCAGCGGTGTTCTAAATACATGCTGTAGGGAGGACGTTGGCGGCATGTTGTTTGTTGATGTGTCTCTGGTCTCTCTCGCGATAGGCACCCTTGATCCAGCGCCTATTATCGATCTTCGCCCTACATCTTTGCCGACCGTTGTGTTGGCGACAGCTTACGCCAGCACACTGCTTTTTGGGCGGACAGTGTAAAAGTGTAATAGTTGTTTTGGCTAATGGTTTGCCTTCGTACATATAGAACTAGGTACTAGCAGGAGTATTGACTTCTACAGCAGCAAAACACTTGCATAACATTTCAGAAGGCGGCTGTTCTCAATTACGGACGGCGCATGTCACTTGCTAAGGGAGACGTCTTACGCAACTGTATGTTGGTGATGGAGTTCACCTGTTTAGCGAAGTTGCGAGTTGCTGCGGCGGGCGCCGTGGGGCCCTTCCCAGGGGCCTCATATTTCAGGGGGACCGGCAGCGAGACACGCCGGCCGATGACGTATGGCCGCAGCAGGCACCCCTACCGTCTCGTCCAGGCATCTGCTCTGCCCGCTAACTACAAAGCATGGCGCAACTTGGCGACCCTCCCAAGACGCCAGCCGACTTACTTTGCGTTATTAGCGATCGGGTGTCGGCCGAGGCGGTGGATCGCGGCTACAGGTGCCGCGCCAAACTTGTGGCAGCCGAGCAGGTGGCGCTGTGAGTTATGGGCTCCGGTGACGGCTGCGTCCCCATTCAACGCCACGCCAACACGGAAACCGATACATCCTAGTGTTTCCATAAGCCATAGTGATGTGCTTGTTATCTGAAGAACGGTTGTTGGCACTCTTTAGTCGCAGCCGTCTAGAGCAGAATTTATAATTTAAAACAAAAGCTGCGCTGGAAACGTGTGGCGTTGTTTACGTCATTTTTTATTCCCAATGATTAAATGTGCTGCAGCCTTGTTGTCAGTAATTACTGTGTGATTTACAATGATACGATATTGTTCTGGTCTTCAGTCCGAAGATTGCTTTGACGCATCTCTCCGTATTGCTCTACCGTTCCAAAGCCTAAGTACTGCAACATGCACCCAAACTGCATACTGTAAGCAATTCTTGGGCTTCCTCTTCAACTCTTACCACTCACACTTTCCTCCGTTGCCAAACTGACGTCTCCTGATTATTTTGGGTTGTATCCTAGCAAAGCGATCGTTTCCGCAGGCGCTAGTAATCATATAAACTTGTACTACTGTCGCTGTTGTTGGTTTCGCGTCTTTCTTGGCGACGATAATTCGGCCGCACAAACCACCGTTCTTCTTACCTTATTAATTATTAGACATACTGTCCGTCCCTGGTAGCTGAGTGGTCAGCGCGACGGATTGTCATACCTAACGGCTCTGGATCGATTCCCGGCTGGGTCGGAGATTTTCTCCTCTCAGGGACTTGGTGTTGTGTTGCCCTTATCATCATCATTTCAGCCCCATCGACACGCAAGTCGCCGACGTGGGGTCAACTCGAAAGACTTGCACCAGGCGAACGGTCTAACCGACGGGAGGCCCTAGCCACACAACATTTCCATTAGACACACTTCGAGTTACACCTGTTGATTTTTTGTTGCTAACTTTGTACTCAGCTGACCAGAAGACATGTAATCGCACTTCAATAATTCCCGGAAATTATGTTTCTTTTTTTAAAATTTTTAACCTGTATATCCGATTAAGGGATCAAAAATTTCACGCTCTGACTCGTAAAACGCTCGTTTTTTTTTCCTAATGACAGCTTCCTAATGCCCTGCGATCCGAAAAGGGAGGTATTTTATCTCTGGAATATGATACGTACGGGATGCAGAGAAATACACTGAAGAGCCAAAGAAACGGGTACACCTGAATAATATCGTGTAGGGCCTCCGCGAGCACGCAGAAATGCCGCAATACGACATGACATGGACTCGACTAATGTCTGAAGTAGTGCTAGAGGGAAATGACACCATGAATCCTGCAGCCCTGTCCAAAATCCGTAAGAGAACGACGGGATGGAGATCTCTTCTGAACAGCATCTAGCAAGGCATTCCAGATATGAACAATAATGTTCATGTCTGGAGAGTTTGGTTCCAGCGGAAGTGTTTAAACTCAGAAGAGTGTTCCTGGAGCCACTCTGTAGCAATTCTGCACTTAAGGATGTCGCATTGCCCTGCTGGAATTGCACAAGTCCGGCGGAATGCACAATGGACACAAATGGATGCAGCTGACTAGACAGGATGCTTACATGTGTGTCACCTATCAGAGTCGAATCCAGACGTATTGGGGGCTACATATCACTCCAACTGTGCATGGCCCGCGCCATTACAGAGCCTCGAGCAAATTTGAGCAGTCCCCTACTGACATGCAGGGTCCATGTATTCATGGGGCTGTCTCAATACCCCTACGTGTCCATCCGTTCGATACAATTTGAAACGAAACTCATCCGACTAGGCAACGTGTGTGGATGGGCCCTGGAGAGGTGCAAAATGTGCAGATGTGTGTGGATTCAAACCGCGCAGCCACTCCTCGCGGCAGTTCTGGGTCCGCTTGAGAGAATAGAATGGCTTTACATCACACCGTGCGGCCCAGGAGAGGTGAAAAGCTTTGTGTTGTGCAGTCATCAATAGTACACGTGTGGACCTTCGGCTCCGAAAGCCCACACCAATGATGTTTCGTTCAATGATTGTCACGTTGACACTTGTTGGTGGCCCAGCAGTGAAATCTGCAGCAATTCGCGGAATGGTTGCACTTCTGGCACGCTGAACGATTCGCTTCAGTCGTCGTTGCAGGATATTTTTCCTGCCGCAGCGTTGTCGGAGATTTGATGTTTTACCTGATTCCTGACATTCCTCGTGAAATAGTCGTACGGGAAAATCCCCACTTCTTCGCTGCCTCGTAGATGCTGTGTCCCATCGCTTGTGCGCCGACTATAACACCATGTTCAGACTCATTAAACCTTGATAAATTGCCGTTGTAGCAGCAGTTCCCGATCTAACAACTGCGCCAGACACTTGTTATCTTGTATAGGCGTTGCCGATGGCAGAGCCTTATTCTGCCTGTTTACATATCTCTGTATTTGAAAAACGTATGGCTATACGAGTTCCTTTGGTGCTTCAGCGTGTAATGACTGCAGTTTCCGCTTGATTTCAGCCGCACCATCGTTTGAAAGCTATCCCAGTGAATCACCGAGGCTGTCCACCATGCAACACCGCCAAAGGCTGCTGCCCTTCATCAAGAACCACATCTTTGTTTGTCCTCTTCAAGGATATTTCTCCGGTTCGATTGCAGTCACTGTAAGGTGAAAGGGTACAGTGTTAATAGGGTGTTGGACGATAGGTTGTGCCGAGAAAAAATGGTTAGGAAAAAATTCGAAACGTTTCCGATTTAACTAGCATTGAAGTTAGCCAAGCAGTCCGCTGCGTGCGTAAATCCAAGCGGCCCGCCCGAGACGGAGTCGACAAACATGTGCTTCATTTGGTTTCCTAAAACCGAACGAGAGAGCGATGCAAAAATTGGACGTGGGACGGTAGTAAGAATCGAACTCGTGCCAGAACAGTATCATGTACGCTATGAGAACGACTCACACCAAGTGAATCGGGCTGGCCGCTTGAATCTGCGCTGGCAACGGCCTGAATGACTAACTAATTAACTCGGAAACGGTGCCACGTATCGAATATTTTCTTAACAATTATTTCTTAGCACAACCTATGCTTTTCGAACTGTTTCTGAGAATTCTGTAAAAGAAATTGAAAGCAAATACGTTTAGAGGTCCAAAACGCGTCATTGAAAAGGATGTTAATCCAGTAAAACCATTGCCAGTACATTATTCTGTGCCATGTACATAGAAATCGATATATGTACTGCAATAGACCTCTAGCAATCTGTTGTTATTTATTAAAAGGGACAAATAAATTGTGATATGTACTCGCCACTGTGCCTATGATGCTAAACTGCCTTTCAGTCCTTGCAATGATGTTATAAATGTAATCAATGAGCTTACAGTATTCTATAGTTCGATAAATAGACTTTATGACAAGAGAAGTGTGATTGGTGCAAGAAACAGAGTTCTGCTGGTGCATCTCGCAACTGCGTCGTTTGTGCTTTCTGTATTCATATCTATTAGTATTTTCTCTACCACAGAGACAGTTACGTGAAGTACAACAAATAATTCGTAAATTTATTTAAGTAAGGAAAAGAAGCCCCATAAACGTGAATGAAAGTAATTTAATTAAATCCGATGTAGAACGTTCGGTCAGTGAATGCACGTAAACTGAAGCCACCACTCACGGAGTGTTATTTTGTACATGTCAGAGTTTAAAACTTTTATCGCGTTTGATCTTTTTCAAATTAAGGTTTGATTTGAGGTATCTCTAGTAACATCTTCACTTTTATCACCACTAAAAAACACTATATCGGTGTTATATGTGACTTTCTAGTCCAGATACCCGGTTAAAATACTGATGTTGTAATAATATGAGCTTAGTGAAATACTGTATCTCTCGGGATATGACTCATTAAAATGTTGCACAAAAATGCTAAGACATATCTAAGTAAAAGATAAAAGTGTGTGTTTGGAAGAAAGCGGGGTTATGAAAATACATCTTCAACGGACAAGTAGTTTGATATTTATACTGAGATTCTCCAAAGTTCTAAATCGCGGTATACTCAAACGCGTTGATCGAAACACGCAGGAGACATCAAACATAAATCGTGAAACATCAGCTGTAGCCCGGACAGTGACCTCAGCTTGTCGTGGAAGAAAGTTGGTTAGCTTCTTCATAAATTTCGGTATCCAGCGTCGGTTACGCCCATAGCGCCAAAACACTGAAAGGAACTGCACACCATGTTTGAGGAAACAATGGGGGTCCAGAGACGCTAATATCACGAACAATAAGGATATGTAATTGCAATTGTAGCACGAGGTGTTAAGCAAAAGTTTCCGAAATTTGTATGACCGGCGCTTAGAAATGGTAGTACAACCCAACGCTTGCAAGAGAAACTAATAAAAGTTTCGTGGGTCGATATGCCTAGCGGCTTCGATTTAAGTGGACCTTTGGTTGTGGTCGTGATTTTGCGAAGATAACAACGTTGCTGTATGAAGTACTGTTTTAAACTTCTTAAAACGGCCGCAGAAATGCACAAGTCCAACAATTTGGTTATGATGCTTTGGCCCAAACACAGACGTACGTCTGGTCGAAATTGGTTTTCAGAATGGCCGGAAATATGTTGAACGTACGACATGACCATCTATCGGCATTACGCGAGAAAATTTCAGTGCTGTCCGAAATGCGATTGTCAAATATCGTACGCAGATCATCCACGACATCTGTAACATAGTCGTAGTATCAGATCTACGACATCTGCAGCGCTCCGAAGCGACCAAAGTACTCTTTCAGTGACAGATCTCGTATTTCGTCCGTTGAGCTTATCTTTCAGTATCTGTTTAGGAATTTGCACTTGTGGCATAAACCGTCTTTAGAAAGTCCTAGAATGTCGCATCTGAAACTGATGAAGCGGTGTACTGACGAAGTAAGATGTAATTCTGAAGTTGACAGTCTATGATTGGATTTGGCTAAATTTCTGAGGCTATTACGTTTCCGATTACTGACGACAAAAAAAGTTCGCTTAACGTGGCTTCCATCGTTTCTTCTCTCAAATACATCAAGTCTCCTTCTTGCTAAAACAACACTGAATCAAACAAAATAGCGTAATAATAATTTGGGTAATGTACGTATCTGTATGTGAGTGTAAAAGCAAAATGTCGGTAAGTATTCGACCATAGTAAACCACCCGTTTACGTTCAGGTGCTTCGACACTTAGTTTATCATTATTGTTAACAATTTTTGCTGTGCAAATGAAAAATAGACTTAGTCCTATAAAATGAACAAATGCAGACGCACATGAGGCAATGAAAATTGCCATTGGCCAGGACAGAATTATCAAAACGGTTTTGCTATTCTGAAATTTACACGAAATCTGTGTATAGTAACAAATGTGAAATGATTATTGTTCCACATCTTTTCGAAATGGCGGAAGATATAGTGTATTCTCAGCTTCTTAACCATCAGTTTGTGCCTGCCGGGATCGCAGAGTGAAAATGAGCTAAGTAGCTTTGTGACACGTTTGTTTCTCACGATGGATACGAAGTTACGCTTACCTCCGGCATTAGGGCAGAATACGAGATAGAGATATGGACTCTGCAGTCGTATGCAACGTGATACAGATTTATCTCTCCCCTACATTTGGTCTGCAGTACTCCAGAGGAATAGAGCCGGGTGAAATACGGCATCTGTAGGGGACCACGTACCCAACTACACAAAGAGAGCAGAGAGAAGCGCGAAACGACCTCTGACTTTTGTTGAGAGGGCAAGAGTGTCGGTGGAAAAATCAGACGCGCGACAAAAGGCAACAACATTACCAAAAATAATCGAAGATTATTTTTTATTCTTTATCGGCGCGTGTTTAACGCCACAAGAAGGAAGATGAAATAGGTTTGTTCTTAAAGGGGCTGCTAATTAAAACTCCCTTTTGTTCCATTTGTTTCAGGAAATCTGATCGCAGACTTAAATCGAGTAGAAGTAATGAGAGCGAGCGGTACTGGTCGCTATGATTCAGCGGTGCACTGACTCAAAAATAAGCTATAGCCGCTTCCTTTCTCTGCCCTTTAGGGCGTCAGTGGCGCGGATGCGAGAGATAATGCAGGTTCAGCAGGAGTCTATCTTTCTGGAGCTAAAAGCGGGGGAGCCTCGGCATCATTAGTGCATTCAGCCCCCGAGCAGTTCAGAGTGTAAGGGCAGTGAAGGGGGCAAAAAATGATACACAGCTGTCGTTGTTAGCTCCTATGAAGGTTCCTCACAGCTACTGCTGTACTGTGATGAATAATGATATGACTCAATCAGGTGAGTACTTTGGAAGCCGTTACTAATTTCACACAACTTTGTACAGACATCAATATTAAAGGCACGTTTCCAATTTAACAACGATATGTATAAGAGTCTGTATACGTTGTTCTAATTATGTTCTTAATTACACTAATGGCCATTAAAATTGCTACACCACGAAGATGACGTGCTACAGACGCGAAATTTAACCGACAGGAAGAAGATGCTGTGATATGCAAATGATTATCTTTTCAGAGCATTCACACAAGCTTGGCGCCGGTGGCGACACCTACAACGTGCTGACATGAGGAAAGTTTCAAACCGATTTCTGATACGCAAACAGCAGTTGACCGGCGTTGCCTGGTGAAACGTTGTTGTGATGCCACGTGTAAGGAGGAGAAATGCGTACCATCACGTTTCCGACTTTGATAAAGGTCGGATTGTTGCCTATCGCGATTGCGGTTTATCGTATCGGAGGGTAATACGGAACGCCGTGCTGGAACCCAAGGGCCTTGTATCACTAGCCGTCGGTATGACAGGCATCTTACCCGCATGGCTGTAACAGATCGTGCAGCCACGTCTAGATCGCTGAGTCAACAGATGGGGACGTTTGCAAGACAACGACCATCTGCACTAAACAATTCGACGACGTTTGCAGCAGCGTGGACTATCAGCTCGGAGACCATTGCTGCGGCTACCCTTGACGCTGCATCATAGGAGCGCCTGCGATGGTGTACTCAACGACGAACCCGGGTGCACGAATGGCAAAACGTCATTTTTTCGGATGAGTCCGGGTCCTTTTTACAGCGTCATGAGGGTCGCTGATGGCCAGTACCCGTGGTCTAGGGGTGGCGTCTTTGTTTCATAATCAAAACGTCTTCGGTCCCGGGTTCGATCCCCGCCACTGCCTAAATTTTGATAAATAATCAGCATTGGCGGCCGAAGACTTCCGGCATGAGAAGTCAGCCTCATTCTGCCAACGGCCTTGTCAAAGAGGGCGGAGGAGCGGATAGAGGTTCAGGGCACTCTCTCGTCCTAAAAGTGGGAAATTGCCTCTAAAGGCGGAAGAATCACCAATGGTCAACGATATGAGGTAGCAGCAGGCAATGGAAACCACTGCATTAAAGACACGTAACGTGTATCCACAGGACATGTGGCCTGTAATTGAAGAAGTGTCATGATGATCTCTCCATTGGCAAAAGATTCCGGAATAGTCCCCCATTCGGATCTCCGGGAGAGGACTGCCAAGGGGGAGGTTATCATGAAAAAAAGATTGAATAATCAACGAAAGGATAACGTTCTACGAGTCGAGGCGTGGAATGTCAGAAGCTTGAACGTGGTAGGGAAACTAGAAAATCTGAAAAGGGAAATGCAAAGGCTCAATCTAGATATAGTGGGGGTCAGTGAAGTGAAGTGGAAGGAAGACAAGGATTTCTGGTCAGATGAGTATCGGGAAATATCAACAGCAGCAGAAAATGGTATAACAGGTGTAGGATTCGTTATGAATAGGAAGGTAGGGCAGAGGGTGTGTTACTGTGAACAGTTCAGTGACCGGGTTGTTCTAATCAGAATCGACAGCAGACCAACACCGACAACGATAGTCCAGGTATACATGCCGACGTCGCAAGCTGAAGATGAACAGATAAAGTGTATGAGGATATTGAAAGGGTAGTGCAGTATGTAAAGGGGGAAGAAAATCTAATAGTCATGGGCGACTGGAATGCAGTTGTAGGGGAAGGAGTAGAAGAAAAGGTTACAGGAGAATATGGTCTTGGGACAAGGAATGAAAGAGGAGAAAGACTAATTGAGTTCTGTAACAAGTTTCAGCTAGTAATAGCGAATACCCTGTTCAAGAATCACAAGAGGAGGAGGTATACTTGGAAAAGGCCGGGAGATACGGGAAGATTTCAATTAGATTACATCATGGTCAGACAGAGATTCCGAAATCAGATACTGGATTGTAAGGCGTAACCAGGAGCAGATATTGACTCAGATCACAATATAGTAGTGATGAAGAGCAGGCTGAAGTTCAAGACATTAGTCTGGAAGAATCAATACGCAAAGAAGTGGGATACGGAAGTACTAAGGAATGACGAGATACGTTTGAAGTTCTCTAACGCTATAGATACAGCAATAAGGAATCGCGCAGTAGGCAGTACAGTTGAAGAGGAATGGACATCTCTAAAAAGGGCCATCACAGAAGTTGGGAAGGAAAACACAGGTACAAAGAAGGTAGCTGCGAAGAAACCATGGGTAACAGAAGAAATACTTCAGTTGATTGATGAAAGGAGGAAGTACAAATATGTTCCGGGAAAATCATGAATACAGAAATACAAGTCGCTGAGGAATGAAACAAATAGGAAGTGCAGGGAAGCTAAGACGAAATGGCTGCAGGAAAAATGTGAAGACGTCGAAAAAGATATGATTGTTGGAAGGACAGACTCAGCATACAGGAAAGTCAAAACAACCTTTGGTGACATTAAAAGCAACGGTGGTAACATTAATAGTGCAACGGGAATACCACTGTTAAATGCAGAGGAGAGAGCAGATAGGTGGAAAGAATACATTGAAAGCCTCTATGAGGATGAAGATTTGTCTGATGTGATAGAAGAAGAAACAGGAGTCGATTTAGAAGAGATAGGGGATCCAGTATTAGAATCGGAATTTAAAAGAGCTTTGGAGGACTTACGGTCAAATAAGGCAGAAGGGATAGATAACATTCCATCAGAATTTCTAAAATCATTGGGGGAAGTGGCAACAAAACGACTATTCACGTTGGTGTGTAGAATATATGAGTCTGGCGATATACCATCTGACTTTCGGAAAAGCATCACCCACACAATTCCGAAGATGGCAAGAGCTGACGACTGCGAGAATTATCGCACAATCAGCTTAACAGCTCATGCATCGAAGCTGCTTACAAGAATAATATACAAAAGAATGGAAAAGAAAATTGAGAATGCGCTAGGTGACGATCAGTTTGGCTTTAGAAAAAGTAAAGGGACGAGAGAGGCGATTCTGACGTCACGGCTAATAATGGAAGCAAGGCTAAAGAAAAATCAAAACACTTTCATAGGATTTGTCGACCTGGAAAAAGCGTTCGACAATATAAAATGGTGCAAGCTGTTCGAGATTCTGAAAAAAGTAGGGGCAAGCTATAGGGAGAGATGGGTCATATACAATATGTACAACAACCAAGAGGGAATAATAAGAGTGGACGATCAAGACCGAAGTGCTCGTATTAAGAAGAGTGTAAGACAAGGCTGTAGCCTTTCGCCCCTACTCTTAAATTTGTACATCGAGGAAGCAATGATGGAAATAAAAGAAAGGTTCTGGAGTGGAATTAAAATACAAGGTGAAAGGACATCAATGATACGATTTGCTGATGACATTGCTATCCTGAGTGAAAGTGACGAAGAATTAAATGATCTGTTGAACGGAATGAACAGTCTAATGAGTACACAGTATGGTTTGAGAGTAAATCGGAGAAAGACGAAGGTAATGAGAAGTAGTAGAAATGAGAACAGCGAGAAACTTAACATCAGGATTGATGGTCACGAAGTCAATGAAGTTAAGGAATTCTGCTACCTAGGCAGTAATATTACCAATGACGGACGGAACAAGGAGGCCATCAAAAGCAGACTCGCTATGGCAAAAAAGGCATTTCTGGGCAAGAGAAGTCTACTAATATCAAATACCGGCCTTAATTTGAGGAAGAAATTTCTGAGGATGTACATCTGGAGTACAGCATTGTATGGTAGTGAAACATGGACTGTGGGAAAACCGGAACGTAAGAGAATTGAAGCATTTGAGATGTGGTGCTACAGACGAATGTTGAAAATTAGGTGGACTGATAAGGTAAGAAATGAGGAGGTTCTACGCAGAGTCGGAGAGGAAAGGAATATGTGGAAAACACTGATAAGGAGAAGGGACAGGATGATAGGTCATCTGCTAAGACATGAGGGAATGACTTCCATGGTACTAGAGGGATCTGTAGAGGGCAAAAACTGTAGAGGAAGACAGATTGGAATACGTCAAGCAAAGATGAAGAGGTTAGCACAGGAAAGGAATTCGTCAGTAGACTGATGACCAAAAAGAAAAAAAAAGATGTTCACATCCGTTTTTGGCGACATCGCGGTGAACGCACATTGAAAGCGTGAATTCGTCATCGCCATACTGGCGTATCGCCCGGCGTGATGGAATGGGGTGCCACTGGTTACACGTCCCGATAACCTCTTGTTCGGATTAACGACACTATGAACAGTGGACGTTACATTTCAGATATATTACGACCCGTGGCTCTACGCTTCATTCGCTCCTTGCGAATCCTACATTTCAGCAGGATAATGCACGACAGCATGTTGCAGGTCCTGTACGGGCCTTTCTGGATAAAGAAAATTTTTGACTGCTGTCCTGTCCAGCACATTCTGCAGATCTCTCCCCAATTGAAAACGTCTGGTCAATGGTGGCCGAGCAACTGGCTCGTCACAACACGCTAGTCAGTACTCTTGATTAACTGTGGTATCGTGCTGAAGCTGCATGGGCAGCTGTACCTGTACACGCCATCCAAGATCTGACTAAATGCCCACGCATATCAAGGCATTTATTACGGCCAGAGGTGGTTGTTCTGGGTACTGATTTCTCAGGATCTATGCACCCAAATTGCGTGAAAATACACTCCTGGAAATGGAAAAAAGAACACATTGACACCGGTGTGTCAGACCCACCATACTTGCTCCGGACACTGCGAGAGGGCTGTACAAGCAATGATCACACGCACGGCACAGCGGACACACCAGGAACCGCGGTGTTGGCCGTCGAATGGCGCTAGCTGCGCAGCATTTGTGCACCGCCGCCGTCAGTGTCAGCCAGTTTGCCGTGGCATACGGAGCTCCATCGCAGTCTTTAACGCTGGTAGCATGCCGCGACAGCGTGGACGTGAACCGTATGTGCAGTTGACGGACTTTGAGCGAGGGCGTATAGTGGGCATGCGGGAGGCCGGGTGGACGTACCGCCGAATTGCTCAACACGTGGGGCGTGAGGTCTCCACAGTACATCGATGTTGTCGCCAGTGGTCGGCGGAAGGTGCACGTGCCCGTCGACCTGGGACCGGACCGCAGCGACGCACGGATGCACGCCAAGACCGTAGGATCCTACGCAGTGCCGTAGGGGACCGCACCGCCACTTCCCAGCAAATTAGGGACACTGTTGCTCCTGGGGTATCGGCGAGGACCATTCGCAACCGTCTCCATGAAGCTGGGCTACGGTCCCGCACACCGTTAGACCGTCTTCCGCTCACGCCCCAACATCGTGCAGCCCGCCTCCAGTGGTGTCGCGACAGGCGTGAATGGAGGGACGAATGGAGACGTGTCGTCTTCAGCGATGAGAGTCGCTTCTGCCTTGGTGCCAATGATGGTCGTATGCGTGTTTGGCGCCGTGCAGGTGAGCGCCACAATCAGGACTGCATATGACCGAGGCACACAGGGCCAACACCCGGCATCATGGTGTGGGGAGCGATCTCCTACACTGGCCGTACACCACTGGTGATCGTCGAGGGGACACTGAATAGTGCACGGTACATCCAAACCGTCATCGAACCCATCGTTCTACCATTCCTAGACCGGCAAGGGAACTTGCTGTTCCAACAGGACAATGCACGTCCGCATGTATCCCCTGCCACCCAACGTGCTCTAGAAGGTGTAAGTCAACTACCCTGGCCAGCAAGATCTCCGGATCTGTCCCCCATTGAGCATGTTTGGGACTGGATGAAGCGTCGTCTCACGCGGTCTGCATGGCCAGCACGAACGCTGGTCCAACTGAGGCGCCAGGTGGAAATGGCATGGCAAGCCGTTCCACAGGACTACATCCAGCATCTCTACGATCGTCTCCATGGGAGAATAGCAGCCTGCATTGCTGCGAAAGGTGGATGTACTAGTGCCGACATTGTGCATGCTCTGTTGCCTGTGTCTATGTGCCTGTGGTTCTGTCAGTGTGATCATGTGATGTATCTGACCCCAGGAATGTGTCAATAAAGTTTCCCCTTCCTGGGACAATGAATTCACGGTGTTCTTATTTCAATTTCCAGGAGTGTATGTGCCCAATGAATACCCGTTTAACTTCTGCATTTCCTCTTGGTGTAGCAATTTTAATGGCCAGTAGTGTATTACATGTCATTGGGATTTGGCCTACAAAACCGCATTCAGGAGGATATTACCGTAGTTATTTCAGAGTTGTAATACGCAGTGTAAATGTTCCACAATATTTATTTTATAATTCATTGTGAACCGACTTTTGGATTTCTAGTGATCATCAGAGAACTTGAGATGAACAGTGTCCACACAATATCAAACAGTTTCTTTCTACAGAGACTATTATTCCCAATCCTATGAGACCGTTTAACGACGGCACGTGGGAAATATGAGGCAGTCGCTCAAAGGTATTAGGGATTTGTTCTCATTTCTTTTGAGTTTGAATCATTCCATACTTGATCACAGAAATTTTCGTTTTCTTTTCGTATAAAATTTACACGTAGCAATTCGTGTTATTCCTACGTACAGCATGTAACGGGTATAAGTGCAGACATTTTTATATGTGGTAGCATAATATGTACATAAATCACTGTGTTTATTGTTTTTTTAACTCTATGTCGAACAGTCTTCCCACAGACACGCCACATTTTTATGAACTTATGTTTCCTGCGTAGTTGTTCCAGCACCACTAAATGGACTAAATCTATCAATATAGACTATTTGTTTTGCGCCCACGTCTCCACACTTTCCAACAAATGACAGGCTACCCAGGCGAAAATAAGCATTAAAGATTTTCTCTTGTCATAGAGCGTGGGGTTCTACCAACTCCGTCCTCGCTCGCTAATAGAAATATCTGCGCTTATATTCGTTACACTACCCATTACCCCTGGATGGGCTTAAAATGGTGACCAACATTTGAAAGTAATTATGTAATGATAGAAGATGTCTCTGACGTTTTTGTGGACTGTCTTTTCAGTCATAAGCTATCTGGCGATGGAATAGAAGGCCGAAAGCCAGTTCACAACGAAATACAAAATAAATACCGTGTGATATTAATACTGCGTATTATAGTTTTCAATACATGCCTGTTCTTCTAATTGCCGACGGAATATTCCATGAACTTTAGTAAATTTTATTGGACTAGTGGTTACGCTTAAGTCATAGTTTTTATCCTGCTACAATATTGTCAGAACAGATACGAAAATATCTGCTGTGTGAAGTTAACTGTACAGAGCGAATGAACGTAAATTTCAACTTAACATTCAGGTGTAAAATTAAGTTAAAATATGATTTAACAGCGGATACACAAAGGCGCATTAGGAAGTAACAGCACACACTGAATTTCAATGCAATTACTTCCAAAGTTAATAATCTCTTTATGTAAGATTTATAACTGCAGCCTGCAAAACTAAATTTGTCCCATTCAAGACTATCGTAACACACATTATCATGGCTGTTTCTGAACAACTTTGCTACTAATATTTTAACTGCACCCATGTGTAATGCTGCAGTAACATACTTTCTTCACAAAACTGCATGACTGAGGCAGGTATCAGCTGAACACACACTTATAAAATACATGTGTATATATCTTGTATTAGAAATCGGCTGCCAGTCGTAATAGGACAATCATTTATTTTACACTTCATCCAGTTGGTTACCAATATTCCCTGTTGTTTCCTATTTTACAAATCGTCACGACGATGAGAGAAGCAGCGGTAAGTATCTATCGTTATTACATAACTTACAAGTTCATTGTGCCGGTCCCGTTATGCCCCATCGTGCAGTGGGGACGGAGGAGTGGGGAGGACT
This sequence comes from Schistocerca piceifrons, assembly GCF_021461385.2. NCBI lineage: Eukaryota > Metazoa > Arthropoda > Insecta > Orthoptera > Acrididae > Schistocerca > Schistocerca piceifrons. The sequence continues at coordinate 108,354,243 of NC_060138.1, read as the reverse complement.
AACAACCTCGTAAAAACAGTAGAGCTCATTTGGCCGGGGTGATAGCACCCTGTGAGGGCTCCATGCCAGTGTTATAGTAAGACTTCAACGGTAGTAAAGGCGGAAACTATGGATCTTGGAAGGGCGAAACTAGCGGAAGAAGTCCACACTGCATCTCACTTGCAACAAGCGCCAAAGTGGTCAGCATTTCTTCACCATAGGTGCGGCTGGAAGCATATTCCTCAGAGGTAACAACCTGAATGGTATATTTAACGGAGAGGTAACAACCCTGAATAGTATGTTTAAGACACTTGATTCCCAAACTCAACAGTAAATCAACAAAGGAGGAGAGATTTTACCCCAGGGATCACTGAATCTTCCATTTCAAAGGAAATCAGGCATTCGGGTTCTGGGGGCCTACGACATCGTAGAGAGAATGAGTCGAAGCAATGCGAAACCCGCCTTAAACAACAAACCTACTAAATCGAACACAGAAAAATAAACTACCTAACTACTTTTAATATAACCTCACTCTTAAAAACAGGAAAATTCAAAACTTTAATAAACTGCCTGAAGAAAATAATTTTAATGATTACACCACTGCAACCAACAAGAGTTGCTGATGAATATCGTTTAGATTCAGAGGGATTAAGGATATTTAAGGGACAACCAAGAAAATGAGCTATGACAAACGCACCTCAATTTGGAACAAGTTTCATTGTAAACAAAAACATATTAAACTCAATTACAGACTGTAAATCAATTAATGAGACTTTCCACACCAACATTTAAATCACCAGATAAAGTTAACAATATTTTAAATACACATCCACTAACAAATGAGAAAAGCAGGGAACAGAAAGACCAAACAGAAATAATTTGTCAAAATTTCTGAAACACTTTAGACAGCATTCCATCGAAAAGCACAGTATTACTACTTGGAGACTTTAACGCAGTAAATGGCAAAGAACGTCAGCGCAGATTAAGAGTATGATACTTCTGTGCACTTAAAAGAACCAAGACAAACGGAGAACGACTCTTAAAACTATATAGACAGCATAACACTGTATTAAAATCTACGTTTTTCGAAAAACTTCCTAGAGAACAAAAAACATGGGTATCACCAAATACGATTTGTGGTGACAAACAACTCGATCACTTTGCTATAAGCAGACACTCTGGAATGGAGGTAGGCAATGCAAAACTTATCAATAGCGCCAGTTTCGATTTAGACCACTACCTATATATCATTAAACTCAATGTTAGACCAATAAGAACCCAGAACCCAGAAAGTAAAATATATTGTACACAAGTTATCTAAAGAAAATGATTACAAAATGCAGTTGGAAAAAAGAAACCTAAATGTTGAGTTCCTCTTCCAAAAGACATTTATGAAACTGCAGAAGAATCTGTCCCTCTTAAAAAGAAATGGAAACATGCATGGTGGAATGATGACTGTGATGAGTTAATTATAAAGAGACAACGAATTTGGAATATTTGGAATGCAAACAAAAATAATACGAATAGGAAAAATTATGTGTAAGCAAGGAAGTATCCACTAAAAGTTCTCAAAAAGACCAGAGTACAAAATATAAAAGTTCAAATAACGTCAGCTGAGTCATATTTTAAGCATAACAACACAAGGAAGTTTTATAAAACTTTCAAAAATAATTTAAAGAAGTACACACCGCCAAGTTTACTTTTTATAGATTCGAAAACACAAAAGACTGCAGAATACTTGTGGACTACCTCAAAGAGCTACTAAAATGAGATCCATCAAACGAAGAATTTCTTTTGATAATGTAATTCAAATACAACCAGACTCAAAGTCACCAGCAGCAGATGAAATCAGAGAAACCATAAAACAACTTAAAAGTAACAAAGCAGAGGTCAAAGAAAATATACTTACTGAATATGGAAACAATCTAGTAACAAAATTATTCCATGTCTAACGGAAATCTGGACAACAAACAGCTTACCATCAAGCGGACATAGACAGTAACACGTCCACCACCAAAAAAGGAAAGAAAACTAATCCTATTAATTATAGAGGAATTTTCCTCTTACCTGTGACATGTAAGATCTTGTCCATGGCACTTCTAAAGAGAGCTTAAATGATACTCGGCCCACAACTAGGAGAGTATCAAGCAGGATTTAGGAAGGGAAAGTCTTGTGCAGAGCAAATACTAAATCTAAAGAACTTAATAGAAATGAAGAAAATCAGAAACCTGAATTAATAAGTTTTGTAGATTTTAAAAACTCATATGACTCAAGTTTTGGAATTGCACTGATCAACATTTTAAAGCAATTTTGACTTGACAATAAAATGCCAGAAATAAGTAGAGGAACTTAAACAAACACAACGTCAAAAATGTAATTTATAGGTAAACTGTCAAAATCTTTTGAAATAAAATCAGGAGTAAGACAGGGATATGGTTTATCACACCTAATTTTTCCATTACGCATTAGGAAAGATAGTGAGATAATTGAGAAAATCCATCATTACTAAGGTGTTAAACTAGAGAGCAACTCAAATAAAATCATCATTGGTCGTCTACCTTTTGGTGATGACATGTCAGCATCTGATGACTTACTGGGTAATGTCAAAAATCAAACCACAGACCTACAGAAAACAGAAGACAAAACAGGACTAAAAATATCACTTGAAAAACCACATTTCAAGAAAAATGTCAATGATGCCCCATACAAGTCTATCAAAAACAACCTAGAATAATGGATAACAAGCAGCATGTAAGAAAATATAACTGTAGAAATTAGATTGCATAAAATGGACATTCAAAATGAAAAAAACTTATATGACAAAAAGACTTTGCCCTGTAACACAAAACTAAGACACTATCAAACAGAGGGAAGGCCGTAAACATTATACAGCAGAAACACTGAAGCCATCAAGATTTGGGGATCTGGAAAAACTGGAAAAACCTCAAAGGAGAATTCTAAGGCAAACAAAGGGACCTAAAAGTAACTTTAATATTGATTACGAATTAAGATCAAACAGAAAGGTCTACTTGAAATTTCGTAAGCTAACTGATGTAACTAGAAAAGAAGACTGTAATTTTACAGCCACATATACCGAGTGGATAGTAACAGACTAACCAAGCAGATCTGTAACTTCGTAGACAGCTAGATATCCAAACCCAAATGGCTCACCAAATTGACAAAGATATGAAAAACCCAGTCATTAGAGTGGACATAACAGATGACAGAATACTTTTAAGAGAAGCAACAGAAAATGTAGGATTTCAGGAAAGAAAGAGGTCTGGAAAAGGAAAAAAGTGGATCCAGAAAGAAAAGCAACGACACTCTCGAAGGGTCAAGGAAGCCTGGAAGCAACGAAAATTAAACACGAAGGAGTAAAATCAAAGCTGATTTATCGTGCCCTCCAAAAGGTTTATTAGAATAAATAAATAATATTCCAAAACTAACCTAATCTTCAGTGTACTGCTCTGATGACAAACATTTCATAGTTTCTATACATATGCCTGGTGTGATAGTAACAAGTAAGAGCATTCCTGTAAGTAAACCATTTATGAGAAAATCTATACTATAAATTTTTTTTTTTTTTTGGTCATCAGTCTACTGACTGGTTTGATGCGGCCCGCCACGAATTCCTTTCCTGTGCTAACCTCTTCATCTCAGAGTAGCACTTGCAACCTACGTCCTCAATTATTTGCTTGACGTATTCCAATCTCTGTCGTCCTCTACAGTTTTTGCTCTCTACAGCTCACTCTAGTACCATGGAAGTCATTCCCTCATGTCTTAGCAGATGTCCTATCATCCTGTCCCTTCTCCTTATCAGTGTTTTCCACATATTCCTTTCCTCTCCGATTCTGCGTAGAACCTCCTCATTCCTTACCTTATCAGTCCACCTAATTTTCAACATTCGTCTATCGCACCACATCTCAAATGCTTTGATTCTATACTATTAATATACCTGTGAAAATGTCGTGTCTGCCCGTCTGTCTGTGTCCTTGAACAAGTTAATCACCAAACAAAGTAGACAAATTTTCATGGGGTATTCATAGGTAACTTGAGCATAGCTTGGCGCTGCACGCTTTATTTCATCAAAAACGGAAAACGAAAAAAGAAAAATAGATATCCTAATTTAAAGTTATATCTCAAGCCGGCATGTCTGTCTGTACTGTGTTTGAACACACTTACCTCCAAAACTACTAGAGGAATTTTCATGTGCTTTGCACGGGTAACTTGTGAAGAGCTTTAGGCAACGTACGGGCTTCATTTAACCAAAATCAGAAAAAAATCGTCATTTAAAGTTTTAGGACTCTCCACAACTTTGGATTCGGGATGTTTTGGTGAGAGCGTAGAACCAATAAATGGTTCTTTCATTTCGCAGTACATCTAAGAAACACAAATAGCACTGTTCATTTTTTAATCTCTGTGACAGAAGTATTTTCAGAAGTTTACAGCAGTACAGAATTAAGCGCCGGAATCTCAAGTTTTCGTATACGAACGAACACTGAATTAACTTGCGTACGATATACGGATTTAGTGATTTCATGTTCGTGTACTAAAATCTCAACGAAATTGCTTTCCTTCTTTCGACGGATCTCATTAGTATTTGACTTCTTGGCTAATAAAACATGAATTTACTGACGAAATGTTCCTATAAGGGTTACGTTTCTCCGACTGACGTAGTGAACTATAAAAATCGACGGTATGCAATGTCACTTCTTTCGATCTAAGATAGCCGTCACTAAGCATGATCTAGCGACGCTGAATTTTACCCAGCAACATTAAAATTGCTTAAGTTAAGGCATTAGTGTGACAAGAACAGATTTATCAAACTACTGCAAATGAATATCGACAACCTGGAGCATGGACAATAATGTATATCGATAACAGAGTTTTCCCTGAACAATGCAGTCAGAAAACAAAATAAAGAATAGAATGATCTTACATCTCAGCAACTACAAACATACTGTTTATAATCACATATGATCCATTTTCAACGTGAGAAACAAACAGAAAGAAACCTGATTTCCTTTCCAAAACTAAAGGGAACGGTAAATAAACTTGCCTTATTTCAGTTAAAAAATAGTATGCAAATTCCACTCAGCAGAGTGCAGCACCCTTAAGCGCTCAGAGCAAGCCATCTTCCAGTTCAAAAGCATTATTCTCTGGCTTCCAAGTCAAGGCATTCCCTTCTTCTCATTCGCTTTCTTATCTGTGCAGTTAATATTGAACCTTGGTCTGTTCAACAATTCTTCTTCAATTATCACTATCAAACATAAAACTATACTTTCCCTACAGTTTATCTTCTGCAGGTTCTCCATGACTCTATCTACCAGCGGTTAGCGGTCAATCTCGTCCTCTTTGTTCTTCTGCTTTTCATCTAAAATCGTTTTAGCTACTTCTGTATCACTCACCTGGCCACGTTCGTTCACCACCCATCTTACTATGGCTGATTTTCCATTCATCTACTAAGTGGCTCTTTCGCTGTTTGGCCCAACGATTGTTTACTTTTTTCTCAAAAGCATCTAGCATTCCAGTATCATTTGATAATCATGATGAAGTTTCCAAGGCATACCTCTTATAAATGGTTAATTTTATGATATGCGGTAAGAACTTTGAGAACAATATTTATTTAATTCAGGACAGGTTCTGTTGGCTGCTATAAATCTGTATTTTCATATAAGATATGTCATTTCAGCTTCAGATCTTGGGACGACCTGCAATATGGCCCGTTTACTTATATATTTTTTCACCAGATGCAATCTAAAATTTCAGGTTTCTTTTTCACTGTTTCGTACCACTGCAAGCGGTTGAAGCTAACTGACGTAGTGGTGAGTAAACGAAGAATTGCTGACAGGTGTGAAAATTACCGAACTATGAGTTTAATAAATCGCAGTTACAAAATACTAACACGAATTCTTCATAGAAGAATGGAAAAACTGGTAGATGCCAACCTCGCGAAAAATCTGTTTGGATTCCGGAGAAATGTAAGAACACGCGAGGAAATACTGACCCTGCGAATTGCCTTGGAAGATAGGTTAAGGAAAGGCTAACCTACGATTATGGCAATTGTAGATGTTGACTAGAACACTCTATTTGAAATTGTCAAGGCAGCAGGGGAAAATATAGGGAGCAAAATGCTATTTGCAACTTGTGCAGAAACCAGATGGTAATTATAAGAGTCGAAGCGTGTGAAGGGGAAGCAGTGTTTAAGAAGAGAGTGAGGCAGGGTTGTAGCCTATCCATGATGTTATTCAATCTGTACATTGAAAAAGAAGTAAAGAAAACAAAAGAAAAATTTGGAGTAGGAAGTTCTGGGAGAAGAAATAAGAACCTTGAGGTTTGCGTATGATATTGTAATTTTGTAAGAGACAGCAAAGAACTTGGAGGAGCATCTGAACGGAATGGACCTTGTCTTGAAAGGAGGATATAACATTAACAACAAAAACAAATGAAGAATAATGGAAAGTAGTAGTATTAAATCAGGTGATGCTGGGAGAATTAGTTTAGGAATCGAGACACTTAAAGTAGTAGATGAATTTTGCTATTTGAGCAGCAAAAGTCTGATGATGGCCGAAGTAGAGAGGATATAAAATGCAGACTGGCGGTGGCAAGAAGCGCGTTTCTGCAGAAAAGAAATTTTTGAACATCGATTATAGATTTATGTGTTAGGAAGTATTTTCTGAAAGTATTTGTCTGGAATGTGGCCATGTGTGGAAGTGAAACACGGACGACAAACAGTTTAGACAAGAAGAGAATAGAAGCTTTGGAAATGTGGTGCTACAGAAGAGCGATGATGATTAGATGTATTAGATGGGTAGATCACATAACTAATGAGGAGGTATTGAATAAAGACAAGAAATTTGTGGCATAACTTTACCAAAAGAAAGGATCAGTTCAGTTGATAGAACACGTTCTGAGACATCAAGGGATCACCAGTTTAATACTGTAGGCAAGTGTGTGGGATAAATACCGTACAGAAAAACCGACCGTTGAATATAGTAAGCAGATTCACAAAGATGTAGGCTGCAGTAGTTATTCGGAGCTGAAGGGGCTTGAACGGTATAGAGCAGCATGGAGAGCTGTATTAAACCAGTTTTTGGAGTGAAGGCCATAACAATAACAAATACAGAGCGGTAATGCTCTTCCTATACAGGCGTCAGCTTGTACAGATTGCATTTACTACATAGTTAACACACAGTTTCATTACAGATTTCACAAAGTCTTCTGCAGCATAAAAATAATCAATTCAAATGTATCGTGTATAAATGTAATACATTATTTAATAATAATTTAATAAATTGTCATAAATTAATGTATAATGTGTAAACGTCTAATTAATCTATATAGTATTATACGCTTTATTTAGTATACAGTCACGTAAATAAAAAGTTTACACAGGGACAAACAATGTCAGATGTACACACAGTGTGTATAATGTTGATACGTTACAAATTAATCTGGTGATAACTCTATGTTTGTACTTACAGAGCAAGTGGTAGCTGGTAAGTATGTTCATTCTACTAAAATGTTCATACATATTGCCTAACTTATCTGCCAATTTTGATGAGAGCGTGCTGGTGACAGCAGTGAGAAATAGACGTCCCAGATGACGTACTCTTTCATACGAACTCACATACTGATCGCCATGCCACAAACACGAAAACGCCTTGTGATTTAAATCTCCTTCGGATGTTGAGTGGCAGGAACAAATTTTTGAGTTGACTGTGAGGGTTTCCCTGATAGGAAATATGTACCCACTTTACTTACTGCTATTTTGGATGGACATTTTACTTGAAAAACGTTCGTTGGTTGAGACTGGTCATCGACTAAATAAACATCCATTTTAGTTGCAGCTAAGGCTGTCTCTTCTTGCGTCGCAGAGAGGAAAGAAGATTAGGGTCGACTACAAAGTGATCAGAGCCAAAACACGGGCTCTATTTGGCTAAGGACGGTAAGGGAAATCGACTGAGTCCTTATTCCCAACGATCACCTCATGCGATTTAGGTCGATCACAGGAAACTTAAATCTGGATGGACGGACGGAGATTGAACCACTGGGCTCCTCGATACGAGTGCGGCGTGTTGCCACAGCACAGTTTCCGTGGTGGAAACGCTTTCTTACCATTGATACGAGATATCATCTGTCACATGGATACTCCGTAATCTGTGCTTTCCTACAGGTATTAGGTCACACATTTTAGTATCTTTTATAAGACGAATTATTTTCCATTTCTTATCTGTATGAGAATTATGTAATGAGAAAGGAAGGTAATGTAATGTATAAGAGAACTATTATTGCGTGTAATCCACAGACTGTGTACACGACAAATGTCAAGGATAACTTATAAATCTCCTTCAGCTTCTTGTTCGGGAAACGAGGGCTTCCTCTTCTCGTAATTTACTTTTGTTGTCACTTACAAGTGAATCACAGTTACTTCTCGACTGCTCTGTGCAGTTTCCAATCACGATTACAAACAGCTGTCACTTTTCTCTTAAATGTATCGGCGATTATTTGTAAATCCCTTAGAAAAATTCATTAATTTTGTTTTATGTAATTTCACATTAGGCCTACAGATCAGTGTATCGCGTCGTGTGTTTTCAGAATTACGTACATACAGAGCCTAAACTTTGCGTTCTTCACTACGGTGTCCGATTCCATTCTTGTGACCAGTTTGTGTATGGAAATCATTATAATTTCTTTACAGTCACTGGTTTTGAGCAATGACGTTGTGCATTAGTCACCAGGGCCCGATACATTAAGAGGAAGGGAAACGAGAGAAGGCATACATAAACCACTAAAGGTGGTGAAATACAATAAATCAGATGGAGATTATTTGATGTGTAAGTAGTAACCACTTCGAGCAATCGATTTCATGAAGTGTATTTCCCAAGGCAAACGTGACTTGATGCACTGCATACATTTTGCCAGATTTAAATATTTCTCTCACTTTTTGTAATGCCAGTATCGAAGGACACATTACACGGCCTTCCTGTCATTGTGTTTCTACATACATTTCTTTCAAGCTTCAATATTAGTTCTCATTAGGTTTCAGAATAGTGGTGCGCGTACTGTAGGATCTTCGATACACACACCATCAGATTATTTGACTTGTCGCTCTAACGAAGTAGGCGAGTGTCAGCAATATGTCTCATGGTCTTATCGTGGCGTGTTTGTCTTCTGCCGTTAGGTCAGACGATAGAAATGCCACATGCACGCTTAGAGTAGCAGATTGACAGTGACCAACTTTAAACAGAACTTGATTAATTTTCACACACATTTATTAAAATAATAAAAAGGCATAGATATTACGTAACTTGATTGTGGATGCTGTTTACAATGACAATCTGAAGTTCCTTTGGTCTTGGTACGTTAACCTTATTCTCACATATCTCTGATACTTGACAAAGTGTCTACACATTACTCTTCATGGCTATTTACGGGAATATGATAATCTTATTAGGCGCAGACTGAAACTTGACTACAGACTAATGCAGACTAATGCAGACTGACTAATCGGAGGTCTGTACACTCGTTATAATACCTCTAGCGTTCAGGTATCACTGCGCGAGTGTGAATCGCGAGGAGAAAAGGTTCTACGTTAGCAGCAATCTCATTGGCTGTGAGACATATTAATACGCGGATCGGCGGAAGCAGAATTTGGTCCGTCCCTAAGACAGCGCCATCTCGTAGTGCGGAGATGGACGAGCGCTGCGCCTGCAGGGCGCGCTCTGTTGGGAAAGTTGTGTACGCGCTGACGACGCGGCACTATGTACACAACAAGAGTGTCTTCAGATGCACTACATTTGGGAGTATGTTACTGCCTGTAATGCACTGCAAGGACGCCCGCATACCCGTTTCACTGTAGGCCTTGGCCTAACGGCATCCAAAATAAGTTCATTGAAATTCTATACCTCTGCAGATCAGGCACCTGCCTGTCGTTAATAAGATGAACTTCGTTGCCCCCTGTACTCAAAGAGCGTTGACAGTGAATAGTACTCTTAACGAGGCGGATAAGTTCAGAATTTTGTTCCGTCGATACAGAATGACTCACTGGAGACACAGTAAGATGGCCACTGCCACTAAAGTAAACATTGACGTGTTCTGAAAGAAGAAATATGACCGTTCTGACCAGAAATAAGGAAAGAGAATGCGCTACTCACAAAGAGAATGCGCTACTCTCATATCACTGATTAGTTACTTTCCTTCCATAACTCGATTTGTGCGACAGTATTTTATACGTGGTTAATTCTTAAAGCTTAACTTATGTGGAGCAATTGTATATTACTCGACATGAGAAACTAAAAATATGTAATATTGAAACGCTGATTCGTTCTGGGAACCACGTAGTGAGGAAATGCACTCCTGTTAAATAACGATTACTATTCATTAGTACGATTTTTTCTTTTAGAGAGGGACGATAATATTGGTCCGAAGAATCTCCTGTAACTTGGTAAATTTCCGAACAACTGGTGAGAGGTGGGGACTGCAGAGTTTGTATTCCCTGCAATACACATTTATCCCTGAGGAACTAGATACGAAGAAAGAATTTGCTACTTCATCGAGCAGAACATTGGTCAGCGTTGGGTCATCGCTCCTACACTGCTTCTAACGCAGCGATTCCATGTTTTATTTTCGAACGCGAACACTTCTTGCTGCTGTGATGGAAAGTAGCACTGTAGTCCAGCTAAGATAACACCAGAGGCCCGTACTGGGTTAGAAAAATGCGTCCGAGTACACAGTGCCTTGGACGGAAAAGGTTTGCCTCTTAAGCAGTTGTCTGAGGTGGGCATACCACGCTGATGAGGTCGTTTCGCCCCCTAAATCTATCTGCAGAGGAATATAGTGCAAAGGTTTGCGAATAACATTCTTAAGTGTGATAATTCTAGCCAGTTTTTAATGTCATTCGTCAAGATTTGTGGCAACAACATTAGGACTGAGACAGGAGGGTCGAAAAGACGCGACGGTTGAATATCGGCGTACCATCGAAAACTTTTCTTTCGAAGGCCTCACGGCCTTCATGTCGGTCACTATACGAGACATTACAGTAATACTATATAAAATCTCTTCTAGACTTGACAGTGCTGTGGCACTGCAGAATGATTTTTTACAGTTCTACCAGGTAAGCTCAGGACAGAGAAGACTAGCTCTGGGCCAGTCTGTCAATCACCATCTCAACAAGACGTACCGCCGATGTCACGAACGTCAGGACACGAAGCGAGCGTTGTCACACAACCTACAAGCGAGGTAATCAGAAATTCAGCAGTCTCAGAACTACATAACAAGATAACGTGAAGTAACACTTCGTAAATTCAGTGCCAGAGCGCCACTGCAAAATCAAACGTAGACCGAAAGACTCACGCTTGGCGAGGCAGAACACGTTTTGATTTACCATAGGGCGGCAACGAGAGCTGACGGGACCGATAAACGAACGAAAATACATCCATTAACCCAGAGCTGGCGCGGCATAGGCGCAGGCTAATCACCTTATATAACGAGGCTTTCGGAGCTCAAAGACACATTCAGTCATGCTGCCATTCTGTCTGTATTTCTGTAACCAGAGTAAATGATGGTTATGAGTTTCAATGAAATGATAAGCTGATTGATGGTCTGCGTGGTTCTTGGACCTGTGGGCAACATCAGGTCTCGCTGATGAAATGTCAGCACTATCTTGTGCCATGTTCTTACTCCAACCCTCCACCGAATGCTGCCCTGAAGACACTCTGTAACTCTGTAAACTCACGCGAGAAGTAAATATTACAGCGGAAACGAGTGTGTCACTGACGCCTCCTGGTCCGAACACGACCCCAGTCCCCCGGTTTGCAACAATGCTCTTATTTTGGCGAGGAAGGGAGTCCACAGATCTCTAGTAGTGCCTTATTGCCTCCGTAGAGCTGCCAAATTTCCAGCAGTGTTTATTGGTATAACGAAGAGGTGAACGGAGACATCTCTGAGTGCAGTCAAGACAACTGTTGGGAACCTATGAAGCGTTAACGACTCCAGTATTACATTATCAGAAGTCAGTTTATGAGTCGTCGTACTCCTGCAATAGCCTTCACTGCGTGTTCGATTCTAGCTGATGACATTCCACACCGCTCAGCGTTTACACGCCCATGAGGTGATGTCAACGCCTCTGGCGGCTGCCGGTGTGGGTCAGCGGTTGCCCCAAACGTATTGGTTCTCGCACCGTCTGAGAGTAAAGGTCTCACTCCCAAATCTACGATGGCCCTTGATTACCCATCTGCGATGTACCTGGCGTTGGTAGTCTTGTGGTCGGTTGATCTCCTCTCTTATCCTGGTAAGGCGCCTGAGTGTTGAACAGGAGCTTGTACCTCAACAGGTCCTGTTGCTGGCCCCCACATTGCAGTCCGGTCCTGGCAGTACTCTGCGATGTGATGTTATCGGAAGACAGTTTTTCCACCAGCAGATGAGTATGAAGTTCACACGGTGATGGAAACCTTGAGTAAATCTTCGGTTAGTTTATGGACTCTGCTGTGACATTAATTGACAACAATATCGTAATCATGGAATCAAGTGCTACGGATCCCAAGAATGAACTGCTTACAACAACTGGAGAGGTGGAGTATATAAAGGGAGTTAGCATGAGGCTATGACGCAAAGGTTCAAATGGCTCTAAGCGCTATGGGACTTATCATCTGAGGTCATCAGTCCCCTAGACTTAGAAATACTTACACCTAACTAACCTACGGACATCACACACATCCATACCCGAGGCACGATTCGAACGTGTGACCTGCAGTTTCAGCCTCATTAGAGCAATATTTTGTTCAGAATCCACGTTTTTAAGAACAGCGTGGTTCTGGACTGGAGCGCCTAGAACTGCTCGGCCACAGCCGGCCGCTATGACACAAAGCTCGATTCGTAATGTCCGAATTTGTCCTCCTTATTTTGCTACATTCACTTAACAGGATGTAAACTGTTGTGTCGGTCCGTCGCTACGTCCTTTTGTGCAGTGGACACAGCTTCTTGCACCATGCCTCACGAGCTAACAAATATGCTTGTCTCGCTTGCTTTAGATATCTATCCCCTTTTCTGCGGAATGCTTATTCCTTAGTGTTGTGGACCTGACCCACATGCAGCCACCCGGAGTGGCCGAGCGGTTCTAGGCGCTGCAGTCTGGAGCTGGGCGACCGCTACGGTCGCAGGTTCGAATCCTGCCACGGGCATGGATGTGTGTGATATCCTTGGGTTAGATAGGTTTAAGTAGTTCTAAGTTCTAGGGGACTGATGACCACAGAAGTTGTGCCACAGTGCTCAGAGCCATTTGAACCACTTGACCCACATGCAACATAATGGCTCCTTTCCTGCTTCCACTCCTGTCTCTGTCTCTGGAATGACTTGAGTTTGCCTGATGCAATGTGAGGTTTAATAGTTTTTTTTTCTAATCCAGCCTTTAATACTCTGTGCTGTAACAATATATTTGACCCGCTGTACCAACTAGTACCAGTTACTGTCCATGAGATTAATGTCGGGTGATTTAGCGACACAGACGAGTTGGGATAGAGAGCCTCAATTTTTGTAATTGCGTGGAAACCTGTGAACACAGTTTTTGTCATCTTGGAAGGCGAGAGTGTCCACGGCGCACTCATTACGAAGATGTAAGAGAGAGGGTGATAGAGATATAGATATATATATATACACACACACACACACACACATACAGAGAGAGAGAGAGAGAGAGAGAGAGAGAGCAACACTTGGTCGCCGAGAATGTTGTAATAACATGGTTCATATTCAAGTTAACGTGGGCGATACACCCAATCCCAAATTTCAAAGTCACAGCTCCAACTTTAAATAAACCATTCAAACATCTCTTTTCCCATCTTGATAGCTTTGGATATCTACCGTCCACCATACTCTCCAGAATCTGAAATGTCTTTTCTCGTCTCCAAAATACCGTTTGTTTTTACAAGCCCCATCATCATTCTTAATGTACGCCCTAGTATCTTCCCGGTTTTTCATTACATCCTGCAATCACCTATGCTATCTCACACTTCTGGGTACCTCCTCGTCTTCCACCTTATCCACCCTAGTTATTCTTTCAATATTTCACAAAGTCCACAACTTAGAAGCCTCCAGCTTTACAGTGTCTTTCTTAACGTCCACGTTCCAGCACCGTACGGACGGACAGTCCATACCTTTTGTCAGTATTCTTCCATACTGCATATGTAGAAGTTTCATTTCCTACGAAATGACTCGTTTTTCATTGCTATCCTGCTTTTATTTTCCGTGCTTCATTTGCAGTTGCTTCCTAAATACTTAAAACCTACGTGTTCTTGTACTTATTCTTTCATCCCCTCCTAGAGCCATTAGTTTTATTTTATTGGTATCGTTATTCATTCCATACCCCTGTAGCATCAGTGACTTCCAATACTTTCTACAATTCCTTTTCTTCCTCTGCTACACCGACCATATCTGCAGAAGTTCGCCCATTCTAACAAAACTTCACACAGAGTAACGCGCAGATTTCAGAGTCAATATGCAACAGCGTGGTAACTGACGACAAAACACTCTTTAGTAAAGGAAACAGCCTCTTTGTTTTATTTCTAGATAGTATTATGAATTGTTGAGGTGGAGATATCCCATATTGTTTCCACAACCGGCACGTGTATGTGGAGTCTTCAGAAAGTCCTTCTCGAATGAAACTAAAACCGTTGCGATTGTGCAAAAGTAGCTAGTCAGCAGCAGGAACGCAAATCTGCATTTAAATTCGTAACAGCGACCGCCGTAAAACTGGCGCCGACTAATGCGAGCGGGCGGGCGGCCGGCGCGCTGCTGCTGCTGCTTCTGCTTCTGCCTTAATGAAAGCCGCATTTCACTCTGATTTTTATGGGATCCGCGATATGCGGCGACCGTAAAAGCGGCTGGCCCGGGCGGCAGGCAGTTTGCACTCGGCCCGTGTTTCGGAATGGAAATCTGGGCGGCGAGCAGCGATTCTCGTGTCTTTTATTGCCTCTGCGGGAGCGCGAGCGGCCGCGGCTGGTTAAGGTGCCAGCGCTGACTCTGCTTGTGTCTTGTTCGATAAGCCCACATTTAACGAGTTAGGAACCTCATTCGTTACAAATCCATTATGCTGTGTCTCACAGTAAACTAGTAACACAGCTTGAAACACGGGCCCTTTCGCGAGAGCAGTGATTCGTATCACACGCTAGCCAGCGCCAAGCGTAGGTCATTCCTTCCCATGGAGTGCCAGTTTGAAACAAGTTAAGTCCGCTAGTGTAGTATATCTGTGTGGCGCTCTAGTCACTCGTGTGAGTTTCGGCCAGTGACAGCCAATCAGGTAACAGCCCGTTACAGTTCGGACGCTAAACGGTATGGTTTAGGCACAAAGGAGGACTCTGCTTCCTGCTTTCGGCATTTTCACTCTGGATACTGCTCTTTCAGTGCTGTGGTCCAAACATACACGCTAATAAATGCTTTCCTCTAATTAAGGTTTACTTACTTGTAGACTAATCTTGGCCGGGAACGCCCCCTTTTCCTGTGCTAGTCTGATTATATGCCCTCGTTGATTCGTACGACATGGTTTACGTTGCTTCCACGGTAGCAGAATTCCTTAACTTCGCCTACTCCCAAATCAATTACTTTCATGTTAAGATCCTCAGTGCGCAGCCCTTCCCCCCCCCCCCCCCCCTGGAGGGTCGAGTCCCGCATCGGGCAGGGGTGTGTGTGTTGATCTTAGCATAAGTTAGTAAGTTAGTTTAAGGTAGTTTAAGTAGTGCGTAAGTCTAGGGACCGATGACCTCAGTAGTTTGGTCCCTTAGGAATGTACACACATTTGAACATTTGAAGTTTCTCAGTGTCCTCATTTCCACTGAACACTTCTTGCATACGAAGTTACCCTCACTCCAACAACTGCCTTCTCAAAAAAGGTGCAAGAGCGCACGGAAGTTGAGGGCACTCTGTTGCCCTCGAGGTGCGAAATTGCCCCTAGAGGAGGAAGAATCAGCAATGATCAACGACATGCGGCCAGTAATTCAAAAAGTATCATGATGATCTCCCAATTGGCAAAATATTCTGGAATAGTGACCCATTCGAATCTTCAGAAGGGGACAGCAAAGGGAGGCGACCACGAGAAAAAGATTGAATAACCAGCGATAGGATAACTTCTACGAAACGTGCCGTGCAATGTCAGAAGTTTGAACGTTATACGGAAGATAGAAAATCTGAAAGGGGGTATATTAAGACTGAATCTAGATGTAGTGGGAGTCAGAAAAGTGAAGTGGAAAGAAGACAAGGATTTCCGGTAGAACGAGTATAGGGTAATATCAACAGCAGCAGAAAATGGTATTAAGGACAGACACGCATTCCGAACTCAGATACCAAATTGTAAGGCGTACGCAGGAGCGGAATAGACGCAGATAACAATGTGGTAGTGATGAAGAGATCAGTCAGGTAGAATGAATATAAAAAGAAATGGGATACGGAAGTAATAAAGAATGAATACATCTGCTTGAAGTTCTCTGAGGCTGTAGATACTGCAGGAGCGAATACCTCAGTAGACAGGACAGTTGAAGAGGAATGGACATTCCTAAAAAGGTAAATCACAAAAATTAGAAAGAAAAACATAGGCGCAAAAAAATACTGTAGTAGATTGATGATGTTTTTGTTGTTGTGGTCTTCAGTCCTGAGACTGGTTTGATGCAGCTCTCCATGCTAATCTATCCTGTGCACGCTCCTTCATCTCCCAGTACCTACTGCAACCTACATCCTTTTGAATCTGCTTAGTGTATTCATCTATTGGTCCCCCTCTACGATTTTTACCCTCCACGCTGCCCTCCAATGCTAAATTTGTGATCGCTTGATGCCTCAGGACATGTCCTACCATCCGATCTCTTCTTCTAGTCAAGTTGTGCATAAACCTCTCTTCTCACGAATCCTATTCAGTACCTCCTCATTAGTTACGTGATGTACCCACCTGATCTTCAACATTCTTCTGTAGCACCACATTTCGAAAGCTTCTATTCTCTTCTTGTCCAAACTATTTATCGTCCATGTTTCACTTCCATACATGGCTACACTCCATACAAATACTTTCAGAAATGACTTCCTGATACTTAAATCTATACTCGATGATAACAAATTTCTCTTCTTCAGAAACGCTTTCCTTGCCATTGCCAGTCTACATTTTATGTCCTCTCTACTTCGACCATCATCAGTTATTTTGCTCCCCAAATAGCAAAACTCCTTTACTACTTTAAGTGTCTCATTTCCTAATCTAATTCCCTCAGCATCACCCGACTTAATTCGGCTACAATCCATTTTTGTTGATGCTCATCTTATACCTTCCTTTCAAGACACTGTCCATTCCGTTCAACTGCTCTTCCAAGTCCTTTGCTGTCTCTGACAGAATTACAATGTCATCGGCGAACCTAAAAGTTTTTATTTCTTCTCCATGGATTTTAATACCTACTCCAAATTTGCTTTTGTTTCCTTTACTGCTTGCTGAATATACAGATTGAATAACATCGGGGAGAGACTACAACCCTGTCTCACTCCCTTCCCAACCACTGCTTCCCTTTCATGCCGCTCGACTCTTATAACTGCCATCTGCTTTCTGTACAAATTGTAAATAGCCTTTCGCTCCCTGTATTTTACCCCTGCCACCTTTAGAATTTGAAAGAGAGTATTCCAGTCAACATTGTCAAAAGCTTTCTCTAATTCCACAAACGCTAGAAACGTAGGTTTGCCTTTCCTTAATCTTCCTTCTGAGATGTCGTAAGGTCAGTGTTGCCTCACGTGTTCCAACATTTCTACGGAATCCAAACTGACCTTCCCCGAGGTCGGTTTCTACCAGTTTTTCCATTCGTCTGTAAATAATTCGCTTTAGTATTTTGCAGCTGTGACTTATTAAACTGATAGTTCGGAAATTTTCACATCTGTCAACACCTGCTTTCTTTGGGATTGGAATTATTATATTCTTCTTGAAGCCTGAGGGTATTTCGCATGTCTCGTACATCTTGCTCACCAGATGGTAGAGTTTTGTCAGGACTGGTTCTCCCAAGGCCGTCAGTAGTTCTAATGGAATGTTGTCTATTCACGGGGCTATTCCCGGGGCTTTGTTTCGACTCAGGTCTTTCAGTACTCTGTCAAACTCTTCACGCAGTATCGTATCTCCCATTTCATCTTCATCTACATCCTCTTCCATTTCCGTAATATTGTCCTCAAGTACGTCGCCCTTGTATAGACCCTCTGTATATTCCTTCCACCTTTCTACTTTCCTCTCTTTGCTTAGAACTGGGTTTCCATCTGAGCTCTTGATACTCATACAAGTGGCTCTCTTTTCTCCAAAGACCTCTTTAATTTTCCTGTAGGCTGTATCTATCTTACCCCTAGTGAGATAAGCCTCTACATTCTTACATTTATCCTGTTTAGCCATTTTTCACTTCCTGTCGATCTCATTTTTGAAACGTTTGTGTTCCTTTTTCCTTCTTCATGTACTGCATTTTTATATTTTCTCCTTTCATCAAATAAATTCAATATTTCTTCTGTTACCCAAGGATTTCTACTAGCCCTCGTCTTTTTCCTACTTGATCCTCTGCTGCCTTCACTACTTCATCCCTCAGAGCTACCCATTCGTCTTCTACTGTATTTCTTTCCCCCATTCCTGTCAATTGTTCCCTTTTGCTCTCTCTGAAACTCTGTACAACCTATGGTTTAGTCAGTTATCCAGGCCCCATCTACTTACGTTCCCACCTCTTTGCAATTTCTTCAGTTTTAATCTACAGTTCATAACCAATAGATTGTGGTCAGAGTCCACATCTGCCCTTGGAAATGTCCTACAATTTAAAACCTGGTTCCTAAATCTCTGTCTTTCCATTATATAATCTAACTGATACCATTTAGTATCTCCAGGATTCTTCCATGTATACAACCTTCTTTCATGATTCCTGAACCAAGTGTTGGCTATGATTAAGTTATGCTCTGTGTAAAATTCTACCAGACGGCTTCCTCTTTCATTTCTTCCCCCCAATCCATATTCACCTACTATGTTTTCTTCTCTCCCTTTTCCTACTGTCGAGATCCAGTCACCCATGACTATTAAATTTTTGTCTCCCCTCACTACCTGAATAATTTCTTTTATCTCATCATACATTTCTTCAATTTCTTCGTCATCTGCAGAGCTAGTTGGCATATAAAGTTGTACTACTGTAGTAGGCATGGGCTTCGTGTCTATCTTGGCCACTGTACTACGTTCACTATGCTGTTTGTGGTAGCTTACCCGCACTCCTATTTTTTTATTCATTGTTAAACCTACTCCTGCATTACCCCTATTTGATTTTGTATTTATAACCCTTGTCTTGTTCCTCCTGCCACCGAACTTCACTAATTCCCACTATATCTAACTTTAACCTATCCATTTCCCTTTTTACATTTTCTAACCTACCTGCCCGACTAAGGAATCTGACATTCCACGCTCCGATCCGTAGAATGCCAGTTTTCTTTCTCCTGATAACGACGTCCTCCTGAGTAGTCCCCGCCCGGAGATCCGAATGGGGGACTATGTTACCTCCGGAATATTTTACCCAAGAGGACGCCATCATCATTTAACCATACAGTTAAGCTGCACGCCCTCGGGAAAAATTAAGGCTGTAGTTTCCCCTTGCTTTCAGCCGTTCGCAGTACCACAACAGCGAGGCCGTTTTGGTTAGTGTTACAAGGCCAGATCAGTCAATCATCCAGACTGTTGCCCCTGCAACCACTGAAAAGGCTGCTGTCCCTCTTCAGGAACCACACGTTTGTCTGGCCTCTCAACAGATACCCGTCCGTTGTGGTTGCACCTACGGTACGGCTATTTGTATCGTTGAGACACGCAAGCCTCCCCACCAACGGCAAGGTCATGGTTCATGGGGGAGAGGATTGATGATAAGAGCAAGTAAAACACGTTAATGGTATTTCATGAGTACAGAAAAATGAGTCGCTGAAGAAATAACTAGGTAGTACAGTGTAGCTAAGACGAAATGGCTGCATGAAAACGTGAAGAAATCGAAGAAAATGAACGCCGAAAATACTGACTCAGTATATAAGAATATCAAAACAACCACCCGTGAAATTAAGAGCAAGGGTCGTAACATTATCAGTCCGATGGGAATTCCAATGTTAAATGCAGAGGAGAGAGCGGATAGGTGGAAAGAGCACGTTGAAAGCATCTATGAGGCGGAAGATTTTTCTGGTGTGATAGAAGGAGAAACAGGAATGACTTAGAAGAGGTAGGGGATCCAGCATTAGAATCAGAATTTAGGAAAGCTTTGGAGGACTTAAAATCAAATAAGGTGGAAGGGACAGATAATATTCTGTCACAATTTCTGAAGTCACTACGGGCAGCGACAACAAAACGACTATTCACGTTGGTGTGTAGAATATATGAGCCGGGCGATATTTCATCTGACTTTCGGAAAAATATCATCCACACAATATAATCACTTCACTCCTGAGATTACAGGAGTGGCGGGTATGTGTCGTATTGCAGTCACTGCCGAGTATGATGCTTATATTATCCCATCACTTCCACATCCATCCTTATCGGAACGTCACTGGCGTAGCATCCATAAGTGTGTTGTACTTGATACAAGGTAATGAGGACATAGCGAGAAGGCAACAGGAAACCGATACCTGAAACTCTGCAGCATTTGCCTGGGCGCGGCATCCCGTAGACAGCACCGAGAAAATGACAGGCAAACAGCCTGCACTAGTTGTTTGTAACTGCACAATATCCATCTGGGCGCTGTACTCCATACATGGCAGCAAGAAGAGACGGACAAACAATCTTCTCTCGGTGCCCAAAGTTCGGCTTTGCCCTACAAGCTCAGCGGTTGTTGCTACATGACTTTCTGCACCTTGGTTGGCTGCTACCTAATGCGCTTGCCGGCCGAAGTGGCCGTGCAGTTAAAGGCGCGGTAGTCTGGAACCCCAAGACCGCTACGGTCGCAGGTTCGAATCCTGCCTCGGGCATGGATGTTTGTGATGTCCTTAGGTTAGTTAGGTTTAATTAGTTCTAAGTTCTAGGGGACTAATGACCTCAGCAGTTGAGTCCCATAGTGCTCAGAGCCATTTGAACCTAATGCGCTGTACCCGACCACGAGTTCCCTTCCACGTTCCCACAAGGACTAGTGACGGAAGCCACACAAAGCGCGCCGCTGCAATTCGTCCAAGACCAGAGATTGCACGAAATTACAGGCCTCTCTGATATCGATTGCCAGAGACTTACAAGGCACGGTTCAGCTGCTTTGATGTGACTTTCCACATGCTACTCTCTTGCGCTGCCCGCTGTATCTGAGAGTACTTGGACATTTTGTCCTCAATTATTTGGTAGGACGTATTTCAATTTCTGTCTTCCCCTACAGTTTTAACCCTATACTACTAATTTTAGAAACATGGAGATTATTCCCTGATTTCATAAAGCTTGTCCTATCATCCTGTCCGTTTGTATTCCTTATCTTCCTGTCTTCGTTGAATTTGTTCAGATCCTCCATTCTCCTCATCTTAACGATCCACACAATTTTCTACTTTCTTCTTTAGCAACAGAATCCTTCGATTCTCTTCTCTTCTACTTTTTCCCTACCGTACAATGCTGTGCTCCAAATGTACATTCTCACATTATTACTTCTTCAAATTGAGGCCTATGTTTGACACTAATAGACTTTTCTTGGCCAGGAATATCCTTTTTGCCAATGAAAATCTGCTTTTTATGTTCTCCTTTCTCTGTCCGTCATGGGTTATTTTGCTTCCTAGATATCAGAATATCTTAGGTTCGTCAACTTCGTGACCACGAATCCTGATGTTAAGATTCTCGCTGTTCCTGTTTCTACTATTTCTCATTACTTTCGTCTTTCTTCGATTTACTCTTAGTCCATACTCTGTGCTCAACGGAATGTTCATTCCATTTAACAGATCCTATAATTCTTCTTCACTTTCACCCAGGACAGCAGTGTTATCAGCAAAATTTATCATTCATATCCTTTCACCTTGAATTTTAATCACACTCTTGTACCTTTCTTATATTTCTATAATTCCTTAATAGACGTATAGACTGCATCTCTGTCTTACACCATTTTCAATCCGAGCGTTCTTGTTCGTCCACTCTCAGTCTTCCCTCCTGGCCCTCGTACATATTGTGAATCACCCGACACTCCCTAAAGCTTACGCCTATTTTTCTCAGAATTTCGAACATCTTGCTCTGTTACACGTTGTCGGACCCTTTTACCAGTTCGACAACTCTTATGCACGTGTCTTAATTTTTCTTTAGTCTTGCTTGCTTTATCAACCGCAACGTCAGAATTGCTTCTCTGGTGGCTTTATATTTCGTAACCCAAACTGATCATCTAACACGTCCTCAATTTTCTTTTCAGTTCTTCTGTATATTATTCTTGTCAGAAACTTGGATGCATTAGCATTTAAGCTGACTGTCCGATAACTCTCGCACTTGTTTTCGCACTTGTCTGCAGAATTGTGTGGATAATATTGTTTCTAAAGTCAGATGGTAAATCGTCAGACACACATTTTACACACCAACGTGAATAGTTGTTTTGTTAAGCTTCCCCCCAATGATTTTAGAAATTGTAATGGAACGTTGTCTATCCCTCCGCCACGCGGGATTAGCCTAGCGGTCTGAGCCGCTGCAGTCGTGGACTGTAGGGCTGATCCCGGCGGAGGTTCGAGTCCTCCCTCGGGCATGGGTGTGTGTGTTTGTTCTTAGGATAATTTAGGTTAAGTAGGGTGTAAGCTTAGAGACTCATGACCTTGGCAGTTAAGTCCCATGAGATTTCACACACATCTGAAATTTTTTTCTATCCCTCCTCCCTTATTTATGTATATGGGATACTAAGATACGTATTTATGTTGTACATATTTGCTACTGTTAATTATCTTGTACCCTTTATTCCACAGCTTTAATCTGATAATAAAATTTTGAAACGCGTAACGATTGTTGTGCAACATCTGAATGATCGCCTGTCTCTACCACAGGCATACTTCTCCATCTAGTAATGGAAATTACAATTACCCATCCATAACTGTGGGTTCATTGATTGTTCTGGGAGACGGTTCATTTGCATTACAACATACCAAGTATTAATTCGCCTTATTACATAAATGAATAAAAAGATTTACTTAAAATGACACTATCCTTTGCCACTGGAGTGCTTCGGAATGTGCAACTGTCACTGACTTTTAAAGCACCACTCAAAGCAGTATTTAGAAAACTGTTCTCCTGAAGAACAACATTCATCATTTACGAACGTACATTGCGGTCTTGAACTTCACTAACACTTGTCCTGCTCGATGATGTAGATAGCTTCAGCTGAGGTCACGATCTGGACAGAGCACTCCTATGCACGACTCGATATTGACCTCCGTGCGAGGGCGATGTTAAGCTGAGAGAGGGGGCGTGATTTCTTCAGCCTCTCCTATTTGTCGCTGCGAATTGCAGCGTTACCTCGCTAGTGTCTGTGGTACCAATGTGCTTACTCACGTTGGTGTGGCACCGCGATTTCTTGACGATACCACACATATTTTTTTCAGAATTTCGAAAATCTTGCACCGTTTTATACTGTCGAACGCTTTTTCCTGGACGACTAAACCTATGGACATGTCTTAATTTTTTTCTGTCTTGCTTCAGTTATACAGTGAAAAGTCAGAACTGCTTCTCTGGTACCTTTGCCTTTCTTAAAAGAAAACTGGTGGTCATCGAACATATCCCCAATTTTCTTTTCCATTCTTTTGCATAACCTCATTCTCAGCAACTAGGCTGCATGGGCAATTAAGCTGTTTGTAATATAGTTGTCGTGCTTGCCAATTCTTGCTTTCTTCAGAACTTTTTGGATGATATTGTTTTCTGAAATTCTCGTCCGTCGCCAATCACACAGATTCTGCAGACCAACTTCAATAGTCGTGTGCTTGACGCTTCCCCAAACGATTTTTGAAATTCAGATGGATATTATCCATCGCTTCTGCCTTATTTGATTCCTAGTCTTACAAAACCCTTTTAAATTCTGACTCTAATATTAATTCGCCTCTGTCTTCCATATCGACTCCACTTTCTTTTTCTGTCACGTCAACAGACAAGAACTTACGCTCTTGGACTCCTTGAATATAGTCTTCTCACGTAACTTCTCTCTCTTCTGTGTTCACCAGTGGAATTGTAATCGTACTCTTAACGATGCCGTCCTCGCTTATAATTTCACCAAAAGCTGTTTTGACTTTTGAATATCCTGAGTCAGTCCTTCCCACGATCATTTACTTTTTGATTTTTGTACATTTTTTCTGCAACCATTTCTGTTCGACTAAGTGAATTATATTTTCCTATTCCTTCAACATTTTTGTACTTCCTTCAGTGGAAGTATTACTTCTGTTACCCAGGTTTCTTCGTAGTTACCTTCCAACTAATTACGTTTGTCTCTACAACATATGTGATTGCTCTTTTTAGAGATGTCAAATCCTCTTGAACTCAACTACCTACTGTGGTATTGCTCATCGTAGTATCCCTGCCATCTGCAGACTTTAAATCCGTCTCATCATTCCTCAGTACTTCAGTATATTACCTCTTTCCACAGTTATTCATCTGGACGAATCTCTTAAATCTGTCTAGTCTTCGTCATTACTAAATTGTGATCTAGTCTATATCTGCTCCTGGGTACGTCTTACAATCCAATGTCTCTATCTAACCATGATGTAATCTAGCTGTACCCTGCCCGTGTCTCTGGGCCTTCTTCAAGTACACCTCCTCCTTTTGTGACAATTGAACAAGGTTTTAGTTACGCTGTTACTAGTTGAAGATTATAGTAGAACACAATTCGTCTTTCTCCTCTTTCAGTCTTTCCACCAAGACCCTAATCTCCCGCAACTCTTTCTTCTATTGTTTCCCCAATCACAGCATCACAATCTCCTATTACTATCAGAGTTTCATCTTCCTGTACATAGTGAATTATCCGTAAGTATCACTATATATTTTCTTATCTCTGCATCTTCTGCTTGCGACGTCGGCATGTATACGTGAGCTATTGCTGTCGTTGTCGGTATTCTGACGAAATTGCTGACAACAACCTTTATCATTGAACTGTTCACAGTAACTCACTCTCTGATATAACTACGTATTCACAATTAATTCCACACCCGTTAGCTACACCATTTTCTGTTGGTGGTGATACGAGTATGATCCTGTATTCGTATGACTCCCCACTCTATTTTGACTGACTTGACTTTTCATATTTTCTAGCCTCCCTATCACATTCAGACTTGTGACATTCCACGCTCCGACGCGTGGAATATTATCCTTCCGATGGTTATTCACTGTTTTTCTCTTGATCATCTCCCCGTTGCCCCTAGTCCCCTCCCATAAGTCTGAATGGTGGACCAATCCGAAATCTTCTCCGAATGGAGAGATCATCATGACTGTTCAACTACAGGACACAAGTCCTGTGGATGCACCTTATGTGTTTTAATGCAGTGGTTTCCATTATTTTCTGCATCCTCAGTCCCATCGAACACTGCTGATTCTTACGCCTTTTAGGGGCAGTTTCCTACACCAAGGGCAGGAGAGTGCCCTGAACCTCTGTCCGTTCCTCCTTCCTCTCTCACAAGTCCATTGCTGGAAGGAGGTTGACTTCTCATGTAGAGAGTCTTCGGTAATCCTTGTTGACGAACGAAGCGAGAAGGTAGTTCCTAAGCAACAAGATACACTATTCGAGACCAATGAAAGCGGTATTACCTTGCATATCATAAGACGCCCAGAGGACTAAGCGGAAGGACTTGACCTTAGAGCAGGGGAGCATTGACCTTTTATTGTTCACAACATTTATTGAAGTCAATGAACAGAAATAACAACTGTGATAAACGTCAAGTGAGGATATATGTACATGAAGCCCATCAGTTTGCGTTCAGTACCCAAGCAAATATAACAACTCTACAAATGAGAAGGACAATACCTTTAAAAAAAGGTAACTTTACTCGTTAACTGTGAATAAATGTATTTTGTATTAACAAAGAGTGAAGAAATACATTTATCCCAGCCAGAGAACATTTATACATAAAGCCCATCAGTTTGCTTTAGGTACTAAGAAATGTACAACAACTTTGCAAATGAGCCAGGTAATATCTTTTTATAGAAAACAGAAAACACAGCACACCCAAAGGGCTATCGTAAGTTCACATGCAGATAGTTTTAGAACCTTTCCCAAATATATTGATTTAAAAGTAAGAGTAACATTACACACGGACTCGCAACTGCACAGGCAATAGCCTACATCAGAGACTTCTCTTACAAATGGTTCCCAGCTCCCGGCATCTGCCAAGGGCGGACATGAACGTCATTCGGAGCGGCCAACACGGACCACACCTGGTTGTGCCATTCGGACCCGATTTATCGGGCCGACCGAGGGCGCGGAGTACAGTACTAAAGTGCGCGTCATTTATGTTGGCGGCCGAGTTTAGGTTCGTTCTGCGCATCTGACGTCACAAAACACAGTCAGCCAATGAACAGAGAACGACGTTGCCAGATCTCGACTGCAGTGCAGAGCATGGACGAGTGTCTTCAGTTTTAGAAACGTTCAGTCATAAATAAAGTAATGGAACAAAAGCAATGTCTTGATAGCAGACTTTCTTTTATACTGCTTTTTCGCAATAAAGAACAGCGGTAATTGTTTATTTCCTATTGTACTTCGACGAAGCGTGAGTAATTCATAGTTATACCAACAGTGTTTTTCAGTATTATGTGTGACATGTTAAGAGTCCTCATGGCAGCCTGTGGGTGGACAAGCCGCGATAGCGTAATGGTTAAGGTGTTTGGCTTCTATGTGAAAGGTTATGAGTTCAAACCTTGAGTGGTGCTTGATATTTTCATTATTTAAAAACAATATCGAAGTGCCTTACTTCACGAATTATATTTGTTTGAATGCAATTTTTTGACATTTCTAGTGCTTTGTCTCTTCATTAACCCTTTCGCTGCTGCAGACACGTGCTCCCCGCATTCCGCGCTGTGGGCGATTTTGTCATCACGGCACTGCTCGCCTGTGCAGACACGTGGTGTTCCCACCGCTTTGACACGCTTATCATTCGATTTCACAAAAACTATTTGGCCCATAAATTTGATTTTTACACGTCTTCTTGACTGATACCTTCCCCCCGTAAATGACTTAATTTTGTTTCGATGTTCAACGCAGTTATTATGCAGCATTAAATGTAGTAAACCATTGCACGAAATTTTGAAGAGTTAGCAGAGGTAGAAGTCCACAGCGTATACTTTCCGTATGGTCGATTTTAGTTGCCATAATGTTGAGAATGAAATGTGGACAAGATACCTAAATTTCATATAAAATTTACTGTATAACAATATCTCATTTAATTTAAGTACGACATAGGTGTCGTATGTAATATTGAGAAATATTCCGTCTTTCGCGACTGTAATAAAAGTTTTATTTACACCGGACGCGTTTGGCTTTATCGTAAAGCACTTCAATCAATCAAAGGTATGGCACATACACAATGGTACTCATGTTCTCTTTCTTGTTTTTGTTCCACAGTCGCAGTTTTACCAATGGTACTGAAATATATTCCTCTTCTGCAACTGTAATAAGTGACTTATTTAGACCAGACGCGTTTTTCTCTTTTGAAGCATCTTCAGTGGACAGTATTTTGTCTCCTCCATTGTCAAGTCACCTTTCGTAGTTTTGTGCTGCGGTAACACAATATTCAATGTTTGTGTTGGCTGATCAGTGTTTTGGCAAATAAATAATGTTTGTGTGTGCCACACACAAAAATTATATTTGACATAGCTCAGAGCACTTCACTGATAGACGGTATATTCAAGTCCTAATGTTTTGTAAGTCCACAGTTTTGTTTAATGTGTTTTGTCTACTTCCTTTTGATTGATTGAAGTGCTTTAAAATAAAGCCAAACGTGCTCAGTTTAAATAAAACTCTTGTTACAGTCGCGAAAGACGGAATATTTCTCAATATTACATATGACACCTATGTGGTACTTTAATGAGATATTGTTATACAGTAAATTTTATATGAAATTTATGTATCTTGTCCACATATCATTCTCAACACTGTGGCAACTAAAATCGACCATAAGGAAAGTATACTCTATGGACTTTTACCTCTGCAAACTCTTCAAAATTTCGTGCAATGGTTTACTATATTTAATGCTGCATAATAACTGCGTTGAACATCGAAACAAAATTAAGTCATTTATGGGGGGAAGGTATCAGTCAAGAAGATGTGTAAAAATCTAATTTTTGGGCCAAATAATTTTTGTGGAATCGAATGATAAGAGTGTGAAAGCAATCGGAACACGATGTGTCCGCACAGGCGAGCAGTGCAGTGACAAAATCGCGCACAGCACGGAATGCAGGGAGCACGTCTTTGTAGCAGCAAAAGGGTTAATGCGGCCGTGGTGGCTTTACTTCATGAACTGCGCGCTCCCCCCTACACGTAAGCTTGCAAACTATGCTATACTATGGTGCTGCTTCTATTGGCGCGTGCGTCGTGTGCAACTGGCAACGCAGCAATCTCCCGCGTCTGGGCGGGCATGCGCGAACCACCAAGATAAAAGAATTCAACTATAGGTACGTCCGACTTCACTTCCTGGGTGCTCCTCCCCTCAAACGGTTAATTCAGGGGCTTTTTATTGGGTGCACCAGGATCTCAACGGAATATTCAATTCCGTCAGATTCAAGAACAAGCAAGCACCCGAAGGTGTAGCCCAGACTTACCACCTAGGCACAGATGTAGAACAACACAATTATAGTCCAACAAATCGCGTGTGCTGACGCAGTAACAACACGATACGATCAAATGCCTCAAGCAGTGCTGTGTTAATAAAACCAAAATTACGGCTTGCGATAGGTGGGAAGTCTTTCGAGATCCAAAGTCTCATCTACCTATAGGAAACTATACAGCTGATGTATATAATACTGCCTGAAACCGGGTTGGTAGGTAACCAGAGAGCGCGCAGGATAAGTTTAAGGTTGTGGATGGGGGCCGTGAACAGTTACTGTGAGTTACAATCAAACACACAACTTTATTTTTCTAAGAACCACTTATATAGACGTTAGCTTAAGGATCACAACTAAATAAACAGTATGGCAGAAATCCTAGTTAAAGAAGAATTGAGATGCTCCTGGGCTGAAGGCCCAAAACCACACAGCAAACACAAGAACAGCTGAAG
Organism: Schistocerca piceifrons; assembly: GCF_021461385.2. Classification (NCBI taxonomy): domain Eukaryota; kingdom Metazoa; phylum Arthropoda; class Insecta; order Orthoptera; family Acrididae; genus Schistocerca; species Schistocerca piceifrons. The sequence goes on along the minus strand of NC_060138.1, from coordinate 108,325,086 downwards.
GCTTGGCTTAGAAACCGGAGCAATTAAAAATAGAAGAAATTTTTTTTCTTAAATAACATGCAATGAAAATAATTAACGGCTGAAGGCCTACACTATACGCCTGAAGCACAACTATAATTAAGGTACATTAATAAACAATTATTTCTAAACAAGAAAATTCCCTTTTAAACTTACAACAGAACGGCCGAAGCCTGATTAACTTATTGCACAGCTGAAGGCCACAAACAAATCTGAAACAACGGCTGAAGGCCTGAACTTCAAGTCAGATAAATAATTTAGAATCAAACCATTGTTTCTTATTAAAAATTTTCCTTTAGAGAATACACACAGCTGACGGCCTTATTAAAGGGTTCACGCAAATCCTTGGCTGAAGACCACACATAACACGTGGAACAACTAACGGCTTAGGGCCTGGATCACAAACAATTTCAGATAGAACCTATTTTAAGGAAAAATTTTTTCTTTACGAAATAAAATCAATCTTTAAAATTTAATTTAATACAGCGGAACGCCTTTATGTAAAATTATAAGAATTGAATTAATAGACGGCCGAAGGCCTTGTACAACAACTAAAATGGAAATGACAATTTAAAACAAACAGAACAAGTGGTACTCAGAAATATTCCGGCCTGGGAAGGTAGCTCAAACGTAAGGTGAGGTGAAGCAGGCAGCCAAGAGTTAAACTTACATAATCGGATGGCAACCCAAACTAGGGACCGCCCAAGGACCGACCAACAATGTAACCAATTCACTTCCGTCTGACCAACGGCACAACGATGGAGAGTATCGACCGAGGACGAGAATATGAACAGCACTGCGCCTCCAGAAATTGGCACCTAAAAACAGCCAGGGGAACAATACCCACTCTAAGTAAATATGAACCCAACAACTTAAAAGGCTGTCGAACTACACACCGTGCTGGATAGCAACAACACGACGAGGAAAAGGCGCACTGCCTACAAACTACGCTAACGACCGGGGCAGGTAACTGGAGCGTTAACGGCCACAGGGCAGAAAATACCGCTGGTGTCCTTCACTGATGAGTAACAGTTAATTTAATAATTAATCATAACATGGGAAGACCGCTGCAAGATTTCGCCAACTCCAACACATCATACGTTGCTGCTGGACTGAAAGGCCAAGGGGGCAACAACTTGTCGCTCTCGCAGCTAGCGCCCCACAATCCGACAGGACGTGCACGCCGCCAGCGGCCCCGGCCTGCTCTAGCGCCACAGAGACTTCCTCGCTGCTCTGTCCCAACCGACCAACTGCACCCAACACGCAGACAGCGTTACAATAACTGGACAGTCAAAACCACAAGCTACACACGGTTCCGCAGAAACTCGTCCACAAAAAACTCGAACAATACTGATACCACTCACTGGGGAACAACCAGGATGAATCACAAGTGGACACACACAGAAAACTCAGAAGCGGTCGGCGACCAAATACACATCGTTCAATGAGATGACCGACCGAACGACCAACCAAGGTCGCCCCCACTCAAGTCATGTGTGTGGCCAACGATCGGGCGAGTCATGGCTGTCCGACTCCTCTGCTGCTCCGTCCCGACTCCTTCGGACGACCCGGAGACAGTGGCTCGGACCCAACCATGCAGAGGGAACACTTGCCCAATGGCCATCCGACATCCATGCACAAGGAAGGAACCGACCCTAGTCCTGCAAGATGATCAATTGAAGGGACCCAGAAGCGTTCGGAAGACCAAATACACGTCGCCCGATGAGGCGACAGACCGAACGACCAGCCAACGGTCGTCGCCGCTCAAGTCTCCTTCCGTCGCAGAATGCATGCGTGTGTGTCCCCAGCGGTCGGGCGAGTACTGGCTGTCCAACCTCACTGGAGCTGCATCGCGACGGAACTCACCGCACACCACGACTCGGAAATACTAGCGGTCTCTCCAAAGGTAGTACGACAATGCTCTTATCGATAGCGCTGCTGCTGCCATTCACGGGCAGGCAGGGCAGCAACTTAGTGACGCCAGTAAACCGAATAAGAAACTGGACGGTGGTACCGCAAAGACAAGATGTCAAGTAATAAACGGCACGAACACGAGTCGCGCACGGCTCATGACTGTAGACCGCCAGCAGCGCCTGTTCATTCAGATTTGTATGCTTGTCTGAAGGACATTTGCCTCGAAAAATGCAGCACTAATCTTATCATAAATATTTCACCCATTCCGCAGAGGGCCATAGACGGGTTCACAGGTGGATGCCGTGTTTTTTGACTTCCGCAAGGCGTTCGATACAGTTCCCCACAGTCGTTTAATGAACAAAGTAAGAGCATATGGACTATCAGACCAATTGTGCGATTGGATTGAAGATTTCCTAGATAACAGAACGCAGCATGTCATTCTCAATGGAGAGAAGTCTTCCGAAGTAAGAGTGATTTCAGGTGTGCCGCAGGGGAGTGTCGTAGGACCGTTGCTATTCACAATATACATAAATGACCTTGTGGATGACATCGGAAGTTCACTGAGGCTTTTTGCAGATGATGCTGTGGTACATCGAGAGTGTGTAACAATGGAAAATTGTACTGAAATGCAGGAGGATCTGTAGCGAATTGACGCATGATGCAGGGAATGGCAATTGAATCTCAATGTAGACAAATGTAACGTGCTGCGAATACATAGAAAGAAAGATGCCTTATCATTTGGCTACAATATAGCAGGTCAGCAACTGGAAGAAGTTAATTCCATAAATTATCTGGGAGTACGCATTAGGAGTGATTTAAAATGGAATGATCATATAAAGTTGATAGTCGGTAAAGCAGATGCCGGACTGAGATTCGTTGGAAGAATCCTAAGGAGATGCAGTCCGAAAACATAGGAAGTAGGTTACAGTACGCTTGTTCGCCCACTGCTTGAATACTGCTCAGCAGTGTGGGATCCGTACCAGGTGGGGTTGATAGAAGAGATAGAGAAGATCCGACAGAGAGCAGCGCGCTTCGTTAGAGGATCATTTAGTAATCGCGAAAGCGTTACGAAGATGATAGATAAACTCCAGTGGAAGACTGTTCAGGAGAGACGCTCAGTAGCTCCGCAGGGGCTTTTGTTAAAGTTTCGAGAACATACCTCCACCGAAGAGTCAAGCAGTATATTGCTCCCTCCTACGTACATCTCGCGAAGAGACCATGAGGATAAAATCAGAGAGATTAGAGCCCACACAGAGGCATATCGACAATCCTTCTTTCCACGAACAATACGAGACTGGAATAGAATGGAGAACCGATAGAGGTACTCAAGGTACCCTCCGCCACACGCCGTCAGGTGGCTTGCGGAGTATGGATGTAGGTGTAGATGTACCTTACTATATGTGCTCTACAGCTGAGAGAGCCAACAAGATCGAAGCGTAATTTATTCCACAATATTGTAAACCTGTGCATTATTTACTAAATGACCGTCGAACCACTTATGTTCTAAAACTTGGCCACCTGCTCCTCACAAATCGTTACCCTCAGACGAACAGAGTAAGTTTGTGCGAGGCAGTGGGACGTCAGCCAGTAGTCGGTAAGCTGACGTAATCCGGCAGCCGCGAGCGCCTCCCGGCGCGTCGCTTTGTTTTGAGCTCGCACGTCAGCGCCCGCCGAGACTTGGGCGCCCGTCTGCGGAGCTCCCGTAGCGCCGCGCCGCACCGCCTTAGCTGATTAACTGCGGGCACAATGCAAGAACCGCTAACGCCCAACTGATCTAAGCTGACTTTAATGTGCGTGGGGAAACGGCGCATTAACTTGCGACCGGCGCCTGTCGTCTAAATTAAATTCCGCTCCGGCAAATCCGGCCGGCTTGCGCGCGCTCCGCTTCTCGGACGGAAACAAAAACTAGCGGCCACGTCTTGGGGGGCTTTTCAAATTACCGCCGCCGCTCTTCTTGGAATACTAAGGAGATTCGAATTAAAATAAATACACGCACAGAGTTGACGCGGAACTTGCTGCGGCGTTTTGCGTCCGTTTTGTTGCTTGGGATTAAGTATCCAGTAACAGCGGCAAATCACGGCACCGAAACTTTAAGGAACTCGTTCGTAATATTAGCCTGTTGACACACTTGCTGAGGTCAAAGAATAAGAAGCTGGACAAGTTGGTTCAAATGGCTCTGAGCACTATGGGACTCAATGTCTGCGGTCATCAGTCCCCTAGAACTTCGAACAGCTTAAACCTAACTAACCTAAGGACATCACACACATCCATGCCCGAGGCAGGATTCGAACCTGCGACCGTAGCAGTCGCGCGGTTCCAGACAGAGCGCCTAGAACCGCTCGGTCACCGCGGCCGGCGCGCGACAAGTAGCAGTACTGTTACCAATATCTTACATGACGAAAGACTACTGATGTTCTGTTTCTAAACTTCTAGTGATGACCGGTATCCAAGGGACGTGCAATAAGTAACGAAACACATACTTTTCCTGAAAGCAGGTTCGTTTTATTGAGGATTTCAGTAGATCACATTATTCCTCACCCTTTAGGCTAAACATTTCTATTTTTCAACATACTTGCCGTTCAGTGCGACGGCTTTTACGCCACCTTACGTGGAAGACGTGTATGCCCGCTCGACGTCGGAGCCAACGCGCTGCTACGTGAATAACCTTCCCATCATACACGTACTGCTACTTTGAAAACTGTGTTCTGTTGACAACTTCATTTCGCCAAGACATTCAAATTTGTCTGCACTACAACACTACAGTGGGACCGATGACCTCAGCAGTTTGGTCCCTTAGGAATTCACACAACACTGAATTGATCACAATTGGCACACTTCCCTTTAAGCACAACACAGTTAACAACACTGGGCTTCTTGGCATGTTGCGTTCCCTGGATGCATGAAACCAGGCACTGTTCGCTGCTCCAGGGGGGGAGCATTGCTGATAGCAGACCGTCGCCAGCCCTGACTTTAAGTTTGCTGGAGTGGCTCGCTGCTTTGCTCCAGGACTTCTTGCTTTGTCATGTCCATCCAGCTGCACTGTTTATTTATTTAATTATTGCACTCCATTTTGGCCTGTTACCAGTAGTACAAACGCAGGCTGTATTGGTTCTTACAGGAATTCTACAGTACACATTAAGACCCAATTTTATCCTACACTGGATAAACAGATCGAAGTGTAAAGGTGCGAGATCCGGGCATGTTGGTTGGGTGAGTAAGAACAGTTCAGTGAAGCTCTGTCGGCTACTTTCAGGTACGCAGACTCTTTGAGGCCTTGGGTTGTCATGTAGAACAAGAAGTTCATTTGCATTTTTCTGGCAACCAACACGTTTAAGTCTTCTTTGCAATTTCCTGAGGGTAGCCCAAACATTTCAGGGTTGATCATTCCACAGTGCGGGAGGACATCAAACAGTGTAACTACTTCAGAGTCCCAGAACACAACAGCTATGAATTTACTGGCTATGGATGCAACATTGAAATTCTTCTTCGGAGAAGAGGTGGTGTAGCACAATACCATGGATTGGAATTTTGTTTGCGGTTGGAAGTTATGAACCCATGTTTCAGCGCTTGTGACAATGTTCGACGACAAAATTATGAGCAGCCTCGTAGCGCACAAGAAATTCCGCACATATGGTTCTCGTTGCTCTTTACTGTGAAATGATAATTAAATGGACACCCTATCCGCAAACAGGCATTGATATACTTCATTGGGGCATGTTGAAAACGTGTAACCCGACCGGGACTCGAACTCGGGATCTCCTGCTTACATGGCAGTCGCTCTATCCATCTGAGCTACAGAGGTCACAGACGGTAGTGCGCCTGCAGGGACTTATCCCTTGCACGCTCCCCGTAAGACCCCCATTCCCAACATGTCCACACCACTACATTTGTAGTGCGCCTAATAGATGTTTGCCTATACACTTATTACTCGTGGCAGATTAATCTACCAAGTCCAGTGAGGAAGCTCAGATGGATAGAGCGTCTGCCATGTAAGCAGGAGATCCCGGGTTCGAGTCCAGGTCGGGGCACACATTTTGAACATATCCTAATGAACCACATCAACGCCTGTTTGGAGCTACGGTGTCCACTCAATTATCGTTTCATTTCTAGCAAAGCTGCATGGTCATCAACGGTAACTTCTTTCGGGAACAGATACTACCGTCATTTATAGCTCTTTACTGTCTTCTGTTAGGCGGCGACGGACCCAGATGGCATACATCTTTGAGCACTTCAACTGGTGGCCGACTGTGTCCGCTCTACCAACAGAGACGTCCAGTTGAGAAGCGATTTATCTGATTGCGATCCGTTGATCACCTCGAATGAGAGCGTCTACACATTTAACACTGCCGGAGTCCCAGCTGTGTGTGGCCGGAAGACCAGTTTTGCGCGATCTTGTTGCGATGATGGCAGACGCCTCACCCAGTGACACGCCGTCCATTTGTTCTCTGTTCTGCGGACACCTATGCATAAAAAAAATAAATAAAAAAAAAATCAACGACAGCTCTCTGCTTGGGAGGCACTCCTGTGACAGATGCCATTTTTAACGGTACCTATTACCCCGCCATCCCCGGGACTTCATGAAACTATGGAGAGGGGGGCTGAAGCGAGAATATTCCACCGTGTCCCACAGAAAATTTAGTATTTCTTCAACTGAAAACTGGCCTAGAAAAAATGGTTGCGTTACTTATTGAGGGCCCCTCGTAAAAACACCACAACATCAATATTTCACGACCGAAGCTCTTAGGATTTGGTATAAAATTTATTCCACTAACTAAACCGGTTCATGTCAGATTCATAAAGATTCATCCCCATCTGCTAATAAAGTGTCGGGAAAAGTACGAGGCGGGGATAGATTGAAGTGCCTCGCAAGACCAATGCATACCCTGTCTGGTAACAAGGTTAAGAGCACTTTCGTTGCTGTGTGCATCAGTGCAGAAGCATGACATTGCTTGGATTCCTGTCGTACCTCGTGGTCCAACGGTAAAGCACGGGCCTGGAAAGGGAGAAGTTGCGGAATCGAATCTCTGTGAGACCACGAGATTTTCAATCTGCCTTTAACGTAGCCTATATCTATCAACGATCTTGGAAGTAACGCGAAACACACGTGTTTCGTTGAAATATAGTTCACCTTCCGTTTTCCCCTCCCGGTAATCCAAGTTCGAAAGATGGTTGTTTGGAGTAAACAATTAAGTCTGAAACTCGAATTTCTACGACTGTCAAAATAGTAAAAAAACGGATTAACATATACGTGCAACAGCAAATTATCGAACAACTTTAAAACGTTACTAGAAAAAAATTTAGATACCTTCACTACAGACAGCAGTAACAGTTTATTCAAAGTTCTCATATTTCCATCTATACGTCAGAACATCTATTGATAAAGGTGATAAAGCCGAAATAAGATTATATACTGAAGTAAAATATCAAGCATCTTGCTGCGTACCAAATCTCTGCACAATGTCCTCCTGGGATATAGTATATACTGCAGGGACCATGATAAAGAACGAATAGTCATTAGCAACTACATATTGTAGAAATCATTAATCTTATATCATACTGAATAGAGATGTGTACAATTACAAATGTGTACAATTATAAATGGAGCAGATATATGCCTTCTCTTGAAACTAAAATGAATTGTCTTAAATTCTCCCTTCCATTAATTGTTCCCTTGACACAATACACTAAACTACAGGAGTTCAGTTCCGTCATTCTCGATTTGGACTTTTGTGCACTACAAAATGTTGCATTATGCTTGAGGAATAGCATACTCCACTAGAAATGTGCGTCACTCATTTATTATTTACTCTTGTTTCCAGTATATACCGTTCAGAACCAGCAATTTTGAAAAAGCATTATGCTGAAGTTTAAAACAGAGTCTATGTTCTCCACCTATCTGCATAAATATATGCAGATATAAAATTGTTGTTGTTGTTGTGGTCTTCAGTTCAGAGACTGGTCTGATGCAGCTATCCATGCTACTCTATCCTTCATCTCCCATTACCTACTCCAACCTACATCCTTCTGAATCTGTTTATTCATCTCTTGGTCTCCCTCTACGATTTTGACCCTCCACGCTGCCCTCCAATACTCAATTGCTGATCCCTTGATGCCTCATGTCCTACTAACCGATCCCTTCTTCTAGTCAAGTTGTGCGACAAATTTCTCTTGTCCCCAGTTCTATTCAATAACTCCTCATTCTATTCAATAACTCTTCCTCTACCCATATAATTTTCAGAATTCTTCTGTAGCACCACATTTCGAAAGCTTCTATTCTCTTCTTGTCTAAACTATTTATCGTCCAAGTTTCACTTGCATGCCGGCCGGAGTGGCCGAGCGGTTAAAGGCGCTACAGTCTGGAACCGCACGACCGCTACGGTCGCAGGTTCGAATCCTGCCTCGGGCATGGATGTGTGTGATGTCCTTAGGTTAGTTAGGTTTAAGTAGTTCTAAGTTCTAGGGGACTTATGACCACAGCAGTTGAGTCCCGTAGTGCTCAGAGCCATTTGAACCATTTTTTTTTTCACTTCCATACGTGGCTACACTCCATACAAATACTTTCAGAAACGAGTTCCTGACACTCATATCTGTACTCGATGTCAACAAAATTTCTCTTCTTCAGAAACGCTTTCCTTGCCATTGCCAGTCTACATTTTATATCCTCTCTACTTCGACCATCTTCAGTTATTTTGCTGCCCAAATAGTAAAACTCATTTACTACTTTAAGCGTCTCATTTCCTAATGTAATTCCCTCAGCATCACCCGATTTAATTCGACTACATTCCATTATCCTCGTTTTGCTTTTGTTGATGTTCATCATATACCCTACTTTCAAGACACTGTCCATTCTGTTCAGCTGCTCTTCCCGGTTCTATGCTGTCACTGAGAGAATTACAATACAAAATTAGTAAGCTGAAATGGATAGTTCTCTCTCATGATATTCCATACCAATAATTGCAAAAAAATTGACCAGTTCGATGTGCAGACATTAATAACAACTGTAACAAGTCATTCACATACCGTCTACAAACTAGTCATTCACATACCAACTACAAACTAGTGACTTACTGAACTACAACACACACACACACACACACACACACACACACACACACACACACACACACAAAATCACATATCACACTTAATAAGAGAGCTGTGTTTCCATTTTCTTGTTTTGGTCGCATAGATACTTCAAGACAAATTTCATACATTCTTAGCTATAGATTTTAGCTGTTTCATACAGATACCAATACAATATAAATATTTACACATAAAAAAGTAAAAATGAGAGAGAAATGTAAAAATAGCTCCTAGATTTTATTGACACTGATTGATACTCAATATACTTTTTCATTATCTTTATGGTGATATTAGCCTTTTATACTGTCAGAGTCTGGATACACTAGGAGATAATATCTCCATTCGACCATATTTTGAATCGCTCGTTTAAATGCTTCTCTTTTGGCCCACGGGATGGATTACAGCGTATGAGAGCATGGCTTGTCGGGAGCTACTGACCCTTGATACCGATAACCTTTTGTTACTCCTGGTTCTCTCAGAAAAAAGGTGGTACATGTTGTAGGGGTGTCGAGCGGAGATAACTTTACGTTGCCGGGATGGTGCTGTGGAACTTTTAGAGCACCATTAGGCTCTGATAAACAGGATTAGCAAGTTCTTTTGGATTCATTCTGTATATCCTTGTCAGCCTATGCTCATGCTTCGTGTCAGTTACACACAGGAACTCTTCTGGAATGAGATTTTCACTCTGCAGCGGAGTGTGCGCAGATATGAAACTTCCTAGCAGATTAAAACTGTGTGCCGGACCGATACTCGAAGTCGGAACCTTTGCCTTTCGCGGGCAAGTGCTCTACAATCTGAGCTACCCAAGCACGACTCGTGACTCGTCTGCGAGTATCTCGTCTCCTACCTTCCAAACTTCACTCTGACTCCTGTTGTTGGCTCGGCGCTTCTGGTCAGCAAGGCCGCTGCTCAAGCAATTCAGTCTGGTGTGCTGGTATTTGGTAGACGAAGCTTTGGTATGAGAGTAGCTTCACACTAGGTTAGAAGGAGCTCGACCCCGCTGCAGAAGATGACAATGACTTGCGATGTCCGATCGGGATGTGCTGCATTGTGGGAAAACGTATAGTCAGATGATCCTGGCTGCACCAGTCTTGTAGACAATTGGGAAACGGAAGAGCCTGCAGTGTTGATCAGGAATAGGGGCACCAGACGGCCCTCTCACCAATCAGTGACAATGATAGTGCGACAAGGACTGCAAAATGTAATGTTGACGCAAGCCCCTCGGTCCATATGACATGCGACCATTGTGAATTCTGACAAGTGGCAGTTTGTGATTACTTGAGTGCTGCCCTATCATCTCGGGAACGGCAATCTGTGTATTCATCAGAAGTGCTAGAACATCTAATACATGGATATCATCACACCATAACAATCACAGAATCAAGTGATTAACTGGGCCATTTATGGAGACTGGCGGGGCGCTATGATGTGAGGTTCTGTTCACTGTGACCGAATGTGACCGGCTTCTTTACTTGTCAGCGGCCCCGTTCACTGTGTTACCTTAATTCTACGATCGATTTTTTGGCATTCTATATGTCGCTTCTCGCTTAAAGTGACAAGAGATAAAGAATATATCTCTGTCTCATTCTTTCTGTGGACGTTCTGCTGAATGGTGATTGATGCTGATGTAGTAACGTGTGCTCGTTTAAGTGACCGACTTACAGTACTGACTCATTCCGCTGCATAGTTGTGTCACAACTGACTGTGGCTTTTCTAGTACAAACTTACGAAAATTTTAATTTCTTCTCCTTTGCTACTCAGTGGTGTAACAATATTTTAACAACAATTTGGCTAGTTCAGCACACTGTTTATCGTTCAGACATAGTTCATAGGCGAAGTACCGGTGCTAAACTGTTCGCATTGACCCTGTGCCTACAGTCATGTTGTACAAATGGAGATGATGTCTTAATTATTGACGACGCCTTTGGCACAATTGTTTTATTAATCTCCATTGCATGACGTAATTTTAGTAAGTAAGTAAAAGATTTCGTGCTTGTATTACTTTGGTCATTTCACTGTTACTTAAGCTCTAGTGTTTCTCATTTCCAATGCTAAGGTTTTGCTAATGAAAGTGTCTTCCTGTTCAGGACTTTTTACTTTTGATGAAGGTATATTTATATACGCCGAAACCTCGGTCAAGAATTTTAATAAAATGTTTATCCTGCAACTGTTTTGGCTGTCAACCTTTATCGTGATCGTTCAGACACTTATATTCTGTGGTTTCTCCTAAACAGCAGGCGAGACGTTATGCACATCGGCAGGTTAATATGATGTAGGAACATGTGAGGGATGGGCCTGGTTACTGTAGAAATACACCATCTTAGGACTAATCATTTTGACTGCCACCCCTTGGCAAAATCTGCCACACTGGGCATTAGTTTTCAATAAATTTAAGAGAGTGTTTTCACTTCAGCCATGAAATAACACTCTCTACTACGGAGATTTACTTTTGCCTTCCCTCCTAGCATGAAATACATGTCCGAGATGCAGTTCACAGATAATCCTTTTAGAATTTTTTAGAATAAGAGACGTGCAACATATGTCTCCAGTTCCAGAATCTACACTAATGTGTGATCCGTGCGTGCATCTTTGTACCTGGAGATCTAATATCAACAGCGCCAGAAGTTACATATAATATATAGGTAGGGTGTGTAGGTTGGTTGTCTCGGTTATCCTCTTGATCCTTTCAGACCCTCTGACTACTGTCGTGTACATTAACTTTGACTGTATCTTAACTGCAACAGAAGTATTTTTTCCCCAATGGATACCTGAGGTACAGATTTGCTAATGTTCAATCTTTCCATAATGCACAACTACTGCATCACTAGGAAAGTATCAGCAAGTCAATTTAGCAGTGCGCAGTAGCTTGTGACAGTGCCCGGCAGTCGTGACCACCAAAGTGAACGGAAGTTGTTGGTTCGCTATGTTCCACTGTATAATCGAATATTTCTTTGTTATTTTGCACGGTAATTACTGAATGATCGTTACCTATTTATCACAACAGAGAATATTTCACAATTAGTTATGTTAGTCCATAAAATAAAGCCAAGCGTACAAAGTATGTTTTAAAAATATGTACATATTTTTGAATATAATCTTGCTTCCAGAATCATTACAAAATTTCCCCAAGTGCTTTACTGCAAAAAAAAAAAAAAAAAAAAAAAAAAATTTCCTTCCTCCAGAAAACCCTTCAGGTCTAAAAGGGTTACAAAAATTAATTGCTATAACGTGTGATTATACCAGTGTCGATTACTAGAAATTCCACCAACCATTGCACTAATAGCTACCTCAATAATTTCTCATCCCTGTTTTTTACACAGTTCAACGTCATAGCAGAGGCCTTTCCTCATGTCAGTGCCATCATTGTTACATAACATGTGAATTCTTTGATTTGAACTACTGCCCTCGCCCCATCCCACGACCGGTGGTAGGGAGCCTGATTAGGTCGCAGTTAGTTTGGCATATTGTTTAGAATGCGAGGGTTGCTTTTGCGGCTTCTCCCACAATATGAACTACATGATTCTGCTGTTTTTAATGCCAATTTAGAGTCTGTTTGTGGCTTGGAGTTAGTCTGTTGCATGTGTTTGACGGTTTTGTGTCAGCGCACAATTGATTTTGCCATTGTTCTTGGGCATGAATATTTTGGTTTATATTACATCCAAAGCTAAACCAGTTGTTATTTCTTTATCACTTATTGAAATGCGATGAACTATGTGCATTTTGTCGTCCGTTTTAATTTTCAGTTCTGCCCTATGTTAGTGCGCCATTATCACAACAGTCAGCATTCCTGTTGCCATTGTTGGAATGAGATGTGGAATGCGGAAACTGTATGCCGCTGTTGCCACTGTTACTTTTATCATTTTCCTTCATCATGTCTATAGAATATGAAAATGATAGAGTATGAAAGTGTTCGAAATGGTTCAAATGGCTTTGAGCACTACGGGACTTAACAACTGGGGTCATCAGTCCCCTAGAACTTAGAACTACTTAAACCTAACTAACCTAAGGACATGACACACATCTATGCCCGAGGCAGGATTCGAGCCAGCGACCGCAGCGGTCGAGCGGTTCCAGACTGAAGCGCCTAGAACCGCTCGGCCAAATCGGCCGGCTAGGAAGTGTTCTTGGTCGGTAACATAAGGTAAATTCTCCTGAATTGTTTCGTCCAAAATATTCCTGCAAGCTACTTTGCTTTCTATTACATTCTACAGGATTAAAAACTTTCTATCAGAGTGGTTCTTGGACGCAAGATGACCAATATTTTGCCAAGAACAACATAAACTGTTCAGAAGTAGTACATTTTTCCATAGTTTCCGTTAGCGAGATAACTGCTTCACTCTGAAAGTAGGTGGTAGTGAACTGAATTATCTGGTAATGGTTCATGTTTTTAACGAAACGCCCTTGAAGGCTTTAATAAACATGACAGAATACTTGGGCTGCTTATCTGGAGAGAAAACCTGAAACAGTCTGTGCCTCAGCTCTCCTCCATTAGTACTGATGTCAATATAACTGCAGCCCGCACTGTGCAAACTGAATGTTCGGGAGATGGGCTAAGTCGTTTAACGTTGTGCCTCCACACACATGGACCTGTGGTAGTGTTCGTGTCACTTGATCTAGCATTTACAGGCAGTGTACTATGCACACTATTTTTGAATGATGACAGTTCTCCGCACAGCTTATTTATTTGTGATGTTACATCAGCCCTCCGCTCAGGTAGGTCATTGTTTAGGACAGTTTTCACTTGACTAAATTCCTCTCTCGCTGTACCCTGTCCAGACACTACTTGTGGCCTACCTACTTGGACAGTGACTTCCAGTTCAGTATCTACTACTTCAATAATCTCCGCTTCTTTATCATTAACACACTGCGAAATAATTTATTCTCCTGTACATTGACTCGCTCCTGTAAGTTTTATGTTGGGCGATAGTCAGATGGTTAACCTTTTCATTCAATTGCTGAACAGAATGCTCACCTTCAATGTGGGTCCGCTGAAGCAACGAGACACCAGAGGATACAGCTTAATTGCTTCTGGTTTAGTTCTGTAAACTTCTTTTAATCCCGATCAGTGGAGATACAAGACTACGGCTGATTTGTGTGGCTAATACTTTATACGCATTTATCCATATGATCGTCCCATTCCGTAAATTTTTTGAATGACTGAAAGAGCCAGTTAGCACAGTCTGGCAGCGGTATCCTAATCATAGAAACTGGAGACAACTCTGTAGTTGAATGGTAAAAGTGTATTTATATAGCCGGGGAGAAATATTACGCAGAATGGCCAAAGTAAACAAACATACTGAAGGACATGATGCTGACGAACAAAGTTAACTTCAACAAAACACCACATCAGATTCAGTTTGGTCATTGTCCATGAACGGAGAAAAAAAATTCTGAAACTGTGTACCTGAAACACAGCACTGAAGTCCACATTTACAAATACGAAACCGTAGGGGTGCTGGCATCCGAGAGTAGTAAGCTTCAAGCCCGCACTCAGAAAAATAAAATTTCAGAATTTATTTCACACTAACAGCTAATTTTACCCAAGGCAAATCTGTTAACCTAAGCGGATTCGAATATTGCAGTAAACACTCATAAGGTAGTTACTGAATTGTTTAAAAGCAAGGTAAATCAGATATTTTAATCATAATATAATCTTCCCCTTATAAAGGATCTCTGTGCTTCAGCGTTCAATTAATTTAGTGAAATGATAATTAAATGGACACCCTAGCTGCAAACAGGCGTTGATGTACTTCATTGGGGACGTCATATACAATTAATTTAGGACTGACGCAATTGTAATAACACGAACTAAATTACAATCCAGAGATTAAAAACAATACCTAAAAAGCTGGCCAACAGCCGATGACGAAAGTCAAAGATTCGTAGTGAAAAACTTTGTTCAGAAGCTGGAACAAGAATTATTTACATTCACCATAGGTCTCAACAGGTCTTCCTATCAGATTTAGACAGATATAATGAAACATTGAGGATATAGAATTCTAAATAAAGAAAAAAGGCTGTAGTACCACACAGGCCATAACATCTTAAAACAATTACGTATAATTTATGCGAAGCTGCCAGAGTTGCACATTCTCCACAGATCAACAATACAAATGAATCGTATCAGAGTTGCAGTAACTCGGTTGATTACAGCAGCCCTCTGGCCCTATAGCAAACTTTTCAGCCGAGTAACATCTAATATCTGTGTGGCTACACCTGGTGAAATTTACTTTTACCTGGTGTCGTTAAATAAATTTAACACTAGTTACAACCCAAATCGGCAAAAGATACCATAATTAAAAACCTTTGCCATAGTGAACGGCCTCCTATTCCAGTTCAAAGCAAGGTTCACATATTTACAGATTAAATTAAACCACAAGAACACACAAGTTACAGCTGGCATAACCTTTGGAATCTTAAATGAAACGTATAAATAAATTTAACGAATTGTACCACAATAATTTTTCGTCGACACGTAAATGATGGGACTTCTCATCTCGCACAATCGTTATTAACATTTATCCACGCGTGTAGTATGTTCACTGGCTTCACTACAAGTAAGCCCAATTAAGATACACTACTAGCCATTAAAATTGCTACACCACGTAGATGACATGCTACAGACGCGAGATTTAACTGACAGGAAGATGTTGTGATATGCAAATGATTAGCTTTTCAGAGCATTCACACAAGTTCGGCGCCGGTGGCGACGCCTGCAACGTGCTGACATGAGGAAAGTTTCCAACCGATTTCTCATACACAAACAGCAGTTAACCGGCGTTGCCTGGTGAAACGTTGTTGTGATGCCTAGTGTAAGGAGCAGAAATGCATATCACCACGTTTCCTATTTTGATAAAGGTCGGATTGTAGCCTATCGCGATGGCGGTTTATCGTATCGTGACACTGCTGGTCGCGTTGGTCCAGATCCAATGACTGTTAGCGTAATATAGAATCGGTGGGTTCAGGAGGGTAATACGGAACGCCGTGCTGAATCCCAACAGCGTCGTATCACTAGCAGTCGAGATAACAGGCATCTTATCCGCATGGCTGTAACGGATCGTGCAGCCACATGTCCATCCCTGAGTCAACAGATGGGTAGGTTTGCAAGACAACAACCATCTGCACGAATAGCTCGACGATGTTTCCAGCAGCATGGACTATCAGCTCGGAGACCGTGGCTGCGGTTACCCTTGACGCTGCATCACAGACAGGAGCGCCTGCGATGGTGTACTCCACGACGAACCTGGGTGCACGAATGGCAAAACTTCATTTTTTCGGATGAATCCAGGCTCTGTTTACAGCATCTTGATGGTCGCACCCGTGTTTGGCGACATCGCGGCGAACGCAAATTGGAAGCGTATATACGTCGTCGCCATACTGGCGTATCACACGGCGTGATGGTATGGGGTGCCATTGGTTATACATCTCGGTCACCTCTTGTTCGCATTGACGGCACTTTGAACAGTGGACGTTACATTCAGATGTGTTACGACCCGTGGCTCTACCCTTCATTCGATCCCTGCGAAACCCTACATTTCAGCAGGCTAATGCACAAGCACATGTTGCAGGTCCTGTACGGGCATTGTCTGGATACAGAAAATGTTCGACTGCTGCCCTGGCCAGCACATTCCGCAGATCTCTCACCAACTGGAAACGTCTGGTCAATGGTGGCCGATCAACCGGCTCGTCACAATACGCCAGCCACTCACTACTCTTGAACTGTGGTATCGTGTTGAAGTTGCATGGGCCGCTGCACCTGTACATGACATCCGTGCTCTGTTTGACTCAATGCCCAGGCGTATCAAGGCCGTTATTACGGCCAGAGGTGGTTGTTCTGGGTACTGATTTCTCAGGATCTATGGACCCAAATTGCGTGAAAATGTAATCACATGTCGGTTCTAGTATAATATATCTGTCCAATGAATACCCGTTTATCATCTGCATTTCTTCTTGGTGTAGCAATTTTAATGGCCAGTAGTGTATAACTCAGCAGATGGATAATCGCAATTAACTACCATAATCTGATGAATGATAACTGCCACAACGATCTCACAGCAGATAGATTTCTATCTACCTTCGTAGCACGACAGAATGAGGCTCCGTCGCATGGAAATGTCCCAGACCAGCAATGGAGACGCCACGCTAGAACCGGGGAATTTATATGTGGCTATCAGTCACATACCCAGCTCCAAACTGAAAGCCCACCACCTTTCCAAGTTGCCAGTCGTTACTGTACGTGGGCTGTGTTGAAGTGCTTGCCGTTGCCAGGAAACTACGTGACCGATCTACTTCCAAGGCCCACCTACAGCGCCGCGGTTGCACACCGTCTTAAAATTGGCGCGTGCAGAACTTAAGCGCTCACGACATGCGCCACAGGCATTGTGGATACGGGGTGGCGAAGTTGGCTCAAATGGTTCAAATGGCTCTGAGCACTATGGGACTTAACTGCTGTGGTCATCAGTCCCCTAGAACTTAGAAATACTTAAACCTAACTAACCTAAGGACATCATACACATCCATGCCCGAGGCAGGATTCGAACCTGCGACCGCAGCGGTCGCGTGGTTCCAGACTGTAGCGCCTAGAACCGCTCGGCCACTCCGGCCGGCGGTGGCGAAGTCTTTCGGCATTTGAAGAATGGCCAACAGATGGGGATACTGCTTTTCAAAGTGTCAGCGTGAAGGCGGCGACTTAAGCCGATGTGTCACAGAATCGCATCATCCCCGGCCTGGCTGATGAGCACCTGCTGGAAGACACGACTTTGGTGCAGGATGGCGCTCCATCCACTATTGCTAGACGTGTAAAAGATGTCTTGTGCCCATCGTTTGGTGAGGATCACGTGCTGAGCAGCCACCTTCCGTCACTCTTGGCCTCCCAGGTTCCCAGGCTCGAATCAGTGAGATAATTGGTGTTGCGCCTACCTGAAGTCGCAAGTCTACAGAGATCGTCCTCCTCAGTAGTGATGCTGGAAGATAACTTCCGATGGCGATTTCTCGCCATACTTACTGACACGCTATGCAGAGCTGTTCACAGCAAGGTCACCTGATTACAAGTATTGTTTAACAATGACAATCAACATATCTTATAATGAACCTCGTCTGTGCTAAAAATCGATTGTTATGTCACATATTGCTTTTGTATCATGGTTTCAAGAAAACCCCATGCCATTCCAAGCATGAGTGTCACAAAAGGGTTCAAGTGGCTCTGAGCACTATGGGACTTAACTTCTGAGGTCATCAGTCCCCTAGAACTTAGAAATACTTAAACCTAACTAACCTAAGGACATCATACACATCCATGCCCGAGGCAGGATTCGAACCTGCGACCGTAGAGGTCTCGCAGTTCCAGACCGTAGCGCCTAGAACCGCTCGGCCACCCTGAGTGTCACATTTTACCTCTCTACCTATGTTATTCCGTGAAGTATTGAATTATAAAATGTTAATGGACTTTTAAGTCTCCCTGTATATAGACCAAGAGACTGGACAGTTCATCGTGGCATTCAGTACGTCTCAATGACATTCTGTTCAGCGATCGAATGAAAGAGATATCGCTAACGACTTTTCTACGTGCTGGCACAAAATTAATTTATCACTCATCTCACTTTTAAAATCTCATCGATCAGGCGATTGTCTAAACAGTGTACTTATGGTACCAAATTATACTGATGCTGTAGTGGTAAATAATAATTCTAATATGCTTCACCGAGTATCACAGTTACACTTCCGTACCTGGTTTCCGATTCTCTTACAATATGAGCACGTTCGTTCAGAAGCATGTTGTAAGTCAAGCTGTAGTGATGCCACGAACAGCAGAGAATCAGCTAAAACTGACTGCGCTATGCGAGGACTATTCGGAAGATGAGGCCCGATGGAGTGCGAAATGGAAATGACGGTGAAAATCCGACGAAGCTTTGCACCGATGTATTGAGCAGCGTCTCTAGCACGCCTGTCGATTACGTCAAGTCGCTCTTTTCAGTTCTGAGTGCACAGTGACCACGTGAGCCAATTGAGCACCTGTGTGCTAGCCATCTCCTAGACGACATCCCACTTCAGTTAGCTATGAGGCACAGGTTTCACCGCAGTGGTGCACCACCCTATTATTGTAGAGAGGTTGGGGAATATGTCAACAACGTGTACCCCTAACGTCGGACAGGTCGTGGCGGTGGCATTCTATGGCTAGCGAAATCGCTTGATTTAACGCCCTTGTATGTTGTCTTATGTGGTTATATCAAATCCCGGGTTTACGAAACGTAACCGGAATATCAAGATGTGTTAAAAGAACTAATACCTCATTCGTGCACTTCAGTATTTGCAGAAATGCTAAGAGGTACCCTTGTTAACACCGAGAGGTGTTTAGATCAATGCATCCAACAAGACTGACATGAATTTGAACATTTGTATTATGAATAATGCAGTTATAAAGATCTGTCATTCTATGACATAGGTTTAAAGGATCATCATTCACGATATTCATTGTATTCATTGCTCTTTGTATAATAGTCTTTACGTAGTTCTGCCAATTTTGAAGCACAAATTGCTTTATTATGTGTTGTTAATAAATTAGTTGTCATACGTTCATGTGCTTTCAAACACATAGTTATCGTGCTGTGGCCCTTGAGCGTGTTGGTTTGCTGAGGAATCAAACCCAGTACCTCTCCTACAGCAAGCAAGTTTTCTAGCGACGAACGTTTTCAAGCGCTCGTTTTAAGTAAGTCTCCTCTCTGTTGGTGTGCAGCCTCTTTTATTGTTCTGCGTAGGCAAACTTTTCGGCGTGTGTGGGATCCGGAATAACCAACGTCAACGGGGGATGGCGTACGTGGTCCACCTGGTATATATGTCGGAGGGTTTCGAGTTACTGAGTGAATTGGACGATAAGTGTGTGTAGGGCCTACGACCTTTTCTTGTAACCCAAAGCGTTATCAGTGTGTGGAGCACGTTATCATTCTCAGAAAAATATCAAACAGTACTTTTTCTCCTGCTCGCTTCAACAAACTGCCTTCGGCAGAATGTAATGGACCCAACCTTAACTCCGTCTTGCCTGCAAATTCTGCCCCGGGCACTCATTCTGCTGCCGTGAATGTCCCACAGTTTCCGATACGGTCATAAGACCCGAGTCTGGTGAAAGAGGGCGGCGACTGATGTATGGGGAGGACGTGGCGACAGCGCCCAGATCCTTCTAGAGCCGACAAGGTGAGCAAGTGCCGGCGCAAAAATGGGTCGCAGCGAACTCCCACAAACTCCCTAGTTTCTGCTGCCATGGCAAGGTCTGGATCCCATGCACATCACGTAACGATAACTATACGAAGACAGTTACCTACCAACGCTTCTGCTCTTCTAACATTTAGCGGATATTGGAAATCGTATGCACGAAAACTTCGCATGATGTCACTATTTGCATTGAGCTGCAGTACAGTTACAGCAACTCTCATTCCAACCAATAAAAATATGTTTATTTTAATATAACCTGTATGTGCCATCGAGGAAATAAAATACAGGATGTGGATCGTAGCACTAGCTACTTTTTTCTTTCTTCTCTCTTTCACTATAGACGTTATACATATACCACATGTATACAAAATCGTTAAATTTTTTTATGAATTATTTCGCTAAATTTTATTTTAGGATAACCAGTGTAGTACGCTGATTACAATACGATATGTAGTAATCATGAGAACAATTTACAATACCGTCAAACGATGTGAACATCACAGATAAAAACCACTGAAATTTTTATTTTATTTTATTTCATTTTTGGGATCAACATAGATTATTTGTAATCTCTCATTCTCCAAACTTTTAATTCCTTCTGAAAACATATCATCTTAAAGTTACTTGAATTCAAAACTTTTGTTTGCTACAATGACGCAGATTTTTCTTTTTCTCAAAGCGCATACTTTCACTAAAATAACATGTTAGATTGGAAATTATTCAAATAAAAATACAAGGTTTGTCCAGAAAGTAAGTTCCGATCGATCGCGAAATGGAAACCTACATTTAAAATCAGAAATGTTTTATTTGCCACAGTTGGCTCCATCTTCCAGTTACTTCTCTACATAGTCGCCGCTCCAGCTAGGACATCTGTCGCAACTTTCCAATACCCTCGTCATAGAAGGCAACCGCCTGTGCTTCCCGCCAATTCTCTACGCTCATCTATAGCTCGTTGTCTGTGCGAAAATGTTGTCTTCATAGCCAGTAGTTAATGTGAACAGAGATGAAACACAGAGGGAGCCAATTACCGGCAGTAGTGCAGTTGATCAAACACTTCCCACCGGAAACGCTGCAGGAGCATTTTCATTGCCCCTGCAGATTGAGACCGAGAATTGTCACGACGTAGGACCCGTATGACAGTACTGTAATGTGGACAGCATAACATCAGGCGAAATCTCTCACCAGGACCTCATATTTGGCTGTAGACGTTATTTTCTGCGCATCTTTATGTGCTCACCATGCGCTCAGAACTGAAAAGAGCGAAGTGATGCAACCGACAGGGATGCTAGAGCCACTGTCGAACACACATGTGCAACGTTTTGCTGGATTTTCACAGTCGTTTCCATTTCTTGAGCGATCGGAACTTACTTTCCGGATATCCCTCGAATTTAACTTCGTAGAAAGTTTTTGGGGAACACTGGGAATCGCTGTACTCATGATCCCTGTGTACCTTAAAAGTTATTTGTTATAAGGCAGTACCTGTTATTTTTTCATTTTTCATATATGCAGCTTTTGGTTGAACAAATGTACTTCGCTGCCCATTGTATCTTTCTGTCTTTTATTTTGCTATCTTACCTTGGACTTTAAGATGGACCAATCACACAAGAACTAAACAAGAAGTCTAATTTCGAGTGTCACTCAAATGCACTTCAGATTCCTTGGACACATCTTTAGGGAATTTTTCAGAAAAGACCATATGGTAAACCAAAATCGAAGCGTGAAGACCACGAGTAATTGCAGGAAGTACACCACTGGATTTGACGAAGAAGACTACCGGCTTACTGGTTCACATTAACAGCAATTGAAGATCGCTGACTATGGAGATGCCAGTATGACAATTCAGTTACTTAGTAAATGAATAAAGAAATGAGTTCACGACACTCAACAGTTAGCAACCAGCTAATGATGTTCATATTAATATGTAATAGCTTAGAATTTTACCAAATTCTGCAATGTGTGCTTTAATAAACAGTCGCCTCCCACAAATCCACAATCAATCAGAGGCGAGCATTTAATAAGCAGACGTCTTTGCAAGTAAGTCGTTATTGACAGGTCATGTGAACTAAGTTGCTGTCTTCGAACGTAAATACCTGAATGTCTTACTAGGGGCATTAATTACTAATTGGAATTCATCACAAACCAAGTTGTTAGTGGTAAATGACTCTTCGGCCGCCAAGGGCCAAGGGAACTTTATTATGTTAAATTCACTTTCGTAGTAATCAGACAAGTAAGCCGAGGAACTACACTGTCTTTTCCTTCTGCAGGTATTTTAGATGACCTCTCCAAGCTCAGCGGCGAGAGCGGCATGGACAGAACTAGACTGGCTTGCAGGCAGTAAATTAGTGCAGATGACGCTATAAAGCCTGCAGCTGAAATGTTCGTCTTAGTGCGACGAAATTTTAATTAAATTGTCTATAAAGTAGTGCGAGAAGAATCTTCCACAATTACAAGTCGTATCTAAAAATAATTCGTCGTGGATGTAAAAGGTCCCGGACAGAAATTACAGCGAAGGATCTGCGACATAGGTACTTGATGAAAAATCGCTCTGGATGACAGCACGGTGGACCATAATTATCTATACTACTGCAGCCGTGAAGAAATTGTGTAACATGTTCGTGAGCGGAAATAACGACTACTCATCTGTTACAACGCAAGTACTTTTATGTAATCTCGTAACTATCAATGTGTAGGGAATAACAGTTACCCCAGGGCTCGTATCGTAATTCTGAAATTTTGCTGCAGTATAGCTTATATGATTTCAGTACTTCTGTGTTCCAAGATCACCTACAGGCATTCTTGATCCTGCTTCCTTTGTCATTATAAAAAAAAGAGTTGATTAGCGAAACACAATGATTTTAAGAAACGTAATTATCTTAAACGGCATTTTCAATATGTCGTGTATGGAGTTTATTTAACAAGGTACCATGAGATAAAGTGCTGCAATTGGGAATGACTTTCTAGGGTTCCGTAGTTCAATCGGTAAAAACTGAACCCTTATTTGAACAATTTATTCTCATTCTGTCTGTCTGTCCCACTGGTGACAACCTCTATTCACAGGGACGTATAGACATGTGTGTCACATACAAAGATCTAATGTCACTTCGCGAGATAAACTACCGAATCAACTCTATTCATTCGAAGATACGGCCATTTAAGTCATATATTTTGAAGCTCGCAAATTCACTCATCAAAAGCTGTGTGTTACTTCCCGTTGAATAGGAAATCATCAAATTTGGCAAGAAGCTAGGTCTCACAGTGCAAGTAAAGGAAAAACTTCTTAAACTGTAATTATATCACACGAAAAATATTTCTTTAGTCATTTAAATATTCTTGGAATCTCCGAGACTGAGCCTTTCCATTATCAATATCGATAACAGGCAAAAACGCAAAAATCTTCGAGATTCTCGATTTCAGGAATGTATTAGCCGTCTGTAAACATAATTAAGTTTGTACGGAACAAACGCGAGAAGCAAAGCTGTGAGGACGGGGCGTGAGTCGTGCTTGGGTAGCTCAGTTGATAGAGCACTTGCCCGCGAAAGGCAAAGGTCCCAGTTCGAGTCTCGGTCCGGCACACAGTTTTAATCTGCCAGGAAGTTTCAGACTTACACATGTTTATAAATGATCAATATCCGTATCAATAACATGTTTTCTCATTGTAGTATAATTCATGGAGCTAAACGGTTATTAGAAACATCTGACTCTAAATTAATGACTCCTTTCGAGTGCAAGCATTGTCATGAACTCCAAAATCAAAGTCACGCAAACAGACGCAACTAGCCACTGAGAACGTAACAGCTTACGGACGGGAACTAAACATCATGCTATAAAACAAGGTTGGATGTGGCATTTACTTTATTAATATCTGACGAGAGAAAAAGTGGATGAGGTTACGCTATGGTGAAGTGGAACGGGGGATGCCAACTCGGCTCAAATGTTAGCAGAAAAGTAAGAGCTAAACGACAAGTGGCGATAGTGAGCAACATGTCATTTTCATGTAAAGAGAGCCATCAAACTGCAAAAACCCTATGTTAATTAATTTTCAACCTGATTTCACTGGTAAGATACTTGCATTATAAAATCTTCTTTTCAAATGACATCAAGAAATCTATCCAGCTTTTACCTTTGTGTAACAGCAGGTACTCATTATATCTGCCTTACAGTAAGATATGATTCACTTCCGTTCAGCTTTAGTTTCATGTAGAGGCTGAACATGTTGTTCGTGGATGTTTTATGAGTATTTTGGCATGAAAGAGCTGTGGTCCACACAGCTCATTACAGAGAAATATTGTAATTATGATTTGGAAGAACGATGATGTTCTATCTTTAACTTCTAACAGGAGTTGGTTGTGTTTGGCCACGATACGCAGTAAGAAAAACCATCATCGTGAGCACTACAAATTTTGGCATACAACAGGTTTTGTTATTCGTGGATAATCTAATCCCGGAAATGTTGTACGACAGTAAAAGGATTTTTGAATCTACGTCAAGGCAGAGAATAACAGACCTTTTTTATGCTCTTTACGATGCACACAGTTCACATAAAATTCACAGAGAGTACAATTCTCTAAAATCTCATTATAAATCACACAAAATGACGCAAACGTTGTGGGAGATACTAAATTATATGGAAAATAGTATGAAGAAAATGCAGCAATCTTTACTCTTCTTGGAGCTTGGGAATTCAAAGTGGACGATATAAAAATACCACCATGTATTATAATCAAATAGGCAACACGCGTTGTGTAGCAGACCAAGTATGTTGCGACCTACTTATAATATCGATCACGCAGCTGCAACTTTAACACTTCAAAGGCTTATGTATTAAATGAAATGATAGTAAAACACAGTTAGTTTGTTATATTACCACTTGGTGCGTCTCTGAATGCAAGTACAATGAAAATTATCTCTTTGTTCGATATATGGCTACTTAAAATGCCTAAATACATGAGCGATACACAGACTCTGGTTTTGAGAGGTTGTATCACTGAGAAAAGCTCGGGTGAGCTAGCAGGCACCAGTCGAATCTAGTCGCATCATAGCACAGTAGTAGTTGCAGAGTCATCGTGAGAAGATGTGTCATCGTGTCAAAATGAGCTGCTTGGACAGCGGAGGTGCCAAGAAGAGATTTCTACTTGAGATGTTACATGATATGTAGCCAGAAGATGGACGATTATTTTTAGTACGATTGTGAAAAGAGACAGAACTTTAGAACAATGTAACTTATTTCTAGTTTGTTAGCTGCAGGCGACTATTGCTGTGTCCAGTTATATCTACCTGCTGGTAGTCAGGGAGATCAATCAATCGTGTATTCAATATTGTAGTTAGCCCTTCCAAATTTAGACTATTTCAGTATCTAAAAAACAAATTTTTTCCCGAAAAACTAATTTTTGTAACAGAAATACTGTGTAGAAGAAGACATTACCGAGTATCGCAACGTATTTCCCCACTGTTCAATTTAATAAAACAGCAACTTACGTAAAGTAAGAATAGGGAGGTAAAACTACTCGCAATGATTTATTTCGGATCATCGTTTTGATCGTGCAGCCAAAACAGACTCAAGTATCCGTTACATGGTAATAATTTGTTATGGAGCCTAAATGAAGATTTTTGACAGAATATTGGGAACAGTTTTCAATTAGTGAAATTTCTTGTAAATTCAAAAGATTGCTCTTTGTAATACAACACATTAAAATCACATAACAGTTACCAAGCAAAATGGCTCAGTGGTTAGCACGCTGGTCTCATATTGGGGAGACCGACGGTTCAAACCCGCGTCCGGCTATCTTGATTTAGGTTTCCCGTGATTTCCCTAAATCGGTTAAGGCAGATGCCGGAACGGTTCATCTGAAAGGGCAGGAACGACTTCCTTCCCCATCCATCCGTAATCCGACGCGACCGATGATCTTGTAGTTTGGTCCACTCTCCCGAATGAACCATCCATCAACCATCATAACAGTTAGTCGTTCTGAGTATTCTTGTGGATGGTTCTCTTATGCTATCTAATTTACAGACAGTCAGGTGAATTATAGATTAGTCAGAATAACACTCATATAAGGTAACGTGCATAAAGGAGTTCATGTTCAAAAGTACAGAAGCTACGCCGATTACAGTTTTAAATCTGTAAGCAAAAGTTTAGAAGTCACATAGCTTTCAAGTTGTTTGTGAGAAATTCAGCAAATTATAGTTTTACCATACAACTCCTAACTATAAAATATACTTTCACACTTATATTTCCCCAAAAGAAGCTTGGGTCTGCCAATCAGAGCAAGGTGGTGGCTGGGAGATGAATCCAGAAACTTCCCTGTCTACTCCCAACTCCCAAACTTCAAAAAACTACACATGGATTGGATGACTGAAAGCTGTGATCAATGTTATGAACCGGAATATCGCTTGTTTCATGAAGACCAAGGGTCGTGCAGCAGAAACTTAGCACTCTTTGCGTCAAATTCGCACATTAATAACCAAGGTTGTTTGTACTGACCTGGAGCACTGTCCCAGAGATTGGTCACACTCTTAGCAGCAAGCACTGTGGTGGCAAGGCGACTCATTCGACTAGGCACACCTAAATTTTTGAACAAAAGCGACCGTCCTGGCATCCTATACTTTGTTGTCCAAGCAGAAACGGCATGTTCACTCATTCTCTGGGAACGACAGTGGCGACACGACTGTCTCTGCACTCACCAAGGACAGGACTCGGCTCTAGCCACCAAAAGCACAGAACGGGCCGCCCTCGTCCATCCACAAGACTGCTCAATTCCCTAGGGATACATTCCTTTTCTAACGAAACTCATTCACCGCCTTCCGCTAATGAACAGGAACTGGGGACCACGCTGAGAGAACATTTTCCGGTCGAGGAAAACGCAAATATTTCCTCCGAAGCAAACAAGGTCAGTGCTCTGAATAAATCAACTATGAAATACTGCCAGAAATATGAAACAGTACAGCTTAGCAATAAGTGATATCACTAAGGGGAGACGAAAGGCAAGTGGGCTTCAAAAATTCGATTTTTAGATTTTAACATATTTGAAATGCCTGGCCTTTCCTGCATGAAATAGTTTTTGTTTTATATAAATACGACAATTTTTTCGTGAGATGTGATGGTTTCCCTGACACTCTGTGCAATCTGGGGACGGTGACAGCAAGGCGTATGACCAGGTATCTACAGAACAACCCTATAGTCCTAATGTCAGAATTTCTGAATTAGAGTGCATTGGGCATAACCAGGAGAGAATGGGGTCCAGGTTGAGAAGATTACTGAAAGGAAAGTCAAAAATACTATTCGAAGATGGTAAGAAGATAGGTGGTAAAGGTCGCCTAACAAATGTTGAAATAGATTACAGAATTATTATGGCTTTCCCATAAGAAGAAATGTAAGGAATTTAGAAAACATGAAACAAGCTGTATGGGCTATCTTTTACCATGAGCTTTCCACAAATGAAAATCCAGTGTACAGCCTTTGCTCGAATGATCCTGACACTTGGCTCAAGTACAGGAGAAGTGCCAGATATGAAAACAAACATTATTTACCTGCTTCAGTAATGAATGAAATTAAACCTATATTTACAGACCATTGTAAAGATACCTTGTTGAAGAAATGTCTTCATGGGGAAACCCAAAATTTAAATGAATGTGTGAATTCTGTCATTTGGAACCGGTTACCGAAAACTGTATTTATTCAACTTACAACCCTCAAATTTGGTGTTTATGATGATATTTTATGCTTCAGTGATGGTGTAATTAGAAAACTGGATGTCTGGAGTTATTGGGCATAAAATCTCGTCGAAATACTCCAAAATCCTTGGTACAAATAGATAAAGAGAGAATCCTCGAAGCAGGTATTTCTAAATTAAAATAAACAAAAGCAGCCAGACAGAAAAGAAGATTGACCAAGAGAAGAAGAGAAGATCAGTATGATTCAGATGATGCTCAGTATGGTGCAGGAAAATATAATTGGTAAGTAATTCTCATCAATAACTATATCAGAATTGCAATATTAAACTTTAAATGGATTTTCCTCAAAAGTACACTTTTTTATGCTTTCAGGTATCATTATTTGATAAGCTAATGGGGTTAGAATCATGAAACTTGCTCAATCTGTACTGCAGATGGTAATAGTCATTACAAGTAAATTGAGAACCACTAAACAATCAGAAACTCGTTTATAATAATTAATGTACAAAAAGAAGTTAAATTTTACCAGTGAAAGAATAAATTTTTTTTCTTCAAAGCCATAAAAGGTATTATGTTCATTTTACTTGTAAATTGAGGGATATATGCTATACACATGCAGTAAAAATTTCATTGTTTTATCACTTAAATTTCTTTTGAAAAGTGTGCCTATTGAAAGGGTAAAATAGCATTGGCAGAATAGAGATAAAATTGCCTTCCGTCTTTGTCATCCAGGTACTCTGGCTTCTTTGAAAAGCCTACTCAGAAGTAAAAATCCTGTAAGTAAACCAAAACATACAGTACAAAATACAGAATAACACAACAGCCCTGAGATATAAAAGCACTGTGGTGCGGATGCCGCTGCTGACAGAACAGCTCAGCTAAGAGTCATTGCGCTCGTCTTCCACCACGTTCTGTGAACACACATGCGAGATGCAAGTTGGAAAATGGTTCATTTGTCAAGATACCCATACTGATGTGTAACAATATTAATAGAGAACTAAACTGCAGGAAGAACACACTAGAGGCAAAATAGAGCCGTACTGAGTGAAAGCTTGATGGAGCTGGGTATTGCAAGTATTATTGAATTCAACGAGAAAGAAACGAAAGTAAATGGAACGACTTTGTTTCCGAACAAGACCAAGGCCGACATTTATAGTGGTGAGCCAGTATTTTGGGCGCAGGACAGATACGAAGAGTCTAACACCGATTCCCATCGGATCACCTAAGTTAAGCCGTGTCGGGCTTGGGTCGTAATCCGATGGACCACTCGGGTCTGCCGAGCGCTGGTAGCAAGCAGAGTGCGCTCAATCCTTGCGAGGCCAATTGAGGAGCACTTCGGCTGGACCTCAATAAAATCACGACTTCCAGTTTTTTAAGCAATCAAACTCTGATTCATGAAACAGCTTCAAACGTTCACTTACTTTACAGATGAGCTGATGTGTTTTAAGGAAACCTTGATTTTCATTCAGCTCAACGTTTATGACGTCATCTCTCCTGAAATTTGTGTCACCCAATGATATAATTTTCTTTATAACTTCAGTGGTACATATGCATATCGTCTGAAAAATGTGTAGCGAATGGAGTAAGTAGTGAAGAAGTTATAATTAGACCGTCATGTCTGACGCTGAAATTTTATTACATGAAAATCAAACAAGTAGTA
This sequence comes from Schistocerca piceifrons, assembly GCF_021461385.2. Taxonomy (NCBI): domain Eukaryota; kingdom Metazoa; phylum Arthropoda; class Insecta; order Orthoptera; family Acrididae; genus Schistocerca; species Schistocerca piceifrons. The sequence continues at coordinate 108,295,535 of NC_060138.1, read as the reverse complement.
AGAGATAGTCTTTTCTCGTTTGATCTTTTTGGTTTTTTTCGATGGCGGGGGGGGGGGGGGGGGGGGGCGAGTCAGAGGAACAGAGGAATAATGCTTGGTGAAGTTTGTTGGAAGTAACGACGTTTTCTCTGTCCCAAATACTGAATGAAATTCTTCAGTGTATGCGACCTCACTGTTGATGTGTGAACTTCTCCAACGTTTCACCCACTTTTGCAAATAACCTTCGTCAGGATGTTTTTGCTAAAATTCTCCAGTGTTTCGGCCATTGCTGCAAGTGGCCTAGCTCAGAGTGTTTTTGCTAAGTAAAAGCAGCCTGAGGAATGCCAATTCAACAGTGGTGAAACATGGGTTCGCAGGCCAGAGTGGATCAGGTTGTGGTAAGGGGCCAAGGTCAATTACTGTTAGTTATACAAGAACACACACAACTTTATTCCCCAAACCAATGCACAGTTAGGATCAATTCATGGCTGAGGGCCCAAGTAACTTTAAATAATTGCTTTCAAAACAGGATTTAGAGTAACGGCTGAAGGCCCTGTTTAAGTAAAATTACAACTCTTCTTGGCTAAAGGCAGAAATAATATTTCTGATCAGGTAAGGAAATTCTTTAAAAGCCTAGCATTTATAAATTCCGGTTAAAGGTCATATTAAGTAAAATTCTATTATTCGGCTGAAAACCCAATAAAAAAATTTTCTTTACATAGTGAAAGAGAGACTTTAAAGATAAGCTTTCACACAGTACAGCAGAAAAACATCTAAAGAAAACTTGAAGTATGTTGTCTGCTGAAGGCCCAAACTATTACTCAGGAATAATTACACAAAACCTTCAGATAAGCATTTGCAGAACATGGCTGAAGGGCGTTTCAAAAATCCAAGATAAATAATGAGAAACATTCGGACAAGGATTTACGTATTAAAGCCACAGATCCAGAAACAATCGCAGCTGAAGGCCTAAATACAGAGCAACAAGAATTTTAAATGATGTAAGAGGTCCGAGCAGATGTAATTTCGATGTATTGCTCATGCGCTGCCTGCGATATGCAAGGTATAAGAAAATCGCTGACCAGAGAGCAGTGTTGACTGTACGAACTGTGTAGCAGTAGCAGTAAGTTGTTGCCAGTGTGTGTGTCTGCTCTGGTCTGGTCTGGTGTATCATGTTGGCTGGGCCGGTCGCGGTGCAGCGATGCCGGAGCCTGAGTATTATTGTATAAAGTAAAAAAAGCAGCCTCGCGCATATCTAGTAATATTATGTAAACTCCCATGTATATCTTTTAAAAATCTCCTAAGAATAACAAGCATTCACTTCAATTTAAAGAATTTAATATTTTTTTCAATGCATGATCGTTCCGATTGTTGCAAAATAAAAATCATTTGCTTCCTTTCATAAATAACAAATGTATAGGCCAGCATTGCACAGAGCTGTGCCGGAAAAGAACTATTGTAAGAGCAGATAGTTGCCGACTTTATCGAGGTGAGAATTTTTGCTTTTTATTCAGAATGATCTTACAGGGCCATGACGCAGCACTGCTGTCGTCAAAATTTTATCAGGTTACTGAATTTATTTTTTATTACGAGGTTTAGGAATTTTTCTGTTTCGAGCTTATACTAAATGAGAAAAGAATTTTGTGGGTATATTAAATGGGAACCAGTTTTGTTCTGAGGTTACACTAAAATTAGAATCATTAACCAAATAATATTCAATTATATAATATTTTGTGGGGAGGTTACACTTGGTGACATCCGGCCAGGATCGTATTTCTTTATGAATCTCTGAGAAATAGTCATATATCTGCTCTTATTTACTTAAATGTAGTTTGCATCTGGCGAAACGCATTTACTAATTTGTCACTTTTTCTTTCACAGATCATCGGCAATTTATTGTTCTTTGTTGTAATTGTGTTTGTTCCATTTTTTTTTTTTTTTACTTTGTTGTTGTTTCATTTTTGTGCTTAATTTTGATTTGTGGAAAATGCCGCGAAAAACTGTTAACAGTACATCGCGATGTGTAATGAGTGAAATAGCCGACTCGAATAATTTGACCGATAATACTTGCAACATTCTGTGTAATAAAAATGATAATCCTCCATTTACAGACAATCAGTGCGTACCGACCACTAATAATGATTTTAACGCTAATGATGAGCAAACAAATTCAATTGTGTCCACTGTTAATTTAACGACAATTGATGACGCGGCACGTTCTGATACAATGGACGCTGCCCAGTTTGACACGCCTAATTTGCGAAATTTACGTAGTGAACAGATAATTGTTTCTAACGAAGGTGAACAATATTCACAAAACACGTCAGATTTATTTGATTCCGGTGTAGTGACCAATAGTGCACATCCGATTGGCAAACCTTTTTGTGAATCGGAGAATGACCTTATGGTTACATAAAGCGTGACAAGTGCACATACACCATCACATAGCATAGAAAATAGAGTCGCTACTTCTGGCATGGATCAAGTTATGGCAGTATTGCTACAACTTGATGAAAAACTCAGACAGTCGAGTGAAAAACAAGACAACAATCACAAACAACTTAATGAAAATTACAAACAACTTAATGATAAACAAGACAACAATTTTAAACAACTTAATGAACAGAACAAACAGTGAACAGATTACAGCTGTTGCCGCGCAATGTCATGATATTAAAGAACAATTAAATGAGGAGATTAAGGCTTGTGCTAGGAACAGTAGTGAAGAAATTAGATCTGTGGCACAAGAATTAAATAATACACATGCAGCCACAACTAAATTACTTAGAGATGAAATTAGAGCAGTCGCTAAACAATGTTCTGAAAACGCAACACAGTTACGCGACGAGTTTAAATTAATGTCAGCAGAACTTTCACGCACACTGGATGCGAAAGTAGACGCGAAATTTGACCAACAGAACAGTCAAACTGACGAACGTTTTAATCACCACCTACAAAACAGTGAAACGCGTTACAGTAAATTTATACAGGAACAGAATAAAGTAAAGCGACAAGTGATGGAAACAATTACTGCACAGAGACAGGAAGATAAGTGTAAATTGTTTACGAAAGCAAAAACATACGTAGACAACAATATTGCTACAGTATCAGACGAAATTAATGCTATCAAACAGTTGAACACCGAATTACATGATGAAATCTCATATCTTAAAACAAAAACAGACACACACACAGTAGACTTTCAGACAGTGACCGACAGACTTGAACAATTAGAACTAATACAGGATCCCGATGCCATCCAAGCAGACGTTAAGAAATTAAACAAAACCACACGTAAAATACAAGAACAAATTAATGCTTGCGATACTAAAAACGATGATCAGGTAAAAATACTGACTGAAAAATATGATGAATTGGCCAGTCGTATTGACGTTATCGAAAGTAATAATGACACCAAATCAGACGATACGTCACCAGTTTCGTTTAATCAAACACCCGAATTCCAAAATTTACAGCAGACGATCAGTGATAATTGTCATCTTTACAGCACGAAGTGACGGAGATGAAAAATATTTCAGCCTTTAACACATCACAGCATACGCCACTTTTCGAACATTTGTCAGACTTACACAGTCAGTATAATTTAGGTAATTTACAAAGAGTATGTGAGTTAGATTCCGAACAGTCACAGACAAACAGATTCTCATACAATCCTGAACCTGTTCAGACATTCAGAGACGATAACGCTGATTATGAGCAATTTTTATCCGTAAAAAAATCTAAGGTATTTATAAATGACAGAACACAAACACATCGTTTGGACTGGATACGACAATTTGCTTTTGTATTTTCATCAGCATTGCCTGTAATGCAGAAACTAGAATTGGACTGGATACGACAACTTGTTTTTGAATTTTCACCGGTATTGCCTGTAACACAAAAACTAAACTTTATTTGCAGCGCGTAATGGACCTCAGGGGATTCATTACACTTCGACGAATATGTGCCGTAGCGTGCACAGGGCCCTGAGCCGTAGTAGTGCTATTTCACCTTTAGTTTTCTGCACTGCTGCCTTCTCTTTTACTATCCTTCATATCTGTCAAAACAGCTCTTCAACTAACGATCTATCTAGGATTTAGGATGAGTAAAGAAAACCTGATGTGACAAGTTTTACCTGAAAGTGACAGTTATTGTACACTCCAGGAACGACAACCACCAGAACTTTAATAACAGACAAAATTTTAATTATCAGTATCGTCAAAATTATCAGCAACGGGAACCACATTTTGGTAACAATAGACGCTTTTCACCGCAACAGCATCAAAGCCAGCCGGTTAGCATACCTAACGAACAATGTAATGTACAAGGTCAACCAAGCTTTAATGTTTCGCCGCCTACACGTATAGCGTCGGCTCCGCCAAATAGTAACGCACAGCAACAAGGAAATCACTACGTACAGAAAACACATCATTTTAACTAGTATCGCAATGCGTCATATAGCAATGACTATCATGACAGACGTAAAAATAATGGTCACAATTTTCAGCATACGTTTAATAACAGTCGGTCTTATCAGCAGCAAAATCATCCGCAACAACATATTCAAACGGTTCAAATGGCTCTGAGCACTATGGGACTTAACATCTATGGTCATCAGTCCCCTAGAACTTAGAACTAATTAAACCTAACTAACCTAAGGACAGCACACAACACCCAGCCATCACGAGGCAGAGAAAATCCCTGACCCCGCCGGGATTCGAACCCGGGAACCCGGGCGTGGGAAGCGAGAACGCTACCGCACGACCACGAGATGCGGGCAACAACGTATTATCCCGAACGTAATACGTCAGGAAGGAATAACAGAACAGTACAAATAGTGGAAATGCCACAGCATCCTCCTGCAAATGATAGCACGTCAGATAGAATTTGACTAGATACAGTACAGGTTGCATCTTCCAGCAACGCAAGCAATACTTTTGACACGTAGAATCTTGTTCACGAAAATGTTATTACTTTTGACGACATCCGAGACACTCTTTTGCAGGAAAGACCAGTTATTCAAAAAACCATTTCACACCCTGTTATTCGTGCGGTTAAAGGCGCTGCAGTCTGGAACCGCAAGACCGCTACGGTCGCAGGTTCGAATCCTGCCTCGGGTATGGATGTTTGTGATGTCCTTAGGTTAGTTAGGTTTAACTAGTTCTAAGTTATAGGGGACTAATGACCTCAGCAGTTGAGTCCCATAGTGCTCAGAGCCATTTTGAACACCCTGTTATTGAAGTAAAGATTGGATCATCCAAATTTTCAGCAGTAATCGATTCTGGATCACCTATGTCAGTTATAAATGAGGAAACTTTCAACGAATGTAACAAAGAGAATACCTATCCTATATTACCATTAGGCAAAACTAAAGTAAAAGGAGCAGTATGTGGTAAAGGAGTAGATGTAAAATTACAGACACATTTATCATTTTGTATTGCAGGTCACACATTTCACTCAAATTTTTGGATTGTTCCCTTACTGACAACAGACGTTATTTTAGGTACGAATTTTCTGGTACAACACGACGCAATTATTGACTTTCAAAACTCCTATTTAATGTTCAACTGGCTTTAGAATTTCAGCACTCTTTATCTGCAGAAGAACAAACAATTAATCGTACAGAGGTCATTTCCGCATCACGTAACATAGACTGTCATTCCACATTGTTCACAGATACGTACGTACACATCTTTAATACTCCAGACGAAGCCGACTATGACGTTATACAAATGATTTCTGATAAAGTTAAACAGAGCAGTGCAAATACAGACGACTAGCGCACACAACTACGCAAAATTCTTTTACAGAAAGCTCCAGTTTTTGACAACGTCCCTGGTATTATGTCCGGTTTTATGTATGAATTTCAAGTTAAACAGCACCACAAATTTAAAGCCAAACGTTATCCCATTCCGTATATTCACAGAGAACAAGTTAAGAAAGAATTGCAAGCTATGCTTGACCAAGGAATTAATGAACCGGCAGTTAGTCCGTACATAAACCCACTTCATATTGTTAAGAAAAAGGATGGTTCACTTCGTCTCGTACTTGATTCGCGTCACATCAACGACATTATTATTAATGAAACAGATCGCCCACAGACACTAGAGGAACTTCTACAGAAATTTCATGGTACTGCTATTTATTCCACATTAGATTTGAAATCGGGATTTTGGCAAATTCAGCTCCATCCGAACTGCAGAAAGTACACGGCTTTTCTCTGTTTTGGTGACTGTTATCAATGTTGTAAATCACCATTCGGTTTAACTATTTCTTCAGCAGCATTTATTCGCGGTTTGAATAGTATACTTCCGACAGAACTTAAAGACAGAATCACAACGTATGTAGAAGACATTCTTATTGCAGAAGCTAACTGGTCTGAACTCAATCTGATTCTTGAACAACTGTTACGAACTTTACGTGCACAAGGACTCACAGTTAATCTTAGCAAATCGCACTTTGGGAAAACTTCTATACAATTTCTTGGACACGTAATTTCAGCAGAAGGCATTGCGCCTGACCCGGAAAAACTTCAAGCTTTACGTGACATTACTGTTCCTACGACGAAGAAACAACTACGCAGCTTTTTGGGTTTAATTAACTTTTTTCGTAAATTTATTCATTATTCTGCTTTAGACACCCCTAGATTATGTCAATTGACGGGTAAAAACACTATTTGGTCCTGGGATAGCCAAGCACATTCTGAATTTGTGAATCTGAAAGAAGCTTTGTTGAACGCACCACTTTTATCACATCCAGATCTTACTAGAAATTTTTCCATTGCTACCGACAGTTCTAACACCGCTTTAGGCGTACACATTTTTCTGGAAATTGAAGAAGATGGTACTACAGTAATTAAAAACATCGCCTTTGCAAGTCGCATTCTGTGTTCTGCTGAACGCAATTATTCTGTCACAGAACTTGAAACATTATGTGTTGTACGGGCATTTACGAGATTTCGGCATTTTCTTTATGGAAGACATACGGCCGTTTGCGCAGATCATAGAGCCATTCAGTTTTTACTTTCTGCAAAATTTACACACGACAGGTTAAGCAGATGGAAACTTTATTTACAGGAATTTAATTTTACGATTGTTCGCATTCCCGGTACACAAAATATTGTAGCAGACGCACTATCCCGTTCCCTCAGCAACAATCAGCAAGACATCTCAACCAAATTCTGCCAAGCAAATTTCAGCGTCATGTACATTCTACAAGTTGCATTTGAAAATTTCATTTCGTCGTCATTACGAGACATAGCGCAAGAGCAGAGTAAAGACAACGTGTGGAAAGAAATTAAATACCTTTGGCAAGATAGGAATAATGTTACCACTAGAAACCATTACACTGTACGCAATAATATTCTGTTTCGCCGCTCTCACCCTGACAGCAACAATTGGTTACTATGCATTCCTGACGAGCTTGTTAACAAATTAATTTGGTATACTCACTTAAGTTACGCACATTATGGAGCCAGAAAATGTTTTCTAATACTGAGACAGAACTGTTATTTTACCAACATTGAGAAACGTATTCTACGAGTTTTAGCGTCATGTAAAATCTGCAAGAAAGCTAAGTCAGACACAACTTCACATATTCCTCCATTACATCCCATTGTACCCGTTAAATTGAGACACATGGCCGCTGTAGACATTTTTGGTCCGATTGCCAGAACTAATAAAGGTATTTGCTACATCTTCGTCGCAGTTGAACTCACTTCAAAATTTGTTACCTTCACTCCGTTACACAAAGCTACTGCTAAATCTGTTTCGAAAGCATTTGTAAGACAATTTTTATTTCATGTAGGGCATCTATTGAAAGTAATTTCCGACAATGGACCACAATTTCGATGTGCTATATGGACACGTATGTTACGAACAAGAAACATTACTCCGATCTCTATATCCAAGTATCATGCTTCTTCGAACCCTTGTGAACGATTAATGAAAGAAACTGGTAAACTGTGTAGAATATACTGCCATAAAAGACATATTGATTGGGACACACAAATACTCTCATTCCAGGATGTAATTAATTCCATACTAAATCAATCTACTATGCTATCTCCGACTGTTATACTGAAAAATGTTGAACCACCTAACAAAATTAAAAAAATTTGTATCCTTTCCTACATCTCGTCGACTACGACACCATGAAATGATTGACATTGCGCTGAACAACATCAAACATGCCGCACAGCGCCGGAGAAGACAGCAAAAACAGGTTTGTACATGCCGTGACTTTCACATTGGACAGAAGATATTAATACATACACACTATTTATCTAACACAGGAAAGAATAGATGTAGTAAATTTGAGCTTCTATATGCAGGTCCATACAGAATTCGCAGCATTCATCACCCCCCTGTAGTACACGTCGAACCACTGAGAACCAGAAGAAGTAAAGGTAATCACCATGTCTCCAATATTAAACCCTTTATTGAACGAACATACTTTTTGATTTATCACACTGTAATGCCTTTTCCTGATTTTTATATGACCAATGATGCAATTATTTACATGAACACTTACTGATGATTATTATTTTTTTTTCTTGGCTAGTGCCCGGCAAGGTAAGGTTAGCAGGTCGCTTTTCTTGTCGTTACACATCAGACCGTGCACATTTTTCCAGATAAACTTACACATTTTATGACCACTTATGCAATTATATCTATGTGATTACTTATTGATGATTATCTTTTTTTTTTTCTTGGCAAGTGCCCGGCAAGGTAAGGTTAGCAGGTCGTTTTTCTTGTCGTTACACATAAGACTGTGCACATTTTCCAGATAAACTTACATACTTTATGACCAATTATGCAATTCTATCTAGTGACATATTAATTTTATCAAATTCTTTCTCCATTAATGTCTTCAACTCTCGCCTCTATCAACTACACAACATACAAGCTGAACACAAAGAAAGTCATTTCTTGTCGTTATATAACAGACTGTGCACATTTTCCGTTTTTCATGTATGTATGATTGTTTTCCTGTTTGTTTGTATGCACTATGAAATCTTTAAGATATAACGAACACCAGTTGACTTTGCCTTACGATATCTCAACATCATGTCTATTTTACATTTTTTTGCTACTACATTATGATACTCTGTGTACATTTTTGCACTTGCACACTGTCTATGTTTTTGACATATTACGTTTTCCGTCATGCTATGCTTTATGCTTAATTATATCACTAGAAACCAATTTTTATTTAATGGGTATATGATTTAAATGCAAGACATTAATCATTGTTAATCATTTCCAGAAAGCAATAACGTGTACATGAAATAAATGAAACAAACCACAGTGGATTACTGTGAAATGGAAATTTCACTTTAGGAATGAACGAAATAAGATGCAATACCTCGTCACAAAGAGTAAATGGATCAGAATTAACAAACATTAACATGAATATACTATACACATCGTATGATAGCAGCCTTAACTAATTATTTTTCTTTCAGAATACGAGGCGATTGATGCAGGCTGTCAAACAGAACTACACATCCTAGTTTTAGTGATGAAATATGCTAACAATAAGGAACTCTATACTATGAATAGTTGTATGAATTAAATGGTAATATGAATAATGAATAATGAAGTGTCTTTTTGCAGATGATAATGAATGATGATGAATAGTGATGAAGAATATGGTAATATGAATAATGAAGTTTTTCTTTGCAGGTGATGATAATGATGAAGTTATGGTGATATGAATAATGAAGTTTTTGTTTACAGGTGATGATAGTGATAAATTTTACATGGCCACTAAACGCACCACTTTTAAGTTTTTCTTTGCAGATGAAGATACTGATGAAGTTTATATATTCACTGTTAGTTAAGAAATGCTATATAGTTATTTAAGTATTTGTTGCAGTTCGTTTTGACAGTATGTCTTATGTCGCATGGTATAATGACTGAAGGTTTTGGAAAGGACAGCTAGAGTACATATATACTAAATACATATTTCATTACCTGTTAATTCTAAGTTCACTACTTTTCAGCATAATATGCATTTCTTCTTTGACCTTAATAATCCATTTTGTATATTTTCTAGGAGAAGCTATTGATGAAATTAATGTGCTATAAGCAGTTAGTCATTAAACCTGTTCTAGTACTTGCATTTTTTTTTACCCATTTGTGTGTGTCATTCATGAATGTGATCACATATACTCTACTTGTTTCATAACCTTGCTACAGCTGACTAATGATGAATGATGTTACCTATCCTCATTTGCAGCAATAAGTCAAAAGCAAATATTTTCATGCGCCAGCAATTAATTATCGATTCCAACGCAATGCATTGCTAGCACAAAAAAGTATAAATAAATAAAAAAACAGACCTTGAATAATAGTTACAGTGTGTTACATTTTAAATATGTCTTATGTCACTGGAATGATGAATTCTGAGTAATACTGAATGATGTTTTCTAATCACAGACCTTGAGTAATAGTTACAGCGTGTTAGATTTTCAATATGTCCTATGTTACTTGAATGATGTTTTGCAATAATGCATCAATACTATGCCAATAATTTCTGTAAATAATATTTTTGTTACACTCTATAAATTCTATGCCAATAATTAACTCTCATTTTGAATGATAACTTCTGAATAATACTGTATAAGGTTTTATAAAAATATAAGAATACTTTGTAACTGGCCAATGAGTGCCAATAACTATTTTAAATATGTCGTATGTCAGTTGAATGATGAAAAATGTTTTGTACTATTGAATACTTGCTATATGTTTAGTAACTGACCAATGAATGCCACTGTTGCTTATTTTAATTTTGTATTATGTCACCTACATGCTATTATATATGAATACCAGTAGCTTGATGCTACACTCATTAGCTCCTGTTTTGAAGGATGACTTCTGATGGTTTGTAACTGGCCAAAGAGTGCCAATGATTACGATAACTAGATGAATTATGTAAATGGTATGCCATTAATTAACTCTTGCTTTGAATGATCACTTTTGAATAATGCATAAAAATGGTTTGTTACTGACTAATGAGTGTCAATGTTCACTGTAATCAGATGACTTATGAACATTATTCTGTAATACTTCATACATAGCACAGAAATTTTCAGTAACTAGGCAATGAGTGCCACCAATTACTCAAATCGGTTGATAGACTAGTGTCATTCTCAATGATGACTAGCATAAGACTTAATGTCCTTCATCTTCTGACCTAATTACCAGAAATTACCACAATATGCGTTTGTCCTGTCTATCCTTATGATCATGGAGCACTATATTTGGTTTCTGCACTAATCCTACGTTGGTGAAAGAGTGTGGTGTTGACACATCATGGTGACCACCACCTTGAACAATGGAGATGTTATTATGGTTCCACTGTTTGGTGTACCTAATGTACTACCAAAATGATATCACTGAATATTCATACATCATTTCAGTGTCTTGGCTACACTGATTAATACTTCAGGGAAGAGTACTTCAGATTGTATCACTTGGTGTTGTGCTTCTGTAGAAAGATATGGACTTTCAGCGCAGCTACGTGCAACCTACTGTGCTACAACCATGATGCAATCCTTCCCTTTCCTATCCTAGTTCTTGTAAAATGGTAAAAAAGTACTACAGTGCGTATGCACTTTATGTCATTTGTTAATATGTTTTGTACTCATTGCGTATATATTTTGTCATTGCTAGATATGTTCTGTACTACAGTGTGCAGGCACTTCATGTCATTTGTTAATATGATTTGTACTCATTGCGTATACATTTTGTGATTTCTTGATATGTTCTGTACTCAGTGCGTGTGCACTCTATTTCATTTCATGTTCTGCACTTATATATATATATATATATATATATATATATATATATATATATATATATATATATGTACTCTGTGAGTGTAAACTTAGTTAATTAAGAAAAATTTGTTGCTCATGGCAAGTCCAATTGACTCACCATCGCTGCCAAATTTTTCCCCCCCCCTCCCCAGTGGAGGGTTATGTAAGAGGTCAGAGCAGATGTAATTTCGATGTATTGCTCATGCGCTGCCTGCGATATGCAAGGTATAAGAGAATCGCTGACCAGAGAGCAGTGTTGACTGTACGAACTGTGTAGCAGTAGCAGTAAGTTGTTGCCAGCGTGTGTGTCTGCTCTGGTCTGGTCTGGTGTATCATGTTGGCTGGGCCGGTCGCGGTGCAGCGATGCCGGAGACTGAGTATTATTGTATAAGGTAAAAAAAGCAGCCTCGCGCGTATCTAGTAATATTATGTAAACTCCCATGTATATCTTCTAAAAATCTCCTAATAATAACAAGCATTCATTTCAATTTAAAGAATTTAATATTTTTTTCAGTGGATGATCATTCCGATTGTTGCAAAATAAAAATCATTTGCTTCCTTTCGTAAATAACAAATGTATAGGCCAGCATTGCACAAAGCTGTGCCGGAAAAGAGCTATTGTAAGAGCAGATAGTTGCCGACTTTATCGAGGTGAGAATTTTTGCTTTTTATTCAGAATGATCTTACAGGGCCATGGCGCAGCACTGCTGTCGTCCAAATTTTACCAGGTTACTGAATTTATTTTTTATTACGAGGTTTAGGAATTTTTCTGTTTCCAGCTTATATTAAATAAGAAAAGAATTTTGTGGGTATATTAAATGGGAACCAGTTTTTTTCTGAGGTTACACTAAAATTAGAATCATTAACCAAATAATATTTAATTATATAATATTTTGTGGGGAGGTTACAATGAAACACTGTTGAAGGCCTAAACTTTAAATAGGTGACATGAATATCGGCTGAAGGCCATATACTAAACATAAAACAAACAATATTAATACAAGGCTGAAGACCTGGCACAGTATCTACGACCAAATACAACGACAATCACAAAAATCAAACAATGGTGTTCAGGAGTGTTCCAAGGGTCGGCCTGGAGAGGAAACTGTAATAAGCACAGTTTAGGTGAGACAGGCAGCGGAGCGTAACATTAAACAATCTGGTGGCAGCACGACCTAGGGACAGCTGAGGAACCAACCAACAGCTTATCAATTCCTTTCCACGAGACACACTCGCTGCTCTGTTTCAACCGACCTTCTGACAACTTCCGTACGCAGACAGCATTCATCTGCTCAGTGGAAATCACAGTAGCTACACAAGGTTCCACGTAAACACACTTGCACAAGAACCCGAACAATCGTCAAATCAATTACTGTGGAATAACAAGGACGAATCAATTCGACACACAGAGAGTTTCCACAATCGGTCGGCGACCGAATACACGTCGTCCGATGAGACGACCGAGCGAACGACCAACCCAGGTAGTTCCCACTCAAGTTACACGTGTCAGCAACGGTCTGGCGAGTCTTGGGTGTCCGAAGCTGATTGCAGCTCCAACCCGACTCTACTCCATGTCCGTTCGGAATTAGGAAATGTGGTGGCACCGCAGACACCACACTTGTTAGGTGGTAGCCTTTAAATCGGCCGCGGTCCGTTAGTATACGTCGGACCCGCGTGTCGCCACTATCAGTCATTGCAGACCGAGCGCCGCCACACGGCAGGTCTAGAGAGACGTCCTAGCACTCGCCACAGTTGTACAGCCGACTTTGCTAGCGATGGTTCACTGACAAATTACGCTCTCATTCGCCGAGACGATATTTAGCATAGCCTTCAGCTACGTCATTTGCTACGACCTAGCAAGGCGCCATTATCATTTGCTATTTATCTTGTGATGCATGTACCGTCAGACCGATGTTCACCAATTATGGATTAAAGTTAAGTATTCCAGCAGCTACGTACTTTTTTTACTAGACTCAACTCCTTTAACTGTTCCAGACCTCACGCCAGCCTGCGTGAGCTTAAACGCGTGCTTTTCGGCTTCTTCCTAGTGGCTTGGCTGTCTTGCCAAGCCACAACAGGAAACACGGTGACCCGGGCACACTGGCTCGGACCCATCCATGCAGAGGTAACTGTAGTGTCGGTAGCTGGACCGACACCGTGATGTGGATTGCTGAAAAGGAATGCTAGACTAAAGCTGTGGCCGATAGTGCACGAACGGCAATAAGCAGACGGGCGTGAAGTCTGGAACATAAAAACTTATGAATGAATAAGAAGAAAAGTATGTAGATGCTTTTTACTTAACTTTTAATAATTCCTTGGAATACATCTCTCTTGATTACTCGTAAGCTATAGGCACTGATACAAATGGCTCCTTGTTAGTTCGTAGCCATTAACTTCTGATGGCTATTCTGTCTCTCGGCTAATGAGAGAGAAAGGCTTCGTACAACTGGGCGATAGCTAGGTTCGCGTACAACTGGGCGGTAGCTTGGTTCTCGTACAACTGGGGTCGAGTCCACTCTCGTATCACGAGACCTGCCTTGGTGGTGGCGCTAGGTCTGCGATCACAGTGGCGACACGCGGGTCCGACATGTACTACATGGACCGCGGCCGATTTAAACTACCACCTAGCAAGTGTGGTGTCTGGCGGTGACACCACATTCCTCCCCCGCAAATCGGCGAACGGTCGTGAGATAAGGCTTCCGCCCGCCGTGGGGAGGACCACATGTTGACGTATGCGATGAGGTGGGGAGCCTAACAACAGGCGAGGCTGTGCCACCCGCACCCGGCCATCCGGTCCGAGGGGAGCTAGGAAACGCCTGCAAAACTAGTCCAGGGTGCACGTCAACATGTGGTGTATGCGCCCGTAAAGAGACAGGAGGGACCGAAGGATCAATTTCCATTGCGTCGGGGCAGCCGACGCGCGATGACGTCATGTGGTCCGGAGCGGGCGGGCGTTCCATGGCGGAGGACAGCTGGTCACGGGAAGCGATCGGCGGCGCGTGACCCTGGGAGGCGCTTGGCGGCTGCAACGAAGCGTCGAATGCGGTCGGCGGCGGCGGCGGCTGCTGCTGCTGCTGCTGCTGCGGCGGCGGCGGCGCGTCGCCATGGGGCAAAATGGAAGGCATCGTCGGTAACACCTGGGGATGAGGCGAGCCAGTAGATGGGTCCCCTGGGCGCTGACCGGACGGCACCGTCGCTGAAAGCAGACGGGGAGCGGCAGAACCCGAGCGACGACAGAGGCGCAGCTGATTGAGATGCCGACGCACCTCACCAGAGGCCCCCAAAACCAAATACATCGCGCGGCCGAGGCAGCGAAGAATGCGCCCTGCGAGCCAACGCCGTGAACCTCGATAGTGGCGATAAAATACAACGTCGCCTGGAGCAAAAGCAGGAGTGTGCCGCTGCACAGGAACCTGATGCGGCGGATGCAGCAAAGACATCAAGGTGCGATGAGGACGACCTTGGAGCAACTCAGCCGGCGAGCGACCATCTCGGGGCTGAGAGCGATACGAAGACAAAAAGAGCAACAATGCGTCCTCCCGAGAATGCGACTCTTTCAATTTCAACATCTGTGACTTGAAAGTCCGGACCAAACGTTCAGCGGCACCGTTGGACTGAGGCGAAAACGGCGCGGATGTCAGATGTTGAATACCATTGGCCTGGCAGAATGACTGAAATTCTGCGGACATGAATTGTGGGCCATTGTCGGAAACAATAGTCTGCGGAAGACCTTCAATGCAAAAGATAGCAGACAACGCTTGGATGGTGGCGGAGGACGTCGTGGAAGACATCCGGACAACAAAAGGAAAATTACTGAAGGCATCGACCAGAACCAACCATCGAGCATTCCAGAATGGACCAGCAAAATCAATGTGCAAGCGTTGCCAAGGGGAAGTGGCTTTTGGCCATGCAAAGACTTTCCGCGGCGGTGCGGATTGTTGTTCGGCACACGCCGGGCACGAAGAACACATATTCGTAATCGCAGCATCGATTCCGAACCAAGTACAGTGCTGACGAGCAAGTTGTTTCGTTCGCACTATACCCCAATGTCCTTGGTGAAGAAGCCGTAAAACAGAGGACTGTAACGAACGTGGGACCACGACTCTGGACTGATCATTATCAGAACGCAACAACAAAACACCACGTCGAACAAAAAGTCTCTCCTTGTGAGCAAAAAATCGGCGAACCAACGGATCCTCGATCCGAGACTTTGACAAAGGCCATTGCGTAGCAACAAAACGTAAAACAGTAGCAAGGACAGGGTCAGCAGCTGTGGCTGTAGCGACACGACGAAAATCAATCGGAAACGATTCGACCACTTCATCGGTTTCCGAATCAATGAACATGCAAGCAAGTTCGGAAGAATCGAATGCTTTATCCTCAGCAACAGGCAAACGGGACAACGCATCGGCGTTTCCGTGCTTAGCAGTGGACCGATACAAGATATCGTAGCGGTACTGCGAGAGGAAAATAGACCAGCGACTGAATTTCTGCGCTGTACGCGGAGGTACAGGCTTGGTCGGATGAAAAAGCGACGTCAAAGGTTTGTGGTCTGTGATGATGGTAAAGTGACGACCATACAAGAAATCATGGAACTTAGTAACACCAAACACGAGAGCCAAAGCTTCTTTCTCTATCTGTGAATAATTTCTTTGCGCAGACGAGAGCAATTTGGACGCAAAGGCAATAGGGCGATCATGGGAGCCAACTTTGTGCGCAAGCACAGCACCGATCCCGAAATCCGATGCACCTACCATCAACAAAAGGGGTTTCTGGGGATCGAATGGCGTAAGGCAAGTATTAGAAAGCAACGCCGATTTCAACTGGCGAAAGGCGCGTTCACATTCCGGCGTCCAGACGAACGGAACACCTTTACGGCGTAAGCGATGAAGCGGAGCTGAAATGGAAGAGGCATTGCGCACATATTTATGGTAATAATTAATTTTACCCAACACACTCTGTAGCTGTTTCAGATTTTTAGGGGACGGCAAGTCTTGTATGGCACGGAGGTGCTCTGGACTCGGATGTATGCCTTGGGCATTAATGACATGTCCCAGGTATGGTAAGTCACGAGCAAAAAACACACATTTGTCCTTCCTCAAGCGAAGACCATTTTGCCGCAAGACCTGAAATAATGTTCGTAAATTCGCAAGATCTTCTTCTGTCTGTCCGGAGATCACTATATCGTCCAGATAGTTTGCTGCAGTAGGGACCGACGCACAAACAGTTTGTAAATATTGCTGAAACAAGGCAGGGGCGGATGCACACCCGAATGGCAGTCTTTTGAAGCGGTACAATCCAAGATGCGTGTTAACCACCAATACGCGCTGGGATTCGTCGTCCACCGGTATTTGCAAGTACGCATCGGCTAGATCCAACTTTGAAAAATATTTTCCCGGGCACAGTTTAGCAAAAAGATCTTCCGGGCGGGGCAAAGGAAAAGTAGCAGTCACTAGCTGTGGATTCACTGTGGCCTTGAAGTCCACGCAAAGTCTCAATTTTCCGGAAGGTTTTGGCAAAATTACTAAGGGTGAGGCCCAGAGAGAAGCTTGCACACGTTCAATGACACCCTGTGATTCGAGATCGTGTAACGTTCTTGCGACCTCATCACGCAATGCGTGGGGAACATTGCGCGCCCTGAAAAATTTCGGTTGCGCGTTTACCTTCAGTTCTAAATGTGCTTCATAGTTTTTAGCGCAACCTAAGCCCGGTGCAAAAACGTCTGCAAATTCGTCACACAGCCGAGAAACACTGTCAGTAGGCACAGTCTGATTCACTGATAGGACCTGATTTACAATAGACATGTTAAACAACTTAAATAAATCTAGACCAAATAAGTTCACTGCAGAAGAAGAACGAAGAACGTAAAATGACACAAGTTTTGTTTGTCCCTGGAATGTTGCAAGAAGGCTGCACTGTCCTAACACAGGAATTTTCTGTCCGGAATATGTAGTTAGCTTAACATTTGCGGCACGCAACGGAGGTGCGCCCAGTTGTTGGTATGTGTCGTGATTGAGCAATGAAACTGCAGCTCCGGTATCGAGCTGGAATGGTATCACTTTGCCTTCAAAGCCTAAGTCCACAAAAAGTTTATTGTCCTGCTGACGACAAGAGCGACTGTTTTGTGCAATTGGAACAGACACTGGTACAGAATCACTTGCTAATTGACGTG
Source organism: Schistocerca piceifrons (assembly GCF_021461385.2). Lineage (NCBI taxonomy): Eukaryota > Metazoa > Arthropoda > Insecta > Orthoptera > Acrididae > Schistocerca > Schistocerca piceifrons. Next base: position 108,277,560 of record NC_060138.1, on the reverse strand, counting down.
ATTTCCGGCGACGTCGACGCACAGTTTTTGTGGGACGATCACAGTCACTGTTAGAGAAAGCGTCACTGGACGAAGTGGAATTAACGACATGAATGTCCATAGGCGAAGGTCCACGAGCCTGAGTGTCCTTGATTCGATTCCGGCGCGAAGCAAAGGGCCTGGAACGATTGTGATTGTCTGATCTGAGCTTTTTCTGGCAAACACTTTGAACATGTCCTTTCTTATTGCAGAAAAAGCAAATAGCTTGGCGTGACGGGCAATGTTCACGCGAATGTCGAGTAGCACACCGCGGGCATGATTTCACTGCATTTGTGTGCCGGCGCGGCACACGTGGCTTAGCACGCGGCGGCAGCTGTGCGCCCGTGCGCGAGGCCCGGTGACCGGGCCGCGCAGCGCGTCCAGCGGGCCGGTTAATGTTACACACGGCTGGCGAAGTTTCAAAAGATTCCTGAGCACAGTCAAGTGTGTCCTGTCTATCCAATATGTCTATCACTTGTTGAAGGGAGGGATTAACTAGTTTCAAAATTTGCTCCCGTATGCGAACATCAGAAACGTTCTGTGCTATTGCATCACGCACCATTGTATCTGAATAAGAAAGACCACAGTCACATTCAAAGGCACAGTCCCTAGTAAGTCCTTGCAATGTTGCTACCCACTCCCTATTAGTTTGACCGGCCGTACGTTTTGTACGAAAGAACGTATACCGTTTTGCAACCACATTAACTGTTTCTTTGAAATAGGCATCTAATGCAGACAAAATTTCCTCGTAGGACAGAGTTGCTACGTCGCGTCGGGGAAACAATTTCACTATCACACGGTATGTGGACACACCGACACAAGAAAGCAAAAACGGCTGCCGCTCATTACCTTGAATTCTGTAGGCAGCAAGGTGGAAGGCGAACTGACGAGACCACTCTTGCCAGGTCTCGTGGTTCGGGTCGTAGTGCCTAAAAGGCGGTGCAACGGCAGGTTGTGGCTGCGGTAGCGGTGAAGCGGCTGCGGCCGCATCGGTGTGCAGCGCACGTTGACCCTGGACGAGCTGTCCAAGGGCATCCAGTAACGCCTGCGTCTGCTGATTCTGCAAGCGATAAAATTCGGACAGTACATCTGGAGAATGTGGCGAAGCCATGACACAAATAAATGTAAGCAATCAGAAATAAATGTAAGCAATCAGAAAAAGGTCCTTTTCCCTCGTCGCCAATAATTGTAGTGTCGGTAGCTGGACCGACACCGTGATGTGGATTGCTGAAAAGGAATGCTAGACTAAAGCTGTGGCCGATAGTGCACGAACGGCAATAAGCAGACGGGCGTGAAGTCTGGAACATAAAAACTTATGAATGAATAAGAAGAAAAGTATGTAGATGCTTTTTACTTAACTTTTAATAATTCCTTGGAATACATCTCTCTTGATTACTCGTAAGCTATAGGCACTGATACAAATGGCTCCTTGTTAGTTCGTAGCCATTAACTTCTGATGGCTATTCTGTCTCTCGGCTAATGAGAGAGAAAGGCTTCGTACAACTGGGCGATAGCTAGGTTCGCGTACAACTGGGCGGTAGCTTGGTTCTCGTACAACTGGGGTCGAGTCCACTCTCGTATCACGAGACCTGCCTTGGTGGTGGCGCTAGGTCTGCGATCACAGTGGCGACACGCGGGTCCGACATGTACTACATGGACCGCGGCAGATTTAAACTACCACCTAGCAAGTGTGGTGTCTGGCGGTGACACCACAGTAACACTTGCCAATTGGCCACGACATCTCTGCACAAGGAAGGAACCGACCCACGTCCAGCACGATTACCAAGTGACGAGGCCCAGAATCGGTCAAAAGACCCAATACACATCGCCCGACGAGACGACCAACCGAACGACTAACCAACGGTCGTCCAGCTCTAATCTCCTTAGGTCGGACAGTTCATGTGTGTCGCCAGCGGTCGGCGAGCACTGGCTGTCCTTCCCTCACTGGCGTTCCGTCCCCGTCTGCACTGCTGTTGCGTCCTGACTGAGCTTCCGACAGACGACGACCCGAAAAATACTATCGGTCGCTCCAGAGAAAGTATGACAGAGCACTTATCGATAAGCGCTGCTGCTGCCACTCACGGGCGGGCAAGGCAGGAAGTTAGTGACGCCAGTAAACGGTATAAGAAAACGAGGCGGCAATAAAAGGAATGAACACGAGCCGCGCACCGCTCAAGTGGCAGGAACGTTGGAAAATTTCACACATAGGTAATGCGGTGATATGCCGAGAGGAATTTTATTGACTGTGCCAACGGGCGCGGAAGACTACGCTTAAATATGTGAGCGTAACTTGTGGGTCATGAGTTACTCTGCCTCAAGACATTATACACTGTTTCTATATATCACACTTGAGTTATTCTGTTAATGGAAGATTAAAACCTTTGATGAGTAAAGAACGGAAGCATTTTTTTTAAATTCTGTCAGTAATTAACTGAAATATAGGAACTCAAACTGTTGTCGCTCTTTGAAGCCGTTACACAGAGTACCAGCAGCTGTGATTGGGTCACCAGATGACCTAGTGAGAGGTTATCCATTTTAGCAATTTACGAGGGTCACTCCAAAAGAAATGCACACTATTTTTGTAAAAATACAGTTTTCATTCTGCATGTGTGACAGTTTTACAGTGTGTAGATACATCCTTCCCGCTTGTTTTCAAACTTAGTTCAACCTGTTCCCGTGAGTGGCGTCGTCACAGCATGTCTTCAAGATGGCTGCTACACTTGACGTTCATCGGAAGCAACGTGCTGTCATAGAATTCCTGTGCTGTGAAAATTAGACAGTGGGGAACATCCACAAGAGGTTGAAGAAGGTGTATGGAGATGCTGCTGTCGATCGCAGTACAGTTAGTCGGTGGGCAATCAGGTTACGTGATGAAAGCGGGCATGGCAATATTGAGGATTGTCCTCACAGCGGCAGGCCGCGTACTGCACACACTCCAGACAATGTGCAGAGTGTTAACGAATTGGTGACTGCTGACAGACGCGTCACAGTGAACGAATTGTCACGCTACGTTGGGATAGGGAAAGGAAGTGTTTGAAGAATACTGAAAGTGTTGGCGACAAAAAGGGTTTATGCCAGGTGGCTTTCCAGGATGTTGACAGTGGCTCACAAAAAAAACAAGAAAAACCGTATGTAGCGAACTTTTGGAACAGTACAAGAATGGTGGAGATGAATTTCTTGGAAGAACTGTGAAAGGTGATGAAACATGGCTTCATCATTTTTCACCAGAGACGAAGAGGCAATCAATGGAGTGACATCATGCAAATTCACCCAAGAAAAAAATTCAAAACCATACCTTCTGCTGGAAAAGTTATGACTACGGTGTTTTCTGATTGCGAAGGACTCTTGCTTGTGGACATCATGCCAAGTGGAACCACCATAAATTCTTATGCATATGTGACGACACTGGAGAAACTTCAAGCTCGACTGTGTCTTGTTCGACTGTTGCACGACAATGCACGCCCACATGACACTCAAAAAATAATGGAAGCGATCACAAAACTTGGATGGACAACACTGAAACACCAGCCTTGCAGTCCTGACCCGGCTCCATGTGACTATCATCTCTTTGGGAAACTGAAAGACTGAAGACAGAATTTTACCGTGCGGGTATACAGGCGCTGGTTCCAAGATGGCGTAAGGCAGTTGAGAGGGATGGAAATCATGTGGCGAAATGAAAATATTGTCCCTAAAGGATGTATCTACAAACTGTAAAACTTTCAAACATGTAAAATAAAAGATGGATAAAAAAAAAGTGTGCATTTCTTTTGGAGTGACCCACGTAGTATTGTAGAATTTTTTGTCTGCCTATGAGCTTGTAGAGTGCCGGACCTATTGCTCTTCGTGCTGTTATTCTTGGCCATTTCACAACTCTTTCACATTCGCTATGAGCCGGAATGTGTGACGAATGTTCCTAAGGGCATTAGCATCGGTCTTCCTGTGGAAGAGAGCCAGGGACACGCTCTTCTCGTACAGTGGCTGGCTCTAAACTTTCTCGCACACTACTGAGAATTTCGCCATGAAAGACACACTCACACAGACGGACTACACGCCTTCCCGACTCGGCCGTTGCATTTAACGCGGTGTCCCCTCTGTGTCGGCGGCGCGTGGCTCAGGCTGGCACAAACTGACTGTAGCAAGTAGTGGGTGCGGTGCGGCGGCTCCACCTGCCGCTGAATAGACAGCCGGAGCGGCGTCCCGGTGTGCCCGGCGGCTTATCCGCGCAGATCCGCGCCTCATTGTGCCGGATCGGCGCACATCAAAGCGCCGCCGGCCGCCGGCCACCCCCACACCGCCCCCACCCGCCGGGCTCACTTGCCGGAAGATCGTCGCCAGCTGCTTGTCGGCGAGTTCCCTAGCAGCCAGCTGCCAGCTTGCGCTGCTACTGTGCTGCCGCCTACCGCCCGCTGTCAACTCGCACTGAGTCGTACCCGACGGCGCGTCCTAGTGAGCTAGCAGTTTAGTCGAGAGCGTTGGTAGCGAAGTTATTCCACCTATTAACTGAGTAAAATGATTCGGTCCGATACGCTCCAGTAAACTGGAAAGCAGACAGTCGAGTCGTATCCATCTATATCTACATCTACATACATACTCCGCAATCCACCATACGGTGTGTGGCGGAGGGTACCTCGTACCACAACTAGCATCTTCTCTCCCTGTTCCACTCCCAAACAGAACGAGGGAAAAATGACTGCCTATATGCCTCTGTACGAGCCCTAATCTCTCTTATCTTATCTTTGTGGTCTTTCCGCAAAATGTAAGTTGGCGGCAGTAAAATTGTACTGCAGTCAGCCTCAAATGCTGGTTCTCTAAATTTCCTCGGTAGGGATTCACGAAAAGAACGCCTCCTTTCCTCTAGAGACTCCCACCCGTGTTCCTGAAGCATTTCTGTAACACTCGCGTGATGATCAAACCTACCAGTAACAAATCTAGCAGCCCGCCTCTGAATTGCTTCTATGTCCTCCCTCAATTCGACCTGATAGGGATCCCAAACGCTCGAGCAGTACTCGAGAATAGGTCGTATTAGTATTTTATAAGCGGTCTCCTTTACAGAAGAACCACATCTTCCCAAAATTCTACAAATGAACCGAAGACGACTATCGCCTTCCCTACAACTGCCATTAGATGCTTGTCCCACTTCATATCGCTCTACAATGGTACGCCCAAATATATAATCGACGTGACTGCGTCAAGCGCTACGTTACTAATGGAGTATTCAAACATTACGGGGTTCTTTTTCCTATTCATCTGCATTAATTTACATTTATCTATATTTACAGTTAGCTGCCATCTTTACACCAATCACAAATCCTGTCCAAGTCATCTTGTATCCTCCTACAGTCACTCAACGACGACATCTTCCCGTACACCAAAGCATCATCAGCAAACAGCCGCACATTGCTATCCACCCTATCCAAAAGATCACCACCACCCCAGCTTATCATAAAATTGGGTTAGACGTCTACACACTTCAGACGTTCAGTTTGTGTTCCTTCCAAGGTTGCCACTGCGATACATTCAACAAGAAAATCGTCTGAAAACAATATTACGATTACTTGGCGATGCTCTTCATATAACTGATGGACGCAGTATGCCACAATGAAATGGTTCGTCGTTAGTAAAGAATGTAACGATAGTACCATACCTAATGTTTTTAGTTTTATTTAGTGCCACATTATTATGCCACTCTCTGACGCGTGAGGTGGCAACGTTGAGTCACTGCTCAGATGCCACGTGAGGGAATGACACAGAACGCTTGCTAATTAACAGGAACAATGAGGAAATCATTTTAAAAGATTTAAATACTGAAGTATGAAAGAAATTGTTGTTGGTGTGATCTTTCGTTTAAAGGCTGATTTAAGGCACTTCTCCGCGCAAGGTGCTACATATATCATTTCTGGAGTCCATTCAAAGTAATACATTCAACCATCGGTCTTCCTCCTCAATGCTTACGCCCCCCAAACGTCTCTCCAGTACCTCAGAATGAGTCCTATGAAACGATCCTTCCTTCCGCCGGAGGTTCGAGTCCTCCCTCGGGCATAGGTGTGTGTGTTGTTCTTAGTTATTTTAAGTAGTGTGTAAGTCTAGGGACCGATGACCTCAGCAGTTTGGTCCCTTAGGTATTCACACAGATTCGAACATTTTTGAGATGATCCGTTGTTTGCTCGTCCAATTTTTTTTTTTTGATCTCTGATTAGAGTCACTACCTCCTCTTTAGTTATCCGATCTACCCATTCAGTTTTCTCTTCTTATTCGAGCTGCTTATCGTCTGTATTTCACTTCTGTAGAAAGCTACACGCCAGACTGATACCTTCAGAAGAGACTTCTTAAAAGTTAAATTGACGTCCTATCTCGTTGTTAGGCCATCGTCAGGAATTTGCCGTCCAAAGATATAAACTCATCGAACACTTCTTGCATCTTACTTCGTAAGCTATCTTCCCCTCCTTGTCACTTGACATAATTCAGGTATTCCCGTTGTTTTACTTTTCTGTATGTTCGTCTTATAACCCCTTTACAAGACACTTTGTATTCAGTTCAACATTTCTTGTGAGTCCTTTGTTTTTCAGCGAGATTTACAGTGACATCTTCAAATCTCAAACTTTCACTTCTTCTCAGTGAATTCTAAGTTCGTCTCCAAATTTCTTGTTGGTTTCCTTTACTTTATGCAGTATAAAGATTTAATAACATAACTGATAGGCTACAAAAATGACAAATTCCTTCTTCAACTACTGCTTCCCTTTCATATCCTTTGCCTCTTTTAAATGACTCTTTTAACTGCAGTCTGGTTTCTGTACAAGTTGTGAATAACGTTCCCCTCCCTGTATTTCATCCCTACACAGTCCTAAATTTGAAATAATTAGTCCAATCAGTACCGTCAAAAGCTTTCTTTAAATCTACAAATACTACAAATATACGTTTGCTTTTCTTCATCCTACCTTGAAAAAAGTCTTGTTGGGTCAATAATGCCTTATGTGTTTCTACATTTCTCTGTCGCCCAAATTAATCTTCTCCGATATCGGTTGCGATCCGTTTCTTCTTTCTTCCGTTAATGATTCGTGTCACTATCCTGCAACAATCATTTATATAATATTTACACTTGGCAGCGCCTGATTTCTTGTAACTGAAATGATTACATTCTTATTGAAGTCCGAGGGCGTTTCGACTGTCTCACATACGCTACTCTCCAAATGGAATCGTTTTGTCACCGCTGGCTCTCAATAATTCTGGTGACGTCTACTCCCGATGTCTTTTCCCTACAGAGCTTTCAGTGCTTTGTCAAAATCTTTTGGCAGTGTCATATGTCCAGTTTCGTTTTCAACTACTTGCTCTTCCTTTTTTATAATATAGTTTTAAAGTTAATTACTCTTAACTACCCCTTCAGTAGATTCCTTCCATATCTCAGCTTACTTGATTTTGTTTGTTATCTGAGCTTTTCATATTCATAAGTGTGTTCTTCATTTCCAATAGGCAGTCTAGCTTTCGTTCCCTATCAGTTCCTACTTAGGCATTTTGATGTGTACAGTCCAGTCACATTAATGTGACCATCGCCTATGTTGAACATCAACATCAATAACCACTCACATACGGCAGATGGCAGCATTGACACTGAAGAATATATAAAGGGTGTTGAGAAAGGCGGGGGGTGGCGGCGGTGGGAGGGGGGGGGGGGGGGCAGGAGATGGAGAACACAGCAGTCGTTGACATAATGCGGAAACGGTGCTATTTATCTGACGTTCAGAAGTACATGATCGTTGGCTTTCAGGCCAAGGGTTGAAGCATTTCAAAGACTGATAAACAGCGTAGTTAAAGTACACCGTGTACGGAAAAACGGCGCTGTCCAAACCTGGCGCTGAGGTAGCTGTGGTGTACCGCGAGCCATAGATGAGAGGGGCTCATGACGGTTGTGGAGATGTGTCTCATTGAAGAGACACTTCAATGATCGTTGCTGCGTTAGGGCCTCTGAGGCAGGCGCCTGGTTGATGCACCCATGATGACTGCTGTTCATCGCCAAGGAAGGCTGGAATTAGGACGCCGATACAGTAACTTGACGTTCACTGAGTGGAAACAAGTAGCGTTTCCAGACGAACCATATTTTATGCTCCATCGGACAGATAGCTGTTGATGTGTACGGTGCGAAACATCCGAAAGCAGCCACCTTGTAACAGTCGTCGGAGCGCTATGTTCTGGGGAATATTTTCGTGCGATTCGTTGGGTGATCTCGTCATTCCAGAACTCACAATGGATTAACACAAGTATGCATTTATCCTTGAGGACCACATACAGTTTGTTTTTCCTCGCCACTATGGCATCTACCAGCAGGACAATGTAACGTATCACACAGTTCGCAGTGTGCGTGTGTGGTTCGTACTATCTTGGCCACCAAACACTCAGGATTTAAAAGCAATAGGGAAAGTGTGAGCACTTTTATCGGGCTGTTAACGCCGTGGATCATCAACCGAGAAACCTTTAGCAGCTGGTCACGGCGCTGGAGTCGTCATGGCTCCACATCCCTGTCTGTACCTTCCAGAACGTCGCTAACTTACTTCTTGCACGACTCGCAGCGGCCCGCTCTGCAAATTATGGTTATTCAGACTTTTCACAGTTGCTCACGTTAAAGTTGAGTGGACAGTTGACCTATAATTTGTTCAGTTTTAATATCCACTTCGTAACCAATAACTAGATATAGACTCAGATCACAATATAGTAGTGATGAAGAGTAGGCTGAAGTTCAAGATATTAGTCAGGAAGAATCAATACTCAAAGAAGTGGGATACGGAAGTACTAAGGAATGACGAGATAAGTTTGAAGTTCTCTAACGCTATAGATACAGCAATATGGAATAGCGCAGTAGGCAGTACAGTTGAAGAGGATTAGACATCTCTAAAAACGGCCAAGTTGGGAAGGAAAACATAGGTACAAAGAAGGTAGCTGCGAAGAAACCATGGGTAACAGAAGAAATACTTCAGTTCATCGATGAAAGGAGCAATACAAACATGTTCCGGGAAAATCAGGAATACAGAAATACAAGTCGCTGAGGAATGAAATAAATAGGAAGTGCAGGGAAGCTAAGACGAAATGGCTGCACGAAAAGTGTGAAAACATCGAAAAAGATATGATTGTCGGAAGGAAACACTCAGCATACAGGAAAGTCAAAACAACCTTTGGTGACATTAAAAACAACGGTGGTAACGTTAAGAGTGACACGGGAATTCCACTGTTAAATGCAGAGGAGAGAGCAGATAGGTGGAAAGAATACATTGAAGGCCTCTATGAGGGTGAAGATTTGTCTGATGTGATAGAAGCAGAAACAGGAGTCGATTTAGAAGAGATAGGGGATCCAGTATTAGAATCGGAATTTAAAAGAGCTTTGGAGGACTTACGGTCAAATAAGGCAGAAGGGATAGATAACATTCCATCAGAATTTCTAAAATCATTCGGGGAAGTGGCAACAAAACGACTATTCACGTTGGTGTGTAGAATATATGAGTCTGGCGATATACCATCTGACTTTCGGAAAAGCATCATCCACACAATTCCGAAGACGGCAAGAGCTGACAAGTGCGAGAATTATCGCACAATCAGCTTAACAGCTCATGCATCGAAGCTACTTACAAGAATAATATACAGAAAAATGGAAAAGAAAATTAGAATGCGCTAGTTGATGATCAGTTTGGCTTTAGGAAAAGTAAAGGGACGAGGGAGGCAATTATGACGTTACGGCTAATATTGGAAGCAAGGCGAAAGAAAAATCAAGACACTTTCAAAGGATTTGTCGACCTGGAAAAAGCGTTCGACAATATAAAATGGTGCAAGCTTCGAGATTCTGGAGAAAGTAGGGGTAAGCTATAGGGAGACACGGGTCATATACAATATGTACAACAACCAAGATAGAATAAAGAGTGGACGATCAAGAACGAAGTGCTCGTATTAAGAAGGGTGTAAGACAAGGCTGTAGCCTTTCGCCCCTACTCTTCAATCTGCACATCGAGGAAGCAATGATGGACATAAACGAAACGTTCAGGAGTGGAATTAAAATACAAGGTGAAAGGATATCAATGATACGATTCGCTGGTGACATTGCTATCCTGAGTGAAAGTGAAGATGAATTAAATGATCTGCTGAACGGAATGAACAGTCTAATGAGTACACAGTATGGTTTGAGAGTAAATCGGAGAAATTCAAAGGTAATGAGAAGTAGTAGAAATGAGAACAGCGAGAAACTTAACATCAGGATTGATGGTCACGAAGTCAATGAAGTTAAGGAATTCTGCTACCTAGGCAGTAATATAACTAATGACGGACGGCGCAAGGAGGACATCAAAGGCAGACTCGCTATGGCAAAAAAGGGATTTCTGGCCAAGAGAAGTCTACTAATACCAAATACCGGCGTTAATTTGAGTAAGAAATTACTGAGGATGTACGTCTGGAGTACAGCATTGTATGGTAGTGAAACATGGACTGTGGGAAAACCGGAACAGAAGATTATCGAATCATTTGAGATGTGGTGCTATAGACGAATGTTGAAAATTAGGTGGACTGATAAGGTAAGGAATGAGGAGGTTCTATGCAGAATCGGAGAGGAAAGGAATACGTGGAAAACACTGATAAGGAGAAGGGACAGGATGATAGGACATCAGCTAAGCCATGAGGGAATGACTTCCTTGGTGCTAGAGGGAGCTGTAGAGGGCAAAAATTGTAGAGGAAGACAGAGATTGGAATACGTCAAGCAAATAATTGAGGACGTAGGTTGGAAGTGCTACTCTGAGATGAAGAGGTTAGGACAGGATAGGAAGTCGTGGCTGGCCGCATCAAACCAGTCAGTAGACTGATGACAAAAAAAAAAAAAAACAAATTTATTAACAACGATTCATACTCAACAATCATTAGAAGACATTGTCTGAGCCCAAAGAAATTGTAAAATCAATTAAAAGTTGCAAATCGAGCTGGATAGCTATTTTTGATAAAAGGTTTTTCAGTTTAAAATGTGGTTTCGAATGTCTCTGCCATACCATTATTCATCTGAAACCTTCTCGTCTCTCTGGGCCTCTTCCATGTTCACAACCATCTTTGATGGTTCTTAAACCCAGTATCAGCAGTGATGAAGTTCTGCGCCTCGCAACATCGTCCCATTCCATGTCCTCGTACTGTTTAAACTTCATTTCCGTGTTATATTATTCAATTTCTGTAGCAGTTCACAACTCAGCATTCACCACAATTAATTATCTGAATAATTTGCTCTAACTCATGTTTCAATCTCTTGTTAGCTTTTTGCTCTATAGATCATCTGCACGGAAAATCGATATCATACCCTATAAATTAATCTGATGTACGCACTATACATTAATCATGTACGTATGGGAACACGTTGAACGTTTATAAGGCTTTCCTTTAAATATACAACTGCGAATTAGTAATTCCTACTCACTACCTTTTAAAACATTACATTAATAGAATTTCTTCTGTGGGATAAACTTTTTTGAACGTTCATAAGGCTTCCCTTCAAATATACGGTTGCGAGTTAGTAATTCCTACTCACCATCTTTTAAAATTACATTAATATAAATTCTTCTATGGGATAGTTGTGAAGGGAAACTTTTATCAGTTTGTTTTCACCGTGCGTGGAGCTACTCTGTTGAGTAGTGACTTCGTGTCTGTCTTGGCTACTATAACACATTCACTATACAGTTCATAGTAGCTTATCCACATTCTTATTTCCTGATTAATTATTAGACCTATTGCGTCACCTGACCGGAAGTCCTCCTCTTCGTGCGATCGCATTTTTATTAATCCCCAATACGACTGCAACAGCTGTGTTAAATGTCCACCATTTGTGTGGGTAGTGCAACACCTGGACTATTAGCTTGAATCGCTACGGTATTCTAGCGATTGATCGTGGTCCATGAGCTCTGAAACCCATGAATTTGCTAAAAGTCTTTCCCTTATACCGTCATAATTTGGCAGTTTAACGAAATAGTTTGTAAATATAAATTGATTAGATAAGTCTACTGGAATTAATGATGTTGTCAAACAAGGAATTGTTATTTAAATCAAACAAATGTAACATTGGGGAATGGTAGCTTTACACAGTTCAAGAGTCAGATGAAAAGAAACATAAATAATGGCTTACGTAGCGCATCAGAACAACGTAACTGGAATAAATTGGAGCAAATTTGTTTTTGGAGCTATTTAATCGCAAACTTCAGTAACAAACACTCAAGAACCCCGACAGCACAGTTCCTCACTATTACTCACGACGTGAAACTGTAGTTCACTGCCCTAAATAATCACTGCGAAAACAAGCCAACACGTACATCGCACTTGAGTCTGAGTGATAACTGCAGAAAAATTGTGGAAGTTCTCGGCTGTCACAATTCCCGCAAATGAAATTCATATGGTCGTCCAAACTTAATCACTGCAACCTCTGTCAAGAATTCCAAATTCAGAAACAAAATTATTGTATGAGTCCACACTCTGCAAAATTATTCTAAGCCCAACAATCGGCACTCGCGCAAAGAGTAGGGTGTTAGGCCAGTCAGGTCATTGGCCTCTACCGTTTACCGTGCCTGCTTGTTGCCGTGCCTGCTGGTTGCCAGCAAGATTCGAGTTCGCTATGGAGCCGTTACTAATATCGGAGGTAAGGGTATTGTCAGGAGTGCTCCAGGGAAGTGCGATAGTAGCAACTTTATCCTCTGTCTACATAAATGACCTGACGGACAAAGCGAGCAGCTGTTTCCTGATGACGCTCTGATGTGCGGGAATGTGACGTCTCTCTGTGGCTGTAGGAACACGCAAGATGAATTCGCCAAAACTTATAGTTGGTGTGATGAATGGCAGATTGCTCTAAACGTAGAGAAATCTGAGCTAATCCAGATGAGTAGGAAAAACAATGATGTAATACAGGATTAGTAGGGGGCAGCTAAATATCTAGGCGTAACATTGTACAGCGATATAAAATGGATTGAGCACGTTAGGTAGGTAGCAAGGAAGGTGAATGTTCGACTTCATTTTGTTGGGAGAATTTGGGGGAACTGCTGCTCATCCATAAGGAGATGGCATATAGAACGCTAGTGCGACCCACTCTTAAGTACTGTTCTAGTGCTTTGGATCCCCATCGCAACGGGGAAAGACACTGAAGAAATTCAGAGGCGTCCTGCTAGATTTGATGCCGATAGGTACGATCAGGGTGCAAGTATTATGGAGACGCTTCATGAACTCAAATGCGAGGCCCTGTAGGGAAGGTGATTTTCTTTTCCATGAGCAGTACTAAGAACATTAAGAGAACCAGGATTTGAAGGTGACTCCAGAGCAATTGCATATCGCTTAATGACCACGGACATAAGATACCAGAAATTAGGGCTCAACGGAGCCATATACATAGTCGTTTACCTTCTCGCTCTATTTGCGACTGGAACAGGAAAGGAAATGATTAGTGGTGAGACAGGGTACCCTCCACCACGCATTGTACAGAGGTTCGAGGAGTATGTATGTAGATATAGATGCACGTATGAAAGGGAGCTCTCACTTACTCTGTGAAATTCTCTGAATGCTATACCCAGCTCAACAGATTAATATCCCGAATGCTGGAAGTATATGTTATTCTGTTAATTCGTGATGTGTCACACAAATGACGTACCAACAGAGCACCAGTCGACACATGATGGGAAAAGAAACACTGAGGTTTAGATACCTGTCAACGACCTTACTGTAAATTAAACATTTAGTATCCGATAGTGATTCAGTTTCGACACCCAGCCCGAGTATCAATATGGAGTAAATGACAGATATACTAGATTCATACCATGGATTCATCTTTCTCTAGCGGATGCCTATACTGCAGCCGCAGGCATGTCACGTGGCTCTTTCCGTTGACACGAGAGTGCGTGTAAACACAGGATCCCCACACTTCCCTGGGAGCACTCGCTGCTGTCCGAAATCTTCAATAAGGACCACTGATAGCAGAGTGACGGATCTTACCTGTGTTTACTTTTTCCATTGAGATCGTTCCCTCCACTGTTTGCGCTTTCTTACAAATGTCGGACTATCTTGGCAGTCAAGTCATTTGCTCAGATTGTCCAGAATGTTCTTTAGACCAAATGCGAACAATTGTGAACTGGTCATACGGCGCATTGTAATCCATAAAAATGACATCATTGTTTGGGACCATGAAGTTAATGAATTGTTACAAATTGTCTACAAGTACCCGAACGTAATCATTTATACGCAGTGATCGGCTCAGTTTGATCAGAAGACCCATTCAATTCCATGTAATCACAGCCCACACCATTATGGATCCACCAGCAGCTTGCACAACGCCTTGTTGACAACTTCCCACTCTTGGCTTAAAAATCTCACATTAACAAGATTGTTGGTACTGACCTGCTGTAGTGTCCCGTAGATTGGCCACACTCTTAGCAGCAAGCACTGTGTTGGGGAGGGGGACGCGGGGGGGGGGGGGGAGGGGGACGGACTCATTAGATTGGTTCCATATCTTCTGCGGTCTGCAGCGCACTCGAACACTACCATTAGCCAACTGAAAATCTGCACTCGTCTAGGGTCAAACCCGCATGTCACGAGCCCAGGAGAGTCGCTGTAGGCGATGTCGTGCTGTTAGCATAGACACTCGCGTCGGTCGTCTGCTGCCATAGCCCATTAACGTCCACTTTCAGCGCAGTGTCTTGACGGATATGTTCGTCGTACATCCCATGAAGATTTCTGCTGTTATTACACCAGTGTTGCTTGTCTGTTAGCACTGGCAGCTCTACGCAAACGTCGACTATGTCGGTAGTTAAGTGAAGGCCGTCGGTCACTGCGTTGTCCATGGTGAGAGATAGTGCCTGATATTTGGTATTCTCGAACACTGGCAACACTGTGGATCTCGGAATATTGAATTCCTTAACGATTTACAAAATGGAATGTCCCATGCGACTGGCTCCGACTACCATTCCGCATTTAAAGTCTGTTAGTTCTCGTCGTGCGACCATAATCACGTCGGAAACCTTTTCACATGAATCACGTGAGTACTAACGACAGCTCCGCAATGCACTGACTTTCAATACCTTGTGTACACGACGCTACCACCATATGTATATGTGCATATCCCTGTCCCATGACTTTTGTCACCTCTGTGTTGTTGAAGAATTATTATACTGTAGCTAAGAATGGTGACGGTTAGTCGGTCATTCATAAACATCTACTGGAAGGGCAGTGTTGAGGTATTGGATAAACAAATTAACCCTTTTAGTACTGGTCATCAATCGTATGGTTCGCCTGATGTAGGTTTTCATTCCTGTTACTTCATTTCATATTGCTCCTGCTTCCTACATCGTTCATGTTTCGACTTATGTAAATCTATTAATGTCTACTCCTGCCCCTGCTTCCTACACCGTTCATGTTTTGCCTTATGTAACTATAGTAATACCTAGTTCTGCCTTGCAAAGCTTTCCTTCTACAATTCGCTCAACGACAGTTGTCAACAATGACTGATGTCGTAATTTGTGCCCAAGCACTGTATCTCTTCCATCCATGATTTTCTTTATTAGACTGTATCTCTTCATTCCTAATTCCTTATTCCATCAGCCTATATAACCTTCAACAGTCATATGAAAAATCAAATTTTAAATTCATTTAGTTGTTTCTTATCTATCGATTTGCAATTACACTAAGCTGTACTCCAAACAAAACTACTGACGAATCTTTCTCGGATCTGAGGGTTTACGTTGCAGGTTGGTAGTAGCTTTTTATTATTAAGGAAAGTCTTTTTGCATAATCCTGGCAAGTTAAAACTGAATGCGGAGTCCAGACTCGAACACTCAACCTTGTCTTTCGCAGGAAGATATTTTACCACCTGAGCTATCCAAGAATGACTGAAGACCCGTCCTCACAGCTGCACTTACACGAGTGTCTGCCGCAGAAATTGTTTCCTTCTACTATCGGCTCAGCTGTAATGTTCAGGAAAGTAGGAAAGTAGGTGTGCCGGGTGCAGCGCTGTGAGAGCGGATCTTGAAACACTTCTGAAGGCAAAACAGTTGTGAAAGTCTTGTGATATTAACAGAAAATAGATCTGAAATGCAGACAGTTTAGAGACTTCATAAAAGAATGCATTACTGATAAAGCTAGTGTTTGGTTTAACATTGTATGTTTTTAATGATGACAAATTTAATATTATTTCTTACGTTTGGCATCTTAATTTTAATATTTACATATCTAAGTTTACAAGTATTTCGATAAATCATTTTTACTTACAAGATATGTGAATAAATTATTCACATCTTTAACATAAATGTCACATTTTCCCTTTCTTGTAATACACTTTAAATTCTTATTTTAGTATAACATACATTCTGTGGCAGTTGTTACAATCCTGCTCTTTAATTTCTGCAATTGACGTTTAAAACCAGTTCAAAAAAAGTATATCAACGTACAAGTAGTACATGTTTTTCTAGAAGAAGATGAAGTCAGTTTGTTTGAAACAAGTTATATTCTTGTATGACAATGGTAAAGCTTAGCATCAAAATTTGTACAACATTGTAGTTCGTTGTATTTAAGCACAGCTAGAGAGAAGACATATATTACAGAAAAATAGTTTTAATCTCTCAACAAGTAGTGAAAATACACATACCATGTTTAATCCATCCAATTATGTATTTCCTGCATCCTATTTGATCTATTATATTGCGAAAGGCAGTAGCTTACTAAAGTGATAACAAGTAATACCCGTAGTCGATGACACTGACTGTAGACTATTTCAGCCGATTCTATAATAAAAGTGCGAGACACTCACGCGCAGACTAATAAAATGTCGCTGCCACTCATTTCAGTTAGCAGAAATAAGCGAATAATCCTCGGTTCAACATCACAGTTACAAACTATGCTTATACATGGAGTAAAAAAATCGTGTGTTTTGAGAGGTAATGGTTGAGGAATCGGAGGTGTTTCCGTCGACCACACACGATGCTGCCATTGCGACCCAACGAAATTAACTTCGGTCTGGCCACCGGCGGGCATTTCGCTTGATCCAGAATTTGCGTCGATCGCTAGAAGACAGACATATAGTGGTAATCTCTACATACGCAAATACAAATATCGAAGGAGTTAATAATAGCCACCTGCATCTCCTTAAATGTTGGCACATAGGAGAACCGGGGTAGAAAACACGATGAACGTTGGAAAATCCCCATCGAAACCTCATCGAGACAGCGAGTCCATACCTGAACCACCATTATCAATATGTAAAATACAACGAATCAGTGAATCAAGGACATCGTTCACTCAGATGAAAAATCGCCTGTTCAATAGAGAACGTTAAGTACTTTCTCTTAATCTGGCAGCTTGGCTACACATAGACGTTATAAATAATTTTAACCACGCAGTTGGACGTCTTTGAGTTTGTAGTATGAAGGATCAACCCCGTATCCACCTTCTACGATTGGAAAAATAACCGTAGTGGTCGTCAAAACGAGAAAAACGATCCCAGTAAACACGGCTCGGGAAATGCAACCTTTCTGCAATGAGAACTTCATAGGAGGGGCCATAAGTCTCTTATGTATATAATTAATCAAAGTATATTTGACAACGAACTAATGGCCGGCCGCAGTGGCCATGCGGTTCTAGGCACTTCAGTCCGGAACCGCGTGACTGCTGCGCTCGCAGGTTCTAATCCTGCCTCGGACATGGATGTGTGTGATGTCCTTAGGTTAGTTAGGTGTAAGTAGTTCTAAGTTCTAGGGGACTGATGACCTCAGATGTTGAGTCCCATAGTGCTCAGAGCCATTTGAACCATTTGAACAACGAACTTACAGGCGCCCTCTTGGCACATTTATTATCTTCCGTTACTTTAGCTCAGGTAATCTTATACTATTAATGCTGTTCTTTTATAAACGAGCCATATTCTAATAATAATTACTGTGTAAACAGAATAGAACCGTAAGAAGCAGGTTCACAAATAATGTAAAAAGGATCGACAGGAGCTCGTAACCAGGTTTTATACTGATCTGTGGATTTATTATTTTTAGTCCACTATGAACGTGGCCCATGCGCTGCGAACAGTGTCCCCCTTTATACAGGTCGATATGACTCTTGGTTTCCCAACGACATATAGTACCTTTTGACAGATTTGATTTGGATCAGACACTTCACCATTATCTTGTAATAAACATTGTTTATCCAGCTCGCTACACTTTTTTTTGACAATGGTGCGGAACTAGCTTTAAGCCTTTAACGTGTTGCAATCAGTGCAGTTTATGTATTGTACGATGGTGTTAGTTGAGTATCAATTATTAACGTTATTCGTTGTTATATACCGTAATTGCCAGCTATATAGCTGAAGATGCTGGCATCTTATGAGCGATGTTAATGAAAAATGAAATAATACGACCAATCATGGTTTATCTGTTCATAGATTATTCTTTCAAATTATTCCCCTCTATGTGCAACACTATTCAATGAATAAATCCCTCCTCATAAATGAATTTAGAGAAGATCTGCGAAATTCACATAAACAGATACCAAAGGAAAAAAAAATGTGGGGAAGAGCAACAACACTGAAATGTGCCAAAGCTCGTTTTACACACACACATACACACACACACACACACACACACACACACACACACACACACACACCTAACAAAATTTTCTTTGCTGCCGGGTCTCTGAGTGGGATATACAACCAGGAAACTGCAGGTACTCACGTACGCTAATGTGTACACATAATTAGCAAAGTGCAAGCTAAAATTAACGTAACTGCCAAATATACCTAAATGAATATAGTGTCGGCTGTGCGCACAAACTGAAGCTTAGTCCATGAATCGCTACACTCGCCACATTAAACAACTCGCAAAGATTGGCTTGCTTTAAAGGCGGACTAAAGAGAAGTACGAGTATCATGGGAATTTGTAACTACATCCTTGAGCTTACGACCAATTATACGACTCCCTACACGAAACCGATATTTATGCTAATTTTTATTTAGACCTTGTCATACCACACTATTTGTCCCCTTCGGTGCTCCCTCGGTGCGTCTTCTGCCTTTCCCATCTCTGCTGCTGGAAGCCGCAGAGATGGATGAAACGCGGCGCTTGTTGGCACCCCTTCAGGCAGCGGTCCTCTCAGGCATAAAGACTCGCTTTCCGATCGCAACTCTCTCGGGAGAGTTTCTTCCCGCCGTCTCTTTGGGCAAAAGAGTCCGATATCAGAGGGCTGAGTGCTGGCCGATTCTGTGGGCGGTAGCTGCAGGTCTGCAAATGGGCGCAGGAGAAACCTCTCCGACTGCACACGCTTTTCTCCACGCCGGTGGGCACATAATGTGAAGAAAGGTAAATCCATAGTCCCATAGATTTTGCTGCCTCCACTAGACAATTACGTCAACCGTTAAAATGAATACATCTGTAAGACAGTAAATGGAGGTTATAAAAAGGGTTCTGTTTCATTTCTTACTCGGCATACAAGGAAATAATAGGGCAATCATCACTAACATCAGACGAGAGGCGTCACTGGTGGAAAAACAACAGAGCCAGTTCAAAGAGAGGCCGTTCGATATTAGTTAATCTGTTAGATGAATGTTAGTTTGGTTTTAAGGAAGGAGAGGCGGACCTAATACTGCGATTGATAATGGAAGCAAGCCAGAAGAAAAAGCAACACATAAATAAAGTTTTTCGACCTGGAAAAAGCATTCGACAATGTAAAAGGGTCCAGGATGATCAAAATTTGAGGAAAATAGGAGTAAGCCGTAGGGAAAGACGGGTATTATATACAGGAACCAAGACAGATCAATAAGATTCGAAGATCAAGTGCTCGGGCAAAATCGTGGTACGACAAGGATGCAGTCCTTTGCCCCTGATGTTGATTCTATTTATCTAAGAAGCAATAACGAAAATAAAACAAAGGTACGAGAGCGGGATTAAAATTCAGGCTGAAAGGAAATGAATGATAAGATTCGTTAATGATATTGTTATCCTCATTGAAGAAAAGGAGGATTACAGTATCTACTGAATGGATTGGACACTCTAAAGAGTACTAAATTGGATTGAGAGTAAACCGAAGAAAGTCGAAAGTAATGAAAGGCAACAGCAATGAGAATAGCGAGAAATTTAATATCAGAATTGTTGATTACAAAGTTGACGACGTTAAGGAAGTCTGCTGTCTAGGGAGCAAAACAACCAATGACGGACGGAGGAAAGAGGACATAAAAAGCAGACTAGCACTGGAAAGAATGGGCCAAAAAGAGTCGACTAGTATCAAATTTGAGGAACAAATTTCTGCGAATGTGCGTTATGAGCAGATTATTATGACAGTGAATCATGGACAGTAGTAAAAGGGGAACAGAAAACAATCGAAGCATCTGAGAAGTTGTGCTACGAACGAATGTAGAAAAATAGGTGCACTGTTAGGGTAAGTATTGAGGTGGTTCTCCGCAGAATCGACGAAGAAAATAACGCATGAAAAATATTAACAAGAAGAATGGACTGCATGAGAAGACAAGTGTTAAGGGGGAACGTTGATGAAGTTGACCAAAAATTTCAATTTTCAATTTATTTTTCATTTGTTAGTACAACTCATGGACAATAAGTTCGCAAAGTTTCAGTGTTGAAATCGCATCCGAAGTGGCTGAAAATTAATTAAAAGAGTGACGCGGCCTCCCTGTCACGCCCACGTTTTGAAGCAGCACTTCAATACCAGCTCAGTGAACTCCAATTCTGTTATTAAAAATGGTTCGAATGGCTCTGAGCACTATGAGACTTAACATCTGAGGTCATCAGTCCCCTAGAACTTAGAACTACTTAAACCTAACTAACCTAAGGACATCACACACATCCATGCCCGAGGCAGGATTCGAACCTGCGACAGTAACGGTCGCGCGGTTCCAGACTGAAGCGCCTAGAACCGCTCGGCTACCCCGGCCGGCTTCTGTTATTACTTCCAACCAAACGTGTGCGGGATACATCTAGAAGGCCGTGATACATACCCTTTGATTTTATAGATCATCTTTGGCCGGTCCTACACTTCTCAAAAGTGTGTTCATGGCGAAACCCAAAATCCAAATGAGACTCTAAATTGACTCATATGGAAACAATGCCCTAAAAACACATTCGCATGTGCTACAGTTGTCAGAATTGCAAATTATGATGCAGTTATTGTATTTAATGATTGGAATGTCAGGAGGATGAAGGTATTAGGAGCAAGAAGGCGCTTCAAGGTTGGAAATTTTACTCAAGACATCCTGAGAAAAATAGATTTACAGCGCGTCTCTGAATCTGAAAACTCAGTTCAATGCCTGGTAGAGGAAAAAAGACGGACAACAAGAAACCAGAAGAGATGCCTTGAAGGGAAAGACGACACAGAGTGCAAATGTGGTGCCTTCTGAAGAAGTGACATAAGGAAATAGTTAGGTTGAACTTTATACTGCGATTCCTGAAAAGTTTGTTTCTTAAAGTTTATCTACCTTTTCATCACATCCTATGAATGCTAGAATTATGTACACATATTTCTGTAAATCTAATAAACGTTTTATCAAGAGCAAATTTTGAAATTGTGATTGCAACCTGAGATATGTGGCAAAGTTCATGGAATTTTGCATGAATTTAAAACTGTAATTGTGGATTTATAATTTAAAAATTATCAAAATTCTCCTATTTGACCTATTCCAAAAACCTCACGGGAGAAGCTTACAACATATAAAGAGATGAACCAGAGAAATTTTTGTAGAAATCTCTTGAATACTTTCTCAGAAAAAGGAACATACAATATTTTTTAAAAAATAAAGCTTCAAAAGTCATTCAAGAAAAAGTCAGATACATATAATCAAAGGGTTTTAGATGTAAATGCGTTTCTTTCGTCCAAATCGTGGTACAAAATTTCTTTACCATATCTCCAAAACCGGGGATTTGGTGCATTTTTGAAGTAGTGTGTGTTTTTCATTAACGTCCCCCCTTAAAACATCTCGGAATAACTTATATGGTACTAGATGGAGCTGTAAAGGGCGGCCGGCCGCTGTGGCAGAGCGGTTCTAGGCGCATCAATCTGGAACCGCGCTGCTGCTGCAGTGACAGGTTCGATTCCTGCTTCGGGCATGGATGTGTGTGTTGTCCTTAGGTTAGTTAGGTTTAAATAGTTTTAAGTCTAGGGGACTGATGACCTCAGATGTTACGTCCCATAGCGCTTGGAGCCATTCGATTTGTGAAGGGCAAAAACTGTAGAGGAAACAGAAATTAGACTATATACAAGGAGTAAATAATCAGCATTGCCGGCCGAAGACTGCCGGCATAAGAAGTCAGCCTCATTCTGCCAACGGCCTTGTCAAAGAGGGCGGAGGAGCGGATAGAGGTTCAGGGCACTCTTTTGTCCTAGGGGTGGGAAATTGCCCCTAAAGGCGGAAGAATCAGCAATGATCAACGACATGACGATGCAGAAGGCAATGGAAATCACTGCATTAAAGACACGTAACGTGTATCCACAGGACATGTGGCCTGTAATTGAAGAAGTGTCATGATGATCTCTCCATTGGCAAAAGATTCCGGAATAGTCCCCCATTCGGATCTCCGAGAGGGGACTGCCAAGGGGGAGGTGACCACGAGAAAAAGATTGAATAATCTACGAAAGGATAAAGTTCTACGAGGCGGGGAGTGGAATGTCAGAAGCTTGAACGTGGTAGGGAAACTAGAAAATCTGAAAAGGGAAATGCAAAGGCTCAATCTACATATAGTGGGGGTCAGTGAAGTGAAGTGGAAGGAAGACAAAGATTTCTGGTCAGATGAGTATCGGGTAATATCAACAGCAGCAGAAAATGGTATAACACGTGTAGGATTTATTATGAATAGGAAGGTAGGGCAGAGGGTGTGTTAGTGTGAACAGTTCAGTGACCGGGTTGTTCTAATCAGAATCGACAGCAGACCAACACCGACGACGATAGTTCAGGTATACATGCCGACGTCGCAAGCTGAAGATGAACAGATAGAAAAAGTGTATGAGGATATTGAAAGGGTAATGCAGTATGTAAATGGGGACGAAAATCTAATAGTCATGGGCGACTGGAATGCAGTTGTAGGGGAAGGAGTAGAAGAAAAGGTTACAGGAGATTATGGGCTTGGGACAAGGAATGAAAGAGGAGAAAGACTAATTGAGTTCTGTAACAAGTTTCAGCTAGTAATAGCGAATACCCTGTTCAAGAATCACAAGAGGAGGAGGTATACTTGGAAAAGGCCGGGAGATACGGGAAGATTTCAATTAGATTACATCATGGTCAGACAGAGATTCCGAAATCAGATACTGGATTGTAAGGCGTACCCAGGAGCAGATATAGACTCAGATCACAATATAGTAGTGATGAACAGCAGGCTGAAGTTCAAGACATTAGTCAGGAAGAATCAATACGCAAAGAAGTGGGATACGGAAATACTAAGGAATCACGAGATACGTTTGAAGTTCTCTAACGCTATAGAAACAACAATAAGGAATAGCGCAGTAGGCAGTACAGTTGAAGAGGAATGGACATCTCTAAAAAGGGCCATCACAGAAGTTGGGAAGGAAAACATAGGTACAAAGAAGGTAGCTGCGAAGAAACCATGGGTAACAGAAGAAATACTTCAGTTGATTGATGAAAGGAGGAAGTACAAACATATGCCGGGAAAATCAGGAATGCAGAAATACAAGTCACTGAGGAGTGAAATAAATAGGAAGTGCAGGGAAGCTAAGACGAAATGGCTGCTGGGAAAATGTGAAAACATCGAAAAAGATATGATTGTCGGAAGGACAGACTAGGCATACAGGAAAGTCAAAACAACCTTTGGTGACATTAAAAGCAACGGTGGTAACATTAAGAGTGCAACGGGAATTCCACTGTTAAATGCGGAGGAGAGAGCAGATAGGTGGAAAGAATACATTGGAAGCCTCTATGAGGGTGAAGGTTTGTCTGATGTGATAGAAGCAGAAACAGGAGTCGATTTAGAAGAGATAGGGGATCCAGTATTAGAATCGGAATTTAAAAGAGCTTTGGAGGACTTACGGTCAAATAAGGCAGAAGGGATAGATAACATTCCATCAGAGTTTCTAAAGTCATTGGGGGAAGTGGCAACAAACCGACTATTCACGTTGGTGTGTGGAATATAAGAGTCTGGCGATATACCATCTGACCTTCGGAAAAGCATCATCCACACAATTCCGAAGACGGAAAGAGCTGACAAGTGCGAGAATTATCGCACAATCAGCTTAACAGCTCATGCATCGAAGCTGCTTACAAGAATAATATACAGAAGAATGGAAAAGAAAATTGAGAATGCGCTAGGTGACGATCAGTTTGGCTTTAGGAAAAGTAAAGGGACGAGAGAGGCAATTCTGGCGTTACAGCTAATAATGGAAGCAAGGCTAAAGAAAAATCAAGACACTTTCATAGGATTTGTCGACCTGGAAAAAGCGTTCGACAATATAAAATGGTGCAAGCTGTTCGAGATTCTGGAAAAAGTAGGGGTAAGCTATAGGGAGAGACGGGTCATATACAATGTGTACAACAACCAAGAGGGAATAGTAAGAGTGGACGATCAAGAACGAAGTGCTCATGTTAAGAATGTAAGACAAGGCTGTAGCCTTTCGCCCCTACTCTTCAATCTGTACATCGAGGAAGCAATGATGGAAATAAAAGAAAGGTTCTGGAGTGGAATTAAAACACAAGGTGAAAGGATATCAATGATGCGATTCGCTGATGACATTGCTATCCTGAGTGAAAGTGAAGAAGAATTAAATGATCTGCTGGACGGAATGAACAGTGTAATGAGTACACAGTGTGGTTTGAGAGTAAATCGGAGAAAGACGAAGGTAATGAGAAGTAGCAGAAACGAGAACAGCGAGAAACTTAACATCAGGATTGATGGTCACGAAGTCAAAGAAGTTAAGGAATCCTGCTACGTAGGCAGTAAAATAACCAATGATGGACGGAGCAAGGAGGACATCAAAGGCAGACTCGCTATGGCAAAAAAGGCATTTCTGGCCAAGAGAAGTCTACTAATATCAAATACCGGCCTTAATTTGAGGAAGAAATTACTGAGGATGTACGTCTGGAGTACAGCATTGTATGGTAGTGAAACATGGACTGTGGGAAAACCGGAACAGAAGATTATCGGATCGTTTGAGATGTGATGCTATAGACGAATGTTGAAAATTAGGTGGACTGATAAGGTAAGGAATGAGGAGGTTCTACGCAGTATCGGAGAGGAAGGGAATATGTGGAAAACACTGATAAGGAGAAGGGACAGGATGATAGGACATCTGCTAAGACATGAGGGAATGACTTCCATGGTACTAGAGGGAGCTGTAGAGGGCAAAAACTGTAGAGGAAGACAGAGATTGGAATACGTCAAGCAAATAATTGAGGACGTAGGTTGCAAGTGCCACTCTGAGATGAAGAGGTTAGCACAGGAAAGGAATTCGTGGTGGGCCGCATCAATCCAGTCAGTAGAGTGATGACCAAAAAAAGAAACAAGGAGTAATTGTAGACGCAGGGTGCAATTGCTGCTCTGAGATGGAGATAGCTGCACAGGAGAGGAATTTATTTCCGGTTGAAGAATGATGACTCAATATTAATAATAAGCAGGACGTTCGAACAAAACTGGCAGCAGTGTGGCGGAGGAGACATGAGAGTGGATATTTGTGGGTATTTTGTGTCTGCGGCAAACACAACGTTTGCCCATGTGGGAGGGCAATGGCCCGGTTATATGCAGGCAGGTCGCGGTGCGCGGTTGCAGCTGACACTACCGTCATACGAGCTGCATCAAGCTACTGACTCCGGCCAGAATAGTGTGCTAATTCGGATCGTAGCCCAAATTCTGCAAGGATTTGACGGGAAACCAGTAGAAGTGACACACCGTCGCCGATTTTTTAAAAACTAGAACTCTCATGTATAAAATAGCTTCAGACCGTCGATTACTTTTCAGATCACCTAATGTGTTAAATATCTGTCGACGCACTTCCTTCTATGAGAGCTATTTCTTTGAATCTTAGTTTTTATGACGTCATGTCCTGCTAACTACACTGCTTGAAAAAGTTTCTGGGCCTGGAAAGACGACATCGGGTTTGATCCTATGATGGCGTGTGCCACATGGGGGATAGTAGATGTTTCATCGTCGTCTACCAACAAATAGCATACTCTCATGGGTACCAGAGCGCTATCTGCATCTGCCCCTTAACAGAAAATGTTCACAACCAAAGGACCCATTATGGCGCAGAACTGTGAAGTAAACAGGAAAGCGGTCAAATTTCTGTCCTGCTTCCTACAGGTATATGCGGGATTTTCAAAGGGGACAAATTTCGGCCTTCAGATCGGCCTGATGGTTCTTTCGGAGAACTGCACAAGTTGAACGTGCTTCATCAGTTATGCAAAGATGCCGGTATCAGAGGTTATGTAAACTTTCTGACACCTGTAGACGTGGTTCTGGACGTCCTCAAAGCAAAGACGCCCGCCAGCATTGTCGTATTGTAAGAGCAGCAATGGCAGATCGTACAGATACCACAACACAGAAGAGGGATTGTGATTGCACACGTGTCAACACGAACTGTTGTTAATCTGTTATTAGTAGTGGGACTACGGGCACGCACGCCTCTGTCCGTTCTTCTATTCACGCCACAGCAGCGACGTGCATGGCTCGACTGACGCCGCCAGAAGAGGAAAGTGACGTGTTTTTCCAATAGGATAATGTTCTCGATGAAACTCAACGTGCTCTGCAAGACGTGCAGCAACTTCGCTGGACAGAACGCTCTCCCGACGTGTCTCCAATCGAAGACGTGTTGGGTATTATACCACGAGAAGTGATTCGTGCAACTTTCAACCAACAACTCTTATCGAACTCCTTGAACAGTGCGAGCAGGCGTGGCATGACGTACATCAGGAAAGCATTCGCCATCTGTGCGATTAACTAGATGCCAGACTCAGCACCCGAATTGCCGAACGTGGAGGCTGCACCACGTGCTAATATGGGTGTTTCAGCATGGGTCGATACCTGGTTCCTCAGAATCGCTGTAAATACTCTACTGGCCATTAAAATTGCTACACCATGAATATGACGTGCTACAGACGCAAGATTTAACCGACAGGAAGAAGATGCTGTGATGTGCAAATGATTAGCTATGCAGAGCATTCACACAAGGTTGGCCCCGGTGGCGACACCTACAACGTGCTGAAATGAGGAAAGTTTCCAACCGATTTCTCATACACAAACAGCAGTTGACCGGCGTTGCCTGGTGAAACGTTGTTGTGATGCCTCGTGTAAGGAGGAGAAATGCGTACCATCATTTTGATAAAGGTCAGATTGTAACCTACCGCGATTGTGGTTTATCGTATCGCGTCATTGCTGCTGGTAGCAGAATATGGAATCGTTGGGTTCAGGAGGGTAATACGGAACGCCGTGCTGGAGCCCAACGGCCTCGTATCACTAGCAGTCGAGATGACAGGCTTCTTATCCGCATGGCTGTAACGGATCGTGCAACCACGTCTCGATTCCTCAGTCAACAGATGGGGACGTTTGCAAGACAACAACCATCTGCACGAACAGTTCGACGACGTTTGCAGCAGCACGGACTATCAGCTCGGAGATGATGGCTGCGGTTACTCTTGACGCTGCATCTCAGACAGGAGCGCCTGCGATGGTGTACTCAACGACGAACCTGGGTGCACGAATGGCAAAACGTCATTTTTTCGGATGAATCCAGGTTCTGTTTACAGCATCATGATGGTCGCATCCTTTTTTGGCGACATCGCGGTGAACGCACATTGAAAGAGTGTATTCATCATCCCCATACTGGCGTATCACCGGCGTGATGGTATGGGGTGCCATTGGTTACACGTCTCAGTCACCTCTTGTTCACATGGACGGCACTTTGAGCAGTGGACGTTACATTTCAGATGTGTTACGACCCGTGGCTCCACCCTTCATTCGATCCCAGCGAAACCCTACAGTTCAGCAGGATAATGCACGACCCCATGTTGCAGGTCCTGTACGGGCCTTTCTGGATACAGAAAATGTCAGACTGCTGCCCTGGCCAGCACAGTTTGCAGATCTCTCACCTATTGAAAACGCCTGGTCAATGGTGACCGACCAACTGGTTGGTCACAATACGCTAGTCACTGCTCTTGATGAACTGTCGTATCGTGTTGAAGGTGCATGGGCAGCTGTACTTGAACACACCATCGAAGCTCTGTTTGACTCAATGCCCAGGCGTATCAAGGCCGTTATTACGGCCAGAGGCGGTTGTTCTGGGTACTGATTTCTCAGGATGTATGCACCCAAATTGCGTGAAAATGTAATCACATGTCAGTTCTAGTACAATATGTTTGCCCAATGAATACCCGTTTATCATCTGCATTTCTTCTTGGTGTAGCAATTTTAATGGTCAGTAGTGTATGATATATTCATGTACTCCATGTCAGGTGTTGTAACAACCTCGAAAAGGGTATTTCCAACAGTGTATCTATTGTACAGTGACGTGATATTGCAGGTACGTTCAGGGGTATAAGTGGATACTGCCTACAAACTGATTTTCCAGTAGAGTTAATAGAAAAGAATTGAAAAATGAAAACGTGGTGCCTAACGGTGAAATTTTACTTTATGAACAGCCAAACTGTAATAAGCGATAATTTTCTTTCTTTTCATTATTTTGAGGCAAATGTCAACGAGGTAAATTACATGAAATACCTCAAATCAGTTTTCCCTGAAAGCCGTTAGATGAACAAGCTGACCGCTTATCTGTTTAGTAACGTAGTCGCAGAAGTTAAGACTGATGCCAATTGCAGCTCCAGAGAAAGGAAGGGATCGCCTTCGTTTTGGAAGACGACCTCTGTAGCTTCAAATATTTAAGTATGTTTTGATTAACTGATCTTAACGCTATATCGATGGTTCAGAATTTTGTTTACGTAAACTAGCATGATTACTAAGATCATTAATAAAAAGATATTTAAAACTATTAGCTATTATTTTTCTAAATCGTTATAAATTACTGACTTGACCTCCATTGCAAACTTTTCTCTGGACTCTTTCGCAGGAGTGATATCAGAGCAAGTAGGAAGACACGACACGTAAGGGGTCTTTCCGACTACGTAGAAATGTGACCACAGTGACAATAGCCTAACTTCCCTCCATTACCTTGTGCTTAACTCAGTGTCGTGGTTGCTGTTTACTATTTTTTCGTTAATGTCTCAGTGATAAAATCATTAGCAACTTTAATTTTTCACGTTGTTAGTGTATATGTTATGTTCGATGTCTTCCGTGTTACTAAGGGTGGCATTTCCACGTTATCGGTCAAAACGTTATGTTCAGATTTCAGTTAACTGCTGAGCAGTAGTATGAAGGTAACAAACTTCGCTTTGCAGCAAGTCAGTTTCATTGACAGTAGCCAAAAGAGAGAAAGACAAGAGGGACGAAAGAGAGTGAAAACGCTGCTGGTTGAACTCGGGCTCGCTTGTGACGGGTGAATTTTTGTATAGGCTTTGACGACCACCAATACAACAAGGGTAGGGAGCACATGTTGTCAACATAGGTCATGCATTGCTGTCATCAGAAATTTTTTGATTTTGGCCATGCACATTTATAATTATTGAATTTCACTCAATATCAAAACCAAAACGAAGCCCAATAGCCGGAAAACTGTTGCAACCAACAGCGGGAATATGGAGCGTTATACGGATTTGATTTAAATGTCCCAAGTGTTGGAAAGTGTTGTAGGATCTCAAATAGGCCACACTCTCCCGTGGATTAGGGACGAAGAATAAGGAACAAAAACACCATGATGATACGTATCAGTCACTGTTCACCGCATCGGTGGTAACTGGTAGCAACATCGATAAACTGTAAATGAGGAGCAACGATTGATTTTACTCGTATTCATATGAACAAATAGATTTGCCCAGTTATTGTTCTAGAGGAAAAGATTGTTAGTATGACCTAATCCTGACCAAGGTTTCCGTGAGGTTTCCCTTGGTTGTAAAGCTAATGCCAGAAAGTGAAAGTCCCAGTTTTCCCAACTGGGACTCCCTGTGCTCGACTACCAACTGTCTTGGTATTTAGTTCAATAATCCCCTACTCTACAGTTTGCCAAACTGTAACATCATCCTCTACCTTTAGGGGATGGGAATGAAAAGTATATTGCAAAAAGATAGGGGGCAGTCACTCACTACTTGATAATAGCTGAGGTCCACTCGGCAGGAAGTTCGAGGGTGTATGTAACCACCTTACGTGGTCGGCAGGCCGAGAATGTTTTATTATTTCGTATTATAGCGAGGCTATGCACCCATATTTCAAGCAAACTTTTGTTTCTTATCGTATTTACCCCTATCACCAAATGAATAACTGGCCATGTTGAAGGTGCACGTGAGAACCCAAGCCTGAGCCCACCATCATGTCCGATGTGTAGGTGCGCACTTAAACTTGAACATTGGTTCATGAAGACGTACCTATTAGGAGGTGCTCTCTTCAATATACCTTGACCATGGTTTAGATATTTGTAAAATTATCTTCTTCAGAAGTATTGGCCTTATTACGTCGCATGTAGGCACAATAGATTAGATGAAGCCGAGCGGCTCTTGTCATAAACTAAATTGATAAAACAAGAATCATTGCAATCCATGATTTTAGATAGTGTCACATTATATATGTCGTACTTCAGAATGACTATTCGTTAGTAAATGTCAGTAGGTAAAGAATTTTGTCAACTCCCAAATGTAATAGGCGTCACAGGAAAAAACATTTGCGTAAGTTACATGTAGCTTATGCCAGAGACTAAGGCCATTGGTAGAAAATCAGAGGGTCCTTTTGCTCTTAATCACAAAAGCTTTTTACTGGCGACGAAGCTTCTGGAATTCCGTTAAACGCCTAATTTATATGGCTGGCAACAAATGAAGAGACTGACGTTCAGTTATCACGTAATTACATTTGAACCTTTCACACATGTGAACTCTCGTAAGTCGATGAAAGTTTTGTTTTCTCTGTTTGCTGAAAAATAATCACGTCATTTATTATCCGTGGTCGTGTTAATTACTGAAAAGATTATCGTCTTCCTTACCCCTTGTCATGAAAGTACCTTTTATTGTGTTCTAATAATTTTCAGACGTCATATGCGAGGAACTGGAGGCCGATTGTTCGGTGATGAAACGACCGAACGCTATTCGGGTTCTCTCGTTAACCCTTCGTTAAACAAAGAGAGAACTCCCATGAGATTAATTTGCCGATCATTTCCATTCCCTTCCGTAATTTCCTCGATTGATCGATTATGCAACATGGACAAAGACTTCAGCCGACACAGATATTGGCCTGATACATCCCCCCCCCCCCCCATTAAATTATATTGATAATGGCCGATCTAAGGTAACTAAATATCTAAACTTCAGATTGATCAACTTTCGGCGCCTCTAAAAAGAGAAATTTACGGCATGCTCAATGGGACGTACGTTTTCGTGGATATTATTGAATTACACGAAGTTATATATTCTTTGCAATGTTTTCTTGTGTCGGTTATTGTTAAAGTTTCCTTTTACTATAAAAAATGCGAGAAACGCACGTTTTACAATACTTACATGGAATTATCACAAATACGTCATAAAATCTTAGTAAAATGACAAGATAATAGAAATAGGAACGGTAGTAATCTGCAAAGACACTATTCCAAGACCAAGACTTTGTAAATGGCTAATACTTGCCTATCATAAGCGTATATTCAAAGACATGATAATGCTGGTAACCCTAAAAAGGATATGACAAAACTCAAACATACAGCTCATATTAATCTGACACACGTTTGTTTACCGATCTACGACGTTAGCTGAATGGAGTAACATCTAGGCTCACAATGATATAAAACAAATGGTTCACATTAAATAATACTAATTATGTAGTTATAAGAGTAAGTAAACTTGCAACACGTGGGCTTTCTCACAAGATAATTGTAGGCCGAACGTCGCGGCAATCTCATCACGCTTACGCACTTCGTAACCGCTTGATCACAGCAGATATCACGAAATAAAACAGGTACAAATGTTTACTACTTTGAAAAAGCTCATCATCAGAGGTACCGTGTTAGATAAACCAACATAATGGTAGTGTGCTATCCACGAAGTAAGTAAGGTAAAGTACAATAGAATTTCGGAAGCGAAATTCGCTATGCATGAAGCGCGAAATCGTCTAATGAAGAGCGATTGCCAGTCTTGCGGAAAAAGTTTTACTGACAGCTCGCTGTTACCTGCTACAAGCGCCGTTTTAAATCCTCGTCTGAATGCACCCATGTCCTATTAATGCCTGTAATTAGGGTGGATACGTGATACGTGGCTGGCGACCACGGGGCCCCGAGCTGAGTCCTGGCATTGCTTCCACTTACTTATGCCAGGCTCCTCACTTTTATCTTTCCTATCTGGCCACCATCGGCCAGCTCTTGTTCTTTTCCGACCCTGACGCTATTAGGTTTCGAGGGCTAGGGGTCTTTCATTTTCCAACCTATACTTCTCATGCAGCGTCTGACCCGGAGCGGGCAGCTGCAAAAGGCGTCTGTATCCCATGTTAGGGGCGGCCTCCAGAACTGCGGAAGGCAACGGACTACCACCGCAGATTATCTTCCCTGCATAATGCAGTCTCCATTTTATGCACAAAAAATGGCTTCCTCTCATGTTAAATCAGTGTCCGGAGGTAAAATAGTCCCCCATTCGGATCTCCGGGGGGGACAACTTGAAAGGAGGCAAAAAATCGAAACAAGAATTGGTACCTGGAATGTCAGAACTCTGCTACAAGCAGGAAAACTAGAAAACCTTAAAAGAGAGATGGAAAAGAATCATATGGACCTCGTAGGAGTTGCTGAGGTAAGATGGAATGGACATGGAGAGTTGCAGTCAGATGAATATGTATTCTAGTACTCAGGAGGAGAAGTAAAAGGAATTAATGGAGTAGGAATGATTATGACAAAGGAATTGGCTAAATGCGTGGAATATGTAGACTATGCAAATGACCGGGTTATTGGTGTAAGACTGAAAGGAACACACAAAGATTTACTGATTGTCCAGGTGTATATGCCAACTTTAGAACATGATGACCAAATTGTAAAGGAAACGTACAATGTAATAGAGAGAATAATGGAAGCAAATAAAAAATGCTGCAAAATAGTAATGGGAGACTGGAACGCCATTGGGGGAGAAGGCAAAGAGGGAAACATAGTAGGCAGTCATTGTCTTGGAAAGAGAAATGACAGAGGTGAATGGTTAATTGACTTCTGCAGGGAAAGGCAGCTGATAGCGGCAAACACATGGTTCAAGAACCATAAGAGGAGGCTCTACACTTGGAAATCACCAAGGGATAAATACAGAAACCAAATCGATTTTATACTGGTAGAAGAGAGATACAGGAATGGAATCAAGAAGGTGCACACATTACCAGGTGCAGATATTAATAGTGACCACAACTTACTTATGGCACAAATAGAAATAAGAAGGAAAAAACTGAAAAAGGCGACAATGGTGAAGAAGTGGGATCTAGAGAAGGTAAGGTCCTACAAAGAACAAATTACAGAAATGCTGTCTCGGGACTTTATAAACACATTACGAGACAAAGAAGCACCTGATAATGCCAACGAGTACTGGAATATGCTGAAAGAAGGAATCATTAAAGCAGGACAGCAAAATATAGGATATGTAAAAGGGAAAAGGTCAAAAAAACCATGGGTCACACAAGAAATGATTTCCAAGATGGAGGAAAGAAGAAAATTGAAAAACAAGAACACTGAAGATGCGAGAAAGATATACCGAAGGTTAAATAACGAACTGCGAAGAGAAACAGAGGAGGCTAGGAAAAAATGGCTAAAAGAGGAATGTGATGAAATTGAAGACCTGGACAGGAAGAGAAGATACGACTTACTATACAACAGAGTAAAGACTATGACATGGGAACAAAACAGAGCAGGAAGTGCTACTATCGATATTTTGAGTAAAGACGAAGAGGTAGTGTACAAAGATCGTGACGATGTCCTCCAGAGATGGGAAGAATATATAAAAGAGCTGTATGACACAAATAGCAAACCAGAAACTCTGGAACTTGAATCACACAACAGTGTAAGTGATGAAGAGAAAGGACCGACCATCATAATGGAAGAAGTAAAGTCTGCCATTGCTGCAATGAAAAATGGCAAAGCTGTAGGTACAGATACAATACCGGGAGAAATACTAAAATGCTTGAACCACAATGGAATAAGAGAAATATTGAGGTTATGTAATAAAATATATGACAGTGGTGAATGGCCTGAGGACTTTTTGACAACAGTAATGATTCCATTACCAAAAAAACAAGGAACCAAGAAATGCAGCGCGCACAGGACAATCAGCCTCATTTCACATGCAGCCACAGTGATGTTAAGAATAATTAATAAAAGACTTGAAAAAGTAATAGAGGAGAATCTCGGCGAGGAGCAGTTTGGCTTTAGACGGAACACGGGCACCAGAGATGCAATAGGGCTCCTACGAATCTTGGGAGAAAGGTTTATTGAAAAAGGAAGAGACCTATATTTGTGCTTCATCGATTTAGAAAAGGCATTTGACAATGTGGTTTGGGACAAGCTGGCGACTATTATGAGGGAAAAGAGAGTGGACTGGAAAACCAGAAGACTTATAAACTCATTATACCTTAATCAAAAAGTTTCAGTTAAAGTGAGAGGAGAAAGTACAAACTGGATCAGACTAGGGAAAGGAGTGAGACAAGGATGCTGTTAATCACCTACTCTTTTCAACCTGTACTTGGAAAATATGATTGACCAATGCTCATTAGATGACAAAGGAGTAGAAATTGGAGGAAGAAGAGTAGGGTGCTTGAGATTTGCTGATGACATGGTCCTTCTAGCCACAGGGGAAAAAGAATTACAGGATTTGGTGGACACCATTGCAACTAACGGAAAAAAATATGGAATGAAAATTAACACAAATAAAACAAAAGTATTGGCAATAGGAGGAAATAAGGAAATAAAAATTGTGCTGAATGGAGAAACACTAGAACAGGTGCAAAATTTTAAGTATCTTGGAAGCAGGATAGAAACCGACTGGAAGTGCACCACAGAAATTAAAACAAGGATAGTAATGGCAAAAGAGGCGTTTTATAAAAAAAGGAGAATCTTCTGCAGCGGTCTGGACAAAGAACTCAGAAAGAGACTCATAAAATGTCTTGTATGTAGTGTTCTTCTATATGACGCTGAAACATGGACTATGAGGAGAAAAGACAGAGAAAGGCTGGAGGCTTTTGAGATCTGGACATGGCGGAAAATGGAAAGAATAAGTTGGATGGACAGAGTAAAAAATGTAGAGGTACTGAGAAGAGTGGGAGAGAAAAGACAGTTACTAGATGTAATAAAGAGAAGAAAAAGAAATTGGATTTGGCATATATTAAGAAAAAATGACGGACTGATAAAAATAGTTTTAGAAGGTTATGTAGAAGGGAAAAGGAAGCGAGGAAGGAAGAGATTCCAGATACTGGATGACATGATGGACGGTGCAACATACAGCAGCCTTAAGAAGGAAGCAATGGATCGCAGAAAATGGAGAGGCAAAGGACCTGCTAATATAGCAGATAACTGATGATGATGAATTAGGGTGGAAGTGCTCTGACGTCACACCATGGTATCCACAATAGGACTGAACTGTTAACAACTTCTCTTCGTCTCGACCTGTATACTTCATAAAGATAGAGTCAGTAGACATAGAGACATAGAGATGGATACATGTGCAATAGAGTGGCTCTTACAAGGAAATTTACTTCCTGAGACAAAAAAAAACTATAATTTTTTTCGTGCAGTACTACGGTAGAACCAAACTGGTGAGTAGAACAAAGGAAAAATCAAATGAGAAACATAATAAAAGTCTGCCTGATGTACACCGACACCCGACTACACCAAGGCGGAATGACGTTTATATGCGCTGAAATCATCGACTACACCAAGGCAAACGTACAATATGTGCTCAAAAGTATCCGGAGACCACCAAAAACATACGTTTTTCATATTAGGAGCATTGCGCTGCCACCTACTGCCAGGTACTCCATATCAGCGACGTCAGTAGTCATTAGACATCGTGAGAGAGCAGAATGGGGCGCTCCGCGGAACTCACTTAGGTGACTGTGTGTCACTTGAGTCATACGTTTGTACGCGAGATTACCACACTCCTAAACATCACTAGATCCACTGTTTCCGATGTGATAGCGAAGTGGAAACGTGAAGGGATACGTACAGCACAAAAACGTACAGGCCGACCTCGTCTGGTGACTGAGAGGGACTGCTGACAGTTAAGTGTGTCGTAATGTGTAATAGGCAGACATCTACCCAGACCATCACACAGGAACCACAAACTGCATCAGGATGCACAGCAAGTACCATGACACTTAGCCGGGAGTTGAGAAAACATGGATTACATGGTCGACGAACTGCACATAAGCCACTCATCACGCCGGTAAATGCCAAATGACGCCGCGCTTGGTGTCAGGAGCGTAAACATTGAACGACTGAACAGTGGAAAATCGTTGTGTAGAGTGGCGACTCACGGTACACAATGTGGCGATCGGATGGCAGGGTGGGGGTATGACGTATGCCCGGTGAACGTCATCTGCAAGCGTGTATAATGCCAAGAGTAAAATTCGGAGGTGGTGGTGTGGTGGTGTAGTCGTGTTTTTCATAGAGTGGGCTTGCCCCCCTTGTTGTTTTGCGTGGCACTATCACAGCACAGGCATATACTGATGTTTTAAACACCTGCTTGCTTCCCACTATTGAGGAGCAATTCGGCGATGGCGATTGCATTTTTCAACACGATCAAGCACCCGTTCATAATGCACGGCCTGTGGCGGAGTGGTTACACGACAATAACATCCACGTAATGGACTCGCCTGCACGGAGTCCTGACCTGAATCCTATAGAACACCTTTGGGATGTTTTAGAACGCCAAATTCGTGCCAAGCCTCACCGACCGATATCAATACCTCTTATCAGTGCCGCACTCCATAAAGAATGGGCTGTCATTCCCCAAGAAACCTTCGAGCACCTGATTGAACGTATGCCTGCGAAAGTGGAAGCTGGCATCAATGCTAAAGGTTGACCAATACCATACTGATTTCCAGCATTACCGATGGAGGGCGCCACGAACATGAAAGGCATTTTGAACCAGGTGTCCGGATACTTTTGATCACATAGTGCACGTAAGAATTGTACCTTTTTCAGATGATGAAGGGTTGTGAAATATACTGCCACTTTTCAAGTATTACGTCGGGCGGAGCATGCGTACGAGAGAACACCGTCGTATTGAACCCGAGAATTTAGTACGACTAAATAATCTACAGAGATGCGCTTTGGAAAATTGACTATAAATTGGTTTCGACGATACTTCAATCATTACGAAGGATAATAGTTTTTAGAATATGGAATGAACGAAAGTACAGGTATAAAAATATCTAATGCATCCTCACTTAGGACGGTCTTCGGCAACTGAGTACCACTTGCAGCTCGGTCGTTACAATGGAGACATTCGTTAGGGTGAAGTGGCATAAGTGTAAGAGATAAAGGCCGTGCTCAGTTAGAAAGTGAACGGTGGCATGGCTGGTATTTAACGTAGTTCGTTTGCAATCTCTCCTTCGTATTACGGAATATGTCGCAAGTACGGTGACCTTCATCATTAACGTACTTTCTTGTGGCCAGGTATCCATACTCCAGAGTCAAAGTTGGAGCGTGTTGTGTATTGGTACTCTTGTGATGTTCTCTATCTTATCAGGTATGCCCATTTTCTACCAGTATGATGCAGCGCAATGCGATATCTGCTAGTAATGTCGACAGAGTATGTTCCTAGTACTACGTGCTGTGTCTCCACAAATGTGGTACAGAAAGGTCCAGACAGCCTTAGCAACAGGCTGTACATATCAGTTTTAGACGCAGCAAAGGTCAGTATCGGTTCGAAGAGTACTGGATGCTGTGTTCGTATCAATGCGGTCGGTAGTCTGTAATTGCCTGAGTTTATTCCTAATAGTGTACGAAGTAGTCTTTACTTTTAGTTACCGTATGAGATAGTTTAGATTATGTCTTTTGTCTATCTGCAGCCCAGACATTTTGTTCCTGCTGTACGTTCAATGCCTGTATCTACTAGTGTAATGGAAGGATTGCTTTTCAGTGACCCTTTCAATAGAATTAAGGTTGATTTTGTAGTTCGCGATTATTAACTTGTTTATGTTGCACAATAGTGTTATTGTGTTTAATGTTCCAGATCCTTTCTCTTCTAGCTGGGTTCTGCTGTCTGTTAAGATGATTACTAAAACGCTATCTGCATTTTCGGCTACTTTATCCATTTTCACGTTTCCACCCAGAGTGTGGAAGAGATGACCCAGAAATAGGCCCACAGATCTATCCTTCGGGCATCCCTTGGTTATTTTTTCAGCGATTGTCAGAGTGCCACTCTGCGACCCTGTCCTATAGTAATCCAGGAAACAGCAGTACAGGTCCGGAAGCATCTCTGTTTATCTTAGCTTCTCGAACACTCCAGGCTACCAGAGATTATCAAAGAAAGGCCTGCAATGTCTGTTGTTCTTGCAGCTACATATTTGGATGGTCTTTCTGCATCTACTGTAATTGTTCTTTTTATAGCATAATTGTTTATTTTCCTTGCCGAAAGATATGCGGACCAAAGAACCGATGGCCGCTGCATACCTGCAGGCCACCACACAGGATATTCTCCTGGAAATTAGCCAGTGTATTTATGAGACCATTCGGTCAGTGTGGTTTTGGATCTGAAGGGTCCTTATCTGTGGATTCCGATGTTTTGTTGCATTGGTTCTTTTTCAGACTGTTGGTATTTTACCCATCCTGAGCGAAGATTCGTGATCTAGGGGTCGTAGTCGACTTTCAGTCGTGATACCGTACGGACGGGCTCTGTGCGCCGAACAGTGCTCCTTAGGCGTTGTTGTTTACCCGCTATCATGTGGTCGTGCGTCGTTGTATTGACTTATAGTACCAATACAAAACCACCACGGTGTTATCATATCGACAATTCACAATCAAACTATCGTTCAACAAAGCT
Organism: Schistocerca piceifrons; assembly: GCF_021461385.2. NCBI lineage: Eukaryota > Metazoa > Arthropoda > Insecta > Orthoptera > Acrididae > Schistocerca > Schistocerca piceifrons. The sequence goes on along the minus strand of NC_060138.1, from coordinate 108,238,502 downwards.
GAAGTTAAGATGTTCTGGGCTATTAGGCCGCTACATATTTCCTCTAAGGTAATCGACGCTTCGACCCCTCTGCTGTGATCTTCCTCGGGATCATTCGGTGTCCACTACTGCTGGAACGCCGCTAGTGGACACCGGAAGATCCGGAAGAAGATCCCAGCAGAGAGATCGAAACGTCGATTATTTTAGAAGAAATACGACGCGGCCTAATAACCCAGAAGATTTTAACTTCAGTGACAACGGTCACGAAAACCTGCAGAGATACATAATAACGTTTAACGCATCGTACACGAGACCGAAAGCCCATGAAATAGAACGCTTTCTTCGAGACGTCAGGCACATAGAACTGCAAGAACTGATCGGCATCCATTTGTCTATCGTATCCAGCACAGTGTACCTCAAACTGATTTTCGAAGCGGCCTGCGACAGACTCCTCCAACGATCTAAAAACATATGTAAGAGTTTTTTTAAATTAGTGCTACCAGTCACAAACATTGTCAACTATTGTATTACTTATTTATTTAGCGACATGTTTCGAGGGAATACCTCATCTTCAGGCTAAAGGGAATTAGATAAGCAATAAGGTCATACTGATATCACATAGTCTTTTAGTAAATGCTGTGGTCATCCTGTGGAAGAAAAGAAAACTTAGTAAGAGGCGATGTCACTTTCGAAGCTGGACTGATGTTTGCACGAAAATGTTTTGTAACGCTCACTCATTTTGTTCTTCTGGCGTGGCAGAAGCGCACCACAACGAGACTACCACGCAAGAAGAACAAAGTGAGTGAGCGTTTCAAAACAGAGGAGAGGACTACTAGTCTCAAACACAGGCCTTAATCTGAGGGAGAAGTTTCTGAGAGTGTCCACCTGGAGGACAGAACTGTATGGTAGTAAAACATGGACTGTGGGAAAACCGGAACAGAAGAGAATCGAAGCATTTGAGATGTGGTGCTACAGATGAATTTTGAATATTAGGTGGACTAATAAGGTATAAAGAATGAAAAGGTTCTGTGCAGAATCGGATGGAAAAGAAATATGCGGGAAATACTGTTAAAGATAAGGGACAGGATGATAGGACATGAGACATCGGGTAATGATTTCCAAGGTACTAGAGGGAGCTGTAGAGAGCAAAAACTGTAGAGGAAGACAGAGATTGGAATAGGTTCAGCTGATATGAAGAGATTGGCAGAGGAGAGGAATTTGTGGCGGGCTGCAACAAGCCGCCGGGTGGTGTGGCCGAGCGGTTCTAGGCGCTTCAGTCTGGAGCCGTGCGACCGCTACGGTCGCAGGTTCGAATCCTGCCTCGGGCATGGATGTGTGTGATGTCCTTAGGTTAGTTAGGTTTAAGTAGTTCTAAGTTATAGGGGACTGATGACCACAGCAGTTAAGTCCCATAGTGCTCAGAGCCATTTGAATGACACCACAAAAAAAGACAACAGATTTGGAAGATTTATGGCGATGCCAATTGTAGTACCTCAGTGTATATTATATTTTGCGTTTGTCCCTGGCTCAGATTTTGCATTCGGCAACGCAACCAGCTCAGGCAGAGCGCTGTTTCTGGTCCTGTGTCCTTGAACTGTCACCTGGCCTTAGAGTCTCAAAAACGAGCGAGGTTTTTTTCTTTGGCTTCAGTCAATTTTAAGATTCTCGCAATATTTTTTCTGTCTGCTTGGTCACGAAGTGCTCTTCATGTGTAAGAAAGAGTACCGCCACAGCTCTATCTTGAGAATATCTTTATTCTACTGCATGACTAGTTTCGGCGGCACATTACCGCCATCCTCAGACCCCATCACTGCAAAAAGAGTATTTGATTTCATTGGCGCATTTACTGTGGATTCTTGTTACTAGCACGTGTGGGCTATCTTTCATCAGTAGTCTATGCTCGACCCATGTTGTCTCCAAGGATCCCACTCTAAATGCGCCAAGGAAAGCAAGTACTCTCTTGGCAATGGTGGTGCCTTAGGATGGTGATAATGTGCCGCCGGAACTAGTGGTGTGATATAATAAAGACAATCTCAAGATATAGCTGTAGTTGTACTTTTTCTCATGTGTACCATTAGCTGAAGTCCCTCATCCATACAATAATATGGACATCCATAGATTGTTCCTCCTGTCTTTTATTTTTATACAAGTTGTTCAGAAATTCCAGTTAGAAACGACTAGGACTTGTATGGAGCGTGGGTATATGATATCTTGAATAGGAACTCTATGTCCGGAAACGAAACGTTTCTGTTCTACGACTGTTTCAGTTCAGATGTGTAACACATCCACGTTTGCTGAGGGAAAGAAAAAAGTATCAGAGTCGCTTGTGCTGGTATGCAATACAGTAGACAGGATGACATGTACTATGTCAAGCAGTCACCTAATGCCACTTAACATCTGCTTTGCTGTGCTGCTGCTTCACTAGAAACTGAAGAGACTGAAGGTGCTATGGATACTTTGTACCTGAACATGCTTTATAGGTGCAATGTCTAGAACAAAGTTGGTGGTGACCACATCGACCTGCTGTTGTATGGCAGCATACTATTCTCTACGTGCACAATGGTGGATTCTTTTTTGTTTTGGAATAATGTAAACACAAAATGTTTAAGTGTTAATGTGCTTAACTGATAGGGGATATTTCGTTATGTTTCCTTTCGGACTGTTACCTACAAATTGCACTGCAGCACTCCTAATTCAATACCTCATTTGAACTGAAACTGTCGTAGAGTGGAAACGCACGTTTATGGACATGGATTTCTATTCAAAATATTATTCACTCAGTCTCCTCAACAATTCCTGAAAGTAAACTGGAGGTGGAGTGGGAAGAAAGGAAAGGAAAGGCACTATTGATGTCAGCTGCATTGGGAGATTACGCGGAATCAGCGGCGTTCGAATGAAAATATGTGCCAGACGGGTATTCGAACCCAGGATCTCCTACTTCGTAGGTAATTACGTTACCACCACTCCATCCACGACACAGGGTTTAGTGTAGCTGCGTGGACTATATCACAAGCATACCAGCTGGTCCACATTCCCACTGAGCACAACTTGTAAGGTGTCCAGATTTAACAGACCTTAGGTGAACTTTATCTGTGATGACAGTACGATTCATTATGAGATCCTCAGAAAATAATAATTACATTATATTAATAAAATGCAATTGCAGTTAATCTCATGTACCCGAAAACTAACAAAACAATCTCTACCAAAATGTGGACAATGGCATGAAACAAACAGGTTAAAGTGAAACACATTTTGGAGACGAACTGAGCAGGTGGCTAATGATATCGTAAAACTTTCATTAAGAAAAGAATGGTGAGATTCAGCGCAGAAAGGGATAAGGCCAGAACAATACATTATTCCTTTTAGCATAAATAAGCCTGGAACAGAGGGTAAGTGGCTGGACATCATTAATAGGGCTAGGCTGCGACCCAGAAAGAAAAAGAAAAATTTTTATTCAACTCCGTAGCGACCGCGATTGGCTGAAGCCATACTTGGCGATACAGATGTGACATGGTGGGGAGATCCCCATTATATATAAGCGTTTTGAGGCCTAACATTAAAGCTCTCTCTCTCTCTCTCTCTCTCTCTCGTCTCGTGGCGGACTGCACAAGTGTCTGGAAATAAGTGAAGGCGTTGAGAGTTTGCTTTCTGCGAAGAGAGGGTGATACATTTCCCGTATCATGGCGACAGACAGCAAAGAAGTGGCTAAATATTCCTATGGGAATTTTTGCGGGCAAAGAAATTGTGCATGTTGCTCCAAGCCATAGTGGGTGTGCAACAGCCATTGTTTCGATAAGGGAAAGATTAACATGCTATAGAATGCAGAAAAGTTGGAACTGAGTGAATCCAGTCAAGGCCAGAGTAAGGAATTAGCATTTCAGATCCAGCACAGAGACAATGCCGTTGCAGATACCACTTGGTAAGGTACCATCATGCATTAGGCCACAGTAAATGTTGAGTCTAGATTTTGCTCTCTCCAACTTCGGTATGCTTTGACCATTGAATATCAAAAGCTAGGCTACTAAGCTACCCTCACATTGAGTACATGGGAGATTTTTTTATTGATTCATAAAGTAAATTTGTTCTCCAACAACTCAGTGCATTGACTAGCTACGACAACACAGATTTAAATACGCTGATGAGGATTTTTAATATTCATTCTTTCCTTTGAAAAAAAATTTTCGTGTGTAGAGATCATGATTTTAATAATCGTCATTTCAAATTGTCTGAGATTTAAATATTTTGTTGTTAATTATTATAGGTAATTAAACATGATTGTTGTTTATCACTTAACCTCTGAAAGTAACAGCTGATAAATAATATGTAGAATAAAAAAGGGAATAGCTGTTTTGTCTTTCTAAAATAGACACCAAACTTTCACTTTTATTAATTCATGCATTCTAGGTACTTCATTGCCACATTTCTAGTGATTTTTGTTACAATCTGTACCTGGTATTAGCTGCCTTATAGGGCCAGGGTCGTATTTATTTAGAATGTCTGTTTGACACCCTGGGCTGGAGAAGACAGTTCAGAGGTGTTGTCCATTTGTGCGCTAAGTATAAGCTAGGTTTTCACACATTAATACACTCACTGTGCAGATACTAAGGTCAGACGCACAACAAACTTATCCGCTGACACTGTCCACGTCCCTCCATGCTTGCTTCTTAGATTTCCGCTAGAGGTTGGACATACTTCAGCATTCACACTGAAGATGGTAGAACAATTGCCCATCTAGGCGAATTAATTATATGAATAAGTGGTGTACATTCTTTCGACGATGTCCAAAAGAACTACCATTACCTGTTCATATTCACTGAAGCGCCAAAGAAATTGGTATAGGCATTCGTATTCAAATACAGAGATATGCAGACAGGCAGAATATAGTGCTGCGGTCGGCAACGCCCGTATGAGACAACAAGTGTCTGGCACAGTTGTTAGATCGGTTACTACTGTTACAATGGCAGGTTATCAAGATTTAAGTGAGTTTGATCGTGATCTTATTGTCGGTGCACGAGCGATGAGACACAGCATCTCCAAGATAGTAAGGAAGTAGGGATTTACCTGTAAGCCCAATTCACGAGTATACTGTGGATATCAGGAATCTGGAAAAACATCAAATCTCCAGTATCGCGGAGGCCAGACACTGATCCTGCAAAAACGGGACCAACGAAGACTGAAGAGAATCGTTCAACGTGACAGAAGTACAACCATTCCGCAAATTGCTCCAGATTTCAATGCTGGGCCATCAACAAGTGTCATCATGCTAACCATTCGGCGAAACACCATCCGTGTGGGCTTTTGGAGCCGAAGGGCCACTGTTATACCCTTGATGACTCCATGAAACAAAGGATTATGCCTCGCCAGGGCCTGCCAACAGCGACATTGGACTGTTAATGACTGGTAACATGTTCCCTCGTCGGACGAGTCTCGTTTCAAGTTGTATCGACTGTATGGACTTCCATGGGTATGGGGATAACATCGTGATCCATGTACCCAGTATGTCAGCAGGGGACTGTTCAAGCTGTTTGAGGCTCTGTAATGGTGTGGGGCCTGTGCAGTTGGAGTGATGTGAGACCCCTGGTATTTCTAGATACGACTCTGACAGATGTCAGATACGTAAGCATTCTGTTTGATCACCTGCATCCATTCATGTCCATTGTGCACTTCCCGGATTTGGGCAGTTCCAGCAGGACGATGCGACACACCACACGTCCAGTATTGCTACAGAGTGGCTCCAGGAACTCTCTTCTGAGTTTAAACACTTCCGCTGTTCACCAAACTCCCCAGACATTGCACATTATTGAGCATGTCTGGGACACCTTGCAACGTGCTGTTCAGTAGGGATCTCAGACCCCTCGTACTCTTACGGTTCTATGGACAGCCCTGCAGAATTCAGGTTGTTAATCTTCTCCAGCACTACTTCAGATATTAGTCGAGTCCTTGCCACGACGTGCTGCGGCGCTTGTGCGTGTTCGTGGAGGCCCTGCACGATATTAGGCAGGAGCACTAGTTTCGTTTGTTCTTCAGTGTAAGTCGTGGAAGTTTGTAATGATAATTTCCAGATACCCTCTATAAACTTTACTTGTGTACGTTACTAGTGTATAAAATGATATGATCGGTATCGATTGCTCTAATAGTTATCTTCAGATCATGAAACATCGTTACAGAGTGTAACACATTAGGTCGTATGAATCGACTACTGAGTCATTAAAAATAATTTCTTGGTGACAGTCAAGGCGCTCTTGAAGGTCTCCTTATCTTGTCTATATACAGCAAGTCTCAGTTTTCGCTCTCATGCTGTCATAGTTCTGTGCATTTTGTCGCATTACCCATTTTACTCAGTCCACTCCCGTGCTCTGTTCGTTTTCTGCTGTTAGATGATGGAATTACCTGTCACTGAGCATTTTGCAGCAGCACCTGTGATAAGGAATTACCGTCCCATACGTAGGCTGTCTTTAAGACCACTACAAAAGTGGCTGCGTTTGAAGCGGTGCTGTGACCGGGAAGGATAGACTGCTGATCAATGGCATTGCACTGTGATCGGCGATGACTTGGGGTTCTGTAATACAATCGTTGGCGAATATGGCGGCGGCCTGGAGAGAGACTTCATTCTTCCAATATTCTGGAGAGGCATGTGGCGTCATGGTGTGGGGATCCATAGAGTATGATTTCTGATAGTGATTGAGGGAACTGTGACGGGAAAACAGTAAATCACGGACATCCTGCGTCCCAATGTGCCTGTCGTGCAACAGGATCGTGGTGCCATTATTCAACAGTAGAATACCTGAGAACGTCACATTCATCCAAGTGCCATATGCAGGAAATCAAGCAACCAGTTTCTGCAGTTGCGTGCTTGCTTGCCTAAACACAGCATACAACGGCTTTATGGCACCCGTTCCACCCGAATCAATGAATGCAGGCTGCAGGAAATGTAATTTCATAGTGCTATGTGGCTTCATTTTGCCATTTTCTATGTAAACCTGAGTCGAATTTGTAATCACAGAGCCGGCCGAAGTGGCCGAGCGGTTCTAGGCGCTACAGTCTGGAACCGTGCGACCGCTACGGTCGCAGGTTCCAATCCTGCCTCGGGCATGGATGTGTGTGATGTCCTTAGGTTAGTTAGGTTTAAGTAGTTCTAAGTTCTAGGGGACTTATGATCTTAGAAGTTAAGTCCCATAGTGCTCACAGCCATGTGAACCATCTGCAATCACAGAAATAACATCGCATAGCCTCTCAATCTGTGAAGATTCATTTCGTTTCCTTTTCCCATTGTGTTTGGTGAATTTGTTTTGTCAGGCATTGTGTATGCAGAAAAGATGATTCGTAATGTAGATAACTACATTGTTTCTAACCCTCGCGGACACAGTGAGAGCTCCGTGGTGGTGCCTAGGTCATTGAGGCGGGCGGCGCGCAGCTGTTGTTTTAACACGGCTACTTTGGGCCGCAGCTCTGCGGCCGGCAAGCCGTACCTGCATCTGGAGCTGGACGAGGAGCTGGAAGGCGGAGTCTAGCCAGCGATGCCGCGGGGCGCCGTTACTTACCGCGCCGGCCGGGCTGCAGGTGCGCCGGCCGCTAAATATTCCTGCGCGCAGCATTAATCGGGCTTAGCGCGCCGCTCCAGGTCGGCCATTTGCCTAACGACCCCGGCAGGCGGGCAGCCGGGCAGGCGGGCACCTGTAGCCGCCTTGTAGCCGCGAGCCGGCAGCCGGCCGCACTCCGAGTCTCGCCCACTCCCACACAACCAGCAGCGGCCGACGTCCATTTCGGAGAGCAGACTCCGGGCTGCAGGAAAAAAGACAGCCAGCTGAGGACTCCACTGGCCGACCCTCAATTTTGTGGAGTGCACGTACCATCGTCAGAGCGCTACCTGTTACCTTAAGCAATCAGCTAAAAATGTTAAAACTGATTTATAAATTACTAGCTACCTGAGCATTTATTTACTCCAGTCTTCTTCTAGTCTGTCTGCCCCTCCCCCATTTCTCTATCCGTGTCATCCTACCCCCTCTCTCTATCCACTTATTTTCCACCTTTATCCATCGCCCCCTCCTCCACGCACTACATGTCACCCCTCTCCATATCCTCTTCCCCTCTATGTCCAGCTCCTCCTCACTCCCTCTCTCTGTCCAACACCTCCTCTCCTTTTGTCGTCTTTCTCCTTCTGCCCCTCTCTACCACCTACATCCCATCTTGACCTTCTGAACCCTCTCTCTCTGTCCATCTCCTATTCCATCCTCCCTCTCTATCTCCTCCTACCGCTCTATCTGTTCATCTCCTGCCCCTTCTCTGTCTCTATGCATCCCCCTCACTTTGCCCACATCCTCTTCCCCCCTTGACTTTCCATCAGCCCCATTACCACCCTCAGCCTCACACCAATGGCAGTTGGTGGTTTTTCCATACACAGTATTTTCTTCCACATAGTAATTTGTATATCACGTTTCTTTGAAATCGATCCAGGTTCAAATGGCTCTGAGCACTATGGGACTTAACTTCTGAGGTCATCAGTCCCCTAGAACTTAGAGCTACTTAAACCTAACTAACCTAAGGACATCGCACACATCCATGCCCGAGGCAGGATTCGAACCAGCGACCATAGCGGTCGCGCTGTGAATCGATCCAGGACACTCGCATATTGTACATAAACTATGTGATCAAAAGTATCCGGACACCTGACTGAAAATGACTTGCAAGTTCGTGGCGCCCTCCATCGGTAATGCTGGAATTCAGTATGGTGCTGAACCACCCTTAGCCTTGATGACAGCTTCCACTCTCGAAGGCATACGTTCAATCAGGTGCTGGAAGGTTTTTTGGGGAATGGCAGCTCATTCTTCACGGACTGCTGCACTAGGAGAGGTGTCGATGTCGGTCGGTGAGAGCTGGCACGAAGTCGGCGTTCCAAAACATCCCAAAGGTTTTCTGTAGGATTCAGGTCATGACACTGTGCACGCCAGTCCATTTACAGTGATGTTATTGTCGTGTAACCACTCCGCCAACGGCCGTGCATTGTGAACAGGTGCTCGATCGTTATGAAAGATGCAATCGCCATCCCCGAATTGCTCTTCGACAGTGGGATGCAAGAAGGCGCTTAAAACATCAATGTAGGCCCGTGCTGTGATAGTGCCACGCAAAACACCAAGGGGTGCAACCCCCGCCATGGAAAACACGACCACACCATAACACCACCCCCTTCGAATTTTACTGTTGGCACTACAAACGCTGGCAGATGACGTTCACCTTACCCATAACCTGTCATTTGACCGCCACATTGTGTACCGTAATTAGTCACTCCACACAACGTTTTTCCACTGCTCAATCGTCCAATGTTTACGCTCCTTACAGCAAGCAGGGCGTCGTTTGGGTGCTACCAGCGTGTCTGTGGCTTATGAGCAGCCGCTCGACCATGAAATCCAATTTTTCTCACCTTCCACCTAACTGTCATAGTACTTGCAGTTAATACTGGTGCAGTTTGGAATTCCTCTCTAATGGTCTGGGTAGATGTCTTCCTATTACACATTACGACCCTCTTCCGCGGTCGTCGGTCTCTGTCAGTCAACAGACGAGGTCGGCCTGTACGCTTTTGTGCTGTACGTGTCCCTTCACGTTTCCACTTCACTATCACATCGGAAACAGTGGACGTACGGACGTTCAGGAGTATAGAAATCTGGTGAACAGACGTGGGACACAAGCGACACCCGATCACCCGACCATGTTCGAAGTCCGTGAGCTGCGCGGAGCGCCCCATTCTGCTCTCTCACGATGTCTAATGACTACTGAGATGGCTCATATGGTGTACTAGGCAGTAGGTGGTAGCACAACGTACCTAACGTGAAAAATGTAGGTTTTTGGGGGTGTCCGGATACTTTTGATCACATAGTGTACATATGTATGATTCTCTGTTGTTTTACACCATACCACTCCACTGTATTATGCAGCCATATGGCTACATGTTAGGTCCCGAAATACGTAGACAAAATCGTTGACTCGTTGCAGTGTTCAGTCTCGTGACCTCGTTGTCAAATGAACAGCACAAATAAGGGACAAATAGTACTTCATAGTTTTGAAAGTATTCAAAGTCAACAGGAAATACCATTATTCTAAACAGAGTGATACAGTGTGTTTTAATTCGCTCAGTTCTTCGTGGCTGCGGAGCGGCGCAGTCGCAGCGTGCGTGTTCCAATGTCAGCTGATGCGGCGACGGCTTGTGTAGCATCGGCGCGCCTTCTTCCGTTCAGGACAGTTCCCATGACTCTCTGCGGCGGACGCGCTGCCTTCTCCTTGTGAATTCACTCGTGGCGTTATTAACAAGCGTCTATGGCGTGGCGTGAAGTGCTCAGTCCTGGAATCGAACCAGCGATCCTCATGTTCGGCGTCTTCTGGCGTAGTTCATCAACCCCTAGGTTCACAGGTGATCCATTTGGTGAGTCCGCAGTCCCTTTGTCCTCACAAGTCACCTGCATGAGTACTGCACGAACTTCTTTGAGGTAACATTTCGAATGGCATCTTCTGCGTTGACTTATTGGTTCTGTCGAGCATCGTAGCGGCTAAATCATTGTATCTGTGGTGTCACCGCCAGACACCACACTTGCTAGGTGGTACCCTTTAAATCGGCCGCGGTCCATTAATATACGCCGGACCCGCGTGTCGCCACTGTCAGTGATAGTAGACCGAGCGCCACCACACGGCAGGTCTAGAGAGACGTACTAGCACTCCAGCCAGTTGTACAGCCTACTTTGCAAGGAACGGTTCACTGACAAATACGCTCTCATTTGCCGAGACGACAGTTAGCATAGCCTTCAGCTACATTTGCTACGACCTAGCAAGGCGCCGTATTCAATTGATATTGAGATTCTATCAATGTATCATCAAGAGCGATGTTCTACTGCCTTTCGGCTTCCTCTCATTGTGTCTAGGCTGTCTGGTCTAGACACAACAGTAGCCATGTATGACGTGCGCTGACTAATCGTCTGTCCGTCCGTCCAGCCGACGTTTTTTCGTGTCTTCTTCCTCCCGTCGAAGGACCTTCCAAAGGAGCATGTCTCGCTCGTTTGTCGGAGGTATTTATTCGGTGTTTTTGCCAAGTAGCGAACTTTCTAGGGCGGCGACTGACTGTTCGGTTGTTGATCTATGCTTCTAATGTTGGGCAGGAACGTGACCAATGACAACACACGAGCCGGCTTTTCACTGTTTTACCTCTATGCTGGCGTGGTCGGGCATTGCCCTGTCGTGTTCCTCCGCATCGCCAGATGCGTCACGCACGTGAGTTCAGTATGCTGACAGTTGTTTCCTTGTGTGAACAGCGCTGGTCGTTGTTCTCCTTGGAAGCATTGCCCGTCTGATCGGTTGTTGATCTGTCGATGTGCTGACTGCTGCCGCGCAAGCTCCTCTGGTCATCGGCCTTCATACACGTGCCGGCTTCCCTTGTTTGACTGTTGCCGCTTCCAAACGTTGTGGCTTTGTGTCAAAGTCTCTAAAATGTTTTCTTGATAGTAAGTCTTTACGTATTTTTCTGCTTTGAACAACCATTAATAACACAATTAACAAAAAAAGTGGCTCTGAGCACTATGGGACTTAACATCTGTGGTCATCAGTCCCCTAGGACGTAGAACTACTTAAACCGAACTAACCTAAGGACATCACACACATCCATGCCCGAGGCAGGATTCGAACCTGCGACCGTAGCAGTCGCGCGGTTCCGGACTGAGCGCCTTAACCGCGAGGCCACCGCGGCCGGCTCACACACACAATTAACACACAAAATTATTATACACCTTAGACATGAGTGCCAAAGCTCTCAGCACATTTCCTCTCCGCCATCCCACACTGTTTGAGCGCTTGGTTAGGCGTAAGGGGGAAACTGCAAACGCGCCGTATTTATAAGTGGTACAGTTCCGCAGTATACGACTTTGTCTTATATTTCGCCTTTCTAAATAACACAGCATTATTTAATTAGTTGTGGCTTGTTGAAAACGTAGTATATTTTTTATCTAGTACAAACTGTCAGCACACGGACAGACGTAACCAATTCCACAGATATTGGCACTCAAGTTGTCAAGTAGTTGTGACTTATTTAGTTCCGTAATCGAGAAGAGGTCTTTGACACAAATATGTCGATCGAAATACTGTAGTAATTTTGCAACTTATTCGTGGAGACGTCGATGGTTCTCAGGAACTCAATGTAGATTTCATAGTTAGATTTAACGTAAAACGATTTGTCGTTAAGACGGTTAATCAGTTACGCCTACTCATGCACATGGGCGCATTTAAGTGAAAAGGCAAAAGATCTCGAAAGGAGCTCGAAAAAATGTAAGATTGACAGTATCCTCAAATACTTTATAAAACTATAATTGTAATTCCTTCAAGGCCACAATGAATTCATCACACCTCGCGTCTTTTCAACACCAGTGAGCTTAGAGAATTGGAGTGTCTTTGTCATAATGTGTCCATTCCACAAGATGATTTTCTTCTGAAACACATCCCCATCAAATCAGAAAGGAGTTATCTTGCAATGTCTTACTGTGGTACGGGTGCAGTCAAATTCACTTAAAATGCGAAGAAAGCAGTCCATTCCGGATGTTCTGATTATCGTTCTTGCTCTCCTTTTAACTTCATAGACTTAACAATAACGTGTTTTACATCGAAAACTCGTTCCAGACATTTCCCTTGACATACTCAATGTACTTAGGAGCCGTGAGGGGATTAGCCGAGCAGTCTAGGGCGCTGCAGTCATAGACTGTGCGGCTGGTCCCGGCAGAGGTTCGAGTCATCCCTCGGGCATGGGTGTGTGTGTTTGTCCTTAGGAATGGCTCTGAGCAGTATGGGACTTAACTGCTGAGGTCACAGGTCCCCTAGAATTTAGAACTACTTAAACCTAACTAACCTAAGGTGTTAGTACAGTAGGCAGTACAGTTGAAGAGGAATGGACATCTCTAAAATGGGCCAGCACAGAAGTTTGGAAGGAAAACATAGGTACAAAGAAGGTAACTGCGAAGAAACCATGGGTAACAGAAGAAATACTTCAGTTGATTGATGAAAGGAGGAAGTACAAACATGTGCCGGGAAAATCAGGAATACAGAAATACAAGTCGCTGAGGAATGAAATAAATAGGAAGTGCAGGGAAGATAAGACGAAATGGCTGCAGGAAAAATGTGAAGACATCGAAAAAGATATGATTGCCGGAAGAACAGACTCAGCATACAGGAAAGTCAAAACAACCTTTGGTGACATTAAAAGCAACGGTGGTAACATTAAGAGTGCAACGGGAATTCCATTGTTAAATGCAGAGGAGAGGGCAGATAGGTGGAAAGAATACATTGGAAGCCTCTATGAGGGTGAAGATTTGTCTGATGTGATAGAAGAAGAAACAGGAGTCGATTTAGAAGAGATAGGGGATCCAGAATTAGAATCAGAATTTGAAAGAGCTTCGGAGGACTTACGGTCAAATAAGGCAGAAAGGATAGATAACATTCCTTCAGAATTTCTAAAATCATTGGGGGAAGTGGTAACAAAACGACTATTCACGTTGGTGTATAGAATATATGAGTCTGGCGATATACCATCTGACTTTCGGAAAAGCATCATCCACACAATTCCGAAGACGGCAAGAGTTGACAAGTGCGATAATTATCGCACAATCAGCTTAACAGCTCATGCATCGAAGCTGCTTACAAGAATAATATACAGAAGAATGGAAAAGATAACTGAGAATGCGCTAGGTGACGATCAGTTTGGCTTTAGGAAAAGTAAAGGGACGAGAGAGGCAATCCTGACATTACGGCTAATAATGGAAGCAAGGCTAAAGAAAAATCAAGACACTTTCATAGGATTTGTCGACCTGGAAAAAGCGTTCGACAATATAAAACGGTGCAAGCTGTTCGAGATTCTGAAAAAAGTAGGGGTAAGCTATAGGAACAGACGGGTCATATACGATATGTACAACAACCAAGAGGGAATAATAAGAGTGGACGATCAAGAACGAAGTGCTCGTATTAAGAAGGGTGTAAGACAAGGCTGTAGCCTTTCGCCTCTACTCTTCAATCTGTACATCGAGGAAGCAATGATGGAAATAAAAGAATGGTTCAGGAGTGGAATTAAAATACAAGGTGAAAGGATATCAATGGTACGATTCGCTGATGACATTTCTATCCTGAGTGAAAGTGAAGAAGAATTAAACGATCTGCTGAACGGAATGAACAGTCTAATGAGTACACAGTATGGTTTGAGAGTAAATCGGAGAAAGACGAAGGTAATGAGAAGTAGTAGAAATGAGAACAGCGAGAAACTTAACATCAGGATTGATGGTCACGAAGTCAATGAAGTTAAGGAATTCTGCTACCTAGGCAGTAAAATAACCAATGTCGGACGGAGCAAGGAGGACATCAAAAGCAGACTCGCTATGGCAAAAAGGCATTTCTGGCCAAGAGAAGTCTACTAATATCAAATTCCGGCCTTAATTTGAGGAAGAAATTTCTGAGGATGTACGTCTGGAGTACAGCATTGGATGGTAGTGAAGCATGGACTGTGGGAAAACCGGAACAGAAGAGAATCGAAGCATTTGAGATGTGGGGCTACAGACGAATGTTGAAAATTAGGTGGACTGATAAGGTAAGAAATGAGGAGGTTCTACGCAGGATCGGAGAGGAAAGGAATATGTGGAAAACACTGATAAGGAGAAGGGACAGGATGATAGGACATCTGCTAAGACATGAGCGACTGACTTCCATGCTAATAAAGGGAGCTGTAGAGGGCAAAACTGTAGAGGAAGACAGAGATTGGAATACGTCAAGCAAATAATTGAGGACGTAGGTTGCAAGTGCTACTCTGAGATGAAGAGGTTAGCACAGGAAAGGAATTCGTGGCGGGCCGCATCAAACCAGCCAGTAGACTGATGAACAAAAAAAAAAAAAAAAAAAAAAACAAACAACAACCTAAGGACATCACACACATCCATGCCCGAGGCAGGATTCGAACCTGCGACCGTAACAGTCGCGCGGTTCCAGACTGTAGCGCCTAGAACCGCTCGGCCACTCCGGCCGGCTGTCCTTAGGATAATCTAGGTTAACTAGTGAGTAAGCTTAGGGGCTGATAACCGTAGCAGTTAAGATTTCACACAGTTTTTGTTTTGTTTTTCTTTGTACTTAGGAGCAATACCAGAGTCGCACTACTATTCTTTCGACTAAATCAAAAATTGTTGCAACTGACGGAGGAATAATGTGCGTGACTTTAGAAAATATGTTGTTCGTACGAACAATTTCTTCACGAACTGCATGCCTGTGAATTTAGCACAATGTGCTTCATGATGTACAGAACACTGAATCCCTACAATAGATCGTTGTAATTTTTTTGGTCTTTCATTATTCATTTAGATCTCTAAATTCTTTCTGCATGGTATATTAATATCGTTTCATATAAAATTTCCGGTACCAGTCTCTTATGTGACTACAGAATAAGTATTTAGAATTCTCACCCCTCTCTTCCTCCCCCCATGAACCATGGGCCTTGCCGTTGGTGGGGAGGCTTGCGTGCCTCAGCGATACAGATAGCCGCACCGTAGGTGCGACCGCAACGGAGCGGTATCTGTTGAAAAGCCAGACAAGCATGTGGTTCCTGAAGAGGGGCAGCAGCCTTTGCAGTAGTTGCAGGGGCAACAGTCTGGATGATTGACTGATCTGGCCTTGTAACACTAACCAAAACGGCCTTGCTGTTGTGGTACTGCGAACGGCTGAAAGCAAGGGGAAACTACCGCCGTAATTTTTCCCGAGGGCATGCAGCTTTACTGTATGGTTAAATGATGATGGCGTCCTCTTGGGTAAAATATTCCGAAGGTAAAATAGTCCCCCATTCGGACCTCCGGGCGGGGACTACTCAAGAGGACGTCGTTATCAGGAGAAAAAAAACTGGCATTCTACGGATCGGAGCGTGGAATGTCAGATCCCTTAATCGGGCAGGTAGGTTAGAAAATTTGAAAAGGAAAATGGATAGGTTCAAGTTAGATATAGTGGGAATTAGTGAAGTTCGGTGCCAGGAGGAACAAGACTTTTGGTCAGGTGAATACAGCGTTATAAATACAAAATCAAATAGTGGTAACGCGGGAGTAGGTTTAATAATGAATAAAAGAATAGGAGTGCGGGTAAGCTACTACAAACAGCATAGAGAACGTATTAGAGTGGCCAAGATAGACACGAAGCCCATGCCTACTGCAGTAGTACAAGTTTATATGCCAACTAGCTCTGCAGATGACGAAGAAATTGAAGAAATGTATGATGACATAAAAGAAATTATTCAGGTAGTGAAGGGAGACAAAAATTTAATGGTAATGGGTGACTGGAATTCGACAGTAGGAAAAGCGAAAGAAGGAAACATAGTAGGTGAATATGGATTGGGGCTAAGAAATGAAGGAGGAAGCCGTCTGGTAGAATTTTGCACAGAGCATAACTTAATCATAGCTAACACTTGGTTCAAGAATCATAAAAGAAGGTTGTATACGTGGAAGAATCCTGGAGACACTAAAAGGTATCAGACAGATTATATAATGGTACGACAGAGATTTAGGAACCAGGTTTTAAATTGTAGGACACTCCCAGGGGCAGATGTGGACTCTGACCACAATCTATTGGTTATGAACTGTAGATTAAAACTGAAGAAACTGCAAAAAGGTGGGAATTTAAGGAGACGGGACCTGGATAATCTGAAAAAACCAGGGGTTGTACAGAGTTTCCGGGAGGGCATAAAGGAACAATTGACAGGAATGGGGGAAAGAAATACAGTAGAAGACGAATGGGTAGCTCTGAGGGATGAAATAGTAAAGGCAGCAGAGGATAAGTAGGTAAAAAGACGAGGGATAGTAGAAATCCTTGGGTAACAGAAGAAATATTGAATTTAATTGATGAAAGGAGAAAATATAAAAATGCAGTAAATGAAGCAGGCAAAAAGGAATACAAACATCTCAAAATTGAGATCGACAGGAAGTGCAAAATGGCTAAGCAGGGATGGCTAGAGGACAAATGTAAGGATGTAGAGGCTTATCTCACTAGGGGTAAGATAGATACAGGCTACAGGAAAATTAAAGAGACCTTTGGAGAAAAGAGACCGACTTGTATGATTATCAAGAGCTCAGATGGAAACCCAGTTCTAAGCAAAGAGGGGAAAGCATAAAGGTGGAAGGAGTATATAGAGGGTCTATACAAGGGCGATGTACTTGAGGACAATATTATGGAAATGGAAGACGATGTAGATGAAGATGAATTGGGAGATACGATACTGCGTGAAGAGTTTGACAGAGCACTGAAAGACCTGAGTCGAAACAAGGCCCTGGGAGTAAACAACATTCCATTAGAATTACTGACAGCCTTGGGAGAGCCTATCCAGACAAAACTCTACCATCTGGTGAGCAAGATGTACGAGACAGGCGAAATACCCTCAGACTTCAAGAAGAATATAATAATTCCAATCCCAAAGAAAGCAGGTGTTGACGGATGTGAAAATTACCGAACTATCAGTTTAATAAGCCACAGCTGGAAAATACTAACGTGAATTATTTACAGACGAATGGAAAAACTGGTAGAAGCCGACCTCGAGGAAGATCAGTTTGGATTCCGTAGAAATGTTGGAACACGTGAGGCAATACTGACCTTACGACTTATCTTAGAAGAAAGATTAAGGAAAGGCAAACCTACGTTTCTATCATTTGTAGACTTAGAGAAAGCTTTTGACAATGTTGGCTGGAATACTCTCTTTCAAATTCTAAAGGTGGCAGGGGTAAAATACAGGGAGCGAAAGGCTATTTACAATTTGTACAGAAACCAGATGGCAGTTATAAGAGTCGAGAGGCATGAAAGGGAAGTAGTGGTTGGGAAGGGAGTAAGACAGGGTTGTAGCCTCTTCCCGATGTTATTCAATCAGTATATTGAGCAAGCAGTAAAAGAAACAAAAGAAAAATTTGGAGTAGGTATTAAAATCCAGGGAGAAGAAATAAAAACTTTGAGGTTCGCCGATGACATTGTAATTCTGTCAGAGACAGCAAAGGACTTGGAAGAGCAGTTGAACGGAATGGACAGTGTCTTGAAAGGAGGATGTAAGATTAACATCAACAAAAGTAAAACGAGGATAATGGAATGTAGTCGAATTAAGTCGGGTGATGCTGAGGGAATTAAATTAGGAAATGAGACACTTAAAGTAGTAAAGGAGTTTTGCTATTTGGGGAGCAAAATAACTGATGATGGTCGAAGTAGAGAGGATATAAAATGTAGACTGGCAATGGCAAGGAAAGCGTTTCTGAAGAAGAGAAATTTGTTAACATCGAGTGAGATGAGAAGTGTGAGGAAGTCGTTTCTGAAAGTATTTGTATGGGGTGTACCCATGTATGGAAGTGAAACATGGACAATAAATAGTTTGGACAAGAAGAGAATAGAAGCTTTCGAAATGTGGTGCTACAGAAGAATGTTGAAGATTAGGTGGGTAGATCACGTAACAAATGAGGAGGTATTGAATAGGATTTGGGAGAAGAGAAGTTTGTGGCACAACTTTAAGAAGGGATCGTTTGGTAGGACATGTCCTGAGGCATCAATGGATCACAAATTTAGAATTGGAGGGTAGCGTGGAGGGTAAAAATCGTAGAGGGAGACCAAGAGATGAATACACTAAGCAGATTCAGAAGGATGTAGGTTGGAGTAGGTACTGGGAGCTGGAGGAGCTTGCACAAGATAGATTAGCATGGAGAGCTGCATCAAACCAGTCCCAGTACTGAAGACCACAACAACAAACAACAACCCCTCTCTTCTGGCATTCCCATTCAAGGCTTGTGACGACAGATCGCTATCTACCTCTTTTCGAGCAAACAGCCACTGGAACTGTAAGCGTCGTTCATACCATGAACAAAAAGTGAAAGGTAAACAGTGCTGTCACCACGACTGTACTTGTGCCGACCGAAAAATATCACACCGCCGTTCAAAATGAAATGTCGCGCTGTACCGAATGCTACCGGGAACGCAGAAGCAAAGCCCACACTCATGGACTGCGTGAAGTCTGGCACGCCGTGGCCGGCCCTGTCACACAGAGTATTCTAATAAATACAGAGTAATACCCTTTAAAATATTTAGTGCTGGCTCTATTCAGTGTACCGTACAAATACTTTATCTGATCGCGTTGTAACGCACGTAGCGTAAATCTTTCACATTTTACATACACTGATCAGCCAGAACATTATGACCACCGACCAATTATTGACATAAAACTGTCCAGGCGATAGCAGCGTCACCTGTCGAGGAATGACTTCTAGTCAGACACACGTACGTGCATTGACCGACAGCAGTTTTTAATGGCCCGGAGGCGCGACACGAGCAAGTCGGAACCTGCGCAACTCGTCGGGGGTTTGAGGAAAGCTGTGGTGAGTGTCTTCAACACGTAGTAAAATTAAGGAGAAACTAGACTTTCTGGGGCTGAGCGGCCACCCCTCATTACAGGTGTCGGACGTCGTAGGCTGGGCAGACAGCTGCCGATCTGTGCTGGAAGATCAGACTTTAATGCTGGGCAGGGTATGAAGGTATCTGAAAACACAGTGCAACTAACACTCCTAAAGACGCGTGTGCCAATATTAGCACCACGACGTCGGCAGCTATGTCTGAAATTGCAGGTTATACCTTCTTCATCATGCCGAGGACACCTGTACTGCGGGAGGGAGAAAAGCTGACTGCGGCTCCATTATGTTCTGGGGAACATTCACGTGGACATCTATGGCTCCAGTGAGTTCGTGCAAGGCTCCATGTCGGACAAGGAGTATTGTACACTGGTTTCAAACCACGTACACCTCTCTGCGAGTCTCATGTTTATGAACAGCAGTGACATTTTTCAACAAGACAATGCGCTTCGTCACAAGGTCAGAGCGGGGGGGGGGGGGGTCCCTTCGTCTCTTCTCTTTTCCCGACGACCAGTACGTTGTTCCGTTGACACACCACAAGGGGTACCGGGAGTGTAAGAATGAGAGCACATTCTGAATGTGACGTCGTATGGCGAGTACACGTATGATCCTGATCCCAGGAACATTCTCCATTACTATCGTCTTCGTGGTCCGGGTGCTACAGCGTGAGGAGGCTTAATGTTGCACAGCAGTACTAACCTCCAAATCTTAAACATGGTACGATTACAGGTCAGCGTTATTGTGGCTCTGTTTTCCTTCCCAATGAACGTCTTTTTCAGTGGTGCATTTTTATGTCTGGCAATTCCCTACCACGAGCACTATTTGCCAACTAGTGGCTGGACCATGCACTCTCGTCCGTGATGATCACACCCCTTTTAAGAAACATGCGTCGCCGTTTGTAATGTCGAGGGGTCCATCAAAAATCGTAGTTGACTACTGTCTAACTACTGTCTTTTCGTCTACAAGTGTCATTTCTGTTCGTCTCACTGCAATTTTTTTTTCACTTACCTTCTTTACGATACTGTCGCTGTTCTTTCTACGTATGGTCTAAGTTTCATTGAGCTATTTCATTTGGCAGAGAAACGATGCGAAATTTATTTTCTTCCTTGAGTTTTGCGCATCACAATTCGTATGACGACCTGACAAGTAATCGAATTACCTCTAGAAGTATGTGTGTTATCTATGTAAGTTGGATTCCGGAGTTCATAGACTTACTTAGAGGTCAACATCTAGCTGCTTGTTTCGCACCTTTGTCGTGGCCCAGAACGACCCTCGGATTAAGTGATTCCGAAAACTGGCGTGGTCCGATGCCTCAGGCTATATCCGTTGTGTTTTCCCCCCGAAGACAAGGGATTCAGACCTCACTCACACTCTTTCAAATAGTAAGAGTATCGCGTTCCGATCAGCATGAGGAATACTACTCCTCTTAACTTAGAAAACTAAAAACTCTCTCACGCTTCTAAACATGCCTCCAAACTGACAAGAACGAATAAGCTTTTAGTGGCCTACAAAGATGACAATACACCTGTTTCCTTGTTGTGTCATGTGATATGTGACCACTAAATATTCCTTAAAGTACACCGAGGGATATAAAAAAGAGTACAGAGAATTGCATTTGTGATTTTAGGCAACGTCTCACATTTCCTTCTGATGGGTCAAATGGTTCAAATGGCTCTGAGCACTATGGGACTTAACTTCCAAGGTCATCAGTCCCCTAGAACTTAGAACTACTTAAACCTAACTAACCTAAGGACATCACACACATCTATGCCCGAGGCAGGATTCGAACCTGCGACCATAGCAGTCGCGCAGTTCCGTGCTGAAGCGCCTAGAACAGCTTGACCACCGCGGCCGGCTTCCTTCAGATCGCATCTCCTGCGTTACAACTTCCACTTCTCTTGCATACCTTGTAACCTCCCCGCAGAATTAATAAACGAGAATTTGTGAAATGTAGCCAAATGTAACCTCCCAAGAAAATAATGTTTTTAATAAAAATGTGAAATGGAACCATGCGTAACTTCCCACAGAAATTAAGGAATGAAAATTGACCAAAAACCGCACAATAATATTAATTAAATAATGAACCATGAACGAAATGTAACCTCCTAACAGAAATAATAATATCTGGTAAATTTTATAAGGACAGCAACGCTGACCTTCGGCCCTGTATTCTGAATAACAAAAGCAAAATTCGTACCTCAATAAAAACTGCAACTATATCTGCTCTTATTTATCGACACAGCTTCGTGCAATGCTGGCGTATATATAATTCTTGGAAGGAATGCATAGGAAATATTTGTTAAATTGAAATGAATGCTTTTTCTTCAAGTTGAAATGAATACTTTTCTTTAAAAGAGTTACTTCATAAAAAAATTATTAATGGGGCATTTTTTCTGAACAAATTAAATTACAATTAACATACATTATTGAATATGCGCAATGCTGCTTCTTTACCTTCTACAACAATACTCATCCTCCAGAGTCCTGACCAGAGTCGCGATCAGAGCACACAGCCGACGCATGCCGACTCCCTACTACTGTATCCGACTGACTACTGCAGACTCGCTTCTACTGTCGACTCGCGCAGACTAGCTTCAAGCAACAACTAACGATAAACTACTCTCTGGTCCGAGATTCTGTCATGCCTCGCTCATCGCCGGGGAAGCATACACCTTACATAACCCTCCACTGGGGGGAGGGGGGGGGGGGGGGCAAAAATTTGGCAGCGATGGTGAGTCAATTGGACTTGCCATGAGCAACAAATTTTTCTTAATTAACTAACTTTACAATCACAGAATATTTACAGATATATAAGTGCAGAACATGAAATAAAATATAGTGCACACGCAGTGAGTACAGACATATCAAGCAATGGCAAAATGTATACACAATGAAAACAAATGAAATGACATAAAGTACACACGCACTGTAGTTCAGAATATATCAGCAAATCACAAAATGCAATGAATACAAATCATGTTAACAAAATGACGAAAGTGCACACGCACTGTAATACAAAACATATCTGGGAATCACAAAATGTATACGTAATGAGTACAAATGGCATAAAGTGGACACGCACTGTAAAACTCTCTAATATTTTTACAACAAATAAACCTAATGAGTACAAATCATACTGACAAATGACAAAAGTGCACACGCACTGAAGTAGTGAACATATCAGGAAATCACAAATGTATAGGCAACGAGTACAAATCATATTGAGAAATGACAAAAGTGCACACGCACTGTAGTTCAGAACATATCAGCAAATCACAAAATGTATAAACAATGAATACAAATCATGTTAACAAAATGACGAAAGTGCACAGGCACTGTAATACAGAACATATCTGGGAATCACAAAAAAATGTATACGTAATGAGTACAAATGGCATAAAGTGCACACGCAATGTAGTTCAGAACATATCAGCAAATCACAAAATGTATAAGCAATGAATGCAAATCATGTTAACAAAATGACGAAAGTGTACACGCACTGTAATACAGAACATATCTGGGAATCACAAAATGTATACGTAATGAGTACAAATGGCATAAAGTGCACACGCACTGTAAAACTCTCTAATATTTTTACAACAAATAAACATATCAAGGAGTGAAATAAAGTGCACACGCATTATAGAAGTCTTTATTATTTTTAGGACAACTGATCTTGTTAACAAATGAAAGGAAGTGCACACGCACTGTATATGCCTTTATCATTTTACAAGAATTAGGAAAGGAATGAGAAGGATTGCGTCATGGTTGTAGCACTTTAGGTTGCACGCAGCTGCACTGAAAGTCCATATCTTTCTTCAGAAGCACAACACCAAGTGAGACAATCTGAAGCTCTTTTCCTTGAAGTATTAATCAGTGTAGCCAGGACACTGAAATGTCGTAATAATATTCCATGCTATCATTTTGGTAGTACACTAGGTACACCAAACAGTGGGACCATAATAACATCTCCATCGCTCAAGGTGGTGTACAGCATGTCGTGTCAACACCATGTTCTTGTAAAGTAGACCAACGTAGAATTAGTGCTAAAACCAAATATAGTGCTCCATGATCATGAAGATAGACAGGACAAATGGATATTGCAGTAATTTCTGGTAATTAGGTCAGAAGGTGAAGGACATTAAGTCACATAGTAGTCTTCATTGAGAATTACACTAGTTTAACAACTGATTTGAGTAATTGGTGGCACTCATCGCCCAGTCACTGAACATTTCTGTACCACGTATGTAGTATTACAGAATAATGTTCATAATATTAGCTGAATACAGTAATTATTGGCACTCATTGCCCAGTTACAAACCATCAGAAGTCATCATTCAAAACAGAAGCTAATGAATGGCATAGTATTAACATAATTCACTTAATTATAGTAATCATTGGCATCATAGTTAATCTTACTACAGTAAACAGTGGCATTCATTGGCCAGTTAGAAAGCATTTTTTTTTTGTATTATTCAGAAGTCATTATTGAAGTGACATACTATTCAGAGTTGATCAGTATTATTCAGAACTCTCTTAAACTAGTAGCATTATTTGGGACTGGTAATTACTTTGTTTGCTTTTGAGTTATTGCTGCAAATGAAGATGTGTAACGTCATTCGTCATGAGTCAGCTGTAGCAAGGTTATGAAACAAAGGCAGTATATGTGATCACATTTATAAATGATACACGCAACTGGGTAAAAAAAAATGCAAGTACTAGAACAGGTTTAATAAGTAACAGGTTTAGTAAGTATCATGAAAAGCTTCTTCTGGAAAAAATACTAAATGGATTATTGAGCTGAAAGAAGAAACGCATATTATGCTGAAAAGTAATGAACTTCGAATTAACAGGTAGTGAAATGTGTATAAAAATATATATGTGTTCTCTAGCTGTCCTTTCCAAAACCTTCAGTCATCATACCATGCGATATAAGACATCCTGTCAAAAAGAACTGCAACAAATACTTAAATAACTACATAGCAACTCTTAACTAACAGCAAATATATAAACTTCATCATTATTTTCATCTGCAAAGAAAAACTTCATTATCCACATCGCCATAACTCCATTATTATCATCACCTGTAAAGAAAAACTTCATTATCCATAGTAGCATACTCTTCATCATTATTCATCATCATTCATTATCATCTGCAAGAAAGTCACTTCATTATTCATTATACAACTATTCCTTATTTCTATCATATTTCATCACTAAAACTAAGATGTGTAGTTCTGTCTGACAGCCTGCATCAATCGCCTCGTGTTCTGAAAGAAAAAATTAGTTAAGACTGCTATTCTACGATGTGTATGGTATATTCTTGTTAATGCTTGTTAATTCTGATCCATTTACTCTTCATCACGAGGTATTGCATCCTCTTTCGTTCATTCCGATGTGAAATTCCCATTTCTGTTTAATTTATTTCGTTTACACGTTATTTCTTTCTGAAAATGATGAACAAAGATTAATGTCTTGCATTTAATTCATATACCCATTAGATAAAAACTGGTTTATAGTAACATACTTGAGCATACAGCATAG
This sequence comes from Schistocerca piceifrons, assembly GCF_021461385.2. Classification (NCBI taxonomy): domain Eukaryota; kingdom Metazoa; phylum Arthropoda; class Insecta; order Orthoptera; family Acrididae; genus Schistocerca; species Schistocerca piceifrons. The sequence goes on along the minus strand of NC_060138.1, from coordinate 108,213,567 downwards.
CATGACAGAAAACGTAATATGTCAAAAACATTGACAGTGTTCAGAAGCAAAAATGTACACAGTGTATCACAATGTAGCAGCAAAAAAAATAAAGTAGTCACGATGTTTAGCTATCATAAGGCAAAATGTTAAAGTCAACTGGTGTTTGTTATATCTTAAATATTTCATAGTACATACAAACAAAACAGGAAAACAATCATACATACATAAAAAAATGGAAAATATGCACCGTATAGGGTGTATAACGACAAGAAATGTGATCTTCTCTGCGTACAGCTTGTATGTTGTGTAGTTAATAGAGGCGAGAATTGAAGACTTTAATGGAGAGAAAATTTGATAAAATTAATATATCAATAGATAGAATCGCATAATTATTCGTAAGATACGTAATTTTATCTGGAAAATGTGCACTGTCTAATGTGTAACGACAAGAAAAGCGACCTGCTAACCTTACCTTGCCGGGCACTTGCCAAGAAAAAGTGCGGTAATCATCAGTAAGTAGTCACATTAACATAATTGCATAAGTGGTCATAAAAAATTAGGAAATGGCATTACAGTGTGATAAATCATAAAGTATGGTCATTCAATAAAAGGTTTGATGTTGGATACGTGGTGGTTCCCTTTGGTTTTTCTGGTTCTCAAAGTTTCGACGTGTACTACATTGGGGTGAGGAATGCTGCGAATCCGACATGGACCTGCGTATAGATGTTCAAATTTACTACACTTACCTTTTCCTCTATTCGATAAATAGTGTGTACGTACTAATATCTTCTGTCCAATGTGAAAGTCACGGCGTATACAAACCTTTTGCTGTGTTCCCCGGCGCTCTGCGGCACGTTTGATGTTGTTCAGCGCAATGTCAATTATTTCATGGTGTCTTAGTCGAAAAGATGTAGGAAATGTTACTAATTCTTTAATTTTGTTAGGTGGTTCAACATTTTTCAGTATAACAGACAGAGATAGCATAGTAGATTCATTTGGTATGGAATTAATTACATCTTGGAATGAGAGTATGTGTGTGTCCCAATCAATATGTTTTTTATGGCAGTAAATTCTACACAGTTTACCAATTTCTTTCATTAATCGTTCACAAGGGTTCGAAGAAGCATGGTACCTGGATATATATATCGGAGAAATGTTTCTAGCTCGTAACATGCGTGTCCATATGGCAGATCGAAACTGTGATCCATTGTCGGAAATTACTTTCAACACATGCCCTACATGAAATAAAAAATGTTTTACAAATGCTTTCGCAACAGTTCTAGCAGTAGCTATACGTAACGGAGCGAAGGTAACAAATTTTGAAGTGAGTTCAACAGCGACAAAGATGTAGTGAAAACCTCTATTAGTTCTGGGAATCGGACCAAAAATATCTACAGCGGCCATATGTCTCAATTTAACAGATACAATGGGATGTAATGGAGGAATATGTGAAGTCGTATCTGATTTAGCTTTCTGGCAGATTTTACATGACGCTAAAACTCGTCGTATACGTTTCTCCATGTTGGTAAAATAACAGTTCTGTCTCAGTATAAGAAAACATTTTCTGGCTCCGTAATGTGCGTAACTTAAATGAGTATACTAGATTAATTTGTTAACAAGTTCGTCAGGAATGCATAATAACCAATTGTTGCTGTCAGGGTGAGAGCGGCGAAACAGAATATTATTGCGTACAGTGTAATGGTTTCTAATGGTAACATTATTCTTATCTTGCCAAAGGTGTTTAATCTCTTTCCATACGTTGTCTTTATTCTGCTCTTGTGCTATGTCTTGTAATGACGACGAAATGAAATTTTCAAATGCAACTTGTTGAATGTACATGACGCTGAAATTTGCTTTGCAGAAGCTGGTTCCGATGTCTTGCTGATTGTTGCTGAGAGAACGGGATAGTGCGTCTGCTACAATATTTTGTGTGCCGGGAATGTGAACACTTGTAAAATTAAATTCCTGTAGATGAAGTTTCCATCCCTTAATCTGTCGTGTGTAAATTTAGCCGAAAGTAAAAATTGTATCGCTCTATGATCTGTGTAGACTGTAGTGTGTCTTCCATAAACAAAATGCCGAAATCTCGTAAATGCCCAAACAATACATAATGTTTCAAGTTCTGTAACAGAATAATTTCGTTCAGCAGGTGACAGAATGCGACTCGCAAAGGTGATGTTTTTAATTACTGTGCAACCATCTTCTTCAATTTCTTGAAAAATGTGTACGCCTAAAGCAGTGTTAGAACTGTCGGTAGCAATGGAAAATTTTTTAGTAAGATCTGGGTCCGATAAAACTGGAGCATTCGACAAGGCTTCTTTCAGGATCACAAATTCAGAATGTGCTTGCCTATCCCAAGACCAAATAGTGTTTTTACCAGTCAATTGACATAATCTAGGGGTGTCTAAAGCAGAGTAATGAATAAATTTACGAAAAAAGTTAATTAAACCCAAAAAACTGCGTAGTTGTTTCTTCGTCGTAGGAACTGTAATGTCACGTAAAGCTTGAAGTTTTTACGGGTCAGGCGTAATGCCCTCTGCTGAAATTACATGTCTAAGAAATTGTATAGAAGTTTTGCCAAAGTGCGATTTACTGAGATTAACTGTGAGTCCTTGTGCACGAAAAGTTTGCAACAGTTTTTCAAGAATCAGATTGTGTTCAGACCAGTTAGCTTCTGCAATAAGAATGTCGTCTACGTACTTTGTGATTCTGTCTTTAAGTTCTGTCGGAAGTATTGTATTCAAACGGCGAATAAAAGCTGCTGATGAAATTGTTAAGCCGAACGGTAATTTACAAAATTGATAACAGTCACCAAAACAGAGAAATGCTGTGTACTTTCTGCAGTTCGGATGGAGCTGAATTTGCCAAAATCCCGATTTCAAATCTAATGTGGAATAAATAGCAGTACCATGAAATTTCTGTAGAAGTTCATGTAGTGTTTGTGGGCGATCTGATCATTAATAATAATGTCATTGATGTGACGCGAAACAAGTACGAGGCGAAGTGAACCATCTTTTTTCTTAACAATGTGGAGCGGGTTTATGTACGGACTAACTGCCGGCTCAATAATTCCTTGGTCAAGCATAGCTTGCAATTCTTTCTTAACTTGTTCTCTGTGAATATATGGAATGGGATAATGTTTGGCTTTAAATGTGTCGTGCTGTTTAACTTGAAATTCATACAGAAAACCGGACATAGTACCAGGAACGTTGTCAAAAACTGGAGCTTGCTGTAAAAGAACTTTGTGTAGTTGCGTGCGTTCGTCGTCTGTATTTGCACTGCTCTGTTTAACTTTATCAGAAATCGTCTGTGTAACGTCATAGTCGGCTTCGTCTGGAGTATTATAGTTGTGTACGTACGTATCTGTGAACAAGGTTGAATTACAGTCTATGTTACGTGATGCAGAAATGACCTCTGTACGATTAATTGTTTGTTCTTCTGCAGATAAATAGTGCTGAAATTCTAAAGCCAGTTGTACATTTTCATCCTTCAACATTAAATAGGAATTTTGAAAGTCAATAATGGCATCGTGTTGTACCAGAAAATTCGTACCTAAAATAATGTCTGTCGTCAATAACGGAATAATCCAAAAGTTTGTGTGAAATGTATGACCAGCAATACAAAATGATAAATGTGTCTGTAATTTAACATCTACTCCTTTACTAGATACTTCTCCTTTTACTTTCGTTTTGCCTAATGGTAACGTAGGATAGGTATTCTCTTTGTTACACTCGTTGAAAGTTTCTTCATTTATAACTGACATAGGTGATCCAGAATCGATAACTGCTGAAAATTTCGATGATCCAATTTTAACTCCGATGACAGGGCGTGAAATGGTTTTTTGAATAACTGGTCTTTCCTGCAAAAGAGTGTCTCGGATGTCGTCAAAAGTAATAACATTTTCGTGAACAAGATTCTGTCTATCTGAAGTATTGCTTACGTTGCTGGAAGATGCAACCTGTACTGTATCTAGTCAAATTCGATCTGACGTGTTATTATTTGCAGGAGGATGCTGTGGCATTTCAACTATTTGAACTGTTCTGTTATTTCTTCGTGACGTATTTACGTTCTGGATGATACCTACTGTCTGATTCATTCATGATTATTTGTTGTGGCGGATGTTCTTGCTGCTGATAAGACCGACTGTTATTAAATGTACGCTGAAAATTGTGCTCATTACTTTTACGTCTGTCGTGATAGTCACTTCTATACGGCGCATTGCGATAGGAATTTATATAGTGTGTTTTCTGTACGTACTGATTTCCTTGTTGCTGTGCATTACTATTTGTTGGGGCCGACGCTATGTGCGTACGCGGCGAAACATTAAAGCTTGGTTGACCTTGTGCATTACATTGTTGGTTAGGTATGCTAACCGGTTGGTTTTGTTGCTGTTGCTGTGAAAAACCTCTATTGTTACCAAAACGTGGTTCCTGTTGCTGATAATTTTGACGATACTGATAATTAAAATTTTGTCTGTTATTAAAGTTCTGGTAGTTTTCGTTCCTGAAGCGTCTATTACCTTTGCTATTGAAATTGCATGGCTGATAGTAATTGCTGTATATTTGTTGACCTTGGTTATTATATGAAAAATTTTTGTTTATGAAGGAATAATCCGATTGCTGCACTTCCAAAAGCTGTAACAGATCTCTGAATGCCGAAATATTTTATTGTTGCTGACCCGTTAAAAGTGACACTCTTAATGATCGTGGCAATTTAGAAATACATAATTGAATAAGTGCAGATTGATTGTATGGTTCACTTAAGTACTGGTTTTGTTGGACCATGTGTTCAAAAAATTGTGTGACACTGGGAAAATTTGAGTTCTCATGATTCGGTAAACTAATTAGTTGATCTTTAATTCCGCGCTGTGTCGTCTTCGACCAATACTCTGACAGAAAAGCATTCTGAAATTCTTCTACCGAGTAGCATTGTCTCGCGATCGGTCTCATACGAGTTGCCTTCCAAAAAACTGCAAGTAAATTCAAGTTTGTGCGTTACAGGCCAAGTTAGTGGAAAAGCAAAGCTAAATTGTTGTATCCAATCCAAGGGGTGAATCTGTGTTCTGTCATTTTTAAATACTTTAAATTTTCTCATGGATAGAAAATGCTTGTAATCAAAATTATCGTCTCTGTACGTCTGAACAGGTTCACGATTGTATGAGAATCTATTTGTCTGTGACTGTTCGAAATCTAGGTCACGTACTCTCTGTAAATTACCTAAATTATACTGGCTGTGTGAGTCTGACAAATGTTCGCAAAGTGGCGTCTGCTGTGATGTATTAAACGCTGAAACATTTTTCATCTCTGTTACCTCTTGCTGTAAAGTTGACAATTTTCTACGTAATGTATTATTAGAAGAATCTATCTCACTGATCGTCTGCCGTAAATTTTGGAATTCATGTGTTTGATTAAACGAAATCGGTGAAGTGTCGTCCGATTTGTTGTCATTATTACTTTCAATAACGTCAATACGACTGGCCAATTCATAATATTTTTCAGTCAGTATTTTTACCTGATCATCGTTTTTAGTGTCAGAAGCATTAATTTGTTTTTGTATTTTACGTGTGGTTTCGTTAAATTTTTTAACGTCAGCTTTCATGACATCGGAATCCTGTGTTAGTTCTAATTGTTCGAGTCTGTCGGTCACTGTTTGAAAATCTACTGTGTGTGTATCTGTTTTTGATTTAAGATCGGAAATTTCATCACGCAATTCGGTGTTCAACTGTTTGATGGTATTAATTTCGTCCGATACTGTAGCAATATTGTTGTCTACGTATGTTTTTGCTTTGCAAACAATTTACGTTTATCTTCCTATCTCTGTGCACTAATTGTTTCCATGACTTGTCGTTTTACTTTATTTTGTTCCTGTATAAATTTACGGAAACGCGTTTCACTGTTTTGTGGGTGGTGATTCAAACGTTCGTCAGTTTGACTGTTCTGTTGGTCGAATTTCGCGTCTACTTTTGCATCCAGCGTGCGCGAAAGTTCTGCTGTCATTAATTTAAACTCGTCGCGTAACTGTGTTGCTTTTTCAGAGAATTGTTTACCGACTGCACTAATTTCGTCTCTAAGTGATTCTGTTGCAGCTGTTTGCATATCCCTTAATTCTTGCGCAACAGATCTAATTTCTTCACTACTTTTCCTAGCGCAAGCCTCAATTTCCTCACGTAATTGTTCTTTAGTATCACAACACTGCGCGGCAACGGCTGTAATCTGTTCACTAAGCTGTCTGGAATTGTTGTCTAATTTTTCATTAAGTTGTTTGGAATTGTTGTCTAGTTTTTCATTAATTTCATGAATAAGTTGTTTGTGATTGTAGTCTTGTCTTTCATTCTGTTGTTTGAAATTGTTGTCTAATTTTTCACTAAGGTTGTCATATTTTTCACTCTGTTGTTTGAGATTGTTGTTTTGTTTTTCATCAATTTGTCGTAAAAATGCCATAGCTTGATCCCAGCCAAAGTTATCGGCTCTACTCTCTGTGCTATTTGATGTTGTACCTGCAATTGTCACGTTTTGTGTAACCACTTGGTTATTCTGTGATTCTTGAAAATGTTTGCCAGTCGGATGAGCACTGTTAGTCACTACACCGGAATTAAATAAATCTGTCGTACTCTGATTACTCTGTTCATTATCATTTGAAAAATTTGTCTGTTCATCACGTAAAACCCGCAAACCGGGTGTGTCAAGCCGGGCAGCGCTCATTGCAACAGAACGCCCCGCGTCGTCAATTGTCGTAAAATTAACAGAGGACACAATTGAATTTATTTGCTCATCATTATCAATAAACTCATTACCGGTGATCAGTACGCATTGATTGTCTGTAAATGGGGAATTGTCATTATTACACTGCGTGTCGCAAGTACTATCGCTCAAATTATTCGAATCGGCTATTTCACTCATTGTACATCGCGATGTACTGTTAACGGTTTTTCGCGGCATTTTTACACAAATCAAAATTATTCACGAATGAAACAAAGACAATGAAAAATCCAACAAACACTATAATAAAAAAGAGCAACAAATAGCCGAAGATCTGTGGAAGAAAGAGTGACAAATTAGCAAATGAGTTGCGCCAAATGCTAACTACGTTTAAGTAAACAAGAGCAGATATATGACTACTTATCAGAAGATTCACATAGAAATACGATCCTGGTCCGTATGTCGCCAAGTGTAACCTCCCTGAAGAATTAATAAATGAGAATTTGTGAAATGTAGCCAAATGTAACCTCCCAACAAAATAATGTTTTTAATAAAAATGTGAAATGGAACCATGCGTAACCTCCCCACAGAAGTTAAGGAATGAAAATTGACCAAAAACCACACAATAATATTAATTAAATAATGAACCATGAACGAAATGTAACCTCCTAACAGAAATAATAATATCTGGTAAATTTTATAAGGACAGCAACGCTGACCTTCGGCCCTGTATTCTGAATAACAAAAGCAAAATTCTTACCTCAATAAAAACTGCAACTATATCTGCTCTTATTTACCGACACCGCTTCGTGCAATGCTGGCGTATATATATATATATATATATATATATATATATATATATATATATATATATATTCTTGGAAGGAATGCATAGGAAATATTCTTTAAATTGAAATGAATGCTTTTTCTTCAAAAGAGTGGAAAAATTCTTTAAGTTGAAATGAATACTTTTCTTTAAAAGAGTGACTTTATAAAAAAATTATTGTTGGGGCATTTTTCTGAACAAATTAAATTGCAATTAACATACATTATTAAATATGCGCAATGCTGCTTCTTTACCTTCTACAACAATACTCATCCTCCAGAGTCCTGACCAGAATCGCGACCAGAGCACACAGCCGACGCATGCCGACTCCCTACTACCGTATCCGACTGACTACTGCAGACTCGCTTCCACTGTCGACTCGCGCAGACTAGCTTCAAGCAACAACTAACGATAAACTACTCTCCGGACAGAGATTCTGTCATGCCTCGCCCATCGCCGGCGAAGCATACACCTTACAACCTTACGGGACCAGCACTCCTGGCAGAGAATATTCTGCACGGACATGACCAACTCTGGAAATAATTCCCACGATTGTGCTATCCATTTCTGCATAAAATAATTTCTTCGAGAAGTGCTAGTCTTGAAAGGTATTCTTGAAGATTAAGTTTGGAACCTACTGACAGAGGTAAAGCTGTTGGAGAAGCTCTTCCAGTCGCGTATGGGTAGCCCAGTCACTAAAAGCATTGCCCGTGAAGCGTAATGTTGCGAGTTCTAGTCCCGATTTTAATTTCCTTACAAGTTCCAGCTAGCAGGAAACGGACAAACTGTCTGTTGGCTTCTTTCTCGAGTTCTTCGGCCGACAGTGTCTGATGATTTTTATGACGTTACGTCAGCACGAGTGGCTGGAGCAATGTCAAAGTTGCACCCTCCATTGCTGGTGATGGACTGGTGGGTGAAACTTTAACAATGCCCCAGAGACTTGTGCTGGCGTAACGTCATAAAAATCATCAGACATTGTCGGCCGAAGAACCCGAGATAGAAGCCAACAGACAGTTTGTCAATATGTGACCACGAAGACCTTAACAAGTTTGTAACAGGACACTGTCTTCTGGGAACGACAACAACAATACTTCAAATGTATTCCCTTTCTCTGACAATACAAGTTACCGCTGCCTAACCAATGCCGGTAGTCCTCCAATGATAGCCTGAAGGATTTCATCCAATAACTCCTCTTCTATGGACCAGCCATGAGAAAACATTCTTTTATAGGTGGAAGCGAAGCTTGGTGTAGACTGCCAAATCGAATTATTCTTGAGAAAAAGTCCAACAAAGTGATAGAAATTCGAGTATTGAAGAAAACTTGTACAGCGTGATAATTTGGAAGATTTTACCTTCATGTCCGACATGTTTGACCATGATGAGTAAGAGATGGGGACCAGATGTTTCTTCGGCGAAATTTCAGTGGTTGTAGCAGTAGGTCCTTCTACTAATAATTGCAGTAGTAGTTACGGTAGTTGCGTACTGAACAACTGCAGTCGTTAACCTCATTACAGAGGTGACGGAGGAAGGTGACAAAAATAAACATAAAATAAATGAAAACGTAGCAGAGGATAGAGAGAAGGATACCCTAGAAACCTGGATAAAGACTAGCATTTTTGGGTAGACTCAAAATATTCGAATAACATCTTTATGAATTAAGACATAAGATTTATTTAACACGGAAAATTTTGCAAATTTTGGTAAAATTTTGGTCCAGAATGATGAATATCAAACTTAAAAGGTAAAATTCAATGCTTACACGGTTTAAATCTTGAACTGTAACGGATTATAAATATTGTTGAAACGTTGACCCGTAAGGAACGAAGTATTAAACAGTACTCAAACGTAGTGATTAATTAAAGTTCATTCTTACATGTGAGTTAATAACACGGTATTGACTCCAGTACTGCGCTAAAGAGAAGAGTTCCGAGCTACCGCAGTAATTAAAGTGCCCTGTAGGTGACAATACCGCTGCTCTTGTGCTGCACTGGCAGAAATTCGTCGAGGCGGGGAGGTGGCGGGAAGAAGTTAGCGGAGAGCGCCCAGCCCCGGCGCGCAACCGCGCATGCGCTCTGGGCGAGACGCTGACGTCAGTAGCCGGCTGGTGAAGCGACGCACCTCGTGACGTCAGCAGCGGCGGCGCTGCTCCAGATATGTAGGTGTACTGCCAACTGGCGTGGCGTAGGCGTCGAGAGATGTAGGCCCTCTGACGAAGTTCAATCTGCGGCGAATCCGCCCACAATAGAACGATTCCAAAAGCAAAAGTAGCTCTTTAATCTCAATCTGCGAAATTGGTATCGTAGCTAATACAGAGTGCTTTTAACTGCAGATGCAATTTTCACCTGATGCCTTCGGGTGCAGAATAAACTTTCACGTACATGGCAGTGGAGTCGCAGAAATCAGAAAGTTGTGGAATAAGCTACTGCACCTTACCTATCACCTGAGCTGAATTTTGTTTTGCTACGTAGGAAACGCAAAAGAACATAAAGTTTCGAAAGGGGCTATTCATTCGCGCAATATATAGTCATCCTTTTCGAAGAGATACAGTGATGTGGCAATGTGAAGGCGCTAAGGGAACGTGAGTCCACTGGTAGGATTCGTATCTGAGTTATACCATCGCTAACGCAACTTGTACCAGAAATAAGTCACGAATATGATTCCTTTTTCAGGCTACCGTGTCTCAGTCAGTAAAAAAGGAACGCTTATAGCATCATTTTGTTATCCGTCTGTCTCTCCATCTGTTAACACACCTTTATCTCAGGAAAGTGTAGAGGTGTCAAGTACGTCAAATACAAAAGTATGCGGACCCTTGGCGGCGTAAAAAAATGAAGTTTTATGTCAATGCAACCAAAAGATACGACTATTTATGTTGCATATTTTGACACTCGGAAACTCATTCAAGAAAACCTTTAGATGAGGAATCTATACACATATTTAAGCTTATGCTAGACTCTTAGTGGGCGACTGCCATTCGTCAGATTTAATCTATCTGTAAGTACAGAACTGCACCGTAAAGTTACGTTTTTAGTGATCGACATCACTTTTACAGTAAACCAACTTAAACTCATACTAAACTGTCTTATTTTTCTTCCGTTTCTAATCATTATATGCATTTTCCTACAGAAGAATTGATTCCCTTCGATTTGTAGTTGTTTTCACGGTTTTCTGCTACGACCGTTTTCTCATCATACTTAACTGCACCAATGAAAAGGGCTTAAGCCCATTGACTCTACTTTTCAGAAAAGTAAAAAAAAAAAGAAAATGAAAATCCTTTTCCCATCTGGTTCAGTTGTATGATTCCAATCAGATTTCTGAAACTGCTGCTTCTAATTTTCTTTGACGTGCTTATTACAACACTTTTAGCTTCAGAAGCAATTTTGACATCTTTTAAGGTTTTGTATTTCGACATAACTGTCGTAAAGGCGTGCGACTGAATGAAATTTAAAATGTTTATTTGACACCATAAACGATCGTCAAGCCACAGTCAATAAAATTATATGGCTTGACAACCGTTTGTGGTGTCAAATAAACATTTTATATTTTAAGGTGTTATAGTGCATGGACATCTGTCCGTTTACCACTTATTTTGTAAAAGTATTCCGGAAATAGTATTTCTTATTGCTTTTGGTGTAGTTATTCTCAACTAAAATCATACTTGTTTGATGTGAAATTATTATTTTTTTAACGCAATAGTGTCTTAATATATCTTCCTGAATCACCGCTAAATTCATATGAAATTGTTTATCTGATGCATTTTTGTAGGTATCTGACAATGTTCCAGAAGTAATATTATATACTATTTTTAGTTATAACACCCAAACACGTAATAAACAAAACATAAACTGTGGTTTTTAAACCTGGCACGAACTCAGTGATTTTACAAATACTTCTTACAAACACTTTCAATCTTGTTCACGAACATCATCTGATCCATGTTGTTCCAGTTAACAGGTGTTTGCTAGAAAATCTTTTCTTCTATCCCATGGGGAATATATGAGAGTACTTGCTTATTGTCCTCTACTTTCTTGGTTTTTAACGGGGACCTGCCGTCTGGATATGCTATTGTGTTGGTGAAAGCTACACCATTCATACTCCTAGTCCATGAAAGATTAAATGTATGACGTACAGGGCTGCGTACGTTAGGTCACGTCACTACACATTCAGTTCTAAAGAATATTTAAATACCACATGGTTATAAGGCTTAAATGTAACTTGTTCAGATCGGGGCATACAATGTTTCACTGTTTCCATTTTCAGTGTCCTTTTCTTGTAGTATTGTGGCCACCAGGTATTTACATTCATTATATGATATGATTAGATCATTTTCACAATTTCTTCCAACGGTTTATGTATTGTTGATCTTTGATAAGAGTTTGGTTTATTATATTTCTCGCAAATAAGGCGTGTTTCCTCATACCCTTTCCATTTATAAAATGTTTTGTTGCTTCATTACTAGTTTCACCTAAGTTAACCATCTTAAAAATCCAAAGTAATCATGAATAATAAAAGAAGAGAGTAGCAGCTTCTTCTCTGCTATATTTATGGTCAAAAATTAGTCTGTTATATCCATGTGTAATCGTTTTCATTCTGTTCACACACACACACACAAACCCACAGATTGCAGAGTTAAAAGGACTGACTTCCTAGACTCAAGTCATGCTGACACTACATGAAAAGACAGAAGACTTGTTTGTTGGTCAAGGATTCGTAGGAGTGATGTCCTTTTAACCCTAATGTATTTATTTATTTGTCAAGATTCCGACAACACAGTTCACTACAAAAATTAAAACTGGAATTAAGCCCTTTTAATAAGTCGTGATTCAAATATCTCATTATCCATCGTTTATAGTGTACCGGTACGTCATTCAAACTAAGTTGTTGAAACTGTTGAGATAATTCTTTGTGCTTTTCAAATCACTAAGCTCTTCATACTTAATGCACATTAGTGCTGTATATCTTCGACGTCAGAATAGAAAAGTTTTAACAAAACGATAATATTTCGAATATTCGGTGCATGAGCTCATAAACGGTCTTGCAACGTGATTAATTTGTATGTTATGTCTTATACGACTTGTGAGATTATAGGAGCTATCACTTAAGTAATTATGCGACTACACGCTGCTATTTACACTGGCTTCCTTTATGTTTCTCCTTTGCAAATAAGCAGGAAATGGAAGTTACAAAATGTAACCTGGGAAAAGGTAGGCGCCAGGCATTGCCGCTAAAATGTATAGTCCTTTCCAGAATGAGATTTTCACTCTGCAGTGGAATGTGCGCTGATATGAACTCGGGACCGAGTTCGAGTCCTGGTCCGGCACACAGTTTTAGTCTGCCAGGAAATTTCGTATAGTCCTTTTCCTACAATTACCACTGCTGCTTTTCATAAAAGTTTTCTTCAAAATACTTAAAGTAAAAATTATTTTATAACCAAGGAATAGTATTTCAAAGTAACTATTAAGAGTCTTTTGGCTATGTGTTACATATGTTTGCCGCTCTAAAGTAAGATTACCCTATGACAAACAGTCAGCCACTCGCCGTCATGGTCATAGCTTTTGTCATCCGAGTATCTCATATTTCTCTGCCAAGAATTTGAGTTATGTGAGTGGCTTCACGAAGGTCACTATCCATACATCAGAGACAGATTGACTATTGTACATTCAGTTTGATACATACACGTGCAGTCGATAATCTTCCATAACGTTTCGAATTTGTTTAGTACCATGCGAACGACTGCTCTTAATATGCACCGCACCCAGGAAGCAGGACAATGGGACAGTGCTATGCTGTTGGGACATTTGTCTGGGCTACTTTGGATGTATAGTAGCCCTTGAAGATTCCGCGACAACTGTGGACCACGTCTTCCCCGACGGCAATTGTATCTTTCAGTACGCTACCTGTCCGTGTCTCGGGGCCACAATCGTTCTACAGCGATTTGAGGAGCCTGGTAACGAACACATTTTGATGACTTGGCTGTCAGATTCGCCTTATCCGATACCGCTGGGACATATCTGAAACGCCATATGACGCGTAAATCTAGTGCGAAAAACCTTCTGAAAATACGAGGCACTTGTCGCATACATGCGTTACGAAGGTAGACGTACGCACTATTAAGACGAAACTTTTAATATTTTGGTAGTTAGGGTATTTAGCGCTTAATAGCAGCCTTCTTCAAGTTTAAATTGATTGAACCTCTACATTGTAGGACAGGGAAAACTCAAACCTGCGCCTTCCACCTAAAGAACAGACAATCTGCAAGAAGACTACAACTTAACTGGGAAGGAGTGCCCCTGGAACATTGCGAGTCACCAAAATACTTAGGCGTCACATTGGATAGACCACTCACCTATAAAAAGCACTGCATGAACACAACACAAAGTATCCACGAGAAACAACATTGTGCACAAACTAACGGACACTACATAGGGGGCACAGCTTGGAATAGTGAGAACCACGGCTCTTGCTTTGTGCTATTAAACAGCGGAGTACGTGTGCCCAGAATGGTACAATTCTAGCCAGGCCAAGCAAGTGGACATACCGCTTAATGAATCCTGCCGCATCATCACAGGCTGTCTGAGACCAACCCCGACTGATAAATTGTACTGCCTGGCAGGCGTGGCCCCACCAGATATTAGAAGGAAAGCAGCAGCCAGGAAGGAAAAGACAAAGGCGTTGACCTCACCTGCCCACCCGCTGTACAAACACTAGCCAGCCCGCCGTCGACTAAAATTGAAAAAAAGCTTCCTGCACACAGCAGAAAACATCGTCGGGACACCGCAGCAAGTGAGGCTGGCAATGTGGCGAGAAGAAAACGCGCACCTTGGGGAATAGTTAGTCCCAAACGAAGAACTCCCTCCCGGCCATATGGAAGGATGGACGACATGGAAATCTCTTAATAGGCTGCTCTCTGGTGTCACACGTCACACGATCCAAAGAGAATATGCGCAAATGGGGCCTCTCAAATGAACCGGCGCTGTGTGACTGTGGACACACTCAAACCACCATCCACCTTACGGAGTGTGTGCTGTGCCCAAGCACCTGCACCATGAAGGATTTCATGAATGCCACCCCGGAAGCGCAGGACGTGGCCAGGTTCTGGTCCAAGACTTCATAAAATAAAAAAAACTACTTGACCCTGCTTATATACCTGTATAGTTTTATACTCGTTTTGTATTTGTTATGTATTTGATATGTATATGTTAATCATTCTGATTTTAGGTACGATGCTTCTGACACGATTAAATAAATAAAAAATTGTAGGACGGTAGTATGGATAAACAGAGTGCCAATGATAACAGTGATCTTGCTAATCTTTTCTGAGACTCCTGCTGCACGCCGGCCGAAGTGGCCGTGCGGTTAAAGGCGCTGCAGTCTGGAACCGCAAGACAGCTACGGTCGCAGGTTCGAATCCTGCCTCGGGCATGGATGTTTGTGATGTCCTTAGGTTAGTTAGGTTTAACTAGTTCTAAGTTCTAGGGGACTAATGACCTCAGCAGTTGAGTCCCATAGTGCTCAGCGCCATTTGAACCATTTTTGAACTCCTGCTGCACATTTTAATTTTTTAATTCTAAGATGCTGAGATCTACATATCTCTGGTTTCATACAGCACAGCACGCTACAAGGCAGGATTTGAACCTGCGACCGTAGCGGTCGCTCGGTTCCAGACTGTAGCGCCTAGAACCGCACGGCCACTCCGGCCGGCAAAGGCCCATTAAACTGTATAGCAAACAAAAAGGTTTTCATATATTAGTGAATTACTTGAATCTACTTGAGTAACGGTCGGTGTGCCACCCGACGCAACATTCAAGAACAATAGTGTACGACCAGTGGCCTAAGGTTCTTTAACTAAATGCGGTCAGGTTTCATCAAACTCTAAAACAATTTAAATACAACGAATACATTAAGAAGAATTGGAAGAGTGGTCTGTCACCTGAACATTACAGTCAAAACATAACCCGAACATAAAAATTTTAGTTTCATATTACTCTTTATACAAGCAAACTTTTATAAACTAACAAAGGCAAATTGTTTCACGGCAAGTTGTTTACGTATATCACCGCATGACCAGCGACATCTGACGAATATAACGTATTCGGGACCAGCATCTGGTACAAAACCCACTGGTCCACACAGGTCTCTTGGCAGATTAACTTAGTACACACAGGTAAAGGCTCAGAGCCCTACAAGAACTGTAACAGTTTTCTGTGTCAGTCACTTGTTTACTTTTCCATTATGCGTTTCGATGGCTCACACCATTATCTTCAGGTGGAGAATTATTTATTTACATTCCTGGTGTTGGTGAAGAGTACAGACGTCTTTTCACAGTAGCAGGCCAAGGGCAGTGTATGTTATGTTGCGTCTTCTGCTAATGACAAAAATTATTTATTTAGGAAAGGCACTTTTGAGGTTTGAAAACGTAAACTTCTGATATCAGATTATACTTATAGTCACGGCAGAGTCGTAAAAGTCTGCACACTGTTGCCTTTCGTATGTTCTCTCTTCAAACACTTTGGCTATCTCGTTGCGGGAGCTCCCACGAAACGAGCACCAACAATTTGTCCATGTTGGAATTCACTTGGCTCCAACATAATGCTCTCATAACTATACAGAACACTTTTGAACAAGACGGACACTTGCAGCGTATTGAGAACAACGTGCAGGCGCCGTTCGTGGTAAAATACAACGAAAACCTGGAGGCTTGACCAGCCGCTGTATTTACAGTCAAGCGTGTATTTACTTCCGGTGATTCCATGTTTTTGTCGAGCCCCTGTATTTTTGCCTTAAAGATAATGGATACAGAATTAATTAACAATAAATTGCACAGAGGTATAACAGCTGTCACTTGTCGCATGTGTAATAGCTGAATGGAACAAGAAAGAACTATATTCAATAGCAAAACTACTCTTGTCCATGTATTTAATAACAAATCGCGGAATACAGTCTTATGAGTAGAGATAAAAAAAAAAAAAAAATCTGCTCATGAAAGCAGGAGAGCCCGCAGTCTCACAAACTTGATTTTGAAGAATAAAAAAGTCTGCGTATTTAAGACCACGTTAGTGTAATTACATACTTACTAGTTCCGGTGAATTTGTCCCTCTTCTTATGTTCAACTTACGAATGACTAGGTCGAGTATATCTGAACATCGAAAGATCCTTAGTTTTTACAAGTCATCCGCTATTATAGGATCACGTCACTGCTTGAACCTAAGGTGGAGTGTTGGAACCGCACGTAAATGATCAGTAGGATATTTGACACCAAGTGCGTAATGCCATGTCATTTTCATTTGGTCCTTGTCTATGCCACAAGTGTCCCTTGTTCAAATATACGAAACTGTGAGGTCACCGTAATTTGCGCTGCTGTTCAGTCAGGTACATGTTTCGTTCAGATTGTGACAGCAATTGAAATATGATCCTTTTCTGGCTCCTGGATTCATTCAGAGTGAATTCATTCTTTTTCTTGATAAAGCCGTTTGTTGCTGTCTATATGAAAAATAAATAAATAAGATTAAAGCGAACGTACTTTGAACCGTTGACCTGCACAGTCTGTAATGTTTCAGCTTATTTTAATTATGAGTATCGTTGAAATTCCGTGTGTTAATCCTGTTTCCTGTTTTATTTCATCACATGAAGCGAGTTTTAGAGCTATTCCCTCAAGAAATGCGCGGATCATTATTTATCCTGTGTTCGAGCAACTCGTTGTGGATCTATCTTTCATTAACTTGACCTCGAAGGTGCATTAAATCGTTAATTTCCTTTCTATTACAATGAGTGTCGAACAAAAACCTAGTTACCGTCTTTCATGTAAAAAAATTTGATGATCCCAAATTAAAATCTATAACACAGCAACACCAAAAATTTCGCTAACGACGACATTCACCTAAAGACACATATATCCATCCTAAAAGTGACCTATTTCGCCGAGAACTGGTCATGTGTTAACCTTTATAACAAGTGATCCAATGATAGATCTGAATGATAATCAAAACATCCTGGGCCCCGGGTTAGAAACCCATTGGTCTCTCAATTTTCATCAATGGCTTGAGGGCGCAGAAGGCTTTGGAAACCACGGCATTAAACACACATAAGGTGTAACCACGGGACATGTGGTCTATAACTGAAAAATCATTACAATGATCTCCGCAGTGTCAGAAAATTCGAGATTACCCCCTCATTCGTATCTCCGGGAGCTGGCTGCCAAGGAGAAAATGATTGTGAGAAAAAGATGGAATAATCAATGACGGAATAATATTATACGGGTCGGAACATGGTATGTCACGAGTTTTATGTTTTAGGAAAGCTATAGTACCTGAAAAGGGAAATATAGAGGCTCAACCTAGTTATAGTTGAGGTCAGTGGATTGAATTGTAAAGAAGGTGAGGATTTATGGTTAGAAGAATGTACGGAAAACTCAACAGTAGCAGAAAATGGCACGGCATAATGGGACAGAATTTGTTGTGGACGGGAAGATTGAGCAGAGAGTGAGGTACTGCGAGGACAGCAAACTAACATCAACGACCATAGTTCAGGAATACATGCTACCGTAGCAAGCAGAAGATGACGAGAAAAGAGAAAGTATATCAGGATACTGAACGGGTAATACTGTATGTACAGGGAGATGAAAATCTAATAGTCGCTGGGGATTGGGATGCGAGTGTAGAGGGAGCAATAGAAAAGAAGAGTTACCGGAGGAGAAGGGCTTGACAATAGTATTAGGGGAAAAAGAGTAATTGAGGTCTGCAGTAAATTTCAGACAGTAATGACGAATACTTTGCTCAAGAATCATGGTCAGGCAGATATTTCGAAATCAGTTATTGGATTGTAAAGTATACCTAGCAGCTAATGTAGTCTCAGATCACAATTTAGTAATGATGAACGGTAGCCTAAAGTTCAAGAGAATCGTCCGGAAGGAGCAGCGTGGATAGAAGTGTTTTACTGAGGTTCTGGTGAATGACCAGACACGTTTGAAGATCCCTAAGGATGTGGGTACTGCGATTAGAAATAACACAGTAGGCAGTGCTGTTGAGGCTAAAGAGGTCAGTCACAGACTGAAAAAGTCTCTGAAGAAACCTTGAGTGACATAAGAAATACTTCAAATTGTAGGCGAGAGGAGTAAGTACAAAAATTCTCAGGGAAAGACCGAACTACAGCAATCTAATTCACTTGTGAATTTAACAACGAGTAAGTACACGGTAGGTACGGTGAAATCAGCAGGAGGAAAAATGTGACGAAATTAAAAAAGGTGTGATGGTTATAAGGAATGACTCAGCATACCGAAACGTCAAAATAACCAGCGGTGAAATTAAGGACTGTAACATTAAGAGTGCAATGGTAATTCCACTGTAATTTGAGTCTAAATGGAAGACATAGGGGATCCAGTATTAGACTCAGAGTTTAAAATAGCCCTGGAAGACTTGAGCTCTAAGGCACAAGGGATAAGTAATATTCCATCAGAATGTCTAAAATCACTGTGGGAAGTGGTGTATAGAATCTTTGAGAATAGAAACATACTATGAGGATTTCGGAAAAAAATCATCTGCACAGTTCCATACATAGCAATGACAGATAAGTGCGAGACCCATTGTAGTATCAGGTTAACAGCTCCAAGCTTCTGACAAGAATAGTGTTCAAAAGAATGGAAAAGAAAATTCAAGATCTGTTAGATGACATCAGTTTGGTTTTAGGAAAAGTAAAGGCACCAGGAAAACTGTTATGTCGCCACTGTTAATAGAAGCAACACCGAAGAAAAATCATCAAATACTCATACGATTTGTGGACCTAGAAAACACGTTCGAAAACGTAATATGGTTCAAGGTGTTCGAAATTATGAGAAAAATAATATTAATTTATAGGGGTAAAAGACAACATAAAATACGGGCAAAAACCAAGAGGGAACAGTAAGAATGGAAGTACAAGAACGATGTGCTCGGATTAAAAAGGCTGTATGACAGGAATGTAATCTTGCGCCCTTACTGTTCACTCTACGCATTGAAGAAGCAATGACGAATAAAAAAGAAAGGTTCAAGAATGAGTAAAGTTCAGAGTGAAAGATCTCACTGATAAGGTTCGCTGATGACAATGCCTGTCTTCATTGAGAGTGAAGAAGAAGTACAGGATCTGCTGAACAGAATGGTCTAATGAATACAGCATATGGATTGACATCAAACAATAAAACGACAAAGGTAAAGAAATGAGAACAGCTAGAAAAAATCAAAACTGGTGATCACGGAGTAGAGGAAGTTACGGAAATTTTCTACCTCGGAAGAAAAATAACACGTGACCAACGAAGCAGGGAAGACATTAAAAAAAAAAAAGCCAACACAGGCAAAGGTGAGATTTCCCAGCCAAGAGAAGTCTATTTGCATAAAACGTAAGCCATAATTTAAGAAAGAACTTTGTGACAATCATTGTACAGTTATGAAACATGGAAAGCGGAAAAACGGGAATGAAAGAGAAACTAAGAGTTTGAGATAACTAAGTGGACTGATAAGGTAAGGAATAAGGAGTTTTCAGCTGAATCGTCGAAGGCAGGAACATTTGGAAAACACAGAAACGAGAAAGGGACAAGATGAAAAGGCATCAGGGAATACCTTCCTTGGACTATACGGAGCCTTAGAGGGTAAGAACTGTGGAGGAAGACAGGTTGTTGAATACGTCCAACAAACTATTCAACATGCACTGTGTAAATGCCACTCTGAGATGAAGAGGCAAGTAAAGCAGAGGAAGAACAACAAACCTGTCTGAAAAAAAAATGTAAAAGGAAACGAAACTGTTTATTTCGGAAACGAAGGAAGTTTCTAAGCCATTCTCGTTGCTAAACTTACTAGTTACTAACTCTATCATAATTACATTTGGGACGTGTCTAGTGCAGATTTTCAGACGCTGCATTTACCGCACTTGAAAACTGAAAATAAAATGAATAAAATACTATGAGTGAGAGCTTACTCGAATTATTTGTTCTCTTTGGTGGCACAAGAAACGTAAATTACGCTTTTATAAAACTCTTTGATGCGACGTGCGGGACACACACTCAAAGCAATTTAAAAAAGCAAATTAGATTTGGTCTGTTCAAAAGGAGCGCGGAAAATGTACTTGTAGGTAACATTTATGCACTCCTGCTAATAGAGAGTACGAGGGTGGGAACATATACGAACGTATTCGCACACCTGCCAGTGTTTCATGTACTTATCAGCTTACAATTAAATCGCTTACGCATACAAGTCATAATAATTGGTGAGCAATTCTGTGAAAATGCTGGTAGGTGCTGTAGCCTAAACACCGTATGAAACAACTTTTTAATCGCTTCTTTATCACTTCTACCTGTACTTACGTCTCTGTAAAGTTGTTCTAGGAATAGGTAGTCTCTTACGCCTCGTTTCACAATAAAGACACGTATGCAGATTTCTAAACATGAATTGGCTGTTCATCACTCCACGTCATCCCGATCTTTGTTATCTTGTCGCCATTCCTACCTGTGTATTGTGCATTTTTCTATCTGTCGCTTCTTGTAAGTCGATTCTGTGGCGGAATTGGAGAACAATCTGGTCATCACCCATAGGTGTGTGAGAACTCACCTCAGAACCACAAATTGGGTGGACGATATACCAACATAGGCTAACTCGGTGACCGAATTCTGTCTGGATCCGTATACGTTACGACTGTAAGCACAGATTCATGATCGCAAAGATTAGAAAGTTCAATAAGTAAATTAAAAACAAGTTGGTATAGCTGCCATCACATGTAAGCATACAAGTTGTACGAGTGTTGCACTAAACTGAAAGAATATAAAAAAATGTACCAGTGTGTCTTACAGCACGGAACAAACCGTTTGGTTTCACGCCACAATCGTGGCCTGTATTTTTATGTACGAGAGGTAATCATAGAGTTTTAATTATCACTTTGAAAAAATAAAGTAATGTAATTAAGATTTCATTTGATTGCAGCTACGTTCCTACAGTCGTGATAAACACAGAGAACCCCGCGCCACACTACCGTAGCACGCCATCAGACGAGAGAAAACAAAATTGCATAACTAACCGACAAATTGCAGTATTGTGCGGTAATTAATTTTCTGTGTCTGAAGGGGAACAGCGCTGCGACATTGCATCCTAAACTGGTAGAAGTATACTACAACAACTGTGAGTTGATTGCTGCCTGGGAAGATGGCATGAAGATAAAGGAAGTAAAGAACATAAATTGTAATTACTCTCGTCTCCTCAGGGGTCAACGGTTTCATTTTCTGCAAAGCATCGCTCGATTGAGAATGTTACTCACAAATAATGCCGATCGTGTTCGTTGCAGTTCACCTCAGACTTAAACTGAAAAATTCAGTAAGTTAAAGATGTAGACTGTCGCAATTTTGAAAAATGTGTGCATAACGAGCGGCGGACAGGGTGGGCAGTAATTTGGAATTATCTTCTGATGATGCTATGGTGTACTGTAGGGTGTAGTTGAGTCACTGTAGGAGAATGCAAGATGACTTGGACAAAATTTCTAGTTAGTGTGATGAATGGTAGTTAGCTCACAGTATAGAAAAAAGTGGGCGAGTAGGAGAAATAAAGCCCTGATATATGGACACAGCGTTAGTGCTGCTCTGCTTGACATAGTCACGTCGTTTAAATAACAAGGCGTAACGTTGCATAGTGATATGAAATGGAAAGAGCATGTGAGTGTTGTGGTAGGGAAGGCGAATGAATATCTGTGGTTTATTGGGAGTATTCTGGGAAGGATGGTTCATATGTAAAGCAGATCTCACATAGGGCCCTGGTGTGACCTATTCTTGAGTAATGCCAGAGTGTTTGGGATCCGCACCACATCGAATTTGAGGAAGACATCGAATCCAGACTCAGGCTGCTAGATTTATTACTGGTAGGTTCGAACAACATGCAAGTACTACGTAGAGGCTTTGGGAACTCAAATGGTAATCCATGGAGGTAATGCGGCTTTCATTTCGAGGAATACTATTCAGAAAATTTAGCGAACCACCATTTAAAGCTGATTGCAGAACGATTCTGCTTTTTCCAACATACATTCCGCGTAAGGTCCACGAAGGTAAGATACGAGAAACTAGGGCACGTACGGAGACAGGCAGATAGTCATTTTTCCCTCTCTCTGTTTACGAGTGAAACAGGAAAGGAAGTGAATTGTAATAGTACGGGGTACCCTCCACCACGCGCCGTAGGGTGGAATGCGGAGTACCTTCGAGGGTTAGAACTTTAATAGTGACAACTATTTATTTACAGCTCGTGCAAAATAGATACGTGTTTCAAAGTTTTACTGACATACAAAGTAGTCACCACTATTGTGTGTAACCCGTTGCCAGCGATGTTGAAGTCGTATGATACTCTTAGCAGTGCCATGTAAATAAATAGTTGCCACTATTAAAGTTCCAACCCTCGTATCTAGATGCAGATGTAGATAACGCTATCGGTGAATCATATGTTGTATGGTTAATCGAATGTCGGACTTTTTTCTGAGAGAATGCATGTCCTTCGAGTAAATTAAAAGAAAATGATCTGATAATGGTTCAAATGGCTCTGAGTACTATGGGACTTAACTTCTGAGGTCATCAGTCCTCTAGAACTTAGAACTACTTAAACCTAACTAACCTAAGGACATCACACACATCCATGCTCGAGGCAGGATTCGAACCTGCGACCGTAACGGTCACGCGGTTCCAAACTGAAGCGCTTAGAACCGCACGGCCACACCGGCCGGCCTACCGATCTGATAAATTAGCATTTCATATTACGTCAGTGGTGGACTAGTCCCACATCTGTAATTTTGCGTCTCCTCCCACGTAATCACTGTTGGTGAAAAGCTGATTCCCGTTATTAATATACAAAGATATCACCTAGCTTTCAATTAAATGGGCCAGATAAAAGTTAAACGAATTCAGTATATTTTTAGTTACTGAGAGGATTATCTATTGATGCTTCCACGACGGTAGTCGCAAGAGAGATAGCGCGAAACAGCAAGGTTCTTTCTAGATGCTCGCAAAAAAAGTGAAGGCTGCGCCTTCCTTTATTTACAGGCGATCTTATTGCTATAAGTTAAATATCGCTGGTGAACCCTTTGTTGCTCTTCCTCAAGCCATACATTTAAAAAGACAAAAAAGATAACTGGATAAGGGGTCTTATACAACGCGCCATTATAAGACACAGCGCTGGATATTTATTGAAGCGTTTCCTCATTTCTTATTGATTACAGTGACCCCACGCAAGTATTCAGACCTGGTAAATCCATGGAAATAACCAAGAAAAGAACCCAAGAGCCTTATGTTAGCAGGCACAGACCACCATTAAAGGCTCTTTGTCGGTACAACATGTGATGTGTAACTCTCTGTAACGATATTTTATGAATACAACATGTGATGTGTTACACTCTGTAACGATATTTGATGAACGTAAGATGATTACTACCAAAATCGAAACAGGGCGTGTCATTTTATAAGCCCACGAACTGGAAAAAACTGAGCTCACAATGTCAAGGCTTATAACAAAATATTAATAAAGGAAATAGATGACTTGAATGAGTCTGCAATCATTTCGGATTTCTGCTAATAAAAAGGCTAGATCGCTTCGTATGTTTCTGTATTTCTTTATTTATAATTACGTTCCAGCTAGTCCAGTCGAGAACTAGAACGTATAAGACAATTTTCAGTTCCAGGAGCTTCAGCGAACGTCTAACGCATATGTGTTATTATAACTGCCAGGTAATATTGTTTTTATAAGATCTAAGTTTTGATATGATGATGGCAGAGGGCAAAACGTTGATATAAGTAAACACATATGTTACTAGTCACGAAGTGCCTCTTTTTTCGTTTTTTCCGAGCCAAATCACTCAAACACGTGGAACAGTATTGAGTTCAAAACATTGCGAGGCAGCAGCTACAATAAAACAGTACGAGAACCCAAATGTATTAATGGAATAGTTTGATCGTTCGTTCTAGGAATACTTTTCCAGTGCATATGAAATTCAGTTAGCTGGCTCAGCAGTTGATACTATCAATCGTACATAAAAGCAATGACACTTGTGTCCGAAACTAAAAAGGTAATGATGAAAAGTCCCTTTACATCAGAATACGAACTCAATTTTCGAGAACTCGCTCCATCATTCGAAGGAAGGGGCCACTGGCTGCCGGTACGGATGTATTCTCTTAGGTGAGGACTGTCCACTTTACTAAGAGAACACGACAAGTGCCATAACTCAATACCCCAGAAGCTTCGCTCAATTGAAGAGGAGTCTCCTATCCGTAGGAAACGACAGTAAAAGTTTTTGACATAATTTTGAAGCCTTTTAGGGTGCAAGTAATCCCACGAAAATGGCGGCACCGTCGTTAGCGTTGCAACCTCACGTTTTTGCGCCACTGGTTTGAATACCGGTTACATTATTCAGTTTTTTCATTGATCTACCTGTGTTCGCAGAAGGTTACTACACGAATATTTCTTATCTGGTTAGGGGATACGAAGGTGTCCTATTATTGAAATTCATGGTGAAAACCATCAGCTGTTTTTTTTTATTTTGCACAGTGCTAGTATTTTCGGTCATATACAATTTTCAAGCTCAGCTGGTATAAATGGCAGTAATGTTCATGCCTGCTAATCTTGAAAATGGACTTTGACCGAAACGAGCAGCACTGTGTAAAATAAAAAAATTCAGAATAAAACCTGCTAAAGGTTTCCACCATGTGTTTCAGCGACTATTTAGCAGCTGATTTTCCCCACCTACATACGTAAAGTGTTATATTAATTTTAAAATTATGACTGGGGTCCACCATCTGTCCATACATTTATTATAAAATACAGGGTGATTCAAAAAGAATACCATAACTTTAAAAATGTGTATTTAATGAAAGAAACATAATATAACCTTCTGTTATACATCATTACAAAGAGTATTTAAAAAGGTTTTTTTCACTCAAAAACAAGTTCAGAGATGTTCAATATGGCCCCCTCCAGACACACGAGCAATATCAACCCGATACTCCAACTCGTTCCACACTCTCTGTAGCACATCAGGCGTAACAGTTTGGATAGCTGCTGTTATTTCTCGTTTCAAATCATCAGTGGTGGTTGGGAGAGGTGGCCGAAACACCATATCCTTAACATACCCCCATAAGAAAAAATCGCAGGGGGTAAGATCAGGGCTTCTTGGGGGCCAGTGATGAAGTGCTCTGTCACGGGCTGCCTGGCGGCCGATCCATCGCCTCGGGTAGTTGACGTTCATGTAGTTACGGACAGATAAGTGCCAATGTGGTGGCGCTCCACTCTGCTGAAATATGAATTGTTGTGCTTCTTGTTCGAGCTGAGGGAACAGCCATTTCTCTAACATCTCCAGATACTGTAGTCCAATTACAGTAGCACCTTCGAAGAAAAATGGACCAAAAATTTTATTGGCTGAAATGGCGAACAAATGTACAACTAAATGAAACTTTATAGCTCCCTTAATTCGCCGACAGATAGTGCTTAGCTCTGCCTTTTGTCGTTGCAGAGTTTTAAATTCCTAAAGTTGTGGTATTCTTTTTGAATCACCCTGTATATGTACTTACGGTATTACCACCGGTTACAACCTTTTTAAATTCCGATGTTCTTATGTTTCATTCTTGTATTAATTATCATAATTCTTATATTTTATCCTTATTTTTACCCTTCGGAAAGATTTAGGTGTTCGCTTGCATGAAACACATCGTAGAAATATTCGAAATGTAGTTACTCCGTACGCCATGAGCATCGCGAGAAGGATTTCTTCGTATTAATTTCACTCGGTGAAGAAACATCATTGACACCGCTGAAAATTTCACGCGTTGGCATAATAATTTCGCCGCAAATCACGCATTACTGATCATTTTTCCGAAAACTGGAGCTTGCAATTGATTATGCACCAACACATGGATTTTTACTGCGTCGCGTCTAGTTGGGATATCCCTTTACCGTGCAATGAGCGTAGATAAACATCTGCAGCTTTCCAATGAACTGCTTTATTTACGTCACAGTACGATATGCGTCACAGAGATGATAGAGCGTCATAGGCGTCGGAGAAATTACTCTCAACCAAGAGGTTGGTATACCGTCTTAATCCACGAATTTCTCGTCTTGTAAGGAATGACCGTTCTCTGTACCACTTGATTCAATAATAAACAAGAATGGCTCCGTTTTAACGTACGGTTGCGAAACATCATCTGAGTACTGGTTGCATGTTTCTTTTGTCTGCTTTTTAGATTTTGTAGCTGTGGCGTGCACGCTAGAGTACTGTTCCGTAAAGTGGTTCACCTCTTTTTGCACTTGAGGATAGAATTCTACGCTGATATTTTGAAGAAAGGCGACGATTGAAGACATGAGTTTTCGGTCTGTGTTGTACCATACTGGGCAATATTAGAATGTGTAAAGTGACGTACTGGTTGACAGCAAGTTCCGTAACTTTTTTGCCTCGGTGAACCAGTGCTCGCTTACTGATGATGCGTTATTCGCATCCGGTTTTATTCATGTTGATCACAAAAATCTGGTTCGAATTGATGAGGTACAACAGACGCTTGACGATGAAAAATCTGCAATAATTCCTCGAACGTAATCTTTGCTTCGTGCGGACGTATTTGGTAACATATCGCTATTGAATCCTATGTTTCGTCTGGAAGGTGTCACACAACGTTATCGAAGCTTTAAATTCGAAATCATCGGATTGCAATGAAGCCGCTGCCGCCATCGCTCATTGCCGCAACATTCGGTTTGTAACCAGGTGTCCGTGCGTCCTGGCTCCTTCAAAACGATAATAGACTCACAAACAGACCATTTCATTTATTTCGTGGTTTGTTCCATTCTTCTACACTTGGTTTTCCATCGCCTTAGATGTTTATTATTGTCCGAAAGTGTTTTCTGACGCGAACGAATTTGGTGTCTGTTTTGTGTGAAGTTCAGCAAGTCTTACTGCCATTATGTGTCTTCAGAAATGCAACACTGCTCGTTAACTCAAGAACCCCCTGTCCACAGTTTTAACATTAGATGCAAGCCCCGTGAATACGTTTATAAAAAATATAGATTTCACTTTACGTTCTATTCTAGTGGAACTAGGTAGATTTCTGGCTGGTCTTCACTTCATTCTGGTGAACTGGAAGACGTTTCTTCGACGATTGTGTGTGCGGTATGCCCTTCACCTGCTTCCTCTCCAGTCAAGAATTCTGTTTCATCAGCAAACACCCTACAATTTGATTTTTTCTGCCATTTTTTACCCAAGTTTTTGGTCGGCTCCATGTTATTATCTTTTATTAACTATTCCAATTTGTCTAAGAGTTAAATACAATATTACACTCTACCACTTATTTCTTCTCTTGCTTCAGTGCTTACGGTATCTCAATCATTTCGAATGTCCACAGATTCTTAC
Source organism: Schistocerca piceifrons (assembly GCF_021461385.2). Taxonomy (NCBI): domain Eukaryota; kingdom Metazoa; phylum Arthropoda; class Insecta; order Orthoptera; family Acrididae; genus Schistocerca; species Schistocerca piceifrons. The sequence goes on along the minus strand of NC_060138.1, from coordinate 108,185,691 downwards.
TTAATACACTCTCACTGAAGACTGATTTACGAGAGCCCTGTTACAGGCTCGGTTTCCTTATCGTTCGTTTTAATTTCATTCTAGGCTCCATTGGTGACTGATCGCGTTGAGAACTAAGTCGGAAATTATGTGTTCCCCTTATTGATTTCCTTAAAGGGTCAAAAACATCTAGACAGGTCAGAATCGGTTGAATGCAAGACCCTCCTTGCATATTGCAGAAATAAACGGGTATACTTGCCGGCCGACCAAACCCCACTTCTAGTGCACAAGTAAGAAATGCCACCAACATTATTGACAAAACAAGCTCAGGAATTGCATAGAATACAAGTTCATATAATTTTCTCTTTTATTTATTGATTTACGCATCTGTGTAGAAATGTTCTGCTGATGAGGGTTGATAAATGAATAAAGAAATAGAAACAACAATCGGATTGGTACAAGAGGCGCAGAATGTGAGAAGCCGCGGCCCTTACCAATCTGCCACTGTGCTGTGTTGCGTTTAATTTGTTACGCGCTAAAAGCACTTGAACTCCCCCGTAAACTTTGATCGTCGTTGTTCAGAAACGGTCGAGTATCTGCGGATAAGCAGAGACATTTGTTCGTTTCCTTTGACCGCTGCTCCACTGAGCGAAGTTTTTGGAAATCGCCTTATGGCACTTGCTTTGAGGGGTAGTGTGGGTGAAAGACGTCATCTGTCGGAAAGAATTCACATGCACGACTATGGCGAATAGACAATGAAGGTAGAATGTCCCCACTCCACTATTCCTGCCACCCCTAGTACTATTCTAGCAGTCTCTTAACAAAACTGTCTCTTAGAAAACATTCAGTTCTACTCAAATGTAATGACGTACGTACACTGGAACAATATAATACAAGGACACCGATGCGGAAGATCGTTTCATGTCATAAAAGATGCTTTGCGCTGCTAAGCATTTCAGTTTAAGATTTCCTGGTTATGAGGACATCTAGTTCGTCAGAGATACCTGTGAATGGAAACAAGATACTTTTGCTGTTTAGGGAAGATTTTGTTTGTTTCTTGAAAATGATTCTGGGTAAACAAGAACGATTGTAATAAAATATTTTTTTGTTTCGCTTGCACACAATGACTAGAGCACCATAAACTACACACATTCTGAAGCACAATTTCTTCTTTTATTGCCCAGTTTCGGTCTAATTTGGCAATCTTGAGATGTAAAACACAGGAAGGAATGGTAACCAGCTGACGGCAGGAAGGAAGAAAGAAGGAAGGTAAGGGTTTAACGTCCCGGCGACACCGTCATCTGACGGCGGTGACAACTATAATTCTGTTCTGTATCTGAGACCTTAACGATGGCCAAATTAAGCCTCTGTAATAACAGAATGTGTTCTTTTATAGAATTATAATAAAATTTATATATACCACCTCTCTAATTGTGATTTTCTTTCTTGAAAGTAGCAGTAGACCAACGGCTCGTCGAAAGTCGGATTACGATATCATTATTCCCTTTCAGCATTCAACTTTTCAAATACGATTTTGAAATTACCTTTCTCGTCTGGTCTCGGTGAAAATCAAGAATCACATCAACCTTTGTGCACTCACCTTCTTAAAATGCATAACCTGGTTCAAATGGCTCTAAGCACTTTGGGACTTAACATCTGAGGTCACCAGTCCCCTAGAAAAACTACTTAAACCTAACTAACGTAATGTCATCACACACATCCATGCCCGAGGCAGGATTCAAATCTGAGACCCTAGCAGCAGCGTTGTTTCGGGCTGAAGCGCCTAGAACCACTCGGTCACAACGGCCGGCGCATAACCTGGTGCAGATGGTTTGATTATGATCACCATCTCCATAAAGTGAAAGCGACATTCTTCTTGAATGTAGTCATTAATCTCAGAGACAGTTTGTTTCTTACGTAACGCTCGTACGACCACATTTAAATACATATATGCGCAAGGCGAGTTCAATAAGTAATGCAACACACTTTTTTCTCGGCTAGTTTCGGTTGAAATACTGCGAAATATTTTGTGGGACATGGTGCAATATTCCAGCTTTAGCCCCTATAGTTCCATGAAGTTCCGATGTACGCAGCCTTCAAAATAGCATCTGTGACGAAGGTGTGTTCCAATCAGAGAAATGTAATTGAGACCTTTTTTTTGTGGAAAACTATAGCATCTCAAATATTCATAGGAAATAGTGAGGAAATTAAGAAACGACTTCAGTGTGGCCGTAGCCACAAAAATGCATTGAACTTCTCCATGTCAGCGGAAGCTCTCACCCAAGTGTGACGCCCGAGAGGATCTCACGGAACTTCATCGGACTGTTCTTGTTCATCCACCCCACAGCCGGGACCTATCACTTGTCCAACGAAGGATGCATTCCGTGGGAAGCAGTACGTTGATGATGCAGCAAGACAATAGCTCCGACATCAAAATGGCTCTAAGCACTATTGGACTTATTTGAGGTCATGAGTCCCTAGACTTAAAACTACTTAAGGACATCACACATATCCATGCCCGAGGCAGAATTCGAACCTGCGACCGTAGCAGCCGCGTGTTTATGGACTGAAGCGCCTAGAACCAGTCGGCCTACTCCGACATTGACCAGTATAGTGGTATCATGCGGTCACACAGGCCCTCCCCATAAGGTGGCATAAAGCCATCTTACTGAACTGAGATCAAGTTGAAAAACAAGGTGTTTTAGCCAGAATGTGTGTGTGTATATTGGAATCCTAAACAAACCTAACGTAATTTCAGAAATAAAAAATGTGTTGCCTTACTTATTGAACGCCCTCGTAATAGCAAACGTGCCGTTAGCACTGCACTGGAGACTCCACGAAGGTGTGCTGACTCAATTTGTACCTTACCACAACTCGTACGTCCCATTCTAGAATATTACTCCCTTGGTGTGTCAAATGTGAAATGGGGCTGGCTAGGATTTCTGAACGGAAATAAAGAGGGGCAGTCACATGTTTCTTTCAGATACGTCTTACTACATTGAAGGTTTCGGCTATAGTTGTGTCTGACACACGTTTAAGTACGTACCCTTCATTTCTTTCGGTTATTGTTGACGTCAACATATGGCTTTCACTTCTTATGTAACGTACAGTTTTATGAGGCTTCGTTATTTTTTCTAGTTCTGCGTACTAACGTTCTAATCATTTCATCTTCAACATAGATTTTAATAGGTGTGTTTGTTTGACTCATAGAAGAGAGTCTCCGAATTGCTGTTAAAAATCTTGAATGTAAGACGTCGGCTATATTGTGAAAGCCTGCCTACGGGGTCACAAGAGCCAGTATTAAGTGAATAATCTCGGAATACACTACATACCCCTTAGTTACGCTCCCATTGGGACCGTTAAGAGGAGATTAATTACAGCTCGCACAGAGATATTTAAACAGAAATACGCGGTACTGTGGGAAATACCCGCTGCCCTTCGCTCCACAGTGGTTTGCTGAGAGGTCTATGGATGCAGATATAAATGCAGATGAGTCGGAGGATATTCTTTTTTAAGATTGTTTCGTCATCGGTTGGCTTCCATCATTTATTCACTCCTACGGTATATAGTGTGAAACAGAACTGCTCCGAAAAATGTTCTGAGACTGTTCAAGCATACCTGCTGAGTGTTTTGTTACAAGAGACCAAGGCGTCCTGCAGGTCGTTACAGAATAATTATGTAATTATGATTCTTATTCGTTTTGTTGCCGCAGTCATACCTGCGGTTACCGTCGGAAGGGGAACACCTCAGCATAGGGTCATTGTGTCGCTCTTCCACTGCGTTCTTTGAACCCATACACGACGAGCAGATCACCCAACTTTTCATCAGTAAACCTCCGTTGTAATGCATCGACATTTGCACAGGCGTGCATTATTTTCAATGCGATACACATACAAAGTTAACTGGATCAAGACACGTAACGTAATTCAATAATTCTGTAACGAAACGCGTTGGTTCCTTACACCAAAATACGCAGAAGGTTTCCTTGAACAACCACTTAAAATTTGTCGGTAGAGTTCTGATTCGGCCTGTATGTGATAACTATTGACAGACATTTAATATGAAAATTATGGTCAGGAAAGGGGGCTAAGATTCTGAAAATGCTTACAAAAAAGTGCGTAAGAGATGTTCATGAAATTATGACATTTGGGTGTAAAACAGCTATATTATCTTCCTTTGGCCCATTTACAGAGTTCTATTATAGTGGATGACACACATCATTTCGTTCGACGCTAAGCCCCTGGCACTTTCGGCTCAACAGCTCTCTATATACGCAAAAACTCCATTCGACGTATATACAAATCCATGGAGCGTATCTCGTCAGCACCCATAATGGAAATTCAATCAAAGTTGCAAAGGTTTTCACTTTTGGTTTGGTCTTCAAATTTTATTTCAATGTGTCTTTAGTAAATCCATCAATGATGACCCAACAGTCCTGAAATATTTCCATTGTCCCTGTTTCTACATACATTCTTCTACCAAATTCTGAATCGCATCTTGCAAATGCTAGTAGCCATACGCTGAAAAAAGTTCCGACTCGCAGTCTGTGTTATTGACTAATTGTTGGGACTCCTTTATGGCTGCTGGGATCACTGAGTCTAGGGCATATATGAGTGTTTGTAAGTTTTCACACGTATTTTTTCAAGTATCCCACCTCGTCTCCAGATACTCTTCGGCCTGTAATCGCATTCACAGGAGTAGAATGGTCTTCAGTGTGAGTCCCACTTCGACATGAGCCACAATTATCAGCGAAATCAGCGAAGACGCGTCTGGAGTCACCTCACACAGTGGTGGGATATCAGCCTGACTTCCGCCCGCCATTAGAGCCGACAACCAGGGATGATTGTCTGGGCCGCCATTTCTCTTTTAGCAGAGCCCCTCTTGTTGTCATTCGCGGAACCAGGGCAAGTCAGTCTGGGCTTACATTTCAGCGAGATAGTACCCTGCCGCACACGGCGACAGTTTATGGTGCTTGTCTCCATGCCAGTCAAATACTATCTTGGTCCGCCAGGACACTGGATCTCACTTCCATTGAGAACGTTTGGAGCATTATCGACAGGGCCCTCAACGAACTCGGGATTTTGACGATCTAAGACGCCAGTTGAACAGAACATGACACGATATCTCTCAGCAGGATATCCAACAACTGTACCAGTTGACTTGCTCCATTTGTGAGCTCTTTCTCTCGAGAAAATTGTCCAATTTGATATTTGAATCATTTGTTTGTCTGTACACGCACATAACGTCTTCCGACTTCCTTTCCATTGGAGTAATTGTTTCGTGATGTGTCGTTCTTTTTTTGTATTAGAGTGTATTTATTGACAAATGCTGACTTATAAATGAACAAAATCTTAAAAACTTGTTCAAGAGGAAAATAAAAGTCTAAGTTAATCTATTAAAAACAAAGATAAAAACGGAGGGGGAGTTTCGTAAGCATGGAATAGATAGAAAACTGTGGAAAATTTGGTAACTTCACACAAAGGTTCAAAAATTTGCAACGAACTTTACAAATGTGCCTTTATTTTATATACCCAAATGCATATATTGACCTGTCTGTGGCTACATATCTGGCAAGGGCCTGTATCTTAACGTCGCTTCTTTAGTGATAGCTACCATTTAAGGAGGAGCTGCATGTTTTTCAGTGTTAACGACGACGCTAAGCTGCGAAACAAAGTTTCGAAACTGTGCTACCGACCACTGCACTTGCTCGTGTGTGACTGTGCAAGTCGCTGTCGAAACTAAACAGTTTCGGCTTGTCCCAACTTTGGTGAAATGAAACTTGCAGTTGTGTGAGCTCTGAGGTTAGGTGTCGTGTCGGTAGGGTGTCAACGAGTTAAATGTGAAATGAAAACGGAGCAAACTGTTCGATTCATGGACACCTATGTCGTCCACAGTTGTTTGTGGAATTTCGATAACGTTTGTGGCATTTCAACAATGTAGCCTACAAAAACCCAACTTCGCAATTCTACGCGATCTGAACGCGGATAGAAAAAAGATGTTTGAGCTGCAGATGAGGATTAATTCCATATTAGAGATTAGCAACAACGAAATAAGGAAAATGCAAAAAAGAATAAAAAGCAATATTGTAAGCCACATAAGTCTGGAAAGCTGAATTCATTCTCATTATTGTTTCATCAGACGTCACAGCAGTGCATCACACTGCTAAATTGTCATTTCAGCATACCTATTGTAGATGACGAATTGCGACTGTGATTTAAATTGGCGATTTATCTGGTAATAAATATGCAACCAACATAGAACTACTTTCTTCCGGTTATCTGTAAACCGTATGTTCCGCACCCCTATCAGCGAAAAAGATGCATGTAAAGAAATGAACATACACTATGTGATCAAGAGTAGTCGGACACCTGGCTGCAAATGAATTACAAGTTAGTGGCGCCTTCCAGCGGTAATGCTGGAATTCAGTATGGTGTTGGCGCACCCTTAGCTTTGACGACAGCTTCCACTCTCTTGGGCATACGTTCAGTCAGGTGCGGGAGAGTTTCTTGGGGAATGGCAGCCCATTCTTCACGGAGTGCTGCACTGAGGAGAGGTATCGATGTCGGTCGGTGAGGCCTGGCACGAAGTCGACGTTCCAAAACGTCCTAAAAGTGTTCTATAGGATTCAGGTCAGGACTCTGTGCAGGCCAGTCCACTATAGGGATATTATTGTCATGCAACCACTCCGCCACAAGCCGTGAATTATGAACAGGTGCTCGATCGTGTTAAAAGATGCAATCGCAATCTCCGAATTGCACTTCAACAGTGGGAAGCAAAAAGGAGCTTAAAACATCAATGTAGGCCTGTACTGCGATAATGACACACAAAACAACGGGAGTGCAAGGCCCCGCATGAAAAACGCAAACACCACCGCTGCCGAATTTTACTGTTGGCACTACACACACTGGCAGATAATTTTCACCTGTCATTCGCCATACCCAAAAACCTGCCATCGGATCGCCACATTGTGTACCGTGATTCGTCACTCCACACAACGTTTTTCCACTGTTCAGTCGTCCATCGTTCATGCTGCTCACGGCAAGCAAGGCATCGTGTGGCATTTAGCAGCGTGATATGTGGGTTATGAGCAACCGCTCGACCATGAAGTCCAAGTTTTCTCACCTCACGCCTAACCGTCATTGTACTTGCAGTGGCCGCGCAGGATTAGCCGAGCGGTCTGAAGCACTACAGTCACGGACTGTGCGGCTGGTCCCGGCGGAGGTTCGAGTCCTCCCTAGGGCATGGGTGTGTGTGTTCGTCCTTAGGATAATTTAGATTAAGTAGTGTGTAAGCTTAGGGACTGATGACCTTAGCAGTTAAGTCCCATAAGATATCACACACACACACTTGCAGTGGGTCCTGGTGCAGTTTGGAATTCCTGTGTGAGGGTCTGGATAGATGACTGGCTGTTACAAATTACAATAATTTTCAACTGTCGGCGGTTCCTGCGGTTAACTGACGAGGTCGACCTGTACGCTTTTGTGCTGTAGGAGTGTGGAAATCTCCCTTACAGACGTATGACACACGTGACACCCAGTCAACTGACCACGTTCGACATCCGTGAGTTCCGCGGCGTGCCACATGCTGCCCAAATGCTGCATAAACCAATGGCTGTAATGTTCTTTGATAAACGCCCTAGTCGAAAAAAATCCAAAATGAACTCCATCAACCACAGTCACCACTGAAAGTTAAGAGAGAAATGCCATAATTGTCTGTCTTCCATTCCTTCGCAAAGTGTCATGCAGTCTTGCAAATCTTTTCAGACCACAGATCATAAAAATATCCTTCCACTTTGACAATAAACTTCAAAATAAGATTGTTCACAATAATAAATCCGCTGGGGTTTGGTATAAAAAATCTGCCATATACAAATTCACATGCTCCTGTTCTTGCTTCTACATAGGCCAAACACGGAGAATTAGGCAACCTTCTACACAGAACATACGGATCTCCTTGGACTAAAAAGCTTAAGTAAGTACACTTTGCATCACATATTGCATGATATTGACAATCTTTCTGTGCTACACATTGCTGAGAGAGGAATACAGACGGGCCTCATCGAACAATTAGAAATTTACATCCACAAACTACAGTCATCACAAAAAATCCTAAAAAAAGTTCATAAATGAACAAACTGAGTCCATACAAAACCTTTTCTTCCACAACTTCGAGGATATCCTGGCACCAAAATATCGAAAAATGATAATAATAACACATACTCATCTTCCTGCATAAATCTTGTTCTTCTCGGCTTGTAATGACTATGGTATTGTGTAACTTACAAAAAGCCTCTTAATTATATATTAAATATTCCGTTGTATCTGTTTACCTTCTATATAACAGTTAACCCATATTAAAATTTTTGTTGCCAATATAAAGACACTTCTGCAGCTAGCAAAATTTACTGAAAGATAAAATCTGTACTAGTAATATTTGTACCATAATACAATATATCTCCTGCCAAAGACCATTGTATAGTAGAGTGTAATATCTATCACATCGATATTATTTGTAAAAACATCGAGTAGTTACATTCTGTGAATCAATGTAAAACCAAGTGCAGCTAAATGTTGTGTATATTTGTGTACATAGCTTAATAATGAACGTTATAAGAAGCAATCTGATTTAGATACCACAAGGCAGTGCTCTGTAAGTAACTAAAACATAAAAAACTTTTGGGTTCGTAAATGATGATGATGATATTTAGTTTGTGGGGCGCTCAACTGCTCGGTCATCATCACCAGTACAAAGTCCCCGATTTTACACAGCCCCGTTTTTTTCCACAGTCCAATTTAGCCATTTTCACGAATGATGATGATGAAATGATAAGGACAACACAAGCACCCAGTCCCTGGGCACAGAAAATACGCAACCCGGCCGGGAATCGAATCCGGGACCCCTAATCCAGAGGCAGCAGCCCTAGCCACTAGACCACGAGCTGTGGGCAGGGTTCGTAAATGTTTCGTCACCGATTATTAAATTTCCGTCATATCCACCAGCACAAGCACTGCATCTAACTACACTTGGTCCACAATATAATGTTCGCATTACACATGACTGCAATGGCTCGAAAACATATTCAATGCTGAATAAATCGTGAAAAAATGACTGGTTGCATATTTATTACAAGATAAATCGCCAGTTGCTAAATGGTAGTGGTGTCACCACACTGAAAGGAAGAAATTGACAAATAGTTCCTTTTTGGGCATGAAATACTTTTTGTAGAGAACAATACAAATCCCCTCTCGAAGAGGAAGAAAAAGGAAGAAGACGCACCACTCACTCTGCTAGGAAGAAACATGAACTGTTCCAGTGTCAGTCCAATCACGAATCAAAGCACCTCTTGTTATGTCTCACGTGGCGAGACGATAGCTTTGCATAAACTGTCGGAATAAGCGTGGTATACGACGACACGTGGCGCCCGTCAACAAACACTGAGCGGCAACGTAACCGGCAAACAGAGAGTCCGAAAGCGCGGCTAGAGCAAACACAATGCGGAGAAACAGCAACACGAAAATGCAAAAGGTCGTAGACCGCATGAACAGGGATCAGGCTACCGCTGGCATGCGACTGATGCCGGACGCTGCGTGGGTAAACCAGGATAGTTATTATTCCAGGGGCCCTGTCCCTTCATTACATATGCAGCGATTTCATACAGACAACCATTACTCTGGCACAGTAGTTGACAGCAGATGTCTCATAGGACACATAATGGAACCGACCATCGGCTCCACGTGTCAACATGGAGTAAAGACGGGCGTCCCTTATTGATTTACACTTCATTTTCTCTTGTGATGCGCCATTTGATTCATTATTACAGTTAGACGTATGTAGTACATTGATGTAACCGTAGGTGGCATGACAGTCAGTAAAACTGTAATCCCTGAGACGTACTGCCCAATTTCTCAATTGTTGTCATCACGTGAGCGGACAACACAAAGTGTGATCACCATGGACAGTCCTGGACGACGTGGTTTCTTTGGAAGGAGGGCGTAAACATTGTGTATATTCCCAGGCTATTGGTGGCAATGCGTAGAGAGTGTGTGCCGTCACAGCCTCCAGGCGACATTGCTCGTCTCCATAAGAGTCAGGAAAACACGTCTGTCATCGGAAATAGGGTTCCAGTTACTGACACACCCAAACCATTCTCATGACGTGTCCCAATTACATCCGGTCCGGGGTTGTAAAGAAACGTCGGCGTAGACATAGTTTTGTAACTACGGGCAGCTGTCCCGCTGTTGATGCGATAGACACAAGAAAAGTTGTTGGAGAACGGCCTACGTAAGTTACAAGGAGGAAGTTAGGAGAGTACGATGGGCGTGGCAGCCGTGGTTCTGCGACTCGTATGGGGAATAGCGTTGTCCCGTTGGAAGACCGCTTTTTTGTGACGGTATTCCCTCTCTACCCAGTGCCAATAATCGCTTTCTCGCCACCCTCCATCCACAGAAACAACACCGCTCAGGGCTGTCCTCGAAGATCACACTCCATTTTGTCCGCTCACCTAACGACAGCAGTTGGAAAATTGGGCTGGACTGGGCAGGTTCTAGTGATTGTACTGCCACTTAAAGGAGTATCACGTTAATGATCAGTCAAATGATGCACCATAAGGGATGGGAAAAGTGTGTAAATTAAGATGGTCTCTGTATGACTTAAACCGGTTACCACAAAAAAAAAAAAACATCATTTGCAATCTAGACTGATTGTTTCTATTACATTGCTGTTGGTCCACTTATGACATCAAATACTTGTAACTGAAGTTTGTCGATGTGTCTATAGTTTCATACGAAACACCTTTCGTTTCACGAAACGTGGTTCACAGCCCAATGTCGTCGTGTTAAACTACGCTTTAGAACCAATCCGTAGCATGAATATCCCTTTGTGACAGCCAGTCCGCTTAGTAACATTCCCCTCTCGTTCACAGAAATTCACCAGCGATTGTACGTACAGAGACAGTAAGAAACACGAGCGAAACATGTCGGTTGGTTCCCCTGTCGGGTTAGAGACTTGGAGCCGCCTCACACCTCGCAACTGGTGAGAATGGTAATCAAATGGCCCCACAGAGTGCCGTACGTCCGGCTGCCGGCGTGAATAAGCTAGGCTGCGACCTCTGAATGGGCGGCTGCGGGACAACAAGGGGCGATGTACGACACCACAGCAGGGCCAGTCAGCCGGGCTCCTGGTTCCATCCTGCTGTCACGACGCGGCGTCCGAATGTTGTGTCACCGGTAGCAGCACTCCCAGGGGCAGCAACCCTGCCTTTTGGGTAGCCGGGCTGTTTCATAGTAACTGGATACTTTAACAGTTCCTGCAGTTGCAAAAACCGCAATTTGAAACAGAACTGTTTCCCAGTCTCTCCCTCGTCGCTTTGTATTCCAGCTAGTACCATCTTTTCAAAGAATAGCTCTTCCCTTTACGATGTTTCAGGAAAGTATTTGGTATCACTAGCGAAAGCAGTCTTTCTGCCCTCTCATTCGTACTGCAGAGCCTGAAATTTTCCACCACTTTGCCTTTTATTCCTACTACAGTGCTTCCAAACTCACCATTTTTAAAATTTACTTCACTGCCTACGTATTGAGGTTCCTGTTCAGTTCCATAAAACAGTTTCAAAATATCGTCATCGTCTGCTTGTAATGTTGGCAGGTGTACTTCAACTACAGCTGTTGACTGTAGTTTCCTGATTTTGATGAAAGTAATCCTATCCTGTTCTCAGCAGCTCGCTCTGTGCCATGCTCACTCCCTCTACATTATTTCCTTACTGTTTGGACTAGTCGTATATAAAAATGATTGTGAATGTATGCAAAATTTAGTTTACTGACAATATTTATCTTCCCGAAACAAAGACAGACATAAATTATGCTAAACAAGTATTGATTGTTCAAATGGCTCAAATGGCTCTGAGCACTATGGGACTTAACTGCTGAGGTCATCAGTCCCCTAGAACTTAGAACTACTTAAACCTAACTAACCTAAGGACATCACACACATCCATGCCCGAGGCTGGATTCGAACCTGCGACCGTAGCGGTCGCGCGGTTCCAGACTGTAGCGCCTGGAACCGCTCGGCCACCCCGGCCGGCTTTGATTCTAAACCGTAAACAACTAAGAGTTGGTTTAAAACTGCAATGGACAAGTACCCCGGGCGGCAGAAGTGAGTCACGTACTCTGGCCCTAAAAATGTGGATAACGCAATCTGAATTGATCTGACGCTGAGTAGACTTTGACTGTTCAAATCGAACGGAAGATTATACAGGTGCAGCTGAGAGCAAGTGGCAATTGGGATCTGTATGCCCTACCAAGGCCAGAGCAGCAGTACATTACCCTGTTTGTTTCGTGCGGCAATGTAACTTGCAGCTGGCGAGATGTGTGCTGCAGAGGCGGCACCTGTGAATCGATCACGGCCACAAAAGAAATGCAAAATCTCTTGGTCTAGCGGTCAGGCAGACGGATCGGAATTTACTCTCTACCAGAGCCCTGAAATTACAGTAGATTTCAATGTGTGACACACCCGTTCGCTGGTCATGCCAAGGACCAATTTGGCTCACTTATACAACAGAGCACACAAGGATACCAAAGGTCAAGATTGGTAAACCAAAAACGAATAAGTGTTCCCTCGGCAAACGAGTAGTTCGAGATGTTTGAAGTCACACTGTTGGTGCAGTAAGAACTTCACCACAGGCTCCCCAGTCTAAACTACTCATAAGTACAATCAGTCCTAAGCAGGTACCAGGACCAACCACACATGCCAGATCTTCGACCAGAAGTCTTCTTAGCAGACCAAAGCAAAGCACCCGAGTACTTTGCTCCTCTTCAGGAAAAAAAAAAAAAATCAATATTCCCGCAAAGTGCATGGACGACACCGCCTTCTCGCCGTCTTGAGCCAATCATAGGGCTCTTTTTTTTTTGGTCGTCAGTCTACTGACTGGTTTGATGCGGCCCGCCACGAATTCTTCCTGTGCTTAACTCTTTATCTCAGAGTAGCACTTGCAACCTACGTCCTCAATTATTTGCTTGACGTGTTCCAATCTCTGTCTTCCTCTACAGTTTTTGCCCTCTACAGCTCCCTCTAGTACCATGGAAGTCATTCCCCAATGTCTTAGCAGATGTCCTATCATCCTGTCCCTTCTCCTTATCCGTGTTTTCGACATATTCCTTTCCTCTCCGATTCTGCGTAGAACCTCCTCATTCCTTACCTTATCAGTCCACCTAATTTTCAACATTCGTCTATAGCACCACATCTCAAATGCTTCGATTCTCTTCTGTTCCGGTTTTCTCACAGTCCATGTTTCACTACCGTACAATGCTGTACTCCAGACGTACATCCTCAGAAATTTCTTCCTCAAATTAAGGCCGGTATTTGATATTAGTAGACTTCTCTTGCCCAGAAATGTCTTTTTTGCCATAGCGAGTCTGCTTTTGATGTCCTCCTTGATCCTTCCGTCATTGGCTATTTTACTGCCTAGGTAGCAGAATTCCTTAACTTCATTGACTTCGTGACCATCAATCCTGTTGTTACGTTTCTCGCTGTTCTCATTTCTACTACTTCTCATTACCTTCGTCATTCTCCGATTTACTCTCAAACCATACTGTGTACTCATTAGACTGTTCATTCCGTTTAGCAGATCATTTAATTCTTCTTCAAAAAAATGGTTCAAATGGCTCTGAGCACTATGGGACTCAACTGCTGAGGTCATTAGTCCCCTAGAACTTAGAACTAGTTAAACCTAACTAACCTAAGGACATCACAAACATCCATGCCCGAGGCAGGATTCGAACCTGCGACCGTAGCGGTCTTGCGGTTCCAGACTGCAGCGCCTTTAACCGCACGGCCACTTCGGCCGGCAATTCTTCTTCACTTTCACTCAGGATAGCAATGTCATCAGCGAATCGTACCATTGATATCCTTTCACCTTGTATTTTAATTCCACTCCTGAACCTTACTTTCATTTCCATCAATGCTTCCTCGATGTACAGATTGAAGAGTAGGGGCGAAAGGCTACAGCCTTGTCTTACACCCTTCTTAATACGAGCACTTCGTTCTTAATCGTCCACTCTTATTATTCCCTCTTGGTTGTTGTGCATATTGTATATGACCCGTCTCCCCTATAGCTTACCCCTACTTTTTTCAGAATCTCGAACAGCTTGCACCATTTTAAATTGTCGAACGCTTTTTACAGGTCGACAAATCCTATGAAAGTGTCTTGATTTTTCTTTAGCCTTACTTCCATTATTAGTCGTAACGTCAGAATTGCCTCTCTCGTCCCTTTACTTTTCCTAAAGCCAAACTGATCGTCACCTAGCGCATTCTCAATTTTCTTTTCCATTCTTCTGTATATTATTCTTGTAAGCAGCTTCGATGCATGAGCTGTTAAGCTGATTGTGCGATAATTCTCGCACTTGTCAACTCTTGCCGTCTTCGGAATTGTGTGGATGATGCTTTTCCCAAAGTCAGATGGTATGTTGCCAGACTCATATATTCTACACACCAACGTGAATACTCGCTTTGTTGCCACTTCCCCCATGATTTTAGAAATTCTGATGGAATGTTATCTATCCCTTCTGCCTTATTTGACCGTAAGTCCTCCAAAGCTCTTTTAAATTCCGATTCTAATACTGGATCCCCTATCTCTTCTAAATCAACTACTGTTTCTTTTTCTGTCACATCAGACAAATCTTCACCACCATAGAGGCTTTCAATGTATTCTTTCCACCTGTCTGCTCTCTCCTCTGCATTTAACAGTGGAATTCCAGTTGCACTCTTAATTTTATCACCGTTGCTTTTAATGTCACCAAAGGTTGTTTTGACTCTCCTGTATGCTGAGTCTGTCCTTCCGACAATCATATCTTTTCCGATGTCTACACATTTTTCCTGCAGCCATTTCGTCTTAGCTTCCCTGCACTTCCTATTTATTTCATTCCTCAGCGACTTGTATTTCTGTATTCCTGATTTTCTCGGAACATGTTTGTACTTCCTCCTTTCATCAATCAACTCCTTTCATCAATTTTTTCTGTTACCCATGGTTTCTTCGCAGCTACCTTCTTTTTACCTATGTCTTCCTTCCCAACTTCTGTGATGGCCCTTTTTAGAGATGTCCATTCCTCTTCAACTGTACTGCCTACTGCGCTATTCCTTATTGCTGTATCTATAGCGTTAGAGAACTTTAAACGTATCTCGTCATTCCTTAGTACTTCCGTATTCCACTTCTTTGCGCATTGATTCTTCCTGACTAATATCTTGAACTTCAGCCTACTCTTCATCATTACTATATTGTGATCTGAGTCTATATCTGCTCCTGGGCGCGCAGTCCGGAACCGCGCGACTGCTACGGTCGCAGGTTCGAATCCTGCCTCGGGCATGGATGTGTGTGATGTCCTTAGGTTGGTTAGGTTTAAGTAGTTCTAAGTTCTAGGGGACTGATGACCACAGTAGTTAAGTCCCATAGTGCTCAGAGCCATTTGAACCATTTTTTGCTCCTGGGTACGCCTTACAATCCAGTATCTGATTTCGGAATCTCTGTCTGACCATGATGTAATATAATTGAAATCTTCCGTATCTCCCGGCCTTTTCCAAGTATACCTCCTCCTCTTGTGATTCTTGAATAGGGTATTCGCTATTACTAGCTGAAACTTGTTACAGAACTCAATTAGTCTTTCTCCTCTTTCATTCCTTCTCCCAAGCCCATATTGTCCTGTAACCTTTTCTTCTACTCCTTCCCCTACAACTGCATTCCAGTCACCCATGACTATTAGATTTTTGTCCCCCTTTACATACTGCATTACCCTTTCAATATCCTCATACACTTTCTCTATCTGTTCATCTTCAGCTTGCGACGTCGGCATGTATACCTGAACTATCGTTGTCGGTGTTGGTCTGCTGTCGATTCTGATTAGAACAACCCGGTCACTGAACTGTTCACAGTAGCACACCCTCTGCCCTACCTTCCTATTCATAACGAATCCTACACCTGTTATACCATTTTCTGCTGCTGTTGATATTACCCGTTACTCATCTGACCAGAAATCCTTGTCTTCCTTCCACTTCACTTCACTGACCCCTACTATATCTAGATTGAGCCTTTGCATTTCCCTTTTCAGATTTTCTAGTTTCCCTACCACGTTCAAGCTTCTGACATTCCACGCCCCGACTCGTAGAACGTTATCCTTCCGTTGATTATTCAATCTTTTTCTCATGGTAACCGCCCCCTTGGCAGTCCCCTCCCGGAGATCCGAATGGGGGACTATTCCGGAATCTTTTGCCAATGGAGAGATCATCATGTTACTTCTTCAATTACAGGCCACATGTCCTGTGGATTCACGTTACGTGTCTTTAATGCAGTGGTTTCCACTACCTTCTGCATCCTCATGTCGTTGATCATTGCTGATTCTTCCGCCTTTAGGGGCAATTTCCCACCCCTAGGACAAGAGAGTGCCCTGAACCTCTATCCGCTCCTCCGCCCTCTTTGACAAGGCCGTTGGCAGAATGAGGCTGACTTCTTATGCCGGAAGTCTTCGGCCGTCAATGCTGATTATTTATCAAAATTTAGGCGGTGGCGGGGATCGGTCCCCGGGACCGAAGACGTTTTGATTATGAATCAAAGACGCTACCCCTAGACCACGGGTCTAGGGGCGCTAAATCTCCCCTCCCATACAACAGAACGAACTGCTGTCGAACCAGGGCAAGAGTTAAAAAACCTGCGTCTATGGAAAAAGACGTTTTTTTAAGTTTTCGCAGAGAGCGAAGATGTTTTTCTCCGATGTCCTGTCGCTTCACATTTCAGCAAGTGAACAGATACAATCTTAAAAATATTTATCTAAATCGCCTGTGCCTTGGAGCTTGTTAGTCCTCGCTATAAGGTGTAATAAAGATTCTATATCTAAACATTTCTCAGACTCTCGACTTTCTTATATAACCGAGGCAGCTTATAGAAGTAGGTGACAGGCCTATTTTCAGTTTTGGTGAACACAAAACTTGTGAAATTTTATTACATGTGGCCCCGCACACAATGCCCGTTTTATGACTCCACTGTCTAGATGCATCCCTTCAGTCCGTCGCCTGAAACCCAGCCTTTGGCTGGTGCCAATGCAGGGATGGCAGCATTGTTCTGCTGGAGACCTGTCTTGACAAGGGGCTGCTATGTCTGCCTGTATGGCTGTGAGCCTGTCCAGCAACATTTTCTGACGAATGAGCTCACCGTCAATTGCTTCCAACTCCAAACATGACATTTCTGTGAGCTAAGAACCATAAAATACCTTATGCGTTTAGTGCCCTACCAGGCTCCTTCAATGTCTGCTCAAGACATTAACATTAAGTCTCACTCACGGTGTGTCAGCTTGTAATAAAATCTTTAATAATTTTCCTTATACAAAAAATAGGTGAGAGAGTAACTTGTCCTCTCTCTCAGTATTATTTCATCATCCTACCCAAATCTTTTCCCGTCCATTTTACTTCACACGTACTATATGTCGCTTTTCTCTTTGAATATATTATAGTTTACCAACAAGATGCTGCGACTCATACAATTATACCTTACCGTTAGTTTTCCAATATTTTTCCCTTGATCACCTTCATCTGAGATATAGAATGGGAAACGTTTGACAACATAGATCAACGTTGCATTGCCTTCTGAGTGGAACCCTTTCTGCCTATAGAAGTAGTTTCTTAGCCCTAGGGGAAGACGGTGCCCTACATCTCTATCCGATCCTCCGTGTGTTTTGTCATGGCCGTTACATAATGACTGTTACCTTTCATGGTGGAGATCTTTGGCCAGCATTGTGTACGATTTTTGCTAGGAATCTACGCTAAGCCAAGTTACCACTACGGTAGTTCAGGTCCAAAGTCATGTATTGTCACGACAATTATGTGAATAAAATCGTCCTGATCACCAAACAAGTTCACTTCTTGATGATTTCCACCAACATGTTGGGGAGTGTCAGTAATCTTACTTGTGATAGTTACTTATGAAGACATATTTAATTCTTGACTTGTAAGCTGACAAGCCGATTAGGAACAGGTTCTAATAGTGATACTAAATCTGGTTTTGGAAGCTTAAAATTTATGTTAATATTTGATGACGGCAGTATCCGAAATGGCTAAATAAGCAATTTATTTAGCGAGCCAGACGATTTTATATACTTAACACAAATAATGATCGCGGACTCGTAAACGGAATTTATTCCCTTACTAATATGCATGCATACCACTTATAAGCAACATACTCACGATAGCTTGCCCGCTCTCTGTGTACATCAGTTCGTTTCTCACACATGACCATCTGCCGGCACTGTCAATGGTCTCGTAGCTTGCACTCATCTTTAGCCCCATCGGAGTTGTACGGGTGTAGAATATGTAGACAGAAGTTAATGAGTAACATTTTTCCTCTAACATATATATCTATGCACTGCCCCACAAATTTGTGACTTCTTTTAATGGGCTACTCCCCCCACCCAACCCCCACCCTACCGCGACCAAGATAATGCAGCACCTCGATTCCACATCAGAAGAAGAGAAGAAAACATCGTTAGTGAGGCTGGAGACTGTGAGAACATGGATAATGTCAAACCACTCACTAACCATCTCCTGGATAACAATACCAGTCAACAAACACCAAAAATGTCGACTGGCGAAAGAATTCGTGTAGTCGCAAATTATCGCACAAGTGTAGGAAAGAGTATCGTAAACAACATATTAATAATTATGACCAACAGAGTATGAGCGTTGGTGTTGGAGAGGGGGGGGGGCGTTTAAATGTAACAGTTTTATGTTTTCTTGTATAACTCGAAAACCGTGGTTTCTAGAGTAAATGTTTTTCAGTGAAAACTGGAAAGCCATTAAATTTCCAACAAAAACGACCTGTTCACTTTTTCTGCAGGAGTAACAGCCTATGCGTTGCAGCTGATGGAAAAATCTCAGATTATCAAAAACGTTGTTTTAGCCTCACAAAATTAATGTTTATCATTAAATGACGTTTATTAAAAACAAATATTAAATATGTGTACCATGTACATGTGCAACAGAGTCGTATTAAGGGATACATTGTGTCTGGGGGTGTAGCAGGTTGGCGTCTTGCGATTTTTCCATCCCTTGCTGTGTGGAAACTATTATTCGTAGAGAAACAATGAATAGGACATTTTCTCTAAGAAATTTATTTCGTTCAGGTTGTTGCTGGAAGTACTTATATAACAAACCGAGTTTTAGAATTATTCAAGAAAGACATAAAAATTTGGTCTCCAGACGCCCTTTGAGGTTGCCTGCTGCCCCACCCCCCGCCCCCCAACACTCATAGCCCATAACTCAGAATTTATCTTATGTTGTCCATGGCACTCCCTCCCATTACTGTCGAAAAGTTTGCGGCTACACACATATTTTTCGCTGACTGGACTAATCCGTTACGCTAGTGGCATGCGAGTGGATATTGAATTTCATACTAGCATTTGAGGCCTTCTTGGCGGGTATAAGCCGGCTGAGCTGTTCTCGCTCCTGTTTTGATACCAACCATTACAGGCAGATGCTGGAGGAGTGCTACCTCAGTGATAATGGGAAGCGGAAATTGTGTGCTGGCCGGAGACTAGAATCCATACATGGAACGAGATGTTGATATTTAGTGTTAGACATTCGATTCGTTGTTGTTGGTGACGTATAGATTCTATTTGGCACCACATGTAACAGTTTTATTAGAAATTGTTTATGATGTTTCCGAGGAAGTGGTGACGACAATTGTCGTGAACAGAACTTTCGGCTTTCTTTCAAAGGCTCTGCGATACTTATACAGTTATTATGTCAACAATATGTAAGAAAAGCCATCGTAGGCTTACTGGCTACCATGGCATGTAGCTCAAAGGTTCACTAGCATTGTTCATGAATGAGCTCTTCGCCATAGTTGTTTTTAAATTTTATATGGCTACTGTATAAGTGTATTCAGCCTTCGACATCCAAACTAATAATAAATCTGTAAAACTGTCCTCTGTTTGTCCGTTTCAACATTCTTCTTCAAAACTGCTACACGAATTGTCATGGGGTTTCGCCGATAACCTGAGCATAGCGTGGGGCACCGTACATGCTGTATTTCATAAATAACAGATTACGGAAAAATATTGTAACTGAAACTTATATCGATACTAATATTACAAATTCGTGTGTTATACTGTCCCGTTTTCACGAATAACCTGCTGAACCAATTTTTTGAAATTTGGTAGGAAGATAGCCTGAATCCTGAGGAAGAACATCGCCTACTTTAGAAAGCGTGTAGTACATGCTACTTATATATTTAAATAATATTACACGAATTAGGGGAAAATATTTACATTTGGGTAAGCTATTTACTCTTTGACTTGTAACCTTTACAGGATTGGTGAAAATGATTTTCTTAGTTGATATGGGCTACATGATATGTTTCAAAGTAATTAATATAGTCCAGAATGAGATTTTAACCCTGCAGCGGAGAGTGCGCTGATATGAAACTTCCTGGCAGATTAAAACTGTGTGCCGGGCCGAGACTCGAACTCGGGGCCTTTGCCGAGTTCGACTCCCGGTTCGGCACACAGTTTTACCTGCCAGGAAGTTTCATATCAGCGTACACTCTGTTGCAGAGTTAAAATCTCATTCTGAAAACATCCACCAGGCTGTGGCTAAGCCATGTCTCCCCAATATCCTTTCTTCCTGGAGTACTAGTTCTGTGAGGTTCGCAAAAGAGCTTCTGTGAAGTTTGAAAGGTACAGGCAGAATTGAAGCTGTGAGGACGGGTCGTGAGTTCTGTTTGGGTAGCTCTCTTGGTAGAGTATTTGCCCGCCAAAGGAAAAGGTCCCGGGTTCGAGTCTCGGCCCGGCACACAGTTTTAATCTGCCAGGAAGTTTCATTGACTGTAGTGCTTACACAGAATTTAATGTGTTTAATCGATACTTCCACACTATTTGTTGCATGATGTACTGCTATTTCAATATCATGATGCACAGATGCCCTCTCTTGCCATGCCCCACTGTAGGCAATGCTTGGCAGCGACACTGTGCATGCCAATGCATTGTGGATTGGGGTAGGTTGAGAAGGGGAAGAGGCTGGGGGTGGGGGGAGGGGTGGCGGAAATCGCGAGATATGCTCACTAGGTTCAAATGGCTCTGAGCACTATGGGACTTAACATCTGAGGTCATCAGTCCCCTAGAACTTAGAACTACTTAAACCTAACTAACCTAAGGACATCACACACATCCATTCCCGAGGCAGGATTCGAACCTGCGACCGTTGCAGTCGCACGGTTCCGGACTGAGCGCCTAGAACCGCTAGACCACCGCGGCCGGCACGAGATATGCTCACCCTTACAGGCAGACGCGTGGGAGCAATTGATGTTATCGCATGCACAGTACCTTACCTACCATCACCCATCATAACAAAACTACTGATAAGTGAGCACAGCTGCTAGTAACAGCTAGGACATATATTGAAATTATGGGTAATAATATACATATACAGTAGTTTAATAACTAGTGCACAAATGTAGCAAATGCAGCGAATAACAATGAAGGTACTACTTTACATTCCCTAAATGTAACAACGAAATTATTTCTTATATTCCCTAAATGTCTCTGATGCACTGCATTATATTATTCCCTGCACTACAGTCTCTCTTTATGCTAACAGTGCAGAAACTATGAACGGTACCTACTCTGTCAGATGGTTTCTGTTCGTTAATATGTCTTTCCTTCCATACGGTACATGCAGTCTAACGAAATATGGTTTCTTCGTCATCATCTTTAGCCGACAACTTTTTCCGGATGTACTATACCCACGTTGTGTTATCAGTCAAAGCGCTCCAAATATAGAAAACGGTATGCAATGTGCTAGCAACGCACTCTTGCGGTGAGTAATACAACTGCTACAAGCTTACGTATATTAAGAGGTAAATAAGTATAAGATCATATCCGGGTTAGCACGCACGTTGAATATTGGCTGCTGTTTAATACGTCTTTTATATTCTATCGAGGCTCTAATAACTACACCGTAGAGGCATGCTGCTTCCTTTCCTCACATCGTAGTACCAGTACTAGTATCAAAGTCCGTAACTCTCTCCCATTGTACCGAGCGAGATGGCGCAGTGGTTAGCACACTTGACTCACATTCGGGACGACAGCGGTTCAATCCTGCGTCCGGCCGTCCTGATTTATGTTTTCCGTGATTTCCCTAAGTCGCTCCAGGCAAGTGCCAGGATAGTTCCTTTGAAAGGGCGCGGCCAACTTCCTTCCTCCTCCTTCCATAATCGGATGAGACCGATGATCTCGCTGGTTGGTTTCTTCCCTCAAACAATCCAATGTCTCTCACTATATTCGACACTTCATCACAAGTTTACATTACCACAGCCCCTGTAGCACTACGTAAGAAGCTCCACTTTTTTTTTTTTTTCGAAAGAAGTAAGCATTACGTCCTGTATTCGTTCATCGTTAGGATTCAAGAATGCAGTCCATAATGTAAGCGGATAGGAAAAGGCCAAAGCAAACATTACTTGCAACACAAAATCTTTTATTCAATATGTTATACTTCGTTTTAACCATAAAGTAAAGATATCTACCTTCGGCACGGATTTTATTTCCAGCATTTGGGAGTAAACCTGACACCAATGTATCATAATAAAAAGAATCAGTTCGTTGGAATAACGTATTACGAGCTTCACAAAACTTCTCTAGATGAGGCCACATAGAAACCTTATTATCATTAACTTACTGCTTTAGTTTAGAATAGATAGCAAACCCAAATCTATTTTTTCCCTGTGTGTGTACAATATGGTACTTCTTTCAAATTGTGAATGATACGTTCCTATAATTGACAATACATTACCGAAATTCAACATTTTAATGATGTAATTTATTGTATAGAAATACAAATCAAAGTTAACATGCAATCATTTAGTATTTATTCCAATGAACACCACGTAAGTGACTCCTCAAAAATAAAATAGCATTCTCTTACATCGCACCAATCCGCGAATAAAATTTTCTATGATATATACATTAATGCGGAAGTAAATGCGAAAGAATCAGCTTAAAATCTTATAGGTTCTGAGTGACTTAACAGTAACCGTTATACGCTGAATGTCATTTATCGTCAAAACGATGGTTGCTGAGCAGTTTCTGCCTTTGGCGAGTACCTTCCCGGATACTCGTTTCTGAAATTCTGAAATTTACAACAGGCTGTTAAGAAGTAAATTAGTGATGATTTGAGAATGGGACGTCAGGCACACATTCATAGTTTTCTATACGAGCGTATTGTGAGAGAAACAACGGGACATCCACAGGAAAGATTATCTACAGCACGAGATGCTGTCCCAGTTATTGAGTACAAGTGAAACTATGACTTCCATACACCAATGAAAAGATCAGAACCGGTATGAATATGGTTGTCAGTATAATACAAAGGATTTGTCAATAAAGTCCCGTGCAGATGGATGTCGACAGGTACTCCAATATTTCGGTATTGTTATACGTTTTATTGTCGTGCACTCCCTGTTTTGGTCGTTTAACAACGTCTGCAACCTACGTGAAGAGACGTCTATATGAATTATTTGTAATATGGAATATAATTTTACAGGTTATTACTTTTATAATACTTTTCGTTTTGCTCGTAGTACAGAATAACACTAAACCATTATTACAACAGAGACGGAAAAGAGAATAATCATTGGTAAAGAATGAAAGGAACACTTACGTTAAGAATAAGTAAAATATCTTTTCAAGATAGATTCCCCAACTAAGTGATTACTTATATTTTGCAAGACTTCCGTAATTCGATTAAAGCGAATGCCGTGATGGTTCCTTTGAAATCGATGGCGTTCATTTTCTTTTTCATCCCTGCCCTGTCAGACGTACAGCTCCGACTCGAATTCCTTCGTTATACGGCGGGACGTAAGAAAACTCCTAGCCTTCGATTTTTCAGTGTATTTCCTATTCATCGTGTCATTAGTCGAGCGAGGTGCCGTGGTGAGGGAAATTCTACACTCAAGTTAAAAAGTAACATAAATAACAAGTAACTGCAGTACGAAAATGGACCAGTAAGTAAAATCTGCTAAAATTCTTATTTTTAAGTTCGCTATGTGTATTGCAGTGTGTGATAAATCAGCGAGACTCCACATATAGGCGGTTCAGGCGAAACCCAACACAACTCATTGCAGCGAACGGATGACTGGTGAAAGGAACAAAGCAAAACGCACGGAACGGCAAAGTCAGGAATGTCCGTCCTGTTGCAAACAAGAAGAGGTATTTTGCAGTAATTACGAAAAAATTTCGCTACTTTTTAATACCTGCAGACGAATTGAACAATATTTACATCAGGTGTCGTTACTTGTTAATCATCCCAATCAACAAGCGCTTTCGTAACGGACTCGCTTACATTAAACACATTTCTACAGAGACATCAAGAAAAGCTGTCATGAGAATCTCTTATGAGACAGATGTAACTGTGGTGTGAATATAGGGATATTTAACGTAGTTACCGATATTTTTATTCCAGTCCATACAGCCGCTTAAAATTCTTATGTTATTTTCGGCACTGAAAAGGTTACCTCGACCTGTGCCCAGAATGATAACACAAAATCACCACGGGAATATAAGATGACAAACACCACATTGGTTAATGTGTCAAAAATCGCAACAGTTCATGAAAGGCTAACAGATTTCCTTAATCGCATATCAATAAACGTAGCACAGTAATCACAATAATGAAAGTATCTGACGACATCAAATAAAAGCTGTAGAAAAACGCGAAACAATCATTTGAACGCTGACATCACCAATGCATTCTGCACTGTTTACGATGTATTGCTTTTGAAAATGAAACAGCTGAATTACCCTAGGCGTAAGAGACAATAGCTATCTTCGAAGCAGAAATCAAGAAGGTTCAATCAACTGCTATATTATTTTCTTCCCGTATGTCATTCTCATTTCATCTATGTTATATAGCTGCATAGACATATTCTGACGATATCCACCTACATCTAATTGTCAGTTCTATAGTTTAGTTTAGTTTAGTTATGTCATGTCCCGTAGATCATTTTTCCGATTATTTTATCGATATGAAATTTTCAGTTCTACTCACGCAACTACATTGAGAGGTACAATATTTTTTTATCAGTTATACCATTTCAGCCATGAGTAATGATCTCAAGACTTGGGTTTCACACGAAACCGTAAGAAGTCTCAAGTGACTCTCATGTTGCACCGTCAAGTGTTAATTAAACCTTTTAAAACATGCGGTTAATCTTATTTTTTCTTATATAACACTGCACTAAGAGTAACAGATTTTGGCGAAATTACCTATCAGAATCTGACCTGAAAAGAGCAGTCTATCAAATAATGCAGTAACTTTCTGTTTCGAATACATGAAAAAAATTATTCAGAAACATGTATCGATATAAATTAAAACATAAACTAGACCAATTATTAGTCCTAATCGATCTTCGCCTTCTGCTATCAAACACACATCACGATAGCTGAAATAAAAAAATCAAGTAACCCAGCAGCTTGCCTGTACCTATGCGAAACTATAAAACGTTTTTCCATACCCATCATAAATTCAGGCAAAATTCCATGTAACAAACCACCCACTGACTTGCGTCTGATTCAAAATCACACTGCATCGAAGTAAAGATAAAGCTTTTTCACTTGTCATTTCTGTTGAAATATCTGAGATTTCTTTCTCTGACCAAGAGCGAGGTAGTATCTGTGTCAAGTTCTCAACATTCAGCAAGATCACCTCATCCCTACATATTGCGCTCCTTTGTTTTTACCAAATCTTCTGCTAACCTTACCTATTGATTCTCGCTGTCCTCCATATGATTCTGCCAGCCACTCCTGAGTAATTCTGATCAGTATGTACTTTGTTATACCATAAATCTTCCACGTCTAGTTCCTAAGCCACCATCCCCATTCCTCTCTGTTTTCTTCTCCGATCACGACTGTCACATCACAGTTAGATAACTTTCACCTCTCAGCTAAATCTCCATCTTCATGAATAAAATAAGTCTAGAAAGCAAAGGTATATGGAAGAATATGGCCAAGCGTACAAATGTCTGTCAAATTTCGTGTTTCGGAAGATTCTGTGTTTCGAACTTCAAGGAGAAGCAGGGGAAGCAAGTTAATTAAAACTATAACGTACCACCCAGATCATTACACCTGAAACAAAAATTAGGTTGTACCTGAAGACGAGAACAGAAAGCGACGATGCCCTGTTCAGAGAAACGATATCAGTAATCGCCTGAGATAATTTAGGAAAACCATTAAATCAGAACTTTGGAGCATTGCTCTGGAATCACAACTCTTACTACTGACTAATCATTGCACGTTACAGACCGGCAACTCTTACACCACTGCCTCATGCATTGCCTTTGTGAACTGCAGTAAGATCTTCGCATTCCTAACTACTTACGCCAATTTCTTTCATATTGTTGTTCCTGTCATACTTTTCTTTTTACATACAACCATTCAAATTCACTACAAAAT
This sequence comes from Schistocerca piceifrons, assembly GCF_021461385.2. Lineage (NCBI taxonomy): Eukaryota > Metazoa > Arthropoda > Insecta > Orthoptera > Acrididae > Schistocerca > Schistocerca piceifrons. Next base: position 108,159,241 of record NC_060138.1, on the reverse strand, counting down.
TTATATCATTACTGGCAGGACTAACATGTTTCTTCATGAATGTATTGAAATTATAGAGCCTTTATACGTATAATAGCATGAAGGATAAAGAGAATCTTTAAGAATGGCTTTTAAAACGTAAGATAAATTCATAATTAGGTATATCATAAATTCTGAAATCAGTTTTCCCTCTGTGGATAAAGATAGATTGGTGACACTGACAGCAGTGTACAATTGCAGCTACATTAATAAAATTACGGGCTCGTATGGTTCTATGAGCATTACAGGCACTAATAGAACAAACGACTATCGCTTAAGGAATTGGTAGTCTGCGTGAAGAGTTTAACAGAGCACTGAAAGACCTGAGTCGAAAGAAGGCCCCAGGGGTGGACAACATTCCATTAGAACTACTGACGGTCTTGGGAGAGCCAGTCCTGATAAAACTTTACCATCTGGTGAGCAAGTGTATGGGACAGTCGAAATACCCGCAGACTTCAAGAAGAATACCATAATTCCAGTCCCAAAGAAAGCAGGTGTTGACAGATGTGAAAATTACCGAACTATCAGTTTAATAAGCCACAGCTGCAAAATACTAACGCCAATTCTTTACAGACGAATGGAAAAACTAGTAGAAACCAACCTTGGGGAATATCAGTTTGGATTCCGTAGAAACATTGGAACACGTGAGGCAATACTGACCCTACGGCTTATCTTAGAAGCTAGATTAAGGAAAGGCAAACCCACGTTTCTAGCATTTGTATACTTAGAGAAAGCTTTTGACAATGTTGACTGGAATACTCTCTTTCAAATTTTGAAGGTGGCAGGGGTAACATACAGGGAGCGAAAGGCTATTTACAGATTGTATAGAAACCAAATGGCAGTTATAAGAGTTGAGGGGCATGAAAGGGAAGCAGTGGTTGAAAAGGGAGTGAGACAGGGTTGTAGCCTCTCCCCGATGTTATTCAATCTGTATATTGAGCAAGCAGTAAAGGAAACAAAAGAAAAATTCGGAGTAGGTACTAAAATCCATGGAGAAGAAATAAAAACTTTGAGGTTCGCCGATGACATTGTAATTCTGTCAGAAACAGCAAAGGACTTGGAAGAGCAGTTGAACGGAATGGATAGTGTCTTGAAGGGAGGATATAAGATGAAAATCAACAAAAGCAAAACGAGGAGAATGGAATGAGATCGAATTAAGTCGGGTGATGTTGAGGGTATTAGTGTAGGATATGAGACATTTAAAGTTGTAAAGGATTTTTGCTTTTTGGGGAGCAACATAACTGATGATGGTCGAAGTAGAGAGGATATAAAATGTAGACTGGCAATGGGAAGGAAAGCGTTTCTGAAGAAGAGGAATTTGTTAACATCGAGTAATGATTTAAGTGTCAGGAAGCATTTTCTGAAAGTATTTGAATGGAGTGTAGCCATATATGGAAGTGAAACATGGACGATAAATAAATGGTTCAAATGGCTCTGAGCACTATGGGACTCAACTGCTGTGGTCATAAGTCCCCTAGAACTTAGAACTACTTAAACCTAACTAACCTAAGGACATCACACACATCCATGCCCGAGGCAGGATTCGAACCTGCGACCGTAGCGGACGAAAAATAGTTTAGATAAGAAGAGAATAGAAGCTTCCGAAATGTGGTGCTACAGAAGAATGCTGAAGATTAGATGGATAGATCACATAACTAATGAGGACGTGTTGAATAGGATTGGGGAGAAGTTTGTGGCACAACTTGACTAGAAGAAGGGATCGGTTGGTAGGACATGTTCTGATGCATCAAGGGATCACCAATTTAGTATTGGGGGGCAGCGTGCAGGGTAAAAATAGTAGAGGGAGACCAAGAGATGAATACACTAAGCAGATTGAGAAGGATGTAGGTTGCAGTAGGTACTGGGAGATGAAGGAGCTTGCTCAGGATAGAGTAGCATGGAGAGCCGCATCAAACCAGTCTCAGGACTGAAGACCACAACAACAACAGTTCTAACTGCAGTTCAGACTGGCAATGTATGAGGGAGAAGTATAAGGGTGGCGGTGTTTATGATTACTCAGTAGTATAATGTTCCCAGACCACCGCTCCAAAAGTTAGGATTTGAATGGTTTTCCTAAATTATCTAAGGCGTTTAGTGTGGCGGTTCCTCTGGACGGGGCATCGTCGTGTTCTGTTCTCGAATTTAGATACAACCCAAACTCTTGTTTCAAATGTAATGATCCGGACAGTACGTTAAACTTTTGAGTAACTTCCTTTCTCTGCTTTTCCTTTTTGTTCGAAACACAGAATCTTCCGAAACACGGAATTTGTCAGACTTTTGTACGATTGCCGACTTTCTTACATTTATTTACGGCTTATAGTCTTAGCTTATTTTGTTTATGAGTGTAGAGCTTTAACTGGAATGTGATATTTAAATACCTGATGTGATAGTCGTGATTGGAGATGAGAACAGGTGCCGTCGCAATATGTTATGCGACAACATTTATTGCAGTAACCCACATCGCAATACAGCCCGCAGTATTAGAGCCGGAGGCTGTGAAGGAGACAGCAAGTTGTGTCTTAGCGATGAGTCGTTCGCACCTGTCGCTACTGCTAGCCATGAGAAACAGTCTCTATGTCACTTAGTAGAGGCCGTATATTCAAACCCCATGTCAATCTGAATAAACTATACTAAATGTAATTCAATCTTGTTCTAAATCGGTACGCCAGTTTTTGTTATTCGAGAGAAGACTGTATAAAAATATTAGCCCTCTAGCCTCCGGAGCTGGAGAAAGTAACTTAAAAAGTCAAAACCTGACACTTAAGGAATTAAACTTAGTTAGGAACGATAACACTTTCTCTCTTGGTATTATTGGAAAACATAACCAGAACTCTCGGTGTGCAGAATTATTTAATTAAGATTTAATTACAAACCTTTATCATTTTTCATTTTCACAATATAAAATTCAGACAAAATCAAATTTGTGTCTTATATTGTTGTGGGAATAAATGAGAGTGAGTGAGAGTGTGTATGTGGGACATACGTTAAATTTCAAGATTAATTTTACATAATACATCACGTAATCATAGTGTGGGAAATATATTTATGCCCTCTTTGCTGATGACGCATGTCTAGGTGTACTTGTTTTTGTAAGGAGACAGCCAGAATATGGGTTTAAAGTTTTATATATTTATTCCAAGATTAATTTTCTTTTCGTTTGGTTTTATTAAACATTATATTAGTATTTGCATGTTGGAATGACGTAAATGCATCTGTGAATAGTGATTGAAGTAGGCCAGTTTTGGCGCGAGAATGATCTCGAACAATTCTTCTGATTGTCCAGCCAAAACGATCGGCCTATCAAAGTTTAGCAGTTCCCTCGCACTGCCAGGTAGTTATAGGCTGTGGAAGGAGCAGCACTGAGGAGCCACTGGCTGGCTATAGAACGGGCAGGTCAAGTTGAATGTGTCCGTCTGCATAATGTCTAAAATGAAGAAGTTATTGGACTTTGTGTTGCCGTAGGAGCAATTTCATTTACGGACAGTTTTGTGAAATTTGGAAGTTCTAGAATTGTTTTGATGGAAAGATAAACGTATGTGAACTTTCAGCCTTTGTAAAATTCCGCTTGAGATGTTTCGTATCCTTATGTGGAATATTTTGGGAGCAAATTTCCTTAATAGAAATCCAGTGAAAAGGACTGAATGGGAAACTCAGATATAGTAGTCGAGTATTGACTGTGAAATCGCGTAGTTCCTCGGGTTGGACTTAAAGGTACTTAAGGCCAATGTACTTCTGGCTGCCTTGCGTGTGTACTGGGTTGCACGAACTGTGAACTGAGGACAGTGATGTTCACTTATTACATAAGGGCTGATGGCAGGTATTCTCTTTTTTGAACTGAAATGGAATTAAAAAATTCGTTTCAGAATTTTGACACTTTATTGAGAGGACGAAGCAACCACTTTCCGCCCGAAAGTTATTTTAAGAATTTAGAGGATAACTTGCTACAAGAGTTTACGCAGACTCGGCAACGTAAGTGATGACGGCGTTTTCTTCAACGCTGCTTTTACGTCGTCAGCGCAGTATCTACGCATGCAGAGAAACGGGCTGGTGATCTGCCGCCGTACTGAGGTAGGTGGAACTTTTGCAGCGAGCAGTACGACGAACGAGAAAAACTTTATAACGCGCCCCGCCGCTAGCAGAGTGCAATTTGAAGGTCGCGTAGGAACTAGAGACGTGGAAGGAATAGAGTATGATAATTAAATTATGTACCGTACTGAATTACTCAGCAATAGCGGGAAGGATCGCATAGAGGACGTAATCAGAAGTTCCGCAGCTTTTAATGAATACGGTCGTATTCCTAACTTTCATTAAAATCGCTCTAGCTGGTACACCACCAGATATACAAAGATAAAAGTAGCATGAGTATACAACAGATGAGCTATACAAGACTTTTGTTACAGTCTTATTCATAGTAACAGGTACTGAAATTATGTCCGTACATTATACAGGGTGAGCCAACTAACATTACCGCTGGATATATTTCGTAAACCACATCAAATACTGACGAATCGATTCAACAGACCGAACGTGAGGAGAGGGGCTAGTGTAATTGGTTAATACAAACCATAAAAAAATGCACGGAAGTATGTTTTTTAACACAAACCTACGTTTTTTTAAATGGAACCCCGTTAGTTTTGTTAGCACATCTGAACATATAAACAAATACGTAATCAGTGCCGTTTGTTGCATTGTAAAATGTTAATTACATCCGGAGATATTGTAACCTAAAGTTGACGCCTGAGTACCACTCCTCCGCTGTTCGATCGTGTGTATCGGAGAGCACCGAATTACGTAGGGATCCAAAGGGAACGGTGATGGACCTTAGGCACAGAAGAGACTGGAACAGCACATTACGTCCACATGCTAACACCTTTTTATTGGACTAAGAACAGCCGACCAATTGCAAAGGATAAAGTAATCTTTACCTAGGTTTCAATAGATATAAATCTATCTTCTTCAGATAGATTTATATCTATTGAAACCTAGGTAAAGATTACTTTATCCTTTGCAATTGGTCGGCTGTTCTTAGTCTGATTTACGTGGAACCATTGCTGCAGCGCAGCTATGTTTAAAATACCTTTTTATTGGTCTTTTTCACTGACGCACATGTACATTACCATGAGGGGTGAGGTACACGTACACACGTGGTTTCCGTTTTCAATTACGGAGTGGAATAGAGTGTGTCCCGACATGTCAGGCCACTAGATGTTCAATGTGGGGTACGTTAAAGGAGAATGTGTACCGTGATGTGCCTACAACCCCAGAGGATATGAAACGACGTATTGTGGCAGCCTGCAGTGACATTACACCAGATGTACTGCGGCGTGAACGACATTCATTACGCCAGAGAGTGCAATTGTGTGCAGCAAATGATGGCCACCACATTGAACATCTGTTGGCCTGGCATGTCGGGACACACTCTATTCCACTCCGTAACTGAAAACGGAAACCACGTGTGTACGTGTACCTCACCCCTCGTGGTAATGTACATGTGCGTCAGTGAAAAAGACCAATAAAAAGGTCTTAGCATGTGGATATAATGTGCTGTTCCAGTCTCTTCTGTACCTAAGGCCCATCACCGTTCCCTTTGGATCCCTACGTAATTCGGTGCTCTCCGATACACACGATCGAACAGCGGAGGAGTGGTACTCAGGCGTCAACTTTAGGTTACAATATCTCCGGATGTAATTAACATTTTACAATGCAACATACCGCACTGATTACGTATTTGTTTATATATTCAGATGTGCTAACAAAACTAACGTGGTTCCACTTAAAAAATCTTAGGTTTGTGTTAAAAGACATTCTTCCGAGCATTTTTATATTGTTTGTTTTAACCAATTACACTAGCCCCTCTCCTCACGTTCGGTCTGTGGAATCGATTCGTCAGTATTTGATGTGGTTTACGAAATATATCCAGCGGTAACGTTAGGTGACTCACCCTATATATATATATATATATATATATATATATATATATATATATATATATATATATATATCCTGATTATTTCCGTATGTCTTGGATATAACGGTATATTTTACGGTACTGAATGTGCTCGCGTACATTGTGGCAAGTAAATCCTAATGCTAAGCGACATTTTCATTTTTTCAAAGCGAAATTCCGTCAGTTTTTCTTACCTTATTACAATCTGAGTTAAAAAATTGACACCTCATGCTCTACGACTAGTTACGCGACGAGCGCCACTCGGAAGCGCGTTCGGTTTCATTATGAGAAAATAACCGCAGTGCTTTTAAACAATCATTTGTTAAATTTTCAGAATCGGTCTGTGTATGAATACTTTGTAATTTTTGCTCAGCTACTGGGCTGATTGATTATTTTGATAGAATATGGTTTTGAGGCGAGTGCTCTCATTTCCTATAACATCATTGTATATCATGCAATACAACAGCTGCTCCATGTAGCCTTCATAACAGATTGCTTAGCGTCACAAAGAGACAGCAACTAGACGTCCCACTCTACTTCTCCTACTCCCTTGTGATGCTCAACGATTTATTGTGAGTGCTGCATGTTGCTAATATAGCGTTGTGTAATGTACTAATCAACATGTGATAGTGAGGCCATTTGTGTCGAAGCTATTGGTGACACGTAAAGAATAAAGTCCTCCGTCTCAGTAAGAATTAATTCTCCTTTAAAATAAAGGAATCACTCTCCGTCTACGTATGAAACTGTATTGCTCGCTTGTTAGCTATTCTGTTTGAGACAGTTTATCTGGTGGTGTAACCTCATGTTCATAGCCCGCTGAATGTGACCGTTATTTACAGTGTCGCGAATATTCCGTGATCTAGAAGTGTCGCAACTACTCTTCTTTTAAGTATAAAAACTGGTATGTAAATTTCGTGCATTTGGAATTTAACTACTCTAAATTGAGCTTAATGAACTATAAATAATTAATATCTCAACGTAAATAGCAACTGTCTGTGATATACTGAATAACTTCACCAACAATCAATTACAGTGGTCAACTATCGCGTATTTATACAGAAAATTTACGAATGAGTACAGTTTCCTAACTCCAAATTACAAAGCTTGTCTTAGCACTACAGTTGATTCTTACCTGCGCAACGCTCTCCTATGGTTCAGTGTATGAAATTAAACGCTGAGATGCACGTTCCTGAAAGAAACCACTGCGCAGCTAATATCCTTCGGATTTACTGTAGCTTCGACCCCATAAGGACTGATATACTGCCGAGAATATAGCTGACTGATCCCACCACAGTGCAGAACTTGTCAGCAAAGTTACGTTATACCTTCAGTGAGAAGAAAGCTTAACGGACTGATGGCTAATAAATGAAGTAGTTATTTCGAAAAGAAATTAAATTCTGTTTTAAACAGACGAACCTTGAATTACATTAAACTGAGAACTAGATCTTCCTTTTTCATTGCTATATATTATGAAACTAAGTCACGCAGAAACTAAAGCACATTCCATACACGAAATTTCCTATTTATTTTCCTTTTGAATTGCGTTTATAAAAGAGAGGTAAGAAAAAATATTGAGTACAACGAACACCAGAGTGTTAATTTTAAAATGGATACTGAACTATAGATAATCCATCGGAATTTTGTCTTTACATTATAATAACTCGCTGACGGTTAAATGTGACCAAAACAGCTTGCATTAGCAATACAATTAGCGCTCCCAGCAAACAAAAACTCTACCCTTTCACCTCATTGCAATCCTCTATGTCCGCAATCTAGACTGCTCACTCTCCTACCATTTACAACACACTACCGCTCGCAGAAAAACGACAGTGACGTCATCTGCTCCTCAATCGACCTCTGAAAACCAAAGAGGTACATGTCGACCATGTGTTCAGGTATACAAAAACGCTCTGTAGCAAATTTTACAAACGAAGCTGCCATTTCTCAAAATACAGAAAGCCTAAACATATTGTACTGTATATTCAGTGTAATAATATATTTTTATGAAGTTTATCTACACAATTGTTTCTTGAACATTTTCTTGCCACCCTTCATAACATTGTTTTCAAGAACGTGCAGATTGCTACAGTATTGTTGTAACCCATTTACGGAAGGGAAAGAAACTGGTATTAAATTTTCTTCCACAGTAGATAGTATTTGCTTGCCCATGTGATTACGGTATGACTTCTGCTGACGGAAGAAATGAAACTGCTACTAAATTCTTCTCCCTCAGTTGATAGGATTTGCTGGTCCAAGTGATTACCGTATGATTTCTGCTGACTCAATAAATCAATATCAAGGGTAAGTAAAGAGCATCAATAGTATTTTATTTCATCCTCAATACTTAACGAACGTGGGTGGCTCAGACATTCTGTACGATCACACATCAAGGTATAAAAATAACAATAAATAAAGTACAATTAACTCGAAAAGCAGCAATGAATGAAACAAAAACACATGTAAAGCTTGCAACGGAAGAGGAGAGGCTAGAGAAAACGGCGGAAGCTGAAATATAATGATAGTAGAGAGTACTGTATTTTAAAAATGGCGAGTGGTTTCTATTACGGCAGGACACCTGCTGCTGGCTGGTATTACGGTGTCCCTCTCCTTGTTTCCATCTTCGTGCTTCGTTCATAGCTATCAATCGTAATTTAATTTTGAAGACAACTAAGGACGAAATAACTAACGCCACGCAATAAGAACAAAGTGAGTGACCGTTACAAAACATTTTCGTGCAAACATCAGTCCAGCTTCCAAAGTGACATCGCCTCTTACTAAGTTTTCCCTTCTTCCACAAGATGACCATAGTATTTACGAAAAGACTATGTAACATCAGTATGACCTTATTGTAAAGTTGTTTTTGTAATGCCATTTAGTCTGAAGATAAGATATTCCCTCGAAACATGTCGCTAACTAATAAATAATACAATAGTTGACAAAGTTTGCGAGTGGTAGCGGTAATTTAAAAAAAAACCTTTAAAAACTTTTACGAAACTATGTAACTTTGGCAGGCAAGTGCTCTATAAACTGAGCTACCTAAGCACGTCTCATGACCTGTCCTCGCAGCTTTGCTTCTACCAGTACCCTGTATCCTAGCTTCGAAACCTCAAAGCATTCTTCCCTCGAAACTTGGGGGAATAGTACACCTGGAAGGAAGGATATTGCGGACACATAGCTTAGCCACAGCCTGGGGTATATTTCCAGAGCGAAATTTTCACTCTGTAAAAGAGTGTGCGCCTTGGTTAGCTCAATAGCTAGAGCTCTTGCCTGCGAAAGCAAAGGCCCCGAGTCATGGTCCGAGATTCATATCGCCGCACACTCTGCTGCAGAGTGAAAATTTCATTCTGGAAACATACTCCAGGCTGTAGCTATGCGATGTCTTCGCAACATCCTTTCTTCCTGGAGTGTCAGTCACACAATTCTCGCAGGAGAACTAGTGTGAAATTTGTGTTGTGGGTTGGCAGGAGAGCCAACACCGTGATACTACAGGAAGCCGAAAGGCACGCGTTTTAGCTCACGCAGGCTGGCGTGTGGTCTGGAACAGGACAAGGAAATTAGAATTTAGAAAAAACGGACGTAGCTGGTGGAATACTTAACTTTAATCCGTTAATGGTGAACGTCGCTCTTGACGGTACATAACTACAGTATCAATAGTAACTGGCAATGGCGCCTTGCTATGTCGTAGCAAATGACGTAGCTGAAGGTTATGCTAACTATCGTCTCGGCAAATGAGAGCGTATTTTGTCAGTGAACCATCACTAGCAAAGTCGGCTGTACAACTGGGGCGAGTGCTTGGAAGTCTCTCTAGACCTGCCGTGTGGTGGCGCTCGGTCTGCAATCACTGATAGTGACGACACGCGGGTCCGACGTATACTAACGGACCGCGGCCGATTTAAAGGCTACCACCTAGCAAGTGTGGTGTCTGGCGGTGACACTACAATTTGAAAGGTAGGAAACGAAGTGCTGTTGGAGGTACAGATGTGCAGAGGACACGAGTCGTGCGTGGGTAGTTCAGTTGGAGAGCATTTTCTCGAGAAAGCCAAAGTCCTAGGCTCGAGTCGTGAAACGGCACACATTTTTAACTGCCAGGAAGTTACATATCAACGCTGGAGAATGTTATTTCATTCTGGTATACGTATGGCGTTGGCATGTGTAAACTACGTTAGACCTATTAGATAACGGTCAAATAACATATTGGGTATTCAGTGGAAAGTGTATCATGACTTTTATATCTAAGGTTTTTATACTGCACTTTATATTGGATCTGCCCAGGTGCGAGCACTAATATTTGTGAGATTTTTGCTTTATGAGTTTTAGCTGTTGGAGTGTGTACTTCTTTTCTTAATTGAGGGCTGTCGTGGTACAACATAATTCTCTACAGCTTTTAAAAAAAGTGACAAATTCTAAAAGAAATATTACTAAAAGGTGAGAAGTTTATACATGATTTTAAAAACTATGAAAAAGATTTATTTCGTTTACACATAAAAATTAAGACTGTTGCTTTTCTTTTCTAAATTAATATCAAATGGCTGAGAGATGAAATACAGAAATATATATATTTACAAGACATACCGCAAGAAAGATGACATTTTTCTGAGAGACAGCACTGCACTTTCACTTACAAGATAAAGAACTTGCACTGGGAGAAAAGATTTGGTGAGAGGAGGATATTGTGGGTTAGCAGTATGGGCTCCGTTAGGAAGGATAAATATAGCGGTGGACCTCATTTCTCTGAGAGAGATAGTCGGGTGAAGTTGCTCTGCGATTCAGTGTGAAGAGTGTGTATGTGTAGGGGCAGAGGTATGGGTTTGTAAAGGCGCGGCAGTACATTGAGATTGATGATCAGAGGGAAAACTATAGCATTATTGGAATCTAGTTTGCTGATATCAGTAAGTGTTCTATGATGTCAGGAGAGCTCGGAAATTGATGAGATGAAAATCGACGTGAGGATGGGTCACCGGATGCCGAAAACAAGGCGGAGTCCATGATGTTCAGGGATTTCCAAGGACATACAATTTAGGAGTGAGGATATGCATACGTGTGGAGAATAGTGGTGAGGTGTGGTACCCAAATTTGTCCATTTAGTAGCTTTAGTAGGTAGTAGCATCCCTGAATATGGAAGTAAATAGGAATATAAAGAAAGGGAGGAAGGTCTACCTGTTTAGCAAGAGTAATAGAAGGCAGATTTCAGACTACCTAACAGATCAAAACGAAAATTTCTGTTCCGACACTGACAATGTTGAGTGTTTATGGAAAAAGTTAAAGGCAATCGTAAAATGCGTTTTAGACAGGTATGTGCCGAGTAAAACTGTGAGGGACGGGAAAAACCCACCGTGGTTCCACTACAAAGTTAGGAAACTACTCCGAAAGCAAAGAGAGCTTTACTGCAAGTTTAAACGCAGGCAAAACCTCTCAGACAAACAGAAGCTAAACGATGTCAAAGTTAGCGTAAGGAGAGCTGTGCGTGATGCGTTCAGTGAATTCGAAAGTAAAATTCTATGTACCGACTTTACAGAAAATCCTAGGAAGTTCTGGTCTTACGTTAAATCAGGAAGTGGCTCGAAACAGCATATCCAGGCACTCCGGGATGATGATGGCATTGACACAGAGGATGACACGCGTAAAGCTGAAATACTAAACACCTTTTTTCAAAGTTCTTTCACAGAGGAAGACGGCACTGCAGTTCCTTCTCTAAATCCTCGCACAAACGAAAAATGGCTGACATCGAAATAAGTGTCCAAGGAATAGAAAAGCAACTGAAATCACTCAACAGAGGAAAGTTCACTGCACCTGACGGGACACCAATTCGATTCTACACAGAGTACGCGAAAGAACTTGCCCCCCTTCTAACAGCCGTGTACCGCAAGTCTCTAGAGTAACGGAAGGTTCCAAATGATTGGAAAAGAGCACAGGTAGTCCCAGTCTTCAAGAGGGTCGTCGAGCAGATGCGCAAAACTATAGAGCGATATCTCTGACGTCGATCTGCTGTAGAATTTTAGAACATTTTTTTTGCTCGAGTATCATGTCGTTTTTGGAAACCCAGAATCTACTATGTAGGAGTCAACATGGATTCCGGAAACAGCGATCGTGTGAGACCCAACTCGCTTTATTTGTTCATGAGACCCAGAAAATATTAGATACAGGCACCCAGGTTGATGCCATTTTCCTTGACTTCCGGAAGGCGTTCGGTACAGTTCCGCACTGTCGCCTGATAAACAAACTAAGAGCCTACGGAATATCAGACCAGCTGTGTGGCTGGATTGAAGAGTTTTTAGCAAACAGAACACAACATGTTGTTATCTATGGAGAGACGTCTACAGACGTTAAAGTAACCTCTGGCTTGCCACAAGGGAGTGTTATGGGACCATTGCTTTTCACAATATATATAAATGACCTAGTAGATAGTGTCGGAAGTCCCATGCGGCTTTTCGCGGATGATGCTGTAGTATACAGAGAAGTTGCAGCATTAGAAAATTGTAGCGAAATGCAGGAAGATCTGCAGCGAATAGGCACTTGGTGCAGGGAGTGGCAACTGACCCTTTACATAGTCAAATGTAATGTATTGCGAATACATAGAAAGAAGGATCCATGATTATATGATAGCGGAACAAACACTGGTAGCAGTTACTTCTGTAAAATATATGGGAGTATGGGTGCGGAACGATTTGAAGTGGAATGATCATATAAAATTAATTGTTGGTAATGCGGTTACCAGATTGAGATTCATTGGGAGAGTCCTTAAAAAATGTAGTCCATCAACAAAGAAGATGGCTTACAAAAATCTCTTTCGACCTATACTTGAGCATTGCTCATCAGTGTGGGATCTGTACCAGATCGGGTTGACGGAGGAGGGTTGACGGAGGAGATAGAGAAGATACAAAGAAGAGCGGCGCGTTTCGTCACAGGATTATTTGGTAAGAGTGATAGCGTTACGGAGATGTTTAGCAAACTCAAGTGGCAGACTCTGCAAGACAGGCGCTCTGCATTGCTATATAGCTTGCTGTCCAGGTTTCGAGAAGGTGTGTTTCTGGATGAGGTATCAAATATTTTGCTTCCCTCTATTTATACCTCCCGAGGAGATCACGAATGTAAAATTAGAGAAATTTGTGCGCGCACGGAGGCTTTCCGGCAATCGTTCGTCCCGCGAGCCATACGCGACTGCACAGAAAAGGGAGGTAATGACAGTGGCACGTAAATTGCCCTCCGCCACACACCGTTGGGTGGATTGCGGAGTATAAATGTAGATGTAGAAGTATTAGTTTTAGTTATTGTGGGTTTTCTGTCAGATGGTTAGTAGGTGGGGTTAACATGTTATTTGGCGATAAAGCTGTAGATACTACTGTTTTTGATAAGTGAACGTTGCAAGGCGATTGGTAAACTGTTGATGCTGTCTGCCTCCTGATTCCCAGTTAGCTGGAACACTTGGTCCTCCTGCTGATTTCCTGTTGTCTCGACCGTAGCCGGTAAAAGACTTCGTTTCGTGTGGCAGGGCTATCTGGTAGCTAAAAGAATATTTATAGTAGACAACAGGGAAATTCTGCAGACCAGGGGGCAGAGAGGGCTGGTAAAAGCTTAAATATGTTGTTCGAAAAACACAATGAAATGCGAGGTAGCCTGCTACCATGTAAAAACGGTCACTCCGCCCATAATTAAGCCAAATGTAGTATGAAAATATCTTGCTGCAGGTCAAGACAACTGAAGCAAGTAACTGGAACATAAACGAGCTTCTTTACAACACGTCCAGATCCCGTTTAGAAAGAGACGTTAAAGTAGTTAGCATCCAAGAGAACTGAGATTATTGAAGCCATGGCAGGAGCAGCACAAACAATTCGCAGAGAAAGCACGCCCAGCTTTAACACGCCTACTGATCGGGACGCTAACGGCTGCATCACTATGAAATCACAACCGAAATACTGAGGGCTGTAGCCGATCGAAGCTGCACTAACTCGAGCTGCGCGCCCCCTGGCTGCTGCCAAGAATAGGACGCGCGCAAACAGACACGAAAATTGCTGCAACACCTGCGGTAGTGAGGGTGACGACCTACTCTGACCAAGACCTGCGGCCGACTGAGGTGGCGACCCCCCCCCCCCTCCCCACCCCCCACACTATGCGTCCGCCAACAGAAGAACTGCCCCGTGTCCAACCTAAAGCTGGTATTACACTATCAAATTTCTTTGTCAAAGATTTGATCAAAGATGTGATCCAATATTCCGTCCAATATATTTGACAAAGATCTTTGACGTAGCGCTACAAGGGGTATTACACTGTCATCAAATTTTTCGTCAAAGTTCAAGATGGCTGACAACAACTTGTTATTAACCGCAGCAGTTCTATGTACTCCAATTGCATTGTGTGCACATGCGGAAAAGAAGTGGGAGGAGAAAATGGAACCATACATACGAGGTTGACAGTCTTAAAAGTCCTGGGATTACAACTTGATAATAAATTCAGTTGGGAGGCGCACACCACAGAACTGCAGAAACGCCTTAACAAATCTGTATTTGCAATTCGAGAGGTAGCAGACATAGGCAACATAAAAATGAAAAAACTTGCATACTTTCATTCCATAATGTCATATGGGATAATATTTTGGGGTAAATCTTGAAGTCAAACAAAAGTTTTCAAGGTCCAAAAGCGTGTAATACGTATTATTTGTGGAGTAAATTCACGGACCTCCTGCAGAAACCTCTTCATAGAACTGGGTACTTCAGATTCTTGCATTGGTACTGGGGGAAAATAAGAAAGAAAATGAAACTGTTGGCGGCCCAGAAGTACAGTGAGACTGTCGTTTGGACGTACGAGATTTGCAGGTTAGCTTTTCTTGTTTTGTATTTCATGCCTAGATACTTCCGTAGAGATATTGTTGCATGTGGATCATTATATGTAATGATTATTAGAATACATGCAACGATATGTTTGTACAGTTATCTAGGCATGAGAAACAAACAAAAAAAACTATAACTCTCGTAGACTCAAATGACAGAGTCTCACTATACTTCCGGCTCGCAGGTTAACTACTGCCTCTCAGTATATTTACTTCTTAATAAAATTTGTCGTAAATAATATATCTCTTTTTTCAACAAACAACTCAGTTCATACATACAATACCAGGAACAAAAATGATCTGCACAAGGACTTAAAAACACTTACTTTAGTTCAAAAAGGGGTCCACTACTCAGGAACACTCATGTTCAATAATTTGCCAGGAAACATAAAAAATTTAGTTAGAAATAAAGATCAGTTTAAAAGGAGCCTGAAAGATTTACTACTGGCCAACTCCTTCTACTCCATTGGCGAAATTTTTAATAGAAACAAATGATGTATTTATTCATACTATTAGTATTTTTATTTCAGCTTAAAAAAAAATCGACATGTTCCACATCCACGAGGATCTCCTCAGGACGGATCTATGGAACGAAAAACTAATCTAATCTGGGTGAAGCCGTGGGTTTTACGACGACACGATAAAAGCATTCAACAAAACTTGTTACGTGAGCTTACTGTGGAAGACGTCAAGTCGTACATCAATTACTTAAGAATGGATGAGCATACATTTTTGTATGTGCTCAATGAAGTGTATCCTCATATCACAAAGCACAATTTTCACTTAAGAACTGCTACATCTTCAGAAGACAGGCTCACTATAACACTCCGATTCCTTGCTACAGGAGAGGGTTATGTTATGTTAGGTTAGGTTAGGTTAGGTTAGGTCAGGTTAGGTCTCCAATCTTCTTAATCTATTTTTTATTCAGGGTGCCTCACGTTGTAAAGCGCCTCATAAGCTTCAGACATCTCTATTAATTCTGTAGTTGTCGGCACACACCAATTGTATTTACCGGCAATGGTTATAAAAACACTACAGACGACAGAACGCTGCAGCGATGCTAGCGCTCCGCGTGGTAACATATCGCATTGCAGTGAACAGAAGACAAGCGATTTCTTTGATCAAATATACGGCCTCGGCCTAGATTTGATCAAATATTGGACGACATTTGTCAAAGATCCCTATTACACTATCAAATATCTTTGACAAAGATATTGGACAAAGATATTGGACAAAGAAATTTGATAGTGTAATACCGGCCTAACCAGAGTGGTAGTGACGATTTGTTCCGGCCAGCGAAGCCAGACCTTATAGCTCAAAGGCTGGGGCCATTGAAAAGGTGGCAATTCCGTGAAGAGCAGGTTGGTGTAATGGTCGACGCGAAGTCGAGTTTGCAAGTAACGGATGGTTGGATTTCCGCGATATTGTAAAATATCAGGAATAATGATTCCGTTCTCACGAGATGACAATGCTCTGATAGGCAAACCCACGATTCTGTGTACTTGCTGGCAAAAATTTGTTTGATATCATTTATTTCGTTATTAATTCCACCGAATTTTGTAATAATAATCAGATCAGCCCGTGATCTACGTCACTCAATTTGAAATTCTATGCTGAATCCGAATCTACGATTGGAAATATAAATTATGTTGTATTTAATTACTCTCTCTTTGTCAGGAAGCTAGGCAGGGCTGTAGTCGATTCTTCTGCACGCCTTGTGGTACATTAGAGAACAGTCTCTGATCTATAAAGTGTACGTGCAAAATATTTTAGTGTGTTAATTAATAGGGTATGAGCGATGTAGATGGTGAGGTAGATGTCATGGAGACGAAAGATGCAGGAGATTCGCCTATAATTATTGCTGGGTTTTGGAAGGGTTCATCTTGAGAAGAAATTGGTTATACCATGAGGTAAGGTTGTTGAGACTGACTTGGAGTGATCGTTCGGATTTCTGGAGTGTAGAGCAGAGTACGTTTTATACTTCTTTATAACTTCCTGTTATTGCGTCTCTATCAACCCAAATGGAAGGGTGGGGCGGGGGTGGTGGGGGGGTGGGCAGTAAGTGGTACATTCAACCTTCAGGCAAATGGCAAGTAAAGCCGAGACGATTAAAACACTGAGATATTTACAAGTGAATTAAAAAAAAATTTCTAACAGATAAAATAAATACTTTTTTATATACAAGAGACCTTGATTTCTTCCATTTCACTTTAAAACAGCAATAATAAAAAGGTAAAACGAAAAACATTAAGAGTACATTTAAAAAAAAATTAAAACATGGCGTGTAACGCTGATCTAAAAAGGAAGCACTTCACGGTCGATGAACCGGAAGGACCTGTGCTGGGGAAGTTCGTTTGTTGTTGACGGGGAGAGGATTTGGCGTTGAGGAAGGTGGGAGGGCAAAGATATAAAGATGGGGGATGTGTAGTATCAGAGGAATAATAGTGGATGCTGCGAGACGAGGAACGAATGGTTGGAGGAACCCTGATGAATGGGGTGGGTGGATTGCATGGAGAGTACAGTGTTCAAAAATGGTTCAAATGGTTCTGAGCACTATGGGACTTAACATCTGTGGTCATCAGTCCCCTAGAACTTAGAACTACTTAAACCTAAATAACCTAAGGACATCACACACATCCATGCCCGAGGCAGGATTCGAACCTGCGACCGTAGCAGTTGCGCGTTTCCGACATGTAAAATCATTGATAATGTGGTTTTATAAGCACCAAAGTCACTGTGAGTCTTTTAGGTTACACAATACATGCACTTACACGTTACTGTATTGTAAATAAATTTAATATCTCGTCGCTTTGGCACCTTACGACAGTAGCGTTATACTGGACGCTGTAATTCTGTCAACAAATGTAAAATGATGTTATCATAATGAAATGCAATTATTTTCTCTGGAATGTTCGACTTCTGCAAGAGCAGTGGAAATGTGAAATCTGAGCGTATTTTCATGCCAACTGCCTCAGTTCCCACGAAACATGCTTAAGAACAGTGTTTTTTTCTGATGTATGTTAACGACAGTTTACGAATTTTATAGCATTTTCACCGTGCAAGTAGCCTGGCGCTCGTTTAATGTTGCTGTATTCTTACAGTTAAAATACCCATATACGACGATGGAACGTATACATGTCACAAGATTTTAAAGACTGATACGTGTTGAAGCACAGTGGAAGTCATATGATATTTATGGCACTTTGTGAAGTATCACCTAGTTTTGGCATATAAGTGCTATTTTATATACGAGGTGTTGAAAATTGCCGTTATAGACTTCTAGGACTCGTGGAGGACAGTGAGCATATAATATCTGGACAGGAACCCATGTCCGAAAATGTACGTTTCTGTTCTAGGAGTGTTTCAGTTCAGACTTCAACTCATCCAGTTTTGCTTGAGGAATTTAATTGGGGGTGATTGAATACAATTATTAGGTAACAATTCGAGGGCAAACATAGCTAAACATTCATTTATCACTTAAGCACATTTGTTAGTATTAATACTTAAACACACCATGTTCACGTAGTTTCGAAACAAACAGGGATCCAGCATACCATACGTACGGAAGAGTACTGATGCAAGCCAGACATCAGGTGACCATTTGGCGTATTATACATCATCCTGTCTACCCTATTGTATACCAGGACAAGCAGCTCTGAGACTTTTCTCTTTCCCTCAGCACACATGGACGCGTTACACATATGAAATGAAACTTTGTAAATTGTAGGTGAAGGTGGGAAGAAACAGGGATTACTTACGTCAGCTGCATCGGGACGGGGAATCTGCGGCGACCGAAAATGTGTACCGGACCGAGATTCGAACCTGGGATCGCCTGCTTACTAGGCACGTGCGATAACTACTGTTCTATTGCGGACACAGTGGTGTCGCAGCTGGGCGGACAAACTCTGTACGCTGCACGGCCGACCCATCTCCCCACCAAGCGTTTTCGGGCGTGGGATCCTATTCAGAATATTATGTATTCATTCACCTCTACGAGTCCTACAAGTCTGTAACGGGAATTTCCGAACACCCTGCGTAAACTAGGTGTACCCGCGGCGTTACCCATATTTAAATAATAACTTACAACATCTTATCAAAAGTATCCGGACACTTCCCAAAACATACGTTTTTCATATTAGGCGCATTGTGCTGCCACCTACTGCCAGATACTCCATATCAGCGACCTCAGTAGCCATTAGACATCGCGAGAGAGCAGAATGGGGCGCTCCGCGGAACTCACGTACTTTGAACGTGCTGAGGTGATTGGGTGTCACTTGTGTCATACGTCTGTAAGCGAGATTTCCACACTACTAAACATCCCTAGGTCCACTGTTTCCGATGTGACAGTGAAGTGGAAACTTGAAGGTACACGTATAGCCTAAAAAACGTACAAGCCGAGCTCGTCTGTTGACTGACAAGAGACCGCCGACAGCTGAAGAAGGCCGTAACGTGTAATAGGCTGACATCTACCCAGACCATCACACAGGAATTCCAAACTGTCAGAGAATCCACTGCAAGTATTATAACAGTTAGGCGGCGGGTAAGAAAACTTGGATTTCAGGGTTGAGTGGCTGCTCAAAAGTCACACATCACGCCGGTAAATGTCAAATGACGCCTCGCTTAGTGTAAGGAGCGTAAACATTGGACTATAGAACAGTGGAGAAGCGTTGTGTGGAGTGACGAATGTGGTGATCCGATGGCAGGGTATGGGTGTGGCGAATGCCCGGTGAACGTCATCTGCCAGCTTGTGTAGCGCCAAGAGTAAAATTCGGAAACAGTGGTGTTATGGTGTGGTCATGTTTTACTTGGAGGGGTCTTGCACCCCTTGTTGTTTTGCGTGGCACTATTGCAGCACTGGCCCACATTGATGTCTTAAGTACCTTCTTGCTTCCTACTGCTGAAGAGCAATTCGGGGATGGCGATTGCATCTTTCAACACGATCGAGCACCTGTTCATAATGCACGGCCCGTGGTGGAGTGGTTACACGGCAATAACATCCCTGTAATGGACTGGCCTGCACAGAGTCCTGACCTGAACCCTCTGGGATGTTTTGGAACGCTTACTTCGTGCAGGCCTCACCGACCGACATCGATACCTCTCCTCAGTGCAGCACTCCGTGAAAAGTGGGCTGCCATTCACCAAAAAAACCTTCCAGCACCTGATTAAACGTATGCCTGCGGGAGCGGAAACTGTCATCGAAGCTAACGATGGGCCAACACCATATTCCATTCCACCATTACCGATAGAGTGCGCCACGAACTTGTAAGTCCTTTTCAGCCAGGTGTCCGGATACTTTTGATCACATAGTGTATAAAACAGAGTTAATGCCGATGTTCACTAAACACACGTATGTGCTATCACAAAAATCAGCCCTTGGAAGCTTTGGGACGCGAGTCGCTTGCGGTCCATTAAACCCCGCAATATCGAAAATAAATAAACAAATAAACACCAGATTTTGACGCGATGGCTAAAGCTGACAGAATTCATGTCGCCGGTAACTCACTCGTTCATTTCATGGAAAACCTGCCAGAAAAAAAGAATAAATATGCATGACCTTTTCCTACGCGTGTAGCACGGGGACAATCATAATTTACTTGGGGTGTGTGGACAGCCAGAATTCTCTGAACTGCGTCTCTGTAAAGAACGTTTCCGTGGATTGTTGTTGTCTGCCTGTATTTGTAGATAACTGAGAACTCGAAGTCGTCTGTTTGTCTGTTTCTTCAGACCACTTCCGTCTTCCTCACTCTTTATGAATCTCCTCCCTCTCTCCCCATCTCCTCTACCCCTTCACTTTTCACTTTGTCCACCACCGCCACACCGAGTCTCTGGCAATCTCTTCCTCCCCCTCTCCCTAGCTCCTCCTTTTCCACTCTCTGTCCATCTCCTCCTCCACGCTGTCCAAAAGGAGGCTTCTGGTTCTTTCCTCCATAGCATTTTTTTTCCAGATCGTAACCAATGTGTACAATATTTGGTTGGAATCTTTCCACGCGTTTAGGACAAGCATTTTACCCATAGCTTTGTCTGGGTACCCAAATGTTAAACATATTTCACAAATATTATAACATTCACCTATCTGTATATATATTTCACCTGCATCTGTAGCAAATATCACGCTATAGTTTCATTTACAGGCAGTTCAACACTGCATCTCCTCCACTATCTGTCATACCACGATATAGTTCTGTAGGTGCATCCAGTGGTATATATGGCCACTGTCTGCGAACGGGCCGGTCGGTGTGGCCGAGCGGTTCTAGGTGCTTCAGTCCGGAACCGCACGACCACTACGGTAGCAGGTTCGAATCCTGCCTTGGGTATGGATGTGTGTGATGTCCTTAGGTTAGTTAGGTTTAAGTATTTCTAAGTTCTAGGGGCCTGATGACCTCAGATGTTAAGTCCCATAGTGCTCAGAGCCATTTGAACCACTTTTTTTCTGCGAATGGTGTTGTGAACATAGTCGTAAAGAGGTAGCGAATTAACTCGTCATACACGGAGCGACAATTTTCACACATCTCAGTGCTTACGGCTAAACTGTGAGTCGAACAATAACATATTACTGTCTCTACATTCAGCAACATATGTGGATACTGTGTGCAAAAAGTGTTGCGAATAGAGTTCGTAGCCAGTAAGTAATAAACTTACTCACTATATGTGTCGCGCCAGTTTTCCATGCATGTCAATGTTTATGACGTTATATCTGCCGACCTATGGGTCGAACATTAATACAATTTTGCTGGTACATTCAGAGATATATGTGGACACTGTCTGCGAAATGTGCCTTTTTTGTTATTTCCGTTTCCTGGGGGTGTGTACGTTGATAAATGATTGTTTCTTCCAGAATGAGATTTTCACTCTGCAGCGGAGTGTGCTTATTTCTTGTTTGCCCGCTGTAGGCGCATGGGGGTCACTTCTCTGACTGAATTGTTTATCTTCTTGTGTACAGTTAAGGCAGTACCCAGAAGTGGGGCACCCCTATCGACTCGTTTTTCTGTCTTGAAACCAGAGTATTTTCCATATTCCATTGTGTCTTCTTCTGTTACACGTGCACAATAACACACACACACACACACACACACACACACACACACACACACACACACACACATTCACACACATTCGTATTTGTAGTATATATAATATTCTGTTTTTTTATTTTTATTTTAGCTTTTCCAGTTACCGCATGATGTGAGACATATGACACAGTGTAATCCATTGAGAACTAATTCTCTATCGTATACAAAATACCATTGTCACGTGGATCACACCATGCTAGACATTAAATATCTGAGATACATTTAAATGTGATGTCCACCTCAAACAAGTCCTAAATATAAAACATGTGGCTTTTAAAAATGGGAAAAGAACGGAACGAGGCAGCCAGTAAACAAATAGCATCTTTATCGTTAACTGTTTTTAAAAAAAATCTCCTTTGTTCAATATTTGAGGGCTGAAACACTCGACATAGTGAAAACGTTTATAAAGGATGTTTCTTAGGAACTGCCGATATCTGAATTACGGTGGAGTACTGCGCTGGATGTCTTCAGTGCCTCCGTGTACGCCCGGAGCACGAGACGTTCAACGATTCCGTCTAAAATTTATGCTTGGAAGCCCTGACGTTAGCCCACAGAAACGGCATATATCGATAACACTGAGCCATTCGCAATTATTCCAGCTCATGTGTTACTCAGCGGCTAGGGTTACGTGTCTCCAACCAATTGCTTCAGAACCAACACTGGAAATGGGAAAAGCCTTACTATATATCTGCCCCTGCCTTTTCACTCTCTTTCTAAGGGTCTTTGAGAGATCGTCTTCTCCCAGCACTATTACCTCACAATTCTGTAACCTGACAAATCACAGTGTGTACACGAATTTCAACATCATAGCCATTTGAAACGAAGCGTGGAATCAGTCTTATGTAAAACGATATTTACATGCAGCATATACACTCCTGGAAATTGAAATAAGAACACCGTGAATTCATTGTCCCAGGAAGGGGAAACTTTATTGACACATTCCTGGGGTCAGATACATCACATGATCACACTGACAGAACCACAGGCACATAGACACAGGCAACAGAGCATGCACAATGTCGGCACTAGTACAGTGTATATCCACCTTTCGCAGCAATGCAGGCTGCTATTCTCCCATGGAGACGATCGTAGAGATGCTGGATGTAGTCCTGTGGAACGGCTTGCCATGCCATTTCCACCTGGCGCCTCAGTTGGACCAGCGTTCGTGCTGGACGTGCAGACCGCGTGAGACGACGCTTCATCCAGTCCTAAACATGCTCAATGGGGGACAGATCCGGAGATCTTGCTGGCCAGGGTAGTTGACTTACACCTTCTAGAGCACGTTGGGTGGGACGGGATACATGCGGACGTGCATTGTCCTGTTGGAACAGCAAGTTCCCTTGCCGGTCTAGGAATGGTAGAACGATGGGTTCGATGACGGTTTGGATGTACCGTGCACTATTCAGTGTCCCCTCGACGATCACCAGTGGTGTACGGCCAGTGTAGGAGATCGCTCCCCACACCATGATGCCGGGTGTTGGCCCTGTGTGGCTCGGTCGTATGCAGTCCTGATTGTGGCGCTCACCTGCACGGCGCCAAACACGCATACGACCATCATTGGCACCAAGGCAGAAGCGACTCTCATCGCTGAAGACGACACGTCTCCATTCGTCCCTCCATTCACGCCTGTCGCGACACCACTGGAGGCGGGCTGCACGATGTTGGGGCGTGAGCGGAAGACGGCCTAACGGTGTGCGGGACCGTAGCCCAGCTTCATGGAGACGGTTGCGAATGGTCCTCGCCGATACCCCAGGAGCAACAGTGTCCCTAATTTGCTGGGAAGTGGCGGTGCGGTCCCCTACGGCACTGCGTAGGATCCTACGGTCTTGGCGTGCATCCGTGCGTCGCTGCGGTCCGGTCCCAGGTCGACGGGCACGTGCACCTTCCGCCGACCACTGGCGACAACATCGATGTACTGTGGAGACCTCACGCCCCACGTGTTCAGCAATTCGGCGGTACGTCCACCCGGCCTCCCGCATGCCCACTATACGCCCTCGCTCAAAGTCCGTCAACTGCACATACGGTTCACGTCCACGCTGTCGCGGCATGCTACCAGTGTTAAAGACTGCGATGGAGCTCCGTATGCCACGGCAAACTGGCTGATACTGACGGCGGCGGTGCACAAATGCTGCGCAGCTAGCGCCATTAGACGGCCAACACCGCGGTTCCTGGTGTGTCCGCTGTGCCGTGCGTGTGATCATTGCTTGTACAGCCCTCTCGCAGTGTCTGGAGCAAGTATGGTGGGTCTGACACACCGGTGTCGATGTGTTCTTTTTTCCATTTCCAGGAGTGTATTTTAAGAAGTGGAAAAGAACTGGTGAGTTGTGGTGCATACTGCTTTGATCTGCCACATAACCGACGTAACAATCCCCTCTCAATGGCATCGTAACAAGTATCAGGTGCCGTGTTCGCTTCGGAATCGGCAGGTAGTGAAAGAGCATGAACTGATTTGCGAATTTGTGCTAAAATTCTCCAAGCGCGACAGCTGGGCCACTCCCCGTTAAGAAGCAGTTGTCACGTGGCGAGCACACTGCTGGCGCCAGTGCCTTGCCCAGCAGGCTGGCGCGTGAATTTATCGCCTCGCTGGACCGTAAATCCGGCGCCTTTATTACTCACACGTTGACGAGGCGCCGTTCGCCGTCAGCGCACAAAGTGAGTGGAGGTACTCCAAACTTGCTCCTCGCCGGAGTTCGCTCTCAGGCGCGCCTAACGCGCGCCAGCGCCGCGCAAGTTAGCGCTTAATGGCGCCACAACGAAGGGCTGCTGTGACCCTGTCGCTCCGATCGATCTGCAGTTTAACGCGTCGTTCATTACGGTGATTTTTTTAACCTGATTTAATTCCAACAGCATAACACCAGTAGCTACTAATAGTCCACTTCTTTGAAAATTTCGTAAGGTAGTTCTTTCTTCTGTGAGGTCTGTTTCAACATCGAAGAATTTTCACTTGCTACTGGCCTCAGAGGGTGGTTCCTCGATTTTGTGAACTCCACCTGCATGTGAAAGAAAGAAAAAATCAACCTGATTCTCGTTCCTGCATAACACAGCACTCGTAGTCAAGATTACGTCGTCAGTGTCTGAAAAACAGTTATCGTTAAAACAGCATTCGTCGACCTACTTTTATCAGCACCTGGAACCTAATAACATACAAAGAGTAACGACTTGTTACTAATATTTCTTAGTGGCACTTCAACAGGTGATTGCCTATCCATCGGACTTTTCATGAAGTGTAAACATAGATCCCATGCGACGTGATACAATCTCCAGCACTAAATGACAAAAAGTGGCCAGGTATTTTTGAACTAATCCCGAACGAATTACAACAGTGAATATTTGTATACTAGTATACTAATAAACTGATTCATAAACACGACGAACAAACTGAACGCCGCGTTAGCATCTCACGGTTCCTCGACTATAAAACACCTGTTTTACCCATAGTGAGAGAGTAAGAAACTTTTGTTTACGACATGGGGAAACGTTAGCTGACGTTGCTGTAATCAGTTTCCATTCAACTGATTATGGGCAACTTGGGCGCGTCGGATTTACGACGCTCAAGGTACTCCACTCACACGATTACAATTAGAGTTGACTTCTATCTACCATTGATATGTTGGCGAAAATACATTTTTACAGTCGGTGGGAGGCATAAAGTGACGTCAGAAATCGTACTGAGTGGTGTCTCCGAAAATTATTTTGAATAGTTAGTTCGGTAGCCCACTCTAAGTGTAAATCTTCGCGAAAACGTTCTTGACCTCTTAGAAAGAAAGAAATCTGAGCAAATCGGGAGCATCGTCACGGGTACATGGAACAGTGTCACCAAGGATGTTGTAGCAAGACTGCGTACGGTTTAATCCAAATCCACCAAAACTAAACGCAAAACGTATCTATCTGAAGAATCACATAAAAACTCCCTTCTTGCTAAGAGACAGTCTCCACTCCTTTCAGTGTGACTGTGTAAGTGTAGACCAGTTGTGCCTTAAATTCAAAGAAGTGCTATCGACGGCAATTGGGAGATATATACTGATAAGAGATCGTACTGATCTCCCTTGGTACACAAAACAGGTAGGAACACTGTTTCGGAAGCAGCGAAAAAAGCATGCCAAGTTTGAAATATTATTAAATCCCCAAAACAGGCGTTATTTTACTGAAGCTCTAAACTAAGCGCGGACTTATATGCGAGATGTTTTTAATAGGTTCTGCAACGAAACTCAAAATCTGGCAGAAAACCAAAGGGATCACGATCGCATTTAAGCCAGGCACACACCTTCACTGAGCGATAGCAAAGATAGTGTGACTAATGACAGTGCCATTAAAACAGAGTTAGTGTATTCTTTTATTAAACCCCCCACCGATGCCAAAATAGTTTTGGAAGTGTTCGATATTACTAGGTGTCCCCAGATAGGTCGTATGCCGTTATCAGGATCAGAGAAGATCCTAGTTTCGTCTCAAACAACACCCGACGACAATCCTGGGTCGTCTGTCCGTTCTGCATATCTTGCCCGTCAGTAACTGAGTCCATGGTATTGTGGTATAGGACATAGTGTTCGTCGTGCTCGTCAGGAATGGTTATTCCCATCATGCAAACGTATCCTAACAGTTTGATGTGATACATGACGTTCTGTAGTGTTCTCGAATTCCGAATTCAATTTTGGAGTACACAGGCCACGTTTCCTTTGAACCAACGGACAGCTTCATCTATTGTATGAACTTTGATACATAAAAGCTTTATTCTGTCAATGCCTCTGTGCTTCTACAAGAGCCTACCAATAGTCTTATTGTCAGTCATCCAGTACTAACACTCTGGTTCATACTGAACCCACAGCATCGCTTACGTTTATGATATGCTGCATTTTATCAACATCGCTACGGTCGCAGGTTCGAATCCTGCCTCGGGCATGGATGTGTGTGATGTCCTTAGGTTAGTTAGGTTTAACTAGTTCTAAGTTCTAGGGGACTAATGACCTCAGAAGTTGAGTCCCATAGTGGTCAGAGCCATCTTTATCAACATCAGAAATAATGTTTACAGCACCTTCCTGTACGACTTTAGTATTATTAATTCTCCTCCGATACCAAAATAGAGTTTATGATATTATCCCGTTACTTTACATTAAATATTGTGAGTGCATATGCATGTGCGTTATATGCTCCCTCATCCCCAAGCTGTAGCAGATGGTTCCATCAGCTACACCTGTTTCACCTTTTTGATTTTGTATTATGTTAATGCTACTGACAGTTTCATGGCTTTTTGCTTGCCCTACTCGACATACTTCCCAAATAGGTTGTGTGGTGTTGGTTGAGTTGTTTAGCAATCCCTAAGTTGCTATAAGCCTGACCTCCAGTGACCCACATGGAGGGGATGCTTCCCATTAGATCATACACATTTAAGAAAAATAATTTAGTGGAACAGAAACGTGTTATTGAAAGAAATTTAAAATTTTTAGGGCTGGCTGAATTACACTGGAAAACATACGTACCATGCCACACAGAGATATGTTAATGAAGGGGCTCATCTGACTACAAATCTGTAGCTTTAGCTATTCGGTTTACTACCAAAAAACTTGAAACATATGAACTAACCACACAAGTGAGGGAGAAAACATTTCAGAAGTGTACAAAAGGATTGTAATCATGAAACACAGCCTCAGCACAGGTGAGTGGATACATGAAAGCATAACGTGAAACTATAGCGCACATCTGACCAATGGCGACAAACCTGATTTGTTGTTTAAAGAAATACCATAGAGAATTAAGTACAAACACCATTGAAACCGCCGCAACTCATGGCAGAAGCAACCAGCTGACTGCGAACAGTAAACCTCCGTAATTAAACAGTAGTCTCCCTCCCCCTCGATTCAGTTGCTGTATCATTGTCCTATTCTTATCAGTCTCAAGTGGTGTGAATTCAGAAGATGATGGCAGAAACGGCTTGAAATTTTCAGTCAGGCTTACCATCCGTACTCTGTGGAACCTCAACAACAAGAGTACGCTTTTCAGTGCTTATGCAGAAGGTCGTCTCTTCTGTCGCAAAGGCAGAAAGTGCCTTCTAATTTAACTACCCATAACTTAACTCTTCCTGCCACTGTAGAAATCTCGCCGGCCAGTTGTAGCGTGCCTTGCGAGTTCCAACCAACAATAATTTTCTAAATAAGTTTTACTACCTCCCACCCTCGCGGATATTGTCACGGTTAACCAATGACAGTCTGGTGTGGCGAGGAAGGTTGGAAAATCTACCCCAATCCGTCACAGGTTTGTAATTCTGGTCAGTCGAAAAGCTTACGTACAGAGAAGCATGGGGAAACGCACCGTCGCAGAATTAATTATTGTGGGCCCGAAAGTGGCTCCGTTACTAAGATTTTAAAATGTAAATTCTTTCGTGGCATTTCCTCAGAGAGTCAAACGCTTTTCCGTTATGAGGGCTGCACATTGCTTAGAGTTTATCTTCCTTAAAAGAATTCCTCCTAGTGTCTAGCACGAAGCAATTATGTGACAGAGAGATCGTCCCTTAGTAGCCTGCTGTACTGAGATGGAAAATGGTGAAGTCCCTGATTTCCACCTGCTCAGGAGGGTCGTTTACAACTCAGAGCAACGTTACGACTCTCTGAACCTATTAAGTAAGCTTCCATGTAGTGCAAGTCAGCTAAGAAATTCTCCAAGGCAGCATAAAACAAAAGGTCACCCGTCACCTTGCTAGAAGGAATGGAGCAGAAAAAGTAATTATCTGAGCAATCATAGGATATGTTTAATACTGTCTGCACTTAGATGTAGCCTTAAAGAATAGACTATTACTGGATGCCTTAAACTGGCTATTGGGATGTTCATGTTACATTATAAAATACTTTGTGTGACAGTTAGCAGGGTGAAGTCCACTAACATTTTTCTTTAATTTAAAGAATTAATTATTTAGAAATTATTTTTAGTAACGAATTTTTGTATCTGTATCTATGATTTCTTGTCATATGAACCAAGGTATTGTACCACTGATACGAGTCAGTGTCCCACTGCTT
Organism: Schistocerca piceifrons; assembly: GCF_021461385.2. Classification (NCBI taxonomy): domain Eukaryota; kingdom Metazoa; phylum Arthropoda; class Insecta; order Orthoptera; family Acrididae; genus Schistocerca; species Schistocerca piceifrons. The sequence goes on along the minus strand of NC_060138.1, from coordinate 108,130,378 downwards.
GTTTTAACATATCTTTTGGTATTTCTGTTGTGGTTGCGATGGGCTAGCGAGCGGTTTCCAATTCTGGCTGCTCCAAGGATTCCTGTTATTGTAAGCAGAAACGAATGGATGGTCGACTCAGGACTTGAGCTTTCAGTATAACCGTATACCACTTGACAAAAAAGTGAACCACCTGGAAGGGAAGGAGAAAGTGAAATGAATTGTTACCGATTGAGAGGGTATGTGATGATATTTCGATAATTGCAGTGTCGGGTACCATTTAGAAGGAACTTGGCAGTATGATCTCAGCTATTAGTATGATAAGCATGCATTCTTACATTCTGCACGCAGAAATGCGTTTGGATAGATTGTCGTGAAATCATTGTATGTTCTCCTGAGGCAACCTGGTCCACAACTATTGCAACAGATTCTTGATATCCTTGATACTCGCATTGAGACAGAGTTGAGGTCTGAGCCAGTCTAACACATGTTCTATCGGTCATAGACATGATTACCATACTGGCCACGGGGTTAGAATCACGCAGACAGACACATATCATGTGTGAGAGAACATTGCCCTGTTGAAAAACGGCATCATGAGAGACATGAGTTCACAGGAGGCCGTGACGTATCTTTGTGGCATCAGAGTTCGTGCAGTCACTAACAGCCTTTACCTGGAATTATACCCGACGGCTCCCTACACAAGGATGTCATGAATAACATTGCTGAGGACGAATTTTCAAAGAAGGAGATCTTTCCGCAGGTCACCATTATACTAGTCGACGATAGTTATCTGGGGTAATTCATAACCGCAACTCATCGCTCAAAACTTTGCAATCACATTCATTCACAGTCCATGCTTCCCAGTCATAGCACCACTCTAAAGGTAGTCCTTTGGGTTGTGGTAGTAACGACGGCCTTGGGACGGTTATTCTCTAGTCCATCTGCTGCTAGTGTCCGACCAGTAGCACAAGACAATACAGAAAGTTGCAGGAGCTTATTACTCGTTTTCGGGTCGCAGGCCCAGATCTGAATGGGTTATAATGTGATTGGTGCACAGTAATGCGACCCTCCCTTGCAATGGTTAGATGTCGTCGACTGGAACCTTTACGACGAGTGGACATGCCCTCAATGTGACATCCGGATGCTCCACAAATCTTGGTATTGCACGACTGGACCAGCTAGCCAAATGGAGGCCCATAATGTGGCCCCCTTCTAAATGTGACAAGTGCTGATTACACTGTCTTACACAAGTGGCTTCGCAGGGATCACTCAATATATGCTGCGTTTCGCGCCCCGTGTGTATCCTACCAGTACTGTTAACAGCAATCAACACGAACCACACTAGTACCCTCTGATGGCTGTTCTGCCTGTTGGAATCCCTAATTGTTATGCTGACATCCAGCCAGGTATTCTGGATAATTTACTCATTTGTGAGGTAGGTAATTTACGGTTATGTAAAGGAACATCAAGTCACTTTATACAAAACAGAAAGGCACACACATGATTTCTTTTTTTTTTCATCACTATAATCCTTTGTCGAACTAATCTATAATTGTTGAAGCATTAACGTAGCGTTCAAACATTAGTGTGAGGTTGACTGGTGCTGGTGCGAGAGAATTATTGTGTGGTTATCTTCGCATATCTGCACAATTAAATGAAACAGATCTGCTGAACTAAACATGCAGAAGAATTTACGACAGTACTGTTGAGTCTCGGTCGTATTGCAAGATGGAGAAATGTTTTTCAGAAAACAAAACCAAAAAGTCGGTACGTTGTCCCGTTTCCGAGTTCATTAGCATTGAAGCTAGTGAGTGAGGCCGTTGCCTGCTCAGATTCAAGCGGCTCGCAAGATACGGTGTTCTTCGTTTGGTTTCCTAAAATATAACAATGTATCGAATGTTTTTCTCAACAATTATTTCTCAGTACAATCTATCCTGCATCTTGAAACATTATGTGGACTGATAAGATAAGGCTTTTAGGCCTTAGTAAAACTTTACACCTCTAGAATTGCAGTCTAGAATAATAATTGAATATAAGACTAATAATGATGAGAGAGAAAATATCTCGTAAGTAATAAGGAGGTCCTGTGCAGAATCGTTGAGAGAAGGAACACATGGAAAACACTTAAAAAAAAAAGTGGCAGAATAATATTGCATCTGTTAAGAGTCAATACAAAGGTTTGCAAGATGTACTCGATTCTATATTTTTCAACGTAATTCAGAATGGACACGATTGGACGGTGGGCAGGAGAAGTTCTGTTACAATATCATAACTAACTTTTTGCACTCATGTCCTAACGTTCGCTTCTTTAGCTGAGTCTTCAGCACAGCTAGCTGCCATGTGGCGGACTCAGTTTCGGTACCTGGTACTGCTAAGGATCTTTACTTGGTAGACAGTGCACTCATCCTCGTGAGGACAGCGGAAGAGACTCTTGACCGATTAGTAGCGGTTTAAAGGACAAGAAGCCCGACAAAGGCTGCGAGAGCAGGTGCTGACCACGTGCCCCTCTAAACCGCTTCCGACGAGGCCACTGGCAGAGGATGACACGATTGTCGATCCGGTCCCGATTGGCCCGTCTAGGGCCAAACTCGGAACTTCTCTTACCTATTTTATTATTAATACACTGCAAAGCTGTCGTATTTGTGTATGTGTAAACGATAATCTCCAAAACCATTACATAACTTTTCGTATGGTTTTTTCGCGTAACTTGAGCGTTACTGGCGCAAGGTATAGGCTTTATCTAATCAAAATCGTATAGCGAAAAGAAAATCGTGATTCAGTGATTGAGCTATAAGCTATCCAAAACATTCGTGTCTGTTCGTGTGAACACGCTAATTTCAGAACTAGTACACGAATCTGCATGGGCTTTATTTCATAATAAACGAAAAACGAGAAAAAATATGTCGTAATCTTAAGTTTTATCTAGCTAATAATGTTTAGCTAATAATGCGTCAGGAATCCCACGCCACTATAGAATGTAAGTGTTCATGACATTTCAAATGTTTGGCTCGTAGATAAAACAAGTCTTTTAGAGGACACGCTGCGCTCTTGCATTCCACTCGCTAATAAAGAGCGGTTAATATGGTTCGCAGAAGAAGTTCGCAGAAAAACAATGAGGCGAGGCAGAAAACATTACTGCGAAACGGTATTATCTATTCTTTTGAGCATGAATAGCTTTATATTAACAAATACGTTAAACAGTTGTGTATACTATGCACAACATTTTTGTATAAGGCACACACAGAGGAAAAAGAGAGGAAAACGGAGGGAAAAAGAGAAAAGCTCTCCAACTTGCACCTGCCGTCATGACTTTCAAGCTGTGGCCGAGCGGTTCTAGGCGCTTCAGTCTGGAACCGCGCTGCTGCTACGGTCGCAGGCTCGAATCCTGCCTCGGGCATCGATGTGTGTGATGTCCTTAGGGTAGTTAGGTTTAAGTAGTTCTAAGTTGTAGGGGACTGATGACCACAGATGTTAAGTCCCATAGTGCTCAGAGCCATTTGAACCATTTGAGCCATGACTGTCGAGGAGGACTTGCCATGGTTAGCTCGATCTGGATGCGTGCTTATTCTGTAGCATTTTCACAAATGTTTATCATTCCATGATAATTTAATGATGCCCTACAAAGTTGAAACGCGTCATTAGAGCATTATTTACGCTACCAAGCCTACTTTATTCAAGAACTGCTCTTTATTTAGTACTCAATGACATTTATCATTAAAGCATTCCATTGCTGTGACTGACAGGAATACCAGTGTAATTTTTTATACAGATATGCCGTTTGGTTTCCACAGTAAATAAAGAATCTGCCAAAGACACTGGGCTGTGTGATATGGCAGGTCCGTAGATCTTATACTCTAGATGTTCTGAAATCAATTACTAAAATACTGTCCTTTGGACACAAACACTGAATGTACAGCTCGACAGGGTGACGACGTGTCTAATGTGTACACTGGAAGCAGATGGAAACTCAGCCTTAAGTTTAGACGGAATTACACGCTTGTCCCTTGTGGCCTTATTTCATAACACCTGGGACGTGTGGCACCGTTGGCGAAGCTGCGTGGACACGTAAAATCTTTGCGATGATCGACTGCTGGTGTGAGGTTAACGATGACCGACAATACCGCAAATTGTGGCGTTTTTAGTTGATGATAATAAATAAATCATATTTACAAAATTGATGAGTCCTTCAATGTCACTTGTTGCCGGGATTTTTCATTGCTATCCTCGACCAACGTTTGTTGAGTTATTTTTCTGGCGTTTTGTCGGGATGAGTGACAGGTATCGTCGAAGATTCACCCTCCATTGCTGGTGGTGACCTGGAATCGAGCATGCGACCGAAATCTATACAGGGTGGTCCGGAAAATATTTCTTGCACCTTAAGGTAGGCAGTCCAACATATCAACCGCCCGGCTGCAGATAATGTAAGCCTGTCATACATTCAAAGACAAAAAGTAGCGCACCACAAAGGTATTACCCGAATGGGACGGAAATCTGTGTATGTGATGTACATGTGGAGACAAACAATGGATTATAGTTTCAGAAAAACTGTATGATTTATTCAAGAGCTTGGCAAAATGAGCAAGTCAGTAACGCGTTAATCCACATCTGATCTATATGCAAGCAGTTATTCGGCATTGATTTAGGGAAATTGTTATGTATGAGGCGGAACTATGGGCCTTATGGAAAGAGGGTGACCCGGCTGAGTCACGCAATTTGACTCTTAGTCTGATCATGAGGGGTGGCCATTAATTGCACGTGTTGATCACGTAGGCTGACGTGAGGATCAATGAACTATACTTGACGGGATGTATCTGGAACATCTTAGGTGATTTCAAAGTTAGTAGACAGAAATACAATTAAATACTTAGCTTTAATTCAGCATCAGCGGTGGGTGAACGTCGATCTTGACTTTGTACAATAATATTTACAAGTCCAGTTGCAGACTGAACTGCGAATACTTCTTTACAATTCTGATTGCTTCACACATATAGATCAATTGTCAATGCATAAACTGTACGTGGCGCCTGGCTAGGTCGTAGCTACTGACTTAGGTGAAGGCTGTGCTAACTAGCGTCTCTGCAAATGAGATCTCGGAAGCTATAACAAGTGCACAATTTGTGGTATTGATAGCTACGATGCCACGGCGTAGGTGCAAGTTCGTCGGTTAGCACTACGACACCGACACAGACGACAGCGACCTCTAGCCGGCGCTGTGCAGTTCTACGAGCGCCGCTCCAGATTCTGCCCATTTGATTCCAGTAGACGACGTGCTCCTCAGTGCAAAGTTAGGTATTCACGTTATTATGAATTCTAGTTATTATTGTAGTGAGACAGTAGAACCACCTTTACCCTCAAAGCTGTACCGAGAGATTTTTACCTCACCTGCTCCTCCTCGCTACCTATATTCGGCCTATCCTTCAGTTTACAGGAGCAGACCCACTCGCCGCCTTCCAGGCGGGATACAAAACCATTCCTATTAAAGTCGGCTGTAGAACTGCCCAGTGCTCTAGCTTGTCTCGTAAGACCAGCCGAGTGGCGGCGCTCGCTCTGCTAGCGTCGACAGTGGCGACTCGCGGGTCCGATGTCTACTGACGGACCGCGGCCGATTTGAAGCCTACAACCTTGCAAGTATGGTGCCTTGTGGTGACACCACAGAAATGTTGTATGTCCTCCTGAGGGATACGTGTGAGATTCCGTCCAACTGTTAGATCGTCAAAATCCATACCTGGTTGGAGAGCCCTGCCCATATCGCTCCAAACGTTTTCAGTTCGGGAGAGATCTGGTGACCTTGATAGTCAAGGTAGGGTTTGGGAATCAAAAAGACAAGCGGTAGAAACTGTCACCGCGTGCGGGTGGGCGATACCTTTGTGAAATTTAAGTATAGGATGGCTTGCAATGAAAGAAACAAAACTGACCGTAGAATATCGTCGACGTACCGCTGTGAGGGCGCCGTGTGTGACAGCCAAAGCGGTCCTGCCATGAAAAGAAATGACACACCAGGCCATTACTCCTGGTTGTATGGCCGTACGGCAGGCGACAGTCAGCGTGGTACCCCACCGCTGCCCAGGACGTCTCGAGACACGTCTTCGGCCTTATATCTCACTGATTGAAAAAAATTGTATTCAGTGACGATAGTCCGCAGCTCGTGGTCTCGCGGTAGCGTTCTCGCTTCCCGAGCATGGGGTCCTGGGTTCTATTCCTGGGGATTTTCACCTGCCTCGAGGTGATTGGGTGTTGTTGTGTCGTCTTCGTCATTATGATTCATCCCATTACGGTCGGAGGAAGGCAATGGCAAACCACCTCCACTAGGACCTTGCCCAGTACGGTGGCGCGGGTCTCTCGCATCGTTCCCCTACGCTCTGTCACGGAGTATGGGACTTCATCATCATCAGTGACGATTCCCGATTATCAGCGATACGTGTCTGGCGATGCTCGAGACAAAAAAGTGGTTAAATGGCTCTGAGCACTATGGGACTTAACTGCTAGGGTCATCAGTCCCCTAGAACTTAGAACTAATGAAACCTAACTAACCTAAGGACATCACATACATCCATGCCCGAGGCAGGATTCGACCCTGCGAACGTACTGGTCGCGCGGATCCAGACTTTAGCGCCTAGAACCGCTCGGCCACTCCGGCCGGCTGCCCGAGACAGCAATGGGAGACCACCCGTCCTATAGCCCACCCTAACAGCACAGCAAAATATCGACGACATTCTTTGTCCCGTTTTGTTGCCACTCATATCAAGCCACCCTGCGCTAACTTTTCAACAATTTGATGTCCACCTTCGCACGTTGAGAGTTTGTACTGTTTCTTTTCGTCCTTCCTAAAATCCACCCTGGCCAGAAAGGTCGCCGGATCTCTTCCCAGTTGAATCATTATGGGCAGCGACAGCCAATCAGCGCGGGATTCTGACAATATACCGCGTCAGATGGACAGAATTTTGCACGATATCCTTTAGAAGCACATCCAGCAACTGTGCCATTCAATCCCAAGCCAAACGCCAGAGGAGAGCGAAGGCGTTAATGAATTGCATTATTTGTACAGCTCTTTCCCTTGAATAAATTATCCAGTTTTTCCGAAATTATGATCATTTGTTAATCTGTACATGTGCATAAGATCTACCGATTTCCTTCCCATTTGGCTAATTCTATAAAAAATGGCTCTGAGCACTATGGGACTTAACTGCTGAGGTCATCAGTCCCCTTGAACTTAGAACTACTTAAACCTAACCAACCTAAGGACATCACACACATCCATGACCGAGGCAGGATTCGAAGCTGCGACAGTAGCGGTCGCGCTGTTCCAGACTGTAGCGCCTAGAACCGCTCGGCCACTACGGCCGGCCGGCTAGTTCTATGGTGAAGCTTTTCAAGGCCAGTTCTACTTTCCCCATATCTATGAGTCAGTCCCACCCGCAGACTCTGGTGTGGCAGTTATTTCCGCGAGCACTTCGGTTTCCGTGATGCTTGTTCTTGCCTTCCATGCTATAACAATCTGCTGTTTGTCGATTTCTCAATCTGCGGTCCGAATAGTCTCTAGAAGGATTCCCCATTCTTCTCTGCTCCGCTCATGTATTCTGTTTACAGCGTCTCACCACCAGAAAGAATTTTCTCTCGTGGTGGATATTGGTCAGAAGCTTTTGGTTTATAAGTATATTCTGTAATTTCATGTAAAACATCATATGGTAGTCAAAATTTACGCGATGTTGATCGAGGGAGTGGCATACACTGTCGAACGAGGATCCATATCTCGCAACTGAAATACATTCGATATCAGCAGTATTTACTAAAGAATAAGTAAATGGGCAGTATTGCAATTCATTTCCTGGTGAGGAGAATAAATTTTAAAGAACGGCAACTGTGGTGGCTCTTACCTTGGGAAAGGCAACATGAGCCACGAAAACAGGAGATACATAGTCATCGAAATTTAGTATGCCTAAAACACGCGCCTTAACGAGAGTTGTAGCTCTTCTCTTGCCGTCGCTATGGTTGGCTACACTAAATCACTTCCTAACCGTCACTATCAAGCATAATCTACACGTCAGACAACGCTGCATGTCACTTGCTCAACACAACCTTCATAAAATGACACAGAGCCGAAATATTGACAGTATTCCGTTTTATCTGTGTTTGTGCACATGTGACAATATTTGCCCGAACATCATTACACCATGATTGAGAGTTGACATGCAATGTAGGTGGGTTAAATCCACCATAAAAAATAACACTGACATTGCAGTGTTTAATTTACAGCAACGCTTCGGTCAACTGACAACCCTATGACGCATTTTTCTTTATTCAGCGACGCTGCTGCTACTGAATGACCTGCCTTAGCAAGAAGCGTACCTGCTTCCAGGAGTAAGACGTCCTAGAGCAAAAGCAGTACACTTGTGCAGCGTAGAGAATCCGTTTGAATGATCCAGTGCGAACGTAATATGCTTTCGTTGAAACATTCTAGAAACGCTTTTTATTGCAAGAAAAGTATGTTTTCACCTTTGGAAAGATCAGTGTAATATATGTTTCACGAACTAACGGGTTTGTGGCTGTCATGATCGCCTGTGGTTATGCGCTACAGTAGCGTCACTAATACAGATTGAGTAATGGGCTGTTCGCGATCAATGTTCCGCTTCAGCAGCAGGAAATGGAGTGGGCTCAACTACAAGACACCATGTACCTCTAAGCCGAACCAGTTGTCTGCGGTATAGTGAAATTCTTCGTCGGAAAACCGGTGCTCAGTGGAAGTTTTTTATTTCACATTACTTGCACATAAAAGTTGTTTGTGTATAGAAAAACTAGCTCAACACCCTCTGCTTCTCTCGCGTAAGCCGTATGGTCTGCACAGATTGTTATTGTTTCTATGTAATGGAATTATTATGTAGTTACTAATTGCAATATCCTCTAAACTATTCACTCTAGTTAAGGCTGTAGAAGTATGTTCTTTACCGAACGTTCTTCTGACCCAAAAGCGATTCTGCTAGCTGAGTTGGAGGTCTTTGTTATCCCTGCTTTTTGAGTTCCTGTGGTGACATTTCCACAGATACTTTCGTCCCCTACCACATTTCTTTATTTCTAACCGAGAAGGAACATACCAGTTTTTTGATATTTAGCTTTTTGATATTTAGCTTTTAATGATCTAATATAAGGGAAAATTTTCTTAAAATATTTCATCCTCTATTCAATCTGTTTGGGGCTGAACTTCCAAAAAAACACTGAAACATGTATTTTTTTATTTCTAACCGAGAAGCCAAATCCTAGTTCTCAAAGATCTACCTTTGAAAGTGCCTTCGTAGGGAAATACTTTCATAAAACGTTGCATTCCCTGTTTCAGCTCGTTATGGGTTGCATTTCCAAAAATACAGAAACACGTTTTTTTTCCAAGCGAGAAGTTCATTGACGCAGCTTAAAAATGATGAGAAGTAATGTCTGAAATTTGGTATTCTCGGAATACTGAATTCTCGAAGGATTTGCAAACGGAATATGTCACTTGTCTAGCTCCAACTAACATTCTGTGTTCAAAGTGTGTTAGTTCCCTTCAAGTGGCCATAATCTCGTTGGAAGCCCTTTCATATAAATCACGTGAGTAGAAATGACAGCTCCTCCAATGCACTGTCCTCTTATGTCTTGTGTACGCCATACTACCGCCATCTGTATACGTGCACTTCGCTACCCCACGACTTGTCACGTCTTTCTAGACGTTATCTGTTTTGAGATGTGATTTAGTAACATACGCTGATATTTTAGGACAAATACACCTCAAATTCACGAACGACGTTTTCATTTCAAAATTTATATTTACAACAGGTTGCGTCAGAGTACAGCAGTTGTTTGTTTTTTGAAGTAACAATATTTTCGCCGCTAAGTTATATTCTGTAGTATTGGCTTTTAGTGATAATACAAGGGCATAAGAAAACCTCAAACACTCACTAATATTCCTGTATGATTTCATCATCATCATCATCTTCACCTGTCATTCTACAACCACTGCTGAATATAAATATCAGCTGCCAATTCCTGCGTCTTGTAGTCCTTAGCTTCACGCTTTCGTGTTACTTCTGAAGGTCTTCTACTGTCGTATATCCACGTATCATTGGGCCTTCGCCGCAGTCTTTATTTGTTCTTTGGAATCCAGCATAGAACTTACTGGATCAACCAACCACCAATTTGCCTGTCTACATACCCCAGCTTCCTACATTTCATATTTAGTGACGTAATTGTTTATTCTACGCCAGGGCGATTCATTATCAGTTTATTTGTTTTTCTTTCTCTTCTTGTAAATCCCAAGACATATTAAATGGTTTCTACTTTAATGGCAGTAATATTTCCTGGTAGGACGCGACACAAATTCTTTCTGTTTCAACCTTCCCATGATTCTGACAAAGTGTCGCAGTACGAAGTCCATTTGGTTTACAGACTTCCAGTAAAACAATTTATTACTTTAATATCTTTAGAATAGTGACCCACACATTATGATCTGCATCTAACATTGACCTCTTAATAGAAGTGTAACGGATAACTTCATTCTATTTAAATCATTTAACTATCACACCTAACTTTATACAAGGGAAATTAATGTTATTATTTTGTAAATGTATTAAGAATATGATTGGTATTGACATATATAGGGTGGTCAGAAACAGTCTGAAAAGCTTGTAAGCGTGTTGCTGTGTAGTTTGTTCTGTTTGTTCATTTACAATATGCTCTATTACGCAGTATCTGTAATACTAGGTGTATGTAAACACATCAAAAAAAATTTTCCATCACCTTGGTTCCGAGAGTTCCGGAACATGTACAGAAAATTGGAATACAGATCAACATACACATCATTTCCGCCTTTTTATTGCTCATGAAAACTACACATTGCATTTTGGACCACCATACAGCGAGACCTTCAGAGGTGGCGATCCAGCTGATCACAGCCACCAACTTCCAAAACTGGAAAAACACAAAAATCATTTACACACATCGCGCAATTGTATTTGGTGAATTTAATTTACACAATGGAAGCAGTTTCACATCACTATCTGTATCAGTGAATAAAGTATGTTTGTACTGAATACCATGTGGTAGCCAACGTAGTTACAGACAAAGCAGTCTCTCGGGAAAACGCATGAATGAATGAATGAATCCATACCAGAAATGACTCTTACGGTAATCTCCATTATTTCCCATTAGTATCCAGAGTTCTGAAATAAAGATTGTCAAATATGTACATCACACACTAAGTAGATTCAAATACTTCCCTCGGGCATGGGTGTGTTGTCCTTAGCGTAAGTTAGTTTAAGTAGTGTGTAAACTTAATGACTGATGACCTCAGCAGTTTAGTCCCGTAAGACCTTACCACAAATTTCCAAATACCTCCATCCACAGATTGTCTGGAGATACGTCTATTCTTATGCAATCCCAGCAGCGAAGACTATTCTATCACTTGAATAGTAACCGTCCTTATGTTTCCCATAATGGGGGTAGGTACCAGGGATGCCAATGGTACCAACTTCAGAGTCTAACCGTGACTACCTGCTCAGATACCTACCATAATGGCCAAGTTAAGTCTCTCTACCCTTTCCCCTAAGCTGCATTAGCAAACAACTGACACTGTCCACTGGTAAGGAACTCACATTTACTCTTATCAGTTACAGTATAGGAAAAGGATACAGAAAGGACACAGGAGTATAAATATCCATATAAAATTAATAATTTAACGGCTTTCTTTCTTTCGAGAGGCATTCTCCCTTCGCAACCATATCGAATGGTAATTCAAAACAACGTACATCCGCGACATTAAAAATATATATGGGTTGGATCTCACTGATGCAGCTGATCGTCTATCCATTGCTCGCTGTGCAACACAAACATTTCGAATGGTTTCATATTAAATGTCCCGTTCTCTGCGACCTGAGTCAAAAATTGTATTTCATGCTGATTATTAACTTGCTTTTCAGACGCATTGGAAGCTCGGTTTTGAAATGCTCTTTTTAGTTAAACGTTAGTTTCTAAGCCATCTCTCAGTTCAAGACTATACACGAGTGCTCATTAAATATTTACGAACCTGATTTATGTCCTGAAATATACGCCCAGGTATTCAATATGACGTGTTACTATCGCGATCTGGCTTTGAAATAGAAAACAGGAGATGGAAAGCCATAGGCAAAGCGCAACGAAAGGGCGATGAAGTTAACTCGATAGTGACACAACTGGTTACTCAACTTGAATATGAACTGTAAACCTCATACTACACAGACTCAATGGGTAAGATATCACACAATTTCTGCAGGGACATGTGTTTCTGTCAGCTGTTGCTTCCACAACCAAATGAGCTGGAAACTGAGAGCGTGTGTAGTTAAATGAATATTTATCTCTGACCACCATGTAACTCGAAGAACTGCGTCAGCCTCGCCTTACCTGGATTGCTGAGATATCTCATGGAAAAACAATTATAAATTTAGGTCGTTTGAGCGCGCATAGAGTAGATCCTGAGTAAAACACAATTTAAGTGAATGGAGCACGTTTTGTATGTAAACAATATTCAATAATACTTTAAATCAAAAAGAAAGTGTGAGATAACGAATCTGTGAAGCCCAACTGTATCAAAAAACATATACAATGCGTGAATCGATAGGGTAATCAAATTAGCCGTGCGGCTACAAACGAAATCAGAAGATTTAACAAAAAAAATTGGACATTTGTGGTAAGTCCTATGGGACCAAACTGCTGAGGTCATCGGTCCCTAAGCTTACACACTACTTAATCTAACTTAAACTGACTTACGCTAAAGACAATACACACACCCATGCCCAAGGGAGGACTCGAAACTCCGACAGGAGCAGCCGTGAAAACCGTGACAAGGCGCGTCAAACCGCACGGCTACCCCGCGCGGCAAAGGTTTAACATTCCTTGTTTTGCAAATCAAACTGCCTTTTCCTGCTGCTATTTATTTTCTTTACTCCATACGTGTTTCGCCTTATATGCGACAAACCACTCCACATTTGCAGAACACCTAAGAGAAAATGATCACAAACCAACCACTAGAGAAGATGACATGAGAATAATTAGAATCAACAATAAAATGCACCTTCCGCGTATGCAAGAAAATTACCACATACATAAAACCAAAGCAGAGGGGAATATCCTGTTGAATGACCAAGTACACATGCCAAGCAATTCATTATTTACACTAATACATAAAATAATAGAATAATGCTCACAAAAAGGATAAATATAAAAGTAGTGTTCAATGTAATAATAATAGAACCCAACATCTTTATACTCGCTCATCCATGACCCCTCCCCAGAATACTGAAACGAAAAGTCAAAACAGCTGTCACCAAAGTTTCAGTCACTCGCTAACAGCTAGTACAACGCCCCCCACCCCCCAACCACAAAAAAAATTACAAATAAAAAAAATTAAAAAAATAAAAGTCGGCTGTACCCCACCCCCCCTCTCTCTCTCACTCATACGCGCACACACAGTATAACCAGCATAAGCAGAAGTTAGTAACGAACATATACTTCTTTAGGTTGGCGACACATGGGTAAACATACCAGAGACGATGAAACACGTAATGGAGTCGCAACATTTACGCTGTGTAAAGAAGCGTACAACGAAATAGTTGTATCGAGTGACAGAAGAACGATAGTCCACCACAAAAAAGAGTGAGAAACATGCTGAACAGTGTGTGGATGGCAAAAACACGAAGAGGTGAATATAGAACAGTGACAAAAGTGGTAGTGCGACCTCCAGGCCAGATGTGAGGAAACGCAGATCAGCAAATCGTAAGTAATTACATTTTTTACAAAAAATCGCGAAATAAACTGTTTGATAATTTATAACTAACAAAACAGTATCATTATAGATCCCACCAATTATGCCTTAAAACAGTAGAAGGCGAAAGGCGAATGGAGTAAATAAAATAAATAGCAGGAGGAAAAGACAGTTTGATTTGCAAAACAAGTATTTACGAGTACATGCTTGCTGCGGAGGATGGCCACACAAACAAACATGTTATTTAACATTCCTTCCTATCATCATGACTGAAAGTTGAGCAAAGCAACTTAACAAACGGTTTACAAATAAGCTTGCAAGTGAGAGAAGCTGTTTGTAAGTGCCTTGAATTCAGAGATGAACAATTCAGTGACGGATACTAAACACCAGTCTGAAGCAAACGAGAACGAGTACAAAGACCAGCGTAGCACAAGGCAAGTTCAGATACAAAATTTAACTCGAAAACGACACAATGTAACTTATCTTCAATGGTAATGATCCCATTTATGTTCATGGAACTGGAATCCGCTCTGCTTAGTGTAAACTCACCATAATGCTGAAAGTTGCTGATGGAAAGCTTCCATATCATTAAACAAGGCAATTACCTTCGGGATGGCTAGGCTGGAAAACCAGAGGAGAAAACCTAAGATAAACCTAAGTTACCTCACATCGATTCAGTTAATACGTAGGGGAAAGTGTTGTACTTGGAAGATAGCGTACCTAGGAACACGTGATATTCGTGGTGGGTGTTTGAGGCTAGTGAGCAATATTAGAATCACTGAAGGAACGCACTCTAGACACCGCTGTAAATAGATGCGACATTTCCTGTTGTTTTTGTTCTTGTGAGACATGAGGTTCTGTCTTGTGCAGCGTTTGTAAATACATTGCATATTTAGTGTTTAACATATTTTAATGAAGAAGAATCCCCATTTCGTTTTCGATTTTTAAAATATAGCAAATGGTAAAATAATTGCAGTTTAAAAGCATGTAATATTTACTTTATAATGTGGAGTGCCATTTATACTGTACTCTAAGAAAATATAGCAAAAATTAATGTGGAAACAAAATATTTTCAAAAACCTTACATATAACAAGCTTGTAAAATAGTTCCCAAATCGGACGCATTCTAAAAATAATTAAAATAACACTAAATAAAATTAGAAAAAGGTATTGGATTACAGAAAACATAATCTGGCTTCAAGGCTGGCGTAATACAATATCTTCCAGAGTGTTATACCGTTTCTCTGTGTTTTCTTTTATGAACCAAAGAACCTTGCAACAGAATAATGCTGTAGGCTTTCTTACTGACAGCGTGATTTTGTGACGTTTAAGGAAAACCTTAAGCCACTTTCTCCCAGCAATTTCTTCAAACGGGTGTTCAACGTTATTTCTCTCTGCCTACTGTATTGCCGTGCTTAACATGTCATATGAGTAAGCCCAAAGAGAGAAGCTTCCATACCAGGACAATATTTAGCAACTCTTCTTCAAGACCGTGACCAAAACTGTAGGATTTACGCTTTCTCTGCTGCTTCTTCAGTTGTGTTGCGTGTTGGAAAATGTAATTGTTTTCGGAACATTGCTTACTTACCTTCTTCCAATCCATCATCTTTCTCTGAAATGCATTAATGGCTTTAATCATTTTAGACGCACTCAAATTTCTTTGATGAACATTCCCATAATGCTCTTGAAATGTTGGGGAAAATTCCGAGAGCGTAAGAATGCGCGCCAACACATGAGGAAGTAAGAGGTCCAGTTTAAACAACTGAGAAGGACCAGCGTACGCTATTACAGTCTACACATTGTTAAGCCAATAAACTTTTAACTAAACGTCTAAACGAATCCAACACATTAAAAAACCATAATTGTTAGGATTTTATGTATATAGTAAGCAAAAACGCTGGTACATTCAAAGACGTTCTATTAACATGTTATTTTATGGTGTTGTACTGGAGGAAGTAAAGCTGTGATGACGGGGCGTGGGTCGTGCTTGGGTAGCTCAGTTTGTAGAGCACTTTCCCGCGAAAGGCAAAGGTCCAGAGTTTGAGTCTCGGTCAAGCACACAGTTTTAATCTGCCAGGAAGTTTCAGGATCATTTTTATTCAATATGGCGCTCCTCTGTGCATGGCACAGCCAGTGATGTGGCTGTTGCAGATATGGCAGAATTAGCACCCGTCATTTCCCTATAGCCTGGCATTCCAGGTCACCTGATCTTCTGGCTGTGGCGTCATCCGAAATATGTTGTGTTCAGTGTTCCAACTGAATTGAAGGTACTCATTGCTATGTGCATTCCGAAGGTGATCCCGAGATACTCCGATCTGTTGTAGAGCGCACTGTTCATCGATTTCAACTTTTGGAAGAAAATGGTGTACAGTATACTGAACATAACAATGTTGACTGGAATACTCTCTTTCGAATTCTGAAGGTGGCAGGTGTACAAATACAAGGAGCGGAAGGCAATTCACAATTTAAACAGAAGACAGATGGCAGTTACAAGGGTCGAGGGCTATGAAAGGGAAACAGTGGTTGAGAAGGGAGTGAGACAGGGATGTTATTCAATCTGTGTATTGAGCAAACAGTAAAAACATCAAAAGAAAAATTTGAAGTAGGAATTAAAATCCATGGAGAAAAAGTATAGACTTTGAGGTTTACCAATGACAGTAATTCTGTGAAAGACAGCAAAGGACCTGGAAGAGCAGCTGAACAGAGTGGACAGTGTCTCGAGACCATCAACAAAACCAAAACGAGGATAATGGAATGTATTCGAATTAAATCAGGTGATGCTGAAGGAATTAGATTGCGAAATGAGACACTGCAAGTAGTAAATGAGTTTGCTGCTGTCATGGATTGTGCGGCTCATCCCGGCGGAGGTTCGAGTCCTCCCTCGGGCATGGTTGTGTGTGTTGTCCTTAGGATAATTTAGGTTAAGTACTGTGTAAGCTTAGGGACTGATGACCTCAGCAGTTAAGTCCCATAAAATTTCACACAAATTTGAAAAAAAAAAGTAAATTAGTTTTACTATTAGGGGAGCAAAATAACTGATGATGGTCGAAGTAAAGACTGGCTATGGTAAAGAAAGCGTTTCTGAAGAAGAGAAATTTGTTAGTATCGAGTATAGATTCAAGTGACAGGAAGTCTTTTATGAAAATATTTGTATGGAGTGTAGCCATGCATGTAAGTGAAACATGGATGATAAACAGTTTAGACAAGAAGAGAAAAAAAGCTTTGGAAATGTGGTGCTACAGAAGAATGCTGAAGATTAGATGGGTAGATCACGTAACTAACGAGGAGGTCCTCAATACAATTGGAGAAAAGAGGAATTTGTGGCACAACTTGACTAGGAAGAGGATTATCAATTTAGTATAGGAGGGAAGTGTCGGGGCTAAAAATCGTAGTGGAATAAACTACGCTGATTCAGAAGGATGTAGGTTGCTGTAGTTATTCGGAGATGAAGAGGTTGGCACAGGATAGAGTAGCATAAGAGAGCCGCACCAAAGCACTCCCTGGACTGAAGACCACAACAACAACATACTGAAGATGTCTTGTGCCAGTCTCAAGACAGTTAAAACAGATGTCATTTTGCTTTTCATGCGGTTTTTAGTCATAGGACGATTAAAAATCTTTGTCATCTTGTCATTTTGCATTTTGTGCGGTTTTTGTTCCCGGGACAATTAAACACCAATGCCATTTTGCTTTTTATGTGGATAATTAAAACCGATATCATTTAGCCGTTTATGTGATTTTTAGCAGCAGGACGATTAAAAACTAATTTTCCCATCTGGTGTGGTGCGACATTACCACAACCGTTGACTGCCGAACTTGTGCAGTCTCGCATTCAACAGTAAGTGTAATGTGCAACACAAATCATAGTTATCGTATGTGATATATCTGTCATTTGTAGTCGACCACTTTTACTTTGGGATACTTACAGTGCCACCTATGGTAAAATTTTCGTGATTTTTTTTGTTTCATGTCGTTTCCACTCGCATCAACAATATGCTGTTGAAATTTGACGTCAGTCTGAGCTGTGGTTCTCTTTCTACAGCGTTTTGAAACTGCAGTTTTTATTATGGACGTAGAGAGAAGGAGAGGGATCGAAAAAACAGAGAGAGTTCACTCCACAACACTGACAGTGGCAGCAAAGAGTTGCTTCTGTGGGCGTACATGTGTTTCTTAATGGATGAATGTAATTCGTCAAACATTTTCTTAAGATGGATGATGGAACTATGTGGACTAAAATACAAAAATGCTACTTAGAGTATTAAATTCGTAATTTGGTAATGCAGAAGAGACGAGTTTACTGTATAGGGCAAATAATATTACCATTCCACACTGGCCACGATAGTGCCAGTCATGTTAGTAGCTTAGGACAAATCCAGCTGAGTCAAAGAACGAATTATAAGAAAAATATATCATAAAACTTAACTAACCCTTAGCTACTGCAAAAACTTTTAATTCCTTATATTTCTACAGCTGCAGTCTTCTTATTTCGCTGTGTAAATTTACTAACACGAAACAAAATGAAACATTTTAGCCGTGCGACCTCGAAGTCTGTTACATGCAGTATTAATTGGAAGTGCTCTGAATTGCAGTCATTCGAATGTGCAGGCGTCAACAGTTCAGTAGCACGGCGTTCATTAACTGTATATTGAATTGGAATCTAATTCGGCTAATCCAGCTAACGTGAAAAGCTGTTATCTCCTGCGCCTCTTCGGATCGTGGTTGCGAAACGGTTGCATTTAAACGAACATTCTGCTCATTCCGCAACGGATCACATCTGTATTCCCTTTAGAAATCTCATTTGCTACGTTCTTCTCTCTACGTATAGTAACTCTGCAGTATTTTCCTGTGAATCGGGTAATTTACTTTATTAATAATCACCTCGCTTCTTATGCCACAACCGATAATTCGTAATTCAGATTAATCTTATAAAGTTGATTCCCCTGTATTCCTCTTTGTGCATGTTTTTCAGGTGGCTGAGGATTGAATCCTAATAAAAACTTCAGCAGCTGATACTACCGTCAGCGTCTATACAGGACGTCACAGTATCGCTATACTCGGAAGTCCCTGACGGAAATTATTGTCAACAGCGTCTGCTACGTCACACATTTATCGAAAGTGTTTTATCTACGCTACGAATTCGATTCATACTCCAATCTCAATTTATATTTACACATTTGTCTCTATTTTCATCACGGGCTTCACGTCCACATCCTGATTGGTAGAAGTAATATCATGTCACACAAACCAAAACACAGAATGCTGAGATTTAAAAGAGCTTCACGTCTCA
Source organism: Schistocerca piceifrons (assembly GCF_021461385.2). Taxonomy (NCBI): domain Eukaryota; kingdom Metazoa; phylum Arthropoda; class Insecta; order Orthoptera; family Acrididae; genus Schistocerca; species Schistocerca piceifrons. The sequence continues at coordinate 108,111,350 of NC_060138.1, read as the reverse complement.
TTCTTAGCATTTATATTACAAAATGTATAGGTCACAGTATCCAGAATGAGATTTTCAGCCGCGCGGGATTAGCCGAGCGGTCTAAGGCGCTGCAGTCATGGACTGTGTGGTGGGTACTGGCGAATGTTCGAGTCCTCCCTCGGGCATGGGTGTGTGTTTGTCCTTAGGATAATTTAGGTTAAGTAGTGTGTAAGCTTAGAGACTGATGAGCTTAGCAGTTAAGTTGCATAAGATTTCACACACATTTTTTTGAGATTTTCACTCTGCAGCAGAGTGTGCGCTGATATGAAACTACCAGGCACATTAAAACTGTGTGCAAGCGCAATGTGTCTGCAATATCCTTTCTTTCAGGAGTGCTAGTTCTGCAAGGTTCGCAGGAGAGCTTCTATGAAGTTTGGAAGGTAGGAGACGATGTACTGGCGGAAGTGAAGCTGTGGGGACAGGGTGTGATTCGTGCTTGGGTAGCTCAGTTGGTAGAGCACTTGCTCGCGAAAGGCAAAGGTCCCGAGTTCGAGTCTCGGTCCGGGACACAGTTTTAACCTGCCAGGAAGTTTCAATTTACAGTATATTTGTTAGTTAATATACACTAAGGAAAAAAGAGACGCACCACTAAGAAATTACCGGAGTGGGATGGTAATAGGTAAATGTGACGCATAAATGTGTGAATGTGACAAAAAGTGATTATACCTTCAGAAAAATTGGACGGTTTGTTCACGACAAAGAGCTTCAAAAACTGAGTAAGTCAATAAAGCCTTGTCCACCTTTGGGCTTTATGGAAGCAGTTGTTCCTCTTGGCATGAGGTATTTGGTGTCCTCCTTAGAGATTCTATGCCAGATTCTGTCCAATTGGCGTGTTAGATCGTAAAAATCCCGAGCTGGTTGAATGACCAGCGATGACGTGTCTCGAGACACCCCGGACATTGGTGGGATACGAACTTGATAGTCACTTGTCATATGACCCGCCATCTTTGAGTGCTGGGTTTGCGGCGCCATTTCATTCCATAACAAGCCTCATTCCGTCGTCATCCGAGGTACCCTTACAGCACAGTAGTATGTCGAAGATATTCTGCGCCACGTTGTTTCTCTTGATGTCAACCCATCCTGGGCTCCATTTTAGCATGATAATGCCTACCTGTACACGGTGAGACTTTCTACTGATTATCTCCGTGCTTGCCAAGCCCTACCTTGGCCAGATCACTGAACAACTGAGAACGTTTGAAAAGCATTAGGGAAAGGCCCTGAAATGAGTTCGGGAACTTGACGATCTAACCACCAATTGGACAGAATTTGACACGATACCCCTCAGGATAGCTTCCAGCAACTCTGTCAATCAATGCCTAGCCGAATAACTGCTTGCATGAGGGGCAGAGGAACACCAACACGTGATTGACATGTTCAATTTCTGAAGTTTTTTCTCTTGAATAAATCCACCAATTTCTCCGAAGTTGTGATCATTTCTTTGTCTGTACACGAACGTCACATCTACAGGTTTCCGTCCTACCCAGATAATCCCTTCGTCGTGCATTTTTTTGTTTGTTTTTCTTTTTTGTCTTAGAGTGTTTTATATTTTGCTATATACTGTCTACTGGTAGTAGGAATATCCTCCTAATTTTCACCTTACTAAACTTATATGTTGGAGTGGCATTATTGCTTTACTATGATGGCAAATAGAGATTCCTATGTCTTAGCATGTAGCAACCTTCTGAGCTTCGTCTCTGTATCATCCTGATGAAGACTGCGGAGCATTGCAGTATGGACTCCATGAAACAGTTATCGTGGGTGCCGCTCGAAACTAACGGAGATTGTTCGCAGCTGTGTCCTTAGTGCACATACCTCGCTTCATTTCGTTCCAGATTTGCTCATTAAGATTTAAGATAAGCGGCTTGTGCAACTACGCAAGTATCTTCATTTTCAGGTTTGTTTCTCAGATCATTCTGCCATGAATATGAGGCAACTGTTTGCCTAGGCTTATAGAAGTAAAAGTCGCCTCCGGGAATTTCTTTTGTCATTTCTGACAGGTTTGGTGCACTAATCTCTTCATCCAGAGCTTTTCTTACATCCAACGTCAATGTTATTTGTTTGATATATCGGACTAGCAACTTTCCCTTACTTTTTGCCATTTACGGCTCCCTGCACTACCATCGCAGTAATTCCGTCACGTCTGCCCGTTGTTCAACTCAACGATTCCCTCGCGTGATGTGAGGAGAACCTCGTTATTTCTTACAAGTCAACATATTCCTCTAGCGCCATAATTCAACTCTTCGATTCTCTCCGTTTCTTGTTCCCCACAGTGCATGATAGATTTCCGTAAAGTGCTCTACCTCATTCGTAGTATCATGCTAAGAAGTATCTAAACGAACTGAATTATGTTCTGTCTGATTTGTACGCAGAAGAAAGAACGACCTGATTGTGTTCCGTCTGATTTGCACGCAGCCCACAGATTGTAACATTCATGAATATCCCTTAATCTGATTTTGGTACATTCGTTTGGCTATACAAAATAAACTACACAACACAATTAAAAGGTTTACTTTTTGGAATCACTGTAATTGTCGTGCCAAGTTGACGTTTGAAATTTCGCTCAAAAGTGCTCTAGAATGCCCTCTGTAGAGATGGAAAGTGAGGCATCCTGAAGCAGCAAAATGTCGACAAATGCGAAAATAAATAAATAAATAAATAATTAAAAATAAAAATAAAATAAAGACTGAGCTCGTAACGCCAAGCGCTTCTGAGCCCAATCACAGAATTCCCTTCCGGATGTGGGTAACTGCTGCCAAAACACCACGCGCGCACGTGGAACATGGAGTGTTTACTGTTTGTTGCACCAGTCATACGACGCTCCAGTACCTGATGTCTGTCTTGAGAACTTAATATGCCGTAGAAATTAATCATCGCATCCTGCGCCCCTCAGTACGCCGACCTTCGGGCAGAAACGGGTATACTGTGCAATGGACGTCCAGTGCTCGCATTCTGTCAGCTGGAACATGAGCGACAGAGTGGGTTGTATGAAAGAGTTAATAACACAAATACAGTAAATATTGCATGTGGTGACGTGGTAGCAGAGTGCTGATAAGTATCAGAGTCGATCTTAAGATATCTTACTGAATCTCGTTGTATTCGTTTTTAGTTGCGTTACAGGAGGAGGGAGAAACTGACGAAGTATACTATAGCTGCTGTCAGTTTTGAAAGCGAGCTGCATGGGCCACTGCTATCTTGATGTCACCGAGTTGAGCGCCGTCATACTGTTATGGCATCGGCTAAAAGAGAAAGGCAAATCGCCAGTATGGTGGAATAGAAGGGCAGCTGTAATTTAGCGTATGGTTCCTTCTTGCAGACGAACAATTGAAATTCCTGACTCATCGTCATAGAATTGTTCAGATACTATGGCAAAATGACAAGAAATTAATTATCTAGTGAAGCTGGCAGAATAATTCTGTGCTACTTGAAGAAATACGTCGATCATCAGATATCGCCAAACAAATTATGCAATTGCGTTTTCACGTTTTCGCGGCGGAATGACTGCCCAATTAAATTTCGTGGGTGCAGCTAGATAAATTCAGTTTGTTCTTTTAATATTTCGGCTGTACATCGTACAGCAAACTTCAGAGTACGCTGAAAGTCTGACGCTCCAGCGCTCGCGGACCGCGGCACTGTGCATGCGGCCACAAATACACAGGCACCAGAGACGTTGACCGGTGACAAAGTAGTAAAATGTGCATGAGTTATATCTGTGGATGCGCAGTCGATCCACGCTGGGATGTCATTGTACCACTCTGAACTGCACCGTCGCGACACCTTAGTACGGTTATGAATTAAAGTCGCGCTAAGCGAATTTTAGTTACCTCTTTCACCACTGAGTAGCAGAGAGATAAGGCAGGTGCTAAACATCGAAATTTTCGTACAACTTACGTCGAACAATATCAATATGGTATTTTTCCACAGACGATTTATTTGATTGTAGTAGACGGTTGTACATGTAGTGTACCTACATCTTTCATGGACTGAACGAATCGTCTGTCGTACGCATGAGACTACGCATTCGCAGGAGGTTTCTGCTTACTTTGGGTCCGTCCTATTGTTGACTACAGGCTTCCCACACATGGCAGGAAAGCTATGGTTTTAAATCTTTCTGTGTTTCCTTCTGAATTGCTTATGGCCACCCTTCGTTTCATCCGCAGCGCCTTACGTATCTGCTACGGAGAATATCAGTAGACTTAAAAAAACTCTCTTTAAATGTAGGAAATCTGCAGACAGCTCTCGTCAACAATGATGTGTGCTCTGTGAACTAAAGTTCTGAGAACATTCATCGTCTGCGAAAAATGTTGGCAGCTACCTATAAATCTCTAGTGGTCATCGAGTAGCGCTCGAATGTTTGGGATCCCCATCAAGTTGAATTGAAATAAGACATTAAAGCAGTTCGAAGGTGCGCTGCTAGATATGTCAACGGTAGCTTCGATAAACATGCGACTGTTGCGGAGATGCTTTGTGTACTCAAACGGGAATCTCTGTATGGAGGACGAGGTACTTTACATGAAGTACTATTGAAAACTTTGGAGAACCTGGATTTGCAACTCTCTGCAGGAAGGTTGTATTGCTGAGAAAGTATATTTTGCGTAAAGATCACGAACAAAACTAAGAAAAATTAGGGCTCAGTTGGCGGCATATTGTTTTGAGTCATCAAGCTTCTGACTAGTTTGATTCCACCCGCCACGAATTACTTCCCTGTGTCAACATTTTCATTTCGAGTATCAACTGGAATCTCAGTCCACAATTACTTGTTTAATGTATCCCAGTATCTGTCTCTCTCTACAATTTTTACCCTCTATAGCTGCTTATACTCCCATGCAAGTTATTCCCTGATATATTAACAGGTGCCCAATCATCCTGTCCCTTTTTCTCGTCAGTGTCTTCCATATATTCCTTTACTCGCAGATTTTGCGGACAACCTCCCCATTCCTTACCTTATCAGTCAACCTGATTTTTGACATTCTTCTGTAGCGCCACATATTCATTCCTTACAATAAACTCTGTAACTCTTCTTAGTTTCGATCAAAATATCAATGTGATTGGTGAATATTTTCACTGATATCTGTTCACCTGACTTTTATTCCCACCCGGGTTCGATTCCCGGCGGGGTCAGGGATTTTCTCTGCCTCGTGATGACTGGGTGTTGAGTGCTGTCCTTAGGTTAGTTAGGTTTAAGTAGTTCTAAGTTCTAGGGGACTGATGACCATAGTTGGTAAGTCACATAGCGCTCAGAGCCATTTGAACCATTATTCCCACATCTGAAACTTTCTTTTATTTTCGTCATGGCTTCTTCCCTATACTGATTGTTTTATACCCTTTTTAATTGCAGCTCTTCGTTCTTGGTCTCCAGGATTATTTTTCCCTCTTGGTTTCTGTAAATTTTGTGTATTATTTGTGTTACCCCACAATGTACCCCTATTTTTGTCAGAATTTCGAACATTTTCCACCATTTTACATTGTCGAACGAATGTTTCAGTTGGATCAATCTCATAAGCAAGTCTTGATTTTTCTTCTGTGCTGTTTCAATAATCAACCGCAATGTCAGAACCACCTTTCTGGTATCTTTACCTTTCCTAAGGCCAACTAATTGTCATCTAAAAGATCCCCAAGTTTTCTTTCCATTCTTCTGTATATTATTCTGTCAATAACTGGGATGCGTGGGCTGTTAAGCTGCCTGCAACATAATTCTCGCAATTGTCGGCTCTTGCTTTCTTCAGAATTGTGTGAATGTTAATTTTCCGAACGTCCCATACATTCTATTCAGCAACGTGAATAGTTATGTTACCTCTTCCCCCAACGATTTTAGAAACTCCGATGGAATGTTATGCCTCATTGCGAAGGTCTTTTAAATGGGATTCTAATACTGTTTTTTGTGTCTGTTCCCTGCCGACACCTGCTCCTACTACTACTTGGTCCATTCTCTCCTGCTTGTTACCGACTGACTTACATCTGCAGAGTAAACAAAACACTCTTGCTATAATTCTTCGGTGCCGGGATTTATTGAAAAAAATAAGGAACGGGACAACCAGTTCCGTTTCAACTCATCTTACCAGAAATCCGAGTCCTCTTTCCATTTCACTTCACCGACCACCACTATATCTAGATTAAACCTCAGTACATCCCTTTTCGACTTTTTGCTTCCCTATCACGTTAAAACTTCTGACATTCGACGTCCCGGTTCGTAGATCGTTACCCTTTCCTTCATTATTCAGATTCTTCTTGTGGTCGTCGATCCCCTCCTAGGGATAAGATTGGGGGACGGCTTGAGTTATGAATCTTTTTCCAATGGAGAGAACAACATAACAACTTTTTAAATTGCAGGCCACATTTCCTGTGGATACACGTTATGTGTGTTTAATGCAGTTGTTTCCTTGTCTTCTGCATCCCGATGGCATTGGTCACTACAGATACTTCCGCCACTTAGGGGCAGCTTCCCATCCCAATGGAAAAAGAGTGCCCAGAATCTTTCTCCGCTCCTCCGACTTCCTTGACAGGGCAATTGACAGAACAAGGGTAACTTGTTATGTGGGGAATCTTTGGCCACTGTTGCTTATGATTTTTATTCAAAATTCAACCAGTGACATGGTTTGAGTGCGGGACCGAAGACGTTTTTAATTACAGTCAAAGACCACGAGTGTCTGTCACGTATACACCCGTTGTTCCTTCTCTTCATTTTCGAGTTTAACTGGAAAGATAACGACTAATAGTGATAAAAGATACCATGCACCATACACCATATTCTGGCTTTCAAAAGATGCACATACATGTAGATGAATGTTTTTTTTCTGGGTCGAAATTTTGTTTTATAAATAATTGTTATAACCTCGTTATCTTTTGTTTTAGTACCATTTGTGGCATGGATATTTTGTTGGGCCAGATTAATGGTTAAACAGTCCAAGATAATGTTATCCCACTCTGAAGGATCTTTCTAGGGCATATTGTATCATGTGATTGAGTTAGCAATGGCCAAGGATGTACTGAAACTATTTAAGATTTCCCTGCACCTAGAAATTCGAAGGATACAGCCCATTTTATTGGCATGGTGAATTGAGAAATGTATACTAAATTTTGTCCATGAATGAATTTAGACAGAACGAAAACGGGGAATGGGATGAGTCCAAATAATCCACTTTTCAGGGATTGAAGATGTGCTCCCAGCGTGCCAGGCCTGGCAGTTCCAGATACCTCCAAGGAATTTGTCCTTCGGACTTACACATGAATGTCTCATGTCGTCTTGGTATTGTTGCAGGAACATCCCATGTGTAGGAGTCCTGTGGCTTTCGCATCGCGAGCGTTACCGGAGTTGGAGAGCAGGTACTTCCTTTATGAGTTGAAGGGAACAGTGGCTCTATTTGAGTAGTACGTGGGTAGATTGAGCGCGCTTGGTGTTATTTAATGATCAGAACCTCCCCACCCACGAATACAAAAATAAAAATTAAATTAATAAAATTATATTTGAAAATTTAAACCCGAGACCACCTTGGGATTAAGAGGCTAAGCACACTAAGAGAGTATTTAATGATCAAACCCATCGACATAAACGTAAAAATGAATTCAATAAAAATACACATAAAAATATACTCATTAAGCGCAATAGAGTTTGGGACAACAAAAAATGAGCAACATAAATTCGACAGCAAAACTTGATAGCAAATTTGACCGCACTAGAATTTGGGAGGCAAAAAATGAACAGCAGAAATGGATAAAAAAATTGGACAGCAGAAATTCATGGCATATTTGAGCGCACTAGAATTTGGCACACAAAAAAGGGGCAGCAAATATAGAGAGCAAAAACTGATAGAAAATTTCAACGTACTAGAATTTGGGAGATCAAAAAACTGACAACAGTTTGAAAGAAAGTAAATGGAGATTGAAAGGACAAAGAAAATGGAGAGCAATTTGAAGGAATGTAAATGGAGATTGAAAGGACAAAGGAAATGGAGAGCAATTTGAAGGAATGTAAATGGAGATTGAAAGGACAACAATAAATGGACAACTTTGAGAGAAAGTAAATGGAGACTGAAAGTCAAGCAAAAAATGGACAACAATGAGAAAGAAAGTAAATGAAGGCTCAAAGGATAACAAAAAATTTGAGATCTATTTCTGCTGTCCTGTTTTTGTGTCCATTTCTGTTGTTCATCTTGTATCTCCCAAATTCTAGTGAGGTCAAATTTGCTATCAATTTTTGCTGTCCATTTGTCGTCGTCCATTTATTGTTGTTCCAAATTATAGTGCGTTCAATGTGTAATTTTTTATATTTATTTTATTTATTTAATTTTTATATTTATTTTTGCGTGTGGGATGCGTTTGATCATTAAATAATGTCTTAGTGTGCTTATGCTCTTAAATCCGAGGTGGCCCCAAGGATAAATTTTTCAAATATAATTTAATTGATATAATTTTCATATTTATTTTTGTGGGTGGGGTTGTTTTGATCATTAAATAATCCCCTAGTGACCTCAATCTACCCACTTATTCTTTATCGCTCTGATAAAGTTTCGGACGTTTTCAGAACGACGCCCTTTCTTTTTTGAAAGTGACTATCAGATGCCTATTTGTGTGGTGAGGGTGGTCCCAAATGGGCGTTTAGGATCTTGGCCTCCCAATCTAACTTTAAGCAATCAAAAGCAGAATATTTTGGCGGTAAATTTGAGCTTCATGTTCTGAGGAGGGACCAATCACCCTTTAGTGACAATCCTCCCATTAGCTTTAAAATTCCGTTAATAGTAACAGAATTTCAAAAAGCCTTTCAGCCCATGTTTCACTCCCTTCGGAGAGGAATTTCGGACACTACCTTCTTAAACGGTGCCTAAAGTATAAGATCCACATCTTTTCCAAACTTCAAGCTTTTGTCCTTAGCATTTCGAGTTGGACAATAATGAGTCAGTGAATCGGTCTGACCCTATTTCATACTCTTAGGGGCCGAATTTCCAAAAAAAAAGTGAAACACATATATTTTCCTCCCTTACCATCAAACCAAACACCAATTTTCAAAGATGTAAGTTTAAAAGTGCTTTCGCAATGAAATATTCTCATACAACGTTTCTATTTCCAGAAACAGTGACATGTGTATGTTTTATAACTAACAAATTTTCATAGATTTAGCTTCAAAAATGGTTGCACAATGCAATATTTCCATAAAATCTTTCATCCCTCTTTTCATCCCCAAAAGGGCTGAATTTCCAAACACAATGAAACACATAACTTATTTATGTTTCTAACTGAGTAGCATAATTTTAGCTTTCATAGATTTAGCTTTAAACATTGTTTCACACTTAACTATTTTCATAAAAAAACTCATCTTCTATTTCACCCCCTTAGGGGTTTAATTTCCAAAAACACTGAAACACGTATTTTTTTAATCTGTAACCGAAAAGTCAAATACCAGTGTTCATAGCTGTAGCTTTAAAAAAACTTCAGTATTTTTCAACAATGTTAAATTTTCAAAAAAGCTTTCACTCACTATTTCACCCCCACAGGGGAAATTTCCAAAAATGGTGAAACAGGTGCTTCTTCATTTCTGATCGAGAAACCAAATACCAATTTTCGTAGTCTAGCTTCAAAATTGCCTTAACAGCATTTTCAAAAGAAAACCTTCGTCCCCTATTTCACCCATTTACAGTTGGAATTTCCAGCAATCCTCACAGCTTAAGATTCACATCTTACCCAAATTTCAGGTTTCTATCCTAAGTGGTTGGGGCTGGAGAATGATAGTCGGTCAGTCAGTCAGGACATTGCCTTTTGTAAATTGAGATTGTGTTAGTTTCGCTTTGTCTCCCCTTTTGAAGGGTCATTTGGGTGGTAATGTGCATCTTTTTCCACACCCTCATTGTTAGCCGCTGCCCGCCGATTTTAAATTGCAGTCTGTGCTACTCTACAGTTAGGTAGTGCATGCATGCTGCTAAGTGGATACTGTCTTTTTCTTTTGGAATGGACGGCAGTGCGCTGGTGAAATGAGGTATGTACTTCTGACAAAAGCAAGAGCGTACAGTAAGCAGTAATGAGGTAGCGCGTACAGTGTGTCTGCATGTCCTTGGGCGTGGGGAATGCATGGGAGCAGATTCTGGCCCTGACAATTTATTCAGCCAGTAGTTCATGAGTTTGTATAGTATGTAACAGTGACAGATCCCATCCGTAATCCAAACAGTGCTGGAGTCATGGATTTTGAGAACTCACTTTAATAACTTGATTTCTGGTTACAACACCACCCCTCTGAATGAGACACATTCCGGTAGCTGGACTGAAAACGTGAAAGTTGTCATTGTAGACCTACAGCATAAGGCACAACACGGAAATACTTAAGTTTTCCTGCCTGGTTTCCTGTAAAGATGGTCCTGTCACTGACAAGATCACACTTGGTCGTGGCTTTGTTTATAGAGCGGTGCTATAAAGATGAGAATCTTAAAAAATCCGTAACTGCCTTTCAGTGAAGATCACATAAAGTTTTATTCCAAGAGATGCCTTGTTTATTGTGTGCTGTACTTTTTGGCGTGGCACTGTTAACTTACACACAAGGTATTAGAAGACATGTAGTACTTTACACCTGTGAATGATAATAACAGAGTAACAATATTCTACACTGAAAGTTCCTGGCAAATTGTGTGCCGGACCGAGACTCGAAATCGGGACCTTTGCCTTTCGCAGGCAAGTGCTCTACCAGCTGAGCTACCCAAGCACGACTCACGCCCCGTCTTCACAGCTTCACTTCTGCCAGTACCTCGTCTCCTACCTTCCAAACTTCGCTGCAGAGAGAAAATCTCATTTTGGAAACATCCCTCAAGCTGTGGCTAAGCCATGTCTCCGCAATATCCTTTCTTTCGGGTATGCTAGCTCTGCAAGGTTCGCAGGAGAGCTTCTGTAAAGTTTGGAAGGTTTTGGCACAAGTGTAGCACTGATGAGGGGTCTTGAATCTTGCTTGGGTAACTCAGATGGTAGATCACTTGTCCTCCAAAGGCAGTCCCGAGATCGAGTCTCGGTCCGGCACACAGTTCTAATCTGCCAGGGTTTCATACCAGCGCACCTCCGCTGCAGAGTGAAAATCTCATTCTGGAAACTATTCCACACTCTTGGCAATCATGCGTGGTATCACTTGTTTCTGGCCAGTGTCTGAGTGTTTCTGAGAAAAGTCTAACGCAATTTTACAAAACAACTATTCAGTTACTTATCCTTAGCGACCGCCCTTTACAACGGCCCGCGCCTCACTCTGCCCACGACCACAAGAGAACTTCTGTCTCGAGCCTTTGAACCAATTACAGACCAGGAATTTTCGTTGTACGTTACATTGGCGATCATTGCTCAGACTTTCTTCAGACGAGTTGTGACGACGTAACAGTGACCACAGGGCCACCGCTGTCGTCTGCCCAGACAGTAGGTCTTGTGTCATATATCGTTATATTATGATTTAATCGATATCGATGAAATATGTTAGATTGTGTTCTTTTAAGAAATCCTATTTACTACAAGATAGAATTTGACACATTAGTTGTATGAAGTAAATTTTAAATTGTTTTCATGCCTATATTGTCAAACTTTTATTTAGCATTGCTCTCATTTGAGAACTGTCAGTCATTTATTTGCAAGGATTATCTTGTGAATAAAGTTACCTAATGGTTTACCAGATGCGCATGGTTACTTCTGAACCCAGTCTGCCACTACCCATAACAAGTGTTTAGTGTGTTACCAGCAATGGTGGGGCATATATGAGGCATGGACGGCGTGAGACTTCGAGTGATCGCTGTAAGGGATACCAGGATCCCACACTCTCATGAGACAGTGTTATCACCAATCAACAGAGTTTGAAACCAGTCTCATTGCAAGTCTTCATTTGGCCAGTTGGACGCATCTTTCAGTACCCACGTTTGTAAAACAGCGGAACACCTGCAGCCGTCCTTTCGATGTTATTTATTACACAGCTATTAGTGTCGGTGATTAATACACCATCTTCAGGCCTTAACTGACTGAGGAGGTGAATTCCAATCGTATACACGATTCAACAGTGGCCCACTGGTTTCCGTAGATTATAAAGCGTTGTTGTGTTGGTAGCTATATGACATCGAAAGGACTTCTACAGGTGTTCCATTTTATTACATAAGTGAACGGCCGAAGACCCTCGAATCTTCAGTTATATGGATGGACATACATAAAGTATTTACCTTTGTGGTGCATTCGGATGTCACAGTGGCTTGATATTGGGTGGCATGGGAAAGTGATGGCAGGCAAACTAGTCGTCAGGTTTGGGATCGACCACGTCTGACCACCACATATTCTGTACTAAAGACATTGTTGCCCTTTGACATCTGTGTCAGCCATACGAAAACAAATTGTAGTCTCTCAGAAATAATCTGTATCATCCTTTCTCATAAGTGGGAGACAGGCAGAAGACTAAAACTAAACTCCGAACGAACAGGTCATGAAGGCCCAACGGTACCAACCGGCCGCCATATCATCCTCTGTCCACAGGTGTCATTGTGGAAACGGAGTGGTCTGTGGTCAGCACAACACTCTCACGGTCGCGTGTCAGTTAACGATACCGGATCTGCTACTTCTCAGTCAAGCAGCTCCTCAAATTGCCTCACAAAGGCTGAGTGCACCCCACGTGCCAACAGCTCTCGACGGACAGGATCGTCACCCATCCAAATGCTAGACCAGCTCGAGAGCACTTAATTTCGGTGATCTGACGGGAACTGGTGCTAGCAGAAGACAGAAACGACTGCGTTCTGAATTGTGGTTTGACTAAGAAGCCTGGGCTGCTGATGAATTGAGTCACAATTCATTCAGCGATGAATCGTGGTTCTGCATCACCCCTGATGACCACGGTCTACCAACATAGCGGCGACCTGGGGAGAGCTCCTAGTCCTCCTGTGTTTTGGAAGGGCACAGCACTTTTTCTCTGGGCATTCAGCGATGAATCGCGGTTCTGCATCACCCCTGATGACCACCGTCTACCAACATAGCGGCGACCAGGGGAGAGCTCCTAGTCCTCCTATGTTTTGGAAGGGCACAACACTTTTTCTCTGGGCATCATGAAGTGAGGAACCGTCGCTATGACATCAGTTCTCGGCTGGTAGTGGAAAAGTGACGGCACATGGAAAACGGATATTTGACAGCACATGGTTACACCATGGGAACTTTCGTCCTCACGTGTTGTCACATTTCCGTGGTGCCATTTTCATCCGGACACTGCTCATCCACATACGGAACGTGTGTGTCCCTCGGCCCCGTGGGCATAATGACTCCCAGATAAGTCCCCAGCTCGGATGTCAACTCCAACCAAGTTTACGTATTCAAAATACCAAGGACAAGTTACAGCAGATGCGGGCTAGCATGCCTCAGAAGAGACTACAACGATTTTATGACAGCCTTCACAATCGGATCAGTGCACGCATCCAAGCCAGAGTGGAACACTCTGGTTAGGACGTCATGCCGATAAGTAAGCTCATACTGCCAAGTTCCTTGTAAATGTAATTCCATTTTGTAATCAATGAAATGTTATCACGTATCCAATCAACCAGCTATGTTTCATTTCGTTTCCTCCTCTGTTTACAGCTCTTTCGCTGTTTGTTAGGCAGGGTATTTTGTAAATTTTCCAATGCATTATTTATTACCCAACTCCTGCCATACCATTCCGAAAACCTGATCTGAAACGTTTCCATCTTTGGTATGCGAACATAAAATCCAGAGGAACATCCCCAGAAAAAGATGATATCAGTACAGAAATTCAAAGTGTCGTAGGGAAATACATCGATTATATCGAGAAATCAAAAGGACACGTGAGACATGGGACTACAAAATGTCCAGCTTCGTCCTTAATGCTAAAGAAGAAGGGAAGAAATTTACGCCAAACACTACCACCAGAAAAAGCTATGAATGTCTTATAGGGGCCCAGATTTGACCCATTCGGCCAACTGGAACTTACGACACTTGCTTCTTCATCTTGTTTTACTACTGCATCACGATACCGGTCACTTACCGATAAAACACTGTGCAGGTATTTTTAACGTGCTTTATCATAATATTAATATATTAAAACATTGGAGCTCGGTAGGACGAATTAGAAAACGATGAGACATTGCTGATCATTTAAATCAAATATCAATTAATATCAGCCAGTACCATGGCATAATAAAGTACGTTTACGTAATGTCGTGTTTATTTAACAGTTTTGGGGACACATCCCGAAAACTCACATATGTGTTTGGCATAATGCAATGTGCATAAAAATGTTAACTGTGAATCCTTTAATTTATTGACAAGTCCATCGTCGCATAAATTCTATAATATCCCACAAAATGTTTCTCGACGCCATAGACTGAACTGTTTCTTCATCCATCACACGTTAAATCACGTGGCTAGGGTGGAGTTTCTAAACATCCAAAGTGGGGAATGTTTATGACGCATATTAAAGATGTTCACAAAAACAATGGAAGTTTTAATTACACACAGTGTCATCTCGTATTCGTCAGAACTGGCCACGACAATATTTTGATTGTCATCGTATACCGCGGTAAAAAGCAGTACGTCCTTTCTCTTCAACACACGTTAAGCAACTAACCAAAACAGATAAAAGTTATATCAAACTTGCAGCACACGGGGCAGAAATAAAACAATTTGAAACACGTTAAAAAGCACACCGGACAGTCTTCAATGTAACGCTCAATTAACGTATCTAAATTGTCGAAGACTGAATCTGGACAGCGTTTACTATCCAATGCGAGTAGTTTGTCAACTACATGCTTGAATTTTTTGCACCATTTTTAGTCTCATTTGTTTCGCTTGAATTTCTCTGCATATAATTACTGATGTTCAAAACGTCTATTTTCCCATGCTTCTGTACAGAACAATAAGAATTAGACTTTTACATTATACAGGAAATATTTCCTTGTTTCTTTCTCACTTTTTCCGCCATTTATACGGAACGTGAGGAGAGAGGAGACGGAGGATAACTGTAGCGTTCCATGAAGTGACGTAGTTGGTGGTGGGAATCAGAACTGCTGAGCTGGAACATGCAGAAGGTTACTACTAATTGTGCGTTTAAGCGCCACGTATTCTGCAAAAGTTCTACACCACTAAAGACTGATGTATTCGGCTGCATGCGCGTCCACGAACGTTCTCAACATTTACCAGCCACAAACCAAATACCGATGGGTCTACATGAAAAGATGGTAAATTTTCTGAAAGAAAACACGATAAATTGTTAATTCAAGAGCATAAGAGAAAATTTATCGGAGAAATGACATGTGTCGGTTGCTGAGGCTGGCGCTCGGCCGGATCAAACAAGAGTGCTTCAAAGAAATTCCCGGCCGCGCGGCTGCAGCTGCAGATGCCGCATAATTCAGACTAATATGCAGATTATTCGGTAATACTGCACCGCATGCCACGCACGCCGCTGCCTCGTCGCTTTTGTTTCGGCCGATATTTGGGCCACAGCTGCGGCAACGATTGGATTATTTCCGCCATTAATGAACGAGATGCGAATTTGTTGCTCGGCGCAGGAAGCGCTTAATTGGTGTCCACTGTTGGACTTCGCCCGCTGCTAACGAGGACTTCTGGGAAACGTTATTTTCGCCCCCGGTGCTAAGAACGAACGAGAGCGTTCCGAAATAAACTGTAAAAGCTTTACTCGTTATGCGCTAAGTTCTGCAGTTCATAGAGATTGTTAAAAATATAATCTGTACAAAGTCAACAGGTGTTACTCGATGAAACGTATCCGTATCGGTCAGATTCGTTTTGTTACATTTATGCAGCACGTGTCTTTTCGTTACTGACGTACAGTTGACCGTTAAACGTTACTTTGTAATGGTTCTTGCAAGGGAACCACCCCATCGCACCCTCCTCAGAGTTAGTAATAAGTTGGCACAGTGGATAGGCCTTGAAAAACTGAACACAGATGAATCGAGAAAACAGGAGGAAGTTGTGTGGAACTGTGAAAAAAAGAAGCAAAATATACGAACCGAGTAGTCCATGCGCAACATAGGCAACATTAAGGAGTATCTGAGTTCAGGAGCGCCATGGTCCCGTGGTTAGCGTGAGGAGCTGCAGAATGAGAGGTCCTTGGTTCAAGTCTTCCCTCGATTGAAAAGTTTAATTTTTTATTTTCAGACAGTTATTATCTGTCCGTCCGTCCGATGCGAGGTAACTGCATCGTAGTATGGGGACGTTGTATGAAAACGTTAAAAACATATGTTTTGACAGAGCACAAGGAAAACCGTGCGACTGTGAAACTGTAGCATTCATTTGTTGCAGTTTATGTGACAAATTCTTATGTTTTCATAACTTTTTTGGGAGTGATTATCACATCCACAAGCAAACCTAAATCGGGCAAGGGAGAAGCATCTTTTTACCCATTCGCCAGGTGTACAAGTTAGGTGAGTCGACAACATATTCCTGTCACGTGACGCACATGCCGTCACCAGTGTCGTATATAATATATCAGACGTGTTTTCCTGTGGAGAAATGGGTTGACCTATGACCTTCCGATCAAATGTTTTCGGTTCCCATTGGAGAGGCACGTCCTTTCGACTACTAATCGCACGGTTTTACGGTGCGGTCGCTAAACACAGACACAAAACTTAAAACAGTGAACAGAGACGTCAATGAACGGACGCACAGATCATAACTTTGCGAAAATAATGAAACTAAATTTTTCACTCGACGGAAGATTGAGACCAAGCACCTCTCATTCCGCAGCTCCTCACGCTAATCACTGGACCACAATCCTTGATGTAGCCTATGTTCCGCATGGAGTACTTAGTTTGTATATTTTGCTTATTTTTTTTCATACTTCCACACAACTTCTTCCTGATTTCTCGATGGATCTGTGTTCAGTTTATAAGGCCTATCTACTGTGCCAGCTTATAACTAAATCTGAGAGGGGTGCGATGGGGAGGTTCCCTTGTTAGTATTGAACGTAACACTTAATAATATCGAAAGCAAAAAAGAACCACTTTGTCACTGGCATAGGAAACTCAACAGTAAAAGAAATCTCTGCTTCTTTTTCATCTCTTTCTTTCGAGTGGACGACAACACGTCACCATATAGGTCTGAGCCATTTCGACAGCCACAAACCTATTCATTGTGTGTATGCGTTGGACGACAAACTACGAAGGGCGTTCAATAAGTTATGCAACATATTTATTTTTTGAAAGCTGATTGGCTTCATTCAAGTTTCTAATACACCATACTAGTCTCGACCCTTTCGCCCACAAAACCCTTTTTCCAACACAATCTTCGTTCAATGCGAATCCCTTACTGAAAGGGCCTGTATGCCCGCATGGTACCATTCTGCTGGTCGGCTATCTAGCCAACGCTGCATCAGTAGCCTCCGCATGATCCACGTACTGCTTCCCCAGGAGTCCATCCTTCAGCGAGCCGAAAGGAGGGAAGTCGAAAAATGCCGAGATCCGGGGTGGGTGGATGAGGAAGAACAGTCCAATGAAGTTTCGTAAACCTCTCTCGGATGCGCAGATTTGTGTGAAGCCTTGCTTTATCATCGAGAATGAGAAGCTCGTTTGCAATTTTGTGGTGACAAAACACAGTGAAATCGTTCCTTCAGTTTCCTCAGTGTAGCACAATATACATCAGAGTTGATAGTTCATCACTAGGAAGGACTTCAAACTAAATAACATCTTCAGCGCTCCAGACGGTCGTCACCATGACCGTACCCGCCGAGAATGCCACTTTCGTGTGGCGCCAGTCCATTGAAATTCAGTTTTGATCCCAAGTTTCAACGATTATGACGATGTTCGACATAACTGCCACGATGAGCCACTTAAAACGCAAGCAATTCTGAACAAATGATCTTTCGTTGATCCGCGTGGTCTTCTGTTAGGCGGCTAGGAACCCAGTGGGCATAGACCTCTGAGTTCTCCAACTAGTGGACGAGTGTGTCAGCACTAACAACCAAGACGTCCAGTTGAGCAGCGAGCTGTTTGACAGCGGTCGGTCGACCACTTCGAATAAGAGTGTCCAGATGTTCCAACACTGGAAGAATCACAGGTGTGATATCTTTTTTTTTTCCTTATTGTATTTCAATTCCCCATCGGGCGAGCTGGCAATAGCATACGCGCTGCTCTTCAGCCGAAAGACATAGAACATACAATAGAAGACATTTGAAAATAACATAAAGGAGAAAATATGGTGTACATAGATATAAAAAAAGGGGGGAACATTATGGAAGAGAATAGAATAAAAGGATTACTTTTGAATACATTACGGGAAAGGCAGTGATCAATGTCTTACAAATATTTGCTATTAACAACAGTCTTGATCACGATTTATTTATCAAGGTGACCGGTTTCGCCCACTACTGTGGTCATCTTCAGACCATTGAGTAGAAACCTCTTTCTGTTGGAGAATCACTTCTGATACTAGTGATTCTCCAACAGAAAGAGGTTCCTACTCAATGGTCTGAAGATGACCACAGTAGTGGGCGAAACCGGTCACCTTGATAAATAAATCGTGATCAAGACTGTTTTTAATAGCAAACAAGAACAAAAGGAAGTGACTGTAAAAAGAAGATGAAAACCGTAAAAAAGTAGCACACACAAAAAACCTCACTCTGGGACAATTAAAAGAACACAAGGTGAAGTATGACCGGAGCATGAAAGTATCAATGGACGGTGTAGAACAATCACAGAGAGTAACACAATGTACAAGTCCAGCACACAGTTAAAATCACAGCTCTCGCCACACAGGAGAACAGCACCAAGCACAACACTGACATAGCACACTGATGATGATGATCGAAACACAGGATCTGGCAGGGGCCTGGAGATGATGGAGAAGCGAAGTAGGGAGAGAGTGGGGGTAGAGGTGGGCACACGGGCAGGGCAGTGTTGAATAGAGCTGGGGAGGCAAGGATGTAGGAGCGACACAGTTGAGGAGGGAGTGCAGGGACTCAGGGGACAGAGGAGGAAAATCCGCTGTGTGAGAAGGAGGGGAGAGGAAAAGGGGGGGCTGTGGGGAGGGGAGGGAACAAGGCCAGGGTACAGTTGGAAGGATGGATAGATGTCATGGTGAAGTTCAACATCCAGGAGGGGGAGGTGCTGGAAATTGCCCTCATGAAGGAGATAATAGACGTGGAGGTGCGGTAATGGGTGGGGGGTGGAGATGGAGGAGGAAATCAGGGGGTTGGGAGGGGGGGGGTTCAAGCCTGCAGACAGTGTAAAGTATGCAGATATGTTGGAGTCAAAGGAGGGGGTGTGGGGGAGTGAGGGAGGATGAAGTCATACAGGAACCATACAGGGGAAGGAAGATGAGGTATTTGTAGGTCTGGAAGATGATGGAAGGATGGAATCCCCATGTCCGGCCAGACAGGAGTTTCAGGAGGCGGAGGCGGGAATAAGCTTTCTGCTGGATGGTCGGAGGTGACGGGTCAAGGTGAGGTGACAGTCGAGGGTGAGGCCAAAGTATAGCAGGGAGGGGGCGAGCTGGGTGGGACGACCATAAAGGGTGAGGTTGAAGTCATGGAGACAGAAGGAGCGGGTGGTGTGGCCTATGATGATTGCCTGGGTTTTGGAGGGGTTGAGAAGAAGGAATCACTGGTTAAACCAAGTGGTGAACTGTTAAAGGTGGGTTTAGGGGGAGCATTGGGACCATTGAAGGGTAGGATAGAGAGCCAGGAAGGCGGTGTCATCAGCATATTGCAGAAGATGGACAGGTGGGGGTGGCTTGGGCGTATCACCAGTGTACAGGAGACAGAGGAGAAGTTAAAGGATGGAGCCCTGGGGGACGGCAGCAGTGGGATAAAAAGAGGCTTGGTGTTGTGGAGGGTGACATAGGAACTTGTGACAGTGGGCGGGACAGTTTATATGTGAGCCTGTTGCGATTATGACAGGGGCCTTGCCCAACACATCATCGTGCTTTTGTTCTCTGAGAGCTTTCCGTAGACACTCCGGTAACGCCTCATGAATATCTGTAATGCTCTGGTTTTCTGCCAAAGGAAACTGCTTTGAACGCAGCTCCGTTACATACGCCATTTTGAAGGCCACATCTAGCGCCGCCATCTATCGGAACTTCATGGAACTATAGGAGTTGCAGGGGAACATTCTGTGATGTTGCACAACAAACTCCGCATTTTTTCAGGCGAAAATGACAGAGATAAAAGAAAAAGTTTGGATTAATTATTGAGCAACCCTCGCATTTGTACAACGTAACGTAACAGTATAATCGAAAATCGTGGAATATGTTTTTTGCTTAGGGGATACGATGGGTTTAGAGAATGAAAATCTTCTCTACAGACATCATCATTAAATCCTTAGAGGTCTTTGTCCATCAGATCCAGACGTCGTAGAAATCTGCGTCTCATTTGGTGCCGTGGTCCGGTACTTTTGGATAGCATTCCTTCCAATTCCGCACTGTCGTTTGGCGAAAACAATATTATTTTAGCGGATCAGATTCTTCACTGGATTCAGGACTTCCTTGCACATGGAACTAAACATATCGCCCGTAATGGAACCGCAGATGTAAAGCTAATGTTAGGGTTACCCAAAGGAAGCATTACGGTCGCAATACATACAAATAATCTAGTGGATAACATCAGAAATTGTAAGGATGTTCACAGACGATACAAACTTTTACATTGCATAAAAGGAAGTCAATACCGCAAGGGGTACAGTGAATCTATGACTGGTGCAGTACCTGGTAGTCGCTCCTGAACATATATAAATGTGACGTATTGCACATAAAAGGGCGAAGACATCCAGTAATATACGATTACATCGTTGGTGACTATTTACTGGAAATATTAATTACCGTAAAGTATCCACGAATAACTGTCCGGAACGACCTAAAATTTAATGGCCGCAAAAAAGCAAATGTTAGGATGAGATTAACTGCTGAAATCTTAAGATGAAGTTCATCCACGAAAGTTGTGGCTTTTAGCCAATTGTCACATCGATTTTCAGTATTACTTATTTCTGTGGGACGCGTACCATATTGAGTTATTATAATAAACAGAGAAGTTCCAACAAAGAGCGGTGCATTTCGTCACGTGTCGTTGGATCGGTGTGTTGACGAAGATGCTCAAAAATTCCATTGGCAACGTTGCAAGAGAGAGGTTACGCATCACGGAGTGGTTTATTACTGAAATTCCGAGAGAATGCATTCCGAGAAGAGTCGGGAAAGCAGCTTGTGTTACTTTATAAATTAAAAAGATCAAACAGATCCCGGCGAGCAGAGATGGAAAAAGCTACTTATAAATTCAATTAATTACAAACTGGGTAAGCGAGTGATTATGCAAATTGCGGCTTAAAGTAATTATGTATCGGGGTAACATAACCTATATCCATTTCAGCACTCTGATTCTCCGCTGTTCACAGCCAAAACACATAAAATAAGTTAACTAGCGTGCCCCTTTTGCACTCGAGCTTTTGTAATTGTGATGGTGCTGCAGGAATTTGGTAACAAATAAAACAGTGGAAATGATCGTGGTGTTTATGGGACAGAAAATCCAACGTCTGAATCTTTCTAACGGTTACACGAAACAGTTATCACAAGAAACACGTGCAAAGGGAAGCACCTAACAATTCTTACTCAGTGGCGGCGAGCATTATACCGGTATTAAGGAGAAACGCTCCAGACGGATTAGGAAAGGTTTATGTACAAGAGTCTGTGGAGGTTCTCAATGACGCGACGTAAATCGGAGAAGTAACTAATTATAGTAATACAAGGATAGGAAAACGATCCTGAACAACGGCAATGTAGAATTTTATAATGTCAAGTCCGAAGATTTATCGTCTTTGGCAATGCGTCCTTCCCGGGTGACAGTTTAGTTGATAGGTTTCCTAAGAGAGGAATTCCGCACATACTGTTCGTCCCGTTTTCCCTCTTCGTTGGTGGGGTGTGTTCCTTTATGGTGAATAGGCCCTTCTGCGTTGTCTAATAATTTTTATACCAAGTGTGAGGGAAAGAAGTGAAAGTTGAACCGTGGAAGGAATATTTAGAGGATATATATAAAGGGAACAAACTTCAAGACAAAATTAGGCAAAAAAATAAAGAAGTAACTGAAGATGAGGCGAGAGATACGATACTTTGAGAAGAATCGGACAGACTACTGGAAGACTTAAGTGGAAACAGTGCCTCTGAGTAGATGACATTCCTTAGCATTATGGAGAATCTTGGGAGAAACTGTTCTGACATAATTGTTCCACCTGGTACGCAAGGTGTTCGAGACAAGGGGAATACACTAATTCTTCAGAGACAGTTCCAAAGAAGGCAGGTTCTGATAGCTGACAATTCTACCGAATTATCAGCTGCAAAATATTGACACGAATTATTTGCAGAAGGATGGGAAAACTGATAGAGGCTGATCTCGGAGAAGATCGGTTTCGGTTCTGCAGAAAAGTCGGAAAGGCAAGGCAAAACTGACTGTACGGCTTAAACTCGAAGATAGGTTGAAGAAAGGCAAACCTACGTATATAGCATTTGTAAGTTTACAGAAAACGTTTGACAATGAGCACTTGACTACATTCTCAGAAATTTTGAAAGTATCAGGGATAAAACACAGGGACCTTAAGGTTATTTGCTGTATATTACTAATAGGGTGTGAAGCGGAAGCCACAGTTGAGAAAGGGGTGAAACAGGAATGTAGCCAGTCCGCAGCTCGTGGTCCAGTGGCTAGCGTTGCCGCCTCTGTATCACGGAGTCCCGGGTTCGATTCCCGTCCGGGTTGGGGACTTTCTCTGCCCGGGGACTGGGTGCTGTGATCATGTCATCATCATCATCATCCGCGACAGTGGCTAGATTGGACTGTGTAAAAAACATTGGACTGTGTAGAAGTTGGGACTTTGAACGGGTGCTGATGGCCGCGCAGACATCATCAGGGTTGGAGCCTGTCCACAATGTTATTCAATTTGCGCAATGTGCACACTGAGAAGGAAACCAAAGACAAATGTGGAAACGGAATCAAAATTCAGAGAGAAAGAATAGAAGCTTTGAGGTTTGCCGATGACGTTTTAATTCCGTCAAAGACGGCTAAGTAATTGGAACAGCAGTTGAACGAAATGTATAGTGTATTGAAAAGGAGAGTATAAGACTTATAAAACGAATATCAATAAGACAACATAATGTCTGACCAACATCAGTTATTTTGCGGTCGAAGTGACCAAACTCAGTGTCTCACCCTGAAGTAATATACTTAGTATTGCATGATTTGCGTCTACTACATTCCATTACTGTTGTCTTATTGATATTCATCTTATAATCTCCTGTTCAATAAACTATCCATTGCGTTCAACTGCTCTTCCAAGTACTTAGTCGTCTCTGACAGAGAGAAAGAGAGCGTCCTGCGTAGCATCCCTGGTGACTGGGCATTACATTAGCCTAGGAAGAAGACGGCCAATGATCGTCGCCAAACATATACGACAAAACTCAGGGCTCTGATTGCCCCAAAACACAAGGAAGAAATTCCCTACCCTGTGGCAAGGGACGGCGGAGGTGAACGGTTTCGTAACTTGCGTAGATCCCGCTGATCACGGTAGAATACGACCTACCAGTTAAATTGTGGCGGTATTTAAAGTTTGTTACATATATCTGTTACGGTTTTGGCGAGATACGCGAATGTAAGGCAGTTGTAATCTGCATACGGTACCGATGGATGATAAGTAGTCGTGTAAAGGTGTTTTGTAAATCACCAAAAAGGAAATTATTAGAATTAAAAAGGCATTCCTTAAAAAAAAAGCGCTATTACTCGAACACCTATTTCTGTTAGACTTCACATCAGCCGTCCTGAGTGGCCGAGCGGTTCTAGGCGCTACAGTCTGGAACCGTGTGATGACTACGGTCGCAGGTTCGAATCCTACCTCGGGCATGGATGTTTGTGATGTCCTTAGGTTAGTTAGGTTTAAGTAGTTCTAAGTTCTAGGGGACTGATGACCTCGGAAGTTAAGTCCCATAGTGGTCAGAGCCATTTGAACCATTTTGAACTTCACTTCATTGTACCCCGTTACAGCAATTCATCCAGATCCTAAGCTGACCAATTCATGACCAGCGCTTCTACTGTGCAGAGGGGTCATCATCATCCGAAAGACGCAGGTCACTGCATTTCAGGTACCTACAGCGAAATACGACGGACGTGCGTGTCCCCACCAGCAACTTCGCCTAGTTCAGACAACCTGCATTCGGTTCGCTCTACTTCCTCAGATTTCTTACGTAATCTCTCGTGAGGCCAAGTGATGAGCTGCTTAAACAAAGAAGCAACAGTACCATCACGATTCATCTACTGGCAATAGCAGCAGAAGAGACTGGCAACATGATTATCACATGCCACACTTGCAGGCAGCAGTGACCATTCGGAACAGGCCTAAGGCCTAACCCGTGAACGGTGTTGCTCATGAGTTGTTAATGTATTTCATTCCGTAATCTCCTCTTTTTCTCCTTATTCGTCAATCTTCTGACTCGTTTGATGTGCCCCGCAGAGTAATCCTCTCCTGTGGCAACCGTTTCGCCTCAGAGTAGTAATTGCAACCCACGGCCTCAGTTAAAATGATGAATCAAAATACTCCGAGCCGCATAAATCTACTGTTGTTAGTTTATCTTAGTAAGTAGTTTCAGCGCTACATTGCACCGTCTTCAGGCCCCCTGACCAACGTATAAGTAGAAGCCCACTTCTCGTCCAGTTAACACAGGGGCCAGCACTCACTGACTGGTTTCCGTAAATCTCTTTTTAACACAGTGACTCCTTCAACCATTACTTGATGACTTGTCAGCCTAATGATTGCGTAATGTAGCACGGAAACTGGTTGTTCAAATAAAACAAAATAAAAGCTGTAAAATTATATAGCTGGAGGTGATTGTACTGAACAACCGAAATCCCGCAGCCATCCGTATAAAGATGGACTTACAGATACGTGCCCAATTATTTGCTGGATAAATTTCAATCTCTGCCTTCCTCAACAGTTTTTTCTCTTTACAGCTGCCTGTACTATCATTCAAGTCATCCCCTAATGCCTTAACACATGACCTGTCGTCTTCTCCTTTCTTCTTGTCAGTGTTTTCCATACATTCCTCTGCACGCCGATTCTGAGTAAAACTTCTTCATTCCTCTTCAGTCGATCTAATTTGCAACATTCACATCTCAAATACTGCGATTCTATTATATTCCGATTTTCCCACAGTCCACGTTCCACTGCCATACAATGCTGTGCTCAAAACGTACGTTCTCAGAAATTCCTACTTCAAATTGATAGTAGTAGAATTCTCCTGGCCAGAAACGCCGTGTTTGCTAGTGCTAGTCTGCTTTTTAAGTCCTCCTTTCTCCATGCGTCATGGGATGTTTTCTTGCGTAGACATAATTCCGTTTACTTTGGGATCACCAATTCTAGTAATAAGTTTCTCACTGTTCTCATTTCTATTACTTCTCAATACTTTCGTCTTTCTTCGATTTACTCTCAGTTCATATATTGTACTCGTTCGACAGTTCATTCCACTCGACAGATTCTATAGCTCTTCTTCGCTTTCACTGAGGTTGGCAGTGTCGTCAGCGAGTCTTATCACTGAGTCTTCTCTACGTCTGCAATAACTGCTCTTGGCAGTTTGTATTTGTACTAGCACTGTGGCATGCCTCTTTCTGCGTTTTCTTCTGCTCACGTGTTTTGTTGAAAAGTTTTTTTGCGTATTCTCTGATCTCTTGGGCAACATAATTTTCTCCTAGTTCTTCGTGGACGTCTGTACTACGGGCCAGTTTGTGGGTTACTAAGCACCATCTTCGGTATTGCTTGTGTAGACGCTGTGAAGTTTTAATGTTGGACGCACAGGTTGTTCTTCACGATGTCGCACCGTATGAGATTTTTAGCTGTACGTTAGTCATGTAAAGCATTAACTTTGTGGCAGGGTTCAGTTCTTTTCTGGTGACGAAAGGTTTTCTTTGGATTTTGGTCCTAATGAATGTGGTACGATTCCTAGATATTTGACGTCATGATAATGGGAAGTCAAATAACACGAGACGAATGACGAAAAAGGGAAGTAAACCGTTTATTATTTCAAAAGTAATCGCTGACATGAACAGGTCGCTATGAAGTCAACGTCTGACACAGACAACGATAGTTGTTAATACATTTATTCCACCCCGGCAGAATGTTATCACTGCCTTCATGGAAAAATGTTTGCCTTTTGAACCATGGTTGTACCCAAGCGTGCACCACTTTGAAGCAAATAGACGACCACAAATGTCTTTCTTCGGTGCTCCAAATATACTGCTGTCGTATGGGAAGAGATCGGGAACGTAAGGAGTACGTGTAACAGGTTTCCAACTAAACTTCTGCAGCCTGCTCGAAACAACCTTTGGAAGCCCGTGGGAGAGCCTGTGTGTATTCTTCGGAAGAAGAGATGCATACTGAGCACAATGAACGTTCCGTAAAATGTCACAAACACTTTTCCATGAAGGCACTGACCGTCTTGTCTCACAATTGCATAAATGTATAAACAGTTACAGCATATACTTTTGAAGTAACAAAAGATTTAGTTATTTTTTTCTATCGGACTCACTTTCATTTGACGCCCCTTAAATTTTCAATAACATATTCATACATGTGCGCGAATTATAGGTATGTTAACGACGACGGTTTTGACGTACCATATTCTAATGTAAGATCCTATGCTGCAGTTGTGATGGTTTCACAACAATGAATCACAGCACACTCCCACCAACATCGAGGTTTCTCACGAAGGCATTGTCATTTTTATGCTTCTGCAGAATTAGAAATCTACAGTGACAGCGTAGGGAGGTAACACTATTAAAAAAAGTAATGTAGTGAACTCATGTATCATAACATACCCAATATTAGATAATGTAGCAGACACTGTCGTCTATTAGTCATTTGACCACCAACGAAATAATATTGTGACTGTCCTTTGTCCATGAGACAACTAATACTCTGACGGTTTGTCCTCAACACGTCACTTCGCCTCACTCTATGATTTGGCGGCAATCACACGGCATCTATACACACGCTTGTCCAAAAACCAAGGCTATGAGGAAATAGATTGTGCTATTCTCCGTGTCGGCAACTCTGGATTATGGCGAAAATAAAGTTACGTCTATTGACAAAGTACGTACAAAATGGCAGAGGGTATTAGAAGTTACATAACCGTGGAATAACCATCTTTGTTTCCAATGAAAAATACGAGACTCTCTCTAGGTAATCAAGCTGACTTGCTACATTCAGTACTTAAAACCGGAGAAATGTCGTTGAATAACATGACTTATGTGCCAAGTCAAAACGAGTCTGCCCGAAGAAGGATTCGAACCTGCGACCGTCGCAGCAGCGCGGTTCCGGACTGAAGCGCCTAGAACTGCTAGGTCACAGCGGCCGGCAGAAAATGTCATGTTTGTAATGTGCTCCGCGTCCGACCATGACAGCAGTCATTTTGTTTTTAATTTCACGAATAACTATACAGCCTACATGAAATTTTTCTGCCAAAGATGCTCACTTTGAGCACACATACGTTTCAGCTGCTCGTGCTTGCTTCATTTGTCACCTCCGAATTGAAGGTGGCGTCATTTGTTTCGCTTCTAAGGGCATACTAGCAATCTGTTCTGACTTGGATCTAATAGTGCACAATGTAAGTCATATTTAATGGCGCAGATGACACTCGTTTCAATTTTTACAACAGTGTCTGTTATTTCAGTTACTAACTCAAGTATCTAAATGTTATAGCATTTCTTGCCCCATCGCCATCCACAAGAAAAAATAAAAAAAGCCTGGTAACGAGAAAGGGAGTCGCGAATGAAGGAAGAGTGAGAGGCAAGGGAAACTCTATACTGTCTTCTAGGAACCAAAATAGGACCATCGAAATTGTAAATATTCTTATGTGAGTAGTAGAAAATACAATGCAGCACGCCAACGACTTAATTCAAAATTTTTCCGGAAGAAAAATTTTTCCTTATCCTACCAGCGGCAAGAAACTGCGGAATCACCTTGGTTCAACGGGGCCCCCGTTGCAAGTACTGACGTCGCTCTGTCACTGTTTATGAAGTAGTGACACTACAGTCGGTTATTCGTCAAATCGAGTATGATAAGGCTTGTATCCGAGACGCGACCTAAGGGTCACCACTTTGACACTACAGGATGCACCATTGTAGCAGTCAGATTGTATTCCGAGTATTTTATAGACCCAGTCATTATACTGGTGAGCCGTAACTTATGTCTGGAACGATTAGTGTGTCGGCTCTTTGTCGTGCCCGGGCTCTGCCGCAGTGCCACTGGGCGCGGTCGCGTATTTAGGCGCGCGTGGAACGATTCGAAGTAGAGTCAGAACATCCGCGTTACTCGGTGGAAGTTACGCTGGTTACCGAGAGAGGGCAGTCACCCTGTCAGTCGCCGTCATTGCAATAGTGGTCGTGCCGTAGTCGGTGGTAGGCCGTGTGAGCCCGGAGTTTGATTCGACCGAGTACGGAAGCTGTGGTGTCACCGCCAGACACCACACTTGCTAGGTGGTAGTTTAAATCGGCCGCGGTCCATGTAGTACATGTCGGACCCGCGTGTCGCCACTGTGATCGCAGACCTAGCGCCACCACCAAGGCAGGTCTCGTGATACGAGAGTGGACTCGACCCCAGTTGTACGAGAACCAAGCTACCGCCCAGTTGTACGCGAACCTAGCTATCGCCCAGTTGTACGAAGCCTTTCTCTCTCATTAGCCGAGAGACAGAATAGTCATCAGAAGTTAATGGCTACGAACTAGCAAGGAGCCATTTGTATCAGTGCCTATAGCTTACGAGTATTCAAGAGAGATGTATTCCAAGGAATAAATAAAAGTTAAGTAAAAAGCATCTACATACTTTTCTTCTTATTCATTCATAAGTTTTTATGTTCCAGACTTCACGCCCGTATGCTTATTGCCGTGCGTGCACTATCGGCTACAGCATTAGTCTAGCGTGCCTTTCTTTTGGCTACTACCGTGTGGCGTAACAGTCTTGTTACGTCACAACAGATTGGCGACGAGGGAAAAGGACCTTTTTCTGCTTACATTTATTTCTGATTGCTTACATTTAATTGTGTCATGGCTTCGCCACAATCTCCAGATGTACTGTCCGAATTTTATCGCTTGCAGAATCAGCAGACGCAGGCGTTACTGGATGCCCTTGGACAGCTCGTCCAGGGTCAACGTGCGCTGCACACCGATGCGGCCGCCGCCGCTTCTTCGCTACCGCTGCCACTGAACGCTGTTGCACCTCCCTTTCGACCATACGTGGCAGCCGATGAGACCTGGCAAGAGTGGTCTCGTCAGTTCGCCTTTCACATGGCTGCCTACAGAATTCAAGGTAATGAGCGGCAGCCGTTTTTGCTTTCTTGTGTCGGTGTGTCCACATACCGTGTGATAGTGAAATTGTTTCCCCGCCGCGACGTAGCAACTTTGTCATACGAGGAAATTTTGTCTGCATTAGATGCCTATTTCAAAGAAACAGTTAATGTGGTTGCAAAACGGTATACGTTTTTTCGTACAAAACGTACGGCCGGTCAAACTAATAGGGAGTGGGTAGCAACATTGCAAGGACTTACTAGGGACTGTGCCTTTGAATGTGACTGTGGTCTTTCTTATTCAGATACAATGGTGCGTGATGCAATTGCACAGAACGTTTCTGATGTTCGCATACGGGAGCAAATTTTGAAACTAGTTAATCCCTCCCTTCAACAAGTGATAGACATATTGGATAGACAGGACACACTGGACTGTGCTCAGGAATCTTTTGAAACTTCGCCAGCCGTGTGTAACATTAACCGGCCCGCTGGACGCGCTGTGCGACCCGGTAACCGGGCCTCGCGAACGGCGACACAGCGACCGCCGCGTGCTAAGCCAGGTGTGCCGCGCCAGCCCACAAATGTAGTGAAATCATGCCCGCGGTGTGCTACTAGACATTCGCGTGAACATTGCCCGTCACGCCAAGCTATTTGCTTTTTCTGCAATAAGAAAGGACATGTTCAAAGTGTTTGCCAGAAAAAGCTCAGATCAGACAATCACACTCATTCCAGGCCCTTTGCTTCGCGCCGGAATCGAAACAAGGACACTCAGGCTCGTGGACCTTCGCCTATGGACATTCATGTCGTTAATTCCGCTTCGTCCAGTGACACTTTCTCTAACAGTGACTGTGATCGTCCCACAAAAACTGTGCGTCGACGTCGCCGGAAATCACGTCAATTAGCAAGTGATTCTGTACCAGTGTCTGTTCCAATTGCACCAAACAGTCGCTCTTGTCGTCAGCAGGATAATAAACTTTTTGTGGACTTAGACTTTGAAGGCATAGTGATACCATTCCAGCTCGATACCGGAGCTGCAGTTTCATTGCTCAATCACGACACATACAAACAACTGGGCGCACCTCCATTGCGTGCCGCAAATGTTAAGCTAACTACATATTCCGGACAGAAAATTCCTGTGTTAGGACAGTGCAGCCTTCTTGCAACATTCAAGGGACAAACAAAACTTGTGTCATTTTACGTTCTTCGTTCTTCTTCTGCAGTGAACTTATTTGGTCTAGATTTATTTAAGTTGTTTAACATGTCTATTGTAAATCAGGTCCTATCTGTGAATCAGACTGTGCCTACAGACTGTGTTTCTCGGCTGTGTGACGAATTTGCAGACATTTTTGCACCGGGCTTAGGTTGCGCTAAAAACTATGAAGCACATTTAGAACTGCAGGTAAACGCGCAACCGAAATTTTTCAGGGCGCGCAATGTTCCCCACGCATTGCGTGATGAGGTCGCAAGAACGTTACACGATCTCGAATCACAGGGTGTAATTGAAGTGTGCAAGCTTCTCTCTGGGCCTCACCCTTAGTAATTTTGCCAAAACCTTCCGGAAAATTGAGACTTTGCGTGGACTTCAAGGCCACAGTGAATCCACAGCTAGTGACTGCTACTTTTCCTTTGCCCCGCCCGGAAGATCTTTTTGCTAAACTGTGCCCGGGAAAATATTTTTCAAAGTTGGACCTAGCCGATGCGTACTTGCAAATACCGGTGGACGACGAATCCCAGCGCGTATTGGTGGTTAACACGCATCTTGGATTGTACCGCTTCAAAAGACTGCCTTTCGGGTGTGCATCCGCCCCTGCCTTGTTTCAGCAATATTTACAAACTGTTTGTGCGTCGGTCCCTACTGCAGCAAACTATCTGGACGATATAGTGATCTCCGGACAGACAGAAGACGATCATCTTGCGAATTTACGAACATTATTTCAGGTCTTGCGGCAGAATGGTCTTCGCTTGAGGAAGGACAAATGTGTGTTTTTTGCTCGTGACTTACCATACCTGGGACATGTCATTAATGCCCAAGGCATACATCCGAGTCCAGAGCACCTCCGTGCCATACAAGACTTGCCGTCCCCTAAAAATCTGAAACAGCTACAGAGTGTGTTGGGTAAAATTAATTATTACCATAAATATGTGCGCAATGCCTCTTCCATTTCAGCTCCGCTTCATCGCTTACGCCGTAAAGGTGTTCCGTTCGTCTGGACGACGGAATGTGAACGCGCCTTTCGCCAGTTGAAATCGGCGTTGCTTTCTAATACTTGCCTTACGCCATTCGATCCCCAGAAACCCCTTTTGTTGATGGTAGATGCATCGGATTTCGGGATCGGTGCTGTGCTTGCGCACAAAGTTGGCTCACATGATCGCCCTATTGCCTTTGCGTCCAAATTGCTCTCGTCTGCGCAAAGAAATTATTCACAGATAGAGAAAGAAGCTTTGGCTCTCGTGTTTGGTGTTACTAAGTTCCATGATTTCTTGTATGGTCGTCACTTTACCATCATCACAGACCACAAACCTTTGACATCGCTTTTTCATCCGACCAAGCCTGTACCTCCACGTACAGCGCAGAAATTCATTCGCTGGTCTATTTTCCTCTCGCAGTACCGCTACGATATCTTGTATCGGTCCACTGCTAAGCACGGAAACGCCGATGCGTTGTCCCGTTTGCCTGTTGCTGAGGATAAAGCATTCGATTCTTCCGAACTTGCTTGCATGTTCATTGATTCGGAAACCGATGAAGTGGTCGAATCGTTTCCGATTGATTTTCGTCGTGTAGCTACAGCCACAGCTGCTGACCCTGTCCTTGCTACTGTTTTACGTTTTGTTGCTACGCAATGGCCTTTGTCAAAGTCTCGGATCGAGGATCCGTTGGTTCGCAGATTTTTTGCTCACAAGGAGAGACTTTTTGTTCGACGTGGTGTTTTGTTGTTGCGTTCTGATAATGATCAGTCCAGAGTCGTGGTCCCACGTTCGTTACAGTCCTCTGTTTTACGGCTTCTTCATAAAGGACATTGGGGTATCGTGCGCACGAAACAACTTGCTCGTCAGCACTGTACTTGGTTCGGAATCGATGCTGCGATTACGACTATGTGTTCTTCGTGCCCGGCGTGTGCCGAACAACAGTCCGCACCGCCGCGGAAAGTCTTTGCGTGGCCAAAAGCCACTTCCCCTTGGCAACGCTTGCACATTGATTTTGCTGGTCCATTCTGGAATGCTCGATGGTTGGTTCTGGTCGACGCCTTCAGTAATTTTCCGTTTGTTGTCCGGATGTCTTCCACGACGTCCTCCGCCACCATCCAAGCGTTGTCTGCTATCTTTTGCATTGAAGGTCTTCCGCAGACTATTGTTTCCGACAATGGCCCACAATTCATGTCCGCAGAATTCCAGTCTTTCTGCCAGGCCAATGGTATTCAACATCTGACATCCGCGCCGTTTTCGCCTCA
Source organism: Schistocerca piceifrons (assembly GCF_021461385.2). Taxonomy (NCBI): domain Eukaryota; kingdom Metazoa; phylum Arthropoda; class Insecta; order Orthoptera; family Acrididae; genus Schistocerca; species Schistocerca piceifrons. The sequence goes on along the minus strand of NC_060138.1, from coordinate 108,078,639 downwards.
GTCCAACGGTGCCGCTGAACGATTGGTCCGGACTTTCAAGTCACAGATGTTGAAATTGAAAGAGTCGCATTCTCGGGAGGACGCATTGTTGCTCTTTTTGTCTTCGTCTCGCTCTCAGCCCCGAGATGGTCGCTCGCCGGCTGAGTTGCTCCACGGTCGTCCTCATCGCACCTTGATGTCTTTGCTGCATCCGCCGCATCAGGTTCCTGCGCAGCGGCAGACTCCTGCTTTTGCTCCAGGCGACGTTGTATTTTATCGCAACTATCGAGGTTCACGGCGTTGGCTCGCAGGGCGCATTCTTCGCTGCCTCGGCCGCGCGAGGTATTTGGTTTTGGGGGCCTCTGGTGAGGTGCGTCGGCATCTCAATCAGCTGCGCCTCTGTCGTCGCTCGGGTTCTGCCGCTCCCCGTCTGCTTTCAGCGACGGTGCCGTCCGGTCAGCGCCCTGGGGACCCATCTACTGGCTCGCCTCATCCCCAGGTGTTACCGACGATGCCTTCCATTTTGCCCCATGGCGACGCGCCGCCGCCGCCGCAGCAGCAGCAGCAGCAGCAGCAGCCGCCGCCGCCGACCGCATTCGACGCTTCGTTGCCGCCGCCAGGCGCCTCCCAGGGTCACGCGCCGCCGATCGCTTCCCGTGACCAGCTGTCCTCCGCCATGGAACGCCCGCCCGCTCCGGACCACATGACGTCATCGCGCGTCGGCTACCCCGACGCCATGGACATCGACCCTTTAGGACCTCCTGTCTCTTTACGGGCGCATACACCGCATGTTGACGTGCACCCTGGACTAGTTTTGCAGGCGTTTCCTAGCTCCCCTCGGACCGGATGGCCGGGTGCGGGTGGCACAGCCTCGCCTGTTGTTAGGCTCCCCACCTCATCGCATACGTCAACATGTGGTCCTCCCCACGGCGGGCGGAAGCCTTATTCCACGACCGTTCGCCGATTTGCGGGGGAGGAATGTGGTGTCACCGCCAGACACCACACTTGCTAGGTGGTAGTTTAAATCGGCCGCGGTCCATGTAGTACATGTCGGACCCGCGTGTCGCCACTGTGATCGCAGACCTAGCGCCACCACCAAGGCAGGTCTCGTGATACGAGAGTGGACTCGACCCCAGTTGTACGAGAACCAAGCTACCGCCCAGTTGTACGCGAACCTAGCTATCGCCCAGTTGTACGAAGCCTTTCTCTCTCATTAGCCGAGAGACAGAATAGTCATCAGAAGTTAATGGCTACGAACTAGCAAGGAGCCATTTGTATCAGTGCCTATAGCTTACGAGTATTCAAGAGAGATGTATTCCAAGGAATAAATAAAAGTTAAGTAAAAAGCATCTACATACTTTTCTTCTTATTCATTCATAAGTTTTTATGTTCCAGACTTCACGCCCGTATGCTTATTGCCGTGCGTGCACTATCGGCTACAGCATTAGTCTAGCGTGCCTTTCTTTTGGCTACTACCGTGTGGCGTAACAGTCTTGTTACGTCACAACAGAAGCAACGCTCATGAATGGACAACGTGGCGGGAGACTTCACGCTAATAGTGGAACTAGGGCTCTCGAGGACGGTATAGCCGTGCAGAGGCCCGAATACAACTGCATCCTATCAACGTGCCAGGCGATCATTGTAGGCAAAACCACCCCTTCCTTCCGTCTCCTCGACTTCTATATCGCCATTTGTGGCCCTCCTATCACCCTCACCCCCACTCTCAAGTACCTTGGCGTCACCCTTCACCGTCGCCTCTCCTGTACCCCTCACCTCCGAACAATCCAAGCCAAGGCATGCTCCCGCCTCCGCCTCCTCAAGCTCCTTTCTGGCCGTACGTGGGATCTGGACCCCTCCACCATCCTCCACACCTATAAACAATCCCTCATCCGCCCTATCGTCTGCTACGCCCACCCTGCAAGGGTCTCTGCCCCTCCTACCTTTTACAAATCAAATCCTAGAACGCCATGCACTCTGCCTCGCCTATAGCATCCGTCTCCCCTCCCCCCTCCACCACACGGATCCTATATAACCTTATTCCATTCCCGCACCTCCTCCTTTTCTTCGAACGGATACAGATCCTCTACACCTCCCGTAAACTTCATCCCCCTCACCCGCTTGTCATTAGCATCCTCTCCCACTCCTGTCCACTGCCGTGCCTGTATTCCCACGTCCCACCTGCTCTCCATCTCTCCACGCTCCATACCCTCGCCCAAGGTGGCTTCTACCAACTCCCCCTCCCTGATGATGCCCTCATCCCCTCCATCGACCCCTGCTATTAACTTTGATCCTCCCTTCCACCCCCTGTTTGATTTCCGGGGGCACCCTCTCTCTCTTCTACCCCTTCTCCCTCCTTCCTCTCACCTGGGCTTCCCCTACCCCCGTCCCTTCTTTCCTCCCCCTCCCATCTCCTCTGCCTCTGCATCTACATCCGCCCCTCTCCCTTCTCCCCCACCTTTTCCCCTTTTGGCAGGTCCACAGACTCACACACGTCAAGTGAACATTCGCGCGTGTACAAGCGCTGAAGATCTTTTTATTTTTTATTATGCTCCACATGTGAACGGCTCCATGTTTTTTACTCAAGTGTCCGCTGTTTTTTGTCCATCATTGTGCTTTGCTTTTTTGTGTCTTCCTTGTGTCTATTTGTTCTATCTGTGGCCGAAGAGCGGCGTATTGTTGCCGCTGACGGCCCACCTTTTGTGTAAGCTGTTGAAATAACAACGAAGAAAAATAATCAACGTGCCGAGGCTTCTGCCTGCTGCTGCCACCTTCAGCTGTGTTAATTCTTGTGGGTAAGCTGTTTTCCCATCCAGGATCTTTCTTGTACAGGTTACTGTTGGGTTGGCCATTACGACTTTCTGATGAGCAGTGTTGTCACGTTAGTGTGTGAGAGTTCCTCGCCCTGTAGGTGCCGTTGTGCTTACAAGTACTGCCTGTGTCTGTTGCGTAATTCCGGCCATGATAGCAGAGCGGTTCTAGGCGCTTCAGTCTGGAACCGCGCTGCTTCTACGCTCGCAGGTTCGAATCCTGCCTCGGGCATGGATGTGTGTGATGTCCTTAGGTTAGTTAGGTTTAAGTAGTTCTAAGTTCCAGGGGACTGATGACCTCAGATGTTAAGTGCCATAGTGCTCAGAGGGATTTGAACCATTTTTTTGTTGCGTAATTTACTTTGTCTAACTCATGAAAGCTGTGCAAATTGTTGAAACTGTATAGAGCTTACGCCCGGGAAATTTTTCCGGAGTAATATCTGTTTATGTAAAGCGCAATTCCCGGCAAGTTCTACAAGCGCGACCGTTGTAAACCCTGTTATGTAGTATGAAGTATGTTGCATTGAATAGCAGCGTGTTTATTGTGAGCCCACCAGATTACTGGTAAAGGTTGCAGTACTTGATTACGTACTAGTTACCTCTGCTCAACTGTGTGCGCAAGTAGCTCAAATTATGCAATGCCATTTTAACTGTAATTCTAAAGGTACAACTTTGTCTGAACCCTATAATGAACTGTGCTTTTACTGCTTTGCGCACCGCTAGAGTATTTCAGTGAGCTTCCTACTCAAATCATTTGACGGTTAAAGTTACAATGAAAATGTCTTGCGTGCTTAAATGTACCGTAACTTGCCTTAAGAACTTCGGGATTTTTGGCTGTTTGCAAGACTTTACGTTTATATCTGATTCAACATCTTGCGTGCAAAAGGTTGGCTGGCTTCACAGTTGGCGTCAAACGGGTCATGTTCCAATAATCTGTCTGGTGTTTTATAGAAAGAACTTGTTGATTTCTAAGTCGGCTGGGCTACTCCTCACGCGTTTCCGAGTGACTAGTACAAAAAAGCGGGTCTACGACTGCAGAAGGCTGCCAAGATTGATCAGTACTGTAATTGATGCATTGCTCTACCTCTAAGATTTTTTTGATTTTAAAACTGTAGCTTATAAATCATGTGCATGGTTTTTTAAACTGTTCAGAGAATTTCAACCCCTTCTGGAGCCTCAACGGTTGTTAGTCCTCTGACAAATAATTTTGTCTAAAGTATTTACATCGAAAATGTAGAATACCGGTTAAGTCTCTTCGTAAAACATAAACTCATTTTCTTTTTTCTTTTTTTTTTTTAAAAAAAAAGAATCCTTTATGTGCAACTATTCTGTCACAAACTAAAGCATAAGTTCCGTATTTAAGAAAAATCTCTCATCGAAGGAAATCACTGCCGGTTGCTTAAACGATGCACTTGTTGCTTGGCAAGTTTTTTCTGAATTTTTGACTTTATTTATTATTTGAGCAGTTAGTAAGTTGTAATATCATTGTCTATGTGGTACTGTCGGTGTTAAATGTTTCAATGTCTGTTACATAAAGTTCGTTGTTGAGAATCCTCTATAGACAGGGTCCTTCCACTCGCCGCAGTCTTAAGACCCGCTAACAACATATCAGTGGGAAACTATTCTAAAAATGTTTGGCGCCAGATACATACCTGGAAAACTGAACGGTGTGACTTCAACGAGAGCATCGAGTGAAAGACTAAGCCATATGAAATCAATGTACACGACTTCACGTGCACACAAAATCTGCAGCTGGATAACATACAATACCGTGTTACTCCGCATCGCGCACCGTAAGACATGTGGATCCTCCTTTTCATTCTCTGCTCTCGGAGGTCGATGATTTGCCGCTCCATCCTATAACATTCTTGTACAGCAATCCTCTCTAACTCATCCAGTATGTGCAAAGGGTTCGTGCTTCGACATAGTGCAACTTTGAACCAATACCAAATGCGCTCAATCAGTTTCTTGTCAGCAGACACTCTTCGCAATCCCATCCCTTTTATTTCTGCCTCCAACAGGTAGACGAATAGGGCTCCACTATTCTGGAAGGCCCTGTCGTCGAAACGTTGACTGTAGTGTTACCACACTGATAGGAAGCGTGCAGTCGTCGTACATTGTCTGACAAAAAGTGTATGGACAACTATTAACGGGAGTGTGTACACATTTCGCCTTAATGACTACTTAGGTATGTTAGAGACACTTTTAGTGAGGTGTCTGAATCTCTGTGAAGGAACGGTGAAAGGTGGCTACACTGAGCCACAGCGCCAGAGATTGCACCAAAGAGTTTTATTCGGCCGCCTCCACTGGCAATGCTTGTCGAGATGTAGCAGTAGTCAGTGCTTATCGAGATGTGGTAGTAGTGAGTCGGTGTTGAGATGTTGCAGTAGGGAGTGCTTGTTCCATGTTTTATGCAGTTTTCATGGGCTAGACAGCAGATGTTGTTCGAATGGAGATATTGTAATGATCAGAGTGCTTTTCGTCAATATATATGAAGGTAAAAAAAATTCCCTTTTCTTTTTATTATTTCAATGTCATAAATAATGCGTCATTACAGGTTCAGTCAACAAAGCATCTGGCTTGTGTTCTTGTATTAGAGTGTAATTCTGGTTTCCTTACGCAATTATAGTATTTCTACTTTTTTTAATTACTTCAGTATAAATGGTATTTAAAATTTCTTGTCTTATTGAAGAAGAACCGTGCCAGATGTGTACGTTGAATCACACTTCCACACACAGAACAATTACATTTGTGTTTTGGTTTCGTAGGTTTTATAGTTGCTGGGGACTTAATTAATTAATTGTGTTAACGGAAATTTTCTTTCATTCTTTGTTGTTATTCTATGCAGTCAGATTGCGTACTAAAATCTGTCAGGGCCAACCGTTTACGAGACAGCGTAACCGAACATACGGCTACGAAAAATAAAAATTATTTGCATTCTATTTAATTAAGCCTCCATGCAACGGCAATGCATTCTTCGTCAAGAGCCGGAACCAGAAGAATGATGCTGGACCCTTGAGACTGGAGCGATCACGACGCTCTAACACATCCCAAAGACAATCCATTTGATTCTGGTTGGGACACTGGCAAGTCTCCTCCATTTCAGGAATGTTCACAAACCATTGACTGGCAGACGCTTCTTTAATACAAGCTCCATTGTCATGCTGTTACAACATAGTCTCCGAACCTCCCTTGTATTGTACACATTACATAATACTATAAAATGTGTGTGTATCCTCCCACATTTAGCGTTTTCTTCCCCGCATTAAGGGGTCCACAACACCATCGCGAAAAATACAGAAAAACCATACCATAACAGGACCTACGCTGCATATCTCTGCTGGCACTTGGTGGCAGCTAACAGCCACAGGGTACGGTATGATTCGTCACTCCGTGTCTCTCGTTTCTAGTCATACACTGTGCAGTGGCCTCGCCTTTTATACCACCTGAGGAGAGGTATATGACTTATGACTACAGAAATTTGTGGCTTATGGGATGCTACTCGACCGTTGTATACCATCCTTTTTTAACTCTTTAGACACAGCCATTATGCTAGCTGGAGTGATAGGAGCGCTTTGCGACTCACGCGTGATTCCTTCAGAAGATTTCATGTGTTTTTTTGCAGCTACTCTTTGCAGTGTTCGACGGTTCCAGTCCGTCTGTACATAAAGTCTGCCTCATCTGTATTTGCTGTGGTTGTTCCTTTGCTTCTCCACTTGAAAATCACGTCACCAACAATCGGCTTTAGAAGGGCCGAAATGTTGCTCATCGGTTTGTTACTCACGTAACGTCCAGCCAATGGCAAAAGCAAGGTGGAACTATCTGAGCTCTCTTGAACAATCCATTCCGTTGTTATTGTTTCTCAACTGACAACTCAATACTCCCGTCCTCAATTTATACTGGTTACAGGTATGTTCTTCAAATAGCTTGGTTCAAATGGCTCTGAGCACTATGGGACTTCACTTCTGAGGTCATCAGTCCCCTAGAACTTAGAACTACTTAAACCTAACTAACATAAGGACATCACACACATCCATGCCCGAGGCAGGATTCGAGCCTGCGACCGCAGCGGTCGCGCGGTTCCAGACTGTAGCGCCGAGAACCGACCGGCCACTCAAGCCCGCGTGTGTTGTTCTTACTCATCCTCATTAATTTACACTTTTCCCACAGAGGTGGCTGAAATTCTTCACTCCAACTAGAAATATCTTGTATCCTCCTACAGTCACTCAACTTGGACATCTTACCGTACAGCAGGTCATAATCAGCAAACAACCGCATATTGCTGCTCACCCTGTTCGCCAAGTCATTCATGTGTACAGAGAAATACAGCGGTCCTATCACATTTCCCTAGGACACTCCTGACAATACCCCTTAGACCAACACTCGCGGTCGAGGACAATATACTGGTTTCTTATTAAGGAGTCTTCAAGCAACTCACAAAATGGTTCAAATGGCTCTGAGCACTATGGGACTCAACTGCTGAGGTCATTAGTCCCATAGAACTTAGAACTAGTTAAACCTAACTAACCTAAGGACAGCACAAACATCCATGCCCGAGGCAGGATTCGAACCTGCGACCGTAGCGGTCTTGCGGTTCCAGACTGCAGCGCCTTTAACCGCACGGCCACTTCGGCCGGCAAGCAACTCACATATCCATAAATTTATTTCATGTGCTCTTACCTTCCTTAACTGTCGGCAGTAGGGCACCGTGTCAAACGCCTTCTGTAAATCTAAAACCATGGCACCTCCCTGTTGCTCTTCATCCACAGTTCGCAGTATATAATGTAAGATACTCTACGTCCCATTTTGTTGCCCTTGACGGCTAGCCATACTGAGATAACAGTTAAACAAGATAATGCCCGTCCGCACACTGCGAGAGTTTCTACTGCTTATCTTCGTGCTTGGCGAACCCTTCCTTGGCCAGCAAAGTTACCGGATCTCTCCCCAGCTGAGAACTTTCGGGGATTTGTGGGCAGGGTCTCCGAACCACCTTGAGATTTTGATTATCTAAGGCACCAGCTGGACCGAATTAGACACGATATTCCTCAGGGGCACATCAAATAACTCTGTCATTCAACGCCAATACGAATAAAGGCTTGCATATGGGCCAGAGGTGGACCAACGCGTTACTTATTTGCTCAGTTAACAACATAAACACTGCAATAACATTTATCAGCCAGTACAGAATAGCGACGTTTAATTGAAATTACCTCCCCTGAACGGGAAGTACATAATGAGTGTACGAGTCTAGCTTGCGACGCAGGAACGACGACATATGGAAGTTTGAAGTTTGAGTATGGACGTGGGTCATTCGCGGACAGCCAAAGCTGTTTTAAGGCGACCGCTAGCGTAAAACGGGAAATCGAGGTTCGAATCCCAGTCCAGCACAAATTTTCATTGTTGTCATTTCCTTACACAGCTGATGGTTGTTCGTGTTCGCAACTGAGAATACATTCATGTATTTCATAACACAGCAGCCGCCACAGTGCCTGTTCCTTTGGACATGCATACTGATACACTCTTTCTATAGGGTCAATCAATAAACTATTCTCCCAAACAATTTCAATAACAAGCCACAAACAGTCAGTTATCTTTAAAGGTAATGATAAGGAAAGGAGTAATTCGCTACAACGCTTCACTTTAGATTTAGCATTTATTGTCACACCCTTCAGTGCAAAGCAGAGAACACGCAAGTGTAACAATGAGAGAATATTTGCACTCATAATATTTAGTGTATAACTTAAGAATTACTTAATAAACAATAGGTATCTATGATTACTCCTTTGAACAAATACATATTTAAGACCGTAAACTATAACGATCAATGGTTAATAAAGTCCCAACGATCTACTTAAGAATTACTTAATAAAAAATAGGAATCTATGATCACTCCTTTGAACAAGCATATATTTAAGACCATAAACGATAAGAATCAACGGTCAATAAAGTCCCTTAGAACTAGAGCAAGGATCACCTTTTCAGTCTCTGAATGAAGTCGGTAGGTGACATATGGGACAATCAGATGTGCACGAAGTGTTACACCGTTAAGGACGATCAGTCAGTCAGTCAGTCATTAAGAATTATAACCACCTATCGAAAATTCATCTAAATCAGTTAACATCAATAGCAAATAATTACGTCACATCACAGCAAATGCATCAAAACCGTCTTTCAGTTCTGTAACATTGTTGGATGGTTGAATACGTCGGACTACCGGTACAGAAGGCTAAATTTTACCTAACAACAATTTCTCCAAACCTAGATCTTAATAGTGTACAATCCTTAGGTTATGCAGAACTGCTCTAATTCGCTTTTCTTGGGCATAACGGCGGAGTAGATAATTAATCTCTTACTTCATTCTCCTGGTACACTGACCGACAATAGACGCTCGGGCAACTCTTACCATAGCGTGGCTCGGGTAAGAGGATAGCTCCACCAGGAGGAGGAAACATTTACCCGAACTGGAAAGGGAGCTCGTGTAACAAGAGCCAGTAAGTTGGATGAAGACCAGTTGGCGATTTGTAACTACTACCCAAAGCTTGCTGGCCTGCGAACGAAAATTACACATGCAAAGGTAGTTTTGTTTGTGCTCAAAGGAATTGATAACGTCTGCAAATGAGATTGTGGCAGAACTACCGCCATAGTATCAATACGGGAATTCGGGACTGAGGAGAGCAAGTCAACAAAGGTCTCCACCCAACAGACCCAACATTTCAGACAGACAGGGCAACCGACATCAGTCACGGCTAGGAGGATTACCAAATGGAAACTATAGCACTACCTTAAATGTAACTAAATAGAGCACTTAAACGCCACGGGGACCAAACTCCTTAACACAAGAATGTGTTCACATTAACAGTGACTAAAGTTAAATATGCCTACGAACTAAAACACAACAGATATTAGCCAACATTGAAACGTCCCCTTTGAACAGTCGTACATGACTGTGCTTAAGCTGACACACAATATTTATTTAGCGCTCCGCAATCTGACGTTCAGAAATCCCTACAAAAGAATGGCCCTGACTAACATTAACCTATACCTTTCACAAATCACTTACCTCACAAAAATCTTCGTTACTTAAGCTACTGCAATACAGCGAGCGCCACTACTGCCAGCTAAATAAAAGATTCAAACTACGGAAGGCACTAACTACTGATAGGCATAGTTAGCAAATGAAAGATTTTGATAGAGAACAAGCAATGTATTTACCTTAAAAGTGTTCAAACGTCATAATATATATATAGCAGTTCATGACATCCAGTCTTACAAATTTCAAATCTCCACCATTTCTCTCCCCACATCCACCACTGCTGGCGGCTCACCTCCAACTGCGCAACGCTACGTGTGTGTGTGTGTGTGTGTGGGTTGAGGTTTTCGGGCGCTAAACAGCGTGGTCATCAGCGCCCAACAACGCTACGCGCTGTTCACATCCTGCTGCCCAACACTACAATGGCAGACAACAATGCAAACTAGCCACAGACTTCACACAGCACAGCAAGTGATTTTCATACAGAGCGCTACGTAACGTTGCCAATACGAAAACATAAGGAGCCTATTTACATAGCCCCCATGCTCCCCACAAAAAATTTTACAAATTGTTTTGGGCAGTAGCCAATAATGATTTGATAAAATTATTCATAATTACAATAACAAAGATATCAAATGCACACACTTGTCGATACAATGTTGGTCAAAAGCTAAAATTTTCTCACAGTCCATAAAGACAGTCCTGATCATTCATCACAGTAAAACTGCAGTGTTTTTCTCAAAGTCTGAGTAGTAAAAGAAAATGCACACGGAAGTAGTGGATTTCCATGCAGTCTTGAAGAAGTAGTGTTGTCCTTCCAACGGAAAGACAGTGCTGACTCTCGACATGCAGACAGGTAATGGGCCACAACAGAGCAAACCCACAGCAGAGTCATTCGAAGTTTTGAAGAATATTGGTAGGTAGGTCATCACAGAGTAGACCCACAACAGCCTACTTACAACATTAACATAATCCGGCATTTCAGAAATCCATAAAATTAATTGTCTACAGATCTCTCCACCAAACAGTGCAAGGTTATTTAAACATTTTACAACGTGCCTATCCAAACAGTGACCTACGCCGTCCATGGGAAAACAACTGCTTGCAGAAGGTCCAAAGCCAATTTTTTATTTAAAGGTCATCAGTCCCTAAGCCTACACACTACTTAACCTAAGTTATCCTAAGAACAAACACACACACCCATGCCCGAGGGAGGGACCAGCCGCACAGTCCATGACTGCAGCGCCACACAGTTATTAATAGGTCCCACAACACCGGGGGATTGGGCCCGCCAGACGACGACCGTTGCCCTAACTAGGTGAAAACTCTTACTTTCAGTGACGCCACCACCTTCTGGAGGTTATTAGCAGCAGCAGACGGACTTTATACAGGGTGTTTCAAAAATGACCGGTATATTTGCAACGGCAATAAAAACTAAACGAGCAGCGATAGAAATACACCGTTTGTTGCAATATGCTTGGGACCACAGTACATTTTCAGGCAGACAAACTTTCGAAATTACAGTAGTTACAATTTTCAACAACAGATGGCGCTGCGGTCTGGGAAACTCTATAGTACGATATTTTCCACATATCCACCATGCGTAGCAATAATATGGCGTAGTCTCTGAATGAAATTACCCGAAACCTTTGACAACGCGTCTGGCGCAATGGCTTCACATGCAGATGAGATGTACTGCTTCAGCTGTTCAATTGTTTCTGGATTCTGGCGGTACACCTGGTCTTTCAAGTGTCCCAACAGAAAGAAGTCACAGGGGTTCATGTCTGGCGAATAGGGAGGCCAATCCACGCTGCCTCCTGTATGTTTCAGATAGCCCAAAGCAATCACACGATCATCGAAATATTCATTCAGGAAATTAAAGACGTCGGCCGTGCGATGTGGCCGGGCACCATCTTGCATAAACCACGAGGTGTTCGCAGTGTCGTCTAAGGCAGTTTGTACCGCCACAAATTCACGAAAAATGTCAAGATAGCGTGATGCAGTAATCGTTTCGGATCTGAAAAATGGGCCAATGATTCCTTTGGAAGAAATGGCGGCCCAGACGAGTACTTTTTGAGGATGCAGGGACGATGGGACTGCAACATGGTGCTTTTCGGTTCCCCATATGAGCCAGTTCTGTTTATTGACGAAGCCGTCCAGGTAAAAATAAGCTTCGTCAGTAAACCAAATGCTGCCCACATGCATATCGCCGTCATCAATCCTGTGCACTATATCGTTAGCGAATGTCTCTCGTGCAGCAATGGTAGCGGCGCTGAGGGGTTGCCACGTTTGAATTTTGTATGGATAGAGGTGTAAACTCTGGCGCATGAGACGATACGTGGACGTTGACGTCATTTGGACCGCAGCTGCAACACGGCGAACGGAAACCCGAGGCCGCTGTTGGATCACCTGCTGCACTAGCTGCGCGTTGCCCTCTGTGGTTGCCGTACGCAGTCGCCCTACCTTTCCAGCACGTTCATCCGTCACGTTCCCAGTCCGTTGAAATTTTTCAAACAGATCCTTTATTGTATCGCTTTTCGGTCCTTTGGTTACATTACACCTCAGTTGAAAACTTCGTCTTGTTGCAACAGCACTGTGTTCTAGGTGGTGGAATTCCAACACCAGAAAAATCCTCTGTTCTAAGGAATAAACCATGTTGTCTACAGCACACTTGCACGTTGTGAACAGGACACGCTTACAGCAGAAAGACGACGTACAGAATGGCGCACCCACAGACTGCGTTGTCTTCTATATCTTTCACATCACTTGCAGCGCCATCTGTTGTTGAAAATTGTAACTACTGTAATTTCGAAAGTTTGTCCGCCTGAAAATGTACTGTTGTCCCAAGCATATTGCAACAAACGGTGTATTTCTATCGCTGCTCGTTTAGTTTTTATTGCCGTTTCAAATATACCGGTCATTTTTGAAACACCCTGTAGCTTCCCCAGCCTAAGAACGGAAACGAAACGTTGTCCACAGATTTATGGTCTGTTGTATCTTCACGCCCCGGGTTTTTGGGCCCATCCAGACTTAGCATAGAGGGACCGAGCGTCCCGCTGCAGAGCGGTCGTCCAGTGCCAAACACTCGTCCCAACTGCCTTGTCCGCCCTGGGCACGGCACACGGTGCCTCCTCCCATCGGGCGCGCTAGCTGCGCGCTCGCGGAGGCTCCGCAACGCCCTCTAGGAAAGCGCGGAAACTCCAAACATGAGTAAACCAAGGGAAAAACAGGAACAGCGGCAAACGACACGGGTTACATACTTATCCGAAAGAACATGGCATCGTTCTTCTTAACAACACAGCTACTACAGTATCGTATATTACAGAAACGGTTGTAGGCTTTGAGACAATTGTTACAATTCTGCGTCGCAATGGGGGAAAACATCAGGGTTCCAAAGAAGTGACCATTTAACTCTTTTCCCCATCGTAGTCAGAAGATGGAGTCACTAGTTCCTGATTTTTGTGCTTTTACTGAAAAACCAGTCGTTAATCAGTATAGTTCATGACGATTTGTTGCAAGTCGAGTTCACGGTGTTACAGTTTAAATATGTATCAGTGCAGTGGCAGTGGGAGGAGACTAGCACGGTACGGAGTTTGAAACGTGATTAGCTACACCGACGAGCAGGTGAGCGGTGTCGCCTTACCGTGGCAGCGGAGCCCTGTTGCGCCCCTGGGGACGCGGCGCCGTTTACAGGCGTTAGAGGGGGAGGGAGTGGGTGTTAGCGGAACAAACGGCCCTGCAGCCGGGAATCCGGCGCCGCTTTGTCAGGACTAGCCACTGTGCGGGCCGCGCCGCGCCTCGAGCACAGTTCGGCGCCATTGTGCCGGGGCAGGAGCTGTGCCTTCGCATTCGCTCCACCAGGTTTCTCAGGAGAGCGCTGTAGCCGAAACCATCAAAAACATACACTGTAATATAGTCTCCTGGTGTCTGTCCTTCAGTGAATAAGGACAATCTGGCGAATCAACCATTAAAACAGCAAATGTGTTTCTTTTGTCCTAAGTATAGTCCACTTGGGCTCTCTCGAACATCACGATTCAAATGGTTCAAATGGCTCTGAGCACTGTGGGACTTAACATCAGATGTCATCAGTCCCCTAGAACTTAGAACTACTTAAACCTAACTAACCTAAGGACATCACACACATCCATGCCCGAGGCAGGATTCGAACCTGCGACCGTAGCGGTCGCGCGGTTCCAGACTGAAGCGCCTAGAACCGCTTGGCCACACCGGCCGGCACCATCATGATTCCTGCAGTAGAAATCCGTTCCGCTTTTCTCTCCTACAGATGGAATGTTCCGATAACAAGGTAAATAAAACTTTCCATGCAGGTATTACCACAAAACGACTACGACTTTCTGTCCGATTCGTAGCAGCGGCCTGTTCTTGTCCAGCCACTCTCCTCCTTCATTACTGCACCCTTCCTCTTTACTTCCACCATCGGAGAGTGGCATGGAAAGTAAATTTCCACCACCACTCCTTCAAAATGCTATGCTCGCTTGTTGTTTAGTCGTTGCTTTGAGTCTCCTCTCACTTGCCCAACGAGACAGTTGGACCGTATCCGAACCGGTGACGCTGTGTAATAGTACACTGCCACAAAGAGGTATTACCAACAAGGCATCATAGGAAATGAGACTAGAACGGACGTAGCGTCATACCCAATCAGTAATTGAGATCGATGGGTAGTGAAAAATGGCTACACAGATGGCTAGAGGTCAAACGTAAAGAAGTAAAGGCATATATCACTAGTGGTAAGATAGATGCTGCCTACAGAAAAACTAAAGAGGCCTTTGGAGGAAAAAGAACCGTTTGTAAGAATATCAAGAGTTCTGATCGAAAACCAATGCTAAGCAAAGAAGGGAAGGCAGAAAGGTGGAAACGGTATTAGAAGATCTAAACAAGGACGATGAGCTTGAGGGCAATATTATGAAGATGGAAGAAGACGTAGATGAAAATGAAATGGCAGATATGATACTGCATGAAGAGTTTGACAGAACACTGAAAGACCTAAGTCGAAACATGGCTCCGAGAGCAGGCAAAATCCCAATAGCCTTGGCAGAGCCATCCATTACAAAACTCTACCATCTGGTGAGCAAGATCTGTGAGACAGACGAAATACCATTATACTTCAAGAAGCGTATGATAATTCAAAACCCAAAGAAAGCAGGTGTTGACAGGTATGAAAACTACCGAACTATCAATTTAATAAGTCACGGCGGCAAAATACTAAGGCGAATTCTTTAGAGTTAAATGGAAAAACTGATAGAAGCCGGCCTCAGGGAAGATCATTTGGGATTCCTTAGAAATGTTGGAACACGTGCGGCGATACTGACCCTACGACTTATCTTAGAAGGTACATTAAGGAAAGGTAAACCTACGTTTCTAACATTTGTAGACTTAGAGGAAGCTTTTGACAATGTTGACTGGAATACTCTCTTTCAAGTTATGAAAGTGGCAGTGGCCAAATACAGGGAGCGAAAGGCTGTTTACAATTTTTACAGAAACCAGACGACAGTTATAGGAGTCTAAGGGCATGAATGGCAAGCAATGCTACGGAGGGGAATGAGGCAGGGTTGTAGCCTACCCCCGATGTTATTCAATCTATGTATTAACAAAGCAGTAATGGAATCAAACAAACCTGGAGTCCATGGAAAAGAAATAAAAACTTTGAGGAATGCCGATGACATAGTAATTCCGTCAGAGACAGCAAAGGACCTGGAAGAGCAGATGAACGGAACGGACTGTGTCTTGAAAGGAGAATGTAATATGAACAACAATAGCAAAACGAGGATAATGGAATGTAGTCGAATTATATCAAATGAGGCTGAGGGAATTAGTTTAGAAAATGAGACGCTTAAAGTAGGAGATCACTTTTGCTGTTTGGGGAACAAAATAACTGATGTTACTGGTAGAAGCATAGAGGATATAAAATGTAGACTGGCAGTGGCAAGGAAATCGTTTCTGAAGAAGAGAAATTTGTTAACATCTAATATAGATTTAAGTGTCAGGAAGTATTTCCTGAAAGTATTTGTGTGGAGTGTAGCCTCGTATGGAAGTGAAACATGGACAATAAAAAGCTGAGACAAGAAGAGAATAGAAGATTTCGAAATGTGGTGCTACAAAAGAATGCTGAAGATTAGATGGTTAGATCACATAACTAATGAGATGGTTCTGAACTGAATTGGGGTGAAGAGGAATTTGTGGCACAATTTGACTAGAAGAAGGGTTCAGTTGGTAAATCATGTTCTGAGACATCAAGGGATCACCAATTTAGTATTGGAGGGCAGCGTGCAGGGTAAAAATCGTAGGGGGAGACCAAGATATGAATACACTAAGCAGATTCAGAGGGATATGGCTCGCAGTATGTACTTGGAGATGAAGAAGCTTGCACAGGGAAGAGTAGCATGGAGAGCTGCATCAAACCAGTCTCTGGACTGAAGACCGCATCAACAACAACAATAACAATTCTATCCCATATGCCGCACCCCTACAACATTCCCCAGTCATATCCCCTTCTTTAGTCTTCTTTTGCCATAAATTTCTTTCATTGTCTAAACCTGAAGCTTCATTCTAGGTTTGTCTCTTTTTTCAGGCTAATAAACCTCCGTGCCGGTGGTGCCCGAGAACTCGCAAGTGTTTCAAAAAACGTCGCCTGTCGACCGCGATGATGTGCTGACAAATAATGATTTATTTGCAACTGACTTCGATCTACAAATCATCGTCTGGTACCGTATCTTAACGTAATTCAGAAGAGCTGATGCGGCAAATGTAGCGCCAACGTAAAAGCCAGTCTGCATCAATGCTATCAGTAGTACATCATACACTCTTTAGTAACATGTATTACGACTGTTAATCTTGTCTAGTACTACAGTCGGGTTCCACTTCATCGATTGTGGGAACTCTACACAACACAAGTACTTTATCATTAAAGCTATTACAAATAACACTGAAAGGCAGCAGTAGCTGGCCGCGACACAAGCTGCAACAGCGAAGTAACCCATTTTGTGACATTTACGAGTTCCTAACGAGGAGTGAATTTTATAATATCATCTGTCTGCTTTAATAGTTTAGTTTCTCGTGTTCCTGTGTGTTTATTTTAAATTTCTAACACCCACAGTTCTCGAGTTTTCGTTTGCGACGGAAAGTAAATCGATATTGTGACATATTACAAGTTCCTAATCAGGGGCGAATTATTTAGTTTCACCTTAGTGCATCGATAGTTAGGTTTCTGAATCTCAGCGCGTTAATCTGATTTATCAGACACAGCTCCTGCGTTTTCGTCAGGGTCTACAGTAGAGTTGCGCAGCACCTGCCGATAGTCCGTTTGTCCGCATAGTTTAGTTTTCCACGGCCTTTTGTATGGATAGGGACTGCGATTGTTGTGTGCGGATACGAGCCGAGTTGGTGACACTTCGCTCTCAGCTTCATGCTGTGATGGCTTCTGTTGCACAGCCTGAGGCTGCAGTGGATGGGCACCACTGTTGTGGTCCAGCCGCGGGCTTCTAACGAACGTCCAGCAAGGCCGAGTCGTCCAATCGGTCCTCACCGGTGGACAGCCCAGTTACTGCTCGTACTCATGTTGACGTCACACCTGTGGTTGAGTTGGAGGTCGCCCCTGGGCGTAGCAGGCGGCGAAAGGCTTCCCAGGCGGCCGCACGTAAGGCCTCCCCGGTTTGACCGACAAACAGGTTCCAGACGCTGTCTGTGGCTGACGCTGTCGTTGAGCCAGGTGCTGTCGCGTCCTGAGGAAACCTCTCAGCCTGCCAGATCCGGACAATCACAGAGGGTGGGATTATTGATAGTTGGGAGCTCCGACGTTAGGCGCGTTATAGGGCCCCTTAGGGACATGGCTGCCAAGCAGGGAAAGAAAACGGATGTGCGCTCCGTGTACATACCGCGTGGAGTCATTCCAGATATGGAACGGGTTCTCCCGGATGTCATGAAGAGCACAGGGTGCAGACATCTGCAGGTGGTTGCCCACGTCGGTACCAATGTGTGTGTCACTTTCGATCAGAAGAGATTCTCTCTGGTTTCGAGTGGCAAACAGAAGTGGTATAGGCAGCCAGTCTTGCTTGCAAGATGAAAGCAGAGCTGACCATTTGCAGCATAGTCAACAGGACCGACTGAAGACCTCTGGCACAGAGCCGAGTGGAGGGTCTGAATCAGAGGCTCAGACGGTTCTGCAACCGTATAGGCTGCAGATTCCTCGACTTGCACCAAATGGTGGTTGGGTTTCGGGTTCCGCTGTATAGATCAGGTGTCCACTATATGCAAGAGGTGGCTGCACGGGCAGCAGGGGCTGTCTGGCGTGGACTGGGCGGCTTTTTAGGTTAGAGTGTCTCGGAAAAATACAAGAAGGGATTCAGCCACAAAGGGTGCAGGCCGAACACATCGGTATAACAGTTGTAAATTGTCGTAGCTGTGTTGGGAAAATACCAGAGCTCCAAGCTCTAATAGCAAGCACTGATGCTCAAATCGTAATAGGCACTGAATGCTGGCTAAAGCCGGAGATACGCTCAGCCGAAATTTTTGCTAAGAACCTAACGGTGTTTCGAAAGGATATGCTAAACACGGTTGGCAGTGGCGTGTTTGTTGCTGTTACAAGTACTTTAACTTGTCGCGAAATTGAAGTACATAGTTCCTGTGAGTTAGTATGGGGAGATGTCATTGTTAGCAACCGCAATAAAATAATAACTGGATCCTTTTACCGACCTCCAAATTCAGATGATACAGTTGCTGAAAGATTCAAAGAAAACTTGAGTTTGATTTCAAACACGTACTCGGCTCATACAATTATAGTTGGTGGTGACCTTAATCTACCCTCGATATGTTGGCGAAAATACATATTTAATTCCAGAGGTACGCATAAAAAACATCGTCCAAAATTGTGCTAAACGCATTCTCTGAAAATTATTTTGAACAGTTATGTCATGGGCCCACGAGAATAGTAAACAGTTGTTAAAACACACTTGACCTCTTAGCAACAAATTATCCTGAGTTAATAACGAGCATCAAAACGGATACTGGGATTAGTGAACACAGGGTTGTCGTAGGGAGACTGAATATTGTAACCTCCAAATCCTCCAAAAGTAAACAAAAATATACCTATTCAAAAAGCAGATAAAAACTCATTTGACGGCTTCCTGGGAGACAATTTCCACTCCTTCCAAAGTAATGATCATAAGTGTATACCAGACATGGCTTGAATTCAGAGAAATAGTATCAACAGCAATTTTTAGATTTGTACCAAATAAATTAAAAAACGACGGAGCTGATTCTCCTTGGTACACAAAACGGGTCAGAAGACAGTTAAAGAAACAACGAAGCAAACATGCCAAATTCAAACAGACTCAAAATCCGCAAGATTGGCGATCCTTTACAGAAGCTCGAAATTTAGCGCGGACTTCAATGCGAGATGCCTGAAAGCCTTCTATTGACATTTCAAATCTAGACTTTAATAATATAATGGGAAGGTACTGTTAATCAGAACTCAGGGAGAAGTTGTGATCTAAATGACAATAGATTTATTCATCCCCAACATCACAAGACGACAAAAATGACTAAAGAAACGTCACTGAAACATTTTTATCTGACAAACGTTTTTACTAACATGGGGGTTGTGTTGGAGTAAATGATCAGTTGGGAATCGACACACGACACTAATCGGAGCACTGATCGCTTTATGTGACTCCATACACGTGAATCCTAGTTATGGCACAAAATCTGCGCCACCATCAAGCATCTATATTCTACCATGCCAAGAAGAAAAATATGGTTCGAAAGAATAGGGTGCTGAGAAGCATATATTGGAGCCCTACGCTGTAGCAGCGAATACCTTTCCCTCCTGCTGGTCAGGGCGGCACACCACGATGCGTTCGGCGACTGAAGTCATGGACGGCTGCAGTCTGTTAGTAATGGCGCGCGCCCGAAAAATGCAAGAACGCGGTCTCGCATTCAGTTAATTCGGAACGCAGGTACTTTCCTACGAGCCTCTGAAACCCCGGTGGATTCCAATGTGCAGGTGGACCCGTTTGCTGGTTTGCCAAACCAATTTGACTCCGTGCCACGACTATGCGTGACGGAATATATCAAATGTTTAGACGGCCGACTCAAGACAAATAAGTACACCCACACATCACTCGTTGTGTGCGTGATGCTAGAAGCAGTACCTCTGATGGTCCAGAAGGAGACTGGCACAGGCTCTAAGTGGTACACTAGCAAAGGACACAGAGTCTCACTGTTTAGGTAGAGACTTGAAATTCTGTACTAGCGAAGCGCCAGCACAAGAGAGCTCTTCTCTTTCTGTCCGCTTTACTCCTCAGCGTGGTAGCAAAAGCCCATTTACATCTTAGACTTCCCCCACTTTAGCACAAGCCAATCACAAGCTGGAGCGCGGCATTGAAAGCTCGGAGAGTGCCCCTTGCTCTGCATACACCGATTTGACCAATCAGAGACTTTAGAGTTAATTGGGAGAAAAGAAGAAAGAGATTCAGCTTCACGGTTTCTATCCCGCGCGTTTACACCGTGTCTTTTGCTAACAACATGACCAGGATGGAACTACACCCCTCCGTAAATAGCTTGTTATCTCCTCTGTTGCGTCCATTTCAAAGTTTACAAAGAATGGCCATAAACTCGCTAAAAGCCTCGGGCTGTCACATATATGTTTTGTAACAGAGTCTGGACATCTGACCGCCAGTGACCTGTCCCACAGAAATTCGCAGAACGCTCACGTCGTTTTGTCGGATTCTTGCCTAACAAGGCTCATTCTCTGCTTTATTGCCGTTCTACAATGCGCCGGCCATTGCAACGGCGACTTCTCGGCGCTAGTCAGTGTACCTGGACGTGGCTGCCTCCCGACTGGCATCAACCAACGTGCCTGCACAATGAGACCGCAAACTCGGCCGTCCGAAAATGTTTCCACCCAGGTTCCACAGAAAAAATTGCGCTTCCCTCGGCCCACCATCGCCATGCTCTCTTACTGCAATTGTTTAAATCAGCACCCTATTCATTTGAATGCAGGTAAAGCTTACCGTTATTCCTTCCCTAGAGCACACAAGCAAGAGCATTATCTAGTACCCACTATATAATCATCATGTACGAAATCAAATCGAAATAAAGATCACATTCCCTAATAACATGAAGCGACATAACTCCAGATTAGAAGTGAGAGTGCCATGAAATCTCTCTTGCTTACAACAGTTTCCACGACGAAAGTTTGTCTCGAAACCTGGCAGAAAATGCAAAGACATTCTGGTCGTATGTGAAGTATTTTAGCGGAAAAAAACAATCAATGCCTTCTCTGCACGATAGCAATGGAAATACTATCGAGACAGTGTTGCCAAAGCAGATTTACTAAATCCAGCCTTCCAAAATGCCTTCACAAAAGAAGAGAAAGTAAATATTCCAGAATCCGAATCGAGAACAGCTGCCAACACGAGCAATGTGGTGGTAAATATCCTTGGAGTAGTGAAGCAGCTTAAATCACTTAATAAAAGCAAGTCTTCTGGTCCAGTCTGTATACCAATTAGGTTACTTTCAGAGTATGCTGATGCATTAGCTCCATACTTAAGTCACATACAACTGTTCGCTCGATGAATGATCCGCACCCAAAGACTGGAAAGTTGCACATGTCACATTAATATGCAAGAAAGGTAGTTGGAGTAATCCACTTAATTACACTCCCATAACATTAACGTCGAATTGCACTAGGATTATGGAACATATATTGTGTTCGAACATTATGAATTATCTTGAAGTTAACATTGTGAATATCAATTGAAAAGACAAACTGCTGTAACCAATCACATTTAGTGCTTTGTAGTTTTCACTAATACAACAATATTCTATACTAAATATCACTAGTAATAGCAATCAGTACTTTAAGATCCAAAAGTGGCATAGTGAATACATGTAAAGTTATACTGTAACAAATAAGCCCTCGGACACAAATATTAAGTCAAAATTGACCTGGTTTCGACGCTACTATGAGCGTCGTCTTCAGAATTAGACTAACTGTACTAAAAGATTAGGTATATAGTATATTAATAAAATTAAAGTTTGTACTGACTCGAAAAGATGCAGTACTTACAAGTAACATATTAAGAAAGATCTAAGCCGGAAAAGCGACGTCATGAACACTTGTGAGATGGCGAGCAGCTCGTACTGTGAATAAGGGTTGCAGCAAGACAGTACGAGCAGCCCTTAGCAGCTCACCATCTCACAAGTGTTCATGACGTCGCCTTTCCCGCTTAGATCTTTTTAAATATGTGTCTTGTAAGTACTGCATCTTTTCGAGTCAGTACAAACTTTAATTTTATTACTGTACTATATACCTAATCTTTTAGTACAGTTAGTCTAATTCTCAAGACGACGCTCATAGTAGCGTCGAAACCAGGTCAGTTTTGACTTAATATTTGTGACCGAGGGCTTATTTGTTACAATATAATTCTGACACGCTCACTGAACCTTAGCAGCTATGTTCAAAGTTTTACATGTAAAGTTACTAGTTTAATTACACAGGTAACTTAATAGTGAATTTATTTTACCTGCAAAGGTTAAGGCCTTCAGGAACTCATGCTTAACCTGGTTTAGAGGTTCCCTTTACACTGAGTTCAGCAAATTGTTTCCACTTTGTCAGAGAGACTCATAGTAATGGACCTAATTATTACAAAAACTTCAGTCCTGCTTTTCTAATACGTGCGTCTCTAATCATATGTGGGTAATGATGGAATGGTAGAAGAACAAATAATAAACTCCGGAGAGTAATATTCCAATAACCAAGAGCTGCTGGTAAATATATCTATATTTACAACCGATGGCAGAGGGTTCATTGAACCACCTTCACAATTCTCTAATATGCCAATCTCGTATAGCTCGCGGAATGAACGAACACCTATATCTTTCCGTACGAGCTCTGATTTCCCTTATCTTCTCGTGGTGATCGTTCCTCCCTGTGTAGGACGCTGTCAACAAAATATTTTCCCATGACGAGGAGAAAGTTGGTGATTGGAATTTCGTGAGAAGATTCCGGCGCAACGGAAAATGCCTTTCTTTTAATGATGTCCAGCCCAAATCCTGTATCATTTCAGTGACAGTCTCTCCCATATTTCGCGATAATACGTAACGTGCTGCCCTTCTTTGAACTTTTTCGATGTACTCCGTCAGTCCTATCTGGTAAGGATCCTACACCGTTTAGCAGTATTCTAAAAGAGGACGGACAAGCGTAGTGTAGGCAGTCTCGTTAGTATGTCTGTTACACTTTCTATGTGTCCTGCCAAAAAACGCAGTCTTTGTTTAGCCTTCCCCACAACATTTTCTATGTGTTCCTTCAAATTTAAGTTGTTCGCATTTGTAATACCTAGGTATTTTGTTGAATTTACGGCTTTTAGATTTCTACAATAAGTAGTTTGTAAGTCATAAGCAAAAGTAAATTTATGCAAAAGTGAATTTAAACAGCAAAGTCTATACCTCATCGATTACAATCTGCTTAGATCCAACATTAGGGCAAAATTTGAGTTGCGCTACTTGTATTCTGACGTCCCACAAATTGTTGCATATTTTCGCTACTTCATCTTTCTGAACAGTAATACGGTTATCCAAATAATACAAAAGAAGTGTTTACCACGCTACAGCTCAGATTCGTTTCAGTCGCTTATCGCTCTTTAAGCGTAAGCTCGTTTCCGGCATCAGTAGGAGTATTTCCGTCCCACAAATGCAGCTGTAGGAGAAGTATTCTTAGAGATCCGTCGGGGAGCAGCGGTCAGTGCCCCAGGGAGCGGCTTCCTTCTGCGATATCCGTGAAGCCGTCCTTTACGGTCCGTCACTCCCTGTAGGCTTAGAATTGAAAAGAAGACGCCGTTATAAGGTATTCTGTATGGTGGAAACCGTCACAAGACCATTGCCACGGGGCTGTATCGACCCATATCGCCGACGTTAAACAGTCTATTGCGTTCTACTTAACATCAGTTAAAAGTATAATATGTAGAACACTGTTAACGCCAAGGTAGCGGTCCTGGTTTCAAGTGCCTACTTCAGCCTACAGTTTTAATCTGTTAGAAACTTTCATGCTTTGAAAAGCAGATCACGTTTCTCTGCAGCTTTCTGGAGAATTGTGGAGAATCATCATCAGAAGAGCACTTCGCATTAACAATTACGGGAGTAGCCGATGGTTGTTCGACACTCAAGTTAACCTTTCATCTCTTCAACGTGCTGGCACTAGTCTCGATCCATATAGGAGATTCCATGTTTTATAAGATACTTTAAACAGTCTAGATCTTTTTTTATGCTATGACCTTGTTCTCACGAATTACGCTGTCTTCACAAACTATTTGATGCCAATGATGGTTATCAAACGCTTCATGCTTTAATACTGTAGACGGTATAGTTCAACCGAACAGGGTTATAGCAATAAAAAGAACGAGGTCTAGACGTGTAAACCGATTTTCTTCTGGAAACACAATAGTTCTTTTTGAGCATGTGACAATATCGCTCTCGATCTCCGAAGTACGTATGTTGTGAAAAACATTGGTCTATCATGCCTGAGGGAAAATATGAAGGATGTTTAAAAAACAGTGTCACATATTCCCACAGGAGGTAGTACTGTTCAAAACTAGAAGAGAGTTTCCTCCAATGATATGCGCGGAAACCAATACCTGTTGAAATGGCCAACCTGTCCTCGCGTTCCCATCTGTCTCTTACACAGAAACGTAAAAGTGGACACAACAGGTAGTGCTGCATAAGATTACCACGCATTCTGACACAACCTCCCGCCAGTCTTTGTACTGAATCACGTACTCCTACAAATACACCTAGATTTCGTCAGACGCCTTTGTCACACGCTCGTGTGACATCTCCAAACGGCCTCTTTTTTATGTCCTATCATCGTGTCCCTTCTAGTGGTCAGTGTTTTCCACACACTCCTTTTCTTCCCGATTCTGCGCAGAGCCTCCTCATTCCTTCCCTTGCATATGGAGGACAGTGCCCTTAAATGTCCCCATAGCCAGAAATCCAACGGATTCAGGTCCAGTGAACTGGAGGCCATGCTAACGGACTTCATCGCCAATGATCGTTGCGCTGCCCCGTCATGCACAAAACAACAGACGTCGTCTTTCTGCAACGATTACGTTCTGCTATACCGCTGGTAATTTATCGCGCAAATATTGCTGAAACACAGCACCAGTTAATCTGCTTGGTAAAGTGTATGGCCCTATGAGATCCTGGTACCTCACCCCCCCCCCCCCCCCCCCCCACATTATCCCTCGAGGATGTAGGTCTGTCCACATGTCCACATATGCGTACTGTGGTAATTTAATCTTGTGAATAGTTTTCCGTCTCCACACGACACACTGCAGGTCCCAAACAAAACGGCCCCTACATCACCAGTTATTTGTTTTCGCACATATTGTTATAGGAGCCTTTCTCCTATTTTTGGCCAATACTGTTTCCTGTAGGAATTCGCTACTTTTTTTTAAAATACCTTATGTGGTGGGAGAACTACTTGGTCATAGCCTGACTTTTTTTCTAGAGAAATTTCCTACTCATCTCACTCAATTTCAGTGAATCCATCAATAATAGGTAGTGGTCTCCGTAGCCCATCCAAAAGGAAAAAAAAACTTAATAAGTGAGAAAGAGCATCATTTCATTTTAGAGTACGTTCTTCTAACTATCTGCTTCTCTTACACTATTTTCTCCACATCACAATGAATAGTTATGTTCATAAGGACATTAGCGAAGGAGGAAGTTGCTTTTATTATATATTATTAACGCTGTGCCTCAAAAAGGAGTTCAATCTGATGAAACAAACATTTGTGATAATTTGCCCATTACCCTAAAATGTGTGACAGATAGGAAAGAAAGTTTTAAATACAACGTAAAATCATTTCACCTCATCAGTTTCTATTCCATGGACGAACTGTTCTTTAAAAGTCGGTTATCTGTAAAGATATCTAATTTTCAAGTGTGATCGCGTGACAGACTAAAAAATTCAGTGTCCACTAATGTAAACACTAATCACGCGTACATCTCCAGTAAAGTGACTCGTTCCACATCAGTTCTATAAATGACTAGTTCAAATGATAATAATCTATGGAACGTGTAACTAATTAACTACCTCAGAAATCGAAATTAATTTTTGTTCTCTATCATTAACAACAGCAGAACGTCTTCGTCTGACTTTCTGTACATTGTTCCTCTAATATCCAGTACAAGTCGACCTGTCTTGTGGATTAATCGCTTAGTATTTACAGTTTTCTGTTTCCAGAAATCTGTAGTAGGAAAACTTGGAGGTGGTAAGGAATGTTGGGTGGTCTAGTAGTGAAGGCACGGTTGTGGTTCTAAAATGTAGAGATAATGTAATATTCGTGTGTATGCGTGTGCACGCGTTTGACTGCGTGCATGCGTGCATGCGTGCGTGCGTAGGTGCATGCGTGCGTGTGTGTGTGTATGTATGTGTTTGTGTGTGTCTGTTCAAATGGTTCAAATGGCTCTGAGCACTATGGGACTTAACATCTGAGGTCATCAGTCCCTTGAACTTAGAACTACTTAAACCTAACTAACCTAAGGACATCACACACATCCATGCCCGAGCGGTCGCTCGATTCCCGACTGAAGCGCCTAAAACCGCTCGGCCACACCGGCCGGCTGTGTGTCTGTATTAACGTAGCGAACTGTGAGGTCCCTTTAAATATGGATGAATGGAAGAAGGTTGTCATAAATAAGACACGAGGTAATTTCCCACTAATGATTAATGATAAATCTTTGATGGCAGCTACATAATTTAAATGTTTAGTCGTAATACTGAAACAGTTGAAGTACGTGTAAAGTGGAGTAGGAAATATTCGAGAAAACTGCAATGCTTCTCTAAAGAGGTCCGCATACAAAATGGTGGAGTGATCTATTCTAAGTAGGTGTCCATGAGCATTCGGAGAGGTGGTACGATGCTTGTAAGGCGTAGGTATAGTGTATGTACGTGCAACGGTTATGCTCATGCAGCATAAATGAAAATCATTGGAATGAAAAAATGGTTATGTCGAAGATTCAGTGATCATATTTCAACATGTTGCTACTTTCAATAGATGTTTCGCAAGAAGACTAAGAATGTAGAGGATTCGAACTGGTATTGTGGCTCATCAAGAATCATTCTTCCCATTCACCATTCGTTGGGTTGGTTGGTTGTTTGGGGGAAGAGACCAAACAGCGAGGTCATCGGTCTCATCGGATTAGGGAAGGACGGGGAAGGTAGTCGGCCGTGCCCTTTCAAAGGAATCATCCCGGCATTTGCCTAGAGCGATTTAGGGAAATCACGGAAAACCTAAATCTGGATGGCCGGACGCGGGATTGAACCGTCGTCCTTCACCATTCGTGACTGGAACAGGAAAATGGCGGATAATACTAGCAGCGAACGCCCGAGGCTCTTGACCCGTAGACCGTACAGTGTATAATTCTGATCAGAGACAGTCCTTTAGGGGTGTTTTTCGCATGATGGCTTCGACCCATTTTACCGTTGACGTGGACCAGGGTGTATATTTCCACAATTTTGGTGAATAAGTGTTACTCTTCCCTCTACATCGTTGTGATGTGTGTACTCTGGACGCTCCCATTTTCCAAAATGACAATACACCTGTTCATAATGTTACAGGCGCACGTTCGTGGTTTGACGAACTTGCCGATAAATTACTCGACCGTAACTCCATAGGAATGGTCTGGGCTATTTGGACATAGCTTGGTCTTTCTGCGGCATGTCATCTTGAATTTGTGGCTGAGATATGGAATATCTGAAGAAACTTGTGATGCATCTGTCTCGTTGAACTGATATCATGTCTCGCCTAGAGGCGGTGTTACACGGTAGCAGTGTGATGTCACTTCGGAATAATTTTCCGTCCGATGTGCTTATATCCCTATACTAGCTACATACCTGACGTTGCTTAGGTATTTTTTTTTATTTCAGTCTTCTTTTAGCCCATCTCCTCTTCAACCTCTGTCGATCTTCACTTCCTCTGTCAGCCTCCTTCCTGTGCCACTGCCTGTACTTCTCCTCGTCCCACTCTCTATCTCCTCCTTTCCATACCTACCTCTCTCCTCCTGCCCCCCTCTCCCGCTCTCTCGGTCTATCTCCTTCTTCCCAGTTCATTCTCCTCCTTCCCTCTCTCTGCCCATCTCCTCCTCTTCCGCTCCCCCGTGTCCATTTCCTGTTCCCCCTCTGGCCATCTCCTCCTCCCTTCCCCATGTGTATCTACCTGCAGTCTACCATTCCCTCTTCACGTTCTGCGCTATGGAAACGGAAATGTCGTGTGGCTAGGGCCTCCCGTCGGGTAGACCGTTCGCCTGGTGCAGGTCTTTCGATTTGACGCCACTTCGGCGACCTGCGCGTCAATGGAGATGAAATGATGATGATTAGGACAACACAACACCCAGTCCCTGAGCGGAGAAAATCTCCGACCCAGCTGGGAATCGAACCCGGGCCCTTAGGATTGACAGTCTGTCACGCTGACCACTCAGCTACCGGAGCGGACTTCTGCGCTATAGGACGCTGGTGGTTCGTGCTCTCAATGTATTTATTTCTTTCCAGATAATAAGTAATGTATATACCAGATTTTGTTGAAATCGGTCCAGGGGCTTAGAACGAGCTTTTTACTCATAGCTTCTCCCGCCTACGCACATGTGAAATATATTTCACATATATTTAACGTATTTCATTCATATTTGTACACCTATTTCACTCTAGTGAATTTCGCCCCGCAGTTTCTTTTTTCGCAGCTCAGTGTTTTTGATCTTGTATCTGATGAACTACATGCCACACTGTGACATAATGTGTATCCAATGGTATCTGAACTATATATATATATATATATATATATATATATATATATATATATATATATATATATATATAATTAGCAATAGAGAAGTTATAAACGTCATGCGTAATGCGCCATTTTTTCACGAATGACGTCATATTTCTTGAACTATGTGTCGTATAATGATATGTTCTTCTGGATACATTCAGCAGAATATGTGGGTATTGTCTGCGAAATGTGTTGTAAATCGAGTTAGTAGTAAAGATATAACAAAGTACAACGTCATACATGATGACTCAGTTTTACACGCATCTCGGTATTTGACGTCAGATCTCCTGGGCTCTGTGTCGTACAACGATATAATTTTGCTGGTGCATTCAGTGATATACGTGAAGACCGCATGCAGTATCTGTCACAAATACATTTTGTAGTAAATAAGAAATGAATTAAAACGCCGTGCTTCATGCGACACGTTTAATGCATTAACAGTGAAAATGTAGTATGGGATATACTTTTTTCCTTTCATCATTTTGTCGGGGTTGTTAGCGAGAAAAATATTTCGTAAAATCTTTATGTATAACGGTTGTTGTAAGTCTCTAAGTGATCTCAGTCTGAAATATTGGATAACTAAAGTACGGGAATTTGCACGTCGATGGCTACACTGCCTTTTCACTCCCACCATCACCGCTTTGATACGTTGGTGGTTTTTACTCCAAACGGTGTTGATTTCCAGACAGTAAGGGTCATGTGTACAAAGTTTTTTTGGTGTAGATATGAAACATACATACATTCGTGCATACATACAGGTTGCGCAGAATAGGTGTTACAATGTTTTTATCTATTACGACGTAAAAAGGTATGATATATTGCTGCAATCATATTTATGCTATAGCAGACTACCTGAAATTTAATATTGAAGCTTTGATAAGTAGTTTCCTTTTGCAGCAAAGAGTGTGTAGAGCCTTGAACTGAATTTCTAGTTGACTTTCTGAAGAAACTTACTTTCGACTGCACGAATCTCCCTGGAAATTGCAATACTAAGATCCTGGGGTGTTGCAGAAGCATCTTTGAAAACTCATTCCTTTAAATAATCTCATAAGAAAGAATAACTCGGGTTGAGATTGCGGATAAACGGACGCCATTCCTCACTGTGTCCAATAAATGCTAAGGAGTCCAGGGCGGCGATCCCGCATGAACCAGCAGTTCCTGGGCATTCGGTGGCCTCATGTAGGTGGTAAAATTTTATGTTCCAAAACTTGCCTGTATTTGTCTTCTGTGATAGGTTCCTCAATAGAAATGGGCCGAGTGATGTTTCGTCCACAGATTGCGTACTAAACACTAACTTTTTGAGGAAGAATTGGAGCAGCAGTAGCGCTGTTTCAATTTTTGTGCTTCCCGTCTGAAATGTGAATTGAGACACCAGGGAGTGAGCTATAGAGTTTTAGGAGCTACTGTACAATAATATCACAAGAAGTTTCATTTACGACATACGATTAAAGCAAATTCGACAAACACTTTCGAACACGTAATTTCACCAAACTGTATAAACATACATAGATATGTACCTTCACTTGTATAATATGTGTGATTTATGACGATCAGTTTGCGTTTAGAAAAGACAAAAGCACCGAGAGGCAATTCTGACGTTGCGGTTGATAATGGGAACAAGACTAAAGAAAAATCAAGACACGTTCTTAGGATCTGTTGTCTTGGAAAAAGCGTTCGACAGTGTAAAATGGTGCAAGATGTTCGAAATTCTGAGAAAAATAGGGGTGAGCTATAGTGAGAGACGGGATACATACATGTACAAAAGCCAAGAGAATAATAAGAGGACGACCAAGAACGAAGCACTCGGATTAAATAGGATGTAAGACAGGAATGTAGTCTTTCCCGCCTACTATTATGTCTGCGCATCGAACAAGCAATGATGAAAATAAAAGAAAGGTTCACGAGTGGAATTAAAATTCAGGGTGAAAGGATATCGGTGATACAATTCGCTGATGACATTGCTATCCTGAGTGAAAGTGGAGAAGAGTTACATGAGATGCTGAACGGAATGAACAATGTAATGAATGCAGAATAAGGATTGCAAATAAATCGAAGAGAGACGAAAGTAATGAGACGCAGCAGAAATGAGAACAGCGAGAAATTTAACATGGGTATTGATGGTCACGAAGTAGATGAAGTTAAGGAATTCTGCTACGTTGGCGGTGAATAACCAATGACGGACGGAGCAAGAAGGACATCAAAAACAGACTAGTACCGGCAAAAAGGGAATTCCTGGCGAGGTATACTAGTATCAAACATAGACCTCAATTTGAGGAAGATATTTATGAGAACGTACGTCTGGAGCACAGTTCAAAATGGTTCAAATGGCTCTGAGCACTATGGGACTTAACTTCTGAGGTCATCAGTCTCCTAGAACTTAGAATTACTTAAACCTAACTAACCTAAGGACATTACACACATCCATGCCCGAACCTGAGACCGTAGCGGTCGCGCGGCTCCAGACTGTAGCGCCTAGAACCGCTCGGCCACCCCGGCCGGCTGGAGGACAGTATTGTATGGTAGCGAAACATGGACTGTGGGAAGACCGGAACAGAAGAGAATCGAAGCATTTGAAATGTGGTGCTACAGACGAATATTGAAAATTAGATTGACTTGTAAGATAAGGAATGAGGTGGTTCTGCTTAGAATCGGAGAGAAAAGGAATATCTTCGTACATCCATAGTTGAAATGGAGGATAGTGGGACGTCCGCTGCTATAATTTTGTATTTAAAAGGAAGAGATTCCTCCAGCTGTATTTAAGGTGTCGATTTTATTTTGGCAGGTAGTTTCAACAACCTCATCTTCACGCTCATAT
Organism: Schistocerca piceifrons; assembly: GCF_021461385.2. Classification (NCBI taxonomy): domain Eukaryota; kingdom Metazoa; phylum Arthropoda; class Insecta; order Orthoptera; family Acrididae; genus Schistocerca; species Schistocerca piceifrons. The sequence goes on along the minus strand of NC_060138.1, from coordinate 108,047,169 downwards.
ACTGGTTGACGTCAACTTCTAGTTGAAACTAGTTGCCAAAATAAAATCGACCGCTTAAATACAGCTGGAGGAATTTCTTCATTTTTAATATAGAAAGGGAATATGTGGAAAACACTGATAAGGAGATGGGACAGGATGAAAGGACATCCCTTAAGACATCGAGAAATGACTTCCATGGTAATAGAAGAAGCTGTAGAGGGCAAAAACTGTATAGGAAGAGAGAGATTGGAATTTCAGCAAATGATTGAGGACGCAGGTTGCAAGTGGTGCTCTGAGATGAAGAGCTTGGCACAGGAGAGGAATTCGTGGCGGGCCGCATCAAACCAGTCAGAAGACTGATGGCACCCCCACACCCTCAAAAAATAAAAATAAAGAGACTGACAAGTGAGCGTAGCCATATAGTTAGATGGTCGATTTTCTTTATCTCCATTGGCGAAAAGAATAGCGTACGTTTTCACGATGTAGAGACCAATATCCTTAACATCGGTTTGTTGCAGGATTCTCGAACGTATTCCGAATATAATGAATTTCCTTGAGACAGTTTCTGTCCATGCATCAGCACGGCTTTAGAAAGCAACTCACCCTTTTTTCACATGATATCTTGCGAACCATGGATTGAGGGTATCAGACGCATGCAGTATTCCTAGACTTCCGGAAAGCGTTTGACTCAGGGCCCCACTGCAGACTCCCAACTAAGGTACGAGCATATGGGATTGGTTCCCAAATATGTGAGTGGCTCGAAGACTTCTTAAGTAATAGAACCCAGTACGTTGTCCTCGATGGTGAGTGTTCGTCGGAGGTGAGGGTATCAGCTGGAGTGGCCCAGGGGAGTGTGGTAGGTCCACTGTTTTCTATCTACATAAATGATCTTTTGGATAGGGTGGATAGCAATGTGCGGCTGTTTGCTGATGATGCTATGGTATACGGGACGGTGTCGTCGTTGAGTGACTGTAGGAGGATACAAGATGACTTGGACAGGATTTGTGATTGGTGTAAAGAATGGCAGCTAACTCTAAATATAGATAGATGTAAATTAATGCAGATGAGTATGAAAAAGAATCCCGTAATTTTTCATTACTCCATTAGTAGTGTAGCGCTTGACACAACCACGTCGATTAAATATTTGGGCGTAACATTGCAGAGCGATATGAAGTGGGACGAGCATGTAATGGCAGTTGTGGGGAAGGCGGATAGTCGTCTTCGGTTCATTGGTAGAATTTTGGGAAGATGTGGTTCATCTGTAAAGGAGACCGCTTGTAAAAAATTAATACGACCTATTCTTGGGTACTGCTCGAGCGTTTTGGATCCCTATCAGGTCGGATTGTGGGAGGACGTAGAAGCAATTCAGAGGCGGGCTGCTAGATTTGTTACTGGCAGGTTTGATCAACACGCGAGTGTTACGGAAATGCTTCAGGAACTCGGGTGGGAGTCTCTAGAGGAAAGGAGGCATTCTTTTCGTGAATCGCTACTGAGGAAATTTAGGCAACCAGAATTTGAGGCTGACTGCGGTACAATTTTACTGCCGCCAACTTATATTTCGCGAAAAGACCACAAAGATAAGATAAGAGAGATTAGGGCTCGTACAAAATGGCTCTGAGCACTATGGGACTCAACTGCTGTGGTCATCAGTCCCCTAGAACTTAGAACTACTTAAACCTAACTAACCTAAGGACATCACACACATCCATGCCCGAGGCAGGATTCGAACCTGCGACCGTAGCAGTCGCACGGTTCCGGACTGCGCGCCTAGAACCGCGAGACCACCGCGGCCGGCTAGGGCTCGTACAGAGGCATATAGGCAGTCATTTTTCCCTCGTTCTGTTTGGGAGTGGAACAGGGAGATAAGATGGTTGTTGTGGTACGAGGTACCCCCCGCCACGCACCGCATGGTGGATTGCGGAGTATGTATGTAGATGAAGATGTAGATGTCACTATTCGAATGCTTGCAGAATATAAATACATGTTTTTCCTCTTAGTTAGGAGTGTAACTGGTAAGAGGAATATTCAGTTTGTAACAGTGACGACTGCTGAAGGTGTCCGGATAAACAAATGCAGCCTGCAGCGGCTCGGTACGTGGGCCCTTGCTGACGCCGAACTTCCCCGGCCGCTGCTTGTGGTCGGCGGTGCCCGCGGCTGCGGCCCCCGCGCACCTGTTGCGGGTGCCTGGCTGGCTGGCTGGCTGGCTGTCTGGACCGCCAGCAGCAGGCCGTATATTCCGCACAACTTGCCGGTAAGCGCCGTCGCGAGGGCGTCCATTACAGTCCCTCCCTCTCCACTGCGCTGTACAGATTTGCCGCGCGGCTCTTCTGCTCTCTCCGCTGACGTTTTTCTCTTCTCCTCTACATTTCCTACTTCACAGGCGCGCTCTCGAAAGTTCACACGTTCGTAGACGCTTTTTTTAAATACTTTCACTTTCAGAACGATAACTGTCAATACGAAATTAACAACGAAAAATTACCTACCAATGATTCGACATAAATCTGACAATTGATTAAAATTAATAACCAGTGACACTGAGGATGGCACCTCTGCACAATTTTTCGTATCTACAGAGCCTTAAATAGGTTCACCCTCTCCTATGTCATTATCGCATACCCAATTTCTCCTTCCATTTTCTACCCGTCACTCCAAATCCCTAAACATCACATAATTATTCCACCTCGCTTACCTAGTTCAAATGGCTCTGAGCACTAGGCGACGCAACTTCTGAGGTCAACACTCGCCTAGAACTTAGAACTAATTAAACCTAACTAACCTAAGAACATCACACACATCCATGCCCGAGGCAGGATTCGAACCTGCGATCGTAGCGGTCGCTCGGCTCCAGACTGTAGCGCCCAGACCGCACGGCCACTCCGGCCGGCGCTTACCTAGTCCGATTACATTCCCCAACTAGAATTCCTCACAAAATCAGCAAACTTCCTCTTCACCCATACTTAATATCTCCGCATATGCTATAAATACCTCAAACTGGCATGCAACATAGTTGTTAAACTTCCTGGCAGATTAAAACTGTGTGCCGGACCGAGTCTCGAATTCGGGACCTTTGCCTTTCGCGGGCAAGTGCTCTACCAACTGAGCTACCCAAGCACGACTCATGCCCCGTCCTGACAGCTTTACTTCTGCCAGTACCTCGTCTCCTACCTTCCAGGAGTGCTAGTTCTGCAAGGTTCGCAGGAGAGCTCCTGTTAAGTTTGGAAGGTAGGAGACGAGGTACTGGCAGAAGTAAAGTTGTGAGGACGGGGCGTGAGTCGTGCTTGGGTAGCTCAGTTGGTGCCGGCACGGTAGCTCAGCGTGTTCGGTCAGACGGTCAGTCGCCCTCTGTAATAAAAAAAACTGAGTTAATCGATCGACAACGAACTTAAATGGATGTCTTAAGACGTCCGCCCTGAGCAGATGAAACGAACAATAGCGAACAAAATGAGATTAAAAGATAAAAAAGTTGGTAGAGCACTTGCCCGCGAAAGGCAAAGGTCCCGAGTTCGAGTCTCGGTCCGGCACACAGTTTTAATCTGCCAGGAAGTTTCATATCAGCGCACACTCCGCTACAGACAGAAAATCTCATTCTGGAAACATAGTTGTTATCAACGGTTCCACGAACCAAACACGGAAATATCCTCTATATGCCCTCCCCACTGCAAGAAGTCCCACTTATACTAAACCACCAGAAATGTCACAGTTTAGCCAGTAATTCCGTAAGAGATGGTACGAGAGGCGTTCAGTAAGAGAAGTTGTGCTTTTCCATCCGAGATTTTCTGAAATTAAGACAATCCGGTTGGCCGGTGTGGCCGAGCGGTTCTAGGCTCTTCATCCTGGAACCGCGCTGCTGCTACGGTCGCAGGTTCGAATTTTGCCTCGGGAATGGATGTTGTACTTAGGTTTAAGTAGTTCTAAGTTCTAGGGTACTGATGACCTCAGATGTTAAGTCCCATTGTGCTCAGAGCTATTTGAACCATTTGAAGATAATCCGTCCTTCGACTATCTCAGTGAGCGGCCGTGTAGGATTCTTCCTACTTGTTTTGCCAAGAAGCTCTGGAAGTTTATGTCCCTCGCAGAAGCAGCATCAGCACCGTCGGGTTCTCTGTGAAGTGCAATTCTGCTTCTTTTCATTCTAAGCGTTGAAACGGAAGCCATATTATTCGGAATAATGCTATTGTGATGTATTTCTTTACCAATTACTTTAACTGATAACTTTGACACTATTAATAATGATTAACTGAAAGCTAACAATTTACTAAGAGCATGATCGTACAACAGAACTAGCTTGGAAGGCATGCTATCGGCTACTGGCGACTATGGCGCGCAGCCTGTACTTCGTGCTTAGCACTCGTGATATTTCGTAGCAGTTCGTATATTTTCTTTGGCTTCAACATTATTCATTTATTTATTAAGATTAATCGATTTCTGGCACTGTAATACCATAGTAAGAAAGTACTTATGACCTGTAGGCTTCTTCCAATACCTGTAATGGAAAATAATTGCTCGTAAAATATTTGTTGAGCGATATTACTTACTTCGCGCCAGAATACCGGTGCTTTTCCTGCGTACCTCACGACGTAGCCGGCGTTTTCATGTCTGGACACTGCGTCTCACACCACCGTCCTCTGGCAACGCCACATGACCTACCGGCCTCTTCAGCCAGGATGGGATCTGAAAACTTATTCCCGGCGCTATGCTACAGGTTATCCGCGGACGCGATACAAAATGGAAAACCTGGAAAGCAAGGATACCACGAACTACTCACAAACATTAAGAGAAAAGGGACCGACACATTCTCTTGGCCACATCTAATGTTACTTATACGTCTATTTATGATTTTTCACTCAAGATTAAATGATGCGACTACTTGCTAAGAAAGCTTATATCAAGTGGGTTACTGTTCTCGAAGATTGGACTACCAACGCAAGTAGTATATCTAAATACTGATTTCATGAAACTATACCTTGTTATAAACTAATTCGTGACCCAATGAACAATTTGTTAACGCAGTCCGAAAATGAATAACAAATTAACTCAGTCGCTCACACTTACAAAAAAGTAGCATATCTAATGAAAGATATGTCACTCTCTGTGAAAATCGCTCTCCAGCTCGTCTGAAAGTTGCGAGAGTGCAACAGTGATCAACTTACAGTTGAACATTGTGGAGTGGCTATCTTTGCTCCTGTTTGTAACCACTGTAAGATAGGCATATAGGACCTCTGCAAGTCAGTTGCAGAATAGCGTGCTTCGGAAGGAACGAACCTAGGAGACCTATTACGGAACACTAATCACCTCAGTGTAGTAGCTATGCAGACTATTTTGTGGAAAACGAACTCATACTGTGGAAAATCAGCCACAGCAATTCCTAACGCCTAACAAATCAAATACATTCATTTATAAAATCAGTACATACGGAAAAAGGTTTTGCATCACCCAGGTTCCCAGAACTCCTGAAGATAGACGTTGACTGCGGATATTGTATTACAGGCACAGTCCCTTTGACTGTTCAGAGATGTCACTAAGATATGTCACCAAACTCGCCCAAGATATAAACAACCATTCATTAGCAGCGCCTATTAGACGGAGGGAGACCGACAGCCGAACAGTTCTAGTCATTACTACAGGAAAGAGGTACATGGCTCGTCTTGTCTGTAGTTCAACCAAGGTTAGACGGTAATTACAGCGGTTCGATCGCGCAAGCATTGTTACTTTGTGCCAGGAAGGGCTCTCAATAAGGGAAATCTTCAGGCGTCTCGGAGTGAATCAAAGCGATATTTTACGGACGTGGAGGAGATGCAGAGAGACAAGAACTGTCGATGACATGCCTCGCTTAGTCCGCCCAAGGGCTAATACTGCAGTGTATGACGTCTATCTACGGATTATGACTCGGATGAACACTGACAGCAACGCCACCAAGTTGAATAATGCTTTTCGTGCAGCCACAGGACGCCGTGTTACGGCTCAAAGTGTGCGCAATAGGCTGCAAGATGCCCAACTTTACTCCCGACTTCCCTCGCGAGGTTCACCTTTGCAACCACAATGCCATGCAGCGCAGTACATTTGGGTCCAACAACATGCCGAATGGACCGCTCGGGATTGGCATCACGTTCTATTCTTCGAGGAGTGTCGCATATGCTCTCAACCAGACAATCGTCGGAGACGTGTTCGGAGGCAACCTGGTCAGGCTGAACGCCTTAGACACACTGTCCAGCGAGTACAGCAAGGTGGAGGTTCCCTTCTGTTTTGGGGTGTCATTATGTTGGGCCTACGTACGCCGCTGGTGGTCATGGAAGGTGCCATAATGGCTGTACTATACGTGAATGCCACTCTTCGACCAATAGTGCAACCATATACGCAGCACATTGGTGAGGTATTCGCGCCTCCATCGTGCACATCTTGTGATTGTCTTCCTTCAGGAATACGACATCGCTCGATTAGAGTGGCCAGCTTGTTCTCCAGACATGAACCCTATCGAACATGCCTGGGATACATTGAAAAGGGTTGTCTGTGGACGACGTGACGCACCAACCACTCTGAGTGATCCACGCCGAATCGCCGTTGAGGAGTGGTATTATCTGGCCAAACAGTGCCTTGATGTACTAGGGGATAACATACCACGACGAATGCAGGCATGCATCAGTGCAAAAGGACGTGCTACTGGGTATTAGAGGTACCGGTGTGTACAGCAATCTGGACCACCACATCCGAAGGTCTAGCTGTATGGTGGTAGAACATGCAACGTGTGGCTTTCATGAGCAATAAGAGGCGAGAAATGATCTCTATTCCAGTTTTCCGTAAAGGTTCCGAAACTCTCGGAACCGAGATGACGCACTTTTTTTTATGTTTGTGTATTCTGAAGGACTACTTTGATTTGATACTGATATACTTTAATAATTCCTGGCTTATCATTTACAACTTGTGCAAGTTTTGATAGTAAATTGGTTATTTCGAGACATTACGCATCATGTAAACACTTGGATTCAAAAGTTTTCTAGTAAATGATACGAGAGTAATTTTCTACATCGGCAGGTTGGTGTGACGAATTAATTGTGAGGATTGATACTCGATATGATCAGTATTAAGAACCTTAGCTCCTAAAAACTTAACCTACTCCCTTTCGCAAATTTTATCGTGCCGGGCCTCAGTTTTTAAAAACTCTAAAACAATACGCTCTAGGAGAGCGTAGCGTTCTAAAAGAGCGTAGCGTTCCAAAAGATTGGAAAAAGGCACAGGTCATCCCCGTTTTAGAGAAGGGACGTCGAACAGATGTGCAGAACTGTTGATCTATATCTCTAACGTCGATCAGTTGAAGAAATCTGGAACACGTATTATGTTCGAGTGTAATGACTTTTCTGGAGACTAGAAATCTACTCTGTAGGAATCAGCATATGTTTCGAAAAAGACGATCGTGTGAAACCCAGCTCACGCTATTTGTCCACGAGACTCAGAGGCACATAGACACGGGTTCCCAGGTAGATGCCATCTTTCTTGACTTCCGCAAGGCGTTTGATACGTTTCCCACAATCGTTTAATGAACAAAGTAAGAGCATATGGACCAATTGTGTGATTATATTGAAATGGCTCTGAGCACTATGCGACTTAACTTCTGAGGTCATCAGTCGCCTAGAACTTAGAACTAATTAAACCTAACTAACCTAAGGACATCACACACATCCATGCCCGAGGCAGGATTCGAACCTGCGACCGTAGCGGTCACGCGGTTCCAGACTGAAGCGCCTTTAACCGCACGGCCACACCGGCCGGCTCGTTAGATTGAAGAGTTCCTAGATACGGGCATGTCATTCTCATTGGAGAGAAGTCTTCCGAAGTAAGAGTGATTTCAGGTGTGCTGCAGGGGAGTTTTTTTTTGTTTTTGTTTTTTTTGTTTTGTTTTGGGCCGCAAAACTGCTATGGTCATTAGCGCCCGACTGCTGCAGGGGAGTGTCGTAGGACCGTTGCTATTCACAATATATATAAATGACCGTGGATCGGAATTTCACTGAGGCTTTTTGCGGATGATGCTGTATTATATCGAGTGGTTGTAACAATGGAAAATTGTATTGAAATGCTGGAGGATCTGCAACGAATTGACGCATGGTGCAGAAAATGACAATTAAGTCTCAATGTAGACAAGTGTAATGTGCTGCGAATACATAGAAAGAAAGATCCTTTATCATTTAGCTACAATATAGCAGGTCGGCAACTGGAAGCAGTCAATTCCATAAATTACCTGGGAGTAGGCATTAGGAGTGATTTAAAATGGAATGACCATATGAAATTAATCGTCGGTAAAGCCGATGCCAGACTGAGGTTCATTGGAAGAATCCTAAGGAAATGCAGTCCGAAAACGAAGGAAGTAGGTTATGGTACACTTGTTCGCCCAATGCTTGAATACTGCTCACCGGTGTGGGATCCGTACCAGATAGGGTTGATGGAACAGATAGAGAAGATCCATCGGAGAACAGCGCGCTTCGTTACAGGAACATTTAGTAATCGCGAAAGCGTTACGGAGATGATAGATAATCTCCATTGGAAGACTGCAAGAGAGACGCTCAGTAGCTCGGTACGGGCTTTTGTTGAAGTTTCGAGAACATACCTTCACCGATGAGTCAAGCAGTGTATTTCTCTCTCCTACGTTTATCTCGCGAAGAGACCATGAGGATAAAATCAGAGAGATTAGGGACCACACATAGGCATACCGACAATCTTTCTTTCCACGAACAATACGAGACTGGAACAGAGGGGAGAACCGGTAGAGATATTCAAAGTACCCTCCGCCACACCCCTTCAGGTGTCTTGCGGAGTGTGGATGTAGATGTAGATGTAGATACATTCTCCGTTCATCGTCAAATAACATTTTGCATTTAGAGGTCGATTGTTGTGTTGCTCGCTCACAATAAATCCTTCCGAATACGCTGTTTACATGCAAGTTCTGTGCAATGAGTAACTTGGAAGTGTTGGTTCCACTTCCAAATTCGATCTTGATGTGAACTTGCATCTTCACACATCGTGGCGGTGGTGGTGGTTAGTGTTTAACGTCCGGTCGACAACGAGGTCATTAGAGACGGAGCGCAAGCTCGGGTTAGGGAAGGATTGGGAAGGAAATCGGCCGTGCCCTTTCAAAGGAACCATCCCGGTATTTGCCTGAAACGATTTAGGGAAATCACGGAAAACCTAAATCAGGATGGCCGGAGACGGGATTGAACCGTCGTCCTCCCGAATGCGAGTCCAGTGTGCTAACCACTGCACCACCTCGCTCGGTCACACATCGTGATTTGGCATCAGTAGAGCCAGAGGTCACATGATTAGGTACCGTTAAGAAGGATACTCCCATCGTCTCACTTTTCCTCTTAAAAAAACTGCTTGCTAACTCATTAACCATTGCACTGTCGTCAATTATAGCGGTAGTAGGTACTCCAACTACTATCGCATTCACAGCTGTCTGAACAATGTCTCCGCTCTGATCGTGGCACAACTCCATGTTGGAGCAAAGACTATGAATTATATCAATACGACCATTATTTCTTAATATATTAACCATCTATATTAGTCCCCACGTCCCAACCCACAACTTGCATCAGGTTGTTGTTGCCAACCATGAAGTAGTCCAAAGTTCGAGTTTTGCCCAATTTTTGAAATTCTGTGATTTATGTTTGGTGGCAGTAAAATGCCACATTTGCAAATTTACCTTGCCAGTTGCTCTGATGGTGACCATTGCGATTCGTATTGTACGCTAGATTAAATCTATTATTATTATTATTATTATTATTATTATCATTATTATTATTATTATTATTTCTTCGCCTCTTTGTGAAATGCAAGGAAATCTGAGTGTTACATTGGCTTGTTTGCTTTACAAAAGTGGTCGGCGTGGCTGCGCAATTGTTGAAATATTCACCATTCAAGTAATGATAGTTGCCATGCCCCCTGGACCCTGGAATGCGGAGGCTGCATACCATCGTTGTCAGCATTCCCCGTAGCATCTTCCTCTATAAGATTTGTGAAGTCTAATACAGATAACGAATTTTCCAATTTCGACCTGAACCAATTTCTCTTGAATATTTCACTTTAATTATTTTCAAGACACCCCAGTGCGAAATCAGTTAGTCCTAATATAGTGTTTTGTCTCTATATCTTTGTAAATACTTCTGCAAGCTACCTTGCTTGCTACTGGACTATTCAGGATGAAAGACATTCTTGCTGAGACACTCCGGAAGAGGAGATGACCACTATTTCGACAGAAATATTTGTTCCATTTGTTCTTATGTTCGTATTGTTCCTGAATTTAGGCTGAGGTAAAATGGATTTTTTGTTGATATGTCCAGGTCTTTGGCTAAATGCCATTAAGAGGCTTTATGAAAACAACCGGCCGTGTGTGTTTCTTATCTGGCCAGAAGACCAAAATTTTCTACGCTCTACCTGGCTTTACTCCATTAGAACGAAGATAACGTTGGCGCCATCCGCATAGCACAAGCAGAATGTTCGAGAAATGGACTAAAATGTTGTAAGTTGTAGTTACCCATTCCGTAGTATGGATTTGTGACTCATACATGTCATCTGTTCTAAATTTGATGTCCTATGTATACGGGCGGGGACTACTCAAGAGGACGTCGTTATCAGGAGAAAGAAAACTGGCGTTCTACGGATCGGAGCGTGGAATGTCAGATCCCTTAATCGGGCAGGTAGGTTAGAAAATTTAAAAAGGGAAATGGATAGGTTAAAGTTAGATATAGTGGGCAGGAGGAACAAGACTTTTGGTCAGGTGATTACAGGGTTATAAATACAAAATGAAATAGGGGTAATGCAGGGGTAGGTTTAATAATGAATAAAAAAATAGGAGTGCGGGTTAGCTACTACAAACAGATAATGAACGCATTATTGTGGCCAAGATAGACACAAATCCCACGCCTACTACAGTAGTACAAGTTTATATGCCAACTAGCTCTGCAGATGATGAAGAAATTGATGAAATGTATGACGAGATAAAAGAAATTATTCAGGTAGTGAAGGGAGACGAAAATTAAATAGTCATGGGTGACTGGAATTCGTCAGTAGGAAAAGGGAGAGCAGGAAACATAGTAGGTGAATATGGATTGGGGGGAAGAAATGAAAGAGGAAGCCGCCTTGTAGAATTTTGCACAGAGCATAATTTAATCATAGCTAACACTTGGTTCAAGAATCATAAAAGAAGGTTGTATACCTGGAAGAATCCTGGAGATACTAAAAGGTATCAGATAGATTATATAATGGTAAGACAGAGATTTAGGAACCAGGTTTTAAATTGTAAGACATTTCCAGGGGTAGATGTGGATTCTAACCACAACTGCAGATTGAAACTGAAGAAACTGCAAAAAGGTGGGAATCTAAGGAGATGGGACCTGGATAAACTGAAAGAACCAGAGGTTGTAGAGAGTTTCAGGTAGAGCATAAGGGAACAATTGACAGGAATGGGGGAAAGAAATACAGTAGAAGAAGAATGGGTAGCTCTGAGAGAAGTAGTAGTGAAGGCAGCAGACGATCAAGTAGGTAAAAAGGCGAGGGCTAATAGAAATCCTTGGGTAACAGAAGAAATATTGAATTTAATTGATGAAAGGAAAAAATATAAAAATGCAGTAAATGAAGCAGGCAAAAATGAGATCGACAGGAAGTGCAAAATGGCTAAGCAGGGATGGCTAGAGGACAAATGTAAGGGTGTAGAGGCTTGTCTCACTGGGGGTAAGATAGATACTGCCTACAGGAAAATTAAAAAGACCTTTGGAGAGAAGAGAACCACTTGTATGAATATCAAGAGCTCAGATGGCAACCCAGTTCTAAGCAAAGAAGGGAAGGCAGAAAGGTGAAAGGAGTATATAGAGGGTTTATGCAAGGGCGATGTATTTGAGGACAATATTATGGAAATGGAAGAGGATGTAGATGAAGACGAAATGGGAGATAAGATACTGCGTGAAGAGTTTGACAGAGCACTGAAAGACCTGAGTCGAAACAAGGCCCCGGGAGTAGACAGCTTTCCATTAGATCTACTGATGGCCTTGGGAGAGCCAGTCATGACAAAACTCTACCATCTGGTGAGCAAGATGTATGAGACAGGCGAAATACCCTCAGACTTCAAGAAGAATATAATAATTCCAATCCCAAAGAAAGCAGATGTTGACAGATGTGAAAATTACCGAACTATCAGTTTAATAAGTCACAGCTGCAAAACACTAACGCGAATTCTTTACAGACAAATGGAAAAACTGCTAGAAGCGGACCTCAGGGAAGATCAGTTTGGATTCCGTAGAAATGTTGGAACATGTGAGGCAATACTAACCTTACGACTTAGAAGAAAGATTAAGAAAAGGCAAACCTACGTTTCTATCATTTGTAGACTTAGAGAAAGCTTTTGACAATGTTAACTGGAATACTCTCTTTCAAATTCTGAAGGTGGCAGGGGTAAAATACAGGGAGCGAAAGGCTATTTGCAATTTGTACAGAAATCAGATGGCAGTTATAAGAGTGGAGGGGCATGAAAGGGAAGCAGTGGTTGGGAAAGGAGTGAGACAGGGTTGTAGCCTCTCCCCGATGTTATTCAATGTGTATATTGAGCAAGTAGTAAAGGAAACAAAAGAGAAATTCGGAGTGGGTATTAAAATTCATGGAGAAGAAGTAAAAACTTTGAGGTTCGCCGATGACATTGTAATTCTGTCAGAGACAGCAATTTACTTGGAAGAGCAGTTGAACGGAATGGACAGTGTCTTGAGGATGTAAGATGAACATCTACAAAAACAAAACGAGGATAATGGAATGTAGTCAAATTAAATCGGGTGATGCTGAGGGAATTAGATTAGGAAATGAGACACTTAAAGTAGTAAAGGAGTTTTGCTATTTAGGGAGTAAAATAACTGATGATGTTCGAAGTAGAGAGGATATAAAATGTAGACTGGCAATGGCAAGGAAATCGTTTCTGAAGAAGAGAAATTTGTTAACATCGAGTATAGATTTAAGTGTCAGGAAGTCGTTTCTGAAAGTATTTGTATGGAGTGTAGCCATGTATGGAAGTGAAACATGGAAGATAACTAGTTTGGACAAGAAGAGAATAGAAGCTTTCGAAATGTGGTGCTACAGAAGAATGCTGAAGATAAGGTGGGTAGATCACGTAACTAATGAGGAGGTATTGAATAGGATTGGGGAGAAGAGAAGTTTGTGGCACAACTTGACTAGAAGAAGGGATCGGTTGGTAGGACATGTTTTGAGGTATCAAGGGATCACAAATCTAGCATTGGAGGGCAGCACGGAGGGTAAAATTCGTAGAGGGAGACCAAGAGATGAATACACTAAGCAGATTCAGAAGGATGTAGGTTGCAGTATGTACTGGGAGATGAAGAAGCTTGCACAGGATAGAGTAGCATGGAGAGCTGCATCAAACCAGTCTCAGGACTGAAGACCACAACAACAACAATGTATACGGTTGTCGTCTGTCGTCAGTTCCTTACACATATCATTCATTTGCATGATTATTTCAGCACGCCGCCCTGTCGGGTCTTTGATTAAAACAGTTTTTATTTGACTATGGTCGCTATTAAATGCGTCTTCAGTAATTCCCTGTTCAGGCACTACCTTTGCGCTAGCCATTTGTGCTGAGACTGTTAATTTGGCATATAATTTTTCTATAATCTCTACGACTCTACGGTTAATCCATTTAATGAAAGTGTCCGAAAATTTAATTTTTTGAGTGTTACATCGTTCCTGTAACAGTCAGATAATTTACCTTCAGATAATTTAGTTCTGTGTTTAATTACTGAAAGGTATGTTCAGTTTCCGTCTGAGGCAACTTAAGTGACTGAAGTTCAAACGATAATTGCTTGATTGCTTCCACGATATTCTTGTAAGTCTCTTTTAATCCAGACATTTTGGTGAAAATATTTTTAAAATTATTATTATTATTTATCTGAGCAGGTCGTCCTTGTATTAACAGTATGTAATTAGTGTCAACATTAGCATTTCTTTTCTTGCGCTACCGTTTTTTTTTTTTGTGTAAAAACTTGAAATTTTGCGGCAATTTCAGCATTTCGTTGTTGTGCTAGTAATTTGAAATTAGTGGCTATTACAGCCATAAGTTTGTAAATTAATTCAGTCACCTGATTAGAGCGTTCGACGATCTAAGATATACTAGCAGCTGCTTTGAGATTATTGCTATCATCGACATGAAATTTGTCTTCGGTATTATTTGCAGATGGTATTTTTGTACTTTCCCAAACTTAACCCTGACGCACAGAAATATTTATTATTTTTACTCTATAGACTGTCACATATCTGCTATTTATCGACCATGATTATGCTTTAGTATGTAAATTAAAAGCAATCGCGTCTACAAGATGGAGTTCGTACGTTTAAAAAAAAACAAGGGAAATTCGCTTTTCCATCTTCGCTTCCCATCAACTAAAGCGGTTATCTTACGTTCAACAGTTAAATATAATGCAGTCTACAAAGACAAAATTTTATAATTTACGACTCACAATGGAAATTCTTTGTGTGGTCCATGAATTTTCTGCTGGATACTCGAAAGTTAATTACATCTAAACACAAGGGGATAGACAACAATGCTGTTACCTGTAATTATTTTTGCGTTGAAATTTCTCGAATTTCTAATTTTTATCTATTATTTATGGTAATTGTTGATTATCTTGGCAATTATTGTTGTTTTTTAATAATTGTTCTTCCATTCAAGGAACTACTCTACTCGTTGTTGAGTGATGTACACGAAACATGAAGACACAGTAATTACATACAATAAATATGCCCCTTCAAAAATTTTAGGAAGGAAAACTTATCCAGCTGATCGATATTTAAAAACGCAAGTAGTTCAAAACATTTGCGCCGATATTCAGCCGTGTCAAGAGAGCACACTGCGAGAGCGACTGGATTATGTCAAGTTGTTTCAGTTTTATAGTGGATTCTGCAAGGAAAATTGAATTAGTTGAACGTCAGATATTTTAATTAACATACTCCGACGCCCTTTATCTATATTTCATCGGCGTACCGGCCAATTAATTGCGGAAGACTTCCGTCGTCATTGAGTGCTTTCTGACCGGGAAATATCAAGGATATTTTACACCGTAAAAATGTAAGGTTAATGTACTTGGACTTCGGTTCTGACGAAGATAGGTTCTTTCTCTACTGCGAGAATGATTAACGATAGAGCCAACATTTATCTCAATTCGTTTTCTCATTGTACAATATAGCTGCAGTTCCTTTGAAGACGACCTCCTGCACAATATCAAAATACACTTCTGATTAATTAATGACATGAAACAAGGTAATTTCAAAAGTTCTACTAAATGAAACACAGTTTTCAGTTATTTTTGTTCATTCATAAATAAACAAGATACTTAAGCATCTTCACAGGACAGGATCAGACAAGAGATTGAGTTAGGCATGAAGTCACAAATGAAGAGGAATGGAGTTTTCTTGCTACAAATAAATGAAAGATCGTGTAAGCTACTTCACAGTTGCAAAGAAATCTTTGCTTACCTATTTATTTTTATTCACTTTGATAATGAGAACTATAAATCTGTTTCTCGACATATGAAACGTAATACTATAGTGGGCACGTTGGAGAAAGCGTGAATGTAACGAACACATAGACGTGATGGACGAACGAAAGACTGGTAGAAGCAAATAACCGGCTGGTAAAAGGAATACAGGCTGTCCAAGGAAATGATGGTGCGACAAATCAAAGTATATTGGGACATACTGAAAGAAAAACGTCTTCAGTATAGGAAAAAGGAGGAAGAAGAAGAGAATTAAACTGTTTTTGAGAATTTAATTATCGAACTTCGACATACAACTTCAAACGTGTCATTCAAGTAACCTGTTTTTAAGTATTTCCTTCCTTTCCAAGCATTGTTTATGATGACTTAGTGTTCCTACTATTTCTCGCTCTTGGCCTCTTCCGGGACTACCCACAATGCTGTATGGAAATGACAATACCACAAGAGGATGTGCAATATGCGTGCCGAAAATATTCACACATACCGTTTTGCGTTCTGAGTTCTCCTACCTAATGCTGATAATAGCTGTAGGCCTTTTTGGGCAGAGAATATTTAAATTACAGAAATCATCATCGATTCCGCGTATAGAGATCTCATGAATCCGAGCTCACTCTGTGCGTCCATGAAATTTAGAGCGCCGTAGACTACAGCACCTAGGTTGCCGTCGTGTGTGGTGTGCCTTTCAGAAGTCACTCGATTCAGTTCCACCCTGTCGTTTAGAGGGTAAAATACAATCTTATCGACTATCATACTCGATTTATGACTGGATTCAGGACTTGCTTGTAGATAGATCTCCACATGTCGTTCTTAACGGGTCTAAATCGACAGACTGTAATTTCTGGAGTGGGTCAAGAGTGTTGTAGGACTGTTCCTGTTTACAGTTTATATTAATGAACTAGTATATAACGTCGTAAGTTCCGTATGTTTTTTGTTCGTGATGTTGCTATCCATAGAAAAGTTACAACGCCAGAAGACCGTAACGAAATGAGGAAAAAGCTGCAGAGCATCGTTAATTGTTGCAGAGACTGACAGCTGACCCAGAAAGCAAATTAAAGTAGTGCGTATTGCACATAAATAGACAAATATATTGATTACGATAAACCACTGCAAACAGTACGGTAGGCGGTGGCAAAGTTGCGCACGGGGCAGATATCACACGAAGTAGCTGGGGCAATTGTCTGCGTGCTTACCTTTTCCCCAGAATGTTCTTCGGTTTTAATTCTGAACATGCTTTATGTAACATATTTAAGTGACTTTAAGTTATAGTTCACTATCTCAAATTGATTGATTCAGTACGAATAAGACAAACTTCTTGTTTAGAAACTAAGTGAGAATTAAGGACAGCAAGCGACTGTGTTCCAAAACATTAAAGCACGCTAAGAAGATAACATAAAATGGATCGTCTATTACAAATACAGATAAAGACTTGCAAGTAATGAATGCGCATTAAGTAAAAAAACTTAAAGCAGACTAATGGGTGCATCAAGAGGCAAAGTAAACTAAATTGGGGGAGCACTGTATCAGTCTGCATCCTATGTTCTGTGACCTTATACTTAAACAATGGCGACATTTAGCACATCAGTTTGCCGAAAGTAATGACGTAAACTACCCACTTAGTAAAGAAACCCAAGTGGCAGAGGAATACTGGGCTCTCCCATTCATCGCTCGTATTGAATTTGAGGTAACCGGAGAAAATCAGTAGCGGGAGGATAATGGGGTTCAGTGAAGCAAAAACGACATTCTTTTTCAGCACTTGGAGACTTTGAAATCTATATGTTATTTTTCTCCGCCGTCATGAAAAGAGTCCCTATATGAAAGTAACACAAGTAAAATAAAATGTAGACTAGTCCGATGCAGATGACAAGTGCCGAGTATATGTTATCATATTCAACAATGTAACACACGAACCACATATCTTTCGAGGAAGTCCTCAATAGAGTGGAGGGTGTAATCCATGAGGAAGTCCTTCAGTCTAGACGTGTATGTGTGAGGTCTACTGCTCGGATTTTTTTTTTTTAATTCCTGTGGTAACCTATTGAAAATGGGCGCAGCGGAATACAACAGACCTTTATGGACAAAGAGTCAAGGAAGTACGATCCAAATCCGGATAGAATTTCTCCGTAATATTAACTGAATGAAAGCTATTAATTATTGGAAACAAACTCCTACTGCTAACAACAAACGACATTAAAGACAATAAGTACTGAGAAGCCAGTGTCAGAATTTAAAGTCTCCTGAGCAGGGTCGACAAGACTGGGTGATTTGTTCAGGAGAAATGAGCTTCATAAAGTAAGCACATCAATAACACGTTGATCCATCTCTTGCCCTGTCCGCCCCCGGTAACTGAGTGGTCAGCGTGACAGAATGTCAATCCTAAGGGCCCGGGTTCGATTCCCGGCTGGGTGTTGTGTTGTCCTAATCATCATCATTTTCATCCCCATCGACGCGCAAGTTGCCGAAGTGGCGTCAAATGGAAAGACTTGCACCCGGGGAACGGTCTACCCGACGGGAGACCCTAATCACACGACATTGTTATCTCTTGCCCTTATGCAAGCAGTTAATCGGCTTGGCACTGACTGATAAAGTTATCTGATGTCCTCCTGGTGCCGTGCCAAGTTCTGTTCAATTGGCCTGTGTTAGATTGGTATCCCACCACTGTCTGGGGCGTCTTTCGATACGTCTTCGCTGGTGATTGGGGCTCAGTTCGATGCGCGTCTGATCACTAAAGAGCATTCAACTTTTGTGGGTGACATTTCAGGCCTAAGACTTTTCTGGAGACGCCCCGGACAGCCATCCGTATGGCTCGAAAACTAGGAGTGATGGTCTTGGGTGCCATATCGTTTCCTAGCAGGACCCGTTTCGTTCCCATCCTCGGCACACTTATAACACCGTGGTACGTCGACGATATTCTACGCCTCGATTTGTTATCCCTCATGGCAAGCCGTCCTGGGTTTACATTTCAGCATGACAACGCCAACTCACACACCGGTAGAAGAGGTGTCTTCAAGCCTGCCGGACTCTATCTTGGCAGCAAATGGCCGGATCTCTCACCAATTCAGAACATTTAGAATATTGTCGGCATGGCTTGCAAACCAATTCGGGATTTTGACGATCTAATGCGTCGATGAGACAGAATTTGGCAAAATTTCCCTGAGGAGGATATCCAACAACTTCGTCAATCAGCGCCAAGACGAATAACTGCCTGTGTAAGGGACAGACGTGGACCAACGCGCTATTGACTTGTTTGTGAAGCTCTTTCCCTTGAATAAGTCATCCACTTTTACTGAAATTGTAACCATTTGTTTGTCTCTGCATGTATGTCACATGTATTGATTTTCATTCCCTCATTCACACAATTCCTTTATGGTGCGAGACCTTTTTTTTTTTAAAAAAAAAAAAAAAATAGAAGGAAAGTGTACAGTGCTGCATGTCAGAATCTAACGAAAATAAGTGTAGTAGACTGATTTTAGTGTTTGAATCGCGATTGTAAACAAGGGCTTCCCATGACAGTTTACTGTCTATCTGAACACCTAGAAATCTGAATTGTTCAGTAACGCTAACCATAGTCCCATTCAGCGTAATCAAAATAGCAGTTTTAGTTGAATTTTGTGTTGGGTTACACATCAAGTGAATAAAGCTTAATGTTGAAGTTTACAGGGAGGCGGAGTATAGTAGCACTCCATGTTCAGGTCACAAGTGGCCCATCGGGACCATCCGACCGCCGTGTAGTCCTCAGCTGAGGATGCGGATAGGAGGGGCGCGTGGTCAGCACACCGCTCTCCATGTCGCTATGATGGTTTTATTTAACCGAAGCCGACACTGTTCGGTCGAGTAGCTCCTCAGTTGGCATCACGAGGCTGAGTGCACCCCGAAAAATGGCAACGGCTCATGGCGGCCCGGATGGTTACCCATCCAACTGCCGGCCACGCCCGACACCGCTTAACTTCGGTGATCTGAAGGGAACCGGTGTATCCACTGTAGGAGTATAGTAAGAGACACGAAAACAATTTTTATAAAAAATAGCTGCCACGGGAGGTGAATTTTGAGTGATGTTTGCTATAGTTGTTACGAAAACTTTCGTGACGAAATTACAGTCTGAGCTGCTGCAACAATGATGGTAAAAGATGTTTGAAGGAAATCTGTTTTCTATTCATTCAATTCAGATCTGACGGCTGGAGCAACGTAGTCGGAGAATTTGGTGGCAAACCGACAAAGGACTCAGATATGGCTCAGTAAAGGGTGAGGATGCATCTAACGTTGTTGGAGGCATTGTCTATTGCAGAACAATGAAGCCTCGGAAAAATGTTTCTGTTCAAGAATAGGTCCGTAATTTTCCGTGTAACGCGAGAGGCGTGTACGTTTCATGAGACTAGTGGATCAATTTTGCACTTTTAACGTGCAGAGTTAACTCGTAGATTCAGATAACTGCTCAATAACTACATTTTCTTTTTGTAACCCAGATATATCTTCGCCTTCGTAAGACAGGGTTTAACGGAATGAATAGCAACCTCTAAAAGCTTTTATATCGACATTCAACTTTGATTTACGAGCGCACGGGATGCAGGTTAGTGGGGGCGTTATTTTACAGTAATGGAATGTTAAATTTATATCGGTGACATGTATTTTCATGTTTCACAATGGAAGGACTCTGAGTGTTCAACAATACTGTATGTGTACATGTTACGCTTTTCCCCTTTCTCCTGCGCACCAAAGCCGTCACCGATTGCTTGACAGCTGCAATAGGAAGAGATGGACAGCCGGTGTTAACATGTCCGGCATAATAATGCCACTCTAAACGACACCGGAGTTTGGCACGTGCAGTACGAACGCACACAGTGAACGGTCACGTAGGCTGCCTACGCGTGGGTGTGAGCGCGGGACTTACGTAATTTGGGTGCATAAATAAAAGCGGCGCACATGTGGCCAAATAATTTGAAAGGCGCACTCTATACGTAATGGACAACTGCGCCATCGGCGGCGACAAATGAAAACGCGCGTTGCGCCGCTCAAATTGAATATAAACAGATATTTCAAAATTTGCCGGGTAGAGCAATACGGGTTATTGCCGCAGCACAGTTGCCTTCGGAGCGCTGCCTACGTAATGGAAGCCGGCAATCAGCGCACGCAGCGCGCAACTGCGAACGACGTCCGGAAAGGAGCTCGGAATCGCAGCCGCTTTCACGGAAGGATAGTACACCGCACCTTTAAGTGTACTAGACATATTATATTTGCGTCTTTGTACATTAAACACGGTATTTACGTTTGTGACAAACGTTGGGGCCGCTACATAGAGCCAAAACACGACAAAAGTTTGTTAACAGTGTGGGATGTCTTCAGTTGAAACTTCCGGGCTCAGAGGCCGTGCTCGATGTATAAAATTTCCACCTAACGTTTCATCTCCATCTGCGGGAGACATCTTCTGAGGTCGTCCGGCTACTGCCACTTAGGCTCCTGGTACTCTCGCATCCATAGAGCGCATAGAGGGCACCACCATTCGTCACCTGATGCCTATCTTTGGAAGGCGTCATCATTCTCGATTAAGAGAAATCGATTATCATTCTGCTGGCGCAACGTCGACATCCATATTTTGTCTAACTTTAAAACTTCCTCTTTTCTATTAAAATTTTTTTGGTGTTTGTGAATCTCTATTGATTCTCTATACATGCGCGCACGATAATAGGATGTTCGTACTAGAACGCTTGTCCCACTAAATTTAATTTCGTGTTTCCCATCTCGAAAAACGTTAGGTGGAAATTTTATACATCGACCACGGCCTCTCATCCCGGAAGTTTCAACTGAAGACAACACCGGCCGTGAAAGCCTACGGCGTGGGATGGTTCCTCAGAATGGCGGCCTCATACACAGCCAACCGATAAGGTTTATGTTTAGCAGGCCACTTGTGTACTACCTAAAATGGAATACTCTAACATATTTTGGCCAACTACGTCCCGGTCGTAAGAAAAACCACCCCCTCAGAATTCATTGGATCGATAGATAACTGAAAGGTGAGCGCTTCTCATTGCCATATGTGGGGTCCCCAAACGAATACTTTCCTAGAAATCGAGGAGTGAAATTGTTACGACTGGCGCATACACAAGGTGGAATATCTATGACTTGCACCTCAAATATTTCGCCAATGGAATGTACCATTAATATGCGGATTTCACAGATTGGAATGGTAGGCAGGTGCACGCCTATAAAGCCTTTATTCAGACGCTTATGAGTTTCGATCTTGTTTTTGTTTGAGAAAGGTACAAATATTTCAATGGAATAATGCCAGTTGACAGTAGCACAATCAAAGTAGACTAAATTAGGTCGCCAACGATGTTTGTTGGAGAATTCTAGTGCAAATATTTTACGAGGTATTCTAGATTGAATGTTGTAAACACAAACAGTTGTTCGTTCATTGTAATAACACGTAGGAATGTAAATTTCATGTGGTTGCGTATATGAGCCCTAGGCAAATGTTAATTAGTCTCAGGGGCGGTCGTGTTGTTAAATGGCACATTGCCTATGACAAACGAAAGGCGAACAAAGGTGAATGTAGTACCTCTGTGGGGTCTGAAACATATAAAGAACCAATGTACGCTCAACGCCTGTGATCAAAATGACCACAGCCAGAGTCAGTGTAAGCTCGCTGTTTGCCATACAACGATTGCTGCAAACGCTGTAGCATTTCAGCGGAAATTGAGCGCAGGCAGCAGTAAAACGCTGTTTCATGTCATCTGTAATTGTTTGAAGGGGCTGAAAAGGTTGGCGTGTATCGTGATAACTTTCGGGGTACACGCGACACCAGCGAACTGCGTGTTTCTTACATTCACGATAAATCATGTCCCCTTTTTCTGGGAAATACCATCTTCCGAGCTCGTCCTACTACATCGGCTGTCAGACATTAAGTGATAGGATCATCGCAATGCAATCGCAGTTTACACACAAGGCAATATGAACAAACATAACATCGTCGCCTAACATTTAAGCAACGGAATGGAAGAAACAGCTGTCTGTGTTTACAGCATACACAATACGACAAGTTATAATTTACTTTCACTTCCTTCAAACAAAAAACACCACTGTCATTCCACTTTCACTACTTTTAGGATTTTACCTCTGAAAGGCCCGCTAAACCCGCTGGGCAGAACAGGTGATTAGGATTGTGGAAAGGGCCAAATAAGGTGGCGGTCAGTTTCACTTCAAAAATATAATTTATTGTAATTTAATAACACATTGTAACCAAAACGGCACATAGCCGAACTTTTACAACTACGAGTTTCAAAATTCAATTGTTTCACGGCTGAAGGCCTCCAAACAAGAAATCTTAAAATCCAACAAGATAAATGTCAAGTGACTGAAGACACGCAATTAAAATTTCAAATAATATACATCAGAGCTAAGCTGAAACCCTCAAGGCAAAAGAGATAGAACAAACATAATGAAGGTGCAATACAAACGGCTAAAGCCCACAATTGAATTTGAAAATTTTGAAATATATTACCATAATCATTTGAGGCAGAAGAATGTAATGTTTTCGCTTAAGGGAAAATTTTAAGAATAAGGGTTTAAGCGGCTGAAGGCCCACAATCGGTTTTCCAAAATTTCAAAATATCTTAAACCTTTAAGTTTTAAGTGGTTGACAGCGCACAAGAACAGTAAATTTCAGCAAAATATCCACTTGCCAGAATTCAAACTTACTTATACGGGGTGAAGGCCCTTGATTTAAATAAAACACAAGATTGTTCTTCTATAGCATTGGCTATAATAGAGTACCAACAGACCTTTAAACACCCATGAAAAGGATAGTATAAACAACGGCATTCAGAGGCCTCCAGGAGAGAGGGGACTGCCCTCGAAACATTAACATTAACTTAGAAGAGACAGGTGGTGGGCTCAACTACACTTGATCCGTCGGCAACCCAACCAAGAGACAGTCACGGACAGACCGAACAAACGACTTGCTAGCCACCAATCGGTAAATGAACTCAAGGACCAAACTGTTATGGACGTGATTGTCCGCACTGAAATATGTATTAAGCTGTCAAAACTACACACCGTGTTGGACAACGACAACAGGTGAGGAAAGGACACTGCCTGAAATTATGTTAGTGGCCAGGGCACATAACCAGAATACTAACGGCCACAAGGCAGAAAATTTCGCTGATGCACTTGAATTGTAGTGAACCAATACAGTTAATTCCACTGCACGGTGTCTCGATTTCACCACTACAAACACTCAGTGTTGCTCACAGGAAAAGCACCCCAACAGTGAACCACCGTAACGAACGACACAACATGAACAGACGTTGCTTGGGTATTTAACACACGACTCAGCTTTGACTTCCTGGGTCGGTGAGCCACGAAGCTCGTACCGATCGGACAGCTCCACGCACGCTCCGACACCGCGTAGGGACCACCAGCGGACCCAGCCGACTGCACCGCACGGAGATATCCTCCCTGGTCCGCACCAACCGACCGATTGCCGGCACACACCCTAGCCGGAAACTATATGCACAAGACCAAAAATTGTACGCGGTGCAAATATCGATACACATCGCTGCTGCCACACGTAGAAGGAGGAAGAAGCGTGGCATAACCGCAACAATGGCTGGAAACAAACGCAGATAGAGAGCCAAGTTCAAGGAAACGCATAGTTCGGAGCGAGCACGGCTCAACCTCCAATGTTCATTGTCTCATTTAAAAATCTTTAATTGTTGTAAGAGACTACGCTTTCGTCAAAGTCTCAAAATCTATGTATTAGCTGTATATTCACATCCTTGCATGTAATTAAGTTCTGTGAAAACGGCATTGTGTATAGTGCCTTCCATGCCTGAAATATTTGCGGCTAAAATGCAAGGTGATTGATTATTTATATCCATTAGGTGAATGCTCTCCAACTAAATGGCCGCTGATGTAGCGATGAGCGTATATGGCTGCGGAGCAGAGGACCCCTGTTGACGTACTTGATGCTTTCTGCAGTTTTCTAAATCGTATTTTTTTCCGCAAAGGTAGGAAAAGAGGGTTAATAAGGTAAGGAGTAACAAAAAGGCAGGTAAATAAATTTCTCGCCTGACTTGGATAAAAATGGTTCAAATGGCTCTAAGCACTATGGGACTTAACATCTGAGGTCATCAGTCCCCTAGACGTAAATCTAACTAACCTAAGGACATCACACACATCCATGCCCGAGGCAGGATTCTAACCTGTGACCGTAGCAGCAGCGCGGTTCAGAACTGAAACGCCTAGAACCGCACGCCAACAGCGGCCGGCTTGGATAAAAGAAAGAATTGAAATTTTAAACATCATTGTATGGAAACAATTCCGAATAAGACTGCTGCGAAGTCCAGCATTCGACGTACGTTATAGCATAAGCAAGAAAAACGAACCCCTTGTCACAATTGGCAGTATACATAAAATGACGCATTCGTAGACGGTGCAATATTCCATCACAGTGTCTGAAAATTGTTACCTAATGGTTTCCTCAGCTTATAAGAACTACTGAATAATATGTTACTCGGGGTATAAGATAGTTCAGCCGTTTAATCGATTCCTTAAAAAGATTTTTGTGTTATTTGTTCGAAATCCGGGTGAATGGCCAATTTACACTACTGAATAATATGTTACTCGGGGTATAAGATAGTTCAGCCGTTTAATCGATTCCTTAAAAAGATTTTTGTGTTATTTGTTCGAAATCCGGGTGAATGGCCAATTTACACATCTCTAGAATATTTTAAAACCATCCCTTACCGACAACCATATTTGTCTGATAGTGGATTCCTTGAGTGGACAAACTTATACTGTCATGTGTGATAGCACGTTTAAAGGTGACGAGGATCAATCGATGTGCGTGGCGGAAGTAATACCGCCAAACTGCACACCTGTGTGCCAATAATGTGACACTTATTTTTATCGCTATGTTAAAAATATTATTTCGAGCCTTCAAAATTACAGTCTTCTTCTGAAGACTCAGCGCGAATTGAAAAATCGCGCTGATGCAGTAACGACAGAGGGTACAATTCATGATCTACTTTTTGTGAGTGTTACTGTATTTGTGGTATGCATCAAAATTAATTCTTGAAAAGAAATATGTTGATATGTAAGCGAAGTCGTTTTCGACCAAATCTTCAAAAGGAACGACGTAGTTTCGCAAAGGTTTCATTCATTGGACGTTCTTGGTGAAGCCAGTAAATTAGCTTCGAATGTTTTTATAATACCCGTAGCTGCTCGAAGAAAGATCAGGATATATAACATTGTGAGAGAGAAAATCACTGGAAATCGACCATGATTAAATTTTTGAATCTCTACTAATACAAGTTGTTTGAGAAATTTATTTGTATGCCTTGTTATTATTCCGTATTGATTTACTTACCTTATCAACCATCCTTCTCACACAAGTTTCGGAAGAGAAGAATACACAAATGAAAAAGAAAATCCCTCCGTTAACGAACACTTGCTCTCCGCTCCGTAGCCGGATTCACTGATCGCTACGCCAGCGGCACTTTTCGTGTAACAGCGTTACATATGCCTATATAACCATGAGGCGTAAAAGTTTCTCTCCACGATTTCAAGGAAAATATGTGTTTGTGGATCCCACACATGATGATGCATGTGAATTTTGAGTCGACTGAGCGTCATGAACTTTAGCGGCGTATTTCTTTACAAAAACCGGGGGTTTTCGAGCCATAATATCTGACATTCATTTTAGGTTTTACATGAGCGACATGGGAAATATTATCGGTTGGGCGTGTCTGAGGCATTTCCCTTGTCAATCAGTGTGCGAATTCCTAAGTGAGCACCTACATCTTCGTGGTAACAGTGAAAGTCACACATAAGGGCTTGGCAGAAGGTTTATAGAACCACTTTTATGCTATTTCTCGACAGTTCCGCTCTCGAATAGCGCGTGAGAAAAATGAGCGCCTGAATCTTTTCGTCAGAATTCTTATTTCTTTTGTTTTAATGCGATGATAAAAATAATAAAAATAAAAAATAAATAAATTGGTGATTGAAGTTTCGTGAAAAGATCTCTTTGCGAAGGGAAACTCCTTATTGTGAATGATTGACATTAAAATCGACTACAACCGAGAATGTCTCATCCTGTGTCGCTATAGTGCCAAACGAGCAGCCCTTCTTTGAACCTTTTCGATGTTCTCCGTCACTCCTGTCTGGTAAGGATCCCATGCTGTATCCCAGAAGAGGACGGACAACTGGAGTGTAGGCATTCTCTTTACGATACTATGTCTGTTGGGTCTTCTGATATGTCAATAAAACTAATTCTCCCCAATAAAATTAGGTGAAGCGACGAACAAATTTGTGTGATTAAGCGTGTAACCGGAATTTTTTCTAGTCATGTAGAGAACATCACACTGTTAATTGTTCCTGGACTACCACTTTTCGCATTCATTTTGAACATCTGGGACTTAGCTGGACGGTAAACGAGAGCGTCATAAAACAGTCTAAGAACATTCCTCAAATTGTCTTCTAAACCGTTTGTATAGTTTAGGAACAACTCAGGGCCTATAACATTTTTGGGGAACCTATATATAACTTCTGTTTCACATCATGACTTCTCGTCAGTTACCACGATCGGTGATCCCGATAGGAACCCACGAACGTAGTTGCGCAACTGAGACGGTCCTCCATGGGCAAGCAGTATCAATAGAAGCTGATTAGGAAGAAGGTGTCAGAAACCTTCTGGATGTTTAGAAAGATGGAATCAACTTTACATGACCTGCCGATAGCGGTCATTACTTCCTGTGAATAAAGAGCCGTAAAGAGCCAGCTGTGTTTCGCAGAAAACGTATTTTGTGAACCCGTTCTGGTATGTTCCATTGTGTCAACAGGACGTTTTCTTAGAGGTGCTTCATAACGTTCGGAGACGGAAACTTTTAGTAGGTTGAATATTAGTGAGGAATTAACTCTTAAATTTATTCCACCATTTGTGATATAGCATGGAAACTCCACCAGTGTGTGTTATGGAGAACACCGACATTCGCAGTAACAGTCATGTACAACGCTTTCCTGTTTGGCGGAGCGTTCGATTGTATCAACAGAAGGAAACTGTGCCACGGTACTGAAAACAAATATTCGCAGCTCACGAAGGCGAGAAATCTTTCGGTAATTACTGTGCGCCGTCCGCTCTGTAGGTAAAAACCGTAAAGCTGGTTTAGGCTACAAATAATTACAGCATTATAACAGTTGAAAAAAAGTGATTCAGAGCAAAGGGTAAATTCAAGGATCCATCGTTCAACATCTAGTGGATAGAAGCATGTTTTCCCCATATTAACTCTGGCAACAAATTGTAATCGTGTATAATGTCAGAATGAGATTTTCACTTTGCAGCGGAGTGTGCGCTGATATGAAAATTTCTGGCAGATTAAAACTGTGTGCCGGACCGAGACTCGAACTCGGGACCTTTGCCCTTCGCGGGCAGGTGCTCTAACATCTGACGTTTGGAAGGAGACGAGATACTGGCAGAAGCAACGCTGTGAGGACGGGACGTGAGTCGTGCTTGGGTAGCTCTGATGGTAGAGCACCTGCTCGCGAAAGGCAAAGGTCCCGAGTTCGAATCTCGGTCCGGCACACAGCTTTAATCTTCCAGGAAGTTTCTTGTATAATATCAGTTCGCAATATCTACAGTAAACTTAAATCCGCCAATAGCTTGCTACGTAAGTCAGTTCAAGGTCGAACGAAGGCAGTGGTATATCATCTTGAGTAGGCCTATTACGGCCACGCTTAATGAAAAGCGACCTTAGAGATGAAGACTTCTTCACCCTAAACTTTCGACTGATGCTAACCTCCTGCATTCTGTACTGATATTTTCATCTCCACACAACTGCGGCTCTTAACTCCCTTTGCAGTCCGTTTTGAGTGTTCTAGTCTTTGGCTGATCTTGTTAGTATACCTTGCAGCGTCTAGTAAATAAACTGTTCTTGTACCATCTAACATTCTTAAATACTAACGCACTTAAACTGCAACCAGTTACGCCTTCTCATGATATCCGATGGCCCAAGTTTCACTTTCACACGGTAGTGTTCTCCAGACGTGCACTTTCAGAAACTCCTTTCCCAGCAAAGTGTCTACAGTATCTGATGATGTAAGTATCCAAACACCTAATCATTAATATGGGACGTATCCACCGTTAGCCTCTGCTGGAGATACTTTCAGTGAAGTATCTGAATGACTATGGTGGAATGATAGCCCGTTCTCCCCCAAGAGTCGAAGCCAGAAAGGGGGGTGGCCCTTGGTGATGAGTTAATTCGACACTCTCATCTCAAAGGTATTCCATTGGCTTTAGGTCGGGACTACCTACAGGCCAGTTCATTTCAATGACGTTGTTTCCACAAACTAATGTCTCACAGATGATATAACAGTGTGTGTTGTCACGCTGATACAGCCATTTTCTATGCACTGCTCCTCTACCGTACGCAGCACAGAGTGCTGTAATATGTGTTCATATGCTTCCACATTTTGCGTTTTATTACGCACTGTAAGGGAACCGCACCCTAACCACGGAAAACATTCGCTTATGCCAAAACCACCTACGTACTTCACTACTGGCACTACAAACGATGACACGTAACGTTCTCCAGGCATTCGACAAACGCAAATCCTTCCATGGGACTGCCTCATGGCATAGGGTATTTCATCACTCCAAATTACTCGTTTCCAGTCGTCCACTGTCTAATGGTGCCGCACTTAACACCATCTCAAATGTCACTTACCAATGACTACAGAAATGAGTGCCTAATGAGGAGTTGCTCGACTATTGTATATTTTTTTACTGTTACTCATAGCGGTTGCGTTAGCTGGACAGCTGGTTACACTTTGTAGCTGACGAGTGACTGTTTACGCCTGTTTCATGTGATTCCTTACGACCCTTCTCTGCAATGCTGGACGGTCCCGGTCCGTCAGTACTTGAGGTTTACCTGTCGTTACTTCTTCGCATTTCGAGTTCACAATCATATCACCAACAACTGGCTTGGGCAACTTCAGGATGGTTGATGTACCGGATGGTTTTGTTAGGTGACATCTAAGACTAATCCACGTTCCAAGTCACCGATCTATCTTGACCGAGTAATTCTGCATTTTTGCTTCTCCACCGACAGCACAATACGACATGTCTCCTTTTATAATGGCAGTTCCACCACATCTTATGGTTAATTTTGCATTACATGGGGGAGAAGGAATACTTTTGTACAAATAGTGTGTATCCTGTATCATTAAATCTCATTTGCTGAAGACTTCCAGAATGAAATTTTCACTCTGAAGCGGACCGTGCGCTGATATGAAACTTCCTGGCAGATTAAAACCGTGTGCCGGACCGAGACTCGAACTTGGGACATTTGCCTTTGGCGGGCAAGAGCTACCCAAGCACGACTCACGACCCGTCCTCACAGCTTCAATTCTGCTTCAGGTTTGGAAGGTAGGAGACCTGGTATTGCCAGAATTGAAGCTGTGTGGACGGGTCGTGAGTCGTGCTTGGGTAGCTCAGTGGTTGCCCACGAAAGGCAAAGGTCCCGACTTCGAGTCTCGGTCCGGCACGCAGTTTTAATCTGTCAGGAAGTCCCATATCAGCGCACACTCCGCTGCAGAGTGACCGGGACTCGAAACCGGGATCTCCTGCTTATATGGCAGACACTCGATCCATCTGAGCCACCGAGGACACAGAGCACAGTGCGACTGCAGAGACTTATCTCTGTCACGCCTCCCGAGAGACTCACATTCCCAACTTATTGTCCCGCACTATATTCATAGTGCCCCTGATCATTATAATAAGAATAAGATTGTCAAATGGCAGGTGAGACTTAAATATATATGAATATGGTATCAGTTGGCAGAGATATCGTTCGATCACGAGGAAGGAGCAGGATTGAGGATATACGTCAAACAACTACCTAGGTCCGCTGCCCAGGTGAAACAGTAGCAGATTAGAAAGACGTCGCCCTTATGAGCTTCATAAGGGAGAAAGGAGAGAACGCTAGCTGATCGAATATGCAACTTTAGTGGTCATAATATAGCCCAAAAACTCATTATATCATCATTTAATTTCCATTGTAGTAAATTAAATATTCGTAGATACCAACTTGGTAAGGAAAACAGTTTTCTCATCACTACATCTAGAAATGCGTTTGATACTTAACCAGATTATGAAAAAGTAATTACGAGAATAACGGTCTGCTGATTGGCTGATGTAGGTTACGTTGTGTTGATCTGAAAGGAATCGCTCATTACTCGCGCGTCTTGTCGATCTTGTTCTCCGGTTCGCTTGGAGATACCCGTTCGGAGAAGTCTTAAGCTACGTAGGTACTCGTATAACATTCAAACCACTGCTCTATTGCTGAATGCAGATGTCTCCACAACAAAGACAGTAAGGTGCAGGCATGATTTCTTTTAATCTGAACCTACGTTCCAGCCCTCGACTTCTGTTACAACAGATTGGATTATTTAGCTTTCCCCATTTTCCACAAATATAACCATCCGAATAATTTCTCGCTACCTCTTAAATGGTTTATATGCTTTCGTATCTATATGACACAGAAGGCTTAATGTACACGTGGAAAACTGTAACCACAAAAAAAAATGAGCAGACAAAGAATTACACTACAGACTGCGTAACAGTACTAGAAGTACTAGGACTGTGCTTCTTAAATCGGAAATAACTATGCGCAATGTGGGTGCAGTAGCTGTATGATACTGACAAGAAACAAAGTTTTTAACAATAATTTGCTGATATTATGATTATTTTATTTTATTTTATAAAACTCGAATAGCTTGTGAGGTAATTCTGTACTATGATACACCATGTTAGAAACGAAAAACATTCAGCGTAGAGCGTAGAGTGGGAAAAGTGTTGCCATTATAACACAGAAAGGAAAGATCCAGTTTAGTGATTTACAGGATGCAAAAATGATTACCTTGACACCTTTTTGAAAGATAAAAACAACGGCTTAATTATCTCGCAAGTACACACATAAAAAAGTATCGCATCCCCCTGGTTGCTAGATCTCCTGAAGATAGACGCTGACTGTGGATGTCGTATCACAGAGACAGTCCCTTTGACTGTTCAGAGATGTCACTAAACCCGACGAAACATGTAAACAACCATAAATGAGCAGCGCCTATTAGACGGAGGGGGTCCGACAGACGATTAGTTCGAGTCATTCCACCCGGAAGGAGGTACACGGCTCGTGTTGTTCAAACGGTTCACATGGTTCTGAGCACTATGGGACTTAACATCGGAGGTCATCACTCCCCTAGAACTTAGAACTACTTAAACATAACTAACATAAGAAGATCACACACATCCATACCCGAGGCAGGATTCGAACCTACGACCGTAGCGGATGCGCGGTTCGAGACAGAAGCGCCTAGAATCGCTCGGCCACACCAGCCGGCGGGTCGTGTTGTCTGGACTTCAACCATGTCTAGAAGGTCGATATCGCGGTTCGATCGCGTCCGCATTGTTACTTTGTGCCAGGAATGGCTCTCAACAAGGGAAGTGTCCAGGTGTCTAGGAGTGAAGCGATGTTCGGACATGGAGGAGATACAGAGAGACAGGAACTGTCTATGACATGCCTCGCTCAGGACGCCCAAAGCCTATTATTACTGCAGAGGATGACCGCTACCTACGGATTATGCCTCGGAGGAACCCTGACAGCAACGCCACCGTGTTGAATAATGCTTTTCGTGCAGCCACAGGACGTCGTGTTACTGCTCAAACTGTGCGCAATAGGCTGCATGATGCGCAAATTCTCTCCCGACGTCCATGGCGAGGTCCATCTTTGCAACCACGACACCATGCAGCGAGGCACATATGGGCCCAACAACATACCGAATGGACCGCTCAGGACTGGTATCTCGTTGTCTTCGCCGATGAGTGTCGCAGATGGCTTCAACCAGACAATCGTCAGAGACGAACCTAACGGAAATCTGGTCAGGCTGAACGCCTTAGACACACTGTACAGCGAGTACAGCAAGGTGGAAGTTTCCTGCTGTTTTGGGGTGGCATTATTTGGGGCAGACGTACGCCGCTGGTGGTCACGGAAGGCGCAGTAGCGGCTGCATAATACGTGACTGTCATCCTCCGACCGATAGTGCAACCATATTGGCAGCATATTGGCGAGGCATTCGTCTTAATGGACGACAGTTCGTGCCCCCATCGTGCACATCTTGTGAATGACTTCCTTCAGGATAACGACATCCCTCGATCTGAGTGGCCAGCGAGTTCTCCAGACATGAATCCTATAGAAATGGCTGGGACAGATTGGAAAGGGCTGTTTATGGACGACGTAACTCACCAACCACTCTGAGGGATCCACGCCGTATCACCATCTGGACCAACAGTGCCTTCATGAACTTGGGGATAGTATGCCACGACGAATACAGGCATGCACCAATGAAATAGGACATGCTATTGGGTATTAGAGGTCCAGTGTTTACAGCAATCTGGACCATCACCTCTGAAGGTCTCGATGTATGGTGGTACTACATGCAATGTGTCTTTTTCATGAGCAATAAAAAGGGCGGAAATGATGTTTATGTTGATCTCTATTCTAATTTTCTGTACACTTCCCGGAACTCTCGGAACCGAGGTGACGCAGACTTTTTTTATGTGCGTAATTTTGTTCGAAGACTGAGTGTATTAAAGTACGATTTGTTGGAAAATCCGTTCTGACTTACCGCCGTCAACCGCCCACCTACACACGTACTTTGAAAATTGTGCCTGTTTTGAGCTTTATGATAAGGGTATGAAAGGTATATTACGGAAAAGCATATTTTCCCTGTTGGCACAGTACAAAGTATTCATGCCCTCACTTTCAGATTCCACTTCCTTCACACTAACGTGAGACAGCTTATCTAATAAAAGTAAAATATAGATACTTTATTTCTGTGCTGCAATTTGGCTAAAGTACTTCAACAGCGGCTGACGTGTTTTTATTTTTCCAGCTGCATCCCTAGTTCTTACTTAACTGACTTGTGTAACTAGGCTGAAGTGGGCTCTGAAACGCAACTGCGATCTGAAATTAGATGATACTGCTTGGGCTATGGCAGTTTGACTGTGTGTTAATGTGTGTGCCTACTAGTTGCTGCCGTTTACCTTTACGGTTGAAGTAAAGTTTGCGACACTGCACTGCGGACTGTAGTTTTTTCGTTCTGCTTCTCGTATCGGTTTCTATATCCTAACTGCATAGCTGCAGTAATGTTCCAGGTACCGTTTTGTTCGCACTAACAGTCTGGTTATTGCTCTAATTAACGAGCTGTGTTACTTCCAAAAGCATGCAAATTCCTGCGGGATCCCAATAGGTGCGTGAAGTTTGTTTTCGCTATTTTCTGCGCGTAAACCGTAGCGTTTCGAAATATTCTTTCTAGCCATGTTTATAGTGACACGGGTCCCAACTACATCTTTATGGCAACTTATAGAACCTTTTCAAATTACTGAAAGTAACAAGGGAAGAGATTAGTACAAATACACTAATTTCTTTCGAAATGAAAGTGTTGTACATCAAACAGCTAAAGAAAGAACAACGTGTACACGCAACTCCACCTTCAAAAGTACCTGTAACGGAACAGAAGCTATCCCTGGGATCTGAGATTCAGTTATAAGAGCTGTCTCGTGTTAGTGTGAAAGGAATAGAATCTGAAACTGACGCAGCCAATACATTGTACACCGCGCCAACAGAGAAAAAAATCGTTTTCATAATTTACCTGCGATTGTCTCTCCATAAAGCACATCACATTAATGTAATGGCAGTTGAGAATGTTCTTATGTTGGCGAGATTACACTGTACCTGTTGGAGAATTGTCTGTGGTTGATGTAACACTGCCTTTGAAAATGACGGAATGTCGAAAAGCATGAGGCGATCTTAGAAATGATGAAAACTGTCAACAGATCGAGTTAGTATTTTCTTCAAGTCCGAGCTAACTTCTCTAATCGTCATTTATTTTTTGCTGAGAAACATCAAATCTCATCAACTTATTTCAGTGTCCCATTTCCTACTCCTAGATAATCTGCATCGCGTGATTTTGTGTGTCTTCATTCCTTTACTCTTGTTTATTTTTATTGTGCTACCCATTTCATTCCACTGATACTACAAATAATTTATAGTCTAACAGTACTCCAGTATCATCGCCAAACCTTAAAGGTATTATTTATTCTTCTTGAAATTTAATTCTGTTTCAAAATTGCCTCTTTTTTCCTATTCAGAGAGAATAACGTTGGGAAACACAACAAGATTGTCTCTCTCTCTCGTAGCTGCTGTATTCCATTCATGTCTTTGGTCTCTTGTAAGTGAAGTCTACTTTCTGTACAATTTGTAGATAACCCTTCGCTCGCAGTATTTTATCCCTACCGCCTTAAGAATATATTCCAGTCGACATTGTCAAAAGCTTTCTCTAATCTACAAATGCTACTAACGTCGGCTTTTCTTTCTTCAGCTTGTATTCAATGAAATTACATGACAACAGATGAAAATATGATTTTCACATATGATTTTCGCATATGACCACTATTTTAAGACAATATCCTCGAATTTATTAAGTTTTAAAATGTTTATTGAAAAAACGCCAGCGAAGACCAGGTAGAGAAATTGTGCTGGGTGGTTAACCAACTGAAGCATCTTTTTGGAGTCCTGAGGTAAAGGCATTTCGATTCGTTTATTCAACAATTTGTCTGCCATGTTCCGGAACGTAAGGAAGTGTTTCTGACGCAGTTTGTGATGTAACCATTAGATTTCAATAGGTACTTCATTAGATAGTAAATGTTTCAGACTTATGACGATATAATAAACACATTTAAAAGATCAAAGCCCATTTCATTCTGCTGACAGTTTAGCTTACATCGTAATACTAACATTGTTATAGTACACTAACAAATTAGCGTATTATTACGAAGCACGCATTGGTAGTTTAGTAACATGTTAACATCAGGTAGCGGGGTATATTGGGCAGACTACATATATAACCAATTAAACGTCGTATTAGTAGACCTAACACAGCCTGCTACAGTGGGTAGCTCTGCTCCGCATTCCAGCCATGGTGGACCAACCCGAACTGACTGACCACCGTGTCATCCTATACCAGTGCCTTCAACGGGTGCGATATGCAGGCTGTGATATTCGCTATTTTTGACTTCATTAAAACAGCAAATACGAGTAGTTAATACTTTCAGCCAGAAGGCAAATACTTGTTTGTAAATAATGATTAATGTATAATGAGGCGTCGCATGGCGACGGTGTAATTTTCTACATAATGTAATTCGTCGTCTTTGGGCGGCAATATAAACAGAAAAGTACGGATGGATATGCGATCCTTCACTATTTTGTTTGCTGGAGAACAAATGAAGCCTTGAGCGCTAAAAAGACTTTTACTGTTTTTCTCGAGTAAGACGGACGCAGATTTGTGGCGGTCTGATCTAATAATTTTTACTAAATAAATAAAAACGTGTTCCGTCTAAGTTTTGAGTGAAGTGTAGGAAGAAGAACTGTTGTAACTTACCGTGACGAAGCACGAGCGACTCCAGAGGACAATGGCTATATAAAAGAGCGCTCAATGGACATGATATGGACATAAAAATCTACCGTCATTGTAGTATTAAGCTTAAGGTACGATATATGTTTTAGTTACAATAAATATTTGTTCTGGGAATACTGAATCATTTAGCAGTGCTCATTTCTATTATCTCCTCAGTATTATTTTCATTTTAATTATGCATTTTGCTAATATTACAGACTCCAAGATCAGCAGTCCAATGTGCGTGTTACATTGATAAAAAGAAAACTGTTTTATCGTCTTCTTGCATCAGCTTTAATATTGAATTTCTCTTTTGTGTGATGTTACAGTTGTTTTTGCGCCCTTAAGAACTTTCTGGTCCCTTAGGAATTTTTTTTTTTTTGTCATAACAATAACTTCACAACCGGGTATGACCGTATCTACGATCATGAAGTAATTAGAAAGACGATAACGCAACTTCTTAATCAATAGCACGCTAGTTGTGACTGCCTCAAGCCACGCGAAACCGCAAGTAAAAACTATTCTCATCTCATAGGCAATATTTTATGACAATGGTCAATCCATGATTCTTACGCCAATTGTGATTTATAAAACAGTTAGTTAAATCTCAATTTCCAACTTTCCATTGAATAGTAACATCACTTCTATTTTGTAACATCACAAGGCACATAAGCTCACCACACCACTCCTCGGCTGTTGTCGGATTTTTACCTTGGAACTTCTACTGCTCACTAGTCAATCGACATGGCTCGCCGACCACGAAAAAATCAGCTGTAGTTTTAGGATCCCAGGTCCTTCGTATAGCCTCGGGTATGGATGTGTGTGATGTCCTTAGGTTAGTTAGATTCAAGTAGTTCTAAGTTCTACGGGACTGATGACCTCAGATGTTAAGTCCCACAGTGCTTAGAGCCATTTGAACCATTTGAACCTTCGTATAGAAGCCAGACAGCCTGACCACTGAGCTGGAGGGTCGGACATAGTCCTCAGGCCACAATTTACAAGCTAAATGAATCTCCTTTCAGAATTTTGTTACGATTGCTTCGTGAACAGTGAGTTTCAGTAACTTCTGAATACGAGGACGTTGCAGGCAGTAACACATAGTTTAATGAGTGTTCGTATCGTCAGCACGTTCAAATCGTTTAGTGTTCAAGTTGCTATTCTCCATTACAGTGCGTCAAACCACATATAACGCATGGAAAGAAGAAAATGGAGATAAAAATCGGCTTAGAGGCCAGGGGTTCTACAATATACCACCTGCTCCTCCCCTATTTCCCAGGAAATCATTGTTTACGGATCGAACCAGAGGTAAACAATACCTAATGTCAATCATGAGGATGTGCTTTCATCTACATCTACATTTGTACTCCGCAAGCCACCCAACGGTGTGTGGCGGAGGGCACTTTACGTGCCACTGTCATTACCTCCCTTTCCTGTTCCAGTCGCGTATGGTTCGCGGGAAGAACGACTGCCGGAAAGCCTCCATGCGAGCTCGAATCTCTCTAATTTTACATTCGTGATCTCCTCTGGAGGTATAAGTAAGGGGAAGTAATATATTCGATACCTCATCCAGAAACGCACCCTCTCGAAACCTGGACAGCAAGCTACACCGCGATGCAGAGCGCCTCTCTTGCAGAGTCTGCCACTTGAGTTTGCTAAACATCTCCGTAACGCTATCACGGTTACCAAATAACCCTATGACGAAACGCGCCGCTCTTCTTTGGATCTTCTCTATCTCCTCCGTCAAACCGATCTGGTACGGATCCCACACTGATAAGCAATACTCAAGTATAGGTCGAACGAGTGTTTTGTAAGCCACCTCCTTTGTTGATGGACTACATTTTCTAAGGACTCTCCCAATGAATCTCAACCTGGCACCCGCCTTACCAACAATTAATTTTATATGATAATTCCAGCTCAAATCGTTCCACACGCATACTCCCAGATATTTTACAGAAGTAATTGCTACCAGTGTTTGTTCCGCTATCATATAATCATACAATAAAGGATCCTTCTTCCTATGTATTCGTAATACATTACATTTGTCTATGTTAAGGGTCAGTTGCCACTTCCTGCACCAAGTGCCTATACGCTGCAGATCTTCCTTCATTTCGCTCCAATTTTCTAATGCTGCAACTTCTCTATATACTACAGCATCATCCGCGAAAAGCCGCATGGATCTTCCGACACTGAATACTAGGTCACTTCCGACACTATCTACTAGGTCACTTCCGACGCTATCTACTAGGTCAGATTCTTCTGCAGTGTTCATGACAGAAGAAATGTCGGAAGCTTCCCACTTTGTTGTTGAAACTCTACATCCGATGGTGATTTAAAAGCCACATTCGTTTTATTTGAATCGTACAATGATGAACAAATCATTATGTTCTAAAAGCTAAGCAACCTGAAGCAAAATTTTGCACTAGCATTGAGTATTCTCGCTTCACGAAAAACAGCAACTTATAGAATAGTAATCGAGTTTTTATTACATTGTAGCATGTATGGAGGATAATAGATAATGAAATGTAGTCGAATTAAATCGGGTGATGTAGAGAAAATTAGACTAGGAAATGTGACACTTAAAGTAGTAAGTGAGTTTTGCTATATGGGGAGCAAAATAACTGATGATGGTCAAGTAGAGAGGATATAAAATGTAGATTAGAAACGGCAAGGAAAGCCTTTCTGAAGAAGAGAAATTTGTTAACATTTAGTATAGATTTA
This sequence comes from Schistocerca piceifrons, assembly GCF_021461385.2. Taxonomy (NCBI): domain Eukaryota; kingdom Metazoa; phylum Arthropoda; class Insecta; order Orthoptera; family Acrididae; genus Schistocerca; species Schistocerca piceifrons. The sequence continues at coordinate 108,008,443 of NC_060138.1, read as the reverse complement.
AGTGTCAGAAAGTCGTTCCTGAAAGTATTTGTATGGAGTGTAACCAAGTATGGACGTGAAACGTGGACGATAAACAGTTTAGACAAGAAGATAATAGAAACTTTCGAAATGTGGTGCTTCAGAAGAATGCTGAAGATTAGATGGGTAGATCACAAAACTAATGAGGAGGTATTGAATAGAATTGGGGAAAAGAGAAAGTTGTGGCACAACGTGACTAGAAGAAGGAATCGATTGGTAGGGCATATTCTGAGGCATCAAGGGGTCAGCAATTTAGTATTGAAGGGCAGCGCTGAGGGTAAAAATCGTAGAGGGAGACCAAGAGATGAATACACTCAACAGATTCTGAAGGATGTAGGTTGCAGTTGGTACTGGGAGATGAAGGAGCTTGCACAGGATAGAGTAGCAAGGAGAGCTACATCAAATCAGTCTCTGGACTGAAGACCAAAACAACATGTATGATTCTCCCGCATGGAGCATGTCTGTATCAGGTGCTCTGTACGACTTTAAATGCATTTCTTCCCAGTCTCCAGAAGGAAACGTTGTTGCGAAGGTATGTATACCAAACAGCAATCAAAATTTTAAAAATGTTCGTCATTTACAGTAAACATCAGCGTGGTCCTATTCCGGCTATATCCCACCGGCAATATGGTATTTTATCAGTCTTATTCCGATTGTATGCCCCCGGCGATCTGATATTTTACCATTCACTCACTTTCCAGAGAAACCTTTCTCCGATATGGTTGCAGTTAGCAGTATTATAATCCTCTACAACAAATTCCTTCTCGGCATGAGGACTACCGACTTACCGAAATAATAAAAGATAAATGAATTTAGAATTGAGTGATGTGACTATAGGCATGACAACAATATCAAGAGTTTATTTATTGTCACATTCCATGGGACAAAACTGCTTAGTTATGGAGCGATTCAGTATATCACTTACAGAATTATGGTTAGAAATAAATTTGGAAATTTGTGGTAAGTTCCTATAGGACCAAACTACTGAGGTCATCGGTCCTTAGGCTTACGCACTACGTAGTCCAACTTAAACTAACTTACGCTAAGGACAACACACACACCCATGCCCGAAGGAGGACTTGAATCTCCGACGAAGAGGAGCCGTGCGAACCGTGGCAAGGCGCCTGAGACCAGGCGGCTAACAAGTGCGGCAATTTCCGTTGAAAGCCTTTTAAAAAAAGAACAGTTGAATTGTGTACATGATCCTGTACATTGCTAATAAATCGTCTTATGAGGTACACGCACAGGGATGCCCAAGTTAGAGGCATCTGAATCATGGCCTATACTGCGTTCGCGAACAGAGTCTGACTGCCCTTTTCTGGGCTCAGACTATTGTGTCCTGTCTGTCTGCTGCCATCTGCCACCATTCATCGTTGCTGTCTCACTGTCCATCACCGTCCATCGGTCTTTAGTCTTCCCACCTCCCCTGTCACCTACACCTCCCCTCCCCCACTTCCACTATCACTTACTGGAGTTCCGCCCCTGGCCTCCCCCATCACACCTCACCCCTCCCCCCGACTCTCCCATTCCCCCATTTCCTCCCCTGCTGTTTACCCTACACCTACACTCTTCCTCCAGCCTCAACACCCACAACTGCTCCCACTCCTCCCCCCGCCCTCACTTACATCTCTGTCACCACCTCTGCTGCAACCCCTTATGTGGTCGACGTCCCCCCTCTCACCCCACCTGTTACTTCACCATCTGCCTCCCCAGCCGACATTACATCTCGCTGGGCTACTGTTGCCATGACTGCACCTCCCAGATCCTCCACCACACCTACAGGATCTGCTGCCACCACCTTCCTCTCTTCCTCGGTCCTCTCCCCTCCTCCTGGCCTACCATATCCAATAAACCCCAGAAGCACATCAATGCCAACTCTGCTCCGGTAAAAAGAGGAAGGGCGAGAAGATTGCCCTAGGCTTTTGTGTACGGTGTGTTCCATTTATTTATTAGTAACTATTGTGCCACTAGATACCACATTCTATATCATCAGTTGTTACATAATCTTTGGTTCTTAGCAACTTCCCAGTGCTTAGCCACTTATGGCTCAGGTGATCATTATACATTAAGCAGTGCTGGCAACAGTACGGTTGGGAAGGGGATTTGGATTCAACAGAGTGGCAGTGGGATAGGAGGTGGTCGATGGAGGAGGTGGACTCCAAAAAGATAAGTGGCTCTGCCATTTCCAACAAAAAGTCAGGGCCCCTCCCACTCCTGCCACTGTCTCCATGGATATGACCCCTCCTCATGTTACCTATATCCCAGCCCCCACCCTCCACAACTTTGTCCTGTCCACTCCAGCCCCAAGTTTCTTGACACCCATACCCTTACAATGGAGATACATCACCCAATTGATTCCCCACAAGGACTCAGTCCTCCTAAAAACCCTCTCCCCAGCCTTTCATACAGATGTCCTTAAATTCCCATGCATCATGTTTGACCCCTAGATGTCCTTGACACCCTTCCAACGTTCTTCTTCTCCCACCAGCTCCAGCCTCCCCATCACCCCCCAACCTACACCACCATGATCACCAAGCTCAGCCCCAAGATCATGGAGGATGAGGTGCTGACTGAGTTGAACTCACAGCGCTACCTTGAAACCTGCTCTGCCTGCCATATCCACAATACCTTCTGTCCCACTTATCTCTTTGGTGTCTACTGCACCCATCGATCACCTTCTCACCCAGGGTGCCCTGATTCTCCACTGCCACCAGCCTGTTCAAATCCCCTCCCCAATCCTACCACTGCCAGTGCAGCCTCATGTATAATGCTCGCCTGACCCCCAAATGCAAAATCCCCTTCACCTTTCCCCATTGCAAGGCCTCCCATTTTCTCAAAAACTGCCCCAACCTCGCCATTCCTCCTTGATGTAAGACCTGCTATAGTCACCATCTCACCACCCCCTGAGCTTTGTGTACCTGTCTGTCACATCGATCCCTCTGTCCACCCCAACAATTTGTCCACTCCCTGTGGCTGAAGGCATCATCCATTTCTTCACCATAGTCTTCCAAAATGTTCACCCTTTCCAATGTCCACACATCCTCCAACACGTCTCCCTCGCTGCCCACTCTATCTTTCACCTCAACACCTTTGCCACTTACTCCCACAACAAAGCCCACTTCACCTTCACTCTTCTCTAGTTTATACCTCTGCCCTCCCCTCTCTTCACCCTCCCCCTCTGTTCCCATCATGGCATGGCACAATTGTCACATTGTCTTCCAGAACATCTGCTCCTTCCACACCAACAAATACATACTCATGAACACCCTCTCCCACCTCCGGGTCGACCCCTTCCTCTTGAACCAAACCTTTCTCCAGCCCCATCTTACTATTTGCACCTCCTCCATATGCTCCACCAAACTGATGCCCCTGGTGCCCGAGTGCAGCGTGGAGTCACCATCAGCCATCTTAAGCACATATCCATCCAGCCACAAACCCTGCTCAATGATCCCACTGAACACATTATCTTCAGTACCTTCTTCCCCTCCCTCACCGTCACCTGCGCCACCATCCATGTCTGCCCCACAGCTCCTATCTCCTAGGACTTCATCTTCCACATTGACCACACCTTCTCCACCTACATGATTGGCCCTGACATTAACATCCATAGCCGCTCCCCGGCCGCCCTTCAGAGGTGGCATCAGTTTCTCTTCACGATCCAAGGTGACCTTGTTCACCTTCCCCAGCACACCCATCACAAATGCAACATCACTCCCAATGTTGCAATGGCCTCTATCAACCTCCAATGGCATATCGCCATGGACATCCTTGACCCCACAGGTAGCAATTATTGCGTTTCGTTAGGTAAGGTAAAGGTACATTTCCAGTTTCTGTACGTAGATGGTCCAATTGGACCCAACCAACCGATGGGTCGTCCCCTGCATTCTCTGTATAACTGGATGCTGTATGAAGGGACATGTGGTCAAAACACCGCTTTACCGGTCGTTGTTGGGTTTCTTAACCATGCAGTCGCTACTGATCGATCCAGTAGCTCTTCAATTGGCCTCACCAGCAGTTCCCTGGCAGTACCAGGAATCAAACACGAGTCTCCCACATAGCAGTCAGCCACGTTGTCCACTCAGTTAAATGGGTGGACATTTCATTACGTATAAGGTTAATATTCTTACTTTAACGATAAACTGTCATGGAGTGGCTGGAAGAAAGTGGGGCTTCCGTGATCCAGTCTGCTGCTGGCTCTCTGGGGACGGATCCCACATCACGAGCGGCGTTCCAGGAAGGCCTCCAGACGGCCGTGGCGGCCATCGTACGCAGTCTGGGGCGGTAGAGTGGCAGCTCTTCCCGCCGGCCGGATGGCCCCCGCCTCTCTTTACGACGGCGTAAATCAAGCAGAAGCGCTCCGGGAGCGCAGTACGGCGCCGTACACAGCGGGACCTCCTCTGCCCCACGCAACCATCACGTCTAGACCAGTTTTAAGGTTGCCGTCGTTTAAATCCACATTCTCATTACATTCACACAAACGTCGATTAACACGGACTGTCTAGAACTTGAATTGTAATTATTTTTGTATTATTAGCTATGCCTTACCAATAGTAAAACACCGTTGTACAATAATCTAACATATCGGCACATTGTGTAGTGGATACATCAGATGACAACAGTTATGATAAAAATACTACTAGTAAAGTTAACGTTGATTTCAAGAAGTTCAACTGACAGGGAAGTGTCGCTTGGAATCTGAACGCAACTTCGAACAGAAATCGTAGTGACAGACACATCTAAGGTAACTATAACATGCAGCCACTCTAGTCTGAAATTCATTGGATAAAAATCCAATGTAGTTGAAGTAAAAACTGATATTAGACTGGGAGGCAGGTTGTGCAGGTGGAAAGTAGGCGCGTTCCCTCAGTAGAGAGAAGGTCATTAGGTATTATAGAGTACGTGATGGATTCTGAACAGTGTTAATATTTACCTTCATTCTTCCTCAACTGCTACTTCAGTATAGTCTATTTGCAGAAATGAATAGCTATTACCCGCCTATTTTAATTGAATCTATACTATTCTATTTTATGACAGATCCATATTCCACTTAATTGCTCTGATAATGCTTAATTACAGGGACTACAAATACTTCTTTTGAGATGTGTAATCTACCATAGTAGCACAGTTAGGATACGTTAATATTCACACTATGGACAAGTAAAAGATGAAAATTAATCGCTTAATTTCACGTGTTCTTTATTTTATTGGTGCCTACTGGCTCTCCTGTAACCAAATTTGCACTCAAACGTTTTTGATTAATAAACACTTCAATTCACAACTCTACTGTTATTTCTGTTTGTTATTACAGGTTTGCTGTTTACTGTATCATATCTTATTTCAGTGCTAACAAAGAATCCACGCCGGTCGCCGTGGTCTAGCGGTTCTAAGCGCGCAGTCCGGAACCGCGCGACTGCTACGGTCGCAGGTTCGAATCCTGCCTCGGGAATGGATGTGTGTGATGTCCTTAGGTTAGTTAGGTTTAAGTAGTTCTACGTTCTAGGGGACTGATGACCTAAGATGTTAAGTCCCGTAGTGCTCAGAGCCATTTGAGCCAAAGAATCCACGGAAAGCGTAAACAATGGAAAATGACTGATGTATTTAGGTGACGTAGTTGGGGTGTTTTGGTGATTATCGAGTGTGTGTGTGTGTTTTTTGCTTTATGCATTTTGCCAAAAAAGGACATTTGGTTTCACTTTCTAGAAATGGTAGTAGGACAGCGCACAGAAACTTACGACAATATTTTTTGATCAGTTCTCGAAGAATTCTGAAATATGTAAGGTGTTTACTTATGTTGACTTCATAAAGAAACAGAAACTCCTCTGGAAGTGTCGCCGTACCCTCAGTAAACAAAGATTCTATGAATGTGTAATATTCTTTACTCATGACCAAAATCAAACTGGTGTACTATGAACCCTCCACAACACCCCATTTGGTGACAAGCATTGTTGTATACGGCGGAGTAAAATCTGACTGGGAAGAAAAAAACAACTTTTCTGTCAGTGGTACAGGTGTCTGTCAAATGAAAACCGAATCTTTCTAAGAAAATGTAAGTTTCAGTGGTGAAAAAGGTATGAAAGTAGTTGACTGTGGGAGAAAATAATATTCGCGATGTGCCGTCCTCGGTTATCTGCGCGCAGCAGAGGTTGGAAGCGAAGCCAAGAGAAATAGTTTAGCCACACTTCAGATGTACTGGTCTGCAGCAGAATGTGGGACTCTTTCTGTGACATCTGTAGAGTAGGAAAGAGTTACTGGCCCATATGAGGCTGGCCGCCAGCCGTATCTGGAAAACTCCATCGGTAAGAGCTTTTCCCGAGGTAGGAAAGGTACCTGTTTGGATTCAAAGAGAAATAATTTATCCACTCTTTAGGCATACTAGTCTAGAGAAGAATGCAAGACTTCCTTTTGCGACGTTTGTGCAGTAGAAAAATATTGGTCCATATGAAGCTGGTAGTCACTCGTACCTAGAAAACTCAATCCATAACAGACCATTCTGGCGTAGCAGAACAGGTCATAACGTTGCGGAACGTCTCCAATGGGTTGTTACTCACCTCTTCTCGAAATCACTCTTTCAGATCTCCGTTGGCTCCTTACGAGTTATCCTCAAAGTGCTTTTATGTTGCCCTGTAGGACGAAGGAAGACTGAAATGAAACGACCACAGTAATTCTATGCCACTGCTTAGGAGAAAACTAGTAAATGTTAAATGCATGTGGGCAATATGGATTGCGGCTGCGTCTTGATGGTTCGAGTAGTATTTTTAATATCTATACATTTATTAGAATAGCCTGAGGGAACCGAGCACTCACATTTTTAAGCTCAACGAACAAAATGTTTGTCACCTCCTGGGGACCTCACCATGTGTAGCTCTGATAATGGCCGAGTTCGGTGTGTCAGAGAGTCCACAGGTTTCGTCAGGTACTTCATCTACATCTACATCTACAAATCTACTCTACAATTCACATTTAAGTGCTTGGCAGAGGGTTCATCGAACCACAATCATACTATCTCTCTACCATTCCACTCCCGAACAGCGCGCGGGAAAAACGAACCTCTAAACCTTTCTGTTCGAGCTCTGATTTCTCTTATTTTATGTTGATGATCATTCCTACCTATGTAGGTTTGGCTCAACAAAATATTTTCGCATTCGGATGAGAAAGTTGGTGACTGAAACTTCGTAAATAGATCACGCCGCGACGAAAAACGTGTTTGCTTTAATGATTTCCATCCCAACTCGCGTATCATATCTGCCACACTCTCTCCCCTATTACGTGATAATACAAAACTAGCTGCCCTTTTTTGCACCCTTTCGATGTCCTCCATCAATCCCACCTGGTGAGTATCCCACACCGCGCAGCAATATTCTAACAGATGACGAACGAGCGTAGTGTAAGCTGTCTCTTTAGTAGACTTGTTGCATCTTCTAAGTGTCCTGCCAATGAAACGCAACCTTTGGCTCGCCTTCCCCACAATATTATCTGTGTGGTCTTTCCAACTGAAGTCGTTCGTAATTTTAACACCCGGGTACTTAGTTGAATTGACATCCTTGAGAATTGTACTATTTATCGAGTAATCGAATTCCAACGGATTTCTTTTGGAACTCATGTGGATCACCTCACACTTTTCGTTATTTAGCATCAACTGCCACCTGCCACACCATACAGCAATCTTTTCGAAATCGCTTTGCAACTGATACTGGTCTTCGGATGACCTTACTAGACGGTAAATTACAGCATCAACTGCGAACAGCCTAAGAGAACTGCTCAGATTGTCACCCAGGTCATTTATATAGATCAGGAACAGCAGAGGTTCAAAAATGGTTCAAATGGCTCTGAGCACTATGGGACTCAACTGCTGTGGTCATAAGTCCCCTAGAACTTAGAACTACTTAAATCTAACTAACCTAAGGACATCACACACATCCATGCCCGAGGCAGGATCCGAACCTGCGACCGTAGCGGTCGTGCAGTTCCAGACTGTAGCGCCTTTAACCGCTCGGCCACTCCGGCCGGCCAACAGCAGAGGTCCCAGGTCGCTTCCCTGGGGAACACCTTATATCACTTCAGTTTTACTCGATGATTTGCCGTCTATTACTGCGAACTGCGACCTTCCTGACAGGAAATCACGAAACCAGTCGCACAACTGAGACGATACCCCATAGACCCGCAGCTTGATTAGAAGTCGCTTGTGAGGAACGGTGTCAAAAGCTTTCCTGAAATCTAGAAATACGGAATCAACTTGAGATCCCCTGTCGATAGCGGCCATTACTTCGTGCGAATAAAGTTGCCACTCACTGATGACTAGATCCGGTAAAGCAACCTAATTCCAGTTATGGATACTGCTACCGTTCACCTATTGTTCCTAATAGCCCCAGTTATTTTCTTGTTCTTCTTCTTCATACTTTTGTAGTGCGTATCCATTTCGGGTGCTGGTGACTAATAAGTACATCACTTTCGCTTATTCGAAAAAGTCTTCCGCTTGTGTAAAGCTCTTACCTATCAGAGCCAACAGGATCTTCTTTTACCAAAAAAAAACGTTTCTTCAAAAGTATTCTGCCACAGTCCCACTGGAGTGCGGTATTGTGCCTGAGTGTTCTTCAACGAAGGAACGCATGAGTGTAGTCCTCTGGACATGACAGTCACTGTGAAAGACCTGAGTGTACACAGTGTATTCGTCATGGTGACGTAGGAGAAAGGGCAACACTTGGTCAACGAAAATACTGAAATATACAATGAATGGCTCCAAGTCATTCTCAGAATCACAGAATCATCTCCGGACTCAAGTATAGCAACCACGAGTAATTGGACTGTCGGTAGGAGATTCATCGTAGGTGTTCTGGCCGAAAGTGTTCGTTTATGAGTAACTTGAATCCCCCACCTCCCCCTCCCCACCTGACAAATGTAAATTGCGCTATGTACAAAATGGCGGGATATTCAAATTTTGCAGGGAAATTTAAAAAAATAGTCGAGTTGCGCTAGGCTTTTATCTATGCAAGCAGGTTTATTGAATAAATAGGCGGGGAGCGCAGGATGGCGTTGTCAATCTGGCTGACTTGCAATACTGGCCCTGCCTCTACGACCACGATCCGAGACTTGGAATATTGGTCCAGCCTTAGTATCTAAGATGGTAGACCTGGAATACAAAATGACTATCGACGATGGGGACAGGCCACGCTGGCGCAGCTCCAGGTAATCAGAATGCAAGACTTGGACTACTGGGAGTGGCACTATGACGTTCCAATCCAGCTCAATCCTGTCAGGCTATTTACAACAGTGCAGAGTTTTGGCGCACTGGGTCCAGACTTGAGATATTGGGACAGGCACTAAGACATTATAATCCAAGTTCTGGAATACTGGCACTACAACCTCAAAAGGTTGCAAGTCGACGCCTGTCTGATGACCTACGTGACATGCATTCGGAAGGTAGTATTCACTCAAGGGCGTATGATCACTGCTTCTCCTAACTCTTCAGTTTGCATCTGACCGCTTACGTCTTTATTTAGACTAACACTGGCAGCGACATGGCTTTCTGGACATACCCCAGCAGCTACCACCCCGACTTATTCGCCTGAGTCCAAACTGTACGCTGTGTAGTAGGAACACTTGCGTCTTTATTTAAACAAATACATTGCTGAGGAAAACTCCCTGTTCAGAGGTCGCAAAGGTCATTATCACCAGATAGATCAAGTAGAGAGGATATAAAATGTAGGTTGGCAATGGCAAGGAAAGCATTTCTGAAGATGAGAAGTTTATTAACATCCAGTATTGATTTAAGTTTCAGTAAGTCGTATCTGAAAGTATTCGTATGGAGTGTAGCCATGTATGGAAGCGAAACATGGACGATAAATAGTTTGGACAAGAAGGGAATAGAAGCTTTCGAAATGTGGTGCTACAGAAGAATGCTGAAGATTAGATGGGTAGATCACATAACTAATGAGGAAGTATTGAATAGGATTGGGGAGAAGAGAAGTTTGTGGCACAACTTGACCAGAAGAAGGGATCGGTTGGTAGGACATGTTCTGAGGCATCAAGGGATCACCAATTTAGTATTGGAGGGCAGCGTGGAGGGTAAAAATCGTAGAGGGAGACCAAGAGATGAATACACTACGCAGATTCAGAAGGATGTAGGTTGCAGTAGGTACTGGGAGATGAAAAAGCTTGCACAGGATAGAGTAGCATGGAGAGCTGCATCAAACCAGTCTCAGGACTGAAGGCCACAACAAGAACAACAGATCAAGAAATCAACCACCAGACAGGTCTGCGGTACCCTAGCTAGAAACCATGTCGCCCGGGAGTTGCGCCACAATGTACCAGTGACAGCTCTGTTCAAGGGGAAACCACACTAATACTACTGATTCGAAAATCTGAAGCAAAAATTTGCCATTCTCAACGTTAACGTGCTGCTGTGACATCACTACAGCAACATCCCGCATAACTCGAGTTGAAAGGACGGGAAAATGAAAATGCAGCAACCACGCTCGTACTGAAGCCTAGATGAAAGAGTCAGTATTCACATAAGTTGAAAATAACCTAAAACCCACACACACTGTAACCTCCCCACCGAAAATTAAGTATAGCAAAGTTAAATAAAAATGGAGCCACGAAGCAATATCGTCCCCACAGAAATATTTAAATAAAAAAAAATAAAATAAATGGGAGCCAAGTGTAACCTCCCCACAATGAATTCTACTGACAATGACAATTAAATGTGAGAATCGCAATCTGACCCAAATGTGAGCTCCCCACAAAAATAATGAAAGACATACAAAATGTTGCAAAGTCAGTTCCGCACAAAATGAAAGATAATTCAATGATAATGAAATTTCAGTGACAATGAAAACTCAATTAGACCGAAATGTCGATCTTTTGGCCCTGTGCAATAATCCGAATTCTTACCTCAGTAAAACTGCATGTCTAAATTCTGCTCTTATTCTTCGCCATAGCTTGGGGGAAATGCATAGCAGATATTCTTTGAATTTAACTGAAACTTTTCTTTAAGGAATGCAAGGGAAATATTTTTTCAATTAAATAGCTCTTTTGTTAAAAATGCTCTGAAAACAAAATTATTATTGGGGCATTTCTTGAAAATTAATTATAATAAATATACATTACATTATCTGATGTGCGCAATGCAGCTTCATTACCTTGTTTAACAATATACCTCATTCAGCATCTTGACCATAGACCCACGTCGACGCCCGCGGACAGCGTCCCACTCGCGACTCTTCACACAACTGTACAAGACTACTACTACCGACAGACTGCTACGTACAACAACAACTGCCGACTCCCTACATGCAACTGAATCATCTCGCACGCGCTACTACTCTCGTCATCGCTGCATACGTGTTTCATAACCCTCCACTGGGGGGGGGGGGGGGGGGGGGGGCAAAAATTTGGCAGCGATGGTGAGTAATTTGGACTTGCCATGAGCAACAAATTTTCTTAACTAATTAATTTTTACAATCACAGAATATACAGAACATGAATTAAACGTGATGCTCATGCACCGAGTACATAACATATCAGACAATGACAAAATGTGAGTAAAAAACATATTAGTAAATCAGAAAAATGTATATACAAATTATTTGATAGATAACAAAAGTGCACACGCACTGAAAAACTCTTTAGCATTTTCAGAACAAATAAACAGAATGGCAAAAAAATCTTGTTGATTAGTGACATGAGTGCACATGGACTGCAGTTCAGAACATATCAGCAAATGAGGAAATGTATATACAACGAGTAACAAATACCATAAGTGCATACGCATTGAAGTATTGAACATATCAGGAAATCACAAAATGTATACAGAATGAGTACAGATCATATTGAAAAATGAGAAAAGTGCACAGGCACTGAAGTTCAGTAGAAAACATATTAACACATGACATAAGTGCACATGTACTGTAGTTTAGAACATATCATCAAATCAAAAAATGTATTAATAAATGGCAAAAGTGCACACGCACTGTAGTACAGAACATATCAGAAAACCATAAAATATATACATAATGAGTACAAATGGCATAAAGTGCACATGCACTGAAAAACTCTCTAATATTTTTACGACAAATAAACCTAATGAGTACAAATCATATTGACAAATGACAAAAGTGCACACGCACTGTAGTACTCTCTAGTATTTTTCTACAACAAACAGACAAATCAAGGAGTATAATAAAGTGCACATGCACTATAGAAGTCTTTAGTAATTTCAGGATAACTGATCTTATTAACAAATGAAAGGAAGCGCACACGTACTGTATGTGACTTTTTCATTTTACAAGAATTAGGGAAGGAATAGGACGGATTGCGTCATGGTTCTAGCACTTAGGTTGCACGCAGCTGCACTGAAAGTCCATATCTTTCCACAGAAATACAACACCAAGTGAGACAATTTGCAGTTCTTTTCCCAGAAGTATTTATCAGCGTAGCCAAGACACTGAAATGTCGTAGTAATCTTCCATGTTATCATTTTGGCAGTACATCAGGTACACCAAACAGTGGGACCATAATAACGTCTCCATCGCTCACGGCGGTGGACAGCATGTCGTGTCAACACCACGCTCTTACAAGGCACACCAACGTAGAATTAGTGCAAAAACCAAATATAGTGCTCCATGATCAAGAGGATGTACAGGACAAATGGACATTGCAGTAATTCAGGGTAGTTAGGTCAGAAAGTGAAGGACATTAAGTCACATACTAGTCTTCATTGAGAATTACATTCGTAGTTTGCGGCATTCATAGCCCAGGTATTGAACATTTCTGTACCATGTATGTAGCATTACAGAGAAATGTTCATTAATTGTTTAGCATAGAATATTTGCACTCATTCTCTAATTACAAAGCATCATTAAATAATCGCATTCTTTTCCCAGTTACAAAGCATAATGATTAGCATTCAGTTTCTAATTACAAAGCATAAGCAGTAGCATTTTTTTCCTAGTTACAAAGCATTATGAGTTAATAGTATTCATTTTCCAGTTACAAAGCATAATTAATTAATCATTTGTCATTTCAATATAGTAATAATCAGTAGTCATGTTTCAGGTGACATATTATTCATAGCTGATCAGCATTACTCAGAACTCTCTTAAACTGGTATCATTATTTGGGACTGGTAATACATTTTTTTTTTGTTAGCAATGCATTGCTTTGGGTAATTATAAGGGAAAGCAAGAAGAGAAAAAAAAATTGCTTCTAGGTTGTTCCTGTTAATGAAAAATGTGTAACGTCATTCGTCATGAGTCAGCTGTAGCAAGGTTGTGACACAACTGGGTAAAAAAAAATTCAAGTAATAGTATAGGTTTAATAAGTAACAAGTTTAGTAAGTATCATGAAAGGCTTCTCCTGGAAAAAATACAAAATGGATTATTAAGCTGAAATAAGAAACGCATACTGTGCTGAAAAGTAGTGTACTTCGAATTAACAGGTAGTGAAATGTGCTTAAAAAATGTGTTCCATAGCTGTCCTTTTCAAAACCTTCAGTCATCATACCATACGATATAAAACATACTGTCAAAACAAACTGCAACAAATACTTAAATAACTACATAGCATAAATACATAAGTTCAATATTATCCTCATCTGCAAAGAAAAAACTTCATTATCCATCACTTGATTACTTATATTATCATAACTCCATTAGTATCATCACCTGTAAAGAAAAACTTCATTATTCATAGTACCTTATTCTTCATCATTATTCATCAGCATTCATTATCATCTGCAAAAAATCACTTCATTACTCATTACACTACCATTCCTTATCTCTAGCATATGACGTTATCGGATCAAAATCCACGTCGTCTTTTCAAGTGTAGTAGTTTTTTTTTCTGTCGGCAGGGTGGGTGGGGGGGGGGGGGGGTCAGTACCATACTTTTACAAGACATATCAAAACGAAAACTGAACTGTCTTGTCCAGCGTAGTCCGTTGCCATCTAGTGTCCGTAATATGTAGCCAAGAGTCCCCCAGTCTCCAGCAAGCTGCCTCAGCACGACGGGAAGCGTCACGTTTCCGTTACATGACTCACATGCTTCGACGTGTAGCGTACGCTGGCAGTGGAAAGCGGCCGGAGGCGTCAGTCTGTATACTGTCCGGTTACCTAGCCAACCACGGCAAGTTGAATGTTCCGTCATGTCACGGAACTTTCACATCTAAATGTATATTACAGTACCTACTAAACATCGGCCGTCCCAATAGGATTTCTAAATGCCGACAGCCAACGTATATACAGAAGATCATTGGCTTTTCCCATCAGTTTTATAGTCAAAACAACGAATAACGAATTGCATATTTTGTTCATGTGTTGTTTATCTTAATCAGTAGTCCCAACACATACTGTCATCACAATTTGAAGATCAGTTTCAGACACGTACACCACTCCCATTGCTGCCAGAGATTCAAAACCATCACCATTCCCATTTCAGCTAATAATCCAAAACACCAAGAACAACTAGGAAACTTCGATGTTAGTTGAGTGATGTGTTGTATGAGTATTGCTCATGGTGTGGTGTGGTATCGTGTTTGGTGCGACTTCTGGTGTGTTTTGGTCTTCCTAAATTTCTAGCAGTTCTCAAAAGATAGAACTCAGTAAAAAGCAAATGATTGTGAAGAAATCAAGGATGGTAAGATTGCCTGGCATTAACTCCGAAAGAAATATGAAAATGCTACCTAGTTTTGTTATTGACGCACCCTACTTACAGGAGAATACAGATGCAGCAAGCAGCACAAAAATATGCAACAGGAAAAAGTGAATGCAATGAAAGCTTACAAGTAAGGAACAAGTATGCTGTATGAGGAAATAGAAATTTTTAAAATGGAAACATAACAGTGTGTGCAGATATTCATGTACAGGGTGGTCCATTTATAATGACCGGGCCAAATATCTCACGAAATAAGCATCAAACGAAAAAACTACAAAGTACGAAACTCGTCTAGCTGGAAGGGGGAAACCAGATGGGCATACGGTTGGCCGGCTAGATGGCACTGCCATAGGTCAAACGGATATCAACAACGTTTTTTAAAATAGGAACCCCAATTTTTATTACATATCCGTGTAGTACGTAAATAAATATGAATGTTTTAGTTGGATCACATTTTTCGCTTTGTGAGAGATGGCGCTGTAATAGTCACAAACGTATAAGTACGTGGTATCACGTAACATTACGCCAGTGCAGACGGTATTTGCTTCGTGATACATTTCCCGTGTTAAAACGGACCGTTTACCAATTGCTGAAAAGGTCGATATCGTGTTGATGTATGGCTATTGTGATCAAAATGCTCAGCGGGCGTGTGCTATGTATGCTGCTCGGTACCCTGGACGACATCATCCAAGTGTCTAGACCGTTCGCCGGATCGTTACGTTATTTACGGAAACAGGAAGTGTTCAGCCACATGTGAAATGTCAACCACGACCTGCAACAAATGATGATGCCCAAGTAGGTGTTTTAGCTGCTGTCGCGGCTAATCCGTACATCAGTAGCAGACAAATTGCGCGAGAATCGGGTATCTCAAAAAAGTCGGTGTTTAGAATGCTACATCAACATCGATTGCACCAGTACCATATGTCTGTGCACCAGGAATTGCATGGCGACGACTCCGAATGCCGTGTACAGTTCTGCCGCTGGGCACAAGAGAAATTACGGGACGATGACAGATTTTTTGCACGCGTTCTATTTAGCGACGAAGCGTCATTCGCCAACAGCGGTAACTTAAACCGGCATAATATATCCTACTTGGCAACAGAAAATCCACGATGGCTGCGACAAGTGCAACATTAGCGACCTTGGTGGGTTAATGTATGGTGCGGCATAATGGGAGGAAGGATAACAGGCCCCCATTTTATTGATGGCAATCTAAATTGTGCAATGTATGCTGATTTCCTACGTAATGTTCTACCGATGTTACTTCAAGATGTTTGACTGCATGACAGAATGGCGATGTACTTTCAACATGATGGATGTCCGGCACATAGTTCGCGTGCGGTTCAAGCGGTATTGAATAGCATATTTCATGACAGGTGGATTGGTCGTCGAAGCACCTTACCATGGCACGCACGTTCACCGGATCTGACGTCCCCGCATCTCTTTCTGTGGGGAAAGTTGAGGGATATTTGCTATCGTGATCCACCGACAACGCCTGACAACATGCGTCAGCGCATTGTCACTGCATGTGCGAACATTACGGAAGGCGAATTACTCGCTGTTGAGAGGAATGTCGTTACACGTATTGCCAAATGCATTGCGGTTGACGGACATCATTTTGAGCATTTATTGCATTAATGTTGTATTTACAGGTAATCACGCAGTAACAGCATGGGTTCTCAGAAATGATAAGTTCACAAAGGTACCTCTATCTCATTCGAACAACCGAAATCAAATGTTCAAACGTAGCTACGTTCTGTATTTTAATTTAAAAAATTTACCTGTTACCAACTGTTCGTCTAAAATTGTGAGCCATATGTTTGTGACTATTACAGCACCATCTGTCACAAAGCGATAAAAGTGGTCCAACTAAAACATTCATATATCTTTACGTACTACACGAATATGCAATAAAAACGCAGTTGATATCCGTTTGACCTATGGCAGTGCCATCTAGCGGACCAACCATAGCGCCATCTGGTTTCCCCCTTCAAGCTAGACTAGTTTCGTTCTTTGTAGTTTTTTCATTTGACCGCCCTGTATAGTGTAGGCCTACTCCTGCAATGTTACGGAAATTGTATACCGTAGAAGACAATCCTAGGAAACAATGCAAACGTGGCTTTCCAGTGAAGTAAGCATGAGCTTCTGAATAGAAAGAAAACCCGATGACAATGTTTCGAAAAAAGTCAGTGAAGAAGTAACAAGCACGGTGACGGAAACAAAAAGTCTTACATCATAAACACCTTGACAGAACGCTACAAAATCGACTCTACTGAAACGTCATCCCTAAGCGAGATTACTTTCAGTATTTTCAGTACAGAGAAATCCCTTCATACAGAGTGTTATGAACGAGGCGGAACTATGTGCCTCATGAAAAAAAAGGGTGATCCGGCTGAGTCACGCAGTTTGACTCTTAGTCTGATCACGAGGTGTGGCCATTGCACGCGTTGATTCCAAAAGCTGACGTGAGGATCAATGAACTATACTAGACGGCATGGTTCTGGAACATCTTAGATGATTAGAAAATTAGTAGACAGGAATACAATTAAATACTTAGCTCTAATTCAGCATCAGTGGTGAGCGTCTGTCTTGACTTTGTACAGTAATATTTACACGTGCAATATAGACTGAACTCAGGATACTTCATTACAATTCTGATTGCTTCACACTTATACACTCCTGGAAATTGAAATAAGAACACCGTGAATTCATTGTCCCAGGAAGGGGAAACTTTGTTGACACATTCCTGGGGTCAGATACATCACATGATCACACTGACAGAACCACAGCCACATAGACACAGGCAACAGAGCATGCACAATGTCGGCACTAGTACATTGTATATCCACCTTTCGCAGCAATGCAGGCTGCTATTCTCCCATGGAGACGATCGTAGAGATGCTGGATGTAGTCCTGTGGAACGGCTTGCCATGCCATTTCCACCTGGCGCCTCAGTTGGACCAGCGTTCGTGCTGGACGTGCAGACCGCATGAGACGACGCTTCATCCAGTCCCAAACATGCTCAATGGGGGACAGATCCGGAGATCTTGCTGGCCAGGGTAGTTGACTTACACCTTCTAGAGCAGGTTGGGTGGCACGGGATACATGCGGACGTGCATTGTCCTGTTGGAACAGCAAGTTCCCTTGCCGGTCTAGGAATGGTAGAACGATGGGTTCGATGACGGTTTGGATGTACCGTGCACTATTCAGTGTCCCCTCGACGATCACCAGTGGTGTACGGCCAGTGTAGGAGATCGCTCCCCACACCATGATGCCGGGTGTTGGCCCTGTGTGCCTCGGTCGTATGCAGTCCTGATTGTGGCGCTCACCTGCACGGCGCCAAACACGCATACGACCATCATTAGCACCAAGGCAGAAGCGACTCTCATCGCTGAAGACGACACGTCTCCATTCGTCCCTCCATTCACGCCTGTCGCGACACCACTGGAGGCGGGCTGCACGATGTTGGGGCGTGAGCGGAAGACGGCCTAACGGTGTGCGGGACCGTAGCCCAGCTTCATGGAGACGGTTGCGAATGGTCCTCGCCGATACCCCAGGAGCAACAGTGTCCCTAATTTGCTGGGAAGTGGCGGTGCGGTCCCCTACGGCACTGCGTAGGATCCTACGGTCTTGGCGTGCATCCGTGCGTCGCGGCGGTACGTCCACCCGGCCTCCCGCATGCCCACTATACGCCCTCGCTCAAAGTCCGTCAACTGCACATACGGTTCACGTCCACGCTGTCGCGGCATGCTACCAGTGTTAAAGACTGCGATGGAGCTCCGTATGCCACGGCAAACTGGCTGACACTGACGGCGGCGGTGCACAAATGCTGCGCAGCTAGCGCCATTCGACGGCCAACACCGAGGTTCCTGGTGTGTCCGCTATGCCGTGCGTGTGATCATTGTTTGTACAGCCCTCTCGCAGTGTCCGGGGCAAGTATGGTGGGTCTGACACACCGGTGTCAATGTGTTCTTTTTTCCATTTCCAGGAGTGTAGATTACTTGTTAATGCATAAACTGCATATGACGCCTGCCTAGGTCGTAGCTACTGATTTAGCTGAAGGTTATGCTAACTAGCGTCTCTGCAAATGAGATCTGTGAAGCTATAACAAGTGAACCATTCCTATTACAGTCGGCTGTAGAACTGGCCAGTGCTCTAGCTTGTCTCGTCAGATCGACCGAGTGGCGGCCCTCGGTCTGCTAGCGTCGACAGTGGTGTCTCACGGATCCTGTGTGTACTGACGGACCGCGGACGATTTGAAGCCTACAACCTAGCAAGTGTGGTGCCTTGCGGTGACACCACAGAGGAAAAATGGTGTACGTACAAGACAGCTATAGGGTTTATCTTATCTATAGGGTCTATCTAATCCTGGATCATTTTAGGTTTAGGTCGTAACACAGCTTACCTAAAGGACTTGCAATTGCGCATCTGCAGATTATCGGCGGTCTTTTGAACTCTGGGAGAGACTGAGTCATCAGCATCACGGACAGATCACGCAGACATTCGGATGTACTGCAGGGAATGCAGAAAGTGTGCTGACGAGGTGGACTCTGGACATCAGAATGGCAAGAAGTGTAGGCAAATGGCTTTCCAGACGTACCGATACTCCACCAAGAGAAGATTATAGGATTCTGGCTCTGGCGAATGGACGCAAGACAAAAGCTGGAATCCGTGCAGAGCGTACACGGAGAGTATCATCACGAACCATTCGGAACAGATCAGTGGACTGTGGACTGAGGTCTAGAGCTGCCACTCTACAAGCAGCACAGTCTAGCATGATGTAGAGCCAGTCATCCGGAACACTGAGCTGCATTCTGTGATGTTCAGCGATAAGCCTCGCTTCTGGTTGTGGGCGTCAGCTCGATGCGACGATTTCCACAGACCGTCTAGTGACAAGAAGTAGCGAGTCTGGAGTTCCACAATAATTCCTGGAATCATGACGAGGGAAGCTATTGAATATAACAACGGGTCTGATTTGATTGATGTTGGAGGAATGCTAATTGCTCACTGGCATGTGACGTGACTGGCAAACCCTGTTGTGACGCCCTTCATGACCAGGGTACCAGCAGGACTGTTACTGAATGTGTTTTAGGCTGAGCCATGTCGGCTGTTTTTCCAACTTGTTACATATTTGTTTACTGGCGCAATTCGTTTTGATGTCACGTTACTGGGTGGCGCTTAGGTCTTCTTGCAGTTGGCTCTTTGGTTAGAGGAAGTTGGAGGCAGCTTGTTGACGGACGGTGGGCAGTGAGACACACGAAAGTGTGACGAGCAGTCAGAGTGCCATTATGGGATCTGATCGGCGGTTGCTCGTCCAAGTGGGCAGCTACTTGTACAGAGCCGTGTTGGTGTGGAGTGCCGGGCTCTAAGCTGGTGAGCCCGATTCCGGCTTAGAGAGTGACCGTCTGCTGTTGTGGGTTATTTTAGTCACGTTGATTTTCTCTGGTAACTGCATAACCTACCCTATTTTTGGGTAAGGTACTTCTGTCTATGGATTTCGGAACGTGTGCCCCGATGCTGGACTTCATCCGTTTGACTCTTTTTCCTCTCTGTTCTACGTACACAAGCTACTAAACTCCCCTCCCCCCCCCATCCCCTCCCCATCCCCTCTGTGTGAACTCTCTCTATTGATGATATATTTGACTGTATTTAAAATGTGTATTCCTTTTTATTGCAGTTTGTTCAAGATTTTGGTGAACTCTGTCATAATTGCTTGGGTATGAAGTTAATATGGTTGTAATATGTTCCAGGGTATCACATCTATTAGAGACTATTAAGGTCGAATATCGAACTTGACGCTTAAAGTGGCAAGTTTCCACATGAGCATGAATTGTAACATGGGGCACAGACGCGATAAGCAAACGCCAGCCGTCCATCGAATGTTGGCTCGTTTTCTATTCTCATGTTGGAAGGTTTTGGTGAGATTCAGCACTTCTTTTAAAGGAATGACTTTATTGTGAGACCTGAGTTTCTCCTGGCGTATACAACTTTCAAATAACTTCCGGGAATTCAGCCAGGTAACACTTTCAGCGACCGCCGATATTTCGGCGGGAGAACACCCCGCCATTTTCAAGGCAAACTGCAACGGACAGGCGACGTACATGCAAATTTAATACCTCGGTTCTCGGACCCAAGCAGGAAAGATAACACACACACACTGAACACTAGTGCCACCAAAGATGGCCAAAGTCAGAGCTATCGATACTGAGACTATGAATTCGCAGGTGAGGTAGCATTGAGTCTGTCCCTCTGTTTCTTGACAAGGGAGAGAGCCGGATTCCAAACAGAGTTTAAACAGAAACCTCCATCCCTGTTAACAAGGTTGCTCGCTAATTTAATCTCAACTGCCTCCCGAATCACACTGTCCCAATAGCTGGACGTGCATGCCAATATCTCGGTGTTATTATATAACATGGAGTGACCAGTATCCAAGCAATGTTCGGCAATAGCAGATCTATTTGGCTGCTGTAATCGTGTGTGCCGTTTATGCTCAGTACATCTGTCCTCCACGGTCCTGATAGTTTGACCAATATATGCCATGCCGCAGCTACAAGGGACACGATATACACCCGCCTTACGCAGTCCAAGATCATCCTTAACGGAACTCAAAAGTGCTCTAATTTTAGGTGGAGGTCGGAAAACACATTTCACATCGTATTTCCGTAAAATACGACCGATCTTATTGGACGTGTTTCCTACGTAAGGCAAGAAGGCAGTAGACTTAGGTGTTGACTCAGAATTATCATCAATCACCTGATGTACAGTTGGTCGATAGCGCAACGCACGTTCAATCTGTCTATCACTGTAACCATTTTGACGAAATGTAACTTCAAGATGGGACAGCTCAGCTGGCAAAGTCTCAGCGTCAGAAACGATATGTGCCCTGTGTACCAAGGTACGAAGTACCCCTTCACGCTGAGCCGAATGGTGACAACTATTAGCTTGTAAGTACAAGTCGGTGTGAGTACGTTTCCTGTAGACTGCATGTCCCAATGATCCATCATCCTTCCTCCTAACCAACACGTCGAGAAAGGGAAGGCAACCATCCTTTTCCACCTCCATCGTAAAACGAATGTTCGGGTGGATCGAGTTCAGATGTTCTAGAAAGACATTCAAACTCTCCCTACCGTGAGGCCAAACAACGAAGGTATCGTCAACGTATCTATAGAAACAGGCGGGTTTTAAAGGCGCCGTTAGATACGTTGACGACACCTTCGTTGTTTGGCCTCACGGTAGGGAGAATTTGAATGTCTTTCTAGAACATCTGAACTCGATCCACCCGAACATTCGTTTTACGATGGAGGTGGAAAAGGATGGTTGCCTTCCCTTTCTCGACGTGTTGGTTAGAAGGAAGGATGATGGATCATTGGGACATGCAGTCTACAGGAAACGTACTCACACCGACTTGTACTTACAAGCTAATAGTTGTCACCATTCGGCTCAGCGTGAAGGGGTACTTCGTACCTTGGTACACAGGGCACATATCGTTTCTGACGCTGAGACTTTGCCAGCTGAGCTGTCCCATCTTGAAGTTACATTTCGTCAAAATGGTTACAGTGATAGACAGATTGAACGTGCGTTGCGCTATCGACCAACTGTACATCAGGTGATTGATGATAATTCTGAGTCAACACCTAAGTCTACTGCCTTCTTGCCTTACGTAGGAAACACGTCCAATAAGATCGGTCGTATTTTACGGAAATACGATGTGAAATGTGTTTTCCGACCTCCACCTAAAATTAGAGCACTTTTGAGTTCCGTTAAGGATGATCTTGGACTGCGTAAGGCGGGTGTATATCGTGTCCCTTGTAGCTGCGGCATGGCATATATTGGTCAAACTATCAGGACCGTGGAGGACAGATGTACTGAGCATAAACGGCACACACGATTACAGCAGCCAAATAGATCTGCTATTGCCGAACATTGCTTGGATACTGGTCACTCCATGTTATATAATAACACCGAGATATTGGCATGCACGTCCAGCTATTGGGACAGTGTGATTCGGGAGGCAGTTGAGATTAAATTAGCGAGCAACCTTGTTAACAGGGATGGAGGTTTCTGTTTAAACTCTGTTTGGAATCCGGCTCTCTCCCTTGTCAAGAAACAGAGGGACAGACTCAATGCTACCTCACCTGCGAATTCATAGTCTCAGTATCGATAGCTCTGACTTTGGCCATCTTTGGTGGCACTAGTGTTCAGTGTGTGTGTGTTATCTTTCCTGCTTGGGTCCGAGAACCGAGGTATTAAATTTGCATGTACGTCGCCTGTCCGTTGCAGTTTGCCTTGAAAATGGCGGGGTGTTCTCCCGCCGAAATATCGGCGGTCGCTGAAAGTGTTACCTGGCTGAATTCCCGGAAGTTATTTGAAAATGACTTTATTGTTCACTGTTGTATATTTTATTACTATGTGATCTTGTGCTTAGGTATTAGCTCTCAAGCATTTCTTGCTACTTGCTACGTTTGCTTAAGTGAATTTGTTTCTTGAAGGTCTTGTTAACAGTAAACTGCTTAAGGGGCTCCGGAACGCCCTATACTTGCAATGTTAAAATAACGCTTATAAATTACATCTTTCCTCACAAAGTATTTGAGTTAGGAAGTTGAACTTTTTACAGATTATTTATTGGAATATGGGCTACAACTTAACTCAGGGATTTTACAAAATTTTAGTTCAGTTATTAAAGATGATTTTTTTTCAATTGTAATGAAAATTCACAACATTTTTTTGCAATTTTTTATTTATATATTCAAAAATATACAGTTTTTTGGAAAAAGGCTGTGTTAAATTATGCAGAAGGTACTGTGCAACATTTACTGAAAGTTTGAAACAAATATGTTTGGAAGATCCTTAGAAAACATGTAAATAGTATGAGAAAATAAAAGTTTTGGGAATCGAGCGACAAAGATTGGATTAACTTTTTAGTGCATTCCAGGTCCATAGGATGGATTATCTTTATCCTCTGCAAACTCCTCCTCCAGCTTCCTCTTGTTCCTCCTCCTGTTTACTCTTGCTTGTATTTCTAGACTCTTTACAGCCCTGTCTGCAGCCCGAAGGCGTTCCTTGTCTAAAGCAAGCATCGCTCGTACCATGTTAGAACCTATCTTCATTCCCATATTTCTAAATACCTTGCACCTTACAATGTTGCCATCATTGAAAGTCGCAACAGCATCATACACACCAAAGTGAAGTGTTTCTAATCCAACAAATACAGTCTTGGGGATTCTCGACCATATAACACTATTTACACTATCATTGGGGTTTTGAGTTTTTCTGTGAGTACACTTTTTCAACAGTTCAGGTGCTGCTAAGTCTCTGAAAATAGGTTTTATCACCTCCATTTTTGCATGAGGCAGACTAAAATGTACCTGATGAACACGGACGTTAATAATAACACCATTTGACAGCAGTTTAACAGCGCCACAGTGGGTCACGCCCATGTAGAACACATTTCAAAAAAAATTTAAAAATGGTTGTAGTCTTCGGAATTGAATAGATTATATATCTATTAAAAGGTAATAGTCTGCAGATTCAGAAAACGCAAAAAAGTAAAAATTGAACTTTTCATGATTTTGAGCCTTTCCGGAGCCCCTTAATGAGATTAATTGTTATATTTTGTGATTACTGTTAAACGATTAACAGTTCAATCACCTTTTATTTAGTTATGCAATTATTGCAACACTCAGACTGTGATCTGTGTCTGGGGTGGTGTTTGCATTTTGCATTTTTGCGTTGGACCTTGAGAAATGACTTATTTTTTATGCTCGTGCTGCATGAGTTATATACCAGTCTGTTTGCCCTCGGCTTCGCGAGTTGTTCGTAGCGGTGGAGCCGTTGGCCCCGGCGTGCTTTTTCACCACCAGCCTATTCACCGGGCGTGGGCGGTCCACGTCGGCTGTGTACGTGTGTGCTGAGTGGTTTTCCGCCACCTGTCTTGCGGCAGCCACTGCCTCAGTGGCGCGACCATCTCGCTTGCTACGGCATGTCTCTATAAGTTAAGTTCTTAATTTTCAGTTTAAATCAAAGAGCCCGCTACTCAAATTTGTTTTGTTATTGCTGCCTTAAAATTTGCTTTGCTTTGAATATATTTCAGTCTTTTGGTTTTGGATTGCTGAAGCTGTAAATTTTATAATCGTTGTTACCTTACTGTTTCAAAGATGTTAGTGCCTGAGGGGCACTCCAAATCTTTTATCGTAGTCCTGGGCGTATACATTATAAAATATTGTTGACTTTCCTGTTTGAAAAACTGCTTATGGCAAAGACACTCTCCAGATTGGTGAAGTACTAAATTACTAGCGCCAGAATGTCTCTAAAATTATTTTAATCGTAATCCTGAACTCTGAACTTGTTAATTTTGATATTTCACATGCCTGGCAAGAAATTCCTGAAAATGAGATTTGGACACTGTTTGTCTGAATACGACATTGAAGAGAGTATTCGTACTCATAGGGGTCGCATCTCGTGCTGATAAGTGCTGAATGGAATGGAACTTTAATCCACCTTCGACCGAGCGAGGTGGCGCAGTGGTTATCACACTGGACTCGCATTCGGGAGGACAACGGTTCAATCTCACGTCCGCCCATCACTTCGGGCAAATACCGGGATGGTTTCTTTGAAAGGGCACGGCCGACTTCCTTCCCAATCCTTGACACCGATGACTTCGCAGTTTGGTCTTCTGCCCCACATTAACCCCTGATCCACCTTCCTTGTTGAAGTTTGCTATCTATCGATTGGTTCTCAAATTGTCATGGTGATGCTATTTCTATAATTTTAGAGAATTGACATTTGCGTGGTTGAAATTTTGCGAATGCTCAAAGGGCTCTCCAGTTGCATTATTACGAATGCTAAATTTGTCCTCTAAATAAAAAATGCAACTGTTCAAAGGGGTACTTAGACCGCCTTATGTAACATGGATTAACTTGCCTTAAACTTCCTGTTCCGTCACAGCTACTTTGCTGTAAGTTTAGTCTTTATGGTCTTGAAATCAGTCTCAAATAGTTACTATTGATTCTTACGCCATTGATGTTTTATTTATATCTTGTTAAATAAAGGATTACCAACTATTGTGAAGCAACAAATGGTTTTCCGTAAGCTCAGGCTCTACCTTCCTCCCGGCCGTTAAGTTGTTTTCTGGGGCGTCCATTGAGATCTCACAGGCCTGGGAAGAAGAAATTCCTCAAGATGAATTTTGGACGCTGTTTGCCTGAATCCGACAATGAAGACGGTATTCGTAGCCATGGGGGTCACACCTCGTATTGATGTTGGTGCTGGACATCTGTTCTGAATGTAATGAAAGTTTAATCATATAATATCCATAACGTGATGATCATCTTCACGTAAGTTGATAAGTATTGACATAGCGCCTCATGGGATGGCATTTTCCATTTCTGTCAGCGTATATTTGGAGAAAGAAGTTGAAGAAACAAACATTAGGTTAGGCGAAGAAGAGAAATAGTTACGAAACGCCAAAACTGAAAAAAAGAGTGTCGCGCGGGATTAGCCGAGCGGTGTAAGGCGCTGCATTCATGGACTGTGCGGCTGGTCCCGGCGGAGGTTCGAGTCCTCTTTCGGGCATGGGTGTGTGTGTTTGTCCTTAGGATGATTTAGGTCAAGTAGTGTGTAAGTTCAGGGACTGATGACCTTAGCAGTTAAGTCCCATAAGATTTCACACACATTTGAACATTTTTTGAAAAGAAGAGGGCAGTAAAAAAAGAGAAAGAGAAAAGAGTGGTTTCAGCGAGAGTGAGTAGTGTTTACATGTTTATGGCTCTGAGTCTATGGGACTTAACTTCTGAGGACATCAGTCGCCTAGAACTTAAATCCAACTAACCTAACGACATGACATCCATGCCCACGCAGGATTCGAACCTGCGACTGTAGCTGTCGCGCGGTTCTAGACTGTAGCACCTAGAACCGCTCGGCCATCTCGGCCGGCTACACGTTTATGTCGTATTCAAAAAATGCTCCTAATAATCTCATATGGTACCCTGATATTTGCAGCGTCACTCTGGGCATCTAATGCAGTGTGGTTCAACTCCCCTGATCGACATCGGAGGTAACATCACGACTGTCCATAGACAGGATGTTACAGGTATAGGTACAAATATTGTGATAACTGGTACCTTAATATGTACCAACTTCATTGTGATACTTGTCTTCTTTTCTCTCCATTTAACACTGTTCGTGTAAACACACCACATGTTTACTATCTGATGTCTTCTGCACAGTCGTAAGTGGACTTCACTTGTCAGTATAGACTGCCCATTTGACATCCATGTGTCCACACTTCAGTACCTGAACCTGACACTCAAGGAGAAAACAAACACTGACGGCTTGTTTGAGCCACGTGTACTTCTCAGTACTAATCAAACTAAAAACATGCTGCTCGTAATAGCTATAATGATAGGTCAGCAAATGAAGTAGATATGGATGTCCACAGTCATCAATAGAAATAGCTATACTTATATCCCTAACACAAACTACCACTAAGAGCAAGACATTTGGATTACCTGACTCGATCGTAACCTTTGTTTAATCTCTCAGAAATAGAAAATCTGTTCTGCGTCGGACATAGCCTCGCTGCCACCTGTGCTTCGAATTTTTTCGGGGCGGTGGTACACGTCGCTCTGGTAGAGTATGGAGAGCTACTTCGCTGTCCATCAGGCGCGCTACACGAGCCGCAGGCACGTCCGAAGAGCTCTGTCGCAGTGATTGATGGTCAGGATCAAAACCTCGTTACGGATGTAAACACAATTATCCTTCCGGCGCGGCCCGGCCCGGCCCCGCTGTCGCTCCGGCGTGCCCACTGGGAGCCCATTAGCCGCCTTCCGCCCACGTCACAGCTCCGCTGCTGTCTGGTGCCACTTCCTCTGTAATGCGCCTCCCACGCCCGTGCCGGTTGTTTTGTGTCGGCCCGCTGCACAGGCGACCCCAATCCCAACTCCAGAGCGGGAAATATTACCACTCCATTAAATCATCTTCCCCGACCTCTCTCGGAGAAGAGCTTGCTTCTTTGGCTGCAGTAAGTTCCCCCGTAGCAAACTTGACAAACACTGGCCACCTATACCACTCAGATAGCAAACGTTAAGTGTTCCCGACCACGATGTACAATAACAGTCGTAAGTTACATACAAACTTTTAGATATCCTGTTTGGAAATCGAAATGAATTATGTTGACCATTCTTGTGCTAGTTACTAAGCGTATCCTACCCTCAGCTGTTACTAGATTTTTATGGTTTCCTCTTGACCCCTTCTTCATGTTTTGCCACAGCTTTGGACTACTTGAGAGTAAATAAGACATAAAGGAAACATAACATTCTATCGGAATTTACAAAGTCATTTGTGGGAATCGGCAACCAAACGATTATCCAAGTTTGTGTGTATAATCTACACTGAAGCGCCAAAGAAATTGGTTTAGTCATGTTTATTCAGATACAGAAATATGAAAACAGGCAGACTACGGCTCTGCGGTCGCCAACGCCTATATAACAACTAGTGTCTGGAGCTGTTAGATTGGTTACTGCTGCTACAATAGCAGGTTATCAAGATTTAAATGAGTTTGAACGTAGTGTTATAGTCACCGCACGAGTGATGCGACACGGCATCTCCGCAATGAAGTGGGAATTTTCCCGTACATCCATTTCCCGAGTGTACGGTGAATATCAGAAATCCGGTAAAACATCAAATCTCCGACATCGCTGGGGCCAGAAAAAGATTCTGCAAGAATGGGGCCAACGATGACAGAGGAGAATAGTTCAACGCGATAGAAGTGCAACCCTTCCCAAATTGCTGCAAATTTCAGTGATGGGCCCTCAGCGAAACATCATCGATCTGGGCTTTCGGAGCCGAAGACCCACTCGTTTACTCCTGACGACTGCACGTCTCAAAGTCTTACATATCGCCTGGGCACGTCAACACCGACAATGGGCTGTTGATTACTGGTAACATGTAGTCTGGTCCAAAGAGTCTCGTTTCAAATTGTATCGAGTGGATGGACGTGTATGGATATGGGGACAACCTCACTAATCCATGAAATCTGCATGTCAGCAGGAGGCTCTGTAACGGTGAGGTGCGTGTGCAGTTGGAGTGATATGGGATCCCTGATACGTCAAGATACGACTCTGACAGGTGCACGTACATAAGCATCATGTCCGACCACCTGCATACATTCATGTTCATTGTTCATTCCGACGGACTTGGGCAATTCCAGCAGGGCAATGAGACGCCCCACAGGTCCAGAATTGCTACACAGTGGCTCCAGAAACACTCCCCTGAGTTTAAACACATCAGCTGGCCATCAGACCCCTCAGACAGATGCCTTGCGACGTGTTGTTCAGAAGTGATCTCCACCCGCTCGTACTCTTACGGATTTATGGACAACACTGCAGGATACATGGTGTCAATTCCCTCCAGCACTACTTCAGACATTCGTCGAGTCCTTGACGCTACTGTTGCGGCACTTCCGCGTGCTCACGGGGGCTCTATCCGATATTAGGCAGGTGTACATTTCTTTGGCTGTTCAGTGTCTGAGACTGCCGACATACCATTATAATTTCGGAAAAATATCATACATCCAATTTGGTGGCAGTCCTGATATAGCGCTTTATAATGGGAGGAAGACTGAAGGAAAACCAAGACACGTCAGTAGTAACTGTCAACCTCGACAAAGCGTTCGACAATGTAAAATGGTGTAAGACGATTGAAATTTTGAAAAAGATAGGGTAATGTAAGGGAAGAGACGAGCAATATATTGTACGACATGTCTAAGAAAGAAGAAGGAATAATACGATTGGAAGACCAGGAACTAAGTGTTTGAAATAAAAATGGGATGGAGTCTTTTGCCCATACTGTTCACTCCATACACCAAAGAAGCATTGACGGAAATGAAAGAAAGGATCAAGAGCGGGATTAAAATTCAGGATCAAAGAATATCAGTGACAAGATTCGCTTATAACATTGCTATCCTCAGCGAAGCTGAAGAAACGCTACAACATCTGTTGAATTCAGTAAACTATCCAATGACTACAGATTATGGATTAAGAGTAAGCCGAAGAAAGACGAAAGTAATGAAGAGTAGGAGAAATGAAAATGATCACAAAGTAGACGAAGCTAAGGAATTCTACCACCTTGGAAGCAAAATATACCTTGTCGGGGAAATGATAGCATTCCTAGGCAAAAGAAATCTATGAGTATCAAATGTAGGCATTTGAGGAACAAAATTCTGGGAATGTACGTTTGCAGCATATCATTGCATAGTAGTGAATCATGGACTGTTAAGAAATGAGAATTGAAGCATTCGGCATGTGGCGCTACAGAATAATGTTGAAAATTAGGTAGACTGAGAAGCTAAGGCATTATGAGGATTTTCTCAGCTTCGGCGAAGAAAACGATATAAAGAAAGCACTGACAAAATGAAGTGACAGGATGACGGGAAATTCGTTAAGACATCAGAGAATAACTTTCATGATTGTAAAGGGCCGGCCGTGGTGGCCATGCGGTTCTAGGCACTGTAATCCGGAACCGCGCGACTGCTACGGTCGCAGGTTCGAAACCTGCCTCGGGCATGGTTGTGTGTGATGTCCTTAGGTTAGTTAGGTTTAAGTAGTTCTAAGTTCTAGGGAACTGATGACCTCAGATGTTAAGTCCCATAGTGCTCAGAGCCATTTGAACCATTTGATTGTAAAGGGCGTTCTAGAGGATAAAAACTGTGGAGGAAGAAAGGGAGTGGAATATATACAACAAATAATTGAGTATGTTGCTTCAGGTGCTATTCTCAGAAGAAGATGTTAGTACAAGAGACGATTTCGTGGCGGGCCGCATCAAACCAGTCGAAGACTGATGAATCACAAAAATAAATAAAATGACATTCTACGTCGGGGAGGGGCAGGGTATTACAAACTTCGTGAGCTGAGACAAACAACTTTTATTATTGCAAAGTCAGTCAGCCTTTTCCCTACGCGTTTCAGTTTAGGTGGGTTTTTTCGTGGTGTTCACCCTCCTTGTAAGCAGGCATGCTGATCTACCTTCTGAGATGTCATTGTAATGACGAATTTGTTGTTTTCAGGATATGTAGTGAATGCTAGCCAGAGCTAAATTCTCCACTAACCATAGGTGACCATGTGGAGGTGCTCTTGTGAACAGGGGCCCAAGTAAGACACAGGTGCCTTCAAACTGAGGTTTTATTATGAAGAACTCAGATCTACATCTGTCCCCCGACGGTGTCTTCTGTAGTTAAAATCTCATGCGAACGAATTTACTGCTGAACGTCGATTATCATATAGCGAGAGACATTACAGCACAGTTATATCATGGCAGGCCTGGGGGTTTAATTGCAGAAATCACAGTTTTTAAAGTGAATGTAATTCATCATCATCGCCACCATCCAATCAGTGGCACAACACTCCTTTGTGAGCGCCGTCCTACTGTAAAGGATCAGTCCAGGCTTTCATGTTCTGTACCAAACTCGAACTCTGTATTAGAAATTCAATGCGGTGCTTATATTCGATACGATCATGTACTACGTAGCATAATATGTAGTAATAACTCCTTCAGTTTTTGGTCAGATGATGGCAGTCCGTGGAAAGGAACTATCCATTAAAATCTGGACACCCAATTTTTGTATAAGGGCATCGTGGTCACAGAACTTCCTGTTTCCATTATCATTTTGAAATTCCAAATTTTCACATTTGAGACTCTCTTCCACCTTAGATTTCGCCTCTTAACCCTCCTGGTTCCATCAGGCACTGCGTTGAACGTCTTCTTAGTTAATCTGACATTAGTTTTCAGTACATCTCCTGGCCATTCTAGGCATTTAATGTTGATGCGGCTGGTAATGCCATTAGTCTTCTGATTGCTTTGCAGCAACGCATCTCTAGTTCCTCTCTTCTGCCAATATCTCATCACACAGAGGCATTTGAACCCTACATAAACAGTGATTATTTAAATGCGTTCCAGTCCTTGTCTTACACTATATGAAATCAGGAGCTTCTCCGCTTTATCGGTGAGGAAAGGAACATGTGCAAAAGATCGACAGGAAGAAGGAACAGGATGTTAGGACATGTGATAGAACGATAAGGTACTAGACGGTGCTGCAGTTGGTAAAAACTATAGGGGGAGTCAGAGGTTAGAGTACATCGAACAAGTACTAATCTGAGATGAAGTGATTGGTGAGAAAATTTGATACTGGCTCATTTCGAGTGGTCGCCAGGGAGGCCGAGCGGTTCTAGGCGCTACAGTCTGGAACCGCGCGGGCGCTACGGTCGCCGGTTCGAATCCTGCCTCGGGCATGGGTGTGTGTGATGTCCTTAGGCTAGTTAGGTTTAAGTAGTTCTAAGTTCTAGGGGACTGATGACCTCAGAAGTTAAGTCCCATAGCGCTCAGAGCCGTTTGAACCAGCCATTTCGAGTGCGAGAGATCGATTAGATTCTACGTGTGCTTTAATGCGCCTCAAGTTGTCAGCGGCCCATCTCGTGGCGACACCGCGCCTTTTGGGTAGGTTTCTTCTAGCGATAAGCTGAGATGCTCACGAATCGTCCCGGGAAGCAAAGAGAGCTCACCCTCCTGGATGTCGGCATCAGTCAATGTTTATACACTAGTGGCCATTAAAATTGCTACACCAAGAAGAAATGAAGATAATAAAAGGGTATTCATTGGACAAATATATTATACTAGAACTGACATGTGATTACATTTTCAGGCACTTTGGGTGCATAGATCCTGAGAAATCAGTACCCAGAACAACCACATCTGGCCGTAATAACGACCTTGATACGCCTGGCCATTGAGTTAAACAGAGCTTGGATGGCGTGCACAGGTACAGCTGCCCATGCAGCTTCAACACGATATCACAGTTCATCAAGAGTAGTGACTGGTGTATTGTGACGAGCCAGTTGCTCGGCCACCATTGACCAGACATTTTCAATTGGTGAGAGATCTGGAGAATGTGCTGGCCATGGCAGCAGTTGAACTTTTTCTGTATCCAGAAAGGCCCGTACAGGACCTGCAACATGCGGTCGTGCATTACCCTGCTGAAATGCAGGGTTTCGCAGGGATCGAATGAAGGGTAGAGACACGGGTCGTAATACATCTGAAATGTAACGTCCACTGTTCAAAGTGCCGTCAATGCGAACAAGAGGTGACCGAGACATGTAACCAATGGCACTCCATACCATCACGCCGGGTGATACGCCAATATGGCAATAACGAATACACGCTTCCAATGTGCGTTCACCGCGATGTCACCAAACACGGATGCGACCATCATGATGCTGTAAACAGAACCTGGAGTCATCCGAAAATATGACGTTTTGCCATTCGTGCACCCAGGTTCGTCGTTGAGTACACCATCGCAAGCGCTCCTGTCTGCGATGCAGCGTCAAGGGTAACTACATCCATGGTCTCCGAGCTGATAGTCCATGCTGCTGCAAACGTCGTCGAACTGTTCGTGCAGATGGTTGTTGTCTTGCAAACGTCCCCATCTGTTCACTCAGGGATCGAGACGTTGCTGCAGGATCCGTTACAACCATGCGGATAAGATGCCTGTCATCTCGACTAATAGTTGTAAGAGGCCGTTGGGATCCAGCACGGCGTTGCATATTACCCTCCTGAACCCACCGATCCCATATTCTGCTCACAGTCATTGGTTTTCAACCAACGCGAGCAGCAATGTCGCGATACGATAAACCGCGATCGCTATAGGCTACAATCCGACCTTTATCAAAGTCGGAAACATGATGGTACGCATTTCTCCTCCTTACACGAGGCATCACAACAACGTTTCCCCAGGCTACACCGGTCAACTGTTGTTTGTGTATGAGAAATCGGTTGGAAACTTTCCTCATGTCAGCACGTTGTAGGTGTCGCCACCGGCGCCAGCCTTGTGTGAATGCTCTGAAACGCTAATCATTTTCGTATCACAGCATCTTCTTTCTGTCGGTTAAATTTCGCGTCTGTAGCATCTTCGTGGTGTAGCAATTTTAGTGGCCAGTAGTGTATTTGAGGTTGCGCGCAGAGTCCGTAAGGTGTGTAGCGCAGCCATGGTATCACTGATGTCCGAGTAGGCAAACCCCACTCTCACCCAGCTATAGATTGCCTGTGTATCTTCATGCCTGGCATCCCTTGTGAATTACGTGACAAGAAGCTGTCTTGGTAAAGCTGAGTTTTTTTTTTTTTTTTCTTTTTTTTCTTTAACGTCGAACATACTTGGTGATTCTCAAATAAAATGTGACTTGCTACACTATGCTGTATGGTTGCGGAGGGGTTCGTTTGCGGAAACTGTTGACACAAAGTGCTCGTCGCATCGTTCGTCAGGCTGCTGTTTGCAAAAGGTGAGCAGCGCATGTGTTCGATGCAAAACTGTTCCGTTCAAAACGAGCTGTTTGCGTATGTCACATTATTGTCCTGAGGATTCACCTTGAATGCCCTTTGTATATTTTCTTTTGATTTTAATTATCAATTTCTCATGGACATTTCTCTCTGCTTAGCTTCTGACTTGTTGAACACTAATTTTACCACTAACTGTAAGTTACAGAATCAAATTTCTTCTTTACCTCATTGCGAACTGTTGTCCTCTATCACATGTACGTTAGCTGCTTGCAATAAATCACTTGTCTGCTGTGGAGCAGCTACAGAGTTATTGAGTTTGCTGTAAAGATTACCTTAGTTAAATTCATGACGCTGAACTTTTCCAATAAGTCAGTGTTACTTAAATATTCTTCAAGAATTCATTACCTTCAGTTAAGATCAGAAGTCTCAAATTTTACTTGTTGCTTAACTTTCTTTGAGGTTCCTTGTTTTAAATAATTTTTTAATATCTAGACCTAGACTTTCATTATTTAAAGCTTTATTGCTCAGTTGTTAAAAGGAATCGTTAGAATTTTACTATCGGTTCTGGCTATCCTTATGATTTTATGTTTGCATATTTTACGATGTATCTTCTCTCTGTTTTAGTTGTGCTTTAAGTGTCCAAGGGGCCAGTCTGAGAATCCGTTCACTGTTGGTCGTATCTGAACCACTGTAAAATTAAATATCAAGTATTCTTCCTGTTATGGGCTGCTAAATTTTGTAATGAGATGTTGCCCTCTTAGTTCATTGATTCACTTTTGTTGGTTATGTTAAATTTTCTCAAGAATCAATAAAAAGACTGTTCCGTTTTGTTAAAAGATTTCGTGGCCTACACGCTTATCACTCCACCTAAATTCTTGCTCCATACAAGGTGGTACAGGAGAGGAGTTAAAGATCACTTTCAACCAACCAGGAGACTGGTGAGAAAAAAAATGATAAACAGAAACACTTTAGGCTAACTGGCGAAACGTCGCTATAACACAAGAGAATAACAGGTAACGTCATAACAGTAGTGTGGGTAACAGTTTTATGGAAATCGATTACTACCATGCGCCTGTAATGTTGCACCCAACTTTCGGATGTTGACCAACACCTCTGTAATCGACGTTCGTCAGCTATACAGGAGTAATAACTGCGCATTTCTGAACTCTGAGAATTAGAAAAGGCAACGGTGACAGCCAGACTGATCAAAGAGCGGCGATAAAAACTGCGACGCATTTCATGACACCACACCATAAATGCGACATCTACAGGGCAAAGTTATGCAGACGACAGAGGAACCAAAACTGGATATTTTAAGTAAGTAGCTACTGAACGTAAATCAGTATATTTTGATTTATGTATTATCATAGCAACTTACACTCACAGTAGAACCTTAAGCTCAAAGTAGGTGTTCAATTTGGCGAGTGACAGACTCGTGCGATTACGATACTGAATTCTAGGTTCAAATTCATCCGCCCCCCTTTTAGCACTTTTTTTATATTGTGGTACTGGTGTACTAGCTACTAAACCTGTATTCCTGTGCTTTTCACTGCAAACTGATTCATACTTAATAAAGAGTGTTCTCCAATATTCTGTAAAAACATCGCCTCACATTCTAATCTGCAAAATATCATGGCCAACAATGGTTTGAACGACCCGGGCAGTTACAAGTTTATATACGAAGTGATAAATTTCTTCAGTTTTGGATGAAGTCTATTACAAAAACCATACAATAAATACTGCCTTGCAGCTTTGTGTAACAAATAATCTTCGAATAACGGTCACGAACTGTAAACAAAGGTAAAGCTCCAAGGTAGACACATACGATTGTGCGCTATTTTTCAAGTTACCGCCATAAACGTTGAAGCGGCAACCAGGTGTTTGTTACTACACGCAAGCAGCTGACTGGTGCAAACAATTGCTTTATAGGGATACCTGATTCAACCAATCGTGTCACATGAAATATTTATTTTCAACTTTGATTCTTGATCTCAAGTGTTTTTCAGTTCCCCCCTCCACGGGTATTAAGCTGACTCTAATGACACTCTGTTTAGGCTGGTACCTGTTTTCGTACAGTGGTGGTTTTAATGTCTGACACTACATTTTGTGGCAGTCTATGCAACGCATTTCAGATATTCTCATTCTTAAAGAGATTATGCAATGAACAACTTTTAACTTCTGGCAAGAACTGAATTTCAGCTGACTGTAATGTTACTTTTCGTTTCCAGCAATCACCCTTGCTTTATATAGGCACGTCACTGTTTGAGCTTCCTCTGGTTTATACAGTTTGACCGAGTGATTCATCAATGGCCTTTACTTCCCAACGGAAGATTCAAGCAGCACTTTCGTTGGTGACGCACGAATCCAATGCGTGAGCGCCCTTGGCGATCATAGGTGGGTCAAGTGTATATCACCCAGAAAGAGGGGTTAGTCGAATGCGTTTGTCTGCATGCTCGTTCTTAGTCTACACAGTGTTTCCGTAAGAGCGTGCGAAAATGTAATAGCACATAGAGAATGCTCCACTGAACAATTTGAGTTAGGGAACCTGATGTCGGAGAGGCCAGCTTAAGAAGATATGGAAGTAAAGATGTCTAAAGCTTGGCCTAGCATTAATGTTTTCCAGCTTATTTACAACTAACATGGGTACAACTTTACACGTACTGTGCTGTTTATTTACATGTACATTCTTTAATTCCTGTAGGGAAAAAGGAGAACGGGCCTGATTACTAGGAAGTCAATATGCAGACGTTGTTTACTTAACTTGTCCATAAGGTGGAACTGATGTATTTACTTTGTCCCATGGCAAAACGTGATACGGATCAACGACAGACGCACTCATTACGCAGCGGTATTCAGAGACGTGCAGTACAATACGATGGAGCAGTACTGGTACAGTTTTGCAGAACTCACCAACACGCACATTGTGCATAGGGAAGTGTGTTGCAGTGCTCTCGCTGCTGAAAGGCTGCACAAGCAACTTTTTCCGAACAATCCATCACGACGAGTGTTTATTTCTCTCAATAGACAATTGTGGAAGACTGGTTCATTGGAAAGAAGATAACGAGAACCCTGACAACATGAGGACAACTCGCATACCCGATTTTGTAGAGGAGGTGCCGGAACGTCGTATTGTACGAGAAATGGGTGCTGCACATACTAGCGTGTGGCTATTACTCCACGAACAACAATTACACCCATGTCAACCACAACGAGTCCATGCAATGTTTGTGACTGACTTTGGACCAAGGGTGGCATTGCGTCGGTGGTTGCTCCAACAATGGATTGATCGACCAGATTTCCTCCAAATCGTGCTCCTTACTGACAAGGCCACATTTGATCGTGATGGTATTTTGAACAGCAGGTATAGCCATGGTTGGGATGAGAAAAAACCTCATGCTGTAGTACAGTCACAACACAAAGCACGTTTCTGATGTGAATACCTGGGCCCCATTGTAGGCGCCTGTCTCATTGAGCCATATCGTCTACCTGGCTGTCTGAATGGCCACCTGTACTTGAGATTCGTGAAAATTCTGTCTGAATTGTAGGAGAACGTTCCATGGGCTGTTCGTGAGAGGGCATGGATACAACATGATGGCGTACCGCCTCACTTCATTGCGGATGTCCATAACCATCTCATTGCTATATTTCCTGATCGCTGGACTGGAAGGGGAGATCCTATTCCATAGCCTGCAAGGTCACTTGAACAGAATCCTCTAGATTATTTCCTATGGAGATATCAAACGTCCCTTGTATATGGAACCACAGAGGATACGGAGATGGAATTAGTGGCCTAAATTGTGACTGCTTGTGATGTGATTCGAAACACATCAGGGCTATTTGTCACGGTGTGTCAGAACCTTGTTCGCCGATGTCATGCTTGCATTCAGATTGATGGCTGTCAGTTCAAGCACAGTTTGTAAGACACAATACAAATGGTACTTTCATTATGGTGATCGAGGTATTTGGAGTTAACTGTAACTAATGTAAATAGGAAAGTACACAGTAATGTGATTTTAATCGTATCATCTCCTTAAAGTGGCTTCTCCAACCCCAGGTTCCCTATTGCAAATTGTTCAGTGGAGCACCCTCTATGTCCTGATAAATTCTTGCACGCTCTAACGGAAACATGCGCCGACGCTCAATACGGGCAAGTCATCTTATGTCTCACTGCGCGACCGACCAACCGATCGATCCAACCGCCAATGACCACTGCCTGAGCAAACTCGAGCAGACTGGCGGCCTAACGCGCAGACTCAGATGCAGGAACTAAGCCCCGACCGGGCGACCACACGCTGAGTTCTCTTACTGGCGGAGTAGGATGAGTCTCATTTTGGCGGCTTTAAAGATTGATCCGAACAAAAGACATACTAGCACTCCGGACGACAGATAGACACTAATTGCATCACAAATTCGGACGAGAGACAGACTAGCAAGTTGGGGACGAGGGACTGACCCAGACTGATCCAGACTGACCGACTGGCGAGCTCATCGCTCCCCTTAAATGCACGTGAACAGGCAACCTCTCCACTTTTTCCCACCAGAGGGAGACACCAAAGCTGTGACTGCCACAGCGGTACCACCACCAGAAACGGAGGGCGACTGCTTCACACTACAGCGCCGCGGCGCGGTCTTCAAAACAGCAATTTTTACCACAGCTCAGTAACGTCTGTTTACATAAAACGGAGCAATACTAGTATGTTCCAATATGTCCGTATGTGTACAATAATTAAGTGTACAATACTGTAGGCGTCATTATTAACAGTTATTAGAGCTTGCTATTCCGTATTCTAACCAATAAGTCTCATAGCTCACTTCCATCTTGCTCCACCGCAATATGCAGCATGCTGTTTCCAAAGTTATGGAGGACAGTGTGCATCGCGCGTAAGGACCACAAAGATAAGACACTAGAAATTACTGCTCATACGAAGGCATACGAGTCGTTTTACCCTTGATAGGAATGGAAATGACTAGTAATTGTAGAGGCTACTCTCCGCCACGTACCGTACAATGGCGTCTGGGGTAGGTGTAGATGTAGATTACAACATATTAGTATCATGCCGATAATGATTGCAGCAGAGTGGAAGTGCATGTTTCGCAGGGAAATATATAACGATGTGTGCAGGTTCCCACAGTTTCTCTGAACCCAAGAGTGAACAGTTTCGTGCGACCGCAAGTGTTCTGTGACGTCACCGGCGCCCACGCCGACACCCGGGGCTCTCTTCAGCCACACGGTTGTAGCCCCCCTGCCCCGGACCGCACCGCAGACCCAACGACGCACCGCGGCGAGGTGCGCCGCTTTTAATGCCGGCTCCTCTCGTGTTTTCCTTTAATCTCGATCGCGCCCGACCCGACACACGGCAAGCTGGAGCATGTTTGCATTCCGCTTGCAACACTTGCAGTCTCTCTTTCACTGGTGATACAAAAACGTCTGCTTTGAGAAAAACCGTTTACCTTTGTGCGGTGCGGATTACTCTCACGGAGAAGCAGCCTGTATCTTTACTTTTCCGCCATTCACAGGGCAGCGACGACAAACCCCTGATATTTAAAGCTTCTTCGCGGCGTCTGCATACGAAACCCTTCTTGCAAAAACACCTGCAGAAGTTTTGCCAGCGACTTGTGGCTTAACGCCAAATGTAACTGTAAAAAAAAAGCATCAGAGATAAAATCTATTATAGTTGTAAAAATTGTTTACTTCTAAAAAGAGGGAAAGCATAGGTGGGTTTCAGAATATGTGTCCCATCTTCAGGTGTATATTAAAATGATGCATAACTCAGGCTATTTTAACTTTCGGTCAGTTGCAGAAGAAAGTGTACGCATAATTTTAAAGGTAATGTTCGCAACGACATCTCTGGTAGTGGTCACGAATCTGTAATCAGTGCGCTTTTGTGTAGTGTATAGATCAACAGTGTGAGAGTTTAATGTTTTGGTTTGTCGGTTGTATTTTAAAATGAGTACAAAATATCTGAAGCCCTACAAGACAGTTTTCCTTGTAAATCCCGTTCCTGGGCCTGCTCTCCTCTTTCAATCCCTTGTACGAAGCGTGAGTAGTTGCTTCAACGGACTGTCAATCTCCCGGTAATAGTGCGTGTATGGGATTTTTTTGGTTTTGGCTATTTGTACTTATTTATATCCAATTTGAATGATGAAAAAATGTGCAATATTTATCAAAACTTCCTCCTGGGGTCCGTCAAGAAGCTAGGCAAACTGGGTGCTTCAAGACGATAATGATCTGAAACATCGCAGCTGTCTCCATAGCGTAGAAACAAGACTACTGAGTGTCCATGATGGACTGACGTACAATGCCTCCGGATGCAAATCTGATCGAAATTTTTGGCCGTATATTATGATAAAGCTTAAAGGAAAGTTTATATATACCAGGTGACCAGAAAGTCAGTATAAATTGGAAAACTCAATAAACCACGGAATAATGTAGATAGAGAGGTAAAAATTAACACACACGCTTGGAATGACATGGGGTTTTATTAGAACAAAAAAAAAAGAAAAGTATTGCTAGACGCGTGAAAGATCTCACGCGCGTCGTTTGGTGATGATCGTGTGCTCAGCCGCCACTTTCGTCATGCTTGGCCTCCCAGGTCCCCAGACCTCATACCGTGCGATTATTTGCTATGGGGTTACCTGAAGTCGCAAGTGTATCGTGATCGACCGATATCTCTAGGGATTCTGAAAGACAACATCCGACGCCAATGCCTCACCAATATTCCGGAGCTGTTCACAGCATTATTCCTCGACAACAACTATCGTTGAGGAATGATGGTGGACATATTGAGCATTTCCTGTAAAGAACATCTTCGCTTTGTCTTACTTTGTTATGCTAATTATTGCTATTCTGATCAGATGAAGCGCCATCTGTCGGACATTTTTTGAACATTTGTATTTTTTGGGTTCTAATAATACCCCATGTCATTCCAAGCATGTGTGTCAATTGGTACTTCTCTATCTACATTATATCGTGATTTATT
Organism: Schistocerca piceifrons; assembly: GCF_021461385.2. Lineage (NCBI taxonomy): Eukaryota > Metazoa > Arthropoda > Insecta > Orthoptera > Acrididae > Schistocerca > Schistocerca piceifrons. Next base: position 107,967,476 of record NC_060138.1, on the reverse strand, counting down.
CAGTTTTCAAATTTATACTGACTTTTTGATCACCCGGTACTTTGGATCAGCTGTCATTTAAAATCAGGACGATATGGAGATCGTCACCGAGAAAATATGCAAAAAATCTCTTGAAAAGCATTGCAAAAAGGTTCCAAGCTAAAATTAATAATAGCGGCGATAGGATTAACTATTAGGTAACTGTGCAATTAGTAATAACATCTATTTTCATGTACACATGTATGTATAATAATGTCTTTTATTTCATTAAGATAGTGACATACTCTTTCTTCTGGAACTGGCTGTAAGTTAAGATAACCCGAGTTATGCATCCTTTTGAACTCACATTTTAATATGCACCTGAATATGGGACACATCCTGAAGCCGGGGTGTGCTTTCCTTTTTAGCAATAAATAATTTTTACAGCTGCAGACGATTTTATCATTGACGATGAATAACCGTTATGGATGTCGCGCCAAGAGAAACGTGTGAGAATTAAAAGCTATTTACTCGTTGATTTGTTTTTGTAATTCAAATTTTGTCACCATAAGTGAGTGAGCTTCGTTTGTCACATTGAAAACCATTTAGATGAAGTTTATTCATTTCATTTAGTCTCTGGCATTACAAACTGAAGAGCAACTAACATAAATGAATTATCTCATTTTACTAAATAACTATAACTAAAGACTAAATCTGCAAACAAATATCTAAATTTTCAGTGCACTCAAAGGCTTCCAAGAAATCTAGGTCTGCAGGGCAAGCTCATCTGCTACACGTTGTTACAATGTGTCTGATGATATGATATTCAGAGCCACGGCCACACTGAGGAGACAAAGCCTCTCCCCATTGGTTTGACGTATGAGAATGCTCTTAATTGTCTTCTAAAGCACGTCGCGGTAATTCCTTGCCGATTGCCTTGTAACATCTTATGGATAATGCTATTCCATGTTTCCTCAGAGTTTATGTTGAAAGCCATTAATTGCGGCTGTTCTGCCAATGTGATGGATGACTGCTTGGATTTTAATCGACTCAGTCACATTAGAGTGGACTTGGAGCTGGAAAATTTAATTAATCTTTTACATTCCTCGATAAGAGTATTCTGGCCTTGCAGAGGTGGTGGCGGAATGCTGCTTAGATATGATAACCAGAGAAGAGATGCATCCTGCTTTTGCCACATCACTACACGTAACTGAGTATAGACTTTCCTCATAGGTGAGCCATTAAGCAATAGTGGAGTGCAATATTCGGGGGAAGAATAGGTGAGTCCCAAGGTAGGACAATGTAGTGCAATAGCACTTGAGCCCCATGAGCTAGCGCTCGGCTTCTGGGCGAAATTGCGTGACCTGTGCTCTGCTGCTGTGTTTTCTATGTATTTCTTGTAGCAAGAGGTTCTACCAAGAATTACACATAAATACTTTAGGAAGTCTTGGTAGTCGAGTACTTGGCCATTAAGGGTGACATTTAGCTTTTCACTGGACATTCTGTTTTTGAGATGAAAGTAACTGACTTCAGTCTTCGAAACTTCCTGGCAGATTAAAACTATGTACCGGACCGAGACTCGATCTCGGGACCATTGCCTTTCGCAGGCAAGTGCTCTACCAACTGAGCTACCCAAGCACGACTCATATCAGCGCACACTCCGCTGCAGAGTAAAAATCTCATTCTGGAAACATCCCCCAGGCTGTGGCTAAGCCATGTCTCCACAATATCCTTTCATTCAGGAGTGCTAGTTCTGCAGGGTTCGCAGAAGAGCTTCTGTAAAGTTTGGAAGGTAGGAGACGAGGTACTGGCAGAAGTGAAGCTGTGAGGACGGGGCGTGAGTCCTGCTTGGGTAGCTCAGTTGGTAGACCACTTGCCCGCGAAAGGCAAAGATCCCGAGTTCGAGTCTCGGTCCGGCGCACAGTTTTAATCTGCCAGGAAGTTTCATATCAGGGCACACACCGCTGCAGAGTGAACATCTCATTCTGGAACCATCCCCCAGGCTGTGGCTAAGCCATGTCTCCGCAACATCCTTTCTTTCAGGAGTGCTAGTTCTGCAGGGTTCGCAGGAGAGCTTCTGTAAAGTTTGGAAGGTAGGAGACGAGGTACTGGCAGAAGTGAAGCTGTGAGGACGGGGCGTGAGTCCTGCTTGGGTAGCTCAGATGGTAGAGCACTTGCCCGCGAAAGGTAAATTTCCCGAGTTCGAGTCTCGGTCCGGCACACAGTTTTAATCTGCCAGGAAGTTTCATACCAGCGCACACTCCGCTGCAGAGTGAAAACCCATTCTGGACTTCAGTCTTCGTTGTAATTAGTGTAAACCTCCACATTTTGAAGTACTCGTAAATAGTATTTAGATTTGTAGAGAGAATCGCTTCACCAGTTCACTGCTGATTTGCCAAGACCACATCTTTCGTATGGATGAATCTTGTCGACGCTGTTGCAGGGAGACGAGACATACGAGTAAGTCGAAAAGAAAAAAACTAAACCCTGGAAAAGACCATTAGTAATTTTCTTCTGTGGGCTTCATCGACTGCCGAAGAACCATAGGCAGCTGTGTCAAAGGCGACTGTCCTTCTAAATCCTTGCTCCAAACTAGGTTCTGTGTTGGGCTGTGCAGCTGCTATTAGGTCTGTATCCTGCTTGCTCGTTGGGAGAACTTCATGGATCTTTGGACCGATTCTGTTAAGTATGAGTCGTTCTAAAAGCTTGTAAAAGCACCTCAGAAAGGCGACTGTACGATTGCTAAAAGCTGAATTCGCTGGTTTACCAGCCTTTAGTATAGCTATGGTTTTCGTTCTTGCAAGGGCTTTGGTAGGTTACTCAATAGCATGATACTGATGAGAAACATCGCCAGCCATTTGTGTGTCAAGTTTCCACAACTAATGAGGAAATTTGGTTGTATTCTATCCAGTCTTTGAGCTGCGCCTTCTTTCATTTCTTTGAGTGTTGCATTGATCTCAGCTAAGGTGAAGCCTCTGCAAAACTCTGTTGTGTCCCTTCTGTAGAAGGCTGCGAAGCTCTTAGTTAACAATTCTTGTATGTATCACGCATGAGGGTGCTCTGAAGAGGATAATTATTCTGTTTGCAATTTTTTTTGTCTTACTTCAAAATCTTTGTGGTCAGGGGTTGACTTCTCATCAGTTCTCTTAGGAACCCATGTCTTACCGTTTTACCTCTTGAAATTCCCAGGATCCTTTGCGAGCACTATAATAATATTTTAGCAGTTTCACAGCCCTTGGTGGTTAAAAAGAACTTAAAGTTCTACGACTTCACTCCTACCTGAAATATGTTATTTCTGGTGTCCTCTAGGCAACAACATTTTTCATCGTTGATACAACTGATCCAACGGATCTGTCATAGTTTTCACTAAATGGGGCAATCCATCCGATCACTTTGAAAGGGTCCTGTAGCCACCTTTCATTAGTCCGGTAGCCCATTTTCATTACCATTTCTCTTTTTTTTCCTTTTTTTCTCTTTTCTCTTTACTGTCATAGTGGTGTGATTGAATGAATGTAGTTGTGTGTCACGTTGCTAGACGGTGGCGTAGTCTGCTGCAGAAAGTCTGCGATAGTCGTACAGATTCAGCAGCAGTTATACAGAATAGCCAACTTTCGTAGTGGTCAAGTAGGCAAAGAGGTTTGCGCTACTGGTGAGAAATCCACCTGCGGTCGGTTGGTGGCGGGAATGACATCTGTGGGTTTTCCGGGCCACGCGGAGCGTGGAAGAGGCTGGAGAAGAAGCGGGAGGCAGTTGGCCGCCGGTACGGGAAGCGTCCACAGCTGTGCTCCAGTCGAAGAAGGGTGAGTTAGACTGACCGCGTGTCGCGTTGTTACTTGACGAGGGGAGAGCTGTTAGTTTTTGGTCTCGCTTTTCAACTCTAAAAGATTGCTTTGCCTTGTCGCAGCAAGGAATGCAAAACTCTGGCAGATGTTTCACTTAGTAAAAATCTATAGCAGACTTGGATCCACCGGAAGAGCGCCACACAAAGGTGTCGATAAGAAGTGAGCACTCGCTTCTGTATGAATGTCTGTTTGCCTTCAGCTGTGCCTGTATAAGCTTTCATTTTTCTACATAATAATAGCTTTGCCTTCTCGTAAATTTTCCTTGCTTAGTGTATCTTTCGTCCGTGGGGAGCCGACCACGTGGTTGAACATTAAAGTTTTGTTGGGCTACCGTCATCACTGACTGTCCGGTCTCATGCTTGTTTTAGAGAACTTTAACCGCTCGTGATTGTGTGATGTGATATTGTTGCAACTTGGACACGATACCTACGAAGTGCGTCTCCACAAACCACGTGGGCACGCGGGTGTACTGCGAAACGTGTACCGCTTTACGAGTTATTGCTATCAGGCAACAGCAGTGGTATGAATGATTCACACCAATGATTTTAGGAGTAGATTATAACGGTGAATGTATCGATGCTTTTCTTTAATGTCTTAGGAATAAATGATTTTATCCACAATTTTCTCTTGTGTTCCGAGGTTACGTTTTTGCACCTAAGCCACTCAGGCTTCCCTTTATTTTAAGACAAATGCCTTAGATTAAGTCTTATTTTCAGGTGTGTTGCTGGGAGCTGATCTTCTGCACAGTGTTCTTGCATGTGCTATTTTATTTTAAATGTTTGATTGTCGTGAACAGTGCGCGGGGAATACTATTAATTACATCGTATCCCCTATGAGCGACATCACAACGTATGCATTTTTGTGAGTTTTTGGTCTGTGATCAAATTAATTTATTTTCCGGCTCGAGCAAACATTTGATTAGCTGTATGGTTAGGGTCGGTGGCGACCCTAATCTTCTCACGTTAATTTCATAAGCAATAAGTATTTCCATTCCCAATAATAACGTAATAACCCGTAGTAACAGGTTAGTTACAACTTTATCAAGTTCTATAAAGATTTTACTTCAGCATTCCTGAAGTTTCATATAGGTATTGCTCTAATTCCTTGCTGCTGGATTCTATAGCAAAAATTACTTGCTGACGCTGGCTATTTGGAAAACCTCAAAGTAGCCTTTACTGCAGTTAGAGGTTGATACTGGAAAGCCTGTGTTAAAGGGTTGAATTCCTTCTTCCAAGCTGCATATTTAAATTTCTTCTCGTACTTTAAGAAACAAATTCTACACTCCTGGAAATTGAAATAAGAACACCGTGAATTCATTGTCCCAGGAAGGGGAAACTTTATTGACACATTCCTGGGGTCAGATAAATCACATGATCACACTGACAGAACCACAGGCACATAGACACAGGCAACAGAGCATGCACAATGTCGGCACTAGTACAGTGTATATCCACCTTTCGCAGCAATGCAGGCTGCTATTCTCCCATGGAGACGATCGTAGAGATGCTGGATGTAGTCCTGTGGAACGGCTTGCCATGCCATTTCCACCTGGCGCCTCAGATGGACCAGCGTTCGTGCTGGACGTGCAGACCGCGTGAGACGACGCTTCATCCAGTCCCAAACATGCTCAATGGGGGACAGATCCGGAGATCTTGCTGGCCAGGGTAGCTGACTTACACCTTCTAGAGCACGTTGGGTGGCACGGGATACATGCGGACGTGCATTGTCCTGTTGGAACAGCAAGTTCCCTTGCCGGTCTAGGAATGGTAGAACGATGGGTTCGATGACGGTTTGGATGTACCGTGCACTATTCAGTGTCCCCTCGACGGTCACCAGTGGTGTACGGCCAGTGTAGGAGATCGCTCCCCACACCATGATGCCGGGTGTTGGCCCTGTGTGCCTCGGGTGTATGCAGTCCTGATTGTGGCGCTCACCTGCACGGCGCCAAACACGCATACGACCATCATTGGCACCAAGGCAGAAGCGACTCTCATCGCTGAAGACGACACGTCTCCATTCGTCCCTCCATTCACGCCTGTCGCGACACCACTGGAGGCGGGCTGCACGATGTTGGGGCGTGAGCGGAAGACGGCCTAACGGTGTGCGGGACCGTAGCCCAGCTTCATGGAGACGGTTGCGAATGGTCCTCGCCGATACCCCAGGAGCAACAGTGTCCCTAATTTGCTGGGAAGTGGCGGTGCGGTCCCCTACGGCACTGCGTAGGATCCTACGGTCTTGGCGTGCATCCGTGCGTCGCTGCGGTCCGGTCCCAGGTCGACGGGCACGTGCACCTTCCGCCGACCACTGGCGACAACATCGATGTACTGTGGAGACCTCACGCCCCACGTGTTGAGCAATTCGGCGGTACGTCCACCCGGCCTCCCGCATGCCCACTATACGCCCTCGCTCAAAGTCCGTCAACTGCACATACGGTTCACGTCCACGCTGTCGCGGCATGCTACCAGTGTTAAAACTGCGATGGAGCTCCGTATGCCACGGCAAACTGGCTGACACTGACGGCGGCGGTGCACAAATGCTGCGCAGCTAGCACCATTCGACGGCCAACACCACGGTTCCTGGTGTGTCCGCTGTGCCGTGCGTGTGATCATTGCTTGTACAGCCCTCTCGCAGTGTCCGGAGGAAGTATGGTGGGTCTGACACACCGGTGTCAATGTGTTCTTTTTTCCATTTCCAGGAGTGTAGAATAAGGATGTCATGTTCAGACCAAATGTCAAGGTTCGCAATATTTTCATCATTACCTTAATGTATCCAGTTAGTATGGTGGCCGTTGAAATCGCCGATATAGACACATGAATGTGAGAAAAATGGAAGAACTTGAGTCAGACAGTTTAAGTTTTAGGCATATAGACTTAAATAATTATCAGAGAACAAACGGAAATTTGTACTGGACGACGATGGGGCACAAAATAGGCCGTTGTAATTAGATAGGAACCACTTCAACATTTTGGAAAACCCGAGAAACATGATTCGAAGCTGTCGGACAGGGAGTTCAGCGCTGCTTTTCCGGAAAACTGCCTCGTTTTCCGTAATTACGCTAGTCTCTGCGATTTTCTCTCACTTATAGCATCATTAATAACAGTCAACATATGTTGTTACGCAGGTACTTCCCCTCTTGCTCAAACATTTTGTTGGTTACAACTTCGAGACGGTTATGAACAGTTATACCTCCTCTTTAAGGTGACTCCAGCAGAGAAGAGTAGTTGCCTGAGTAGAAAAGAGTGAGGTGTTGGAAGCATGTGGTCTACAAAGACTCAAGAAAGTTCTCCAGAGGGTTGACACTACAGTGATATGTTAGCCACTTCTCTGAGAATTTGAATTCTTCAGAAATTTTTGTACTGGACCTTTCTAGAGCTCATCTTCAGCTATATAATAGTACTGCAATGATTATATAACGAATTTTATATACAGTAATTATTGTCCTTTTTACAAAAATTAACAGGTCTTTCATACTTATAAAAAATACATAGAGCTTTCCAACCTTAGGTTTGGGCGTTGTTCAGAAAGCAGATGTTTAAAAGTGAACGAAATTATTGCCATCGTTTTGGTCTTTTGTCTATGGAGGTTGTGTGGGTGCAATTAGAATGCCAATATTGATGAGCAAGTAACTGGAAATCTCCTTTTTTTTTACAGAAGGAAGAAGGAAAACTTTAAGCACTTTATATTACGTTATTTGTTAAGCCCCGTTTTCAAGAAGGGGCGTCGAACACATCGGAACTTTAGACCTTCATCTCTAACGTCAATCAGTTGTAGAATTTTGGTCGTATTATGTTCGAGCACAATGACTAGAAATCTGTAGGAATCAGCATGGGTTTCGAAAAAGACGATCGTGTGAAACCCAGCTCGCGTTATTCGTCCACGAGACTCAGAGGGTCACAGACACGGGTTCCCAGTTAGATGCCGTGTTTCTTGACTTCCGCAAGGCGTTTGATACAGTTCCCCTTAGTCTTTTAATGAACAAAGTAAGAGCATATGGACTATCAAACCAGTTGTGTGATTGAATTGACGAGTTCCTATATAACAGAACGTAGCATCTCATTCTCAATGGAGAGAAGTCTTCCGAAGTAAGAGTGATTTCAGGTGTGCCGCAGGGGAGTGTTGCAGGACCGTTGCTATTCACAATAAATATACATGACTTTGTGAATAACATCGGAAGTTCACTGAGGCTTCTTGCAGATGATTGTAGTACGAGAGGTAGTAACAATGGCAAACTGTACTGAAATGCAGGAGGCTCTGCAACGAATTGACGCATGGCACAGGGAATTGCAACTTAATCTCAATGTAGACAAGCGTAATGTGCTGCGAATACATAGAAAGAAAGATCCTATATCATTTAGCTACAATATAGCAGGACAGCAAGTGGAAGCAGCTAATTCCATAAGTTATCTGGGAGTAGGCATTAGGAGTGATTTAAAATGGATTGACCATATCAAATTAATCGTCGGTAAAGCAGATGCCAGACAGATTCATTGGAGGAATCCTAAGGAAATGCAATCCGAAAACAAACGAAGTAAGTTACAGTACACTTGTTCGCCCATTGCTTGAATATTTCTCACCAGTGTGGGATCCGTACCAGATAGGGTTGATAGAAGAGATAGAGAGGATCGAACGGAGAGCGGCGCGCTTCGTTACAGGATCATTTAGTAATCGCGAAAGCGTTACGGATATGACAGATAAACTCCAGTGGATGACTTTGCAGTGGCTCGGTACGGGCTTTTGTTGAAGTTTCGAGAACATACCTTCACCGAGGAGTCAAGCAGTATATTGCTCCCTCCTACGTATATCTCGCGAAGAGACCATGAGGATAAAATCAGAGATATTAGAGTCCACACGGAGGCATACCGACAATCTTTCTTTCCACGGACAGTACGAGACTGGAATAGAAGGGAGAACCGATAGAGGTACTCAAGGTACCTTCCGCCACACACCGTCAGATGGCTTGCGGAGTATGGATGTAGATGTAGACGTAGACGCCATATTTACAGAGATGCATTTAGTTAGTGCCACTTTGAACCCCAATTATGAAAGAGTTATTTCCTTTATGCTCTGGTCATGTAACAATTAATGTGGTGATGGATATGTTAAGGAATCACATTTGAAGTTATCGAATGTAAACTACCGTTATAAATTATGAAACAACAACTTTTTGAATTTATTAATAAGTAAAATGGCTGGATGAGCAAGTTGCATTAGTGACGACGACGTTAAAGTGTCATATTTGGAGTTAAATAATTTAAACTGCCTTTATTAATTATGAACCAACTGCTGTTTGGAATTAATAAGTAAAATGATTGTATGAGTAAATTTAAGGATTAATGAACATTGCAAGCTTTATTTTCACTACATATTTAGTTTTAGAACACAGCTAGTTGAATTCACTTACCGATTACAAAACTCAAAGAACTTTTAATATCGTTCAATCACTACAATTAACGTAAGAAAACAATAGCTACATTGCAGTAATCTCAGGTTTATGGGGCTTAAGGTACAGCTCTAAAAGGTGTGGCATACTGGAATACAAGCTGTAATTGGAGTGCCTTAATGCATGTCAGTGCTTGGTAACACTTGACGTTTGCTGGAATTATGGGAACCGTTCATTTTTACTGGTTCACCGTTCATTTCTGCTTGTTATATGATTCTTATGAAAAATTAGTAGCATAGGTAATTGAAGATGGTAGGCGCCGACAGGGGCCACTTGCCTCCCATAACAGAATTCTCACACACTTCTAATTTTCGTGATTCTGCAAAACCTCTCGTTTAGCCGCTATGTGACTGACGCAGTGAAGTAATAATAAGGTGGCGCATGAAAAATCGGCCCCGAGTACATATTGCTCGCCAATTACGCACGATTTGTTGACCGCTACGAGCAGAATAGATAAACATATAATAAGTAGGCAGTGAAGAAATAACAAACAAGCTAATGCAAACAACAACTTCGAAACAATAGATGATGACTGGTGGGCGACAGTGAGCAAAAAAATGGCTCTGAGCGCTATGGGACTTAACTGCTGTGGTTATCAGTCCCCTAGAACTTAGAACTACTTAAACATAACTAACCTAAGGACATCACACACATCCATGCCCGAGGCAGGATTCGAACCTGCGACCGTAGCGGTCGCGCGGTTCCAGACTGACAATGAGCAGTCTAGTACTCGGGGCCGATTTTTCGTGTGCCACCCTGTACCTTTGAAATAATATTGTAGAAGTTATCGTGTTCTCTTTACAAAATGTGACACCGAACACGCGATTATGGAGCGCGGGCTTCATCCGGTTGTAAGTCGGTCTGCCTCCCATAACAATAAACATGCCCTTTTACCTTGGATAAAAAAAAGACGGTAAATGGCCACTCGTGTTTGTCGTGTCGGCTTCCTTTGCATGTGTAATAACAAAAAAAATCTTGCCTTTTTTACAAGTATTTCTTCTGCTATTCATCTAAATAGAGAAATAAGCTGAGATGCCGTTTTGTTACGTGAAATAAATGTATGTATTACATACTACGTAATTTTTATGTAATTTACGTAGTTATAAAGTAAATTTTAATTACCGGTCATGGACGCTGGATAGAATACGAAAAGAACCGGAAATTCAGAGTTCACAAAAGGTTTGAAACTGATCTAGAATGGGCGTGCTCAGCGAATGAAGCGAACAACAACTCGACACTGAACTAACCATGAGTAGTCGGCAGTGGAACTGCGGCGAGTGGCTACGCGAAGAAGGACGAGTCTGGCCGAGGGAGACCGAGACAGAGATAGGTGGGAACTGGATCGAGGCTGGAACGAGACTGCCCGACGTGCCGTTGCGGGAACGAGACCGACCGTTTCCCGTTCCCGGGAACTATGAATAGAAATCCGAGACCAAAGTGAACTATGAGAGACCATTCCTTGGAATTCGTTCCTCGCTCGTCCCGTTCATCTTGGTGAACCGTTCCTTTGGACCCGTTAGTTCGCGAACGACCTTGATCTAGCTGGAATGAGGTCTCATTTGCGGGTTTAAAGCATGAATGGGCAAATGGCGGCTGTTGTGTGCTTGTATAATTGACGTACAAGTTCGTCTGATCACTTAGCTGCTATGGTGCGGTCAATAAACCCACATCACTAACACAGTTTTCCTACTCACCTTCGTTAACTTACGTTTTTCCCCCATTTAGAGGAAACAGTCATTCATTACAAGAAATAGAAATTTTTTGCAAGCCACCCTACTCCCTTTTACAGTCACAGCATTATCAGCAAAGAGTCACGGACTGCTGGTTAACGTACCCGTCGGACTGTTTACGTATATAGAGAACAACTGTGGTCCTATCAAACTTCCCTGAGGCCTACTTTGTTACTGATGTACACTCACCATCAACAAAAACGTACTCGGCTCTGTTACTTAAAAAATCTTCATATTAGACATCGACAAATGGCAAGTACCGGATGTGCTTGAGACCTGATGGCGATCGTAGAAAAGTGTGAAGTAAAAGGTAATTACGCATTCTCACAGGGCATCCTGAGTTGGGACAGTCTTGTTTGGGAGTGGCCGAACGGTTCTAGGCGCTACAGTCTGGAGCTGCGCGACCACTACGGTCGCAGGTTCGAATCCTGCATCGGGCATGGATGTGTGTGATGTCCTTAGGTTGGTTAGGTTTAAGTAGTTCTAAAGGACTGATGGCCTCAGAAGTTAAGTCCCATAGTGCTCACAGCCATTTGAACCAGTCTTGTTTGGGGCCTGTACAAAGAACGGCACTAGAGAAGATACCAGAATCACACTGACGTCAACAAGTCATTCGGACCTCCTTTCGCCCGGCGTAGTGCTGCATATCGACGTCTACGCAATACTGTATATGTGTATATTGCTATCCCTCGAAACCTGTCATCTCACTGTAAATTAGCAGTGGTGAAGAAAAGCACTCTTCGATATGGGAGCTATGCTGATGCAAGACACTAATGTGGAATTTAGGAAGAAGTTTCTTAAAGTTGCATTGAAGTATTCGTAGGACTTTGAAAATCAAAAGGAGAAACTAAAATCAATTTAAATATGGTGCTATAGAAGAGTGTTAAAGTTTAAGTAAACAGAAAAGAACGATACGAAGAAATACTAAAACGCGCGGGTGAGGACAGATGCCTACGGAAAGCACCATAAGGAGGCCTAACTTGTGGAAAACAGGAATAGTTATCTCATGCTGGATGGAGAAGAATAGGGGATAAGCAGAAGATGGACATCTATCTTATACAAAACCGATTACAGAAAACGTTGAGTGTGTGCAGAAAAAAAGATATTTGCAGAAGACTGGACAAGATGATTATCAAACGAACCGATACGGCAGATTAAAACTTCAGAACCGGTAGGAGACACGAATGTGGGAACTGTGCCTAATATGATCAAGTGCTCAAAACGCTAAGATATTCAAACACTGCAGACGACCCACCCTCACAGCTTTACTGCGGCCCATACTAAATTTTGCACACGCTCTCCTGCACATACTGCGGGACACGTATTCCTGGACAAAAGAAATTGGTGAGACGGCTTAGCTGTAGTCTGGATATGTCAGTCGTGGTTGGACATCTCAGTTGGTGGAGCCCGCGAGAAACAAAATTTTCACACAATAGTCCCGGTCCGGCATACAGTTATAACTGTTAGTGGACATTAAGACACTCCATTGCTGAGTGAAGATTCATTTTGAGATCAGTTGCCGAATTCGGATGTTACATATTTCTGTGTGCTTCGAGGACTCGGGGTGTTGGAAATCCTCTAACGAAATTTTCAGTTTTACAGTTAACATGTAGCTGATGGAACGTTAATTCTTTTTTGAACTGCAAATTCCTTAACCTTTAATATAAAGGGAGTGGAAGGACTTGACCCCTACAGTGACCATTTCATCTCAACATATTTGTTTTCATCATGTTGTTGTTGTGGTCTTCAGTCCTGAGACTAGTTTGATGCAGCTCTCCATGCTACCCTATCCTGTGCAAGCTTCTTCATCTCCCAGTACTTACTGCAACCCACATCCTTCTGAATCTGCTTAGTGTATTCATCTCTTGGTCGCCCTCTACGACTTTTACCCTCCACGCTGCCCTCCAATGCTAAATTTGTGATCCCTTGATGCCTCAGAACATATCCTACTAAACGGTCCCCTCTTTTTGTCAAATTGTGCCGCATACTCCTCTTTTCCCCAATCCTGTTCAGTACTTCATCATTAGTCATGTGATCTACCCATCTAATCTTCAGCATTCTTCTGTAGCACCACATTTCGAAAGCTCCTATTCTCTTCTTGTCCAAACTATTTATCGTCCATGTTTCACTTCCATACATGGCTACACTCCATACAAATACTTTCATAAACGACTTCCTGACACTTAAATCTGTACTCGATCTTAACAAATTTCTCTTCTTCAGAAACGCTTTCCTTACCATTGCCAGTCTACATTTTATATCTTCTCTACTTCGACCATCATCAGTTATTTTGCTCCCCAAGTAGCAAAACTCCTTTACTACTTTAAGTGTCTCATTTCCTAATCTAATGCCCTCAACATCACCCGACTTAATTCGACCACATTCCATTATCCTCGTTTTGCTTTTGTTGATGTTCATCTTATATCCTCCTTTCAATATACTGTCCATTCCATTCAACTGCTCTTCGAAGTCCTTTGCTGTCTCTGATGGAATCACAATGTCATCGGTGAACCTCAAAGTTTTTATTTCTTCTCTATGGATTTTAAAATCTACTCCGAACTTTTCTTTTGTTTCCATTACTGCTTGCTCAATATACAGATTGAATAACATCGGGGACAGGCTACAACCCTGTCTCACTCCCTCCCCAACCACTGCTACCCTTTCATGCCCCTCGACTCTTATAACTGCCAACACGTTCATCATAGATAAATCATTAAGAGAATTACAATTATAAATCAGATAATAATTTCTTTAAGAAAGGCCATTCAGGCAAACTTTACAAAATCCTTGATATATTTATTTATTTATTTAGCGTATGGCTCATAACATCACAGTAAAAATTACAGAAAGAACACGATTAAAAAAAAATCACATATGTATAAACAGAACAATAAGTAACAGTATGTATATAAGGACACCACCAATTGTAAATTTACACTCACAGAAGAGCAATCACAAACAAACTTCCAACTTAGATAATATATAGCCGACTGCCTCTTGGGTCGCCATTAGGAAATCCTGTGGGTCTCCCTCATATGCCCTTAGTCGGCATTCCTGCACGATGTGTTTGACCGTCTGTCTCTCAGCGGCACAGTCGCAAGCGGCCGAAGGAAGTTTACCCCATCTGTGTAAGGAGTTTGTGCATCTGCCACAGTTGGTTCTGATGCGATTAAGAGTTGACCAAACTTTGCGAGGGCAATCAAATCCTGTTGATTTACTAAAGATGCAAGGCATACTGTGGCAGTTTACAGCTGTTCTGATCTCCCATTCCTCTTTCCATCGGTCATTTATTTTAAAGTTGGTTTGGTGCAGCGTCTGTGCGGTCTTTAGTTGTTATATAAATCCACAAACGAGTTAGTCTCTTTGAAAACATTTAAACCCGCCACTCAGGCCAATTTTACAAACTGTTTGTTACATGAAACCACAAGCGAATTAATCTCTTTGCAAAAATTAAAAAAAAAAAAAAACACCACTCGGGCCAAGTAAATCGTTTAAAATATACTTTACATCAAATAACCAGGAAATCAATTATTATTTCCACACAGACTGAAAACCGCCCCTCCCTGGCGAGATATTACCAAACAACTTGGTTATAAACAGTTTGATCAATAATAACCCAGTTATTTCCCCATCAAAAGTGACATACTCCACTAAGGCTGAATTGCACCGCAATTTCAGAAAACGGTTTCAATTAAGACACATTCTTCTAGAAATCCCTCAAACTTCTTAAGACAAATATTTAAAACATTTACCCCGGGCAACCTTGCAGAGCCACCACAAGTCTTAGAAAACTGCAGCATGTACGATAAATGAGACCCTAAATTGTGAGGCCGCGACTTGGCCACGAACGTGGACTCCGTTTGTACTTCCACCCCATTCAGAACACCGAAATCGGAACCAAACAGCACACGCGAGCTCAGATGAAGTCCACCGCCCGTAAGCCCGCTAGTAATTTAAAAGGGGAGGCTCTGCACTTCGGTGGCCCACTGCTTCCCATCTCTGACACATAAATCAGAAGCGACAACAGGGAACCAAACAACCCTTCCTTCACCTTAATACTCATATAGAAAACTACTTCGATAAAATTGACAATAATAAAACTGATTTCATTCCTTTAAGCAGTACCACGTACACGAATGATGCAAACGGAACTGGCTCATTAAAACCCAAGCATCACGTGGAGCACCTTATATGGGCCTTTAAGGTACCACGCGGCAATCTTTTGACACGGAAAATAGATCGTTCGGTAAGACAGCGTACACGTATCAATGTTTTAGACACTTGCCAGCCGAAGTAAGAACAATACCATTAAGGAGCGAAGCACACACTTAATAAGAGGCATGAATATCACATCACAGTCCTTGCAACGCTCTGCTGCCTCCAGAGCAATCATCATTATATTTCACTAATCGTTAGTAGGACTTGAATTACTTAACTTGATGCCAGCTGCTGGATCGATATGGCAAAGACGCCAGACGTTGCTTGGTCCGATAGTCACAGCATGTTCCTTCACGGAAGCGAGCACATGCATAGCTTCACGAGGTTGCCAAGAAGCCACAGCGCCGGCCCGCTGTTACTGACCCCAGTACGATCAAGCGCTGACTGCCGCCCGTACTCAGGTACACCGTGCTCGCTGTCGTCTCGCCAACCTAACCTAACACGCGCAGTTTCGCGTGCCGTGCCCATCGTTGTTCCCCCCTCTTCCACGAGGTACTGCCCGTGTATCCTGAGCCGGCCCAGGCTCCAGAGACAAACTTCTACCAGAGGGAATCGATAGTGCCTAAGCCAAAGATATCCCTGTTGCCAGTCCCGCCACGGCTTAGATAATATGACGCATCCAAGACGATAATGCACGAAATTCTTCTCCCAGGACGCGAAAATAAACCGCATAAAATGATCTGCGTTATCTGTTGCGTAAATCGTACTGAGCATATTTGGCACCATCTGAGACCTGCTTATTTTACTTATTTAGTTAGTTACATGTTCCATAGATTTCTTTAACTTTTCTTTTATCGAAATAACGTCGAACGAGTCAGTTTACAGAATATATATTCATGATTAATGTTAACATTAAGGAACACATTATTTAATCTCATTATGCAACTACTCTTTTTTCCATATTAACAGAATCTTCCGTCGGTTCTTGGTAGAACAACATTATATTAATAGATGAAAAGCACCAGTTTGCTTTTGTTCTACAATATTATTTTTATTGCTAACCGGTTTTCGGCTTACAAGGCCATCTTCAGACATTTACTGAGTATTATCACCAAAGAAGTTAAATGTTAGCAGACAACATTGGAAGAGAAGTAACACATCTAGAGTGAAGTAGAAACATACAGTGAGTAACGTCTTTGCAGTGAAATAGTAAAAACTGAACAGTACGTAAATAACAATGGAGTTGACAGGAAAACCTTTAGCAGAAAGTAGGAGTATCATGCCTACATAACAGTTTCTATTAATAAACAAAACTAATAAAATAAGATAAAAGGCTGCATCAAGAGGTATGAAACATGGAGAGTGATACACAACCAATTAAAAAAGAAGAGACAGTTGTCAATGTAAATACAGAATAAACGAGGAACTTAAGCAATATCAATAAGATAAACAGAAATTAGTAAATGCAGGAAAATTAGGGTGTTTGAGGGAACCTACAGTTTGAGAGTGTGATGGTACTGCATTTTAACATTAACATTATAATCAAAGCAGTGGCTGTATACCAGTTTACATTAAATAAATGAGCAAAGTAAAATATGAACAGTATTTGATGAGACAACTACAAGGGGAGTTAAACATGGACAGTAATACAAGTGCAAGTTAAACTATTGAAACTACAGCATATGTGGAATACAAAGACAACTGCAACAAATAAAACAACTTAATGACTACAGGAAAATGGGAATATGTAGGAAGAGAGAGTGTGGGAAGTAATGAACAACAAAGATGATTATATGAAGTTTAGGAGAGGGGAAGTGTTGAGTTGTGTCTGGTCATTTAGGATGAGATCTGGACTGTGAGAAAGATGTTTGTTAATTTCCAGGCCTTCCAGCAGGTTGAGCTTATGGCCTTTGTTTGCTAAGTGAAGTACATGGGACACTGGCTGGTAGTTGTGACTCTCACTCAGTACATGCTCAGCAAATGCAGAGTCTGAATTCTGCAACCTCCAGCTGCGTTCACGTTCAGCCAGCCTAGTTGATATGTCTCTGCCTGACTGACCAATGTAAAATTTGTCACAATCAGAACAGGTGATTTTGTATACCCCACTGTTGGCTAATAACTCTTTTTTTGCTGGCTACCAGTTTTTAAGCATAAATTCGCTGATGGAATGAAAAGAGTAGTCCGGGATACATGATTTTAAATCAAATTTAAACTTGGTTCATTACCTGTCAGAGATTTTGTGTCATTGGGCAAATGATGGAAAATTTTCGTTGCTACGTATTGGGCACCTTTCTTAGCCACTCACAGCATTACAACCTCTAATAAATATTATTTTTCTCTCTAGTATTATGGGTATGGACATCACTGTTCTCCCAAAATTGTGATGGATTATTTATGACCAATTTCAGTAGCGAATATATGTATTTTGATGCCCACTTAAAATCCAGAGCTCCTTCAGGAGGTACCTACATGACGTCTTCGTTGAAAACCACATATTATTCATATTGCTCGCGTTTTCACAATCTGTACTTTCTTTCTAAGTGATGGGTTACCCAAAATATCATTCCGTACGATACCACTGGAAATATGTAAAAAGTGTCAGGACGTTGATATGTTTGTTTCTGCGATTAGCCATTATTCGAAGAGATGAAATAGCTGAACTTAATTGTTTGAGAAACCCAGTAATATGCTTCTTCCAGGTCATCAGTATATGAACACAAATATTCGGAACATTGGGAAAGTATCAGAGCTCCAAGCGCTAACAGAAAGCACTGAAAGCGGGCTAAAGCCGGAGATAAGCTCAGCCGAAATTTTTGCGAAGAAGCTAACTGTGCTCCGAAAGGATAGGCTAAACACGGTTGACTGTGACGTGTTCGTTGCTTTTAGAAGTAATTTATTTTGTCGCGAAATTGAAGTAGATGGTTCCTGTGAATTAGTATGGGCAGATGTCATTGTTGGTAACCGGAATAAAATAATAATTGGTTCCTTTTACCGACCTCCCAATTCACATGATACAGTTGCTGAAAGGTTCAAAGAAATCTTGAGTTTAATTTCAAACACGTACCCGACTCAAACGATTATAGTCGGTGGTGACTTGAATTTACCCTCGATAAAAAATTCCTGAGGTACACATAAAACATCATCCGAAATTGTGCTAAACGCATTCTCTGAATATTATTTTCAGCAGTTAGTTCATGAGCCCACGCGAATAGTAAATCGTTGTGAAAACACACTTGACCTCTTAGCAACAAATAATCCTGAGTTCGTAACGAGAATCAAAACGGATACAGGGATTAGTGAACACAGGTTTGTCGTAGCTAGATTGAATATTGTAGCCCCCAAATCTTCCAACAATAAACGAAAAATATACCTATTCAAATAAGGAGATAAAAATGCACTTGACGCCTTCCTGAGAGATAATCTCCATTCCTTCCAAATTAATAATATAAGTGTAGACCAGATGAGGCTTGAATCTAGAGAAATAGTATCGGCAGCAGTTCAGAGATTTATACAAAATATATTAACAAACGAAGGAGCTGACCGTCCTTGGTACACAAAACGGGTCGAAACACTGTTGCAGATACAACAAAGCAAACAGCAAAATTTAAACAGACTCAAAACTCTCAAGATTGGCGGCCTTTCACAGAAGCTGGAAATTTAGAGCGGACTTCATTGCGAGATGCTTATAACAGTTTTTACAACGGAACTTTGTCGCGAAACCTGGTAGAAAGTCCAAAGAGATTCTGATCGTATGTGAAGTATGTTAGCGGTAAGAAACAATCAATGACTTCTCTGCGCGATAGCAATGGAGATACAATCGAAGACAGTGCTGCCAAAGCAGAGTTACTAAACACAGCCTTCCGAAATGCCTTCACAAAAGTATACGAAGTAAATATTCCAGAATTAGAATAAAGAACAGCTGCCAACATGAGTAACGTAGAAGTAAATAATCTCGGAGTAGTGAAGCCACTTAAATCAATTACTACAAGCAAGTCTTCTGGTCCAGACTGTATACCTATTAATTTCCGTTCAGAGTATGCTGCTGCATTAGATCTATACTCAACAATCATATACAACCGTTCGCTCGACGAAAAATCCGTACCCAAAGACTGGAAAGTTGTACAAGTCACACCAGTACTCAAGAAAGGTAGTATGAGTAATCCACTATATTACAGGCCCATATCGTTAACATCGACATGCAGCAGGATTATGGAACATATATTGTGTTCAAACATTATGAATTACCTCTAAGGAAACGGTCTATTGACACACAGTCCACATGGGTTTAGGAAACATCGTTCCTGTGAAACTCAAGTAGCTCTTTATTCACATGAAGTGTTGAGTGCTATTGACAAGATCGATACCGTATTTCTGGCTTTCCGGAAGGCTTTTGACACTGTACCACACAAGCGACTCGTAGTGAAATTGCGAGCTTATAGAATATCGTCTCAGTTATGTGACTCGATTTGGGATTTCCTGTCAGAGAGGTCCAGTTCGTAGTTATTGACGGAAAGTCATCGAGTAAAACAGAAGTGATTTCTGGCGCTCCCCAAGGTAGCGTTATAGGCCCTTTGCTGTTCCTTATCTACATAAACGATTGGGAGACAATCTGAGCAGACGTCTTCGGTTGTTTACAAATGACGCCGTCGTTTATCGACTAATATAGCCATCAGAATATCGAAACAAATTGTAAACCGGTTTAGAAAAGATCTCTGAACGGTGAGAACATTAGCGGTTGAACCTAAATAACGAAAAGTGTGCGGTCATCCACATGAGCGCTAAAAGGAATTCGTTAAACTTCGGTTACACGATAAATCAGTCAAATCTGAATGCCATAAATTCGGCTAAATACCTAAGAATTACAATTACGAACAACTTAAATTGGCGGGAACACGTAGTAAAATTTGTGGGGAAGGCTAAGGAAAGACTGCGTTTCATTGGTAGGACACTTAGAAAATGCGACAGATCTACTAAGGAGGCAGCCTACACTACGTTTGTCCATCCTGCTTTAACATACTGCTGAGCGGTGTGGGATCCTTACCAGATAAGACTGACTGAGTACATCGAAAAAATTCAAAGAAGGGCAGCACGTTTTGTTTTATCGCGAAATATGGGAGAGAGTGTCACTGAAATGATACGAGATTTGGGATGCAAATCATTACAACAAAGGTGTTTTTCGTTGTGGCGGAATCTTCTCACAAACATTGAATCACCATCCTCCGAATGCGAAAATATTTTGTTGACACCGACCTACACAGGGACAAACGGTCACCATGATAAAATAAGGGAAATCAGAGCTCGTACCGACGCGCTATAAGAGGTTGGAATAACAGAGAATTGTGAAGATGGTTCGATGTACCCTCTGCCAGGCACTTAAATGTAATTGTCAGAGTATCCACGTAGGTGTAGATGTAGTGGCTCCCGCTCATGTGATACATAACTTGTTGGTATGACTGTTTGTTGTGCAAAAATAAATGTATTGTATTTTTCAGGATACAGAGAGAGACCATTTTCAGACGACCACTTAATAAGTCTTTGTGAAATATCACTTCCCATCTCTTCGGTTGGTTTCTTTCTAATGGGATTTATGATACTCATTATAAAATTAGTCTGTAAATAATACCGACTTTGCTTCTTCACATTGACGATGAAGCACAGAAATTGCATCGGGAGTGAACAAACAAGGCACAATGCCGACTTCTGTCCAGGGGGAGTAGCGCCTCAAACAGTCTATGTTAGAAACTTTCCTGGGAGTCCAGTAGTAGATTCCGATGCACCACTGCTGGTTTACTGTAACCCTTGGATCTTCACATTGACGATGAAACAGAAATTGCATCGGGATTGAACACAAAGGGCACACTGCCGACTTCTATCCTGGAGGAGTAACACTTCGAGCAATCTGTGTTGGAACCTTTCCTGGGAGATCAGCATTAGATTCCGATGCACCACGGCACGTTTACTATAACCCTTGGACCTTCAAATTGGCGATGAAACACAGATATTGTACCGGGATTGAGTACAAAATGCACAATGCCGACTTCTGTCCAGGGCAGTAACGCTTCAAACATTCTGTGCTTCAAACCCGTCCGTCGGAGTCCAGTATTAAATTCCAATGCACCACGGCAAGTATTCTGTAACCCTTAGACCTTCCCATTGACGATGAAACACAGGAAATAGCATCGGGGATGAATATAAAAGTCACAATGCAGACTTCTGTCCAGGTGCAGTAACGGCTGAAAGAGTCTGTGCTTTGAACCTTTCCTGGGAAACCAGTAGTAGATTACGAGCCAACACTGCCGGTTTACTGTAACACTTGGACATTCACATTGACAATGTAACACAGAAATTCCATCGGGATTGATCACAAAAGGCACACTGCCGACATATGACTAGGAGGAGTAACGCTTCAAACAGTCTGTGTCGATACGTTTCCTGAGAGACCAGTACTAGATTCCGATGCAACACGGCACCTTTACTGTAGCACGTGGACCTTCACATTGACGATGAAACACAGAGTTTGCATCAGTATTGAATACAAAAGGCGCAATGCCAACTTCTGTTCAGGTGGAGTAACGCCTCAAACAGTCTGTGCTTTTGAACCTTTCCTGGGACTCCAGTATTAGATTCCGATGCACCACGGCAGGTTTACTGCAACCCTTAAACAATCACACTGACGATTAAACACCGAAATTGCATTGGGATTGAGTACTAAAGTCGCAACGCCGACTTCTGACCAGGGGAAGTAACGCTTGGAAGAGTGTGTGCTTTGAATTTTTCTTGGGAGTCCAGAAGTAGATTCCGATGCACCACTGCAGCAGTACTGTAACACTTGGACCTTCACATTGAGGATGAAACACAGAAATTGCATCGGGATTGATCACAAAAGCCACACTGCTGACTTCTGTCCAGGAGCAGTAACACTTCAAACAATCTGCTTTGGAAACATCCTTGGGTGTCCACTAGTAAATTACAATGCACCACTGCAGGTTTACTGTACCACTTCGACCTTTACACTGACGATGAAACAGAGAAATTGCATCGGGATTGAATACAAAATCACAATGATCACTTCTCTCAAGGGGAGAAACGCCGCAAACAGTCTGCGCTATGAACTTTTCCTGAGAGTCCAGTAGCAGATTCCGATGCACCACGGCAGGTATTCTGTAACACTTAGACCTACACATTGACGATGAAACACAAGAAATAGCATCGGAGTTGAATACAATGGTCACAACGCCGACTTCTGTCCAGGGGGAGTAACGCCGCATACCGTCCGCGCTATGAACATATCCTTGGAGTCCAGTAGCAGATTTAGATGCACCCCCACAGGTTTACTGTAACCTTTCGACCCGCCCATTGACGACAAAACACAAAATTGCATCGACATTGAATAAAACTTTCACAGTGCCGACTTCTATCCATTGGGGTAACGCTTCGTAAGGTCAGTGTTTTGGCCTTTCCTGTGAGTAAAGTACTTTGCACCACTAGAGGTTTCTGTAACCCTTTTACCGTCACATTGACGATGAAACACAGATATTGCATCAGGATTGAATACAAAAGGCACAATGCCGACTTCTGTCCAGGGGAGTAACGCTTTAAACATTCTGTGCTTGGGACCATTCCTTCGAATCCATGGTAGATACCGATGCACCAAAGCATGATTACCGTAACCCTTAGACCTTTACATTGACGATAAAACACAGAAATTGCCTCTGAATCGAACAGAAAAGGCACTATGTTTACTTCTGTCCAGAGGGAGTAACGCATCAGACAGTCTGCGTTTGCAACATATCCTGGGAGTCCACCAGTAGATTATGATGCGCCACTGCAGGTTTATTGCAATCCTTGGACTTTCACATTGACGATGAACCACAGAAATTCCATCGCCATTGAATACAAATGGCACAATGCCGACTTCTGTCCAAAGGAATAACGCTTCAAACATTCTGTGCTTGGAACCGTTCCTAGGAATCCAGTGGTGAATTCCGATGCACCACAGCATGTTTACTGTAACCCTTGGAGCTTCACATTGACGATGAACCACAGTAATTGCATCGGAATTGAATACAAAAGGCACATGGCCAACATCTGTCCAGTGGGACTAATGCTTCAAACTATCTGTGTTTTGAACAGTTACTGGGAGTCCCGCCGTAAATTCCAATGCACCATTGCGTTTACTGTAACCCTTGCACCTTCGCAGTGATGATGAATTACAGACATTTAATGGCGATTGATAATAGAAGGCACAATGCCGACATCTGTCTAAGGGAAGCAACGATTGAAACAGTCTGTTCATGTAACCTTTCCTGGGAGCCCCGTAGTAGATTCCAGTGCAACACTGCAGGTTTATTGTAATCCTTGTACCTTCACATTGACGATGAAACACAGAATTGCATAAAAATTGAATACAAAAGGCACAATACTGATTTCTGTCCAGAGGGAGTAATGCTTCAAACAAAGTGTGATTTGAACCTTTCCTGGGAGGCAAGTAGTAGATTCCGATGCACCAATGCAGGTTTTCTGTGACCCTTGGACCTTCACATTATCGACGAAACACAGAAATTGCAACGGGGTTGAATACAAAAGGCAGAATGCCAACAACAGTCCAGGAGGAGTAACGCTACAAACAGTCTGTGTTAGAACATTTCCTGGGAAACCAGTATTAGTTTCCAATGCGCCACAGCAGGTTTACTGTAGCCCTTGGACCTTCAGACGACGATGAAACATACAAATTGCATCGGGGTTGAATACAAAAGTCACAATGCCGACATCTGTCCAGGGGAATTAAAGCCTTTCCACAGACTGCGATTTGGACTTTTCCTGGGAGACCTATAGTAGTTTCAGATGCACCACCGCCGGTGTACTGTAACCCTTGGACTTTCACGTTGACGATGAAAGACAGAAATTACAGTGGGATTGAATACAAAAGGCACAATGCCGAAATTTGTCCAGAGGGTGTAACGCTTCAATTACTCTGTGTTGGTAACCTTAATATGAGACCAGTAGTAGATTCCGATGCACAACTGCAGGTTCACAGTAAACTTTGGGACTTCACATTGACGATGAAACACAGAAACTGCATCGAGATTGAATAAAAAAAGGCACAATACCGACGTATGTTCAGGGTGAGTAACGCTTAAACAGTCTGTGCTTGTAACCTTTCCTGGAAGTCCAGTAGTAGATTCGGATGCACCACTGCAGATTTACTGTAACCAGTGAATCTTCACATTGACGATGAAACACAGAAATTGCATCAGGATTGAGTACACAAGGCACAATGCTGACTTAAGTGCAGGGGAGTTACGCTTCAAACAGTCTGTGTTGGAAACAATCCTGGGAGACCAGTGTTGGATTCTGATGCACGAAAGCAGCGCTTACTGTAACCCTTGGACCATCACATTGACGATGAAACACGGATATTGATCAGAATTGAATACAAAAGGCACAATATGGACTTCTGTCCAGGTGGAGTAAAGCTTTAACAGTCCGTGCTTTGAACATTTCCTCATAGTCCAGTAGTAGATTCGGTAAACCACTGCAGTTTTACTGGAACCGTTGGAGTTTCACATTGACGATGAAAGACAGAAATTAAGTCGGGATTGAATACAAAAAGCACACTGCCGACTTCTGTCCAGGGAGAGTAACGCCTCAAACAGTCTGTGCTGGACACTTTCTTGGAGTCCAGTAGTAGATTCCAATGCACCACAGCAGGTTTACTGTAAACCTTAGACCTTCACATTGACGATGAAGCACAGTGATTGCATCGGGATTGAATACAAAAGTCACAATGTCAACTTCTGTTTAGGGGGACTAACGCCTCAAACCTACTGTGATGGAAACGTTATTTGGAGTCCGGTAGTAGATTCCGATGTACTGCGGTAGGTTTACTGTAACCCTTGCAAACTCACATTGACGATGAAACACAGAAATTTAATTGGGATTGAATCCAAAAGGCACAATGCTGACCTCTGTCTATGGGGATTAACGCTTCAACAGTCTGTGTTGGAAGCTTTCCTGGGAGACCAGTATAAGATTCCATTGCACCACAGGAGGTTTATTATAACCCTTGGAGCTTCACACTAACGATTAACCACAGAAATTGCATCAGGATTGAATATAAACGGGACAATGCCGACTTCTGTCCAGGGGTAGTAACGCTTCAAACATTTTGTGCTTAGAACCTTTCCTGGGACTCAGTAGTAGATTCCAATGTACGACTGCAGGTTTACCGTAAACCTTGGACCTTCCAATTGACAATGAAACACAGATATTGCTTCGGGATTGAATACAAAATGCACAATGCCGACATCTATCCAGGGGGAGAAACGCTTCAAACAATCCGTCCTTGGAAGTTCCCCTGGGAGCTAAGTAGTACATTCTGTGCACCAATGCAGATTTACTGTAACCCCTCTTACAATCACATTGACGATGAATCACAGACATTACATCGGAATTGAATACAAAAGGCACAATGCCGATTCCTGTTCTGGGGGAGTAACACCTCAAACAGTCTGTGCTTTGCACATTTCCTCGGAGGCATCACGGTAGGTTTGCTGTAACCCTTGCAAAGTCACATGAATCACAGAAGCTGAACCGGGATTGAATACAAAAGGCACATTGCCAGCTTCTGTCCATGAGAAGTAACGCTTCAAACAGTCTGTGTTGGAACCTTTACTGGGAGACCAGTATTGGATTCCACTGCACCACTGCAGGATTACTGTAAACCTTGGAGCTTCACATTGACGATGATACACAGGTATTGCATCTGGATTGAATACAAAAAGCACAATGGCGACCAGTGTCCAGGAGAGTAACGGATCAAAGATTCAGTGCTGGGAACCATCCTGTTAGTCCAGTATTAGATTCCGATGCACCGCGGCAGGTTTACTGTAATCCTTGGACCTTCACACTGACGATGAAGCACTGAAATTGCATCCGGATTGAATACAAAAGCCACAAGGCCGACTTCTGTCCACCGCGAGTATGGCCTCAAACAATCTGTGCTTTGAACCATTCATGGGAGCCTAGTAGCAGAATACGATGCCCAATGCAGGTTTACTGTAACCCTTGGACCTTCCCATTGACGATGAAACACAGAGTTTGCATCGGGATTGAATACAAAAGGCTCAATGAAGACATGTGTCCAGGGGAGTAACGATACTAACATTCTATGCTCGACTCTAACATTCTATGGTTGTAACCTTCATTGGGAGTCCAGAATTAGATTCTGATGCACCACTGCAAGTTTACTGTAACCCTTGGAGCATCCCATTGACGATGGAAAACAGGAATTGCATCACCATTGAATACAAAAAACACAATGACTTCTTGTGTCCAGGGCAGTACCAATTCAAACATTCTGTGCTAGGAACCTATCCTGAGAGTGTAGAAATAGAATCCTTAGCACCACTGCAGATTTTCTGTAACCCTTGGACCTTCAAACTGACGATGAAACACTGGAATTACATCCGGATTGAATACAAAAGCCACAATGACGACTTGTGTCAAAATGAGTAACTAATCAAACATTCTGTGCATGGAACCTTTCCTGGGAATACAGTATTAGATTCCGATGCACCACGGCAAGTTTACTGTAACCCTTTTACATTCACATTGATGATGAAACACAGATATTGCATTGGGATTGAATACAAAATGAACAACGACGTCTTGCGTCCGGGGGAGTAACGATTCAAACATTCTGTGCTTGGAACCTATCCTGGGAGTAAATTATTACATTCTGATACACCGCGGCCGGTTTACTGTAATCCTTGGTCCTTCACTCTGAAGACGAAACACTGGAATGGCATCCGGATTAAATACAAAAGCCAGAATGCCGACTTTTGTCCAGGGGGATTAACGCCTCAAACAGTCTGTGATTCGAACCACTCCTGGGAGTCCTGTAGTAGATACCGACGCACACCTGCAGCTTGTAGATTCAGATTCAACACCACAGGTCTACTGTAAACTTTGGGCCTTCACATCGACGATGAAACGCAGATGTTGCATCGGGATTAATTAAAAACGCACAATGACGACTTGTGTCCAAAGGAATAACGATTCAAACATTCATTTCTTATATCCTTGGAGTGTAGTGTTACAATCCGAAGCACCACTGCATGATTACTGTAACCCTTGAACCTGCACACTGACGATGAATACAAGGAATTGCATCCGAATTGAATTCAAAAGCCACAATGTCGAATCTGAATCTACTACTCTTATTATATGGCCTTTTCCAAAACAGAGTGTTTGCAGCATTTCTTCCCCTGGACAGAAGTCAGCATTATGCTTTTGTTATCAATCCCTATGTAATTTCTGTGTTCTATCGTCAATGCGATGGTCCAAGGGTTACAGTAAACCTGCCATGGTGCATTGGAATCTAGTACTGGACTCCGGGGAAAGATTCCAAGAACAGAATTTTTGAATCGTTACTCCCCTGGACAGAAGTCGTCATTGTGCCTTTTGTATTCAATTTCGTTTCAATATCTGTGTATGATCGTCAATGCGAAGCTCCAATGGCTACAGTAAACCTGCAGTGGTGCTTCGGATTCAAATACTAGACTCCCAGGATAAGTTTCCAAGCACTGAATGTTTGAATCGTTATTCCCCTGGACACAAGTCGTCATTGTGCCTTTTGTATTCAACCCCAATGCCATATCTGTGATTCATCGCCAATGGGAAGGTCCAATGATTTCAGTAAACCGGCAGTGGTGCATCAGTATCTACTACTGGACTCCCAGGAGTGGTTCAAACCATTGACTATTTGAGGCGTTACTCCCCCTTTACAGAAGTCAGCATTGTGGCTTTTGTGTTCAATCCGGATGCAATTCCTGAATTGCATCGTCAGTGTGAAGGTCCAAGGGTTACAGTAAACCTGCAGCGGTGCTAGAGATTCTAATTGTAGCCTCCCAGGATAGTTACCAAGCACAGAATGTTTGAATAGTTACTCCCCTGGACACAAGTCGTCATTGTGCCTTTTGAACTCATTCAGGATGCAATATCTGTGTTTCATCGTAAGTATGAATGTCCAAGGGTTAAGGTAAACCTGCCGTGGTGCGTCGTAATCTGATACTGGACTCCCAGGAAATGTTCCAAGCACAGATTGTTTCAGTAGTTACTCTTATTGACACAAGTTGTCACTGTGGCTTTTGTATTCAGTGCGGATGCAATTCCAGTGTTTCATCGTCAGTTTGAAGGTCCAAGGGTTACAGTAAATCTGCAGTGGTGCTTAGGATTCCAGTACTAGATTCCTAGGATTGGTTCCAAGCACAGAATGTTTGAATTGGGACTCCCCTGGACACAAGAAGTCATTGTGTATTTTGTATTCAGTGGTGATGTAATTCGTGTTTTGCATCGTCGATGGGAAGGTCCAAGGGTTACAGTAAACTTGCAGTGGTGCATCAGAATCTAATTTTGGACTCCCAGGAAAGGTTCCAAGCACAGACCGTTTGAGGCGTTAATCCCCCTGGACAGAAGTCGGCATTCTGGGTTTTGTATTCAATCCGGATGCCATTCCAGTGTTTCGTCGTCAGTGTGAAGGTCCAAAGGTTACAGTAAACGTGCAGTGGTGCTTCGGATTCAAATTACTGGACTCCCAGGATAGGTTCCAAGCACAGAATCTTTGAATCGTTACTCTCCAGGGCACAATTCGTCATTGTGCCTTTTGTATTCAGTCCCGCTGTAAATTCTGTGTTTCATTGCCAATTAGAAGGTCCAAAGGTTACAGTAATCATGCAGTGGTGCTTCGGATTGTAATACTACACTCCAAGGATATAAGAAATGAATGTTTGAATCGTTATTCCTTTGGACACAAGTCGTCATTGTGCGTTTTTAATTAATCCCGATGCAACATCTGCGTTTCATCGTCGATGTGAAGGCCCAAGGGTTACGGTAAACCTGTGGTGTTGAATCTGAATCTACTACTCTTATTATATGGCCTTTTCCAAAACAGAGTGTTTGCAGCATTTCTTCCCCTGGACAGAAGTCAGCATTATGCTTTTGTTATCAATCCCTATGGAATTTCTGTGTTCCATCGTCAATGCGATGGTCCAAGGGTTACTGTAAACCTGCCGTGGAGCATCGGAATCTAGTACTGGACTCCCAGGAAAGGTTGCAAGCACAGACAGTTTGAATAATTACTCTCCTGGATGCATGTCGTAATTGTGCTTTCTGTATTGAATAACGATGCAATATCTGTGTCACATCGACTATGGGAAGGTTCAAGGGTTACCGTAAGCCGGCAGTGCTGCATCTGAAATTAATACTGGACTCCCAGGAAAGTTTCCAAGCACAGAATGTTTGGATTGTTACTCCCCTGAACACAAGTCGTTATTGAGCCCTTTGTATCCAAACACCCGATGCAATATTTGTGTTTCACCGTCAATGGGAAGGTCGAAGGTTTACCGTAAACCTGCAGTGGTGCATCGGAATCCACTACTAGACTCCCAGGATGTTTTAGGCATTACTCCCCCTGGACAGAAGTCAGCATTGTGGCTTTTGTATTCAATCCGGATGCAATTCCTGTGTTTCGTCGTCAGTGTAAAGGTCCAAGGGTTACAGTAAGCCTGCCGTGGTGCATCGGAATCCAATACTGGCCTCCCAGGAAAGGTTCCAAACACAGACTGTTTGAATCCTTACTCCCCTGCACACAAGTCGTCATTGTGCCTTTTGTAATAAATCTAGATGGAATTTTGTGTTTCATCATCAATGGGAAAGTAA
Source organism: Schistocerca piceifrons (assembly GCF_021461385.2). NCBI lineage: Eukaryota > Metazoa > Arthropoda > Insecta > Orthoptera > Acrididae > Schistocerca > Schistocerca piceifrons. The sequence goes on along the minus strand of NC_060138.1, from coordinate 107,937,627 downwards.
AAGGATTACCGTAAACCTGCTGTGGGGCATCGGATTCTATTACTAGACCCCCAGGAGTTGTTCAAAACACAGATTGTTTCAGTCGTTAATCTGCTGGACACAAGTTGTCATTCTACATTTTGTATTCAATCCCGATGCAATATCTGTGTCTCATCGTCAATGGGAAGGTCCAAGGATTACAGTAAACCTGCAGTGGTGCATCAGAATCTACTACTGGATGCTCAGGAGTGGTTCAAAGCACAGACTGTTTGAGGCGTTACTTCCCCTGGACAGGCGACGGCATTGTTGCGTTTGAATTCAATCCGGATCCAATTCCTGTGTTTCATCGTCAGTGTGATAGTCCAAGCGTTACAGTAAACATGCAGTGGCGCTTCGGATTCTAATACTACACTACAAGGATAGGATCCAAGAACTTAATGTTTGAATCGTTATTCATTTGGACACAAGTCCTCATAGTGCGTTTTTATTCAATCCCGATGCAATATCTGTGTATCATCGTCAATGAGAATGTCCAAGAGTTACAGTGAACCTGCCGTGGTGCATCGGAATCTAACACTGGACTCCCAGGAAAGGTTCAAACCACAGGATGTTTGAATCGTTACTCCCCCTGGACACAATTCGTCATTCAGCCTTTCGTATTCAATCCCGATGCAATATCAGTGTTTCAACGTCAATGGGAAGGTCCAAGGGCTACCGTAAACCCGCAGTGATGCATCGGAATCCACTACTAGACTCCCAGGAGGTCTTCAAAGCACGGACTATTTGATGCATTCCTCCCCCTGGGCAGAAGTCGGCATTGTGGCTTTTGTATTCAATCCGGATGCAATTCCTGAGTTTCATCGTCAGTGTGCAGGTCCAAGGGTTACAGTAAACATGCAGTGGTGCTATGGATTCTAATACTTGACTCCCAGGAAAGATTCCAAGCACAGAATGTTTGAATCGTTACTACCCTGGACGGAAGTCGTCATTGTGCCTTTTGTATTCAATTTCGATACAATATCTGTGTATGATCGTCAATGTGAAGGTCCAAGGGCTACTGTAAACCTGCAGTGGTGCTTCGGATTCTAATACTAGACTCCCAGGTTAGGTTCCAAGCACATAATCGTTATTCCCCTGGGAGTCCAGTATTAATTTCCGATGCACGACGGCAGGCTTACTGTAAACCTTGGATCTTCCCATTGACGGTGAAACACAGTTATTGCATCGGGATTGAATACAAAAGGTAGCATGACGACTTGTATCCTGGGGAGTAACGATTCTAATATTCTGTGCTTTGAACCACTCCTGGGAGTCTAGTAATAGATTCCAATGCCCCACAGCAGGTTTACTGTTTCCCTTTGACCTTCCCATTGGTGATGAAACAATTAATTTGCATCGGGATTGATTACAAAAGGGACAATGATGACTTGTGTCCAGGTGAGTAACAATTCAAACAATCTGTGCTTTTAACCTATCCTGGGAGTCTAGTTTATAATCTGAAGCACCAATGCATATTTACTGTAACCCTTGGACTTTCACACTGACGATGAAACACAGGATTTGCATCCGGATTGAATACAAAAGCCAAAATGACGACTTGTGTCCAGGGGAGTATCGATTCATACTTTCTGTGCTTGTAACCATTTCTGGGAGTGAAGTATTAGATTCCGATGCATCACGGCAGATTTACTGTAACTCTTAGAAATTTACGTTGACGATGAAACGCAGATATTGGATCGGGATTGAATACAAAATGCACAATGACGACTTGTGTCCAGGTGAGTAACGATTCAAACAATCTGTGCTCTGAACCTATCCTGGGAGTCTAGTATTTGAATTTTAAGCACCACTGCATGTTTATTGTAACCCTGGGTTTCCACACTGACGATGAAAGACAGGAAATGCATCCAGATTGAATACAAAAGCCGCAATGCCGATTACTGTCCAGGGCGAGTAACCCATCGAAGATGCTGTGCTTTGAACCACTCCTGTGAGTCTAGTAGTAGATTCCGACGCACCACTACAGGTTTCTTGTAACCTTTGGACCTCTAATGGACGATGAAACACAGATATTGCATCGGGATTGAATACTAAAGGCCCAATGACGACTTGTGGCCAGTTGAGTAATCATTCAAATAATCTGTGCTTGGAAAATTTCCTGGGTGTCCAGTATTAGATTCCGATGCACAACGGCAAGCTTATTGTAACCCCTGGACCTTCACATTGATGATGAAACACAGATATTGCATCGGGATTGACTACAAAAAGCACAATGCCGGCTTGCGTCCAGGGGAGTAACGTTTCAAAAATTCTGTACTTGGAACCCATCCTTTGAGTCTAGTATAAGTATCCGAAGCACCACTAGATGTTTACTGTATCCCTTGGACCTTCCCATTGACGATGAAACAGAGAAGTTGCATCCGTATTGAATACAAAAGCAGCAATGGCGACATCTGTCCAAGGGGAGTAACCATTCAAACAGTCTGTGCTTTGAACCACTCCTGGGAGCCAGTAGAAGATTCCGATGCACCTTCCCATTAACGATAGAACACAGCTATTGCATCGGGATTGAATACAGTAGGCACAGTAACAACTTGTGCCTTTGGGAGTAACGATTCAAACATTCTGTGCTTGGAACATTTCAAAGGAGTCCAGTATTAGATCCTGATGCACCACGGCAGGTTTACTGTAACCCTTGAACTTCACATTCACGATTAAACACAGATACTGCATCGGGAATGAATAAAAAGTCTCAATGACGACTTGTGTCTAGTGGAGTAACGATTCAAACATTCTGTGATTAGAAACATCCGTGGGTGTCCAGAATAAGATTCCGATGCACCACAGCAGGTTTACAGTAATCCTTGGACTCTCACACTGACGACGAAACATAGGAATTGCATCCGGATTGAATACAAAAGCAACAATGTTGACTTTCGTCCAGGGGGTGTAACGCCTCAAACAGTCTGTCACTAGAAGCACCTGTGGGAGTCTAGTAGTGGATTCCGATGCACCACTGCAGGTTAACTGTAACCCTTCACCACCCCGTTGACGATGAAACACCTATATTAGATCGGGATTAAATCTAAAATGCGCAATGACGACTTGTGTCCAGGGGAGTAGCGATTCAAACATTCTGCGCTTCGAATCTTTCCTGGGATTCAGTATTAGAAACCGAAGCACCACTGCAGGTTTACTGTAACCTTTGGACATTACCACTGATGATGAAACACAGGAATTGCATCCGGTTTGAATACAAAAGCCACAACGCTGACCTCCGTCCAGGGGGAGTAATACCTCTCACAGTCTGTGATTTCTACCACTCCTGGGAGTCTAGTAGTAGATTCCGATGCACCACTGCAGGTTTGTTGTAACCTTTGGACCTCAAATTGACGATGAAACACAGATATTGCATCGGGATTAAATACAAAAGTCCCAATGACGACTTGTGTCCAGTTGAGTAACCATTCAAATAATCTTTGCTTGGAACCTATCCTGGTGTCCAGTATTAGATTCCGATGCACAACGACAAGCTTATTGTAACCCCTGGACCTTCACATTGATGATGAAACACAGATGTTGCATCAGGATTGAATACAAAAAGCACAATGACGACTTGTGTCCTGGGGAGTAACAATTCAAACGTTCTGTGCGTGGAAACTTTCCTGGGGGTCCAGTATTAGATTCCCATGCAACACAGCAGGTTATCTGCAATTCCTTGGAGCTTGACATTGACGATGAAACACAGATATTGCATATGGATTGAATGCAAAATGCGCAATGACATCTTGTGTCCAGGGGAGTAACGATTCAACACATTCTGTGCTAGGAACCTATCCTGGGAGTCTAATATTAGAATCCGAAACGCCACTGCAAGTTTACTATAACCCTTGGAACTTCCATTGACGATCAAACACAGATATTGCATCGGTATTGAATACAAAAGGCACAATGACGACTTGTGTCCTGGGGAGTAACGATTAAAACATTGTGTGCTTAGAACCTATCCTGGGAGTCTAGTAATAGAATCTGAAGCACCACTGCATGTCTGCTGTAACCCTTGGACTTTCACACTGACGATGAAACACAGGAATTTCATCGGGATTGAATACAAAAGCCACAATGATGATTTCTGTCCAGGGTGAGTAACGCCTCGAAGAGAATGTGCTTTGAACAACACCTGGGAGTCTTGTAGTGGATTCCGATGCACCACTGTAGATTTACTGTAACCCTTGGTCCTTCCCATTGACGATGAAACGCAGATATTGCATAGTTATTGAATACAAAAGGCACAATGATGACTTAAGTTCAGGGGAATAACAATTCAAACAGTCTGTGCTTGGAACCTTACCTGGGATTCAGTATTAGAAACCGAAGCACCACTGCAGGATTACTGTAATTTTTGGACTTTCCCACTGACGATGAAACACAGGAATTTCATCCGTATTAAATAGAAATGCCTCAACGCCGACTTCCATCCAGGGGGAGTAATGCCCCTAACAGTCTGTGATTTCAACCACTCCTGGGAGTCAAGTAGTAGATTCCGATGCACCACTCCCGGTTTATTGTATCCTTTGGACCTTTAATTGACGATGAAACACAGATATTGCATCGGTATTGAATACAAAAGGCCCAATGGCGACTTGTGTCCAGTTAAGTAACCATTATAAAACTCTGTGCTTGGAACCTTTCCTGGTTGTCCAGCATTAGATTCCTATTCACAACGACAAGCTTATTGTAACCCCTGGAACTTCACATTGATGATGAAACACAGATATTGCATCGGGATTGAATACAAAAGGCACAATGATGACTTGTGTCCAGGGGAGTCACGTTTCAAACATTCTGTACCTTGAACCTATCCTGAGAGTCTAGCATAAGGATCCGAAGCATCGCTGCACGTTTACTGTATCCTTTGGACCCTCACACTGACGATGAAACACAGAAATTGCATCCGGAATGAATACAAAAGCAGAAATGCCGACTTTTGTCCCGGGGGAGTAAGAATTCAAACAGTCTGTGCTCTGAACCACTCCTGGGAGCCAGTAGAAGATTCCGATGCACCACTGCGGGTTTACTGTAACACCTGGACCTTCCCATTCACGATTGAACATAGATATTGCATCGGGATTGAATACAATAGCCAGAGTTACAACTTGTGTCTAGGGGAGAAACGATTCAAACATTCTGTGCCTGAAACCTTTCAAAAGTGTCCAGTACTAGATCCCCATGCACCACGGCTGGTTTACTGTAAGCCGTGGACCTTCCAACTGACGATGAAACACAGGAGTTGCATGTGGATATAATACAAAAGCCACAATGCCGACTTCTGTCCAGGGGGAGTAATGCCTCACACAGTCTGTCCTTTGAACTACTCCTGGGCGTCTAGTAGTAGATTGCGATACACCACACCAGGTTTACAGTAACCCTTGGACGTTCCCATTGACGATGAAACTCAGATATTGTGTCGTGATTGAATACAAAAGGCACAATACCGACTTGTGTCCAGGGGAATAACGATTCAAACATTCTGTGCTGGGATGTTTTCCTGGGAGTCCAATATTAGATTCCGATGCACCATAGCAGATATACAGTAATCGTTGGACTTTCACATTGACGATATAACACAGATATTGCATCATGATTGAATGCAAAAGGCGCAATGACGACTTGTGTCCAGGGGAAAATCTTTTCAAACTTTCTGTGCTTGGAACCTATCCTGGGTGTCTAGTATAAGTATCCGAAGCACAGCTGCAGGTTAACTGTAACCCTTGGACCACCCCGTTGATGATGAACACCTATATTGGATCGGGATGAATACGAAAGCCACAATGACGACTTGTGTCCAGGAGAATAAGGATTCAAATTTTGTTTGCTTGGAACCTATCCTGGGAGTCTAGTATTAGAATCCGAAACGCCACTGCAGGTTTACTGTAACCCTTGGACCTTCCATTGTCGATCAAACACAAATACTGCATCGGGATTGAATACAAAAGGCACAGTGACAACTTGTGTCTAGGGGAGTAACGATTCAAACATTCTCTGCTTGAAACCTTTCAAAGGAGTCCAGTATTAGATCGCGATTCACAACCTCGAGTTTACTGTAATCCTGGACCTTCACACTGACGATGAAAAACAGATATTGCACAGAGATTGAATACAAAAGGCACAATGACGACTTGTGTCCAGGGGAGTAACGATTCAAACATTCTGTTCTTGGATCCTATCCTTGGAGTGTGGTATTAGAATCCGAAGAACAACTGCAGGTTTACTGTAAACCTTGGACCCTCACATTGACGATGATACACAGATATTGCATTGGGATTGAATACACAAGGCAAAATGACGACTTTTGACCAGGGGAGTAACGATTCAACTCTCTGTGTTTGGAACCTTTCCTGGGAGTGCATTATTAGATTGCGATGCACCACAGCAGGTTTACTGTAACCTGTGGACCTTCGAACTGACGATGAAACACAGGAAGTGCATCCGGATTGAATACAAATGCCACAATGCCGTCTTGTGTCCAGTGGGTTTAACGCCTCAAACAGTCTGTGTTTTGAACCACTCCTGGGCACCTAGTAGTGGATTCCGATGCACCACTGCAGGTTTACTGTAACCCTTGGACGTTCCCATTGACAGTGAAACACAGATACTTCATCAGGATTGAATACAAAAGGCACAATGACGACTTGAGTCCAGGGGAATAACGATTCAAACATTCTGTGCTGTGAACTTTTCCTGGGAGTCCAATATTGGATTCCGAAGCACCATGGCAGATTTACTGTAACCCTTGAACTTCACATTGACTATTAAACACAGATACTGCATCGGGATTGAATAAAAAGGCTAAATGACGACTTGTGTCTAGTGGAGTAACAATTCAAACATTCTGTGATTATAAACTTTCCTGGGCGTCCAGAACTGGATTCCGATCACCACAGCAGATATACAGTAATCGTTGGACTTTCACATCGACTGTATTATACAGATATTGCATCGGGATTGAATGCAAAATTCGCAATGACGACTTGTGTCAAGGATAAAATCGATTCAAACTTTCTGTGCTTGGAAACTATCCTGGGAGTCTAGTATAAGAATCTGAAGCACCGCCGCAGGTTAACTGTAACCCTTGGACCAATCCGTTGGTGATGAAACACCTATATTGGATCGGGATTGAATACGAAAGGCACAAACACGACTTGTGTCCGGAGGAATAAAGATTCAAATAATCTGTGCTTGGAACCTATCCTGGTAGTCTAGTATTAGAATGCGAAACGCCACTGCAGGTTTACTGTAACCCTTGGACGTTCCATTGACGATCAAACACAGATATTGCATCGGGATTGAATACAAAAGGCCTAATGACGATTTGTGTCCAGTTGAATAGCCGTTAAAATACTCTGTGATTGGAAGCTTTCCTGGGTGTCCAGTATTAGATTCCGATGCACAACAACAAGCTTATTGTAACCCTTGGACCTTCACAATGATAATGAAACTCAGTTCCTGCATCGGGATTGAATACAAAAGGCACAATGACGACTTGCGTCCAGGGGAGTAACGATTCAAACATTCTGTTCTTGGATCCTATCCTTGGAGTGTAGTATTGGAATCCGAAGCACAACTGAAGGTTTACTGTAACCCTTGGACCCTCAGATTGACTATTAAACACAGATATTGCATCGGCATTGAATACGCAAGGCTAAATGACGACTTGTGACCAGGAGAGTAACGATTCAACTCTCTGTGCTTGGAACTTTTCCTGGGAGTGCAGTGTTAGATTGCGATGCACCACGGCAGGTTTACTGTAACCCGTGGACCTTCGAACTAACGATGAAACACAGGATTTGCATCCGGATTGAATTCAAATGCCACAATGCTGTCTTGTGTCCAGTGGGTTTAATGCCTCAAACAGTCTGTGCTTTGAACCACTCCAGGGAGTCTAGTAGTGGATTCCGATGCACCACTGCAGGTTTACTGTAATCCTTGGGCGTTCCCATTGACTGTGAAACACAGATACTTCATCAGGATTGAATACATAAGACACAATGACTACTTGTGTCCAGGGGAGTAACGATTCAAACATTCTGTGCATTTAACCACTCCTGGGAGTTTACGAGTAGATTCCGATGTGCCACTGTAGGTTTATTTAAACCTTTGGACGTAGCTCATAAGTCGCTTATGAGCTCTGCTACATCCATGTACTAATTTTTATTTACATGACAAACCCTATTTCCAGGGCTATATTTTATTTTGGACTAATGGATCTATGCAGATATTTGTAAAAACGACAATGATACATCATTCCATATTAATGTAATACTGCCGCCTTCTGAAGAAGACAGGTTTAAATCTGTCGAAACCTAGGTAAAGATTACTTTATCCATTGCAACTGGTCGGCTGTCTTTAGTCTTATTACCATCTCAAATGCTACAATTCTTTTCTTTTCTGGTTTTCCCATAGTCCATATTTCACAACCATAAAATCCCGCGCTCCAAACGTACATTCTCAGGAACTTCTTCCTCAGATTAAGGCCCAAGTTTGATACTACTGAAGTGCGCGTCATTTACGACAGCGGCCGAGTTTAGGTTCGTTCTGCTCACCTGACGTCACAAAACACAGTCAGCCAACGAACAGAAAACGCCGTTGCCAGAGCTCGACTGTAGTGCAGAGCACGGACGAGTGCCTTCAGTTTTAGAAACGTTCAGTCATAAATAAAGTAACTGAACAAAAGCAATGTCTTCATAGCAGACTTTCTTTAATAGAAAGTTTGGAAAAAGCATTCTTTATATCAATTGCTTCATATTCTATTAATTAATTAAACCAAACAAGCAAAAAGCCTCCTAATTCAGGCGAGAGCAAGGAAAGGTGATTGTATCATTCTCACTAACCGCTTCTTCGCAATAAAGAACAGCGGTAATTGTTTATTTCCTATTGTACTACGACGAAACGTGAGTAATTCATAGTCATACAACAGCGTTTGTTGGTATTTTGCGTGATATTTTAAAGTCCTCTGGGAGGTATATTGAAAGACAAGTTACGTTAGTGTAATAGTTAACGTGTTTGGCTGCTAAGCGAAAGGTTCTAAGTTCGGTGCGTAATATTTTCTTTATTTAAAAACAATATCGAAGTGTCTTACTTCATGAATTTTAGTCGTTTGAATGTAATTTTCTGAAATTTTTAGTGGCAACTAAAATCGACCATAAGGAAAGTATACGTTATGGACCTCTGCTGACTCTTCAAAATTTCGTGCAATGGTTTATTACATTTAATGCTGCGTAATAACTGCGTTGAACATCGAAACAAAATTAAGTCATTTATGGGGGGAAGGTATCAGTCAAGAAGATGGGTAAAAATCAAATCTTTGGGCCAAATAGTTTTTGTGAAATCGAATGATAAAATTTGTCAAAGCAGTCGAAACACCATGTGTCTGCACAGGCGAGCAGTGCAGTGATGACAAAATCGCGCACGGCGCGGAGCACGTCTTTGTAGCAACGAATGGGTTAATGCGGCCGAGGTGACTTTATTTCATAAACTGCGTGCTCTCCCCTAAACGTAAGTTTGCGAACTATACTATGGCGCTGCTTCTCTTGGCGCGTTCAACTGGCAACGCAACAATTTCCCGTGTCTGGGGGGGCATGCACGAACCGACAAGATAAAAGAATTGAACTATAGACCTCTCTTGAACATGGCTGTACAACTGTGCAGAAAGAGATTAGTGGAGTTTGCAACATTCCGAGATGTCGAGCTCTTCACTGTCTTCGTCTTTGTGGACATCATTTTGAACATGTTCTGGTGTAAATGTAAAGTGCGTAGTTGTGTTGGGTTTCGGGTGGCTTCGTTTCGTTGCTTTTGAGAAGAATTAATTTTGTGTAGTTTGTGCGCCACTTGTGAACCCCACAATATTGTACAACTCTGACATAAAACGATTTGAGACAAACCTTATATAACATTTTACTCGTATTTTGAATCATACATTACACCCACGAAGTGTGGACAGTCACTTTTTGAGTCACCCTGTATGCAGGTACTTTGTCGTAGAGGGGAGGAGGAGCCCTTTTATATTATTTGTCAAGGACGTATTCCGAGAGATACTTGTGCGCTTCTCATGTTGTGCAGGCGTAACGTCACATCAGTCGGTTGGTATTGGCTATCACCGTTGTCTTCTGTCTTTACCGAAGAACAAACGGTCTTCCTGCTCTCGATTTTGAAGCTGTCTGATATCTACAAATGACACAATCACACTGCAGCGTCGTTATAGAGCACCTTGCAGGTTTGTGATTCAATGCTTGGTAATAACTCCTTCAACTTGTAACACCATAGCTCTAGTACTCTATTGATTTGTTTTATTTAATTTTACATCGCTGAGCTTCTGTAAATGTGTTTGTTTGAATCGATAACATAAAATTGTATACTCCTTTATTTGTTAAAACTCTGATGTCATGGTTTGATTCTATGTAATGTAGTATATCTGTCATTTAAATTCTTTTTCTCATTTGAAGGGAACAAAACTTACTGTATATAATTGTAATTTTTGTGTGAATAATTTTTTGTAGAAATGTCAATATGTTCAAATGTTCTGTTTCTTTTAAAATGTTTGTTTGCTGTTACGTAAACTGCTGACCTTCATTTAGGATTCTTAATTATGTGGTACGTAAGGAGGTAGTGTGGTTCCCCTCGGGAACGGAACTGAGTAGCGCGCGCGCAAATTGTGGTTGGCCTAGGTAGAAAAGGTGGAACCAAGAGTCAGTCGGGGACGAGCTACGAAACTGTGCATTGCCCATGTAAAAGTTCCATATTGTGCTGGTTCCGAGGGAGGCTTTTTCTGCCACTTTCCAATGCCTCGGATGGATGGATAAATAGCTGGAACGATTCTGGAATTGGCATCCATCATCGCCACCAAGAAGGGACGGAGTCCAGCAATTCTGCCTGCAAATCCACCTACTAACATGCAGTTGCCATCACATTGCGCAATCACTGTAACGGAATACTATGATAACGTACAGTGAAGGATCAGCTTATTGGATGTGTTAGTGTGCTCAAATATATGGTAACTTATAACTGAATTCATGTACCTACCTTGATTTTTTCCCTATGACAACACCTCTCAGGTTCCTCTCCATTTGAACTATGATTACCGAGTGTCCCAGTTTGTGGAAAAAATGAAAGCCTCGCAGTGATGGAAACAGTTCAATTTAAAGCTATTTCTTTTCTTTTTTTTTTTTTTTGGAGTATTAAAGTCACCTATTTGATCATTTACTTGCAAGTAGAAGAGTGTGGTAATAAAGACACATTGCTGTTTCTTTTAAAAATTAAAAGTTCTTAAAACTGAGGCTTATAAAGTTTAGCTTAGTTAATGATCATTGTGCTGCCTGTAGTAAATTTTAAAAGGTGAGTCAGTTTCTTGTAAATTTGTCAACATTGTGTCTCACTGCAGCAAAAGTTGTGAATTGCAGTTGTGGAAAGTTATATTTGCTTGATAAACACTTGTTTCTTTCGGGCATTGAAAGCGCATATTAATAGTGTAATAAGATCCCCAGGTTATCCTTTACCACTATTTATGAAAACAATTACTTTTTCATTCAAAAGACAGTGAGAAGTAACCTGTTAGTGAATTCCAATTAACTTTCACTTTAAATTGTAAAGTATTTAACTGAGAGAGACTTAACCTGTGACCAGCTCATAATTTTGCAGCGAACAACATTTATAATTCTAGGTCATTTAGGAAAGTGCTTGAAAAAATAATACTTAACCTATGTCCAATTTATGAGTCTACAATGAATATTATTAGTAATGTTATAAAGACCATTCAGTTTGAATAAGCCCTGAAAGTAATAGTGTGTTTCGTTATCTGTTATATTTTTGCAAATAGTTTGTTCCGCTCTGTCAGCTTCTAATCTTACCGTAAACATATGCAGGTGTCAGAGTTCATTGCACTCGCGTGTGGCAAAATATAGGTTGTGTTTGGTGCGTTAAAGTTACTCATACTTACTGTCTTAAACAAGAATATTAATCATTCTCTTGCCTAATTACGATGGCGACCGTTTTCCTTGTTCTTTGAACAGTGTAGATAGGTAAAATGTTGTTTGTACTGTTCGAATATTTACGTAATTCTAACTTTCACTTCCGCTAAGCCACCTACGTTAGGTACAACACGCTCAACATAACAAAATTCCTCTCAGAGGGTAACACTGCTATGTTGCTTTATACCATAATTACTTTAACAAGATTATTTCTCGACCTGCCTCCAACTTTAGGGTTATGTATAGCAGTAGCATACAGTAGTGTTATAGACTTCTGCGTCAGTTTTTTTTCCCCTACGTTTTGGACGTAGTGTATTTATATGGATCCAGTAAGAGGCTGTTATGCACATGACGTTGAAACCTGCAAGTAATGGCGTTATTGGAATCTGCTCTGTATGCCGGAGGTGACTGGGGGCCATCGATCGACCTCTGAAGGAAGGGCGAGAGATCGCGCGGGCAGCCTGGGGCGCGGGTAAACCGAGGGGGCAGAGAGCTGTAATGGCGCAGCCGTGTAGAGGAAATGGCCGGCCCTCAGGTACACGCCGAGACACCGCCTCTTCACCGCTCTCCGGGAGCTCTCCGCCTCTCGAGGCAGCAGCGACCGCTCAACAAACACCTGCTGCTGGCTGCAGCCTAAAATAAGGAAGCGCGGTAACAGCAAAACGCCATCGTCCACAACCGCTGTAACTGTTTGGTTCTATTATGTTGTTGCGTGCTGTTGACTGGTTTTCTACTCTTAAACTTTCGTGTTTGTCGGTGTTGCAATGTCAACCTGAACAGCGCAAGTGATGTGCTCACGTAAATTATCTGATAAAAAGAGTCACCAAAATCATATGAAACTGTGTAACTATTGTAATTAACTTTTATCAAAAGTAATTAGTATACGTAAAACTGTCTTCTTGTCCGAACTATTTATCGTCTATGTTTCACTTCCATACATGGCTACACTCCATACAATTGCTTTAAGAAATGACTTCCTGACACATAAATCTATACCCGATGTTAACAAATTTCTCTTCTACAGAAACGCTTTCCTTGCCATTGCCAGTCTACATTTTATATCTTCTATACTTCGACCATCATCAGTTATCTTGCTCCCCAAATAGCAAAACTGATCTACTACTTTAAGTGTCTCATTTGCTAATCTAATTCCCTCAGCATCACCCGACTTAATTCGACTACATTCCATTATCCTCGTTTTGCTTTTGTTGATGTTCATCTTATATCCTCCTTTCAAGACACTGTCCATTCCGATCAACTGCTCTTCCACATCCTTTGCTGTCTCTGACAGAATTACAATGTCAACAGCGATCCTCAAAGTTTTTATTTCTTCTCCATGCATTTTAATACCTACTCCGAACTTTTCCGTTGTTTCCTTTACTGCTTGCTCAATATACAAATTGAATAACATCGGGGATAGGCTACAACCCTGTCTCACTCCCTTCCCAACCACTGCTTCCCTTTCATGTCCCTCGACTATTATAACTGCCATCTGGTTTCTGTACAAATTGTAAATAGCCTTTCGCTCCCTGTATTTTACCCCTGCCACCTTTATAATTTGAAAGAGAGTATTCCATTCAACATTGTCGAAAGCTTTCTCTAAGTCTACAAATGCTAGAAACGTAGGTTTTGCCTTTTCTTAATCTAGCTTCTAAAATGAGCCGTAGGGTCAGTATTGCCTCACGTGTTCCAACATCTTTCGAAATGTGGTGCTACAGAAGAATGCTGAAGATTAGATGGGTAGATCACATAACTAATGATGAAGTATTGAATAGAATTGGGGAGAAGAGGAGTTTGTGGCACAACTTGGCAAAAAGAAGGGACCGGTTAGTAGGACATGTTCTGAGACATCAAGGGATCACAAATTTAGCATTGGAGGGCAGCGTGGAGGGTAAAAATCGTAGACCTAGAAATGAATACACTAAGCAGATTCAGAAGGATGTAGGTTGCATTATGTACTGGGAGATGAAGAGGCCTGCACAGTCTCAGGACTGAAGACCACAACAACAACAACATGAAATTCTGTATTGTGAGATGCACTGAACAGTGCTACTTTGCGTGACGTCACAGTGCCTGTCTTACTCTTCCAGCACACAAAACTGACAGAACCAAAATTCTACATACAATACGAATTTTCAAAGAATACACGTCCAAATTGCTTTCATTAAAATGCGGGGTAATTATAAATAAGCAAAATGACTACATAAAATTCCAAACATTAAATGATGCACATGCGGATGTGTAACACCGCACTGTTAGAATAAGACTGCCTGGCAAAGAAATGAGGCGGCTGCTGTGACCGAGCGGTTCTAGCAGTGCTACTGCTACGGTCGCAGGTTCGAATCCTGTCTCGGGCGTGGATGTGTGTAATGTTCTTATCTTAGTTAGGTTTAAGTAGTTCTAAGTCTAGGGAACTGATGACCTCAGATGTTAAGTCTTATAGAGCTTAGAGCCATTTGAACCAAAGAAATGAAATCTGATGTAAGCTTTAACATAAACTGATCCTGAAGATAACTTTGAAGTTCGATGTTTAACTGTAAACGATCTTACTGTGATCTGATTGTAATGTTAAACTGGCCCTAGCAAATTTTCTTGACTTCCATTGTGGAAATGGGAACTCGGTACTGTCCGAAAGTTGTGAACATCAAAATACAGAGCGGCATCAAATCAGCTAAAGAAAAACTTTGCCAATTGCAAGGAGAGGAAAAACGGCTGTGCTAAGAGCAACACGCTTTACTTCGAGTGACTGTCTTTCAATCGGTGCAATGGAGCGACACACAATTAAAAAAAAAAAAGGAAAAGATATCGTGGGAGACCGTAGAAAAAACTGAACTTACTGAATGAAAGAAAAGAGACTAACATTCAAAACTGTAATATGAATGTCATTCCTTACCAATTACAATTATCTTGAGACAAATCACTTCTTATAAGAAACATGACTCTGCCATGAAATTAGTTAATGAAACGGTAAACGAGTGGTGAATCTCTAGGTCTGAGTCCAAACTAAGTGAGTAGATTGTTTAATCATGTCTCGACAATGAAACTAACTGACCCGAATCAATAAAGTCGTGCTAGATATATGCCTTTCTCTAACCCATGATAAATTAAGCACGAGCAACCAATGAAGCGACAACATAACCTGAATATCCTCACACTAGTCAGATAAGTTATTACCCAATCGTAGTTCCAAAAAAGCAACATCCTTTGATCCTTTGCACTTGCAAAACTGTGTTCTGCTAATTGTTTCCAACACATGACTTATTTACTTCAGTGAATGCTACGCTGGCAACACAGCGGTACTGGCAATTGCTTGTACGGAGAATCTCCGCGGAGTAACATATCGGCTATTGGAGACTTCTGTTTGAAAGCTTGCACTCCTACACCACACTGAGAGAGGTGGAGAAGTGGCTAGCACACTGGACTCGTATTCCGGAGGACAACGGTTCAGACCCTCATCCGGCCATCCTGGTTTAAGTTTTCCGTCATTTCCCTAAATCGCCTCAGGCGAATGTGGGAATGGTTTCCTTGAAAGGGCACGGTCGACTTCCTTCTCCATCCTTCCCTAATGGGACCGAAGATCTCGCTGGTTGTTCGCCTCCCCCGAATCTACCAACCAACCACCTTACACCACGCTATCTATATTTTGTGGCTGCTACAAAGAAATGCAGTCTTGAAGGCCGTTACAGAAACAGCAGAGCACTCGGGCTTCTTGCTAGCTCTAAATTAGGGGTACGTGGCTTTCGACGGTTGCTGAACAATAGAGAAGGACTTAGATTTTCCGTAACACACAATTTGACTATCTTCACTCGCAAACAAAATGTGATGTTAGAGTGCATAGGATTCCATAAACACTACTAGGAACTATTATTACTGTATTATTATTATTATTATTATTATTATTATTATTAAAATCATATAGTTTTCGGGAAATGACAGGCATGTTTGGCAAGTATCACAGAAAAAAATTGCAGTAAAATCGATTAAAAAAAGGGATATATAAGAGGAGATGTGCTCTCTCAAAATCACGTCGCGAAATAGTGACGTGCACAGATTACCTAAAATTCTGACGGCAGAAGGAACAAAGTGCAGGGCGTGAACCCCAAATGCAGTTCTCAGAGTCGACTGCCATGAAATGGGGTCAACGGATAAGAAGGAAATGAAACGACGAAGGTATTCGGTCTGTACATCAAGTATGGAGCAAAGGAACCAGAGAGATGTTTGTAAGGAAATTATTGTTCGAAGAGAAGAAAAGAAAAATTTAACAGTTGCTGATGACTCTGTATATTTGTCGGCGAAAGACGTGGAAGGTCAGCTGAGCGGAAGAGTGTAATAGAATGTAGTCGAATTAAATCAGGTGATGATGAGGGAATTGTGTCTGGAAATAAGACACTAAAACTACTAAGTTTTCCCATTTCAGCACCAAAATAACTAACAATTGACGAAGCACAGAGGGTATGACGCGACTGCCATCAGTGAGACAAGCGATTCTGAAAACGGCAAATATTTAACAATGTAACTTAAGTTCTAGGAAATCCTTTCACAATGATTTGCTTGGACTGTAACTTTATAGTGAAGTGAAAAATAAACAATGGGCAGCACAGGCAAGAGCGGAATACAAGATCTTGAAATGTGGTGCACATGTGAATACTGAAGATTAGCTAGGTAGGGCAAATTATTAATGAAGAAGTACTGAATCGAATCTATCAAGGAAGAAAAATTGTGCCACAACTTGACTCAAAGAAGAGGTTTACATATGAAAGACTAACGTAAGGAGACGCATAAAAGCAGTCTTCGCGCTGAGGACCACAACAACAACAACTTACATTTGCATCAGTTTGCGAGATAAAGCCAGTCAGGCTGTTGCCAGCCAACGACGATCATTTTTAAATTGCTCTTTCATTTGAAAGTTATGATCTCTTTTTGCTCTACAGTCTCTACAGGGTCTTGACTCGTATTCTTCATTTTAATTTCATTGTGATTTTAGATATTTCCTGAATGGATTAATGTTCTACTATTTATAATATTAACGTACTTTCTATGGTTATGTTCAAACTTCTCATCCTCTTCCTCCTCCACACTTGTACAATGCATAGTTGTAATTTCCTCCATGTCACGATAGCGTGTATTCCTCGAAGTCAAGCTGCCCGCTGTGGCCGAGTGGCTGTAGCCGCTTCAATCCGGAACCACACGGATGCTAAGGTTCGAATCCTGCCTCTGGCATGGATGTGTGTGATGTCCTTAGGCTAGTTAGGTCTAAGTAGTTCGAAGTTCTGGGGGACTGACGACAGATGTTAAGTCCCATAGTGCTCAGAGCCATTTGAACCAATTGAAAATAATTAGCTTCATAACTTTTCATTTTGAGGAGAAAACTAAATTGTAAGAGGCTCTTTTCATTGTTCTTTATGTCCAGTAAGAATGTTTCTTATTACCCTCGGTAGACATAATGAAACATCCGTCATGATATCAGGTGGCATTAATGCAACGAACGGGAAGACCACAGTAAAGGTTCAATATAAGACTCCCAGATCTAAGGCCGGATAACATGTTTCTTCGAGATAACAGTTCGAATCCTCATTTGGCAATTACTAGTTACTGCTCGCAAGTATTTTTCACGAATATAGCATAAACAAGAAAATTTTATGATGTGACAAAGGTCAATAGTTATACTTGGTACGGCCCATAATATAATGTTTTGAAATAGGCGCCCCAGTATTTTCTGTTCCTTAACCCACAATGTATTACGCTTGTTAGCTTAGTAAAAGACGAGCTACGAAGGCTGTCCGGAAAGTAAGGTCCCATAGGTCGCG
This sequence comes from Schistocerca piceifrons, assembly GCF_021461385.2. Classification (NCBI taxonomy): domain Eukaryota; kingdom Metazoa; phylum Arthropoda; class Insecta; order Orthoptera; family Acrididae; genus Schistocerca; species Schistocerca piceifrons. The sequence goes on along the minus strand of NC_060138.1, from coordinate 107,919,818 downwards.
AAATTGAAATCAGAGCTAAAATCTGGTGAAGTATTGCACAGATGTGTTGGGCAGTATATGTCTCCCTATCGATCGCGCTACATCGCTCTTTTCAGTTCTGAGCACAGTAAGCAAGAAATGATGCCTGGAAAAGTAGGAAGGGTCCCAGATGCGCGGTTTCACCTGATTTCGTGCAACCGGACATAATGTACCTGTCATGCATTTCCTTCTTCGTGACAATTCTCGGTCGCACATTGCTGGGGCAATCAGGACGCTCATGCAGCATCGTCGACGGAAAGCGTTAGGTCACCCAACAGGGAGTCCGGTCTTGGGCCCCTGCGTGAATATGGAAGTAAATAGGAACATACAGAAAAAGGGAGGAAGGTTTATCTGTTTAGCAAGAGCAATAGGAGGCAGATTTCAGACTACCTAACAGATCAAAACGAAAATTTCTGTTCCGACACTGACGAAGTTGAATGTTTATGGAAAAAGTTCAAGGCAATCGTAAAATTCGTTTTAGGCAGGTACGTGCCGGGTAAAACTGTGAGACACGGGAAAAACCCACCGTGGTTCAACAACAAAATTAGGAAACTACTGCGAAAGCAAAGAGAGCTTCACTGCAAATTTAAACGCAGCCACAACCTCTCAGACAAATAGAAGCTAAACGATGTCAAAGTTAGCGTAAGGAGGGCTATGCGTGAAGCGTTCAGTAAATTCGAAAGTAAAATTCTATGTACCGACTTGACAGAAAATCCTAGGAAGTTCTGATCTGAAGTTAAATGAGTAAGTGGATCGAAACAGCATATCCGGACACTCTGGGATGATAATGGCATTGAAACAGAGGATGACATGCGTAAAGGTGAAATACTAAATACCATTTTCCAAAGCTGTTTCACAGAGGAAGACCGCACTGCAGTTCCTTCTCTAAATCCTCGCACGAACGAAAAAATGGCTGGCACCATAATAAGTGTCCAAGGAATAGAAAAGCAACTGGAATCACTCAACAGAGGAAAGTCCACTGGACCTGACGGGATACCAGTTCGATTCTACACAGAGTACGCGAAAGAACTTGCCCCCCTTCTAACAGCCGTGTACCGCAGGTCTCTAGAGGAACGGAAGGTTTCAAGTGATTGGAAAAGAGTACAGGTAGTTCCAGTTTTCGAGAAGGGTCGTCGAGCAGATGCGCAAAACTATAGACCTATATCTCTGATATCGATCTGTCGTGGGAATTTTAGAACATGTTTTTTGCTCGCGTATCATGTCTTTTCTGGAAACCCAGAACCTACTCTGTAGGAATCAACATAGATTCCGGAAACAGCGATAGTGTGAGACCGAAATTGCTTTATTTGTTCATGATACCCCGAAAATATTAGATACAGGCATCCAGGTAGATGCCATTTTCCTTGACTTCCTGAAGGCGTTCGATACAGTTCGGCAAAAAAAAAAAAAAAAAAATCGTTCAAATGGCTCTGAGCAATATGGGACTTAACTTCTGAGGTCATCAGTCCCCTAGAACTTAGAACTACTTAAACCTAACTAACTTAAGGACACCAGACACATCCATGCCCGACACAGGATTCGAACCTGCGACCGCAGCGGTCTCGCGGTTCCAGACTGTAGCCCCTAGAACCGCACGGCCACTCATTCCGGCTACAGTTCCGCACTGTCGCCTGATAAACAAAGTAAGAGCCTACGGAATCCCAGACCATCTGTGTGGCTGGATTGCAGATATTTTTGCAAACAGAACACAGCACGTTGTTCTCAATGGAGTGACGTCTACAGACGTTAAAGTAACCTCTGGCGGGCCACAGGGGTGTGTTATGGGACCATTGCTTTTCACGATATATATAAATGACCTAGTAGATAGTGTCGGAAGATCCGTGCGGCTTTTCGCGGATGATGCTGTGGGATACAGAGAAGTTGCAGCATTAGAAAATTGCAGCGAAATGCGGAAAGATCTATAGGCACTTGGTGCAGGGAGTGGCAACTGACCCTTAACATAGACAAATTTAATGGATTGCGAATACATAGAAAGAAGGATCCTTTATTGTATGATTATATGATAGCGGAACAAACACTGGTAGCAGTTACTTCTTTAAAATACCTGTGAGTATGAGTACGGAACGATTTGAAGTGGAATGATCATATAAAATTAATTGTAGGTAAAGCGGGTGCCAGGTTGAGATACATTGGGAGAGTCCTTAGAAAATGTAGTCCATCAACAAAGGAGGTGGCTTACAAAACGCTCGTTCGGCCTATGCTAGAGTATTGCTCATCAGTGTGGGATCCGTACCAGATCGGGTTGACAGCGGAGATAGAGAAGATCCAAAGAAGAGCGGCGCGTTTCGTCACAGGGTTATTTGGTAAGCGTGATAGCGTTACGGAGATGTTTAGCAAACTCAAGTGGCAGACTCTGCAAGAGAGGCGCTCTGCATCGCGGTGTAGCTTGCTGTCCAGGTTTCGAGAGGGTGCGTTTCTGGATGAGGTGTCGAATATATTGCTTCCCCCTACTTATACATTCCGAGGAGATCACGAATGTAAAATTAGAGAGATTCGAGCTCGCACAGACACTTTCCGGCAATCGTTCTTCCGGCGAACCATACGCGACTGGAACAGGAAAGGGAGGTAATAAGAGTGGCACGTGAAGTGCCCTCCGCCACACACCGTTGGGTGGCTTGCGGAGTAAAAATGTAGATGTAGATGTAGATGCTCACATTAACTGCTGGCTATGAAGAGAACGTTGTGGCACAGACAAGGAACTGCAGATCTGCGCACAAATGTGACGGAAAGCACAGGCGGCTGTCTTCTGTCTCGATGGTACTGGGAAGTAGGCATAACACTACCACAAAGTGGGAGTGGCGACAGTAAAGAGACTGAGCGGTGGCGGTCCCAGTCAAGGAGCTTGTAGGGTCCTACAGGCGCCGCTTGTGCAAGCGTTCCATCGATCCTGGCTCTTGTCGTATTGTCTTTGCTTGTCATGTGTTCGCTCTGAGTTGTTTGTAGTGAGAGGTGTGTGGGAGGCGGACCTCGACGGGTGTGCCTAAGTACTCAGTCCTGGCGATTTCAGCGAGCTGAAACCGTTGACCGTTGGTCTCCGGGGTCCCACGTTTTGCTGCGGCGTTGACCGTTGCTACCGGTGACTTTACCGGATAAGAAGTAGCTCTCATGGCATGGAACCTAGTTACGAAGTGCATCAATCAATACTGGTGTGCTAAATACGTCGACATGTATTGAACAACCACTTAGCAGCTACAAACAGGAGGGGAGTATTATCCGGTGACTACCTGCAGTTATCTTCATCTACATATGCGTGGATACTCTGCAAATCACATTAAAGTGCCTGACAGAGGGCTCATCGAACCATCTTGGCAATAATTCTCTATTATTCCAAACTCGTACAGCACGCGGAAGAAACGATCAACTATATCTTCCCGTGCGAGCTATGATTTCCCTTATTTTATTACGACGATCGTTTCTTCCTATGTAGGTCGGCGTCAAGAAAATATTTTCGCATTCGGAGGAGAAAGTTGGATACTGAAATTTCGTGACAAGATTCTACCGTAACGAATAACGCCTTTCTTTTAATGACGTCCACCCCATATCCTGTATCATTTCAGCAACACTCTCTCCCCTATTTTGCGATAGTACAAAATGTGCTGCCCTTCTTTGAACGGCGGGTTGCGGTGGCCGAGCGGTTCTAGATGCTTCAGTCCGGAACCGCGTGACTGCTACAGTCGCAGGTTCGAATCCTGCTTCGGGCATGGATGTATGTGATGTCCTTAGGTTAGTTAGATTTAAGTAGTTCCAACTAGGGGACTGATGACCTCAGATGTTAAGCCCCATAGTGCACAGAGCCTTCTTTTAAATTTCTCGATGTACCCCGACAATACTGTCTGGTAAGGATTCCACAGAGCGCAGCAGTATTCTAAAACAGGACGGACAAGCGTAGTTTAGGCACTCTCTTTACTACACACATCAAAAAAAGTTTTGGATCACCTCCGTTCAGAAAATGGTTCAGATGGCTCTGAGCACTATGGGACGCAACTGCTGAGGTCATTAGTCCCCTAGAACGTAGAACTAGTTAAACCTAACTAACCTAAGGACATCACACACATCCATGCCCGAGGCAGGATTCGAACTTGCGACCGAGGCGGTCTCGCGGTTCCAGACTGCAGCGCCAGAACCGCGCGGCCACTTCGGCCGGCCACCTCCGTTCCTATAGCTCCGGAACCTGACAGAAAATTGGAATAGAGAGCAACGTAAACATCATTTCCACGTTTTTTATTGCTCATGGTAACCACACATTGCGTTATGTACCACCATACGGCAAGAACTCCAGGGCTGGTAGTCCAGACTGCTGTAAACACCGGTACTTCTAATACCCACTAGCATATCCGCTTGTATTGGTGCATGTCCGGTACTCGTCGTGGTATGCTATCTACAAGTTCATCAAAACACTGTTGGTCCAGATTATCACACTCCTCAATGGCGATACGGCGTAGATGCCTCAGAGTGGTTCGTGGGTCACGTCGTCCATAAACAACCCTTTTCAGTCTATCCCAGGCACGTTCGACAGGGCTCATGTCAGGAGAACATGCTGGCCACTCAAGTTTAGCGATGTCGTTATCCTGAATCAGAAGATGTGCACGATGGGGGAGCGAATTGTCGTCCCAGAAGACTAAACCCTCGCCAATATGTTGCCGGTATGATTGCACTATCAGTCGGAGGATGGCATTCGCGTATCGTATACCCATTACGGCACCTTCCATGACCACCAGCGGCGTACGTCGGACCCACATGCCTACCCGAAACACCAGGGAACCTCCACCTTGCTGCACTCGCTGAACAGTGTGTCTAAGGCGTTCAGCCTGTCCTGGTCGCCTCCAAACATGTCTACCACGACTGTCTGGTTGAAGGCATGTGCGACGCTCATCGACGAAGAGAACGTGACGTCAATGCTGACCTGTCCATTCGGCATGTTGTTGGGCCCATATGTGCCGCACTGCATGGTGTCGGGGTGGGAAAGGTGGACCTCACCATGGACGTCGGTAGTGAAGTTACACATCATGCAACCTTTTGCGCACAGTTTCACTCGTAACACGACGTCCTGTGGCTGCACGGAAAGCATTATTCAACATGGTGGCGTTGAAGTCAGGGTTCCTCCGAGCCATAATCCGGAGGTAGCTGTCATCCACTGCAGTAGTAATAGCCCTTGGGCCGCCTGAGCGATGCATCTCATAGACAGTTCCTCTCTCTCTGTATCTCCTCCATGTCTGAACAACATCGCTTTGGTTCACTCAGAGACACCAGGACACTTCACTTGTCGACAGACCTTCCTGGCACAAATTAACAATGCGGATGCGATCAAACCGCGGTACTGTCGTCTGTGCAATGTTGAACTACAGACAACACAAGTCATGTACCTCCTTCCTGGTGGAATAACTGGAACTGCTCTGCTATCGGACCTCCTCCGTCTAGTAGGCTCTGCTCATGATGTTTGTTTACATACGAGGTGCATTCAAGTTCTAAGGCCTCCGATTTTTTTTTCTCCGGACTGGAAAGAGATAGAAACATGCGCATTGTTTTAAAATGAGGCCGCGTTCATTGTCAATACGTCCCAGAGATGGCAGCACCATACGGCAGATGGAATTTTACCGCCAGCGGCGAGAATGAGAACTGTTTTAAATACTTAAAATGGCGACGTTTTCCTTACTTGAACAGCGTGCAATCATTCGTTTTCTGAATTTGCGTGGTGTGAAACCAATTGAAATTCATCGACAGTTGAAGGAGACATGTGGTGATGGAGTTATGGATGTGTCGAAAGTGCGTTCGTGGGTGCGACAGTTTAATGAAGGCAGAACATCGTGTGACAACAAACCGAAACAACCTCGGGCTCGCACAAACCGGTCTGACGACATGATCGAGAAAGTGGAGAGAATTGTTTTGGGAGATCATCGAATGACTGTTGAACAGATCACCTCCAGAGTTGGCATTTCTGTGGGTTCTGTGCACAAAATCCTGCATGACGACCTGAAAATGCGAAAAGTGTCATCCAGGTGGGTGCCACGAATGCTGACGGACGACCACATGGCTGCCCGTGTGGCATGCTGCCCAGCAATGTTGACGCGCAACGACAGCATGAATGGGACTTTCTTTTCGTCGGTTGTGACAATGAATGAGACGTGGATGCCATTTTTCAATCCAGAAACAAAGCGCCAGTCAGCTCAATGGAAGAACACAGATTCACCGCCACCAAAAAAATTTCGGGTAACCGTCAGTGCTGAAAAAATGATGGTGTCTAAGTTCTGGGATAGCGAGGGCGTAATCCTTACCCATTGCGTTCCAAAGGGCACTACGGTAACAGGTGCATCCTACGAAAATGTTTCGAAGAACAAATTCCTTCCTGCACTGCAACAAAAACGTCCGGGAAGGGCTGCGCGTGTGCTGTTTCACCAAGACAACACATCCGCACATCGAGCTAACGTTACGCAACAGTTTCTTCGTGATAACTACTTTGAAGTGATTCCTCATGCTCCCTACTCACCTGACCTGGCTCCTAGTGACATTTGGCTTTTTCCAACAATGAAAGACACTCTCCGTGGCCGCACATTCACCAGCCGTGCTGCTATTGCCTCAGCGATTTTCCAATGGTCAAAACAGACCCCTAAAGAAGCTTTCGCCGCTGCCATGGAATCATGGCGTCAGCGTTGTGAAAAATGTGTACGTCTTCAGGGGATTACGTCGAGAATTAGCGCCAGTTTCATCGATTTCGGGTGAGTAGTTAATTAGAAAAAAAATCGGAGGCCTTAGAACTTGAATGCACCTCGTATTTGGGCGGGTTCGGATCTCTCAACAATCAAATGGACTGTGTCTGTGATACAGTATCCACAGTCGACGTCTGTCTTCAGGAGATCTGGGAACCAGGATGATGCAAAACGTTTTTAGATCTGTGTGTAGATCTGATACATTTTCTAAGTGTCCTGCCAATAAAACGCAGTCTTTCCTTAACCTTTCCCACAACATTTTCTATGAGTTCCTTCCAATTCAAGTTGTTCGTAAATGTAATTCCTAGGTATTTAATTGAATTTATGTCCTCTAGATGTGAGTGATTTATCGTGTAACCAATGTTTACTGGATTGTTTTAGCACTCATATGGATGGCCTCACACGCTTCGTTGCTTACAAGGGAACCTCCCCATCGCACCCCCCTCAGATTTAGTTATAAGTTGGCACAGTGGATAGGCCTTGAAAAACTGAACACCGATCAATCGAGAAAACAGGAAGAAGTTGTGTGGAACTATGAAAAAATAAGCAAAATATACAAACTGAGTAGTCCATGTGCAAGATAGACAACATCAAGGATCGTGTAGGCTTAGGAGCGCCGTGGTCCCATGGTTACCGTGAGCAGCTATGGAAGGAAAGGTTCTTAGTTCAAGTCTTCCCCCGAGTGAAAAGTTCAATTTTTTATTTTCAGACAATTATTATCTGTCCGTCCGACGCGAGGTAACTGCGCCGTTGTATGGAGACGGTACACCTAAAAAAACATCGAAACACACGACGTCAGTCAACTACAGCGGACGGAAGAGAGAGTATCCCTGCTAGTGAGGCTCCCTGGCTGGAAGTTCACTGTTCGCTACTTTGGACGTGAGTTCATTAAATAGATGTATTCCGTCGCCAATATGAATCCAGCAAATATAGCTCGCGACTTCAATAACAAGGTCACTGAGTATTTTCCGAATTTTAGCGACGCGGTCGCAAAAAACAGACACTAAACATATTATAGTGAACAAAGACGTCAATGAACGAGCGGACAGATCGTAGCTTTGCGAAAATAAATAACGTAAACTTTTCACTCGAGGGAAGAGTTGAACCAAGGACCTCTCGTTTCGTAGTTGCTCACGCTAACCACGGGACCACGGCGCTCCTGAGTTCACAGCGTCCTTGATGTTGCTTATATTGCACATGGACTACTCAGTTTGTATATTTTGCTTATTTTTTTCATACTTCCACACAACATCTTCCTGTTTTCTCGATTGATCTGTGTTCAGTTTTTCAAGGCCTATCCACTGTGTCAACTTATAACTAAATCTAAGGGGGGTGCGATGGGGAGGTTCCCTTGTTAGGGTCAATCGCCAATATTTGCACCATACAGACATCGTTTTGCAATCTGTTACAATCTTCTGATGACTTTACCAAATCACAAACGACAGCGTCATCTGCAAACAACCTAAGACGGCTGATCAGATTGTCTCCTAAAACGTTTATATAGATAGGGAACTGCAAAGGCCCTATAACACTACCTTGAGGAACGGCAGAAATCACGTCTGTTTTACTCGAGGACTTTTCGTCAGTTACTACGAACTGTGACCTCTCTGACACGAAATCACGAATCGAGCAACATAACTGAGATGATATTCCACAAGCATGCAATTTCACTACAATCCGCTTGTGTGGTACAGTGTAAAAAGCCTTCTGGAAGTCTAGAAATACGAAATCAAATTTAATTCCCTGGTCAATAGCACTCAACACTTCGTGGAACGAAGTTTTCTAAATCCGTGTTTCTGTGGGTCCACAGACCGTTCTCTTCGAGGTAATTCATAATGCTCGAACACAATATATGTTCCAAAATCCTGCTGCATATAGATGTTAATGATATGGGCCTGTAATTTAGTGGATTACTCCTACTACATTTCTTGAATATTGGCGTGACCTGAGCAACTTTCCGATCTTTGGGTACGGACCTTCCTTCGAGCGAACGGTTGTAGATTGCATGATTGTTAAGTATGGAGCCATTCTATCAAAATACTCTGAAAGGAACCTAACTGGACCGGAAGACTTGCTTTTATTAAGTGATTTAAGTTGCTTCACTACTCCAAGGATGTTTACTTCTACTTTAAACATGTTGGCAGCTGTTCTTGATTCGAGTTCTGAAATGTTTACTTCATGTTCTTTGGTGAAGGAATTGCGGAAGGCTGTGCATAGTTACTCTGCTTTTTCAGCACTGTCTTCGATAGTATCTCCATTGCTACCGCGTAGAGAAGGCATTGATTGTTTCTTGCCGGTAGCATACTATACGTGAGACCAGAATGTCTTTGGATTTTCTGCCACGTTTCGAGACAAAGTTTCGTTGTGGAATCATTGCGTTTCTACAACGAAGCTACTATAAGCGTCTCGTATTGAAGACTTCGCTAAATATCGAGCTCTGTAGGAGATCGCCAATCTCGGAGATTTTGCGTCAGATTAAATTTGGCATATTTTTTTCGTTGTTTCTGCAACAGTTTTCTGACCCGTTTCGTATACCAAGGAGGATGAGCTCCGTCGTTTGCTAATTTATTTGGTATAAGTCTCTCAATTGCTGCCGATACTATTTCTTTGAATTCAAGCCACACCTGGTCCACATTTACATTGGTAATTTTGAAGGAGTGGAGATTATGTCTCAGGAAGAGGTCAAGTGAATTTTTATCTCCTTCTTTGAATAGGTGTAATATTAGTTTACTTTTGGAGGATTTGGGGGTTACGACAATCCTGTGTTCACTTATCCCTGTATACGTTTTGATGCTTGTTGTTAGCTCAGGATTATTTGTTGCCAAGAGATGAAGTGTGTTTTCACAAACGTTTACTATCCGGTTCGGCTCATGAACTACCTGCTCGAAATAATTTTCAGAGAATGCATTTAGCACAATTTCAGATGATATTTTATGTGTACCTCCGGATTGAATCATGTATTTTAGGCAACATATCGAGGGTAATTTAAGTCACCACCAACCATAATTCTATGAGTCGGGTACGTGTTTGATATTAGACTCAAGTTGTCTTTCACCAATTGTATCATCTGAATGGGGAAGTCGGTAAAAGGATCCAATTATTACTTTATTCCGGTTGCTTATACTAACTCACAGAAACTGTCTGCTTCAATTTCGCGACAAGATAAACTACCTCTGACAGCAACAAATACACCACAGTCAACTGTGTTTAGCTTATCCTTTCGGAAGACTGTTAGATTTCGGTTGAACTTATCTCTGGCCTTAGCCAGTTTTCAGTGCTTATAACGATTTCACCAGCAGTGCTTTCTATTAGTACTTGGTGTTCTGGCACTGTCCCAACACAGCTACTACAGTTTACCAATGGTTCTTGTATCTAAGTGCTTCCTATGTTCGGCCTGCACCCTTTGAGACTGAAGCCCTGTTCGTGTTTTCCCGAGATCCTCTAACCTAAAAACCGCCCAGTCTACACTAAACAGCGCCTGATACACCCGTGACCGCCTCCTGCGTGTAGTGAACTCCTGACCTATTCAGTGGTTCAAATGGCTCTGAGCACTATGCGACTTAACTTCGGAGGTCATGAGTCGCGTAGAACTTAGAACTAATTAAACCTAACTAACCTAAGGACATCACACACATCCATGCCCGAGGCAGGATTCGAACCTGCGACTGTAGCGGTCGCTCGGCTCCAGACTGTAACGCCTAGAACCGCACGGCCAGCCCGGCCGGCCTGTTCAGTGGGACCGGAAACCCAACCATCCTACAGCGCAAGTTGAGGAGTCTGCAGCCTACACGTTCGGAAAACCGTCTGAGCCTCTGATTCAGACTCGTGAAGCTGTGGCCCTCCTTGGCATTTATTTGAAATTATTAATGAAGACTATTCAGTAAGTATTGCACTTAAAGGTTGTTAATTCTTCCCCTATGTAAGCTGGCCAGGAATCCAGTTGCCTTACGCCTTTCAGTGAACCCATTTGAGTTTGTGCATCAATTTGGGGGTTTCTGTAAGCGCCAAGCTAGTATTTTGCAATTTTTAATCTGATATTTCAAATCATTGTTTGTTATCAAAGAGTATGTGATATCACTGAATGTAATTTTTGATTATTGCAGAGCTTATGGCCCTTCCTGGGTTGAATTACTATACTGGTGTACCCTGAGCCTAAAGATACGCCCTTGTCGGGTCATGTGTGTGTGCGTATTTGTACTTATTCCGTGCTGAGGAGCCCTTTAGTTAATAGCGTACATTTTAAATGGCCATCTGCCATTTGGTGCGTATCCAAATTACAGTGTCTATTAATGCCTAAGAGGTTCCAGTAGTGATATACATTGACTTTTTTAATTTGTTTGAATCATTCGCCGGCCGCGGTGGTCTAGCGGTTCTGGCGCTGCAGTCCGGAACCGCGGGACTGCTACGGTCGCAGGTTCGAATCCTGCCTCGGGCATGGGTGTGTGTGATGTCCTTAGGTTAGTTAGCTTTAAGTAGTTCTAAGTTCTAGGGGACTTATGACCTAAGATGTTGAGTCCCATAGTGCTCAGAGCCATTTGAACCATTTTTTTTGAATCATTCGGGCATGGATGTTTGTGATGTCCTTAGGTTAGTTAGGTTTAACTAGTTCTAAGTTCTAGGGGACTAATGACCTCAGCAGTTGAGTCCCATAGTGCTCAGAGCCATTTGAACCATTTTTTGTTTGAATCATTACGTAATTATTTTTTAAAAGACTTTGTACATTGTTTTTGTTATTGCTGGAAAGGTTGACTTTCAATATTAATGAGGGGCGCGCACCTATGCCGATGTTTCAATAGTTGTTTTCCTTGAAAATGATCTTTAACTGCCCGGTTAAGTATTACTGTGTATGTTAATTTCTATCAAAATTGTTTGCTGTTTATTGTTTGGTCTATGTTGACAGCCTTGTGTGGGCAGCGGTTGACGCGTTGCTGTTCTGCTGGTGCGGGCAGGGGCGAGTTTTCCTCCTGCTCCGGGGGGGTTCTCTGTCATCGCAGGAGGCCTAAGTGTAGGCAGGTCACAAGCAATGCTGCGGATCTTCCGTTCCATTCTCAAACAGAGTAGATTGTTGTCAGTCTTTTGCTGTCGGGCCATGATGGGGCTGCCGCCGGGTTAGGAAGTAATTGAGTCAGTATTTTTGTTATTGTAACGCCCCTGTTGGCGTGATAAAAGTCTTTGGGCAAACTCAACACTGAGTTTCTTGATTTCTTAAAAAAATATTAACGGTTTAATCGTCATTATCGTTTTCATTGTGTTTTAGGAGCCCGTTAGTTCATTTAAGTACTTAACGTGATTTATGTGGAACAGGCATGTGGCCAAGCAGTTAAGTACTGCTGTAGCTTTTCTTTTTCATGTGGGTAGCCTTTAGGCAGCTTGGATTGTATCTTGTCTGTATGAAACAGAAAAAAACAGTGAAAATGTATGCATTTGAACGTTCTTTTTATTTAATGTTTGTTGAACGTACTTTAACGTCCTGTTGTATTAGCGCACAGTTGTGATCTAGTTTCGGGGACAGAGTGCCGCCGCAGGTTTAATTAATTAATTAACTGTTTGTAGTCAGACCACCGTTCTGTTGCACAGTTGACATTTTGAGTACTATTTGTAATTTTATACATAATGCAAATGACCTTATACATTATCAAATAAAATAAAAAAACTTAACTATTTGTATGTTTTTCGCAAAAATCTTGGTAAGTATCTGTTGATTCGTGATTCAATTGTTATTAAATAAAGGTATTTGTTTAGGAATGACAAATGACGTATCAAGTCGGGCCACCTTTTCACGTGTTTACGTAAAATTAATCCCGATCGTTCTTCCGGGTCATAGAGATAGCTGGAAAGAGTAGCAAACCGTGGCAAATAAAACATTTTTGATTTTCGCAGTGGTTTCCATTTAACAACCTATTGGCTCTTACTTTCCGTATAGTTCTTGTTTATAATAATTCCTTAAGTAGTTAAATGACTGAATTTAAACGTGGAGATCGAAGCTTTCTCAGATGATCATGTCTACATCGACAATCGACAATTTCGGGTGCTACCAGTCAGAGAACCATGAAACTACGTAAGTAACGTTCTTGACCTCCCCTGCTGCAAGACATAATGTAATCTATACGTTTTATAAGATTGTAACCTGAGCAGCTCTAGCCTTTACAAAGATATCTTGGAGTTCACTCCGTGTTTCCCCCCCCCCCCCCCCGCCCCGCCCCGCCCCGCCCCCCCCCCCCCGCCCCCTCCCGCCAACTCTTCCGCTATCCTCACGGAGTCTAGCATTAACTGTCTTGCATGCCTTACCGAGAAATTTATTGATCTTCTACGTAGGTATTGAAACGAAACACTGCAAGCGCTGTAAGGCAAAACAGGTAGGGGGGGGGGGGGGAGGGGAGGGAGAAAGCAGAATGATGCCTTCACCGTAGACTCGCCACAGACGAATCGAGGAACCCTGGAACAGAGACGGCGGATCCGGTAGTAGGTATTCGGGCCAGGTCCCAGTGTGGCGAGCGGTTCCAACTCTATGAAGCGAGTGCAGCCCACCCGCTAATCCCTGAGACGTAAGAGTGATGCGGACGCCGTGGTCGCTGCATAGTTGGTCTCTGCCGGGCATAGAGAGGCCGCGCAGCCGTCCCTCACTAACACGTCTTCCGTAATTAAACTTTGAGCGCGCGCGGAAGTGGCGGCCGTAACTCGTGGCTGGCGTCTTTATTACCGGGACTGCGCGCCCTGCAGGCAGTCGCAGACCCTCTCCATAAAGCTCGCCTTCCTCCCGAGATCACTTCCCGATTAATCCAACTCGCTGACGGACGGCTCTTTTATTACAACGGAGTACTCACAAACAGCTTGCCGTCCGCCCCCACGCCCGCCTTCTCCCCTGCCCCCACACACACTCTACTGAGCGATGTCCCTTTTGTCAAAGTACTACAGTTGTTTACCGTTCCATCGACGTAGGGAACATCAGTGAAGAAATTAGATGTTAGAAGGAAAACAATAAAAGTGATACACCACAATGGAATATCGGAATAGGACAGAAATCTATATATATGTTGTACATGTGCAGACAAGCAAGTGATCACAGTTGCAGAGAAGTTGGATGACTTATTCAAGAGAAAGAGTTTCACAAATTGAGTAAGTCAATAACGTGTTGGTCCACCTCTGGCGCTTATGCAAGCAGTTTGTAAGGTGGCAGAATAAATGGTACGATTTGCACCTTACATGAGAGCTTTATACATCGCAACGAGAAGATCAATATGACACCTAACGCAATCCGGTGGTTATGAGAACATTTGCCAGTCAGTATGTAATGCAGAAGGGCATGACAGTGAATGGATGGTAATTAACACACCTTTCCTATACAATGCATGTCTTTGAGCGGAAGGTAGAACAGGCAACAAGAGTCGTTTTTAGTTCGAAAAGCCAGCCAGACAAAGGCGTAGCAAAGGCACACAGCAGGGGTTACGACGGAAACCACTTAAAGGGTGGCAGGAGGAAGGTCAGCGACCTCGACCAGGTGATTCAGGAGGGAGGACCGCGTGTAGCGGGACATCTGCACAAAGGACAGAGAAAAAGCTTCAGAAAGCTCGTTGCAGCTTAACTTTAATACTGCGTGCAGAGGTGTAAACTTTGTTGGTTCACCAGCTTGTGTCACTGTAAACTTGAACGGCTTTGGGTAATCTTGCGCTCAAATTTGTCACATAACTTACCATCCACTGTAGATTTGATTCTTATCCCAAATAGTACCGAACTTTGAACCAGAATCGGACGATTTTCATAGTATTAACCGACATCATAACGTAATGTGTGGGAGCAAATTTGTAAAGAAACTTCCAATTACACTTTCATATTATTGTGCTTAGCATCTATGTTCTTTCACAGAGTCCATATTTAATAGTGTTGTGTATAGGGTTATTTAACTTTTTAATGTTGGCTAGATGCATTATACTTTGTGCTGTTTCTTATGTCATAGAGTTGAAAACTGTGTAAAAGCTGTAATTTTTGTGCTAAAATTTGTGACATTAAATTGTCATTTCAACTTACACAGCTGTTCTCAATTCTAGAATAAGCACCCATGTTACAAGTTATTTAGTATCGCATTGATAGAGTTGTTGGATGTCTTCGTGAGGGATATTATGTCAAATTTTGAGCAACTGGCGCAATATATTGTCAAAACGACGAGACGATTGTATAGCCTCATTTGGGGAGTTATCCGACGAACTTGCTGGTCAGGGTAGGGCTTGGCAAGCACGAAGACAAGCACTGTCGCCATGTGTGGGAGGGCATTATCTTGCTGAAATATAGTCCCACGATGATTTGCCATGAAGTGCAACGAAACGGGGCATATAGTGTCATCGACGTACTACTGTGCTGTAAAGATGCGGTGGATGACAACTGAAGGTGTCCTGCTGTGGAATGAAATGATACTCCTAATTATCGCTCCGTGTGGCGATCGACAATCAAGATGAAATCCCACTGATATCCAGGGAGTTTCTAGACACCACTTAGGTCTGAAATCTCGTTGAATGGAGTAGAATTGTCTTCAATGATGAGTTCCACTTCGAGATGTGCACGAAAGACGTACCTGGATGCGGCCCCGGAGAGAGGTGGGATACCAAACATATTGTCGCCCTCCCTAAAGGACGACAGCCTAGAGTGATTGTGTTCCACTTCATTTCATAGCAACACCCCTTTGATTTTCATCTGCGTCGGCCACTGTGACCGAGCGGTTCTAGGCACTTCAGTCTGGAACTGCGCTGCTGCCATGGTTGCAGGTTCGAATCCTTCCTCGGGCATGGATGTGTGTGATGTCCATAGGTTATTTAGGTTTAAGTAGTTCTAAGTCTATGGGACTGATGACCTCAGATGTTAAGTTCCATAGCGCTCAGAGCCATTCGAACCATTCTCATCTTCGGTATCCTTCAACTCCTCGTGTTGTTATCCTTTGCGGAAAGCTGTGATGGGAATGTGTTTCAGCAAGATAATGCCAGCTCGCTTGTGTTCGTTCTCGCGAAAGCCTACCTTGACCACCAAGGTAGCCGGATTTCTCCCCAGTAGGGAACGTGTGGAACTCTAAGGGCAGCATCTGCAACCATCTCGAGATTTTGACGATCTAACGCGCTAGTTGGGCAGAATTTGGCACAGTATCCCTCAGCAGGTTATCCAACAATTCTATCAATCAGTGCCAAGCTTAATAACTGCCTCCATAAGTTCTGCAAGGAGGACGCCGTAATCAGGAGAAAGAAAACTAGCATTCTACGGATCGGAGCGTAGAATGTCAGATCCCTTAATCGGGCAGGTAGGTTAGAAAATTTGAAAAGGGAAATGGATAGGTTAAAGTTAGACATAGGTTAAAGTTAGACATAGTGGGAATTAGTGAAGTTCAGTGGCAGGAGAAACAAGACTTCTGGTCAGGTGAATACAGGGTTATAAATACAAAATCAAATAGGGGTAATGCAGGAGTAGGTTTAATAATGAATAAAAAAATAAGAGTGCGGGTAAAGTACTACAATCAGCATAGTGAACGTATTATAGTGGCCAAGATAGACACGAAAGCCATGCCTTCTACAGTAGTACAAGTTTATATGCCAACTAGGTCTGCAGATGACGAAGAAATTGATGTATGATGAGATAAAAGAAATTATTCAGGTAGTGAAGGGAGACGAAAATTTAATAGTCATGGGTGACTGGAATTCGACAGTAGGAAAAGGAAGAGAAGGAAACATAGTAGGTAAATATGGATTGGGGCTAAGAAATGAAGGAGGAAACGGGGTGGTAGAATTTTGCACAGAGCATAACTTAATCATAGCTAACACTTGGTTCAAGAATCATAAAAGAAGGTTGTATACATGGAAGAATCCTGGAGATACTAAAAGGTATCAGATAGATTATGTAATGGTAAGACAAAGATTTAGGAACCAGGTTTTAAATTGTAGGACATTTCCAGGGGCAGATGTGGACTCTGACCACAATCTATTGGTTATGAACTGCAGATTAAAACTGAAGAAACTGCAAAATGGTGGGAATTTCAGGAGATGGGACCTGGATAAACTGAAAGAACCAGAGGTTGTACAGAGTTTCAAGGAGAGCATAAGGGAACAATTGACAGGAATGGGGGAAAGAAATACAGTAGAAGACGAATGGGTAGCTCTGAGGGATCAAGTAGTGAAGGCAGCAGAGGATCAAGTAGGTAAAAAACCGAGGGCTAGTAGAAATCCTTGGGTAACAGAAGAAATATTGAATTCAACTGATGAAAGAAGAAAATATAAAAAAGCAGTAAATGAAGCAGGCAAAAAGGAATACAAACGTCTCAAAAATGAGATCGGTAGGAAGTGCAAAATGGCTAAGCAGGCATGGCTAGAGGACAAATGTAAGGATGTAGAGGCTTATCTCACTAGGGGTAAGATAGATACAGCCTACAGGAAAATTATAGAGACCTTTGGAGAAAAGAGAGCCACTTGTATGAATATCAAGAGCTCAGATGGAAACCCAGTTCTAAGCAAAGAAGGGAAAGCAGAAAGGTGGAAGGAGTATATAGAGGATCTATACAAGGGCGATATACTTGAGGACAATATTATGGAAATGGAAGAGGATGTAGATGAAGATGAAATGGGAGATACGATACTGTTTGGAGAGTTCGACAGAGCACTGAAAGACCTGAGTCGAAACAAGGCCCGCGGAGTAGACAACATTCCATTAGAACTACTGACGGCCTTGGGAGAGCCAGTCGTGACAAAACTCTATCATCTGGTGAGCAAGATGTACGAGACAGGCGAAATTCCCTCAGACTGCAAGAAGAATATAATAATTCCAATCCCAAAGAAAGCACGTGTTGACAGATGTGAAAATTACCGAACTATCAGTTTAATAAGTCACAGCTGCAAAATACTAACGCGAATTATTTACAGACGAACGGAAAAACTGGTAGAAGCCGACGTCGGGGAAAATCAGTTTGGATTCCGTAGAAATGTTGAACACGTGAGGCAATGCTGACCTTACGACTTATCTTAGAAGGAAGATTAAGGAAAGGCAAACCTACGTTCCTGGCATTTGTAGACTTAGAGAAAGCTTTTGACAATGTTGACTGGAATACTCTCTTTCAAATTCTGAAGGTGGCAGGGGTAAAATACAGGGAGCGAAAGGCTATTTACAATTTGTACAGAAACCAGATAGCAGTTATAAGAGTCGAGGGGCATGAAAGGGAAGCAGTGGTTGAGAAGGGAGTGAGACAGGGTTGTAGCCTCTCCCCGTTGTTATTCAATCTGTATATTGAACAAGCGGTAAAGGAAACAAAAGAAAAATTTTGAGTAGGTATTAAAATCCAGGGAGAAGAAATTAAAACTTTGAGGTTCGCCGATGACATTGTAATTCTGTCAGAGACAGCAAAGGACTTGGAAGAGCAGTTGAACGGAATGGACAGTGTCTTGAAAGGCGGATATAAGATGAACATCAACAAAAGCGAAACGAGGATAATGGAATGTAGTCGAATTAAGTCGGGTGATGCTGAGGGAATTAAATTAGGAAATGAGACACTTAAAGTAGTAAAGGAGTTTTGCTATTTGGGGAGCAAAATAACTGATGATGGTCGAAGTAGAGAGGATATAAAATGTAGACTAGCAATGGCAAGAAAAGCGTTTCTGAAGAAGAGAAATTTGTTGACATCGAGTATTGATTTAAGTGTCAGGAAGTCGTTTCTGAAAGTATTTGTATGGAGTGTAGCCATGTATGGAAGTGAAACATGGACAATAAATAGTTTGGACAAGAAGAGAATAGAAGCTTTTGAAATGTGGTGCTACAGAAGAATGTTGAAGATTAGGTGGGTAGATCACGTAGCTAATGAGGAGGTATTGAATAGGATTGGGGAGAAGAGAAGTTTGTGGTACAACTTGACTAGAAGAAGGGATCGGTTGGTAGGACATGTCCTGAGGCATCAAGGGATCACCAATTTAGCATTGGAGGGCAGTGTGGAGGGTAAAAATGGTAGAGGGAGACCAAGAGATGAATACACTAAGCAGATTCAGAAGGATGTAGGTTGCAGCAGGTACTGGGAGATGAAGGAGCTTGCACGGGATAGATTAGCATGGAGAGCTGCATCAAGCCAGTCTCAGGACTGAAGACCACTACAACAACGTAAGTTCTGGAGACGTAGCAATGTGTTATCGGCTTGTTCAATTCGTGAACCTTTGTCTCTTGAATAAATAATCCAATTTCTCTGAATTTTTCTTTTCGTTTGTTTGTTTGTTTGTTTGTTTGTTGAGGTGTTCTCAAATGAGTTTTTTGACGTTCCACGACGTAAAACGTACTAAACTTTTTTAGGTTCTTAAGAATTTCCCAGTTTGAATTCATAGCAACACCTAATATTTGGCACTTTGTCGTTACGTTAGAGTGCGACTACGCACATTCCGATGAGGAAGAGAAACATGGTCTGTCCTTTAAGTCCGCTTGTTTTACCATGATTAGACACTGGACCATTCAGCGAAATTACAACAACACGTATAACATGGAGGTATACTAAGTGAAAAAGGGCCTCTGAATTAACCGGTGAAGAAATTGCTACGTCCGATGTCGTAGATTAAACAGTTATCGATTTCTTCTGGGTCTACTGGACGAGTAGATCAAGAAGTAGGCCACTGCAATCCTTGGACGAAATGCGAGTTTCATCAGCCAACACAACATCAGACGGTACCACATCCAGAGCACCTTTGTGTTAGCTGAACCTGGCAGCAGAAGTGTACACAATTAGCTAAATTAGTTAACTCCGACCTGAAAGGCCTCGGAAGTCAAAAAGATATCGACCGACCGTCATATGATCCTCAGCCAATCGGTGTCACTGCTTGCACCTATGGAGGGGCATGTGGTTAGCACACATCTCTCCCTGCCCTTGTTATTTTCCGCAACTTCAGTACTTCTCAATCAAGTAGCCAGGTACCTCCTCAATAGGCCTCACAAGGGCTGACAGTACTATGCCTGCCAACAGTGTTCGGCACATCCGGACGGTAATCCGTTCGAGTACTAACAGAGCCCGACAGTGTTGTGTCTAGACAAGACAGCCTAGACACAATGAGAGGAAGCCGAAAGGCACGCGCTTAAACTCACGCAGGCTGGCGTGAGGTCTGAAACAGGATACGTAATGAATGCTATAAAGAAAAGTACGTAGCTTCTGGAATACTTAACTTTAATCCACATTTGTAGAACATCGCTCTTGATGATGCGTTAATAGAATCTCAATATCAATTGAGTACGGCACCTTGCTAGGTCGTAGCAAATGTAGCTGAAGGCTATGCTAACTATCGTCTCGGCAAATGAGAGCGTAGTTGTCAGTGAACCGTTCCTTGCAAAGTCGGCTGTACAACTGGAGCGAGTGCCAGGACGTCTCTCTAGACCTGCCGTGTGGTGGCGCTCGGTCTGCTATCACTGACAGTGGCGACACGCGGGTCCGACGTATACTAACGGACCGCGGCCGATTTAAAGGCTACCACCTAGCAAGTGTGGTGTCTGGCGGTGACACCACAGACAGCGCTTGACTTCAGAGATCTGACAGGAACCGGTGTTACAGCTGTGGCAAGACCGTTAGATAGTCACCATAACAGCATATAGTTTTTTGTGGCACTGAAATGTACTTTCGAAGAGGACTTCTTCCGTGACAGTAGGAGAAGTTCCGAAGACCCTGCTCTAAAAATAAAAGCACAAACGTAGTTCAGGTCAGTTATCTATTATTGTGAATGATATAGGGCTCAAAATGTCAAATTGACATATTGTACATGTTATAAATCAGTTCCGGACATACAATGTAGCTCGCTGAATCTCATCTGGAGTTATAGCACCACAGGCCCGTGTTTTATTTAGTTTGTTATTTTTAGGATTCCTCAATATTTCCTTGGTTCAGAGCAGGCAATTCTCGTCAGAACATATACTATGTGATCAAAAGTATCCGGACACTTGGATGAAAATGACTTACAAGTTCCTGTGGCCCTCCATCGGCAAGGCTGGAATTCAATATGGTGTTGGCCAAAACTTAGCCTTGATGACAGCTTCCACTTTCGCAGGCATACGTTCAGTCAGTTGCTGGAAAGCGTGGCGAATAGCAGCCCATTCTTCACGGAGTGCTGCACTGAGGGGAAGTATCGATGTCGGTCGGTGAGGCCTGGCACGAAGTCGGCTTTCCAAAACATCCCAAAGGTGTTCTATGGGGTTCAGGTCAGGACTCGGTGCTGGCCATTCCATTACAGGGATGTTATTGTCGTGTAACCCCACTCCCAGGCCGTGCATTGTGAAGAGGCGCTCGATCGTGTTGAAAGATGCAATCGCCATTCCCTCGGTGGGAAGCAAGAAGGTGCTTAAAACATTAGGCCTGTGCTGTGATGGTGCCGAGAAAAACAACAATGGGTGCAAGACTCCTCCAGGAAAAACACGACCACGCCATAACACCATCGTCTCCGAATTTTACTGTTGGCACTACACACGCTGGCAGTTGACGTTCACGGGGCATTTGCCATACCCACACTCTGCTATCGGATCGCGACATTGTGTACCGTGATTCGTCACTCCACACAACGTTTTTCTTTTGTTCAGTAGTTCAATGTTTACACTCCTTATACCAAGCAAGGCGATGTTTGGCCTTTGCCGGCGTGGTGTGTGTGGCTTATGAGTAGCCGCTCGACCATGATATCAAGGTTTTCTCACCTCTCGCCTAACTGTCGTAGTACTTGCAGTGGATCCTAATGCAGTTTCGAATTCCCGTGTAATGGTCTGGATAGATGTCTACTTATTACATATTACTTCAACTGTCGGCGGTCTCTGTCAATCAACAGACGACGCTGACCTGTACGCTTTTGTGCTGTGCGTGTCCCTTCACGTTTCCACTTCACTATCACATTGGAAGCAGTGGACCTAGGTATGTTCATCAGTGTGGAAATTTTGCGTACAGACGTATGACACAAGTGACACTCAGTCACCTGACCACGTTCGAAGAGCGTGAGTTCCACGGAGCGTCACATTCTGCCCTCTCACGATGTCTAATGACTGCTCATGTGGAGTACCTGGCAGTAGGTGGTAGCACAATGCACCTAATATGAAAAACGTATGTTTTTGGGGGTGTCCGGTTACTTTTGACCACATAGTTATCTTTCAGTAGCTGCGGCATCGTATCTGTTGAGAAGAGCATGGTACTGGAATCTGATCAGTAGAACGGGAGCCAATGGTGCGATGCGTATCACTGGTTCACAGAGTTCACTGAGCACCATAGCTCTATTTATCTACTTCTCTTATCCATCGTGGGTTTTCATTTGGCCAATTATGCAAATTAGTACGCCTCTGTAGCTACATGGTCAGCATGTGTGACGTCTATGAGGAAGCACGCGTTCGATTCTCGGTTCCTTTATGAAGGGGAAATTAGAAAGGGACGCATTCAATCCCAGTGATGCTGTACGAAGATCCAGAAGTAAAAGCTTCATTTTACGGGAAAGTCATAACATGGGAAAGCGGTGTGATGACCAAATGTCCTCCAAAACTGCATCCGAATGAGGCCATTAACAGAAGACGACAAGTCGGCCAGTCGGTACTGAATGATGCCACAGTAGGCGATTTTCTCCAGCGAAGTTGAATAAACTTTGTCACTCCAGGAACAGAACTAATTGATCCGATCTCCGAATCTGTGGTCATTAACGCGCGCCTGTGGAGTGGCATTGGGCATGGAGTATCGTATCCTGATGGCGGAAAAGTTTCACTGCCAATATTTGACCAGCAAGAGCAGGACAGGATACGGCACAAATTTCCTGATCACAAGTCATTGCGCCAGTGTCCCGGACTACTTCATACAATGCCGCAGGAATGCAATGGCAGCCACCGCCGTTAAGACCTTGCAATGAGCGTTAATGCTGGATTATTTCATTTGCTCCTCAGAAAATATTTTTTGTGGAATAACCCTGGCCGGCCGCTGTTGCCGAGCGGTTGTGGGTGCTTCGGTCTGGATCCGCGCTGCTGCTACGGTTGCAGATTCGAATCCTGCCTCGGGTGTGGATGTGTGTGCTGTCCTTAGGTTAGTTAGGTTTAAGCAGTTCTAGGTCTAGGGGACTGGTGACCTCAGATGTTAAGTCCCATAGTGCTCAGAGCCATTTTGAATAACCCTGACTTGATCCAACCGGAATGTTCCACTCTGGGTTGAATTAGTCTCCCCGTAAAGTTTTCGACCTCTACTGTCACTGTGGAATGGGACACGGCCGTTTTGTTCACGGCTATTATCTCTAGTATCTCTTCCGAGCAGATGAAGCTACAACTGCTACAACTGATGGTTTTCTGAGCGCTCTGGGAGACGGTCTATTAACCACAACATGCGCCGTGCGCCCCCGTTTAATTTGGCGTAATTCCCGCGGATTTGGAATCCCTCTGGCCGCAAGAGCGCATGGTGCGTTACTGTCGCCGGTAGACGGCAGGTCGGAGTAGAAGGGAGTTAAGGACTGCGGTGGCGTGGAGAAGACTCCAGTGTGACACGGACGGCGAGAAGCGCAAGTGAGGCTGCGCGTTGTTGCGGCCAAGCGTCTGCCGCGGCCCGTTGGCAAGAGTGGTGCCTTTGATCCTTTGCTCACTGCGGGTTTGGCGGGGCCGAGTGTTGGTCGCAGCTGCGAACATTGCTCGTTAATGGCTGCTTTGGCAGGACGTGCAATATTCTACTTGTCCTCTGCTACTGAAGTTACAAGCAGTTTGCGTCCATTGTGGTGCCGGATTGGAGTCAGGTCTGACCTTTGCAAGTACTGGGCGCGGTGACATCTGCTGGATGATACCCTGTGGGTTTCCGACTACGAGTAATCCTTGTTGGATCCTTCTCTCAGCTCTCTCTAAGCAAGCGTTTGTCAATGGGCGCTGGATTTTACGAGAAATCACGGTGAGCATCCGATTAGTGTGCACTTCATTTTGCGCCCTGTGGTGGCTATTTCGACTCCGCATCCAAGTTACCCGTTCTCATGTATATAAATGTATTTGTGAAATTTTGTCTGATACTACGTGAGTCCAGTTCCAGCCGGCCACTGTGGCCGAGCGATTCTATGCTCTTCAGTCTGGAACCGCGCGACTGCTACGGTTGCAGGTTCGAATCCTGCCTCGTGCATGGATGTGTGTGATGTCCTTAGATTAGTTAGGTTGACCTCCGATGTTAAGTTCCATAGTGGTCAGAGCCATTTGAACCAAGTCCAATTCTCTCAATGTGTGTGGGCTTGCGGCTGTCACTATTTCAAACTGATGTTATTAAAATCTAAGGGTAGAGAATGCAGATGTAATTCTTCAGATTTACGAATTGTACTTTATAGTCAGTGAAAATTGTTGAATCTACCTACCTTATTTTTGAGGCATTTCTATAGTCGCCTGTCGGCTAGTATAACGACCTCGAGCTGTTAACTAAATTCTTTGTATTAAAAAAAACAAAAAAAAACTGAAGAACAATTTCTGCGTGTGTTGTATGTTTAATTTTTATGAGATCCCCTCCTATACCCGCAGGACGGGACAGATAGTTTAGTTTGTGGAAAGGAGTCAAAATGAGTGGCTGTCAGTTTCTCTCAAAGATACTACTTTATTACTTTATTCATTTGACAAATATTACAAGAGTAAAGAAAACATGAAAAACAGAGCAAGTCAAAATTTAATTTTTAGAACTTACTTCCCAGCTAAATGTGCTATTAATTCTCACGCCTTAAGGGCAAGACAACTTTTATTTAAAATCGGCTGAAGGCCAATCACTTAAGACTCATAAACAAGAATTTGAAGTTTAAAAGGCAGAAGGCTTTATCTCATCAAAACATTTCTCTGAATTAGGCTGAATGCCCAAACAGTCTCACGCCTTAAGTGCAAACCGACTTTGATTTAAAATCGGCTGGAGGCCAATAATTTCAGAGCCACAAACAAGAATCTGTATAAAAAAGTTAAAGGCCTTATTTCAAATCATTTCTTAAAATGAGGCTGAAGGCCCAAACAATCTCACGCCTTAATGGCAAAACAACTTTAATTTAAGATCGGTTAGAAGCCATACATAAACAAACAACATGGACAAATAAGAAAAGGCAGTACATCAAACGGCGCTCAGACGTTTCGAAAGGTCGGCCTGGAATTCAGACACTAAGGCGATACAGGTAGTCGGCCCAACAACAGCCGAAAAATACAAGCGCGAGACCAAAGATAGTACAAGGGTGCGAATATCGATGCACGCTGCTGCTGCGACTCTCGGAGAGAGAGGATAACAGCATAATCGCGATACCGCGGGAGACTAATCACAGAATGGCAACCAAGGTTTAATGCAAAGCGTAACACGAGCCAGCCAAGGATCATTTTACTAAATAATTAACGAACCGTCTCTGTGGTTCAGCATGGGTGGTTGTTTCTCCTGTTAACTGTGACTTTGATAATTATGTCTGAGTACCATGACTGAAATTTTTTGTAAAGGTTTCTAGTACTGTGGTAGCGGCAACCACCGTCCTATGTTAGTAGAGGAGGAGGAATTGCTGTTACTGGCATCGCCTCTGCCACCGACTCTATCGTCATAAATTTCTGGGTTCGCTCGTTCTCACCTTTTCAACATTATTCACAGTTTCCCTAAGAAGTGGGAAAATATGTGTAATTAAGTAGATTGGGAAAATATCCACAGAAAACGGAATAGTATAAACTGAAGTCTGACGAATACAGTAACCAAAATCCTTTTATTTTTTTCAGCAATAACAAGTTGCTTTTAAAGCCAGTTAGCAATCAGATATTACAAATTACGATAAATTTAATTTTCTCTGTGAAGAATGTAAGATGGGGTACCCACAAGAAACTGAAACTAATTTTTTGATGGGCAGAGCTTTTGTTGTACCAAGTTTTGTCGCCAGGAGTGCAGTAAGAGCAGTAAACCGAGTAGCATTGCTGAGGGAGGTCACGACTGGTTTCCACAGAGTTTATAGAGATAATTGTTTTTGTGATTGTCGTTTTTTCGATGGCTGATTTTCGTGAACAGCGTGTAGGTTAAACTCTGCTTTTTTTTCTCGGAAAAAGAGGAACAAGACCGATTCTGTGGGAAAAGCACATGTCTCTGAGTGGTTTTCCGGTTTCAAAAATGGTGAAACGTCAGTTGATGACGAACCTCTTTCTGGTCGTCCTTCCATAGCCCGAACACATGAAAATGTTGAACACATTCGTGCAATCAACAAGAAAGATCGACGACGGACCATTGAACAAATTGTGGAACTTTCAGCAGTAACTAAGGGGGTTAAGTGCTGAGAGTTATGACAAAAGATTTGAAAATGAGATCGGTGGCAGCCAAATTCGTACCGCGTTTGCTGACTGCTAAACTAAAGCACGCTGTGCTTAAAAGGAAGAGTCCCGAGATGATCCATACCTTCGTTCAAATTATCGCAGGTGACAGTACTTGGTGCTACACTTATGGTCGTGAATCAATGCAACAATCAAGCCAGTGGAAGACTTCAAGTTCGCTTCGTCCCAAGAGAGCTCGTTAGGTGAAATCAAATATTATGACAAATCTGATTTGTCTTCGATGGCTTACCTGAAGATGACCGGCAGGTGACTGTTGAAATGTCGTGAAGTGAACTTTACGAGGACTAGCTGCAATCCCGAAATCACTTCGAACATTTCATTCGGCGGGAAAATTTTAAATTTCACAACTCTGATTTGTTTTTTCGATGTGAGCGGAGACGTTTATTCAGAGTTTGTTCCGCAGGGTCAGACAGTTAACCAGGTTTTCTAATTGGAAGTTCTGAAAATATTGCACAGCAGTGTGCTAATTTGTGGCAGTCGGGCTACTGGTTTTTCCATCATGACAATGCCGCTGCTCATACAGCCGTGTCTGTACAACAGACCTGACGTCGCAGTCTTTGGTTTGCTCTACCCACAACATTATCTATGTGATCGTTCCAATCTAGGGTATTTGCAATTGTAATCCATAAGTATTTAATTGAATTTACAGCCATCATATTTGTGTGCCTTATCGCATAAACGAAATTTAGTAGATTACTTTTAGTGCTCATGTGAATAACTTCACACTTTTCTTTATTCAGGGTCAATTACCACTTTTCGCGCCATACAGATATCTTATCTAAATCATTTTGCAATTCGTTTTGATCATCTGATGACTTTCCAAACGGTTTGCATCATCTGCAAACAACCTAAGACGGCTACTAAGATTGTCTCTTATAAGGTTAATATAGAACAGGAACAATAGAGGGCCTATAACACTTCATTGGGGAGCGCCGGGTATCACTCCTGTTTTACTCGATGACTTTCCGTCTATTACTACGAACTGTGACCTTTCTGACAACACGAATCTAGTCTCCAAGTGAGGCGATATTCCACAGGCATCAGTTTGGTTAGAAGACGCTTGTGAGGAACGGTGTCGAAAGCCTTCTGGAAATCTAAAAATACGGAATCAATTTGACATCCCCTGTCGATAGCACTCATTATTTCATGAGTATAAAGAGCTAGTTGTGTTTCGCAAGAACGATATTTTCTGAATCCATGCTGACTTGTGTCAATAAACCTTTTTCTTCGACGTACTTCATAATGTTCTAATACAATATATGTTCCAAAAACCTACAGAAAATCGACGTTAGTGATCTGGGCCTGTAATTAAACGAATTATTCCTACTTCCCTTTTTGGGTATTTGTGTGACTTGAGCGATTTTCCAGTCTTTAGGTACGAATCTTCCTTTGAGAGAGCGGTTGTGGAGCTATTGTATCAGCATATTCTGAGAGGAACTTGACTATTATACAATCTGGACCAGAAGCCTTGCCTTTATTAAGTGATTTAAGCTGCTTTGCGACACCGAGGATATCTACTTCTATCTTCCTCATCTTGGGCAGTGTTCTTGATTGGAATTGGAGAATATTTACTTCGTCTTCTTTGGTGAAAGAGTTTCTGAAATCCGTGTTTAATAACTCTGCTTTAGTGACACTGTCATCACTGACTTCACCATTGTTACTACGCAGTGGAGGTATTGACTGGGTGTGCTTCATGTGTGATCAATATCTCTTTGGGTTTTCTGCGAGATTTCGAGATAGAATTTCACTATGGAAAGTACAAAAAGCATCTTTCGTTGAGGTACCCTCTATATTTCGAACTTCTGTAACACTTTGCCAGTCTTGGGGATTTTACGTTCTTTTAAATTTGACATGCCTTTTTCGCTGCTTGTGCAACAGCGATCTGTCTCGTTTTGTGTACCATGGGGGATAAATACCAGTTAATGTGATTGTACGAAATGAAACTCTAGCAGTAGCCGTCCAACAGTAAAACCAATTGCGAACAGTTACTGCTGTAAGCTAGTGGGTCAATGATTGCATATTAAAGAAATTAACCACGAGTCTGTTCCAGTAAGTTCAGCACCACTTAAGAAAGCTTAGTAAAATTTTTATTACTAAAAGATAGCTTCAAAACAACTTTAACAGAACATATAATAATAAAACCTCTGTCTTTCAAATCAGCACAGCGCCAGATAATATAAAAAAGCGACATAAAACTGACAGAAGTCAGTGCTGTTGGGCACAGGGCGAAACCCACTAAAGAATTAAAGCACGGGCCATGAAATTTTTTTTTATGGACCTGTGGATGCCCACCTTTATCATGCCGAAGTTGGGTTCAATCTTTACTCAACCTCACAGAATAGCCTTCCATCAGCCAAAACGCCTACCAACGTGACATCAAAAAAGGCTTTTAGCATCCACCGTATTCCATTTTCGTGAACCATAAAAAGCCGCCAGCCAGTGTGGTTAAACAGCCGACAGCAACTTGGCGCATCCTTCATACTGGACGCAGTATCTCCAAACAACGCCTACGCGATGGGTTCATAACACTTCATGCTGAGTAAGTGCCCTTCCGTTAGCATTGCTCCCAGACATTTCCAACACAACTCTCATTGTATATGCATGCCTACACATTGCTCAATCTCCACTTCTGTCAGCCACAACGTCTAAAGTACATTACTTCATAACACTACCTAGTGCAAAAACAGACATAATGTCTTATGGAATAACAGCAATCAGAGATTTTATAATGTTACTTTAAAATCCGTCTTGATTGCAAATTTTTTTATTATTCATATGACCGGTTTCGGTTCTTTCAGAACCATCTTCAGATCTGTAAAAATAATTATACTAATTTACTATTTCACGAAAGCAAATCTGTTTCATCCTATCTAATCAACATCAAATGTACCAGAACGTACCTGATATTTCAGTTACAGGAGTAACCCGTCCAAATCCAGCAACTTTCACATGCTACGTCACATAAAATTGGTTGGCAGAGTGCACGTCATTTATATTAATTATAACACTATTACCGACAGGTGGCGTCTGGTACATTTGTTACATTCCATTTGCACATACTGTATTCAGTAGATCTTTTTTATATTAAAAATATTTAATTAAAATATGTAGATGTCAAAGCTAAAATCTGTACTTGTCAGGATTAAAAAACAGTAAAATTATCATTTTTATACGATCTAAAAGGCATAGGGCGATTTAAATATCTATGGTGCTGGTGTGAACTTGTTTTCTTCTACGGTCTGCTTCCGTGGTTCCCGCTATTTTGGTGTTGTGCCGCGGTCCGCTCAGTCGTCTGCTGTCCATCGCCGCGGGCAAGAGGGCCGCACAGGAGGGCCCCGTCAACGACGCCAGGCGTTGCACGCGTCTTCCGGCTTCTCCACCGCGCACCATCTCTCATCCCTCGGCCTGGATCTCCATACGCAACAGTTGTTATCTTAGTAGGTCGTCATAAATGCTAAAATAGGCGTTATGATTGAATTCGCTTTGTTCGTTGAGGGTTAAATCCGGATCTTTATTTTTGTGGGTGTATATTTCGATCTCTTCTAAAATGTTAAGAAACTGTCCCTTATGAGCTCTATGCAGGATGTCTAAGTTGTTTTCAATATTCGTGGCTGAGTGCCTTGTCGCACCCATATGCGCCCCAAAAGCTGTTTTGTTTTGAGAGTAGGTGTGCTCCCTGAATCTGGTTTCAAAGTTCCTACCAGTCTGCCCTATATATTGTTTACAGCAGTCATTACATTTGATTTTATATACACCTGAATCCTGAAATTTATTCCTACTATTACATATTCTATGCCGGAGCATCAATTTTAACGTGTTATTTGTTCGGAACCCTATTTTAACGTCGGATTTACGAAAGCATCTTTCAAATTTGTCTGCAGTTCTTCCATTGTAAGTGAGAGCTACATATTTTTTCTTGTTGTTCCTCTTAACTGCTACTTGACTTCCTTCTGTTTGTTCCATTTGCCTCTTCTTTATCTTCCTATAAATATTCATCACCTGCTTACACGTATATCCGTTCGCCACGGCCACTTGTTTTAAAATACTTAACTCCTTTTCTACTTCGTGTTGGCTTAGTGGCAATCTTAGTAGCCTGTATACCATCGAAGTAAAATATGCCCATTTGTATCGCGGTGGGTGACAAGAGCGCTCATTGATAACTAGAGCTGTACACGTAGGTTTTCTGAATATGCTAAATTCATGCTTCCCATTTTTCTTTATTAGTGTTAAATCTAAGTAATCTATACGGTTGTTTTCCTCAAATTCCATGGTGAATCTAATTTTCGGGTGTTGAGAGCTCATTTTTTGTGCTAAGTTTTCGATATCATTTTTATCTCCTTTGTATAATAAAATGGAGTCGTCCACATATCTCCTGTAATATACAATTTTCTCAGCGATATTAGGATTTTCATCAAAGAATTTGTTTTCTAAGTGATTTACAAAAATGTCAGCCAGCGTCCCAGCTATACTGTTCCCCATTGCCAGCCCGTCTTTCTGTTGATAAATTTAACCATTGAAAGTAAAGTAATTGAACGACAAGACTTGTTCCAACATTTCCACTAGTTCAATCACTTCCCCCAGTGCCAATTTACCATGAGTGAGGGGATTGTTCTTAATGATCTCAATCGTTTCTTTTACGGGAATGTTTGTGTACAGATTGGTGACATCCAATGAAGCTAGTGACGCATTCTGAGGTATAAGTACGTCTTTAATTTGCTCGGCCAATTCGTAGCTGTTGCTAATGTTGAAAGTCAGCGATATGTATATGCTTGTATATATCATATGTATATGATTGCCAAATTGAAACCACAGTGAACATCAGAAATGTTTTACTTGTAACAATTAGCTACACCTTTCAGCTACTTCTCTACGTAGTCGCCGTTCTGACTTAGACTTTTGTCATAGCGTTGTACCAACTTTTCAATAGCCTCATCATAGAAGGCAGCCGCCAGTGCTTTCCGCCAATTCTCCACGCTGGCCTACACCTCGTTGTCTGTGTCAAAATGTTGTCTTCAAAGACAGCGGTTCATGTGACCGTAGATGAAACTCAGGGGGAGACAATTGCGGACTGTATTGTGGGTAATATCACATTTCCATTTGAAAACGATGCAGGAGCATCTTCATTGCCCCTGCAGAATGCGGCTGAGAATTGTCTTGAAGAAGAAACAGCACGACAGTTATGTAATGTTAGCTGCATAGCGTCAGGCGAAATTTCTCACCAGGCCCTCGTACTTGGCGGCAGACACTATTTTCTAGACATCTTTACGCACTCACTGCGAGCTCAGAAATGAGAAGAGCGACGTGATGCTAACTGGGGTTATACTAGAGACACTACCCAACACATCTGTGCAAAGCTTTATCGGATTTTCATAGTCGTTTCCGTTTCGCGACCGATCGGAGCTTACTTTCTGAACGCCCCTCGTATAAATCACCCTATGCATTTTAGATCGTATAAAAATGATAATTTTACTGTTTTTTAATCCTGACAAGTACAGATTTTAGCTTTGACATCTACATATTTTAATTAAATATTTTTAATATAAAAAAGATCTACTGAATACAGTATGTGCAAATGGAATGTAACAAATGTACCAGACGCCACCTGTCGGTAATAGTGTTATAATTAATATAAATGACGTGCACTCTGCCAACCAATTTTATGTGACGTAGCATGTGAAAGTTGCTGGATTTGGACGGGTTACTCCTGTAACTGAAATATCAGGTACGTTCTGGTACATTTGATGTTGATTAGATAGGATGAAACAAATTTGCTTTCGTGAAATAGTAAATTAGTATAATTATTTTTACAGATCTGAAGATGGTTCTGAAAGAACCGAAACCGGTCATATGAATAATAAAAAAATTTGCAATCAAGACGGATTTTAAGTAACACTACCTAGTGTCTCCCGTAAAACTCAAATTCGAGCGGAGCCTAGCATGCCGCTAGGTGTGTCAACCATCATATTCACCCGTGTGTGACATAACTGTCCACCTGAAGTATGTGTTTTTCCTCCTGCAGGCAACGGCGCTCTACAGAAAGTCGTGCATAACAAAATGTAGCGTGAAGATGATCAATAGCCAGTCTCCCGAAGGTAAACGCAAAAGTTTAAGTCCAGAGTATTGCCAATGAAAACACTGGAAAGTCCAATTGCTGGTCACGGAGTCGGAAGCCACGTCTAATTGGTATAGAGGTCAAGAATGGTTCAGGTCCGTAGCTGGCATCTCCTGGCTGTAGAGATCGCCCTGGGCGTCGTCGACGTC
This sequence comes from Schistocerca piceifrons, assembly GCF_021461385.2. Taxonomy (NCBI): domain Eukaryota; kingdom Metazoa; phylum Arthropoda; class Insecta; order Orthoptera; family Acrididae; genus Schistocerca; species Schistocerca piceifrons. The sequence continues at coordinate 107,887,539 of NC_060138.1, read as the reverse complement.
GTAGACGCGGCTCCAGAATAATATCGTGATTGTGGGAATGCTTTCGCAATCGGCACCTGTTCCAGGATACTCACTCAAAGGGAACTGCTGGAACGTAGCCCAAGCACCAGCCCAAATACCGACCAGGTGCCAAGTCGTTGCAGGTACTATTTTCGATCACGTGCGATGCGGAGGAAAAATACGTGACTGATGACCTCAGAAGTTGAGTCCCATAGTTCTCAGAGCCATTTTTGAAAGATACGTCTGCTAGAGGCAGTGATCTCTGGCGGTGCTTGGGTTACCAACAGGTTGCTGCGGGGAGTACGACTGTCCAATTTCGGCTGTGTGAAGAGCTGTCGCTGTGAGGTCTATGGATGCATTACCCATCTATGTTGTTGGTTGCTAGCTGACTAGGTGCAAGGCCTCAACACAGCAGTTCTAGAAACGCTAAGGCACGGAGATCATTCTGTAACAGAGGGATGGACAGTATCTGCTGCATAAAGTTCTCTCTGACGGTATCACAGCCACAGATCAGGAACAACGCAGTACACCAAGAGAACAATTGGAGGAACCGTATAAAACAGTCACCATCACCTGACTTTTTCCACAACGGTTGCAAAAAGGAAAGACACCTGGTGAAATCTGGTTTCCCAGGGCAGAGCGGATCAGGTTGTGGAAAGAGGCCGAGGTCAATTACTGTTAGTTGTACAAGAACACACACAACTATATTCCTCAAACCAATGCACAGTTTTCTGTTTAAAACAACAAAGATCAGTTCACAGGTTGGGGCCCAAAGAACTTCTCCAAAATAATTTTAAAAGATTGCCTTTAAAACGCCATGATTTAGAGTAACGGGTGAAGGCCTTACTTAAGTGAAATTAAATATCTTCTCGGCTGAAGGCCAAAATAATGTTTCAGATCAGCTAAGGATATCCTTTAAAAGCCAAGCATTTACAAATTCCGGCTAAAGGCCATGTTAAGGAAAAATTCAAGTTAATTCTTTGGCTAAAAGCCCAATTAAAAACAAAATTTTTCTTTACATACTAAAAGAGAGACTTTAAAGACAAGCTTTTACACAGTACAACAGAAAAACATCTTAAGAAAGCTTAAAGTATCTTGTCGGCTGTAGGCCCAATATTTAAAGGCCGGCCAGAGTGGCCATGCGGTTCTAGGCGCTACAGTCTGGAGCCGAGCGACCGCTACGGTCGCAGGTTCGAATCCTGCCCCTGGCATGGATGTGTGTGATGTCCTTAGGTTAGTTAGGTTTAATTAGTTCTAAGTTCTAGGCGACTGATGACCTCAGAAGTTAAGTCGCATAGTGCTCAGAGCCATTTGAACCATTTGAGAATAATTAAGGACGACCTTAAGATAAACATTTACAGAACACGGCTGAAGGCCATTTCAAGAATTAAATAGAAACCATACAGACAAGGAATTACATATTATAGCCACAGATTCTGAAACGTTCTGACTGAAAGCCTAAATACAGAGCAACAAGAATTTTGAATGAAACACGACTGAAGGCCTAATCTTAAAGTTGTTACGAAGTTCAGCTGAAGGACATATGAAGGCCATATACTAAATATAAAACAGACAATATTAATTCACAGCTGAAGGCCTGGCACAGTACCTGCGACGAAATAAAATGACAATCACAAACAACAAACAGTGGTGGTCAGAAGTGTTCCAAGGATCGGCCTGGGGAGGAAACACTAACCACAGTTTAGATGAGTCAGCCAGCCAAGCGTAACACTAAACAATAGGGTTGCAGCACGACCTACGGACCGCCTAATCAATTCCCTTCCACCCGACCAACAGCACGACAACCAAAAGTATCAGCGAAAACGAGGACCACAGCAGGATTATGTCTTAATAGTAATTGACATATTAACACAGGCACGTTGAACACTCAAAGAAAAAACGAGAACAACACCAAGCTGTCGAACTACATGCCGTGCCGGACAGCATCAACACGGAGAAGAAAACACACTGCCGAAAGACTACGCTAATGACCAGGGCAGGTAACCGGAACGTTAATGGCAAACAAGGCAGAAGATACCGCTGGTGCACTTCACTGGAAAATTATAATCGTTTCAGAGGTTAAACACCATGCAGGGAGACGGCTGCAAAATTTGCCGTCTGCAACACACCATCACGTCTCTGCTTGCGGGGACACCCCAGGATGCAACAACCAGCAGTCAATAAAGAGATGCCACAAAGGTTGAACTTCCATGACAGGTTCACTGATTCCTCAACTCCAGTATGCAGGTGAGGTGCGCGACGAACTTTGCAGTTCTCGCAGCCAGTGCCACCACACAACTCCGACTGCGGGTGAACGCCACCAGCAGCCCCGGCCTGACTACGCACCACAGAGACTTCCTCGCTGCTCCGCCGCAACCGACCAACTGCCACACATGCCGTGACACGGAAATATAACTGCCACGCCAAAGAATTTACAGTAGTACTAGTATCCATAAACTCTGCTGCTACCATTGATGGATGCAAATGAGCAACTCATTCAGATAGTAACTGAGGGAGGAATTAGACGCCACTCGATGGTAGCAAAATGCCCAAAGGGAAAAACGGAATTAATGCGAGCCGACCACAAAAATGGTTCAAATGGCTCTGAGCACTGTGGGACTTAAATTCTGAGGTCATCAGTCCCCTAGAACTTAGAACTACTTAAACCTAACTAACCTAAGGACAACACACACATCCATGCCGGAGGCAGGATTCGAACCTGCGACCGTAGCGGTCTGGTGGTTCCAGACGGTAGCGCCTAGAGCCGCTCGGCCACCCCGGCCTGCAGCCGACCACAGCTCACCTGGATCACACGAAATACACTCCTGGAAATGGAAAAAAGAACACATTGACACCGGTGCGTCAGACCCACCATACTTGCTCCGGACACTGCGAGAGGGCTGTACAAGCAATGATCACACGCACGGCACAGCGGACACACCAGGAACCGCGGTGTTGGCCGTCGAATGGCGCTAGCTGCGCAGCATTTGTGCACCGCCGCCGTCAGTGTCAGCCAGTTTGCCGTGGCATACGGAGCTCCATCGCAGTCTTTAACACTGGTAGCATGCCGCGACAGCGTGGACGTGAACCGTATGTGCAGTTGACGGACTTTGAGCGAGGGCTTATAATGGGCATGCGGGAGGCCGGGTGGACGTACCGCCGAATTGCTCAACACGTGGGGCGTGAGGTCTCCACAGTACATCGATGTTGTCGCCAGTGGTCGGCGGAAGGTGCACGTGCCCGTCGACCTGGGACCGGACCGCAGCGACGCACGGATGCACGCCAAGACCGTAGGATCCTACGCAGTGCCGTAGGGGACCGCACCGCCACTTCCCAGCAAATTAGGGACACTGTTGCTCCTGGGGTATCGGCGGGGACCATTCGCAACCGTCTCCATGAAGCTGGGCTACGGTCCCGCACACCGTTAGGCCGTCTTCCGCTCACGCCCCAACATCGTGCAGCCCGCCTCCAGTGGTGTCGCGACAGGCGTGAATGGAGGGACGAATGGAGAAGTGTCGTCTTCAGCGATGAGAGTCGCTTCTGCCTTGGTGCCAATGATGGTCGTATGCGTGTTTGGCGCCGTGCAGGTGAGCGCCACAATCAGGACTGCATACGACCGAGGCACACAGGGCCAACACCCGGCATCATGGTGTGGGGAGCGATCTCCTACACTGGCCGTACACCACTGGTGATCGTCGAGGGGACACTGAATAGTGCACGGTACATCCAAACCGTCATCGAACCCATCGTTCTACCATTCCTAGACCGGCAAGGGAACTTGCTGTTCCAACAGGACAATGCACGTCCGCATGTATCCCGTGCCACCCAACGTGCTCTAGAAGGTGTAAGTCAACTACCCTGGCCAGCAAGATCTCCGGATCTGTCCCCCATTGAGCATGTTTGGGACTGGATGAAGCGTCGTCTCACGCGGTCTGCACGTCCAGCACGAACGCTGGTCCAACTGAGGCGCCAGGTGGAAATGGCATGGCAAGCCGTTCCACAGGACTACATCCAGCACCTCTACGATCGTCTCCATGGGAGAATAGCAGCCTGCATTGCTGCGAAAGGTGGATATACACTGTACTGGTGCCGACATTGTGCATGCTCTGTTGCCTGTGTCTATGTGCCTGTGGTTCTGTCAGTGTGATCATGTGATGTATCTGACCCCAGGAATGTGTCAATAAAGTTTCCCCTTCCTGGGACAATGAATTCACGGTGTTCTTATTTCAATTTCCAGGAGTGTAGTTGGCATCACCACATGTTAAGAGAAATAATATACGACACTTCAGGCTGAGCAGTATACCAATAGTTGGAAAACTGTCAACAAAATAATAAAATCCACGAATAGGATCCTATTAGATACAAAATCTTGCAGGCCAGTTTCTCTCACAATGTAAGCTGCATACAGAAAGGTGAGCCAGTGGCTATGAAGTGTAAACCACTGATGAGATCGTAATTCCATTGCTTGTAAGAAGGTGTGGCACCTAGAACAGCGCTTAAGATCAAATATCGCCGTTACAGGGACATGGGCGCACTCCCAGGTGACAAGGTGTACACTTGCAACTCCACTGCTGACTGCAGTCGGTCGTGCTGAGATAAATTTGGTCTTAAAAAGAAGATAAAATAGTTGTTGTGCGTTTCCCGACGGCGGAAAGATTGTGGGGAATGGAAATTCACCGCAGAATGGCACAAGTGCAGGAAGAGGAATGCATGTCCCTTGACACCGTCAAGGTGTTGGACACGCGATTGAAGGAAGGCGAATGTCTTTTGATGGTGGCACATGATCTGAAACACCCCACAGCTGGGTGATCTCATTATGGAGACTTGTGAGTTATAGTGACCGCCATTACCCCAGAGGTCGGATTGAGCGTTGGAGACGTGCCAACAAGGTTATGACGTCAGTGATTAGAGACACTGTGTGTAGGATATATTTCCTAATACACAGGAGAGTTTTAAAAAAAACTACATCAATCGCTACGTGATAGCAAGAAGTGACTCAAACTGCACATGTGGGGAATCAGGAATCCCATAGCACGTCGACCTGTCCTGTAAGCAGTTCAGTAATATAGCGTAAAAAGACGCACACAGAAAATCACTAACGCAAGACACCACATATAGCACAGTTAATGAAGACTCATGGGAACACTAACTGCACTATCTGAAACGATATCCACAGCACTACACACTGAATACTTGAACAGAAGACGATACTGTGGACTAAAGTATGTGGCACTAAGACAAACTACACAAGGCAGATAAGGACAAATATCAATGAACTAGCAGGAGACGAGGACGCGTTTAGTGTAAGACTTTGCTGATTAACAAATAAATGTATAGATATAAACTCAGTATGGACATTGACCAGTTATCGCATTCAAGTGTCACTTTAAACTTGTAAATAGACATATACAGAATAAAAGCTTCCCAAAACCTTGGCTTTCCACCAAGTAAAACAGATCGCTCCTTCTGATTTTTCCAGTATGAGAAAATTCAGTCGGAACTAGATACATATAGGGTGTAACGAGTATAAGTGAAGATATTTCTATTGACGAATGAGAATGTTGTACCGAACTACATTACATGAGTGTTTACCTCATTTACAGGAAAATAATTATAGCTATTTCAAGACACATATATTTAGATGGTTAGTACGTCCCCGTACATGTGGCAAGAGCAAGCAGTTAACGCTTATTTTACCCTAGGCAGTAGGTCACGTCTTTCACTGCGGACGTGTGGATACAAAACGGGTAGTCTGTACTCAGAGGCATCGGTCACTTCGCGGTCCAGTTACGGCTATACAGAAAACATGAGCTCGTAAAGCTTGTGACGTATTTGTGGACAGACTGTGTGACGCAGGGAAAAACAAACAGGACACTGATGTGTGTACATATTAAGGTACCATATATAAAAATTTCTGCACTCATACCCATTTCATCCTGTGTATCTTTACATAAATGTATATATTTCATTTAGATAGTAGTAAATGTAAACATAGTTCACTGAATAATGGGAGTATTACAGTTAGGATAAAAAAGTAAAATACAAGTTTTAAAGGCTACCGGGTATCTGTGGCTCTCAACAGAATATTCTAAGGCTTTCACCTCCAGACGCCAAGGTGGCAGACGAACCTCTGTGTTTTACTCTATCCTATATTCTGCTTATCTTCATAAAAAGAAAACAATTTTTATAATTTTCTGATTCCCAAAACAAGTATATTTTTGTGTTGTCAACACTGCAGCTCAGTCAGCAATCGTGATAATCTAATATATAAGAAACTATCAGCCTCGACTGCGGTAATGAAAGCAACCTTTACTTAGGTTTCAGCCCAAATAACTGAGCCTTCTTCAGAGGATATACCTGAATCTATAACATGTCTAAGAGGGCATGGTCTACAAATCGGCTTTTTTAGTTTTATTTCTAGACCATGACCTCTTAGAAATATTATAGATTCACGTATATCTTCTGAAGAAGACTGGTTTCATTACCGCAATCGAGGCTGATATGTTCTTATATAATATATTTTTGTAAATTAAAGTATAAATGCTTCATATGAAAAAAATTTTAAAAGAGAAAAACATGTCTCCTCCTAACGAGGACAGGCGACGGCGCACGTACATGGTAGGAAAAAAATTAGTACACCTGCCGGTAACGGCATATACCGCCTGGGGGATAGCAGGTTTACTGACAATGGCTTCGTCGTCGTCCGCCAACAGATAGCGTAGTGACATGATTACCAGAGCGCCGTCTGTGTTTACCCTTTGACAGGCAAAAGGTAATCCAGTACGTAAAGGGAGATGGAAATCTAATAGTCATGGGGAACTGGAATAAAACAATCAAATCCATCAATACGATCCTGTCAGATACAAAACCTTACATTCCAATTGTGGGGGAAGGAGTAGAAGAAAAGATTACAGGCGAGTAAGGGTTTGGGACAAGGAATGATGGAGGAGAAAGACTAAATGAGTTCTATAATAGCTATCAGTTAGTGATAGCGAGTATTCTGTTAAAGAAACACGAGAGGATGAGGTATACTTGGAAAAGGCCGAGCGCCACTGGAAAATTTCAGTTAGATTACATCGTGATCAGACAGAGATTCCGAAACCAGATACTGGATTTTAAGGCGTATCCAGGAGCAGATATAGACTCAGATCACAAGTGATGAAGAGTAAGCTGAATTTTAAGAGATTAGTCGGGAGGAATCAATACGCAAAGAAGTGGGATACGGAAGTACTAAGGAATGACGACATACGCTTGAAGTTCTCTAATGCTATAGATACAACAATAACGAGTAGCTCAGTAGGCAGTACAGTTGAAGAGGAGTGAACATCTGTAAAAACGGAAATCAGGAATTGTTAACAAAAACATAAGTACAAAGAAAGTAACTGCGAAGAAATAACTGCGAAGAAACCGTGTGTAACAGAAAAAATATTTCAGTTGATAAATGAAACAAGGAAGTGTAGAAATGTACAGGGAAATTCAGGAATGCAGAAATACAAGTCGCTGAGGAATGAAACAAAAGTGCAGGGAAGCCAAGGCGAAATTGCTGCGTGGAAAACGTGAAGAAACCGGAAAAGAAATAATTGTCGGAAAGACTGACTCAGCATACAGGAAAGTCAAACAACCTTCGATGAAGTCAAAAGCAAAGGTGGTAAAATCAAGAGTGCAGCGGGAGTTCCTCTATTAAATGCAGATTAGAGAGCGGATACATGGAAAAAGTACACTGAAGGCCTCTATAAGGGAGAACATTTGTCTGATGCGACAGAACAAGGAATGGAAGTGATTTAGAAGAGACAGGGGATCCAGTATCGAAATCAGAATTGAAGAGAGCTTTGGAGGCGTTAGGATCAAACATTGCTGAAGGGATGGATAACATTCCAACAGAATTCCTAAATAATTGGGGGTAGTAGCAACAAAACAACTATTCACGTACGTGTGTAGAACGTATGAGTCTGGCGTCATGCCATCTGACTTTCGGAAAAATATAATTCACACAGGAGAGGCTGAAAAAACTGCTTAGTTGTACTTTATTTTCACACGACCGGTTTCGGACTGTTATAAGCCCATCTTCAGGTGTCGTAGCTGTGCTGTGGTCCCCGAGCGCCGCGTGCACCAGGCGCGGCGTGCTGCCTATGAGCGCAGAACAGGGGGTCATCATTCACATAATTCCGAAGACTGCAAGAGCTGACGAGTGCGAGAATTATCGTGCAATCAGTTTAACACCTCATGCATCAAATTTACTTACAAGAATAATATACTGAAGAAGGGAAAAGAAAACCGAGGATGTGTTGGATGACGACCAGTTTAGTTTTAGGAAAGGTAAGGGCACCAGATAGCCAATCCTGACGTTGTGGTTGATAATGGAAGCAATACTAAATAAAAAGTCAAGCACGTCGAATGTTGAAAGGTGGACTTATAGGGTAAGCAATGAGGTGGTTCTGCGCAGAATCGGAGAGGAAAGGAATATGTGGAAAACACTGACAAGGGGAAGGGACAGGATGATAGGACATCTGTTAAGACATGAGGGAATGACTTGGTACTAGAGAGGGCTGTACAGGGCCGTAACTGTAAAGGAAGACAGAGATTGGAATACATCCAGCAAATAATTGAGGACGTATGTTGTAAGCGCGTATGTTGGCACAGGAGAGGAATTCGTTGCGGGTCGCATCAAGAAAACTATTGATTCAAAAAAATAAAAAAAAGGTAGAATCTGACAGCCAGAAGGCTCAGTGTGGTGCAAACATGTGAAACAAGCAAGCAACCTTGAAATGGAGACGCACTCGTGCTCCCTTCTGCCAACTGAGAGAGTTTGAAAGCGGTCAAATAGTGGCCTTCCGAGTGGTGGGACGGTCCTTTCGAAGATCTGCCATGCATGTTGGACATACTGCATCACTTGTGCAGCGGTGCTGGTATCAGTTGTCACGTGAGCATTCTCACACCCGTCGACGACTTTCTGGACGGCCGCCAGGATTTTCGTATTGTAAGGGCAGCAGTGGGCGATCGCACAGGTACCACAGAACGAGTAAGAGAGCTTGTAGGGCCATAAACAACAGAAACCTTAGCGAACTGGTTATTGGCAGTGGGAATAGGGACACTCACACCTCTAGCCCGCCTTCCACTCACACCATGGCATCGACTTGGAGGGAGCGACAGGTGCCACCAGGGGATCACTTGGAAGATGGAAGAAGCTCCTCAGTGATGAAAGTAGATTCTGTCCGCACACAAGTGATGGTCGTTTCCCGTAAGACACACACCTGGTGAGCGATGTTTCGTCGAGTTCGTTTGTTCAAGACACACTTGTGTGTAGACCTTTGATGTTTGTAGAAGGGACGCTAACCCGCGCTTAGTACTTTCAGAATGGTTTAGATCCGTTATTTTGCCGTTCTTGCAAAAGGAATGTGATGTTTCAACAGGATAACGCTGTCGCACGCACTTCTCGTTAAATTCAACGTGCTCTGCACGGCGTGAAGCAACTTCCTTGGCCAGCATGATCTCCAGACTTACCTCCAATCAAGCACGTGTGGAATGTGGTAGGACGAGAAGTGACTCGTGCTACTTGTCAACCAACAATTCTTACACGTAAACGGCCAAGAAGGCATGGCATAACATATCGCAGAACATCTATACAATTCACTGCATGGCAGAGTCAACGTCTGCATTTCCGCCTATGTAGCCTATACCGTGTAGTATAGAGTGTTGCAGCATGGATCGACAAGTGGTACCTTAGAATCACTTGTGCTATTGATATGTTAAAGTAATCATTTCATGCACTCCATATGCACTGTTGCAACAATAAATCTTGAGTAAACTGGACACATCTAAAAGGGTGTACTATTTTTTTCCGCCAGATTAGCACTTTGGGATGGGGATGACGTCTTGGCAGACTTAATCCTCAGTTTTGTAGTGGCAACTTCTGCCACTGAATGTAACAGCAACCCCAAATGTAGCGGGAAGAGGTATAAGGCACCATATTAAGACGCATCCGAGCTTTCCAGGTGATTTATTGTTTCCAACTACAGTGCCCCTGTTGCTCTCGATCTGGGTCACTGGGTCCCACAATGCTGAGGACACCACTTCACTGTTTGCGAAATGGCTTAGCGTGGAATGGCTGCCTGAGTGGCCCGTGCACGCACTGCTGTGAGTCAGCCTTGTATGGCAGTGGAGTTGCATCATCATCATCAGGATTCCAGCAGTTGACTAAGAGGTCTGCGTCCCTGCCGACTCAGCGCCCCTTGGTGTCAGCCGCAGGCAGCCAGCTGCGTGGTTCTCACCAGCATGGCTAAGATTGCGCCAACAAGTACTTGCGATCCAGAGTCCAACTCTGCCGCCCTCGCCTCAGAATGCTTCCGACGTGTGTCAGAAACCAGGACGACTACGTGTGATAGAAAGCTGTGGCCTCTATTCTACTTCACAACTGTTGGTATGCATAACTCACTGCAAACTGACCCGCACCTACCGGTAACTTGTGCTCGGAATGTTGCACAAAACTAACTTTCCCTATCCTAAACGGTGGTGCCGCTACAGGGTAAAGCACAACGGCTAACAGACCTTAATGGCAGGCAATAGGGCATTCGGCAGTCGGTCATAAAAGTACAGCAAAAAAATGGTGCAAATGGCTCTGAGCACTATGGGACTTAACTGCTGTGGTCATCAGTCCCCTAGAACTTAGAACTAGTTAAACCTAACTAACCTAAGGACATCACAAACATCCATGCCCGAGGCAGGATTCGAACCTGCAACCGTAGCGGTCTTGCGGTTCCAGACTGCTGCACCTTTAACCGCACGGCCACTTCAGCCGGCAAAGTACAGCAGCAATGAAAAATATATTCGATGTGGTTTCAGTCATGGTGAAAGGGAATTAAATTCATCACATTAAATTTTATATGTTACAAGGATTTATCTGTGTCACTGGCCGGATTGGCTGAGCGGTTCTAGGCGCTTCAGTCTGGAACCATACGACTGCTACGGTCGCAGGTTCGAATCCTGCCTAGGGTGTGGATGTGTGTGATGTCCTTAGGTTAGTTAGGTTTAAGTAGTTCTGAGTTCTAGGGAACTGATGACCTCAGCTGTAAAGTCCCATAGTGCTCAGAGCAATTTGAACCATTTATCTGTGTCGATCACATGCAACCTTCTATTATTTCCTTTTGCACTGTCTTTATGTCACTCTCCGACATTCTTCAGTCCCCAAGACTTAGTGGAATTATTAGCATCTCTGAAAATATTCAGCGTAGCGCTGGATGAAACGTCAGGTACGAAGAACTTTCAAGGACCACGACTACACAGCCGGAAGAATCATCAGCAGCTGATCACTTCACTGCTTGGTAGTAGTCTTCTCGCATATCTCACGTACTTCCATATTACATGTTAAATCCTGCGCAGTTGTCAAAGGTGGGGTGTCTAGGAAACCCGCTTTCTCGGATCGTAGACAACAATTCAAGCAAATCGTATTAAAGAGTTTTATTACAGAAAATAAATAACAATACTTACCTTTGAGAAATACAGATGTGAAGCAAGCGAAGGGCGACATGCAAAATAAACAATGTTCTTCAGTACACAATTCCTATTTCGCTGGTCTTGAAGTGCCTAATCTTGGTGCAACTCTAGAAGTGGGCTGTGACCAATCAGCGTGGCGCTTATGCCTTCTTCGCATAGAGACTGCTGCCATAGTGTTGTCGTCCTGGAGAGGGGTCGGTCAGCGTGCAATTGGATGACTTCTTCTCAGCCATCTCTGCCCTCTTGTTTCCGGCTGGCGTGCCTTGACTTTACGTAAAGCGAATTACAAAAAGAAAAAAAAGATCAGAAGGCAGTGGCATGTGTCTGTTTGTCTCTACCATTTCTGGATGTAGTAAATAAGAGAAGAACCCAACGAACATTTTTTGATTAAGGTTCACACAAGTATTAACCTAGGAATAGTAAGGACACTAGAAATACAGACATATTGTGTGATTCAGTCAAAACTGAACTGATGCCAGAACTTTGTGTGCCCCCATTAAGTTACTGGAATCTTTTCATGAAGTTTTAGCTGAATTATGGGAAAAAGTATTTGCCAACAACAGGATAGAAATTAAGCAACCCAAAATTAAGTGAAGTGGAAAAGCGACAATGCAGTGGTAGGTTCTTATTTGGAATAACAGCATGGAAATTTTGTTGTTATCAGAATACGAAATTAGTGAATAACAGCAGATCATCCACAATTTGATAATGAGTTTGAGAGTGCAAGTGAATAGAGTTACAGAGAAGTTTTACCATAAGATATTCTTAACATACTGCGGCTGCAATGATAATGGCAATAAAAGCTTTCTCCTAATCATAAAACATGTTATAGGAATTTAATTACAAGGAACGTACATTTATGAGAGTTACAAAACATGAGTGATAATGCGCCTGGAAAATAAAAGGTTTGTTCTGCTCATAAATGCTGTAATACTTACCGCTGCATTATTGTAGCAGACTAATGTTGTCAACAATGAACTCATTAATAAATCCAAAATTTTAAACAATGGTGAACATTACAAGGTGAAGCTACAATACCAAACAAAAGATGCTGTGATAGTTGCAACAGTTTTATCACAAAGAACATATGGTACAGGAGATAAATCTCCTTAACCAAAGTCAGTAAACTGCAGTATTCACACTGTAATTACGTTCACAACACACAAAATACTGAACATTGCTTTCTAGGAAATTTACGAGATAATTACAGAAGAAATACACCGAAATTTCATACACGGAGTCTTTAACATAAAGAAGCTTTTGCTTGGAAGTTCCTTTTCTCGCATGTCTTTCCTATGTGCTACGTTAAATATATACTGCATGGAATAAAACTCATGTTTTAGAAAGTTAAAACTACGTTAAGTGCTTTCTCACATGTTAGTTAAAAATTTGCTTGTAAAATTAGAAGCAATATTTAAAAACATAATTCCCTTCGCTTGTTCATCAGGAGAAATTTCAGAGCTGAAAATATGCTGGATAACTTTGAAACTTGAAATTTTCCGCGAGAGTCGACTTTTCGATCCGGTTATGCAAATGCTGGTAGTTAGTGCTTTGTAGATCCAGCGTTGTTCACCGTACAACTGTTCTCAAGGCAAGTGGAAGACGGAGGCCTAATTGCAAGTCGTTTGTTATTCACAACGGTAGTCGACAGATATTCCACAGGTGTCACAGACAATGCAATGGCAACTTGGTGAATATTAGAATATCGTGAGTGTATATAGGAAACATGATGCACTACGATGGGAGCGCAGACGGGGGGGTGTAGCGATATCTTCGTACCGTGTAAACGGCCTTCGTGAAGTTAACTATACAACAGAGCAACGATGGACGCTGAAATCTGGTTTCGCAGGACAGAGCGGATCAGGTTGTGGAAAGGGGGCAAGGTCAGTTACTGTTAATTATACAAGAACACATACAACTTTATTTCTGAAACCAATGCACAGTTTCGTAAAAAAAAAAACATCACTGTGGAACCACAAGGACGAAACAATTTGAGAAACAGAGAGTTGCCACGAGCGGTCGGCAACCAAATACACGTCGTCCGATGAAACGCCCGACCGAACGACCAATCCAGGTCGTTCCCACACAAGTTACGTGTGTCGGCGACGGTCGGGGGAGTCTTGGCTGTCCGAAGCTGACTGCATCTCCAACCCGACTCAACTCCATGTCCGTTCGGAACTCGGAGACACGGCGACCCGGGCACATTGGCTCGGACCCATGCAGGCAGAGGTAACTCTTGCACATTGGCCACGCACGTCTGGCACGATGACTAAATGACGAGGCCCAGAAACTGTCAAAAGACCCAATGTCGCCCGAGGAGACGACCAACCGAACGACCAACCAACGGTCGTTCCGCTCCAATCTCCTTCCGTCGGACAGTTCACGTGTGTCGCCAGCGGTTGACAAGCACTGGCTGTCCGCACCTCTCTGACACTCAGCCACCGACTCACTGCTGCTGTGTCCCGACTTCTCTGCTGGTGCGCCCCGGCTGAACTCCCTTCAGACATACGACGACCCGGAAATAGTAGCGGTCGCTCCAGAGATGGTACGACAGTGCACTTGTCTATTAGCGTTGCTGCTGCCACTGACGGGCAAGCAAACCAGCAACCTAGTGACGCCAATAAATCGAATTAAAAAAAAAAAAATCTAGGCGACAGAACCACAAAACAAGACAACGAGCAATAAACGGCATGAGCGCTAGCCGCGCACGGCTCAGGAGCGTTACTGGATGGATGGAAGAATTACAGTACTACAGGACATTCGATATACAGGAAACACTTGCATAAGCATTTGTACCTTTGGATCTCGAGACGCTGGATCCAATTTAGGTTATCAGCAGCATTAGATACAGTTAACGTTGCCCGGCTAATGTCGGACACTGACAGCCTGTAGACGACACTGATTATTAACAGAAATTTTTGAAGCCTCTTTGAGACAGAATTCGCAACAACTTTCAAGAACATGCAGCAGACTCTCCTTAAGTTAAGGATGGTTGCAGTCACTGACGTGTAATTTCGATTTTGGTGATCCCAAGACCACGACCCAAGTCCAGTTGTACAAGATGCAGAAGGTTAAGAAGAACAACAAGCCGGAATTGCCCCTGTATGAATTTCGATATTTCATCGCGATGGCACATGTCGTTAATCACACTGATGAAACACAAACTAATTGGAAATGAGAGGTACTTTATCACCATGTTCACTGCCAGAGCTCTCGGGAAACCGATGAACTCTCTTCTTATACATTTACTTGTCTTTACAAATATTCTAAATTAAGTAAGTACGTTGTAACGCCAATGACGCTGTCGTTTACCGTCTAATGAACGAGCGGCGTAGAGTAGTGGTTAGTACACTGGATTAGCATCGGAGGGACGATGTCAAGTAATTAATAGCTTAAGAATCGGGAACTTGATTAAAAATCAAAAACTTCGTTGGTGCGTAATAATCAAAATAAAAGTTGTAATAAAAAAGAAGCATACTAAGTACTGTCAAGATCCAAATACAATGAAGTGAAGTACATCATATGGGCTCCGACGTGTATATATTTGGAGTGAGAGACAAGCCACTTGGGAGGCGTGAATCTGCATGTTGTTGTTGTTGTTGTGGTCTTCAGTCCTGAGACTGGTTTGACGCAGCTCTCCATGCTACTCTATCCTGTGCAAGCTTCTTCATCTCCCAGTACCAACTGACACCTACATCCTACTGTATCTGTGTGGTGTATTCATCTCTTGGTCTCCCTCTACGGTTTTTACCCTCCACGCTGCCCTCCAATACCAAACTGGTGATCCCTTGATGCCTCAGAACGTGTCCTACCAACCGATCCCTTCTTCTAGTCAAGTTGTGCCACAAACTTCTCTTCTCCCCAATCCTATTCAGTACTTTCTCATGTTATGTGATCTACCCATCCAATCTTCAGCATTCTTCTGTAGCACCACATTTCGAGAGCTTCTATTCTCTTCTTGTCCAAACTATTTATCGTCCGTGTTCCACTTCCATACATGACTACACTCCATACAAATACTTTCAGAAACGACTTCCTGACACTTAAATCTATACTCGATGTTAACAAATTTCTCTTCTTCAAAAATGCTTTCCTTGCCATTGCCAGTCTACATTTTATATCCTCTCTACTTCGACCATCATCAGTTATTTTGCTCCCCAAATAGCAAAACTCCTTCACTTCTTTGAGTGTCTCATTTCCTAATCTAATTCCCTCAGCATCACCCGATTTAATTCGACTACATTCCATTATCCTTGTTTTGCTTTTGTTGATGTTCATCTTATACCCTCCTTTCAAGACACTGTCCATTCCGTTCAGCTGCTCTTCCAAGACCTTTGCTGTCTCTGACAGAATTACAATGTCATCGACGAACCTCAAAGTTTTTATTTCTTCTCCATGGATTTTAATACCTACTCCGAATTTTTCTTTTGATTCCTTCACTGCTTGCTCAATATACAGATTCAATAACATCGGGGAGAGCATACAACCCTGTCTCACTCCCTTCCCAACCACTGCTTCCCTTTCATGTCCCTCGACTCTTATAACTGCCATCTGGTTTCTGTACAAATTGTAAATAGCTTTTCGCTCCCTGCATTTTACCCCTGCCACCTTCAGAATGTGAAAGAGAGTGTTCCAGTCAACATTGTCAAAAGCTTTCTCTAAGTCTACAAATGCTAGAAATGTAGCTTTGCCTTTCCATAATCTAGCTTCTAAGATAAGTCGTAGGGTCAGTATTGCCTCAAGTGTTCCGACATTTCTACGGAATCCAAACTGATCTTCCCCGAGGTCGGCTTCTACTAGTATTTCCATTCGTCTGTAAAGAATTCGCTTTAGTATTTTGCAGCCGTGACTTACTAAACTGATAGTTCGGTAATTTTCACATCTGTCAACACCTGCTTTCTTTGGGATTGGAATCATTATATTCTTCCTGAAGTCTGAGGGTATTTCGCCTGCCTCATACATCTTGCTCACCAGATGGTAGAGTTTTGTCACGACTGGCTCTCCCAAGGCTGTCAGTAGTTCTAATGAAATGTTGTCTACAACCGGGGCCTTGTTTCGACTCAGGTCTTCCAGTGCTCTGTCAAACTCTTCACACAGTATCATATCTCCCATTTCATCTTCATCTACATCCTCTTCCATTTCCATAATATTGTCCTCAAGTACCTCACCCTTGTATAGACCCTCTATATAATCCTTCCACCTTTCTGCTTTCCCTTTTTTGCTTAGAACTGGGTTTCCATCTGAGCTCTTGATATTCATACAAGTGGTTCTCTTTTCTCCAAAGGTCTCTTTAATTTTCCTGTAGGCAGTATCTATCTTACGCCTAGTGAGATAAGCCACTACATCCTTACATTTGTCCTCTAGCCATCCCTGCTTAGCCATTTTGCACTTCCTGTCGATCTCATTTTTGAGACGTTTGTATTTCTTTTGCCTGCTTCATTTACCGCATTTTTATATTTTCTCCTTTCATCAAATAAATTCAATATTTCTTCTGTTACCCAAGGATTTCTACTAGCCCTCGTCTTTTTACCTACTTGATCCTCTGCTGCCTTCACTACTTCATCCCTCAAAGCTACCCATTCTTCTTCTACTGTATTTCTTTCCCCCAGTCTTGTCAATTGTTCCCTTATGCTCTCCCTGAAACTCTGCACAACCTCTGGTTTAGTCAGTTTATCCAGGTCCCATCTCCTTAAATTACCACCTTTTAGTAGTTTCTTCAGTTTTAATCTACAATTCACAACCAACAGATTGTGGTCAGAGTCCTCATCTGCCCCTGGAAATGTCTTACAATTTTAAAACCTGGTTCCTAAATTTCTGTCTTACCTTTATATAATCTATCTGAAACCGGTCAGTATCTCCAGGGTTCTTACATGTATATAACCTTCTTTCATGATTCTTGAACCAAGTGTTAGCTACGATTAAGTTATGCTCTGTGCAAAATTCTACCAGGCGGCTTCCTCTTTTATTTCTTAGCCCCGATCCATATTCACCTAATACGTTTCCTTCTCTCCCTTCTCCTACTGACGAATTCCAGTCACCCATGACTATTAAATTTTCGTCTCCCTTCACTATCTGGATAATTTATTTTATTTCATCATACGTTTCTTCAATTTCTTCGTCATCTGCAGAGCTAGTCGGCATATAAACTTGTGCTACTGTCGTAGGCGTGGGCTTCGTATACATCTTGGCCACAGAATGCGTTCACTATGCTGTTTGTAGTAGCTTACCCGCATTCCTAGTTTCCTATTCATTATTAAACCCACTCCTGCATTATCCCTATTTGATTTTGTGTTTATAACCCTGTAGTCACCTGACCAGAAGTCTTGTTCCTCCTGCCACCGAACTTCACTAATTCCCACTATATCTAACTTTAACCTATCCATTTCCCTTTTTAAATTTCCTAACCTACCTGCCCGATTAGGGGATCTGACATTCCACGCTCCGATCCGTAGAACGCCAGTTCTCTTTCTCCTAGTAATGACATCCTCTTGAGTAGTCCCCGCCCGGAGATCCGAATGGGGGACTATTTTACCTCTGGAATATTTTACCCAAGAGGACGCCATCATCATTTAACCATACAGTAAAGCTGCATGCCCTCGGGAAAAATTACGGCTGTAGTTTCCCCTTGCTTTCAGCCGTTCGCAGTACCACAACAGCAAGGCCGTTTTGGTTAGTGTTCAAGGCCAGATCAGTCAATTATCCAGACTGTTGGCCCTGCAACTACTGAAAAGGCTGCTGCCCCTCTCAACAGGTACCCCTCCGTTGTGGTTGCACCTACGGTACGGCTATCTGTATCGCTGAGACACGCAAGCCTCCCACCAACACCAAGGTCCATGTCCATGGTTTCAGGGGGGGGCGGGGGGGTGAATCTGCATATAAAACGATTAACCACCATATCTATGGAAAGTAGGTCGAGAACTCTCAACGATCATCAAACGCAAGAAATTATTTAATAAGTGAAATGTACGAAAAATTGAGAATGATTATGGAAGTAACGCAACAAATATAGAACTCAATGGACATTAACGTAAAAGAGACACTGAAAGTAATACAAGTATGGGAATCTATCCTGGCTCAACACAGCACATAAAATGTATTCGAAAATTATAACACACTAGGCAATACACGACTAAACGTCTTCGTAGATAAGCACATCTTTTAACAATACGTTAAAGCATGTTCCATTTTCTTCTCACAAAACCATTACGCAGTATTACGCTATGAAACTGTCATGTGACCTCCTGCTCACCGTCTGAAGATGAAACTAAAGATGTTCGAAAACTAGTTTATGGAATAAATAAGAATTTCAGAAAAGTGTCTCTATTCAGTTTTCCGTTTTTATATTAAATGAAACATTTTTATAGTCTATTACCGTCACATAATGGAGAAATTAATGATATATTATATTCTCAATCTCAAACTTACTCTATCTAATAATGAGTGCAAATGTCTCACTAGATTCTGACAGAGGAGGAGTAGGGTATCAGGACACTTTTGGTATAAAACTGATATGCAAATTAATTGATCAATTAAACCCCACTGCCCACACCCAACCACGCGCAACCCCTCCCTTAACCGCGCCCATCCCCATCCCCACCCTTGGATGATGTCACGTGTTTGTCTCAGTCAGCAAGAGGGCTCAGCCCCAACCCCCCCCCCCCCTCTCGACCCTCCCCCAAACCCTCGCCCCTACCCCACCTAATCTATTGAGGGTAATTTCGAATTTTGGTGGAAATTTCAGATTTCAGATTGTGGTGGCAATTTCTATATCTCAGCAATTTGCCGACGTCCTACCCCCCCCCCCCCCCCCTCCCCCCCACCACCAGGGAAATGATGGGATAAATGGTGATACTACTTCCAGGACTCGAATCCAGGTGCTCCTGAAGAGAAAGCTCAAGTGCACACCCCTAACACAATTATACCACCACAGGCGCTTGGAACTGACGGGAAATTAAAAATGTCAGTGCCCTTTTCTAGGACTCGAACCCTGCTTCTACTGGATGGAAAGCCCAAGTGCACCCCCTAATACGTGGAAACTGTCCAGATGCAGGAGAGGAAGGTTAGATTGTATTGTATTGTATGTTACCGGGTTCCTAGAACCGACGGAGAGGCTCTGTCCCCGCCGCAGCCGCAGTGGTCCACAAACTTACTACGACTTCAACAGTCCGCTCCACCCCTCCGCAGCCCCACACAGTACCATTCTTTCAGGGTTATTGTGTGGTTCGGAGCCAGACGGTAACATAGCATGGTAACATAGCTGTTATGATAGTGGTTTTAATAGCGATGTCGTTGCATGAAGTGTATGTTGTGGGCTGTAGGATCCCTCTGTGGTCTGCTTAAAATATTGTTTCTCAGTACTGGACCCTTGAAAACAACATCGTCTTCAATATCTAGTGAGCGTAATCTGGCTGCTGAAAAAATGCTCACCTTGAAAAGTGCTACTCATGATCAATTTAATTAAATACCCTATCAATTTGGTAACAATGACATGCCACCTGGTGGCTAGAAGAGATGGCTAGGACACCACAGAATGTTTCATGATAGGCGTTCCTTTTTTTTTTGGTGTGGTGATATCTTTTAACAAAATGCAATCTCCCACCTACACAGGGCGAGACACGCTCTCTCGATTTGTTTCGTGAACGCTAGTACGATGTAGCATCGAAATGGTAATATGGGACCTGCCACAGTGAACAAAACAGCTTCATCCTCTTCAATTAAAGCTTGTTGTTATGGAGTGTAAAATTATTGTTATTTTCCGACATATGAGCCAATGGCATGAACGATTGAATTCTGTAATGCTACTTGTTGTGTCTGAAATGTTTGTAATACACATGTACATTACACTTTGTTTACAGGCACTGAATGCGAGAGATGCACTCAGGTCATGTAATTTGTCCATCGAAATAACGAAGACATTCTGCTGTGATCAGTAGTTTTCACAGCAAAATAGTCGAAGATATTTTTCCTGATTTTATGCAGGATGAACATATCTCTGCTTATCACCTGTAATCGGCGATGATACAATTTGCTGGATGTTGATAATTAATGAGATGCGGATTCTATCCTGCACTTGAACATAAAAGCTATACCGATTTTGCTCATAACCCTAAAATAAAATGGAGTGAGCCAATGTTCAAGAAAAAAAGGACACTTATTATCATCGCAGTTGTGTTTTCCTTTATAAACTGATGCTTGATTATAGGAGACGCATGTATGTCAAAATCAGTTGCTCTCCATCGCACAACGGCGGGCGCGTGGGGCGAGTCTACTGTGGGTGGTCGCAAGACACTTCCGTGCTCCATCTAGGGGCGAGGCGGTGCTGCTAAATTTCCCTTTTGTGTTGGTGAAGGGCCGTCGACTCAGTGTAGGCCACGTAACATGAGCGACCATGGAGGATAGCAGAAGGCCTGGTGAGACCAGTGACCATGGAGGGGTGGCAGTGGGGCCGCTGAAAAGCAGCAAAGTGGGTTTTCGGAGCAACTAGCCATTTGAAAAAGTGATCTGGAGTGTTCTCCAGAGTTTCGTTGTTGTTTCATAGGAGTCTAGTCTTTCTGAGAAATATGTTTAACAGATTGCATGAAAGAGTTATGTTGACATCAAATATAGTGTTCTCCATCGCAGAACTACCAGCCTACAGGAGGCATTGGGAGTGTGCCCAGTCGGTGGGTGGTCCCCGCCACCCCCCCCCCCCCCCTTTGACCAGAGAAGTAGCGTGTGGGGGGCTGTGTCGCTATATCTTAGGCAAACAAGTTTCACTAGGGGCACCCGTCCTTTTATCTCCTATTGTTTAGGTGACTATACATGTTATTGTGTAGCCAAAGGAGCCTCGCCTCAAGGTGGTTAGTGACCATATTAAAGACAGGAGGTCAGTAGAGCACAAAGCATGGCAGAGTAGCTGGACATTTGAAGAAGAGTTTCTCCTCCCCACAGGTGGATGGATGGAGGGAGGGCGGGAGGGGAGGGATGAGGGGAGGTAAGAAGGCCTCGATTTTCGGCACTTCGTAGACACCTCTCGAGGAGAATGCATGTTCAACTACAGTCCCTCTGCAGTCTTTTGGGACGACGATTTTCCCCAGCGCATGTGTTGCATTATGACCTGTTCATTATGAGTGCTGGTTATTACATGACAATTTTGAAGTGTGATGAATTTTTCCGTGGTTGCGTGGTAGCATGGTACCATGTGTTGGCTTCAGTTACCTGGGCTGCAGAGTGGTTTTTGAGCAGACATCTGTAGTGAACTCTGATGTCAAACAATGGTTCAAAATGTTCAAATGGCTCTAAGTACTATGGGACTTTATATCTGAGGTCATCAGTCCCCTAGACTTAGAACTACTTAAACCTAACTGACCTAAGGACATCACACACATCCATGCCCAAGGCAGAATTTGAACTTGGGACTGTAGCAGCATCCCAGTTCCAGACTGAAGGGCCTAGAACCACTTGGCCCCAGTGGCCAGCCGAACAATTATAGGTATTGTCATCAGCTGTGAGCTTACAGGTAATACACTTTTCAAACTCCTCTCTCTCCAACAACAGCATCTCTTCATTTGAACATATTTCCAGCCAAAATGCATAAAGATAGAATCGTGCACCGCTGCCTTTCTGCTGCCAGTTTGTAGGTAAAGGGTAACATTTGAGTGTGTCTGCCGCTAGTTTTGAGTGGTATTGGGAAATTTTTTCCTGGCAGGTTAACACCAGTTTATGGTATCATCAGCTTTTGAGCTGTATTGCGATTTTAGGCCGTCCTTGTGTAGCACTGTGCTTATAGTTGCGTAATTACATCTAATATTTATGATTTTATTGCCGGCCGAAGTGGCCGTGCGGTTAAAGGCGCTGCAGTCTGGAACCGCAAAACCGCTACGGTCGCAGGTTCGAATCCTGCCTCGGGCATGGATGTTTGTGATGTCCTTAGGTTTGTTAGGTTTAACTAGTTGTAAGTTCTTGGGGACTAATGACCTCAGCAGTTGAGTCCCATAGTGCTCAGAGCCATTTGAACCATTTTTTATGATTTTATTTCATTTTCACGACCAAAACAAACACAGTACACTGAACTAACCTTTCTCTCCTGCATCTGGACAGTTTCCATGTGTTAGGGGGTGCACTTGTGCTTTCCATCCAGTAGAACCATGATTCAAGTCCCAGAAAGGGCACCACCATCTTTAATTTCCCGTCAATTCCAAGCTCCTCTGGTGGTGCAATTGTGTTAGGTGGTGCACTTTGGCATTCTGTCTTAGAGGACATTGGTTTGAGTCCCAGGAACGGTACCGCCATTTTTAATTTTGCCGACAATTCCGGGGGGTTTGGAGTTAGGACGACAGCACAGTCCTGAGACAAAGAAATTTTCACCAAAATTTGAAATTGCCGCCTAAAGTCGAAATACCTGCCAATGCGATATGTAGGGTTGTGGGATGGTGTGTGGATGGGTGGAGAGGGAGGAGGGGACTGGGACCCATATGCAGGAAGAGAAAAACAAATAAAGTTATCTGGGGGTGGGGATGGCCTTTTTTGAAGCAGGGTGGGCAGGTTTTGGGGTGGTGGTGTGTTAATTGATCAATTTAATTAATTTGGTATCAGAAGTATCCTGATGCCCCCACTACCCTACCACTAAGAAGATGTGACTCAAGAAGCATGCACTTCAACTTTCTATCAGACCTATCTCTCAGCTGCAACATAAATTCGTTCAAGAAGTACCTATTCTGAAAAGAGAAGTGGTCAGACAAAGATGAAGTAGACGAACTCGTTAAAGCCAAAGACAACAATTTATTTATGATACTAGAAACTGTAGATATTAATGGAGAAGGAAAAGAATAATATGACATTGGTGAGGAGGGTGTAGTTCCTGATTGAAAGACACTGTACAACAAATTGTCAACAAGTATTACCTATGTCTAGCCAAATTACCCCATAAATCAGTAAGGCAATTAAAAGCAGTACTCAATAATCCATATTGCAATGGAATAATATCTACTGAAGAGGAACGTGAAGGAGGTTGCTTGAAGATTCGGACTACTGTCGAAAATAATAAATTGAAAGACTCACTTGTAGAATGAGAAGCTCCGTATAAGACATTTGGAGAATATCTACAAAATGGGTACTTTGCAAATTCGAAATATTTGGGAACAAACCACTTAATTATTGCAATGGAATTCACATACTGCATGTCTTGTTCTGGGCCTTGGGAAAAGATGGCGAAAGATCGTATTCGATTTGAGAGGATAATTGAAGCTAGAGGCAGAACTATAGTGCAATATTACAAACTAGTTGTCACACATGATGAAAATATGTAAAAATATTAAATGTAAAAACGTCGAAATTAAAAATATCATACAATTTAAAATCTGAATATCCCTCATAGTTGCTAAAATGTATGTAATAGTATTTGCTGAACAACGCACATAGATGGGCATGATTTGGTTTGGCTAATATTTTGTGCAGTCAACTATGTGTGCATCTGATTTTCTTTGGGATTAGTCTTTTTTATAACAAAAACATTAAATGTGTGCAAATCGTAAAGCATTGAAAGTAAAAACACTGCAAAATTTTAACTCTAAATATCCCTTGTTATAGCTAGAAACTTTCCTTTGCGATGTAATCTATTTATAATAAACTTTATAGAAAAAGTATTTTTCTATGATTTATTCCACATTTCCAATTTCTGTGAGATATTACAAAGAGGAAAATGATATTTACTGACACGACAGAATTGTAGGCCTTTTTAATGTTGGAAAAACTGTAGATATTTCTTCGATAATAGAAACTAATAAAATATTTCCTGCCAGTGCTGCCTCACATTTTTAAGCGCTGTAGGTGCTTGACTGGTTGCTTCGGTTTTAATGCATGCTAAAAAATTTCCCATCTTCCTGCATATTTTAAAATTTCCTCCCAGTGCCATCCTCAAATTTTAAATTTCCTGCCATTGACATGTTTGATTTTTAAATTTGCTACCATCTGCCAGCTTTAATTTTCAAATTTCACACCATGTGCCATATTTATATTTTAAATTTCCTACCACTCAGCATCTTGGATTTTTACATTTCCCACTATCCGCCATTTCGATTATCCGTCATCCACCATCTTGAATTTTTAAATATTCTGACTACCGCCATCTTGGATCTGCTAAAGCAGCGACGACTGACTGCAGTTTACACTGTGGCCTGTAAGCGACCTAGCTGTTCTAATTCTGAATTGATATGTATTGCAATATTTTGGAAAGAATGATTTCCTCCGAGCCAACCGGCATGGATTTTGGAATCATAAATGATGTTAAACCTGTACTTTTCTCACATGACGCTCTGAGATCCGTCAAGTAGATAAAGTACCATTTAGCTTTCAGAAAATCATTTGACTTAGTACCAAACCCACCCTTATTGTCGTAGGTATCACCGCATTGGATACCATGTGAAATATCTGAGAGGGTCTAGGATTTCGTGGGAATGAGGACGCTGCACATTAATATGGCTAGAGTGACATCTGCAGTTGTAGCAGCAACTTAATGAGTTGTGCAGAGAAATGTGTGAGGACCTGTGATTTTTCGCCCATAACGCATTTTTCCATAATGAAGTACTTTCTGAAAAAATGCCGTTCTAACAACTAGTCGAATCCAGACAAGATTTCATATTGGTGCAAAGATCGGGAAATTGCTTTAAATTTTCGTAGGAAAGGCAGGTGGCAGATTCCGGTTCATTGGCAGAATATTAGGGAAATGTCATCAATCTACAGAGGAGATTACTTAAAAATAAGGCCAGTAGGAATGATTACAGGATTGTTTGACCGTCGAACGCAGCAGAGATGCTGTAAAAAGTGAATTGACACGTGCAGATAGGAAGAAGCAAATTATCCCGTGAAAGCCTATTCGCACAGTTACAAGCATCGGTCGAGTGTGGGAATATATTGCAACACACTACGTATCGTCCCCTATGGAACGCGAAGACAACATTAGACTAATTGCCACGCACATAGAAGTGTTTTAACAATTACTTTTCCTGCACAACATATGCGGTCCAGCCAGCTTAATGCGATCACCACATATGTTCGACGTCATAGTGCAAAATCACTTTTAGACGGCAGGTAGTAGCACTATCAAAGGAGAGTGTATACAGCTTCTCGGGATACGCAGGAAATGACGTAGTCCTTATCGAAATGCGGAAAACTAACGATTTATCTGAGGTCTAATATTGTGTGATCGTTGGTTTTCTCGCGAAGCGTAGAAGCATTTCCTAAAAAACAGCTAAGTTCGTAAATTGATTGCATGTCGTCATATTTAAAGTACTGAAATGCTTGGGCTAACAGGACAGAGCGGATTAGGTTGTGGAAAGGGGCCAAAACGAGTTTCAGTCAGTTGCACTCAACATACAAACTTTATTTGTCAACCCACAATATTACAACAAGGATGCAAAACACTCAAAACTTTAATCGAATTCCTTTGATTAACTTGAGGTCGGCTGAAGGCCATATTAAAATCCAAAACACAAGCCTCAAGCAAAACTGAAATACAAGGTTCTGCTGGAGGTTTCGCAGAAGAGTATTCCTAAATCTTCAATAGAATCGCCTGAAGGCCTTAGCAATTTAATTTTAATGAAACTAAGCTGGAGGTCGCATACTAAGCAATAAGAGGAGATTCAGTCAAAAGGTAGAAGGATTTATCTTAAAACATTTCATGCAAACTGGGCTGAAGGCCCCATTCAAAAGCATAACAATCTGATGACTCAAGGGCAAGAGATCAAGATTAACTTAAGAGATATTAATACTCGGCTGAAGACCGCATATCAACAAAATATGTTTAACGGCTTAAGGCCTAGAAAGAGTTTCAATCGAAAAGGCAGAAGAACTTTTCTTAAAACCTCTCCAGTAAAGTTCGGCTCAAGGCCCCATATAAAAACATAACAATTTCATGCCTTAAGGGCAAGAAAAGAACATTAATTTGAGAGATATTGAAACTCAGCTGAAAGCAACACATCAACCAAATAACTAAAATCCAAACAGGGAAATTACTACATAACACACAAGGAATGGCGCTCAGAAGTTTCCAAGGGTCAGCTTGGGATTGTAACACTAACGCCCGTTTAGGTGAGACGGGCAGCCTGTCCAATGTCTTCTTAATCTGGAGACTATCCAACCGACAGACACCCGACCGACCAATCAACAAATCAGTTCCGCTCCACGCAACCAGCAAAACGACCAAATGATTTCAACACACGACACACAGAATATTGCCACCCACAACGACCAACAACACCTCAGCTGTCGAACTTCACGCCACGCTGTATAGTAACACGACCAGGAAAATACACTGCCTAAGATTACAACGACCAGGGCAGGCAACCGGAACGTCAACGGCCACAAGGCAGAAGATACCGCTGGTACACTTCCGTAACAGGGAATATATTAAGTTAAATTTCACAGGAAGACCGCTAGAATCTTAGCCGACTTCAATACACAGACATTGCTGCTCGCAGGAATGTCACAAAAGCGACAACCAGGATCAAACGAAGAAATGTAAACAGTTGAGGCTCGATAGTGAGTTAAGTGGGGACTCAACTTTCATGTCCAAGATCGGTGGCGACGAACTTCGTAATTCTAGCAAGAAGCACCTCACACTCAAGCCGCACGTGGACACCGCCAGCAGCCCCACCTAGAGTACGCACGACGGAGACTTTCTTTCTGCTCCACGCCAACCGACCGACTACACAGCCCCAGAATCGGTGAAAGGACCAAATATACGTCGGCCGATGAAACGACCATCCGATCTTCCAACCAACGGTCGTCCCACTCCAATCTCCGTCCGTTGGACAGGTCATGTGTGTCGCCAGCGGTCTGCGAGCACAGGCTGGATTCGAACTTGCGACCGTAGCGGTCGCGCGGCTCCAGACTGTAGCGCCTAGAAAGAGGCGGCACGACAGTGCGTTTATCGATACGTGCTGCTGCTGCCACTCATGGGCTAGTAAGGCAGGAAGTTAGTGATGCCAATAAATGAAATAAGAAAATCAGGCGGCACTACCCTAGTAGAGGATGACAAACAATTAATGGGATGAACACGAGCAGCGCATGGCTCAAGTATACCACACATGGCAAAATGGCGCTATCAAAAACTGACGCGAAAGAAAGTGTGATGCTCCATGGGCCATAGACAAGGACGAATGACGGCTGTGCAGATATGTATGGGTCCAGCAGTTATACAACTGACCATACCGACGAACTACCAACAGGGTCTCCTCAAAGACCATTCACTGAACGTTGTTGCGTATGTACCTTTGCAGCCAGCGCCTAGTTTATGCACACATGCTGACTGTTGTTCGTCAGCGACAAATAGTAGAGTTTGCACGCCAATACCGCAAGTGAACGTCCAATGAGTACGACAGGTGGCCTTTACACACGAATCGCGCGTTATTCTCCATCAGACAGATGGCCTTTGGCGTGTTCAACGTCCGCAGGGTCTTCGTCAGAGAAAGGAGCAGTATGATCTGGAGAATCTTTTCATCGCATTCCCTGGGTAACCTCGTCATTGTGGAAGGCACAATGGACCAACGCAACTATGAATCCATTGTTCGCTAGCATATCTACCCCAACATGCAATCAGCATTTCCCTCGGCATGATGGAATCTTCCAGCTGGACAATGCAACGTTTCACACAGCTCACAGTGAAAGTGCGTGTTCTAAGAGCACCAGGGTGAGATGACTATACCCTCTGGCCACCAAACTCCCCAGATTTAAATTCAGTCCAGAATCTGTGGGGCTATCTCGATCGTGATGTGCACGCCATGGATCCTCACCAGAGAAACATGGAGCAACTGGCCACTTCACTGGAGTCAGTATGGCTCCAAACCCGTTTCGGTACCTTCAGGAACCTCAGCGATTGCCATCCTGGACGACAGTGCTGCAAAAACTAGTTTTTGACAGGTAGTTTCATATTAGTGTGACTGGACTCCGTATGTGAACGGAATGAAGCCTTAATAAATGGCATGACGGAAAATACCTTCTATCGTGCACTTCACAGCCGCCATGTAGATGTAGAACAACGATAAGCTGTTTCCTATATTTTTTACGCCCTACGAGAATGTTTAGCGCGGCAAGAAATAGGAAGGAGTAAGTTGAAATTTCGTCTCTTTGTGAACTATAACTAGGAAATAACGTTTCATTGAACCATTTTGTATAGGTTCTTGGTAAAACAATACGTCACAGTTGTAAAATACTTTATTGGCTGAGGTATAGCATGACAGAAGTCGCTTACACTACCACGGTTTCGGGCGTCTTAGACCCTCATCAGGTGTACCTGAAATATGAAGTAAAACAACATACGTAACCAGTTCCACTAAGCAGTTAAAAATTTTTAAAAGAAATTAGCGATTGACAGTTAGAAAACGAAAAACAATTAAAGTGACTGAATAATAGTCTCCCTAGCAGTAATAGGAGGTCATCTCCATGCTCTAACAACTAATAAGCAAACATCACCGTAGGTGGACCTTCAAACATCATCCCAAATTGTGGCTGTAAACAACCTACAACTTTCGATCGCGGCCTGTCGGAGACCCCTCTTGTTCCAGAATATCCACTGCGAATGAATACACTGCGTAACAGTAAAGCTACTGTTGGACATTAGGTGTAAGTCACGTCCTAAAACAAACTAAATAAAGACCATGCGCTGCAGAACGTACAAGTTAGCGTACAATAGATATGGCGAACACCGCGCGCCTGTGAGACCCGTGGGGCTATGTGATAAGGCGAACATCTCTCGTAATAGACCGCTATTACGTTTAGTTATTACCTGTATTGTTTCTGCATTTTTTTCAGCATTCGTACGTGCTTGTACCTCATTTCCTCTCCACGTCGTGTCATGCGCCTCCATCAAGATGTTTACCACAGACGCAGCCCGCAGCGTTGCCGTAGGCGCAGGGATCACACAGGTCCCCTGTACCAATGTTTGGTAATCGTTGGCCTCGAATGTAGACGTTTTCACGTGGTTCGTCATATTAGGTTGTAAGTTGACGTGCACTTTCTGCGGCACAAAGTCGTTATTTAGTTTAAGTTTGGTACAGCGTCTGACTAGTACCTGATGTCCTACGGTGTCTTTATTGTTATAGACCGCGTGCATTTCCGGTGGTATTTTTTGTAGAAGAGGAATTTACCCAGGTCGCAACTGAAAGCTGGATTTCTTTGCAGCCATAATTTGGAATGTTATTTGACGGTCCACCAAAGGTAGATGTTTGCCTATTAGTTCAAATTCAAATGTGTGTGAAATGTTATGGGACTTAACTGCTAAGGTCATCAGTCCCTAAGCTTACACACTACTTAACCTAAATTATCCTAAGGACAAACACACGCACCCATGCCCGAGGGAGGACTCGAACCTCCACCGGGGCCAGCCGCACAGTCCATGACTACAGCACCTAAGACCGCTCGGCTAATCCGCGCGCCGCCTATTAGTCGTTAGGGGTTGGACATGAGTTCCTGCTACTGCTGGGTCGGCAGTTATTCAAACATTCTATCAGTTTTTCAGTTTCTATATGTCAATCTCTTTTTTTTTAATTTCATAATTACCTAATGGAGCACTTTACATCCGTTGTTTATTTCTAATTTCAGATACACTTGATGATAGTTCCAAGACCCGAAACTTGTAGCGCATAACGCCTTCTGTCGTGCAGTACTTCGATCAATAAAGTATTTTACATCTGTGACGAATTTTTTTTATCATGAACATGCTGCAGAACAATTGTGTAAGTCCCACAAATAAAAATTTTTGTTATTTTGGATAGGCTCTATGGTTGAGAAGGAATTACATAAAAACTGAACTTTTCTCGAACTGCTTCAAGGAAATGAAAAAGTTGATTCATAAGCTTGTCCGTCTTTAACAGGTGCAAGGCTGATAAATAAGCAGTTTCATTGGTCACACGTATGCCATCGATACATGGTAACAGGAGAGAGTGGTATGCCAATGTTTAGCAACATGACTGTGGAACTGTAGTGACGGGAATTGCGTACAGTAAGTGAATTTTTTTTTGTATAAGTATTATTTTAGGTGTTTCGAAAAAGTTGTGTTAGGACAGTTTGAGTTTGGAGACGACACACTTCTGCAAGAAAAGACAGGATATCTCTTGAAAAACTGCTTCGACTTGTTGTGAATAAAGCAGTGTGTAGACCTGAACATATTTCCATTTTTTATGTATTACGACGTTTCAGCACCTGCCATCATAAAATCAAAAGTTATAACTCGCAGAGAAAAGTTTCAACGACACCAAACTTGGGTTTATAATTTTTAAGTTTTAATCTGATGCTAGAAGTAGCCGAAATGTAAGATATAAAAGTCTATATAGCGATATAATCGGCTTTATTCACAAAAATTCACATTTATGTCAGGTTGGTTTATGAAATTTATTTTAGCTATTGATACTTCGAATCTGTAGATGTCAGTGTGGAGCTGCAGGTGGAAATCCATCGGATCGCCACTAGTTCTTCCCTTGTTTCACCTGTTAATATAAAGGCTCTGCGCCTACCCCAGCTCCCTACGTCATCCATGTTGCCTGATGTCCACTGCTATACTTACTCTCATCACATAACAACAGCCTCGTAAACAAAAACACCATGATGAAGGTCATTTGCAACAGTGACCGAAACGTCGGTAGTTTTTCATATTGAGAATGCAGTCACAAAAGCAGAAAAATTTTATCGGCTGTGACAATGGCCGCGGAAGCCTCCGTTTATATATAAACAGCATCCTGATTCGCCTCCACATCTCTTTATAAGTGTATGTGTGTGTGCGTGTGTGTGTGTGTGTGTGTGTGTGTGTGTGTGTGTGTGTGTGCGTGGTTGTATATATAGTTCTTAGTTCTTCATTTGAAGATATTTCCCCTTCTCTTAACGGCTTTTTATCTGAGGAGGAAAAAAAGTGGAGGCTATTTTGAAAATCATCAATGTTAGTCTAAAACAATGGTGTATTTTCTCATTTTAAATCTTTTTAAATTATAATTTTTATAAACGTTAAACTGAAGAGCTGAATATTTCCCCTCTCGGCAGGTCTGGGACGAGAAGGATGTAAGAGAATAGTAAATCATATAGAAGCTGGCATATTAGAAACCAGTTAAAAATACACGCTTGTATTACATGGCTGGCTGCAGTGTTCGTGAGAGGTAGTCTTCAAAAGTAAGAAACGGACACCTGTTTCAAATGCTGAACCCTGTAGCGATCCGGCTGGTCAAAGCTGTAAAGAAAACACGTTATGCAAGTTTGTACGCGGCTTAATTGTCACTGGAGGTCCCACCTCGGTACAGTTCGCTACACGTGAGAATTATTTCCTGGCCGAGTGTAACGACAGAATACTCGCGCATAATTGGAGTTTGAGCTACTTCTAGGAGTCGTGTTTATAGGATTCGCTATTTTTTTTTTTTTCACTGACGATAGCGTCATGTAAATACGGACTGTCTCACTTACTGTGTCCTGGGATACGATCATATCAATTATGAATATTTTTGATGGGAAATACGATATTTCAGAACTACAGTCTGATAGAAGACACAAGGTTTTTAGCGTTCCACTAAAGGAACTATTACTCCGCTTTGCCGTAATGTACCGCTGTGCCATTTACGATCTGTTAGAGTGATAAGGCTCTGAAATTATACCACTATGCGTTTTGTTGCCCTCACGATTTACGTGAAGTATGTTATATAAATAACTTTTATCGATGATAATGAATTTTGTGATATTGATTGTTATATACTGTACGCAAGATTACTAAATGTTTGTATATGTTTCCTATTTGCTGCTTGCTAGACATGATGACTTGGCGTAAGCGGTTGGTTCTGTGTGCGCGGTACGACTTTCTTGAGTGGCAGCAGTGCATTATCTCCCAGCCGGCGCCTGTTGCCCGCAGAAAAATACCTGAAGTTTTTTCAATAATGCTGTTATCTGTTATTGACTTAAAAAAAAAGGTTTTCGTTAACTTACAAACGGTTCTCATTTAACCGCGATGGCTTTCACAAGTATGCGTTTTAATAACCAGTCTAACGGTTCTCTTTAAATATTCTATATTGGTTTTATACTTTTTGATACTACGTAAGATAAGAGGTTAGCATTAATTATTTTCTTTATGTAGGTGAGACTGCTGGAACCGTAGTATCTTACAGGAGGTCAAAATAAATGTTTGTTTTCAATTTAAATGAGTGCCACGCTCCCTACGAGATTATCATAACTGATTTTCATCTAAATAAGAGTCAAGGCCAAAGTCCACAGATCTAAGACAAAAGGTATCTCTGAAAGTATTTGAACTCTCGCAAAATTAACTCATGGAACTCTTCAGAATTAAATAAAACAATGTTTTGAAATGATATTATCGCTTCTGCTCTTGTGGAAAGCTGTAAGAAAAGTTAATATTAAGTCTGCCACGTAATGGGGGCCAATTGTTGATAGCTGAAAAATACTAATTATTGTGTCTTTTCAGTTAAAACATTGCGATTAGTGGCTGGCACGTTCTTGGAATAACACAATGGACTCACCTTTACACATATATTTCCATCAGTAACCTGATATACGCCTTTTTATCGTCTAATCGAAAGAACAAAAAGAACATCTGCTAGCGTTCAACGCTACACACAATCTCTATCTAACAATAGACACATGAGAATCTGAAACAGCAGAAGAGCGAGTAATACCTTATCTTTTCCAACTTCTATTGGTATACAAAGATATAAATGTTTTCTTTCACCCTATTCTCTACTGCGATATTGTTTATCACCGTTATTGTCTTTCCCAACCGCAGTACCGACGTTATATTTTTTGTAAATAATTTTATTTTTTTCCACAATTGGCTTTCAGTTTGGTCTTTTTGGTCTTATTCAATATTTTTATACACAATTCACACGCATTATTCTTAAACATCGCAAAAGGGTTACTATACCAGCTGAAAGTATTTTCCGTTACAAAAGCAATGAGATGTATATTTTCATGGGCAATAGACTGATCTTACGTGCCGAAGATAAAGAAACACGTTTGTATTACGGTAAAAGATTTGAACGAAGTTTTGTTGCAATTTGTCTTCTGGAAGGAAACTCATCGGTAGGTGTGTTTAAGAAATGAAAGGCAGCTATTACGATAACATACAATACTATATCGTCTCTGGTTTAACGTGGCATCGATGAATCAATTTACGAAAGAATTATTGAAACTTTCATGGAGGGAAGAAGCTTCCAACAATATATCAGTGGAAAGTACACCGTCGAATTATAAGAAAAATGGTCACTGACAGGCTGCAACGCGTAGAAAATATTTAATTTGAATTTAGTTTGAACGTACATCCTCTATTCGGAGATTAATACTAATTGCTGTACCACTGTGTTATTCCATCGTTCTTTCACATACCAGCACTCCAAAATGCGCAAACTCATTCAGTATGAACTTTTGCCGGGTACAGGTAAAATCGATTGCGCCCCCCCTTTAAAATCTTAGAAGAGGCTGTGACAGTATTCTGCGATACTGATTTAGAGTACAGGGCAATTTTATTTTGAGTGTAAAACGTTGACGTTTTACGAAAACAACTATGTTAACGCTATATGCACTTTATGCCTCACTATCTTAGACAGGACAGTAACACTATCTGCACAGCGTGGCAAGTGAACGGTACGAATTTAGCCCTAAAAGCTTTCGATTTTTTTGTTGAGCATGATTTTCTAATGGCATTAACATTTTCCTTTGGGAGTAAGAGGGGTGGTAATTAATTCAGCATTAATATGCTAATTCTTGTTTTTGTGCTATAACGGCTGTAAGAGACTTCTTTAAATTTATGTATGCTTCAAGTAAATAAAAACTTGCCTTTAATGCAGTTTAATTTTCTTAGGAGAAAGGTGAATAGACAAAATCGAAGAATTTATGCAATTTCACTTGAGTAAACGCAATAATTTCAGTTGTAGATAGTGAAGAAGTTAAAGGCAAACTGGTACAGAGACGGATTATTTTGTTTCTTTTTTGTGCAAGAGCCACCTATGTCGTTAACTGGATATGGCAAGGTGGAATCTGCTTACAGAGGCAATCAATGTACATTTAACTAAGCAAACATTCAACTTCACTCGTTCACCGAATCTCAACACTGTGTGCATCGTGCAAACTTTGTTCCGTACGTAGTCGTACTTTAGTTGTTCATGTGTACATTTTCTATGTTTAAAGCTAGTGTAAGTAAGAAACTGAAACGAATGTACTACGTGGGTTTTATCTGATTGTTGCTTATCCGCCTGTCTCACAAAACTCGGCGTTGTTGTTGATGGGGGTAAATCAAGCTTGATGGAACTAGTAAAGTGTCAAAAGAAGTAATGATTAAGGTTAAGGATTCTTTCAACACCAGTCGACAATGTTCTTTGCAAACGAAATGCACTCTCTCCTCAAACAATACAATACATGTCTCAAAACACCACGGGGCTTATCTTATAAGTGAAATATAGACCTTTATTTTCTAGTTAACAGTCTTATCGGAGTGTTTGTCAGAGTTCACCTCTGTGCCAATTTCTTATGTCACCACTCTTCTGTCGTGCGGAAACTTGTTTCCTAATTGTGAGATGTCAATTCTTCTTCTTCTTGCCTACCATTGTGACTTTTCTAGCTCTGAAGCAACTTCAATAATTGTTCTGCTTTCTACCACCCATCACTGTTTCCTACCTACATTTCCTCAAATTTAACCCCTTTGATATGTAACGCAATGTTAGTTTCAATCACTAGGTCAACTTCGCCCCTCTTCATTTATTTCTGCCGGTAGAACAATGCCATCTGTGAACGTTCAGTCATGTGGCCTGTTCGAGTCGTGGAATCAGGTAGGCTTTCAGTAGTCTTCTCCAAGGGTGACGGCTTGGGCAGTTCTCTGCCAGGTGTTACCAGTGATCTTCTTGATGTCTTTGTCCCATCTGTCTGGTGGTCTTCCTCTAGGCCTCTGGTGCTCTCTCGGACTCCACTCCGGTACTAGCTTCGTCCATCTGTTGTCTTTTTTTCTTGCGATGTGGCCAGCCCACTGCCATTTCAAGGAACCTACTGTCTCTAAGATAGCATTAACCTTCGTCACAGACTGGATTTCATCTGCCCTTTTCCTATCCTTTCTTGTATAGCCCAGCATTGATCTCTCCATGGCTCTCTGTGCTGTCCTAAGTTTCCCTTCTGTAAATGAGTTCAGTGTCCATGTCTCGCAGCCATACGTCATCACAGCATGAATACATTGATCAAATACTGTTTTCTTCAGATTTACTGGCATTTTTGATCTGAATATTGTTGAATTCTTCCCAAATGCTTGCCAGCCAAGCTTGATGCGTCGATAGATTTCTGGCCTTATGTCTC
Source organism: Schistocerca piceifrons (assembly GCF_021461385.2). NCBI lineage: Eukaryota > Metazoa > Arthropoda > Insecta > Orthoptera > Acrididae > Schistocerca > Schistocerca piceifrons. The sequence goes on along the minus strand of NC_060138.1, from coordinate 107,851,752 downwards.
CCTTCATATTTATAATCTGGTGAAGGTAGACATATTCACTGACCTCTTCTAATAGACTGTCCTTGACTTTCACATCTCCAGCTGGGACCCATTTGTTGGACATTACTTTTGTTTTGGAAAGGTTCATGTTCAAGCCAACCAGCTGACGTTCCAATGCAAGATTCGTAACTAAGTTTTGGAGCTCAGTGAATTCTTTTGGCCAGTAAGGCAATATCATCAGCAAATCTCAAGTTGGTAAGCCTTCTTCCATTAATTCTAATTCCCTTACCTTCCCAGCTCAGCTTTGACATAGCCATTTCCAATACTGCAGAGGTTTTGGGGAGATGGGAGATATATATATATATATACACAGCAGAGAACAGTTTTGGGGAGATGGGATATATATATATATATATATATATATATATATATATATATATATATATATATATGAAAACTGAAGGTGTATATATACCTTCGTTTCCAGTTACTTTTGAAATTTTCTTTGTCCTTCTGTGTGGTTCCTTTCATATTCAAACTAAGTAATTAAGTAAGCAACAAGCGTGCCTAGAACATTTCTTAAGAATAAATTGTCTTACTTTAGCTGTAAGCACTAATAAGTATTTCTATAAATTACAGGTATTTTCTTAGTTGTCTGTTGAAAGTTCAGCCACTAGAGTTGTTACATCAGTATGATGTAAGTAGGCTGTTTAGGTTTTTTATTGGTAACGACACCTCTGTATGAAAATCACTGGCTGTGCTGTGTGCAGTCTGTGGCTGCTTTGCATTGTTGTAATACTCGCCATTGTAGTGTTAGGCAGCTGGCTGTGAACAGCGCGTAACGTTGCGGATGTGGGGAGAGAGATGGCGGAGTTTTGTAATTTTTCATGAACTGCTATATTTATATATGATGATATCAAGGTAAATACGTTGTTTGTTCTCTATTAATATCTTTCATTTGCTAACTATCCCTATCAGTAGTTAGTGCCTTCAGTAGTTTGAATCTTTTATTTAGCTGGCAGTAGTGGTGCTCGCTGTATTGCAGTAGCTTGAGCAGCGAATATTTTTGTGAGGTAAGTGATTTGTGAAAGGTTAATGTTAGTCAGGGCCATTCTTTTGTAGGGAATTTTGAAAGTCAGATTGCGTTGCGCTAACAAAATATTGTGTGTCAGTTAAAGGACAGTCATGTATAATTGTTCAAAGGGGACGTTTCATATGTCGACCCTTAGCCGAGGATACCTCACTGGAATCTTCTGATTTTTTCTTGTAGTTTGTGTAATTAGTGTAGATTTTGTTTATTGCTAGCGCGTAATTATAGAGAGAATTTCCTTTGTAGTTGTAGTTTTTCATTGTTGTACAGTAAAACAGTTGTGGCATGCATGTAGATTTGCAGCAAGTTTTTCGCAGCTGCGCTTGCAATTAACTAAATATTATTTTCAGTGCTATGTTAATGTGTTCTCTTATTTTTGCTCTTCAAATTGTGCTTTTCTGTGTTGTCGTGTGAAATATTGTGACAATAATGGCGTGTGAAAAACGTAATACTAGGCTCCAAAGTAAACTGAGAAATGACAGTGAAGACGAATGCAGTGTGTTAGCGCCGCAGAGTAATGAATTAACTAATGTTCAAAGTAGTAATTTGGTAATTGTGCATAGGGAAATTGAGCGGGCGGCAAACAATGGCGTAGGCAGTGAAACAATTAGTGAACAAGGTAGCATTATCGATCGATCGATCGGCAACAGCTCGCCTCAGGAATCGGGAATGACAGGACACAATTTTGCAAATACTGTAGACTCAGGTTTTGGGTTCTCACCGTTTTCTCAAATGAGTCAAGACACATTTTCTGCTTGTCAAAATGTGAATGTTGCCGGTGCAACTTCACTGCCGAAAAGCACTGAGAAACATGTTTCAGACACCAGTGCATTGTTATTACAATTAATGCAACAAATGGGACAAAAGCTTGAAAAGTTAGACACAATGGAACAACACCAGAGACAAACACAGCAACAGTTAGACACAGTGGAACAAAATCTCAAAAAGTTAGACACAATGGAACAAAATCTTCAAAGTTAGACACTACACTTGAACAAACACGTGAAGATTTAACCACTGAGTTACATAACATCGAATCGAAATGTCAAAAGGTCTGTAATGACGTAAAAACACAATTTTGTGAGCATTTCCAACCGATTTTTTCGCGTAATGAAAGTGTATTACAGAATCACGAAACAGTCATAAAAGAACTGCAAACTATTGTTCATGAAAATCATGAGACCTTGCAAGCTAAAATTGACTCAGTTGCATCTACCGATTCGGTTACGCAACTTGCAAGAACTCAGGAAAACTTAAAGGACACAGTAGATACCCTGAAAATTGGTTCAGAAAGACACATGGAGGAAATAAGTACACTATTGGAGAAAGTAGCCGAACTTTCGGATCAGGTCACTAACTTATCTACAAAGGTAGATGATGATCTGAATGACACAAGACCCGTAGCCTTCACTGACACATAAGAGTATGAACAAATAAGAAAATTCAAACAAAATCAAAATCAAATCAATACACAGTACAAAAGAGAAATCCGGGAAGTACAAGATCAGTTGACGCAGGTAATACAAGAATTACGTATTTCAGAGGACACTCGCGCTCCAATACGGAAAGAGGGACATAGAAATACGGAACAAACACAAAATAATAACACAGGACACTTCGGAAATTATGAAAGAAATTGGCAAGACGCATTGGATTTTGAGATGGAACCGCCGAAACGAAGTAACAATGACCGACATGCGACTCGCCGACATGACGATTTTGACTATAAGCTGTTCATTACTACACGTAAATTCAAAAGATTTAAGAATTCTGGCAACGACATTCATCCACAAGCATGGCTCCATCAATTCTCTCATTGTTTTCCTCCCAACTGGTCGTTAGAACACAGATTAGAATTTATGTGTGGCTACTTAGAGAATGAACCGGCTGTAAGAATGCGATCGGTCATTCACGATTGCCACAGTGAAGGAGAATTTTACCATGCCTTCCTCTCAGCATATTGGTCTCAAGCCACACAAGACCGAGTAAAACATGGTATCATAATGATGAAACACTTTGAACAATGTAAATTTTCCAGTCTTGTCAAATATTTTGAAAACATGTTGCATAAGAATCAGTATCTTTCAAACCCATACAGCCCCTCAGAACTCATCCGCATTTGCTTACTCAAATTGCCTGAACATTTACGACATATTATTTTAGCAGGACGTTGCAAAGAAGACGTTGAGGCTTTTCAGGGACTGTTACAAGAACTGGAAATTGACACAGACAGTCGCGGGATGCGAAAACAGTAAAACAATCACTACAGGTCACTTCCGTCACAATTCCGTGACGACAGAAACAATAACTGGACACGACAGGTCTATTCTTACAACGCAAATCGTGACCAAAATAGACACCACCCGTACGACAACCGTTGGCAGAGTAGTAACAATTACAGGGAAAGATCACCTCTCCGCGGTAGTGACTATCACAGAGACAATCAGAGAAACAGACAATATGGGAACCAAAATAATTATTATTACGGGAGACAGAATAACTTTAGAAGCAACGGTCCAGCGCGCAGTTACGATTCAGGGAGAAGTTCTCCTCCACTGAACCGACAAGAAAGAAATTACAGGAACTACCGACATGACGACAGATGATGTGATCGTAACGACAGACCTGAATTGCATCAGAACTGGCGGGATTCAAACAGGGCAGGGCCTTCTCGTCAGAGTGAATTTGTAGAAGTTAGGTCTCCTAATCCCAATAACGGCGCGCGCCAACAGAGAGACAGACAATGACTCGCACATCAGGCCGCCGCGTGCGCCCGCTGGCTCCGAGATAAATAACATAAGACGCTAGCCTGGAGAAAAATTTTAGCATTCTTTACCGATGTATACAACATGATAATTGCTTTGAAGTTGAAACTCTGTGCACTAGGAAGAGTAAAGGTTTACACCACATTTCACATGTGAAACCGTTTATTGAAAGATAATCTGCTTTTTAACTTTGTCTTTGCCATATAACTTTTCACTTTACATTACTAGTATGCTTTGTCAGACTTAGAATCTGTTAATATGCAACAATGTTTGAAGTTAAATATCCAGTCAAGAACCAAGAGAACTTATTTAAACAGAAATTAAGAATGCATTGTTATAGTGAACAGATGATGCAGTGTTGTTATTTGTGCATTCTTGATTGTTAGTTGCACGATTACGTAACGACTATAAGGCTCACATACTTACAACATTTACCAGTACTGCTAGTGAGATTTTAATGCAACATTTTGGTTTACTTGAAATTTGGTGTATCATGAGGTAAGTACATTGGCTTCTGCAGAACTTAGTTTTCGGAGGACGATCACTACGACACTTCCACAGAGATTATCTTCCAGCAAGACGCACATTTAGCGCTACAGGACACGTATTTGAGTGATTAATTTTGTACTTAAAACATTTATTTTTAAAGATTTTTGAATTACAAAGAAAGTTTCCCGTGATACATTTCATTCCATTGCTGTAATCTGTAACACCTGAGGGTATAATTACAATAATCCTCAGGGGGGTACACGCTTACTTTGTGTACCATGTGTTTGGCAAGCACAAAGAGCCCTAGCTAATATGGTATTTGCTTATACAACTTTACACATCGGTACCATATTTCTCTAACACACAAATTACACAGCTATCTTATCATTTAACTAAGAGATAAACATTTTTTTACTACATCAGTGACACATATTTACGCAATACACAGTTGGGTAACTTCACACTTATGAAACTGTATTTTGTCTGTACTTTGTAAACTGTTGATATTTTTTCGGAATCATTGTGATACTATGAGAGCTTTGAATGATATATTTGGTATGGATTCATGATTTTTAAAGTACGTTTGAGGCAGATGACACTTTTGACATGAGCAGAGAATTTTTTTAATTATTGGAGGAAGCTACAACGATTTTGAGATTTGACTGAGGTGTTATGATGTTATTTTTACGACGACGATGTGTATTATGCTGCTGAGTTATGTTTATGATTAATAGGCTGACGCTATATGAGTTATCTGATTATGCTTCATATTTATAATGACAAAATATTGACGAGTGTCGATGGATACGTATATGTGTAATAAGGTAAGGAGTAATGAATAGTGGGTAGGAACTCTTGACTTGTGAAACAGGATGTTGGAAACCAAGAATCGTACTTTAAGAGTTATGAAATGTGCGTAAATGCATGACTGTATCACAATGCTGACGAATATTTTATTTGGACACTTATATTTATAGGATTTTCTTTCTACAGATTTGCAACGCTAATTCTTGACCTGTGAAATATTTTTATGTGAGACTGTCACTGTAGCGGAAACTGCTGTCGTAAATATTTCCGTAAGAAAGTTAAGTGACCACCTGCACCTAATGCGTCGCGGGCACCCACCTGGGTGACAGCTGCCCGAAAAAAAAGCCATTAGCCTTTCAGCGGCACAGGTAGAAAAAAAAAAGGGGAGGCCATTGTCCGTGCTACTGACATTTCCTTGTTGAAAGCATACTGTGGAGCTCGTAATTTATATTTACTGAAATGCCTAATAAAATGACAAGAAATATTTTTACATCTGCACACCTGATTACGACAAGCGTCTTTCTATGAGAGTTGAGAGAATTTCTACTAACTTATGAAATGTCACATGACTACTGAATGATATTTTTATGCTTTGCTTTTCATAATTGCTTATTTCATTTGATATCTGGTTTCCAGCTGTGTTGCAGCATTGCTTTCATAAAATGAAATGCATTTGCTAATGTGAACACTTTCTGTCAACAGATCTATTAAATAATTATTTTATGACCCACATTCTTTAAAAAAGGAGCACTTGGAAAGGAAAGAACAATAAGAAGGAACTAGTAACAGTAACACAATTTTCTTTTCAAGTACATGGTAATATTTCTTTTTACAATCAGTTGTTGTGGTGCACCACTTTATTTACATAGATATTAAGATGTGAATATACATTTCCCTTATCTGCATTGTTGTTTTTACTGTAATATTTTTTCAGCTTGAGCTATGTCATGTTTAGGTATAAGTTACTGCTGTTTGCCAGGCGTAGTGTTACTGAATTTGACTTTGTGTTACTCTGCTAAGCCAATTTTACTACTCATTTATTTTTCGTGTTGCTGCACATTGGCTCATATTAGTTGTAATGTTGCATTGCTTGGTAATTTAGATTTACTGTAGCTTGCTTTGCAATTTTCCATTTTTTTGGTCATTGTTGTTTGTGTTACTTACTTTATGCTGCTGCATTGCCTCGTTCCTTAGTTTAGCATCTGAGCTCAGTAGATTTAAGTTAGCTTAAGAGGGGGTAGCCTCTAAGAGAATGAGTTTCGATGAATTGGAAGAAATGCATTGAGAAGTTATATGAAAAAAAGGTACAGAAAACAGGTTTAGGTAGGATTTTCTTGGAAATAAATGTTGAGGTAAGAAATGTGTGAACATATAAATACAGAAAGCATGCTTAGATAGAATTTTTTCTGGTGGAAACAAAGGATGAAATAAGAGGAAAGATGAATGAAGTTTTGGGTTGGACTGCAGTACCACATGTTACACTGAAAACGAACCCTGTCCCTATTGGTGTTATCCCACTATGTGTTTGTGTACCCTTGTGTATTTGTTTTCTTCCTGTCTCTGTGTAATTTCATAGAAATTTTTTCTTCTTTTAATATTAAGCTACATTCACTATGATGAGGAATACTATTATCCTCAAATATAATTTGCATTAATAATATGTTATTTACTTTGTAAAGATGTTAGACATTATTAATTTCTGTTTTGTTTTAATGCTCATGTGTAAAGTTGATGTTTCAAAAGTTATTCTGATCTTTTATGTATTTACTTATGTCATAATTCCTGTAACACTGATGTATATGTTTATTTTTATTCTTTTGTAAAGCCCCTATTACTACAAATGTTATCTGTATTATTATGTTTTTAATGATGTGTTTTGTACCTTTGTTATTGTATTCTTATGTTATAAAATTGTAATTGACACCAGTTCTTCAAATTAAGTTACATTTCACTGCACATGTTTCTGTTGGTCATAGTATATGGACAATATGTGAGAAGTAGGGACTGATAGTGTTTGCACGTGTGTTAATGATTCAGCAAGGGACTGGATAACAGCATTGCTGGTTCTAAGGACAATTTCAAAAACTTTGTGAGTGCACAAGTGGTGGTTTATGGGTTTGCTATATTGTCCGCAAGACTCTTCAGTGGTGATTATGCACCTGCACAGTCACACCAGATGGCTGCTGGCAATCTCTTCAAGGACTACAGTGGGTCTACATCTTTGATGATCCATCAATACCATTATTTCTACAAGGACTGCAGTGGGTCTGCTCCTTTGATGACCCACCAATACCGTAATTTCTACCAGGACTACAGTGGGTCTGCTCTGTGATGACCTACCTACCAATACTCTTCAAAATTTCGACTGACTCTGCTGTGGGTTTGCTCTGTTATGGCCCATTACCTGTATGCATGTCAAGAGTCAGCACTGTCTTTCCGTTGGAAGGACAACACTACTTCTTCAAGACTGCATGGAAATCCACTACTTCCGTGTGCATTTGCTTCTACTGCTCAGACTTTGAGAAAAACACTACTATTTTACCGTAATGAACGATCAGGACTGTCTTTATGGACTGTGAGAAAATTTGAGCTTTTGACCAACATTGTATCAATAAGTGTGTGCATTTGATATCTTTGTTATTGTAATTATGAAAAATTTTTTCAAATCTGTATTGGCCACTGCCCAAACTAATTTGTAAAATTTTTTGTGGGGAGCATGGGGGCTATGTAAGTAGGCTGTTTAGGTTTTTTATTGGTAACGCCACCTCTGTATGAAAATCACTGGCTGTGCTGTGTGCAGTCTGTGGCTGCTTTGCATTGTTGTAATACTCGCCATTGTAGTGTTAGGCAGCTGGCTGTGAACAGCGAGTAGCGTTGCGCAGTTGGAGGTGAGCCGCCAGCAGTGGTGGATGTGGGGAGAGAGATGGCGGAGTTTTGTAATTTTTCATGAACTGCTATATTTATATATGATGATATCAAGGTAAATACATTGTTTGTTCTCTATTAATATCTTTCATTTGCTAACTATCCCTATCAGTAGTTAGTGCCTTCAGTAGTTTGAATCTTTTATTTAGCTGGCAGTAGTGGCGCTCGCTGTATTGCAGTAGCTTGAGCAGCGAAGATTTTTGTGAGGTAAGTGATTTGTGAAAGGTATAGTTTAATGTTAGTCAGGGCCATTCTTTTGTAGGGAATTTTGAAAGTCAGATTGCGTTGCGCTAACAAAATATTGTGTGTCAGTTAAAGGACAGTCATGTATAATTGTTCAAAGGGGACGTTTCAATGATATGAAGACGTCTTAAACATCACACTAACAAAGCAGTTACATGTATTTATCTCTATCTATTTTCTAAGGTGCTAAAAAAATTACTTATTATATCGTAACTGTAATATAAAAGCTGCATGTATTCACTGTGTTTCTATTCCTCCAAAGAGGAAGATGTAGTACCTTTACATCTCATTTGTGCTAGACAGACTGTAATCAACTTGTTAAAGTTTTGGGTGAATGTGTTTTATTACTTGAATAGAGATGAAAGCCCTGCAAACACCAGACACAGAAGAGACTGAATTAACAATAATAACAAGACAAAAAAAGAAGCAAACGAATAAAAGATCGTACATCAGTCGTAAACGGCAAAGCTACAAAAATACCAGGCGTACTAATAAGATTTTTATCTAGTGAAGGCACAAAGTATCAAAGACATAGGGACCTACCCCTATCGCTGAACAGTCCTTCCTCTGACAATATGTTTCACGGCGAGTGAGCAATCTTGCGACGAGCGTTAACTCCCTCGACACGAAATTTCATCCTTTGTTGCGTTGTTTGATGGCGTTTACGGACATGGTTATCTGTTGACAGTTTGTAAGGTACTCCTTCTGTTCAAGCCGCATTTTATAACAAACTTCCTACTGGCTTGTGTCTCGGGTTCTGCGGCCAACGTTCAGCTGATGATTTTACTGACGTTTTGCCAGCACAGGTCGCTGGCATTGTCAAAGCTTCACCTTCCATGGCCGGTGGTGAACTGGAGGGTGAAGCTTGGAAAATGCCAGCCACTTGTGCTGGCGAAACGTCAGTAAAATCATCAGATGAACGTCGGCCGGAGAACCCGAGACACAAGCTAATAGACAGTTTGTCAACAAGTGGCCAAGAAAGCCTTAACAATTTTGCATATTCTGTACCCTTATTTTTCAGTTTTACAAGTTATGACGTCTGCAGGTGTCGTGTAAAATTCAAAAAAATGGTTCAAATGGCTCTGAGCACTATGGGACTCAACTGCTGAGGTCATTAGTCCCCTAGAGCATAGAACTAGTTAAACCTAACTAACCTAAGGACATCACAAACATCCATGCCCGAGGCAGGATTCGAACCTGCGACCGTAGCGGTCTTGCGGTTCCAGACTGCAGCGCCTTTAACCGCACGGCCACTTCGGCCGGCAAAATTCAATGAGGTAAAGAAGTACCGCAGAACGCAAAGAGTTGGTACGAAGATTTCCCACGCTGTCTGAAGGAGCCGGTGAACAACATGGTGTTGCCAGTGGAAGGTGATGTGAGGCGCTGTGGATCGACACGGGAACTACCGTTACGTCAGCAGCTACGTAGGCTACGTAGGAAAAGTACACTTGCTCTGGCGAGAATCAAGTAAAGTTGCTTAATAATATTTAATGTCTCTTTTTCCAATACAGATTTTGAGAGAAGACTACAAGTCGTAAGAAAAAATAAATGAATGAGTGATGTTTAAGGTAGCGAACATGTACAAACGTTTACGAAATGTCACGAGTGTAAGTACGGGGTATGGGCTGCGCGCCATAGTCGCCAGTCGCCCATAGGATGCCTTCCGATCGAGATCTGTTGTAAGATCTTGCTCTACAGAAATTGTTAGTTTTCATTAAATCAATATTATCGGTTTATGGTGTTTAGTAGATAAATACATCGTAAAGGCATCCCTTTTGGGCCTCATTATGAATAATATAGCACCCGCTTCATCACTTAGAATCAGAGGAGGTAGATTTGTACTTTACAGAGAACCCGACTCCCACTGATACTGTTTCTGTGAGAGGCATAAACTTCTATAGCTTCTCGGCGAAACTGGTAGACAGAATTCTGTACGATGATTCACTAAGACAGTCAGGCATCCATGAACGACATCTTGTCGAAATTAGGGTCACGTGGGATAACGGGGATCAAATCGTCTTCCAAATCCTTCACGTACCGTTCGGTAGTCACTATGCTATCAAGGAATATTGCACCGATTATTCTGTGATTGGACACTGCGTACCACACAGTCATCCGTTGAAGGTGGAGAGACCTCTTTATCGTGAAATGTGGATTCTCAGTCCCCCAAATGCACCAATTTTGCTTATGCACGAGCACATCCAAATGAAATTGGGCTTCGTCGCTAAGCTATTTCCCATCACGCCCCGCGGCTAGCCGTGCAGGGAACGTCATAACGCAAACCATTCAAAAGTTATGACGATTTTATTTCATTCACTTCAATAACTGTCACCCAGTCCACATCAGGAGACTTTTAGCCAATCCTTTGTAGGTCACTATCGTCCAATTCCTACTTTAACGTTGGCGTACGAGTGTCCTGAACCTATTTTACTTCTGAAGATCAGAGGTTAAACTGCCGGAACGCGTAAAGTGAACCAAATAAAAGTTTTCTTGTGCGGCTGACAACTGACTCTTTACCTCTGTTGAAATGTTTTTCAGCTGCTGAACCATAGCAACGAACAGAATCAAAGCCATTAATTGAATATTAAATCCCAATAACAGCGACAGATGCCGACAAAATCCACACATTAGTTCTGTGGATACTGTATTTTTCTAGATTAAAGAACACATTCGCGAGGTGTGGCGTCAAGAATACAGGACGAGCAAACGCGAAACGAAACCGTCTCGCTGAAGTGCCTGCACCGTGTATACAGAAAAAAGACGACCCGAGCTTGTGTACACGGACGAAACCTTGTCAGGAAGAGGCGGCAACCTGACACATTAACGCCGGCGAGCAGGGCCGTGCATAATACTCGCGCGCCAGCCGGCGAGGACGTAGTGGCTTGCCGGCTGTTGAAGCGGCCGGAGATGCGAGCAAGGCACCGCTATAATCATCCACTCGAGCGTGGTCGCTCCCAAAAAGCGACTTTAATGCATTCCGGTGAACTCTTTCAGCGGAACGCCGGAGCTGCCTACTCTCTTTTTTTCTTTTTGGTAAACTGTTTTGTCTAATCGCTTTTAAAACGCATTTCGTGAGCTCGGCGCTGCTCCGTTGACAGCCCTCAGCGCTGATGTGGCCTGCACCCAGACCTATACAGCGCACCCGGCGGCATTCACAGCACGGCCCTACTGGGCAAGCGAGGCGTCTGGTGAAACGGCCAAGTTTTGTGTCGCAAGAAATCTGCCAACAGCAGCCGTGAATGTCTTTAGAAAAAGGCGGTCATATTTTCGCCGGAGTCGTTAAGGGGAAGCACAGCGAAGCGTTTTGGCGAATTCCAACTGCTTCGCATTTTGAAGTATACAGCGTGTTCTTCTCTCTGGTGTTTCTAGGGATGTCATCGGTTTTGTTTCCTTGAATTTAAATGGCATTAACGGCGACAAAGACTACACATGGAATATTTCATACGACGCCATGTGTCGTCATTAGGATTCTTAGTAGAATCAACATGAAACTGGATGGTAATTTTGTGCACCTGTTTGTTGAAGCAATCACACATCACTGCTGCAAAATGGTCTAAAACATACCATTCCTTCGTTCTTTCTGATGTTTGTACATTGGGTAGATGATCTGATGGTTTCTCTCTTCTTATCCTTCTACTATATAAATTCACTATCTTTGTTCTTCTATTTCTCTGGTCGTATCTTGACAGTCTTATTTATTAAAAATGTGTCCGTCAATATGTGCTTCGTTATTAGCGTTCCAAATGCCAGACAGCTTACTACTTGTAAGACGTTCACGTAAAACGTTTTTAGTTTCTACTAAGCAGTTAAGTTTGACTTTAACAAGTTTGTTTGCGTGGACGTACTCAGCAGCTAGCACAGAAATATTCGTTTTGTAGATAGAAACCGCATTTTTCTGCTGCACTGTATTTTATTTCTTCCAGACTCGTTTACCCTTTTTTATTTTAAGCCATTTTCAGTTGTTCCTAGAACGACACAGTTTTGATTTGATATGTGCTATTTTTGGATTGTAAAACAGTTCACCTATCGTTTTTATATAAGTAAGCGATTACTTATAGTTTTTCGCGTTTTTGCGTGGCATCTGCGTTTCATCCACTCAGAGCCAATATCAGTTAAATTAAATAATTTCTGTCATACCCACCTTTATTAACAGTATTTCACTATTAAATCCGCTATAGACAAAAATCTATTGTAACTCACCTCAGCTTGTCACGTTCTGGTTGTTGCACTACCACTTCTTTTATGAAACATGAGCACGTATTTATATTCCGAACTTTTTTCTTCACACTGTTCATCTTGTTTATCTTTATTTTTGTGTTGCATTATAACTCTTGCCACTAGTTACAGATGTTTGTTTGAAAACTGTGTTTCTAAAGACATAATCTCTGTGAGCTCACTATGTGTCTCATCCTGTTTGGTTTGTTTACCTACTTGGTGCCAGCGCTGAAAACTAATGTCTACTCATTTTTGTGACTTTCACGCACACTGATATAAACATTACAAACATTAATAGACGTTAATTTTCAGGATGTACTTCGTTAGGTTGGCAACAAGATGATAAACAAACCTAACAGGTTGAGACACATAGTGATATCACAGTGTTTACTTCTTTAAAAGCACAGTTTTCCAACAAAAATCTATAACTAGTGGCAGAGGCACCACAGCAATAAGGATAAACAAGATGAACAGTGTGAAGAAAAAATTTCGAAATATAAAGTATGCTTGTGTTTCGTAAACGAAGTGGTAACGTAACCTCTAGCAGGTGACCAGATGAGAGGAAAAACAGATGCCAACCAAAGACGCGAAGAATCGTAAGTAATCACGTACTTACATATAAAAAGAAACGTGAACTGTTTTATAATCTAAAAATAAGACATATCAAAACAAAACTGTATCGTTCTAGATCTCACTGAAGACGCCCGAAACTAAAAGAAAAGGCGAAACGCATCTGCGAGAAATAAAATACAGTGCAGCAAGAAAAGGCGGTTTTTGTTTACAAAACCAAAATGTGACGTTTTTAGTCTGCTCTGCATGACAAAAAATTGTGGAGCATCTGGAAGAGGAGGAGAAATTGAAGTCATACTTCCGAGCCTATGAGCTGCTAATTCAGTGATAACAACATCTAGACAAGTTTACGAAAAAACTCGACAGTATGAAGTCGAATTCTCTCTGCCTGAATGCGTGCAGTAATTCGACTGGAAAGGGCGTCATGAAACCATCGTATGCTGCCCTGAGGCAATCTGTGAATGCTGATTTACTTATCCTACCAGGTTGTGCACAGAGCACAGGTTTGAAACCCTGAAAAAACATGCAACCTTTACTCGCTCATAAATAACTTATTACTCCTCAGATAAATGGTACAGAAATAGCCTTTTTCTTCTTTTGCAAGACGCTGGGGACAATTCTGGTCCATCACTTGAACTGGACTGAACACAAAACTGAAATGTATGAGAAGGTGTGTGCATCACTTGACTTACTAGAGATATATATAAAAAATGTATTTTTATGGTGATGCAATTGTCCTAGGACTTTCGTACGATAGCTCACGCAGTTTGGAACTGATGATGAATGGTTGTCTACGATACACTTGTGACGTACGCTTTTCCGACCGTATCACGCCTCTCTGTGAACAGTTATCATGGCTACGTGTCGATAAGTGTAGACACTACCGTACTCTACCTTTGCTTTATCGTCTCCTCAATCACTGCAGTATTTGTCTGCACTTCTTACTCTGTTATCCAAACAGCAGAGTAACGAAGTAAATTTCTCTTTGTACCATCACATAGCACTGTCATGTTCTCCATATAATTTTCTATTTGAGGATACCGAACTTGGAACAATCTTCCTCAAAATATTAGAGAAATTGAATTCCTTTCAAACTTCAAACGACACCTAATGGCCACCTTCTGTCACAACAGCCGCCTCTCCCACATTCTGTGCAGCTCACTCCCGTCAGTTCCCTTCCCCCACAACTTTTCCCTGTTCCTTGTCGGCAGAATGGTCATTTTATTCTTTGTTCTTCCCTAACACCCACTGTCACTATATAAAAAAAAATGTTCAAATGTATGTGAAATCTTATAGGACTTAACTGCTAAGGTCGTCAGTCCCTACACTTACACACTACTTAACCTAAATTATCCTAAGAACAAACACACACACCCATGCCCGAGGGAGGACTCGAGCCTCCTCCGGGTCCAGCCGCACAGTCCATGACTGCAGCGTCTAAAACCGCTCGGCTAATCCCGAGCGGCCACTGTCACTATCATTTCAATCAAATGGAGACCCACAATGCAGCCACTTTCACTCTGTCAAATGCTGACAAGCCTTCTTTAGCGTCCTTTACTTGTTCCACATCTGTTAATACTAAATATGTGGCTATTCTATAGTATATCATTCTTTTCCTGGTCAGATGTAAGAGAGGGCCTGGAGGATCTAACCTTCTAAAGACAAATATATAAACAAATAAACTCCTCTAACAGGACGTTGACATCCTAGGTAATGATACCATAACCGAGTTAACGGCCGAGTTCTTTTCAAACATTTCTATCGGGGACTGATCTGGGGATTTTGTTGGCCCTGGAGCACATCAAGCCATGCAAACAGTTCATTCTCACACATGCAATGTATGGACGAGCATAGCCCAACTGAAATACGACACCACGATACTGTTGCATGAGAAGTGACACATGATGACACAGGATGTTTGGGACGTCCCGTCGTGCCATCGGAGCCCCTTCAGTCACGATCATCCATGACTCTAAGTCATGGTTCCTCAAGTCATGATGCTAGGAATAATATGGCTGTAAAACACATGTGAAGAATAGGGCCGGCCGGTTTGGCCTAGCCGTTCTAGGCGCTTCAGCCCGGAACCGCGCTGCTGCTACGGTCGCAGGTTCGAATCCTGCCTCGGGCGTGGATGTGTGTGACATCCCTAGGTTGGTTAGGATTAAGTATTTCTAAATCTAGGTGACTGATGACCTCAGATATTAAGTCGTGTAGTGCTTAGAGCCATTTCAACCATTTTTTTGTTTTTTAAGAAAAGGACCTCACTTCAGGTCGCCACTGTACCCATCAGCAAAGGTCACCCAGGGTAGTGGATGACGAAATTCGTCTCTGAAAACAAAACAATGAGGTTCACTAGCAGTCCACGCTTTACAGTCACGGCACCAATCCTAACGCAGCCATCTGTGTGGCCACGTTAACTGCAGCGTACGTGTTGGACGGTAATTCAGTAGCGTGGCTGCCGCTATTTCCCGATCAGTGTTGTTGGATGAGGCAGAATGTTACAGGGGGCACATTACTTGTTTCTCAGACGGGAGGCGCACAAGTGGAGGTTTTACTATATGCTTGGTGCACAAACACTTTGTTCTTCTGAAAAACCTCATTATTTATGTCAAGATTCTTTGCCTTATGTTACAACGGGAATTTGGTGTGCAGTTAGTGCATCAATGTTATCGTAAAGCCATGTAAATACACTGCAACCTTTTCAGAAAACGATCGACTTACGAAAAACTGCAGACAGTAAAATGGAAGATCACATGCTATTACCAGTAATATCTCTGTAACAGTTTTATACGATTTTCTCTATGACGAAAAATACCACGTTTTGAGCCTGGGTAGTCATAAAGTTTTAACGCCTTCAAAAATAAAAATATATGATTAATTTTTTGTTTGTTGCGTACTGTTTTCTGTCGAGAAACGCCAATACTTGCCACTAACATCTATAAATCTGAGAGTAATTATTTTAGCTATAATGGGTAATGTGCTTAAATGTGAGAATTGCAGTCAATAGGATTAATGGGTTTGGTTTCTCAGCTTCAAGAATGTAACAAAACCACATTGAATTGCACTGCGACCTAGGATCAAATGCGTTGTGGATTGGCAAGAGAGCCAACCCACTATGAGAGGAAGTCGAATGGCACGCGTTTTAGCTCACGCAGGCTGGCGTGAGGTCTGGAACAGGACAAGGAAGTTAGACTTTAGCAAAAAAGGACGTAGCTGTTGGAATGCTTAACTTTAATCCGTAAATGGTGAACATCGCTCTTGACGGTACATGTTTTACAGCATCAATAGTAACTGGTAATGGCGCTTTGCTAGGTCGTAGCAAATGACGTAGCTGAAGGCTATGCTAACTATCGTCTCGGCAAATGAGAGCGTAATTTGTCAGTGAACCATAGCTAGCAAAGTCGGCTGTACAACTGCGGCGAGTGCCAGGAAGTCTCTCTAGACCTGCCGTGTGGCGGCGCTCGGTCTGCAATCACTGATAGTGACGACACGCGGGTCCGACGTATACTAACGGACCGCGGCCGATTTAAAGGCTACCACCTAGCAAGTGTGGTGTCTGGCGGTGACACCACAAAATGATATTAGTTACCACTCATAGAACTGCTTAACACTTGGTTCTGAAATATTTAAACCAAAACAGCTAACGTCTCTCCTCAGGAAAGGTAAACTCTTTTAAAGGCAATGCTATCTCCATTGTATTGATGATAATGTTACGGTCTCTCTCCTGGCTATCAGTTACTATTGAGTTTGAGGAAACAGTACATTGCTAGACAGCATTTACCTCGGGCTCCTCAGTGTATTTCATTCTTATATCGTGCAACCTAGTGTGTTGATATGGACACGTGGCATTAATGTTGTATGCTGTTTGCAGCATTCATGGCTTGTAGTGGTTAACTGCATCTGGCTGGGTAGCTGTCTTATAATCACTTACGCTCACAAGCAAAACTCTGAGCGATATCCAAGCAGAAACTGGTGTCTAACACCCGATATAGCCTTTCATTTTCTTGCCGGATGAGTATATTTCAACTTTTTGTCTTCCTGCGTTTTTGACCAACGTTTTTCATGGCATTGTTTTGATTGGCCAAGTTATATTTTGTTCTGCCAGACAAATGATTTCTTGTTAGATTTCACTGCACTTTAGTAGTGTCCACATTTAGTACACAATTGATAAAAATGTCGCCTTTAAAAGTGATGATTGGTTTACCAATACATTCCGATGATTTACCAATGCACTATTGAACTACATCTGCGTACACATTCTGCAAGCCACCGTAATATGCATGGTGGAGGGTAACCTGAATATTCCCATTCATGTAGGACGAAATATGATGGTGGCAGTGGGATCATTCTGAAGTCTGTCACAAATAGCTGCTCTTTAAACTTTGTCAACGGTACTTGAGGGTATTTTTGTTCTGTCGGGTTTCGCTTGATTGAGGTAAAGCATCATCAGTGGTTTGCAATTAACTTTTTTACATTTTGATTTGCTTTAGAATTAGGTTGATTTGTACTTCTGATTTTTCGCTTACATTGGGAAGTGCCCTCTGCTTTTATGTGTGAGAACTGAAAATTTTTGTCCAATTTTTAGATGTTTTACAGCACTGTGAATTTCTTATGTTTCTCACAACACACTTTTATGCACACCACTGTATTCTGCTCGCTTTTGTACTTCAAATATGTGTTGTTTTTTATGTTTTGTAGTGTTGCCAACATAACCTTTCACCTAATTTGTCTTTGACTACAACATTTTTTTTTTAACTAGATTGATGTGTTTGTGCAATTCCATTTAATTATGTTTCTGCGTATTTATGTACTGTGTAAGAGTAGAGATGGAATAGGCATGGAGAGACTTTTTTTTTTTTTTTTTTTTTTTTTTTTTTTTTTTTTTTTTTTTTTTTTGCCCGCATCTTGTGGTCGTGCGGTAGCGTTCTCGCTTCCCACGCCCGGGTTCCCGGGTTCGATTCCCGGCGGGGTCAGGGATTTTCTCTGCCTCGTGATGGCTGGGTGTTGTGTGATGTCCTTAGGTTAGTTAGGTTTAAGTAGTTCTAAGTTGTAGGGGAGTGATCACCATAGATGTTAAGTCCCATAGTGTTCAGAGCCATTTTTTTTAGAGACTTTTTTGGGGGGGAGGGAGGGGGAAACCATGATGAGTGGGCGTAACTATATAGCAGTGCGATGGTGTCATAGTTTGAGGAGAAGGTGAGGAGCGAGAAGTGAAATGAAACTATGAAACCGTGAGTGGGGACAGTGATTGGGGGGGGGGGGGGCGGGGGCTGTGGGAGAGTGGAAGGGATGAAGGATGGAAAAGGACCTTTCCTTTTTCATGCAATTTCATCAATTATCCTATATACAGTCTGGTTTCCAATATTTATCTGGTCATTGAACAACTGTTTATTTTATGTTAACGCTTTTGTATGCGCAGATTTTCTTGGCAAGGGAGGAGGTGTCTGTCTTCACTGATTTTAATGATATTCATGTCATTTTCAATATTGCTTGGTCTACGGTGTTATACTTTCAGACGATCCGCAAATGTTGAATGATTTGTACCGTATGTAAATGCTCTGATGTGTTCTTTATATCTTGTGTCGAACGACCTGCTATTCATTCCAATATATACCTTCTCACAATCTCTGCAACTGAGCTGATAGATTCCACATTGTTGGTATTTGTTTGGTTTTGATTTCAGTTTTGGGATGTACTTTTGTATGGAATTGCTTGTTTAGTAAGCAATGATTATGCCTTGTTTTTTAAATATACTACCTATTTTATAAGTGAATTTGTTGTGGTAGGTCATTGTAAAATGGCTCTGAGCACTATGGGACTCAACTGCTGTGGTCATCAGTCCCCTAGAACTTAGAACTACTTAAACCTGACTAACCTAAGGACATCACACACATCCATGCCCGAGGCAGGATTCGAACCTGCGACTATAGCAGTCGCACGGTTCCGGACTGCACGCCTAGAACCGCGAGACCACCGCGGCCGGCTAGGTCATTGTATCCCATTTTTTGTTGTAGTGCAAGTTGTATGAGTTAGTGTGGTTTGGTTAGGTTTTTTCATAATTTCTTTTTTTTTTTTTTTGTTAGGTTTGTCTACCACTGTTTCCTAGTGTCCATTTTTGATGCTATTTGTGTTATAACGCCTAACTCTTTCTGGTTATTAGAAGTGTTCAGATGGATCCTGTTTAGCCTCTTTAACATGTATTTGATTGCTGCTTGTTTGTGGTTGTGTGGGTGGTTTGAATTTGCATTTGAGATAATGTCACTTTTTGTGACATCGCTTTTCCATCTCTACTCTTACACAGTACATACATATACAGAAACGTAGTGAGATAGAATTACAGGTACACAGGAATCTAATTTTAAAAAACAAATGTTGTAGGTCAAAGACAAAGTAGTGTAAAGGTTATGTTGGCAACACTACAAAACACAAACAAAAACACTTATTCGAAGTACAAAAACAAACAGAAAACAGTGGTTTACATGAAAATATGTCGTGAAAAACATATGAAACGCATAATGCTGCAGAACATCTAAAAATTAGAGAAAAATTATCGGTGTCTAACACAGAAAGAGCAACCACGTGCTAGCAGACGGCATTTCCTGATGTAAGTGAAAAATCAGAAGCACAAATCTAGGTATTCTTACCGAACTGTTTTTCGATCTAAAAGCAAATCAAAATATAAATAACTTAATAACAGACCACTGATCATGCTTTACCTCAATTAAGCGAAATGCGTCTGGTGAAAGAATCACGCATTTTTGTAGTTGCAACGACGGAACAAAAATACCCTCAAGAATGATAAAGCAACTATGGACACTATGGCCACACAAATGAAAGTTTTGTCAGCGGTATTTCGTGAAATCCCTGAGGGGTTTCCCATTTAAGTATTTTGATAATAGTCAATTGTTGATGGAACATACCGGTAACAAATTTAGCAACACGGCTCTGAATTGTTTTGATGTTTTCATTTAATTCAACCTGGTGGGGATCTCAAACACTGAAACAGTACTCAAGAATGGATCGTACTAGTATTCTGTAAGCGGTCTCCTTTGCAGGTGCGCTACACTTCCCTAGAAATCTGCAAGAAAGTGCCAGCAGAACCGCTCCTAGATACATCTGTGCCTCAACTGTTGTAATTCATCGGTTTCCAGCAGGCCAACCAAAACGTGAAGTCCATGCACAGCTACAATAACGCTTGTGAGTGTTTAGTCGGCACCTGACTACATGGCAAAATTCAGATTTTCCTTATTTATTTTTCATCTTGTACTGACAAAATATTCCTGGAGTAGCAATTTATTAAGTTCGTGTACAGGCATGTTTGGGAAATCGAGAACCGTTTATGAGATAATTTCGGGAAATACGTCACCTCAATTTTGATGACAGAACTGTTGGTGTTAGTATATTTCTTGTGAGTTAATCATCATATCACATTCTAAGTAGAATGAAGTATTCTGACGCTATTGCGTCGATTGCTGTCGGTGGTGACTTGTGCCTTATGTATGCATCGTCGATGATACTTGTACAGAAAATGTGACATGTATGTCAAAATACTCAAAGACTAAACATTTTTCGTGTTATGACTAAAACGTCTGTAAAATAACGATCAGTTATGTAGCACTCTTTACTTCTGCAACAAACACATGGTGCAAATAAAGGCAACGTGACTAATTGTTAAATTTTAGGGCTTATTTCCAGTCTGTAATTAAAAAAAATGAAATTAGGAACTATATTTGCTGAAGGTAAAAATTACACTTTTTCATTCTATACAGTACTATTACTGAATGGGAAAACATTTGGAATATTTTAGCAAGGGTACTTTCCTAATATTCCCTAATATATTCGTTGTATAGCCCATTTTCCATTATTTAAAGATTGCTTGTTGGCTGATAACCTTAAACGTAAAGAAATTACTCGACAACAGGACGCTCTCCTTATTACATTATTAAAAAAGAGAAATTTTTGTATTTGGACGTCACATAGATTGTCCATATGCATTTTTATTGATAGATTAGTGAACAATATGAATTCATGGAAACATCAGTATTATTAAGATGATTCTGAGTGTAGTGTTGCCCCATCTCACACAACTGCAATCAGATGAGGGAGCGTACATATTAACATCAATAACTTTGTCGCATGGAGTTTGTTTGTAGCCTTTGCCTGGTAGAAATGAGATGCTAGGCAACTACAAACGAGAGACTCTAAGTGATAGGAGTCGTACGTTCTCGCGAGGTTTACTGATAAATTTCCGAAAATGCACATTCCAAGAATGACCAAGTAAAATATTACTTCTTCTCACATACATCTAGCTGTTTATCTTGGCCATGAAAGGAAATGGAACTCTGCGGATACGGTGGCTTTACTACAGTTGCTCTTCCTCAAGCGCCATTTCTGAATGGGACTGTACAGGGGGGAAACGATACTGCTATACAAAATATGCTTCACCACACATTGCCACAGGTGGTAATATTGGTGAAACCTGGAACAAAAGTTCCTGTGATGAGATACGGAAACCAGTACTTGCTGAGACATATGTTTGAGACATATATTAAACACATTTCCTCTTTTCCTCTCTGTGTCCACCTCTTCCTCCCCCTCCAACTCCTCCTTTTCCACCTGCCCTCTTCTCTATATCTTCCACCTGTCCATGCATCCCCCTGCCCTCTTCTGCTCATTAGTTCTCCCCTCTCTCCACCCATCTCCTCTTTACTCCATCTCTGTTAATGTCTTCTCCTCCCTTCTCTGTCTATCTACTATTCATCCATCTTCATGTGATCATTCCACCATCTTCCTATCCATCTCCTTCTCCCCCTCTCACTCCATACATCTCCTCCTACATACTCTCTCTCTGTCCATCTCCTCCTTCCCGTCTGTCATTCTCCCCCATCTCCGTCCATTTGCATTTCCTCCTACCCCTCCAGTCCCCATTCTCTATCGAACTTCTCCTCCCCCACTACCTTTCCACTTACTCCCTCCTCCTTTCCTCAATCAACCTCCTGCATTCTACCTCTCATTCATCTCCTCCTGCACCCCTCTCCCTATCCATCTCCCCTACCAATCTTTCTGTCTGTCCCCCTCCTCCCCAATCTCTCTGTCCACTCCCTCTCACCTTCTCTCCCTGTTCGACCCTTTCTCTACTAGTCTCAATCTTCCTCCAATGATATGTGTTTCCTCTGCAAAGCAAATCGATAAAGCAGGCCATTACGTCTGTAACAATGTGCATGTTTTGCAGGGAAGCCTGTACACCAAAGGCTTGCCCCTTAAGTATAGGCTGCCATGCAAAGCAATCTGATAATGCTACTACTCCAACACACCTGTAGTGCACGTCAGGCTATTTATTGAAGCCTGGATAACACTTCCTCGCCCATGATTTGTAATCCAACCTGCACAGTGTATCGTTAAAACAGGCCTACACTAGCCCAATACAACTCACCTACTGTCCAGGACAGCATACATGCCATCAACTGAGTAAGCATGTTTTCTGCTGGCGTCTCCACTCCTATGGGGACTAAGAGGTTTTGACATCCAAAACAATGATGCTCCATTTTTATAATGGTGTGTACCACCTATGGTGGGAAGTGATTCACTCGTTTAGGAAAATATGCTGGACATGCATATATCCAAACCTGCCCACAAATTGTTCAACACATATATTGCACACACTTACTCCTGTCCCTCCTTTGTGTCTACCTCATTCTCCCTCTGACTCTTAGTCCACCTTCCACCCATATCTGTCTGTCACTTCCTCCTCACTGTGTCTTTCATTTTCTCCTTCCCCTTTCTTTGTCCTAATACTCTACCTTCCTTCAGACATTTGTTCCTCAAATTTCTTCATCTCCTTCATCTTGATGTTTCCTCTCTCCCCCTACAGCTTCCACTGGCCTCTTGTATCTCCCTCCCATCTTTTTTCTATGGCCATCTCTTTCCTTCTCTCAGTACATCACCTCCTCACCCCTCCTCCATACACCTCCTTTGCCTCCTCTCTGTGTCCACCTCCTGTTCTTCCACACATAGTCTATCCATGTCATCCTCCTCCCCCTCTCCCTATCCACTCCACCCCCTCTCGCTGTCCTCCTCCAAATCCCCTCCTCCCCCCCCCCTCTCTGTCATTGGCCCCTTTTCTTGCAGTTTTAACCAGTTTTGCTTCCTTTAGGAATCTGTGACCCTCTTTTTAACATTCTGTATGGTCTGTGACCCTCTTTTTAACGTTCTACATTGTCATGCAATTAGTATAGTAGGATGTGGCGATTTGTACAATAAAACTATGTGTAGCAATATATTTCTAAATTGTCGCTCTGCACTACATACTCTCTGTATTTCCAATTAAGTAGTTCTGCGCCGATACTTCCCATTTCCGTGTCTCTAAGTGCAATTTTAGAAATGATCATTAAGCTGATGTACCTTTTATTAAATGCAATGTTACTGTCTTTTTAACGTTCTGCATTGTCGTGCAATGAGTATAGTAGGAAGTGGCGATTTGTACACTAAAACTACATGTAGTAGTATATTTATAAATTGTGGCTATGCATCTACATACTCTCTGTATTTCCAATTAAATAGTTCTGTGCCCCTACTTCCATTTTCGTGTTTCTAAGTGCAATTTTAGAAACGATCATTAAGCTGAGGTACCTTTTATTAAATGCAATCTTACGCTTTCGTGGTGTAACGACGGCTGAATGTCGTTGAGACAAGGTAGTAGTAATTCGACGTGGCCGAGTGGCTGTTACTGCTTCCGCAGGGAGGTGATCACGAGAGGCAGCGAACCACGGCTGGAGAAGACGACAGGCGCCGAGTACGCGGCCCGGACCGGCGCCGCCGCGGTAGACAAAACCGCCTCATTAAAACCCCCGTTACCGGCGCCAGCTGGTGGTGGAGAAGGGCGGGATGGGGGTAGGGGAGGGGGTAGCGCTCTAATGAGGCAGCCATGTTTCTGGCCGCCCACAGCTGGGTTCTGCCGTGCAGCGCTGCGCTGAGAACCGCCTATCAGGAACGCTGTGTCTGACAATCTCCACCCCGCCAGCAGTATCGGAACACAGCCTGTGATTGGCAGAACCGTACAGCAGGTAGTTTCACTCAAACACCGCCATTTGAGGAGCTTGCTACACCGAGAAAGGATACACCTCATTGGCGAATTCAGTAAGTTCGCAACACTTTTTTGTCTTCAAGCAGGTTGGTTTTACTCAGGATTTCAATACACCATATTTATCCCCGTCCTTTTAAAATCCTATTTTTCAGTCTAATCTCCCTTCAGTGCGACGGCCTTACACCACCTTACTGGGAGAGCCTCTATACCCATATGGTGCCACCCTATTTGTCGACGTCGGAGCCAATGTGTTGTTGCATCAATAAACTCCCCGTCATCCACATACTGCTTCCCGCAGAGTACATACTAAACGGATTGATCTCCTTATGGTCTTCGGTTAGGCGGCGAGGAACCCAGCAGCCATCCACGTCTGAGTAAGCCAAGTGGTGGACGAGTCAGCACCACCAACAAAAATGTCGAGTCGAGCAGCGAGGTATCTGGTTGTGATCCTACTATCGCCTCAAGTAAGAGTGTCTGTACTTCCCAACAATGCAGGTTGCACGAGTCACAGCTGTGTCCGGCTAGTCGGCACACGGAAGATCGGACAAGTCTGCGCAGGTCTTTACCGATGGTGTCAGACGCCTCGCCGAACAACTCACCGTGCTTTTGTTCACGTCTCTGTAGACATTTTGTAAGAGGCAATGAATGTCTGCAGTGTTATAGTTTTCCGCAAAAAAAAAAAAAAAAAAAAAAAAATGAAACTCCATCGCAGTTCTCGGCTTCGAACGCACCTCCGTTGAGACGCCATTTTAAAGGCGCCACTACCTATCGGAACTACATGAAACTATAGGGGCTGAAACGAGAATATTCCACGATGTCCCACAACAAATTCTGCATTTTTTCAACCGACATTGGTTTAGGAAAAAAGGTGTTGCCTTACTCGTATGTAGCATTTAAACACATTTTAAATGGATATCAGACAATACAATAATGCATTCCAGAGGACAACGTGCTCATAATCACGTTGCCGACAGTCAGTTCATCCAGCTGAAACACTACAATAATAACAATGCATTTGCAGGGTTTATGAAATAAATCGGATTGGATCATAGGCCCTCGTCTTCCACCCTTGTCAACTGCAACACACATTGCAGACCATTAATCATCCCTTCGCTCCGCTGCGACTTGAAGCTTCCGCTCATGAACTGGCGTCGTAGTGAGATGCTGTACGTGAGGTACCAGTGAGCAGCTACTGGCCGAACTACAATGCCATACCACGTAGTTATTGCTATTTACAAAGCTACTACTAGTATCCTAGGGAATTGACATTTACGAAGCACAAAATGGTCGGAATTCTGTACCTTCATTGTACGTGTTAAAACAATCCGGTCAGTAACCAAGGACGGCCAAAGTCTCGTCACACGTGTCTGGTCTAGCATGAGATCCAAAGCACTCAGCCTGACTACACACTTCTCCCACCGCTATGGCATGCTGTCTGAAAGTGAGGAGGAGGATGAGGCGGAAGACTGTGAAAGTGCTGCATTTAAATGGCATAAGACTTACTTTTATTTCGTAAATTATAGATTGCAGCAATCAGTCGTCCTTTTAAATTTTTATTATGCATATCTAGATTTCGGATAGAAGCTAGCCATTCTCAACACACTATTACTTTCGCTCAGTGCATGTAAGTCCCTGTTGATCGGGCTTCACCCTCAGGTCATTGAATACAACTCACTTTTAAAATTCACATTTCTCAATATCACAAACAAAACGAATTTTAGTATTG
Source organism: Schistocerca piceifrons (assembly GCF_021461385.2). NCBI lineage: Eukaryota > Metazoa > Arthropoda > Insecta > Orthoptera > Acrididae > Schistocerca > Schistocerca piceifrons. The sequence goes on along the minus strand of NC_060138.1, from coordinate 107,825,860 downwards.
TTTCATAATTTATTTATGGTACATACTGTCACCATACGAAGAGATGCGGACAACTTCACAGATTATCACTGTCATGTTGCTAGGTAATCATGACTTATTTAGTTACACTATCGAAAACTAGTGGTAGGATAGATACTGCCTACAGGAAAATTAAAAAGACCTTTGGAGAAAAGAGAACCACTTGCATGAATATCAAGAGCTCAGATGGAAACCCAGCTATGAGCAAAGAAGGGAAAGCAGAAAGGTGGAAGGAGTATATAGAGGGTCTATACAAAGGCGATGTTCTTGAGGACAATATTATGGAAATGGAAGAGGGTGTAGATGAAGATGAAATGGGAGATATGATACTGCGTGAAGAGTTTGACAGAGCACTGAAAGACCTGAGTCGAAACAAGGCCCTCTGAGTAAGCAACATTCCATTAAAACTACTGATAGCCTTGGGAGAGCCAGCCCTGACAAAACTCCACCACCTGGTGAGCAAGATGTATGAGACAGGTGAAATACCCTCAGACTTCAAGAAAAATATAATAATTCCAATCGCGAAGAAAGCAGGGATTGACAGATGTTTAAATTTCCGAACTATCAGTTTAATAATCCACGGCTGCAAAATACTAACGCGAATTCTTTACACACGAATGGAAAAACTCGTATAAGCCGACCTCGGGGAAGATCAGTATGGATTCTGTAGAAATGTTGGAACACGTGAGACAATACTGACCCTACCACTTATCTTAGAAAATGGATTAAGGGAACGCAAACCTACGTTTCTAGCATTTGTAGACTGAGAGAAAGCTTTTGACAATGTTGACAGGAACACTCTCTTTCAAATTCTGAATGTGGCAGGGGTAAAGTACAGGGAGCGAAAGGCTATTTACAATTTGTACAGAAACCAGATGGCAGTTATAAGAGTCGAGGGAGATGAAAGGAAAGCAGTGGTTCGGAAGGGAGTGAGACAGGGTTGTAGCCTTTCCCCGATGTTATTCAATCTGTATATTGAACAAGCAGTAAAGGAAACAATAGAAAAATTCAGAGTAGGTATTAAAATCCATGGAGAAGAAATAAAAACTTTGAAGTTCGCTGGTGACATTGTAATTCTGTCAGAGACACCAAAAGACTTGTAAGAGCAGTTGAACGGAATGGATAGTGTCTTGAAGGAAGGGTATAAGATGTACACAACAAAAGCAAAACGAGAATAATGGAATATAGGCGAATTAAGTCGGGTGATGCTGAGGGTAATTAGATTAGGAAATGAGACACTTAAAGTAGTAAAGCAGTTTTTCTATTTGGGGAGAAAAATAACTGTTGATGGTCGAAGTAGAGAAGATGTAAAATGTAGACTGGCAATGACAAGGAAAGCGTTTGTGAAGAAGAGAAATTTGTTAATATCGAGTATAGTTTTAAGTGTCAGGAAGTCGTTTTTGAGAGTACTTGTAAGGAGTGTAGCCACGTATGGATGTGAAACGTGGACGATAAATAGTTTAGACAAGAAGAGGATAGAAACTTTCGAAATGTGGTGATACAGAAGAATGATGAAGATTAGATTGGTGGATCACATAACTAGTGAGGAGGTATTGAATAGAATTGGGGAGGAGTTTGTGGCACGACTAGAAGACGGGATCGGTTGGTAGGACTTGTTTTGAGGCATCAAGGTATCACCAATTTAGTATTGGAGGGCACCGTGGAAGGTAAAAATGGTAGAGGTAGACCAAGAGTTGAATACCCTAAGCAGATTCAGAGGGACGTAGGTTGCAGTAGGTACTGGGAGATGAAAAAGCTTGCTCAGGATGGGATAGCATGGAGAGTTGAATCAAACCAGTCTCAGGACTGAAGACGACAACAACAATATCGAAAACAGCCTTTCACACACACATATTGATCAGAATATCTTATCACAACGTAGAAATCTTGGAAAGTTTTAAAGTAAAAAAAATTGTCCATTAAACGGGAATTTCGCTGGAGATAGTTCCATTGCACATGGGAGCTATCAACTGAAGCGGGAAACGCTCTCGAAAACAGCTCGAAAATACAAGTAAGATTGACAGTGCCTGAAAAAGTATAGATGACTATCCTTGTAATTATTACAAGGCCACAATGGATTCTTCAGATCTCATGTTTTCTTTGGCACCAGTGAGATTAAGGAAATAGAAAGCTTTTTTTTGTCAGTATTTATCGCTTTCAGAATACAATGTACTTTTTAATGCATCCCCAACAAATCGTAAAGGACAGACACCACGCATTTATATAATTCATTCGCGGACGTGGGTAATTGATCCACCTTCTTCAGATCTCCTGCAGGAATCTCAGAGTAGCGAACGTGGCCGAAATGGACAGGGTCTGCAGATATGTGGCGCTCGGAGGGAATGTGGGTCGTCCGTGAGGCGTAACGAGATAGTACACGCAATCGCGATTTCCACTGTGCCCCGGTGGCACAGTGGTTAGAGCATCTGCCTCGGAGATGCCGGGTTCGAATTACGGTCCGGCACAAATTTTCACACGTCGCCGCTGATTGCGTTTAATGTACCGATGCAGCTGACATCAGCAGTCCCTTCTCCTCCCTTTTCTCTCTCCCCTCTCCACCTTCAAATTACATTTAAATCATAAATAAATTGTTTCTCAACTTACAATATCTGACTGAGTACAGGGTACAGTCGATTGCACTTCAAATGAGATTTCTGCAGTCCATTCCAGGTCTAACTTTCGTACCTGTTCTCCTTTTTCCTTTACAAATTCAATAATAACTGATTTTAAATCCAGTGTCGGTTCCAGGAGTCCCCCTGAGTAACCAATGTACTTTGCATTAATATACAAAGCTACCATACTCATCCCTCAGTTCCGTCAAAAACTCTTGCTACTGACAGTGAAATAATGGTTGCAACTTCAGAAAATTTCGTAACGTCGATATCATCTCTTGCTCATACCTGTAAATTTAGCACAAACTGCTTCTTCATGTACAGAACTATTAATCCCATCTCTCGATCACTGTAGTGTTTGCACTTTCATCATTCGCTAAATCTTTAAATTCTTCATGCATGGGTCTGTAATGCCCATCCATAGCAAAAAATGGCTCAAGCGACTCTGAGCACTATGGGACTTGATATCTGAGGTCATCAGTCCCCCTAGATTTAGAGCAACTTAAACCTAATTAACCTAAGGACATCACACACATCCATCCCCGAGGCAGGATATGAACCTGCGGCCGTAGCAGCAGTGCGGTTCCAAACTGATGTGCCTAGAACCGCTCGGCCACAATGGCCGGGCCATCCATAGCAGTCTGTGGTATTGTATATCACACAATAAATATTAAGAATTCTTTCTCGCCTGTCATGCTCATTCTTTTTAAAGGCATGTACTTCATTTACGCCACAAACAAACGGCGAAGGGAAAACAGCTCTGATACCACGATTTGCTGAATTTTAGAGACATTGTGGATGCTCTAGATAGTGAAGATGATTTGGACGACACAGGCTGTCGCATTGCTGTTAAGTGATTTCATTACCTGCAAATAACCAAAGAGGACCAGTGCGCTGACTGACATAGAAACATTTCCTGCGACATCTACCACCCACAAGCAAAAAATATTCCTCCAATGCATGTTATATTTCTTCTTAAAAACCAAAGAATGAAAGTGGAAAAGCATCTCGCAATAATTTTCCTCTGTGACCATCGTAGAGTAATGATTTCATAGCCGTCGGTATCGTGTGCGAGCGTTAATACAGTCAGCCTCACCTTTTTCTTAAGGCGCTTCTCGAAGTTAACATTCCGGCAAAGACTGCAGGAAACGCGCCAAAAATAAAAGGCCCAAGTAGAAGGTACCTTCTTGACCGCGACAGGGAGCGACACGACCAAGTGGCACATCCAGCACGGGAGCGGAGGTACTGTGCGCACTTTGTCCAGTACACGACTGTCTCGGCGAGATTAACCGCTCAGCCTGGGTATGCACACAGGGTCTGTCCCAAAGTTTCCCAGAATGCTTAGTTTTAAATCGTTTATTGAATCAATATCAGTTTACAATAATTCCAGAAATTATCAAATTATGAGTATTCTCCCCCTGCTTCGATGCACTATTGCCAAAGCTTCATCCAGTCATTGGAGGCACTCTGGAAGTAGTCAATGGCAATCTCTTTCATTGTGGTCGTCGAAGCTGCTTTTACCGTTTCCACCTTCTCATAACGATTTCCTTTTAGGGCTCCTTTTGATCTTTGGTTACAAAAAGAACTCCGCTGATGCCTGATTGGGACTGTACGTCGACTGGGGCAGCATTGCCACACCCATTTTCGGTGGCAAACCGGAAACGATGAGCGCGATGTAGCTTGACGCGCTGTCATGGAGCACGATCCAATTGTCGCGATTTCTTTTCGGATGCGTCGAACACTGTCCTACAACTTCACTTCACTTCACTTCACTTCACTTCACTTCACAGTAAAAACCTCCTTGTTGACTGTTTGTCCTTGTGGCACGAATTCACTGTGAACTGCACCATTTCGGTTTGCTATTTGCTCATCTTGCTTTTTTCAGGCCACTCGCTACTCTAAAGTTTTGTTTCGGGATTTTCGGGATTATACTCGTCACCTGTATTCACTCTGTCCATAAATTCTGGATCCATTTCGTATCGGTCAAGCAATTCCTGGCACTGCAACAAATGCTGCTCCTCTCACTCGTCAGGACTTTTGGCACCATTTTCTGCACAGAATTTCTTCATTTGCAAATCCTTAGTTAAAGTATGGTGAATGGGTTTTTGGATGTTCCACACTCCTCTGAAATCATCCGACCATTTAACCGCCAGTTCTTGTTGACAACTTGTCGCACTTGTTGCACCGGATCGTTAGTTTGTGATGTCCTGAGTGGTCGTCGCCCTTGATAGTTTTCCCTTGACAGTTTTCCTCTTGTCCTTCCTGGAATCCCATGCGCCTCAAGACAGTTTTGTTTCATCGTCACACCACCATAGGCCTTCTTTAGCCTTTTCATCCTCTCCGCCCCCTTTTCCTCCAGTTTCACACAGAACTTGATTGCATAATGCTACTCCAAAAACTGGTCCATTTTTTTCTCGACAAGGTTGCATTAGATTCCTCTGTGCAGAGTATGACCCTGCCTCTACAGCTGCCCGCAAGCGCCTGGTATTGGTCTCGTTTCTAAGCTTAGGTCCCTCACCAACTTCTCCGCCCGAGGTTCCTCACCCCTCTCTCCCAGCCAGCCTTGCGAACTACCCAAAATCATTCCTGGAGATTTTGGGACAGACCTCTATGCCGGTTGACCCATATGGGCAAGGAAGATACTCAAGAGTCTGTGGATATACACTCCTGGAAATTGAAATAAGAACACCGTGAATTCATTGTCCCAGGAAGGGGAAACTTTATTGACACATTCCTGGGGTCAGATACATCACATGATCACACTGACAGAACCACAGGCACATAGACACAGGCAACAGAGCATGCACAATGTCGGCACTAGTACAGTGTATATCCACCTTTCGCAGCAATGCAGGCTGCTATTCTCCCATGGAGACGATCGTAGAGATGCTGGATGTAGTCCTGTGGAACGGCTTGCCATGCCATTTCCACCTGGCGCCTCAGTTGGACCAGCGTTCGTGCTGGACGTGCAGACCGCGTGAGACGACGCTTCATCCAGTCCCAAACATGCTCAATGGGGGACAGATCCGGAGATCTTGCTGGCCAGGGTAGTTGACTTACACCTTCTAGAGCACGTTGGGTGGCACGGGATACATGCGGACGTGCATTGTCCTGTTGGAACAGCAAGTTCCCTTGCCGGTCTAGGAATGGTAGAACGATGGGTTCGATGACGGTTTGGATGTACCGTGCACTATTCAGTGTCCCCTCGACGATCACCAGTGGTGTACGGCCAGTGTAGGAGATCGCTCCCCACACCATGATGCCGGGTGTTGGCCCTGTGTGCCTCGGTCGTATGCAGTCCTGATTGTGGCGCTCACCTGCACGGCGCCAAACACGCATACGACCATCATTGGCACCAAGGCAGAAGCGACTCTCATCGCTGAAGACGACACGTCTCCATTCGTCCCTCCATTCACGCCTGTCGCGACACCACTGGAGGCGGGCTGCACGATGTTGGGGCGTGAGCGGAAGACGGCCTAACGGTGTGCGGGACCGTAGCCCAGCTTCATGGAGACGGTTGCGAATGGTCCTCGCCGATACCCGAGGAGCAACAGTGTCCCTAATTTGCTGGGAAGTGGCGGTGCGGTCCCCTACTGCACTGCGTTGGATCCTACGGTCTTGGCGTGCATCCGTGCGTCGCTGCGGTCCGGTCCCAGGTCGACGGGCACGTGCACCTTCCGCCGACCACTGGCGCAACATCGATGTACTGTGGAGACCTCACGCCCCACGTGTTGAGCAATTCGGCGGTACGTCCACCCGGCCTCCCGCATGCCCACTATACGCCCTCGCTCAAAGTCCGTCAACTGCACATACGGTTCACGTCCACGTTGTCGCGGCATGCTACCAGCGTTAAAGACTGCGATGGAGCTCCGTATGCCACGGCAAACTGGCTGACACTGACGGCGGCGGTGCACAAATGCTGCGCAGCTAGCGCCATTCGACGGCCAACACCGCGATTCCTGGTGTGTCCGCTGTGCCGTGCGTGTGATCATTGCTTGTACAGCCCTCTCGCAGTGTCCGGAGCAAGTATGGTGGGCCTGACACACCGGTGTCAATGTCTTCTGTTTTCCATTTCCAGGAGTGTATAACTAACATTGTCGGAAGAACAAGGCACGAGACATGTCACAGTAATAATGAAAGCAAGCTAATAGTGCCAAGAGTAAGGCGGGCATTAGTGTTGTCAACAACAAGTACATCGAATAAGTGTGACAAGTTTATTCAAAAACAAGACACGCAGTGCTTAGCGTCAACATTTATAGCGTTTTGCAGATATTTTCACTGTAATACGGATAAAAAAGATAAACTTAGGTGGGCAATCAAACGAGACGCAATTGCTTTGTAATACGCCCCCGGAGATCACGGGTACCTGATATGAAAAGACTCGGAAAATTTCCTTAAACAACCACCGAAATTTTGCCGATGGATGTCGCTTGTATCCAGTACACGTAATTGGCACAAAGACGAGAAAATGAATAATTCATTTCTTAGTTCTCATATTTGAAGTAACGATGTTTGTTGGATGTATCTAAGAGGAAAAGTTAAAAAAAGTAAAAAAAAAAAAAAGTCCAAATATTATCTGAAGACCGACGGTTTCTGTCTTACTTCTGCTACTATACCGTAGCAGTGTCATATTTTAGTAACCAGCAATGGTCACTTGTCATGGCATTACCTTTACTGAATCGGTGAAATTTATTGGTGGAATCGCTCACTTCCTTGTACATCCATGTCACTACAATTTGACGTAAGGAAATAGGATTGGAAAAATGTATTCTAAGTAAGTACGGTGTTCCAGCTGTTAATACGAGAGCGTAAAATTATTGACAGTTGTTCTAAGATATTTTCTGTTTTGAATTTTTTTCGGCAAAACTATTCCAAACGTTCCTAAAGGGGAATCATGCAGTTTTCCCCTTGTCCTTCAGCTCTTTTTTCAAACTGGTGTGTTTAAAATTTTCTCTAATCTGTGAACCGAAAGATACATCTGCTTTCAATTTTCGATACTGCCCAGGGTTACTTCAATTGTAAGTAACCGAATGGCGAGCCATTTACGTGTAAACCATGAAACCTTTGAATTTTACAAAGTTGTTCATAATCTCCATCCTTATAAGTAATGCAGTAGGGAAAATTTACATGGTTATATCACTGTTAAATTGTGCAATACATTTTTTACTAAACAAGTTCATGAATGTTTCCTCTCCCAAAATCTGTGCTAACAGGGCTCGTCAGTAACACTGTTACCCCACACAGATAGGGTGCTGTGGTTATAACCATCTACACTCACAATAATATAGCGTTGACTATAAAGTACCCGAAAGTTAACTGCTGGTATCTAACGTAACATTTTTCTTCCAGGATGATTCCTCATACATCGATACTTTTATGAAAGCCATAACTGGATACTTTCGCGAAGCAAATATCACTCAAATGCTTTATACTGGGAGGTATATATATGATTAATACCTTAGCGAGACATTGCTTTATGTACCTTTGAACAGCAAATTACTAGCTGGCAGAATTTCACAGCAAAACTCTCATCCGAGCATTTCGAAAAGCGTCAAAAGGGACCCACTTTATTACGACGGTTCTTAAGGATGGAACACCCTGGTATGCCTACAGTGTAGATGGTGTACATGATCAAAGGGATAATACCAAACCATATGAATTAAGTGGTCAAATAGTGCTGCTCATGGACTCTAATAGTGCAGTAGTACACAGCTGTCATCGTACCTACGATTACTACTAGAAGTCTTATGAAATCCCAGGTGAATGTCCCCTCATAGTGAGCGTGCATCCGTGGTCCAGTGCATGTTTCATTCAGCTGTTCGCTAGATTGGCTGGTTGGTTCATTTGGGGGTGAGGGGGAAAGGAACCAAACAGCGAGGTCACCAGTCCCATCGTATTAGGAAAGGAAGAAAGTCAGCCGTGTCTTTTCAATGGAACCATTCCAGCATTTGTCTGAAACGATTCAGGGAAATTCCGGGAAACCTAAATCAGGCTGGCCGGACGCGTGTTTGAACCGTCGTCCTCCCGACTGCGAGTCCAATGTAGTAACCACGGTCGCCCTGGGTAGCCGCGTGGTCTAGGACGACTTATCACGGTCCGCGTGGCTCCCCCCGTCGAAGGTTCAAGTTCTCCATCGGGCCTGTGTGTGTGTGTGTGTGTGTGTGTGTGTGTGTGTGTGTGTGTGTGTCGTCCTTAGCATAAGTTAGTTTAAGGTAGATTAAGTTGTGTGTAAACTTAGGGACCGATGACGGCAGTAGTTTGGTCCCACAAGACCTTACCACAATTTCCAAATCTTTGCTAACCACTACCCCACCTCGCCAGCCGTTCGTCAGAATGACGGCGTATCCTGACATGGCCATTGATCTGATATAATGACAAACGTGATTCATCCGACGAGAGGACAGGTTTTTTTCACCGACCATCAGGCGCTTTCACATATTCTGGAGAGGCAGTACCCGAACAGCCGCCCCGTCTCGGCGTTTGCGAGATGCTCGTTCCGAGGGTCCAGACCTTAGCAATCTGCTCATTGACGAACTTGGTTATATCAATTGATTATCCCATTTCTCTCACTCTCTCCATGGAAATAACCGAAGTGTGTTGCATAATGTACATTCGTTAATGCACTTGTTAGTCACATTATGACCACTGCCCAATGTGAACTTGAAAGCTGTATGAAGGCTTTACGAGCCTGTGACACAGTAACGAATGTGGCGGGTGGGTATAGCTAAATTGACGGCGTTTTAGTCGTATCAATGCGGGTTCTTCACATCGCAGGGCGCTGAAGCACTGTAGGTATGTTCATTAATCAGTGCCCTATCGTAGTGTGCTGAAGAAAAAGCTCCACCTCCTTCCAGTAGGTAAAATAATGGGGCTGTAAGCAGTCAGAATGTGAAATGTTTCCTCTGTTTGTCGCCTGGCGAAACGCGTTGATTTGTTTTGTGATGTGACTGGTGGCGTGCAGATTTAAGGAGGTTGACGTATTCTGCACGACACGCAACAGCTGTTCAGGAGGAAGGCCGTGTATTGCTTGTATAGTTTTTTTACTAGAACGGCAGCAGTAGCAGCACTGCACTGCGAGAATGTCGCCGATATAAACAGCTGCAAAGAGGCCCTATATCAGTAAGTGGGCTAAAGAACATGATCAAATAATTTGTAGAAAGGGGTCAATCAGGTGGTGCAGTAGGAAGAAGGAGTCGACCCAGTCCCAAGGCAGTTGTTGATGAAGTTGCTGTAGCTACAGTGGACCGTGCAGCACATGCCTCAAAGTATGCAGCCAGTGCTCGAGCTGTGTCACAGGAAATGTCTGAGAGTTAAAAATATTTTGCGACTCATTTTACGCTGGTATCAGCACAACATTCAGAATATGCCTCAAATGAAGCCCCAAGACTGGATACAACGCCTTGACTATGTCCTCTTTCTAGAACTCTCGGTAAAGGATAACGTGTGGCAAGGGAACGTACTTAGGGCAGATGAGAAATATTTTACTCTGCGCGACGCCGTGTCGCACATATGCTCCGCCACATGTGCAGGAACATTCAACGCACTGTGCTTACGTGACCGTGGGGTACGGTTCCATGAGCTCCCTCATTCTCGGGCCGTCCTTCTTCCTGGAGAAGTCACCTCGCACGCCTGTTAGGTCTACAGTTACATTTACACGTTATAAGGACCTCCTTGTGCAACACATGATACAACTTTACATGAACGCAGCTGTACGCGCACCATGCACCATGCACTTTCGTGCACAATAGGGCGACTTCACACGTCGATTGCCAGGTGAAAGATTTGCTTCGAGAAGCGCTGGGTAACGACCCCATCATTTCTAGGCAAGATGTGTGGCCTTCCATATCCCCCAGCAGAAATCCATGTGATTTCTTTGTGGCGATATCTGAAAGGACGTGTCAACTAGGGTTCTTTTCGGACTCTTCCTGATACGGAGGATACCATACAGCGAATTATTTCTCTTATCGCACTGGATATGCCAAGAGCAACTATCTAAGATGCCGTGATTGGATATAGCATGATGCTGAGTGGGCCGGCCGGGTTGGCCGAGTGGTTCTAGGCGCTACAGTCTGGAACCGCGCGACCACTACGGGTGCAGGTGCGAATCCTGCCTCGGGCATGGCTGTGTGTGATGTTAGGTTTACGTAGTTCTAAGTTCTAGGGGACTGATGACCTCAGAAGTTAGGTCTCATAGTGCTCAGAGCCACGCTTGGTGGGGAGAACATACTGAAAACATGCTATAACTTGTGACCATATCCTAATAAAAGTGTCAGAACCACCACTATTACATATTTCATCGCTTCTCCACTTGTCCTGCACCAACGCCACATTCTGACTGCTTTAAAAAGGGTTCAAATGGCTCTGAGCACTATGGGACTTAAATTCTGAGGCCATCAGTCCCTTAGAACTTAGAACTACTTAAACCTAACCAACCTAAGGACATCACACGCACCCATGCCCGAGGAAGGATTCGAACCTGCGACCGTAGCCGGCTTAGGTGAAACAAACAAGCTCTTCGTCATGTTCTCAATCACACTGCTTCAGACACTGTGTACAAAGAAACTTTGGAAGTAAAAAATAAATTTCACGCGTACTAACATTCACAGTGTTAGACTGTAGCGTCTAGAACCGCTCGGCCCCCCGGACGGCTCTGACTTCTTACAGCGATATATTTTCACCCGGTGCCAGAAAGTGGAACTATTTCTTTTTACAGCACACACTGCAAGTGCAGCAATTAATGAATATACCCACTATGTTTCAGCGTCCTGAGATGTATAGAGCCTGCAGTGCAGCACTTGGAACGCCGTCAGTTTAAGTATTAAGTCTACAACTTTGCTTCCGCCGTTTTGCAATAGACGGCAGTAGCGGCAATTAGGGTTTAGGTGGTTGGTCATACGTGTAATACAATAAGCTTAGGCATCTGTAAACCTAATACCATAAAAATACTAGTCGATTTGTGATTTCATAATAAGGATTTTCTCGATGATATACAACTTACGTATCCATTTCTCGCCATTTGCGGGAAGTTTTAATTTTCTGCTTTAACATGAAGAATTCTACGGCTGTGTCTCTTAAAATGCTGGGTAAGACCAATGGTGAGGGAACTATTAGTCGAAGAATGTTTCCAACGCCTTAAGAACGGTGACTTTGATGTCGAAGACCGGAATGGCGGTGGAAGACAGAACGTTTTCGTAGCTACTGAAACAGACGAAGACAGTCACAGGACATCATTATCGAAAGCCCAGCACTGAAACACAAACGGCCACAATACAGCGATAGACACGTAAAGGTAATTTTGCAGCAGGTCAGTGCTCGACCCCATGTCACAAAACCCATCAATATATACATGGAAACGTTGAAATGAGAAGTCCTATCCCTCCCGCCGTATTCCCCATATGTTGCTCTCTCTGACTACCACCTCTTTCGATCAGTGGCATACAGTCTGGCTGACCAGCACTTCCGATCGTATGAACAAGTGCAAAATTGAATCGATTCATGGATCCCCACAAAAGATGCCCAGTTCTTCCGCCACGGTATTCGTATGCTATCCGAAAGATGGGAGAATGTAGTGGCTAGTGATGGGAAATACCATGAATCATAAATTTTTTTGTAAGTTTTTCGCAGGAAACCCCGACTTCGAGAAAAAATGGTGGAAGCAAAGTTGTAGACCTAGTATAAATAATGATTCCGTCACCTTTGCTCACGCAGTGTAATTCCATCTTCTCGTGAAACGTTAAGTACCTTTCTTTTATGGTTGCCTCTAGGACGCACGATGACATGGAAATTTTGTTTCATTTACAAACTGGAGATGATTTAACTCGTCGAAATTTCTAGTTCTAACCGAGGACTCAGTTCCATTTCCAGTAATAGGGACCAAGGGTGCTTTGCTTAACCAAGGAATCTGAGCTAGGCGGTGTGTGCGAAACTTGCCCTAGCAGACGTCTTTATTACATCAGGCGAACTGGGTTGACCTGCTGACATCCTGCTGCCGCACTTCCAAAGCGGCTTTGCTCGCGCGTCCCCTCTGACGCCCGCCGCGGTGCTATCTCTGAATTACCTCTTCGCATCGCTCTCCATGTTAATGAAGTCAGCTGTGCCACTGCAGACGACATTAGAGAGAGCTACAAAGGTAGATTTGCAGGGAAGTTAGCCGGATAATACACCTTTCGCAGTTAAAAACAGCGCAACGTAATGAAAGCGTTAAGAAAACATAACAGAAAACATACTTGAATATAAGTTGGTCCACAAAAAGAAATATTTATTACTTATTCAATTACTTATTCACTAATTTAAATACTCGTTTTTCTCCCTCCGGGAGGCATTCTTCCCTCAATATCGTTCAAGGCAGTTTTCTCTGAGATAGGAGACAACAGCCAAATTTGAACACCCAAAATACACTACTGGCCATTAAAATTGCTACACCAAGAAGATATGCAGATGATAAACGGGTATTCATTGGACAAATATATTATACTAGAAATGACATGTGATTACATTTCCAGGCAATTTGGGTGCATAGATCCTGTGAAATCAGTACCGAGAACAACCACCTCTGACCGTAATAACGGCCTTGATATGCCTGGGCATGGAGTCAAACAGAGCTTGGATGGCGTGTACAGGTACAGCTGTCCATGCAGCTTCAACACGATACCACAGTTCATCAACAGTATTGACTGGCGTATTGTCACGAGCCAGTTGCTCGGCCACCATTGACCAGACGTTTTCAATTGGTGAGAGATCTGGAGAATGAGCTGGTCAGGGCAGCAGTCGAACATTTTCTGTATCAAGAAAGGCTCGTACAGGACCTGCAACATACGGTCGTGCATTATCCTGCTGAAATGTAGGGTTTCGCAGGGATCGAATGAAGGGTAGAGCCACGGGCCGTAACACATCTGAAATGTAACGTCCACTGTTCAAAGTGCCGTCAATGCGAACAAGAGGTGACCGAGACGTGTAACCAATGGCACCCCATACCATCACACCGGATGATACGCCAGTATGGCGATGACGAATACATGCTTCCAATGTGCGTTCACCGCGATGTCGCCAAACACGGATGCAACCATCATGATGCTGTAAACAGAACCTGGATTCATCCGAAAATATGACGTTTAGCCATTCGTGCATCCTGGGTCGTTGTTGAGTACACCATCGCAGGCGTTCCTGTCTGTGATGCAGCGTTAAGGGTAACCGCAGCCATGGTCTCCGAGCTGATAGTCCATGCTACTGTAAATGTCGTCGAACTGTTCGTGCAGGTGGTTGTTGTCTTGCAAACGTCCCCATCTGTCGACTCAGGGATCGAGACGTGGGATCGAGACGTGGCTGCACGATCCGTTACAGCCATGCGGATAAGATGCCTGTCATCTCGACTGCTAGTGATACGAGGCCGTTGGGATCCTGCACGGCGTTCTCTATCACCCTCCTGAACCCACCGATTCCATATTCTGCTATCAGTCATTGGATCTCGACCAACGCGAGCAGCAATGTCGCGATACGATAAACCGCAATCGCGATAGGCTACAATCCGACCTTTATCAAAGTCGGAAATGTAATGGTACGCATTTCTCCTCCTTACACGAGGCATCACAACATCATTTCACCAGGCAAACCGGTCAACTGCTCAGTTGGCAACTTTCCTCATGTCGGCACGTTGTAGGTGTCGCCACCGGCACCAATCTTGTGTGAATGCTCTGAAAAACTAATCATTTGCATATCACAGCATCTTCTTACTGTCGGTTAAATTTCGCGTCTGTAGCACGTCATATTCGTGGTGTAGCAATTTTAACGGCCAGTAGTGTATTTTAAAAAATAAAAAATTAAATAGTACAATGTACTGTCTTCTCTTTTGTATTTCTCAAACAATACAAGGAAAAACAGTATTGAATGTCTTAGCCTGATTTTGATGTTTTCCAGCTGGACACACCAAAAGCATGACCTTGAATTCGATATCCCAGAATGCTTCTACTCCCAACGTTCCACAAATGTTACAACTAATATTCTTAAGAATGAAGGTATCTATTTTCCGACCAGGAAGGATATAACCACATCCCTATTGATGGCAGCTGAGTGTCGGACGAGGACTAAAATCTGTAACTCACTGATCAGTACAATTAAGTATGGAGCTATCAGCCAGATGGTTCAGACAATGTGGCCATTATTTGCAAAGACAGCGTTCCATTGTCGAAGACGTGTGTAGTCTGAGTAGTAATTAACTACCGATGCCTATAAGCTATTACTGCCACATACTTCAATCAGTGGGCAATGATACAGATATGTATCGCAGTGACAAGCATTCGTTCATTTTCCGTAAGTGTTGTTTCTACGCTTATTGAACCCATTTTAATGAATCAGTTCCCGTTAATAATCACCTTTTCTGAGATCGCATTACGACAATATAGTGTTACCAATCGCCTGAACTGAGATCGCATTACGGCAATACAGGGAACAACCATTTTTAAAAATATTTGCAGTAACACTACTTCTTAGACTTTATTAACTGTAGGAAGCAGCCATTTATCTCATAACAACGAAAACCTGAAGTTTATTAAACTATTTCAAACTTGAAATATTAATGAAAATCAAAAATTCCTGTAAACCTTCTACGATTCAGCCTGATTAAAATTAGGACGTCATCCTCCACTTCTCCTACGTTAATTCATTTTCTTAATCCGTGCCTACTTAAAAAAAGAGATTCCATTTGTTGTTAACCAATTTTTTTTCTTGGTCATCAGTCTACTAACTGGTTTGACGCGGCCCGCCACGAATTCCCTTCCTGTGCTATCCTCTTCATCTCAGAGTAGCACTTGCAACCTACGTCCTCAATTATTTGCTTGACGTATTCCAATCTCTGTCTTCCTCTACAGTTTTTGCCCTCTACAGCTCCCTCTAGTACCATGGAAGTCATTCCCTCATGTCTTAGCAGATGTCCTATCATCCTGTCCCTTCTCCTTATCAGTGTTTTCCACATATTCCTTTCCTCTCCGATTCTGCGTAGAACCTTCTCATTCATCATCTTGTCAGTCCACCTAATTTTCAACATTCGCCTATAGCATCACATCTCGAATGCTTCGATTCTCTTCCGTTCCGGTTTTCCCACAGTCCATGTTTCACTACCGTACAATGCTGTACTCCAGACGTACATCCTTAGAAATTTCTTCCTCAAATTAAGGCCGGTATTTGATATTAGTAGACTTCTCTTGGCCAGAAATGCCTTTTTTGCCATAGCGAGTCTGCTTTTGATGTCCTCCTTGCTCCGTCCGTCATTGCTTATTATACTGCCTAGGTAGCAGAATTCCTTAACTTCATTGACTTCGTGACCATCAATCCTGGTGTTAAGTTTCTCGCTGTTCTCAAATCTACTACTTCTCATTACCTTCGTCTTTCTCCGATTTACTCTCAAACCATACTGTGTACTCATTAGACTGTTCATTCCGTTCAGCAGATCATTTAATTCTTCTTTACTTTCACTCAGGATAGCAATGTCATCAGCGAATCGTATCATTGATATCCTTTCACCTTGTATTTTAATTCCACTCCTGAACCTTTCTTTTATTTCCATCATTGCTTCCTCGATGTACAGATTGAAGAGTAGGGGCGAAAGGCTACAGCCTTGTCTTACATCCTTCTTAATACGAGCACTTCGTTCTTGATCGTCCACTCTTATTATGCCCTGTTGGTTGCTGTACATATTGTATATGACCCCCCTCTCCCTAAAGCTTACCCCTACTTTTTTCAGAATCTCGAACAGCTTGCACCATTTTATATTGTCGAACGCTTTTTCCAGGTCGACAAATCCTATGAAAGTGTCTTGATTTTTCTTCAGCCTTGCTTCCATTATTAGCCGTAACGTCAGAATTTCCTCTCTCGTCCCTTTACTTTTCCTAAAGCCAAACTGATCGTCACCTAGCTCATTCTCAATTTTCTTTTCCATTCTTCTGTATATTATTCTTGTAAGCAGCTTCGATGCATGAGCTGTTAAGCTGATTGTGCGATAATTCTCGCACTTGTCAGCTCTTGCCGTCTTCGGAATTGTGTGGATGATGCTTTTCCGAAAGTCAGATGGTATATCGCCAGGCTTATATATTCTACACACCAACATGAATAGTCGTTTTATTGCCACTTCCCCCAATGATTTTAGAAATTCTGATGGAATGTTATCCATCCCTTCTGCCTTATTTGACCGTAAGTCCTCCAAAGCTCTTTTAAATTCCGATTCTAATACTGGATCCCCTATCTCTTCTAAATCGACTCCTGTTTCTTCTTATATCACATCAGACAAATCTTCACCCTCATAGAGGCTTTCAGTGTATTCTTTCCACCTATCTGCTCTCTCCTCTGCATTTAACAGTGGAATTCCCGTTGCACTCTTAATGTTACCACCGTTGCTTTTAATGTCACCAAAGGTTGTTTTGACTTTCCTGTATGCTGAGTCTGTCCTTCCGACAATCATATCATTTTCGATGTCTTCACATTTTTCCTGCACCCATTTCGTCTTAGCTTCCCTGCACTTCCTATTTATTTCATTCCTCAGCGACTTGTATTCCTGTATTCCTGATTTTCCCGGAACATGTTTGTACTTCCTCCTCTCATCAATCAACTGAAGTATTTCTTCTGTTACCCATGGTTTCTTCGCAGCTACCTTCTTTGTACCTATGCTTTCCTTCCCAACTTCTATGATGGCCCTTTTTAGATATGTCCATTCCTCTTCAACTGTACTGCCTACTGCGCTATTTCTTATTGCTGTATCTATAGCGTTAGAGAACTTCAAACGTATCTCGTCATTCCTTAGTACTTCCGTATCCCACTTCTTTGCGTATTGATTCTTCCTGACTAATGTCTTGAACTTCAGCCTACTCTTCATCACTACTATATTGTGATCTGAGTCTATATCTGCTCCTGGGTACGCCTTACAATCCAGTATCTGATTTCGGAATCTCTGTCTGACCATGATGTAATCTAATTGAAATCTTCCCGTATCTCCCGGCCTTTTCCAAGTATACCTCCTCCTCTTGTGATTCTTGAACAGGGTATTCGCTATTACTAGCTGAAACTTGTTACAGAACACAATTAGTCTTTCTCCTCTTTCATTCCATGTCCCAAACCCATATTCTCCTGTAACCTTTTCTTCTGCTCCTTCCCCTACAACTGCATTCCAGTCGCCCATGACTATTAGATTTTCGTCCCCCTTTACATACTGCATTACCCTTTCAATATCCTCATACACTTTCTCTATCTGTTCATCTTCAGCTTGCGACGTCGGCCTGTATACCTGAACTATCGTTGTCGGTGTTGGTCTGCTGTCGATTCTGATTAGAACAACCCGGTCACTGAACTGTTCACAGTAACACACCCTCTGTCCTACCTTCCTATTCATAACGAATCCTACACCTACCATTTTCTGCTGCTGTTGATATTATCCGATACTCATCTGAGCAGAAATCCTTGTCTTCCTTCCACTTCACTTCACTGACCCCTACTATATCTAGGTTGAGCCTTTGCATTTCCCTTTTCAGATTTTCTAGTTTCCCTACCAAGTTCTGACATTCCACGCCCCGACTCGTAGAACGTTATCCTTTCGTTGATTATTCAATCTTTTTCTCATGGTAACCTCCCCCTTGGCAGTCCCCTCCCGGAGATCCGAATGGGGGACTATTCCGGAATCTTTTGCCAATGGAGAGATCATCATGACACTTCTTCAATTACAGGCCACATGTCCTGTGGATACACGTTACGTGCCTTTAATGCAGTGGTTTCCATTGCCTTCTGCATCCGTATGTCGTTGCTCATTGCTGTTTCTTCCGCCTTTAGTGGCAATTTCCCCACCCTAGGACAAGAGAGTGCCCTGAACCTCTATCCGCTCCTCCGCCCTATTTGACAAGGCCGCTGGCAGATTGAGGCTGATTTCTTATGCCGGAAGTCTTCGGGCGCCAATGCTGATTATTTATCAAAATTTAGGCCGTGGTGGGGATCGAACCCGGGACCGATGACGTTTTTGATTATGAATGAAAGACGCTACCCCTAGACCACGGGTCATCATCTCTTTAACCACTAACATGCTTTTTCTACTGTTCACCCCGCTTCCAATTTAATTCCTATTGAAATATTCACCTATCGTCATCTAAAAATTATGTGTGAATTTCATCCTTTTTATACGATGTAATTCAAAACTGTATAAATTTTAACATGAGACTGTAACACCCCAATCCAATCAGTTGCAGTTTCTTGCACTTTTTCAGTTAACACGTTATAATTTCGCACAAACATCTGCTGTCTCAAAATTTTGATGAAAGAAATTACATTTTGTCAGTCATTTTCACCAGCTTATTCGAGCACTTACAAATTGGACAATGACTTTTGTGTAAATTTTTACCTAACTTTTTGTGAAATTTAACAACATAATATAAATAATTAAACCACTTTTTCCCATGGTCTTCTTATTAAGAAATTACTGTGCTTGTAAGGGTTAAGTGTGGATCGAATTGTCAACGTAACTAGTTTTAGTGTAACGTTGACAAAAGTTGTTTTTCTTTGATTACTCTCACAGGCACGTTTAAATTAATATTGTTGTCGAAATAATATTCAACGGTGCTGGAGGAGTAGTGGCTCAATCAACAGAGGTAAAAAAAAGTCGAAGATCGGAAATAACTCGTGTAGTTGGAAATTTTTGTAGTGTTATGTAGGAGTGCGATGAACAACATACTGGAAATGCCGGTTGGTGAGGGATGAATGTGTGGTTGGAGAACAATTGAAAGTTACTTCTGTTTGCTTTTTCTTAAATAATTCGAAAATTGTGGCCTCCAGGGGAAAAGCAGCTCAGTACAAGATTTAACTGTATTAAATTTCTTGCAAAAAGCTCATGTAATTTTTTTTTTCTGTGAGTCTAACATATATATGGACAAGGGGAGAATGATCCCAAATACAGGCAGCCAGCTACTGTGTAGTACTGGAGATCTATAGCAGTGGGAAAAGGCAGCCAGGGCGCTGGGCCCTCCACTCTCCCCTACCTAATCACTTACTCTGCTTACAGTCAGGGCAACAGTCCAGTCACACGCTATTTATAGTTTGGGTATTGTGGCCTTACAAGTGCATATACTTCATCCAAATGACAGTGCAGTTACTACTCCTTGGCCTTATAAGTCAAAATTACAAGCTTTTGGAAGCTCTGAGTATTAATTTATGCTAAAACACAGTAGAACATCAACACTTCTGTGGTCCTCATTTATAATTAAGAATTTTGTTTTATCAAGCAATGACAGAGAAATACACTTTACTTGCAACCCTTTTGAACTGCAGCACACAATATGGAGCAACATGTCTCCTCTTCTTTGTCTTGTAGGTTGCTAGTTACAGTAGAACCACTGCTTTGTTTCTAGTGTAGCATTAAGCATAAATGTAAGGTAGAACAGTGCTTGCACTATCTCCATTTATATGTGTATATATTCTGCAAAGCAAACAACCCAACAAGCTCTGAAATTACAAATGTGTTCGGAAATTAATGCTGTATTTATTCAGAGCTTCTTATGAAATACTTACAATTGATAAAATCAATTGTTGATAATTTCATTCTCTCTATAAATTACATGAAAATACTATCACGCCTGTTTTGCAACTTCAGGCGGCTTCTGTCAATACTTAAGCGAGTCGTTTACTTCATTTATATAGTCGTCCCAAACAAATGGCTCTGAGCACTATGGGACTTAACTTCGGAGGTCATCAGTCCTCTAGAACTTAGAACTCCTTAAACCTAACCAACCTAAGGACATCACACACATCCATGCCCGAGGCAGGATTCGAATCTGCGACCGTAGCAGTCTCGCGGTTCCGGACTGAAGCGCTTAGAACCGCTCGGTCACCCGAGTCGGCAGTCGTTCGAAGACCAAGGACAAAGTTCTCAGATTAGAAATGGTATGAGATGGAGCCGAGGTCTTTCGACCTTGCTGTTCAGTCTTAGATGGAAGAAGCGACAAAGGAAAGAGAAGAATGGTTGAGGTGTGAGAATATAATTAAGATGAAAGAATGTCGGTGACAAGATTCGCTAATTACACTGGTCTCAGTGAAAGGTAGGAGGAATTACAGTATCTGGTGAATTGAATGGTCTAATGAGCACACACTGTGCGCAGAGGGTAAACCGAAGAAAAATGAAGGTAATGAGAGGTAGTTGAAAGGAGATTAGCGATAAACATAACATTAAAATTGAGGATCACGAGGTATATGAAGTGAGGGACCCTTGGAAGGAAGTAAGGCTTGATGGACGAAGCAAGGAGAACACAAAAAGCAGACAGTGCTGGCAAAGAGGACGTCCCTGGCCTACAGAAGTATGCTAGTGTCAAACATTGGCCTTAATTCTTAAAAAAATCCGAGAATGTACCATTGGTACACAGCATTGTACGGAACGGAGACATGGTGCTGTAGAAAGATGGTAAAAATAGGTAGACTGACATGACAATAAATGACGAGGTTCCCCACAGAATTAGTGAGTGAGTGAGAAAAACGTTGACAAGACGAAGAGACAGGATGATAGAACATGTTTTAAGATATCAAGGCATAAGTCCATGCTAATAGAGGGAGCAGTAGAAGGATAAGCTAAAAATGGTACAGAAATTGGAAATAGGATGGTTTGATCATTTAAATTTATTAAGCACCTCCACAACATGTCAGAATATGTGTCCATCTACCTCCAGCACTAAAGGCCAAGTTGATTTGGGATATGAGCACAAAAGAATCATTTGTGATCCCCATGTCCATCCTCCAAACCAAATTCATCCTTACTGCGCTCTGGGGTGCAAGAGAAACATTTGCAACGACTCAATCCCCCCCCCCCCCCCCTCCCACAACAGAATGATTTCCAGAACCCTCCTCTAACCCTCTGGACCAACTGTCCTATTGGTTGGAATACAAGGAGGAACAGAAGAAGGATTTATGAAACCTGTTTCTACCCGCCCCATTCACAATTATTCTTAATTGTGCCGTGGGGGATGACAGTCCAGGCAGGCGGAAGTTGTCCTTGTCCACACCTCCAGGGAAGAAGACTTCTTAAACCAAGATGGTTACGTCCATAAATTGTCTTACAGGTTTGTCCAGACCCAATGGTGGTGCAAGATGGCTGCATCTATGATTTCACTGTCCAACGTGTCTTATACATCAGCGAAGCCAGCCATCTCAGTTTTTATGCATCTTCTGGGCTGTGTCTCATTGAAAGATATAATGTCGTAGATACATTCAGCGGGATATTCTCTGTAAAATGTGTTACGACTGGAGTTACAGGAATAGATGTGGTTCGCACGCACGCACATACACACACACACACACACACACACACACACACACACACACACATACACACACATGTTGCAAAGAGTTCCCTACATTCTGATGTCGTCATTCCAAACAACTCATATACTCAAACAAGATCTTTGGTATTATCGGTCTGTCCCTTCTTTCAAAATTTTATTTCCGGTTTAATTGATTGCCATGTACAGTGTTATTAATATTCAGAATGGCCAGTTCCTTCCTTTTTCTCTGCCACAGTCATTGAATATCTCATGTTTGCTGCTTCTACCTACAGTCTGATTTCATTGTGTATATTCTCCAGTTGTTGCTGCCATTTGAAAACACTGATATCTGCATCACCTAACGAAGCCTAATTTTTGAACCTTAACCCATAAGTCCTGTTAATTGCACCACACACTCTTCGGAGCATGTTTCTTTCGTTTTTAATCTTCATTCCTGGCAGTAAAATATAATGGACCCTAACTGAGACTGCATGCTTCATGTATTATTTTATCATCTGTTTTCATTTTTAAATTTTTTCTTTGAATCCATTCTTTTTTACTTCTGCTGCAGATATATCCAACATTTATCAACGCAAGCATCTTCGTTGTCTAGTACTGGTGATATTTCAGTGCTAAAATATTTATATTTGATGAAATTATAAATCAAGTAATCAGTTTCAAATGTTTAATATAAGACACTCACGACTGCAACTGGAGATTAACGTTACAACTGTGCAAAAATGCAATAAATCTGTACTGATTATATCAATAATCTTCGAGAACTTTCTAAACAGTGCATATTATTAAATTACCTTACTGTAACCTCCCTAAATATCGACGTGTCACAACCAGTAGCACACACATTTGACCTCTGATTCTACATTTTAGTGAACCAATCAGTAAGAGGGAAAATAATATCGTCGATAGAGTTGAATATCCCGAATCGATTCACTGCAAAGAGTAGGTTCCGAGGGAACGAGGAAAGATGGAACTCGTTAAGAGCAGACTTAGTACAGCGAGGAGAAAGATGTGTGAGCTTTCACAGGGAACCAATCCCTCAGTTCCGCTTCCAGTAGTCCAGGTGGCCACGGAGTCCGCCGCCGAGGTCGATGGCGTCCTGAGCGGCCTCGTAGATAACCTCATCTTCTCGCCCGCCGCCTGCTCCGACGTCACGCTTGCGGCCTCAGCCCGATCGTATCGCACACTTGTTCCTAACTTTCTCAAGCACGGTCTTATCTCTCACATAGCATCCACCAGGAAAGTTCCAGGTAGCGACTGCGTTTCGTGTCAGACACCATCCACACTGCAGGTATAATCAAGTGTGTGTAACAATCTCATTCTTCCATGTAGGAAATTGATCTGGTATGTCATGAACCTCTTAATATACTGAAACAGCTCTGATAATGACGCAACGATTCAGATAATTGTGTTTCATTCTCCATTTGAAGAAGGACCCTTGAAGATTCTTCCAGCAACAATCAATGAGTCACAGAACTATACTGAAGCGCAAAAAGAAAATTGTATACGGATGCGTAATCAAATACAGAGACACGTAAACAGGCAGAATACGGTGCTGCGGTCGGCAACGCCTTTATAAGACAACTGGTGTCTGGCGCAGTTGTTAGATCGGTTGCTGCTGCTACAATGGCGGGTTCTCAAGATTTCAGTGAGCAATGGGATACAGCATCTCCAAGGTAGCGCTGAAGTGGGGGTTTCCCCATATGATCTTTTGACTAGTGTAGCGTGAATACCAGGAATCCGCTAAAATATCAAGTCTACAACATCGCTAAAACAACGGGACCAATGACGACTAAAGAGAATCGTTCAACGTGACGGAAGTGCAGCTCTTCCGCAAACTGCTGCAGATTTAAATGCTGGATTATCAACAAGTGTCAGCGTGCGAACCATTCAGTGAAACATCATCGACATGTGCTTTCGGAGCCGAAGGCCCACTCTTGTACCTTTGATAACTGCTGGACACAAAGTTTCACACCTTGCCTGGACCCTTCAACACCGACATTGGACTGTTGATGATATGGAAACATGTTGCCCAGTCGGAGGAATCCCGTTTGAAATTGAATAGAGCGAATGGACGTGTACGGGAATGGAGACAACCTCATGAATCCATGGACCCTGCATGTCTACAGGGGACTGTTCAAGCTGGTGGAGGCTCTGTAGTCGTGTGGAGCGTGTGCAATTGGAGTGATATGGGACTCCTGGTATGTATAGATGCGACTCTGACAGGTGACTCGTAAGTAAGCATTCTGTCTGATCACCTGCATCCATTTACGTCCATTTTGCATTCCGACGGACTTGGGCAATTCCAGCAGGAGAATGCGACACCCCACATATCCAGAACTATTACAGAGTGGCTCCAGGTTTTAAATACTTTGCTAGCCACCAAACTCCCCAGACATGAACACTATTGAGCATATCTGGGATGCCTTGCAATATGTTGTTCAGAGGAGATCTGCACCCCCTGCAGAATACATGGTGTCAGTTCTCTCCAGCACCACTTCAGAGATTAGTCGAGTCCATGCCACGTAGTGTTGTGGCACTTCAGCGTGTTCGTGGGGGCAGTATTAGGAAGGTGTCCCAGTTCGTTTTCCGCGTGCAACCCATTTCTTTCCGTCATTTTTCAATATACCTATCTACTAATGAGGTGTTTCTGTTCTGTACTAACATTATTTACTAACGAGTTATTAAGAAACTATTTGTTGCTATTATGGTGAATAGTTAATTGATAAGTAATCAGAAAGCCTAGGAATCAGTAACTTCAACAACAACCAATCTGATTACTTCCTGGTTTGTTCCGACCTAGTACTTCGCTGTGTCATTATGTTTTTGTGAGGAAGACGAGTAGACGTGCTGAACGGCTGACAAAATGGTGCTTACGATCAAATAGCGTCATGTAATGACAAGCACAATTCGTGGGCGAAACATCCAGAAAAGTTTGTTAACTTGGTGGAAAAATGGCGAAAACTGTACAGTTTCCGATATATTTGAAACGTCCCCTTAGAAAAATTATACATGACTGTGTTTAAACTGACACACAATATTTTTAGCGCCACGCAGTCTGACTTTCAATAATCCCTACAAAAGAATGGCCCTGACTAACATTAACCTATACCTTTCACAATTCACTTACCTCACAAAAATCTTCGTTACTCGAACTACTGCAATACAGCGAGCGCCACTACTGCCAGCTAAATAAAAGATTCAAACTACTGAAGGCACTAACTACTGATAGGCATAGTTGGCAAATGAAAGATTTTGATGAAGAACAAACAAGGTATTTACCTTAATAGTGTTCAAAAGTCATAATATATATATATATATATATCAGTGCATGACATCCATTCTTACGAATGTACTGTTTCTGATGGACACACGTCCAGATCATCCGCTCTCAAAAATCCGCCATCTCACTTCCCCACATCCACCACTGCTGGCGGCTCACCTCCAACTGCGCAACGCTACGCGCTGTTAACAGCCAGCTGCCCAACACTACAATGGCAGACAACAATGCAAACTAGCCACAGACTTCACACAGCACAGCCAGTGATTTTCATACAGAGCGCTACGTGGTGGTGGCGTCACCAATACAAGAACCTAAACAGCCTACCTACATAGCCCCCATGCTCCCCACAAAAAATTTTACAAATTGTTTTGGGAACTGGCCAATACATATTTGTTAAAATTTTTTCACAATTACAATAACATAGAAATCAAATGCACACACTTATTGATACAATGTTGGTCAAAAGCTAAAATTTTCTCACAGTCCATAAAGACAGTCCTGATCGTTCATCACAGAAAAATTGCAGTGTTTTTCTCAAAGTCTGAGCAGTAAAGGAAAATGCACATGGAAGTAGTGGATTTCCATGCAGTCTTGAAGTAGTAGTGTTGTCCTTTCCAACGGAAAGGCAGTGCTGACTCTTGGCATGCAGACAGGTAATGGGCCACAACAGAGCAAACCCACCGCAGAGTCAGTCGAAGTTTTGAAGAATACTGGTAGGTAGGTCATCACAGAGTAGACCCATTGTAGTCCTGGTAGAGATTACGGTATTGGTGGGCCACCAGAGGTGCAGACCCAGTGGAGTCATTGTAGAAATAATGGTATTGGTGGGCCATCAAAGATGCAGACCCACTGTAGTCCTTGTAGAGATGGCTAGCAGTCATCTGTTGCGACTGTGCAGGTGCACAATCACCATCGAAGAGTCTTGCGGAGAATATAGCACGTCCAAAAACCATCACTCGTGCACTCACAAAGTTTTTGGAGTTGTCCTTAGAACCAGCAATGCTGTTAACCAGTCCCTTGCTGATTTATTAACACACATCGATACATTAACATTACTCTTTTTTTTCACATATTGTGCATATAATATCACCAACAGAAATATGTGCAGTGAAATGAATGCTTACAAGTTACTTAATTTGATGAACTAGTGTCAATTACAATTTTATAACATGAGAACACAATAACAAAAATGCAAAATACATCATTAAAGAACATAAAAATACAGATAACATTTGTAGTAATACGGGCTTTACAAAAGAATCGAAAAAACATACACATCAGCGTTAGAGGAATTATGACATAAGTACATACATAAAAGATCAGAATAACTTTTGAAACATCAACTTCACACATGAGCAACAAAAAAGAACAGATAAATAATGTCTAAACATCTTTACAAAGTAAATAACATAGTATTAGAAAAATTATACACCATAACTCTCATCAGCTACACACACAAAGACAGGAAAAACACAAATACACAAGAGTACACAAAAACATAGCAGAATAACACAGGAGGAAAAGTCAGGGTTTGTTTTCAGTGTAACATTGGGTGCTGCAGTCCAACCCAAAACTTCATTCCATAGGTCTTTCGTCTTATTTCAACATTTGTTTCCACCAAAAAAATCCTATCCAAGCATGCTTTCTGTATTTATATCTTCACGTATTTCTTACCTCATTATTTATTTTCCATTATCTTACCTCATAATTTATTTCCAAGAAAATCCTACCTAAACCAGTTGTCTCTAAACCCTACTTTTTTGTTCATATCCTCTTTCAAAATACTTTTTTGGCCAAACCATTTTCTTATAGCTTCTCAATGCATTTCTTCCAATTCATCACAACTCGTTCTCTTGTATGTCCTACCCTTTCTGAAGCTAACTTAATTCTACGGAGCTCAGATGCTAAACTAAGGGACAAGGCAATGCAGCAGCACAAAACAATTAACACAAACAGCAATGCCAAAAAAAATGCAGATTGGCAATGCAAGCAGCAGGAAATCTAAATTAGCGAAGCAATTGCAATATTACAGCTAATATAAGACACTGTGCAGCAAACAATTTAGATTGGTAGGCACTGGAGTCAACAAGCTTAGAGCGCTCACAAACGCTCTAAGCTTGTTGACACCAGTGCCTACCAATTTAAATTATATATTACAGCACTGAGGATGGTCACAAAGTGACCGAAAATCGATTTTGCGGTTAATAAAACAAAAAAATACGACCAATGCTGTCTCTCCTTCCAAAAAATATAATTTCTCAATTGTTTGAATTTTATTCTGAATTGGCTCATTAGTATCAAATGTGCCATCGATATCATCCCTGTCAGTACTTGCAGGGTGATTGTTAGTGTCAAGTTCCGTCGAAAATTCCGAACTGTTGTCTAACAGGAGGTAAAGGCGATTAATTTCTTCGTCATGGTTGGAGAGCCAATCTTCAAATTTCAAAGCTATTGACTTACCTTCTTTCTCTAAACTTATTTCAGCATCGTGAAGGTTTAAGATTGCTTTGTAATCATTGAAAATGTCTACTCCCAATATAATATCCGTCGACAATAATGAAACAATAATAAAGTTCATAGAGAAGCTGTGGCTTCGAGAAAAGAATTCTAAGTTGATTTGTTCGCGTACATCTACACTTTTTCCAAAAATTGCACCTTGTAATTTAATCTTACGTAAAGGAAGTATGGGGCAATCGTTCGATTTGTTCTATTTGCTAAAAGCTGTTTCATTAATTACTGAAATGGGACTGCCAGAGTCAAGTACTGCCGTGAATTTTATGTCATTTACTGTAATGTGAATCACAGGATATGCAATGTTGTTATGTTTTACGTCGTTTACCTGGAGTAAGATGTCCCTAATGTCTTCCATTTTTACGTAATTACTAGCTACGGCAGCTGCGTAGTCAGTTTCATAAGTACGTTTTGTGGCTGCCAGCGGTATGAGTCATTGCCTATTGTCTCTTTGTTGGCGCGCGTCGTTATTGGGATTTGGAGACCTAACTTCTACAAATTCACCTTGTCGAGAGGGTCCTGCCCTATTTGAATACAGCCAGTTCTGATGCAATTCAGGTCTGTCGTTACCATCATACCGTCTGTCGTCATGTCGGTAGATTCCATAGTTTCTTTCTTGTCAGTCACGTGGTGGAGAATTTCTCTCCAAATCGTAACTGCGCGCTGGACCGTTGCGTCTAAAGTTATTCTGTCTCGCTTGATAATAATTATTTTGGTTCCCATATTGTCTGTTTGTCTCTGTGATAGTCACTACCGTGGAGAGGTGATCTTTCCCTGTAATTATTACTACTCTGACAACGGTTGTCATACGGGTGGTGTCTGATTTGGTCACGATTTGTGTTGTGAGAATAGCCTTGTCATGTCCAGTTATTATTTCTTTCATCGCGGAATTGCGACGGATGTGACCTGTAATTGTTGTGGTCTTGTTTTCACGTTCCGTGATTGTCAGTGTCAATTTACAATTCTTGTAACAGTCCCTGAAAAGCTTCAACGTCGTCTTTGCAACGTCCTGCCAAAATAATATGTCGTAAATGTTCAGGCAATTTGATTAAGCAAATGCGGATGAGTTCTGAGGGGCTGTAAGGGTTTGACAGGTACTTATTTTTGTGCAACATGTATTCAAAATATTTTACAAGACTGAAAAATTCAGATTGTTGGAAATGTTTCATCATTATGATGCTATGTTTTACTCGGTCTTGTGTGGCTTGAGACCAGTATGTTGAGAGGAAGGCATGATAAAATTCACCTTCACTGTGGCAATCGTGAATGACTGATCGCATTCTCACAGCAGGTTCATTCTCTAAGTAGCCACACATAAATTATAATCTATGCTCTAATGACCAGTTGGGAGGAAAACAATAAGATAATTGATGAAGCCACGCTTGTGGATGAATGTCGTTGCCACAATTCTTAAATGTTTTGAATTTACGTGTAGTAATGAACAGCTTATAGTCAAAATCATCGTGTCGGCGAGTCGCATATCGGTCATTGTTACGTCGTGCCGGCGGTTCCATCTCAAAATTCGGTGCACCTTGCCAATTTCTTTCATAATTTCCGAAACGCCCTGTGCTATTATATTGTGGCTTTTCCGTATTTCTAAGTCCCTCTTCCCATGTTGGAGCGTGAGTGTCCTCTGAAATATGTAATTCTTGTATTACTTGTGCCAACTGATCTTGTACTTCTCGGATTTCTCTTTGGTGTTGCGTATTAATTTGATTCTGATTTTGCTTGTATTCCCTAATTTGTTCGTACTCTTCCGTGTCATTAAAGACTACCGGTCTTGTGTCATTCAGATTTTCATCTACCTTCGTAGATAAATTATTTAGCTGATCCGAAAGTTCGACTACTTTCGCTGATAATGAACTAATTTCCTCCATGTGTCTTTCTGAACCAATTCTCAGAGTATCTACTGTGTCCTTTAAGTTTTCCTGAGTTTTTGCAACTAGCGTAACCGAATCGGTAGATGCAATTGAGTCAATTTTAGCCCCCAAGGTCTCATGATTTTCATGAACAATGGTTTGCAGTTCTCTTATGGCTGCTTCGTGATTCTGTAATGCATTTTCATGCCGCGAAAAAATAGGTTGAAAATGGTCACAAATTTGTGTTTTTACGTCATTACAGACTTTTTGACATTTAGATTCAATGTTATGTAACTCAGTAGTTAAATCTTCACGTGTTTGTTCAAGCGTGGTGTCTAACGTCCGAACATTTTGTTCCATTGTGTCTAACTTTTGAAGCTTTTGCTGTGTTTGCCTCTGATTTTGTTCCATTGTGTCTAACTTTTGAAGCTTCTGCTGTGTTTGTCCCTGATTTTGTTCCATTGTGTCTAACTGTTGCTGTGTTTGTCTCTGATTTTGTTTCATTTGTTGCATTAATTGCAATAATAATGTATCAGTGTCTGGAATCTCTATGCTTTTCGGCACTGCATTTGCACCGGCAACATTCACATTTTGACAAGTAGAAAATTTGTCTTGACTTATTTGAGAAAACGGTGAGGACGCAAAACCTGAATCTACAGTATTTGCATGATTGTGTCCTGTCATTCCGGATTCCTGAGGCGAGCTGTTGCCGACCGATCAATCGATTATGCTTCCCTGCTCACTAATTGTTTCACTGCCTACACCAGTATTTGCAGCCCGCTCCATTTCCCTATGCACAATTACCAAATTACTACTTTGAACAGTTAATTCATTACTCGGCGGCGCTGACACATTGCTTTCGTCTTCACTGTCATTTCTCAGTTTACTTTGGAGCCTAGTATTACGTTTTTCACACGCCATTATTGTCACAATATTTCACACAACAACACAGAAAAGCACAACTTGAAGAGCAAAATAAGAAAACACATTAACAAAGCACCGAAAATAATATCTAGTTAATTGCAAGCGCAGCTGCGAAATACTTGGTGCAAATCTACATGCATGTGACAATTGTTTTACTGTACAACAATGAAAGACTGCAACTACAAAGGAAATTCTCTCTACAATTACACGCTAGCAATAAACAAAAGCTACACTAATTACACAAACTACAAGAAAAAATCTGAAGATTTCAGTGAGGTATCCTCGGCTAAGGGTCGACATATGAAACGTCTCCTTAGAAAAATTATACTTGACTGTGTTTAAACTGACACACAATATTTTTAGCGCAACGCAGTCTGACTTTCAATGATCCCTACAAAAGAATGGCCCTGACTAATATTAACCTATACCTTTCACAAATCACTTACCTCACAAAAATCTTCGTTACTCGAACTACTGCAATACAGCGAGCGCCACTACTGCCAGCTAAATAAAAGATTCAAACTACTGAAGGCACTAACTACTGATAGGCATAGTTAGCAAATGAAAGATTTTGATGGAGAACAAACAAGGTATTTACCTTAATAGTGTTCAAAAGTGATAATATATATATCAGTACGTGACATCCATTCTTACGAATGTACTGTTTCTGATGGACACACGTCCAGATCATCCGCTCTTAAAAATCCGCCATCTCACTTCCCCACATCCACCACTGCTGGCGGCTCACCTCCAACTGCGAAACGCTACGCGCTATTAACAGCCAGCTGCCCAACACTACAATGGCAGACAACAATGCAAACTAGGCACAGACTGTACACAGCACAGCCAGTGATTTTCATACTGAGCGCTACGTGGCGTTACCAATAAGAAAACCTATACAAAGTTTATGGGCTTTACGAGTCACTTACAGCATACCAAATACGATTTTAGGTCATATATGGTACGTTGATTACAGTGGCTCTAAGGTATAAATCCCCTCCCAATGATTTGTTTGAGTTCTCTCAAAGCTTCCTCGCATTACTGGATCACCGTTTCGTACCAGTTTCTTTCTCCTCTTATGCCACATTTCGAAACAACTGAGTCCATAACACTGTTTTCCAAAATACTGCTGGCATCCATTTGGCCATACTTCTGTAATTCACATGGATTTCGTTTTCATGTGACAGAGGTTAATAACTTATATTTTCTTCTAATATTTAAACCACCTACGAACAGGTAGTTTTTCATGATGGCAAACATTATCATAAATTTCCACTTTCTGAGGAGAACAATATCGATTGTATCACGTGCGTTTAATATGTAGAATGGTTCCCATTTTTTTTTCTTTTAGATCTGTAGTGATGTGTGATATCGTGAAAAAATATTCAGAAAATAGCTCTTCTTTTTCCTTTTAGATCTTTGGTGATGTTTGATATTGTGGAAAAAGGTCCACAAAATAACGTAGTTGACCACACTTTTGCGCTATGTGAAATAATTAGTAGAATGAATGAGTACCATCTACCCCTTTGCCTTGCTTTTATAGACTTTGAAAAGTTCTTTGATTCCATCAGTCACCCAGCTATGCTTTGGCTCTAAAAGAACAAGAAGTAAAAAGGGCTATATCAGAATCTTACATTTAAAAACCTCTATAGCCTTTGTGAGAGTTGCCGTAGATAGTGATGAATTTCTCACTGAAAATGGTGTAAAACAAGGTAATTCTATATCTCCCGATATATTTTCAGCAGTCTTAGAAAAAGCCATGTCTAAACTGAATTGGGTAGAAAAGGGAATTCAAGTTATCGGAAAATGACTGAACAACTTGAGGTTTGCGGATGATATTGTCTTATTTGCAAATGACGTAGAAGAACTTCATATACTAGTTAACGAACATGCGTTAGTGTGCTCTGAAGCTGGACTAAAAATGAACTTTGATAAAACCAAGATAATGATCAATGAATGGACACCTGGGGGAAGTATATTGGAAGTACACAGCTCCAAAGAGTCACAGAAAATATCTATCTGGATCAACTGATAAACATGAAAGGAGATTGAAAACCAGAAATATTACGACGAATTAAACTGGAAGCAAGATTATGGGAGGCACTCTTCAATTTTGATATCTAAGGCGTCGGTTGAGCTGAAGGAATCTATTTTTGACCAATGTATATTGCCAGTAATAACTTATGGCTGCGAAACATAGAGATTAAATGAGTTTATTGTTAGGAAGCTAACAATAGCCCAAAGGGCAATGGAAAGATCAATGTAGGGTTACACGATAAAAGACAGGAAGAGAGCTGTTGAAATAAGACGAACAACGGACGCCGACATAAAGAAAAGCAGTGAAGACATTGAAATGCCAGTGGGCCGGTCATGTTGCTCGAACAAAAGATGGTAGATAACGTAAACAAGTCCTAGACTCGAGCCCAATTTACCAATAAAGACCTAGAGCAAGACCACCAGACATATGGGACAAAGATATAAGGAATACAATGGGATTCAATTGGCAACGGGAAGCTCAGGATCGAAAGAAATGGACTATCTTACTCGGATGCTTTATTGCACGACCACTCAAAGAGGCCACATAATTAAGTTATAGAACTGGATGATGATGATGATAATGAATAGCCGACATTCTAGTCGCGACAGAATAGCAACTGTATTCATATTTAAAACAATTGAAATATACCGTTAATTCTTAGCCCCAGCCGTCCGCTGTGGCCGAGTGGCTCTAGGCGCTTCAGTCCGGAACCACGCTGCTTCTATGGTCGAAGGCTCGAATCCTGGCTCGGGCATGGATGTGTGTGATGTCCTCAGGTTAGTTATGTTTAAGGAGTTCTAAGTCTAGGGGACTGATGACCTCAGATGTTAAGTCCTGTAGTCCTTAGAGCCATTCGAACCATTTCTTAGACCCAGTTGCACGGTTTTTAGTGCGAGACATGTTTCAATCTCTCTGGATAACTTTAAAACACAAAAACAAACAAAAATAAATATGTACTGCCTATTATTGTACATGTACTACAAACGGTTTGTACATAAAAAGTAGAATTTTCCTTATCAGTTCCGTGAGCAACCTATCGTGTCTGTCTAAGAACAATATATCACAGATCAGTGGTATACAACTTTCGTCCGTGTTTTAAACAGGTAGCTGGTGGAAGGACAGGCAACAGAGAAAATTAAAAATGTAGAACAACAAGGGAGAGATGTCACGAGCATAACGGACTACAGTCGGTAAAACGTTGTTGTTGTTGTGGTCTTCAGTCCTGAGACTGGTTCGAGGCAGCTCTCAATGCTACCCTGTCCTGTGCAAGCTTCTTCATCTCCCAGTACTTACTGCAACCTACATCCTTCTGAATCTGCTTAGTGTATTCATCTCTTGGTCTCCCTCTACGATTTTCACCCTCCACGCTGCCCTCCAATGAAAAATTTGTGATCCCTTGATGCCTCAGAACATGTCCTACCAACCGGTCCCTTCTTCTTGTCAAGTTGTGCCACAAACTCCTCTTCTCCCCAATTCTGTTCAATACCTCCTCAATAGTTATGTGATCTACCCATCTAATCTTCAGCATTCTCCTGTAGCACCACATTTCGAAAGCTTCTATTCTCTTCTTGTCCAAACTATTTATCGTCCATGTTTCACTTCCATAAATGGCTACACTCCATACAAATACTTTCAGAAACGACTTCCTGACACTTAAATCTATACTAGATGTTAACAAATTTCTCTTCTTCAGAAACGCTTTCCTTGCCATTGCCAGTCTACATTTTATATCATCTCTACTTCGACCATCATCAGTTATTTTGCTCCTCAAATAGCAAAAAACTTAGTAATAACACACAGGAGGCAAAGGAAGCACTGGAACACCTACATGAAAAAGCTGCCAAATCTGGTCTACAGGTATCATAAGAGAGGACTGAATACATGGAACGACAAATCAACAATGTACACATCATGCAAACGATGTATGGATCCGTAAAAAGAGTAGAAAAATTTAAATATTTAGGGGAATGCATACAAATAGGAGGATCAAACAAGGCATCAAACGTAGAACGAACTGAAAGACTCCAGAGCATACAAACTCATATGGTCACATTATTATAAGAAAAGCATATCAACACAGGCCAAAATTAGACATTACAAAAATTTGTATTAGCGGAAGCACTATATGAGTCAGAAACGACCACAATTGAAGCATCAGGCATTATAGAGGCACAAAAAATAGAACGCAAAATTCTCAGGAAAATATCCGGACCAATACACAAAGATGGCATATGGATGAAAAGACCTACGAGTGAGTTACACCAACACACTGACAGACTCATAGACATGATCAGAAAACGCAGACTGAATTTCTACAGACACATACAGAGAATGGACCACAACAGACTTACAAAAAGAGAATCTTTGATGTAGTAAAACATTCAAGCCTTAAAACAAATTGGTATCATGAAATAAAGGAAGACATAAGGCAGCTGGGGATCAACAAACAAATGATAAAAAGAAGGAATTCAGGAACAAAATTAGAAATGCAAAATTTATGGTAGATGAGAAGAGGAAGACGGCAGCATTATGGACGGAAGTAAGGAAACAAGAGCACTGTCAAACGATGAAGAGAGTTTGGAAAGAGAAAAGGAAGAAAGGAAAGAATTGAAAATTGTGTCATCATGAGATATTTGAGAGCAGAATACCGTGAAATTAAACTGTCTTGGAATGTATCGGTACTAACTTCGCATTTTCAAATGGACCTATGGCAATTGCTCCTATGTTCGTGGTCCTATACAGAGTTTTTCACATACACGTATTGCCCCTCAGAATACTAGCTGTAGCCTTAACAAAGATTTTCTGAGGTTGGTTTAAACTTTAACGTACTCTGAATAAGACACAGTATCCACTTGGATCGCGAACATGTTGCTGGTCTCAAAGATAGTTCCAAACTGCATGCACGTTTTTCCTAGAAGGGGTAAGTGAACTGCTTGAAAGTTTGTTCTAAGCTGATTGATCAGCTGGTCTAACAGTTCCTCTCAGGGCGCGCTCGTGGTTGGTCTGTTCATGTTAATAATGTCATCAGCACAGTTGGAACTCTGCGCAGACATTCAAACAGTAAATTTAAACAATCCAAGTACGCCCTTGGCCCCATTGCTGAGATGTGAATCACAGCTTCCTTTATATACGCTTCACCACGAATGGGCTTGCTTCGCACGCTCTCCGGCAATCTGTCGTTTGCAGGGTGGCGTATTCTGCCTGTCTCGTCTGCTCGCTGACTTGCAGTAGCGTGAGGCTTCTTACACTTTATGATAGAACGTGGTTGAAATGGATCATAAAGGCCACATATCCCCTAACCAAATTAAGTTTTTTTTTTTATATGGAAACAGTAACTGTTCTCGAAAGAACAGATACTGCTGATGACCGTGCAGCTTTTCACTGGAATAAATGATGATTAACTGAAACCCTCAGCTGCCGACAGGTGTTGTTGATTTATATCGACAGTATCTGTTCTTTCGAGAACAGTTACTGTCTCCATATATATAGTTAACGGCTACCCAGCCATTGACCTTCGTCTGTGCGAATGCGCACAGGTTGTTCAAATTCTTACGGGAATCGCGAAAGTGTGCGCGAGTAATGAGTGCATGGGGAAATATCTGTAAAGTACATTATATATGTAGAATTGTGGACAGTTCGGAATGTGGGTCTCACGGGAAGCGTGCAAGGGATAATTCCCTGCAGTCGCGCTATTCATCTGTGTCCTCGGTGGCTCAGACGGATAGTCAATGATTTGGCTCTTTTTCATGAAATATTTAAAAAATGCCGGCACGGTAGCTCAGCGTGTCCGGTCAGAGGGTTGGCTGCCCTCTGTAATAATAATAAAAAAAACTGAGTGAATGGATCAATAACGAATTTCAGCGGGCGTCAGGTGCCGTCCGCCACGAACAACTGAAACGAACAAAATGAGATTACAAAAAAAAAGAAAAAAGAAAAAAAGGATGGATAGAGCGTCTGCCATGTAAGCAGGATATCCCGGGTTCGATTCCCGGTCGGGGCACAAATTTTCAGCTGTCCACATCGAGGTAAATCAACAACACCTGTCGGCAGCTGAGGGTTTCAGTTAATCATCATTAAGTTGTTATAATTTACTGTTTTATGGACAACGAACCCTGCTGGACGTTCATCCACCATGTTACTATACATGTAGTTCTCCTGTTACTTTAAAAACTTCGTTTTTATTTTAATTCCGAAGTTGGTTGTTGCTACTGTCAGAGAACATCGGTATCTATTACATACGATAAAGTCAATGATGTGGCTCTTCCATTTCCTTTTGCAATTATGATTGAACCGTGTGCGGCTCGCGTTGATGCTGGTCGTAGCTTGGCATCTTGTAATAGCGAAAGCGGCGTCTCGTTTTCTCAGTGTGTTCACTGGCGCCACTACGTTTGCTCGCCTGTCTGTCCGTGAGTGGCAGCAGCAGCGCTTATCAATAGCGCGTACTGTCATACCAACTTTGGAGCGGCCTCTAGTATTTCCTGGATGTCGTGTGTTGGGACGGAGCAGCGGTGAGGTCCGGACAGCCAGTACTCGCCCGACCGCAGGCGACACACTTGCACTGTCGGGCGGAAGGATGTGGTCACGAGAGTGCACGACCACGTCAACGGCCGGGTTCAGCGATTTCTAGTTGAACGGACCGTTATATTCGAGTAGTGCACATTTCACTTGCGTGTGTGTGTGTCCGCCCGTCGATGTGACCTTATGGCAATAAGTTGTCAGTCGATGTTTTATGCTTCTTTCCCGTGCCTGACTTGAGTGGGGACGACCGTTGATTCTCGTTCGGTCGGGCGTCGTAGCTGACGACTTACGTTTAGCCTTCCGACCGCTTCTGGCTTCTCTGTCTTTGTGCGGACTTATAAATCGTCCGTGTTGTTTCACAGTGACTGATTTTAGTATTGTGAATTTCAGGTGGAATTATTTTCCTGGATCCCTGTGAATCTAGTGGTTTTGAATGAGCAGTTACTTTAAAACTGTCTGCATACTGGATTTGAGGAGAGTTGCGAACTGAGATCAGTTCGGCTTCGGACGGAACAGCGAGGAGGACCGCAGCGCTAGGGTAGACCGGAACCTCTGGCGGCGTGCAGGCACTGTCGGACCGAGGGGCTGTAGCCGAAGACCGAACCCAGGACGCTTGAAGTTGAGTGAACTGTGTCCAGTACTGAAACCTCCACTGTTTGAGATCTCGCTGTTTGCATGTTGCTGCTCTCACAGTCGGTGAGACCTACCGCAACAAGTGGAGTCTGTCAGGTTGGCCGGAGCTATTAGCCGGTTACTACTCCTTTAGTTCGGATTTAATATTATTCTTATTAGTGAAGGGCAACCTGCGAAATTTTCTGCCTTGTGGCTGCTAACGCCCCCGTTACCTGCCCTGGAGGTTAGCGTACTTTTCCGGCAGTGTAGCTTCCTCATCGTGTTGATGGTGTTAGACACGGCGTGTAGACAACCTCTTGAATTGTACTATGCATATGTTTTTGGGAGGTCTACCTTGGTTCTAGTGTTACCTTCGGTCTTGGGTGTGTTTCTGAAGACGTGGTGCTGTCCGTCTCTTTGCTCTTGCCTACAAATATTCAATTGTTGTACTGGTGATCGGATGTTAGGCGAATTGGTTAGTCGGTCGGTCGACGCTGAAGCTACCCTAAGTGTGAGTTGCCATCCTGTTACGCCAGTACAACTCTTGGCTGCCTGTCTCACCGCTTACACAGCTGTAGTCACCTTCCTTAGATCGATCAAGGGAGCACTGTCTTTGGATCACTCCGTCTTATTTGGACAAGTTGTCATAATTGTTTAAAATTTTCCGTAATGTTTTAACATGTTATTGACCACCCCTCCTGTAGTTCTAGCCTTCAGCAGACGAATAATTTTTAATCTTCTTAATCAGGCCTTCAGCCAATGACTGTGTGTAACATTGCTTGTGGCCTTCAGCCGACAATAACTGGCAATCCTTCTCATAAGGCATTCAGCCACCAGTGTAATAAAATCTTTAAAAATGATTTTTGTGAGTTTTGTTTTTTTAAAAATAAGGTGTATGTGTTTTCTGTGCAACCAACGGTAACTGATTAGGCCCCGTCCACACCTTTCCTGCTTTCCCTAAGCGCCACATTTCAATAATCATAGTCAGTCTTATGAATTTATGTTGATACAAACATTGTGTTATACATCTGAATATATTTAGTCAGGTGAAGGAGCCAGATCCTACTTGTTGTTGCAAATGAGGAATCGACTACCCTCAAGCTGCTCATGACATCCAGGTGTTTGTAGAACCACTTTTCGATTTATATCCAATACGACAGTACAGGTTGTTTATAAATTAGATTTTTGAAGTTGCACCCGTTATTCCGCTTTCAGTTGCAACAGTTTTCAATGGATATGAACAAAGAGTATGGAGACTTCATACATCACTGCAAGGTGGATGCCATCAACGATTTATCCGTTTAAAACCGATTACTGTACAATTTATGAAGGAAAAAGTATGCAGGAACGAAAATTAGAACATCCGGACTGGATCGCAGACTTAGCCGTACCGGTATCGCGTCGATGAAACACTCTGCTTCCTCCTCATCTGGCATGACGTATTCCGTTTTTTGCATACTATGACATTTATGCCCCACTTTAATTCAGGTTTTATCATGTGTTATCATAAAGTGTATGAAGGCTCGATCCGTTTAAAGTTAAATGATCGGTAGAATAGCCCACAAACGTCAGATGACCGGGGAGCGTTAGAACGAAGCCGATCGCGCTGAAGAGTGCGTAGAGAAAGCTGTGGTTCGCCTGTTAGCACTGGCGCCAAGGGCGTGGCTTTGATTATTTATGTTTACTGTTTAAATATGTGTGCAGATTTCCAGCTGTGCTATCATCTGTACTGACGGCGAAAGCGAAGCAACGAATAATGACATAAGAATTTTGTTGGAATATGAAAGTAACTATTGAACAAAGTAAAAAACAAGTTCAGGAGTGTTTAGGTAGGAAGACTGAACACACAAGCAAATTATTGAGCGACTTGGTCAGTTGATCAAATCTTTTGATGACACACATAAATAAATTAAAACTGGAATGACTGATATGCGGTCTCAATCGACAGATTGGAGAAACGAAAATATTGAAATGTTTAAATAAGTACCGAAAAAGAGATATTAAGAGAAGTTACTAGTGACGAAAATAAAATCTAACAATGAAATAAGAAAAGATGAGGTTCAGGCTTCTTCAGAGTTAGATGTAAGTGAAAATATGCGAATGGAATTGAATAAAGGAGAAACATAGTTGAAATATTTGGAAAAATATACTAAAAATTGGAAACAGGGTAATGTTTATCTGCACTGAAGCAGAATGAATGTAACTGTTGTTTCGATGTAAGCATGCTGTGTACTTTCACAAAACTGATTAGTTGCACTCTAAAACCTTGTGAGGTCAATCCTACGAATGTAATATACAGAACGTCTAAGTTCAGTATCTTCAAACAGCGTTCTGCTTCGTGTTCGTTCGTAAGTATTCGTATCATTTTAAGAACAATTTTCTGTATAATATGAATAGCAAGTTAATGGAAAAACACATCGCTAGTCTAGTACTCTAAGGCTAAATAATTTTTCCATGTATATTTAAAATTATCAATCCTGTCTTGAAATACTTCACACATCAAATACAGTAGCGTTTTTCTCGAATGGTCTGTGGT
This sequence comes from Schistocerca piceifrons, assembly GCF_021461385.2. Classification (NCBI taxonomy): domain Eukaryota; kingdom Metazoa; phylum Arthropoda; class Insecta; order Orthoptera; family Acrididae; genus Schistocerca; species Schistocerca piceifrons. The sequence continues at coordinate 107,785,660 of NC_060138.1, read as the reverse complement.
TACCTTCTGTTTCTGTCTAACTGGCCGAGTGCTATTTCCCAAAGTACACACATGAACGTGCCCTAAGGAAGGCCGTTGAAATTCGGCCGAAACGTCGGTTTTAGATTATTATTGTTGTTAGTTTTTAGCAATGACGCGGTATAATACCCAGAAGAATTTTAATCACTACATCTAAAAAAGTTTTCCATCACCTCGGCTCCGAGAGTTCCGGAACCTGTACAAAAAATTGGAATAATCAACATAAACATCATTTCCACCCATTTTGTTGCCCAGGAAAACCGCACTTTGCATGTTGTACCACCATACAACGAGACCTTCAGAGGTGGTGGTTCAGATTTCTGTAAACACCTGCACATCTAACACCCAGTAGCACGTCCTCTTGCGTTGATGCATGCCTGTATTCGTCGTGGCATACTATCCATAAGTTCATCACTGCACTGTTGGTCCAGATTGTCCCACTCGTCAACGGCAATCCGGCTTGGATCCCTCAGAGTGGTTGGTGGGTCACGTCGTCCATTAACAGCCCTTTTCAATCTATCCCAGGCATGTGCGACAGGGCTCATGTCTGGATAACATGCTGGCCATTACGGTCGAGTGATGTCGTTATCCTGAAGGAAGTCATTCACAAGATGTGCACCATGGGGGCGCGAACTGTCGTCCATGAAGAAGAATTCCTCGCCAATATACTGCTGACATAGTTGTACTGTCGGTCGGAGGCTTGCATTCGCGGTCGTACAGCCGATGCGTCGCCTTCCATGACCATCAGCGCCGTACTTCGGCCCCACATAATGCCACCCCCAAAACAGCAGGGAGCCTCCAAGTTGCTGCACTCGCTGGACAATGTGTCTAAGGCGTTCAACCTGACCGAGTTGCTTCAAAACACGTCTCCGACGATTGTCTGGTTGAAGACATATGCGACACTCATCGGTGAAGACAATGTGATGCCAAACCTGAGTGGTCCATTCAGCATGATGTTGTACCAAGCTGCATGATGTCGTGGTTGCAAAGATTGACATCGCCATGGACGTCGGAATTTTGCACGAAAAGCATTACTCAACTTGGTGGCATTGCTGTCAGGGTTACTCCGAGCCATGATCCGTAGGTAGCGGTCATCCACTGCAGTAATAGCCCTTGGGCGGCGTGAGCGATGCATATCATCGACAGGTCCTGTGTCTCTCATCTCCTCCAAGTCCGAACATCATCGCTTTCGTTCACTCCGAGACGCCTGGACACTTCCCTTGTTGAGAGCTCTTCCTGGCGCGATCGAACCGCTGTTTTGACCGCCTAGGCATCGTTGAACTACAGACAACACGAACTGTGTACCTCCTTCCAGGTGGAATGACTGGACTGATCGGCTGTCGGACCCCCTCCGTCTAATAGGCGCTGCTCATGCATGATTGTTTAAATCGCTGGGACTGTTTAGTGACATCACTGAACAGTCAAAGGGACTGTGTCTGTACACAGTCTAAATGTGTCTTCAGGAGTTCTGGGAACCAGTGTAATGCGAAGCCTTTTTGATGTGTATACCTTTCCCACCACCTTATGCCTTTTATAATCACCTCAGCCTTGGAAACGCTTTACCAGCACTGTTTCTCTAAAGCCAGTTAGTTCTGATTTCGGCACTATCTCTCAGCAATGTAGCCAGTACAGCTGCTCATGTTACGTGTGCATCAAACGTAGGACAAGAATTACACTATGTGATCGGAAGTATCCGGGTACCCCCAAAAACATACCTTATACATATTAGGTGGATTGTGCTGGCACCTAATGCTAGATACTCCATGTCAGCGACCTCAGTAGACATTAGACATCGTGAGAGAGGAGAATGGGGCGCTACGTGGAACTCACGGTCTTCGAAAGTGGTCATGTGATTGGGTGACATTTGTGTCTCACGTCCGTACTTGAGATTTCCAACCTCCCAAACATCCCTAGTCCACTGGTTGCAATGTGACAGTGAGGTGGAAACGTGAAGGGACACGTACAGCAGCAAAACCGTACAGGCCGTCCTCGTCTGTTCACTGACTGAGACCGCCAACATTTGTAGAGGGTCGTAATGTGTAATAGGCAGACATCTATCCAGACCATCACACAGGAATTCCAAACTGCATCAGGATACACTGCAAGTACTATGACAGTTAGGCGGGATGCGAGAAAACTTGGATTTCATGGTCGAGCGGCTGCTCATAAGCCACACATCACGTCGGTGAATGCCAAACGACGCCTCGGTTGGTGAAAGAAGCGTACACATTTAACAATTGAACAGTGGAAAAAGGTTGTGTGGAGTGACGAATCACGGTACACAATATGGCGATCCGATGGCAGGGTGTGGGTATGGCGAATGCCCGGTGAACGTCATCAACTGCCAGCGTGTGTAGTGCCAACAGCAAATTTCGAAGGCATTTGTAATATGGTGTGGTCGTATTTTTCATGGTGGGTGCTTGCACCCGTTGTAGTTTTGCGTTGCACTAGTTATTTCATCAAAATAATTATTTAATCAATGTTTATTTCCTTGCAGGTATACCATGTGTCTCCCCTGAGAGGTGTCAGGGGCACTTTCTCAGGTCTTCCTATAGATACGAGGGTAATCCCAATGGTAAGGTTTCCTTTTTATAAGTTCAGAACTCTGTTTGTGTGGCAGTTGGTAACACTGTTACGAAGAGCGCTCCACGCGCTGTGTGTAAACATGCGCGCGCCACGCTGAGGCTCTCAGTCTTGGCTTGGCAGCTGTTGAGAATGGAGCTCCCTTTGGATGTTATCGTCAAGTGCGATTTCCGAGCAGTTATTCGGTTTTTGAAATCAAAGAGCACTGCACTGATTGAAATCCATCGCCAATCGACCGAAGTGTATGGTGAGTCGTACATCGATGTCGAAAAAGTGTGTAGAGAGTTTGCAGCTGGTCGGACCGAAATTCATGAAGAACAGAGGAGCGGGAGACCGTCAATTTCTGAGGAGACGGGGTTGAAGGTTGAGCAAAGCATGCGTGATAATAGGGGGATCACCCTGGATGACCTCTGCACGTTGGCTCCTGAGGTTTCCCGAAGCACCGCTCACAGAGTTTTAACGGAAACATTGAACTACCGGAAGGTGTGGCAAGATGGGTGCCACACATGCTGACTGAGGTCCACATGCGGCAACGAGTTAATGCTTCCCGCGCATTTCTTCACCACCTTGCAGCCGAACAGGACAACTTTTTGGACTCAATTGTCACATGTGACGAAACCTGGGTAAACCACTTTACACCTGAGACCAAGCAACAATCACGGCAGTGGCGGCATCCCTCTTCGCCAAAGCCGGGGAAATTCAAACAAACACAGTCTGTCGGTTAAGACATGACAACCTTTTTTTGGGATCGGAAAGGGGTATTGTTATGCCCACTGGGACCACAATTAACGCTGACAGGTACTGTGAGACTCTGAAAAAACTCAAACGGGCAATTCAGAACCGGAGAAGAGGAATGTTGAGCAAGGGCGAACACATTCTCCATGACAACGCTCGCCCACACATCGCTCGGCAACTGTTGCTCTCCTGCAACAGTTTCAGTGGAACATAATCACCTACCCACCCTATAGTCCTGACTTGGCTCCCAGTGACTATCAATTGTTGCGTAGGTTAAAAGGATATTTGGATGGAAAGTGATTCAGCTCCGAGGACGAGGTGAAAGGAGAGGTTCATAACTTTCTGAACAGCATGGTGGCGAGCTGGTATTGCATCGGCAGAAATGGTGATTATAACGTAAAATAGCTACATGTTCAAGCTGTAAACTGATGTAAACCATTGTAGAAATAAACAAGTCTATGTACTTATAAAAAAATAGGAGACCTTACTTTTGGGATTATCCTCGTACCTGTAATTTCGTTTATACATTGTGTAGCTGGAGCCAGCTGAAACATTTACTGCCCATCACGTCTTCCATGCAAGGCCCATTGTCTGCAGAAAAAAATCAGATTGTTTTCCATTACAAATGAAATGATTTTTAAATCATTCTTTGAAGATCCCATTCGATAGATCGCTGTCATGTTAGTCTAGTCCGATATTCGTTTTATGGATGTGTAGTACCAGGAACCGTAATCTTGAAGTATTAGTAGTGCTCCTGCGGCAACCATGTTGCATTCGCGGTAGCAGTCAGTGCATGTTCCGGCATTGATGTCGCTGTTCGATTACTAGTTATTCTTCATCTTTTACTGTCCCTGTTAATAAATATGAGTAAAGCAAATCTGGCTCTAGACTAATCTGGTACCGCTCCATCGGACGTGCACGTAAAATTCTGCTTTAAAAATCATATTGTTTGTAAGGGGAAAGGAAGCACAATGCGTCCACACTGGGTGTTGTATGAAAGATAAGATGAGCACTCTTTGTTTGGGCTCACGCCAGATGACTACAGTGCAAGAACGAAATTGCAATTATCTGCTTGGACGCCAGAGAAAATGAGCCTGACGAGTCTTAGGAGAGGCATCAGAGTATATTTACGGATGTCCATCTTATTGCTTGGACGAGGGAATTCAGCTGATGATATACATGAGAAAAAGTGCCACCACGGCTGTATCTTGAGAATGTCTTTATTCTACCACACGACTAGTTTCGGCGGCACAGTACCTCCATCTTCAGGTCCCACTACTGCCAAAAGTGTATTTGATTTCCTGGTGCGTTTATTGTGGGGCCTTGTTACTAGCACAAGCGGGCCATCTTTCAGAAGGATCCTGTTGAAAGCTAGCTCACGTGTGCTAGTGACAGGGATCGCACAGCAAATGCGCTAAGGAAATGAAACACTCTTTTCGCAGTAGTGGGACCTGACGATGGCGGTACTGTGCCTCCGAAACTAGTCGTGTGGTAGAATAAAGACATTCTCAAGATACAACTGTGGTGGTACTTCTTCTCATAGACATCCTGTATATTTTCAGACCTGGCTAACAGAGAAATTACCGCTCCACAGCGCTGTAGCTCGCTGATGAGACAGGCTGCGCCACTTCGTTGCGACTGCACTAGCAGCGTGATGATGATGATGATGATGATGATTGGTTTGTGTGGCGCTCAGCTGCGCGGTTATCAGCGCCCGTACAAATTCCCAACCTTTGCCCAGTCCAAACTCTCCACTTTCGTGAATGATGATGAAATAATGAGGACAACACAAACATCCAGTCATCTCGAGGCAGGTGAAAATCCCTGACCCCCACCGGGAATCGAACCCGGGACCCCGTGCTCGGGAAGCGAGAACGCGACCACGAGACCACGAGCTGTGGCCAACCAGCAGCGTGCTAAGGTACTGTGGCGCGGATTGTAACTAGCAACAAATAAAGACTTAACTGTGTTACTTGTTTTTCTTCGAGGTGATGATTCCAGCTTCATGGCTACCCCTGGCACATTGCAACTTCTGTGCAGGACGCCCTGCAGTTGGAGAGGGCCTGTGGCTGGGCCTGGTGCCTGCGGGCTGCGATCGGCGAGCCGGCGCGCTCAGCGCTAACAGCGTTTCAAGTATTTATGCAGGTGGCGGCGCGCGGCCCAGCGGCCCCAGCCAATCTCAACTCGGCCGTCGGCGTTGCCGTCGGCACCACCGACGCCGTTTCATCTCTGGCAAGTGAGCCCTCACCGCCGCGGACGCACCGCCTCCTCTCCGTTTCGTGCCTGAGCTATACAACACTTATACTGCGTAGTCGTTTTGTCAGAAGAGATTTTAAAATTTTCATCCGTGAGATAAACTCTCATGGAACCCTTGGGTTTTACTTTTGATGGGGGTTAGCCGCTTGGAATGTGACAAAATATTTAGTGCTGCACTGGTCACTGATGTACAGGGTGATTATAATAAAAGTTAAACGTTCAAAACGCTGTAGAAATGACACCACCTGTCAGAATGACGTCATATTGCAATTGGCTACTATCGGAGAAGGGGCAAATGTATGACAGTGGAGAAATAAATAGTTACAAAATGTAGCAATAGATGGCGCTGTAAGCATCATACACTACTGGTCATTAGAACTGCTACACTAAGAAGAAACGCACGTGATAAACGGGTATTCATTCGACAAATATATTATACTAGAACTGACATGTGATCACCTTTTCACGCAGTTTGGGTGCATAGATCCCGAGAAATCAGCACCCAGAACAACCACATCTGGTCTTAATAACGACCTTGATACGCCTGGGCATTGAGTAAAACAGAGCTTGGATGGAGTGTACAGGTACAGCTGCCCATGCAGCTTCAACACGATACCACAGTTCATCAAGAGTAGTGACTGGCGTATTGTGACGAGCCAGTTGCTCGGCCACTATTGACCAGACGTTTTCAATTGGTGAGAGATCTGGAGAATGTGCTGGCCAGGGCAGCGGTCGAACATTTTCTGTATCCAGAAAGGCCCGTACAGGACCTGCAACATGCGGTCGTGCATTATCCTGATGAAATGTAGGGTTTCATAGGGATCGACTGAAGGGTCGTAACACATCTGAAATGTAACGTCCCCTGTTCAAAGTGCCGTCAATGTGAACAAGAGGTGACCGAGACGTGTAACCAATGGCACCCCATAACATCACGCCGGGTGATATGCCAGTAAGCCGATGAAGAAAACACGCCTCCAATGTCCGTTCACCGCGATGTCGCCAAACACGCATGCGACCATCAAGATGCTGTAAACAGAACCTGGATTCATCCGAAGAAATGACGTTTTGCCATTCGTGCACCCAGGTTCGCCGTTGAGCACACCACCGCAGGCGCTCCTGTCTGTGATGCAGCGTCAAGGGTAACCGCAGCCATGGTCTCCGAGTTGATAGTCAATGCTGCTGCAAACGTCGTCGAACTGTTCGTGCAGATGGTTGTTGTCTTGCAAACGTCCCCATTTGTTGACTCTGGGATCGAGACGTGGCTGCACGATCCGTTACAGCCATGCGGATAAGATGCCTGTCATCTCGACTGCTAGTGATACGAGGCCGTTGGGATCCAGAACGGCGTTCCGTGCTACCCTCCTGAACCCGCCGAATCCACATTCTGCTAACAGTCATTTTATCTCGACTAACGCGAGCAGCAATGTCGCGATACGATAATCCGCAATCGCGATAGGCTACAATCCGACCTTTATCAAAGTCGGAAACGTGATGGTACGCATTTCTCCTCCTTACAGGAGGCATCACAACAACGTTTCACCAGGCAACGCCGGTCGACTGTTGTTTGTGTATGAGAAATCGGTTGGAAACTTTCCTCATGTCAGTACGTTGTAGGTGTCGCCACCAGCACCAACCTTGTGTGAATGCTCTGAAAAGCTAATCATTTGCGTATCACAGCATCTTCAATTTTAATGGCCGGTAGTGTAATTTCATAGTAGTTGTCTACAAATGACAAATGAATCATACTACAATGCCTAAGGTGTACGTCTGACGGTAAACAAACTCTACTACTCATGTGCATGGGTGTACAGGTGTGATACTGTTAGTTACGCCAGCCCATCCATCAGGGCAAGGTCATATCACATCGGACGGCAAAAATCAGTTTTTAATTGTCCTGAGGCCAAGAACCACATAAAAAACGTCAATAGCATCGGTTGTTAATTGTCCTGAGGCCAAAAACTACATAAAAAACATCAATCAAAATCAAATTGGGTTATTAATATCCGTATGACTAGCGCAAAACATGTTCAGTATGCTATCCATCGTTTTCTGCAACAAGTTGAAATCGAGAAACAGCATTTCTACAACTGATCAAAGTGTTTCCGGTGTCACGTTCAGAGTGTGTTCCGCAATGCGTGCCTTCGGTGTAGCCAAGTTTGCAGTTGGAACACTGAACACATCTTTCAGATGATCGGGACGGAATTTCCGAAATGGGGCGTCAGCAGCTGCTTAACTGGATATACAATATGCGGAGGTGCGCCATCTTACACACAAATGATCCCATCCACATAGCCACGCCGTTGGACAGCTGGTACGGCGTGGTTGCGCGAAAGACACTGATAGCGCTTACCAATGACGGTACAGATAAGAGGACCGGAAGCACCTGTCTCTTCGAAAAAATATGGCCCCACGACAAATGATGCCGTAAACCAGCGCCACACAGTGACCGTTTCAAGATGAATTGGTTCTCGTTGATTTGTGCGTGGACTTTCTGTTACTCATATTCGACAATTCTACGTAATGACATATCGTCTCAGGTGGAAGTGGGCTTCGTCTGCCCACAAAATCTTCCACGGCCAATCATTGTGCACTTCCATGCGATAAAGAAATTCTAAGGCAATGGTCTCCCTTGCTGGTAGGTCAACAGGAAGCAGCCCGTGCACACGGGTAATTTTGAATGGATAGGAAAGAAGGATGTTTCGTAGGATTTTACACACCATGCTCACGGGTATGTCCAGTGTACGGGTAGTTCGCGCATTACACCACCCGCTCCTCCTCCACTGCTATGGCCACTGCTTCCACTGAAGTCAAATCAATTCGTTTCCTCCCTCTACCAGGTTGTACGCCAAAAGAACCTGTCTTTTCGAATTACCGAATCATTTTCTCCAAACCCACGGTAGTCATCGGACCAACGCCTTTTGTCAAACCCTTCAGTATCCGGAACTTCTGCAGAGTGACGTGTGCACAGTCATCATTCTTGTGATACAGCTTTACAAGCAGAGTTCGATCCTGCATTGAGACAATCATGGCGAACTTCGCAGACTAGAAAGGAGAAAAACCGTGTACCTGGCGTGCTTATAGCAACTTCAATGGATCGTGCGCATGAGAGATGTTTTCATTTACGTATTCTCACACATACAGTGCCATCTGTTGATCAATTTTCATAATATTTTTTTTCTTGTGCCATACGTTGCAATTTGATGTCATTCTGACCAGTGGTGTTATTTCTACAGCGTTTTGTAACCCTAACTTTAATTACAATCACCCTGTATGTGTATTTAAGAATGCGGCGATACGAACACATGTGCCGATCCATGTAAGTCTGACTGTCGAACTAGTTTACGAATTATGCATCGACATAACATGAATTGGACGTAATTACTAACTAGTTAAAAAAGTGACAGATGGAGGTTGTGACTTGATGTCTCGCTCCTTCGAGGCTTTTTGAGACAGAGCTCCAGTGCACTGCGACAATGTCTGAATACCGAGTAGGGCTTTGCTTCTTTCATGTAGTATCAGTCCTCCACTTTCTAAAATCTACAGGACCCCTACATCAGTACTCGACTGTAACTCACGCCAGCCACGAAAGCACACATGTATGTTATTTCCTATCCTTTCCATTTGTGTCTTCTTTTTCCTACTCTTTTCCATTTTCTATCCTCTTCAGTTCGCCTTGCCTTTCCTCATCTCTTTTCTCCTTGCCCCTCTGTCTACCTTAACTTCTCACACTTGCTCCTCCATCGCCCCTTTTCTTCTCATACACTGACTCTTCCTCTCCTTTACCTCTTTCTTCTCCGATGACCTTTTTCACATTGTTTACTCTTCACTTCTATAGCTGAATGTTATCCTCATTTAAGTATAACATTCAGGAACGAAATTTTACTCCAAATAATGTAGAAGAACTTGAGGGTTAGCACGCAGTCTAATGATAACAGCTGAGGAGCTACTTCAAAAACGGCCGCAGTTTCATACAGCTTACGACATTTATCCGGTAAGAGATTTTGTCTCTGTTTGATGTACATGCTTGTTTTCTATATGTAGTGAGAGGAATAAATATAAATATTCCAAATTTTTCGGCAGATAATTACCACCTTCCTCTAACACCTAACATTTTGCCGCATTTTTGTGACATTTTGTCAGCAGTGAGGCAAGCCTGTGACAATTCTCTGTACATGATCGATGTCATCTGTTACTCAAACCAGAGATCCAGTTACGAACCCCACCGATTTGAGCAATATTACAGTCACCCCTTATTTGGGCCAACCTCAAGTTCCCGGTATCTTTCAAATAAATCGGAACGTGCTATTTCCTATACCTACCACGTAAAACTGTGCTTCTCTGCTCGTCATGCTATAAACAGATAAACAATGTTACTCCCCCGTATTTGTTTGAAATGACTAACTAATAATAAAAAAGTACAGAACTTTACGTTTTTTAGATTAAGAGCAACTTGGCGGTAGTTGCACCAGAAATATACTGTCAAGATCTAACATAACATTACTGAAAATCTTACAGAATTACATTTCCTGATTGATAACCGTATCATTAGCAAATGGTCTAAGATTGATACTAATACTATCCTTCAAATATCTAACATATATCTTTAACAGCAAATGTTATGTTACATCTCCCACAGCAGTTTGCAGTAGCAGTAACTGTTTCGGACTCGCTTAGTTTTTTTACTGAGCGCTAAACTGTACCGCACATGTTAAAGTGCAAAAGAGTCAACTACTTTAAAAAGAGAGACGTGATTGTACTTTATTACTTCATAGGTAGTCGCATGACTCTTAAAAAGAAGGGAATCTGAATCCAGAACACCAGGGTTACAATTTTTATGAACTTTCCATAGTGCATAAAAATGTGTCTAATTCATATATAACAAGTTAATAACAGTTACCTGAAATAGTTCCAGACTATCTCAGATTTATGAGAATCTGAGTCCAGTTTCTCCCTTCACAGAGAAGGCATCGCAGGTATGACCATGATAACGGTCGTGTCAGGATAACACAAAACTTGAAGTTGCAGAGTACCGTAGTATTGTAGACTAACTTCAGTAGGTCTCCTTTTGTCAGCTCGCTGTTGGTGGTCGCTGTCTTTCGACACTCAGACTTATGATTCTCCGATCCGGTCAGTTCACAACAGATACGCAACACGTCATTAACTCCATCAGATCCACCAGTCATCCATCACCGATCGTCGGGTTACAACTAATCTCATCCCCTGTCTCCAGTTCCATCTTGACTTACTTCCAATACAAATCCGAAAATGACGTGTTGTAAGGTGTTAAACGAGGGTTGGAACTTTCATAGCGGCAATTATTTATTTACAGCTCGTACAAAATAGATACGTGTTTCAAAGTTGTACTGACCTTTCTGAGTAGTCGCCAGAATTGTGTATAACACGTTGCCAGCGATGTAGAAGTCGTAGGATACTCTTAGCAGTGTCTGTTGTGTTGACAGTTTGAGCGGCGCAGTCTATTGTCCGAGAAATTTGTAGCAGTTCTGAAGCGAATGCCGTGAAGTGTTTTCTTCAGTTTAGAAAGCGAGTTGAATTCTCGAGCGCTTAAGTCAGGGGAGTGCAGGAGGTGGTATAGCACTTAGCAGCCCCATCAGTCAAACAAATCAGTAACACCTTGCACTGTAAGTGCTTGAGCATTGTCCTGCAAAATTATGGTCAGGTCCTGCAGAATGTGTCATCACTTCTGTGTTGTTCATATTTGGAACACAAGGTACGACCAGCTTAGAGACAGAAGGGATGACACTTTCTGTATGACCAAACCATCATTTTGCAGGACAATGCTCAAGTACGTACAGTGCCAGTTGTTATTGATTTGTTTGACTGATGGGGCTGCGTCATGCTATACCACCTACTGCACTCCCCTGACTTAGGCCCTCGTGTGCTCAACTCGATTTCTAAACTGAAGGAAACACTTCACGGCATTCGCTTCAGAGCTGCTACAAATTCCTCGGGCAATAGACCGCGCCACTCGAACTTTCAACACAACTGGCACTGCTAAGAGTATCCTACGACTTCCACATCGCTGGCAACGGGTTATACACAATGCTGGTGACTACTTTGAAGGTTTGTAAAACTTTGAAGCACTTACCTATTTTGTACGAGCTGTCAATAAATAGTTGCCACTATTAAAGTTCCAACCCTCGTATTTCTCTGGTACCACGCACCCATTGCTTCATCACAACCTCGTTAACGAACGTGGCGATGCAAAATCTCCAGCTGGACTCATAATGAATTCAAGACCTGTCAGTGAGAGAAAGACAGACAGACTAATATATACTGTTCTGGTTGTCCACAACTTCCGCAATTGACATTTTAAATAGACCACCGTTGTTGCCTAATAACAATTATAAGGAAACACAGAAGCAATTGAAACATTGGTTTATTTGATAAGAGACGTTTCGACATTGGTCATGGTGTTTATCAAGGGACAACAACAGAAGACAGCAAGCCTGCAGTGATTGTTTTAAGACAGCCACGAGTAGTTTCTGTCTACTCTCAACATTATAGACATGCTGTATTTTTCTTAATTTCAGAAAAGACTGCTTCATTATAATATGAATCAGTGCATAACTGAAGAAGTTGTACTGAAACTATAAGGTAGCTAACATTCCAAGGCTGTTACCTTTATACACTGGTGGAAGTCTAGCAAAAATATATATTGTGGAGCCAGATTATTTTATGCTCATTAAAACATAACAGTAATATTTTGAGCATGTTTTTTGAAAATATGAAGATCAGGAAAAGACAGAACAATGACTGAAAATAAAAAATAAAAATTAATTTCATTTGGAGAGGAAGTTGCCGCGTTAAAATTTTGACTACAAGAAGAGACTTGTGAAACATGCATGTATCAAGACTTACAAGATTGTTGGAAATAATTTTAGGAAAGATAGCAACAGTAAACAATTAAAAGAAATGACATTTACTTTAGTACATCGACCAGTTGAAAAATTATAGTGGATTTTGCATGTACCACCAACTGATGAGGCTGTCTGGACAAAATAGTTGGAGAATAGGTATGCGTGTTAAGTTCCCTGTTTACATAATGGTTACTCATATGTGTTATGAACCGATGTGTTCATATTTTTCACAAAGCTGTTTTTTGTTTTGATTTGTTTGCACTAAGGTGGATTTTAGAAATCAAATAAATATCTCACGCTTCCCCTTGTCAAGAAAATGACACAGTGCTGTTTCATATTTCATTTCATGTCAGCGTAGCATAATGTTGAAGCGTTCTTCGTGGAAGTGTGTAGTTTAAAGACTACTTTCATGCCAAAAATATTGTGCTTGTGCCGTTCGTAGTGTGCCGGAGTTACATTTACTTACTTTTCGAGACGTAATCTTTATTTCGAAAGAACTTATGGCACATTAGCTTTCATTTATTGATAGGAGTTCCCACCAGTGTACGGTTACATTAATCATACGAGTGGTCTATTTCCAGTTGCGTACATTAGTATTGCTTCAAAATGGCTTTGAGCACTATGCGACTTAACTTCTGAGGTCATCAGTCGCCTAGAACTTAGAACTAATTAAACCTAACTAACCTAAGGACATCACACACATCCATGCCCGAGGCAGGATTCGAACCTGCGACCGTGGCGGTCACGCGGTTCCAGACTGAAGCGCCTTTAACCGCACGGCCACACCGGCCGGCTAGTATTGCTTCCTTCAAAGAACAGGCCGTGTTTCTTTCACTGAGAACGGAGAACGCAAAACTGAAGCCGATAACATATTAATTCTTACCGTGAAGAAAGAACAACAGCCAGTCAATTTTAATAACGTTGTTCATTACGAAATAATATCGCCGTTATAGTTTTGGAGTTGACAGTTTCGTTTTCAGAGTGCTGTTCACATTTGAAATGACATTATACTGTAAATGTAACATTTGATGGTTGTGGCGAATGTTATTTGGATCTCTGGTGCCCCGCAGTAATACTGGACCCAGCAGTGAACTACAATATCGAAAACAACTTACTAAGATAAGAAATAAATTTGTTTTGTACTAGTGACATGGAAGTTCCTTCGTCTTTGTACGGCACTGGCAACTGCTGTCGAATAAATTCACATTTTGCCAAAGTCCAGGCAAGATTTAAAAATTTTCTGTACTTTAATTTTGCCTGGCCCCCACAGTGTAAAGTCATATTTAGGCCAAAGTTAGCTACTTTTTTATCTTTCCTAGAGGTGGCAGTTATCGCTGAAACAACCCGTTCTCGGTTATATCAGCGTTTTTCAACGCTTTTTATACCGGTCTGTTAAAACCGCTCAAAATATCCTGTTCCTGAAATAACAGATTTCCTGTAGTAACGTATGAGTCTTATACAAAATGAAATATTTTGTCTCCCTCAGTTTCAGGATATATTAGAGCAAAAAAATTAAATAAAATAGGCGATTAAAGTAAAACCATTCGTTGCTTTTCTCGAAAAGTGAAAAGTGGTTAACTACTACAAAAAAATCAGCAGTATTCTATTGATTCTAATGTTTTGAAACTCTGCTCAAAAATCATATTGCAATCGGGACTCATACCAGTATTAGGACATTACGAATCAGTGCTAAGGGGTGAAAACTGAGGTTGAGTGAACCTGTTTCTTGTGTTAATTTGTCAGTTTTCAAGGGATAAAAGTAGATAAAGGTATGTTGTGTGGTCACAGGCAGATATCAGTTGCTCCCTGTTACTATTGTAAACTGTGAAGGAACTGTTAAATTTTAAAGTTCCCCCTTATATTATTGTTGCAGTTTATTGTGGCTCCTCTTTTAAAGAAAATGGAGCATTTATTTCATTTATACCGCACTCAGTAAAATGTTTATAGGCTAGGGATGTAATACAGCTGATGTCCGACTACGATAGTGAGAAACTACAATGCTACAGTGTAGACCACAGGGGGCAAGTATTGCACACTGCATGTGCAACACATACCATCTAATAGGGCACGTTATATGTTAAGAGGTACATTGTTGTCTCAGAAATGCTGTACCAACTCTCATGTTATGTATTTCTTGCTCGTTTCTGTCAGTGATCGGTTGCTCGTTTTTTAAAAACGTTTCCTTAAAAACGAGAGATTTTACCTCTGCTCCTATGCCTAATTTATCTTGCGTTTTTTTATCCAGTTATTAGCAAAAAAAAAAAAAAAATACAAACACCTCTTATAGTCAAGATCAAACAAATACTGCTTATTCAGAACTAAAATATCGGTAATAGTTTTAACCGGTCGGTTTTTCCCAACCCTAGTCTCTCCTTGAGTTTTTAATTACAAGATCGAGTATGTTATCCTATAAAGCTTAAGAAACAGAGAAAATTCTGATTATAGTTAAAGAAATTATTGAACCTCTGTGTTTGGATTCCGGAATAACTATTATCAACTAAACTTCTTACTGGAGAGTTTTAGTACTCAACCGGAGGAATATTTGTGATTTGTGTCAACAGCTGATTGTTTGGCAGAGAGCTCTGTTCGAAAAACAATTTTTCAGAACTTTTAAAATTTGAGCGTACTGTATATGTGTCAGAGAACACTGTGCCACAAGTTAAATTTTTTTCTCTTTGTGTCTTGTGACTCGTAAAGTAACAATTTTGTTGCATCAAAATCGACGCATATCTATCAATAAGAGGACAGTAACGAGCCTGTGAGAGTACATTAACTGATTGTAGTGTGCAGTTATTTGTAAACGCTTTTTAATTTCCGATCCGCTTTTCTCAGCAGCAACTGTACTAGTTCACACTCCTCTATCGTAACGGTTTACTCGTTCTTTATCTCAGACTGTGCTATTAAAGCCAGACAGTTAAAGCAAATGTAGAAAAACAAAGCGTTTTTTGTCTGCAATATTAATGATAAATAACTGGTGATCAAACAAATGTGTGCACTAATTTCGTCTAGCTTTGTATTGTTCTCCTACGATTGTTATTCTCTGTTTCTCACGGGTTACAATCTGGCTTGGGTGTTGACTCATTAAGAGAAGTTTTTCTCACTGTTCTAGTTAATTTTACATTTATAGCTAAATTCTGGCGTCTCACTGTTTCAAAAATGCTGCTGGATATCTTCGTACGCAACCGTAAATCGGA
Organism: Schistocerca piceifrons; assembly: GCF_021461385.2. Classification (NCBI taxonomy): domain Eukaryota; kingdom Metazoa; phylum Arthropoda; class Insecta; order Orthoptera; family Acrididae; genus Schistocerca; species Schistocerca piceifrons. The sequence goes on along the minus strand of NC_060138.1, from coordinate 107,769,996 downwards.
TCACATGTTACACTTTAAAAATTCTCAGGAAATGTGCAAGTATTGTGTAAGTTTCGTTCTGTTTAATTATATCGAAAGTCCGTCATAACATCTTAGCGTCTGTAGTACTAGCAGTGGAGTCCATCTATGTTTCTCAGAATTCCGCTATATTCCTCCCAGTACGCCCTCGGAACAGGGGCATGATTTCATATTGCATTGCTGTTCACACAGCGTGGGATTGTGTTACGTTTCGGTCTGCTGTCGTGGTAACCGCAGAGAGAGAGAGCGAGATAGCCTTTGTTGTAACTTCCAGCCCACAAACAACGGCTGCAAACTTTGTGCTTTGCACTAGTTGGAAACAGCTTTATACATACACCTAGATCATCAGCAAGATTACCGTTATATTTATGGCTCCATGTAGAGCATGTCACAAAACTAATATTTTGATTTGTTATTCAGTAATTAGTACATTTATTTCTCAACATTTTAGAGACATCTATACCGTGCAGTGCATCTCTGTCGAATTGTTTCCGTGATACAGGGATTTTCATGCCAGTGATGCAGAACTCGGATAAACTAATATTATTTTTCAGTTAATGTTTTACGGATAGAGCATTTTCTTGGGAGCATTTCTGGCAACGTTATGACTTCTTTGTCGAAGTAAACCACTTTCAACCATCGGTATGTTATTAGTGACTTCAGTAACAGAAACTGCCCGCCTACGTACTCGAATGGTTAACGTCGTGGCCTTCTGTGCGGAAGAACAAAGGTTCGACTTCCGGATTTCTCTGCCGTATGGAGGTCAAATGGGAAGTTACTTCGATAAAGAAGCAGAGGTATCAGTAAGATTCATCAATTCGCAATAACGGCTGGAGGGATTTGCGAGAAACTGATGTCCTACGATCATAGATTTTGTTGCCTTGTAGGCAGCCGCTGTTCACCAGTCTGAACAAGCCTAAGGCCAAATACGTGAGCATTATTTACCTTTTAGTACCAGAAATACACACTTTTCTAATGAATATGTTGTGTCAAACAGCGTCAATGAAAATATCAGCATTGTTTATGCTAGGGTAATCCCAAAAGTAAGCTCTCCTATTTTTTATAAGTACATAGACCTGTTTATTTCTGCAGTGGTTTACATCAGTTTACAGCTTGAAGATTTAGCTATTTTTCGACATAATCACCATTTCTGTCGATACATTTTTGTAGACGCTGTGGCAGTTTTTGTATGCCCATGGCATACCAGCTCGCCGCCATGCTGAAGAAGGATGCCGCCACTGGCGTGATTGTTGCTTGGTCTCAGGTGTAAAGTGGTATGCGCAGGTTTCATCACCCGTGACAATTGAGTCCAGAAAGTTGTCCTGTTCAGCTGCAAGGCGGTGAAGAAATGCGCGGGAAGCATTAACTCGTTGTCGCATGTGGTCCTCAGTCAACATGCGTGGCACCCACCTTGCGCACACATTCTGGCTGTTCAATGTTTCAGTTAAAGTTCTGTGAGCGGTGCTTCGGGAAACCTCAGGAGCCAAAGTGCAGAGACCATCCAGGGTGATCCGACGATCTTCTCGCATATTTTGCTCAACCTCCAACACTGTCTCCTCAGAAATTGACGGTCTCCCGCTCCTTTGTTCGTCGTGAATTTTCGGTCCGACCAGCTGCAAACTCTCTACACCACTTACGAACATTTTTGACATCCATGCACGACTCACCATTAACTTTCGTCAACTGGCGATGGATTTCAATAGGTGCAGTGTCCTTTGCGTTCAAAAACGGAATAACTGCGCGCAATTCGCACTTGGCAGTAGCATCCAACGGGAGCTCCATTGTCAACGACTGCTAACCCAAGATTGAGCGTCTCATCGCGGCGAGCGCATGTTCACACACAGCGCCTGAAGCACTCTTCATAACAGTGTGACCAACTGCCATACAAACAGAGTTCTGTACTTATAAAAAAATAGGAGACCTTAGTTTTGGGATCATCCCCGTACGAAACAGTACTAGTCCAGGCAACATTAAGGAAAATTACAGATTTTAATTGTACCCCTGTTGCAAGCTAGCTTCGAGAAATAGGTATTTCAAATTTTCGTTAGCCATTATTAAGACTCCTGAAATGTGATAATTTCGTAAAATATATAATGTGAGAGTTCGTGTTACATTTGTAGGTGCAACTAGTAGGTACCGAAAATAATTTTAAAGATATACAAGTAACACCAGGTGTTAGTTAATGGGCAGATAATCATCACGCTAGCAGCCCACAGCCATTTACATCACATTTCGTGGAACATCCAAAGACAAGCGACATAAAAATTTCGATTACACCCAAACGAATACTTCAGTGACATCTTACAGCACGTTTATGATGATTTTCAAAAGTGTATTTTTTAGCAATGGAGATTAATGATGTGTCGACAGAAGTTCCGACACAGTGTTATTTTGAGGGGGCCGATAGGCACGCTATCTAACGCAGACGGGCGTCAAGTCTGGAACAGGATAACTATTGAATGGTAGCAAGAATAGTACGTAGCTGCTTTATACTTAACTTTATTCGTTGATTAATACAGCGTTCTTCTGGAGACACTTATACTATAACTCTCAAAGTAGGTAAGGCTAATGGCGCCTTGCTAGGTCGTAGCCATGGACTTAGCAGAAGGCTATTCTAACTGTCTCTCGGCAAATGACAGGAAGCCTTCGTCCGTATTGTCGCTAGCACTGTCGTCGTACAACTGGGGGCGAGTGCTAGTCCGTATCTCGAGACCTGCCTTGTGGTGGCGCTAGGTCTGCGATCACACAGTGGCGACACGCGGGTCCGACATGTACTAAATGGACCGCGGCCGATTTAAGCTACCACCTAGCAAGTGTGGTGTCTGGCGGTGACACCACAGTTAATTTATTATCAAATAATACTGCGTTTCCTTGGTATTATGACGTCGTCCACTGTATGTATTAGATGAAATTATAACAATTATTGAACGAAGATTTGTCTGATAAAGCATGAACAGGCATAATTATTTTTTGTGACTTATTTTACATGGACAGTTGTTGTGGTTTGGCCTAACATCATATTTTCTTTTATGATGATAGTGAGCTCACATAACGTACGATCAGTTGTAGAATTTTGGAACACATATTATGTTCGAGTATAACGACTTTTCTGGAGGCTAGAAATTTACTCTGTAGGAATCAGCATGGGTTTCGAAAAAGACGATCGTGTGAAACCCAGCTCACGCTATTCGTCCACGAGACTCAGAGGGCCATATACACGGGTTCCCAGGTAGATGTCGTGTTTCTTGACTTCCGCAAGGCGTTCGGTACAGTTCCCCACAGTCGTTTAATGAACAAAGTAAGAGCATATGGCTACAGTCTGGAACCGCGCGACCGCTACGGTCGCAGGTTCGAATCCTGCCTCGGGCATAGGTGTCTGTGATGTCCTTAGGTTGGTTAGGTTTAAGTAGTTCTAAGCTATAGGGGACTGATGACATCAGAAGTTAAGTCCCATAGTGCTCAGAGCCATTTGCACCATTTGTTTAAGAGCATATTGACTATCAGACCAATTGTGTGATTGGATTGAAGAGTTTCTAGATAACAGAACGCAGCATGTCATTCTTAATGGATAGAAGTCTTCCGAAGAGACAGTGATTTCAGGTGTGCCGCAGGGGAGTGTCGTAGGACCGTTGCTATTCCCAATATACATAAATGACCTTTTGGGTAACATCGGAAGTTCACTGAGACTTTTTGCGGATGATGCTGTAGTATATCGAGAGGTTGCAACAATGGAAAATTGTACTGAAATGCAGGAGGATCTGCAACGAATTGACGCATGGTACTGGGAATGGCAACTGAATCTCAATGTAGACAGGTGTAATGTGCTGCAAATAAATAGAAATTTAGCTACAATATAGCAGGTCAGCAACTGGAAGCATGTAATTCCATATATTATCTGGGAGTAGGCATTATGAGTGATTTAAAATGGAATGATCATATAAAGTTGATCGTCGGTAAAGCAGATGCCAGACTGAGATTCATTGGAAGAATCCTAAGGAAATGCAATCCGAAAACAAAGGAAGTAGGTTACAGTACACTTGTTCGCCCACTGCTTGAATGTTGCTCAGCAGTGTGGGATCCGTACCAGATAGGGTTGATAGAAGAGATAGAAAAGATCCGACGGAGAGCAGCGCGCTTCGTTACAGGATCATTTAGTAATCGCGAAAGCGTTACGGAGACGATAGGTAACTTCCAGTGGAAGACTTTGCAGGAGAAACGTTCAGTAGCTCGGTACGGGCTTTTGTTGAAGTTTAGAGAACATACCTTCTTCGAGGATTCAAGCAGTATATTGCTCCTTCCTACGTATATCTCGCGAAGAGACCATGAGGATAAAATCAGAGAGATTAGAGCCCACACGGAGGCATACCGACAATCTTTCTTTCCACGAACAATACGAGACTCGAATAGAAGGGAGAACCGATAGAGGTATTCAAAGTACCCTCCGCCACGCACTGTCGGGTGGCTTGCGGAGTATGGATGTAGATGTAGATATGAATTACTGTTGAGTCTGAGCAGAAAACTGTGTAAAGCGAATATCTCTGTCAAATATTTTTCCATCTGTCTTTCATCCTTGTCTTGTTCCTTCCATATCTGTTTTCCTCATAGCCTTTATGAATACGTGTATAAGGGTGCAAGTCATTTGTGATAAAAATAATATCCATTAAATAGACACTATGGCCATGTATGTATTTCTAATAGCCCATCCTTGGGAAGTGTCGGTGGGTTTTGTTTCACTATCAGAATTAGCCAGCTTGGACGTGAGCCGTTTACCCGCCATTATGGTTATCTCGCTGAGATAATTACTAATTGTAGTAGTTATATAGAACCAGCTTACCATATTACATGCAAAGTGCGATACGTCAGTGTAAACAAATTCCCAGTATTTGAATTAAATCCTAATAGTAATTTGTGTCTCAAAAACGCGTTGACAGCTCGCCTTGGTAGTCTGCCTTGTACACTACTTCTCTCTGCATAGCTTCTTCTCGATCACTTTGACGTGCTTACTGTAACACATATTTAGCTGTCAAAATTCCCTCTATTAGACAGTTTATCTTTACCGACATAGGTCGTGTCCTATTACCAGCTAGCTTCTCTTAAACGGACTGCGTGCCTATAATTTCATTCTTTCATTGATTATCTTCTGTAACCATCCTATCTCCAGCATTGTCCTGTATCACATCATTTCAAAATATTCTATTCGCTTCTCGCTTCGACTGTTTGTCGCTCAAGCTTCACTTCCGTGTAAAGCTACTTTCAGACAAATATTTTCAGAGAAAGCTTCTTAACAGACATACACACTTATCAGTAAAGGTGAATTTGTTATTGGCAGATTTCATTTCATATCTTTTTTCTCAGGAGAGTTTTTCTTCTTATTCACAGTTTGCACATTATATACCCTTTACTTCTGTGATCGTCAGTTATTTTGCTTCCCACGTAGCAGAGTCATCTACGTCTGTTTCTTATTTTTTAACTAATTCCCTTATGTTCCCCTGATTCAACTCGATTAAACTATTACACTCGTTTTAATTTTGTTGATCGAGCTATAAGGTTAAGTGTCCCACAAATTTGTGCCGATTAACTATGTGTCACCGTAATCAACTTGAACCATTAAGTATTGCAATGTACTCTTATACCGGGTGATCAAAAAGTCAGTATAAATTTGAAAACTGAATAAATCACGAAATAATGTAGATGGGGAAGTACAAATTGACGCACATGCTTGGAATGACATGGGGTTTTATTAGAACAAAAAAAAAAATTACAAAAGTTTAAAAAATGTCCAACAGATGGCACTTCATCCGATCAGAATAGCAATAATTAGCATAACAAAGTAAGACAAAGCAAAGATGATTTTCTTTACAGGAAATGCTCAATATGTCCACCATCATTCCTCAACAATTGCTGTAGTCTGGGAATAATGTTATGAACAGCACTATAAAGCATGTCCGGAGTTAAGGTGAGACACTGGCGTCGGATGTTGTCTTTTAGCATGCCTAGAGATGTCGGTCGATCACGATACACTTGCGACTTCAGGTAACCCCAAAGCCAATAATCGCACGGACTGAGGTCTGGGGAGCTGGGAGGCCAAGCATGACGAAAGTGGCGGCTGAGCACACGATCATCACCAAATGATGCGCGCAAGAGATCTTTCCCTCGTCTAGCAATATTTTGTTTTTTGTTTGGTTCTAATAAAATCCGATGTCATTCCAAGCATGTGAGTTAATTTTTATCTCTATATCTACATTATTCCGTGGTTTATTAAGTTTTCAAATTTATACGGACTTTTTGATCACCCGGTATTTACCCACAACAATAATAACGCATTAAAGTGCTGTCACAGAACTGAATGAATAATTTTACATCCGATTTACCTACAAACGCTAAGCATACCGTAGAATACATTGACCTAATACAAAATATGGGAAAGGAAAACAGGATTAGTATCCATCGTTCCGTCAATGGCGAGCTCATTGAAGCTCAAGCTCAGATTTCGGAAGGATGAGTGAGAAAAGCGACTCTTGTTCGCACGAAACTATCCCGGAATTTGTTTCAGCAAATGATGGAAACTAAGGATAACGTAAATCAGAGCGATCGCAGATTTCAACAATCATCTACCCGAAGGCTATTGTCTCTAACGGCTGGGCATCTGTGTTCGGCAAACTAAAATTCTTGAAAACTTTCTTGTAGGGGTCATTTTCCTCAGCAGCTATATAACTAAGAGCAATTAAAAGGCCTTATGCGTGATTCATTCATGTCTTAACGGACTGAATGTCGCACTTTTTCTATTTTTCTCGTGTTTTTACAAATGGAAGCCAAAACTCCAGTTGCAGTGAATTGTTTGCATATAATATGGTGGACACCATATTCACTGCTACTGGCGTCACTTTAATAGTAGACACAACTTAATGCTTTACACTTAACAGTAAACACAACGTAATGTGTTTGTGTCTGACGACAAATGACATTAAGTCATGCACGAAAATTTCGACCAGAGCATCCTGATACCACGAAAAAGAGCCGAATGTGCGACTTTCAATTCTGTGCAGTACAGTGGTCGAGGAATGAGACGCACTGTTAACTGAAGCTTACTGATGATGATTCCGTAATAAAAATGACGAAGAGCGCTTTCTTCAATTCAGTCATTTGCAACGTGCAAAGGACGTTTTAACTGAAACAAGTTAGTTCATGACTATACTGGTGTTTCATTACTGTCCATGTTAATATGAGCGCGCTTAGAAAACTGGCTATTACTGCAGGAGAAGCAGTAATGAATAACTCAGCCTACTGCGGAGAAGTTTTAGCCGTATGGTAATGACGTAGGGCGCCGTGGTACCACAAACTTAGTTTCCCAAGTTTCACAGAAATTATTTAATCGTGTCGTGTCGGTAGTTACAAGCTGCTCTTCGTGTGTGTCGATTAGAAGACAGAAACCAATTATTACGAACAGTAGTAGTTGGCCTTTGTATACCATTACATAATGTGTAATGCATCATCTTTACCACTTCAAAATGTAGACTACAACGTATTCAAATTTGAATATGATATCATATACCGGGTGAAAGTGCAGATATTTTAGTTTCTGACTAAGGACGATGTACTGAACAACATTATATCGGTATTATTTCATTCGCAGCCTATTATTATATTATAGCTTACTATAGCTGTTACAAGTAGTATGTCTTTAACTTAGTTAGTGTCTCCAAGTACATGTGGCAGGGCCAAAAAATTAATGCTTATTTTGTCGTCGACACCAGGTGTTGGAGTGTTGGTGCATGGATGCAAAACGTCTGGTCTGTACTTACAGGAGTCGTCCACTTAGTGGTGCAGATGCGAGCATGCAGAAAGCAACAGGTAGGTAATTATACGATAAGCTTGCGACAAGATTGTTAAACAGAGAAAAAATAACTAACAATCTGAAATGGGTACAAATTAAGGTACCAGTGATCATAAAATTGCATTTATAGATATCAGTGATGACATTATATCTCTCTTGGGTAAAGACGAGGGAGGATAACTAATGTGGAACATTCATAGATCAACCCGGCACTATTTCAGTGCTCATTAGGAACACCAAAGAATATCTGAGTATCTTCCGAACAGGAGTTTCACATCTGACTTGTCTACGCAACCCCGGTACCAAATGTAGAGACTCTTTGTACTCGTATTGTGGACAGCTGTGATAAAATACGCCATTCTCCAGGGCTGCACCAGCGCATCAGGGATTCCATGCGACGGAGGGTGGAAGCATGTATCCTCGCTAACGGAGAACATTTTGAACATTTCCTGTTACAAAGTGTTTGAAGTCACGCTGGAACGTTCGGTTGCTGTGTGTTTCCATTCCATGATCAATGTGATTTGAAGAGAAGTAATAAAATGAGCTCTAACATGGAAATTAAGCGTTTCCGGACACATGTCCACATAACATCTTTTCGTTATTTGTGTATGAGCAATGTTTCCTGAAAGTTTGGCTGTACCCTTTTGTAACACCCTGTATATACAAAGAGGAAGCCACGGCGACACGGCAGTCGTTTACTACTTGACAATGGCCGAGGAGAGTTCGGTCGGAACCTCGCTGGATTTTAACCACCTGACGCTGCTGTAATCCCGAAAAGATATTACTACTTTATGATTCTTTGTGTCTTGTTATTTGTAAATTTGTGGTAATATCTTGCTTAGGTCGTCGTTCCCTAAGCTTAGACACTACTTAATCAAACTTAAACTAACTTACGCTATGGACAACACACACACCCATGCCCGAGGGAGGACTCGAACCTCCGACGGGGGGAGCCGCTCAGACCGTGATAAGACGCCTCAGACCGGGTGGCTACCCCGCCCGGCCCGTTACTTGGAAATATTTGTTTGATTTGGTATTCACTTTAATCTATGTTTGACTCAGTATTCACATTATGTACAAATCTCAGGAACCATGTTTAATCTGCTGATACCTGTTTACTATTTGCTTTCCATAAATATGCAGCCTTTGATGACACCAGAAAGGAGGACTAACTCCAGATATTAAACTGACAACCAACTCATTAAATGAATGTACCAACATACGACAACGCTTGGAGACTTGTTGGAGCTTTGTGAATTTGGATAGTTGGTATATTTCTGTCCGAGGACTAAGCGTTGAATCCGCAGAGAGACACCATGCATACACATTATTGTCACTTTAAGAACAACGAGTTCAAGCTTGCCTAAGGGGAAGCACAGCTATCCGCCTTGCTCCTGATGACCTAGGATGAAGGAAAAAGCTTGCATGCATAGTGAACAGTCTTCACTTCGGTGATACTGTCGAGCTGAAGTAATGCCTCGGTGAAAATCTGCACTCATTGGGTGTAAAACAGGTTTTTTCTTTGCAATCAACATTGCATTAACTTTTTCTAAGGGACCTGTTTCGCTTCAACAAGAATCTTCCTCAGACAGTAAAATAATCAACACGTACACCACGAAATGCATAATGTTATCATATTATACCATCATAAAATTCTAAATGTACCGTAATGTATCAGGTTGTATTGGTAACTAGAAGAGTTCGTCCAACTATCATCGAAATTTAAATGCTAGGATCCATGTTATTAATACAGCCGACAAAATTACTGCCAGCCAGTGGCATCTGGCACATTTGTCACTTTTGTGTACAACATATATACCCACTCTGAATTAATATTAATTTTTGTTTGTTTGGAGTGAATCTCCACATGTACGAAATACTAACAACAGGAGAAGTGACTGAAGTAGTGGAAATGTTGCACCTGGTATTACCGTTCAGTTATTTCACAAGCGTTGAAGAAAATTACAAGCAGAAGGGTGAGTGCACTGGCTAATAATTTAGCTAGAACCTTGGCAGATTTTATGTAAGTTATTTGTAAAATAATTTCTTTGACGAAAATTCTGATATTACAGACAAAATGAAAAAGTGCGGGACGTACGTAAGCGATTCGATTTTCTTATACAAAGGAGACAAAAGTAGCATTGAAAACGTAGCACATTAAACGACTTGTGAGCACCCGAAAGTAAGATTTGTCATGGAAGAGAACTATATATGCTACTATAATTAAACTCCGATAAACAACGGGAAACATGAATTTAGCGTTTTCAGGAAACATACATGTAAAGATGTTGTTGCCACCATCTACGATACAAGTAGGTAAGTTTTAATGCAATGGTGTATAGGTTCTTAAGAAGTGAAAAAGGAACTCAGTGTTCCAAAGCGAGTGACTGTGCGAGCGTGTATGGAAGCTGGGAAGTGGTGAAAATATGTAATAAGACAAATAAAGGAGAACTAAAACAAATAAATGGAAGTCTCGCCGTACCTAAGAACAACAAAAACAGAAAGCACATGACTATAGCTTACGACTGAAATACTTCCGACGAAATAGAGACATGTTTTCGAAAATCAAATACTAAAATAATTTATCGTGCAAATAGCAAGTTAAAATTCGCGTTACGCCGTAAGGTCTATATTAACAGGAATGCGTTTGAGGAGTCAGGTGTGTGTAGGATCAAATGCAATGACTAGAGTAAACAATGCATAGGAGAAACGGGGAGGAACTTAGAAACGAGTTTGAGGAAACACACATACTCTCAGAACAAAACAACGTTTGGGGCACACATGGCAGCTTTGAAGAGCCCAGTCACAAACAATGATCAAAATTTGAACATCCCACCCTGAACTCAAAAGGGGCTGTTCCTTGATGATGTCAAGGAACACGAAAGTTACAAAAAACAGTATCCGAATCTAGTCCTGAACGAACAGAGCAAATTTAATCACAATCTCTATTTTTAGTATTTACGATGACTTATAAGGGTGATGATGGTTACATAAGGATATTCAAGGCGACAGGGGAGAGAGAGAGTGGGTCTTGTGCAGCAGCTGAAACCTGTGTGCTGCGCCTGGCATCGGCGAGGGGCGGCCAGCAAGTGACTGGGCGGCTCGCGTCACAACAACAAAACAGCGACCACCAGAGGGAGCAAGCCACCACGAAGAGAGGCCTCCAACAACGCCGTAGATATGGATGCTGTCAGTCCTTGAATTTACAACAAATTTTGCTGTGTTATTACAATATCTTTTAACCGTGGCAAAACACAAATTTTTATTATTAACTTTACCGGGAACAATAGTCTCCCCAAGCAAACAAAATTTGTTATTAATTCTGTGTTGGTGTATATGTTGTACACAGGTGTGACAAACGTACCAGATGCCACTCGTTTCACTCAGATGTGGTAACTGTACCAGACACCAACAGCTGGCTGTAGTTTTGTGTGATATATTAGTGGCGAGTATGCTGCCGAATCCACTATCTTATTATGTGACGCATCGTGTAAATTTTGATGCTACTTTGACGAGTTACTTTCTTAACCGATACAACTAGGTTTGTTTTGTTGAATTTGATATTTGATAATGGTATAGTGTGATAACGTTATGTATTTCATACGGTATTTTCTGATTATTTTACTGTTGGAAATAAGATTGATTCACGTCGATCTTAAAAAGGTAGTTTTAAAAACATTAGTGCAAGATGAACAACAACACATCTCTCGGACTCTTGTGAGGGGCTATTCATCAGATTATTTGTGGTTAATAATGTGCTATTCCCTTACCTTTAAGCATAACTGCATTACGACCAAACAGAAAACGTCGCCGTGGAACAGAATCACATGAGAGCTAACTACTTCAGTCACACAAACAATGAGACAATCAGCAGTGGTTGTCTTCTATTCTACAGCCTGCATATCCAAGGTAATTGAATAGTCGCTACGAAAGAGACGCTTTCTCTCATTCAATCATCTAAAGTTTATATCAGAACGCACTTCACATAATTAATAGACAAAATTCCTAGCCATTTCAGTGGCAGCGGCTTCTCCAAGTGAGGTCCCTATCCCAATTCACCGTGCTCCAATTTACTTGATATCTGAGGCAGGTACGTCGGTAGATTACATAGACACGTAGCAACAGCAGTAATGGTAGTAGTAGTGTAACTTGGTGGTCAATATAAGGCAGGATTCGGTTACGATTGTGGACGGAGCCGTAATCAGTTACTATTGGTTACCTTTTACAATTACACACAATTTATTTTTAAAACAGTAATTACAGACTCAACAATAAATAAAAAATACCACGCGTTATTAATGAAGGAATAAACAACTGTGTAAACAGTAGTGTTTTCAGTGCGTTAAAATTTAGCAAATCACCATAAAATATAAATATGGATAATGTTAAAAAACAACAAGCCACTATGATCATGGCTGAAGGCAATTACAAGTTACAGGTATTGAAATATTAAAAGGGAAATGGCCAAAAACGCAGCAGAAGGTATCAGACGCCAGAAATGGCAGTAAATAAGGTTTTAAGGCCTACTGATAAAATACAAAGATCGAATTATTTTTTCAAAGCAAATGACCACACTCACGGCTGAAGGCCTTACACGCCAGGAACGCCAAATACATAATAATTTACAAACCTGCTGTAAAGCAACAAATACAAGGAATGGTTAATTAAAAGAAACAAGCAACAGACCACCAAATGGGTGAAATAAGATGACGGTAACCTTGTAACACAACCTTTACACTGCTAGATTTATTCCAGAAGGCGACCAGAACTATTAACTAGACATACATAACCTTAAATGTAGGCATTACAAGGTATGGTAACAAATAATACAATAACACAACACAAGGACCAGCCGGTGCTCCAGGAGTCGACCTCTGAGAAGGTCCGGCAAAAAACACTTTCGCGAGTGATGAGATAGGCAGACAAGAGTAGCGTTCATTTCACAAGATGGTAATTCAGACTAGTGTCAGTCTAACGAATGACTAACGATAATCTTGCAGAAGCTACCTGACATCCGATAAACCAAATGCAACGATGGAATAATACGCCAAAGCCGGAACCGTCGGTCTGCACTACGTCCACAGAAATTGATTTTAGAGCGCCTGGAACGAGAAAGGAACCACTGCCTGATTTCCGTCCGATTCCACAAACCCGAAAATCTAAACAAACAAGTCACAGTACAGAACACGAGACAAACTAACAGTAACTAAAATCCCACTGGATTTGCGTGCGAGGCCAAACCGAAATGTAACCAACCAGAATCAGCATCCACACGTCATTGCGAAAACAATCGCAAAGCGAGCCAAAACCCAGTGAGTGACATCAAATTCATTAGGCACACGAACGCACACTGAACTCGCTGTGACTACTCTGACTACGGTTGGCAGAATGAAACAAATCACTTTACTGCTTGATTAATTCACAGTTGAGTAACCACACCGTCCAATTAATGAGCCAAGTGCTTTTAACACAGTAGGGTCTGCGAGCATTAAGCGGCACGCAGATCCACCAAACTGCACATGACGGCGCGATGATAATCTGTCACAACATCACATTATACGTACTACGGGGCACACACGGGTGACTGACTCCGCTCTGCTTGGATTGAAATGCACTCATCTTAAAGCTTGCTGGATCTGGCTTACAACGAGATCGTGTAGCCGGTGACCACAACCCTTCCATCCGGTAGTCCATGCATGCCGCCATCGGTCCCGGTGTGTTCTCCAAACGAAGTACCCACACCCGGATAAACAACGTCTTCGCCCCAAAGATACGGCAACAGTTTCTAGATATGGATAACTGCCCCTGCTGCCACTAGCGGACAGGCAACGCTTGCGAACGGATTGGTGCCAGTCAAGACGAGTAGAAGATAAACAACCGCAACCATGCAGTATGGCCTCCGACAGAAGGCGGAAACCTACAAACAGTACCAACGGGAGCCGCAGCACAGCTCAATTAGTTACGGTGGTAGCACCATAGTTTCGTTCATCCGTGGACTCCTTTTGAAAAATCAAACAAAGTGGTACATCTGCCTGATAGCGTGTACGACCCCGCAAGCACGCAGAAGTGCCGGAATACGATGTGGTATGAGCTCGACTAATATCTGAAGTAGTGCTGAAGGAAATTGACACCATGAACCCGAACAGAACTGGGTTGGTGGGTGGGTGGGGGGAGAGTGGAGATAACTTCTAAAATGCACATTGCAAGGCAACCCAGCTTTGATCAACAATGTTCATGTCTGGGAAATTTGGTGGCCAGCGGTAATGTTTAAACTCAGAAGAGTCTTCGTGGGGCCAAACTGTAGCAATTCTGGACGTGTGTGGTGTCACATCGTCCTGCTGGAATTACCCGAGACCGTCGGAATGCACAATGGACATGAATTGATGCCAGTGATCAAACAGGATGCTTCTCTACGTGTCACCTGTCACACTCGTATCTAGACAAATTAGGGGTCCCATATCATTCGACGCCCTACACCATTACAGAGCCTCCACCAGCTTGAACAGTCCCCTCCAGACATGCAGCATCCACGGATTCATGACGTTGTCTCCATATCGGTACACGTCCATCGGCTCGGTTCAACTTGAAATGAGACTCGCCCGACCAGGCAACATGTTACCAGTCATCAAAAGTCCAATGTCGGTGTTCATGGGCCCAAGCGAGGCGTAAAGCTTTGTGTCGTGCTGTCATCAAGGGTACAGGAGTGCGGTTTCAACCCCGAGACCCCATATCGATTATGTTTCGTTGAATGGTTCGCATGCTGACACTTTTTGATGGCGCAGCATTGAAATCTGCAGCAGTTTGCGGAAGGGTTGCCCTTCTTTCGCGTTGAACGATTCTCTTCGGTCGTCGTTGGCTCCGTTCTTGCAGGATCTCTTTCCAGCCGCAGCGATATCGGAGATTTGATGTTTTACCGGATTCCTGATATTCACGGTATACTCGTGAAATGATGATACGGGAAAATCTCCCCTTCATCGCTACCTCGGATATGCCGTGTCCCTTTGCTTGTGCGCCGACTATAACACTCACTTAAATCTTGATAAACTACCATTGTAGCAGCGGTAACGGAACTACGATCTCGTAACAGCTGTGCCAGACATTTGTTGTCTTATATAGACGTTGCCGACCGCAGCGCCGTATTCTGCCTGTTTACATATCCCTGTATATGAATACACAAGCCTATACCAGTTTCTTTCGTGCTTCAGTGTATTTCATGTTTACACATTTCCCCCGTATTTATACTTACATTTCGCTTGTATGTCTAGCGAATTTCGCCCTGCAGTTTCATTTTCACGTATCTCATTGTTAGTGAAGGCGTAAACCCTGAACTATGTGCTGTACAATTATACAACTGTACAATGATATAATCTTACGGGTAGAGCCAGTGGTACATGTGCCTCCCTTCTGCTCAATATGTTGTGAATAAAGTTAGTAGTAAAGAAGTAACAAAATTAAAACGTTATGCATGATGCGGCAGTTTTCCCACGCATCTCAGTATTTGACGTCATATCTCCCGAACTGTGTGTGGTAAAACTATGTAATTTTCCTATAACATTTGCGGGTGTATATGAATAGGCACGGTCTGCAAAATGTGTCACGCATACCGTTAGTAGTAAACAAGTAATAAATTAAACCCTCGTACTTCATGTGGCAGTTCTCCATGAACTAAGAAAATGTAGTTAGCTACAAACATTTTTCCTTTTCATAATATAGCGGGGGTCGTCAGCAATAAAGAGTTTCAAAACGGTTTGATGTTACATGAACGGAGAATAATCGCACGTTAGGGAAAGTTTTTGGACGTAAACGATATTTGTTAGGCGTGCTTCTACATACGAAACGTGAGATTTGCATCAGTCATATAATAAGCGTGGCACTAGCAGCCCCACTGTGAGGATGCAAGTTACATTTGCTTTAAATACAAGCTATATGATCGTGAGCATTAGTTGGCTTTGAGAAAGTGCATAATGAGTTGATGTTAGTTAAGAACAAAAGACGACTTATCAGCACCCCACTGAGATTGAATGAGGTGCTGTAATAGGGCTACGAGAAGTTGAGTATTGTTTCTGCTATGTTGCAGAAAGATATGGCAAGAATTTAGTCACTGTACGTCATTGCTGGCAGCAGCGGTCACGAGAATGTACGGTCGCAAGAAAACCGGAGTCTGGGGGGCCATGTCCATGCTACCGAGAGGGAATGCCATCGTGTTGGCTTGTACCTCTAGCGCATCGGACTGCATCTGTGGCAGCAAGCTGACCAACAGTTGGCACCACTGCTACAAAGCGAACTGATACAAATCGGTTACTTCAAGGACACCTCCGAGACAGACGCCCTTCAGCGTGCTTTCCACTGACCCCGCACCACTACCACTTGCGACTTCAGTGATATCAAGCAAAATCCGCTGTATTTTATGATAAAAGCTGGTTCTGCCTCCATGTCAGTGATGGCTACTTAGAATGAAGCCAGTTGAGGGCCTACAGCCAACCAGTTTACGTACCAGACAAATTGAAGCTACACCTGGAGGTAATGGCTGGTGTGCGATTTCGTATTACAACAGGAGCAGTTTCGTGGTTATCTCACGCTCGCTGATTGCAATATTGTTTACCAATCAGGTAAATAAACGTGTTGTACTGCCATTCATGAAGAGCATTCCAGGGGATGTTTTCCGATAGGATAACGTTCGCCCAGATTTCGCCGTTGTAACCCAACGTGCTCTACAGAGTGTCGACTTGTTGGCTTGGCCTCTTCGGTCACCAGATCTGTCTCAAGGAGCACATACGAGACATCTTCGGACGACAACTACAGCGTCATCTACAATGAGCATTAACCGTCCTTGTACTGACCGACAAAGGGCAACAGACATGAAATTCCATCCCACAAGCTGGCCGTTGTGGTCGAGTCGTTCTAGGCGCTTCAGTCTGGTACCGCGCGACCGCTACGGTCACAGGTTCGAACCCTGCCTCCGGCATGGATGTGTGTGATGTCCTTAGGTTAGGTACGTTTATGTAGTTCTAAGTTCTAGGGGACTGATGACCTCAGGTGTTAAGTGTTGTGACTTGGCAAGACAGCCAAGCCACTACGAGGTGAAGCCGAAAGGCACGCGTTAAAGCTCACGCAGGCTGGCGTGAGGTCTGGAAAATGACAAGGTCTTTATAGTAGCAAAAATAGTACGTAGCTTCTTGAATACTTAACTTTAACCCATAATTGGTGAACATCGGTCTGACGGTACATGCATCACAAGATAAATAGCAAATGATAATGGCGCCTTGCTAGGTCGTAGCAAATGACGTAGCTGAAGGCTATGCTAACTATCGTCTCGGCAAATGAGAGCGTAATTTGTCAGTGAACCATCGCTAGCAAAGTCCGTTGTACAACTGGGGCGAGTGCTAGGAAGTCTCTCTAGACCTGCCATGCGGCGGCGCTCGGTCTGCAATCACTGACAGTGGCGACACGCAGGTCCGACGTATACTAACGGACCGCGGCCGATTTAAAGGCTACCACCTAGCAAGTGTGGTGTCTGGCGATGACACCACATTAAGTCCCATAGTGCTCAGAGCCATTTGAACCATCCCACAAACTGACATCCGGCATCTCTACAAAATGATGCATACACGTTTGCATACTTGCATTCAACATTCTGGCCGTTACACCTATTATTATGAACGAGCGTCTGACATTTACAATGGCTTATCTGGAGCTTGCCAGCGGCCTTGCCTCAGTGGTAACACCGGTTCCTGTCAGATCACCGAAGTTAGGCGCTGTCGGGCTGGGCTAGCACTTGGATGGGTGACCATCCGGTCTGCTGAGCGCTGTTGGCAAGCGGGGTGCACTCAGCCCTTGTGAGGCAAACTGAGCAGCTACTTGACTGAGAAGTAGCGCCTCCGGTCTTGGAAACTGCCATTCGGCCGGGAGAGCGGTGTGCTGACCACATGCCCCTCCATATCCGCAGCCAGTGACGCCTGTCGGGTGAGGATGACACGGCGACCGGTCGGTACCGTTGGGCCTTCATAGCCTGTTCGGGAGGTGTTTAGGTTTTTTTTTTTAATCTGAGATCACATTAACCTGTGGTCTTGCAGTGTTAATCACTTACATATGTTAGCTACACAAATGTTTTTCCGAAATTTCATTACTCTACATTAATTGGTTTTGCGATTTTTTCCGGTTGGTGTATACGTAGAGTTTGTTGCACATTTATAAGAGACCTCATTCTCAAATACTAGACGACTGAAGTGTGGGTATTCTCGCATCGTTTCGAGTAATTATCATTTATTCTAGAGAAGCTGCACGGTCAAAAAAGTGGTCCAAATGGCTCTGAGCACTATGGGACTTAACTTCTGAGGTCATCAGTCCCCTAGAACTTAGAACTACTTAAACCTAACTAACCTAAGGACATCACACACATCCATGCCCGAGGCAGGATTCGAACCTGCGACCGTAGCGGTCGAGCAGTTCCAGATTGTAGTGCCTAGAACCACTCGGCCACTCCGGCCGGCTGCACGGTCATCAATGGTATCGTTCTTTCGAGAACGGTTACTATCTTCATATATAGTTACATGGTTACCCGGCCATTGACCTTCGTCTGTGCGAATGCGCACAGGTTGCCCGAACTCTTATGGGAATCGTTACTTTAGTTGGCGCGAGTAATGAGTGGATGGGCAAATATGCATTAGGAACATTACGTGTGTAGATTGTGGACAGTTGGAAATGTGGGTCTCACGGGAGGCGTGCAAGGGTTTAGCCGGCACTGTAGCTCACCGTGTTCGGTCAGAGGGCTGCGTGCTCTCTGTAATAAAAAAACTGAGTCAAAGAATCAACGATCAACTTGAACGTATGTCTTGAGACGTCCGCCCAGACCAAACTCAACGAAAAATATCGAACAAAATGAAAAAAAAGAAAAAAAAGACGGATAGAGTGTCTGCCATGTAAGCAGCAGATCACGGGTTTGAGTCCCGGTCGGGGCACACATTTTCAGCTGTCCCCATCTAGGTATATAGACAACACCTGTCAGCAGCTGAGGGTTTCAATTAACTATCATTTAAATGATATGTACCAAGTTTGATTGATATCTGGCCACAGTTTTAGGGGAACACAACACACATACACATCATGTGGGAAGCAGTTTGGTCTGGTGTTACTATGTAATTTTTTCTGCTTGCTGGTACACTTCCTCCCAGTCGTCTCAGAAGACTTCATGCTTCCCCGCTCGAATGGGTAAAGTCCGTATTTTCGACTGTTTGGACTAGTTCTGTAGCTATCCCTGGGTCACCACTTTGCTGGAAGTGTTGATACAAAGTTTCACTTCCATCATTCCATCGTCGAACATATTCTTTTCGGTATTCTCTTGGCATACACTTTTTATCTGTTGCTGTTACTGCACCAATAAAGCGTTCATAGTTCTTATGTGATGGAGGGATCCAGTGAATGGTCTTATCCAGCTCCTTTGAAAACTTCATTCAGTCAGTAATGCACTGGTTAAATGAAATCTGTTTCCATTTGTTTCTTGTGCTATGACTAATATTCTTCGGTCATTGATAGTGCGACAGACAAATGGATTTGATGTCTACTTTGCCAGTGATATTTCTCTGTGTTTCTGCCATGAATAAAGGAGAAAATTTACTCTTTAGAAAACACATGTATTAATATAAAAACTTCTCCTGTGGACGCAGCCTATTGATGTGAGTCCTAGAAATACTGCGGAACGAAACACAATCAGCCTTTCCGCACAGTTTGAACTCGCCGTGTGGTACGCCGTGGGACTTGTTTTCGTGCAGCCGGCGCACACAAAAACGGAACGGTGCGTCTCCGTCCAATTTCAACTGGCGCAGCTATCGTCTTTTGTTACCTGCGCAGTTGGCCGCGCTCGGCGCGAGCGCACAAACTTCGTTACCGGAGGGTGAATAATTTTGAAGGAGCGCGCGATATGTTAATGCCGCGGAACGCACCGGCCAAAGCTGATTACGTCCGTCGTGTATCCAATAAGCCAGGGGCCTGACACACAGCGAGAGCGTTATTTCATAAACGTCACGGCGGGCGGCGCCACAGCTGCACCGCACATACTCACGCCGTGTATAGGTTTGCCAGTTTTCAAAGTATAAAATGCTGACGCGACCTGTTACACCGACGGATCACTCTTACACGATCCATCGCTTTTTTTATGGTTTTAAGCATAAAATTTCATCACCTCGGAAAAAATGAAGTTACATAATTAATGTTTTGTTTGTTTGGAGATACATGTACACAGTCCCAGCACACACTGTAACTCACGCGGCCCAGTTTCGATGCACGCCACTAGATCGCACCATTGGTAAAGTGGAGTTTGCGGCGGAATTTTCTTTTCTCTGCCCTAGCCGCATGCCATGGTAATGTGGTGCAGAGATTTTACTGTGTACCGAGACTACAGCCAAGTCGCTAAAATAATATTACTGATGTAACTTTATTTTTTGTGACTGCGTGTCACAGTTCCTTGCACTATCAAACGAAAACGCTACTTTGTAGAGTTCTGAGATAAAATTACTTTTAAATAGTAACTGTTCCAAATAAACACGTATAACCTACTCCACCGTTTACGTAAGATTGTTTCATGTATCGTATACTAGGACGTTCCAGAAATACCGACGTAAAAGGAAACAAAGTTCCCCTAGAACTTAGAACTACTTAAACTTAACTAACCTAAGGACATCACACACTTCCATGCCCGAGGCAGGATTCGAACCTGCGACCATAGCGGTCACGCGGTTCCAGACTGAAGCGCCTAGAACCGCTCGGCCACCAGCGGCCGTATGCACTCTTTGGATTAATTCCTTGGGTATATAGCTCAGTCAGCTATATTTTGTAAGTTTTTGGATGTCCACATTTATTTGGCGTATGGCTAATACGGACACATCATGAAATTAAATTACATATACATATGTACATATTGACACACATGAAACTTAAGTTTGTCTTTACAACTGAATATCCAGTCCTTCAATCCAGCGCACTGCATCTGGAGTTGCTAGCAGGAAGTTCTCCGTGGCACCGTGATAGGCTCGAATCCTTCATTTAGTGACAATGTGGTGAACAGTCTCGTATGGAGCCCCGCAATCACAGGCTGGATCAGGCAGCCTCTTCCACTTAAAGAGAGCATCCCTGCATCGGCCATGGCTGGTACCGATTCTGTTGAGAGTAGTCCAGGTCTTGCGTGGTAGGTCGAATCCACTTGGAAGTTTAGCACCTGAGAAGATGTTATGCAGGTGCACATCTGTCACTGCTTCCCACTGACCTTTCCACTCTACAAGAGGTTTGAAATCCTTAGCAACCATGTCAGCACAATCGCACAGAGTTGGATGGCGTGATTTCAGTCTCTTATGATTTAAAAGTGGCTGGTCGCTATGCACGGGTAGGTTAGAATTCCTGGAGATCTTGTGGAATTCTCTCATAAGGGCAGTACATCTGCGCAGATCAGGAGGCATTATACCGTTTAACAGTGGAAGCCAATAAACTGGAGTAGATCTGATTGCGCCAGATATTACGCGCATTGTCGTATTCAGCTGGGTATCAACAAGCCTTGTATGATGACTGTTCGTCCAAACAAATGCACAAGACTCAGCACTTGAGTACACCAAATCCAGAGCTGAAGATCGCAGGGTGCTTGCTAAAGATCCCCAGGTAGTTCCGCATAGCTGGTGGAGGATGTTGTTTCGAGACCTCAACTTTTGAGCTAAGTTAAGAAGGTTTCTTTTGAAGCATAGTGTATGGGCCAGGATGACACCAAGGTATTTCGGGTTCTAATTATGACGAACAATTCTGCCTCAGAAACTTACTTCCAGTTTTACGTCCGCCAACTGATTATTTAAATAGAAGCAACACACTTCTGTTTTAATCACACCGGGGTGGAGTCTCCAGATTTTGAAGTAATTGTCTAATAAGGTCATTGGTTAGAATCTCTTCTATTGTCTTCATTACCTGGTGTTTTACAGCTAGAGCCAGGTCATCGGCATAGCAGAATATTCTGGACGAAGTTTCAGGTAGAGCAGATAAATACAGATTGAACAGTAATAGTGAGAGAACTGATCCTTGGGGCAATCCGTTGTTTAGCTTCCTCATCTTATTTAAATTGCTTCCAGTGATTACCTGGAACTTTTATCGCTTAGCATGCTGTTAAGTAATCGAATCATTGTTCTGCTGGGTGTGATGAGGAGAAATTTGTAGATAAGGCCTTCCCTCCACACAGTGGAGAAGGTGGCAGTTAGATCAAAAAACGCCGTAGTTTATAGAATGAAATTTTCACTCTACAGCGGAGAGTGCGCTGATATGAAACTTTCTTTCAGGACTGCTAGTTCTGCAAGGTTCGCAGGAGAGCTTCTGTGAAGTTTGGAGGGTAGGAGACGAGGTACTGGCGGAATTAAAACTGTGAGGACGGGGCGTGAGTCGTGCTTAGGTAGCTCAGACGGTAGAGCACTTGCCCGCGAAAGGCAAAGGTCCTGAGTTCGAGTCTCGGTCCGGCGCACAGTTTTAATCTGCCCAGAAGTTTCAACGCCGTAGTTGTTTTCTGCTTCATTTGGTATCCTGACTCTATGAAGAATGTGAGAAAGATTACTAGCTCGCAGCAGCTATGCCCTAGTCTGAAACCTACATGATCAAATGGAACATAATTTCAGATATTGGTCGCAGGTCAATCCACACGATTTGCATGAAGAATCTCTTCACTCAGCGAAAATAGATCTCTGTGTGCGTTGTCTGGCATGTGCATTAATGGCCCCATATTTACAACTGTACCTTAAACAATGCCAGATATCAAGAGATCTTTGACTCTTTCTATGCACAATTAACAGAAGCAGAAAAGCTGTATGCAGTATTCCAACGAGTTGGAGCACTGACACATCCAACCAAAGGATGGTCCACATAAGCGTGTTCCCTGAAGATAGATTTGTCAGTAGAGACCTTTGATCCCCCAGGTCACCGGACTTACTAACATCGTGTGATCTTTATTTACAGACCACACTAAAAAGCGAAATGTGTGCTGACATTTCTCACAGAACAGACAAACTTGAACGGAAAATTACTAGAAATATGAACATCAAGCCTGCAGAATTACAGCGTGTTGCTGGGAAAGTCATCACACGATGCCCAGATACTTATGGCCACCACTTCCAGAATCTCTTATAAACAGGCAAGCACACTAAAAAGCGCTACTTTTTCTGTTATATACTAGCCTTTCAAAAAGCTTGTAGCAGCAGCTAAGTACGGCAATAGGGCGATAGCTTTCTACCACGATGCTGGGTTTGCCAGGTTTCAGAACAGATATTACTATCGCCTTTTTAAACTACAATGGAGATCGACCAGTCTGGAGGATGTCAGTGAAGAATCCTGCTAGCCATTTCTTAGCTTTCCCTCCCACATGGATCAGGAATTCTGGATATCATCGAATCGACGCGCTTTAAGAGGTTTGAGGTCCTTCAGTCCAAAGTCAATGTCTGAAACTGTGAAAGAACGCGCGTACTTACGTCTTTTTGAAGTCATGTAGCTGTCGTCTGATGTGTCTTTGGGGGCACATCATCTTGCTGGGAGGCACTCTTGAGGTAGTAATGATGTGGGAAGCAGTTTGGTCTGGTGTTACTGCAGAATTTTTTCTACATGCTCGTACACTTCTTCCCAGTCTTCTCAGAAGACTCCATGCTTCTCTGCTCGAGTGGGTAAAATCTACATTTTCGACTGTTTCTGCCCATTTCTGCCCATATCCAAGGTGGGCAATAGTTCCGTAGCTGTCCCTGGGTCAGTACTTTACTGGAAGTGTTGATACAGTGTTCCACTTTCATCATTACATCCTGGAACATATTCTTTTCGGTGTCCTCTTGGCATACACTTGTTAGCTGTTGCTGTTACTCCACCAATGAAGCGTTGATAGTTCTTATGTGATGGAGGGATCCAACGATTGGTCTTATCCAGTTCCGTTGAAAACTTCGTCCAGTCAGCTTTCTGGAAATACCATCGAGCATGTGGGGTTGATCGTATGACAGGAACCATGCAGCAAATTTTTATTATTACACATCTGTATTGGCTGTGAGGAAAGGCATCCATCACTTTTCTTCTGACGTTGATGGGAAAGCCACTTTCGTTGTAGCTAACAAAGCATAAGTCAGGATTTGATTCCTTGTCTCAAGCAGCTGACTGAAAGTGCCTTGATCTTTGTCATCAAACACTAGATGAAGATTAATTAATCTCTTCAACCCACTGAGCAACCATGCTCCCATTTTGAGAGTATTTCCAAAGTTCATTGTGACTACTCATGTCTCCCATGTAAATTTCAGAATGTTCTGCCGTGTGTAGGACCAAATCGGGCCATGTTATTTTGGGTGGTTTGTAAACATTTGTAATAGAAAAAATAAACGTCGTGTGACTACGGCCTCCCTTCGGGTAGACTGTTCGCCAGGTGCAAGTCTTTCGATTTGACGCCAGTTCGATGACTTGCGCGTCGATGGGGATGAAATAATGATGATTAGGACAACACAACACCCAGTCCCTAAGCGGAGAAAACCTCCGACCCAGCCGGGAATCGAACCCGGGCCCTTAGGATTGACATTATGTCGTGCTGACAACTCAGCTACCGGGGGCGGACATTGTAATAGTAATACCGTTGCAGTTGTATGGCAATTGTATGCATATCTGCTTCTACAATTACAGAAATTAATGAAGCTTCGTTTATGTTGCTACGGACGTACATAGCGTTCCATACGCCTCGTGGTAAGTTTTAATAAGTGCATGTTGTTGTTGTGGTCTTCAGTCCTCAGACTGGTTTGATGCAGCTCTCCATGCTACTCTATCCTGTGCAAGCTTCTTCATCTCCCAGTACCTACTGCAACCTACATCCTTCTGAATCTGCTTAGTGTATTCATCTCTTGGTCTCCCTCTACGATTTTTACCCTCCACGCTGCCCTCCAATGCTAAATTTCTCACCCCTTGATGCCTCAAAACATGTCCTACCAACCGAACCCTTCTTCTAGTCAAGTTGTGCCACAAACTTCTCTTCTCCCCAATCCTATTCAATACCATCTCATTAGTTCTGTGATCTACCCACCTTATCTTCAGCATTCTTCTGTAGCACCACATTTCGAAAGCTTCTATTCTCTTCTTGTCCAAACTAGTTATCGTCCATGTTTCACTTCCATACATGGTTACACTCCATACAAATACTTTCAGAAACGACTTACTGACACTTAAATCTATACTCGATGTTAACAAATTTCTCTTCTTGAGAAACGCTTTCCTTGCCATTGCTAGTCTACATTTTATATCCTCTCTACTTCGACCATCATCGGTTATTTTACTCCCTAAATAGCAAAACTCCTTTACTACTTTAAGTGTCTCATTTCCTAATCTAATTCCCTCAGCGTCACCCGACTTAATTTGACTACATTCCATTATCCTCGTTTTGCTTTTGTAGATGTTCATCTTATAGCCTCCATTCGAGACACTGTCTATTCCGTTCAACTGCTCTTCCAAGTCCCTTGCTGTCTCTGACAGAATTACAATGTCATCGGCGAACCTTAAAGTTTTTACTTCTTCTCCATGAATTTTAATACCTACTCCGAATTTTTCTTTTGTTTCCTTTACTGCTTGCTCAATATACAGATTGAATAACATCGGGGAGATGCTACAACCCTGTCTCACTCGTTTCGCAACCACTGCTTCCCGTTCATGCCCCTCGACTCTTATAACTGCCATCTGGTTTCTGTACAAATTGTAAATAGCCTTTCGCTCTCTGTATTTTACCCCTGCCACCTTCATAATTTGAAAGAGAGTATTCCAGTCAACATTGTCAAAAGCTTTCTCTAAGTCTACATATGCTAGAAATGTAGGTTTGCCATTTCTTAATCTTTCTTCTAAGATAAGTCGTAAGGTCAGTATTGCCTCACGTGTTCCGATCTTCCCCAAGGTTGGCTTCTACCAGTTTTTCCATTCGTCTGTAAACAATTCACGTTAGTATTTTGCAGCTGTGACTTATTAAACTGATAGTTCGGTAATTTTCACATCTGTGAACACCTGCTTTCTTTGTGATTTGAATTATTATATTCTTCTTGAAGCCTGAGGGTATTTCGCCTGTCTCATACATCGTGCTCACCAGATGGTAGAGTTTTGTCATGACTGGCTCTCCCAAGGCCATCAGTAGTTCTAATGGAATGTTGTCTACTCCCGGGGCCTTGTTTCGACTCAGGTCTATCTCTCATTTCATCTTCATCTACATCCTCTTCCATTTCCATAATATTGTCCTCAAGTACATCGCTCTTGTATGAACCCTCTATATACTCCTTCCACCTTTCTGCCTTCCCTTCTTTGCTTAGAACTGGGTTGCCATCTGAGCTCTTGATATTCATACAAGTGCTTCTCTTCTCTCCAAAGGTCTCTTTAATTTTCCTGTAGGCAGTATCTATCTTACCCCCAGTGAGATAAGCCTCTACATCCTTACATTTGTCCTCTAGCCATCCCTGCTTAGCCATTTTGCACTTCCTGTCGATATCATTTTTGAGACGTTTGTATTCCTTTTTGCCTGCTTCATTTACTACATTTTTATATTTTCTCCTTTCATCAATTAAATTCAATATTTCTTGTGTTACCCAAGGATTTCTATTAGCCCTTTTCTTTTTACCTACTTGATCCTCTGCTGCCTTCACTACTTCATCCTTCAGAGCTACCCATTCTTCTTCTACTGTATTACCTTCCCCCATTCCTTTCAATTGTTCCCTTATGCTCTCCCTGAAACTCTCTACAACATCTGGTTCTTTCAGTTTATCCAGGTCCCATCTCCTTAAATTCCCCCCTTTTTGCAGTTTCTTCAGTTTCAATCTGCAGTTCATAACCAATAGATTGTGGTCAGAATCCACATCTGCCCCAGGAAATGTCTTACAATTTAAAACCTGGTTCCTAAATCTCTGTCTTACCATTATATAATCTATCTGATACCTTTTAGTATCTCCAGGATTCTTCCAGGTATACAACCTTCTTTTATGATTCTTGAACCAAGTGTTAGCTATGAGTAAGTTACGCTCTGTGCAAAATTCTACAAGGCGGCTTCCTTTTTCATTCCTTCCCCCCAATCCATATTCACCCACTATGTTTCCTTCTCTCCCTTTTCCTACTGTCGAATTCCAGTCACCCATGACCATTAAATTTTTGTCTCCCTTTACTACCTGAATAATTTCGTTTATCTCATCATACATTTCTTCAATTTCTTCGTCATCTGCAGAGCTAGTTGGCATATAAACTTGTACCACTGTAGTAGGCATGGGCTTTGTGTCTATCTTGGCCACAATAATGCGTTCACTATGCTGTTTGTAGTAGCTAACCCGCACTCCTATTTTTTTATTCATTATTAAACCTACTCCTGCATTACCCGTATTTGATTTTGTATTTATAACCCTGTAATCACCTGACCAAAAGTCTTGTTCCTCCTGCCACCGAACTTCACTAATTCCCACTATATCTAACTTTAACCTATCCATTTCCATTTTTAAATATTCTAACCTACCTGCCCGATTAAGGGATCTGACATTCCACGCTCCGATAAGTGCATAATATCCACGAATTCGACCTCAGCTTCGGAATATTTCTTCGATTGAACCGTTAATGGGCTCT
This sequence comes from Schistocerca piceifrons, assembly GCF_021461385.2. Classification (NCBI taxonomy): domain Eukaryota; kingdom Metazoa; phylum Arthropoda; class Insecta; order Orthoptera; family Acrididae; genus Schistocerca; species Schistocerca piceifrons. Next base: position 107,742,536 of record NC_060138.1, on the reverse strand, counting down.
GGTCTGAACTGCTTCTGCTGTTTAGTTGATATGTCACTGCCAGGAGATCCTATGAATAGTCTGGCTGCCTGTAATCACTGTTGTCAATTAACACCGCCCGGGCGGCACGTGTAGAGTATTTTATGCTTAAACCCACGGACGTGGACAACTCTACCTGCCTGGAAGTCCACAATAAGTTTCTACTCGTTCAGAATCATAAGTAGGAAGTGGTTTCCTTTATAATCTGTCCTGTGTTTACTATTATACAAAGTTACATTCCTCTTGCCTGCTAGTTTGTAGCTTCTACGCTTCTGGAAGACAGTTTGGTAGGTGATAAGAGAAAAAGTGAATATGTTATGTTGGTGAGATCACAATGTTTTTGTTTTACATATTGGTATTCCGGTTGCCATTGGTTAATTTATCGAGTGTCATTTTTAATTTGTAGTTCACTGTTGTTACTGAAGTTTACGTGTTGTCCTTTTATCATTTGGAGATAGTGACTGAAGTTGTGGACGCTAGAAAATGGAGTGCGAAGTGGAGGAATTGGAACATATTCTTCTGTTTTAGTTCAGTAGGTGGGTGAGAACAGCAGAGGCAGCCAGAAACTTTTGCGCCGTATATGGGGATAATCAAATTGGTCAGAGCACGGGAAGAAAATGGTTTTCTCGCTTTAAGAAGGATCATTTCGGCGTTTGTGACTTCCCACACTCAGGGAGACCTTCAGAGTCATTAAAAGATCGTTTAAACGCATGACTCCATAATGAGGACAGGCAAATGTGATGAAACGTGATCTTTCAACCACCGTGCGAAATTTACATTTAATGGGGAAGGTTCAAAAATCGAGTGTATGGTAACCACAGGCTCAAAACCAAAATCACAAAAATCAGCCCTTGGCCATACGTGCATCTCTGCTTGTTTGTCATCAGTTGGCTATCCTGTATCGTTACTGATGATGAGGAATGATGTCTTTATCTTAATAAAACGAAAAGAAAGGAGTGGCTGAGTCCAAATAAAGCAGCTACCCATCGTACAAACATCAGCGTGCACCCGGTGCCGTGTACTACGAGTTGCTTCCCTGAGATGTGACCATCGCAGCTGACGTTTACTGTCAACAACTGAGATCTCTTGCAGTCGCATTCCAAGAACAACGACGAGGGCTACAGCATGAAAGAGTGCAGAATTCTGCTAAACTGACAACATCACTATACACGAGTTGGGTTGGGAAGTAATTCCGCACTCAGCCTATTCCCCTGCACTTGCGCCCTAACACTTTCACGTTTTCCGCTCTCTACCCAACAATCTTCAAGCGGTTTCCTTATTGGATGGAAATGAGGCCTCGACGTGCTCGACGGGTTCTTCGCCTCAAAGCCGCGTGATTTCTACAGTCGCAGAATCAAAAAGCTACCCAGCCTCGGCAGACTGTTGTACAAGCAAATACTGAATGAGAATATATTATTATTGATGACGAAAATCACCGTTATGTGTATCTGTTGTGTTTATTAAACTTGTCGAAAAATGCTGGGAACTTATGAACCAACCCAACATGTTTATACACACCACTCTTGTTCTACCTATTTTTTAACAGTGCTGTATAAGTACAAATCTACGAGCTAACGTATGCACAGACAATAGCCTCCACCTTCACGCACCTTACAAAGATGCACTATGCAATCTAATGTGCAATCTATGTCATCACATAACAGGAATGTGACAGTCCATATGTCAACGCAATCAATGACAAAACCGAAGCATAGCTACCTTATATACATATATTATGCCATGCCTACTACGGACTACACAATAACGTATCAAAATATCTACAATTTAATTCAAAGCACGTTGTATTCTCGAGAGAGAGTTGTGAATTGTGTTTTTCAAAGTTCCTTGAAGAGGATAGTAATGTACTCCGCAGTTAACCTTCTCTAATCGTTTCCCTTCTCTATTCCTCCGTTCCTGTCGAAAATCATGAATTAAAATACAGCAATTCGTGGTCTGAATATCCTTCTGACCAAATAATGGTACTACCAGGACCAAACCATTGACTAGGTAAAGTTAAAGGTTTTCGCCCCCGACTTCGTGCCTAGGTCGTTATATTTCGCACTGACTGCATCAAGATAAAATTCTATTTCAGATGCTTTTTTTCATCGTAATTAGTCACGCAAACCCAGACTCTGGGGGCCTGGATACTACAGCCGCAAAATTTGCTTCTCTTTCGGTAATAGGAAAAGAAGAGGAAATTACGCTCCACAATCCACAGAAATGCCCCAACACGGCAATTGAGGTAGACGGGAAGACAAAGAAATCTCTGCAGGTGGTGGTAGAACATACAAAGCAAGCAGTAATGTGCGGGGTGCAAGGAAACGTTTCCGAATGTACCTGCTCCAATTCTGGTACCATTAAAACGGCCACGAGATAAGGAACCCGAAGACACAGCAGTAGGCGACCTTTGTGGAAAGCAAGGATGTGATCGGTGGAATGTTGCACCCGATGTCGCTCGCCAAACATTTAAAGTGCTTGGGAGCCGGAAGTAGCAGTAATGTGACCAACTCCCGTCGGGTATAACAGAATCAAAACTGAGGTCTGCTCTGCCTTAGCTTTAAAGACCCTCATACAAACTCCATTTTTTCAGTGAATAGACTGGAGACATTATTCTAAATTTCTTGATGGACCTGTCATAACTAGAAATATTAAGTAGAATATGGTGTGGGGTTAGTTATGCCAGAAGCTACGATAAGAAGATAAGTGGAAATAATAATTTCATAGACATACCAATGCCAGTATGTACGAGGTGCGACAATAAAGTAATGAGACTTATTTTCTTTGCAGGATGTGGCAACCCTGCAGCCTTAAGTAGGCATAATATCTTTGACTTCGGTGTATAAGCTGCTTCGAGTCCAAACTGCACATTGATGCAATTGCTCAGCCGTGAATTGTGCTGTAATAAATTAACACGTGTTTGTGTCTCTCGTCACAGAAATGGAACCGCATAATATTGTGCAACAGTATGCCATTTCTTTTTGCGTTAAATTGGGTAAAAACTTACGATAAGCTTCAGGAGGCTTTTGGAGAGGAGGTTATGTCAACAGGTCACGTTTTTCGTTGGCATAAAATGTTTAGTGAAGGCAGAACGAATGTTGAAGGTGAAGACTGCAGTGGACGACCATCAACCTCACGGACGGCTGTCAACTTGGCCAGGATGCGTGAACTCGTCCGATCCAATCGAAGATTATCAATGAAAATGATTGTAGAAGAACTGAACGTCAATAGAGAAACGGTTTGTCTAATAGTAACTGAAGATCTTGGTATGAGAAAGATTTGTGCAAAAATGGTCCCCAAAAATGTCACACCACAACAGCGAGAAACACGGAAAAATGTGGCAGCCGATCTGTTAGGGCAAAGGGAAATCAATCGAAACCGAACGAGGTGGCGCAATGGCTAGCACACTAGACTCGTATTCGGGAGGACGACGGTTCAATTCCGTGTCCGGCATTCCTGATTTAGGTTTTCCGGGATTTCCTTAAATCACTCCAGACAAATGCCGGGATGGTTCCTTCGAAAGGGCACGGCCGACTTCCTTCCCTAATCCGATGAGACCGATGACCACCCTGTCTGGTCTCCTCCCCAAACAATCCAATCCAAATCAATCCAAAATTTTTGAGCCGCTTTATCACTGGTGATGAAAGGTATTTTTTTCAGTACGATCCAGAGACAAAACGCCAGAGTTCGCAATGGTGCTCAAAGGGATCACCCAGAGCAAAAAAGCTCTCATGTCAAAGTGAAATGCATGCTTGTGTTCTTCTTTGATTCCAAGGGAATTGTTCATAAAGAGTGGGTGCCTCCTGAACAAACAGTTAATCAATATTACTAGAAAGAAATTTTAGAAAGGCTTCATAAAAGAGTTCTTCGTTTCCGTTCCAACATTGCTGATAACTGGATTCTCCATCACGACAATGTGCCATCCTATACTGCTCTGTCAGTACAACAATTTTTAACCTTAAAACAAATTTCAGTGCTAACACAGCCATCTTATTCACCAGATATCGCTCCGTGCGATTTTCTTATTTCCAAGAGTCAAAACGGCGTTCAAGGGACACCATTTTCAAGCAATATAAGATGTCCAAAGAGCTCTGACGAGGGTCTTGGAAGATATTACAGGAGATGATATCCAGAAATGTTACCATCAATGGCAGAAGCGCTGGAAAATGTGTGTGGAGTCAGAAGGGAACCACTCTGAAGGAGACAAGACTAAACTTGACTAAAACGGTAAGCAACATACTTTTTTTCACATCAGTCTCATTACTTTATTGTCGCACCTCGTAATTACCTCTAAATCTCATAGTTTACCATAGTGTATACTTTCGTGGACATTGTCTCCTAGTAGAGCCGTATGTCAGCTAGGTTATGCAGTGTTATAGATACTTGCGTTACGGCCACGTGGCCGAACAATGCTGTAGCCAGCAGAGGTGCGTGTACTGCGCAGGTTCACATGACATGATGGAATCTGACAAAAACATCCTCGCAAATGTGTCTACATTGTTCGGGTGGTTACTGCTCGAACAATCGACGCTGCCGTGAGAATGCTTCTGCCTCAAGGGTAAGAGGTTACCCTCAAATTCAGTCTACTGATCCAGCCTGCTTGATAACGTCGTTGGCAGAACGAGGATAACCATTTGGAATGATTTTCACTCAAAATTTAAACAGAAGCTAAGTGCGAAGCTGAAGCCCAGAACGTTTGGTCAGTAGTCAAACAGTTTACCTTCTAAATCATTGTGTATGAAACAGTTTATGCTATTGGAAGGCGTAACGTACAGGCAGGCCATAGAGGAGTATGGGGATAAAACTTATGAGAATGAGTCAACAGCGCACCGAGTAAATCTACAGTACCACAATGTCTGCACGCCGTTACCGCACACAACATGCAGATTAATCCGGTGCATAGCACAACTGTGTCACTGCCACCTGAAGGTATGCACGGATGTCCTATTGACTCAGCCGACACGCACACCTGCGTCATCCGCCGCTGCTACGTCAGCAGGTAGTCAGATGTCGCCATAATACAGGAGGGAACAATTGTAACAATACTCCGGTGCAGAGGGAATGCTTGCTACTGGGTCTGTACAGGGTGTCATGAATAAGAAGTAAAAAAATTATGGGTATCGAACTAGCACAATACAGCCCCACTCAACAGCAGTCCAATTCCGCCGAAAACGCACCAAGTGTCTGAAAGAGAACACGATAATGATACGAAGAATTGCATGCTTGCCGATAGCTGTACAAATTTATTACTTTTGCTCAACCTATTCAAGTCGCAGGGACCATTTTCACAGAAATGAAAATACACTGGACATCTCTCGGTGAAGGTGGTCGTTACGAAGATAACCGACAAAAAATAAATACAGGATCTCCCACACAAAACCGGTACCCCTCACGCTCTAGATTCAAGCATCAATGAAGTAATTCAACTAGAATAGATAATAATAACGTTGCCTGTTTGTAAGAGGTGCTGGAAGTGGTGCCCATAATTATCCCGGCATCACTGAATTCGTGTGATGACTTTTCCAGCAACAAGCTGTAATTCTTCAGGCTTGATGTTCATATTTCTAGTATTTTTCCGTTCAAGTTCGTCTTTTGTGTGAGAAATGTTAGCACACACTTTCCTTTTTAGTGTCCTCCACAAATAAAGATCACACGATGTTAGTAAATCAGGCGATCTGGGGAACCAAAGATCTCATCTGACATGTCTGTCTTCAGGGAGCACGCTGGTGTGGACCATCCTTTTGCTGGATGTGTCAGCGGTTGCTCCAAATCGTTGGAATACTGCATACAGCTTTTCTACTTCTGTTAATTGTGCATGGAAAAAGATCTCTGGCATTGTTGAAGGTACAGTTGGAAATATGGGGCCAATAATGCACATGCCAGACAACGCACACCAAAGACCTATCTTCGCTGAGTGAAGATATTCTTCATGCAGAACATGTGCATTGACCTGCGCCCAGTATCTGAAATTCTGGTAGTTTACATAAACTGACATGAAGCGAAGCAAGGGGTCCAAGTAACCGTTAGCAATTGATGTTAACAGGCAGTTCCAAAAATGAACTCTTTTCTCCTGATCCTGGTAGTTTACATAAACTGACTTCAAGCAAAGCAAGGGGTCCAAGTGACTGTTAGCAATTGATTTTAACAGGCAGTGAACTCTTTTGTCCTGATCCTCTTGCACCACACTTACAAGACAGGCTTTTAATTTTATATCTTTTATTGTATGATGACACGATGTATAAAATTCATCAACCTGCTGCGATAACCTCCTTACCTTCAGAGGTCCTGAATGCCGGTCGCCTATTCCTCTGCACATTCTGAACGGATCCTACAGCCTTCAATTTCTTGTACAGATTTTGAATAGTGCTGGTCGTGGGGCGTTTCCTACGAGGATACTTCACTTCCAACATATATTTACAATCCTGTCTTTATGTAGCACTCCACAATATCAATCCGCTATTCAAATACAAACTGCCCCATTACTGTAACAACTCAGTTATACGAGCTCCTTACAACAACTGACGCACGAACACACATCTCCACTGAATTTTCCGATAAAATGCTGTGTAGCCACTTCACAAGCAGTGCGACTAAGGATAATTATCCGGTACGTGAGGAGTACCGTTTTCGTGTGGGACATCCGTTATTACTTCTACAGCTCATGGTAATCATGCAGTTCTTCAGATTCCTGACAGCTGTATCGACGCATCTCATTTAACTGTTATGTTAATGTAAAATCAGTGAAAAAACGTCTATATCGCGATGATTATTATATTAAAATGACCAGCTAGGCCTAGTCTTAGACCACCTTCAGATTAGCACCATCAGCTGAAGTTGACGCTGAAACTGCAGTTTCACCGACTTAGGTCTCATGAATGTTCTAGACGTAGTCCAGCTGATGGTGCTATTTTGAAGATGGCTTAAGACTAGGCCGAAACCGGTTATATTAAAAAATGCAACCATCACCATCTAGACTAGTTTTTCACTGATTTTACATGGCTTACAAGATCAATGTTTCCCAAACATGTTATGAAAAATCATAAGTTAATGATAAATGTTTCAGCAAACTTCTAGAAGTAACGTTGTTAGTGTTTCATCACGTCAGCCCATCCATGCAGCTAGAATTCCCAGAACAGCGCAGTATTATCATCACAGCGAGGAAGCACTGTAACATTTGAAAAGATCGCATGCTGAATCGTGGTTTTGGGGGCTCTTGGGGCCCAGAAGCTAGGACCGTTGGATACAAAGCTTCTGGTGCAGCCTGGACCAATTGCCATTTCTATAGACATTGAGATATCTTGTTACTGTAGCTACGTTACACTATATCACACAATGCCTGACGCCCAGGTAAATAGTGCCAATCGATTAATTCCTTTTGCAAAAATGTTAATTGGCAAAGTAGTGGCACTTTTTGTACGTGCACCGTTCGGATTTTGCGTGTAAATTCGAGCGCATAACACGATTTCCTGCAAAGTTTTCGAAGCGTGGTACCTCAATACCTTAAACTTGTGCGAATCAGTTCAAACTTTTGGACTTCGGCAGAGATATGGACAAACTGAGAAGAAAATATTTTCTATCCTATGATCTTTGTCAGTTGCCGAGATACGATGGTTTTAAGACGAGCTAAAGCTAGTACATAGAACTCATTCTTATGTGAATGGAATGTAGGGGAATGGTTGAAACAGGTTCAAATAAATAAAAAAATGCATTCTTATGATAAAACTGACACTTTCTTTCAATAATCTACCTTCATTTGGATTTTATGTACAGCAACAGCATTTTTTGTGACTTTCTTGTTTTTTGTTTTCCTTTTCTTTGTTTTCACGCGTGCCGCTTTATATCCGTTACCGCGATATAAGCAACATGATTCGAAAGACAATAGAAATCCTATGCCGGATCAGTCGTCGCCTGAGTCAACAAAAATCAGCATCGATTGCCAAATCTTGGCGGTGTAATGTCAAACAATGGAAGAACAAAAGTTCGATGCCAGAATGAAAAATCGGTCATAGTACAAAAAAGGCTAATACGTTTTCGGCAAAGTTAGCGGCGTAAAAAAAGAGAACTTACTTTTCGACTTATCTATCAGCTTCAAAGACATGTACATGAAAACATCGTGAGATATTTGCGCCTTTATACGAGTTAACCTTATTTCCGCAGCACAGTGAGCTCTGTTAGCTGCAAGGTATTGGCATATCTGCGTCTTGCAATTGATACGCTGAAGTCTCTGTTACTGTACTCAAAATCCAGAAGATTCGCCAGCCATGGTACACAACACGTAATTTCGTATGCTTGAAGAGCACACATATAATAGGTAAAAAATATCTGGGGGAAAATCTTATATTGTGGGGATGACATCATGCATCATGTTACTTTACTTGACAAGATGCATTATATTACATGTCATGACTACCACTACGGTCAAGTAAAAAAGCGGGAATATTTCAAGATGTTTCGATTTACAGGCCTTTGAAGATGCCAGGTAAGCTGCAGAACTAGTTCCCTTCTTTTACATCCCAAACTATGCCCAGGGCGGATTCGCCTTTTCTGTGCTATGATAGAAACGTTTTTCATTCTAGTAAAAGACACTAACGTTAAATCACTAACAGTACACAGCAGTACTAGTGGCTAGTTTCATTAATAATATTATACAGTTGAATATTTGTTCATAAAATTCAAACGAAGAGAGTCTAGTTTAAATTGTTAGAACATTAAATATGTTTCCTGAAATTTCAAAAACGTTTATACAACCAGGAGAGGCATCACATTTGCGGGATATGGTGAGATAATATCGGAGAGAACGATAAGAAGGCAGCACCATTCTTATAAAACATGGTACAGAGTTTTCACCTATACAACTAAATCATCAGCATGTCCTAACAAGTACATGGCAAGAGAACAAGTAAGAGAATAATACTTCCGACAATCGAAAGGTAGTATTGGGGAACGTGAATGTCCATTAACGCATTGAGTTGAAAGGGAAATTTCAGATAAAATGTTCGCAGATGGACTAGTAATTCTAAGCATCGGAGAACCGACGGGAGTTAACAGACCAGTCCAACGAAACAGCGCTGCAGATGTCAGCCTCACATCGGCGAACTTCGAGCTACAAGCTACATGGATAGCATTACAGGAGTTACCTGGGCCTGACCTGCTACCGATACAAACAGAATGTTGGAATAACCCCAGGATGGTAGTACAGATGTTTCCACACTATGAGTGGGAACAGAAGACCAATGACGTCAGAGTAAGTGATAGTGCTGGTGGAGAAGCCGAAAGACTTCAAGGAAAGTGAAGGTGTGACTGTGGACTATACCAGCCTTGTACATAACAGTGAAAGTTTCAAAATGGTTCAAATGGCTCTGAGCACTATGGGACTTAACAGCTGTGGTCATCAGTCCCCTAGAACTTAGAACTACTTAAACATAACTAACCAAAGGACATCACACGCATCCATGCCCGAGGCAGGATTCGAACCTGCGACCGTAGCAGTCGCGCGGTTCCGGACTGCGCGCCTAGAACCGCGAGACCACCGCGGCCGGCAACAGTGAAAGGGACAGCTGAGACGTCGCGCCCACAAAACACATCTTTCTACGAGTACTCTAGGTCACTCCTGTCTAGTATGATGAAGAATGTGAGATAGCAGCCAAGAAGAACATAGAAGCACACAAAATTTACAAGTGACAAGCTCCGTTAGATGTGCTGCGCATTGCAACGTAGTTCTACTCCCGGCCATCAGTGCCAAGTTTTTTGGTGGTTTGTGGTGCCGTGCTCCACGCGCAGGCACTTGGTATACGTTGGTAGGAATGCAAACATCCTTCTTGCTGACCTCAGCGAGTGACAGCTTGTTGACGGCCAGCAAGCGAGGCAAACTGGAGAGGAGAACGTAGTGCAACCGAATAGACTTCGTCGAACTGGACGTTGGACTGCGTCATGTCCCCGTGTCTGTAATAAGAGGGCAGTTCACAAAGAGAGAGGAGGAGCGGTGGAGAAGAGCACAAACCGAAGTGTGCTTTTGTGACCCATATCTCTTAGTGGTAGTCATTCATGTTTTGTGGTCGAGTAAATTACAGCGGTGCGGTGCGTGCCAAGACTGATGAAGTCACCTTTGGCTGTCGTGATTGTTCTTCAGCACAGTGAACCTGTGAGGAGCTTAGTAAGTAAATTACAGAACTGTTCGACGGAGCCGTGGTGTACAGTAAGGAGTGTTTCAAATGAAAAGGTACGAAACGTCGTAGCAACCAAACCGATTAAAAACAGTGTTTTCCGCTTGCGGCTTAGTGATACATCTAGGGACGAGAATGAAGTGTCCGTCATGGTTGTACGCATGCGCAGACAGATGACGCAGGAGTGAGGCAGACAGGCCTGTTTTCACCGCATTTGACGCGATAGTGCCTGTGAGGAGACCATAGCGTTAAATTCGACGATTGAGGAGCAGTGAGATTTTGTCACATCTCTGACTGTGGAAGGGATGAAACTGACCGATATCTGTCGCCAGATGGTGGCTGTGACCTGGTAGTCAGGGAGAGGCAGGATAAGGCAACGATTCTGGATGGGACCGTAATGAGCTACCGTTGGCTACAGTAAACACATACACTTTATTTGAGGAAATAAATTTCGACAATCATTTTAAAGGAACTTACTACACTGATGGCTGAAGGCCTTACTAAGAAAGAATTCAAAATTATTTGTCGGCTGAAGGCTACAAGCAATTTCAGAAATACTCAACGGTTGAAGGCCTGAATTACAAATAAGGTAGGCAATTACACATTAAAAATATTAAAACCTGTTTTAAACAATCTCAATAAACTGTAACAAGCTATAGCGACGCCAGAAGGCCTTATTAAGACCGAACTGAAAATTATTTGTCGGCTGAAGGCCACAAGCAATGTTACAAACAATTAAGGGGTGAAGGGCTGAAGTAAAAGTGAGGAAGGCAATTACATGTTAAAATATTAAGGTACATTTTAAACAATTATGACAAGTAAGATGGAGTGATCTACAGACAGTGCTCCACAGATCAACCTGAGGAAGGTCGCTACAGCTCTTCAAGCGGTGAGACTAGCAGCCAAGAGTAATTTTCACCTAAGGAGGGTAACTCAAACCAGAGACGATTTAAACTCCGATCAACTCTCTTACCAAATCCACGTAACGCCAGATAACCAGTACAACGATGGAATAATTCAGGCGAGGGTGGAGTGACAGATAGCAATGCGGCTCCAGAATCTGATGTTTAAAACACCAAAAGGTAGGCCGGCCGCGGTGGTCTAGCGGTTCTTGGCGCTCAGTCCGGAACCACGCGACTCCTACGGTCGCAGGTTCGAATCCTGCCTCGGGCATGGATGTGTGTGATGTCCTTAGGTTAGTTAGGTTTAGGTAGTTCTAAGTTCTAGGGGACTAATGACCAGAGATGTTAAGTCCCATAGTGCTCAGAGCCATTTTTTTGAACCAAAAGGTAGAAGGAATCACTAAAACAAAGGTAGACAAAGAAACCAATTATCCATACAAGAAAGCTGTCAAATTACGTGCCATGCCGGACAGCACCGGCAAGACGAGGGAAAGTACACTTCCGCAAATTACGCTAACCTCCAGGACAGATAACTGGGGCGTTAGCGGTCACTAGGCAGTAAGATACCACTGGTTGCACTTCAGCAATAACAACACCAAATTCAGACTAATATTAAGCAGCAGAAGGTAGCTAATAGCTTCCACCAACCTGCCTGACACACACGACAACACGGAAATACAAGCGGTCGCGCCAAAGATAGTACCACAGTACTGGCTATCGATAACCGCTGTTGCTGCCTTTCGTGGACAAACAATACTAGCAAACTCAGTGGCGCCATTAACACAAGAAGGAAACGAGACGCCACTACCGCTATTACAAGACGCCACGTTATGAACGACAAGAACGCGAGCCGCACACGGCTCAGGGGTTTTACACGACGGAGACTGTGTGTCCGACATACCAGTGAGCAAACTGGATTCCCGTTTGCGGGAAGGTCGGGGGTGTTTGAGCGATGACCCGAGACCAGGTCAGACAAACACGGTAATCATGACCGATCTCATCGACAAGGTGCACGACCCAGAAAGAAGGGCTCGACGTGTCACAATGCGGATGCTGGCAGGAGTAGCGGAGAGCCTGTGATGGAACAGTATGGACAACTGGGCACGACAGGTTGGGTTTCCGGAACGTGTGCGCACATTATGTTCCGAGGAAGCTCAGCGAACCATAAAAGGATCTGAGTATGGGGCTAGCACTATAACACCTGAACCGGTATTATATTATGAATATCCAGCTTTCCTGGACCGGGTCGTCGGTGGTGAAGACATCTGGTGCCATCACTTTGAGCCAGAGACAAAGCGCGTCATTACCTGCCCCTAAAATATTCAAAGCTGTGCCCTTAGCAGGCAAGACGACACTCACCATCTCTTTCGACGTCCTAGGTCCGATACTCAAATTCTTCGAGAAAGGAGAAACTACTAATATTGATGTATACAGTAACACACTCTATGGCCTAATTAGGTCTATTACGAACAAATGGCATCGGCTGCTCATGGAGAAAGTGATTCTGTTTCTCGATAATCAGTGTCCATATGTCTACGAGGTCACACAAAATGTAATGGTGAAGTCAAGTGGGAGCAGCTTGAGCATCCGCCCTATAACCCGGATATGTCACCCTCTGACTTATATGTGTTTGGTCTGCTAAATACGGCTCAATGGAAAGCTCTTCAACTCGAACGACAACTGAATGAGACACAATGGAGGACTGGCTCCTGTAACAACCATAGCTATTCTGGAAACAGAATCCTCCGGCTTGTGAAACAGTGGGATAGTTGTAATCAGGCCTCTGGTGACTAGAGTAAAGACTTCAGTAATACGCACAGTGTTGTTTCGTACCTTTTATTATGATCACTGCTCATATTTATTGTGAATATATTGTATTCAGAGAGACGTAATTCCATCACCGTAAACTAGTGATAAGCTGTAGTTAATCCTACTACACTTCTTCACCTATGCTGTAGCTAGCTCTGTGTAGTTGTGTTGTTCTTCGAGATTAGTTTGGTAGAGGGTGAAGGTTTTAGTAGAAGAGTGTAAATTCTTACAAAGGATGATGATGTTTCGGTTTGCTGGGCGCTCAAATGCACTGTCATCAGCGCCTGTACACAGTCCCAATTCTTACACAGTCAATTTTTTTGACAATCCAGTCTAGATGCTGTCACAAATTTTGAAGATGATGATGATGAAATGATAAGGACAACACAAACACTCAGTCCCCGGGGAGAAAAATCCCCAACCCGGCCGGGAATCGAACTCGGGACTCCATGATCCAGAGGATCCTACAAAGAAGGTTACTTGTCTTAGTTGCTCAGTGTGAGTCTGCATTTGCAGACTTTAGTTCCACCCACTTGTACAGTCAGATTTGCCAAGGTAGATTCTTTTTGTCTAATACAAACACAAACACACACACACACACACACACACACACACACACGTGTGTGATTTACAAGAAGTTATCGGTTTTATAAGTAACTGATGTCCATTTAAACAACAAATATTATCTCGTTATGTGGGTGGAATATTGCTCATGTCTTTAGAGTATTACTTTTGTCATAAGACGCAAAGGTTTAATTTCTGTATGCACTCCTTGTTACGATGTACTGTTTAGAAACATACCTTTAATGAAAGCTCACGTTTGTACAGTCCCTAACCAAACCCGAACTTTTCGACTCTGTATGTGCAGAACAGGGAATCAGTGATCATAAGGCCGTTGCAGCATCTCTGAATATGGAAGTTAATAGGAATATAAAAAAAGGGAGAAAGGTTTATCTGTTTAGCAAGAGTAATAGAAGGCAGATTTCAGACTACCTAACAGATCAAAACGAAAGTTTCTGTTCCGACACTGACAATGTTGACTGTTTATGGAAAAAGTTCAAGGCAATCGTAAAATGCGTTTTAGACAGGTACGTGCCGAGTAAAACTGTGAGGGACGGGAAAAACCCACCGTGGTACAACAACAAAGTTAGGAAACTACTGCGAAAGCAAAGAGAGCTTCACTCCAATTTTAAACGCAGCCAAAACCTCTCAGACAAACAGAAGCTAAACGATGTCAAAGTCAGCGTAAGGAGGGCTATGCGTGAAGCGTTCACTGAATTCGAAAGTAAAATTCTATGTACCGACTTGACAGAAAATCCTAGGAAGTTCTGGTCTTACGTTAAATCAGTAAGTGGCTCGAAACAGCATATCCAGACACTCCGGGATGATGATGGCATTGAAACAGAGGATGACACGCGTAAAGCTGAAATACTAAACACCTTTTTCCAAAGCAGTTTCACAGTGGAAGACCGCACTGTAGTTCCTTCTCTAAATCCTCGCACAAACGAAAAAATGGCTGACATCGAAATAAGTGTCCAAGGAATAGAAAAGCAACTGGAATCACTCCACAGAGGAAAGTCCACTGGACCCGACGGGATACCAATTCGATTCTACACAGAGTACGCGAAAGAACTTGCCCCCCTTCTAACAGCCGTGTACCGGAAGACTCTAGAGGAACGGAAGGTTCCAAATGATTGGAAAAGAGCACAGGTAGTCCCAGTCTTCAAGAAGGGTCGTCGAGCAGATGCGCAAAACTATAGACCTATATCTCTGACGTCGATCTGTTGTAGAATTTTAGAACATGTTGTTTGCTCGAGTATCATGTCGTTTTTGGAAACCCAGAATCTACTATGTAGGAATCAACATGGATTCCGGAAACAGCGATCGTGTGAGACCCAACTCTCTTTATTTGTTCATGAGACCCAGAAAATATTAGATACAGGCTCACAGGTAGATGCTATTTTTCTTGACTTCCGGAAGGCATTCGATACAGTTCCGCACTGTCGACTGATAAACAAAGTAAGAGCCTACGGAATATCAGACCAGCTGTGTGGCTGGATTGAAGAGTTTTTAGCAAACAGAACACAGCATGTTGTTATCAATGGAGAGACGTCTACAGACGTTAAAGTAACCTCTGGCGTGCCACAGGGGAGTGTTACGGGACCATTGCTTTTCATAATATATATAAATGACCTAGTAGATAGTGTCGGAAGTTCCATGCGGCTTTTCGCGGATGATGCTGTAGTATACAGAAAAGTTGCAGCATTAGAAAATTGTAACGAAATGCAGGAAGATCTGCAGCGGATAGGCACTTGGTGCAGGGAGTGGCAACTGACCCTTAACATAGACAAATGTAATGTATTGCGAATACATAGAAACAAGGATCCTTTATTGTATGATTATATGACAGCGGAACAAAAACTGGTAGCAGTTACTTCTGTAAAATATCTGGGAGTATGCGTGCGGAACGATTTGAAGTGGAATGATCATATAAAATTAATTGTTGGTAAGGCGGGTACCAGATTGAGATTCATTGGGAGAGTCCTTAGAAAATGTAGTCCATCAACAAAGGAGGTGGCTTGCAAAACACTCGTTCGACCTATACCTGAGTATTGCTCATCAGTGTGGGATCCGTACCAGATCGGGTTGACGGAGGAGATAGAGAAGATACAAAGAAGAGCGGCGCGTTTCGTCACAGGGTTATTTGGTAATCGTGATAGCGTTACGGAGATGTTTAACAAACTCAAGTGGCAGACTCTGCAAGAGAGGCGCTCTGCATCGCTGTGTAGCTTGCTCGCCAGGTTTCGAGAGGGTGCGTTTCTGGATGAGGTATCGAATATATTGCTTCCCCCTACTTATACCTCCCGAGGAGATCACGAATGTAAAATTAGAGAGATTAGAGCGCACACGGAGGCTTTCAGACAGTCGTTCTTCCCACGAACCATACGCGACTGGAACAGGAAAGGGAGGTATTGACAGTGGCACGTAAAGTGCCCTCCACCACACACTGTTGGGTGGCTTCCGGAGTATAAATGTAGATGTAGATGTACCCAAATCATGCCGTACAACTGGTACCATAGTGTGTTAGTGTGTTTTGCTAGTGTCGTGCCTGTAGCTTTAGCATTATCTTGTTTGGAAGTTGTGCGTCCTCTCATTTGTCGTTAAGTTGCTGAGTGCCATTGGTCGGTAACAGTCCTATTCCTGTTTTCCACCCGTATGAGTGAGAGATAGGGGTAATGGAAGAAGGTGACATAAAAAACGGTCGACAAATAGTAATACTAGTGTCGGTGTGAAAGTTTTTGGGATCATTAGGCAGATTGGTGACTGTTCAACTAACGTTTAAATCAATTTTTGTGGCTGGAGCTCACAGTGATGTGAGAGTTCTGAAAGATATTATCGTCGCTTTTGATACGTAGAAATATTTATTGATCAAATCCACTTGCGTAATTTCGGTTATTTAGCCATTTTCAAATAGAGTAGTGCTAAAAATTAGTGTTTAAGCACATTTCAAAATTTCAAACGCATCTGGTATTTATATAGATAACCATCAAGTCACAAAATTGCAAGTGAGAAAAAGGCTACAAGACCAAATTATGATAGATATTGTTAACATTTAAAGGAAACGTTACATCTTTAAAAAATTTAAATCAAGTGCAATCAAGTATAGTGAGTAGAATGCTATGATACATTTGAATCAATTTAACATGTTTAGTTTCGTCGAACGATTCATCTCCTTCTAGACATACATACAAATCCAATTAGTTATTGAAAGTATGGGGTTCTGGAGAATGTGGAAGTTCCAATCGAATAGTATAGTTAAGATCATGCTTACAATAAAGAATTTGTTTTCGCTGGAGGAACCAAAATTTTTATTCATCGTCAAATTATGCATTGAATTAATAACAGAGAGAACGTTTAAATGACAACGTTTTATAATTTCTATAGCATGCTTGTAGATGATATCTGCCTTTATTATATTGGATCCTAACTTGCACCTTTGCTATAACATTCGTACGCCTTGTACTATCAGAAACCTGGTAAGTTTAGCGTGGTTGCATTGTTCTTGAGTCATATCGTCAGTTTTGAATGCCATGTGTTGAGGAACGGATCGTCTTAAAACAGCGTTGATTTTGTTGTAGTTTTCACCAGACTTTGTGTGTATGTGGCGAAGAGTATACCTGTTATACGGTAAGTTGTCAGATGACGTTATATTTTAGTATGAATTAACATTAAATAACCTTTATTTTCAGACTGTTATTTGTGTATACTCATTCTTCGTTTGTAGGAAAGTAACAGAGAGAAAATGGCGTCGTTGCCCGTAATGAACCGCTGTAAGATTCCGATATTGTATCATACCATATGTTCCTTCGAGCAGTGTGTATAGGTATTTGAGTTTGGTCTAAATATTTGAATAACCAACGTTCTTCCTGAAGGACGTGTTATCTCAATAATTACTAAATACTACATTTGTCTCTTTTTCCTAATTCTTATTGTTGTTCCTTTTTTCAGAAGAAGACGGAAAGTGTTCATCCAAGAAATCTCGTCTAATTCGATGAAAATAGTGAGAGCCTTAAACTGAACTTCCAAGACATAGCCAAGTTGATCAAGTTGATTGTAAGCTGACGAGAGCCTGTATAAAAAAAAAGCTAACGGAAGCAAAGCAAGAGAAATCCAAAACTGTGTCCCACCTGTGTACAAAAGTGCTTTTGAGACTTTGGGAAATAGAAACCAATTCATAAACTAAGGAAAGGTGTTGAGAATTGTGTTAGGAAGATCGAATGGAAGAAATGATCATATGCATGAAATGAGACGTTGGTACATGCGAAGCCTGCAGGGGTAGGAGGCGAAGTGAAGAAGTTGTAGTGCAATGCCTGAAAATAGTGATGTAAGAACTATAACATGAAATGTATCCTTAAACTAGTATATGTCTTTCATGTCTGGGATACAGTTTATAACAGTGGTACAATTAATGAATAGATTGTGAAGGGTTTCGTGAAGCAGTTGTATCCTGTACTCAGACTAGCTGCCCACAGTTGTCGTGACTGGTGGTTTATATACTGCGCACTGGCTGTGGGACAGAGTTGACACTAGGGCTGGTCCCACACAAGAGGGTGATCTTGCTGGTCACTCATCACACAGACACTTCATACATGCACGTGCCATGTGTAGACGAGAATTATCCTGTTGAAAAATGGCGCAACAATGCTGTAGCATGAGATTTAACACGTGAAGACACAGGACGTTCGTGATGTACTGTAATGCTCTAAGACTACCATCAGAAACTACACTTTAAGCCATACGACTCCCCACCCAATGACCGCAGTGGAGTGCCAAAACATTGGAAGAATGGCACCTATCGCCAGGTCACCGCTATTCTCGCTGTCGTTAGGAAACCATAATCCATTTTCTGCACTGCTTGGATCAGATACCGAGGACAACATCCTTCAGTTGAGAATGACATTGCTTGAAGAATTATTTAATTATCACGTAATTACTATTAGGCCATTTTGTATTATCAGGCAATAACAAATACATTCTTAAAATATGTGTATAAATAGACTTTTCACTTTAGGTACATTCAATTACGTTTCTGTCCGGCAGAAAAACTATTCGGAAAACACAGATAATCAGCTGCTGAACTGTAAAGAAAGTGTGCTCGGCTGCTACGCTACAGTACAACTTCTGCACTATAAATCAAAATCACAGTATATCCCGTCAGCGTTCTTTACCGCACTGGTGAAAAATTGAATTTAATAAATGAGTTACAAACCAACTGTGCGTCGTGGGTGAAAGTAACAGATACGGACTGCCAACGCGACACTAAATCGTCCGCGGGCACTGGCGCAGAGGGAGCTCCGGAAGAATCTACGAGCGGCTGTCGGTATTCGGAAGTTCGACAGGACGTCCGGCGGGCCAAGGAGCGGAAAAAAGAGCGGCTGCTGGCGACGCTGATGTATTTCCGGTGGCCGGCTACCTCTCCCCGCCCCCCCACACCCCTCCCAGCTCCCCCGGCCGCCATTGCCGCGATTGATGGCGCGAGCAGTGCAGCCCCCGGCCTGCCGGTGCCCCTGCACGCCCGCAACCCGTGCAACCACCTGCAGCGCGCCCCCCACTGTGCTGTAGCTACCAGCCAGCAGTTGCTGCACTACGCTCGGTCTTCGCCGCTAATGCCTGCGCAAGGCGCGCCTCTTATGAAGCACTGCACCCAGGAGAACCGCAGCTGGGCCGTTATAAATTGCCGCCATCGCTACGATAAATAGCCCGCCCCGAAAGTAATTTGAGATAAAGGCTGTAGGCTTTGCAATAATCCAGGTAGCGCTTCTCGCTAAATGAAGAAAGTTGCAAACGAAGAACCGTGCCGTCAATCATGCCTCGTTCCACGTCGTATAGTGCAAAGATTATGTAATTTAGAGCAAGAAAAAGCTATTCATGTTATCAATACTCTGAGAGACTTCTCGATACGAAGGAAATGTCAGCTGCAGAAATAGCAAATCATTTGTCGACCGAAATTCGTCTGCCACATTTTTATCCAGCAGTTTCGCTAAAAATAAGCATCAAAATATTACGTTTGTAAGAATGATCTTAGGAAACTGACGGTGGGTAAAGAAGCAGCTGGGCAGTGGAATCCCTATTTCATGTTCACAAGGAAAATATGGCCACATTCGGTCGACAAAAGTTGCCAGCTAGATCCACCTGCCCAACCTAAATGAAGTTTGATGTTTCAGCGTCGTGATCCTCTTTCGCTTGTTTCGCTATTGACATTTCTTCGTTCATTGTAAGAAATTTATGTTTCGCTTAGACCAAGGAGCTCCAAGATATAATGTGATTAATTTAGGAATGACATTAATTAGTTTTATGTTCTTAACAATTGTTTGTCAGATGCAGAAAACGAGCCATAGATACCGAAAAAGTGGACAGCGTGAAAAACTGGTACACAACTTTTCAACTCCTTTGGGATTACTTAGTTGCATTTTCTTCACACTCCGGAAAGTCACCCCTTGCAGATGAAACAGAACGTCTCTTCTTTTACCAAAAGAAGTGTCTCTTGCTTTCGATAACTCTTCTTCGGAGATTCTATATATTTAAAACACACGTGTGCACAGTGAATTTACTAATTTCTCTCCGGCTGCCTTCTCAATCTCAGCAAATTTCTTTGGTAAGTAGTGTTATCTACCATAGTCAGTTTAGAATGCCATGTTGTGGGTGTTGTGCATGTTTTCCTTTAACTGATGATATGACGTTTTTCTTTTGTTCAGCCCTAGCTGTTTCTCACTATGTAGACTATTACATCTATTGCATTGTTACTAAATGATGTATTTATATATTTCAGCATAATATTTTCTATTTTGGCTACTGGTGATCCGTGCAGCGTGATTTTTACACAGTTGTTTTAAAGGGTGATTATATTCACGTTTCACATTTACAACAATGTCTTACTTTTCTCATTATAATCTCTAGAGATACAAACATTAATTATACTTTCACGATAATACATTTGTACTGATTGACCTCATTAATAATACTACGTTCCGATTCGGGTTTTAACTGTCAGTATTTTAAATAATACAGATTGCGTGTTTTACCCAGTATTTACCTGTTTATAGTCTTATACGTAACTTTCTGTTCACTGTCGATATCTAAAATTATTTACCCACGAACCTACGCACATGACTTAGTACTACTTTTTGTATAGGACTATTTCTCGAACAGATACTTATCCTACTTCATGGGTGCCTTGTTTTAGAGAGATTTTTCCGATTTATTGTTTCATTTTTAACTTATGTGACCACACTGCTGCCGTCTACTTAGTTCATTCTTTTATCCTACTTTCATACTTCATTTTTCTTCTACACTCCTATTTTATGTTATGTAATGGTGTTATTCGAGCCATCGGCGTTGCCGCATTGGTACCACCGGTTCCCGTCAGTTCTAAGCGCTGTTGGGCTTGGCTAGTACTTCGGTGGGTGACCGTCCGGTATCCCGAGCAGGGTTAGCAAGCGGGGTGCTTTCAGCCCTTTGAGCCATAGTGAGGAACTACTTGGCTATGATGTAGTGGCTCCGGTCACGAAAACTGATAACGGCTGAAAGAGCTGTGTGCTGACCAGACGACCCTCCGTATCCGCATCCATTGATGTCAAGAGACTGACATGACACGATGGTCGGCCAGTCCCGTTGGACCTTCCGAGGCCTGTCGGACTGTTTGCTTTCGAAAGGTGTTATTCCCAACACATTACTGGTCGCTTCGCGTACAGGCAATTTTAACTTGATTTGGTACCTAACTGCCTGAGCCGGGTGATGTGGCCGAGCGGTTCTAGGTGCTTCAGTCCGGAACCGCACTGCTGCTACGGTGGCAGGTTCGAATCCTGCCTCAGGCATGAATGTGTGTGCTGTCCTTAGGTTAGTTAGGTTTAAGTCTAAGTCTAGGGAACTGTTGACCTCATATGTTAAGTCCCATAGTGCTCAGAGCCATTTGAACCATTTGAACCTAACTGCCTTCACATCGTTTATTCACTGAATGAATTTACTTTTTACGTAGTCATGATTTTACTCGTACTTTTACCTGTTTAGCTTTCACTTGTTTCGAGGTAATTTCAGGTAATGGAAGTTCACATCAAAAAACGTTTTGCATCACCCCAGTTCCCGGACCTCCTGAAGATAAAGGTGGTCTGTGGATATTGTATCACAGACACAGACACTATTCAGAGATGTCACTAAACCCACCGAAAGATGCAAACAACCATTAGACGGAGAGGGTCCGACAGACGATCAGTTCTAGACACTCCACCAGGGAGGAGGTACACGGCTGGTTTTGTCGGTAGTTCAACAAGGCCTAGACGATCAATACCGCGATTCGATCGCGTCAGCATTATTACTTTGTGCCAGGAAGGGCTCTCAACAAGTAAATTGTCCAGGCATCTCGGATGATCCAAAGCGATGTTGATCGGACATGGAGGAGATACAGAGAGACGTGAACTGTCGATGACATACCTCGCTCAGGCCGCCCAAGGGCTACTACTGCAGTGGATGACCGTTACCGACGGATTATGGCTCGGAGGAACCCTGACAGCAACGCCACCATGTTGAATAATGATTTTCGTGCTACCACAGGACGCCGTGTTACAACACATGTACGCAATAGGATGCAGATGCGCAACTTCACTCCCGACGTCCATGGCGAGGGCCGCCTTGCAATCACGACACCATGCAGGGCAGTATACATGGGCCCAACAACGTGCCGAATGGGCGCTCAAGATTGGTATCACGTTATCTTCACCGATGGGTGTTGCATATGCCTTCTACCAGTCAATCGTCGGACACGAATCAGGAGGCAATCTGGTCAGGTAGAACGCACTGTCCAGATACTGCAGCAAGGTTGAGGTTCCCTGCTGTTTTGGGGTGGCCTTATGTAGCGCCGATGTACGAATGTGGCGGTCATGGAAGGCACAGTAACGGCTTTACGATACGTGAATACCATCCTCCGACTAATAGTGCAACCATATAGGCAGCATATTGGCGAGGCATTCGTCTCCCTGGACGACAATTCGCGCCCCCATCGTGCATATATTGTGAATGACTGCCGCGCCCCCATCGTGCATAGCTTGTGAAAGACTTCCTTCAGGATAACGACCGCTCGACTAGAGTGGCCAGCATGTTATCCAGACATGCACCGTATCGAACATGCCTGGAATGGATTGAAAAGGGCTGTTTATGGTTGACGTGACCGACCAACCACTGTGAGAGACATACGCAGAATCGCCTTTGAGGATGAAACGCGTGGTTAACTTTACATTAGGCTAAAGGCCCAAACAATGCAAGACTTGACAAGTAAGGAATTTTCAATTTTAAAAGGCCAATTATTTAAAAGCATACAAATTCAAACCATCGGCTATGAGCCATTAAAATACACCATCTAACACCAATAAGAAATGGCAGTACAGCCAACGGCGCTCAGAAGTTTGGAGGGGGGGGGGGGGGGTCGGTCTGCACTTGAAATATTAACGTTCGCTTAGGGGGGACAGGTAGCCGGCCCAACTATATCCGATCTGCCGGCAACACAACGAAGAGGCAGTCAACGGACCCACCGACATGAGGACTTACTTGCTTTCCACCCGACCAGTACACAAGGAACTCCAAAGCCAAAACGTAAAAGACGTAGCCGCCCACAACCAAGTACGCACAAGGTGTCAAAACTACACACACGCCACCATGTTGAATAATGATTTTCGTGCTGCCACAGGGTTCAGTCAGTAATACGAATGAAAACGCGACGTGACACGGTGGCTCGATTCTGAGCAGGTTTGAAGCATATAAAAATTCATGTAATGTAAAGCAAACGCGAATGCTTAAAGCAAGTTGCAATCTCACCAAAGTCTGTGACTTGGGGTTGAATATACCGTTGTCAAACAAGATTTAGCGTGTATATTACATCTATTAGACGAAGCATGAACCAGAGTAAGCTTTCTTCTCAAACACACCGCTCTGTAACTGAAAAGGTGTCAGCCACCCGACTGACCATCACAGCTCAAAGCGTCGTATGCAAACCAAGATATACCATGCAGAGCTTTGCAAAGTCGCGCTTCACTATCAAGCGAATTTATCAAGGGAACAAATGAATCGGGAGTGACGTGCGGGTGCAAAGGCCAACAATGGGTAGTGAGCCATGGGGGCTCCATTTCGTTTTATCTCTGCCTTTGCAGTGCCTTCTTTTACTATCGACAGTGTCCTACGGCCTTCAGCGGATTCACACTTCCCTGTTGATCCATGCTTTGTGGACCTGAAGACTTGCAGCTTTGCCCTGATCGTTTCCGCGTATGGTAAGACCACTGATTTAAAATTCTGCAGTCAGTATTGCTCGTTCTCTGCTATCTGTGCCTCTGCTGCTGGTGCCTTATGGATCACTGGAACATTTTAGTTTATTGTGTTTAGTCCTGGACGTAACAGTGTCGTTCCTTTGCATTTATTTCGTTGCTGAAAATTTTGGGTGTAAATTTGTGAATCTCCCTGCGTTGGCGATAAAGTGAAACACTGGGACCTTTACTTGCTGTGGATTGCCAAGGCCGCAAGCCATGGCGAACATTCAAATTCAGTGGTTTACTAGTGAAACTTAAACCTCGCCTCGTGTATATGGTGGTTTGCTGCCCAAGCTTTAATGTTTAATGAAGTTGTTTCCTCAGTTTAATTAACTTGGTCACGAGCCATGTGGCATAACTTCTGTTCGCCGAGTTTGAGACATTTTATTTACGTTATTTAAGATATGTAATTTTACCTTCTAATTACACTCCTGGAAATGGAAAAAAGAACACATTGACACCGGTGTGTCAGACCCACCATACTTGCTCCGGACACTGCGAGAGGGCTGTACAAGCAATGATCACACGCACGGCACAGCGGACACACCAGGAACCGCGGTGTTGGCCGTCGAATGGCGCTAGCTGCGCAGCATTTGTGCACCGCCGCCGTCAGTGTCAGCCAGTTTGCCGTGGCATACGGAGCTCCATCGCAGTCTTTAACACTGGTAGCATGCCGCGACAGCGTGGACGTGAACCGTATGTGCAGTTGACGGACTTTGAGCGAGGGCGTATAGTGGGCATGCGGGAGGCCGGGTGGACGTACCGCCGAATTGCTCAACACGTGGGGCGTGAGGTCTCTACAGTACATCGATGTTGTCGCCAGTGGTCGGCGGAAGGTGCACGCGCCCGTCTACCTGGGACCGGACCGCAACGACGCACGGATGCACGCCAAGACCGTAGGATCCTACGCAGTGCCGTAGGGGACCGCACCGCCACTTCCCAGCAAATTAGGGACACTGTTGCTCCTGGGGTATCGGCGAGGACCATTCGCAACCGTCTCCATGAAGCTGGGCTACGGTCCCGCACACCGTTAGGCCGTCTTCCGCTCACGCCCCAACATCGTGCAGCCCGCCTCCAGTGGTGTCGCGACAGGCGTGAATGGAGGGACGAATGGAGACGTGTCGTCTTCAGCGATGAGAGTCGCTTCTGCCTTGGTGCCAATGATGGTCGTATGCGTGTTTGGCGCCGTGCAGGTGAGCGCCACAATCAGGACTGCATACAACCGAGGCACACAGGGCCAACACCCGGCATCATGGTGTGGGAGCGATCTCCTACACTGGCCGTACTCCACTGGTGATCGTCGAGGGGACACTGAATAGTGCACGGTACATCCAAACCGTCATCGAACCCATCGTTCTACCATTCCTAGACCGGCAAGGGAACTTGCTGTTCCAACAGGACAATGCACGTCCGCATGTATCCCGTGCCACCCAAAATGCTCTAGAAGGTGTAAGTCAACTACCCTGGCCAGCAAGATCTCCGGATCTGTCCCCCATTGAGCATGTTTGGGACTGGATGAAGCGTCGTCTCACGCGGTCTGCACGTCCAGCACGAACGCTGGTCCAACTGAGGCGCCAGGTGGAAATGGCATGGCAAGCCGTTCCACAGGGCTACATCCAGCATCTCTACGATCGTCTCCATGGGAGAATAGCAGCCTGCATTGCTGCGAAAGGTGGATATACACTGTACTAGTGCCGACATTGTGCATGCTCTGTTGCCTGTGTCTATGTGCCTGTGGTTCTGTGAGTGTGATCATGTGATGTATCTGACCCCAGGAATGTGTCAATAAAGTTTCCCCTTCCTGGGACAATGAATTCACGGTGTTCTTATTTCAATTTCCAGGAGTGTATTTTGAGAGGAATTTCCTGTATTAATATATAGGCTCCAGATGATTGTCAAGACTGACGACTGATTAGAGGAAACAGTTTGTAATGGCTAGTCACTAAGTATTACATTGGAAGAGTGAGCTTAATAAATTATTTGCTCTACTTGTTTCATTCAAGCAGGCACCTGGCCGTGCAATTTTGCTGTAAAGTTTACCTGAATTGTTTGGGGTACGTTAATTACTATACTGTTTTACTCACTTACGAGTAATTTAAGATCTATTTCCTTCAGGCAATTTTTTTGGGAGTAGTATTTGCTATCTTATGATGGTTTTTTGAGCTTATAGCCATGACCTATTGTGAAGGTAGTTATAGTTGTTAGTATAATATGAATTTCTGTAACCTATGTCTCAACTATATGACGTTTGTTAGAGCACTTCTTAGCCTTGTGAAGCGATCGCCATACATTTCGGCCGACCACGAGGGCCTGTTGGTGTTGTGCCTTACGGCTGTGTTCGAGGCGTGTCAGCTGTGGCAGAAGTGGAAATGTTCACCTAGGCGGCTTCACCTCTTAAAGTTAAGTTTCGAATTTCACTTTTTAAAGCTCTGAAGTACTTTCTTTAACTTCCGAATATGCTGTCTAAAGGCCTTTATCTTTGAATTCCAACATTTCAGGTTAGACTTCACCGTGACTGTTATCGACATTAAAGGAAGCAACAAGTTCAGTGTTACCAGTCACTGTTTGTCTCCACTAGGCAGTGCCATAATTTCCTCCAAAAGATCGTAACACAACACGCACGTGTCATACTAACAAATGCAAATACACCTGATGAGGGAGGTTTAAAATTTTGAAACCCGTAGTGGAGATAGATGAACAGTTACCGGTAACAATAAACTTGGTGTTTCATTTAAAGGCCTTTATGTTGTCTGTTTAGCTATTTGCGTATATACTTCGTGTGCCCAGGAAAATTGTAATCTAATTTCCGCTCTGATTGCCATCTTAGATTTCTATTTTTCATTATACCTCAGTATTCTTTGCTTGTCCCCCCCCCCCCCCCCCCCCCCTCGGTAGCTGAGCGCGACAGAATGTCAATCCTAAGGATCCGGGTTCAAATCCCGGCTGGGTCAGAGATTTTCTACGCTCAGGGACTGGGTGTTCTCCTAATCATCATCAATTCATCCCCATTGACGCGTAAGTCGCCGAAGTGGCGTCAAATCGAAAGGCTTGCACCCAGTGAACAGGTTACCCTACGGGAGGCCCTCCAGTCACACGACATTTACATTTTATTCTTCGCTTGAGCTTAATTTCTCATTTTTCACCGTGTCTATTCTATAGATGTAGGAAACTTTCTAAGGTATTCCATGCTTGGGTATTTCTTCTGAATCACCATTCCTTAAGTTAATAGCTGTGACTTTTTAAGAAGACTGTAAAAGTTACTTTACTCACTTATTGCTTAAGAGTAGTTTTATTATGAATAATTTTTTTGTTTGATACTTTCCCGACTTAGAAACTGCTTCATTGGTTCACGGGCGTCGTGTCCGATAATGTTGTGGAAGCTGCACAGTATTTCAACGAGACAACTGCTCGCCATCTTCAAGTGCTTACAAGCGGCTGTGTTGTTGAAATATTGTGCAGCTTCCACAATATTCTGTGTGTGAACTCTTATGGGACTAAACTGCTAAGGTCATCAGTCCCTAAGCTTACAAACTACTTAACCTACATTATCGTAAGGACAAACACACACACACACACACACACACACACACACACACACACACACACACATGCCCAAGGGAGGACTCGAACCTCCGCCGCGACCAGCCGCACAGTCCATGAATGCAGCGCCCCAGGCCGCTCGGCTAATCCCGCGCGGCTTCCACAACATTATCCGAATTTACGCTCGTGAACCAATAAAGCATATCTTTTTGTTTGTTTGTTGCTGCCAATGACTCCTTGGAATAGAAAGAATTGAGAATGCCATGTCAGTCTCTGGTTAAAATTCAAAAAGGCAGATTTTCATTGAACAAAACTTATGTTCAGAAATGTTTCGTAATTACTGTATTTCATTTTGTGCTGTAGCGTGCGTTGTAAATAAAAATGAACATTCAAAGGAAAAAAGATGCAAGAATTGTGTATCCACCTTGCATGTGATTCTTCTCCTGTAGCTACGTGTACCTTGAGGTTTTGTTTCGAGGTATTTGTCGCTCTAAACCGCGAGGGTCGTCATAGGGCGACTCCACAGTATAAAGGCAGAGCGGCCGCCCCCCGGCGAGACGGCTTCCGACGCAGCCGTCGCATCAAACGCAGCGGCGGCGCGCGCCCGCAGCTCTCGTCTTGGGGGCCTTTTGTTCCCCCCCCCCCCTCCCGCCTCCACACCACTATCTCTCTGCATTTGACCGCGAAGTCGCCGGCTGCGCTCCTACACTCGTCCTCTGCAGAGGTCCGAGGCGCGAGCTATCGGGTTAGCCGGGGGGCCACCGCTTGCCACATCAAAGGCTGGGAGCGCAGCGGGGCCGCTCGGGGCCACAATGGCAGCGCCGGCGGGTCCCGGCCTGATTGGGAGAGGGACCGGCAGCCCCGAATGACGGCCGGCGTCATCCCGCAAGGCGACCTCCATTTGCCGTGCGGGCAGCAAAGTAGTGTTAGGCGCCTTGGAGGAACGCACTATTACGAGGGCCACTCCAAAAGAAATGCACACTTTTTTTAATCCATCTTTTATTCTACACATTTGAAAGTTTCACAGTGTGAAGATACATCCTTTAAGAACAATATTTTCATTTCTCCACATAATTTCCATCCCTCTCAACTGCCTTACGCCATCTTGGAACCAGCGCCTGTATACCCGCACGGTAAAATTCTGGACCAACCTGTTGGAGCCACAGTTTGGCCGAGTGCACAGTCTTGTTCAACGAAGAGAGTCTTTCAGTTTCCCAAAGAGATGATAGTCACATGGAGCCGGGTCAGGACTGTAAGGCTGGTGTTTCAGTGTTGTCCATCCAAATTTTGTGATCGCTTCCATTATTTTTTGAGTGACGTGTGGCCGTGCATTGTCATGCAAAAGTCGAACACGACACAGTCGAGCTTGAAGTTTCTTCAGTGTCGTCACATATGCATCAGAATTTATGGTGGTTCCACTTGGCATGATGTACACAAGCAAAAGTCCTTCGGAATCGAAAAACACCGTAGCCATAACTTTTCCTGCAAGCAGAAGGTGTGGTTTTGAATTTTTTTTCCTTGGGTGAATTTGCATGATGCCACTCCACTGATTGCTTCTTGGTCTCTGGTGAAAAATGATGGAGCCATGTTTCATCACCTGTCACAATTCTTCCAAGAAATTCATCTCCACCATTCTCGTATTGTTCCAAAAGTTCGCTGCGTACCGTTTTTCTTGTTTCTTTGAGAGCCACTGTCAACATCCTGAGAACCCACCTGGCACGAACCTTTTTTAACGCCAATATTTTCAGTATACTGCAAACACTTCCTTCCCCTATCCGAACGTAGCGTGACAATTCGTTCACTGTGATGTGTCTGTCAGCAGTCGCCAGTTCGTTAACTCTCTGCACCTTGTCTGGAGTGTGCGCAGTACGAGGCCTGCCGCTACGAGGACAATCCTCAATATTGCCGTGCCCGCTTTCATCAAGGCCGGCCGTTGTGGCCGTGCGGTTCTAGGCGCTTCTGTCTGGAACCACGTGACCGCTACGGTCGCAGGTTCGAATCCTGCCTCGGGCATGGATGTGTGTGATGTCCTTAGGTTAGTTAGGTTTAAGTAGTTCTAAGTTCTAGGGCACTGATGCCCACAGATGTTAAGTCCCATAGTACTCAGAGCGATTCGATCTTTCATCACGTAACCTGCTTGCCCACCGGCTAACTGTACTGCGATCTACAGCAGCATCTCCATACACCTTTTTCAACCTCTTGTGGATGTTTACCACTGTCTCGTTTTCACAGCACAGGAATTCTATGACAGCACGTTGCTTCCGACGAACGTCAAGTGTAGCAGCCATCTTGAAGACGTGCTGTCGCGGCGCCACTCATGGGAACAGGTTGAACTAAGTTTGAAAACAAGCGG
Organism: Schistocerca piceifrons; assembly: GCF_021461385.2. Lineage (NCBI taxonomy): Eukaryota > Metazoa > Arthropoda > Insecta > Orthoptera > Acrididae > Schistocerca > Schistocerca piceifrons. Next base: position 107,712,904 of record NC_060138.1, on the reverse strand, counting down.
GAAGGATGTATCTACACACTCTAAAACTTTCACACATGCAGAATGTATTTTTACCAAAATAGTGTGCATTTCTTTTGGAGTGACCCTCGTGCAAAAACTTAACGAAATAAAACGTACACGGCGGCCAAAAGGAAGCTGGCCTTGAGAACATTTCATGTTCTGTGCGATACGCAACCCAGTTTACAGTATCTGCACCTGTCTCGAAATATGGCAGAAAATCCGTAGAGATTCTGGTCATAGGTAAAGTTCCAGCGGGAAGACACAATAGTGCCTTCACTGCGTGATACCAGTTGTAATTTTACCGATGACAGTACCACTAAAGTGCAGCTAACACGATTAACTCCGAAGTAGGTATCTTCGTCGCAGCGAGGCGTGTATTCCGATCCAGATTTGAAACCAATTAGGTTCCTTTCAGAGTATGCTGATGATACAGTAGCTCAATACTTAGCCCGACGAAACATCCGTACAGAAAGACTTTCCAATTTGATTTTGGAACATATACTGTGTTCGAGCACTATGGAATCCGTTATTCAACTAGGATTCAGAAAATTCCGTTCTCGTGAAACGCGGCCAGAGCTCTTTATATATACGTAGTAAAGAGTGCTACCGACAGGGGATCTCAAATTGTTACCATATTTCCTGGGTATCAGAAGGCTTGCGACACTGTTGCTCACGACCAACTTCGAATTAGATCGCGTGCATACAGCATATCGCTTCAGACGTGTGACAGTAACTGTGATTTCTTGTCATAAAGGTCATCGTTCGTAGTAAGTGGCGGAAAATCATCGAGTAAAACCGAAGTCATATGTGGCGTTCCCCACGGAAGTGTTTCAGGGTGTTTTTGTAGATTATGCTATCATGTACCATTTCGTATAGTCATCAGAGGATCAAAACCGATCGCAAAATTGATTCAGACATGATATGTGTATGATGCAGAAAGGGGAAACTGGTTACAAATAATGAAAACTGTTAGGTCACCCGCATAAATGCTCAAACGAATCCGCTAAATTTCGATTACAACGTAAATCAGACAACTGTAAAGGCTGTGAGTTCAACTAAATACGTAGGGATTTCAGTTATGAGAAACTTAAACTGGAAAGATCACAACGATAATTCTGTAGGGAAAGTTAGCTAAACACTTTGTTTTATTGTCGGAATGCTTAGAAGATGCAACAGTTCACGTAAAGAGAATGCCTAGAATACGCTGGTCTGTCTTCTTCTGCAGTTTTCCTGCCCAGCATGTGATCCGCATCAGATAGAATTGGCAGAGGATAAAGACAAAGTTCAAAGAAGGGCACCCGTTTTGTTTTATCGAGAAATAGGGGAGAGATTGTCATAGATATGACAGACGAGTTGGGGTAGCAATCGTTTGAACCAAAGCGTTTCTCCTTACGGCAGGAGTTTTTAGCGAAATATCAATCACCAACGATCTCCTCCGAATGAGAAAATGTTTTCCTGGCGCCCAGCTACACATTTAGAAATGATGATCCTAGTAAAATAAGGGAAAACGGATCTCGTACGGAAAGATTTAGGTTTTCATTCTTCCCGCGCGCGGTTCCAGAGAGGAGCCGTACACAACCCTACCGTGAACCCTCTGCAAGGCATATAACTGTGACCTGCTGCACAGTCATGTAGATGTAAATGATTAATTTGGGGCTTCTACCTTAAAGTACGTGAAACAGATTCCAGGCCAACTCTATTTTCCATGTTTATGCCAATATATCAGCAGAGACCGACAATAGAAATCCTTATAAATTGTTCCATAAAATAATATATCGAAACCCAAATTCTGTTAATTCTTTCTCTACTGCTGTCTACAGTGACCGAAACAGAAAGTGCTGGACAATGAACACACTGCCAGAGCGATACCAAACTGGTACTCCAGTATTCCACGATTGTGGGATATGTTAACAGAAGTTTTATCCTTATTCGAAACTATTTTCATTGGCATTACTAGGTCCCAAATATGATACAGTATCCGTTCAGAAAGTAATGCTTACTTTGTGAGTTACTGAGCCCTTTGATAACTCTGTTGTGCGACAACTACAAATAAAATTACTTCAGCGCAAGCCAAAAGCGTCTCATATAGAGTTATAGAGCGAGGTGATGCGATGGAAAGGTTATGTGGTTCAGAGCCAATCCGTCCACCCGTGGTTTTCCCAAATCGCTTGACGTAAATGTTGTGTTGTTTCTATCGACAAACGCACTGCCAGTTCTCTATTCCAGGATTGTACTCCGTCTCTAATGAACTGCTAGGTAGCGCAAGTTAAACCCTAATTTTTCCCCTGCCTTTTCTGAAAAAAATATTTATTTCAAGGAAGGTAAATGAAAAGAAACATTGCTTAACCGAACTACAAAAATGTTCAGATGAATTCATGAATACGGAAATATAATCCGTTTAATACATAGAAAGTGCAGGCAAGGCAAGGGGAAATTGCTCTTGAAAGAATGAGAAGAAATCGAAAAAAGAGTTTGTAATCAGAAAAAACTCAGAACAGGAGGATGTCTGCATTGTGCGTTTCATGAGATGTGCAGAAGAGAGAACGTACAGACGGAAAGACTACACACAAGGCCTCTACGAGGGGAAGGACTTGGTGTGGTGACGTGGATGAGGAAAAAATGAGAGGCAATATAGACGAGAAAGGGTATCTAGTATTAGTCAAACAGAGCTTTGGAAGACTTGCTATAATATAAAGTAGAAGGTCTAGATAACGTATGTTCGCAGTTTATGAAATCAGTGGGGACCACACTGAAATTCGCCAGGAGATCATATCAGAATTATTGTCACTCAACTATTTCCTTTTGTAACGATCTGACTTTTGTCGTTTTTTAATTTATTGCATTTCATTACTGTAATGACTTTTACACCTGTTAAACTCGCTACAGACTCTGCCGACTGTGTCCATCTTTTCCATTTTATATCGTACACTTATATCGTTCAAGAACATGTGTACACCTACAGTAGCGACATCTGGTAAGCTTGGGACAGAAACGTGTGGAAGCTATTGTACGACAGATTGTTTTAAACAGTAGCGCTGAAGATGACTCTAGTACATACGATATTTTACGTTTGTGTGTGACGATTCAGATGATGATTTTATATTTATCATTTGACGAAGTCACTACGGCTCCATTATATTAGGACATATTTTTAAAACAGATATGTCTTGACATATTTAAAACGCATACTTGTTTTGCAAATCAAACTGCCTTTTCCTGCTGCTAGTTATTTTATTAATCCCATACGCGTTTCGCCTTCTCCTCCAGTGGGATCTATAATGATACAGTTTTGTTAGTTATAGATTATCAAACAGTTCACTTCGTGATTTTTTGTAAAAATGTAATTACTTACGATTTGCTGATCCGCGTTTCCTCACATCTGGTCTGGAGGTCGCACTACCACTTTTATCACTGTTCTATATTCACATCTTTGTGTTTTCGCCATCCACACACTGTTCACCATGTTTCTCACTCCTTTTTGTGGCGGACTATCGTTCTTCTGTCACTTGATACAACTATTTCGTCATACACTTAATAAAATAACTAGCAGCAGGAAAAAGCAGTTTGATTTGCAAAACAAATATTTATATGCCTGCTGCGGGGGATGGCCACACAAACAAACTAGTTAAAATGACTTTTTTGTTTTTTCAAGTAGTAGGCAGTCCACTAGTTGTATTTACGTTCTCCCCATTTTTTGCTGCGGATCTGAAGATGGTCATTGCTGACCGAAACCGGTAGTTTGAGGATCTACAAGCATCTGATCATAGATGTGAATTAAGAAACTTATGAAACATTTTGTAGGTTGGTTAGGTAAATTGTAGCCCCAGTTGACGGAGTTGACATCGTTGACATCTTGAAATGTCATGCTGTTTTCTTTGCTCCTAGCGAATAAAAATATATCTTCCTTTTCGATGTGTGTATTTCACGCCACAGGTTAAGTACAGGCATACACACGTACAGAACAGCACGGTCGTGTTCTTCACAGTCTACTATAATAGCTCTCTCGTGGAAAACTGAATGTAGAATCGGCGATCCATTACATCTCTTTTGTATCGACAGACAAACAGTACGCAAGAAAGTCGTGTAAGAAAGGGGCGTTCTTGAGGGAATTTCGGACGGATTAAGTACGTGTATACTGCTGCCATTTTCATGTTATGGTCAGAACTGGAATCGGAATCGGTGCGACGGGATGTTGCATCAATTTTTTTTCTGCAGTATGCTATGGGTTGGGGATTGCGACGGACGAAAGACTGAGGATTCGATTTCGGCAATTTTCTGTGAAGGTATGCGTCCACCTTGACCGAAGAAAGCGCCGAAACAGCTGCGTATCTGACGCTCAACATAATTTTCCGTGAACAGCCTGACAACTATAAAATTGCAAAGAGAGTGATTGCTAGTCACAGAATTACCCGTCTGCAGTTTAGCAGAGTCGCAAACAATCATTTTTAGGAATTCGTGAGAATTATAATATGGATACGAAATCTGCACACCAGATTCCAACAGGGGACAAGTGGCCACTCTTGTTCCCCCCTCCCCCCTTGCCCAACTCCATTGCTGACATTATGCTGACAACTCGTTTTCAGGAACCACAGATTAGCCTGGTTTCTCCACAGATAAGCCTACATTGTACTTAAACCAGTAGAAGGTCTACGTATGTTACTGAAGTACGAAAGACACTCCACGTCGGAAGCGTGGGTGATAATGGGGGAAGATGGGATGTATTTATGGATAAAAATGTTCCACGTCTATTGATACGGCCCCAATTTCCGTCTAATCACTCCACAAATCCATGATTACCCTCCTTGATCGCACTGGATGCTTCCAGAGACTACATGGGTGGGACCTGTTTCTCAAAAATTGCTGGTGTGCCACTCCTTACAGTCCCATCTCCTAGCATGCAAATGACGAAGAGCTGTCTCACTTGCCCATTCGTCCTGACAAAGCATTAGACACACAAGATGCAGAGCTTTTTCAATTTGGCAACAACACACATCTGTCGCTAGACGAATTCTCCATGAAAGTCTTTGAAGTAGCCCACCCACGGGACGACACATGCTGCTTTGCAAGGCCTTGTCGTTGGTTCAGCAGGGTGGTGAGAACATTTACTGAAAGTATCAGATTCTGTGTGTCGAGCATTAATCTTTATCCAAAACTGCATAAACGGCAGGGACAGTGGCCTCAAACTGGTAATGGTGGAGTCAGAATGTTTGGTCGTCATTTTAGACGTGTTTCGGATACGAATCTTCTTGTTGCTCCGCCAGTTAGACTGGAGGGTGACCTCCACGACGGTTTTAGATTACATTAATTCTTCATGCCATAGACCAACAAAAGAGGGGATCCTCCTGGGTGTGGAACATGTCAGATACATTACAAAAATGTAATTAGAGAAACTTGAGTTTCGTTAATTTTAATGATCCTCAGTCAATAAACAGTAAAGTTATGTACATGAATAAAAATTAAACTTCGAATATTTACAGGTTTAATACTTAGATCTGCTTTCATTAAATCAATCATTCACACAGTAGCTAGTTACTTGGCTGTTACAACCAAGTATTGTCAAAAATTAAAGTAAATTATTTATTTCAATGATCCTCAGTTAAGAACAGTCAAATTGTGTACGAGATTTAAAATTAAACTTCCACTATTTACAGACTTAAGACTTACATCTGCTTTCCATACATCCATCATACACACAGTAGGTAGTCACTTGGCTGTTACAAACAAATATTGTCAAAAATGAAACTATAATAAATATTCATAAAAATTATCTATTGCACTTGTTGAGAGATTCATGGATGGAATAGGAGTTGGCCACCAAAATTTCTTTTAATTTATGTTTAAATTGCGCCTTGTCTGAAACTAAACTCTTAATGATTGCTGGTAACTTATTGAAAATATGCGTTGCTGAATACTGGACTCCCTTCGGGGCAAGAGTAAGTGATTTTAAATCTTTATGTATATTGGTCTTATTCCTAGTATTGATACTGTGTATTAAGCAGTTAGTTGGAAAAAGAGATGTATTATTTACAACAAGCTTTGGTGCGTCTGAATGTTTACTGGCCAGATATCGATAAGGGGATTCAAACGACGGTCCACCATCAGTCCTTGAGCTAAACCAGAATATTTGTAGGGGTCCACCTCACAATTTGTGTCATCGGAGCTGCTGGTGAATCTTCCGCACTGTATAGTTGCTTTCCATGGGGCTTTCACGGAGAATGAGGCAACTGCCTTTTTCTGATTCATTTTCACCTCAGTCTTCTGACTGGTTTGATGCGCTCCGCCAAGAATTACTCTCCAGTACCAACGTTTTCTTCTCAGAGTAGCACTTGCCACCTAGGCATCATTTATTTGCTGGATGTATTCCATCTCTGTCTTCCCCTACAGGTTTTCCCTTCTATGGCTCCAGCTGGTACCGAGAAAGTTACCTACGGATCTCTTACAAAAGGTCCAATTATTGCGTCGCATTTTCTTGTCAGTGTTTTCAACGTATTTCTTTTTTCTCTGAGTCGGCGGAGAGCATTATCAGTCCACCAAGTTTTCAACATCCGTCTGCGGCACCACATTTGAAATGCTTCTATCCTCTTCTGCTCCGATTTTCCCACACCTTGTGTATTATTACCATACAATGCTGTTCTCGAAACATACTTTCCCATTCATTTCTTCCTCAGATGTTTGATACAGATAGATTTCTCTTGGCCTGAAACGCCCTTTCGGCCAGTGCTAGCCCGCTTTTTATGTCGACCGTCATGATTTATTTTACTGCCTGTGTAGCATAATTCATTAACGTCATGTACTTCGTGATCGCCTATTCTGAAATTAAGTGTTTGTTGTTCTCATTTCTCTGCTTCTCATTACTTTCGTCTTTCTTTGAATTACTCTCAGCACATATTCTCTACTCAACAGACTGTTCATTCCATTCAACACACCCCGTAATTCTAATTCACTTTCATTGAGGATGGCAATGTCATTTGCAAACCTTACCAATGGCATCCCTTGACCCTGAATTTCAATCCCACTCTTTGACTTTTTTCTGCCCTCACTTATCCTTCTGTATAGACTGAACAGCAGGGGCGAAGGACAATAAACGTGTCGTACGCCCGTTTTATTCCGAACACATCGTTCTTGGTCTCCTACTCTTATTGATCCCACTTGGGTCTTGTAAGTATTGTGTACTACCCATATTTTTCTCTTTTTTTTTTCTTACACCAGTTTGCATTGTCGAATGCTTTCCCCATGTCGACAGAACCTATAACCGTGCTTGATTTTTCTTCAGTTTTTCTTCCGATATCACCGTCAGAACTGCCTCTCTGGTACCTTTACTTTTCTTAAGGCCACACAGACACTCATGTAATAGATCTTCAATTTTCTTTTCCTTTGCTATAAATCTATTATTCTTGTCAACAACTTGGATGCATGATCTGTTAATTCTCGCACTTGTCGACTCTTGTTGTGTTTGGAACCGTGTGGATGATGTTTCCTGAAAATGTGACGGTATATTGCCAGTCTCATACATTGTATAGTCAACGAGAATAGTCTGTTTGTATTCAGTTCCCCAATGATTCTGCCTTATTTGATCTTAAGTCTTCCAAAGCTCTTTTAAATTCTGATTCTAATACTGTGTTTACTATCCCTATCTTATCGACTTCTGTTTCTTCTTTTTCTATTACTTCATCAGTCAAGTTCTACCCATCATAGAGTTTTTCGTTGTACTCATTTCACATTTCCGCTCTCTCCTCTGCATTTAACAGAGGAATTTCCATCGCACTCTTGATGTTACCGCATCTGCTTTTAATTTCACCCACGGTTGTTATGACTTTTCTGTATGGTGAATGAGTCCTCAGACGATTTTTTTTTTTTCGATTTCTTCACACTTTTCACGCAGCCATTTTTCTTGAGTTCCCTGAACTTCCTGTTTATTGAATTCCTAAGCGACTCGTATTACTGAGCTTCCCTGAACGGTTCTGTACTTTCTTCTTTCGTCGATGAATTGAAGTATTTCTTCTGTTACTAATGGTTTCTTCGTTGTTACCTTCCTACTACCTGTGTGACTGCCCTCTTTAGGGATGTCAATTCCTGCCAATTAAGCTACAGACTGAGCTACTAACTAACGCAATATCAATATCCCCAGAGATCTTCAAGCGTACCCCTTCATGCTTTAGTATTTCGTTATCCCAATTCATCGTTCATTGATTCCACTTAACTAGTTTCTTAAAATTCAGCCTACTCTTCGTCACTACTAAATTGTGGTCTGAGTTTACATCTGCTTCAGTGTACGCCTTGCAATTCGATATCTTACTTCGGAATCTCTGCCTGACCAAGATGTAATCTAACTGGAATCTTCCCCTATCTCCCGGCCCTTTATAAGTACATCGCCTCCTCTTGTAATTCTTGAACAGAGTATTCACTATTACTAGTTGAAATTTATTGCAAAAGTCAATTAGTCTCTCTTCTCTCTCACTGCTACTACGAGGGCCATACTCTCCCGTAACTCCCACAACGCTTTCTTTCACTCCCCGTACAATCTCATTCCAGTCCCTCGGGAATATTAGATTTTCATCTCTCTTTACGTTCTGAATTACACGTTCTATTTTCATCCTGGAAACATCCCCCAGGCTATGGCTAAGCCATGTCTCCGCAATATCCTTTCATTCAGGAGTGCTAGTTCTGTAAGGTTCGCAGGAGAGCTTCTGTAAAGTTTGGAAGGTAGGAGACGAGGTACTGGCAGAAGTGCAGCTGTGAGGATGGGGCGTGAGTCGTGCTTGGGTAGCTCAGTTGGTAGAGCACTTGCCCGCGAAAGGCAAATGTCCCGAGTTCGAGTCTCGGTCCGGCACACAGTTTTTATCTGCCAGGAATTTTCACGTTCTAATTTGGTCATATACTTCTCTATGTCTTCATATTCGGCTTGCAACGACGAAATTTGTACCTGAACTGTATTCGTCGGTGTTTGTTTTCTGCCGACGAGAACAACCCTATCGCTGGACTGTTCACAGTAACTCACTCTCTGCCCTGCCTTCCTATTCATAACGAATCCTACTCCCCTTATACAATTTTCTGCTTTGATATTACCAGCTTCATTTACCCTAACATATCTACCATTTCTGTTTTCAGACATTCTAGCTTCGCTGACACTTTTAGATTTCTGACATTCCGCGCTCCGACTCGTATTCAATCTTTTCCTCTTGGGCAACTTCGCCTTGACAATTTCCTTCCAGAGATCCGAATGATGAACTAATCCGGAATCTTTTACCAATGGGTGTATCAACATGATACTTTTTTAATTGCAGGCTACATGTCGTGTGGATACACTTCATGTCTTTAATGCAGTGGTTTTCATTGCCTTCTGCAATCTCATGCTGTTGATCATTGCTGGTTCTTCCACGTTTTATGGGCTTTCTCCCGCCCGAAGACCAAGAGAGTGCCCTCCTCCTCTGTCCGCTCCTCCGCCCTCTATGGCAAGGCCTTTGTCAGAAAGAGGGTGACTTCTCATGCTCGAAGTCTTCGGTCGCCATTGCTCATGAGTTTTATTCCAAATTTAATGGGTGTCGGGGTTCGAACACGGGACCGAGGACGTTTTGATTACAACTAAAGCGGCTAAATTCAGGCATAGTGTAATTATTTTCATTAATCAGTTTTGTGTCGCCTTCAACTCGAAAAGGCAATTGTCTTCAAAATTGGCTCGTTACATGGAGTGGAGATAGATCCTAAAATTCCGTAAACAAGAAATCCATTCATTATTGGTCATCCGTTTGCAACATAGTCTTCTCTGGTAAAATCTACAATTAGGATGCCGTCGTTTCTTTTAAGTCACAGTTATTCCTGAATTACTTTGAATAAAGTGAAAGTCTAAAAGGATTTAGATTAACCTACTAAATGTATCTATAACTTCTTCTCACTTTTAGTCTGATTTTTTCAACCGTATGTTATTATTTTCATTCCCGTACGAAACGTCTTTGTGTCGAGACATATGTCACAATATTTCACATAATTTGTTTACAGTGGATGACACTAAGTGCCTTGTCTAATTATTTTGACGAACATTTAGCGAAATGTCAAAAATACACCACAAAATTTCTTTTCACAGAGAGGAAGGATTTCTTCTTTTTTTTTTTTTTTAATTCGGAAACTTCGTAATCATCCTCGTGAATGCTGCACGTCACGGAGCAGATTTAGCACGAAGAGGTGTGAGGTTATTTTAAATTTTATTCCCCGCCGCAAAAGTCGTTCTGTATGCTGCCGACTCCGAAGAGTAAATACATTATTCAAGTTCGACGCGAATTCCTTTGCCGATAAAACAAGCAACATCTTGTCATAACCAAATATACGACCAGCTTTAAAAGAAAGAAAATCTCAGAAGGTAGTTACTTATGCAGGCTGTAAAGCGCAGGGTGCCCTGGCACATCGCTTGAAAATTTAAGCGTATCTGGGCACTGTTGCCACGGGGGATCTACGTTGAAACTGCTAGAATCGCCGTACATCCGGTTTTAGTACACTGCATTCATACGATTTTGGGCGTACGCAAGTAACTTTTGAGTTTATGGATGACAGATTACGACATTAAACTTTCTTTTAATGGAACTGTTCTGGTTTTCCCTGATACTGGAACGACTCTTCAAAGACGGGTTGAAGGACGTACGACGTGTGGAACTTGATGAAATCGTAAAAAGAAAACGTTGGCGAAAATCTCTGTCCAACCGTCAGCAGAAAATTTCCTGAAAACTTCTGCCCTAGTTACTAAATGTAACCAAACTCGTAGCTCGGGTACGGTTCATGTTCTTATCATTATCGCCAGCTGAGAAATCTGACGTCGTCCTGGTATTTATATACAACTGACCGCGAAACTTAGTACGTGTGAAACTTATTTTTGACTTCCACAGTTTCCTTGTACACAGTGTCTGAAGCAGTGTGATTGGGAACATGACGAAGAGCTTGTTTGCTTCACCTACGCCGGCAAGTTCGAATCCTGCCTCGGGCATGGATGTGAGTGATGTCCTTAGGTTAGATAAGTTTAAGTAGTTCTAAGTTCTAGGGGACTGATGACCTCAGATGTCAAGTCCCATAGTGCTCACAGCCATTTGAACCATTTTTGCTTCCCCTACAGGGGAGGGAGACGGCAATGTGAAAATCAAATGACACGTCCGCAACACGCAGCGTCTGACCTTCTGCTTTTTCTATGGACGTAGCACAACATGAGGCCACTTTTGAAGCGAAATGGCAAATTCGTAGGAATATGCGGGATTCGGGGGAAAATAACTCCTTCACTTGCTTCACATCCCGTCGTTATTTCCGCTTCTGTGATGTTACCTTGGAGAGAAGTAACTTTAAGCCTCCGTGAATGAAGGGCTGTGAGGAGCCAGATAATATGTGGTGCTCTCGATCGCAATTACGTCGCGGTTGACTTTCGGAAGGAGTTTCCAAAGAGCGAGGTAAAGCCTGATGTTATCGAGCCGCAGCAAATCTCGCCTCAGGATCTTCACTAGGTTCTTGACACCACATAGTACTCAGTCTCGCAGGTGTCCTGGCATATTCGTTAAGGTTCGGTTGTTTTCTAGATATTTCCTTTCGTCAACGAAAGAGAATCAAAATGTAATGAGTAAACACCAAAATTACAGAGCAACCTTAATAGATTCGTCTTTTCTAGCAAATAATATAAATAATAGCAACCGAAAGAAGCAATGCAGTGTCCTTCAGGTCTTAATACACAAAGATAATTCAGTAAATCCTTTCATCTTAGCCAATTAAATTCAACGTCCATTTGTATTCATAAAGATAAAATTGTAGTGATTAATTCGGTTAATGGCGTAAAGTTGCAAAAATACATTTGTTACTGAGTAAAAAATGTAACATTGCCATCCAACGGTTCTTACACCAGCAGCGACATGTTCGCAAATGGAACAGTGACCTGAAAATGAAGAATACATTTCTTTTATTTCACCTCTGTACCACAAAGTTGTAGATCGTCAGATTACCGGTTTCGGTCAGCAATGACCATCTTCAGATCTGGAGAAAAATATTGGAAAAAACACAAATACAACTAGTGTATTAGCTACAGCTTAAAACAATAAAATAGACCACGATGAAAAGTATTACTCACATACGGCTGAAAAACGTGCGTTTTAAATATAACGCGGCAAATATTTTTTATAAATAATATGTCCTGGTATACTGAAGCCAAAGTGGTATCGTCAAATATGACTCCTGTGTATTCATCAAAGAGGACTCTTGTATATTCTATTATTTATATATGTATGACGATACTGGCTCCAGTATATTAGGACATGTTTTTTGTAAAAGAGATATGCCTCGTTATACTAAAATTGTACAATTTTCACGCCTATACCAGTAATACTTGTCTCATGGCCTATTTTAATGTTTTAAGCTGTAGATAATACTAATTGTATTTGTGATTTCCCCATATTTTGCTGCAGATGTGAACATGGTCATTGCTGACCGAAACTGTCCGTGACTGTAGACTTGAAATAAAAATTTATTGATTATTTGGCGTACAGCGCCATGATTATTAAACATCCGAACTAAATAGCTGAGCAGACGATTTTAGATAAGACTTTTAATTGCGCTTTTTTCGTGATCCGATTCTGGTGAAATACGTTGTCCCAAGCAACGCTCAAGTTGCCTGTGAAAACCCCATGAACATTCGTCAAGAAGTCTTGGAAATTAGCGAGTTCAGAAGATAAACAGGCGCACGCGGCGGTTTTCCACTTTTATTACTAGTGTACAATATATTCAAAGTGTTGATCTTGAGCACTGATACATGCTACAAAGCGCACGCCTATAAAATTGATGTTACGTGCATTCGGAACTATTATCTACTGATCATCCTTCACCCAAGGCTACTTTTAGACTCCATGAAGGAATGGGAATAGCACAGGGTCCTAAATGTAGAAAATCATTGCGCATCTACAAGATGGCATTTGCGAGGTCAAAGATAGGTAACGTCAGTTTGCTGGAAATGAGAAATATACATTCAACTTTATAATATGGGCAGCCACAGGCTTTGAAATTCATGGTAAACTCAACTTGAATAATCCACAAACAGCTGTTAATTGATGATTTATTTACGACAAGTTTCGCTGCGCTAAAGCAGCATCTTCAGGTTGTTAGTAGTGCCACACAGATAAGGACACGGACACACCCCCAAAATTCGCTCTCACAGAATTCAACTCGATAAAGAGCGGAGGTTGTCAATAATTAAGAAACGGTAGAGCATTGTGGCGAATAGCGCAGGGTACAGGCACCTGTAGCTGGCACCTGTAGTTGGAAGAATATAGTACTGGAGGCGGTCGGCTGTATACTAGACTGGAGGGGATCGCTGCATGCCCCGAGGCGCTAGTGAGAACTTCTGCAAGACTTATCGTTTATCTGAAGCTTTCGTAGGAAGTAAGACATGATAAAAGCGAACTTCGACCACTTTAAAAATATTGCTTTCTTCCAAAATTGTTGGCGAGTAACTGAATGCACGATCCATTTTCATAGGTCCTAGGAGCGTTTGTCTGTCAATCTGTGTATGATCGCTTACGGTGCACTGTAGTCCCAGTGCAATATATAGCTTACAAAATCATCGTGAAACCAAAATTGAGCTTCCAGCGGGTCGGGATGCACTGGATCTTCTCCACCTACGAGATTTTGGTAGTTGTAGCAAGTTGTTTTGAGCAGAGAGTATTTGCAGAAGCGAAGCGTATAGAGCTCAAGGGGAGCGGAATTTTAATCAATGGAACTGCGTGTAAATTATTGGACCAACCTCCTTCTGCCAGCGTCAGTTTCAGGAGTCACACAATTGAACATTACACAGCCGCAGTTGTACTTGCCAGAAGCCACTTTAAAGTTTTGCCAAGGCAGAATCTGACCTTGTTAAATCAAACTCTGGAGCCAGGTCTGTTGTGATCCGTAAACCAGTTCATTTTAGAGCAACAGGGGCGCATATCAGCTGAACAGCTTGTGCAGTATGTCGCTCAGTATAGGGAAAGCGAACGGGAAATAATGATCATTTTGAGCTCCTCTTTGCCAAGTGTCTTCGCAGCACAAACTTTGTTATGTGTTATTTTCATTCTGATCAGGCGGAGAGCCATGAAAGAGCCAAGGGTAGTCCAAGTCCCAGTGGACTGGATACTGAGGGTGTGAGACGAGTAGGTAAAGGGTTGATCTAGCAGTGGTCGTCCAGTAATGAATTTTTACGTTTTATTTCATGTCATGTGTTTTAAATTGAACTAGACCACATTTAAGTTTTCTAAAAGTAAGGAAATATGTCATAGGTGCCGACCCAAACCAGTTAAGAATTAGTTAAAGGTTGACCCGGGGACTGTGTCTTTCCGAAGGGGGAGGAATAATGTAACGGCACTACCGTTTAGAATAGGAAAAGTCAGTTTTGGTGCAATATTTCTGAGTGAGAAAGTTACGGCCAGGTGCGGGCCTGTTTACAGTGAGTTACACACACCAGCAGTTGCTAAGTAAAATAGAGGCCACAGGGGCGTAGAACTGTCGAAAAAAGTACACGCAGCAGTTAGCATGGTGCAAGCCACAGGCCGAAGTGGCCCTCTGGCCAACCTATGTGTTATGAGTATGTGACATGGAGCGGCACGTTTAGCAAAACAGAGGCGCACAGTCGCATATAAATAGGTGCCGGTTCACTAACAAAGCCTTGAAGTGTGGCAGCTCTCCTGGATGGCGGGGCATTTCTCACCACCGGTTACTCACAGCAGTGGATGAGGTGCTGGTTCGACCCTCTGAGGCTGACGCAGGGTCTGTGTCGAGCCAGAGGCGGGTCACTCCGTGGCTCACTGCCGCGGGCAGGTTCTTTGGCTCCCAACACCCACTGGAGACATCCGAGGGCAGAAAATTCAGCTGGCGGATCGCTGGCGCTTGTTGTCGCTGCGACCCAAGCTATGCTGGGGAGGACACACGACACAGGCCACCTTGCTGTTGTCAGTGGGCAGCACTGAGGCAGCGCACGACGATGGCTGCTGAGTCAGCTGCCGGCTCAGCCCCGGCGTCGTCATATCAACACGGCCGTGCAAGGCTGACACATTAGCAGAGCACTTGACGGGTCGCTGAGATGGCGTCCTCAGCGTTGCAGGACCCAGTCAGCAGACCAAGGGGAACGTGGCACTGTAGTTGGAAACAATAAATCACTTGGAAAGCTCGGATGAGTTCTTAATACGGTGCCTTCTACCACTTCCTGCTACATTTGATGTTACATTCGGTGTCAGAAGTTGCTACTACAGTATCTAAAAATATCAGAAACATACAGTTTCTGCAGTATCTCTTGCGAAAGGAGATCGTGGTAACTGCCAAAGAGTGTCATGTGACTTCGACGGAAGGCAACTGAACATAATAAAATTGGACATTAGAAATCTCCGTAGTTATGAGCAACGATTCATCAATTCGCTTAGACTGTTAGATCTTAGTCACAGAAGACCTTCCATGTCTCCACAGCCACTGCCAAAAAGTCGGATTGTGGCCTATCGCGATTACGGTTTATCATATCGCGACAATGCTGCTCGCGTTAGTCGGTGGAGATGCAATGACTGTTTGCAGAATATGGAATCGGTGGGTTCAGGAGGGTAATACGGGACGCCGTGCTGGATCCCAATGGCCTCATATCACTAGCCATCGAGATGACAGGCATCTTTCCGCATGGCTGTAACGGATCGTGCAGCCACGTCTCGATCCCCGAGTCAACAGATGGGGACGTTTGCAAGACAACAATCATCTGCACGAACAGTTTGACGACGTTTGCAGCAGCGTGGACTATCAGCTCGGAGACCATCGCTACGGTTACCCTTGACGCTGCATCACAGGAGCGCCTGCGATTACTCAGCGACGAATCTGGGTGCACGAATGTTAAAACGTCAGTTTTTCGGATGAATCCTGGTTCTGTTTACAGCATCATGGTGGTCGCATCCGTGTTTGGGGACATCGTATTGAACGCACATTGGAAACGTGTCTTCGTCATCTCCGTAGTGGCGTATCACCCGGTGTGATGGTATAGGGTGCCATTGGTTACACGTCTCGGTCACCTCTTGTTCGCATTGACGGCACTTTGGACAGTTGATGTTACAATCAGATGTGTTACGACCCGTGGCTCTCCCCTTCATTCGATCCCTGCTAAATCCTACATTTCAGCAGGATAATGCAAGATCGCATGTTGCAGGTCCTGTACTGGCTTTTCTGGATACAGAAAATGTTCGACTGCTGCCCTGGCCAGCACATTCTCCAGATCTCTCACCAATTGAAAACGTCTGGCCAATGGTGGCTGAGCAACTGGCTCGTCACAATACGCCAGTCAATACTCTTGATGAACTGTGGTATCGTGTTGAAGCTGCATGGGCAGCTGTACCTATACACGCCATTCAAGCTCTGTTTGACTCAACGCCCAGTCGTATCAAGGCCGTTATTACGGCCAGAGGTGGTTGTTCTGGGTACTGATTTCGCAGGATCTATGCAATGTAATCACACGTCATTTCTAGCATAATATATTTGTCCAATGAATACCCGTTTATCATCTGCATTTCTTCTTGGTGTAGCAACTTTAGTGGCTATTAGTGTAGAAGAAGCAATGCGAAACAGTACAGAATAATGTAAATAGAAACAGTTCGATAATACGTCCTTTTAGCTTAGAACATAATTAAAACATAAGAAAGAATAATATAGAGAGGAGATAAGATATCAGTACCATATTTATTTAAACACCAACGCAACATAATGGTACATGGGTCACTGACGGAATCACGAGAAACGATATCGACAAAATTTGAACATATAAATTCAACAAGACTCGCAAAGAAAACTTGGTACGAAATTCTGTTCTTTTCAGAAAATACGAATACCGTGTGAATCGCTCTAGCTGAGAACTATTTCCTGTGTTGAAGCTATGAACGCCGCCCTTGGCGCTGCCGGAAGCGCCGGCCACAACACGTGGTTAACCGCAGCGCCACGTGCGGCCGACGTCCTAATGGCCACAGCCTCAAAGCGCCGCCACCGCCGCTAGAACCACCACCAGCGCGCTGAATTATCTCTGCGCTAAGAGTTCCCTCACCATCTTTGATCCCTGTGTAAATTATAGAACACGCTCTTCAACGTGAAAATTTAATGCTTTCGAAGCTTGTTAGTTGATTCTCTTGAGTTCGCAGTCATTTAACGAGTTTCGTATACGTTGTAAACATCAGAATCTTCCATTTTTGGGGGTTTCTTCGCCTGTAGTCAGTAACGATAACTAAAACGAAATCCAGTGAAATAAATAATAAGTTTGATCACGGTTATCTCTTTACACTTGGGAACTTTCTGTTGTAAAGGAATTATTAAATATATCGTGCTCTTTAGTTTTCATTCTCTTCCTGTCGTCCACTACTTATATTCAACGAAAATCTGTCATGTCACTCTGCTTTTGCCTGATGTGTAGCAGTTAGCTATACAACTCACTGAAAGATAGGTTTTTAGTTGAGGCGCGGTGTGACTGGCGCCAGTAGTGTCTCTGACATGAGTACGATCGATTTCCTAGTGCAGAGGTTTGCCTTTGGGCTTAGGCCGGCTCGAGATATAAGGGAGTGCCGACCGCGAGTAGGGGAGAGGACACAACGCTTGAGAACGGAACGCGGCGGTGCGCGAATCGGCAATTTGTTGGCGGACAGAAGCGAAGACGGAGTGCCTGAGGCTGGGCGGCGGCTGTCACGTTGTTGTACTGGAGACGGCGGGAGCTGGCCGGCGCTGTGCATTCTCCGGCAACCCCGTAAACTGTGGATGTACCCGCTTCCTTAGAAGGACACGCTGTTATGGTCTTGCGAAGTGATTCTCTGGCATCTTCGCAAAATCGCTCCAACATCAAGACACCCAGTTAGTTAGCTAATTACTAAGAGCGCTTAGTTAACTGTGATTTTGACCGCTCTTGGTACAGTAAGGTGTTGCACGACGTGCTCTGCTTCCGCATAATGTTCTTGTATTTACAGATGTGTGCCCTTAAGTTCTAGTCAGTGCCGGTTCTCGTGAGCCAGATCATTTCGCACTCTTAATGTTTGTTTATCAAGTACTGTTTCACTTAATGGAATCACTTCCTAATGAAATTAGTTGTTGTTTAGCCTTGATTTTATAGAGTTAATTTGCTGATCAATCTTAATGTTAAGATTAAGAAAGGTTTTTCTGCCTTCTGTTGTCGGGTGTGATCTGTGTTTCAGTGAGCTGAGGTAGCGGCAACCGAAGCGCAGGGTTTCCTTGTAGATTACAAGTTTGGCTTACGGGCTGTGGACTTCGCCTGAGCTCTGGTGTTCCTCTTCGGTAGCGTTTGCTTGCTTCGAATTTTGGTGGTCAACTCGATGTGGGTTGCAAACGGATCCACCCCCGAGTTGGTTCGAAGTTAAGTATTACTTCTCTCAGTCGGTTCCACCGTTCGTGGTTAAACTTCGGCCTTACAAGCTTGGACCTTGTTTCTGTTGATACACATATTTCATTGTACAAAGTTGTAACTTTCTATGCTCCAAACGTCCATCTTACAAGTCATTGGGCATTTGAATAATTTCGGGTTTGCCCTGCAAGATTGCCCAGCTAACGTTTCATAAATATGTTGTAGGTATTCGTGTTAAAGTTGAGACAGTGTGTCCGCTGCTATTTTACATGGAACGTTAGAATTGAAATTGAAAGGGCCTTAAATAATTTGTCTTAACTAGAGTTGTTTTGTTAAAGTTATGATTAAATTCAGGCTTAGTGGGTTCTGTCAATTTTGGTGGGAGAGCGTGGCCCCACTGTAGACTCTTAACTAAGGTACGAGCATATGGGATTGGTTCCCAAGTATGTGAGTGGCTCGAAGACTTCTTAAGTAATAGAACCCAGTACGTTGTCCTCGCTGGTGAGTGTTCATCGGAGGTGAGGGTATCGAGTGCCCACGGAAGTGTGGTAGGTCCGCTGTTGTTTTCTATCTACATAAATGATCTTTTGGATAGGGTGGGTAGCAATGTGCGGCTGTCTGCTGATGATGCTGTGGTGTACGAGAAAATGTCGTCGTCGAGTGACTGTAGGAGGATACGAGACTTGGACAGGATTTGAGATTGATGTAAAGAATGGCAGCTAACTGTAAATACAGATAAACGTAAATTAATGCAGACGAAGAGGAAAAAGAATCCCGTAATGTTTGAATACTCCATTAGTAGTGTAGCGCTTGACACAGTCACGTCGATTAAGTATTTGGGCGTAACATTGCAGAGCGATATGAAGTGGGACAAGCATGTAATGGCAGTTGTGGGGAAGGCGGATAGTCGCCATCGACTCATTGGTAGAATTTTGGAAAGATATGGTTCATTTGTAAAGGAGACCACCTATAAAACACTAATACGACCTATTCTTGAGCACTGCTCGAGCGTTTGGGATCCCTATCAGGTCGGATTGAGGGAGGACATAGATGCAATTCAAAAGCGGGCTGCTAGATTTGTTACTGATAGGTTTGATCATCACGCAAGTGTTACGGAAATGCTTCAGGAAATCGGGTGGGAGTCTGGAGGAAAGG
Organism: Schistocerca piceifrons; assembly: GCF_021461385.2. Classification (NCBI taxonomy): domain Eukaryota; kingdom Metazoa; phylum Arthropoda; class Insecta; order Orthoptera; family Acrididae; genus Schistocerca; species Schistocerca piceifrons. Next base: position 107,693,400 of record NC_060138.1, on the reverse strand, counting down.
AGGCGTTATTTTCGTGAATCGCTACTGAGGAAATTTTGAGAACCAGCACTTGAGGCTGACTGCAATACAGTTTTACTGCCGCCAACTTATATTTCGCGTCAAGACCACAAAGATAAGGTAAGAGAGATTAGGGCTCGTACAGAGGCATATAGGCAGTCATTTTTCCCTCGTTCCGTTTGGGAGTGGAACAGGGTGAGAAGATGCTAGTTGTGGTACGAGGTACCGTCCGCCACGCACCGTATGGTGGATTGCGGAGTATGTATGTAGATGCAGATTTAGATGATTTATTAACGCGCTTATACATTTATGTAATGTAAGTCTCTTAAATAACCTTGCCCGAGTGGCACCTGTCAAATAATATGTGATTGTTTTGGATAGCTAATAAACCCACTGGAACTGAAATGTTCACTTTATTGGGTCAGCCCTTCCACCCCTTTAGATTTAAAGGTTAAACAAACAGGACTTAAGTAAAAACGCTCCATGAGTAATTATAAATTGTTACAGTTTAAGTGCGTTGTAGTGCTTTTTTGTTTACAAGCAATGGGCATTTGAATAATTTTACCACGTATGATAAATGTGGATATTGTCTTAGGTTATCTGGTGTACGAGAAACATGTAAGACCTATGTGTTGGTATTTCACTGGGGAGGATGCAGATGGGAAGAAAAAAATGTGTTACATGCGGCTCTTCCATGGAGTTATAGGTTACGTTGTCGTGACAGGAAAATCTTGGAACAGGGAAGAAAGGTTTCTGCCCTTCAGGCTGAATTAGAACTGGAATATTTCGACTTAGGTAGGTTGAAGGGGAACAGAGACCGAGGGAGCTGGGAGACGCTAAGAAGTAAACATGGGTAGAAGGAGAAAATATCACTTCACACTTCATATTCCGGTTAGCAGCCACTTTGATTTGGTACCTGAGTTAGGAGAAGAGCCTCAACCAGAGTTTGTGCAAAATAGTGCGCAACAGACACGAGCGACTATAAGGATAAGTCGATAGAAAAGTCATGCAGCAAGCAAAGTGTCTTGCTGTTAGGTAGCGGTCACGAGAGAGGTGTAAGCCACTTGTTACAGGAAAATCAAGATGTTAAGTACCATGTCACAAGCATCGTCATACCTAGCGCGATGCTTGGCCAGATGGCACAGAACATAGGGACTTTGGATTAGCATCTGAGAATACAGCTTTGAAGGTGACCTGCAGGAAATAGGAGCAGCATGTCTGTGTTGTGTCTGTTGCTTTAATTGGGAATATGCAAATAATTGCCGGCATTTGAATAACATGGGGAAGGAAAAAGTAGCTCGGTATCTTGCAGAAAGTGTAAGGGGGGCCACAAGCAAACTAGACAAACTCCCCGTGATCACTATAGTCAAAGGCGCCCATTTTTAAGGGTAGCCTCAGGTTAAAAACAGACAGTGCTGAAACATACCCGAGCAGAACAGAACCATATGTAACATTTTCCAGAAAAATAAAATTAATTACTTTCGTCAGAACATCATAGGGCAAAAAAAAAGATACATGAGCACCTTCGACGAATAGAAGCTGTGAAAAATTCCTTAGTGGTAGATGTTCTGGGTGGCTTTTAAGCCCACGTAACCATAGGGATGGAGAAGTTAAATATGATGGGCTTATAGACTAGCAGCTTTTTTTAATATTATTGTAGAGTTAACACGGAAAAAGGAAGAGCTGCAACATATGTAAAAGTTGGTCACAGTGTCAAAGATATTGAAAGCAATAATTTTTGCGTGGATAAAAATCTAGGAGCATGTGCTTGCGAGATGTTACTGCAGAATATTTCTCTGATAATTGTAATAATCTACAGATCCCCTCTAGGAAGCTAGGAGTTATTTGTGAGTAAGCTAGATTCGTTATTGAGGTACAAGTCACACAACAAGAAACAGAGTTTGTGGAAATTATAGTGTATCCAGTTCTTAAGGGAATATCTGATGACAGCGCACAATTAATGGTAATAAACAATATGGAATCTTACAGCCCTGAGGCAGGTTAACACAAAGCAGTGAGGCTGATTAATGATAACAGGATACAATATTTTAAGAGCAAGTTAAAAGAAGTAGAATGGCTCAAATGGCTCTGAGCAGTATGAGACTTAACTTCTGAGGTCATCAGTCACCTAGAACTTAGAACTGCTTAAACCTAACTAACCTAAGGACGCCACACACATCCATGCCCGAGGCAGGATTCGAACCTGCGACTGTAGTAGTCGCGCGGTTCCGGACTGAGCGCCTGAACCGCTAGACCACCGCGGCCGGCGAAGTAGAATGGGTTGAGATGTGTACAGAAATAGATACTAATGTCAAATCCGGCTTATTCTAAAGTAGATTTGTGTTAATATATGAGAGTTGCTTTCCTAAGAAAATTCCAGAATTTCCATTAAAAAGTGAGCCTTGAATAACTAAGTGAATTAAAATCTCATGTAAGGGCAACAGAGAAATTTATACAAAGGTTAGAGTACGACAAGATTTAGTATTACTTGCATATTACAAAATATACTGCAGTGTTTTAAGGTTTGTAGATTAAAACTATATGAGATATTGTCAAACTGTAGGACAGGACGGCCAGTCAGTGTACAAGATACAACATCAATCAAAGGAAATCGTAATGTGGTGACTGATAATTCACAGGCTGCTTGTAGTTTTAACAATCACTTTTTTAATGTAGCAGCAAAAACAGGATTACATAGTTGAGTTGAAGAAGCAAGAAAAAATATTAAAATATCTTTCAGTCAAACTTTAAGCAGCTAACACCCCTCACTGAAATTAATAGAGTTATAAAAGTTGTAAAATACAGCACATGTGATGTTGATGGAATTTCAGACATAGTTCTGAAAAGCTGTTCATACTTAATATGTAATGTCCTTAGTGATATACGCCACAGTGAATTCATCCAGACAGGTTAAAATGTGAAACTGTTAAACCTCTTCATAAGGAAGATGACATGACAACGTTAAATAATAACCTTCCAGTTTCGTTACCTGACATATTTTCCATAATATTAGAAAAAGTAATGCAAGAGTAGTTCCACATGTATGTGTAAAAGATTTCTTTTGCAAATCACAGTTTGAATTCAAACAGGTAGCTCAATTAAGAATGATATTTATACATTTACTCATCAAATAGTATAAGCTATAAATAATAAAACTACGCCAGTTCGTAATTTTTGTGATCATACCAAGGCATTTCATTACATAGATCAAGTTACTCTCCTAGAAATGTTTTATCCAATTGATTTATTTATGCAAAGCTGATCTGAATCATATTTAACAAACAGAATGCAGATGGTAGTACTGAATAATTCAATCAATGTTGGAAGGGTAGAAAATTTTAGTGATTCTGGAGAAATCACAAAGATTGCCCCACAGGGTCCAGTTTTGGGTCCACACTTATTACTTATATATTTGATGACATTCCACTTAACATTTGACAGGCAGAACTGATTATTTTTGCAGACCATTCTTGTGTTATAATATCTCACATTAGAGAAAAAGCAACAGAATGGTTGTTAAATGATATTTTCCACAGAACTATAAAGTGGTTCTCAGTTAATATACTCTCCCTAAATTTTGAAAAAAAACATGGCATTCAGTTCTGTACAACAAATAGAATCATATTAAAAATTGATGTAACACATGAACTGGTGTCAGCGAACAATGGAGAATGTATGAAAGTCTCGGGTGCACATTCAGACGTAAACTTCATCTGAAAGAAGCATATTACTTAGCTTTTGAAATAATTAGGTCCAGTGACTTCTTCTCTTCGTATAATTTCTGATGCTGGAAACATATTTTGCGTAAGCTCACTCAAGAGTCTCTTATGGAATAATTTTCTGGATAACTCATCATTTAGAAAGCAAGCATTGATTGCAGGAAAGTGCCAGTATCAATGTAAGGTTCGCAGTCGGGCGTTGAGTACAAATCTCTTCAAGTAGTAAGGCGTGTTTTCTGCTCCATCATAATACATATATTCGCCAATGAAATTCGTCATAAATAATCTGTCACATTCTCAAACGAATAGTGCTGCTCTCACCTACAACAGTGTGGTGTAAAATCATTGTTATTACTCATTATTAAAGCTGTAGGTGGCTCAGAAAGGGGTTCAGTATGCTGCAACAATTTTTTTCGTCATTTGTTCAATAACATAAAATATATCTCAGGGAGAAAATCAAGTTTTAAATCTAACATAAAATCATATCTCCTGGACAACTGCTTCTATTCGAGTGACGCGTTTGTACTTAAAAACTGGTAGCCAGTACAAAATAGAATTACAAAAATAAGAAAATAAATTGTTTTTAAATGTAGTTATATGAGTATGACTGGAAACATGAATCCATTAGTGTCAACACTAGCACCTATATATATCTTGACTCATTCCCCGTCATTTCCGTAAAAGAATCGTTCAAATGGTCCATGGACCATGTAATTAATTAACTAATTAACTAATGAGCAAACGCCGGCCGGAGTGACCGAGCGGTTCTAGGCGCTACAGGCTGGAACTTCGCGACCGCTGCGGTCGCAGGTTCGAATCCTGCCTCGGGCATGGGTGTGTGTGATGTCCTTAGGTTAGTTACGTTTAAGTAGTTCTAAGTTCTAGAAGACTGATGACCTCACAAGTTAAGTCCCATAGTGCTCAGAGCCAGCCAATAAGCAATTAAAACATGATGGTGTGCATATAACAATGTGAAACACTCTATAGGCAACAGAGAATTACGTGGTATCGCACAATGGAACATTAACGTTGGTAAACATACACGTATTTAACCACTTGCACAAAGGAAAAAAAAACTCAAAATCACTACTGTGATCGACTGACTTAGAAAAATATGAACTATCGGCTACCAAGTGTCAAAGGGCAACTTGTCTGGGTAAAACTTGTTTGCATCACATTCTTTTTGAGGTGCTTTCATTGAATTATCAGAACTTGGAAAAACTTATGTGACAACACTAGATTTTGGTGGCGGTGCTAAACATAAAATTTGAATGTAGCTCGGAAACGTGTAGACGTGATATTTGTCGTGGCTGACCCTCGTTGCTTTCCAGAAGAAGGAGATTTTACCCTTCGAAATTTAGTGATACGAATAGCATAATATATATTGTGACGTTCCACTGCTTTATTTAACCACCTGATAAAGAGGTTCACATTCAATTGGCTACTAATACAGTTACCTAAACGTAGGAGCACCGGCCCAATGTCGTGACCCAAGGCTAATTTCATAGGTGCACTTCTCAAAGTATTAACACCTTCATAGAATCAGTGAACCGTAGGGACGTTAACACAAAAAGATTAACAATTATCAATAAAGTTAAATCACATATAATTAATGCTGAATATACCTAGAGCACACAACGATTATGATCCACTCTGGAAGATGACAATAAAAAAAGATACCATGATACAGAAGAAGGAAAAGATTAACTACTGAAAGCGGCACGCCAACAGAAATGAAATGCTCTTTTATTAATTTCCAGCAAGAGATTCCTTGGCCCTTTACGTTACTCTGCGAAGACCGCGTCTTTCGGCTTCTCCGCCACTCCACGGAGAATTGCCAACTTCTTCCTTCTTGCTGCTTGCCCTGTAAATCTGCAGTCTCTTGTCCCACTCAGTTTACGCCATACAAACGGTTCAAATGGCTCTGAGCACTATAAGACTTCTGTGGTCATCAGTCCCCTAGAACTTAGAACTACTTAAACCCAACTAACCTAAGGACATCACACACATCCATGCCTGAGGCAGGATTCGAACATGCGACCGTAGCGGTCGCGCGGTTCCAGATGGAAGCGCCTAGAACCGCTCGGCCCCATCGGCCGGCTACGCCATACACCTTAGGCCGTTCGCAATAGCCCAATGCCTACAGCCACTGCAGCTGGCATGGCCTAGTAACTTTAGAACTTCCTTATTTTCAGAAAAACAGGTACAATTTGCAGCCAAAGACCTAGAGGTTCCGTTATCAACTAACAGACTTGGAATTCCTCATATTTGAGAAGCATCGAGTTAAAATTAATCGTGCAAGAGTTAAGTTTGCAGTTCCCGGCTTTACTTAAGGTCTAGTACCTAAGAATACAAGTAATCCTAGATTCCGTCTTCATCTAATCACTGCAGAGTACACAGCAATATCCACTGGGATCTTCTCCCTACAGGCGAGGTGGGTGTGCCCGTTGCCAATAGTACGTGTCCTCAATGGCCTTTAACCAAAGCTTGATATGCAATAAAGAATACACCTTCATTAAGCCCTAATTGAGTGAACCATCACAATATTTAAGTATCTACTAAACACGTCATTTAGGACAGAGATTTTAAGCTGATTAACAAAATTTTGAAATGTCAGCGAAGTTGTATAGCCATTAACAATCTATATTCCGTATTGTACGTCCCAATTGTAACGAATTTAAAAACCGCCATCACTCACATTGTTACACAAGTGTACTACGCAAATTATATGCTTCAAAAGAACAACCAATATAGTCTGTCCTTGTTTTCGAAATGCAGAATACAGTTTACTGAAAGTTGCGATTCTCATCGTACCGAGGGCAAGAGTGCATTTTATAATACATATTCTCTCTGTCTTTATGTAACAGTTGTAACCAGTACGCAGTCATTTGGTATAATGAGTCTTGTTTAAAATATTTCTAGTCTCGTTAACAATCGGTTCATAAAATATGCATTAAGATATAATGTTCAACGTATGTTTGGGTTCTCTTTCATTAGTCCCAAACTAAAATGGGAAAGTATCGCGCGAAAGCGCTTAATTTTCACGAGCATGATCACGCAGTTATTGAAACTTTACAGGGCGTATGTTGTAGATTAGTGATACGGTTTCTGACCATTCCTCTATGAGGGCTCATGAATGATGGGAACTAAGGGTTCCAGAACGTTACTACAACTAAATTTTCCGGATATAACGTTATCGAACACAACTAAATACGTTCTGTTTTTGTGGATGGTGGTGATTCCAATGTACATTCAGAATTTCTTTTTTTAAGTAATGGAATTTACAACAGAAAATGTGGTGTAAAAAAAGAAAACTGATACAATATTGCCAATTATATATAGGTTGTACCTATATGAGAGAGAAAATCCGGCTGGAGTGGCCGAGCGGTTCTAGGCACTACAGTCTGGAACCGCGCCACCGCTACGGTCGCAGGTTTGAATCCTGTTTCGGGCATGGATGTGTGTGACGTCCTTAGGTTAGTTAGGTTTAAGTAGTTCTAAGTTCTAGGGGACTGATGACCACAGCAGTTAAGTCCCATAGTGGTCACAGCCATTTTGAGAGAGACATTGTACGTTTAGCTAGTTTGTAATATATTCCCGGGAATGTTCGCTTAAGGCATGAGCTTTTGTGTTAGAAAATTTGATCTATAAGTAGCAGTTAACTCTATGCCTGGTATACAGAGTGTTCTGAAATACCCGTTACAAACTTCTAGCAGTTGTAGAGCGGAGTGAGTAGATGATACTTTGAATGGGAACCCATGTCCGGAAACTTACCCTTTTCGTGCTACACCAATTGAAAACGTGTCGGCATCGTGACTACTTTTGCAAGTAATTGGTTAGGTGGGACCCCGTACATCACTTGTCTTACAATTCCCTCATTAATAGCCAAAGAAATTGCTCGCGCGTTCGTTTGCGGGTTCTCTTCAACGTGATGCAGCATGGGCTCTTCCAGTTAGGGAGTGCGACGTCTCTTTGGAGCAACAGAGTCACGATTGCTGACGGTGAAGATACCCTCTCTCGACGTCGTTGCGTTATTGTAGCGAAAAGCTATACGATGGAGTCGAACGTTGTGGAGAACGATCTTGATAAAGGTGACGAGCAGCTCTGCCATTATCGCGAGCTTCGCCATTCAGAAGCATCATGTCGGTGTATTCTGCAAACGTGTACTAATCCATGTAGCTCTAACACTCACAGACAAGTGAATGAGGCTCGAACCAGGTCAGAGTGGTAGCACAGATATTAGTCGATCCGACTTTACTAATCCCACCATGACTACCCTTGTGCATACCTACCTAGCGAACATGTTTTCAAAACGGCTGCAGCACGGAAACGGTACGTTTCCGGACATGGATATATTATTTACTCACTCCCCTCTACAAGTCCACAAGTTTGTAACGGGGTTTTTCGAATACCTTGTATACGAGACGACGTGCGTCGATCCACAGTTAGCTCTTACCTGAGTGCCTTGGCGAACTGTGTTGCTACATAATGTCTACTGTATAATTATCAAATACTGTTGTAACCACCTCGATATTTTAGATCATTCCACCACGGCCAGTGCAAGAATCAGGGGTGCCAAATGACGTAGTGCCATTGTGCTGTGAGATCTGACTGTGCAACGCTATGCAGGCAGCCACTGAGCTTTCCCCAATCAAACCGAGTAAGTTTTAGCTGACGGTGGGCCTGGGAAACCGCTCCTTCTTTCTGCTCCTGGCATCGACACGAGACAGAACGATCCCAATAGACTAAACCTGAGCCGCCCCCCCCCCCCCCCTACGTATGGCCTCTGTATCCCTTTTTCCAATAAACCACTTTTGCATCAGTTACGCCCTCTTACTGCACTTAAATACACAGCCTGACCTGTCTCCCCTTCTTCTGACTTGGCCATTCACAACAATACTTGTAAATTTTTGAGGGTATATGTGTTAGTAAATGTGAAATGAGGCCACTGTACCACCTGAGCAGACCGGTGTCCGTTTTATCGGGTTAAATTTAACAAGTTAACGTTTTTGTCACGTAATATTTTATTAAATTCAGTAACCGCCTTTTGTTTTTTAAGCCCTCATCAGAAAATATTACCAAAAACATATCAACAAATTTACCAAAATAAACGTTCGAATGAAATTAACAAGTTTCCTAAAATGTTGCAGTGAAACGTACGTTCCTAATCGGTACCTAAAAGAACAAGAGCGGGGCATACACATTTATAGATTAAATAAAGATTACAACGATCGACGCTATTGGTGCTATCAAGCTACCAGCTACTGTTGAAACTATATGTATACAGGGTGTTACAAAAAGGTACGGCCAAACTTTCAGGAAACATTCCTCACACAAAAAGAAAGAAAATATGTGGACATGTGTCCGGAAACGCTTACTTTCCATGTTAGAGCTCATTTTATTACTTCTCTTCAAATCACATTAATCATGTAATGGAAACACACAGCAACAGAACGTACCAATGTGACTTCAAACCCTTTGTTACAGGAAACGTTCAAAATGTCCTCCGTTAGTGAGGATACGTGCATCCACCTTCCGTCGCATGGAATCCCTGATGCGCTGATGCAGCTCTGGAGAATGGCGTATTTTATCACAGCCGTCTCCAATACGAGCACGAAGAGTCTCTACATTTGGTACCGGGGTTGCGTAGACAAGAGCTTTCAAATGCCCCCATAAATGAAAGTCAAGAGGGTTGAGGTCAGGAGAGCGTGGAAGCCATGGAATTGGTCCGCCTCTACTAAGCCATCGCTCACCGAATTTGTTGTTGAGAAGCGTACGAACACTTCGACTGAAATGTGCAGGTGCTCCATCGTGCATGAACCACATGTGCCGTACTTGTGAAGGCACATGTTCTAGCAGCACAGGTAGAGTATCCCGTATGAAATCATGGCGGTGAATTGAGCAAGTACAGTACATCCTGACGAAACTAAAATGAGCTCTAACATGGAAATTAAGCGTTTCCCGACACATGTCCACATAACATCTTTCCTTTATTTGTGTGTGAGGAATGTTTCCTGAAAGTTTGGCCATACCTTTTTGTAACACCCTGTATAAAACTGTACAATACGGCGTATACTGGCAGACGTAGAAAGAAACAAATTTTATACATTTCCGAAATTTGGCGTGATTAATACATGTGATCTTGTCGTGTGACTTGGACGCCACAACTCAGTAATATAAAGCTGCTGTGTCCTGTCATAATATGGCAGCAAATTACTGACTTTCAGGTTTCCAGGTATTGTTAATTTAAATTATGCTTCAGGAGCACTGCGTAAAACTAAGAACTAACTACTGTAAACTCCAGTTTCTGTACTTATCGGTATTTATGGCGTTGGGATAGCATGACAGAAATGTACACCGATCTCTTTCGCTTATTATTAACTACCTTATGTGGATTTATTGTAATGTAGCGGCTGCATCGATAATGCTCAAACATGTGTTATGTTATTGTACTGCATTTTGTATTGCATAATGAACATACGCGTATAGGCACCGATGAAGCCTTTAATCTGACGCAGTGATATACGTAGGTTTTCTATTGTATTGTACAGAGTGTTCTAAAATTCCGTTATAGTCGTATAGGACTTGTCCAGGGGAACGAGCAGACGTTATGTCGATCAGGAACTGATGTCTCGAAACAGTCATACAACGTCACCACAGGGTGTCAAAGTTATAGACGCAGGCACCTGTGAATGTATGCAAATACAAGATGATGGTACAAACTTTCAGGGATTGTGGACACTGAGAAATGTATCAATTAGAGCTAAGGGTCCCTGGCTCTGAAGCGAACGGCCCGCAAGTTACAAACGGAAATCATTCTGATACCTCTGACAGTGGAATACATGTACCGGTACTGCTACTGCTAAGAATGTAGGGTATGCAACTTTCAGAGGTGCTGCTATGGACCGAAACAAGAAAAAATGTCCGGTAAACACGGGCTTTAAAATGCACACCTGAGGATGAGCACTTGTTCAACTTCGTTAGTGCGAAACACATCTCCGTTACTGGACAAGTGCTCATAGCGCTTATAGTGTGTGTCTTAGAGCCCAAGTTTACTAGTTTTTTTCCTGTTTTGGTCCGTACTGCCACTTCTAAAGGTTGCCTACCTTACAGCCTTAGCAATAACAGTACCGATACTTTCGCTCATGGCCTTGTTCGTTTCTGGCGCAGGGACCCTCACCTTTGCCGGCCGCCGTGGCCGAGCGGTTCTAAGCGCTTCAGTCCGGAACCCCGCTGAGTAATACATTTATCCTTCTTGCCTCGGGCATGTCTCGGGCATGGATGTGTGTGGTGTCGTTTGGTTAGTTAGGTTTAAGTTGTTCTAAATCTAGAGGGTTGTTGACCTCAGTAAGTCCCATAGTGCTTAGAGCTATTTAAGCCATTTGAACCCTCACCCCTGATTAATACATTTATCCTTCTCCATTGTCCTTCAAAGTTTGTAACGTCATCAGGCAATCACCCTGTACATAAAAACATTTGTAGGTGCTGGCGCCTATAATCCTGACGCTCTGTAGCGCCGTTGGATGATGTTTTCGGACATGGGTTCCTGTTCAAAATATTACGTAGTCGCTCCCATCTACATGCCCTAGAAATCTGTAACGGAAATTTCCGAACAACCTGTATTCAAAGCACAAGTCTGTAATACGACTGAGTTTTTGTTTTAAAACAGTGATCTGCACATAATAAAAAGCCATCAAGGACAAAATAATACAGTAATAATAACAAAAAGAGAATAAGGAATTATATTTAAAAATAATAAAAATCATAAAACCAGTTGAAATATAACGTAAATCGAAGCTCTCAACAGATCTCTAACTAGCTGTAATTATGAAACATCCTGGTAGACTGAAACTGTGTTTCACAGCGACTCGAACCCTGAATGTTGCTTTCCATTCCCAGTGCTTTTATCTGCTGAGCGTCAAGGCATAACTCTCCAACTGCCCTCATAGCTTCGTTACTGAAGTACCTCCGTCGCGCTCTCCAAACTTCACAGTACTTCTATGCATACCTGACGAGACTAGCACCGTGGAAGAAAGACTACTGCTGAGAAATAGCCTGGCCGTAGTGTAGGCGATTGCAGCTTAGTGTGCGCTACCCCGGAACTTTCCGGCATACTAAGATCGTGTGGTGGACCGTGACTCCTTACAGAATCGTACCTTCCTCTGGAAATGGTCTTGTCAGCTGTGCTACCCCGCATGGTTCTTGGCTTCCTGAGCACACACACTTATCACTTTGGAAATAATACTCTACGCTGTGGTCGATCGATTTTTTTCAAATATCTTTTCATTGACTGCCACGCGGGGTAGCCGCGCGGTCTCAGGCATCTTTTCACGGTCGGTGTGGCTCCCGCCGTCGGAGGTTCGAGTCCTCCCTCGGTCGTGTGTGTGTGTGTGTGTGTGTGTGTGTGTGTGTGTGTGTGTGTGTGTGTGTGTGTTGTCCGTAGCGTAAGTTAGTTTAAGTTAGATTAAGTAGCGAGTAGGCTTAGGGATCGATGACCTCAGTAGTTTGGTCCCATAAGACCTTACAAAGAATTTAAAAAAATTTTCATCGACTACTAGTACCACATGGAATGCAGAAAAACTTCTGTGAAGTTTGAAACCTAGGAAACAGGTACTGACAGAAGTGTGAGCTGAGTCGCGATAAGAGCGTTCCTTGCAAAGGGCAAGGTTCCACGCCGACGTACAGTCCAGTAAGCGGTTTTAAACCGCAACGAAATTTCATGACAGCAAACAGTCCGCTTCTGAGTGAAATATTCATTCTGGAAATTCAAGTTTTTCCGCGTTACTGTTCTTCTCTGCCTTGGAAAAGTCGGAAAATGTACAACGCTTAGGACATTTTTCTACACTTCATTTTCATGTTTTATATTCCCTGACTGAAGCCCACAATCCTCAATCCTGTTCCACACTACCTACACCTCCGTAACAGGCGATACCTTCATGACACCTCAAGGAAAGGCAAACTTCTTCAAAGACACATTCACCAAGGATAATGCCAACTTTGGTCTCCTCTTATCCCCACACATCACTCCAAATTTCCTGTATTTACACATAACAACATAGAATAAAATACACCAAACGTAGCTCATGGCAAAAAAATCTGTAACTGGAAAAATGCACAATGATCCACCACTACGTTACAAAATGATCATTCACATTCCTACACACCCATTCCACTATTTACGGACAATTCTCAATACTGATTTCAACCCACATTCGTGAGAAATGGCACATACCTCTCAGAGAACTTCGTCACAACAATTTCTTTGGATCTACCACCTAGAAAAGCGCAACCATAAGCGCTGAAAACGGCAGGCGTAATCAACTTTAGCACCGATTCCACCACCTGTATCAACAAAATAGTAGGTACTGACCCCACACCCCATTTCTTTCTCTGCCTAGATAAAAAAAAAAGCTACAATACAATGAGAATTTCCAGCTTACTTCTCAAATTAATCTGTCTCTAATAAACTAAGTCCACTTAACTATATCAAATTTAACAAACTGTTAATCCGACATAAAAATAAACACCATTAATTCTCGAGCATGGATGTACCCCCAGGGTCGAGTCCTGTATCTGTAAAAACAAAAATTCAAGTCGCTTCAACGCACCGTATCTATGTGCAAGCTTATATAAGAAACTGCTGTAAGGTTTTTGATTCAATTTCGAGTAACAGATACATTGATTCACGAGATAGTTATCTGCACGTCATTTACAAGTATTTCGCACAAATTTTCTGAATTATTATGCATTAAACTTCTGTGAACGACGCCATTGCCTCCTAGCTAACAGCCATCATAACTCGAGAGAGCGGCAGTACCCCTGAGACAGCAGCAAGCATAACAAACGTGATAGTGTTTTCCTGGTAGTCCCACATCCACAAACGCTGTGTACACTACCACAGATGGTGCAGTATGGCACAGAGAAGACACCTAGCAGACCCTCTGCGATGGAGTGCCATGTTGTTGCTGCGGTCTTCAGTCCTGAGACCGGTTTGATGCAGCTCTTCATGCTACTCTATCCTGTGCAAGGTGCTTCATCTCCCAGTAACAACTGCAACCTAACTCCTTCTGAATCTGCTTAGTGTATTCATCTCTTCGTCTCCCTCTACGATTTTTACCCTCCACGCTGCCCTCCAATACTAAATTGGTGATCCCTTGATGCCTCAGAACATGTCCTACCAACCGATCCCTTCTTCTGGTCAAGTTGTGCCACAAATTTCTCTTCTCCCCAATCCTATTCAACACCTCCTCATTAGTAATGTGATCTACCCATCTAATCTTCAGCATTCTTCTATAGCACCACATTTCAAAAGCCTCTATTCTCTTCTTGTCCAAACTATTTATCGTCCATGTTTCACTCCCATACATGGCTACACTCCATACAAATACTTTCAGAAACGACTTCCTGACATTTAAATCTATAATCGATGTTAACAAATTTCTCTTCTTCAGAAACGCTTTCCTTCCCATTGCCAGTCTACATTTTATATCTTCTCTACTTCGACCATCATCAGTTATTTTGCTCCCCAAATAGCAAAACTCCTTTACTACTTTAAGTGTCTCATTTCCTAATCTAATTCCCTCAGCATCACCCGACTTAATTCGACTACATTCCATTATCCTCGTTTTACTTTTGTTGATGTTCATCTTATATCCTCCTTTCAAGACACTATCCATTCCGTTCAACTGCTCTTCCAAGTCCTTTGCTGTCTGACAAAATTACAATGTCATCGGCAAACCTCAAAGTTCTTATTTCTTCTCCATGGATTTTAATACCTACTCCGAATTTTTCTTTTGTTTCCTTCACTGCTTGCTCAATATACAGATTGAATAACATCGGGGAGAGGCTACAACTCTGTCTCACTCCCTTCCCAATCACTGCTTCCCTTTCATGTCCCTCGACTCTTATAACTGCCATCTGGTTTCTGTACAAGTTGTAAATAGCCTTTCGCTCGCTGTATTTTACCCCTGCCACCTTCAGAATTTGAAAGAGAGTATTCCAGTCAACATTGTCAAAAGCTTTCTCTAAGTCTACAAATGCTAGAAATGTAGGTTTGCCTTTCCTTAATCTAGCTTCTAAGATAAGTCGTAGGGTCAATATTGCCTCACGTGTTCCTATATTTCTACGGAATCCAAACTGATCTTCCTCGAGGTCGGCTTCTACTAGTTTTTCCATTCGTCTATAAAGAAGTCGTGTTAGTATTTTGTAGCCGTGACTTATTAAACTGATAGTTCGGTAATTTTCACATCTGTCAACACCCGCTTTCTTTGGGATTGGAATTATTATATTCTTCTTGAAGTCTGAGGGTATTTCGCCTGTCTCATATATCTTGCTCACCAGATGGTAGAGTTTTGTCAGGACTGGCTGTCAGTAGTTCTAATGGAATGTTGTCTACTCCCAGGGCCTTGTTTCGACTCAGGTCTCTCAGTGCTCTGTCAAACTCTTCACGCAGTATCATATCTCCCATTTCATCTTCATCTACATCCTCTTCCATTTCCATAATATTGTCCTCAAGTACATCGCCCTTGTATAGACCCTCTATATACTCCTTCCACCTTTCTGCTTTCCCCTCTTTGCTTAGAACTGGGTTTCCATCTGAGCTCTTGATATTCATACAAGTGGTCCTCTTTTCTCCAAAGGTCTCTTTAATTTTCCTGTAGGCAGTGTCTATCTTACCCCTGGTGAGACAAGCCTCTACATTCTTACATTTGTCCTCTAGCGATCCCTGCTTAGCCATTTTGCACTTCTTGTCGATCTCATTTTTGAGACGTTTGTATTCCTTTTTGCCTGCTTCATTTACTGCATTTTTATATTTTCTCCTTTGATCAATTAAGTTCAATATTTCGTCTGTTACCCAAGGATTTCTACTAGCCCTCGTCTTTTTACCTACTTTATCCTCTGCTGCCTTCACTACTTCACCCCTCAAAGCTACCCATTCTGCCATAGGAAGACTGAAAGCACGACGTGTACAAACGGATGTGGCCCGATGGATTAATGTGAGTCGTCATGCTGTTTCTCGGATGTGGCGATAGATTTAGAGATCTAAACTGTATCCCGAAGACCGAGGCATGGCTGACCACGTGAGACATCAGAAACAGAGGAGCGTTATTTGGCTATAAGGGCGCGACGGTACCGCCTTAGTACTGCATGGCAGCTGGCATCTGAGCAAACGGTGTACAGTGGGCTTCGAGAGAGTGGCATTTATTGTAGGAGACCTGCTGTGTGTGTACCTCTGACGCGTCTTCGCTGAAGGGAACTTCCAGAGTGGAGTCGTGAACACGCCACTGGGACGATCAAACAGTGAGCCAATGTTCCTTTCAGAGAGGAGTCCCGATTTCGTGTGGAGAGTGATTCTCGACGGATTAGTAACTGGCGGGAGCGTGAAACTCGGTTTCGGAACCCAAACATTGTGGAAAGAGACCGGCATCGAGGGGGATCCCTAGTGGTGTGGGTAGAAATTATGTTGAGCGGTCGAATACCTCTTCATGAAATAATACGTTTGAATCGGCAAGGTTTAACTGCTGTCAGGTACCATGGCGAAGTCTTGGGACCTCATATGGATTTGTTTCGAGTACTGTGGACCGAGACTTCGTATTGATGGACGATAATGCTTGACCTCAGAGCACATGTTATTGATGTTTTTATAGGAAATGGAAGATATTGCACACATGGAGTGGCCTGCACACTCTCCCGATTTGAATCCTACTGAACGTGTCTGGGATGCAATTAGGAGACGGGTTTCATCACGTCAGTATGGAAGAACCGCTCTCCAAAGCCTAAGAGCTGGTCTTCAGTAAGAATGGACGTTATTGCCTCAATATGAGACTGATGACGTCACTGATTGTATGCCTTGTCTTTGTCACGCCTGTATTGCTGCCACAGGTGGTCACACCCCATACTGAGCACATTAACCAGTTGTCGGAATGTGCACGCAAATCCGTCAAGTTGAAAAAACAAAGAACATTTTTGCCCACCGTTATACCAGGGCTATTCGGAAAGCAGGGTCCGGTCCGGTGCGAAATGGAAAACATAGTGAAAATCTGATGAATTTTTGCACAGACGCGTTGAGCACTGTGTCTAGTATGCCCGTCGATCGCATCATGTCGCTCTTTTCAGTTCTGAACTCACAGTGAGAACGTAAAGATAGCTAGAAAGTAATGTCTTCCGCCAAGTATGAGTGTCTGGTGAAATATTTCGCATGAAGCTAGGCAATCCACGTAACATAACTGTCATGCATTTAATTCTCCAGGCAATTCGCGGCCGCACTCTACAAGGGCAATGAAGATGCTCCTTCAGCATTTTCGATGGGAAGTGTTTGATCACCGACGATTCAATTCATAATTGGCTACACTGATCATCTCTGCTCTCATGAACCGCTGGCTATGGGGGCTACATTTTGGCACAGACAGCGAGCTATAGACCAGCCTAGAGAATTGGCGGAAAGCAGACCTATGATGATGGTATTGGAAATCTGGTGTAACGCTACTACACATGTCTAAGTCGGAATGGCGACTATGTAGGTATAGAGCTGGAAGTGGTAGTTAACCGTTGCAATAACTTTTCTATTTTTACAGTGGTTCCCATTTCACGACCTATCCGATCTTACTTGCCGAATAGCACTCATACATATTGCAGTTGATTAATTTCTGTATTCTTCACTTTGTTTCTGCTTTACTACTATCCGTTTACATTGTTCTGTGGAAAAATAAACGCAGCCTTGCAAAATTTCAGTGTTTTGCTTTAATTTTGGACACCAGTGCACTTCTATACATAGTTGTGGGACGCTTTACGACATATGACGTCACTTTAACACTGCCAGTGTCTGCTTCCCTCACGTTAGCAGTTTCTATTCACACTCCTAATTCACTGCAAATCTTTCGAACAATGTCGAGTGAGTTACTCGATTATGATGTATTCTAAGAATTACGACCAGAACGGAAAATATGAGGGATAAGGAAACCTTAACTGGGGATCCTAAAATCCTATTTTACCCCCATCCTTGTAAAACGTGATCAACTGCCCGTACTAAGTGATATACTGGTAGTATGAAAATAATACATCAATTCCACAGTTGCTTTCGGAAAACGGATGAAAGACGTTATAGACATTACAATAACCCGTGGAAGTTTTCCTTTATAAGTGGTCTAATACAAATCACCTTCTATGGGAGAATACACCTCCATTTCAAATAATTCATTGAAGGTGGAATACCAGCATGAAACTTGTTTAAAGTGGCAAAGGTTACTCATATTACGCTTTGTCGGGGCAAATGTGATTGTACACTATCTTATTAAAACCACCAGGGCACCTCTGTGAAATGCAGAATTGATCACTAGATTTTACGAGAAGCAGACCAACAATATAGAAGGAGGTAGGGCGTATTGCATTGTAAGTAGAGAAACAGTAATGGAATTCATTGGTCAGGAGAAAGCGAATTCGAATGGGGACTAGTCGCAGGATGTCACCTGGGAGACAAATGAATCAGGGACATTTCAACCGATCTAAATCTGCCAAAGCCGACTATTGGTGATACCATTGTGTAATAGAAACGCGAAGGAACGATGACAGCCATATGAAGATGAGGCAGAGCTCATAGACGGACAAGGATCGTCGAGTACTGCCGACGGCGGGTGTAGGAAATCGCATGAAATCAGCGGAAGAAAATAATCGTGAGTTCCAAAGGTGCACCAGCAGTTCAGCAAACACTGTGCGTAGATAGTGCTAAGGTACACTTGGCGAGGTATCAAGAGCGACACCGCTGCTTAGTGGGCGACTGCAAGCGAGTGATTTGGAGTGAGGAATCACGCTGTAGTCTGTGGTAACCAGATGAAGGCTTTCGATTTGGTGAATGCTTGGTAAAATTTACCTACCATCCTGTGTAGTGTCAACAGAAAGTACGGAGGAGATGGTGTTACACTACTGGGTTGTTTCTCGCAGTTAAGTTGTGGTGCTATTATCGCGCTTAAGAAAACTTTTGTTAGGACGAAGAATGATATATTTTGCAGCACGGTGTAGAGCGACGCCTCGGAGATGATGAATCTATCAGCATCAGAACTCAGCCTCTGTGAGGCAGTGGTTTGTGGTCAATAGCATTCCTGGTCTGTCCAGAGTCCCAACCTGAGCTCAACGGAACATCTCTGAGATGTTGCCGGTTGTGAGGTCCGCCAGTTATGCAAAACACCGTTTTTCTCAGTACCCAAACATGTTTCGGCACCACTGTGGCATCATCAGTGGGTTTTCGTTTTTATTTATTCTCTGCAACAACAAGCTTTTTTTACTCAGACGAAAACATCCACTCTTTCTTCTTGCCATATTTTGGAGGGAAGATTTTTTCCTCTTGGTTCTCGTAGTCTGAAAACACCTGACAGAAATAATTTTCCATTAAGAATGTGTAGCTCCCATAATATTTTTGTTTTAGTCTATGGAAAAAGTATCAAACTTCTGCAGGAATGAATTAATTTTAGGGACTTTTTCCAGAGACTAACACAAAAGTATTATGCAAGCTACATAATCTTAATGGAAAATAATTTCTGTCAGGTGCTTTCAGACTACAAGAACCACGAGGAAATAATCTTCCCTCCAAAATATGGCAAGAAAAAAGAGTGGATGTTTTCATCTGAGTAGAAACAAAAAAAAAATTGAAAAAGAAGCATGTTGCAGAGAATAAATAAAAACGAAAACCCACTGATAATAGCACAGTGGTGCTGAAACATGTTTGGGTACTGAGAAAAACGGTGTTTTGCATAACTGGCGGACCTTACATCCAACAATTTTAACTGCAAACACGGCCAATACAAGGAGCTGCAAATCAAAATGATGGATACCTCTAAGATGAGTTGAACGCCAGCTTCGCTCCAGACCATGCCGTCTGATTTCGGTTCTTGAGGAAGGCAATGGACTGTATCGCTCCACTGACATTCAGACACCTCACTGAAAGAGTCACCAATCCAATTCAAGCTGCTGTAAGTAGGTGTCAGGGTATTTTTAATAAGCTAGTGAGTTTCGTATCAGAGGAACATTCGTTGTTCGGTATGGCATACTGCATTCTATTAGTCAAGTATTCTTAGACCCAGTGACATATATACGGTAATATTCGTTATTAATCTATGATGGCCTACATTTGTTGAGTGCCTGTCGGAAAGGCGGCCGTGGTGGCCGAGCGGTTCTAGGCGCTACAGTCTGGAGCCGCGCGACAGCTACGGTCGCTGGTTCGAATCCTGCCTCGGGCATGGATGTGTGTGATGTCCTTAGGTTAGTTAGGTTTAAGTAGTTCTAAGTTCTAGGGGACTGATGACCACAGATGTTAAGTCCCATAGTGCTCAGAGCCATTTGAACCATTTTTTTTGAAACTTACGCAAAGAAAGCAGTCGTTCCAGTCAGCGGCGGTATGCACTGAGGTGGCAAAAGACCCGGGATACCTTCTAGTACCGTGTCGGAGCTCCTTTTACAAGGCATAGTACAGCTTCTCGACGCAGCATGTACTTAGCATGTTGCTGGAACTCCCCTGCAGAAATACTGAGCCATGCTGTCTCTATAGAAATCCATAATTGCGGAAGTCTTGCCGGTGCAGGATTTTGTCCCTTAATTGATCGATGGGATTCGTGTTGGGCGATCTGGCTCGGCAAATCATTGGCTTGAATTGTCCAGAATGTTCTTGAAACTAATCGTGAACTATTGTGGCCCGATGACATGGTGCATAGCCACGCACAAAAAAAAAAAAAAAAAAAAAAAATCGTTGTCTGTTGAAAATGATCTCAGAGTAGAGGAACATAGCCATTTCCAGTCAATGAAAAGTTGGACCAGAGGATACAGTTCATTCGACATAAACACAGCCCACACCATTATGGAGCCACTAACAGCTTGCGCAGTGCCTTGTTGACAACTTGGGTCCACAGCTTTGCGCGGACTGCGCCAAACTCGAACCCTACTAATGTTACCAACTGAAATCGGCACTCGTCTCACCAGTTCACTGTTTCCTAGTCATGTAGAGTCCAAGACATATGATCACGAGGTCAGCAAAGGTGCTGCACACGATGTCGTCCTATTAGCAAAGGCACTCGCGTTGATAGTCTGGTAACACAGTTCGTTAACGTCAGATTTTGCCGCACTGCCTTAGCGGATACCTTCGTCGTACGTACCTCACTGATTTTTGCGGTTATTTCACGCAGTGTTGCTTGTCTGTTAATACTGACAGTTCTATGCAAACGACGTTGCTCTCGGTCGTAAGTGACGGCAACTGCGTTGCCCGTGGTGAGAGGTAATGGGTCAAATTGGTATTCTCAGATCACTCTTGACACACTGGATCTCGGAATATTGAATTATTTAACGATTCCCCAAATAGAATGTCACAGACGCGTAGCTCCAACAATTCCGCGTTATTGCGGCCATAACACACTGGAAAACTGCTCACATGAATCGCCTCAGTACAAATGACAGAATCACCTACGCACTGCCCTGAACACACAATAGATACTTCCGTCATTTCTATATATACATGTGGCTGTCGTATGACTCGTTACCTAAGTGTAGACACTCAAGAAAGGAAGGAATTTATTTCACATTCTGGGCATGAATTTTCACCTTATTTTAAGCTGAAGCGTCTGTCGATCGGGTCTCTAGAGCTGTCAGTGGTTAGTCAAACTTAATCCTTAGTGCGACTTCGTGACGACAATGACTGGCAAAAGGAAAAGAAGCCCTGGCAGTTCTTTTCTTGCTGCCAGTGAATCGCGTTACGGCAGAAAACCTCCTGAGCTCCCAATTGGAAAGCCAGCTCGGCGTCGCTTGTCAGGTTTCTTCGCCGGTCGGGCCGGCAGGTGCTAATACTGAGGCGGTGTTTCCCTCCGACGCTTCCCCCTCTGCGACCGTCCTTTTCCGTGTCTCATGGCCGCCCTGTCAAGGGCACGCTTTCATTTATCCAAACCGAGCGCAAAAACAGTCCGGTGGTCGCACGGTTGGGGATTAAAACAAACCGTCAGCACGCGTCATGGCGCGGAGGGTCAGGCTGTGGCGGCGGAGGGGGGCGTGGCGATCGTTTGTCAGCCGCAGCCGCGTGGGGCGGGAGGCCGTAGGCGGCGGCGCGGCGGGCCGTGCGCCGGAGGCCGGGGGCGGTCGATAGGTGCGGCGAGGCTCGCCGATGCCCCCACGCGTGTTAACCGCGGGTGTCCGCACAACGTCGGCGCTTCCTGCCCTGCGATGCAGTAACGCTGTTGGTGGTCATCCTCACAAGATCTAACACTCCATTCATGATCCAACTGGAATGGAAGGTACACTGTGCCACTTTCAACCCACGGTTACAGCATGTTTAGGTGCTCAGCGGGAAGACCGAAAATTACTTCCCAATTGCTTACGTCCATCGACTGCTTCCACGAATCGTGCCAGTAATTTTGCTTTTGGTAACAAACTACTACATTAACGGAAGAAAAACGCAACACCAAATAGTCGTGAATCATAAACGATAGTTGGTAGGAATCTTTGTGCAGCTGAAAGGTGATGTCCTTTCACATTTCGCGCCAGCCGCACAAGAATGGCGTTAATAGCGCCACTATGAGGACACAAATCAGGTTTGCCTTTAATACACAATATAACGGTCGTGAGCGTTAGTTAAAATGGCTTTGAGCACTATGGGACTTAACATCTGAGGTCATCAGTCCCATAGAACTTAGAACTACTTAAACCTAACTAACCTAAGGACATCACACACATCCATGCCCGAGGCAGGATTCGAACCTGCGACCGTAGCAGTCCCGCGGTTCCGGACTGCAGCGCCTAGAACCGCACGGCCACCAGGCCGGCAGCGTTAGTTAGCTTTGTGATTTGATGTGGTGAGTGGAAATTGGTCATGAATTACTTTTAAGGCGATAAGGACGCCATTATCAACACCCTGAACAAGGCTGGGAGAAGCTGCATGTTCCCCTTACGATCTTGCCAAGACTTGGTAGGAATGTAGTCACTGTACATGATTGATGGCAGCGGTGGTCACGAGAATGTACGGTCGCTAGAAGACCGGGCTCCGAACGGACGTGTTGCACTACCGAGAGGGAAGATCATAATTTCGGAGTATGGCTCAGGCGCGTAGTACTGCATCTGCAACAGCTATCTAAGCAACAGATGGCGCCACAGTGACAAAACGAACTGTTAAAAATCGGTTACTGCAAGAATAGCTCACAGCCAGATCCTTGTAGCGTGCATACCACTGACCCCAAAACACCTCTATTAGTGACTTCAGTGGTATCAAGCGATAGATCATTGGAGGGCAGCGTGCAAGTTGTATCTGCTAATGAAAACGGCTTCTGCCTCTGAGCCCGTCATAGCCCTATGTAGATTAGAAGAGCCTGCAACCACCATGTTTGCCTGCTATACTGACTAGACCTACACCTCGTGTTACGGTCTGGGGTGCGATTTCGTATGACACCAGGAGCATTCACTTGGTTATCCCACACACGCTGACTGTAAATTTGTACGCCAGTCTGATTATTCGAGCTAGTTGGCTGTCATTCATGAATTCAAGGGGAGTTTTCCAACAGGGTAATGCTCACCCACATGACGCTGTTATACCCCAGCATGGCCTACAGAGTGTCGGCATGTTGCCTTGGCCTGCTCGATCACCAGATCTGTCTCCAATCGAGCACATGTGGGACATCATCGGACGGCAATTCCTGCGTCATCCACAACCAGTATCGCTCGTCCCTGCACTGACCGACCAAGGGCAACAGGCGTGGAATCCTATCCCACAAACTGACATCACCACCGGTACAACACAATGCATGCACGTTTGCTCTGAGTTACAACTATTGTTAATGTGCCACTATATCACATTTGCAATGGTTTAACTTGCTTTTATATTAACCAGTGAACTAGCAATGTGTTCAGCTAAACATATTACGGGTGAGATAAAGAATAAACAAATTTTCCTTATTAAATAATTGATTTATAGTCGTTATCAAGAGCCATAAATAATAATATATGATTTAGAGAAATGTATTCCCAAAATTTCGTTATTCTACATTTATAATTTATTGGTACTGCTTTTTTCAATTTATCTGTAACTAGACTCAGCCGGTTGGCTTCACAGTCAGCACAGCTAACAGCAGTTTTTCTCAATAGTGGAAGTGCTCATCAGAAACCTACAAAGACAACAGAACTGTAACCCAAATCGCAACCAAGATTTTGAGTGCCTGTTTGACACACGGTTTAATCTGTTAAGAGGTACAAAACAGAAGATGCTTCACTTAAAACTAACGATTCACGTAGTGAACAAAGCCTTATTCTCTGTGATATCTTTTTTTCTTTTCTCTGGGGTGCTGCTGGAATAGGGTAAGCTGGAGAGTGTACGAGGTGCGACAATAAAGCAATGAGACTGATATGAAAAAAAATTTTGCTTACCGTTTTAGTCAAGTTTAGTGTTGTCTCCTTCAGAGTAGTTCCCTTCTGATTGCACGCACTTTTTCGAGCGCTTCTGCCATTGATGGTAACATTTATGGAACCCATCTTCTGTAATATCTTCCAAGACCCTCTTCACAGCTTTTTGGACATCTTTTGTTGTTTGAAAGTGGTGTCCCTTTACCGCCGTTTTGACTCTTGGAAATAAAAGTCGCAAGGAGCGATATCTGGTGAATAAGGTGCCTCTGGTAGTAATGAAATTTGTTCTGAGAATAAAAATTGATGTAGTGCGAGAGCAGTATGGGATGGCGCATTATTGTGATGCAGAGTCCAATTATCAGCAATGTTGGCACGGACACGAAGAACTCTTTTACGAAGTCTTTCTAAAATTTCTTTGTGGTAATATTGGTTAACTGTTTGTCCAGGAGGCACCTACTCTTTATGAACAATTTCCTTGGAATCAAAGAAGCGCACAAGCTTGCATTTCACTTTTGACTTTGACATGCGAGCATTCTTCGGTCTGGGTGATCCCTTTGAGCGCCATTGCTAACTTTGGCGTTTTGTCTCTGGATCGTACTGAAACAACCAACTTTCATTACCAGTGATAACACGGCTAAACATTTCTGGATTGACTTCGGTTTGCTCTAACAGATCGGTTGCCATATTTTTCCGGGTTTCTCGCTGTTGTGGTGTGAGATTTTTGGGGACCATTTTTGCACAAATCTTTCTCATATCAAGTTATTACTAGACGAACCGTTTCTCGATTGATGTTTAGTTCTTCTGCAATCATTTTCACGGATAATTTTCGATCAGATCGTAAGAGTTCACGCATCCTTGCCATGTTGACACCCGTCTGAGGACTATGGGCGTCCACTGCGCTCTTCATCTTCAATATTCGTTCTTCCATCATTAAACATTTTATGCGAACGAAAAACTTGAGCTCTTGACTTAACCTCTTCTCCAAAAGCCTTCTGAAGCTTACTGTAAGTTGCCAGCCCGTTTTCACCCAATTTAACGCAAAAAGAAATGACATACCGTTGCACAATATTATGCAGTTCCATTTCCGTGACGAGAGACACAAACACATGTTAACTTATTACAGGACAACACACGACTGAGAAGTTGCATCGATGTGCCGCTTGGAATAGAAGCAGCTTATAGACCAAGGTCAAAGATATTGTGCCTACGCAGGCCTGCAGGGTTGCCACATCTTGCTAAGAAAATCAGTCTCATTACTTCATTGTCGTACCTCGTAAGAGAGAGAGAGATAGTGACAGAAATGAAACAGTCATGAAGGACTGTTTCTGGCGTAGAAAGTTCACTTGATAAGTTCGTAAGGTCGTAGTCTGTAAAAGATAATGTTCAGCACATAATTTTGTCAACAACAGTGCTGAAGTGGTTACACCAGTTTCCGTTAGATGGCCGAAATTAACCGCAGCCGTAGGGCGTTGCAACTGTCTTGTTGGGTGACAGTCCAGGTACGCCGCGCCCTTTTTAAAATTTTCCCTTGGCCGGAAGGGATGGTGTTGTAACCCTTCTTATAACCGGTCTTTGTGACAATGTCTTGGGTTATATTCGACACCTTTCGGCAGTGTCCCACCATGTGAGGGCATGCGACACTGTTGATTGTGATGCGTCCATCGCATGGAAACGTTAAGCCCGGCGGCCACCTTGGTGCTCCTCGAGAGGAATAGATTTTACACCGGTAACGGGTTTCATCCTCTCCCATCGTTCATCATCTTCAAAACAAACATGATGCAACACTACAGAATACGCTACACTACATACGCACCCATAACAGTCACCTACAGTTAACAGATACACTTAAGCACACAGAAAATGGCTGTGAGCACTGTGGGGGTTAACATCTGAGGTCATCAGTCCTCTAGAACTTAGAACTACTTCAGCCTAAGTAACCTAAGGACACCACACACACCCATGCCTGAGGCAGGATTCGAACCCGCGACCGTAGCGGTCGCGCGGTTCCAGACTGAAGCGCCTAGAACCGCTCGGCCACACTGGCCGGCTACGCACACAGGTCTCATATTTCACGAAAGGAAGAACCTGTGGATGCGAAAGATAGAGAAATCCTCTCTAGTTAGGAGCTGAACCTGAACTTCGCTATCTCTCATCCATTCATGCCATATGACTATCTTACTTTTAGCTGTATTCAACAAAAACGATGTTGACTTCCTGATGTTATGTCGCTTTGTCATAATATCCTTCATCGCCTATGAGCTTCAACAACTGCTATTGGGTGGCAACGGGTAAAAAGAAATTAATTCTTTGTTCGTTCCATCGGTTGAATAGTCGTCGAATTGTTTATACCATTACCTAAACATTTAGTTCTGTTACCTTTGCAAGTTTCGTAGAAAATGGTGCCATGATTATGGAATAACAACAAGTATAAAAATCAGAGGTGGAATTACAAGCTACTGAAGATATCATGTGAGAAGAAAATTTAGACATAGTCCATAAAATAACATTATTAGTACTTGTGCAACTTCCCATGCTCTAAATGTAAATAAACATCATTTTAAATAATAAAATGTACAGAAATTTCATTTGTATAAACTCAGGTCATGGGAGATAACTATTGCAATGAAGTCACAACGCCGCGTGGGATTAGCCGAGCGGTCTATGGCGCTGCAGTCATGGACTGAGCAGCTGATCCCGGCGGAGGTTCGAGTCCTCCCTCGGGCATGGGTGTTTGTGTTTGTCCTTAGGATAATTTAGGTTAAGTAGTGTGTAAGCTTAGGGACTGATGAGCTTAGCAGTTAAGTCCCATAAGATTTCACACATTTGAACATTTTTTTGAAGTCACAACAAAAAATTTGTTTGCGCCATATATGAGTTGATGCTCTGCGATTTTAAGCTTCATTGACCCAAAATCAAATTTATTTATGGCACTATTATTCATGTAATGACATAACGTGCAATGCTCAACTTTTTAAACGCGAAATTTCCCTCTACAGAAACGAAGCAGAAAATACCGAGATATGAGACTTCCTGTCAGACGTATCGTAAGCAAGGAAAGGAAGACGTTGCTTATATTGACGTATCGGAACCTCAGAACGAGAAAGAAAATCGTCTGTGTTTCTACAAAATGAACTCTTAACTGACTTCCTCAAACAACTTAAAAATTAAGCCTGAAAGGCCAAACGGTGAATTTCACGCCACTCCCAATCATTGCTCCAAACATCTCAATATAGTTCTTCGACCTTGAAAATGAACAGTATCCAGCGCTTGTGTACAGCTCAACCCACATATGGCAGGCTACCGATATCTGTCATTTGTAGATTACTTCGATCCACGGCACCTAATAAATAGGAAATATAAATTCAATAAAAGGCTGAAACTAAGAATGCTACAAAAGTAATATGCAGTGTTTAAAAATGACTCGTAAAGTACGTTCAGCAGTTGTTTTTTTCATCACTCTTATGACTTGTTACGACTTGTCTGATGCGGCCCCCCCACGAATTCCTCTCTTGTGCCAACCTTTTTCATCCCAGAATAGCAACTGCAACCTACGTCCTCAATTATTTGCTGGATGTGTCGCAGTCTCTGTTTTCCTCATCAGCTTTTATCCTCTGCAGCTGCCTCTGTTACCGTGGAATTTATTCTCTGAAGTATTTAAAGACGTTGTATCATCATGGCCCTTCTTCTTGTCGCTGTCCCATTCTCGCCCATTTGCGGGAACCTCCTCCGTTCCCTACCATATCAGAGCACCTAATTTTCAACGTTCTTCTGTAGCATCACATCTGAAACGCTTCGATTCTCTTCCGTTCCAGTTTCCTCAGTCCATGCTTCACTACAACACAATAATTTGCTCCAAACCTACATTATCAGAAATTCTTCCTCAAATTAAGGTCTATGTTTGATACTAATATACATTTCTTTGCCAAGAATACCCTTTCCCAACAGAGCAAGTCTGCTGTTTAATTTCTCTTTGTTCGATCCATCATCCCTGTGTAGCGGATTTCGCTACCTTCGCATATTTGGCGAGTCCCAGTTGTGATGTTAAGTTTCTAGCTATTTTTATTACTGCTACTTCTCCTTCCTTTGGTCTTTCTTCGATTTACTGTCAGTACATTTTTTGTACTCATTACACTGTTAAGTCCATTAATCATATCCTGCAATTCTTTTTCTCTGTCACTGAAGATAGCAACATCTTTAGCTTTCCTCATCACAAATACCTTTTCACCTTGAGCTATAATCGCAGTCTTGAACCGTAGTTTGATTTCAGCCATTGCTTCTCCGATGTTTAGACTGAAAAGACGGTACGGAAGACTACACCACTGTCTTACAACCGTTTTTAATCCAGACAGTTCATTATTGGTCTTAGTGCCACCTCTTAGTTTTTGTACATTATGTATATTGCCCGTCTTTTCCTATAACTTAACTGTATGTTTCTCAGAACTTTGATCATCTTGCTTACTCGGTCGAACATTTTTCCGTGTTGACAAATCGAATGAAAGTGTCTTGACTTTTCTGTAGTCATCCTTTCATTATCAACTACAACGTCACAGCTGCCTCTCGGGTATATTTAACTGTAACAAAGCCAACCTGATCGTCATCTAATACACCGTCAATTTTCTTTTCCAATCTTTTGTATATTATTCTTGTTATCACCTTAAATGCATTGTTAAGCTATTTGTGCGATAATTCTCGTACTTGTCAGCTCTTGCAATATTGAAAATTGTGTGGATGATGTTTTTCTTCCAATAGTCTGATGGTATATCGCCGAACCCATCCATTCCACACACCAACGTGAAGAGTTGTTTTGTTGCCGCTTCCCTAATTACTTTAAAAATTTAATGAAATGTTATCTGTCCCTTCTGCCTTATTTGAGGTTAAGTCTTCCAAAGCTCTTTTAAACTCTGATCTCTTCCGTGTCGGCTCCTGTTTCTTCTTCTGACGTTTCATCGGATGTCCCCCCCCCCCCCCCCACCCCCCATCGAGGCCTACAGTGTTCTCTTTCCGTTTGTCCGCCCTCTCCGCTGCATTTAACAATGGAATTCGCACAACACTCTTAATATTACCACCCTTGCTTTTAATTTCACCGACGGATTTTTTGATTTTTCTATATGCTGAGTCAGTCCTCCCGACAATCATTTCTACTTCGATTTCTTCACTTTTTGTTGTGTAGCTATTTCACATTAGCTTCCCTGTGCTTCCTGTTTATTTCATTCCTAAGTGACTTGTATTTATGTATTCATCAATTTCCCTAAACTTTTGTGTACTTCTTTTTTCAATCAGCTGAAGTATTTCTTCTGTTACTGATGATCTCCTTGCAATTACCTTGTACCTACGTTTTCCTTTCCAGCTACTGTGATTAACGGTCTACCCGACGGGAGGCCCTAGCCACACGACATTTCCATTTACCGCAATTTATAGTCCCTGAATAGAACGTTGAAGAAATGGTTGAAGCTAAAATATGTATTTCTGTGTATTACTCAAATTTCTGATAACAAGATTCGTGTATAGATGGAGCTGGAGCATTCCTTCCATTACTCATAATAATACCTATCTGTGCACAGCTAGCAAGTATATCGCCAACATAGCAAAACCTGAGAACTCCGTGGGCATTGCAGTATTAAGAATGCGAACACTCGACTCTGGTGGAACACGCTACTCTAGTTTTGTTACGCTACCCCGATAACCACAGTTGTGCTACGCCATCTAACGACATGAATCACCGCGGGCTGGCAATAGTAGGGGAAGGGAGGGTACGAACCTTGTGGTATGGTCCGCTAAGCGTTTTTGTTGGAATCACAGTCGATGACATACAACAGCAGCCTACCAAGACTCAGAATCAACACAACCAACTGACTTCCCGATTACGCGCCAGCAGGACCTTTGCATCCACATTGCATGTGATTATTGTCATTTGTTCCCCAATGTTTGTGCCACTATTTATCACAAAAGGCAGCACATTTTGATTCATCAGCCGTTTCCTGTGCAAATTACGAGCACACGATTTATGTTCGTTTCGTATAAGCGAGCGATTCATGAAGACCCTGTGGGTACTTATTATTCTGTACTGTACAATGAAATTTACTCTGAGTGAATTAGCTGTAACATACGATGAATCCCCTCTCCGTCTGTTCTTAGTAGTGTCCCATTTTGCGGCACTAATACACGCACCACAGGCAGACAGACACACACACACACACACACACACACACACACACACACACACACAGCCAGAAATGAGCTGCTGACAGTTACACTCGAACGTAGCCTAAACATTACAGCGCAAACTTCCGAGCTTAACTACCGATTGAATATATCACACAATCTTATGGCTTAAGGGCACAACCTCTTTAATTTTTAAGACGGCTGAAAGCCCATGATTTAAAACACAACTACAATAAATTTTTACAAGGCAGAAATCCCAAGGCTTTATCCTTAATTTTTTTTTAAACGAGGCTGAAGGCCCAAACAATGCAACACTTGACAAGTAAGGAACTTTCAGTTTTAAAATGGCTGAAGGGACGTTGTTTAAAACCCAACTAAAAGCATACAAATTCAAACCATCAGCTATGAGCCATTAAAATACCCAATCAAACACCAATAAGAAAAGGCAGTACTGCCAGCGGCGCTCAGAAGTTTCCGGGGTTCGGTTTACACTTGAAATATTAACGTTCGCTTAGGGGAGAGAGGTAGTCGGCCCAACTATGTCCGATCCACTGGCATCCCAACCAAGAGACAGTCAACGGACCCACCAACAAGACGACTTGCTTTCCACCCGACCAGTACACAAGGAACTCCAAAGCCAAAACGTAAAAGGCTTAGCGCCCACAACCAAGTATACATAAGCTGTCAAAACTACACACACATGTTGGACAGCGACAACACGGTGAGGAAAGGACTCTGCCTGAATTTTACATCAGCGGCCAGGGCAGGTAACCAGAACGCTAACAGCCACAAGCAGAAAATTCCGCTGGTGCACTTGGACTTCAAATAACCAAAATACAGTGACTAAACATTCGCCAACTCGAGCACTCGCTGTTGCTCACTAAAATACCCCCAACAGCCAACCACGAAAACAAACGGCACAATGTGAACAGTCTGGCTCTGGCTTCGGTAATTAAATCACCACTCAACTTTGATGTCCTGGGTCGGTGAGCCACGAACCTCGTAGCAATCGGAACAGCTCCCACACACACTCCGACACTGCGTACAGACCACCAGCGGGCCTGGCCCATTGCGCTGCGCGATTTCCTGGCTGATCCACACCAACCAACCGACTGCCGCACACTGGCTAGCTGGAAACTATAAGCGCCAGACCAAAGATAGTAGAAGGTGCGAATATCGATACACACTGCTGCTGCCACACGTAGAAAGAGGAAGAACCACGGAATAACGTCAATAACCGCGGGAAGCCAAACGCAGAGTAACAGTCAAGGTTTAATCCAACGCATAAGCCGGGGCCAGCACGGCTCTGAAACCTTTACTGATTCTTTCAGACTCACTGGGATGTATTACGCCTAGAGAACATAATTTCGTGGGAGAAGCAGTACAAAAGAATATTTTATTTGAGTCAGCTATGTCAGGCTGTGTAAGTAATGTTTTTATTTGATTTCTAATCTGACCCACAGAGGTGCTTTAAATCTGAAAGCTCGAAGACGAGGCATCGATTACATTCACAGAAATATATGTTGGAAATGTTTAAAAAGACTGTAATAGTAGAAGCGCACTTACTTAGTGAGACGAGATTTATCAAAAGGACAAACCAAAGTAAGTCATATCAAACACTGTACAGGCAGCACATCAAACACAGTATAGTCATAACAGACCAAAGTAAGTCACATAAAACACGGTAGAAACAGTACATCAAACACAGTATCATAGCAAACCAAAGTAGGTCACATCTGGCACTAGACACAGTACATCAAACACAATATAGTCATAACAGGCCAATGTAATTCACATCAAACACTGTAAAAGATATACATCAAACACAGTATAGTCATAGTAAACCAAAGGAAGTCACATGAAACACTATGGAAGCGGTACATCAAACACTGTATCGCCATAAGCATTGAACGTTCAGCTAAAATTTATGTGCCTAAAGTGTCATAAAATATACGTCACATCAATCATGTGATCACAAACGTGGACACCATCACCCTCATTCCCTATCAGATAAAAATTCACTAGTGAATAATATTAAGAAAACATATAGGAATGCGTGGACGAACCCAACATATCATTAAAGTGAAGACTATATTTCTGAACAAGGAACTTTGAGATGTCAGGCATGTTACTGTACCCACCAAAGGAGAATTCGCGTAATTTGTGTAGGAATTTTCCTGGTTCAGCTGTTTATCAGTACGCACTTCAAGTTCCTCTGATACCTTAAAGATACATGTACTCCTTTATAGAAGATTTATAGTTTCTTCCGATTTGCCCATTATTATCGACAGCCGTACACTTAATTCTGACGCGTCAGCCAGCACAATTTTGTGTGACACTTTATTCTTGGTTTGTTTCTGATTTTGTCTTATTCTAAATATTTGAAATATTTACATGTTTTTCACATTGAACAACAGAATGTATTATGAGTTCGTCAAGGAAATGTACGTTATTAACGTGGATCTAGGGCAACGTACACCTTTGATGTGGTTAGCATGTATCTCGAAGAAGGACTGAAGGAATTCAGAATAAATTTAGGAGTAGGGAAAAGAATTATACAAAAATTATTTAATTTATCCTCGCAGAGATTAGCTTCTAAAAGAAATTAAGTGAAATTTCTCATTAGTAAGAATGAACTATGTAGTTAAAACATGATTTGGTTCAAGGACAAATAAAGGGAATATGTAACTTATGGGCACTTACAGAATGGAAAAAAGAGGTCACATTTATGACAAACCCTGTACTAGGAATGGGATAAGTTGCTGTCTTGGAATTATTATTAGTTCATTTGTTCGGACCAAAGAAACATATAAAAAACAACGTCGTGCAGAGGAAGGTTCTCCAGGCACATTTTTCTCTGTGTAACCGACAGAGAACTCTAAAATTTAGCCTCTAAAACCCCTAAATGTAGGAAAATGGAAATGTTTTAACTGAGCTAGTCTCAACCATCAGCTTCCGAATGTATCGTAAAAATTCAGATGGTCCTTTGTTGTTTGAGTGAACTTATCTGTTAGAACCTAAGGTAGAAACCTCAGGTATTAGGAGTGTTCCAGTACAAAAGTTATACTGAGGCCCTAAAATAAGCAAAATGACTGCGATTTAATGGTCGAAAATGCCACGACAATCAGTATGTAGGGACAAAGACGACCTGCCTAGAAATTTAAACTGAGTACTGATAGTTCGGAACCCTACGTCGAATAGTGAATCAAGATGGAAAATTAGTTTCTTCCGATATTAGTTGAGAGAGCATTATTTAGTTTGTGTTCCAGGAACAGTAATTAACGCATGATAGAGAGGTTAAACCTGCATTCTACAATTGCTGTAACCAGCATTAGCAAAGCTGAGTGATATTTTACCATTTACTATTCTGTGTTAATTTCATTGTGTGTGTGCTACCATAGAACTCAAGTATCCGTTTTACTGGGACACTCTCTTTAGCCTTCTTCAGCGGTTTCAACGGCAGCGGGATTTTCGTCAAAGTAGACGCCCTCAGCCCATAACAAAACCCACTAGGGGGAAAGGCGTGGTGTAGCTCCATAATTCCTCCTTGATATTATTAGTTTTTTAAAATATAAAGTCCACTTTAACCATCAGCAGTTTATTTGTCCCATTAGTGATCTACGAGTTTCGGTTATTAATCATCATGCAGGAAGTATGGTACAAGAGATTAGTAAAAATGCAAGTAATGTGACTAATTGGACAAATAAACATATAATGGTTAAATGCGTTTTATAAAATACTTTACGGCTGTTGAACCTCACATTATGGAGATATATTTAGCGTCCGGTAGGCACGGGCAGTCAGCGTATATAGGACAGAATACTTCTCAACTGGGTTTTGATGGTTCATGACGTGCAGGTACGGCTTCAAATGTGTTGGCATCCTGTACACTTTGTGTCACAGTGTACTACTTATAATTCTACATACCTCCGCGTACAAAAATTGTACGCATCGTCATTTTTAGTTTCGTACGTGAGACGTGTGATGTTACGTAGGCTATTTAGATGTTGAAGGAAATTTCTTGCCGGTACGGAATTACGACACGTGTTGTTAGATACACTATATGATCAAAAGTATCCGGACGCCCCCAAAATCTTACGTTTTTCATATTAGGTGCATTGTGCTATTACGCCAGTAAATGCGAAACAGCGCCTCGCTTGGTGTAAGGAGCGTAAACATTGGACGATTGAACAGTGGAAAAATGTTGTGTAAAGTGACGAATCATGGTACACAATGTGGCAATCAGATGGCTGGGTGGGGGAAAGGTGAATGCCCAGTGAACCTGATCTGCCAGCGTGTGTAGTGCCAACAGTAAAATTTGGAGACCGTGGTGTTATGGTGTGGTAGTGTTTCTCATGGAGGTGGCTTGCACCCCTTGTTGTTTTGCATGGAACTATCATATCACAGGCCTACATTGATGTTTTAAGCACCTTCTTGCTTCCCACTGTTGAAGAGCAGTTCGGGAATGGCGATTGCCTCTTTCAACACGATCGACCATTTGTTCATAATGCACAGCCTGTGACGGAGTGGTTACATGACAATAACATCCCTATAATGGACTGTCCTGCGTAGAGTCCTGACCTGAATCCTATAGCACAACTTTGGAATGTTTTGGAATGCCGACTTCGTGCCAGGCCTCACCGACCGGCATCGATACCTCTCCTCAGTACAGCAATCCGTGAAGAATGGGTTGCCATTCCCCAAGAAAGCTTCCAGCACCTGACTGAACTGGGAGAGTGGAAGCTGTCATCAAGGGTGAGGGTGGACCAACACCATACTGAATTCCAGCAATACCGGTGGAGGGCGCCACGAACTGGTAAGTCATTTTCAGCAAGGTGTCCGGATGCGTTTGATCACATAGTGTGTCTATCTTACGCGGGAGAAAACATCGTGTTATAACAAACAAACAAGATTAACTTGTGACTACTGAATGAGAACCCCACTGTGTAATATTTCCTTATATAATAAACGTAGGAGCCGTCATTCTTACGCTGACGTGCTAATTATCCAAGCGTGTAGTACAGTTCATGTCAGTTTGACGGTTTATAGATACTGACGTGGGGGATTTGCAATTTTATGCAAGTAGTGTCTCTAATCTGACGTTACCTGCCCGCCTACACTCTTGTAGACAACTCCTCCGATGTCGCAGGTTCGAATCCTGCCTCGGGCATGGGTGTGTGTTATGACCTTAGGTTAGTTAGGTTTAAGTAGTTCTAAGTTCTAGGGGACTTATGACCTCAGATGTTAAGTGCCATAGTGCTCAGAGCCATTTGAACCATTTTTGGACTTGGCATTTTGCCTCGTTCCGCAGAAGAGAAATGTGTAGTACTATGTGACAAGAGAGGAAACTGCTACGCCACGGTGCTTAGGATTGCAGAGCCGCACAGAGGCTCTATTTTGGCACCAGATGGGCGCCAGTGATAATGCATGATGTCGCCGGAGAGCGTGATCCGCGGCGGTGTGGGCTGATGTAGGGAAAGTGAGCTGATACCCGCGGCGTGGGCCGGTGCCGAGTGGCTTTTCCGGTAGCGTTGCGTATTGATGAGCCGGCGCGGCTGCCAGCGGTGTGTGCCATCGCGAACCCGGGTCACGGACTCCGTGTCCCCGGCACGCGCGCTTCCGCCGCCTGCCGACAGCTCTGTTCTGTACCGGTAGCCTAACCACACGCGCCGAACATTCCGCAAATATAGAGGCACGAAATACAGCATCCATGTAGGTACATCATTATCTCACACATACTCAGATAACATTCTATGTTAATTCATATTTAATTACTCACGAATGGTAGCTATAAGGTTTCAGCTATGACCGCGAGGAAATCAAGCTATTCGTCCTCCTCTCCGTACACTGCCCGCGAAAAGTGAAGCATCCAGAAAACTTCGGCGTGCGTCAATGTAACTTCCTACACATATGGGGGACGTTTCACAGGTAGTGGTGACACAGCAACGTACCGGGGTATAATGACTATGAAACTTCTTGTTTCATTACTGCTATCTGACCTCGGCTCAGTTTAAATGCGTGAATGTACCCCCAGTCTCTATTGCATCGGATTAATATGACAATTTATTTTATTAATATCCCACGCCCGGGTTCCCGGGTTCGATTCCCGGCGTGGTCAGGGATTTTCTCTGCCTCGTGATGACTGGGTGTTGTGTGCCGTCATTAGGTTAGTTAGGTTTAAGTAGTTCTAAGTTCTAGGGGACTGATGACCATAGATGTTAAGTCTCATAGTGCTCAGAGCGATTTGAACCATTTTTTTATTAATAAAACTCTTATTCTATCAGTAGTTTGCTACCTACGGAAGTGATAATGCTTTGATTATGGTCTGTTATTAAATATTACATTTATTCATTAAAAAACAGGATGAGGAATATTCCTAACCTAAAACATTACAATCAAATTAATTCACTAAACTAACTATCCTGCTGTTGGCACAATCGTCCCTATCCCTAACTTACTTAGGTTAATACTGGCCACGCAAGTGGTTTTACAGAAGTTCCACCTAGACGGACACAGAATCAGAGCCGCGCGGGATTAGCCGAGCGGTCTGGGCCGCTGCAGCCCTGGACTGTGCAGCTGGTCCCGGCGGAGGTTCAAGTCCTCCCTTGGGCATTGGTGTGTGTGTTTGTCCTTAGGATAATTTAGGTTAAGTAGTGTGTAAGCTTAGGGACTGATGACCTCAGCAGTTAAGTCCCATTAGATTTCACACACATTTGAACAGAATCAGAGAGCTCAAGCAAAGAGATAGTGGAACGCGTACGCGCTTTCAATGACAATGCCCTACTTTGCCAGCTGTTTTCTCTAATATCACCGTAATTCCGCACGTAGATTACGACAGTCGTCCCAGGCGCCAGCGTGATGTCGCCTTTCAACTGTGAGCGCTCTTGCGGAGCAGACCCTGAGCGTCTACCCAGCACCAACGCCGCCAAACTGTGCCGTTCCTCGCACATGTATCCATACGCGTTTTTTGGCCAATCAGGAATCTGAATTTTCGTGCGATTCTTGTTGCCACCAAACTTTGCCATTCCTCTCACATGCATTCCTACGCTTTTCGGCCAATCATGACTCTATAATTTCGCGCTGATCTCTCACCTTTCGTGGGTGTGCCGTATTTGCGCCCCGTTAGCCGCAGCGGCGGGAAACAGTCCCTCTCTGTCTCGCACGTACGCCCTCTTTCTCTTCTTCCACCTGTGAGGTCTCAGACTCCCCCAATCCCCTCTGTGGTCACAAGTGCCACTCAACCGACAAAGCAGTTGCCGTGTGAAGCACCGGCCAGCTG
Organism: Schistocerca piceifrons; assembly: GCF_021461385.2. NCBI lineage: Eukaryota > Metazoa > Arthropoda > Insecta > Orthoptera > Acrididae > Schistocerca > Schistocerca piceifrons. Next base: position 107,655,885 of record NC_060138.1, on the reverse strand, counting down.
CCGGCCACCTCGCTTGTTCAACGTCACAAACAACTCTTTCCTGTGTCCGTCGAAACATCCTTCCCAATAATATTATGCACGGTTCTAAAATCTAACGTATCAGTATTAACCTTGATACTAGTATCGTTCTGTCAAATGGCTATCTGTATCCGCGTCGTATTGGTCATATATTATTTTCTGAATAAATATCATGTTGTTGTTGTTGTTGTGGACTTCAGTCCTGAGACTGGTTTGATGCAGCTCTCTATGCTAATCTATCCTGTGCAAGCTCCTTCATCTCCCAGTACCTACTGCAACCTACATCCTTCTGAATCTGCTTAGTGTATTCATCTCTTGGTGTCCCTCTACGATTTTTATCCTCCACGCTGCCCTCCAATGCTAAATTTGTGATCTCTTGATGCCTCAGGACATGTCCTACCAACCGATCCCTTCAGCTAGTCAAGTTGTGCCACAAACTTCTCTTCTCCCCAATCCTATTCAATACCTCCTCATTAGTTACTTGATCTACCCACCTAATCTTCAACGTTTTTTTGTAGCACCACATTTCGAAAGTTTCTATTCTCTTCTTGTCCAAACTATTTATTGTCCATGTTTCACTTCCATACATGGCTACACTCCACACAAATACTTTCAGAAACGAATTACTGACACTTAAATCTATACTCCATGTTAACAAATTTCTCTTCTTCAGAAACGCTTTCCTTGCCATTGCCAGTCTACATTTTATATCCTCTCCACTTCGATCATCATCAGTTATTTTGCTCCCTAAATAGCAAAACTCCTTTACTACTTTAAGTGTCTCATTTCCTAATCTAATTCCCTCAGAATCACCCGACTTAATTTGACTACATGCCATTATCCTCGTTTTGCTTTTGTTGATGTAAATCTTATATCCTCCTTTCAAGACACTGTCCATTCCGTTCAACTGCTCTTCCAAGTCCTTTGCTGTCTTTGACAGAATTACAATGTCATCGGCGAAACTCAAAGATTTTATTTCTTCCCCCTGGATTTTAATATCTACTCCAAATTTTTCTTTTGTTTCCTTCACTGCTTGCTCAATATACAGATTGGATAACATCGGGGAGAGGCTACAACCCTGTCTCACTCCCTTCCCAACCACTGCTACCCTTTCATACCCCACGACCTTTATAATTGCCATCTGGTTTCTATACAAATTGTAAATAGCCTTTCGCTCCCTGTATTTTACCCTTGCCACCTTTAGAATCTGAAAGAGAGTATTCCAGTCAACATTGTCAAAAGCTTTCTCTAAGTCTACAAATGCTAGAAACGTAGGTTTGCCTTTCCTTAATCTTTCTTCTAACATAAGTCGTAAGGTCGGTATTGCCTCACGTGTTCCAACATTTCTACGGAACCCAAACTGATCTTTCCCGAGATCGGCTTCTACCAGTTTTTCCATTCGTCTGTAAATAATTCGCGTTAGTATTTTGCAGCTGTGGCTTATTAAACTGATAGTTCGGTAATTTTAACATCTGTCAACACTTGCTTTCTTTGGGATTGGAATTATTACATTCTTCTTGAAGTCTGAGGGTATTTCGCCTGTCTCGTACATCTTGCTCACCAGATGGTAGAGTTTTGTCAGGACTGGCTCTCCCAAGGCCGTCAGTAGTTCTAATGGAATGTTGTCTACTCCCGGGGCCTTGTTTCGACTCAGGTCTTTCAGTGCTCTGTCAAACTCTACATGTAGTATCATATCTTCCATTTCATCTTCATTTACATCCTCTTCCATTTCCATAATATTGTCTTCAAGTACGTCGCCCTTGTATAGACCCTCTATATACTCTTTCCACCTTTCTGCTTTCCCCTCTTTGCTTGGAACTGGTTTTCCATCTGAGCTCTTGATATTCATACAAGTGGCTCTCTTTTCTCCAAAGGTCTCTTTAATTTTCCTGTAGGCTGTATCTATCTTACCCCTAGTGAGATAAGCCTCTACATCCTTACATTTGTCCTCTAGCCATGCCTGCTTAGCCATTTTGCACTTCCTGTCCATCTCATTTTTGAGACGTTTGTATTCCTTTTTGCCTGCTTCATGTACTGCATTTTTATATTTTCTCCTTTCATCAATTAAATTCAATATTTCTTCTGTTACCCAAGGATTTCTTTTAGCCCTCGTCTTTTTACCTACTTGATCCTCTGCTGCCTTCACTACTTCATCCCTCAGAGCTGCCCATTCGTCTTCTACTGTATTTCTTTCCCCCATTCCTGTCAAATGTTCCCTTATGCTCTTCCTGAAACTCTCTACAACTTCTGGTTTAGCCGGTTTATCAAGGTACCATCTCCTTAAATTCCCACCTTTTTGCAATTTCTTCAGTTTTAATCTACAGTTCATAACCACTAGATTGTGGTTAGAGTCCACATCTGCCCCTGGAAATATCCTACAATTTAAAACTTGGTTCCTAAATCTCTGTCTTACCATTATATAATCTATCTGATACCTTTTAGAATCTCCAGGCTTCTTACATGTATACAACCTTCTTTTATGGTTCCTGAACCAAGTGTTGGCTATGATTAAGTTATGCTCTGTGCAAAATTCTACCAGACAGCTTCCTCTTTCATTTCTTAGCCCCAATCCATATTCACTTACTATATTTCCTTCCCTCCCTTTTTCTACTGTCGAATTCCAGTCACCCATGACTATTAAATTTTCGTCTCCCTTCACTACCTCAATAATTTCTTTTATCTCATCATACATTTCTTCAATTTCTTCGTCATCTGCAGAACTAGTGTAACTAAACTGTTACTACTGGTTATTACTTTATTATTGGGAATGGAAATACTAATTGCTTATGAAATTAACGTGAGAAGTTTAGGGTCGCCACCGACTCTAACCATACAACTAATCAAAGGTTTGGTCGAGTCGGAAAATAAATTAATTTGATCACAGACCAAAAACTCACAAAAATGCATACGTTGTGATGTCGCTCATAGGGGATACGATGTAATTAATAGTATTCCACGTGCACTGTTCACGACAATCAAACATTTAAAATAAAATAGCACATGCAAGAACACTGTGCAGAAGATCAGCTCCAGCAACACACCTGAAAATAAGACTTAATCTAAGGCATTTGTCTTAAAATAAGGGGAAACTAATTACTGGACCTGTGCGTAAGGAAACGCATTGGATGTGCTAACAGGAAAGCTACGAGGTAAGTGGCTTAGGTGCAAAAACGTAACCTCGGAATACAAGAGGAAATTGTGGATAAAATCATTTATTTGTAAGACATGGATGTGAAGCATGTACACAATTCCTGATAACATTGAAGAAGAGCGTCGATACGTTTACCGCTATAATCTACATCTAAAATCATTGGTGTAAATCATTCATACAACTGTGATTTGAGACTTTCTCGGCGTATTCCATTCGTGAAATCTTCTCGGGTGATCAGCCGAGTAAAGGCGTCGTCTTCTCGCACTTGGCGAGAAGACGACGCCTTTACTCGGCTGATCACCCGAGAAGATTTCACGAATTCATACAACTGCTGTTGCCTGATAACTGATCGCAGTAACTCGTGAAACGGTACGCGTTTCGCAGTACACCCGCGTGCCCACGTTGTTTGTGGAGACACAACATCTAGGTATAGTGCCCAAATTGCAACAATATCACATCACAACATCATGTTAACATTATCTAAATCAAACATGCGATCGGACAGTTAGTGGTGCCGGTAGCCCAACAAATTATAACGTTCTGCCACGTGGTTGGCTCCTCACGGACGAAAGACACATATAGCAAGGAAAATTTACGAGAAGGCAAAGCTATAAATATTTAGAAAGATGAAAGCTTATACAGGCAAATCTGAAGGCAAACAGACTTTCATACAGAAGCGAGTGCTCACTTCTTATCGACACCTTTGTGTGGCGCTCTTCCGGCGTATCCAAGTCTGCTACAGAAATTTACTAAAAGAAAAATCTGCCAAAGTTTTGCATTCCTTGCTGCGACAAGGCAAAGCAATCTTTCGGATTTGAAAAGCGAGTCCAAAAGCTAACAGGTCTCCTCTCGCCAAGTAACAGCGCGCCACGCGGTCAGTCTAACGCACCCTTCTTCGACTGGAGCACAGCTGTGGACGCTTCCCGTACCGGCGGCAGACTGCCTCCCTTTTTCCTCTCCAGCCTCCTCCACCCGCCGCGTGGGCCGGAAAATCCAAAGATGCCATTTCCGCCACCAACCTAACGCACGTGGATTTCTCACAAGTAGCGCAAACCTCTTTGCCTACTTGACCACTACGAGAGTTGGCTATTCTGTACGACTATCGCAGACTTTCTGCAGCAGACTACGCCACCGTCTAGCAACGTGACACACAACGACATTCATTCAATCACACCACTATGAGTTATGAGAAAAGATAAACAAGGAAAGAAAGAGAAATACTAGTGAAAATGGGCTACCGGACTAATGAAAGGTGGCTACAGGACCCTTTCACTAGTTGGCATATAAACTTGTACTACTGTAGAAGGCATGGGCTTCGTGTATATCTTGGCCGCTATAATTCGTTCACTATGCTGTTTGTATTATTTTACCCGCACTCCTATTTTTTTATTCATTATTAAAACTACTCCTGCATTACCCCTATTTGATTTTGTATTTATAACCCTGTATTCACCTGACCAGAAGTCTTGTTCCTCCTGCCACCGAACTTCACTAATTCCCACTATATCTAACTTTAACCTATCCATTTCCCTTTTTAAATTTTCTAACCTACCTGCCCGATTAAGGGATCTGACATTCCACGCTCCGATCCGTAGAATGCCAGTTTTCTTTCTCCTGATAACGACGTACTCTTGAGTAGTTCCCGCCCGGAGATCCGAATGGGGGACTATTTTACCTCCGGAATATTTTACCCAAGAGGACGCCATCATCATTTAACCATACAGTAAAGCTGCATGCCCTCGGGAAAAATTACGGCTATAGTTTCCCCTTGCTTTCAGCCGTTCGCACAACCACAACAGCAAGGCCGTTTTGGTTAGTGTTACAATGCCAGATCAGTCAATCATCCAGACTGTTGCCCCTGCAACTACTGAAAAGGCAGCTGCCCCTCTTCAGGAACCACACGTTTGTCTGGCCTCTCTACAGATACCCCTCCGTTGTGGTTGCACCTAGAGTACGGCTATCTGTATCGTTGAGGCACGAAAGCCTCCCCACCAGCGGCAAGGTCCATGGTTCATGGGGGAGGTGCTAATATCTGCCACCTTACAACACATAGATTTTTCTCGGACCACTTCAATTGAAAAAAAATGCAGGGTTTGTTGTGGGACGCCGTGGAATATTTCCGCTTCAGCTTCTATAGTTTAATAATGTTCTGATGGGTGGCGACGCTCTGCGTAGCCTTCAAAATAGCGTCTGTGATGGAGGTGCATTCCAAATAGAGAGCTCTCATTGAGTTACTTTCGGCGGAAAACCAGAGCGTGGCTGATATTCATAGGCGTTTACAAAATGTGTACGGAGACCTAACAGTGAACAAAAGCACGGTAAATCTTTGGGCAAGATGTCAGCTATCATCGCAACAAGGTCGCGCAAACCAGTCCGACCTCCAGCGTGCCTCGGGCCCGCAGCTGTGACTCCTGGAATTATGGAACGTGCGGACACATTTCATTATTTAACAAAGAAATTCATCAAACAGCCGTGCAGATTGAGGAGTTATTTTAGTTTGTTTTCGCTGCCAGTTTCGGCAATTCCGTACGCCGTCTTCAGGCCCCATAAGCATGTCTAAAAAATTATCGATATTGACATAGTAGGGCTCTCTGTTTCTGGATGTAGTGAATTCTGAAGCGCCTCTTTCAAAGACTTTTCAATTTTTCGAATGAAGCACTTGACAATCACGACATACAGAAACAGATGGCCCTAGTATGCCAATAAAGATAATTTTTGAGAGGTGCGTATGGGGCCTGAAGACAGTATATTCAGTTGCCGAAACTGGTAGCAAAAACAAAATAAAATAACTCCTCCATCTGCGCTGCTGTTTTGCGAGTTTCTTCGTGAAGTATTTGACCACCGCGGCCCCATGTCCACAATGCATAAACAGAGACCCTGATTCGAGAAATTCTTCCAATCCATCTGTGGCATGAATCAGCAAACCAGTGTTTAATAGTATTAGTTGAAAACAGTTATGGATGCAATTTTAGGTATTTTTTTTTTTTTGTTAATCAACCACGCGTGTCACCTTATTTAGGCATCTTCTGGCTGATCTTAATTTAGTATTTCTTAGGACGATCTTATAGACAGTGTATCTAAAGGGCATCGTTGATTACATCAGGCCAACATCGCCTTCGTTAACCTCAGTAAGTACTTACTAGATGGACGTGAGTGACTCCATGACCTGCATAACACGTACACATTCATAGGAGCAAATAATAGAATAAGATGGGGCTTAAGTAGTTAGGATCGTCCTAAGAAATATCAAATTAAGATAAGCCTGAAGATGTCTAAATAAGGTAAAATGCGTAGTTGATAAATAAAAAAAAATTTGCGACCAAGGCTGTTTTCAACTAATAACTGTGATTCGAGGTGATCGACGGATCACAATCGGACACCTCGCTGAGACATTCGACCAGCAATTTGGGTAGTCAAAGGTGAGTGCTCATTGGGTTTCTCGCTGCGTAACAGAAGACCACAAAGGGGAACGAAGGACCGTCCATGCGGAATTGCTTGTGCGATACGAAGCTGATCGTGACAGTTGTCGAACATGGTTACCGGCGATGAAACATGGGTTCGTCACTTCGAACCGGAAACAAAAAGGCACTCCATGGAGTGGCACCACAGCGCCTCTCATCCATAGAAAATGTTGAAGGCCACACCATCATCCGGTAAAGCTATGGCGACGGTGTTCTGGGATTCTGAAGGGGTTATCCTCTTTTATTTTCTCCATTCACAGTGAAACTACAACGATTAACTCTGAGGTTTTGTGCTACCATCATGAAATTGGAAAAAATTATTTTAGCGCGTTCGTCGCCATGCAAATGCAATCGGACTTCTCCTTCTTTACGACAACGCAATGCCGCAGTGTGCGCCCCAGAGAGGGTCTCACAATCCTTCGTGAAATTGTTCATCCACCTGCTGCCCGAATCTTGCACCTTCTGACATCCATCTGTTTGGCCCAATGGAGGATGCACTCCGCGGGAAGTAGTACATCGATAACTGGGAGGTTATTGTTGCAATAACATACAGGCTCTTATGGTAAGGTGGCCTATTACCGTCGCATTTAACGAAAAATAGGGTTTTGTTGCCAGAAGAGCAGGAAATGGTATGTTTAGTTGGTATCCTGTATAAAACCAACCTGCTTCCAGAAAAGAAATGTGTTGCACTATTTACTGAACACCCCTCGTACTCTACGACACACAAACAATTAATGGAATAAATTTTATCGGAATACCGAATACGATTCGACTGCTGCTACACAGTTATTCAGTAAGAAATCATTGATCTCCTTAATCGCTTCGGCTTTCCGACCACGTCATGATAGCCGACCCAAACCTCCATATCTCACTCAGTGTTTACGTCCTACACTCCCACAATTACTGTGATTCCCGCACATGGAGAAACTTTGTTACTATTGTCGCGATCTGCCTAGGCATGCAATACTATTTACGGTGTCTATGTCTTAGCGATGTACTATGCAATGCATGCAGTGTACATACATAAAAAGGCAGTACACAGAAGTTGAAAGAAAAACATAGGTACAAACAGGGTAATTACGAAGGAACCTTGGGTAACAGAAGAAATCAGTTGATCGACAAAGGAAAGATCTTCACAAACCTGCACGGAAATTCAGGAGAGCTGGAATACAAGTACTTACGAATAAAATATATAGAAAGGGCAGGAAAGGTAAGAAGAAATGGTTTTATTGAAATGTGAAGTAATAGAAATGAAATAATTGTTGGATGGATCGACTTACTTCATAGAAAAGTCGAAACAGTTATCAGTGAAATTAAAATTAAGGACGGCAATGGAAATTCCAATTTCAAATGGAGAGGAGAGAGCGGATAGTTGGAAAGAATACACGTGTCGGCAGCGGACAGGAAGGGCATCCAATATTACAATCAGAACTTAACCGAACCGTGGAAGACTTACGATCAAATTAGGCCAATGGGATGGATAACATTCCATAGCAAATTCTAAAATCATTGAAAGAAGTGTCAAAAAACGCCTATACACGTTGGTGCGTAGGATGTATGATGCTGGCGATATACCATAAGGATTTATGGAAAAAATGATCCCCACTCTTCTGAAGATAACAAGAGCCTACAAGTGCCGAGTTATGGCAAAATTAGTTGAACAGCCCATGCATCGAAGTTGCCGACAAGAACAATATACAGTAGAATGGAAAATAAAACTAGGAATTTGTTAGATGACGACCAGTTTGTCTTAAGGAAAGGTAAAGGCACCAGAGAGGCTGATAATGGAAACAAACTAAAGAAAAGTTCACATGATTTGTTGAACTGGAAAAAGATTTCGACAATGTTAAGAGATGCAAGACATTCGAAATTCTCAGAAAAACAGGGGCAAGCTGTAGTCAGGGACGGGTGATTGCAATGTATACAAGAACCAAGAGAGAATAATTAGAAGAGGAAGAACGAAGTGCTCGGATTAAAACGGGTGTAGTACAGGGCTGTAGTATCTCGCCCCTAACGTTCAACCAAAATATCGAAGAAGCAATGATGGAAATAAAAGAAAAGTTCAAAATTGTGATTTAAAATGTAAGGTGAATAGATATCAATGATAACATTCGCTTACTGCTATCCTCAGTGAAACTGGAGAATTACAGAATTCATTGAACAGAATGAACAGTCTAATGAGTGTAGAACGTGCTTTGAGAGTAAATCGAAGACAGACGAAAGTGATAAGAAGTAGCAAAAATTAAAAAAGCAAGAAACATAACGTCAGAATTGGTGGTCAAGAAGTAGGTGAAGGTAAGGAATTCTGCTACCTAGGCAGAAAAAACCCATGATGGGCAGAGGAAGAAGGGTACATAAAGCAGACTACCCAAGTCTTGGAATTCCTGGCAAAAAAAAGGGTACTAGTATCATAATAGACCTCTATTTCAGGAAGAAATTTCTGAGAATGTACGTTTGGAGCACAGCATTGTAAGTTAGTGAAATACGGACTTTGGGAAATCCGGAACGAAAGAAAAGCAAAGCATTTCAGATGGCTGCTACAGAAGAATGTTGAAAATTAGGTGGAGTAATGAGGATAGAGATTATGTTCCCCGCAGAATCAGCGTGAAAATAGAATATACGGAAAACACTGATATTTTGTCTGTGTGACAGGATGATAGGACATCTGTTAAGACATCAGGGAATATATTCTATGGTGCTAGAGGAAGATGTGAGGGTAAAATGTGTAGAAACCTAAGGTTTGAATACATCTAGGAAACAATGAGGACGTAGGTTGCAAGTGCTACTCTAAGATAAAAGGGTGGCACGGGAAAGGACCTGGGGGCGAGCCGTTTGAAAACAGTCGAAAGACTAATGGCAGAAAAGATCTAGTGTGCTTGAGACAAGCAGGTGTAGGATCTCAGTGACATGTGGAGGTTTGATTGGCAGTGCAGTCGTGCTCGGATAACAGAATCGAAGGTGACCGCTCGCATAATACGGGAAATCCGTTTTCAAACGCAAGTCCGGCACAAATTTTTATTGGTCGCTAGTAAATTCCGTTTCAGCACTGGAAGCGTATTGACAGTTCCTAAAGTATATCTTCTATTTAGTTACGTCGATCGTAGCAGTGCCTTCTTCTTCAGACGTACATACAGGTTTGAATTATATTGCATAGTACATCGTTGAACACCAACACTGATGCGATAACAAGCAGGACAAAGTTTAGAAATGTTCAAATGTGTGAGTAAATTCCCAAGGGAAAAAAGTGCTGAGTTTATCGGTCTTTAGACTTACACGCTACTTAAAATAACGCAAACTAACATATGCTAAGAACAACACACGCATCCATGCCTGAGGGAGGACTCGAACCTCCGGCGGGAAGAACAAAGTTTACACGATTAACAGACAGCTAACGCACACTATTTCCCTTCCATGTGCTACTTCACAGCTGTGGCGTCGTGAAGGGCATCAGGTCACATCATTATGAACTAACGTAAAATTTGCCAAATCCTGAAAAAGGACGCCCAGTACAAGATAGGGTAATAGCTGAGTAATAGACACTATGTGATGAAAAGTATCCGGACACCCCCAAAAACATACTTCTTTCATATTAGGTGCATTTTGTTGCCACGTACTGCTGGTACTCCATATTAGCTACCTCAGAAGTCGTAAGACATCATAGGGGAGTAGAATGAGGCGCTCCGTGCAACTCATGCTCTTCGAACGTGGTCAGGTGATTGGGTGACTTCTGACATACGTCTGTACGTGAGATTTTCACACTCTTTAAATCCCTAGGTCCACTGTTTCCGATGTGATAGTGAAGTGGAAACGTGAAGGTACACGCAAAGCACAAAAGCGTACAGGCTAACATCGTCTGTTGGCTGACAGAGACCGCCGACAGTTGAAGAGTGTCGTAATGGTTCAAATGGCTCTGAGCACTATGAGACTCAACTTCTGAGGTCATTAGTCCCCTAGAACTTAGAACTAGTTAAACCTAACTAACCTAAGGACATCACACACATCCATGCCCGAGGCAGGATTCGAACCGGCGACCGTAGCGGTCTCGCGGTTCCAGACTGCAGCGCCTAGAACCGCACGGCCACTTCGGCCGCGTGTCCTAATGTGTAATACGCAGACATCTATCTAGACCATTACACACGAATCCCAAACAGCATCAGGATCCACTGCAGTTACTATGACAGTAATGCAGGAGGTGAGAAAACTTGGATTTCATAGTCGAACGGCTACTTATAAATCACACAGCACGCCAGTAAACGACGAACGACGCCTCGCTTGGTGTAAGGAGCGTAAACAGTGGATGATTGAACAGTGGAAAACAGTTGTGAGGAGTGACGAATCAGGGTACATGATGCAGCGATCCGATGGCATGGTGTGGCTGTGGCGAAGGCCCAATGAACGTCATCCGCCAGCGTGTGTAGGGCCAACAGTAAAATTCAGAGGCGGTGGTGTTATGGTGTGGTCGTGTTTTGCATGGAGGGGGATTGCGTCATTTGATGTTTTGCGTGGTACTATCACATTGATGTTTTAAGCACATTCTTGCTTTCCACTGTTGAGGACCAATTCGGGGATGGCGATTGCATCATTCAACACGATCAAGCACCTGTTCATAATGCACTGCCTATGACGGAGTCGTTACATGACAATGACATCACTGTAGTGGACTGGCCTGCGTAGAGTACTGACCTGAATCCTATAGAACACCTTTGGGATGTTTTGGATTGCCGACTTCGTGCCAGGCCTCATCGACAGACATCAATACCACTACTCTGTACTTCGTGAAGAATGGGCTGCCATGCCATGCCCCAGGTAACCTTCCAGCACCTAATTGAACATATGCCTGCGAGTGTGGAAGCTGTCATCAAGGCTAAGGGTATGCGAACACCATATTGAATTTGAGCATTACCGATTGAGGACGCCACGAACTTGTATGTGATTTTCATCAAGGTGTCCGGATAATACAACATTCCATTACAACTACTGACGGCCTTGGGAGAGCCAGTCCTGGCAAAACTCTACCCCGGCCGAAGTGGCCGTGAGGTTAAAGGCGCTGCAGTCTGGAACCGCAAGACCGCTACGGTCGCAGGTTCGAATCCTGCCTCGGGTATGGATGTTTGTGATGTCCTTAGGTTAGTTAGGTTTAACTAGTTCTAAGTTCTAGGGGACTAATGACTTCAGCAGTTGAGTCCCAAAGTGCTCAGAGCCATTTGAACCATTTTTGAAAACTCTACCATCTGGTGAATACCCTCAGACTTCAAGAGGAATATAATAATTCCAATCCCAAAGAAAGCAGGTGTTGACAGATATGCAAATTACCGAATAATCAGTTTAATGTCACGGATGCAAAATACTAACGCGAATTCTTTACAGAGGATAGGAAAAACTGGTAGAAGCCGACGTCGGGGAAGATCAGTTTGGATTCCGTAGAAATATTGGAACACGTGAGGCAATACTGACACTACGACTTATCTTAGAAGCTAGATTAAGAAAAGGCAAACCTACGTTTCTAGCATTTGTAGACTTAGAGAAAGCTTTTGACAATGTTGACTGGAATACTCTCTTTCAAATTCAAAAGGTGGCAGGGGTAAAATACAGCGAACGAAAGGCTATTTACAATTTGTACAGAAACCAGATGGCAGTTATAAGAGTCGAGGGAAATGAAAGGAAAGCAGTGGTTTGGAAGGGAGTGAGACAGGGTTGTAGCCTCTCCCCGATGTTATTCAATCTGTATATTGAGCAAGTAGTGAAGGAAACAAAAGAAAAATTCGCAGTAGGTATTAAAATCCATGGAGAAGAAATAAAAACTTTGAGGTTCGCTGATGACATTGTAATTCTGTCAGAGGCAGCAAAGGACTTAGAACAGCAGTTGAGCGGAATGGATAGTGTCTTGAAAGGAGAATATAAGATGAACATCAACAAAAGCAAAACGAGGATAATGGAATGTAGTCGAATTAAGTCGGGTGATGCTGAGGGAATTAGATTAGGAAATGAGACAAAGTAGTAAAGGAGTTTTGCTATTTGGGGAGCAAAATAATTGATCACGGTCGAAGCAGAGAGGATAGAAAATGTAGACTGGCAATGGCAAGGAAAGCGTTTCTGAAGAAGAGAAATTTGTAAACATCGAATATAGATTTAAGTGTCAGTAAGTCGTTTCTGAAAGTATTTGTATGGAGTGTAGCCAAGTATGGAAGCCAAACATGGAAGATAACTAGTTTGGACAAGAAGCGAATAGAAGATTTCGAAATGTGGTGCTACAGAAGAATGTTGAAGATTAGATGGGTAGATCATATAACTAATGAGGAGGTACTGAATAGGATTGGGGAGAAGAGAGATTTGTGGCACAACTTGACTAGAAGAAGGGATCGGTTGGTAAGACATGTTCTGAAGCATCAAGGGATCACCAATGTAGTATTGGAGGGCAGCGTGGAGGGTAAAAATCGTAGGGGGAGACCAAGAGATGAATACACTAAGCAGATTCAGAAGGATGTAGGTTGCAGTAGGTACTGGGAGATGAAGAAGCTTGCACAGGATAGAGTAGCATGGAGAGCTGCATCCAACCAGTCTCAGGACTGAAGACCACAACACACAACAACAGTGAATGAGCTGAGGTATTTTAATCTGTCTCCGGGTATTTCCGCAAATTTTATCGTATCGAATCGTTTGAAAATGGTTCTAAAAAACGAAACTGGCTTATCGTGACGTGCACCTATTTTATTTTCTTTTAATATTTTCTATAATGTTACAACAGAACCATGGTTTTGATCATTAACAAATTCATAGCGGGTGTGGAACGATTGTAAAGAAGATGCAGAGTAGGCTTTAGGAACCGAAATGAAACGGAGACAACAGAGGATGACATGCGAGGTAACGCGTTAGGTAATGTGCTGCTTCACCACAAAGCGGTCGTGGCGTGGGAGCGTCCAAGGAGAACGGCCAGCCAGCTCGCCCGCCTGCACGTGTCACGGCGGCTGCGGCAACACGTGTCGCTCTCGCCGTCGCTGCCCGCGCGGCCACACATCGTGACGCCGTCCGCTGTTCTCCACGTCGGCCGCTTTCCCCGCGCACCGCTTCAGAGTGGTCGACCGTGGGACGGCGCCGCCTCGTCAGCTGACGTGAGCAGCAGACACGTGTCCCCATTAATCCCTCTGACGCCAGCGCCTTCCGTGGCGCCGTTGTTGGTGCTTTCGGTACTCTGCTCTGCACGCCGATCCGTCATGCGCAAGCCTTCTCGTATCTGGGCGACGTTACAGGTGCCCCCATCATAGATTTACTAACGTTCGTGAAAAGTGCATCGTGAAAAAGGAAAAGTGACTGAAATGAGTTTAGTACCAAAAAATATCAGACCACCTTTGTAATCAGGACTTTGTAGTAAGGCAAAGTCAATTTGCGATTTTAAAATCGTCAGGTGTGAAAGACTGGCTCCGGAACGCATTCGATACAGTTCTGCACAGCCAACCATTCACACATCCGCATGCGTCTTCATTTAAGTGACGTAATATCTGTACCTTGTACGAATGAAACTCTCTTCTGCCAGGACTCTGTGGATGGTTGACCTTGGAACACCCATTTCTAAGGATATCTAACGAAGCGATTTCTTTATGATGGCATAATTCTTGGTCAAGACAGCATCTTTCGTGTCGTCTGAAATCTTTGGTCGTCCAGAACGGGGTTTGTCCAACACACTGCCTGTTTCTTTAAACTTGATGATTATTTTCCCGACGGCACTAAAATTAATAGGTCGATGAGGGTATCGAAACTTAAATTTTTCCCCAATTTTGCGATACGACCATCCGTCCTTGCCCATTCAAGAGCACCAACTCCACTCGTTCTACTTTAGATAGAGTCATCATTCAATCTGAAAAAACAAAAATTTATTAGGATTTTAGAATTTATTTTATTATTTATTTATTTATTAATATTTATAGAATGCAGAACATTTATTAGAATTTATTAGAACTCTCTATGTACCCAGACCTTTTGGGCCCCCTGTAGATGTAGTTAGTGTTTTAATATGCCATCAATGACCTGAGCGTAAAAGGAGGATCGCAGGCAACGATTAGAGAAAGGTGAGAACTTCTGCCAGCTGGTTCTTCTGTTAAGGAATTCTCCTTCAGCGAGCTATGACCACACGATGTCTCTTTCCCTTTGCGCTAGCGCAGATCCATAGCAGCAGAAACGCATGCCAAAAATGGTTCAAAATGGTTCGAATGGCTCTGAGAACTATTTGGCTTAACATCTGTGGTCATCAGTCCACTAGAACTTAGAACTACTTAAACCTAACTAACCTAAGGACATCACACACATCCATGACCGAGGCAGGATTCGAACCTGCGACCGTAGCGGTCACGCGGTTCCAGACTGTAGCGCCTAGAACCGCACGGCCACATCGGCCGGCCGCGCATGCCAAAAATTGTGCAGTGATTGTACTGTAGGCAAGCACGCTATCATGTTCACACGTTGCGTTAGCTTTGTAGCATTCTGCTATGCATCCATTTACGAGTATTTCCTCTGTTGCGTTTAGTGTGCTGAAACACTACTGGAAACGAAAATTCGAATCCGCGTGGTGAAAACAGAAGAGAGATAAATGGGACACTATATGCGAGAAATACGAAGTAATGGTGACGTTTTGTTTGCAAATTTCAGGTGATGGTCACAGCAATATTTTGGCTTTCTGCGTGGGAAAATATGTACTTGTATTATTCCAAGCAAGTTTCTTTCCAGCGCTGAGCAATTTCTGCAGTGATAAAAACACGAAGTAACATTTCTTTAACAGCCGTCCTATACACCATTCGGAGCTATTAGATTCGCTTTTCTAAACATGGTATTTCAGTGATTATTCATGAAACTGAGAAACGCTTATTGTAGTTTCTGAAGACTGAGTTTCACTGGGTGATTTGTATTTTATTTCCCGAAATAACTGTTAATATAACTTCACTCGATAACGTTAAATAGAGGTTAACAACGACAGATTCGACAAATTTTCGGATTCCTTAGACCACAGAATCAACTATAACGGTGGTAGAATTTTCCAAATTTGTGTTCTTTGCATCCTCAGTCTTCTTCATTTCAATTTCGAGTAGTATTTTGAAGAGCTCAATCAATACTATTTTTCTTTCTTTCGTTCAGGTATAGGGACCCTCAGTTGCGTTATTATGCAACCATAGTACGATTATTCATTCATAGTTTTCACTGCAATTTTCATAAATCTCTAGACTTCTTCCTCTCTTTTTCAATAAACTGATTCAGGTATTTGGCTGCGTCATTATGGAACATTAGAACAATTAAAATGCCGATATTTGCTGGGCAGTTAGTCGCTCTGTAGAGGACCGGTACAAAGACGGTCAAAAAGTCGACATGCTAGTATTTTCATTGTTTCATAATAACGCGACTTAATACCCGAAATGATTTTATTCTGATTGACATAGGCCGTGGAAACCTACGAACTCATTCTTCTTCTCTGTTTACCTACTTCGAGGTATACGAGTACCTTATTCTGTACATTAACATGATTGAAGACTTTTTACTTTATTTGTACTTCTTGCCAAGTAAAACCAATACTTCTATCATCCTTCTTGAAAAAATTTTGATAAGCGGCGGTCAATATGGCTTGTCTTTGTCTGCAATAGTCCATAAATTTCAGCGTGCTTCCTTCGCAGTTAACAGACATCACCGCACAGAAATCACTATAAAGCTTAACCTCGACACACTACACAACGGAACGAACATGGGCTTCATCTGCCTGCTGTATTCTTTACAACGTATGAGATTCCCTCAAAACTTGGAAATCAATGCGCTGTGACACACGCCCTTATAAAAGAATCAGGCTTTCACGGATAGAAATGCGAATTTGCTTAGTTATAAATATAAGCGCATATGCAGAGCAAAAGTATCATGTGGGCTTATCTTTAGTGCAACCACGAAAACTCTGAATCTGTTTGACTAATCAAGGGTTTTAACAATAGCCCTTCCAAATGTGAGTACAGTGTCCTACCACTGCCTCAATCACTCTTTATGGTCAGTCAATATGACTCGGCCACCAAGGGTAACATAAAGTATAGGGACCTATGATTTAGTCAGTAATTAACGTCCAGGTCTTTGTTTGTAGTAACAGTCTGTCCCTCCTGTTGTCAGAACAGGCAGCCACTTGCGGAAATTGGAGTAAGCAACCAAGCTGGTGACTTCCTGGTTTGTGCTGACAATATGCGACGGGAGCATACAGTTCATGCAAACAGGCGTGAACACAGTAAACAACGAGCACGGAATGTCCCGCTGAGTCGATTTCCAGCGCCACACGTGTTACCATGGAGTCAGGTGGAGAGATCCACTAGTAAATACTGAGAAAAACGGTGTTTTGCATAACTGGCGGATCTCACATCCAAAAATTTTTAACTGCAAACACGGCCAATACAAGGTGCTGCCAATCAAAAAGATGAATATTAAATACTGTTTTCGAACACATACGAATATGAACAGGCAACAGTAAAAAGCAAATAAGGAGCAAAGTTCTTTATAGTCAAACACGCAAAGTGGTAGCAAATGAATAGTAGTTTATGAAGAAAATGGATGTGCTAGGTGGAACTAAAATGCAGATTAAAACGAATGGTGTATTGTTTACTTCCGCTTGCCGAATCAAGAGAAAACAGAGTCCAGGCAGATGAATCCCTGACATTTCCTACATCTCACAAGGAATCGAAAGGTGAGTTTAGACAGTTCTAATGACCTCGTCATTTTCCATGTGGTGACTAATATCTGCATCACAGATAATAGGAGACCCGTTTTGAAGGAAATCTAGTTACAGAGTTGTACAAATTTTTAAGAAATTATAAACACTCTTCGTAAAATTCTTCGCACGCTAGGATTTTGGTGGAAGAAGACAGCGAGTAACCAGGAACAAGGTAGCATCAGGGAAAAACGAATTGTTTGCTTCAAAATTATACAAGAGCATAGTCGTGTCTGCCGTCCAGTAGTGTATATGGACGACATAAATCTTCACACTTACCACATATCATCGTTTAGATGGAGTGACAATTCAGTGCACGGCCTGTTTGAACGTGTTTCGAAAGGAAGCCGAATTATCTTCATCCATGTTGGCGGAGAGGATGGTTTCGTAGCGAAGTTTTAAAATACAGTCACAACAATATCAACATCTCTAGGTATAAAAATGTCTCAGGGAGACATGAGTTCCTAATCAACCGACTCGTACTATGCTGGTCGTAGATAATGCGCCTTACGACAATAAGCAACTGACTCATGCTACATGATACAAAGGATCAGTTGTCGGAAAGACTGCCTGAAGAGGATATAACAGCTTCACGACACCCTTCCCTATCACGCGTATATCCAGGTCAGAGGAAACGCAACACTATACAGAGAATGGGCTGATATATTCAAGTTCTGTTAAGTCAGACACGAATTTTTAAACACTGCAGCAACATGACATATTTTCTTAAGTTTCATTTCCTTTTCTCTTCCCCTTCAGAGTACTTCAATTTTTTTCTTAGACGCTGTATCTAATATTTATGGTACTACACTTCTTTTCTATAGATTGCAAAACAACTACATACTTTCAAAAATTACAGTATAGGATTAGACGGACCTGTTCCATCTAAAAGATTCGCGTTGGCAGCAAATTAATGGATGGCAGCGCTACTTCGTGTATTATCGTCCAGCGAGTACCGCACACTTTCCCCTGGACGAGCAAAGGAGTTAGCAACGGCAAGGGCGTACCTATGAGAACGTAAGCCGGTTTATCTTACAAGCATAGCCATGTGAAATATACGCTTTGGTCGTAAACAGCAGTTTCACTGCTAAGAAGACGTTCATAAATTTTACAGAGTAATTTCAGATACAATTACACATTACAAATAATACGGTTCGTCGTTTTTGACATAATACTATGGATCTTTCACTATCAATATTTCCACACACAAAACACATTTATAAAATACTACACCCCACGGTCTTTTTTCATTATCCATGTCTATTCCTCTTTCACTGGCAGTGTCAGTCGACTCACTTCACTTGTGGAATCAGTATTGCTTCCATCACTATAAGAGACTGTACCACTTCCCACATTTGTAACCACTTCCAGTGGTTGCTCCAGTGAATGTTCTCTTAAAATTACGTTCCAATGTTTAGTAGCTTCAAAAACAAGCAACGGAGTACAAGATTTTCTTCATCTGAACAAAACTATGGGTGGCGCGGTTTCCACATGGATCTGCATAGTGAGACGGTTCCCGAGCGACTATCTCAGAAACACAGAACTGCATCACGGTGCACTACACAAAGCGCGGCAGAAGCTCAATTGCTATTGGCTGTCAATTTAGGCAGCGAGTCAGGACAGCTCCAACCCTCTAATACTCACGGTATAAGTTATACAATGGAATCGCAGAAAGCAACTTATCTAAGAAATTCAGAATTTACGAAATCAGATTTAATTAATAAAACAAAGAAAGGTTTATCCCCAGAAATGAAGTACTAATATTGATTTAATACCTAACTTCTCTTCTGGGTGTTTTTTTACAAAAGCATACACACTAGGACATTTATATCACATGATTCACAAGAACTTTCCCAAGCATACATTTTACATATGTCTTGATAAAACAAAATATCTACACTTATCGTATATACTCTGTAAACTTTCTCACTCTCTCCACATCATTTACACTAAAAAACGTAATTAAATAATAATTTTTAAATGGTCGTTTTTACATCAGTAGTTACTGTAATGAAATCAAAGAAAAATCTAGAAAAATAATTTCTATGAACTAATCTTTTATCTTTTTAAATATACCTTCAGCTGATACTACATGAATACATTACATTCCCTCACTTTCGTAATACCAGAAAAGTGAGCTTCAGGTAAAAGTTTATATGTCGAAAATTATTGAGGACATTGAACTGAAATTTTTACAGTATGGTTTTATTATAAATAAAAGTTTGTATATGGGATATGAGAGAGACTGAATAAAAATAGCTAGATTCGTAAGGAGTGAGCGCAACGGATCGCACGCGTGCGTTAGGCCAGTTGACGCTGCTCCAGCGGCCAGAGACAGCTGCTTTGATGTGAAAGCCAAAAACCTGCTCCACGCCAGGTTACACGATAAGCCGCACTACAAGATCGCTTACTTTTCTGCAAGGTGTAGTAAGGACTCGGGATGAACTGCTACGTTTCATGTGGGTTGTTCGTGGACAAAGTTACACTCGAACTCTTCTTACTGCTTCACCTCCGTTTTTCAGGCAGCCCAGTCTAAATAACGCTAACGATACCATCGGAAGCTCCATGAGAATTTTCGCGGATGATGATGTTGTAGTTGGAAAAATCGCAAGACCAGAATTCAGAAACAGCTGTAGAGTTTACAGGACCCGTTGAATAAGCACATCGAATGAAAATTAACAGGAGGATGTCGAAATTAGAGAGAAGTGCCAGAGCCGAGAGTAACGATAAACGTCAAAAATTGGATATCTAATAGAAGATGAGCTACATCTGTAGTAGCAGACGGTCTGGTACCTTGAAGGAAAAATAGCACATTACAAAAGAAGCCAGGAGAATATAAAAAAGAGGCAAAAGCGGTCATTCCTCGCTGAAAGAAATCTCCCTATATCACCATATATGCTTCAACTTGTGGAAACAATCGGTGAGAATGTGAGTATCAAGCACAGCATTTAAAGGAAGTGAATCATTAAATGTTGATATTCCTCGAAATAAGAGAATCGTAGTGTTTCAGATGAGATGATACAGACGGATACTGAAAATTCAGTGAATAAGTTCCCCAGTATTTCTTTCTGTACAAAATTTAGCTCGAATCTACCTCCATATATAAAAACTACGTATTACCAAAACTACGTACGCGCAAATGTTATCCAACTTTGACTAAACGGAACCTAATTTGAATTTAACTGTAACGGTCCAAATACATCTTTTTTATATTAAATTCATTAGTAAAGTTAAACAATTCTCTCGCCTTAATCGAAATTTCTAACTAACTCGCGTATTGACAACATTGTTGCAGATTTCTCGAAAGCACAACAGGAAACACTAAGCAGGCAGCTGCTAGGGTAGATATTTGTTTTTAAATAAAATTTCCAAACGATATTCAAACTTGGTACCATATGGTGCAATGTGGTAATGCATAAGGATAAACCTTCTTTAAACGGTTTGATAGGGAGAGTACTATTACTATGAAATGATATTTCGATTCAATGAGTTTAGAATGAAGTATGTATTCAAGAAAAGAGAGTAAAACATTGCGCGATTTTCACATACGAAATTGACCTGAACAGTACTGTAATGTTGTTGCATTAATTTGTTCTGAAAGCGGTGCTGCTATTCAAGACTATAAAAGTGGGTTAAAAGCTGTGAGCTATCTGGGGAAGGTAACCTTGCATTACTGCGCAACTGTTTCACCTGTGTATCCAGTCTAGCTTACCAAATTCCAAACCAGAGTAACAAAATTATAATCTTTTAGTAGTCATACGACAACCGGTGATATATATATATATATATATATATATATATATATATATATATATATATATATATATATATATATATATAAAGAGAATTTAAATAAAAAGAAATAAATCAGTTTATATTTGGAAATTTATTTTAACATTGATAATTGAAATTTAGCATCTTAAACTAGACTCATAACTAAACTGGTGCCTTATTTAGGATTGTGAAAATGTGAGATTGTAATCTTACGGAACACATCAAATATGGATCCAAGATTGGGAGACTGCATACAACACTGCATTCATAAAATAACACACGAAGAACGTTGAAACATATGCAAGAGGAAAATAACCACAACCAACCGATTCAATTTTCACCCAAAGAAGTTACATTCGTAGCACAATCCTGTCCGTTGTGTAATTTCCACACATTCGTATACTAAATTCATACTAACTCTCTGTGAAATCTTCCCGAAAAGAATAGCAGAGGGCTACTTTGATGATTACACCACATGCTTCACGTGGTCAACTTGGTTTACACAGAGAGTGTAACTCCACAATAATTTTGATAATTAAAATAAATTAGATCGAAAAGCAATTTACAAAAGAAAAACCTCGAACTGGTTACTATCGTCTTACTATTAACCTGTATAAGCACGTGGCACTGGTCTCACAAAGCACACCCCACGTGGGTTGAACATAAAGAAAAGTTGCTACATTGAAAAATATTGTCAAGACGAGACGTTATAATCTCATGCACATTCGCATTTAAGATTGATGAACTTAGTTAGAGTTACTGATCAACACGTGGTTCCACTTTACTCACAAAGTAGTGACAAAGCAACTACCGGAATATATTCTGAACTTCACACTCGAATTACACTGCATTGCAATTTAAGATAACATTAGATATTTTAGAACTAAACCTGAAATAAAGGTGATTAAATTTTCAGTTAGGCTGAACTTAAGAAATCCATTGTCCTACAGACTTAGCAGACACGCGCTTAGCTGGAGATCTTACTACTTCAGACGCTCGCCGCGGACAGACTGACTTGCTGGGCTCCTACCGAGCGTGCTTTTCAAATACAAACGGAAGTGACCAGAGAGGCAGCTCCCTATACCAACATGACAAGGGACGGACAGGACCATACCAAGAATAGAAACCTCTCTGCTTTTAGAAAGCGTAGCTACATGTCCCGACGTTGGTCCTAGTGTTCTTTAGCAGACAGGCTTGTCTGCTACCCACAAGCATGCAACTAGAAATACATTTGCTCATTCATCCTCTCACACAGAATCATCTTATCATATACAGTATATAAAAGAAAGCGGATGTAGGTTCTGTATGTGGCTGTGTGACATGAATTACATATAAACTGTGTTTTAAAGTGTAGTAATGTGACAGATCGTTCTTGTTTATGTGTAAAAGTAACACGTTCCACTACTCAGTCTCCTCCCAGATAGTCAGAAACGCCACAGAAAATTTAGAAGAGGAATTTATGCCGTAAATGACAACGGACTTAAGAAATTAAACATGAAAGGAATCCAAGAGAGACCTTTCATAACCCCAACGCTGCGGGAAAAGACTGTGCAGGGAATTTTCTGGCCACGCTAGGACATTCCCAAGCAGGCTTCTCACACCCAACTTTAACCAAAAATGTAAAGAAAAGGCAAAAGGTCACCAGCTACTTGCTAAAACACAATAATTTCAACACATCTTTAGAATCTACCAATTTCAAAGAGAAAAAAAAACAATCTGTGACACCTATTTAAAAGATAGTGTAGACCTAATTCGGACATCAAGTAAAAACAATGGTCCCTGTGTCATTAATATGAAAATAATTTGTAGTTGTTACCCTTATGGAGTTCACCAGTATTTGCTCATTGCAAGAGCCAACTGATCACAGGAAAATATATGACTGTTTATTAACAAGTTAAATTTATGAAAAATAGCAAAGATGCCACAGCAATTTAAAAAAATATGAAAATAATATCAGTATTATTATTCAGAACATTACAATGCACAATCCGAAACAGCAAATAATATAAGAGAAAAAAAACATATTTTGCAAAGTGGTTGTCGCAAAAAATTCTATATTTTACAAAACTAATAATTTGTAGAATTAAAATAACTTTGTGGCACTAATTTAATCACTCTACTATATTTCAGTTAGTTAGTAAACAATGAGCACTGTGTCATTATACTGAAACTACAATTAATTAAGTGATTGTTACCCTTATGGGGTTCCTCACTATAAATATGCCCCATGCAAAGTCTAATCGATCACAGTCCAATGAGAATGACTAGCTATCTGACTGATAAACGAAGCAATGCCACAGGAATGAATTTACGAAACAAAATATCACAAATCTAATACATCACACAAGAACAAACATTGATCAATAAAACAGCTCTGAAAGTACAATAGTCAACGTCTAAAAAAAACACCAATAAATAAAACACCTGCAAAATATAAGAGTCAAAGTCTAAAAAAAAAACAATAAATAGAACACCTGCAAAATACAAGAGTCAGTCTAATAAACACCAATAAATCGAACCCCTGCAAAACACACGAGTCAAAGTTTCTCTGACAAACACATGTATATGCAATGAACTAAGAACCGTATAATCACTGTTCACTGACACACTCAGTAGTTCCACTGTTCCGAGGCACAATATAAGGGGAGGGGGAGGGAGGGTTCGTCGCCGCAGCTGTCAGTAGGGATTTTTGTCCATCTGTTGCGTGCAATCCCGCCGTCTCTGCCCTCTCATGAAGTTTCTCTTGCTGGCCCGTGTCACGTACATCTCGATTTGGTTCCATGTTTGTGTTGTCAAATTCGTGCGGTATCCTCGTTTGACACGCCAGGTTGATATTCCTGGGCAAGGATGGCTCTTCTTTGTGCCACCCTTAGCTACCAGCGAACATCGAACTATGATTTACTGTCGCTTGATAGTGGGCATCCGCCAGGAAATGATAGGCGTCTTTGAAGTCTGCCAGTTTCTCTGGACAGTATGTGTCAAAAGGCTCCACGCCCCATGTGTTGTTACATTCTTGAGTTATCCTCAATTGGCTCACCAGTTTGATATTCCTGGGCAAGGATGACACTTAGTGGCTCTTCTTTGTGCCACCCTTAGCAACCAGAGAACACCGAACCATGATTTATTGTCGCTTGACAATGGGCATCCGCCAGGAAATGTTGATAGGCGTCGTTGAAGTCTGCCGGTTTCTCTGGACAGTACCTGTCAAAAGGCTCCACGCTCCTTTATCCCCTGTCTTCTGTCGTTTCACCACGGCCGTCTCGTCACGGTTGCGTGCGTGTGGTGCGTTGCCAGCAGATGGATTTCCGCGCGGTGGACCGCTCGGCCATCTCAGGTCATAGCCTCCACGGAGGGTCGCACTGGTGCGGCCGGCCTTTAGCTCCGGGTGCAAGGGAAAGTGTTTGCCGCGTACCCTTCTTTTGTGGTCGACTAGCGCTCCCAAAGTGGCCCGGTTGACAGTGTCTTGGTGGGAAACCCGCCAGTTTACAACTAGCCCTCCTCCTCGCTGCTCCCTCTGTTACGTAAGAGTTTAGCCGGTTCGCTTTCACGTTCTCATCTGCATTCACAGAAATTGTTCATCATAGTTATGTGATTACATAATGTCGTACATAATATCACTTAGTATTGTCTTTCACAATTTTTAAGAACAAAAGTGAGACTTAATTTTTTTAAAAGAAGAATTAGATGAATCGACAATATAAAAATAAAAGTTAAATGACTTGACAATATAAAAAATAAAAGTGAAATGACTTGACAGTATAAAAATAAAAATTAAATGAACTGACAATATAATACCTAAATCCACATCACTAATGTGGTTCACTTGCGTTTTAAGAAATCAAATGCTACTTATTAATTCACTAAAATGAATAAGATTATGCAGTGTGGGCGTATAGGTCAGGACAGCATAGGGTTCAAATGTTATTTACACACACACATGCACAACTGTTGACTATTCTACAAACTAACTACCCATAAATATGTATTACTCAAAATTCTACTTCTATCCACCACTAGTTAATCCAACAAGCTACTTCAATGCTACTTCAACAAAGTGTTTACACCACTACAACATTGTTCTAATTCGTCCTCTTCCTGACGCTCGCCGCATATGTCTTGTCACGTGATAAATATGGAGAAACTTTCCTTAAACATACACAGTAAAAAGAACAATGGCTATTCACACGCCAAAACATTTATACCAGTTGACACACCTGATAAGAGACTCGCAATTATACACTTATCATACTCATATATTCACACATAAAACAGTAAGAAAATTTCATATAAAATTACGTTATCACAAGAATTAATCACATAGATGACTCTGAGCAGGGTAAAAATATTTTCCTTATACAGGTTATACTACATTTTCTTACCCATTTCGTTCCTTCTTTAAGTTACCTTTCGCCTCTAAATCAGTTATTTCGCCTGTGGTGGTTATTCTGGATTCATTTCTCATGAATGGCAAAATTGTGGTCTCCTCTATTCTGTAAAGCAGTTTCATCTTAACATAACGAACTTACAACAGACACAAAAGATCCGAATCCTCCTGTAGTTTAAATGACAAATGTTTTGCTTCATCCTTATTACCTTAAACCAAGCTTTCCTTCCGTCCCATAATCAAAATTATTTAATCCTCCTCTACCTTCAAGAGGGAAATTTCCTCAGTACAAATCATATAGGCTGCAGTGCATCCCGCACGAGCGAAAACAGTAAGCTGTAATGCTCACAGCATCAGCAAAACACATAAATGTCGCTTTTCTAGGACAAGTATTAACGCGGAATAATTTTTCAGGCTTTGGCTCAACATCAGTCAAGACTACAGAAAGGATCCATATTTCTGTTCCATTCTCCATTTGCTGAAATACTGCTCGTATTTGACTACCACAATAATATTTCAGGGCCACGTAAATTACACAAACCACAATTCTTCTTTCACCTTGAAGGGAATCAATGTACTGACGAAATCCACAGACAGCACTTTACATAGCTATAAAGAACAAATAAGACATATATCATCAATATTAACATATCATCGCAAATTGGGAAGCCAATGGTTAAACAATCGTATCATTGCATCCTGTTTTCAAGATTCCAAACTTACTCATTCCTTTCTCAGAGTTCTCCTATCTTAAAATATTCATACAGCACGCACACTATAGTTAGAGATCCTCATTTATACTGACAGATTTAGAATAGCTATAGATAGATAGTAGCACTGACAGCAGAAAATCGGAAACAAGGCTACTAACAGCTGGGGACCTGGGTTTGCATTCGGGAGGACGACGGTTCAATCCCGCGTCCGGCCATCCTGATTTAGGTTTTCCGTGATTTCCCTAAATCACTCCAGGCAAATGCCGGGATGGTTCCTCTGAGAGGGCACGGCCGACTTCCTTCCCCATCCTTCCCTAATCCGATGAGACCGATGACCACACTGTCTGGTCTCCTTACCCAAAACAACCAACCAACCAACCTGGGTTTGCCAGTCTCATAATACTCACAGATCGGATATTCCCCTGAGTTTTGCATTAATTCAACACAGATCTTGCTTCTCTCAGGAGCGACTCTTTTCAATTTACACAAAGAAACATAAGCAGCATTTCACTCATTCACAAAGAAACATTTTGTCTTCACATTTGAACCAACCTAAGTCCTAATTGCACAAGGAAAGAAAAAAAAATTAAAAATATCAATTCAATCAATCACATAGAAATATCTTTATCATTATTTTTACCAACATATTATTCAAAATGTATATGTCACAAATGTAACCCAATCAAGTCATTCTCGTCTCTATACACCCTATGTACTCATTTGCCATGTCACTCATTTGTTCCGATTGGGCGCCTTCTGCGCTGATCATTTATCATTGTCGGTTTTGTTCATTTCCATTTGCTGGATTATGTCTGGGGTTGGCCGGCCGAATTTCGACATCATGTTGTGCTCCGCCTACAATCCTATCCCCACCGTGTTCATCGTAGTATCGATACTGGTTGCCGTACCTGTAGCGTTCACGATCTTGTCCACATCCTCGATCATTTATGTTGTTCCTGTCAACACAACATCAATCATTTGAAGTGCCCAAAGAAAACAACTTGAAACGAAAACCAGAAGTAGTGTTATATTACAACTCAACAAAATCAGGTGTTGATACGCTAGATCAAGTGAGCTCTTACTATTCTGTGAAAGAGGGTACAAAACGTTGGCCATTAGCAGTATTTTATGATCTTGTCGATCTAGCTGCACCCAATGCCTACAGACTCTTCCGTGTTGTTGTTGAAAAAACAGAGAGACGTCTTTTTCTAATGAAGTTGGCATAAGAAATGGCAAAGCCCCAAGCGGAACGTCGTTTGAGCTTACCACAAGCAAGGAACAAGGATATTATTAGCAGTATCAAACGGTGTGGATTTGATGATTTGTTAGACAGTGGACATCCAGACGTAATACCCGACAATCAGAAGAGAAAGCGAGGCAGATGCTCCATTTGCCCCCGATCAAAGGACACAAAATATAGTTCAACATGCAAAAAGTGTAACAAATTTGTTGCAAGGAACATTCTGAAATAGTTACTACTTGCAAATATGTGCAGATGACTATGGTACGGATTCCGGTTAGAATTATGTTTCCTGTTGAGTTGTCCATCACATTTTCTGTAATTCTGAAGCCATTGTGAAACATTTATGAGTGAAACAAATTATGACTTAGAGTAATATTGTAACTTCTGATATGTAATTACTCTGCCATATTTAATTTAATTCTACTACGTACATACCTGTTAAAAAAGCTGTGAAATGTGTCTAAATAGTAAATAAAATGTAAACAAACGGTATTAAACGACAATACGTTGTTCTCTGAATGATTAGTACACACAGTCAATTATATATTGATTGGGGTCATGTATGACCCCAGATGGAGTACTAGGGAAATTTTAGCAGAGTGACTCCTAGGGTTAATAGGCTTTAAACGTGGAATGGTAGTTGGAGCTAGACATATGGAACATTCAATTTCCGGTGTCGTTAGGGAACTCAGTATTTCGAGATCCCCAGCATGAAGACTGTGGTGAGGACACCTAATTTCACAAGTTAGCACTGACCATGAAAGACGCAGCGGCCGATGGCCATCACTTAACGACTGGGATCAGCGGCGTTTGCGTAGAGTTGTAATAGACAAGCAACACTACGTGAAATAACCGCAGAAATCATTTGGGACGTACGACAAACATATCTGCTAGGACAGTGCGGCGAAATCTAGCGTTAACGGGCTATGGCAGCAGGCGAACGACGCGTGTGCCTTATCTGACAGCACGACATCACTGCAGCGTCTGGACTCGCATTCGGGAGGACGACGGTTCAATCCCGCGTCCGACCATTCTGATTTAGGTTTTTCGTGATTTTCCTAACTCACTCCAGGCAAATGCCGGGATGGTTCCTTTCAACGGGCACGGCCGACTTCCTTGCTCGTCCTTCCCTAATCCGATGAGACCGATGACCTCGCTGTTTGGTCTCTTCCCCCAAAGAATCCAATCCAATCTCTCCAAGGTTCGTGACCATATCGGCTGGATCGTAGATGACTGAAAAACTGTCTCCTGGACAAAACAGTCTAGATTTCAGTAGGTAAGAAATGACGGTAGGTTTCGAGTGTGGCGCAAACCCTCCCAACTCAAGGATCTAAGTTGGCAACAAGGCACTGTGCAAGCTGGTAGTGGCTCGATAACGGTGTAGGTGTATTTACGTGAAACGGACTGGGTCCTCTAATCCAATTTAACTGGTCATTGACTATAAATGGTTATGCTTGTGTACTTGGAGACCATTTGTAGGCCGGCCGCTGTTGCCGAGCGGTTCTAGGTACTTCAGTCCGGAACCGCGCTGCTGCTGGGGTCGCACATTCGAATCCTGTCTCGGGCATGGATGTGTGAGATGTCCGTAGGTTAGTTAGGTTTAAGTAGTTCTAAGTCTAGGGGACTGATGACCTCAGATGTTAAGTTCCATAGTGCTTAGAGCCATTTGCACCATTTGAACCATTTGTAGACATTCATGGGCTTCGATGGGATTGTTATGGATGTCAGTGCACCATGTCATCGGGCCGCAGCTGTTCGTGATTTGTTTGAAGAACGTTCTGGACAGACATCAACTGGCCAGCCATACTACCCGACATGAATCCCATCGAACAATTATGGGGCATTATCGAGATGTCATTTCGTGCACAAACTCCTCCACAGACAAAAGTGTCGCAATTATGGACGGTTGTAGAAGCAGCGTGGCTCAATATTTCTGCAGGGGACTTGTGAAGTCCATGTCACGTTGAGTTGCCGCACAACGCCGGCCAAAAGAAGGTTCGATACGATGTTAGGAGGTATCCCATGGCTTCACCACAATGTATGTACAGCATTTCTTTGCTAAGTAATCCATTACCGTTAATGCATTTTTTTTTGAAAATTCGTTGTAGATATAACTGTTTTCACAAAAGTTGTCCAGCAAACAGACATTATCATTTTCTCATTTTTCAGTTAGTTTCTGTTTTCGTGTGTACGACACTGACATTAACACAAACAGTAAGTGATTTCATCGGCCTCATAATTATAATATGATTGATACAAAAGGAACTGCGTTCAGTTTCTAAAGATTCATTTTCGTAAGCATAAAACGTTGGTCTGGAATATATTTCGCATCCATGCATTGCGATTGACATCTTTCGTCTCGAACTCTCGACGTGTGCTGTTACTGTTGCTACTAGCTGAAGACCGATGTCGAGAGATTGTAATAATGGTAACTACATCACAGTAGCCTTCACATCATTTTCTCAAGAATCTTCAACAACGTACACCTTCCTCCTCCCCAGGACCAGATTCTTTATCAGTCTTTCTAATCGTTCGATACTGCAGCTTTGCGATTATTTTCCCATACTGACATGACTGCTACAGCTGTTATCCATGACAGTCTATTAGGCATATCTGCAATTGCTTGCATCCAAATTGTTTTTCCCTGTGCCACTCACTTCAGTGTACAGCTTACAATGTCTTGACATCGTAGCAATTATTTCGAACTAAAGGTAACAACAGATAAAAGTGTCATTCACGCGGTATTCGTTAAGTCAAAGATTTAGGAGCATGATGAGATGATAGCTGTTTACCATAGATCACTTACATATTAACATCAGGCAGCTCTCGACAGTTACAAGACCTTCAGAAATTTTCTTCTCATATAACGGGTCGACCGTTTTCTGTCTACCTGCAAACCTCTTGCTTGTTATTGAGTAGTTACAAGATTAACTCAGTGCCAAAGGTGCACAAAAACACTGATACACCTAAGCCATTGTTCCGTGCACTAACGTCTAAAACACAGATAGTCTTTTTTATTTCCTTTTCGACACTGATTCTCACGTGTACTTCGCTACTTTAATTGCGGAAAAACTACCTACTCCTAACTTCTTCTAGTCTTTTTCCAAACTATTTGAGCATAATCAAAAAGCTATAATAGAAACAGAGCTAGTAGTCTGTTTTCACTACAGGATTAAATAAATTAGTAAATTAGTAGCAGGTAATCCCCTCTGTTGTATGAAACAGTAATACTTGGACAACACGACACCGTCAAATTTGATGAAATCGGCTCCGTATTTGGCAGTATTTCAACGGAGAGTACGTTATACGTTACTAGTGAATTAGCTCATTCATATGCTGATAAATTAATGACCGCAATGCGATATGTTTTGATGTTGCTGGCAGGCCTTCCGTAATTCCGGATTTATGTCACTCCCGCCCGCGCATTCACGATTTCGATATTTATAGTACCAGTCTTTTTAACCCTGCGGTTTCGTCAGGGAGTAGCTAAATTTCATTTATGTTTTACCGTTTGCGTATACTAAACTGTGGCAGGCACATTTGAAGCTGTAGCTGCTACTGCAACGTGAAATAACGAAATGTGCATGCTGCAGTGCTATGGTTCATTGTAAATTGGCATGGAGATGCAAATGTTGATTCACGTTGTTTTGCAGCAGACTTCATGTAATTACTATAAAAGCCACTTATATAACACCTAATTAGAATTAATTGCATTAAAAATTCAAATTCACTCTCATAACCGTGGTGTCACTTGAAATCACAACCCCTATTCTACCCTTGGCTTACCTATGTATATCCAGGATTATATGACCAAAATAACCTGTAGATCAATACTTGTTAATTCCAAAGAAACCACACTCCGAAACCATCTTTTATCTACTTTTTGAGCGCTTAATATTTGTATAAATTTTCAATTCTCATCAGATATAATGAAAGTGTAAGCTTTGCTATTTTTATTTTTAATGTACTTGTTGAGGCTTGATGAATGCTAGTTTAGAGCTGGCACTGAGCTCTATAGTTTACGTTCAAGATATTCTGTGGAGTGCAAGTTGGGGTGTAAGGAGGTCAGTTGAAAAAATATATGTTATGTTTACGCAAATACTCTTAATCTGTAGACAGGAGATCTGATTTGCATTGTCTTGAAATAAAGTATATAAAAGTAAAGATACATATACACACACACACACACTCACACACCCACACACACACACACAATACCGCTAATTAGTAAATTCACAGGTCACTTTCTACATATCTCAAAGTTGTGGCTCGTCATTCCCGAAAAAACTCGAGATATTTTGCCAAAAGTTGACTTCCATTCTGTTCATGTGTAATGTTTCTTCCCTTTAACTGTAAAATTTCTAGTAATTTTTTGGAGATAATGACGGAAATACTACATTTTTCAAGTATGAGACGGTTTTCATAAATGGATACTTAATTGTTTCAAGGAACTAAGAGCAAAGAAACCTCGCCTAATTGGAATTTACTTACCTAAAACACAAACATAAGTATGATTTCCAGTTGATTAAAAACTGACAGGGAAACGCAACTTGTCAACCAACAAAAACAAAGTCAATAAAAAACAATCTAGTCACTGTGCCAATACGGGAATTAATTTCAACCATACCCACGTAGATGCAGCATATCCCAGTGATAAGAAAATACTTGAATGACTTGCGGTCCACTTCTCTTTCTGTGCCCGTTTGTAGTGCTAGTTTATTTAGTTAACAGAACTCCTCATCTAGAATAGCTTCCACTGTCTCATATCTCTCGCAAACTTAAGACCAACACCCAATTTTATCTTTCATCTTATACGGGGTGTGTCACTAACTATTTCCACCTAGAATCACTCCGAATGTTTGATAGTAGCTGAAAAGTGTCGGAAAGGTGTTGCATGGGACAACGGGGGCCATGATATGACGTTCGTTTTGTGTTGCTAGGCGGGGTTGCATCAGAGATATGAAGTTCAACTTTGTTTTCTAAATAGGATGCTGTAATTTGGTACTTATTTTCTGATATCCTCTATCGATACGAATCCAATGATGAATAACAGTAAGGTTCTGACAATTCTCTCTCGCATATCTTCAGGTGCAGTTGGAACGTCTTTATAAACAATTACGAGTCCCCTTTTTTTTTTTTTTGGTCATCACTCTACTGACTGGTTTGATGCGGCCCGCCACAAATTCCTTTCCTGTGCTAACCTCTTCATCTCAGAGTAGCACTTGCAACCTACGTCCTCAATTATTTGCTTGACGTATACCAATCTCTGTCTTCCTCTGCAGTTTTTGCCCTCTACAGCTCTCTCTAGTACCATGGGAGTCTTTCCCTCATGTCTTAGCAGATGTCCTATCATCCTGTCCCTTCTCCTTATCAGTGCTTTCCACATATTCCTTTCCTCTCCGATTCTGCGTAGAACCTCCTCATTCCTTACCTTATCAGTCCACCTAATTTTCAACATTCGTCTATAGCACCACATCTCAAATGCTTCGATTCTCTTGTGTTCCGGTTTTCCCACAGTCGCCACCATACAATGCTGTACTCCAGACGTACATCCTCAGAAATTTCTTCCTCAAATTAAGGCCGGTATTTGATATTAGTAGACTTCTCTTAGCCAGAAATGCCTTTATTGCCTTAGCGAGTCTGCTTTTGATGTCCTCCTTGCTCCGTCCGTCATTGGCTATTTTACTGCCTAGGTAGCAGAATTCCTTAACTTCATTAACTTCGTGACCATCAATCCTAATGTTAAGTTTCTCGCTGTTCTCATTTCTACCACTTCTCATTACCTTCGTCTTTCTCCGATTTACTCTCAGCCCATACTGTGTACTCATTAGACTGTTCATTCCGTTCAGCAGATCATTTAATTCTTCTTCACTTTCATTCAGGATAGCAATGTCATCAGCGAATCGTATCATTAATATCCTTTCACCTTGTATTTTAATTCCACTCCTGAACCTTTCTTTTATTTCCATCATTGCTTCCTCGATGTACAGATTGAAGAGTAGGGGCGAAAGGCTACAGCCTTGTCTTACACCCTTCTTAATACGAGCACTTCGTTCTTGATCGTCCACTCTTATTATTCCCTCTTGGTTGATGTACATATTGCATGTGACCCGTCTCTCCCTATAGCTTACCCCTACTTTTTTCAGAATCTCGAACACCTTGCACCATTTTATATTGTCGAACGCTTTTTCCAGGTCGACAAATCCTATGAAAGTGTCTTGATTTTTCTTTAGCCTTGCTTCCATTATTAGCCGTAACGTCAGAATTGCCTCTCTCGTCCCTTTACTTTTCCTAAAGCCAAACTGATCGTCACCTGGCGCATTCTCAATTTTCTTTTCCATTCTTCTGTATATTATTCTTATAAGCAGCTTCGATGCATGAGCTGTTAAGCTGATTGTGCGATAATTCTCGCACTTGTCAGCTCTTGCCGTCTTCGGAATTGTGTGGATGATGCTTGTCCGAAAGTTAGATGATATATCACCAGACTCATATATTCTACACACCAACGTGAATAGTCGTTTTGTTGCCACTTCCCCCACAAGAAGAAATTCCAGAGGCATGAAGTCTAGCAAACGAGCCGGCCACGACACATCTCCTCCGCGTCCAATCCAATGAGTTGTCTCTGCAACTCTACATTCGTCTAGCCAGAGCCGATCCACCCAACTGGCGTGCATCGATCGCTTCAACCGCCCTAATGCTGATCGTGCCCTCTATCGGCCACCGTCGCTCTAATCCAGCTGCCGCGAGCTGAGGGCCTCCACCAGAACATTTCAGAAGTGAACAATCGACAGAACCCTGGAATTCGAACGAAGCTGAGTCGCATGGCTCAGGCATGTCAGGATTCTGAAGAAAA
The DNA here is from genome assembly GCF_021461385.2 of Schistocerca piceifrons. Lineage (NCBI taxonomy): Eukaryota > Metazoa > Arthropoda > Insecta > Orthoptera > Acrididae > Schistocerca > Schistocerca piceifrons. The sequence goes on along the minus strand of NC_060138.1, from coordinate 107,621,571 downwards.
CGCCAAAATACTAGGCCCAAGTGTCATGACCAAATAGAATTTTTGGAGATACTGCGAAAGAGACCAACAACATGATGCTTCTTAGAAGGATTATTCCTTGTCAAAGAAGTTGTTGTTCAACACCAAAAATGTTGCTGATAGCTAATTTGATTATCATAAATAAAGATTCCAAGATGTCTTGTTAGGACACACCCAGGGTGATATTTGTTGAATGCTAGAGGAGGCTACAGATTTAATGTACGCTTACTATGGGCCACTTTGCTGCCATAGCTGACGTGGAACACTGTAGTGTCTGTTAGAAGGTCACTCATGACTTTGGCCAAGTGTATAAGCAATGGCAAACAGTCCGCTGCAGTCTGGCACATTCAGAGCTGACAAACACACATGATGATGCCAATTCCTTAGGAATGCAAGACTGAAACTACATGAGTCCAACAAAAACTGCGTCTGCCGCCTGGCACTGAGACGTAAAAGCACGCTGGCCTACATTTCACAGCAACTTAGTTCTCGGAACAAACCCTGAGACTAGATTTACTAGAATGGTCCCATTAAAGTTGTTTTGTATTCATGTCTTTAGAGTAAGTTATTGAACAACCCTCAATTAGGCACGACCCACAAGACTTGACTTTTGTGAAATAAAAGCAATCCTAGTGTACCTTAATTACGTTCCTGTCTAGCCTGTTTGACTGAAATTTTCTGTGTAAAACTAATTATTTAAAAATGAAATTAAAATAAAATAAGTAGAAATAGAAAAAATAAAAAAAGTAAAAAAAAAAATAAACAGAAAAAATATAAAAACTGAAGAGAGACAAATTTAAACAAGAACTACAGAAGCTGCTACAACAAGCAAATATCAATAAAAAAGAAAGCATTCAAGAAATGTATAACGCACTAGAAAAATTCGTATACCGAACTCAATAGGACACAAGCAAAGACGAGGAAATGAAGAAAAGTCGAAGCAAATGAAGTCAGAGTACCACACAGCTAATTTACCACAGATCGATAATGTTAAAAACTAGATATATTTCGGACAGGAATAGAGAAGAATACGCAAAACTAGACAAAGTGACGAAAAAGGAAACGCTGAAAGGCAAGCACCGATCAGCAACAACGAGACAAATACTAGGAACAAACAAATCCAATAGAAAAGCGAGGATAATCGCATAGGGCGTGAAACAATGGATACTAGGACGAAGAATGAGGTGGGAGACCCTCTAAACGCAAGAGAGGATATAATCAAATCAGCAAAATAATTATACAAAGCAATATACGCAAGTTCTCTACCAAACAAAGCCACAGACCGCAACCCTGACAATCCAGGCCCAAACACCACTGAAACCACACCCGCTGTGATACACAGCGAAGTTAAAACAACCATCACTGAATTGAAACATGGAAAATCACCTGGAGAAGACAACACATACAATGAGCTCTTAAAAGAAGCCCAAGATCTCCTAACACCAATCATCATAGAAGCTTTCAACAAAATCATACAAACCAAAGACATTCCCGATCAATGTAAAACAAGTATGATTGTTCCTTTACACAAAAAAGGTACGAAATATGACATGAACAATTATAGACCCATAAGCCTGATGTCTAATCTTTATAAACTGTTCATCAAAATACTAAAAAGGCAATTAACAACAACACTAGACGAGAAGCAACACTCAGAACAAGCAGGACTCCGCAAAGGATTTAGTACGGTGAACCATATTCAAACCATAATCAGGTAACAGAAAAATCGGAAGATCGCCACCTCAAAATATAAATTGCTTTCGTTGATTACAGCATTCGATACCATCGAACACCCAAACATACTTCAAACACTAAGAAATCAAGGGGTAGAAGCAAACTACATCCAGTTACCAATAAACATTCAAAATCACAGCTTCGGTAGAGTTAAGACCGAAAAGACGGGCCAAACTTTCCGCGAAGAAAGAGAGTTAGACAATGGTTCCCATCTCCCAAAAACTATTTGCCTGCATATTAGAGGACATATTCAGGAAACTAAAATGAAATAAGAGAGACGGAATATGCCTCAACGGCAAGAGACTAACGAATTTGAGGTTCACTGACGACATAGTCTTCTTCGACAAAATTGCAAGGGAATTGCAATCAATGCTCCAGTAGCTTAAAACACAAAGCAAGATGGTAGGACCGCTACGGTCGCAGGTTCGAATCCTGCCTCGGGCATGGATGTGTGTGATGTCCTTAGGTTAGTTAGGTTTAAGCAGTTCTAAGTTCTAGGGGAATGATGACCTCAGAAGTTATGTCCCATAGTGCTCAGAGCCAAGTCAAGGTGGCAGGAGTCACAATGAACAAATCTAAAACGCAAGTAATTACAAATGGATTATAAACCCCAATATATCTTGAAGGAACAGAACTAATGTATGCATCACAATACATATACGAGGCCAAAGAATTTCCTTTAGCAACAAAATGGTAAAAGAAGAAAAACGAGTTTCCTTATCTTGGAAAGCTTTCTGGGTCTTAAATTTGATATTGCTAGATAGAACCCTTAATAGGAGAATCAAAATGGAGGCACTTGAAAGTTGCGTTTTTCCAGTGTTATTATACGGATATCAGGCATGGGCTCTCAAAGCCAAAGAGAGAAACACTACAGGTGTTCGAAGGGAAAACGCAGAGGAAGATCCTCGGCATCTCTCTGAAAGAGATTATCGGACAACTCGATACAGAAGATGTCAGCAACAATAGACAGCACAACAGCGTACGAAGACCAAACGGAAATGCGGCGGCCACATATCAAGGCTATCAGAAGACAGATGGACTACACGAACTGCCCCACGTGAAGACTAAGACGCAAACAGTCGGACTTATTAAGAAAACAAGCAGGTCGACAGTCGACCAGCGTAGCCAGGAACATAAAGGAGTGGAAAGAACGAGAGCTACAAATAAGTGATAAAGTGTAATTCAATGTGTGCATTGAGTACGGTACCCTCTCAAGCGGACTGGCTCACAACGTGAGTCCTTAAAAGCAGGTACCGCTACTTGTAGGGGGCCTTTGCCCTCAGTGAGACAACACAGGCCAATTTCATTCATTATTCATTCATTCACTTAAAATAAACTACACTACTGGCCATTAAAATTGCTACACCACGAAGATGACGTGCTACAAACGCGAAATTTAACCAACAGGAAGAAGATGCTGTGATATGCAAATGATTAGCTTTTTAGAACATTCACACAAGATTGGCGCCGGTGGCGACACCTACAACGTACTGACATGAGGAAAGTTTCCAACCGATTTCTCATACACAAACAGCAGTTGACCGGCATTGCCTGGTGAAACGTTGCTGTGATGCCTCGTGTAAGGAGGAAATGCGTACCATCACGTTTCCGGATTGTAGCCTGTCGCAATTGCGGTTTATCTTATCGCAACATTGCTGCTCGCGTTGCTCGATATCCAACGACTGTTAGCAGAATATGGAATCGATGGGTTCAGGAGAGTAATACGTAATGCTGTGCGTGATCCCAACTGCCTCGTATCACTAGCAGTCGAGATGACAGGGATCTTCTCCGCATGGCTGTAACGGATCGTGCAGCTATGTCTCGATCCCTTAGTCAACAGATGGGGACGTTCCGAAGACGACAACCATCTGCACAAACTGTTTGACGACGTTTGTAGCAGCATGGACTATCAGCACGGAGACCGTGGCTGCGGTTACCCTTGACGCTGCATCACAGACAGGACCGCCTGCGATGGTGTACTCAACGACGAACCTGGGTGCACGAATGGCAAAACGTCTTTTTTTCGGATGAATCCAGGTTTTGTTTACAGCATCATGATGGTCGCATCCGTGTTTGGCGACGTCGCGGTGAACGCACGTTGGAAGCGTGTATTCGTCATCGCCATACTGGCTTATCACCCGGCGTGATGGTATGGGGTGCCATCGGTTACTCGTCTCGGTCACCTCTTGTTCGCATTGACGGCACTATAAACAGTGGACGATACACTTCAGATGTGTTACGATCCGTGGCTCTACCCTTCATTCGATCCCTGCGAAACCCTACATTTCAGCAGGATAATGCACGACCGCATGTTGCAGGTCCTGTACGGGGTTTTCTGGATACAGAAAGCGTTCGACAGCTGCCCTGGTCAGCACGTTCTCTTGATCTCTCCCCAACTGAAAACGTCTGGTCAATGGTGGCCCAGCAAATGGCTCGTCACAATACGCCAGTCACTACCCTTGCTGAACTGTGCTATCGTGTTGAAGCTGCATGGGCAGCTATACCTGTACACGCCATGCAAGCTCTGTTTGACTCAATGCCCAGGCGACTCAAGACCGATATTACGGCCAGAGGTGGTTGTTATGGGTGCTGATTTCTCAGGATGTATGCAGCCAAATAGCATGAAAATTTAATGACATGTCAGTTCTAGTATAATATATCTGTCCAATCAATACCCGTTTATCATCTGCATTTCTTCCTGGTGTAGCAATTTTAATGGCCAGTAGTGTATTTCACCAAGCTGGAAAGCGCTGTATCGTGGCATAAAATGGCTTTCCAGCCGTGAGTATTTTCTATCTCTCTTCTAGGAATCTAGTGCTGAGCATGGAAGTTTTCTGGCAAGGTGCCGGCGATCGGTCGACCGAGTGCCGTTTTGCCATTATGGCCTGGGGATTTGCAGACTTAAGAAGGCCGTGAGCTGCCAAAAACGCGGAGGCTCGCACAGCGTTAGCAGAGGAGAGTTGTATTTATGGCCGGAGACAGTGTGGAGGCCCGTTGCAGTGTGTTGGGCAAGACGCGGTGCTGCTGGTATCGATCGAGCAGGATCATAAGAAGACGGCACATAATGGAACAGGCGTTTCTCGTGCTGTGGCAGTCACACTGGACATTGGGCCTTATGTTGCCGATCATTTCAAAGACTGGACCTTATGGTGTGAATCCCTGGGTTTGGTCATAAAGCAGATTTTGATATATCTGTCGCAAAACACTTTTGCTATGTTCGTTTGGCTGTTAGCTAGGCTAAGTGAATTTTTACCGTTCCCCATGCTCGTTAAATTACCACAAGCCTGCTGATCCGAGCTAATGCGTTCGTGGATAGCACATGTTGTAATCTTATTCGATGAGCGTTCATATTTCTATTTTGTAATGATTGTGATACATAAATTTCCTGTTAACTAGTTACAATGGTTAACGCTTAAATTTGTCTTCACGGCATGGGCTCATTTGAACCAGTGGCAGTTCACACGCAATTATTACTTTACCATGTGCATTCCGATAGGTATTTTGTAATTATTGTGTTACATAAATTTTCTGTTAACTGGAGAGACAAGTTGGTGTTGTTATGGTCTTCAGTCCTGAGACTGGTTTGATGCAGCTCTCCATGCTACTCTATCCTGTGCAAGCTTCTTCATCTCCGAGTACCTACTGCAACCTACATACTAAATCTGCTTAGTGTATTCATCTCTTCGTCTCCCTCTACGATTTTTTCCCTCCATGTTGCCCTCCGATACTAAATTGGTGATCCCTTGATGGCTCAGAACGTGTCCTACCAACCGATCCCTTCTTCTAGTCGTGCCACAAACTCCTCTTCTCACCAATCCTACTCAATATCTCCTCATTAGTTATGTGATCTACCCATCTAATCTTCAGCATTCTTCTGTGGCACCACATTTCGAAAGCTTCTATTCTTTTCTTGTCCAAACTGTTTACCGTCCGCGTTTCACTTCCATACATGGTTGCACTCCATACAAATATTTTCAGAAACGACTTCCTGACACTTAAATCTATAATCGATGTTAACAAATACCTCTTCTTCGCAAAAGCTTCCCTTCAGAATGCCAGTCAGCATTTTATATCCTCTCTACTTTGACCACCATCACTTATTTTGCTCCCCAAATAGCAAAACTCCATCACTACTTTAAGTGTCTCATTTCCTAATCTAATTGCCTCAGCATCACCCGGCTTAATTCGACTACATTCCATTATCCTCGTTTTACTTTTGTTGATGTTCATCTTATATCCTCCTTTCAAGGCACTTTCTATTCCGTTCAACTGTTCTTCCAAGTCTTCCAAGTCTAAAAGTTTTTATTTCTTCTCCACGGATTTTAATACCTGCTCTTTTGTTTCCTTTACTGCTTGCTCAATATACAGATTGAGAGGCTACAACCCTGTCTCACTCCCTTCCCAACCACTGCTTCCCTTTCTTTCCCCTCAACTCTTATAACTGCAATCTGGTTTCTGTAGAAATTGTAAATAGCCTTTCGCTCCCTGTGTTTTAAACCTGCCACCTTTAGAATTTGAAAGAGAGTATTCCAGTCAACATTGTCAAAAGCTTTCTCTAAGTGTACATATGCTAGGAACGTAGGTTTGTCTTTCCTTAATCTTTCTTTTAAGATGAGTCGTGAGGTCAGTATTGCCTCACGTGTTCCAATATTTCTACGGATCCAAACTGATATTCCCCGAAGTCCGTTTCTACCCGTTTTTCGATTCGTCTGTAAAGATTTCGCGTTAGTATTTTGCAGAGACTAGTAGACGATTAAAATTGTCTTATTGTCTTGCTACTTGAAAACTGTGTGGGCTGAATTATGTCGGTGGCAGGTCACAGATAATACTTTCCGCCGTCCGCATTCACATTTGTTTATTTCCCTACTGAAATTTATCTGTTTCTGCTGTAAGCAGACTGTGTGCCAGTTGTTGTTTCTATATTATACTGTGTAATGACACGTGGGTTGCATCACTGAATCTGTATTATGTCTGTTAGTCAAAAGTTTTGATACAGATTACGATCGATTGAAGTAGCAGGTTAAATCGTTGTTAAGTTCCTGTATTTGAAACAACGCCTTGTGTGTTAGATAATTTGGTGTTTCTAACGACCCTACCACAACAAAGGTCAAAATTTTAATAACGATTGTGGTGTTGCTCATGCTGCTAAATACTGCATTTTCGGGCAACAACAGTCATATTATGTAGCAGGTGTCATTATTGCACAGTTAATAAAGTCATTTCATGTAATAATAAAAAAAATCTATGCACTCATCTTTTTGTGTTTCCCACGCTGGTCTCGTAAAATCATGTCTCAATCGTTGAAAATGTAGGTGGTTATGATTCCAAGCTCGGATGCAAAGAGGACTATGTTTTTTTTCGCTATATTCAAAAGTTTTGTAGATGCGCTTCACAAACCATTCTTGGAGATTACACTTTTACTAGACAATGGTGACGTAAAAAAATAATCAGCACTCCGAAATTAAGTTACACTTCCTTTTAAATGCTTTTATTGCAATATCACGCGACACAGTAAACATCACTTCACAATAAAGAACATACTTGAAAACATCTTCCTCACAGTCACTGTTAAAGTTCACATTTCATAAGCTGACGACAATATTCGTCTCTCCATCATGACGTCCACGACTTGACTTTCTTAAGGTCCGACTCTCTAACAAGTTAACAACCAACTAACAATCGCTTACGCGCCCAAAAATCAGAGTTACAAGTACGTCAAAGATCATAGCGATAAAAGAAAGAATACACATAAGAATAATATCATTGCAATATAAACATATCGATGTATCAAAAATGAAATTAAATCTGAATGTTGTCTCAGAAATATGTTAAGTAGTTAACAGAAATACAGTAGAATATTACTGGTATCGAGAGGTTCAGGTCAGGTACCAAAATGGTTACATAATTCAAGTACCATTACATGTTATATTGAACCTTTGATGTTACAAATGTATACCGTTGTATTTTGGATGGTTCGGTAACTGCTATGTTGTATGTCTCAGTTATGGCCAAGTTGTTTTAAATGGAGGAATATATAGCATTGCTTTGGTGATGCTGTTTCATTACCTAAGTGGAGTGGATCGGAGGGAGCGTAAAAATTACTTCCACAACGCGCTAGCCGGTGTGACAAAAGTTATGTTTGTTGGTCCACTATTTTGTCATCTGTATCAGCAATCTCTTTCATTGCGTTCTGGGCGCAAGATTAGTTAGTGTTGAGATTTGGCATCTTTTGTGGTGTCCATTTGATGTGTTTTGGTGGAGTCTTCCACCGTTTTAGCACGTGTCTGTGTTAAATTATAAATTGAGCTGGTAACTCGTTAGTTGGAACTGAGTGGCTTGTCATGATTTTGGGTAGTGAATTATAACTGAAAATTGTCTCATTCCCCATGCACTTTAAAGTTTAAGTGATTTCAGATTCTATGAATAACTGTCTTGGCTAAGTTACCTGAAAAACCTACTGAGCATAAGCTCTTGTCTTGAGCTGCTAGGCCTTAAGCACCTGATGCTACCAAAACTTGCTTGTGCACACAATCTCCATATTGTTCATTAAGACATTTTGATTTTGTTGTTTATTGAGCTTGTAAATATTTTCCTGTTGGTTACTATGTTACGAAATTTTTTGACTAGAAAAAAAGCACTCCGTCGACAGGCCACGAGTGGCCTACCGGGACCATTCGACCGCCGTGTCATCCTCAGTGGAGTATGCGGATAGGAGGGGCGTTGGGTCAGCACACAGCTCTCCCGGTCGTTATGATGGTATTCTTGACCGAAGCCGCTACTATTCGGTCGAGTAGCTCCTCAATTGGCATCACGAGTCTGAGTGCACTCCGAAAAATGGCAACAGCGCATGGCGGCCTGGACGGTCAGCCATCCAAGTACCGACCACGCCCGACTGCGCTGAACTTCGGTGATCTCACGGGAACCGGTGTATCCACTGCGGCAAGGCCGTGACCTCTTTGACCTGAAGCTTGATTTAAATTCTGAAGCAGGTGTCAAGTGTGTGTTTCTGAATACTTTTAAATCTTCCAAGTTTAGTTTAATTTCACTTAATAATTCATTCATTTATTCAACAAATTACTCCATCCTATTTGCATTTAATTGAATACCTGTAATGCTGTAAAACTTAGAGCAGCTGCCACTGTTGGTATCTGAAATTCGAATAATCTTTGCTTGACGATCTTAGTGTAGTAAGTACAATTACATTTTGTTAAACTTTGTCTTGCTGCAAGCCATGTGGTGTTGGAGGGAGTAAGAAAAACCGCTATCTGTTTCAGCCGTCACGATGACGAGTCTAAGAGTGTCCCACAGTAAATTTATTCACTTACGAAATCGTTATTAACAATCCATCTGAGCTTGAGAATAACAGCGATATTCACAGGTATATCACTAGGAGGAAAAAAATGTTCTGCATTACCCTTTAACGAAACTAACTTTGGTCCAGGAAGTGGCGAATGATGCAGCTATAAGACTACTTGACGTTCTCCCCCTGGGAATAAAAGTCTGACAGACAACAGATGTATTTCCAAGAGTAGACTAAGACTGTCACTCCTTAAGTGCTTCTTCTATACGGACAGTGGAATTGAGGAATAGAAATAGTCACTTTATAGGACAAAAAGATATAAATGGCCAGCAAACAGCCATATAAATAGCGTTAATTTTTTTTTCTTTTATTTTGGTATGTAAATGTTCCACACTTGCTTTTTTTTTCACACATCCTACATGATAATGTTAATCGTGGGAATGTCCTGTGGAACAAATAATTAACTAATTAAGCAATTGTCTAGTGACATACTTACATTTTGGGAGAGGTCTGTCTAATTTTTGGATGATTACATTAGGGTTAGAAGTTCACGATGGCACCAGCTAGTAAAAGAAGGTGGTAGTTCAAACAAATCTACTTCTTGATTCATCTCACCGATCCATTTTCATGGCGATGCCCTGTGGGATTCAAAGAGGCACGCACCTATATATACATGTGTCTCGATGCTGTTCTTTCTCGTGTATCTTGTTGGACTTAGAGGTAAGTGGACGAGTGGTACAAATCACGGAAGGCACTATCGTTGTGGCAGCAAACAGACTGCGTGTCATAAGAGTTCGCTTTTGCTGCTGTTTAGACTCTGTGTAGTGTGTTACTGATACCCTTGTTTCTGTCTTCATCCTAGTCGATCATGCTATCATTGGTTGCTGGTCGTTGTACTACACTACTGGCCACTTAAATTGCTGCACCACGAGAATGACCTGCTACAGACGCGATATTTAACAGACAGGAAGAAGATGCTGCGATATGCAAATGATTAGCTTTTCAGAGAATTTACACAAGGTTGGCACCGGTGACGACACCTACAACCTGCTGCCATGAGGAAAGTTTGCAACCGATCCCTCATACACAAACAGCAGTTGAGCGGCGTTGCCTGGTGAAACATTGTTGTGATGCCTTGTGTAAGGACGAGAAATGCGTACCGTCACGTTTCCGTCTTTGATAAAAGTCGGATTGTAGCCTATCGCGAATGCGGTTTATCGTTTCGCGACATTTCTGCTCGCGTTGGTCGAGATCCAATGACTGTTATCAGAATATGGAATCGGTGGGTTCAGGAGGGTAAAACGGAACGCAGTGCTGGATCCCAACGGCCTCGTATCACTAGCAGTCGAGATGACAGGCATCTTATCCGCATGGCCGTAACGGATCGTGCAGCCACGTTTCGATCCTTGAGTCAACATATTGGGACCTTTGCAAGACAACATCCATGTGCACGAACAGTTCGACGACGTTTGCAGCAGCATGGACTATCAGCTCGGAGACCATGGCTGGGTTACCCTTGACGCTGCATCACAGACAGCAGGGCCTGCGATGGTGTACTCAACGACGAACCTGGGTGCACGAATGTCAAAACGTCATTTTTCGGATGAATCCAGGTTCTGTTTACAGCATCATGATGGTCGCATCCGTGTTTGGCAACATCGCGGTGAACGCACATTGGAAGCGTGTGTTCGTCATCGCCATAGTGGTGTATCACCCGGCGTGATGGTATGGGGTGCCATTGGTTACACGTCTCGGTCAACTCTTGTTCGCATTGGCGGCACTTTGAACAATGGATGTTACATTTCAGATGTGTTAGAACCCGTGGCTCTACCCTTCATTCGATCCCTGCGAAACCCTACATTTCAGCAGGATAATGCACTACCGCATGTTGCAGTTTCTGTACGGGCCTTTGTGGATATAGAAAATGTTCGACTGCTGCCCCGGCCAGCACATTCTCCAGGTCTCTCCAGGTCTCTCACCAATTGAAAACGTCTGGTCTGTGGTGGCCGAGCAACTGGTTCGTCACAATACGCCAGTCACTACACTTGATGAACTGTGGTATCGTGTTGAAGCTGCATGGGCATCTGTACCTGTACACGCCAACCAAGCTCTGTTTGACTCAATGCGCAGGCGTATCAAGACCGTTATTACGGCCAGAGGTGGTTGTTCTGGGTACTGATTTCACAGGATGTATGCACCCAAATTGAGTGGAAATGTAATCACATGTCATTTCTTGTATAATATACTTTTCTTCTTGGTGTAGCAATTTTAATGGACAGTAGTATATGTTTCATCTGTGGTGCGGAGTATCTGTTTCTGAAATCCCTGCATGTCTTTGCTTAAGCAACAAATTGTAAGTACACTCGGCTGCATTCATGTAAATTATTTTTCCGATATCGGAATTATGACAGTAAAATTTTTTAATTGTCCTTGCCATCTTGATTGAAGACGAAAGCCGGCCGGGAAGGCCGAGCGGTTCTAAGCGCTACACTCTGGAACTGCGCGACCGCTATCGTCGCAGGTTTGAATCGTGCCTCAGGCATGGCTGTGTGTGATGTCCTTCGGTTAGTTAGGTTTAAGTAGTTCTATGTTCCAAGAGACTAATGACCTCAGCAGTTAACTCCCATAGTGCTTAGAGCCATTTTGAGGACGAAACTTCGCTTTTGAGGTCGGGTTTCTGTCATGTGTCCTTTTTGACTGGTATATCTATAAGGATACATGGGCGTACTAGCTACCCTCTCATTTGGCAATAAGTTAGTTCAGCTCTTCGACACCATTATTTTATGTATTCTGTAAAGTAACTCATATCTTCTCTGTTTGTGTGCACTTAGATTTTGATCAATGACGTACACTGTAAATCCGTAAAAGCAACGGTTTTTTATAAAAGCGTAAATTATTAGCAGTCTAGATACCACATAATCCAAATAACTGTTTTTCCGAATTTTATTTTTTTTCTCAACCAGGTAGTTAATACTGTCTGAAGCAGGCTATACTATGATCCCTTGCCATGGTTTATCGTACTGATATCCACAAATATCTTACTCATTTCACAACACTGCAATAATTAGTAAATAAATGTGGTTTGCAGAATTTCTGTGTGAGTACTCACACAAGAGGCTGATGATAAATGCACAGCTCGGTAAGCATCGGCTGTCATTCGAAGATCAGGTAAATATTTCATTTGTTTTATCAGACACTCAAGCTACATATGGTACTTAAATTTCCACACATGCTGTGTCATTTCAAACTTTCGTATACAGCACTCAACTCATATGGAAGCATGGTTTTTTAATTATTTGCCTTTCTACGTCCTGGAGCAGAAAAGTGGTTAGCTGCCTATCGTATGTAGCAAGATTTAGACACATCTAGACGATCGCTCACCATAATACATTTTACACAATTTTTTGTTTTATATAACAGCTCCAGTATGCTTGTAATACGTATACTGAAGCTCCAACAGAACCTTGCATGGAGGCAATTTACGCACTTATCTTTGATAGCTGTTTTACTCATTTTATTGAAGCCTCAGTCTACAGTTGATAAATTCTTTGTGTAGTTAATGTAAAGATTTAACACAGTTGCACTGAATAAATGTGGTTGACCGTTGCTTACCCTGTCACACTTCAGTCTAAAACTCGCTGTCTATTGCTGTTTATCAAATAGATTGACCGGGCGCGATTTATGGGTTCGTATTTTATTTATTTTATCGGAGTTGCAGAGTGGTTTCAGTTCTATCACCATTTGTATTGTGCAATGTTACTTTTAAATTTGTTTGGTAATACAGTTAAATAAAGCCTTCCTTTCTCTCATAATTATAGTACAATATGCTGGCGCACTGGTGAGCACACTTTCATTATGTTGTATTGACTCCCACTGAAATCATTTTCTACATTTGTTTATTACATGCATAGTTAATGTAAAAGTCACTTAGTGTGACATACCAAAGGGACATCAGTCATCGCTTCATGGCAGTGTAATAAGCTTCTTACGAGTCACCATTTCCGTTGTAACTGTGCACTTGGTACTAAAAATTTTATAAGAATTTGACGAAGCTTGTTTGGTCAATAACTGCGACAGTAACATATTTACAAATGCGAACTACAAATGATTAGCATACTTTGTGTAGTCAGGTACGTGACTCTTCTATTATTCTCATATTGATTTTGGATGCTGTGTATTGCAAGACAAAAGCCTCTGTAACTTAATAAATCTAAAGATGATAATTACTATCGTCATTTAAAATGCTTTTGTGGTAGGTAACTGCCATAACAGGATATATGTATACCCATGTAAAAAATTGTTTCACATTCAGAAATTATAGTTTGTGTCCTTAAGCAAAAAACTACACAAAAATGTGCCTGGCATGGTTGATTTCCTATAAGGAAATTTCCATTACAGCTAGAGTTCATAACCTGTGCACTCCACAATTAATTTTTCTTTTTTATGGGGCTAAATGACATTCTCATGATAAATTTCCTCTAAAACTCAAGAATTTGTTTTCCTTTGTAATTAAGAAGTTTAACTGTTGTCCCCACATAAGTAATTGATACGTATTTGCATGGAGTTTTCAAAGGAACACCTGCAGACAATTCGCAAATGGTACTAATTTAGTTTGAGTTATAAAAAGACATCAGTTACCTTCCAGGATTGATTACTTATATGTACATTACCTGTTTAACTAATTTCTTTCATAATTTGTGAGCATGTTATTTGATTCTGGTAATTAATAAGTGCCTGATCTGCAATTCGGCTTGACTCTGTGACAAAGTTGGTGTGCAAATTGTACTGTACAGTTAAAAGCTATATCACTTCACATAACCAAGGCCGTTTACGCCACTTATGGGTTTTGGTTTTCTTATCTGGAGAAAAGTAACTGAGGTGAGATGAATTTTTGTTTGTGATTACTTATGAAAGCATAAAATGCTTTCTGAAGCTAAACTTTTCGAGTGTGTGACTTTCTTTGATGTCTTTTTGTCTTGCAACGAACTACTATAGTGCACTTGAAATTTCGTTCCTTTCTTCGTCTTTTCGTCGACATCCGGGTGCTTGTGTTTCCATGTTTTGTTAGTGCTACTGATTAAAAGATTTCTGTTGGTAATAGAAAACTGTATACATTTTGATTTGGTAATATTTACTGCGTGAAAATTGTTCTGTCTCTTGTGTGTGCTACTGGGTATTATTCACATCTATGTGAGTATCTGTGCATACACAACTTGATGGTAGAGGACAGAGCCTGGGTGAGTAATTCTGACGACAGGCACATTGTTTACGGAAAGGCTATCTATATTCTGCAGACTATCGATAAAAAGTTTGTTAGGACAATATTTATAGTAAGTGCTCCTAGCCACTGTTTTACACAGAGTAATGTTATCAACTTGCTGGTGTGGGCTTATGAAAGTGCCAACATTTTTAACTTGCGGCTTCTCTGCAAGCAATGCTTCATTTCATTTCTATCTTGACATTAACGTTCGATGTTATAGGCTTTCATGTGGGTACACAGGATTATGTGTTACTGAGCTTTGGAAATATAACAGTTTTACTAAGTTTAAAAATGCAGCAGTGATGTGTGGTGACATTGTTGTTTACTGAAATACTATGAGTTATCTAAAATTTTCTGTGGGATTCCTCAAACACTACTGTGTAATACATTTCATTGTAAGTGTTTCTATAAATACTTTGAGACACTGTCTATCTGACAGATTTTCCTTGTAGTATTCCAGTGGAGTGTGTGACATGTTGGCCAGTAGTATCAGTATTTTCTCCTCGGAGTTGTATTTTGTCTTTGTGAAGGACAGCTAGTTCATGAATGTCAGTAATCATTCCAAGAAGTGTAAACAGAACTATTGGTGGACTTAGAAAAATTTTGAGGAGCAAACAGTCGACATCGGATTTTTGTGATTGCGAAAGACATTCGGAATAATACTATTTGGTAATGTTGGCGTGTTTCATGCGTTTGTAGAAGACTGTTGGCTTTGAAAATTCTTTGATGATAGTTTACAAGGATGATATCCTAGGGTTCTGAGCACTGCCTGTACTGATACCTTTTCTATCGATATTGTGCTAAACACGGTTTTTATGATATGTGACGCCGAATTTACTTAATTTTGTTATTTTAATGAAAGTTTTGTCAGGGATACTAGATTGAGATCTGGTAGTTCGTGCTGTGGGTGGTGAGTGTCTCGTTCTGTTCTGGTCCAACCATACAGATGTTCGTTTCACATATTTTTTAATTGGGGCATTTAATATTGATGAACACTGGCGAACATTCTTCTTATTTTCTTGTCTAGGTCAGAAATAGTTGTATATTTGTTGCGTGAAGGTGGAGAGTGCTACTACATATCAGATGGAAACTAGGGAAGAGACTGTGTCAGATCAGTCAGACAGAAAATGTACCCCTACCTGAAATGGACCTGGACTATAGTACAGCTCTGAGTCTACCTTTACTTCCAGATGTGCTTAGTGAAGCAAGTCAAGTACGAAATACACTTGGAGGTAGCTACAGTACGACACTGATGTGCCAAAACATTATGACCACTTGCTGAACAGTTTGTTTGCCCATCTTGGGAACGAAATATATCACACATTCTGCGTGTCAGGAATCTGACAGTTTGTTGGTAGATTTGTGGCACTAGATGACCGAAGCACACGTCAAGTAATTCGTATAAAGAACGGGCCGCTGATGTGTGTGTGTGTGTGGGGGGGGGGGGGGGGTGATGGCGTCCACAAACAACATAGATCGGTTCCATAGGATTTACGTCAGGTGAATTTTGTCGCCGAAATTCACTGCAATGCTTCTTAGAATGCTGTAGCATGGTTCTGGCTCAGAGCCACGGACAATTACACATCTGGAAGTTAACGTCGGCGTCAAAAATGACTCTGAGCACTATGGGACTTAACATCTTAGGTTATCAGTCCCCTAGAACTTAGAACTATTTAAACCTATCTAACCTAAGGACATCACACACATCCATGCTCGAGGCAGGATTCAAATCTGCGACGGTAGCGGTCGCGCGATTCCAGACTGAAGCGCCTAGAACCGCTCTTCCACGCTGGCCGGCCGTCGGCGTCAGGGAAGACATCAAGCATGAAGGGATGCAGTTGTCAGCGTGTCTTTTATTAGTACCACAGGTTCCATGTAAGCGCAGGAGCATGTCTCCCGAACATTATACTGCTCCCACCAGTCTCCATCCGTGCGCGCTGCACATTTCGAGTCGCCGTTCACCTCGATGACCATCGACCAAGTGTAGCAAAATTGTGATTCAGCCCCAATGTCCAATACGTTTCCATTGTCCGATGGTCGAATCCCAATGTCCCATGCCCACTGCAGTCGTAATTGACGAAGTCTTTGGGTCAACATGTGAAAACGGAGGGGTGCTTTGTTATGGAGCTTCATGGTCAACAATGTACGATGAACAGTGTACTCCGAGAGGCTTGTGCGTACGGTAGCACTCTGCTCTTCCAGCGGAGCTGCCACAGATCACCATCTGTCCTGCATCAGAGAGCAGACAAACCTCCGAACCCCACGTTGCGTGACGAATCGTGAACGTCCAACCATTTAGCGCCTAGTGGTAGTTTCACTGTCGTTCTACCTCCGTCCATAGATACTCACGACACTAGGACGTGAACATTCGACAAGCATCGCCACTTACGAAATACTCATTCAAGACTCTGCGTAGTAATAATCCGCCCTTTGTCAAAGTAACTTATTTGGATTTCCCCATTTGCAGTCCATATCTTTGCTCTGCTGATCCGACGTCCTTCTCTGGTCCTCTTACATATATCACGAGTCTGCAGAGCCACCAGGCAGCGTCCACGGTCCCGGTGGGCCGTGACCATAATGTTTTGGCTTATCAGTGTATATTATGGAAGGTTAGCTGCAGTGGAGCTTATATAAATGCAGAACATTCAGAGCTGGCAGTTTCAGCTGAGGTTTGGTTGACACAAATATTGTCTTTGGTGTGCTTGTGTTAACATCTGTACATCCCTGTCTCAGAATGGCCAGGTGAATGCACAGTGAGTTGTTCCAAAATCTGAGTGGATCCTTACGGAAGGTAGAGTATTTAAGATAGATTAATTGCATACTTAGATGGATCACAGGAAGCTAGTTGTAGAAAATTAGAGTGGTTGAACGTTAGTTAGACGCAGCTGAAAAAAATCAGCGGTAGATTAGAAAAAGAGAGGTGAGGAAACGCATTAACTCTAACGTTTGAGAACCGAAAGTACATATCAACAAATATGAAGATAGGTTCACAGTTGATCGGAGAGAGCTTGCGAATAAATTTGGAGACCACACAGATAAGAGAAGAGCTGATGGTTGAATATGAGGCAAAGTTAAAATAGGTCAATGAACGACTTAATGTAACTGAAGGTGAACAGCATAAGATGAGACAGGATATTGCAGACAAAGATCAGTCAATGCAGCAAAAATTAAATGGTTAAAGGTGAACCACGAAAAGGATAATACAGAAAGTTTAAGTAAATTAAAGAAAGTTGCTCCTTGTGAAGACTGAAACCAGCTGTAAACTGTTGACGATTTATACGAGTTAATCACATGAAACTCGATATTTCTTTGCAATGTTCCACCAAATACGATGTTCTCTTAAAATACCATTTTAAAGGAATCGGTCTTTCTTTGTCGACGTATGTGGCAAAATGCCTCAGTTCAGGCAATTACTATCACTTAATAGACGAAATTTTAATTAACTGAAGCGTCGCAGTTACACACCTGTAACATTTCAGAATTGGACTACTTAATTCAAGTGCTGTTTTGAAGTAGGTATTAATAACAGTTTACTCAATTTTTGTCGTGGCAAGTTTATAGTTCATTTTGTTGTTGCATGTTTTAAACCTTTCCACCGGCATATTGACCAGGTTCAATTAACACATCACAAAAGAGATTGACGTGGACACAGAAGTGGCATTCTGTAAGGGAGCTCAACTTCTGTTATTATATAAAACTTCTGTTATTACATAAAATACAATCTGCGTTAAAACAGATATCATTGTGATATATGGCTTAGCTGAGGCTGTAAGGGGCAATAGCAAACTGATACACACTGTGGGCCACTGCAGCTGCGTGGTTGTTTGAGTTTTGGAATAATTTTACTGCCAAAAATGTCGTCAGTCTCGCAAATAAATCCAGTATCTGTGTACATTTCATTCACGCACTTTTTATACGGGCTGCATGAGGAAGGAACATTAGGGCCTAATGTCCCGCATGCGACAGGATCATAAGAAGCGGAGCACAAGCTCGGATCAGAAAGGGATCGGGAACTAAATTCGCCTTGCACCTTCAATGGAACCGTCTCAGCATTCGCCTTAAACAATTTTGGGAAACCGCGGAAAACCTAAACTGGGATGGCCGGACGAAAATTTCAATCATCGTCCTTCCGGATGCGAGCCCAGTGCCCTAGCCAGAACGCCACCTCGCCCAGTGAAAAAATAAAGATTCAGCTACGACTTTTGCCTATTATCCAATCTTTCAGCAAAACTCTCAGGTCCGAGAGAAGTCGGTGGCTGCGCCATTGAACAAGAAACAGTGACATCAACTAAAGCATGACGGGCGTTCAATAAGTAATGTAGCACGTATGTTTCTCTGGCAAATATGGTTGAAAAATTTTCAGTTTTGTTTGCGACATCCATAAACCTTCCTGCGTGATTTCGGACGTTTTCAGTGACTCCTGGTAGATGTCTCTGGTAGAAACAGTCTTCAGAATGGCGTGTGTAGCTGGAATGCGTTCCAAGAAAAGGGCAGTTACTGTGAAATATGTCTTTGCGTTTTGCTGACGGAACGCAAAGTGCAATAGTCTGACAATCTTATCTGGTTTTGGCAGTAGTTATGGGAATCCCTATGATCAACAGAACTACGACAGTGGCTCTAGGACTAAAAAATAAGGTTCTAAGTATCTCGCTTATTATTACAAACACTATAGTTCGTTACTGATATTCACATCAGACAAGATAATGAACAGTATTTACTTTAATATTTCATCTAGCACACACAGAGATGTAGTTTAAGTATTTCACTCATACAATAATGAAGCCGCCTAAGTATCATAAATAGTTCATTAATTCTCATCAGATCCAAGAAATGAAAGCATAATATCAGATTTATAACAGAGACCAGTTTACGTCATATCTTTCATAACGACCATCAGAACAAGAGTGAGTAAGTATTTTATCATACAGATCATTATATCTTACGAGAGTTAACCAAGTTCAAAGAGTTAATAAGTGATCACAGGTATACTTTCCATCATTATTCGTCGTGCACCAAAAAGATCACAATTACAGAGCACAGCGCGTCTATGAAGAAAGGAGATGTAATTTCCCGACAAGAGTCATTACATTGGATTCGCCCCCAGCGGCGAACACCGGGGCTACGAAATTACGAACGTATTAAACCGCTCAACTTGTTTCAAATACAAACGATCTGTGGTTAGTGCAATAGTTTACTGTTCTTGTAAGTTAACATTTAACAGTTGTTTTACAAAATTACAAAGATCACTTGGAGCTGTACAGTATGTCGAAGAAGTCGGATGAATATACAGTAACTACTTTAGCACTACTCTGTAAAACGAATGTTGGTCGAATATTGATCGTTAATGTGACTTCCTTAAATCTGAGTTATTGAGAAAGTCACTTGCATTCAGTACAGAGTGAGGAACTGGTTCTCAGAGAATAATTTCCATCTATGCTCTACAATGATGCTGCAAATTCTGTATAGACTGGTTACCGGCTGTATATATGGTTCTCGGGCGAGACGTCGGATGTCATAGTGCAAACTCCACAATATTTCGTCAGCGCAACTGGCCGACATCTTCAGGTGCGACGAACACACTGCTAAGGCAGGACCAGGGCCCCCTATTTATGCCAGTTTTAGACAGGAAGTGCGCATGCGTGGAGGCGCCAAATTCGATGGCCAATAGCGACGATATCAGCTAGTAGCTGGAAGGACAGTAACGCCACCAACAGGATGAAGAACCAAATACTTCAGCGCACGCGCGGAGGCTGCCGCCGCTGCTCTGCGCTGCCATCGGCCGCCCCAGCGACCTCTGTCGGAGGCCGCAAGCGCGGAGGCTGCCGCTGTTACTCTGCGCTGCCATCGGCCGCCCCAGCGACCTCCGACGGAAGCCGCAAGCAAAACTGCGCGTCCACGTAGGCGCCTTGATTATTCTCCCGTTGTCAACAGAATATTCTGTCGCTGGGGCGGCCGATGGCAGCGCAGAGCAGCGGCGGCAGCCTCCGCGCGTGCGCTGAAGTATTTGGTTCTTCATCCTGTTGGTGGCGTTACTGTCCTTCCAGCTACTAGCTGATATCGTCGCTATTGGCCATCGAATTTGGCGCCTCCACGCATGCGCACTTCCTGTCTAAAACTGGCATAAATAGGGGGCCCTGGTCCTGCCTTAGCAGTGTGTTCGTCGCACTTGAAGATGTCGGCCAGTTGCGCTGACGAAATATTGTGGAGTTTGCACTATGACATCCGACGTCTCGCCCGAGAACCATATATACAACATGTCCGTCGGGAAAGCCTCAAGCAACACATCTGGTTACCGGCTGTTTGTTGTTAGTACCATCATATAATTACTTAAATGTTTCCCCGTTCGGATGCGGTTCTATGGAAAGCCGGCCGCGGTGGCCGAGCGGTTCTAGGCGCATCCGTTCGGAACCGCACGACTGCTACAGTCGCAGGTTCGAATCCTGCCTCGAGCATGGATGTGTGTGATGTTAGGTTTAAGTAGCTCTAAGTTCTAGGGGACTGATGACCTCCGATGTTAAGCCCCATAGTGGTCAGAGCCATTTAAACCATTTTGCTATTGAAAACTGCAAAACCCACAGAAGAGACTTTTAATTTCATTACAGATTCACTCGCTAAAGTAATTTAAAAATGAGTTTCAATAGATTTTCCATCATAATTCAAATTTGAGTTAAGAATGTGGCAACCGACAGTTCGGTAAATTTATTATCAAAATTCTTTGTGAAATTCAGATCGATCACTAAAGTAAAGCAATATTATAACTGACAAAGTTCAGGTTTAACAAAACTTATTGTGATTAATTAAAGACCTTATAACTGCCTGTAGTTTTCAGTTTAAAAATTAGATTTTGAAATACTGCTATGTTATTTAACATATATAGTAGGCAGTTTTGCTGGTAAATTGTTGATAAAATTTATAATGATACATTGACACTGAGGTGACAAAAGTCATGGAGTACCTTCTAACATTATGTCGGATTCACTATTGCCCGCGGACCTTAGTGGCCGAGCTGTTCTAGCCACTTCAGTCTGGAACCGCGTGACTGTTACGGTTGCAGGTTCGAATCCTGCCTCGAGGATGGATGTGTGTGATGCCCTTAGGTTAGTTAGGTTTAAGTAGTTCTAAGTTCTAGGGGACTGGTGACCTCAGAAGTTAAGTCCCATACTGCTCAGAGCCACCTGAAGCATTTTGAACCCTATTGCCCGGAGTAGTTAAAGAACTCAACGTGACGTGGAATCAACAAGTCGTAGAAAGTCCCCTGCAGAAGTATTGAACCATGCTGCCTCTATACCAATCCATACTTGCGAAAGTGTTGCAGGTGCATAATTTTGTGCATGGAGTGATCTCTTGATTATGTGCCATATATGTTCTATGCAATTCTTGTCGGGAAGTCCGGGTGGCTGAATTAATCGCACGAATTGCCCAGAATGTTATTCAAACGATTTGCTAACAACTGTGGCCTAGGTCAAGGGGCATTCATTCATAAAAATTCCATTCTCGTTTGGGAAACCCATGAATGGCTGCAGTCTAAGGCGCTGCAGTCATGGACTGTGCGGCTGGTCCCGGCGGAGGTTCGAGTCCTCCTTCGGGCATGGGTGTGTGTTTGTCCCTAGGATAATTTAGGTTAAGTAGTGTGTAAGCTTAGGGGCTGATGACCTTAGCATTTAAGTCCCATAAGATTTCACACACATTTAAACATTTTTTTGAATCCAGAATGAGATTTTCAATCTGCAGCGGAGTGTGCGCTGATATGAAATCTCCCAGGAAGGTTCACTTTATTGAATGGCTGCAGATTGGCTCCAAGCAGCTGAACGTAAACGTTTCCAGTTAATGGTCTGTTGTGTTGGACAAGAGGACCTAGTCCATTCCATATAAACACAGCCCACATCATTATGGAACCATCACCCGCTTTGGACAGTGCCTTGTTGACAACTTGGGTCCATAGCTTCGTGGAGTTTGTGCCACATTTGCCCCCATCTTCAGCTCTTACCAACTGAAACTGAGACTCACCTGGCCAGGCCACGTTTTCCAGTGGTCTGGGGTCCAATCGATACGGTCACGCACGACCCCAGGGAGGACGCTGCAGGCGATGTCGTGCTGTTAGCATCAGTCGCCTGCCGCAATAGCCCGTAAACGCCAAATTTTGCCGCGCTGTCCTAAGAGATACGTTCGTCGTATGTCCCACATTAATTTCTGCTGATATTTCATGCCTCGTTGCTTGTCTGTTAGCACTGAAAACTCTACGCGAACGCCGCTGCCCTCGGTCGTTAAGTGAAAGCCGTTGGCCATTGCATTGTCCGTGGTGAGAGGTGATGCCTGAAGTTTGGTATTCTCGGCACACTCTTGATACTGTGGATCTCGGGACATTAAATTCCCTGATGAGTACTGAAATCGGATGTCAGATGCGTCTAGCTCCAACTACCATTCCGCGTTCAAAGTGTGTTCATACTCGTCGTGCGGCTGCAAACACATACGCAACTTTTTTCACATGATTCACCTGAGTCAAATGACGGCTCTGCCAATGAACACACTTTTTATATCTTGTGTATGCGATACTACCGCCATTTATATACGTACATGTTGCCATCCCATGACTTTTGTCACCTTAGTGTAATCTTCTTAATAATAGGAGAGGTGACCGTATGGAGCAGCTGAATAGAGTTTTAGGCAAGTGTTGTCCACTGTTCTGAAAGTTTCGCTGAATGTAGGTCTGCACTGAATATTACTTCCAGTTCGCCACTCCATCCAAAATGGCGAAGAACATGAAACATTCCATAAAAGAACATAATAAAATATCAAAAGCATCCTGTGGAAGATTGTAGTGGATTAGATAACGCAGTGTCCTAGGCAGAATCTTGACCCTCTCTAATATCCTCTATTCAACTTTCGATTCAACTCTATTGTCGATTAGTGGACCCCTTGTCATCAAACTTCTCAGCGTTCTCTTTGCTTGCTAGTCTTCACTGGTCCTTCAAAAGTACGGTAATTATTTTGTTACTGTTTAGCGTCCATGTAGTTGAAGTTGCCTTTCCTGCTGTTGCCCGTAGACGGATCAGTAATCAGTTAAGCCGCATTCAGTAACAGTGCCGCCTGTTAGCGAGCGGAATTATTAATTTCACCGCAAGACAATTTCACTTTGACGACAAAAGGAATATTGCTTTCTCCATCATTGTTACCATGATGGCTGTCTATTATAGAGTCTTCACGGACAAGTTCAGTTAATAACTATTCATTTTTCAGCAGCCGACGTTGCAGTTGAATATGAAGCTATGTCCACTAGTGCATATAAAGATCCATCATCATATATTCCATAACATCCATCGTTCACAATGTACGTGGCTATCCCTATTGACACTAGGTCCAACCACGTATCCGTTAAGCATAAATTAATCTTTAAGATTCACAACTTTTGTCCAACATTTGTGTCCCAAGTATCACTATTTTAACGCAAAACCAAAACCAAACCTTATCATTTTACGAAAAAATATCTTCTTTGCATCTCTGTTTCTACATATCATTTTTTTTTTTTTTTTTTTTTTTTACTGTGGTCTCAAACTTCTGTTCTTTTAATCCTTCCAGACATGCAGACATGGACAACTCACAACACATTTGATTGATTTATACAATTTCAGAGAAATAGCTACTTCCATCAAGATTGTAAATCCCTAGTATACTACATTCTGTAGTACCTGAAGGATTTACTTTGCAAAAATAACCAAACACAAGTCTGTCATTATTCGATTAATCGGAAACAGATTACCTCACACTTGAGCGTCATTCAAATTTTATTTCATTCAGTTCAATTTAACAATTAGTTTGAAATTAATTGACTGTTTAATAATAATAACCAGTCTTTCATGGGATATTGTTTACCTACTCATGTACTCATGATGCCTTACCACCTAACTACATGATCAGTGTAATTCCAAATTGAGATTACTGTTCATTCTATTTCATTTCTGAACAAGAATCAATCAATTTAAAACTAAGTGATAGGCTTTCGTACCCCGATTCAGCTTGTTTCAATATTAAGGCTTTTTAAAAGACCTTATTGATTTGAGGAAAAGACTGAACTATCAATATGGAATTTAAAATGTGTATTGGCTCATACTCAGATCTCTAATTACAGATACATAATTGATTAAGTTTTACATACATCCATTTATAACTAAACAAAAATTGTATACACATTTAGAACGAAGTATGTATTTCTAGTGAGTTTTTTCACTCAAATATTTCTTGAGATCTTTGAGTGTGCACTTTCCCTTGACCCTCTCTCTATGCCAACAATTAATTAAGCCCCTGAGTACAGAAACTGTCACTTCTTATTCCGTTTAGCCAATCTATAAGTTTTATTCTGGCTTCATACAAGTACCCATTTCCTGTACCTCGAACTTTGATACTCTCTGCAGTTCGGCGTCGAAGTACAGTTCTCCTGTAACTTCGTTTTGCGTGAGTGTAATCACATCTCGTCCAAAGTTTTGATGTAAAGAGGACACCGTCGTGGGATGTTGGGTAAAGGCTTTATTAAAAATTCCTTGAATTATGGCAAATAATCTACCCATTCCATCTGTTTACCGGAGCAATTCCATGAATTTTCCCCCTAAGTAATTCGCTTCGGCTTTGGGACGCAATATATCTGATTCATACCACATGCCTGTAAAGAACGCTTCCTTTTTTTGCTAGCGTAACTTTCTGCTTTATCAGACTGTATAATCTTCGGTTTTCCGACTTGAGGAATGCAAGAAACAAATATTAATAAAAAAATATTTATGTAAGTATGTGTGAATGTTCCACATCTACTCCTAAAGCAGTGGAACGATTTCAACTATACTTGGTAAACGTGTATTGTCAGGCAACAATCGCTATGGGGGTAAGAACTAGCTACCTATCATAATTCATGAGATATGACGTCATGAATAATGAGATGCATGAAAAACTACCACATCATGCATGACGTTTAAATTTATTACTTCTTTGCTACTAAATCTATTCACAACATACTTTGCACAAATTATCCACATATACTGTGAATGTACTTACACAAAATAATATATCATTGTGTGAGATACAGTTCCAGATATATGAAGTCATAAACGCAATGTTATATAAACATAGCAGAAAATTTCTATTTTGCGTACTATGTTTCATACTTCGGATACTGTACTTCTACATTTTTATGTTAAGCACGTTATTTTGTACAACTGTTTCATTACTTCAAAGGGCGTTTTATGAATACACAGAAATGATTTTCCGCGATATTACACTCCAAATAAAGTTATTTTTTGTTTTCGTTTGTAATAGAGAATTGAGAAAATGATTACCATGGCAACTCCAGGTCTTTCAGCTAGTTCTCTACTAATTGTCGAACAACTGGTGCACTGGTGGCGGTCTTCACAGCATATATTTTAATATGTGTTGAAAACAAATGGTACACTGCAACAGCGTATTGGGTGCCTGAATATGAAAACGGCAGGAGTTCACAAATGTCTGTGGCAATGATCTGTGGACGTCTGTCAACAATAATAGAGTGTAATTTCCAGTTTCAGCCTCGGTCTGAGGGCTTCACATCCTGACATATCCATTTTTTCCATTACAGTTCTTGCACCTCCCATATATATTAAGATATTAGCAATACTCAACAATTTTTATGACACATTTAGCCACTCCAAAATGCTAGGTGTACCAGATTAGAAATTCCTGGTTGGCTTCATTAATGACACAAGCACTTGTTATTCTGTGGGTCACAGCGATATAACATTACGCCATAATGCACAATACAATGCCCACTTAGGGCCTGCGTTGGATTTGTCATGAGAAGTCTGTTTATTTCTGCTCATCAATGGTCATCATCATGTAACTATCAAATCTTTCTACATACATCTAGATACTATTGTCTTTAAATGTCATCCTTCGTCAATAAGACCATAAACTCCATATTTTTACGTCAGATTCCTAGATATCAGGCAGTCCTTATGGCACACACAATAATGTCTCAGACACTACGATATTTTCACCTTTTACATAAATTACCTTGAAGCTGTATTCCTGTGTAGCTAGTGACAATCGATTCAAGGTGGCATGCAACAGTTTACAGTTTAGCATCAAGCTTAGACCCTGACGACCATAATAAATCCTTGTGTGACTACCAGATGAATAGTAATGGAAATTATTAAATGCCCAAAACTGGCAAAGACCTCTCATTCTGTTGTCATGTAAACAATTTGACAGTCAGAATATGTATTTGGTGAAGGAAATAGTACAAACTGTAGGTTTCTCATTTGTGTCTCTGATCTGAAAAAGAAGAGACCCCAGACCAATGGACGAGGCATTTGTCGCCAAGCAAAAATCTTGCAACATATCTGGTCGTTCAACAATTGTGAACTGGTAAGAGCATCTTGATCTTTTCAAATGGCGACCGACAATCGGTCAACTAAATCCACAGTACTTGCTTTCCAACAACTTCAGAAGCAACTTAAAATTTAATATGTGCTCTGGCCCAAACCAACAATAAACTGTGCGAAACCAAGGAATGCTTTCGGCTGTTTTTCTCGTCTGTGGCATTGGACAGCAAGATGTTCCTCTCAAGTTTTAGTGGTATTAAACAACCACATGCGTTGTTACCCTGGCAGACCTAGCACATGATCTAATGTTATTATACAAACGCGACCACTCACATTCAATCCATATGGCATAACCCTATACTGGTAGCTTTGGCCAGCAAAGATAAAGCCCACGTATTCTCTTCAAGGCTCATATAAATGAGCCTGCCAGTATGAAGCCTGAGATATATCAGTGTTAAGAATTTAAGTCTGTAGAATCGTTGTAACTGATCTTCCTGCTTCTCAGAGTGGGTTCTCACTGAGTTAATTATCTTACTAACTCCCCTGCCACCAATTACAATTCGACTGTTGTCTTCAGCTGTTGCTACCACTAATATGGGGTTGCAAAAAAGACTTGACGATGGTGCAGTAACTATCCAGTCTAGCATCTACCTGAACTCTTTTGAGACAGCAGCCTTCTGAGACCAGGGAATGGCAAACAAAATGGTTAAGGGGTATGACATTTAGATAGAAAAAACATCCCTTGATCACTCCATGTTTCTCTTCAACAAATTTTACAGATTCCAATGAAACATAAACCAGATCTGCCTATTAATCTTTGGTAAGGTACTGTGACTCGGATACATTTGTCCTAGTTTGATGCTTTGTGCTGAGGTAATTATTGATTCCAGAATGCTGTTGGTATCATCATTTCCCCCACCTATTAACGGAATATTGATTTCCTGGAAATATTTGCCATGGCCTAAATCTGTCTTCAAAAAGTCAGTTGCCATCTTGTCCACATTAACCAGAAATATACAGATCCCTGTGGATAATTTTGCTGTAGCTTTGTACTCACAGAAGGAAATTACCTGGGACTATGGAGTCCTCAATTAATGTATTTACATTCAGGAATGGGCTCATAATTGATATATATATATATATACAATCATTAACAGTATGTGACATTGTCATTTTATTATTTTGGGATCATGCTCTAATGGTTTACACATCCCAACAATTTCTTTCCGGCAAGTTCTTAACTTCCGTTTCCTGACATAATGTTTTATACATTCCATAGGCGATAACAATAGCTGCAACCTCTGTATCGATTGGAACCACCACAAAAGTATCTTATATTACAACGTGTATTGCTGACTACGCACTACCTTTTGTTGATTCTGACAAGATATGTAACCAGTGAATAATTCCTCTCTCTTATGGTATCCAATGTCATTCTGGAATACCCAATTCTTTTCTGATCACTCCTCTCTCTCTCTCTCTCTCTCTCTCTCTCTCTCTCTCTCACCAAATCTTCGGGGATAGACATCGTGAAAATTAGTTTTCTGAATGAGTAACTGATGGTTAATGACTAGCCACCTAGTCACTTCAGTCTGAATTATTTTTCTGCCAGTTTCTTCCCGTCCGGTAACTCCTGGACTGTTGCTGCCACTGCTGATTGGCATTTCTTTTTGCATAGCCATGGTGAAATCGGTAGTTTTGTTTCATCTGCTTACACTTATCAGAATAATTGTAACCATGGCTACTAAGGAACATTCATATCATTGAAATTACTACAGTCACCACTACCATTTTTCTTCAATATGTCTACTATCTGCCCCAGTTCTCTGCTCTTCATTTGATTAAGATTATTACCAGTCTTACCATTTTACTAATATACTTTGGCATTTCCATTCATCAGGTCAACCGATCCTAATACTGACACGAACTACTCAATATTCGATTCTGATATGTTAATTAATTTTTTAAATTTAGATAGGCAGTTTAGCATTCAGTATTCGGATAAAATCTCGCTGTGATTCAGAGCTGTCCCAATATTTCGTCTTGTTCAAACACTTCCTGAAGTATTTTTGAAAATTTCTCTATTTGGCTTGAAAACTTTCTGGGTTAAAAACCTCCTACCTTTACATTTCTGCACAGTTCATGACCGGCACATATGTAGGAGTGTTCAAAGCCTTCATAACTATTACAATACTCAGCAACTTTTGTTGCCCATAATCTCCCATCTCCGTTGATATAACCGGTCACAAAGGCGATCTTTTCCCCATTGCCATGAACTAGGCATTGCTCGTCGAAAAGATTTGATGAATACGATTGGGTGGATGCCTTTGTTATCAGGTACAAAGATTTGAAATTGGCAGTGCCTAGTAACGTTTTCCTATATCACTAAATTTTCATTTAGCAAATACGGCACTGGCCCCGTCTTACATGGTTATTATGCGATGCCAGCATTGCCTCGTTTTCATTCGGAGTACGTTCCTCTGCACCTGTTCAGAATCAAAATTTACTTCTGAAACGGTATTCCTTGGTGAAATCTCTTTTGATTTCTCCTAAGTGTTTGTCAACTGCATTTCAAAAAAGCAAAAGGTCCTTGGTTAGTTTCTCATTTAATTTCTCAGATTCATAATGCACCGAAGTATCTGATAATGGTTGTAATTCAGCCACTTTGGCAGAAATCTGTCCTGCGACGTCTTCAATCTATGCACCAACTAGCTGCGCAATCTGTCCTTCTTCATCGCCCGACCAACTATTAAGTTAAGCTAATAGTATGTTATGTTGGAATTCTGTTTGCTCAATGATAATTTTATCTTGTTCAGAACTTAGCTGTTCTACCTTCAAGGTAGTTTCGGACGCATCATTTTGATGCCCCCGAAGACTTAACATTCAAAGAAATTTAATACACTGATTCTGGCAAACCAGTACATGCTTGGTTTAGTGTAGCTATTTCGTCCATTAACTCTTTTGTTATAGCATCCATTTTCAATATAAGGTGAGCAACTGCGGATGCGATAGCACTGTGCTGTTTTTTTTTTTAGCTAAATCAAAAGCAATAACATTTTCCTTTCCTTCTTTAGTTCTAGCATTCATAATAAAACAGTAAAATGATGTAGCGTGTGAATAGCCGACACAGCATTGGCTTCCGTCTTCGGAGCTCTTTCAATACTTACTGCTCCACACGAGACTGTATATTCGCTACTTGTGAGTGAGTCTTTAATGTTAGTAATAATCTAACAAAAATTGAAGTAATCTGATTTCCACGAACCAAAATATTAAGATTAATACTTTTAAGCTCTAAGGTTTGTATCAAGCAATAATGTAACTAATTCTACAATCGCTATGCATTTACAAAAACAGTCTTGCAACGGTCTTGCAATTATTGCACTACTGAAAGATAAAAATTACAGTTTACTGGTATAACACATTATAGCAGCTGTAAAAGCTGCATCACACTGTAGCTGAGACATATCATATTGCCTGATACAAGCATTCACACTGCAATAAGGCGAATGTACTTGTGTAATATTGCAGTTCCTCAGATCCGGGCCTCATTGGGTGTATTTCCTTTTTATGGAAGTTACCTGAAATTCGGGATTTATTAACATTCAGTAGCATAAAAGCGAAACTATGTTAATATACAAAAATAAGCGACACATACGAGTTTTAAGCGTTCTCGAGTGGGCATCAAATTTAAGCAAGCCTATATTCATTTGACGGACAGAAGGTATAAGTGCAAAATTCCGCCCGTCTCATCTGGTGTTAGCAGTAATTATTCATGGGAAACTCTATGTTCAACGCTGCTACGACCATGGCTACCGGACTAAGAAGTTAGAAAACTGATGTGTAGGTTCTAACTATATCTCGATTTATTACGAATACTGGAGTTTGTTATTAAAATTCACACGAGAAAACATAAACAGCACCTACTTTAATAGTTTATCGATCACAGAGATATATATAGTCCAAATATTTCACTCATGCGGTAATGGAAATAGCTACGTACGATAAATAATTCCTTAGTTCGCACCAGATACAAGGGATGTTTGTGGTCTACTCGTATGGAGGCAGAAATTATGTAATATTTGAACTTATTACAGAGATCAGATTACACCATACATTTCATAATGAATATCACAGCGAAAGTGAATCGAAATTTATCGTACAAATCATTATGTAATACACACATCAAAAAAAGTTTTGCATCACTTCGATCATTCTAGTCTTTCCACCAGGAAGGAGGCACACGGCTATCTGTAATTCAACTATGCCTAGACGGTCAATACCGCGGTTCGATCGCGTTCGCATTGTTACTTTGTGTCAGGAAACGCTCTTAACAATGGAAGCATCCAGGCGTTTCGGAGTAAACCAAAGCGATGGTGTTCGGACATGGTGGAGATAGGAGCGAGAGAGAGATAGGAACTTTCGACGTCATGCCTCGCTCAGGCCGCCCAGTGGCTATTGCAGTGGATGACCGCTACCTACGGACTATGGCTCCGAGGAACTCTGACAGCAGCGCCACCATGTTAAATAATGCTTTTCATGCAGGCACAGAACTTCGTGTTACGACTCAAATTGTGCGCAATAGGCTGCATGATAGGCATCTTCACTCCCGACGTCAATGACGAGGTCCATCTTTGCAGCCCGCATCTCGTGGTCGTGCGGTAGCGTTCTCGCTTCCCACGCCCGGGTTCCCGGGTTCGATTCCCGGCGGGGTCAGGGATTTTCTCTGCCTCGTGATGGCTGGGTGTTGTGTGCTGTCCTTAGGTTAGTTAGGTTTAAGTAGTTCTAAGTTCTAGGGGACTTATGACCACAGCAGTTGAGTCCCATAGTGCTCAGAGCCATTTGAACCATTTGAACCATCCATCTTTGCAACCAAGACACCACGCAGCGCGGTACAGATGGGCCGGACAACATGCCGAATAGACCGCTCAGGATTGGCATCACGTTCTCTTTACCGATGAGTATCGCATATGGCTTCAACCAGACAGTCGTCGGAGACGTGTTTGGAAGCAACCAGGTCAGGGTGAACGTCTTGTACACAATGTCTAGCGAGTGCAGCAAGGCGGAGTTTCGTGATGTTTAGGGGTGGCATTAGGTGAGGCCGATGTACACGGCTGGTGCTCATGGAAGGCGCCGTAACAGCTCTACGATACTTGAATGCCATCCTCTATCGACAGTGCAACCATATCGCCAGCATACTGGGGAGGAATTCGTCTTCATGGACGACAATTCGCGCCCCCGTAGTGCATATCTTGTGAATGACTTACTTCTGGTTAACGACATCGCGCGACTAGAGTGGCCAGCTTGTTCTCAGACATTAACACCATCGAACATGCGTGGAATAGATTGAAGAGGTCTGTTTATGGACGACGTGACCCACCAACCTCTCTGAGGGATCTACGCCGAATCGCTATTGAAGAGTAGAACAATCTGGACCAACAGTGCCTTGATGAACTTGTGGACAGTATGACACCACCAGGCATGCATCAATGTAAGAGGACGTGCTACTGGGTTTTAGGGGTACCGGTGTGTACAGCAGGCTGGACCACCACCTCTGAAGGTCCCGCGGTATGGTGGTACAAAATGCCATGCATGGTTTTCATGAGGAATAAAAGGGGCAGAAATGATGTTTATGTTGATCTGTGTTACAATTTTTTGCACAGGTTCTGGAACGCTCGGAACCGAGGTGACGCAAAACTTTTTTGATGTGTGTTTATAACGAGAGTTAACAATGCACAAAGAGTTAACATGGAATCAGAGCAATATGTTTCATGATCGATTGTCGCTTATGGCAAAGGTAACAATTACTGAGGGCACCACGTCGAATGTAGAATAACCGGTGGAATTTTCTTACGGAAGGACAAGAGTCATTACAGATGTATATCTTTTGGCGGAAAAACCATGTCATCTCAGAAATTCACATGCTTTTTCAGAATGTGTACGAACACCTGGAAATGGGTAAAAGCACGGTAATTAGCTGGAGGAAATGTTTGTCGTCGACAGAACAAGGAGAAGGAAATCTGATGTCCTCAAGTGCAACAACCCGTCCGCACACAACTGTGACGTCTTCAAAGAAGCAACTCTCAAGAGATTATTCTATTCAATGTTCTCCTTCATGGTCAAATGATAATCCACGAAACCTATTATGAGATTCTGAGGGCACGGAAGAAACGATTTCAGCGTGATCATGGGCACAAAAATGCGAACTCACTACTTCTTCGTCATGATAACGCAAGCCACACACAAGTGAGCGTATTCTAGAGTGATCATGAAACTTGGGTGGACTTTTCTTCCTCATCCGCTCTATGGCCCGAATCTGCTTATGACTTTAAGATGTTTGGCTCACTGATGGATGGACCACACGGGAATGATTACAGCGGCTGCAACGTACAAAGTTGGCTTATGCTAACAAAATTATGAAGTAAACATTAACCGTGTAATGAAACTAATTTGTTACCACCGGAGGCCGAGCACATAGCCATATATTAATTTAGTGGCTCGGCTGCTAAACTAGGGATTTGCGTGTACACTGTTGCATTGCGCCCATCTGAAAACATCTAATGATTTCCTCGGATGCCTAGGGAAACTGTAAGTGAAGGACATGAAAACACATGAAGAACGTAAATAAATAAATAAATAAAAGAATGAAAGCTTAGCATCCCTTAGGATATTAATGTAGACTAACCGCCCTATAATGAAATGAGGAATATTTGTCCTCCTAGAGGAAGCGGAACGTACGCAGGAAACGATTAATTCATCCCAAAGGCATTGTGTAGAGCACCAAATCGTTAATCTGATGAAATGTCTAACGTTTAACCAGTTCACTCTATTCCATTAGCAATAACTGATTATTTAAATCATATATCACTAACAGATGTGTATACTGGTATCGAGCGAATAAAAACCAAAAATTCCTATCGTTGGGCAAAATGATGAAGTCAAAACTAGCTGCACGCCACGCTAAGGCTTAAACACACGACTCATAGGTGGAAACAGATCTTACCCCATTACCCCACTTAGAACAGCGATAAAAAAACGCTTCTACACCCTCTTCTGCATGCTCCCTGTTAGACTCTCTCACGTGTCAGCTCTTATCTTCTAATCGTCATCGTAATTGACTCACATATTCTCCCCATATTGAATTTGAAACAACTGAAGCATATCTTTATAATTTGGATTCGATTAATATTCAGTCTATTTTATATATAACTAAAATGATGGTTTTAGATCAATATTTTACATTAAATATCGGATCTGCAGGAGACGTGTTTAGTTTGTAAGTTAATTCTTCATGCCACTGCAATACCTCTCTAGTCAGCCGACATTTTTTCAACATTATTTTGCCCTCTCGTACTGTGCAGCTCCTCCTACGGCTTCAGGTTGCCTGCCTGTTCCGGCCACTATATCGCCACTTGTCGCTCAGTTCCTTGGCCAGTAAGTGTGTGTGATCGACTGTTTGTAACGTCACACGAGAGTGGGAATCTTATGGATCAGCGAGAACTTGGACGAGTGGTAACCTGTACAGCGGTACCACGACGCCATTATGTGGCACGGTGGGGTAAGGCCACAGAACTGAACGGAGATAGGGTTCGAAGCTAGATGAAACATGTTAGATAGTCCGAGATTTCCACTGTTATCGTTTGACTCGTTTATCTTCATAGAACCTCGTTGGTGGTATGGATGAGGCGTGTGAGGCCCGTGGGAGAAGAGAGAGAGAGAGAGAGAGAGAGAGAGAGAGAGAGAGAGAGAGAGAGCTCTCGGGCTAATATGGCAAGACGCTGTGTGGGACCGTAAAGGGTAGCGAGTGGACGTGCTTTGGTGAGGATGTTCGGGGCAGAGGAGCGTGCATGTGTCAACCAAGGTACGAGTTCAGAGGAAGAAGACGGCACGCCATGGCAGCCATATTGTGTAGAAAGATGGTATGTCGCTTCTGGAACATTGGAAACTTTTGGTCATTGAAAACGAGGGGGCTGGTTTCGTTTCCACCCGATGCAGTGGTCTTCTTCTGCAACCTCGTACAACTGTGTTGTGAAGCTGATCTACTAGCGGCAAATATACGGACAGCGCCGGTACCGAATAAGTTGATTTGATTTTGTGGAAAAAAGACACGAACTGCAAGTTACTGGACTGGCCGATAAACAGCTGTTGTTCTGGTAATGAGGCCTGAGAAGTGCGGTACGAGTAGTACAAAGGCACGACCGGTCCGAGGGGTGGGTAGATGTTAAATAATTTCAAGTAAGGTTAGTCTGTACATGATAGGTGCTTTTCTGCCATTGTAATGTCACACTGTGTACGGTTATGTTGTATAATGGAATTTTTTCTTATTTCAGGACTGTGTGTATTGGCAGCGTAGTAATCACCGGGAACAGTGGAGAACTCTCAGTTTAACATGTTGCTAACTGTTCTTGGTAAATTGCATTTTATAAACCGTATTTGCTTTGGTTAACTAACTGTACATGATCGCGTGAGAACGTAAGCTGATCATTTTCTACGTGACACCTGGATTAATTATTAGTTATGAAGTGCTCTTGTAAATGCTTTTTCAGACGGATTTCATTTCTGGAAATGTAATGGCAAGTATCTGGAACTGTTAGTTCATAGATTAATGTAAAATAACTGTCTTCTGGTATTGTCTGAGATTATTTCTAAAAAAAAATTCAACTTAAGGGATTGGCATGCAACTTTGTTCAGTCGAGGTTGTTCAAGAAGATTGTTCTAGAAGATTTTTTCAATACTGTTGTTTAAATTTTTTGGGGTATTTTCATTGCACCAGCTTTTGTAAATGCATGTTAGAAAACAAAACAAAAGGGTTACAGTGTAAGATGAAACTGATTAACTAATGACTGTTGAATCTTAAATAAAGTAAGAGACTAACTCTTGCATTTAGCAAAATAAATGAAATGGAACGGCACGGTGTTGACTGCTCGGCCAATGTATTAAAATAAAAGATTGTCGAGCTACTGAAAATTAATAAAGTTTTGTAATACGGAGTGTTTAACTTTCAGTACACTACCAGTCCACTCCACTTCCCCACTAAACCCGTGTCTCTGCCTTTTATTAGTTTTATAGGCAAAGAACTGGGGCACAATATGTTTTATTTAAATCTTAAAAATAAAACCATCCATTTACAATGAAATGAATACCTCTATCTGCATACGGGCGTTAATATACGTCAACGGGGCAGTTGAATAAGTGTGCCCCCATCAGGACTCGAACCCGAGATGGCCTTCTTACATGGCAGACGCTCCATCCATCTGAGCCACCGAGGACGTGGAGGGACTTATCTCTGGCACACCTACCGTTAGACCCAACTTATTGCCCTGCACTATATTCATAGTGCCCCTGCCCATTATACTCATTACTCGCGGCTTTTTGCCGATTCCCGTAAAAGTTCGGCCACTATTTGTGCATCCACACAGAAGAAGATGGTCAAATGGCCGGTGAGCCTTAACTATGTCCGAAAGAACAAAAAATGGCTCTGAGCACTATGGGACTCAACTGCTGAGGTCATTAGTCCCCTAGAACTTAGAACTAGTTAAACCTAACTAACCTAAGGACATCACAAACATCCATGCCCGAGGCAGCATTCGAACCTGCGACCGTAGCGGTCTTGCGGTTCCAGACTGCAGCGCCTTTAACCGCACGGCCACTTCGGCCGGCTCCGAAAGAACAGATACCATATATATATATATATATATATATATATATATATATATATATATATATATATATATATATATATATAGTTAAGGGTCGCCGGCCATTTGACCATCTTCTTCTGTGTGGATAAACAAATAGTGCCCGAACTCTTACAGGAATCGGCAAAAAGCCACGAGAAATGAGTATAATGGGCAGGGGAACTGTGGATATAGTGCTGGAGATTAAGTTGGGAACGTGGGTCTCACGGGAGGCGTGCCAGAGGTAAGTCCCTGCAGTCGCACTGTCCTCCACGCCCTTGGTGGCTCAGATGGATGGAGCATCTGCCATGTAGGCAGGGTATCCTGGGTTCGAAGCCGGCCACAGTGACTGAGCGGTTCTAGGCGCTTCAGTCCGGAACCGAGCAACTGCCACGGTCGCAGGTTCGAATCCTGCCGCAGTCATGGATGTGTGTGATGTCCTTAGGTTAGTTCGGTTTCAGTAGTTCTAAGTTCTAGGGGACTGATGACCTCAGATGTTAAGTCCCATAGTGCTCAGAGCCATTTGATTGATTTTGAATCGGGTTCGAGTCCCGGTCGGGGCACACATTTCCAGCAGTCCCTGTTGACGTATATCAACGCCTGTATGCAGCTGGGGGTATTCATTTAATTGTAATTTCATTCTAACAAGGTGCATGGTCACCAATGGTATCTGTTTTTTAGGACATGTCCGAAAGAACAGATACCATGTAAGACGTTGTGGTCTCCTGACCTTCATTGCTTACATGTTCTGCCCTCACAATCATATTCCGCACATCAAGACGCTTCATTCGAACCCAAATCGATAAGATAAAGTCAATGTTGTATGAATTCATGTAAACGATATGCAAATAACAGGTAGGTCGCGGGTTCGCACTGGCCTTGAAATACGCGAAGCTGGCGTACACACACACATTCAAGACACGACGGGAACAAAAGCTTTTAGTTCAGGAGAGGCAAACCACAGGCCATGAGGCCGGTCCTTTCAGAGGACGAGTCAACCTATCTGCGTCGGCCGGCGACCGCCCATAGAGCAGACAGCGTTTGCCCCAGTGAAAGGGAGAACGACCTCGTATTTGGCTTAAAAGCAAATTCTGCTACATTGTGTGGGAGCGACCAGCCTACGCATTGTTTACAAACATAGCACACAGTTTCAGAGATTTTCACAGGGAGACAGCAGACGCCAATCGCCGATGCTACAGATTTCCAGATTGGTCGCCTTAAACGAAACCTCATTCTCCCATTTTAGAAGAGCAATGCTGATTGGCAGACGATGTTCCTCACGCCTTGAATTGAAAGAATAATGGAAGAGACCGAAAGATATACCCCTCCACGTCTGGCGTGGAGAGGCGCCGTTCCATTGTCGCTCTTGGAGAAAGAACGCATAACGAGAGCGTGTGCACTCGTACATGTACGCAAAGAGTGAGGAACAGGTCTCTCCTCAGTACTTCACTGGGAGAGCGCCTCTGTCGAGAGCAAATCGGAGTGCGACTCTATACTGGGTCCTTGGGATTAAGCATTGTTCACTGTGTTGACCGACACACAGAATGGACAGAGTTATAGTTAAACGCCTGCAAGCGAATTTTTGAGTGGCATAGCGGTGGACTGGTTATCTACATCTACATCTACATTTATACTCCGCAAGCCACCCAACGGTGTGTGGCGGAGGGCACTTTACGTGCCACTGTCATTACCTCCCTTTCCTGTTCCAGTCGCGTATGGTTCGGGGGAAGAACGACTGTCTGAAAGCCTCCGTGCGCGCTCTAATCTCTCTAATTTTACATTCGTGATCTCCTCGGGAGGTATAAGTAGGGGGAAGCAATATATTCGATACCTTATCCAGAAACGCACCCTCTCGAAACCTGGACAGCAAGCTACACCGCGATGCAGAGCGCCTCTCTTGCAGAGTCTGCCACTTGAGTTTATTAAACATCTCCGTAACGCTATCACGGTTACCAAATAACCCTGTGACGAAACGCGCCGCTCTTCTTTGGATCTTCTCTATCTCCTCCGTCAGACCGATCTGGTACGGATCCCACACTGATGAGCAATACTCAAGTATAGGTCGAACGAGTGTTTTGTAAGCCACCTCCTTTGTTGATGGACTACATTTTCTAAGCGCTCTCCCAATGAATCTCAACCTGGTACCCGCCTTACCAACAATTAATTTTATATGATCATTCCACTTCAAATCGTTCCGCACGCATACTCCCAGATATTTTACAGAAGTAACTGCTACCAGTGTTTGTTCCGCTATCATATAATCGTACAATAAAGGATCCTTCTTTCTATGTATTCGCAATACATTACATTTGTCTATGTTAAGGGTCAGTTGCCACTCCCTGCACCAAGTGCCTATCCGCTGCAGATCTTCCTGCATTTCGCTACAATTTTCTAATGCTGCAACTTCTCTGTATACTACAGCATCATCCGCGAAAAGCCGCATGGAACTTCCGACACTATCTACTAGGTCATTTATATATATTGTGAAAAGCAATGGTCCCATAACACTCCCCTGTGGCACGCCAGAGGTTACTGTAACGTCTGTAGACGTCTCTCCATTGATAACAACATGCCGTGTGCTGTTTGCTAAAAGCTCTTCAATCCAGCCACACAGCTGGTCTGATATTCCGTAGGCTCTTACTTTGTTTATCAGGCGACAGTGCGGAACTGTATCCAACGCCTTCCGGAAGTCAAGAAAAATAGCATCTACCTGGGAGCCTGTATCTAATATTTTCTGGGCCTCATGAACAAATAAAGCGAGTTGGGTCTCACACGATCGCTGTTTCCGGAATCCATGTTGATTCCTACATAGTAGATTCTGGGTTTCCAAAAACGACATGATGCTCGAGCAAAAAACATGTTCTAAAATTCTGCAACAGATCGACGTCAGAGATATAGGTCTATTGTTTCGCGCATCTGCTCGACGACCCTTCTTGAAGACTGGGACTATCTGTGCTCTTTTCCAATCATTTGGAACCCTCCGTTCCTCTAGAGACTTGCGGTAGACGGCTGTTAGAAGGGGGGCAAGTTCTTTCGCGTACTCTGTGTAGAATCGAATTGGTATCCCGTCAGGTCCAGTGGACTTTCCTCTATTGAGTGATTCCAGTTGCTTTTCTATTCCTTGGACACTTATTTCGATGTCAGCCATTTTTTCGTTTGTGCGAGGATTTAGAGAAGGAACTGCAGTGCGGTCTTCCTCTGTGAAACAGCTTTGGAAAAAGGTGTTTAGTATTTCAGCTTTACGCGTGTCATCCTCTGTTTCAATGCCATCATCATCCCGTAGTGTCTGGATATGCTGTTTCGAGCCACTTGCTGATTTAACGTAAGACCAGAACTTCCTAGGATTTTCTGTC
This sequence comes from Schistocerca piceifrons, assembly GCF_021461385.2. Classification (NCBI taxonomy): domain Eukaryota; kingdom Metazoa; phylum Arthropoda; class Insecta; order Orthoptera; family Acrididae; genus Schistocerca; species Schistocerca piceifrons. The sequence goes on along the minus strand of NC_060138.1, from coordinate 107,581,891 downwards.
AAGTCGGTACATAGAATTTTACTTTCGAATTCACTGAACGGTTCACGCATAGCCCTCCTTACGCAAACTTTGACATCGTTTAGCTTCTGTTTGTCTGAGAGGTTTTGGCTGCGTTTAAACTTGGAGTGAAGCTCTCTTTGCTTTCGCAGTAGTTTCCTAACTTTGTTGTTGTACCACGGTGGATTTTCCCCGTCCCTCACAGTTTTACTCGGCACGTACCTGTCTAAAACGCATTTTACGATTGCCTTGAACTTTTTCCATAAACACTCAACATTGTCAGTGTCGGAACAGAAATTTTAATTTTGATCTGTTAGGTAGTCTGAAATCTGCCTTCTATTACTCTTGCTAAACAGATAAACCTTCCTCCCTTTTTTTTATATTCCTATTAACTTCCATATTGAGGGATGCTGCAACGGCCTTATGATCACTGATTCCCTGTTCTGCACATACAGAGTCGAAAAGTTCGTGTCTGTTTGTTATCAGTAGGTCCAAGATGTTATCTCCACGAGTCGGTTCTCTGTTTAATTGCTCGAGGTAATTTTCGGATAGTGCACTCAGTATAATGTCACTCGATGCTCTGTCCCTACCACCCATCCTAAACATCTGAGTGTCCCAGTCTATATCTGGTAAATTGAAATCTCCACCTAAGACTATAACATGCTGAGAAAATTTATGTGTAATGTATTCCAAATTTTCTTTCAGTTGTTCTGCCACTAATGCTGCTGAGTCGGGAGGTCGGTAAAAGGAGCCAATTATTAACCTAGCTCGGTTGCTGAGTGTAACCTCTACCCATAATAATTCACTACAGGATAAACTACTACTAACAGCGACGAACACTCCACCACCGGTTGCATGCAATCTATCCTTTCTAAACACCGTCTGTACCTTTGTAAAAATTTTGGCAGAATTTATCTCTGGCTTCAACCAGCTTTATGTACCTATAACGATTTCACCTTCGGTGCTTTCTGTCAGCGCTTGAAGTTCCGGTACTTTACCAACGCAGCTTCGACAGTTTACAATTACAATACCGATTGCTGCTTGGTCCCCGCATGTCCTGACTTTGCCCCGCACCCGTTGAGGCTGTTGCTTTTTCTGTACTCGCCCAAGACCATCTAACCTAAAAAACCGCCCAGCCGACGCCACACAACCCCTGCTACCCGTGTAGCCGCTTGTTGCGTGTAGTGGACTCCTGACCTATTCAGCGGAACCCGAAACCCCACCACCCTATGGCGCAAGTCGAGGAATCTGCAGCCCACACGGTCGCAGAACCGTCTCAGCCTCTGATTCAGACCCTGGCCGGTATACCACGCCAATAGTTAGACTAGGGCGAACAGGAGTCTTTGACTTCATCAAGGCGTAGGGAGAGTTTGATTGGCGAAGGAAAATCCAGATAGAATGAGAGTTATCTTATTTGTCAGCAGCGAGTGGCGCAGACAGCAGTCATCGCAGCTTACGGTATTGTGCACTACAGATCTTGCGAGCCCCATATTTCCTCCACAACAGTACACTTCACTGAATTTCACACGCGACAGTCTCGACCGTACCTAGCAACATTCTAACATTCAAGTTGAGTAGGCGCGGCTCTCAGCCATTCTGCCAAGTCAATAACTATGGGTTAAACTTTGTATAGAAATTTCATTAGCGAATCCTATCCTTAAGAGGTAACTTCATATTCCGAAAATAACCTGGAAGTAACTTGTTCAGCTCATAACTAAAAGTGCCATTGTGATTTCTCAGAATTTCTGCAAAACAAAATAATAATTTTCGTTAGTTTCATGTTTCTCTTACACGAACTAGCACTACTCCAGTACCCAAGTATCCCACTAGTTACGTAAGAAATTTTGTGAATTTTTGTGTCATTTCCTTACAACGGACGGCTCCAGAAGATGTTTATCGCTGAAAGTTTTTCAGGCATTTCAAACCATCCTTCTTTGAGAAAAAGAATACATAGTATTACACATTGAACGATCGTCGAATATCCATGCGAGTTGTGCATTTGGAAATGTACGATGTGTACTAGTGGGTTCCCGTTTTCTTGCCAAGAGTAGACGCTGGGCGGGTTTTGGCGATGCACCGTTTGCGCAGAGCTCGTGCTTTCCGCGCAGAACGGAGGCGTGACGCTCCACTGTGGGAGCCCAGCACTTATCTATCCCCTGGAGGTTGGTAATCCGATCGGCCGGCAGTCAGCCAGCCCCTGCCAATTTCCGGCGCCGTGGCGAGACGGCGAGGCGGGCGCCTCGTGATGCGACAGCGGTTCGCCGCGGAGTCGACTCTCGCGTTGTTTCAATTACGATCAGGATGCCGACCCACTCACTGGCGGCGATGTGCCGGCCAGCTGCCGGAAATGGAGTCAATGTTTCATGTTCCCAGCGCCCTGCGGGAAAGGAGTGGGCGCAGAAAGGCAGGCGCAGATATTTCTCTGGCGCTCTATCTCTGGGTACTTACGTGATTGCAAGTGAGACCTCGTGGAGACTCCCATCCTCTAATTCTTCCCCATCTTTGATACGAGAGTCACTCCAAAATAAATGCACACTATTTTTGTAAAAATACAGTTTTCATTTTGCATGTGTGAAAGTTTTACAGTGCGTAGATACAACCTTCCCGCTTATTTTCAAACTTAGTTCAACCTGTTCCCGTGAGTAGTATGTCTTCAAGTTGGCTGCTACACTTGACGTTCGTCAGAAGCAACGTGCTGTCATAGAATTCCTGTGCTGTGAAAACGAGACAGTGGGAAACATCCACAAGAGGTTGAAAAAGGGTTATGGAGATGCTGCTGTCGTTCGCAGTACAGTTAGTCGGTGGGCAAGCAGGTTACGTGATGAAAGCGGGCACGGCAATATTGAGGATTGCCCTCGCAGCGGCAGGCCTCGTACTGCACACACTCCAGACAATCTGCAGAGAGTTCACGAATTGGTGACTGCTGACAGTCGCATCACAGTGAACGAATTGTCACACTACGTTGGGATAGAGGAAGGAGGTGTTTGCAGAATACTGAAAGTATTGGCGTTAAAAAAGATTCGTGCCAGGTGGGTTCCCGCGATGTTGACAGTGGCTCACAAAGAAACCAGAAAAACGGTATGCAGCGAACTTTTGGAACAGTACGAGAATGGTGGAGATGAATTTCTTGGAAGGATTGTGACAGGTGATGAAACATGGCTCCTTCATTTTTCACCAGAGGCGAAGAGGCAGTCAGTGGAGTGGCATCATGCAAATACACACAAGAAAAGAAAAAAAAATATTCAAAACCACACCCTCTGCTGGAAAAGTTATGGCTACGGTGTTTGTCGATTCCGAAGGGCTCTTGCTTGTGGACATCATGCCAAGTGGAACCCCCATAAATTCTGACGCATATGTGACGACACTGAAGAAACTTCAAGCTCGACTGAGTCGTGTTCGACCACATCGGCAAAAGCAGGATGTTTTGCTGTTGCACGACAATGCACGGCCACATGTCATTCAAAAAACCAGGGAAGCGATCACAAACCTCGGATGGACAACACTGAAACACCCGACTTACAGTCCTGACCTGGCTCCATGTGACTATCATGTCTTTGCGAAACTGACTCTCTTCGTGGAACAACGTTTGAAGATGATGACTCCCTCGTGCACGCTGCCAAACAGTAGCTTCAACAGGTTGGTCCAGAATTTTACCATGCGGGTATACAGGCGCTGGTTGCAAGATGGCGTAAGGCGGTTGAGAGGGATGGAAATTATGTGGAGAAATGAAAATATTGTTCCTAAAGGATGTATCTACACACTGTAAAACTTTCAAACATTTAGAATAAAAGATGGATTTCAATGTCTTCTTCGCGTCTTCTTCACAGTTATCTTGATCACCAACAGCCATTTGATAACCGCAGATGAAGAAAAACTTTCACCAACCGTTTCTGGTCTTAAGCCACAAGCACCTACTTTTATCCCGCACATTATATGACACCAACTAAAGAGCTACACCTGCAGAGGCCTCCTCTTGCATACAGAATGTTTGATTATTATACGTACAAACGAAAGGAGCTAGTAGAGCAAAATGAAACAAGGAAATAATACTAATAAATATACGTGGTACCACGGATATAAGTGCGAATATTTCTAAAGGAGCAGAGGATAGTATACTCAACAATATCACGTCACTATTTTTCTAATGTGCCGACTAATTATTATAGCTACTACAAGTCGTACGTTTTCAGTTTGGTTAGTACCTGCAAAAACTTACGGCAAGAGCAACCCATTAATGCTTACTTTCCCGTAGGCAGAAGGTCAGGTGTCGAAGTGTGAACGCATGGATGCAGACCAGTTATACTGTAGCTCAATACTGACCGGCGTAGCCCGCTTATGGGATCAGTTACGACCATGCAGAAAACATCAGTTTGTAAAGTTTGTGACGTATTTGTGGGAAGACTGTTCAACGTAGAGGAAGACCAGCCAACACACTGATGTGTGTACATGTTAACGTACCATACACAAAACATTTGCACTTATACCCATTACATCCTGCATATTCAGTGCGAACTTAAATGCGAGACGTTTTTAGTAGTTTGTACAACGAAACTGTCTCTCGAAACTGGCATAAAATCCAGACACTTTGATCTTCTTTATGAACACCAGTGGCAAGAAAAAACTGAAACCTTCACTGCAAAATAGCGATGATAAAGTTACCGGTGACAATGCTATATTTCTTTTATCAAAGCAGACGACGTAAACATTCCAGAAATCGATAACAGCTGCCAACAGCAGAAACTTAGCGGTGTAAATGCTTGTGTTGTCGAGCAGTTTAAATCACTTAGTAAAGGCAAGATCTGTGGTCCAGATTTATACCGATTAGATTGCTTTCACAGTATACTATAGCTCCTTAGTTAAGGATAATGTACAGCCACTAGACGAAAGATCTGTACCTAAACACTGCGAAGTAGCACAGGTCCCACCAATACTCATAAACCAGGTACGAGCACTACTTCAACTACGGCCCGCGTCACAGACATTGATCTGGCGCATATACTGTGTTCGAATATTATGACTTACCTCGAGGGAAACGGCCTGTTTACACACGGTCAACACTACTCAGAAAATATTGTTCTAGTGAAACTGCCGGCCGAAGTGGCCGTGCGGTTAAAGGCGCTGCAGTCTGGAACCGCAAGACCGCTACGGTCGCAGGTTCGAATCCTGCCTCGGGCATGGATGTTTGTGATGTCCTTAGGTTAGTTAGGTTTAACTAGCTCTAAGTTCTAGTGAAACTACTTCAAATCGTTGGTTCAAATGGCTCTGAGCACTATGGGACTTAACAGCTGAGGTCATCAGTCCCCTAGAACTTAGAACTACTTAAACCTAACTAACCTAAGGACATCACACACAGCCATGCCCGAGGCAGGATTCGAACCTGCGACCGTAGCAGTCGCGCGGTTCCGGACTGAGCGCCTGAACCGCTAGACCACCGCGGCCGGCAGTGAAACTACTGTTTTGTTCTCATGGAGTACTGCGTGCTAATGACAGGCGATGTCAAATTTATTTCATATTTTTAGGTTTCCAGAAGTCTTTTGACACCGTTCCTCAGGAGAGAGTTTTAATCAAATAGCTTGACAATGAGATATCGTTTCCCTTATGCAAATAGGATTCGCGATTTCCTGTCAGAAACGTCATAGTTCGTAGTGACTAACGGAGAAACATCCTGCAGTGTAAAATATGTGAACTGATGAAGGAGGAGGAAGAAAGGAAAAGATTTATTGACGTCGGCAGCAACGGTACATTACGTGGGTTCAGCAGCAATGATTGAAAATATGTTCGGGACCAGGATTCGAACCTGGGATCACTGGCGTATCAAGCGATTGCGTTAACCACTGTGCCCCCAGATTCCCACCCAACGCCACCTATCCGCAGTCCTTGTCCATGTTATCCATGCTCGCTACTGAGACATTCCCACTGGAGGTCGGACGTATTTGTGCATCCTACCAGAAGAAGGCGGATTCGTAGCCCATGGAGGAAAATAAGTTATATGAATGCATGATGTCTGTTTTCTCGGACTTGTCCCAAAATGTGTGTACAAATGCGTGTGAAATATGTTAAATATACGTGAGATTTTATACTTGCACGCACGGGCACCAGCATGAGCAAAAAGCTCATCCTAAACACCTAGAACGATTTCAACCAAATTTGCTGCACGTAGATGTATTAGCTACAAACAGAAAACAATTGCTGTGTGGGTAAGAACCACCAGCGTCCTATTTGGTTCAAATGGTTCAAATGGTTCAAATGCCTCTGAGCACTATGGGACTTAACATCTGAGGTCATCGGTCCCCTAGAACTTAGATCAACTTAAACCTAACTTACCTAAGGACATCACACACATCCCTCCCCGAGGCGGGATTCCATCCTGCCACCGTAGCAGCAGCGCGGTTCCAGACTGAAGCGCCTAGAACCGCTCGGCCACAACGGCCGGCTCGTCCTGTTGGGCTGGGTGTTATAACATGGAGGGTCGAGGAGATGGGCAGATAGCGAGGGGGAAAGAGGAGATGTTCCCAAATAAGGGGAAGGAGTAGTTGGATAGAGGGAGGAGGGGATGGACTAACATAGACTGGAATAAATACAGCTAGGTCTGTTGTAGGGCAAAGGAATATGTTTTAGACTCATTAATTTGATGTGTTTGGAGAACTGGTATCTCCACTACGAAAATCTATATCTATTCCACTAACAGAGATTTGGCCAAGCAGTATACTCCGTTCGTCAATAAAATCTTGATGGTGGTAGACATCTGCTCCCAGGTTGAAGGGCTGGTCTTTGTCCTCAGGAAGGCTTTCCGTGCATATCCTGACTGTCATCTTCATGGTCCGTACGCGTAACGTACGTTAGCAGCAGTAAAACCATTCTGCAGTCTACCTGTAATGTTGGTTATCTAAATTTGCGTTACACTACCTCGCGGAAAGAGCATGCCTCTGAATTGCTTGTTCGTCCTATTCTTGAGTACTTTTCATAAGTCTGGGGCCCTAACTAGCTTGGATTAAAATAATAGACAGACAAGATCCAGCGAACAAGCGGCGCGCTTCGTCATGGGATTGATCAATCGCCGCGAGAGTATTAAGGAGTTGCCCAACGAACTTCTGTGGCAGCCAGCATGGAGATTTAGCAGCAATCGCTATGCCCAAACGCCATTCGCGAATGCAATAGGAAATGGGGATCGCTGCTGATACGACAAGTAATCTCTGAGACACTCCGTAAAGTTGCTTGCGTAGTGTAACTATAGATGCAGATACTGTAAGGTCACTAAATAATAATTGAACCGAGTTTGTATTGAGCTCTCAGATAATTTATTTTAGATTTATATCCAGGTTGGGGGCCACCTATGCACACAATTAACTTCTCGTGGTTGGGGATCACATTCACGGAAAACTGTTTAAAGCGTTTCCTAGTCAATGGTGACTGTAGAAGGTATTTGTTTCCACTATCGCAATTTGCATTTGCATGTGCAAGTGAAAGAAGATTTAATTTTTGGAGTGTGCTAAAAGACAGTCTTTTGCAGTTTACCGCTTGACAATGGCCTTAAGGCCTTATGTCCAACAGGCTGTCGTTTATCTGATGCCAAATATTAAAAATCTTATGTCTAGTGCTCATGTCATTGTCCTGCGAGAGCTGTTAAGTACTAAAATGAAATAGTCTGCAGACCGAGTTTGAGGATAGTCGAACAGTAACAGGAGCAACATCAGCGAGGACCGCGTGTCCGCACGTGTCGGTTATCGCGCTTCACACGTGCGCGCTCCCGGGACAAAGGCTGGCACTCGTTTTCCAGCGCGGGCTGCCCCTGCGACCCCGCCGCTGGAGTCTCCAGTGAGGCGGCAACTGATACTACTGCTGCAGGGTCGTAACCCCCCGGTGCGGTGCGTCGGCGGGCAGACAGTTGCGCTGTGGCCTGAAAACATGATACGCCCCTGACGCTCGTTAAAGGAATCCCTCACGAAATGGTTTCTCCCCCCTGTTATCGAGGCACCCAACCAAAATCGTCACCTAACACCATCCATCACGTTATGATGCATTGAAATTCCTAACTTGTTCAGTGTATAGCGTATACGGACAGTACACACGCAGAACTTGAACGAAGGAACATTACGAATTACCTCGAGTAAAACGAGGGAATGGGTGGAGATGTGAGATACGATAACGCACTCAACATTTCAGAGAGCATTAAGAGTGAGAGCAATCCCCCTGGAGTAGACATCTTTTCCCTTGTGCCTTCGTCCTGCGGTTCTTCAGGGTCAGATTTGGCAAGGTTAATTTAAGGGGTGGCCATGATGCCCTTCATGTCGCCACCCTGTATGCCCCAGGACTGAATTAATGTACCCCAGCTATCTGCCTCTAGCGTAATCCATAGAATAGTGCGAACGTATTCAGATGCCTGCGAGTCGTGTAACTGAAGCGGACGTCGGGACCAGCCCGGTAGTCACCTAGTAGGATGTGCAAAACCGCCTAAAAACTACATCCATCCAGGCTATCTGGCACACCGGCCTTCGTCAGTAATCCGCAAGGCGTATTCGATCCGCGGCCGGCGCGCCTACCCGAGTCCACGAAGCACCACATCAGCGCTCTCGGCTAACCTGGCAGGTCCCTGGAGTACACATCGCTTCCTCAAAATTATTGAGATTCTGGCGTGTACCAACCATGACAAAAATATTCCACCTGTTGTACAAGATTATGAGGCACATGAATTTAGGAACATTGTAGTAATTGTAGTGTCAAAGCAGGCAGGTCCTGACAGAATTGAATACTGTCGAACCATCATTGTAACAAGTCATCGTTAGAAAATACTCACACGGATTATTCACAGGAAAGTGCAGAAATTGGCAGTAGCAAATCTCGGGGAAGATGAGTTTGGATTGCGGAGTAATGCAGTAACACACGGGGCTATACTGACCCTACGATTTATCTTAGAAGATAAGATTAAAAAAGATCCTATGTTCATAGCATTTGTACATTTAGAGACACCTTTCGCAGTGAGGACTAGATTATACTCTTTGAAACTTTGAAGATTCCAGGGACCAAATACAGGGAGCAAATGAGTGTCTACAACTTGTTCAGAAACGATACTGGAGCTATTATAGTCGAAAGACACAAAGGGGGAATTCGTACTTGACCTAGTAGATAGTGTCGGAAGTCCCATGCGGCTTTTCGCGGATGATGCTGTAGTATACAGAGAAGATGCAGCATTAGAAAATTGTAGCGAAATGCAGGAAGATCTGCAGCGGATAGGCACTTGGTGCAGGGAGTGGCAACTGACCCTTAACACAGACAAATTTAATGTATTGCGAATACATAGAAAGAAGGATCCTTTATTGTATGATTATATGGTAGCGGAACAAACACTGGTAGCAGTTACTTCTGTAAAATATCTGGGAGTATGCGTGCGGAACGATTTGAAGTGGAATGATCATATAAAATTAATTGTTGGTAAGGCGGGTACCAGGTTGAGATTCATTGGGAGAGTCCTTAGAAAATGTAGTCCATCAACAAAGGAGGTGGCTTACAAAACACTCGTTCGACCTATACTTGAGTATTGCTCATCAGGGTGTGATCCGTACCAGATCGGGTTGACGGAGGAGATAGAGAAGATCCAAAGAAGAGCGGCGCGTTTCGTCACAGGGTTATTTGGTAACCGTGATAGCGTTACGGAGATGTTTAACAAACTCAAGTGGCAGACTCTGCAAGAGAGGCGCTCTGCATCGCGGTGTAGTTTGCTCGCCAGGTTTCTAGAGGGTGCGTTTCTGGATGAGGTATCGAATATATTGCTTCCCCCTACTTATACCTCCCGAGGAGATCACGAATGTAAAATTAGAGAGATTAGAGCGCGCACAGAGGCTTTCGGACAGTCGTTCTTCCCGCGAACCATACGCGACTGGAACAGGAAAGGGAGGTAATGACAGTGGCACGTAAAGTGCCCTCCGCCACACACCGTTGGGTGGCTTGCGGCGTATAAATGTAGATGTAGATGTAGATGTAGAAGGAAGTGACACATGATTCTAGCGTGTCCCAAATGTTCATCAATCTGTTAATTGAATTCTGATCAATCCACAATTTTAATCAATCTGAACATGGGGAAGTTATGAGGGAAGCCAGGGAAAAATTAGAAAAGGATACTGAAGGTCAGGAAGAGGGAGTAAAAACTTAACGTTGATTGATTATATCAATATCTTTTGAATGCAATCCAAATGCTATACTTCGCCAGTGGCACTGTAATACTGTCAGAGATGGCTAAGGACTTGGAAAAGCAACTGAAGGGAATGGCCACCATCTTTAAAAGAGATTATAATATGAACTACAGTAAAAGTAAATTTTCGGGTGATGTAGATAGAAACAGACTAGTAAATTTGACACTAAAGGTAGTTTGGCAACATCATTTAAGCATCTCTGAGATATTTCAATTTGTTAATATTTGATATTTTTCTGAAGTGTATCCTTCGAGTGTAGCCTTGTATGGAAGCGAAACTAGGATGATTGCAAATTAGACTTTTTACACAAGAAGAGAAAACAACCTTTTTAAAGGTGGTGCTGTAGAAGAATGCTGAGTATTAGGTGGGTAGATCGAATAACAAAAGAGGAAGTGGTGAACAGAATTGCAGAAACGGAAAGAGAGGCCACAATTTGATTAAAGGAAGGATCCGTTTGATAGACACATCTTGAGGCATCAAAGAACTGTCGAATTGGTGATGGAAGGAAGTATGTATGAGTGTGGGGTGGTGGGGGCGGGGTAGGGGGAATTGGAGAGAGAGAGATCAAATCCTGAATACAGTAAACAGTTTCAAATATGTGTAGGTTGCGGCAGGTATGCCGAGATCAAGGGGTTTCCACGGGACAGGCTGCCATGGAGAACTGCATCAAAACAGTCGTTGGAATTAAGAGCACAGCAACAACAGCATTAACTTGATTGAAAACTTATTTACCCTTCGGTTTCTCCCCCAAATCGGCTTTAATTAGCTTCAAAAGCTTCTTTAGATTGTTCCATCGATAATATTACACATTATTTAAAGGGAACTCCGTACTTGTCCAGCAACGATCCGTTTCCATGTCACAAGAAAAATAATTTGGATAGGTTAATTATTTTTTATATTTAGGCTGCGTCATTTCTGAAGATAACAATACCCTGTGGTAATTAGAAACCCGGCAGTCGCTGCTAAACCCCAAGAGCAAGATTTTATCAATGATGGGCTGTTTTATAAAAGTATGAGATGGAGAATCAGCAATGCACACGAGCAGCAATTAGAATTCTAAGAACTAGCTTTCCTCCTTCATTTCACTCTTTCGACTGCTTTGACGCTTCGCTCCAACTTTTTTGTGCTAATCTTTTCATACTTGCGCAACTACTGCACCATACATCCTCAGTAATCTTGTATTGTCTTCTCCTATTTGTCTTTCCACTGCTACTTGTAGCACCATGTTTACTCTCAGAAATTATATTTAATACGTCTCCATTTCGTATTTTTTCTGCCAACCTGAGTTTACCATTTTTCGGTTGCACGACATTTCAGATATTCTAACGTTCTACTTCTGTGGGTATCTGATAGTTCAAATTAAACTTTCGTACGTTGTCATGCTCCTGATGTACACTTGTAGGAACACTCCCCACAGTTACATGTCAGAATCAGATTTTAGTGGAGTCGTTTATTGAAAATAGTTTTTTCTTAACGACACAAAGTCGCAACAGGCTATCCATTTCGTTCTGCAATTGCTAACTTTTGTATGGAAGAATTGGAACTAGCACCTGTAGAAAAACCAAATAACAAACCATCCTGATGGTATAGGGCTGTGGATGATCCATTTGCGGTTTCGTCATATAATAAAATGGATTTCTAGGAATCCTTGCATTTACAAATAATATAAATCTTAAAATCCAGTTTACCGAGAAAATTGGAGTTACAGCTCAGTATTCGTTTTGGATGTTTCGGTTGCAAGGTAGACGGATGGAAGGTTGAAAGACACAGATACTCTGACTGTCAAGCATGCAGACAGAACTCTAACCATCATCTGTAGAAAAATTGGCTATCCCTAAAAATCTTGACTTTTCTTAAATATCTTCACACTGGAATACCTACACGTCGAATTACAACTTCTGAGGCAGGCTGTCCAGAAAAATGACTGTTCAGTAAAGCAAATAAATAGGCTTCTGAGAGCAAATAACAATGAAAAATGGAAGCACCATGGAGGTACAAGAAAGGGAGTTGCTATGACGACGCAGACTTCTGCCATGTCAGATGACCTAAACCTTAGTTTCTGATGGAAGAGTTTTGATCAAAAAATTGGGTAATTTTGGTGTGTACTAATCGTTCTCATTATAGTCTAAACTGTAAAGGAGCCCATTTCATTCGTAATTGAATTGTTTAAGGGATAATTTGCTGGATACACAGGAAATTTTGTGGCACTGATTACTTTGACTGTAGTAGATTTATTTCTGTCATTCGACTTCATGTTTCCTATAGTCTAGCTCTAAAAGCTCTGGGTGAAATGTTTGAGGTGGAAAGAGTGGAAACTTAGCAAACAGAGCATAATATGGTTTCAGTACTTCTGAGAAGCAAACGTGGTTCTGATATCTGTTTAATTACTCCATATTAAGGATAACTGTGGATTACGAAAGCAGCCTTGTCAGGATACATACTCCTCTTCTTATTTATTCGAAATGCAAAGCAAAAACAAAGTATTATCGAATCAAACACGTATTCAAGAACAGAAAATATCTGACAATTCCTTCTTTGCAATGTGTTATTCGCAAAAGTACTGTAAGGATATGTTATTGAAAACAAATGATGAGTGCACATGACAGAAATTAAGAACCAGAGCCCGTCGTAAATAGCAGTCTGTTAATGTTTTGGGGCATCCAGTATGGCGGCGCCGGCTTCAAAGTAACTTGCTGCTTAAGTCTGTACGACCATCCCCCCTTGTTTTACCTCCATGAGCAGATATTAAAAATATAATTGTGAGACCTGAGTTTCTCCTGGCGTATACGACTTTCAAATAGCTTCCGCGAATTCAGCCAGGTAACACTTTCAGCAAACGTCGATATTTCGGCTGGCGAATACCTCGCCATTTTCAAGGCAAACTGCAACTGACAGGTGACGTACATGCAAATTTAAAACCTCGGTTCTCGGACTAAGGCAGGAAAGATAACACACACACTGAACACTAGTGTCACCAAAGATCACAAATGTCAGAGCTATCGATAGTGAGACTACGAATTCGCAGGTGACGTAGCATTGACTCTGTCTCTCTCTGTCTTTTGACAAGGGAGATAGCCGGATTCCAAACATAGTTTAAACAAAAACCTCCATCCCTTTTAACGAGGTTGCACGCTAATTTAATCTCAACTGCCTCCTTAGTAACACTGTCCCAATAGATGTACGTGCTTGCCAATATCTCGGTGTTATTATATAACATAGGGTGACCAGTATCAAAGCAATGTTCGGCAATAGCAGATCTATTTGCCTGCTGCAATCGTGTGTCGTTTATGCTCAGTACTTCTGTCCTCCACTGTCCTGATAGTTTGACCAATATATGTGATGCCGCAGCGACAGAGTATACGACATACACCCGTCTTACGCAGACCGAGATCATCCTTAATAGAACTCAGAAGCACTCTAATTTTAGATGGGCGTCGGAAAACACATTTCACATCGTATTTCCGTAAAATATGATGATCTTGTTGGAAGTGTTTCTTACGCAAGGCAAAAAGGCAGTAGACTTAGGTGTTGACTCAGAATTGTCATCCATCACCGAATGTACAGTTGGTCGATAGCTCAACGCACGTTCAATCTGTCTATCACTATAACAATTTTAACGAAATGTAACTTCAAGATAGGACAGCTCAGCTTGCAAAGTCTCAGCGTCTGAAACCATATATGCCCTGTGTACCAAGGTACGAAGTACCCCTTCACCCTGAGCCGGATTGTTAGAACTATTAGGCTGTAGGTACAAGTCGGTGTGAGTATGTTTCCTGTAGACCGCATGTCACACAATGCTCTATCATCCTTCCTCCTAACCGACACGTCAAGGAAGTGAAAGCACCCATCCTCTTCCACCTCCATCGTAAAACGAATGTGCGGCTGGATCGAATTCAGATGTTCTAGAAAGGCGTTCAAATTCTCCCTGCCATGAGGCCAAACAACAAAGGTATCGTCAACATATCTAAAGAAACAGGTGGGTTTCAAAGGCGCCAACTCCAATGCACGTTCCTCAAAGTCTTCCATAAGCAAATTTGCGATCATAGGACGCAACGATCTATCCATAGCAATTCAGTCTTTCTGCTCGTAAAACTGGTCGTTCAATAAAAAGTAATGGTTGTCAACACTTGCAGAAAGATATTAATTAATTCAGCACCAAAACTGGCCTCAATTAACCGCAACGAATCAGACACAGGAACAGGAGTGAAAAGAGGGACCACATAAAAATTCACTAAAATTCAACCGCAGTTCCTCCAAACGACGTACAAAAAGAGCTGAGTTCCTGATATGATGTTCACACCGACCTACTTGTGGACTCAACCAAGAAGCAAGATGCTTGGCTACACGGTATGTCGTAGCCGATGTTACACACTATAGGATGAAATGGCACCCCTTCGTTGTGAACCTTCGGAAGGCCATACAACCTAGCAGGAACAGCACTATAGATGTTAAGACTCTTGATAGTGTCCTGCGACAAACCACTTTTCACAGGAGGCTGTTGGTCTTTCTCTCAACACTTTTGTAGGGTCAGAATCGATTCTGCGATACACTGAATCAGATAGTAAACGTTGCATTTTTTGTACATAATCATGTATATTTAAAACAACGGTGGCATTGCCCTTGTCCGCAGGTAAAATAACAATATCAGGATCAATTTTCAGAGAGCGTAAAGCTGCCCTGTCTGCTGCTGTTACATTACTCTTGTGTGCACGAGCCCTAATCAACACACGGCATGCCTCCCTCCTAACCTCCTCGGCAGCGTCAGGAGGTAGTTTGAAAACTGCCTGTTCAATTAAACTAATATAATAAATTACCGGCATTTCTTCGGAGTGGATGCAAAATTTAAACCCTTCCCATGCACGGATAAGGTTGCGTCATTAAAAGATTTCTCTGTGAGATTTATCACAGAACGCCGAGACATAACATAATACTCCACGCTGTACCCTAAAATTACTACTGGTTCACCAAAAGTTATTAATCTCAATCAGTACATAAAATGTAAAGTGGAAGTATGTGCCAAGGAATTACTGGTGAAATTACATACAATTACCAGTAACACTCTTTATTCAAATTTGGTGCAAGACTTTACGATATTTAAAAAAAAACAACACTCATTTATCAAATAAGTTACAATTTACGATAGGAAATTATTATAAAAAATTTCACGCCAGTAAAAGGCAAGTACAGGCAAGCAATTTAATGTATACAACGCGACGCTGTATAATATTTCAAGCTGAGCTAAATTACAGGTGAATTTCACTCCATTCAATAAATGGCGCAGAGTCTAACTTGTCTGCAACATATAAAGACAATCCTGTTTACAAAAGTTCTCAAAATAGAAAAACCAAAACGCGTGAGTCATGCACACGGGGGGACATTCACAGTTAATAACGTTAACATCTCCAAAATATATTTAAAAAAAAAAAAAAAATTTCTGCCAGTTAACTTACGGCAAACACAGACGCTCGCCAGGTAGGACTTGCGAACTTTTACAACATTCTCCTTTCAGGGCAACAATTTCTACCCGTAATGAAATGGGAAACTTTTGCATGGCAAGAAAACGCGCTAATAACCAACTACCTGTATAAAATATATAAGCACGTTGAGTAAAAGCCTTAAAAGGTATTGAATTGGAAAAACACACAACCGCTTTTGCTGACTAGAAACAATATAAAAAGATCCACTACGGCGTACATTAACCTTGCTTGATTATACACTCCTGGAAATTGAAATAAGAACACCGTGAATTCATTGTCCCAGGAAGGGGAAACTTTATTGACACATTCCTGGGGTCAGATACATCACATGATCACACTGACAGAACCACAGGCACATAGACACAGGCAACAGAGCATGCACAATGTCGGCACTAGTACAGTGTATATCCACCTTTCGCAGCAATGCAGGCTGCTATTCTCCCATGGAGACGATCATAGAGATGCTGGATGTAGTCCTGTGGAACGGCTTGCCATGCCATTTCCAACTGGCGCCTCAGTTGGACCAGCGTTCGTGCTGGACGTGCAGACCGCGTGAGACGACGCTTCATCCAGTCCCAAACATGCTCAATGGGGGACAGATCCGGAGATATTGCTGGCCAGGGTAGTTGACTTACACCTTCTAGAGCACGTTGGGTGGCACGGGATACATGCGGACGTGCATTGTCCTGTTGGAACAGCAAGTTCCCTTGCCGGTCTAGGAATGGTAGAACAATGGGTTCGATGACGGTTTGGATGTACCGTGCACTATTCAGTGTCCCCTCGACGGTCACCAGTGGTGTACGGCCAGTGTAGGAGATCGCTCCCCACACCATGATGCCGGGTGTTGGCCCTGTGTGCCTCGGTCGTATGCAGTCCTGATTGTGGGGCTCACCTGCACGGCGCCAAACACGCATACGACCATCATTGGCACCAAGGCAGAAGCGACTCTCATCGCTGAAGACGACACGTCTCCATTCGTCCCTCCATTCACGCCTGTCGCGACACCACTGGAGGCGGGCTGCACGATGTTGGGGCGTGAGCGGAAGACGGCCTAACGGTGTGCGGGACCGTAGCCCAGCTTCATGGAGACGGTTGCGAATGGTCCTCGCCGATACCCCAGGAGCAACAGTGTCCCTAATTTGCTGGGAAGTGGCGGTGCGGTCCCCTACGGCACTGCGTAGGATCCTACGGTCTTGACGTGCATCCGTGCGTCGCTGCGGTCCGGTCCCAGGTCGACGGGCACGTGCGCCTCCCGCCGACGACTGGCGACAACATCAATGTACTGTGGAGACCTCACGCCCCACGTGTTGAGCAATTCGGCGCTACGTCCACCCGGCCTCCCGCATGCCCACTATACGCCCCCGCTCAAAGTACGTCAACAGCATATACGGTTCACGTCCACGCTGTCGCGGCATGCTACCAGTGTTAAAGACTGCGATGGAGCTCCGTATGCCACGGCAAACTGGCTGACACTGACGGCGGCGGTGCACAAATGCTGCGCAGCTAGCGCCATTCGACGGCCAACACCGCGGTTCCTGGTGTGTCCGCTGTGCCGTGCGTGTGATCATTGCTTGTACAGCCCTCTCGCAGTGTCCGGAGCAAGTATGGTGGGTCTGACACACCGGTGTCAATGTGTTCTTTTTTCCATTTCCAGGAGTGTAGACAAATATACATAAACAGAAATTTACGTAAGTTACAGTTTCCAGATGAGCAGGAATTCATTATGCAATGGACTAGTTCTTACCACGAGACAAAAGGAATTTTTCTTCTTTCTTAGAGTACCTTTTACACGTGAGTCTAGTAATACTAGTTATGGCAGACGAGCGAATGGATCAGATCTTAGTGCCTTTCATTTTTAACAGTACTGCCATTGGTTCCTTAGACTTTCACAGACATGGCAGAGGCCAACAACCTGTAGGTAATCTGGGAGGGGAAAGAAGCAATCTGAAGCACAAATTTACTCTGACTCCCCCCCCCCCCACCCTTTCGTCCTCAAAGGGGACAAACGGACCACCCTTTATAATATTACCACCTTCCCGCGGGTGGGCAGACGAGAATGAATGGTGGGAAACCCAAAAAAATACGGCTTGTGTAATTAACAAGAATAAGTGAATTGAGTTCAATTAAACTTCATAAAATCTGTTAACAAACAATACTCAACTTCTGGTGCGTTACGACTCCCCGGACTGAACCAACGCAGCACCTCCAAATGCTCTGCCGAGTCGCCCGCTGCCAGCCGTTTCAACGGACGCAGGAAGGGGCACCGATTTTCAGAAACTCCTCGCCGGTCGACAGCATACGGCTGAACTGCAGATTACGCCCCTTGCGGACCCACGCTCAGGAAGACTGCTTTCGCGACGAGCAGTAAAAGCCCCATACCACGGAGCCGCTGCTCGCGTCGCTTACGCTGATGCCGCAGTCTGCGTGATGTCCATCTAGCACCAGCAGAGAAGTCGTTTCTTGATGCCCCGACTGACAACTCTCCACGACAGCCCACACAGCCACTTCTTAAACCCACGCGAACAGCCCACTTTTCCCCCTTCCCGCTAGAGGGAGACACCGAAGCCTTCAATTGCGACAACGGCGCCACCGCCAGAAAACGGAGGGCGACTGCTTCACGCTACACGCTGCGGCGCGCTTTTCAAAGCTAACTTTACTACGGATCACGCGCGACGAAAACTTTCCAACTTTGCCGAATGCCGGGCAATAACAGAATCCAAACGTCTACGAGTAAAACGAATCCTTTCACGAACAAGAACCAAGCCAGCACGTTGCTTGATGCGATTGTCGGCAGGAGAATTAATATGGTACATAACCTCGTTTTACTCGTCGACGTTTGGATTATGTTTCCAAAGAATTCTATCGTTTTCATTTAATGGTTGCAACGGAAGTGTCTGATTTCCCTTGAGACTGGTTGGACGGTTCCTCACGGACTCAAGCTGACTGGGAATACTATTCCGTTACTCCCCGGCAGTCGACCAAGTTCGAACGTTTTCATCGCGCGGAGTCTGATGCTATATCTCGACGTTCTGTGATAAATCTAACAGAGAAATCCTTTAATGACGCAACCTTATCCGTGCATGGGAAGGGTTTAAATTTTGCATCCACTCCAAAGAAATGCCGGTAATCTATTATATTAGTTTAACTGAACAGGCAGTTTGCAAACTACCTCCTGACGCTGCCGAGGAGGTTAGGAGGAAGGCATGCCGTGTGTTGATTAGGGCTCGTCCACCCAAGAGTAATGTAACAGCAGCAGAGGGCTGCTTTAAGCTCTCTGAAAGCTGATCCTGATATTGTTATTTTACCTGCGGACAAGGACAATGCCACCGTTGTTTTAAATATACATGATTATGAACAAAAGATGCAACGTTTACTATCTGATTCACCATATCGCAGAATCGATGCTGACCCCACAAAAAGTATTGAGAGAAATACCAACAGCCTCCTGAAGAATAGTGGTTTGTCGCAGTACACTATCGCGAGTCTTAACATCTGTAGTGCTACTCCCCCTAGGTTATATGGCCTTCCGAAGGTTCACAAGGAAGGGGTTCCTTTCCGTCCTATAGTGAGTAATATGGGCGCTCCGACATATCGTGTAGCCAAGCGTCTTGCTTCTCTGTTGAGTCCACAAGTAGGTCGGTGTAAACATCATAACAGGAACTCAGCTGATTTTTTAAATCGTTTGGATGGACTGTGATTGAACGACTCCGATATTTTAGTGAGTTTCGATGTGTTCTTTCTCTTCACTCCTGTTCCTGTATGATTCGTTGCGGTTAATTGAGGACAGGTTTGGTGTGAATTAACTAATCTCTTTCGGGGTGTGTTCACATCCAGTTACTTTTTATTCAATGACCATTATTACGAGCAGACAGATGGGTAGTCCGTTGTCTCCTCTGATCGCAAATTTGCTTACGGAAGACTTCGAGGAACGTGCATTGAGGTGGCGCCTTTGAAACCTGCCTGCTTCTTTAGATGCGTTGACGATATCTCTGTTGTTTGGCCTCGTGGTAGGGAGAATTTGAATGCCTTTCTTGAGCATTTGAACTCGATCCACCCGAACATTCGTTTTACGATGGAGGTGGAAGAGGATGATTGCCTTCCGTTTCTTCACGTGTTGGTTGGGAGGAAGGATGATGGATCATTGGGACATGCAGTCTACAGGAAACGTACTCACACCGACTTGTACTTACAGGCTAATAGTTGTCACCATCCGGCTCAGCGTGAAGGGGTACTTCGTACTTTGGTACACAGGGCACATGTCGTTTCTGATGCTGAGACTTTGCCGGTTGATCTGTCCATTCTTGAAGTTACATTTCGTTAAAATTGTTATGGTGATAGACAGATCGAACGTGCGTTGCGCTGTCGACCAACTGTACATCGGGTGATTGATGATAATTCTGAGTCAACACCTAAGTCTACTGCCTTTTTGCCTTACGTAGGAAACACTTCCAACAAGATCATCGTATTTTACGGAAATACGATGTGAAATGTGTTTTACGACCTCCATCTAAAATTAGAGAGCTTCTGAGTTCTGTTAAAGATGATCTCGGTCTGCGTAAGGCGGGTGTATATCGTATTCCCTGTAGCTGCGGCATGGCATATATTGGTCAAACTATCAGGACCGTGGAGAATCGACGTGCTGAGCATAAACGGCACACACGATTACAGCAGCCAAGTAGATCAGCTATTGGCGAACATTGCTTTGATACTGGTCACCCCATGTTATATACTAACACCGAGATATTAGTATGCACGTACAGCTATTGGGACAGTGTTGTTAAGGAGGCTGTTGAGATTAAATTAGCGTGCAACCTCGTTAACAGGGATGGAGGTTTTTGTTTAAACTCTGTTTGGAATCCGGTTCTCTCCCTTGTCAAAAGAGAGAGTGACAGAGTCAATGCTACGTCACCTGCGAATTCGTAGTCTCACTATCGATAGCTCATATTTTGGTCATCTTTGGTGGCACTATTGTTCAGTGTGTGTCTTATCTTTCCTGCCTCAGTCGGAGAACCGAGGTTTTAGATTTGCATGTACGTCGCAGTTTGCCTTGAAAATTGCGGGCCATTTTCAAGGCAAACTGCAACGGAAAGGGGGCGTACATGGTGTTCTCCCGCCGAAATATCGGCGGTCGCTGATAGTGTTACCTGGCTGCATTCCCGGAAGATATTTGAAAAATGCAATTGATTAAATCATTAAGATTTTACACTAACGTAGCACTAGGCCGGTGTTTAGAACAGTAAGGAACACGATCCTGCCCCTCAGATCTGTATATAATATAGCTGCATGAGGTAGCCGCGTGGTCTATTGCGTTTTGCATAGTTTGCGATGCTGCTCTGTCATTGGTTCGAGGCGCCCTCGGGCATGCGTGTGTGTGTTGTCTTTGGCGTAAGTATAGATTAATTAGTGTGTAAGCCTAGGGACTGATGACCTCAGTAGTTTAGTCCCACGTGAAGTTATAACAAATTTCCAAATTTCTGTAAAGAATAAACGCTCTTCTCTGTCAGCATGCATGGTGTACATGATTCCCCGTACGCGCTGTATGGTTTAAATCCAACCTACAAAGAGGAACGTGAATACACGTTCGAAGAAAAACAAAAGTCTTTGTCGACTAGGAAAATCTGTAATAACAGCTGTATTTGTAGTCCCCAGTTAGGTAACCATGAAAATTTTGAAACCAGTATTTTATCAACTATTCCGAAATATTATTCACGACTACACAGGAAAGCCATCGAAATATATCAACATGGAGTCAGTTTTAACAGAAATAAATGATCATTTTGTGTACAGTTGATTCAGTTAATAGATTACACTATAGGTGTAACTAAGGTACATCTTTTAATCTCGTTACGACATAATAACATTAATTTGTGTACAGCTGTGGTGCTCCTTTTTAAAACAGGAAGTGCTATGAAAGTAAATGAGATATGAACAGTAACTGTACAGGACAGATAAGTTTTATCTTAGTTCAATAGCTACTCTTATTTTTGATAAGCATTACCTTTATTGATCACGTCTTGTTTTCACAGTATTTTGTTTTCATAGTATTAATTCTGCTCTCTGAGGTGTGATGCGTTAAGTTGGCAGCACCCAGAGGAACTAGGAGCACTTCTGAAGATCTGCAGCGCAGCTTTAGTAGTGGTAGTACCAGCAGCTTTATTCATCTGTAGATCTCTTTTTACAAGGATATAGGACATGTCAAAGTATTTACAAGTTTGGACCAATTTAAAATAAGCTAATTCGTATATACATACATTTACAGACTTGTAGTTAGACATAATCATTAGATTTACTCCTGGTATACAATACTATTTTTTACAAATAACTTACTAAAATAATTTAATGCCACACTGTTCACTCATATCTCACTATCAGTCACTGCACACACATTGTTACATAACACTTCACTCACACAGAAACACACAAACCCACGCCCCCCCCCCCCCCACACACACACACACACCGGTGATCTCTGCGCCATTTTTTGTACCGCAACATCCCATTTGCTATACCGAAAATCTGAGTCAGCATCCCTCCTTGATGAGTGAGATGTTGAGCTGAGAAAGTGGAAGAGGTGTTAGTATTGTGCTATGCATAGCTTGGGGGTAAGTAGAAAGGAAAAAAGAAGGCAAAAACATAAAGTACAGGTGTTACGTCGAATGTTGGACGTTTTATAATCATCATCAACTGAAAATCAATATTCATTCCTAGAAATTTTTCATTTATTACACAGACTATAGAAGTGCTATCTACATTTAATGTAACATTACATAAACATCCTTCAGAGTTTCATTTGCTTTCTCAGCAAGGAGTTCTCTTGTTTTCTCAGTGACTATAATATTGCTGTCATCAGCGAAGAGTATTTTTTCACCATGAGTAATAAAAGTGAGAAAGTAATATTTGTGTATCAGGAATACTATTGGTCCTAATATGCTACCTTGTATCACCCCTACATTAAAGTATTTTTGTTCTGACAAGTGTTTTACTAAATGTTTGGATCTATTAGAAGTATGATCGAAACAAGTCATTAACTACCCCTCTTATTCCTAATGCTTATAATTTATTTAATAGAATCTTTTGGTCGACTGTAGCAAACGCCTTAGGAAGATCCAAAACTATGCCAGTGACACATTCATCTTTATCAAGAGCATCAAGTGAATTCTACTATGTCTGACTACGTATTTTTGTCACTTCAGAAACCAAACTGTGACTCGCTTAAAAGCTTGTATTGATTGAGGTAATTCATTAACCTGTCTTTAATAATTGCTTCTACTATTTTTGAGAATTCTGACAGCAAGGAAATGGGCCAGTCATTTTCTATGTCTTCTGCATTACCTTTCGTAAGCAAAGGTACAACTCTTCCCCGTTCTTTAACTGCTCTGGAAATGTCCCTGATATGAAGGATTCATGTATTATATTTGTTAAGGGGCCTTGTATAATCCCTATGCATTGTTTCAGTACACACATTGGTACTTCATCTAAGCCTACTGA
Organism: Schistocerca piceifrons; assembly: GCF_021461385.2. NCBI lineage: Eukaryota > Metazoa > Arthropoda > Insecta > Orthoptera > Acrididae > Schistocerca > Schistocerca piceifrons. The sequence goes on along the minus strand of NC_060138.1, from coordinate 107,558,742 downwards.
CTTTTTATTTTTTAGTTTTTGAATTGTTTTACTCACTTCATCCTCTGTGGTTGGAAGTAACATCATAGTTTTTAGTGCAACATGATTTACGGGTGTTATATTTGTTTGGGGGAATTTTTGCTGTAACGTCTCTGCAATACTTGAATAATGCTTGTTTACATAGTTTAAATGCTGTGGATCATTTATTACCTTACCCTCCTCCCTTAGCAGTATGTTATTCTGCGATAGTTTGCTTCTCCCCGTTTCCTTTTTTATAACATCCCGGACTGCTTTGCTTTTATTCTGTGTATTTTATATTATTTTGTCATTAAATTACTTTTACGCAGCAATCAGTATGTTCCTATAGAACTTTTTGTATCTGTGATAGAAATTTAAGAATTCTGGATCATTACGAATCTTTTTCATGGAACTGAGGTGTTTAAGGGTTTGGGAGGACTTCTTAATACCTGCTGTTATCCATCTGTTTTTGTAAGATGTTAATACAGACATGCTACTCCTGGAAATGCCTTTTAAAAGTTCAATTTAAACAATGTGGAGAATTTAGGGAATTTCGTATTCGCATTGTTTTCCTTATACACTTCATCCCAGCTTCGTTTTTCTAGTTCTTTTGGAAAATCTTTTATTTTGATTTCTGATAGTTTTCGTTTGTAGGCTTGTAGTTTATGGATGGAATGATTCAATGCCTGATTTCACTGTTGTTATTTGACAGTGATGGTCTGATAGTCCGAGCTCTGTTACAGCTACATCACATTTTTCTCTGTCCATATTTGTGGTCATATGGTCAATTACTGATGCAGTAATTGTAGTAAGCATTGTTGCACTATTGACCAATAGGGACATGCCAAAACTTTGAAGGATGTTTATGAAGGTGATGCTGGATTCATTTATGATATTAGTGTTGATGTTAATGTCCCCACACAGAATTATGTTGACCTTTCACTTGAGACTTTATCTAGAACTTCTGCTGATTTATTTAAAAAAGTATCCATCCTACCACTGGGAGATCTATACACACACAAAATGATTAATTTCTTAGCGATATCAAGCCCTGTTAATTCAACAGCTGATATTTCAAAGTGTTTGTCTTCACTTACTGTACTGAGGTCATGTCTTGATTTGAACTGTGTTCCTTTTCTGATATAAATGCATGCTTCTCCACCCCTTGAAGTACTTCTGCAGTAAGGGTTTTCTCTTTCACACAACGGTAATGCTACATGTTGGATTTCTGTGTCTCTACACCAGTGCTCAGTAATACAAACTACTGTGCAGTTCAAAGATTGGAAATCAACATCTAATAGTTGTATTTTATTTTCAATGATTGCATGTTATGATGGACTGTTAAGCCCGTGAAATGTCCCATGTTACCCTTTCCTGTGGTTTGTTTTTCTTTGTGACCTAACCTTTATGCTATCCAACATCTCTCAGTGGTATGAAGATTCACAGGAATGCTACATGGTCTGGGTTCCACATTGAGCTGTAGATTCCCTTCCCCGAGAATATTACTGAGGAAGGGTAGGCACACGTATTTCCCCAGAGTAGATCCCAGTTGATAGGCACACAGTTGAGCCACACGGTATTAGATATCCATACCCTCACATAAGTGAAAACATTGATTAATTATATCGTAATACACATGATATGTGGGTTAGTGGACAGGGAAATTACGAAAATACTGAAATGTAGCTATGATTAGTTACCTGTTAATGTTCCATACACTCTTCTGCTTTACGCTCCTTCTTAACTGCAACATTAATAACGTGATATGCTTTTTCATACAGCAAGCTATCGGCAACAGCGTGAAAAATGACTTTCGAGACAAAATAAGGTTTATATTATGAAACTGCAAATTTACAACTACGGTGTGGCCGTGAGGTAAAGCTTGAAACAGTATAACGGGTTATTCACGTGTTAGCCACGATTGACTGGATGACTGCTTTCAAAATCTTTACTTTGCTAGTAAACGTTCAGTAAATAATCTACTGTAGTTGTGGGATACGTTCCAGGGCCTCAACCACGTAGCTACATCTCTCAGTACCCTTCCTTTGTGAACGCTAAGCGTTATATTTCCAAAGTAATGACTTTGAAGCATGAGAATGGAGTGTAAATTTATGAGCGAGGAGGGAGCAGGTGAGACTCGGTAACCACAAATCACGTTTATCACTAGAGGTACAAGAAGGGGGCTGTCGAGATGAATGAACACGTCAAACAGACGAATCACTTATATAAGACGCAAGCGACTGTTGCTACGACAGGATGTAACATTAAATGTCCTGAGCTGTTTTGCTGGGTGAAATATTTTGATAAATTCAGGACTTCACCTCAGTCAGTACGGCACATTTTATAGTTGTAGTAGTGAATACGAAGGGCGGCACGTTTCGATTTTGGAAAGGACGACATTTCAGTCGAACTGAAGATGATTGTTTTAAAGATACGTTATTGTCCGGCACGATCACATTAATTTCAAAATGAAGTTACCGATTTTGGCCATCATGAGCCATCATCAGGTGATAAACAGATTCCGTGGTTCTCCTCCACCTCTGCAGAAGCCATGTTGTAATTTGCTTCGATTTACTCTACGCAGTGATTCCCTCCTGATGCTGACTAGGTATCCTCTCTCAGTATTATTCATGAAAAAGGACAGTATTACACCAAAGAATCAGATTTATTTTCCTAGTGGCTAGATGAATTTATGCCCAGTGCTTCATTCACATTTGACAAGATTATATACAATGTCTGACAGAGACCTGAAGCACACAGGAGATACTGTTGGAGGCCAATGGAATGTCGTACAAGTTAACATAACCTGCGGGCATGTTAATGATTAGGTTGTTCCGGACATGAAGTCTCCACAGTGCATTGATGTTGTTGGTGTTTAGTTTTTTGCTTGGCCTCACAGGGTATATAAGGGACGTGAACAGAGTCAGACGTTGAATGACCACTGTGAAGGATTCGGAGACATTACGTACTCGTGTGAAACTGCGCTATCAGCTACCGAAAAGTTTGAAAGGAGCCTCGTTCTGGGTCTGCATTTTCCCGGCTGGTCGAGTACTGCAATAACCAGGTATGTGCGGCATTCAGAAGAGGTAGTGGCACGATGTCGGAATGCATGAGAAGGCATACTCCTCAAGATTCCATTCGAGCACGTCTATCCACCACAAGAGAGGACCTCCCTATTATGCACCAAGCAGATTGTTAACCCTTCACATCTGCTCCTGCCTTCTGAGGACAAGTAATGGCCTCCCAGCAATATTCTATGACATCCTGCACCATTGCTAGGAGACCAGTACCAAGCGTCCTACAGAACTACCGTCCCATGTGTAGGCTGCCATCCCACTACTATAAACACAAAAGGCTGTATTTACAGTGTGTCGTGAGTGGGAAGCACAGCCTGCTGATGAATGGAGTCGCAGTGTGGTCAGCGACGAATCGTGGGTCAACAATACACCAGGTAACTGTCGTTGTGGGGTGGGATTGCGACCTGGGGAGAGACCCCATTCATCCAACGTTTTGGAGAGGTAGAGCGCTGTTGCACGGTGTGAAGAGTTATTGGATATGACATCAGGCCAAAACTTGTAGTGATGGAGGAAACTTTGACGTCACTAAGTTACCTCAGGTTCATCTTGCGTCCTCGTGTCACTTCTCACGTGACAGCATCGTGGTGCGTTTCCAAGAGAACAATGCTCGTCCACACGTGGGGCGTGTTGTGTGCTCTGCATGGTTTAGATGTACTCCAGTGCCAACAAGATACCTAGATCTGACCCCAGCAGAACATGTGTGGCACTATCTTTGACGTCAGCTCTGTTTTAGTGCAAGTACACAGGGTATCAGTCTCCAGTTGTAACAGTTGTGGGTCAACTTTACTCAGGAGAGGATAAAATGCCTTTACGAAACCCTTCGGTAAGATGATTAAGCCAGGCCAGAGTTGGTGTAAAATTGAACTAACAAATGGGTTGAAAGTGTCTCGTTATTTGTAAATTTGACTTTCTTTGTAATTATTGAATTAACATCTGATAAGCCCTCAACAAGTTAAGTTACAGATCTGAGAACGAAAATATGGTCAAAGTCGGATATATTCTTTTTTATTATCCGTATAACTGGCCAGTTTCAACCGCGGGTCATTTTGAACCACATTTCTTAAGCTTCCAGCTTCATTTCTGATTGTAATACCTCGCTGGTTCATGTGGACAGGTATTATAATGTGAAATGAATGTGTAAGCTTAAGATATGTGCTTGACAATGACCCACTGTTGAAACAGGCCAATTTCACGGATAATAAATGGAATACAGCCTACTTGGACCATGTTTTCATTCTCAAAACACTTTGAGGTTATGGGCCACCACAGAAATAGAATTTTTTAAAATTCAAATTTGGTTCCAGTTGAAGGAATGAAGATTTGGTTTAACTTACAGTCGACATTGAGGTCATTATAGGCGGAGCCCAATCTCAGGTTTTGTCAAGGATGAGGAAGGAAATCGGCCGTGTTTTTTCAAAGGACTCACCCCCCCCCCCCCATTTGTTTCGTTCCAACCCCCCTTCTGTACGCTTTACGTTTTTCTGTCATGGTAGAGGCAGTAGACTGGGGGTAGTTGTACTTAGGCTATGCAGACGATTAGAGGGCATAGATTCAATAATAATACCAAAGAAAATTTGGAAAGTAGTGGATGGAGCATAGACGAAATGGCTCTGAGCACTATGGACTTTACATCTGAGGTCGTCAGTCCCCTAGAACTTAGAACTACTTAAACCTAACTAACCTAAGGACATCACACACATCCATGCCCGAGGCAGGATTCGAACCTGCGACCGTAGCTGTCGCGCGGTTCCAGACTGAAGCCCATAGAACCGCTCGGTCACAACGGTTGGCCGAGCATAGACAGAAGAACAATTTGTGGAGTACGTTGCCACCGTGAAATCAGACGACTGCATACATGCAATGAGTTCACCATGACAAATATTCTCACATGAGCCACTCTGTCGCTCCAACCGGCTGATGTTGCTACATTACAAGCAATGAAATTTTACGTCTACTATTATAAATTAAATTATACGTTTGCCATACACCAAATAAAATAAAACACTGTACGGCAATTTGTAGTGTTAGCACCTTCTTATCCTATTACTTTCAGCCTCATATAGATAGAACTTTATGAAATACACAATATTAAGTAAAATACAAAATTAAAAATATTCATGATTAAGTGACACCCTGAGAAGCTCATATGTATTAGAAAAACCTCAGTGACGAAGTCTGAGCATGTATCGAGTCTTCAAAAATGCAGGACGATAATTTTTTGTAAAAAGCTTAACTTTACATGATAAATTTCACCTTAAGTGACATTGCGATTTGTGTTAAACGATACCAATGACATCTGTTTCATTCCCTCAGTGACTGACTGGCTAAATGTGATGTGTATGTGACGCGTGTTTCTTTGTAATTGTAGCTAACTGACGTTTGTGTAGAGTGTGAGAATGCGGGTATATATGAGTGTGTATGGACTGGAGAAATTGTGAAACGTAGAAAGCCAGTTTACGATAATATTGAAGGATAAAATGTACATTTGTATTTAAGACATTTTCAGAAGTTTTTAATTAGGTTTTATTTATTTCAGTTTCTAATTGTGATCACGTGACTGGATCGAGACAGAAAAAGCGAGATGACGTAGATAAAAATGGTAGCTGATTGACTACGTTGGGATTTAGCCAATTGTAGCTGAATGATATCACGCGCATTAGACCTGTGAGAGGATTGCAATTGGGTGCGAAAGCGGAGTCAGTGCCTATCTCTTGTGGCAGTTAGACTGTCGAACTGAGCTCTGCAAAAACGTATTAATTATGAGTAATTGTGAAAGTGAGGTTACTGAAATGTGCCGGAAAGTGATAACGTACAAATGCAAATGACGATTACGAAATCCGGGTTTTTTCCGTGCTAAGTGTGTCTTCATTTCGAGTAACTAAAACTGTAAACACTGCTTTGTGCAGTTGTAACTGACAACTTACAGTCTGAAGGGAGCATTTGCCAAGCATTTTACGATCATTGGAACCATAGCAATCAGTTCGGTTATCAACCAAAGGCTAAAATCTTAAACTGGCTGCTAGAGAGTGTATGTATTGTGCGTGTCAAAGCAGTGATTCATACTGTATATATTATGTACGTAGTGGTGCATACTTATACATCAATGTGATAATACTATATAGAAGTTTTCATTCAACGACTGTCGCTCACTTGGTAAATAGACAGACTCGAAGCTTGAAATCAGTTTTGTATGCTGTCGACACGTGTAGTGCTACAAGCTACTGTTATAGATTTTCTTGCCGAGATTATTATACATTGCGCGTGGACAGTCGTGACTCCCAAAGAAGCGTGGACATTATTATGTAAGCAACAAATCTCGTCACCGCACAAGGCGCACATTGTGCCGACAAAACTGAAAAATTGTAGGAATTTTGGACCGCAATTGAGAGTGACTTTGAAAAGTGACAGCGCAGTACAATGCATGAATGACAATGAAATACGCGGTATACGAAGGAAGAAAAGGAGATCGATGTGATGAAATCTTTACAATGTGATGCTTCTGGCAGACACCAGTAACAAGATGGAGAGGAGATAGAGTGACAATGGACACGGAAGCGGTAGTTTCTGCAGATTGCGGCCAGTAAGCAGAGCAGCTCTGACGGCGTACGCATCGAGCTGGCGTCTCATTGTGGTATTGCTGTACGTGCAGAAGCTGTGTCTGCAGCAGAAAACTAAAGATAAGTTTAGTATGGGCAGTTTTAGTTACTCGAAATTAAGACCGTCTGCATTGAAAAATCTGGAATTTTCGTAATGGTCATTTAGAAATAAACTACTTTCTAATTGATAATGTACAACAGTTATCTCCAGTCTTACGATTGAAACTGAAGCAGAATTTCTCAACAAATACAGAAACGGGAGATTTTACGTTGCCTTTCACTAATCAAGGTGATAAAAATGAACAGGAAACAAAGGGTGAAGATGTGAAATTTAGTTTTATACCTTGTAATTTTGCACCCCTGACGTGCACAATCAACAAAAAGTTCATTAGTGTGAAAAAATGGATTTAAAGACTGGTGGCCTTAATAAGAAAATTGATCAACAATGTGGTGAGCTCAAACAACAGAGTGCTATTCTTAATAACAATATTCACCAACAATAAGAAAGCACCAGTCGTTTGGCCAGTGAGCTTACAAATATAAAAGCTGAAATTAATTAAGAAGTAGAAATCCAGGCTTCTGATTTGAAGCAAATGCATGAAAAGGACTTACAGTAGCTTAATAGTTAGGTCGAGAGGAGATCTTCTCAAGTATAAATAAACGTAAACGGTCCTCAGATCATGAAAAACGAACAGTGGCAGAGGTGGTTAAATGGGTGGCTAATGGAAGTAAAGAAATGGTACAAAATGTACTTGAGAATGCCTTATAAGACGAACAAAAAGACATACAACGAAGGAGTTATCACAATTGGGGGGAAACTAGTAGATATGATGTGCATGTACAGACAAACGAATAATTACTATTTAAAAAAACTTGGATGATTCATTCAAGAGGAGGAGCTTCACAAATTGAGCCCTTATGTAATTACTTGGCATTGACTGATAAAGTTGTTGAATGTCCTCCTGAGGAATCTCGTGCCAAATTATCTCCATTTGGTGCGTCAAATCCTCAAAATCCCGAGACGGTTGGAAGGCCCTACCTGTAATGCACCAAACGTTCCCAGCGCGGTCCAAGGCGCCCCAGACTCGTCTTCGATGGTCATCGCTGCACAGTTAGAAGCGGGACTCTTGGTTCAAAACTACTCCAGTCACCGAGATTCTAGGCCAAAGACTGTGTGTGAAGATGCGCTGGGCTGCAGTGGGATATCAACCTGGGTGTCTCCTGCCATATGGCCCAACACTCAGGAATGAATCTCTGGGGCGCCATTTCTTCTCAAAGCAGAACCTCTTTGGTTGTCATCCGTGACACCCTTACTGCACCGTGGTACGTCGAAGATACTCTGGGCCCTGTTTTGTTGCCCTTCATGGAAAGCTATTCTGCGCTTACATTTCAGCAAGACAACGCTCACGCGCACACGGCGTTGGCCAGCAAGGTCATCGGATTTCTCCCCAATTGAGAACGTTTGAGTTATTATGGGCAGAGCCCTTCTACCATCTCTTGATTCTGACGCTCTAAAGTGGCAATTATTGCGATATTCCTCAGGAGGGCACCCCAGAATTCTGGCGGTCAGTACCAACCCGAACAACTGCCTGCATAACGGCCAGAGGTGGACCAACGCGTTATTGACTCTCTCAATTTGTGAAACTCTTTCCCTTGAATAAAATAATTCATTTCTCTGAAATTTTAACTATTTTTCTGTACTCGTACATCTCATCTATCGATTTTCATCCCATACGGACACTTTTTTCGTGGTGCGTTCTTTTATTTTATCTTAGAGCGTATACGAAAACTCGAACAGAACGTCAATGCTGTCAAATCTGACTGAAGAATAAATATGAACCTACTAAAACTAATGCTGACAGTGAAAAATGTATAAAGTTTGGAAGGAATGTTTCTGATCGTCTGAATGATGGAGATTTTAATGTAAATCAGCTTATTTATCAACTGAGACAGTAGAAATCATTGTGTGACCATGACAGTTCGTTGAGTAATGTAAAAAAGGATGTTAATGTATGTACTAACAGTGTTGAATGTAATTTCGCCAATGAGTGGTCTCAGTTGGTTTCTGTATCTAACAGAAAATTTTTACGATTTTATCCGTCTGTTGATGCACATCCTAAAGAGTTCTGGAATTATTTTCAAAATGTTTTGTGCAGATTATGGATTGATCGACAAAACTACGATTTTATTATGTCAGTGTTTCTGGGAGAAGCTAGGACGTGAGAAGTGGCTCTTACTGAGCAATATAATTCTTTACAAAATTTAAGCAAGGGATTTCGTAACAATACTGCTGTCGGAAAAAGCACATTAAGCTGAAAAGCAAAATCCCACAGTAGAAAGTGTAGAGATTTGCTGTAAAGTTGGTCATAAACTAGTCGTACTTCAGTAGTAATTAAAACCAGAACAAACTGTAATGGTGTTGCCTGGAAAATTGTCTATTTCTCCTCCGAAAGATCACACCGGAGAGACCGTAAATTATTTAGGAAAAGTTAATGCAGGAAGAGGGAGCTGGCTGGCACAAATTTTGGGTGCCCGGATTAAGTGGGAAGCACGCAAAATGTAATTGTAAACAGAATGTGCTTGGCGCTCACCATTGCATTGTGATTACGATCTGCACACCGGACAGCAGGTGGGGTTGGGAGTTGAGGGTGATGCAGAATATGAGAAGCTAGCGCTCACTGAGAAGTTTCTAGCATTTGCAGAAAGGGGATAAGTGTACTGAATGCGCGAGCTACACGTTTGAACGTCATAACAACGAGGTATTGGAATATGAAAGTAATGTATGTGGAGATACAAGTGAGCTAAACAAGTCTGGTAAAGTTAAATGACACATATTGAATGTCGGCTTAGAAGAATTTTTGAATATAATGGAGCAAATAATCACTGAACCACAGATATTATTATAAAATGATTATATTGCATATAATAAAGACTCAGATAAACAGCAAAGTGGGCACTGTGAATTTGACGAAGAACCTTGGTGGGAGAAAGGAGGGAGCGCAAATACGAAAGGAAGGGAAGGTACTGATGAAGCGTTGGCGACAATAAAGGAAGCTTTATATGTATTGGAGGAAAATGCGCAGAAAGAGGATGTTGGTAATGGGTGTCGGTTATTATGTGGACATGTGGAGTAGGATAAGTTTGAAGATGGATATGTGGAGATCAACGAGGACAAGAATAATTTACTGAAGTATTTTGATTTGTCATTAGTGGACAGGTTGACCAATGAAAACAGAAAGAGAGATGAAAACAATCTTGTAGCTGTATGTACAATCTTTAGAAACAGAGAAGTTGCTGAGAGAATGGAAATTGTGTGCCTGTTATTGGAAGAATTTGAAGTTAATATTAATGAAGGGGAGAAGACTGTACAGCCAGTCATTAATTCGCTGAGACATGGTGAAATAGTGCAGTGTCTTTGTGCTGTTAGTCATAATTGTTAGTTGCTTTATCTGCTTCTTTATAAAGGGAAATTAGATTTTAATGAGGACTTCGTTATTTTAGAGCTTTATGGAAGGAAATTAATTGAACTATCTTCGGAAACAAAGGGAATGGTATTGGCGGAAAGGAATAGTACTCCCATTATACATAGCAGGAAAAGGAAGTATTTGAAGGTATAATCTACATGGCGAGAAAGTGGATGCAGAGGAATTACTGGCAATCCAAAAGAGAATAGAGGGAAAACTGGAAGACTTTCATGAATTGGAAAGAGCTAGATGTAAGAACGTCACAGGGCATTAGACTCTTTGCAATGCTAGGTCATTGGCAATTACTAGGTACACGAGTTATTGGCAGTATTACTTAACTTCCTTTCCTGCGGTAAGTCTTCCCACTCTGTCATGTGGTCGTCTTCAACGTTCTTCACTGTCAGGAATGTTTCATCGAGAAAGGAGCTGCTTAGAATGGTACATATAGACGTGGAATAAAATGTTAATGAATCCTGAAGGGGGTACGTAACAACTGTGTTTCCTGGAAAACGTAATTCTTGTTGCAGAGAGGTGTAAATTTTGTAATAAACATGTGGTGGTTTTGAAGTAGTGGCCTAAATATTTCAGAATGTGAGTTGAAAAGAAGTAGCAAGCAGGTAGAAGGTATATGAAGACGAGGTTTTTGGAGGGTGTAACCAGATATTTTTGAGGAGGAAGATGTAGTGATTTAGGAGAAAATTAATTTGTTTTACGAAGTATGAGAGTAGGATTAAGTTAGTAGAAGAAGATGGGGACTTTTTGTAGAAATGTTGGAATGGACGCAAAGAGGTTTTAAACAGGTTTATGTGAGCAGCCTGAACTTATGAGACAGTGACAGTTAATAGAATGACACTAAAAGCTCATTAAATAGTACCTCGATACTTGTACATTTCATGTATTCTTATTCTAGGTCAAAGTTTAAAATTTTTGTGTTGGAAAGGCACTGTTGTTAGATAATTATACCCAAGACTGCGTATATAACTTAAGAAATAGGAATTCGTAACCGATGGAAACTCTATGATGTCTCAGTTTTTGAAAAGAATGATTTTCCTAGATGCAATTTTTTGGTAAAAGTGAATGAACAAATGTAAAGCAAATACTTTGAACTAGTTAAGAAAGTGTAGAAATGCTTCGATTAGCAAACTAAATGTTACTAAAAATATGGTTATTTTCACATTGAGAATAGTACCTTTTAAGTAACTTCAAATTTTCTTCCACTTCAGAGCACTAGTTACTGAGGTTCTCCGTTAATTTAATTTCATTGAAAAAAAAGAACAAAATATTAAATAAGCTAATAAATTATGTACAACGAAAGAGAAAGTTTGGACAAAATATATATATTAGCATTTGCCGTGCACGAAGATTTAATATACATTTTTACACGCAACTCTATTTACAGGAAAAAAAACTATTGGTGACAGAAGCATAGGCTGTATGGGAACTTCTTGTGCACCACAACATTAAGGTGCCATAACAACGCAAAGAAAAGTGTTTTACTAACATAAGGACCATAAAAACTCTCTAATATATGGTAGGACTGGAATTGCATGTATCTCGTAAAAGACTCTCGCCACAGCGAAATAGTATCCAGGAAAAGTATAGAGGAACTGGAAGTTTAGTCATTCAAATTATGTGGATGCTCACTGTAGCGAAAAGATAACTGAAAAAGTTTAATAAAGGTTATGTTGAGCACTTTAAATAAAAAATATAGACGACATTTTGAAAACAAAAGTTAAAAATTTTGACAGACAGGGTGATTTAGCTGTCCCTACCTATGGGTTTTATGCAACCTACAATTCCTTCAAAAATCGTGCAAGAAAGCAGCGTATTCTCTCGCTCACTAGGTGCAAACTGTTATTCCTACAGAAAAAAATGAACAGGACCTTTTCGTAGGAAGTGTAATGTTGTCAAATTTTGTACTGGGATACGTTTTCGCTGGAAACCACTGTTTTCGAGATTATTCAAGAGAAACGCGTTTAAAGGTAACAGTTTCACTTATCTTTTGGGTGATTCGAAAACTGCAGACTCTGCCGAAAAAGTATCCAGTATAAAAATTAACTACACTACATATCCTACATGAAGGTCCGGTTCATTTTGTCTGTAGGACGAATAGTCAGTGTGTGTGTGTGTGTGTGTGTGTGTGTGTGTGTGTGTGTGTCTGTGTGTGTATGTGTGTGTGATACTTCAAGGCGCTGTGAGTTATTTATATATATACATACACTGTACATACAGTGTATATATACGTACACTGGATGAACCACCAGAACTGCACTGACAAACTATCAGCGGTGATAGGTATGGACAAAAAAAATCTGAGAATGGGGGCACTAAAGCACATACCTTAAGAGCTATCAGCACTTGTTCCTCGCTGCTGTGAAATGTAGCTCTTCTACTGAACAAGTACTCATAGCCCTTAAAGTATGGAATTTAGACCCCAAGTTTACTGGACTTTTTTCTTGTTTTGGTCCTTACTAGCTCCTTCCAAATATAGATGGCAAGGAGACAGCGGTAGATGAGATGTGTTACACAGTACTGAAGATGAACAAGTGTTCATAGCTCTTAAGATAAGGATTTTAGAGTCCCATATTTTTTCCTTATTTTGGTCCATACTGGCAACGGCCTTGCCGCAGTGGTTACACCGGTTCCCGTGAGATCACTGAAGTTAAGCGCTGTCGGGCGTGGTCGGCACTTGGATGGGTGACCATCTAGGCCACCATGCGCTGTTGCTATTTTTCGGGGTACACTCAGCCTCGTGATGCCAATTGAGGAGCTACTCGACTGAATAGTAGCGGCTTCAGTCAAGAATACCATCATAACGACCGGGAGAGCGGTGTGTTGACCCCACACCCCTCCTAACCGCATCCTCCTCTGAGGATGACACGGCGGTCGGATGGTCCCGGTAGGCCACTCGTGGTCTGACGTGCTTTTGGTCCATACTAGGAAGATAGGTTTTCAGTGTGAGGTTTACACTACTTGCACGAGATGTCTGCCTCGACGTTAGATGGCCTGGGTGGCGCAGGCAGGCTTGAAGAAAGGAGACACAGACCGTCTCGTAGCAATAGGTATTCGGACGGGCCACTGAGACCGATGGAACTCATGCTGGCAGATTGCTCAGTGATGGCCGAAAGGAGCTGTGGTCAACGTGATATTTAACTAAGTTATCGATTCCACGAGTGAACTTGTGTTGACTTCTAACGGTGTGTACTTTATAGTGAGAAGTGTGTCTGCCCGCCATATTAGAGCTTGTGTCTGAACCCTTGGCGCTCTGCGGAAGTAACAGTTCAGTGCTACCAACTGAGCTCTGCTTTGTCTTCATGCTATTCTGTACCAGAGTTAAGACAGAAGATATGTGTGGCATGCAGAGACTAGTCCTCTGCTTTGACTTCACCGTGGCTTCGTGATGAATGGAGATCAAGTTTGCTGGAGTTATTTAACATTGGCTTCGTGATTCGATCATTCATAATGATCATCTGCCATTGCAATCTTATACAACTAGAAGTGTGACGTTTGCTCATTCCAGGAACATTTCAGCGCCGCTTCTTGTGGGTCTTTGTTTTTAATAATATGAACAAAGCGTGTTACGTTTAGCATGATTAATTTTGTTGATAGGTTGTTCTCCTTTAATAACTGTTGTATTAAATGTTTGTTTTCCAGTTAATATCTAGTTGAAGAAACAGATTCTCACTACTTAGGTTAGTTTCAAAAACTGTGTAGTCGTGCTTAAGTAGGTCTCCATTGCACGATCGTTAATGTAAAGATTTGAACGATGTTGCTACTATATTTCTTGTTCCATTTTACTTAAATTCTTTTGTATTATCTTCATTTCTTTGTTAAGGGTTTCAACCTTTACTTATTTGCAACAGAACTTTTTCTTGAATAATGAAGGTTGCCTCGACTATTGGGGTGAGGTTTTATGTAATGGCTTTTGGAAGAAAGTGAATTGCCCTTGCTTGTTGTAAAGGAGTGTTCAAGAAATACTATGTATCCATGTGGGCAAGTTTCTACCGACTCATAGTAATGACTGAGCCGTGGCTGGTTAGCGTCATGCCTTGTTTTTTATCATTGGTTGCAGTTCAGTGGTATCTTATTCCTTCTTCGGTTACCACCATAACGTTGCTGTGTTCTCTTCGTGAGTGGCAGCAGCAGCATGTATCGGTACTAGTACTGCTGTACTATCTTTGATGTGGCGGATGTATTTTCCGGGTGTGCTGTGTACCAATTGGTCTGTTGGGGCAGAGCAGCAGGAAAGTTTCTGTGGCGCGCAGTCAGGCCGGAGCCGCTGGCGGTGTGCACGCGTGGTTGGAGTTGTGAGGCGCTTCTTGCTACGAAGTTCGTCGCCCACCGATCCTGGACACTAAAGTTCAGTGCTCACTTAACCTACTATCAAGCCTCAACTGCCTGCTATCACATCTATTCGTTTGATCCTGGTTTTCGCTCTCTGGGAGATTCCTGTGAGCAACAATGTGTGTGCATTGAAGTCAGCTAAAATTGCAGCTGTCTTCCTGTATTGTGTTTAACTTGATTTCATTCACTCCTTCATTAATGAAGTATACAAGCGGTATCCTATGCCTTGTGAACGTTGACGTTGTGGTTACCTGTCCTGGCTGTTGACGTAGTTTTCGGCAGTGTATTTTCCTCGTCATGATGGTGCTGTCCAGCACGGCTTGTAGTTCGATAGCTGAAATGTTGTTGATAGCTTTTGGCGGTTATTCTGATTTGGCTGGATTGGGCACCTTGTGCTATTGACACCTGGTTGTCGTTTCGCTGGTCGGGTGGAGCAGAGCTGATCTTGTTGGTGGGTTCGTCGGCTGCCTTTCAGTTGGGTTGCCTTCCGATTAAGGATTTGTCAGTATGGCTGCCTGTCTCACCTAAACGTGTGTTAATGTTATATTCTCAGGCCGATACTTCAAATCTTGTGTTTTCTGTAGCGATTTCCGTTGTAATCTTATGTACTCTGTGTGGCTTGAGCAGAGATTTAGCTTATTAATATTGCAAGTCTTTTCTTCTTAGGCCTTAAGCCATAAGAAAAATGGTTTCTTTTTCGGTATGTGGCTTTCAGCCGAGTTTCAGCCCATCAGAATCAAAATTGCAAATTCATTATGCCTAGTCCTTAAGCCATAAATTTGTTTCTAGTTGGTATGTGGCCTTCATCCGAGTTTTCAGACTTTTCAGATCAAAAGTTGAAAAATTTGGTCTGGGTCTTAAGCCTTAAGAGATATTTTCTAGTTTGTAGCCCTGCAGGATTAGCCTAGCGGTTTAAGGCGCTGCAGTTATGGACTGTGCAACTGATCCCGGCGGAGGTTCGAGTCCTCCCTCGGGCATAGGTGTGTGTGTTTGGTCTTCAGATAATTTAGGTTCAGTAGGGTGTAAGCTTAGGGACTGATGACCTTAGCAATTAAGTCCCATAAGATTTCACACACATTATTATATATCAAGTGGCCTTCAGCCGAGTTTTCCAGCTTAAAAGATTATAAATTTCTTGGTCTGGGCCTTAAGCCATGAGATTCTTTCGGTTTCGTATGTGTCCTTCAGTCGAGAGTTATGTGGAGCATTTTAGGATAAAGCCTTCAGCCTATTTTAGTTAGAATTTAGAAGTTCTTCGCTTTAGACCTTAAGGTGTAAAATTGTTTTCAGCATGGTGTGGAGCCTTCAGCCGAGTTTTAATCTCTCTTAAATTAAAAATTACAAATCCTTGTCCTGCCCTTAAGTCATAAGGTTGTTACTCTTTAGTATGAGGCCTTCAGCCGATTTTTACACGAAATATGTTAAGATAAGGCCTTCAGCCTTTTCAAATTGAAAGCTCTTCTTCCTAGGCCTCAAGCCATTAAATTTTTTTTGTTGATATGCGGCCTTGAGCGGAGTTTTCAGCCTGTTTAGATTAAACTTAGAAAATCTTTGTCTCAGCCTTAAGCCGTAACACTGTTCTTGATTAATGTGAGGCCTTCAGCCGAGTTAGGGGGAAAATTTAAGCTAAGGCTTTCAGCTTATTTATCTTGAAGATAACTTTTTTTTTCTAAAGAAGTGAAACCTCCAGATCAACTCCGGTACATCAGTTCCTTGCTTAGGCCTTGTGCCTTGTGCTTTTTGCCTTGTGCCTTTCGTTAAACCCTTGAGAGTTTTGATTCTTCCTTGTGTTTGTGTGTTTTAAGAAATAAAGTTTGTATGTTGAGTGCAACTGACAGTAACTTATTTTGGCACATTTCCACAAATGTAACCTCGGCCGCTCTGTCCTGCTGGCTTCGGGGTTTCAATGACATTAAGCATTTTCCTTTGATAATGAAGTAATGTTGAAAAGCTCAAGACGTACTGGAATGATAAAAATATGGTCAAGACTTCTCAAAGCGTTTAAGTGTAATTGTCATTTCGATGCTGGTCCCTCGGCTGGTTGGCGATGTTGTAATCGACCAACATCATGATGGTTTTCTGTGTTGTATAAGCGGGTTTCCCGTGACGCAACTGTTTTTGGACGGCTCCTGCCTGTCAACTTCCATGCCCCGTGACAGCTTCATTATTTTCTTCAGTCGCACCAAAAAAATAGAGGCAGCGCGAGAGAAGGATGACTTCAGTGTAGTTGGAGATCATTGGAGCAAAAATTGTAGAGGGAGGCCCATCGGATGACTGCAGTAGGCAGGTTCAAATGGATGTAGCATGTAGCTGGTATTTGGAAATGAAGACGTATGCAGACGTTAATGCAGTATGGTAAGTGTGCCGTGGCGGCGGTATTCCCGATCGATTCTCGATCGTTGGGCCTCCGAGTGGTGTTTCTTTCTCTGGCCGAGCAGTCACGTATGGGCGCGAGCGGCGCGAGCGGCGCGAGCATTGCCTTTTTCATCGGACGGTGGGTCCCGCCGCGCTGTTGCTGGTCGAGGCTGGTGTTACTTGCTGCCCTGTCTGACTGCACCTTGCTGAGGTCTGGGTGACGATACTCGTGCTGGATCATCTTTCTCGCGGCGATTTCCCTGGACCGCGCCTTGACAGGAGCTTCTGGCTGTGCTGCTCCCGGATATATTTTACAGGGGAGTACTTTTCCGTCCTCGGAAGTTTGGTGCTGTTTGTGTGATACAGCGTGCTATGGATAAGAAGATTATCTTCGTTGTTATGATTGTGTAGGAAACGTGGGCAAACCCCAGTGTTCGTGTTCCTTGGTATTCTGTGGGGTGACGTACCTTACTTAGTGTGCTTTTTTTTGGCATTCTATTGTGCCATTGCAGAACTTTGTTTAACCTTTTCCCTCCTTACTCTTCTGCAAAGTGCCTTTGGATCCTGTGGCCTGTAATTTCGCTTGTGTCAAGTTCTGGGGTTTAGGGTGATAACTGATTAAATTATGTTTGGGAATTTATGGGATTCTGTGTGTTTGTCTGGGGTTTTTGCTGGCCTGTGCCCGTACGATTTCCCGTTTCCTCGCCCGGGCGTCGTACGTAAAGTTTAAGGTGAGTGAATTTTGGTAGTTCCCGTCCAGTGGTTCGGTGGGCCTCGTGACGAATTCTTTTTTTATTTTATTTTATTATATTTTTCCACCCTGCCTGTCTTATCTCCCTGGTTTAAGGTTCGCACCTCTGAGCCCGTGCGCAAGTGTGTATGTGGGCGACGGGGATCTTTTCCTGCCTTGTTTACCGTTTCTTGACGACTTCTCTACATAGACTGCCGAATCTGTAATTTGGTCTATGCCATGTTATAGTTGCTTCAAGTTGGTTCGCACACTCCCCTTGTTAATGACATCTGCGAACCTATGAGATTGAATAATGTTTTGAACCATTGTAAGCTGTCGCCGTGTGTGTTAAATTTTAACTTGTATTTGAGTTTTGGTGTAACTGTTCTTTGTTAACTGAGCTGATTTTATCTTGCCTACTGCTGTGATGGCAGAAATTAAATTTAACCATCATTAATTTAATCTTATCTGTGAAGCCACATTTGTGGAGACTTGTTATTTAAATTTCATTGTCTTCCCAGTTTACCCCTTGGCTACTGTATTAAAAGTGTTTGCCGTTTTGATTAATGGCAGCTGCTTGCCTTAAAAAACTAAAGCTGATTTTGAAACATTGATAATTAGTGTATCTATTCACGCTAATAAGGCCACCCTGTTGAAAGAAAAATTTTGGTGCTACTATTTGTTTCCATCTTGTTCCCCTTCCACGGCTCACTGATAGCAGAGCCATCTCCTCCATTGGGTTAGCCTTTGCCCTTTATATATTTAACGTTATTTTAGTGTTAAATTGTGTTGTGTATAGTTTTTTTTTATTAATTGGTTCTGTTTTATTTTGTTTAGCTGCCATGATGTCGCTAGGGAGTGTCGGGCGTACAGTATTTGAAGAGGGAGCAGCTCGTTCACGAATTACAGGTTCGTGAGCGCCCTGTCGATGGGACAGTGCCCAAGTTAGCGGCGCGGTGCGCGCGAGTATTGGCGCTCCTGTACGCGTCCGCCCTGAGGACTTTCCGCTAGTCAGTGAGTCGCTTGCACATATATCTCTTAGCTTGTGCAGTTTGGAGCCAACCGTAATCCTATTTGCGTCAGACTTATCTACGCGTCACCAAGTGGCACGTTTGCAAGCCCACCTGTTTCATAATGCCATTATTTGTCTGATTTGCAGTCGTTGGCTTTGATTAAAGATTTTACTCAATTTAGTGAACTTTCCGCGTTGGTGCAATCGCTGCGAACGCGTTTGTTGAAGTTGGCTTTGGACGCGGACGAGTTACTTGCGGAAAGTAGTCAGGAGCGCGGAATCGGCGATAGGTTGCACACTCTCACTGATAGTCAGACATCTGCGCTTTGAGAGTTTTTCCCGTTTACCACATCGTTTGACTGCCTTACTGCACAAGTTCCACGTTTTGGTGGTGGATTCCTTGCAAGAGATAAAGGCGTTTCTGTGGCTTTTGGTTCAGCTGTCAGTTCATGCTGATGCATTATGTATTGATCACTCCATTATTTTGTCTGTGTTGTGCCCCCTGGTTAGATGTCGTTTAGCATCTATGTTGCCAGAGGCACTGCGGGGTTTACCGTGCTTGAGCGCATTCTAAAGGACTTGTTGTCTGCGCATATCTTCTATCAATTGCTCCATGAATAGTTTTGGAAGGTGCACGGGCAATATGAAACATTAGCCCAGTATTTTGAGCGTGTCCGTACTGCATTCTCTGCTCTCGATGTTGCCATGACTGAGGAAGAAGTGGTGACCATGCTTCTTGATGGGATGCGACCTCAGGACAGAGTTGCTTTGGTTTTACTGCAGCGTCCCAATACTTACCAACAGTTTTTTGAGCTTATTTTGCCTACTGATTTCCTTACTTTCATCGACACGCAACGTCAGTTGGAGAGATTGTCGGCGCAATCGTCTGGTATGAGATCTGAACCTCAACCTTTGACCTTGGAGGGTAGTAAGCGCCACTGTTTCCGTTGTGCTTCTGACAGGCATTTGGTTAGTAATTGTCCTCTGCAGCCCGATGGCCCGAACCCCCTGCAAGATGCCTTGGTCAACAGGAGGCGGCGTTGTTGTCGTTGTGGCTCGACCCAGAATCTAGTCGTAGACTGTGCCTTGCAGCACCATCCTCGTGCTCCTAGATGACGCCAGGACCGGCGGGGGAGGGCTCACAAGCATAAGCGTAAGCAGAGTTGGCATCTTAATGGTAACTCTGTGTTTGTTCCTAAAATCCCTCCCCTTCCATACGTGTGTGCTAGGATTGGCCAGGAGCCCGTTTGCGCGTTTTTAGATTCCGGGTGCCAAGTATCCATTATTGACAGGCAATGGTACAACGAGTTTAAGCATTTGTACAGATTTTCTCTTCCCCGCCCGTACGATGATGTCGTTTAGCTGATGGTCGTGTGTTGCCTATTTTCGGTGTGGTGCGCGGGAGCATTTCGATTAATGGCTTCTCGTGGCCCTGCTCTTTTATTGTGGCAGATAAGCTTAGCACTGCTTTAATAATGGCTTGTGATTTTATTCAGCATACCAGGCTCGTGTTTGATTACTCGGGGGGCAATTTTTATTTTAAGCTTCGCCCCGAGGTTTGTATTGGGTTTTGTTCTTGTAATCGGCAGTACGGTTTGCATAATGTCGTTAGTGAGGAAGGTGGCGTGGATCTGGCTCACTGCCGAAGAAGCTCTCCAGGTTGGGCGCCTAGTTGGCAAGTTTCCCTACGTTCTTACTGATCGGCATATTAAATTCAGCTAACTGATGACAATCCCATTCGGTGTGCTCCATATCGCATGTCGCCGCCTAAGATGCGTGTCCTTAGGGGTAAAATCCAGCAGATGCTGCAGGAGGGTGTTATTCGACCATCTACTTCCCCTCATGCATTTTTTGTCCCGAAAGCGAACAGCACTGATATTAGGCCTGTAGCGGATTCTTGCATAACAGTTTTTGTTGGTTCCAAGACGCTACCGTATTTTCGATCCTGGATTTGAATCAGGCGTATTATCAGACCTCCCTTGCTGCGTCATATAAGCGTGTTACGGCCTTTTGTACGTACTAGAACCTTTTAGAGTTCAATCGTGTCCCCTTCGGTTTAGCTACTGGCGCTGCCGTGTTGTCCCGATCGCTAGATAATGTTCTTCACGACCTCAAGTTTAAATGTGTTTACAACTATTTGGATGTTCTTATGGTTTTCAGTCAGTCATTTTCTCAACATCTTCAGCATCTAGAGGAAGTATTTTACAGATTAAGGTTCGGGTCTCACGGTTAGACCATCCAAAAGCACCTTATGTCGCCCTAGTATTTCTTTTCTGGGCCATGTTGTCTTGGCTTTTGGGGTTGGTATTGATCATGAGAGAACCAAAGCTATTAGGGACTCAACCCCCGCCCTCGCCCCCCCACCCCTGTCCCATGATCGTCGTGGTGTGGCCAGATTTATTGGCATAGTCAATTTTTTTCGTAAGCACATTCCTAACTTTGCTCAACTTGCCACACCCCCCCCCCCCCCCCCCCCTTCAGCGTCTTCATAAAGGAACTCAGCCTTTGTGTGGGGAGCGCAACAGCAGCAGGCCTTTCAGGCTCTAAAGTCCGCCTTGGCTAATCCTCCTGTTCTCGCTATTCTTGATTTTAACCACACCTTTATCATGCAGACGCCAACCCACGCAGGGTTGGCTGCCGTCCTATTGCAGGAACAGGAGGGAAGAAGACGCCCTATCGCTTATGCCTCTCGGCGCCTAACTGAAGCGGAAAGTAATTATTCCATTTACGAGTGTGAAGCCTTGGCTGTGTTGTTTGCGGTGGAGAAATTTCTTTTCTTTTTGGAGCACCGCGAGTTTATTTTAGAAACTGACAACCAGGCTCTGAGTTGGGTGTTGGCCCGCTCCCGTAAGACTGGTCGTATTGCCAGGTGGGTGGTGTGGCTGTCGGTTTTCCGCTTCCAAGTCCGACATATAAGGGGTGCTGATAATGAGATTGCGGACGCCTTGAGTCGCTTGTTTACTGAGCAAGAGTTCGGCCAGTGTCAACCTAGTTATGGGTTTTGTACTGCTCTCATTGAAATGCCCGGTCTGTTTGGTGATTTGGACGGCGAACAGAGGAGAGACCCGCATTGTGGTGACATTTATGAGCAACTTCAGCAAGTCTTCTGGTAAATCTTCCGGGAGTCAGTCGGCAAGACTCACCGGAGGAGAAATACCCATCTGAAGATGTCCACCGCAGCTCTGGACGAAACGTTAGGAGCTGAAGAGTTTCATGGACCACGACCTTACATCCCGTAAGGTTTACCAGAAGATATGCCATCCGGTCGTGAAAGCTTTCATACTATGAACTTCAGCAAGGTCAGGTTGTTCGTGGTTTTACTCTGGGTGACCGCGTACTTTGTAAGCAGGACCGTGATGGTCGCTATTTAATGATATGTCTCCCTGGAGTCTTGGTTCCCATGGTGGTTAAATATTTTCACGATTCTGCGTTGGGAGGGCATCTGGGTATATACAAAACTCTGGCCAAGGTACGCGAGAAGTTTTATTGGCCTCACTTGTATTGTGATGTTGGTGCTTACGTCAACAATTGTTATGAGTGTAAGACGGCTAAACCTGTTTCGGGTCCGCGTAGGGGTTTGTTGCATTCTGTGTGTGAAGAATGTCCCCTGGATCGAGTCTTTGTGCATTATATAGGCCCCCTGCCACGCACCAGGAGGGGTAATAAGTACGTATTTGTTGCCGTCGATGCAATTTTCCGCTATGTGTAGTTGTTCCCCACTCGCGGAGTTACTGCTTTGATTGCCATACAGCACCTTACTCAGGTCATGTCGTCGTTTGGTCTGCCCAAAAGTCTGGTAACGGATAATGTTCCGGCGTTCGTATCCAATAATTTTAAGACCTTTTGCTTTAATCAGGGGATCAGAAGTATTACTACCAGCCCTTATCACCGGCGGCCTTCCTTTGCCGAAAGAGTGATTCGTAATCTTAAGTCTGCTTTATGGCCGGCCGCGGTGATCGTGCGGTTCTAGGCGCTCCAGTCCGGAGCCGCGCTGCTGCTACGGTCGCGGGTTCGAATCCTGCCTCGGGCATGGATGTGCGTGATGTCCTTAGGTTAGTTAGTTTTAATTAGTTCTAAGTTCTAGGGGACTGATGACCACAGCAGTTGAGTCCCATAGTGCTCAGAGCCATTTGCATTTTTCTGCTTTATGTATTTACCATGCGCGTGCCCTCTCCAAGTGGGACAAGACCTTGCAGTGGATTAATCAGGTGTATAATACAGCGAATCGTGAATCCACTGGAACCATGACTAATAGCTTGATGTTTGCTTATCAGGTGAATTCCCCAACTTGTGGAGGATAAATGATTTATTGCCTGACCAGCTAACTCCGGCCATTCTCCAGGAGAGTTGGCACAGGACAACAATAATATTCTCGCTGCTCATCAGATGAAGGCCCCTAAATATAATCGACGCAGGTGCCCTACCACACTAAGATAGGTGACCTGCATTTGGTCCGCACCTAGCCCCAATCAGGGTCGTCGCAAGAAAAAAAGAAGTTCCGCCCGCATTTTAGTGGGCCGTGTGGTAGGATACCAGGTCCAGTTACCTTTCACGTTAAGGACGTGTCATCTGGGAGACTCTCCCGTGTTCACCTTTCCCAGTTCAAATGTGTTTCTAATACGAGGTGGCCCCCCTTCTAGACCCCCGCCCCCCCACGCAGTGTTTAGCTTGAGGGAGGGGAGATTGTGCCGTGGAGGCGGTATTCCAAATCGTTCCCGATCGTTGGGCCTCCGAGTGGTGTTTCTTTCTCTGTTCCGGGGCGCCTCCTGGCGGCGGGTGGCGCTGCCTCTGCCCGGTGCTGTGCGCCCGAGCAGTCACGTATGGGCGCGAGCGGCGCGAGCATTGGCTTTTGCGTCAGACGATGGGTCCCGCCGCGCTGTCTGTGGCCGGGGCTGGTGTTACCTGCTGCTCTCCGGGTCGGTGGTTGGAGTCGTCGCCTGATTACCAGCTTTCTTGCCCTGCCTGACAGCGCCTTGCTGAGGTCTGGGTGACGATACTCGTGCTGGATGATCTTCCTCGCGGCGATTTCCCTGGACCGCGCCTTGGCAGGAGCTTCTGGCTGTGCTGCTCCCGGATATCTTTTACAGGGGAGTACTTTTCCGTCCTCGGAAGTTTGGTGCTGTTTGTGTGTTACAGCGTGCTATGGATAAGATTATCTTCGTTGTTATGTGTAGGAAACGTGGGCAAAACCCAGTCATCGTGTTTCTTGGCATTCTGTGGGCTGATGTACCTTACTTACAAGGGAACCTCCCCATCGCACCCCCCTTAGATTTAGTTATAAGTTGGCACAGTGGATAGGCCTTGAAAAACTGAACACAGATCAATTGAGAAAACAGGAAGAAGTTGTGTGGAACTGTGAAAAAATAAGCAAAATATACAAACTGAGGAGTTCATGGGAACATATGCAACATCAGGGACAATAGGATCGCAGCAGCGCCATGGTCTCGTGGTAACGTGAGCAGCTGCGGAATGAAAGGTCCTTGGTTCAAATTTTCCATTGAGTGAAAATTTTTATTTTTTATTTTCAGTTTATCTGACAAACTCTTATGTTTTCATCACTTTTTTGGGAGTGATTATCACATCCACAAGAAAACCTAAATCGGGCAAAGTAGAAGAATCGCCAAGTGTACAAGTTAGGTGGGTCGACAACATATTCCTGTCATGTGGTGTACATGCCGTCACCAGTGTCGTATAGAATATATCAGATGTGTTTTCCTGTGGAGGAATCGGTTGACCTATGACCTTGCGATCAAATGTTTTCGGTTCCCATTGGAGAGGCACGTGCTTTCGTCTACTAATCGCACGGTTTTGCGATGCGGTCGCAAAACACAGACACTAAACTTATTACAGTGAACAGAGACGTCAATGAACGAACGGACAGATAATAACTATGCAAAAATAAAGTAAAATTTTCACTCCAGGGAAGACTTGAACCAAGGACCTCTCGTTCTGCAGCTGCTCACGCTACCACGGGACCACGGCGCTCCTGAGCTCACATTCTGCATGATGTTGCCTTTGTGGCCCATGGACTACTCAGTTTGTATATTTTGCTTATTTTTTCACAGTTCCACACAACTTCTTCCTGTTTTCTCAGTTGATCTGTGTTCAGTTTATCAAGGCTTATCCACTGTGCCAACTTATAACTAAATCTGAGGGGGGTGCGATGGGGAGGTTTCCTTGTTAGTGTGTTTTTTTTTTTTACTTTCTGTTGTGCCATTGCAGAACTTTGTTTAATCTTTTTCCTCCTTGCTCTTCTGCAGAGTGCCTTTCAATCCTGTGGCCTGTAATTACGCTTGTGCCAAGTTCTGGCGTTTGAGGCATAATTGATTAAATTATGTTTCGGAATTTATGGGATTCTGAGTGTTTGTCTGGGGTTTTTGCTGGCCTGTGCCCGAACGATTTTCCGTTTCCTCTCCCCGGCGTCGAAGTTTAAGGTGAGTGAATTTTGGTAGTTCCCGTCCAGTGGTTCGGTGGGCCTCGTGACGAATTCTTTTTTTATTAAATTTTTTTTCCCCACCCTGCCTGTCCTATCTCCCTGGCTTAAGGTTCGCTCCTCTGTGCCCGTGCGCAAGCGTGTATGTGGGCGACGGTGACTTATCCTGCCTTGTTTACCGTTTCTTGACGACTTCTCTGCATAGACTGCCGAATCCGTAATCTGGTCTATGCCACGTTATAATTGCTTTAAGTTGGTTCGCACACTCCCCTTGGTAATGACATCTGCGAACCTATGAGATTGCCGGCCGAAGTGGCCGAGCGGTTCTAGGCGCTACAGTCTGGAACCGCGTGATCGCTGCGGTCGCAGGTTCGAATCCTTCCTCGGGCATGGATGTGTGTGATGTCATTAGGTTAGTTAGGTTTAAGTAGTTCTAAGTTCTAGGGGATTGATGACCTCAGCAGTTAAGTCCCATAGTGCTCAGAGCCATTACCTATGAGATTAAATAATGTTTTCAACCATTGTAAGTTGGCGGTTGTCGTCGTGTGTGTTAAATTTTAAATTGTATTTGAGTTTTGGTGTAATTGTACTTTGTTAACTGTGAGCTAATTTTATCATGCCTACTGCTGTGATGTCAGAAATTAAATTTAACAATCGTTAATTTAATCTTACCTGTGAAGCCATATTTGTAGACTAGTTATTTAAATTTCATTGTCATTCCAGCTTGCCCCATGGCTACTGTATGAAAAGTGTTTGTTGTTCTGATTAATCGCAGCTCCTAAAACTGATTTCGAAACATTGAGAATTAGAGTATCCGTTCACTCCAATAAAGCCACCCTGTTTAAAGAAAAATTTTGGTGCTACCATTTATTTCCCCCTTGTTCCCCCTCCATGGCTCAGTGAGCGGTGTTAAACAAGTCTACAGACTGACGAGATTGTAACGCCACAGCAGAGGAAGAAATGAAAGTTACGGGAAGATATGGCCTCGATAGTAGGAATGAGAGAGAAGAGACTATTTACGTTCTGCAGTAAATTTCAGCTGTTCATTGGCAATACAGTTGAAAAATAAAAAGGGGAGGAAGTTTACCTACGAAAGGCATGGAGACATCGGAAGATCCGTGATCAGACACATACCGAAAGAAGGTAGTGAATTGTAAGACGTTTCGATATGCAAATATAGACAAATCACAAGTTGGTAATGATGAAGAGTAAAGTGAAGTTTAATAGAAAGGCCTCAAAAGTTCATTGTGTAAGGAAATGGGATACTGAAGTACTGAGGGGTAATGGGATGTGTCTGAAGTTCTCTAAGGTTATTGATGCTGTGATAATGAACACCACCGTAGTCAGTACAGCTAGAGGGTAATGCACATCTCTGTAATGGACAACCACCCATTTTGGACAAAAATAAATAAACATAGGTACAAGTAAGGTAATTGTGATGGAAGCTTGGATAATAGAAGTACCTTAGTTGGTCAAGATAAAGAGGAAGCAAGAAAATGTTCAGGAAAATTAAAGAATACAGAAATATATATCACTCAGAAATTAAATAACTTTTTAGCACAGGTTATCCAAGGTGAAATAGCCACAGGAAAAATGTGAAGTAATCGAGAAGGAAATGGTCATCGTAAGAACTGATTCAGCATATAGAAAAGTCAAAACAATCTTTCGTGAAGTTCAAAGTAAGGAAAAATAATGTAATGAGAATTCCACTGCTGATGGGTGAGGAGAGAGTGTACAGGCGAAAATATTAAGTTGTATGCCTCTATGCGGCGGACAAACCGTTGGATGGCGCGATAGAGGAGAAATGGGGATAGATAGGGAATCCAGAACTAGATTAAGACTTTAACAAATTTTTGGAAGATCTGAGATCAGCTAAGTCAGAAGGTATAGATAATATTCCTTCACAATGTCTAAAGTCAATGGGTGAAGTGACAACCAAACGACAGCAAACGACTACTGATCTGTACAATCTATGAGTTGCAGAGTCAGGTTAACAGCTTATGCATCGTAGTTGCTTAGAAGAACAGTATACAGCAGGCGGTCGCAGAGGGTGGGCTTACTGGTAGTTGGGAGCTCCAACGTCAGGCGCGTAATGGGGCCCCTTAGAGATATGGCAGCAAGAGAGGGGAAGAAAACCAATGTACACTCCGTGTGCATACCGGGGGGAGTCATTCCAGATGTGGAAAGGGTCCTTCCGGATGCCATGAAGGGTACAGGGTGCACCCATCTGCAGGTGTCGCTCATGTCGGCACCAATGATGTGTGTCGCTATGGATCGGAGGAAATCCTCTCTGGCTTCCGGCGGCTATTTGATTTGGTGAAGACTGCCAGTCTCGCTAGCGGGATGAAAGCAGAGCTCACCATCTGCAGCATCGTCGACAGGACTGACTGCGGACCTATGGTACGGAGTCGAGTGGAGGGTCTGAATCAGAGGCTGAGACGGTTCTGCGACCGTGTGGGCTGCAGATTCCTCGACTTGCGCCATAGGGTGGTGGGGTTTCGGGTTCCGCTGGATAGGTCAGGAGTCCACTACACGTAACAAGCGGCTACACGGGTAGCAGGGGTTGTGTGGCGTCGGCTGGGCGGTTTTTTAGGTTAGATGGCCTTGGGCGAGTACAGAAAAGGCAACAGGCTCAACGGGTGCGGGGCAAAGTCAGGACATGCGGGGACCAAGCAGCAATCGGTATTGTAATTGTAAACTGTCGAAGCTGCGTTGGTAAAGTACCGGAACTTCAAGCGCTGATAGAAAGCACCGAAGCTGAAATCGTTATAGGTACATAAAGCTGGTTGTAGCCAGAGATAAATTCTGCCAAAATTTTTACAAAGGTACAGACGGTGTTTAGAAAGGATAGATTGCATGCAACTGGTGGTGGAGTGTTCGTCGCTGTTAGTAGTAGTTTATCCTGTAGTGAATTATTATGGGTGGAGGTTACACTCAGCAACCGAGCTAGGTTAATAATTGGCTCCTTTTACCGACCTCCCGACTCAGCAGCATTAGTGGCAGAACAACTGAAAGAAAATTTGGAATACATTTCACATAAATTTTCTCAGCATGTTATAGTCTTAGGTGGAGATTTCAATTTACCAGATATAGACCGGGACACTCAGATGTTTAGGACGGGTGGTAGGGACAGTGCATCGAGTGACATTATACTGAGTGCACTATCCGAAAATTACCTCGAGCAATTAAACAGAGAACCGACTCGTGGAGATAACATCTTGGACCTACTGATAACAAACAGACCTGAACTTTTCGACTCTGTAAGTGCAGAACAGGGAATCAGTGATCATAAGGCCGTTGCAGCATCCCTGAATATGGAAGTTAATAGGAATATAAAAAAAGGGAGGAAGGTTTATCTGTTTAGCAAGAGTAATGGAAGGCAGATTTCAGACTACCTAACAGATCAAAATTAAAATTTCTGTTCCGACACTGACACTGTTGAGTGTTTATAGAAAAAGTTCAAGGCAATCGTAAAATGCGTTTTAGACAGGTAAGTGCCGAGTAAAACTGTGAGGGACGGGGAAAACCCATCGTGGTACAACAACAAAGTTAGGAAACTACTGCGAAAGCAAAGAGAGCTTCACTCCAAGTTTAAACGCAGCCAAAACCTCTCAGACAAACAGAAGCTAAACGATGTCAAAGTTAGCGTAAGGAGGGCTATGCGTGAAGCGTTCAGTGAATTCGAAAGTAAAATTCTATGTACCGACTTGACAGAAAATCCTAGGAAGTTCTGGTCTTACGTTAAATCAGTAAGTGGCTCGAAACAGCATATCCAGACACTCCGGGATGATGATGGCATTGAAACAGAGGATGACACGCGTAATGCTGAAATACTAAACACCTTTTTCCAAACCTGTTTCACAGAGGAAGTCCGCACTGCAGTTCCTTCTCTAAATCCTCGCACAAACGAAAAAGATGACTGACATCGAAATTAGTGTCCAAGGAATAGAAAAGCAAGTGGAATCACTCAACAGAGGAAAGTCCACTGGACCCGACGGGATGCCAATTCGATTCTACACAGAGTACGCGAAAGAACTTGCCCCCCTTCTAACAGCCGTGTACCGCAAATCTCTAGAGGAACGGAAGGTTCCAAATGATTGGAAAAGATCACAGGTAGTGCCAGTCTTCAAGAAGGGTCGTCGAGCAGATGCGCAAAACTATAGACCTATATCTCTGACGACGACCTGTTGTAGAATTTTAGAACATGTTTTTTGCTCGAGTATCATGTCGTTTTTGGAAACCCAGAATCTACTATGTAGGAATCAACATGGATTCCGGAAACAGCGATCGTGTGAGACCAAACTCGCTTTATTTGTTCATGAGACCCAGAAAATATTAGATACAGGCTCCCAGGTAGATGCTATTTTTCTTGACTTCCGGAAGGCGTTCGATACAGTTCAGCACTATCGCCTGATAAACAAAGTAAGAGCCTACGGAATATCAGACCAGCTGTGTGGCCGGATTGAAGAGTTTTTAGCAAACAGAACACAGCATGTTGTTATCAATGGAGAGACGTCTACAGACGTTAAAGTAACATCAGGCGTGCCACAGGGGAGTGTCATGGGACCATTGCTTTTCACAATATATATAAATGACCTAGTAGATAGTGTCGGAAGTTCCATGCGGCTTTTCGCGGATGATGCTGTAGTATACAGAGAAGTTGCAGCATTAGAAAATTGTAGCGAAATGCAGGAAGATCTGCAGCGGATAGGCACTTGGTGCAGGGAGTGGCAACTGATCCTTAACATAGACAAATGTAATGTATTGCGAATACATAGAAAGAAGGATCCTTTATTGTATGATTATATGATAGCGGAACAAACACTGGTAGCAGTTACTTCTGTAAAATATCAGGGAGTATGCGTGCGGAACGATTTGAAGTGGAATTATCATATAAAATTAATTGTTGGTAAGGCGGGTACCAGGTTGAGATTCATTGGGAGAGTCCTTAGAAAATGTAGTCCGTCAACAAAGGAGGTGGCTTACAAAACACTCGTTCGACCTAAACTTGAGTATTGCTCATCAGTGTGGGATCCGTACTAGATCGGGTTGACGGAGGAGATAGAGAAGATCCAAAGAAGAGCGGCGCGTTTCGTCACAGGGGTATTTGGTAAGCGTGATAGCGTTACGGAGATGTTTAACATACTCAAGTGGCAGACTCTCCAAGAGAGGCGCTCAGCATCGCGGTGTAGCTTGCTCGCCAGGTTTCGAGAGGGTGCGTTTCTGGATGAGGTATTGAATATATTGCTTCCCCCTACTTATACCTCCCGAGGAGATCACGAATGTAAAATCAGAGAGATTAGAGCGCCCACGGAGGCTTTCAGACAGTCGTTCTTCCCGCGAACCATACGTGACTGGAACAGGAAAGGGAGGTAATGACAGTGGCACGTAAAGTGCCCTCCGCCACACACCGTTGGGTGGCTTGCGGAGTATAAATGTAGTTGTAGATGTAGAATAAGAAAGAAATTTAAGGAGCTTTTAGACGACAATGGGTTTGTGTTTAGAAACGATAACGGCTCCAGAAGGTAGTTCTGATGGTGCAGTTTATAATGGAAATATATCTTAACAACAATGAAGGTACATTCATATGAATCGATACATAAAAAGCTTGTGAAAATATAAATTGGTACAAGAAGTTTGAAATTTGAAATTACTGGGAGTGATCTGTTGAAAAAGAAAGGAAAATTTGTAGCATTTGAGATTCGGTGCCTACATAACAGAGGTTCCAAAATTTCTCCACTGATGGAACACTTTGAAAATTGTGGTACTTTGATGAAACACATTGTTTGCTTCGATGATTAAACAAATTTTAAAAAATGACAATAACTTTTTTCATTTGTTGATTACTTCAAATGTAAATGATAACAAATAGCAGAGAAATCATATAATTTTAAAAATAGCTTGCATTGTCGAATTGTAAAAGAAGCAACAAGTGTTATATTATTAGTTGTTTTTTACGGAGTAAGTGCTGCTTTCCCGCAGAACACCAGTGTTCCAAGGAACTCAGTTTGAGAAACTCGACTAGAGAAGGGTCGAGGATAACGAATGAAGTTTCTTACAGAAACGGCAATGTCAGGAACATACGTAAAATACTGGCAAGAAGGACTAACAGGATGAAAGGACATCTGCTGAGACATAAGGGAATAGCCTACATGGTACTAGAGGATGCTCTGGATTGTAAAAATTGTAGGAAAAGAGAGACTGGCATACAAAGAAAAAATAATTGAACGTAATGGTTGCAAATGTTACTCTCAGATGAAGAGGTGGGCACAAGAAAGAAATTTGTAGTTGGCTGTATCAAATCAATCAGAATACTTACGCTACAATAAAATAAAGAGAATAAGATAGTTTTAGGTATAGTGAACCTAAGTTCTTGGTGTGGTGAGAAGAGTGTAAGCTCAAGAGACACGAAGTGGGTGACAATAGATATTTTTCACTTTTTGGTATATTAAAGTTCACTTGCTTCTCATTCAAGGATGGAGTGTGGGATGGAGAATTGCTGGTACACTTGTATATCTCTGCAAGGTCTCTATTGATGTAAATGCATATTGATGATTACTATGGCACTGGTATGTAGAGTATGTACCATCGTGTACTTACTTAGGAAGCAGGCTTCTGTCTGATATGCAACGTCTTTCACTGAGTGAATGCGAGCGATTATTTCTCACCAATTATGTTATAGTCTCCTGGTAGTCAAACAAGTCTGCGAAAAATTTGCTCTGGTATTTCGATTTTAGTGTTCCTGTCCCCATATGCTGGGCCGGTTTCCAAATGTTGTTGATAAAAAAAGTCGTAAGTGTGGTGTCACCGCCAGACACCACACTTGCTAGGTGGTAGCCTTTAAATCGGCCGCGGTCCGTTAGTATACGTCGGACCCGCGTGTCGCCACTATCAGTGATTGCACACCGAGCGCCGCCACACGGCAGGTCTAGAGAGACTTCCTAGCACTCGCCCCAGTTGTACAACCGACTTTGCTAGCGATGGTTCACTGACAAAATACGTTCTCATTTGCCGAGACGATAGTTAGCATAGCCTTCAGCTACGTCATTTGCTACGACCTAGCAAGGCGCCATTACCAGTTACTATTGATATTGTAAAGAATGTACAGACAAGAGCTAAGTTCAACATTAATGGATTAAAGTTAAGCATTCCACCAGTTACCTCCTTTTTTCTGAAGTCTAAATTCCTTGTCCTGTTCCAGACCTCACGCCAGCCTGCGTGAGCTTAAACGCGTGCCTTTCGGCTTCCTCCAAACTCCGTGGGTTGGCTCCTGCCAATCCACAACAATAAGCAATGTCTTTTGTAGGAAGACTACATTTTTCCATTGTGTAGTGTGTAACAGGTAAAAGTGCAGATATATTCATATGTGGTACCTTCACATATACACACTACAGTGTGCCAGTTGTTGTGCTGAACAGTCTTCCCACAAACATGTCACAAAATTTACAAGCTGATATTTTCTGCACTGTCGTACCTACACCGCTAAGAGGACTACACCTGTCAGTATAGACGAAACACTTTGCACACATGCATCCACACTTCATCATCAGACCTGCTGCTCAAGGGGTAAAAATCATTAAGGGCTTGCTCTTGTCACATGCCTTTGTAGTTACTACCCAAACTAAAAACATACGACTGCTCGGAGGTTCTATGCAACCTAAAATCGTTTGAATTGTAATAGCTACAATTATTAGATTGCTAATGACATAAGCACTGACATAATGTTGTTCGGTACACTGTCATCCACCACCTCAGAAACTACTGAACTTATACCCATTACACCCTGTACTACAAACCAGTTAGATACTACAGTGTGATTCAGTTATGTGCTCTCTCTCTCTCTCTCCTGAATTCTCTAACTCCCACCCTCACGCCCCTCTCTCTCTCTCTATCTCCTTCACTCTCCCTCCCACCCTCCCCACTCACTCTCTCTCTCACTCTCTATCTCTCTCTCTCTCTCTCTCTCTCTCTCCCTCTCTTCCTTTCTCTCTCTCTCTCTTTCCTTTACTCTCTCCTTCCCACCATCCCGTCTCTCTCTCTCTCTCTCCCTCCCCCCTCTCTCTCTCTTTCCTTTCTCCCTCCCGCCCTCGCCACTCTCTCTCTCTCTCTCTTTCCTCCACTCTCTCCCTCCCACCCTCCCCACTCTCTCTCTCTCTTTCTCTCTCTCTCTCTCTCTCTGTCTCTCTCTCTCTCTCTTTTTCCTTCACTCTCTGCCGGCCGCGGTGGCTGAGCGGTTCTAGGCGCTTCAGTCGAGAACCGCGCGACTGCTACGGTCGCGGGTTCGAATCCTGCCTCGGGCATGGATGTGTGTGATGTCCTTAGGTTAGGTTTAAGCAGTTCTAAGTTCTAGGGGACATGACCTCAGATGTTAAGTCCCATAGTGCTCAGAGCCATTTGAACCATTTGAACCTTCACTCTCTCCCTCCCACCCTACCCTCTCTCTCTCTCTCTCTCTCTCTCTCTCTCTCTCTCTCTCTCGCCCTCTATCCCTGTGTGTGTGTGTGTGTGTGTGTGTGTGTGTGTGTGTGTTTGTGTTTTTCATCCGTGCTCACATATTTTCCACTAGTCCCTATAGGGGTTCAGATCAACTGTAAAGAAAGATGTTGTTTCTAAACGTAGTGCTAGATTTTAGGTCAAGCTGAGAGTCCATTACCGGACCAGAGCCCTGCAGTGAAGAATATTTTATCCGCACAGAGCACTGGACGCAGGACGTGGCCACGAGGTGCCGTATGAGTTCGCACATTTAATTTCCGGCCCGGAGAGCAGCCGGCGAGTGTGGCCTCGGTTCATTTGTGAGCGGGCGGCAGGCGCCGGCAGGCGGGCTGGCAGCGGCGGTGATCGCGGCCCGGGCGGCGCCGGGCGCGGCTATCTGTGACGCTTCATTAGCCGGCGTAGGCGCACTATTGAGGGGGCGGCCCGGCGCGACGCGGCCAGCCGTGCTATCGGGCTGCGGCGGGCAGATAACGCCTCCCGGTCGCCCACCTGCCGCTCTTTATCAGCACGGGCCATTAGCAGATTCCGCCGGGGCCGTGGCGCGCGCTCACGGCACTTGGCGCGGAGGAGGCAGCCAGTCGGCACATTGACACTGGAAATTCAGGGAAACACTGTCAAAGCCGCGCCCAGGTGAGGGAAGTGTCCCCCATATCAGAGACGCGATTACGTAACCGTTAGCCATAGCCAGCTTTAATACAATGTGCAACAAAGTTAAATAATTTTTTTAATATGGCTGCTTGGTTCAGTGACCGTTTATAAATTGAAAATGAAACAAATGAGCCCACGGTCACAATTTTTCGTCTTACTGACCAGGTTTCAACACTTCTCAGAGTACCTTCATCAGAATTTAGACATACAAAGTGGTTAATATAATTACAACTTTATGGAAGGAAATTTTTTTTGTAAATAGAAAAAGTGTTAGGCGTAAGTACTAACAATACCAGACAGACAGTACTCACATTTGAAGTATAAAATAAATAACAAGCCAGAAGGGCTTTAGTCACAAAAATTCAAAAAGAATGTGTGAAGGCTAGCTTCTAAGGGCTGCTCATACCTGTACAGCCACAGGTTGCAACCTTCTAAGAGTGCCTTATCAGAATTTAGGCATAAAAAGTGGTTTATAATTACAAATTTATGGAAGGAAATTTATGGCTGTACAGGTATGAGCAGCCCTTAGAGGCTCGCCTTCACACTTTCTTTTTGAATTTTTGTAACTAAAGCTCTTCTGGCTTGTTATTTATTTAATGCTTGACATGTGAGTACTGTCTCTGTCTGGTATTGTTAGTACTTACACCGTACACTTTTTCAATACATAAAAAAATTTCCTTCCATAAATTTGTAATTATAAACCACTTTGTATGCCTAAAGTCTGGTGAAGGTACTCTGAGAAGTATTGAAACCTGGTCAGTAAGACTAAAAATTGTGACCGAGGGCTCATTTGTTTCGTTTCCAAACTTAAAAGATCACTTTCCCAAACCATTAATTGTCTCCCATTGCTCGGATTCGGGAGAACGACGGTTCAATCCCGCGTCCGGCCATCCTGATTTAGGTTTTCCGTGATTTCCCTAAATCGCTCCAGACAAATTCCGGGATGGTTCCTTTGAAAGGGCACGGCCGACTTCCTTTCCCGTCCTTCCCTAATCCGATGAGACCGATGACCTCGCTGTTTGGTCTCTTCCCGCAAACAATGCAATCCACATTGCACAGTTTCATATTCGGCTCAAGGCTGCCTACAGCTTTCCTGACTAATTTTGCAAACGCTGGTGCCCTCCCACTTCACCCTCGGGCTCTGGCGAAGCTTCAGCGCCGACACATGTAAAAAAGAAAGGCTACAGCTCTGAAGTGCATGTGAGCTCTAGGGCTATTTAATGAGGATACATATGCACTAAATTTCACCCAATTCTGCGCAACGCTATCGTGAACGTGTCACACAATGCAAAAGTCATCACACGCCTCTTAACAAATTTCTTCCCTTCTTTTAACGCCTTTGATTGAGGTCAGAAATGCTACACCTAGCGTTGAAATCATCCGGTTTTCGTGTAGATGGCCGAGGAAAATATTTCAAACACTCCGGCGCTGAGAATCGACACGCACCATCCCTTCCCTTGGTGCGTTTATTCACACACATTTCGTACAGTTCGCAGTACGATGACAAACACGACGACTTTCTTGACAAACTTGGACACTACTGCCACCTCCTCGACTTTCTCCAAGGATATCGCAGTCTCCAACCCCACTCAACGTGGTATTATACCTTTGGAGTTTAGCGTAACAGCAGTTTTTCCTATGCCATACAGGCTGGAATCACTACGGACCGTTCAAAACCCGGAATGTGGTTTATGCTTATAACTCCCTTTCTGCACCGTTGTGTGCCGTGAGGAAGAGCAACTTCGACACTGACACATGGGTGACTAAATGACTAAGTTTAGCTATAAGATCACCCAGCCACCTTTTATCGCCCACGCACCATTCTTGAGCACATATAACTCACACATGTCTCGTCATTAGGACCACATCTCTCTCTCTCTCTCTCTCTCTCTCTCTCTCTCTCTCGAGATATATATATATATATATATATATATATATATATATATATATGTTGTGAAAGCCAAAATCCTTACTTCAATTACTAATTTCGAGAGAAACGTGCTGTCAGCTTCAGAGTGACATTACACTTTGCGTATATGTCCACAGACACTTGTCGTCGACATTTTGAAAACTAAGTGCAAGTGCATTAAAACATAACATGCCATGTGGAGTTTTTTAATGTACGAATATTTACACATTGTTCTCAAAATGTCGACTAAACTTGTATGTGAACATATACGCAAATTGTAATGCTAATGCCAGTCTGAAGATGACAGCACGATTCTGTCGAAAGCAGTGGACTAAAGATCTGAAAATCAAGCGATCTTAGCTTTCACACACACACACACACACACACACACACACACACACACACACACACATTCTTGAGCACGTTGAAAACATACCTGTCGGAAACTTGGACACCAATTTAGCCTAGCGGCTGCTCTGGCGCCTGAGGCTCAGGCAATTTATTCAACAGACTTAGTTGGAGTGTACCTACTCTCAGGCACTAGAGCAGCCGCGAGATTGTAAGGGTGTCAAAGTTTCTAATGGGTGCATTTTCAACGTGCTTGACAAACGTGCAAGGATGGCACCGAAGATGTTGCCGAACTGGGGTGTCTTACAGGGACAATGTGTAAATGCCGAACCTTCCAGTGATCAAGCCACAAGAGAGCGCGATAAAGGAGCGACGAGAAAGCATGAAAACACTTTACTGATACGAATCATGTTCATATTTCTTCCAATGGTTTTGAACAGTTTCTTGTGGTCCCGCCATGTATACTACAGCAAAAACAGCTGTCACGCTGTGACATCACGTTCAGTAAGGTTTCAGTTTAGCTATGTCCTCAGACAAGCGTTGAAACGCCCACATAGTGGCAGCAGTGGCAAGAATTGTCAAGAAAGTCCTGCTTCTCATCACACTGCGAAGTGTCGTTTTCGACAGCAAAATGTGTGTGTCAATCCACGCTTCAAGGGGAAGGATGGTCTCATTGACTATTTTCATGTTATTCCCTGAGGGCTTTTCGAGTTGATTCTGAGTGCCAGTGTGCCAGAAATGTTTCCCAAGACCACACGAAACTCGCGTGATTTCAACGCTGGGCGTCGCCGTTTTGACCTTCATCACAAAGGGTCAATATAAGGGATGAAATGAGGATAAGATCGGGCACCACGCTTTTACTTCACTACAGAGGAATGTAGGCACCTTTGAGCAACATTTCAAATCTATACGTTGCAATGCGAGACAGTTACGGATTATCAAAAAGTGATCCTTTAATTTTATTGCCCAGTGTATAAAAATACGCTAGCGCGCGAAGCTTAAGAAGGAACGTATCTTTAGCTTGATGTGTCACTTCCAAGAAACAGAGCTCGATTGAGCTTGGGCCATACGTTGAAAAAGCTGCTGTAGTGTAGTACAGAAGGTTACTCAAATACGCAATGAGACAAACAGGAATTGCACTTTTAATAAAAGACATCGGGTGATTGATGATAATTCTGAGTCACCACCTAAGTCTACTGCCTTTTTCCCTTACGTAGGAAACACTTCCAACAAGATCATCGTACACTCCTGGAAATGGAAAAAAGAACACATTGACGCCGGTGTGTCAGACCCACCATACTTGCTCCGGACACTGCGAGAGGGCTGTACAAGCAATGATCACACGCACAGCACAGCGGACACACCAGGAACCGCGGTGTTGGCCGTCGAATGGCGCTAGCTGCGCAGCATTTGTGCACCGCCGCCGTCAGTGTCAGCCAGTTTGCCGTGGCATACGGAGCTCCATCGCAGTCTTTAACACTGGTAGCATGCCGCGACAGCGTGGACGTGAACCGCATGTGCAGCTGACGGACTTTGAGCGAGGGCGTATAGTGGGCATGCGGGTGGCCGGGTGGACGTACCGCCGAATTGCTCAACACGTGGGGCGTGAGGTCTCCACAGTACATCGATGTTGTCGCCAGTGGTCGGCGGAAGGTGCACGTGCCAGTCGACCTGAGACCGGACCGCAGCGACGCACGGATGCACGCCAAGACCGTAGGATCCTACGCAGTGCCGTAGGGGACCGCACCGCCACTTCCCAGCAAATTAGGGACACTGTTGCTCCTGGGGTATCGGCGAGGACCATTCGCAACCGTCTCCATGAAGCTGGGCTACGGTCCCGCACACCGTTAGGCCGTCTTCCGCTCACGCCCCAAGATCGTGCAGCCCGCCTCCAGTGGTGTCTCGACAGGCGTGAATGGAGGGACGAATGGAGACGTGTCGTCTTCAGCGATGAGAGTCGCTTCTGTCTTGGTGCCAATGATGGTCGTATGCGTGTTTGGCGCCGTGCAGGTGAGCGCCACAATCAGGACTGCAGGCACACAGGGCCAACACCCGGCATCATGGTGTGGGGAGCGATCTCCTACACTGGCCGTACACCACTGGTGATCGTCGAGGGGACACTGAATAGTGCACGGTACATCCAAACCGTCATCGAACCCATCGTTCTACCATTCCTAGACCGGCAAGGGAACTTGCTGTTCCAACAGGACAATGCACGTCCGCATGTATCCCGTGCCACCCAACGTGCTCTAGAAGGTGTAGGTCAACTACCCTGGCCAGCAAGATCTCCGGATCTGTCCCCCATTGAGCTTGTTTGGGACTGGATGAAGCGTCGTCTCACGCGGTCTGCACGTCCAGCACGAACGCTGGTCCAACTGAGGCGCCAGGTGGAAATGGCATGGCAAGCCGTTCCACAGGACTACATCCAGCATCTCTACGATCGTCTCCATGGGAGAATAGCAGCCTGCATTGCTGCGAAAGGTGGATATACACTGTACTAGTGCCGACATTGTGCATGCTCTGTTGCCTGTGTCTATGTGCCTGTGGTTCTGTCAGTGTGATCATGTGATGTATCTGACCCCAGGAATGTGTCAATAAAGTTTCCCCTTCCTGGAACAATGAATTCACGGTGTTCTTATTTTAATTTCCAGGAGTGTATATTCAAATTACCCGTTTTCTGTGCTAATTTTCTGTATTACTTATTCCCCAAAGACTGTCTAATAAGACACTCGACTAAAGGTGCTTTAGCACGGTTTTCAATTCCCATTTTCCTTAAATGTCTGGATTGTAATGGGGAGAGTGAGTCCCTGGGAACTGGTGTTCCAGGCAGTAGTTCTTTTCTTCTCTTGGACTGGAGTAAATGCAGAATGTTACGAGCTCCACGTGAATGGGTTGTCTGGCAAGGAAAGATTGAAGGACAGGCAGGTAGCCCACGCTGAACGAGGGAAGCATGGGGAATTTCCGCTCTCAGCAATAAGATCTGATTTTGCGGATCCAGTCCCCTCGCTTAGGTACCTGCGTTGGGGGTTACGAGAGGACAATACGGTACTGGTCTCCATATAACTTGTGATACCTTCCAGCTGGTGCCAGTGGCCAACATTTCGTAGTAGGTTTAATGATCAAAGAATGCCGAAAGCAGAACTCTTGGTAGAGATAAAATCAATCCCAACCCCTTTGAAATAGTACACCACTTAAGGCTAGATGTCAAATTTTTAGCTTGTATTTATGTGTGGGAGGTGAAAGTGTGTCTACTGTGGCTGTAGACGGAAGAATGGAATATTTTTCGTGCACATCTGTTTTTTGTAAGAACATGTCGGACTGGTCTCCCTTACAGTGGCTGCACTGGTACAAGATTAAAATTGTTATGGAGATTTTGATTGCAAGCTGTGTCTGCCATCTGCCTAACTACTGGTTATAAGGAAGCAATAGTGCTGTGCTCAGATGCTACGAGTGCAGCCAGAACAAGACTGTTTGGCTTTGCAGAGAGAGCTCTCAAATTTAGCTTGTGTAAGTTAAAATTTAATTCACACACTTCATATCTGAGCATTTATCTTCTTAATAGACTTTTTCAGTGGTCCTTCTTGCCAGTTTTAGAACCATAGTTACCCGTTTTTGCTGGAAATAGCTACCGACTCCATCCGCAAGCACTGAAGGGCTGCATAAGTGGACAGCATTAACGAGCGATGTCCGTATGTTGCTAGTTGACCAGTAGCGGACGCAGCCCTCAATGACACTACGCCGTCTGCTGCCACAACCAGAGATGCAGGAGTGGTACGAACGCTGTACTGTGTAAAGCATCGAGTGTACGTTTGGGAGAGCCAGGTGAATTTCAAAATAGCTGGAAATTTACACACACACACACACACACACACACACACACACACACACACAAGAGAAAATATCCTTCAAGAAATATTGACCGATCATACGGAACTTTTACACAACTGCAGCTTCAAATACGCTACTGAACTCTTTGAAAACGAAATAGGATGAATGGAAAATAAAATATACAACAACAACAGATAATCGTAACAAACTTTAGCAAGTAAAACGATATCGCTGTTCACCTGTATAATATTTGTAAATATTTAACAGGTTAATAGTAGAACTGTGAAACCGTAATTAACGTATTATTTACGTCATTTATTATCTAATAAAATCCCTGACATTACAGGACAGTTTGTTATCATTATAATGTAGACGTCACATCAGTCTAGATGTGAGAACAATACAGTCGCTTTAATGTAAATGAATTTCGCACTTCTATACGGCCTCCCAAAAATTACAATGGCAAGTACTTGAAAATGGAGATAAATACCGAAACAGTCCGTCATTAATAAATATTAATTACTATAGGCAACTTTTCTTATGCATATTTTCAATAATAATTTAATTTTCGTTATCACATTAAGAGGGGAGATATGGGACTGAATTTTCTTTGCATAAAATCTATCTCAGTCTTGCCTCCTCGTTTCAAATTAGAAATCGTGTGTTGTAGCACTCCTAAATTTAATTTTGTATTCATATATTCTTATTCTGTTTTGCACTACAGATAGTCCGACACAGAACCCTTTTCAAGCATGTAAGCCTCTGTTCTGACCAAAATTTTGTGTTTGTTTCTTAACCAATACAAACTTACTCACAGGATCACTATCACTTGTGTCACTTAATACTCCACAAAGCTATTACATTCATTGACTTCAGTATGATCCTGCAACCGCAACTTAGTGTGAGGGCCACTATTAATTGCCGATTAAATTAAGATTAACCTCTTAGGGGCGTTTACGTAATGCGAGCAGAGTTAGTAAGCGCTGAAGTTCGTGGGAGCCCATGTATCATTGTCAGGGATTGGTACGAATATAAGTTACGTACATGCTCTAGCTGGTAATCTGACAAGTATGCCGTGTTCAATTCCTCCACACCAAGATATATAGACCGCCAAAGGGCTCATGTTGGACAATGCGCCTCTGTGCATTACGTGTTTCCGACTCTCGTCACGTGAGGATATGTACAGCATTGTCGACGGCCATGTGAGATGTTTAACTCGCTTTGAGTGGAGGGTGTAGTTCAGATTGTGGGTGGTTCTTTGATATTTTAGTGGTGTTTCTCGTACCATGACTTCACTTCCTTCATTCTTGTACTCTGGTATGTGATTCCTAATAGATAAGGCTGGTTACTGATGCAACCACTTAGATCTGAAGATGATACAGAGTGATCGAAACATGAAATATAATTTGAAATGTGCAATTGAGACAGAACAATAAATGAGAAACATCTTCAATATCTATATATCTGTTGAATCTGTCAAGACGATTATGTCAACTGTAGTGAAACAACCGTATGTATATCAGTTTCTTCAACATGAAAATTGTGTATATAATAGCAGGAATATAAGTTTACTTACATTATGTATCCTGCGGTAATGACATGCGTGTCAGATGTAACTCTTTAGCAGGTTCAGCTTGGTGTGCATCTAGAAAGGAAACAACCAAGTAGATACCTAGGACCAAATTACATCATGTCTATGTTACTACTATAGGACGAGAAATCCGTCACATCTCATAGTACGCGTCATGTGTGTTACTGCGGTGTTATCTCAGCCAGTGACAGTTCTTGATGAAGTCTGACATAACTGTCATGTAGTGTAGTGAATAACAGTCAAGGATTCTGTATTAACTGTCTTTTGTTATTTCTAATCTCACATTTATATGCATCTGTGACACGTATTCGTATATGAA
The DNA here is from genome assembly GCF_021461385.2 of Schistocerca piceifrons. Lineage (NCBI taxonomy): Eukaryota > Metazoa > Arthropoda > Insecta > Orthoptera > Acrididae > Schistocerca > Schistocerca piceifrons. Next base: position 107,516,598 of record NC_060138.1, on the reverse strand, counting down.
AAATACGATCTTTGGACAGTTAGCATATGACGCTAGAATATACAAAAAGTATACAGTTGCAAAATACTCCAACACATCAAGTGAAATCAAAAAATTTTACCTGCAAGGTATGGGGAGAATCCAAACCAAAATTATTCCGTTAAAACACTGTTGTAATTTTGTATGCAGAACCGTCTACCTTTTTCTAATTTATGAAGAAAGGTGGTGTTTTCATTAAAGTCATTAGCTGAAATCTTGTGTCTTAAATTCTTAAATGAGAGCTGAATGCTGAAGATCTGCCTTCTCTAAGATATGTTCTTTAAATCTCGTTTTGAAATTTCGCTATATTCGCCCAACACAGAATTTATCACGTTTACTGCATATTATTTTATATGTGTCTGACATTTTATACTTTTGTCTCTTATCTATATTGTATTTCAGGCATAATCTTGGGTTGCTATCTGTCTTGAAGCCAATCTGGAGCCTAGTTTTCGAAACACACGACTTGTTTAATCAGATATTTGACCCCAGTGCGGTAACGTTATCAATCTTTACCTACTCGCTCGTACTACTCTAATGTGATATGATTTCTATTCTTAGTATGTACTTTTTGTGTATAATTTCACAACGAGTTTTTAATCTTAGCCACTGTTAGACGCTACCGTCCCTAGTGTACGTAAGTCAGCACAAATACAACATCGCTGATGTGAATCATGCGGTCAGATGTAGTGCACTTCCGGAATTGAACTATTTCAAATAAGGAACTATGAGCAAACTTCAAAGCTACGCTGAAAGATCTACATCTACATTTACACTCCGCAAGCCACCCAACTGTGTGTGGCGGAGGGCACTTTACGTGCCACTGTCATTACCTCCCTTTCCTGTTCCAGTCGCGTATGGCTCGCGGGAAGAACGACTGCCGGAAAGCCTCCATGCGCGCTCGAATCTCTCTAATTTTACCTTCGTGATCTCCTTGGGAGGTATAAGTATGAGGAAGCAATATATTCGATACCTCATCCCGAAACGCACTCTCTCGAAACCTGGACAGCAAGCTACACCGCGATGCAGAGCTTCTCTCTTGCAGAGTCTGCCACTTGAGTTTGCTAAACATCTCCGTAACGCTATCACGCTTACCAAATAACCCTGTGACGAAACACGCCGCTCTTCTTTGGATTAAGTTGCTCGCACATGATACAGTTCTGTACACTGAAATACTGTCTTTCAAAATACGTTTCTACAAACGACATTAATTATTTTTCTCATTTTGGTTACCAGTTATGAAATTTTAGCTCCAAATTGCATGATGTACTTATTGCGCGTATGTATTTTTTCATAACGATAACGTTCCATCTCGCGCAACCAGCAGTTTACTGTAAACAGTGTTAACATATCACCGACGAGTTTACGCATATCTCATACGCTTTTCTCACTGAAGACCTCTCACCATGTGAATTGTTCAGTTCCTACCGATAGGTGTCACATACAGTGTTGGTATCTGAATCGATTGTGAGCGAGCAGCTGTATCACTGAAGTTTAGTACCACTTATATGTGTGAGGGCGCAATCGAGCAGACAATGTTAAGCTGTGTTAGAGTGAGAATATTATGTTTCAAATTTAAAGTGTCAATTTATCAATTTGTTCAATCAACGTGATTATATCAAGATTGTAACGGAAAGTGATTCATAAAGGAGGAAGTCTAATAGAATGTCAAAGGTAAGTTTTATAATGATGTTACATTTTTACACTATTGCTGCGTCATCGGACTAACTTGGTTATTGTACCGAGAATTGCTAGGTTTGAGAGATAGGAAATTGTATTGTTTGGATGTTAAGAAGTTCATTAAATTTAAAATCTGCCTTGAACACCTGTTCACAGATTACAAAAAAACTGTTATCTTTTGTGCACATATTTCACTTTTTTTACCAACGTTTCTCTTAGAATTTTTTATTGGATCATGGAACCAAGTGTGTTAGAAACTAACAGAGAACTCATTGAACGTCTCGAGTATCTCTGTGTATAAACAGTAATTTACAGCTTTAGCATAGCGGCGCGCGAAACAGAGCAGTACTGCGACGTGTTATCCAGAGTTGCGCAGAATAGAGGTAAGGACAAAATATTTTGATTATTTTTATTTATTCAATCAGGGCGAACTTACGTTATTCCGAGACAATTTCTGTGATCAGTTTTTCAAATCAATGCCTCTAGGTTTCATGTCAAAGTCCATTATTCAGGCAGTTTATACTGTTCAAAATTCTTGCTGTCAGATTGGTAATTTTTACAGTATGAAATACTTCCCTTTCCACTACGACAATTAATTAATATTACAGTGCAGATTTGCTTTCACATTACGACTGTGGTGTCACCGCCAGACATCACACTTGCTAGGTGGTAGCCTTTAAATCGGCCGCGGTCCGTTAGTATACGTCGGACCCGCGTGTCGCCACTGTCAGTGATTGTAAACCGAGCGCCAACACACGGCAGGTCTAGAGAGACTTACTAGCACTCGCCCCAGTTGTACAGCCGACGTTAATAGCAATGGTTCACTGACAAATACGCTCTCATTTGCCGAAACGATAGTTAGCATAGCCTTCAGCTACGTCATTTGCTACGACCTAGCAAGGCGCCATTATCAATAGATATTTAACTTGTGATGCCTGTACCGTCAGACCAATATACACCACTTATGGATTAAAGTTAAGTATTACATCAACTACGTACTTTATTTGCTACTATTAATTCCCTTAACTGTTCCAGACCTCACGCCAGTCTGCGTGTAATTAAACGCGTGCATTTCGGCCTCCTCTAGCAACACGGTGTTGGCTCTTCTGCCAACACTTCAACGACAGTACAAGTTTCATTACATGTCCGCCCCCGGTAGCTGAATGGTCAGCGCGACAGACTGTCAATCCTAAGGGCCCGGGTTCGATTTCCGGCTGGGTCGGAGATCTTCTCCGCTTGGGGACTGGGTGTTGTGTTGTCCTAGTCATCATCATTTCATCCCCATCAACGCGCAAGTCACCGAAGTGGCATCAAATCGAAAGACTTGCACCCGGCGAACGGTCTACCCGACGGGAGGCCTCGTCACACGACATTGTTATTACGACAGTTCATTTATTATTACAGCTCAGAGCTTACAATCAGAAACCGTACTTCAGTCCTTATTTTTCATTATTTAAAGTGAACCTTCACTTATACATTATTTTTAACTATGTTAAAAGAGAACTTTCGATGCGATTGTGTCCTTGTCTCACAACGCCATACGCAGCTTTAAATGCTCTACCATCTGCATAATTTTGACCTTACCGGTTTGATGTACCGCTTATTTAAGACATACAAACTTCTTCGAGGGTTATTTCAAAACATTCATTTACAATATAAATTTCCCTGGACTTTACTGCTCTTGCAAGACGAAATGATGCGTTATTGCACACGCCATTTTTGTAATCTACAGTACGTTAACGCTCCGCAACCTGCTTGTGGTGTGTGGTGTAGGGTGCTATGTGTGCCACTGTCTCTTCCGCCGTTTCCTGCTCCAGTCCCGAATGTTTCGCAGCAAGGAGGTTCTTGGAAGCCTCTGTGTAAGCTGAATTCTCTGTAACTTCACCTTCATGGTCTTAACGCAAGATATACGTAGGAGAAAGCAACATAATAGTTGACTCTTCTAGGAACGTACGCTCTCGGAAACTTAGAGAGTAAACCTATAGAACACGTCTTTTGCAGCGTTTGCCTCTGGAGATGGTTGAGCATCTCCGTGACACTTTCGAGCTTTGTAAATGAAGCTGTAACGTGACGTGCCGCTCTATTTTGGATATCCTCTGTTCCCTCTAGTAATCCTATCCGTTTCGTACGACACCCTGACCAGCAATACACAAGTATAGGTAGTTTCAAAGTGGCTCTGACCACTATGGGACCTACCTTCTGAGATCATCAGTCGCCTAGATCTTAGAACTACTTAAACCTAACTAACCTAAGGATATCACACACATCCATGCCCGAGGCAGGATTTGAACCTGCGTCCGTAGCGGTCGCGCGGTTCCAGACTGTAGCGCCTAGAACCGCTCGGCCACAACGGCCGGCCAAGTATAGGTAGAAATAAGGGTTTGCAACGACATTTTTTGTGTGTTGACTGCATTTCATGATCATTCCAGTCAGTCCCAACGCGGCATCTCCCTTACCAACCATTACTTTTATATGGCCGTTCTGCTTTAAACCGCTCCATACGCACACTCCTAGACACTGGATGCGGTTGCTTCCAGTTATTGTTCCGCAGTCGTGCAATTGTAAAATAACGCATCTTTCTGCCTATTTATTAGGAATAAGTTACATTTCGTTAAGTCGAGGATCAATTTCAGTTCCGAGTACCAAGCGTTAATTCTCTGCAGGCCTTCCTGCAATTCAGTACGATTTTCTAGCGTCGAGACTTCTCCGTATAACACCTCATCATCAGCGAAAAGCCTCATTATCATCTCGAAATGAAAATTTGTAAAAGTTATTGGGATTGTAAGCTCCCTGTTACTATTTAACCAAACTTCATGAAGTGTGATATAAGCACAGAGGCAGCTGTGTGTGCCTTGTGGTCTGAAACCATAGTGCGAATTCCTACAGTCTGCTACTCCCATTGTTCTTTTCACCCAAACTATATATATATATATATATATATATATATATATATTACTCCTGGAAATGGAAAAAAGAACACATTGACACCGGTGTGCCAGACCCACCATACTTGCTCCGGACACTGCGAGAGGGCTGTACAAGCAATGATCACACGCACGGCACAGCGGACACACCAGGAACCGCGGTGTTGGCCGTCGAATGGCGCTAACTGCGCAGCATTTGTGCACCGCCGCCGTCAGTGTCAGCCAGTTTGCCGTGGCATACGGAGCTCCATCGCAGTCTTTAACACTGGTAGCATGCCGCGACAGCGTGGACGTGAACCGTATGTGCAGTTGACGGACTTTGAGCGAGGGCGTATAGTGGGCATGCGGGAGGCCGGGTGGACGTACCGCCGAATTGCTCAACACGTGGGGCGTGAGGTCTCCACAGTACATCGATGTTGTCGCCAGTGGTCGGCGGAAGGTGCACGTGCCCGTCGACCTGGGACCGGACCGCAGCGACGCACGAATGCACGCCAAGACCGTAGGATCCTACGCAGTGCCGTAGGGGACCGCACCGCCACTTCCCAGCAAATTAGGGACACTGTTGCTCCTGGGGTATCGGCGAGGACCATTCGCAACCGTCTCCATGAAGCTGGGCTACGGTCCCGCACACCGTTAGGCCGTCTTCCGCTCACGCCCCAACATCGAGCAGCCCGCCTCCAGTGGTGTCTCGACAGGCGTGAATGGAGGGACGAATGGAGACGTGTCATCTTCAGCGATGAGAGTCGCTTCTGCCTTGGTGCCAATGATGGTCGTATGCGTGTTTGGCGCCGTGCAGGTGAGCGCCACAATCAGGACTGCAAACGACCGAGGCACACAGGGCCAACACCCGGCATCGTGGTGTGGGGAGCGATCTCCTACACTGGCCGTACACCACTGGTGATCGTCGAGGGGACACTGAATAGTGCACGGTACATCCAAACCGTCATCGAACCCATCGTTCTACCATTCCTAGACCGGCAAGGGAACTTGCTGTTCCAACAGGACAATGCACGTCCGCATGTATCCCGTGCCACCCAACGTGCTCTAGAAGGTGTAAGTCAACTACCCTGGCCAGCAAGATCTCCGGATCTGTCCCCCATTGAGCATGTTTGGGACTGGATGAAGCGTCGTCTCACGCGGTCTGCACGTCCAGCACGAACGCTGGTCCAACTGAGGCGCCAGGTGGAAATGGCATGGCAAGCCGTTCCACAGGACTACATCCAGCATCTCTACGATCGTCTCCATGGGAGAATAGCAGCCTGCATTGCTGCGAAAGGTGGATATACACTGTACTAGTGCCGACATTGTGCATGCTCTGTTGCCTGTGTCTATGTGCCTGTGGTTCTGTCAGTGTGATCATGTGATGTATCTGACCCCAGGAATGTGTCAATAAAGTTTCCCCTTCCTGGGACAATGAATTCACGGTGTTCTTATTTCAATTTCCAGGAGTATATATATATATAGACTTCTCACTTGAGAACTGGATTCCTACCACCCTACTCTTGGTATATTAGTCCACTAGTGTCAGTAGGGTATGGGAGGTAAAGCTATGCACACTTGATAGCCTACAGCTGTCTACAACCGGATCCTAAGGTCAAGATAACCAGTTTGTGTGTTGATCATGTGTCAGCAGAACCCTCAGGCCATCATTTATCATTCAATCAGTCTTGTGTCGCCCATATTACTTTTATTGTAGAGGGTAGTAGACTCACCTCACTGTTTACAGTATGGGTTAGTAAGCAGTCCACCCATATTTGCCCTCAATGAAGCTATTCATTAAAATTTTCTAATGTCAGCAGCTGTAGTTATACAAGCCCTTTTGTGGATACTATACAACTTCCGACATTATCCTCTAGATCACTGATTCACATATTGTGAAAAGAAATGATCCTATAACATTCGGTTTTATATGCTCCAATTTATGTTTACGTCTGCAGATTTCTCTTAGTTGAGAAGAATGACACGAAATGACCTGTCGGCTGCAAAGGCCTCAGTTCAATAACTCAGCTGACCTGATACTCCGTAAGCTCGTATTTATAATTATAACAGTGGAATGTTAAATTAAAAGATCTGTCCTGTCACAGAAACAGTTCCTCAATAACATAAAATACCTTTAACAGCATTTTTTCTAACAATAATAATATAATGTGTTCGATATGCATTGGATATTTTTATCCTAACACGTTGCACTGTTGTTCTCATAGTGCACTCAAATGACTTACTCTTATTTTCTAAATGCTCCTCTCACGGCACCGACTCATCCACTTCCAAGTAGCCAGTATGCACCCACAGGAAATCAGGCGTCCCTTCAGCTAAATGTCTCAATAGTATTTCCAAAAGTACGTCTCTAAGCGTCTCAATGGAATACCTACCCCAAATACATAAGCGCTTTTGTTTTGGCGCAATTCAGAAAATAATTGTTACATTGTTGATGTACGATACCAGTTTCAGCTTTCTTTTCTTTTTTTTCCCACAAGGCCAGTTGACTATTGTTTCTGACATGAAATAATGACCAACATCACCTCCACACTAACAAATAGGTGCACTAATATAGGATTGCGTCTGAAACGGTTTATTGACGGTTGACAAATTCATTTCAGTACATCGTTTTCTCTTCAGAATCCAGAAAATGCGACACTTGTCTTGCTCAGATGTTTCACGAAGTTTTTTCTTAAAACGAAAAGAATCCTAGTGTTAGTTCTACAGTCTTTATTCTACGAAGGGCTAATAACATAATTTCTCGATTTTCTCCTCTGTGGATGCAGATCGGAGATTTACGTCGTCTTCAAGAGGGAAATGGGAGTCCCCATTCATTACGTCTTCAACAAAAAGAGGCAGGCGTATTATCAACTTTTCCAAGAATTTTCATGAAGCAAAGTGTTTTAGTCTAGTAATTTAAAAAAAATCCTTATAAACATATCACTTTTACAAGTTTTATGAATAAAACGTTTTCGTAGATCATGCTAGTTGACTCACTTTGTTGTGCGAGAAGTACCAGTATAACGGAAGTGAAATGTCATTGATATAAAGGTCATCACTGTTCCACTGAGATAAATTCTGTATCTAATACTCTTTTACAAAAAAAAAAAAAAAAAAAAAAATGTTCAAATGTATTTGAAATCTTGCGGGTACAATTGCTAAGCTTACACACTACTTAAACTAAATTATCCTAAGGACAAACACACACACCCATGCCCGAGGGAGGACTCGAACCTCCGCCGAGACCAGCCGCACAGTACTCTTTTAAGAATGGATTGTAAAACTGAATATTAATGCGTTTAATATTTAGAAAACAATTGCTGCATCATTGTAAATGAAAAAAATAAAAAGCATGGCTACCAATTTTTTAATTCGCGCAAGACTTATTCACTGACTGAATGTTTCAATTTGCCAGAGGCATCCTGACCCTGCAATGACTCACCTACGGCGCTTTGAGAGTAGCCCCGAGGAAAAGTTGGTAAAGAGCTTCCCGTGCATTAGGTGGCCTAATTTGTTGCCACCCTCAGCAGAGTGACTCTCATACAGTCATTTCAAAGTGGAGAGTAAATGAAAACCTCTTGGTATGTATCCTGTATCGCCAGTTATTGCGATTAAGAATAGTTTTAGTTCAAGGGCATTCAAACCCGTGAGAGTTTTTGATTATCGGAATGTTTTAAAGCGCTACTCTCCATAAAATAGAGCCTTTCATCTGTATGGCAAAGCAACGTAAGTGGCTCTCGTTCGCTGTCACTCACTTATCATGAGGGTCAGCTGCATTCGACGGGCATTTCCATTTGTAGCCGGTGATCACGTGCTAATGGGTACAGCAAACTATAAATATCACTCTAATATTGTACCATTTAGCTTCGAATGCAAAAAGGCAATCACGCTAAAATTATGCCAGTCCTTTTCGAATGTGTGCTGATATGCAAATAAAATGGGCGAAAACATGTTTTTTAGCAGTCTCTCCACGGTAACTAGAAACCAGCGTTAGGTGTTGAAATGATGGTCGGTGGCGCTACGAGCAACATCGATAAAGGAAGCAACTGTCTATTTTCAACTGTTCATGCTCTGAAATGGCATCTTCCCTGCCGGCATTCACGATGCTGCTTCGCTCATTGCAGCAGTACAGATTTTTTTCGTTCTTTTTGCATTACTGGCCAGCAAAATTGCTACACCACGAAGATGACGTTATACAGACGCGAAATTTAACCGACAGGAAGAAGATGCTGTGATTTGCAAATAATTAGCTTTTCAGAGAAGGCTGGCGCCGGTGGCGGCACCTACAACGTCCTGACATAAGAGAAGTTTCCAACCGATTTCTCATACACAAACAGCAGTTGACCGGCGTTGCCTGGTGAAACGTTGTTGTGATGCCTCGTGTAAGGAGGAGAAATGTGTACCATCACGTTTCCGACTCTGATAAAGGTCGGATTGTAGCCTATTGCGATTGCGGTTTATCGTATCGCGAAATTGCTGCTCGCGTTGGTCGAGATCCAGTGACTGTTAGCAGAATATGGAATCGGTGGGTTCCGGAGGGCAATAGGGAACGCCGTGCTGGATCCCAACGGCCTCGTATCTCTAGTAGTCGAGATGACAGGCATCTTATCCGCATGGCTGTAACGGATCGTGCAGCCACGCCTCCGTGCCTGAGTCAACAGATGGGAACGTTTGCAGGACAACAACCGTCCCCACAAACAGTTCGACGACGTTTGCAGCAGCGTGGACTATCAGCTCGGAGACCATGGCTGCGGTTACCCTTGACGCTGCATCATAGACAGGAGCGCCTGCGATGGTGTACTCAACGACGAACCTGGTTGCACGAATGGCGAAACGTCATTTTTTCGGATGAATCCAGGTTCCGTTTACAGCATCATGATGGTCGAATCCGTGTTTGGCGACATCGCGGTGAACGCACATTGGAAGCGTGTTATCGTCATCGCCATACTAGCGTATTACTCGGCGTGATGGTATGGGGTGCCATTGGTTACACGTCTCGGTCACCTTTTGTTCGCATTGACGGAACTTTGAACAGTGGACGTTACATTTCAGATGTGTTACGACCCGTGGCTCTACCCTTAATTCGATCCCTGCGAAACCCTACATTTCAGCAGGATAATGTACGACCGCATGTTGCAGGTCCTGTACGGGCCTTTTTGGATACAGAAAATGTTCGACTGCTGCCCTGGCCAGCACATTCTCCAGATGTCTCACCAACTGGAAACGTCTGGTCAATGGTGGCCGAGCAACTGGCTCGTCACAATACGCCAGTCACTACTCTTGATGAACTGTGGTATCGTGTTGAAGCTGCATGGGCAGCTGTACCTGTACACGCCATCCAAGCTGTGTTTGATTCAATGCCCAGGTGTATCAAGGCCGTGGTTGTTCTGGGTACTGATTTCTCAGAATCTATGCACCCAAATTGCGTGAAAATATAATCACATGTCGGTTCTAGTATAATATATTTGTCCAATGAATACCCGTTTGTCATCTGCATTTCTTCTTGGTGTAGCAACTTTAATGGCCAGTAGAGTAGTTTGAGCACTGCATCTAAAGTATTATTCCTGCGTAGAGTATGACGGATTTTAGAGCAGCACTTTTTGTAGTTGGGCTGATGCATTGTGGCTGAGTGGTTTACCAAATAGGTTGATAAACCGTGAGCTCGTATTTTAATCCTGCTGTTACCAAATTGATTTTCATTTTATTTCATTCCTCTCATTGTCAAGATATTAAAATTTAACCCTTTGACTACTACAGGCGTGCTCTCTGCGTTCTGTGCTGAGACCAGCTTTGTTGCGGCTATACTAATCGCCTAATGCTACTACTTGCACTGATAGACGGCATTCTAGCCGCTATGAAATACTTATCGCCAGATTTTAAGGAAACTATTTAGTGACAAAGCTTGATTCATACACATATTACAGTTTTATATCTTTGCTCGATTAGCTGCTGAATTCATTTCTCTACACATCGTAGTTTTTGTGCTGCCTGAGATTAAGTAAAGCATCGCTCGAGATTTCACAGAGGTAAAAATGCATTGTGTAAACTTTGCGTATGGTTGACTTTAGCCGATACATTGCTTTATATGGACTATAGGTAAGATACAGAAGCTATATTTAAAATTGAGAGCAGAATGACATCTCATTTCATATTTAACTTATTGATTGTTTTTATCCATCCGATGGTCTCAGATAGTGTGCCACATTTGTCCATGCAGACTAGCTGCTATAAAATATGTACAAAATATTTACTACCACACAGAAAACTATTAGATGAAAAAGCAGTCTTATCTCTTAGTTTCGTAAAGGACTGACTTTCTTTTCGTTAATCGTCATACTTACTGTGCTACATGAAATTAAGTCAAGCATTGCACAAAATTGTAAGTTTGCAGATGTAAACACGCATTGTGTAGAGTTTGTGAATGGTTGATTGTAGCCCAAACATTGCTGTGTTTGAAGTATGGGTAAGATATCGAAATTTTACTTAAAACTGAGATAGTGGTTGTTATATGCATATGATGACTACGCACGATAGACCCATTTCCGTTCCTGCTCAAGGAAATCATGTAATCATAACAGTCAGCGTATTTCACAAACGGTTCAAGAGGTATTTTGCAAATGATAGCACGGAAAGAGGTACGTATATTTTATTATTATGCTTTAAAATTAAAATTGAAGCAATAACAGCTCTTGATGTCATTTGATACTTATTTTATACGTGACATGTATGCAATATGCCTTTTCTTTTTATGCTTACAGTCAGTACTTACACTTAAAAAAAAATTTCCTAAATCTTTGTAGTTATGTTATAGGCTAGTTTAAATGTTTTATTTCTGATGAAGGCACTCCTAGTAGTGGCCGAAACCTAGATCAAAAGCACTTCAGTTTTGCGACCACGGGCTGTTATTGCTTTAATTTTACTTTGATACGATCGCTGACAACGCAGCCATGTTTAAAACTTTTATTCGAAAATTGTTTCATTTGCCGGGATCTGGCAGTTACTCGTCCGAAGCAGCGAGAGGATCAGCATAAACAGGACGCGTAAACGTACCAATAGCACGTAAGTTCCATAAGCGTACAGTGTAAGGGATTTCAGAGCAGCAATATGCATATCAGTTCTGTAGCCTATTGGTTAAGTGTGTGGACTGGTTATTTGTCGACTCAAGTCCGATATTTACTGCTACCATTATTTTTTTATATTTTCCTCACAATGTGAAATGATAAATTATAAAATTTTAATGGAAACAGTTCGTTCTATATACGTAAAATTAATATATTCGATTTAGTTACAACTACCCTTTTTGTAAAATGTAAACATTCACGGTCGGAAATGTGACAGTTAATAAAATGTTCAGGGCTATTCCACCGTGGTCGAATGGATTTCACTTTATAAGTTCGACCAAGGGATAGTAGCCTGGAACATTTTATTAATTGTGACAACTACCCTTATGAATCGAAAGGCAATAGAGCACCACATTATAGCGCTCTAGTAAAATTTTGCAGGATTTGCCGCTGGGCAGTTCCCTATCTCGTCTTTACACAGGTCGTCTCCACAGGCCCATTACACATCTGTACAGTTAAGGAACGATGCTTGAGTTGTTCTCACGTATTACTTCCTTCTGTAGTACAAAATATGCATTACCTAAGTTCAGTGAGCGTACTCTTGCAGATAACCAGTTATTAGTATACACAAACAAGCACTATTATTTTCGCCATTAGTGATCGTAATACTTGTGTCATCAGATTTTTATTTGTTGGACCTACGAGTATGATGGTCGATGATGTACATGCAACAATAACAAGAATGGATCCAACAGAAATCCTTGGAGTACATCTGGAGTGATTATTTCCAGTTGTTTAAGATGATATTGCGAATTCTCCGTGGGTGTCTCCATGCAGTGCTCTACATCCTTTCAATTAGGTAAAATGAATAAGTATTAGCAACATTTGATACTTGAGCTTCTGTAATACAGTTTTGTGTGCTGCTCGGTCTAATACGCTCTCTCCTCTCTTCCGCCACCCCGTCCTCCCCAGAGCACACACAAAAAGAAACGCTATCGTCACGAGGTCTGAGAAAGCACAAAATTGTAACATGCACGACTATCTCATCTACAGTATCCGGACTTATTTTTTAGTCATTATTTTTTGACGGGATTGATATGCTCCTCCACGGATTCCTCTCCTGTGCAGCCTCTTCATGTCAGAGTAGCACTTGCAACCTACGTCCTCAGTTATTTCCTTGTGGTATTACAATCTCGCTCTTCCTCTACAGTTTTACCCTCTACAGTTACCTTATCAGTCCACCTGCTTTCAGTATTCGCCTGTAGCACCACATTTCAAATCCTTCGATCTCTATTCTCCGGGTTTGCCACAGTCCTTGTTTCACTGCCATACAATGCTGTGCTCCAGAAGTAGATTCTAAAAAATCTCTTCATCAAATTAAGGCGTATGTTTGATGCTAATCCACTTCTCTTAGCCAGGAATAAATTTTCGCCGATGCCAATCTGCTTTTCATGTCCTCCTTTCTCCGTACGTCGTGAATTATTTTGCTACCTAGGTAGCAGAATTTCTGCGTCTACTTCGTGACCTTCAGTCCTGATGTTAAATTACGCGTTGTTCTCATTTCTGCTACTTTTCATTACTTTCGTCTTTCGTCGATTTGCACTGACTACATGTTCTATACTCTTTATAATTCATTCCATTCAGCAGGTCCTGTAATTCTTCTTCACTTTCACTCAGGATAGCAATGTCATTAGCGAATGGTATCATTGACATCGTTTCACTTTGAATCTTAATTCAACTCTTGAATGTATTTTTCATTTCCCTCATTTCTTCGAGGTACACATTGAGCCATAGGGGCGAAAGGCTACATACCTGTTTTACCCCTTTTTAATCCGAGCACTTCGTTACTAACCCACCATACTTATTATTCGTTCTTCGCTCTTGGATATGTCGTATAGTCTCCGTCTCCCCCTATAACTTACCCCTATTTTCCCCCAGAATTTCAAAGCTGTTGCACCATTTCACATTGCCAAATGCTCGTTCGAGATCGACAAATCCAAAGAAAATGTCTTGATTTTACCTCGATCTTGTTTCCATTATCAACCGCAAGGTCAGAATTGCCCTTCTGGTGCCTTTACCTTTCCTAAAGACAAAGTGATCGCCATATAACACATCCTCAATTTTCTATTCCATTATTCTTGTCAGCAACTTGGACGCAAGAGCTGTTAAGCTAATTCTACGGTAATTCTCGCATTTGTCAGTTCTTACAGTCTTCGGTATCGTGTGGATAATATTTCTCCGAAAGTCCGATAGTATATCGCCAGCCTCATATATTCTACACACCAACGTCAGTAGCTATTTTGTTGCTTTTGCCCTAATGATTTTAGAAATTTTGATGGCGTGTTGTCTATCCCCTCTGTGTTATTTGATCCAGTCTTCCAGCGCTCTTTTAAATTCTGATTTTACCATTAGATCCCCTGTCTCTTCGAGTCCTGTTTCTTCTGTCACACCAGACGAGTCTTTAGCTTCATACAGGCGTTGTGTCTGCTGCTCTCTCCTCTGTTTTTGACAGTGGAATTCCCATTGTACTCTTAATGTAACCACTCTTGCTTTAAATTTCACCGAATGTTGTTTTGACTTTTCTGAATGCTGAGTCAGTCCTTCCGACTCTCTCTTCCTTTCCGATTTCTTCACATTTTTCATGTAGCCAAATCGCTTTCGCTTCCATCCACTTTCTGCTTATTTCTTTCGTAGCTGATTTATATTTCTGCATTCCTCAATTTCGCGGAAAGTTTTTTTACTTTGTTTCGTCAACCAACTGGTTTCATCGCGTTTGCCTTCTTTCGTCGATCAACTGATTTCATTGCAGTTACTTTCCTTGTACAGATATTTTTCTTCCAACTTCTGTGACTGGCCTTTCTGGAGATGTCGCTTTCTCTTCAATTGAACTGCCTGTTGAGCTATTCCTTATCACAGTGCCTAAAACGTTAGAGAACTTAATATATCCGTATTCCACTCATTTGAGTACTGATCCTTCCTGGCCAGTCTCTTAAACTTCAGCCTGCTTTTCAGTGTTACTAAATTGTAATCTCAATCTAGACCTCTTTCTATGTGTGCCTTACAATCCAATATCTGATTTCGGAATCTCTGCCTGACCATGATGGAATCCAATCGAAATCTTCCGGTATCTCCCGGCCTTCTCCAGGTATGACTCCTCCTTCTGTGATTCTTGCACAGAGTATTCGCTATTACGAGCTGAAAATTATGACAGAAATCAATTAGACTTTCCTACAACAAAGTCCATATTCTCCCGTAACTTTATGTTCCCTTCCCTCCCCTACAACCACATTCCAGCCCCCTGGGCTATTTGATTTTCATTTCCATATACGTACTGAATTACCCGTTCAGAATGCTGACATACTTCATCTATGTCTTCATCCTCTGCTTGCGACGTGGGCATGTATAAGTGAACTGTAGTTGCCGATTTGATGTCGATTCTGAGGAAACAACCCTATCACTGAACTGTTAACAGTAACATACTCTCTACTCTACCTTCCTATTCCTAACAAATGCTACTCCTGTTACATTATTTTCTGCTTCTGTTGATATTACTCTACACTCATCCGACCAGAAATCCTTGTCTCCTTTTTATTTCTCTTCACTGAGACCCACTTCATCTAGATGGAGCATTTGGATTTCCAGTTTCAGATTTTATAGCTACCCTTCCCTTTTCAAACGTCTGACATTCCAAGTTTCATCTCAAAGAACGTTGTACTTTTGTTGGTTATTCAGTCTTTTTTCATGATCTTCTCCAACCCGGCAATGCACTCCAAGAGATCCAAATGGGAGAGTAGTCCGGAATCTTTTGCAATGGAGAAACATAATGACATTTTTTTTTCAATTTTCCTGTGGATACACCTCACGTGTCTGTAATTCAGTGATTTTCATTGCATTCCGCATCCTCGTGACGTTGATAATTGCTGATTCTTTCACCTAGAGGGGAATTTCCCAACTCAAGGGCAAGAGGTGCCCTGAACATATGTCCACTCGTCTGCCCTCCTTCGCAAGGTCTTTGGTAGAATGAGAGTGACTCTTTATGCCGGAAATCTTCAGGTACCAAAGCTGATGATTTTTATTCAGTATTAAAGTGGTGGCAGGAAACCGATCTTACCACAGCCTAGCACAACTGCTTCGGTCCAAATCTCTCTCCAGACGGTTCAAGATTCGACTGTACAAAACCCTGATCCAGCCTGTTGTTCTATATGGCTGTGAGACATGGAGTAGCCGGAAACAGGACTTCCATAAGCTTCTTGTCTTTGAGAGAAAAGTGCTTCGGAAGATCATCGGTCCGGTTCTGGATGCACATACAGGGGAATGGAGGATCAGGTACAACCAAGAGCTTGAGGAACTATACCAGCAGCCCAACATAGCAGGAGCTGTCAAAGCCAAACGAATGCAGTGGGCCGGCCATGTGGCCCGGATGGAGGATCACAGATGGCCTCGGAAGCTCCTGGATTTCACACCTACAGGAAAGAGACCGCCAGGGAGACCGAAGAAGCGTTGGATGGATGGACTCCATGAAGATTTAAAACAAATGTCAATAGATGTGGCCGAATGGCGGATAGCAGCAATGGAGAGAATACAGTGGAGGAGGAAACTTGTAGATGCGTGCGGTCCACTGGGCCTGATCACGTATTAGTAGTAGAAGTAGTAGTATTAAAGTGGTGAGGGGGTTCGAACGTGGAATTAAGGATGTTTTGATTACTAATCAATGCACCCATGCTCTAGCGGAACTAGACCACTGGTGTGTACAGCCCTACATAGTGAGGAATTCATCTGTGGCACGAGAGGCGGACCCACCAGCATAAAAAGAAACGAAACAGTAATAAACGAATGTGTCGCTCAGGAGAGATCACCGATTCCGAGGGTGAACTAGTCACTGGATGTCTCCTAACTAGCAAATCTAACAGGGACATTTCTTAACTTCTAAAGCTGCCCAAGTCAACCGTTGGTGGTATGATGGTGAAGTAGAAACCTGAAAGAAAAACCACTGCTTAACCGAGACCAAGAAGACCTCAAGTCCTGAAGGACAGGAACTGTTGAAATTCTCAGAGGGTAGTTGAAAAATCACGTGAAATCAATGGAGTGGATCAGTCGTGAGTTGCAAACTGCCAGCAGCAATTAAGGTAGCACGGTGACTGTGCCTATGGAGGTAAGGAGAGAGGAATTCAGTAACCTAGCAGCTCATCTTAAGGTACACATTTATGCAGTCAGTGCTAAGGGATACATGAGATGGTGTAAAGATCGACGCTACTGGATACTGGATGACTGCAAACGAGTAATTTCGAGTGACGAATCACGCTGTATGCGGTGACACAAGGGCTGCATCATTTGTGAGATACAGAGGCGAGCGAGTGTGCAGGGACTTACCACAGTTCACTACTATCGCCACGTCACCGTAACGCGCCGCCCGCCTCGGTAGCTGAGTGGTCAGTGTGACGGATTGCCGTCCTACGGACCCGGGTTCGATTTCCGGCTGGGGCGAGGAATTTTCTCAGCTCATGGACTAAGTGTTGTGTTGCTTTCATTATCATTTCATCCCCATCCGGCGCACAGGTCGCCCTCAAAGGGGTCTCCCGGTCAATGACGCCAAACGCTCATTTCCATTTACCATAACGCGCCTTTGCGTAGCGTACAAAGTACTGCGCCATAATATAAGAATTAAATTAAATATTAAGGAAGATTTTCCAAACTTTGTCAACATTTGCTTCAGTATATTAATGATAGAATTGTTAAATCTCAGAGTGATCCACTGAGTAAGTTTCCCTGAATACATTGTTTTGAGAAAAAAACAAGTGGCACTAAATAATAAAGCTAGAAAACCAAACATTGTTCAAATGTGCAGATGTATGTCGCAATCAACTGTTATGAGTCTCAGCTTGATCGTAGCAATATTTTGCCCAAAATCGACGTTTTTAGGAAAAATTGAAGGTGCTAAATATTAGACTCAGAAAAATGAATGTTCGTATGAGGCTTCAGTTTGATATAAAAGCATTTACTATGTGACTTCGTTAAGCTATCTGTAATAGTTTTCAACTAAGTGACTAAAAACTAAATTTGGACCAAAAACGTCCATATTTGTAATAGATAAAGTATCATTAATACTAATGACAGAAAGTTAAGATTAAAGCACTTGATTACATCCGTTAAATAATAATGCTATAACAAATTTCAAGACATTGATGTAACTGCCAGTCAGTAAAAGGTCTCTTAAAGATGTAGTTCAGAAGCCATATCTTGCTGTCGCTTCCGTTCTAAAAATTCTACCGGCAAAGTTTACATGCAGTAGAACTAAAAAATTTTCTGTAATTAAAGCTAACTTAACTCCATTCATATAAAACTTACGGAGACGTTAAACTGATGCATGACCCAGTTATTATATACTGCTGTCCGAGACGGCGGTTAGTTAGATGCTGCTACCAGCGCATAGAGCGGACGACGGCAGTGCGCTGCGTCCATATGTAAATACGGCCTGAGAAGAGGCATTAACAGAAAAAAATGGTTCAAAAGGCTCTGAGCACTATGGGACTTAACTTCTGAGGTAATCAGTCCCCTAGAACTTAGAACTACTTACACCTAACTAACCTAAGGACATCACACATATCCATGCCCGAGGCAGGATTCGAACCTGCGACCGTTGCGGTCGAGCGGTTCCAGACTATAGCGCCTAGAACCGCTCGGCCACCCCGGCGGCTGGCATTAACAATTAACAGACACACTTCGCACCGACTTATCACTCTGCCCGCGTCAGTCGAACACCGGCTAACACGTTGTCTCGGATGACGTCACAGCCAGGCTGCAACTAAAAACATGTTCAAATCGTTTAAATGGCACTAAGCACTATAGGACTTAACATCTGAGGTCATCAGTCCCCTAGACTTAGAAATACTCAAACCTAACTAACCTAAGGACATCGCACACATCCATGCCCGATGCAGGATTGTAACCTGCGACCGTAGCAGCAGCGCGGTTCCGGATCGAAGCACCTTCAACCGCCCGGTCACAACGGCCGGCACTAACCACATGTTTTCGGTAAAAGTAGGAAGTGAAGTAGCGTGGACTGTACACCGTCCTGAATCTCTTGGATTTAGCAGAACTAACTGTTCGTGTGCCGCCTATACTGTTAACTAAGCCGCATGGCAAATGGTGGGATTATTTTTCAGTTTTTGGTGAGCAATTAATTTTGATGATTAGGAGTCATGGAGAAGAGCATTTAATTGGAACTTACAGTAGAGGTCGCCTCTGAACTCCTCATGGTGCTCATTATTATTATTATTATTATTATTATTATTATTATTAGCAGGAATATTACCGAGTTGATGCAAGTGAAATTTTGCTGAATGTATTAATAAGTTAGAACTCAAAACTTTTATCTGTAAACATGCTTCCTGATCCCGCCGAGTAAGTAGAGAGTAGAAACATTTCTTTCACTGAGCACAAGCAGAAAGTGGACTTGCAGACTGGAAACTATGGTCTGTATGCTCTCCATATTTCTGGCTGACTGCAAAAATAGTTTTTCGGCTGTAGTAAAAGACAGCGAAGCTTTATATTTATTACAAATTAAAACTCCACCCCACATGTGCTCTGTGGCAATCCAACAGAAGGTTTGGGTTTGGCAAAAACCTGAAGAACGTCACCTGCCATCATGAGTAGTGCCAAAAACGATGTATGGAGGAGAGGGTATTACACTGCTGGAATGTTTCCCGTACTTACCACGTGGTTCTCTTCTAGAGCCTAAGAAGACAATAAATGTGGAAGAATTATCAGGATATGTTGCAGCATTTTATACTGCATGTAGCAGAGGAACAGTTCAGAGACTAATGGTTGTTTGGAAACAGTTTTTGATGTTGCTAAGCAACAGTCATACAATTCACAAGATGATGATTTTACATCTGCCATTTCTTGGGGAGCGAATATTTTTCTTCATTTTAAACTTGATGTCGTGAAATGCACGTTAATGGCACAATAACAATCAGTTGAAAATTGCAAGGAAGACCGAAACCTGGGTCGTAATTAGATAAACAACAATACAGTCAAATGGCGGTGTGTTCATTTGTTTTTGTTGTTGTAGTCTTTAGTCCAGAGACTGGTCTGATGCAGCTCTCCTTGCTACTCTGTCCTTTGCAAGATTCTTCATCTCCCAGTACCTACTGCAAACTACATCCTGAATCTGCTTAGTGTATTCATCTCCTGGTTTCCCTCTACGATTTTTACCCTCCGCGCTGCCCTACAGTAATAAATTGGTGATCCCTTAATGCCTCAGAACATGCTCTACCAACCGATCCCTTCTTCTAGTCAAGTTGTGTCACAAATTCGTCTACTCCCCAATTCGATTCAGTACCTCCTCCTTAGCTACGTGATCTACCCATCTAATCTTCAGCATTCATCTGTAGCACCACATTTCGAAGGCTTCTATTCTCTTCTTGTCTAAAATATTTGTTGTCTACGATTCACTTCCATACATGGCTACACTCCATACAAATACTTTCAGAAAAGATTTCCTGGCACTTAAATCTATACTTGATGTCAACAAATTTCTCTTTTTCAGAAACACTTTCCTTGCCATAGCCAGTCAACATTTTATATCCTCCCTACTTCGACCATCATTAGTTATTTTACTCCCGAAATAGCAGAACCTATCTGCTACTTTAAGTGTCTGTTTTCCTAATTACCCTCGTTTTGCTTTTGTTGATGTTCATCGTATATCTCGCTGTCAAGACACTGTCCATTCCGTTCAACTGCTCTTCCAGGTCCTTTTCTGTCTCTGACAGAATTACAATGTCATTGGCAAACCTCAAAGTCTTTATTTCTTCTCCATGGATCTTAATCTTTCTTTTGTTTTTTTTTACTGCTTGCTCAATATACAGATTGAATAACATCGGGGATAGGCTACAACACTGTCTCATTCCCTTC
Source organism: Schistocerca piceifrons (assembly GCF_021461385.2). Taxonomy (NCBI): domain Eukaryota; kingdom Metazoa; phylum Arthropoda; class Insecta; order Orthoptera; family Acrididae; genus Schistocerca; species Schistocerca piceifrons. The sequence continues at coordinate 107,496,023 of NC_060138.1, read as the reverse complement.
CCAACCACTGCTTCCCTCTCATGCCCCTCGACTCTTATAACTGCCATCTGGTTCCTGTAGAAAATATAAATAGCTTTTCGCTCCATGTACTTGATCCCTGCCACCTTCAACTTTGTGAAAAGTTTTCTCTAAGTCTCTAAATGATAGAAACGTAGTTTTGCGTTTCCTTAATCTTTCTACTAACGTAAGTCGTAGGGTCAGTATTGCCTTACGTGTTCCAACATTCCTACGAAATTCAAACTGATCTTCCATTAGGTCGACTTCTGCCAGTTTTTCCATTCATCTGTAAAGAACTCGAGTTAGTATTTTACAGCCGTGACTTATTAAACTGAGAGTTCGGTAATTTTCACACCTGTCAACACCTGATTTCTTTGGGATTGCGATTATTACACTCTTTTTGAAATCTAAAGCTATTTCGCCTGTCTCATACATCTTGCTGACCAGATGGTAGAGTTTTGTCAGAGTTGGCTCTCCCAAGGCTATCAGTAGTTCCAATGGAATGTTGTCTACTCCCGGAGCCTTGTTTCGACTTAGGTGTTGCAGTGCTCTGTCAAGTTCTTCACACTGTACCGTATATCCCATTTCATCTTCATCAACGTCCTCTTCTATTTCCATAATATTGTCCTCAAGTACACCGCCCTTGAATAGACCCTATATATAGTCTTTCCACCTCTCTGGTTTCCCTTCTTTGCCTAGAACTGGTTTTTCATCTGAGCTCTTGATATTCATACAAATGGTTCTCTTTTCTCCAAAGGTCCCTTTAATTTTCCTCTAAGCAGTATCTATCTTGCCCCTAGTCATATATGCCTCTACGTCCTTACATTTGTCGTCCAGCCATGCCTGCTTCGCCATTTTGCACTTCCTGGCAGCCTAATTTTTCAGACGTTTGTATTCCTTTTTGCCTGCTTCATTTACTGCATTTTTGTATTTTCTCCTTTCGTCATTTAAATTCAGTATCTCTTCTATTACCCAAGGATTTCTGTTAACCCTCGCCTTTTTACCGACTTGATCCTCTGCTGCCTTCTCTCTTTCATCTCTCAAAGCTACCCATTCTTCTTCTACTCTCTTTCCCTTTTCTTGTCAACCGCTTCCTATTGCTCTCTCTGAAACTCTCTACAACCCCTGGTTCTTAGAGTTTATCCAGGTACCCCCTCCTTCAATTACTACCTTTTTGCAGTTTATTCAATTTTAATCTGCGGTAAATAAGCAATAAATTGTGGTCAGAGTCTACACCTGGCCCTGGAAATGTCTTAGAATTTAAAACCTGGTTAGCAAATCTCTGTCTTACCATCGTATAATCTACTTGAAACCTTTCAGTGCCTCCAGGCCTCTTCCACGTACACAACGTCTTGCGTGGTTCTTATACCCAGAGTTAGCTACGATTAAGTTATGCTCTTTGCAAAATTCTACGAGGGGACTTCCTCTTTCATTCCTTACCCCCAGTCCATATTGACCTACTATTTTTCTTTCTCTTCCTTTCCATACTATTGAATTACAGTCCACCATGACCATTAAATTTTCGTCTCCTTTCAGTATCTGAATAATTTCTTTTATTCTGCGGAGCGAGTTGGCATATAAACTTGTACTACAGTGGTAGGCGTGAGCTTTATGTCCATCTTGGCTACAATAATCCTTTAACTATGCTGTTGGTACTAGTTTACCCGCGCTCCTATTTTTTTATTCACTATTAAACCTACTCCTGCATTATCCCTACTTGATTTTTATTTATAACACTGTTTTCACTGGACCAGAAGTCTTGTTCCTCCTGCCACCGAATTTCACTAATCCCCACTATATCTAAGTTTAACTTTTTTTAAATTTTCTGACCTACCTACACGATTAAGGGGTCTTACATTCCACGCCCCGATCCGTAGCACGGCAGTTTTTTTTTTTTCTCCTGAAAACGTCGTCCTCCTGCGTAGTCCTCACCCGGAAATCATAATGGGGGACTATTTTACCTCCAGAATATTCTACCCAAGAGGACGCCATCATCATATAACCATAAAGCTGCATGCCCTAAGGAAAAATTACGGCTGTTGTTTCCTCCTACTTTCAGCCGTTCGCAGTATCGGCACAGCAAGGCCGTTTTGGTTCATGTCAGATCAGTCTATCATCTAGACTGTTGCCCCTACGACTGATGAAAAGGCTGCTGCCCCTCTTCAGGAACCAAACGTTTGTCTGGCCCCTCAACATATACCCCTCTGTTGTGGTTGCACCTATGGTACGGCTATCTGTATTGCTGAGCAAGCTTGCCTCGAACGGCAAGGTCCATGTTCACTTAAATATTTAAAAATCTTTATTTGTATCGTAATTGCAATGCACTCTGTCATGAAACAGCATATATGAGCCACTGCTTTGTAGACTGAAATGGAATTTGGTCTGCAGGTTCATCACCTGCACAGCATATATGAGCCACTGGATTGTAGACTGAAATGGACTTTGCTCTGCAGGTTCATCACCTGCACTTAATGAGATTTTTTTGGGATGAGTCAGAAATTCGACTTTGCTGTACCCCCCACATTCAAAATGTCTACTTTCTCCAGTTATGGATGTTAAGTGAGAATGGACTGCCGTTCCTTCACAGAGATTTCCACAGCTTGGCGAATACCACCTCACAAGCATCGTGGGCTTGGTAACAGAATAACAAGTTTTTGTCAGAAGTCGATAGGGGTCGTGAGAGATCCGGTGGACCCAGTGGAGCATGTCCACTGAGCCACGCCCCCAGCAGCTCTGGACTACGAGCACCCTCTGCCGACGCAATACAGGGTGGCCAGGGGCAGCCGCTCAGCCCCTCTTGCACTTGGAGCCACTGTTTATGCTTCATCCTTGCCGACATTGAGGTAGCCCGAACCCGTTTCTTGCTGCTTTATTTCTAATGAGTCTTCGTACACTTAGAGAAACACAAGTTGACTAAATATTCTGTTTCTTATGGTCTGTGAACTTGTTCACTAATCATTTAACTTATTCACTAATCATTTCTGACGCTTTCCACCTTTGTACAACTGTTACCATACCGCTCTGTGGCCATATCTCCCTACAATTCCGTACAAAGTCGTACACAACAAGAAGTGTCTTTAGCAGCGTTCAAGCGTTCGGAAACTGGCAGGGCGGACACGTGTAAGTTAACATCCCCTAACAGCTGCGCGCATACTTTCGTTCAGATAATGTGTGTTATTTATATAAACCGTATCACTTCCACCAGCTTTCCTTTAAGACGTAGGCCTATTATACAGTTAGAGGAGGAGATATTTTGTATATACACTACTGGCCATTAAAATTGTTACACAAAGAAGAAATGCAGATGATAAACGGGTATTCATTGGACAGATATATTATACTAGAAATGACATGTGATTACACTTTCACGCAATTTGGGTGCATAGATCATGAGAAATCAGCACCCAGAACAACCACCTCTGACCGTAATAACGGCCTTGACATGCCTGGGCATTCAGTCAGAGCTTGGATGGCATGTACAGGTACAGCGGCCCATGCAGCTTCAACAAGATACCACAGTTCATCAAGAGCAGGGACTGGCGTATTGTGACTAGCCAGTTGCTCGGCCACCGTTGACCAGACGTTTTATACTGGGGAGAGATCTGCAGAATGAGCTGGCCAGGGCAGCAGTCAAAAATTTTCTGTATCCAGAAAGGCCCGTACAGGACCTGCAACATGCGGTTGTGCATTATCCTACTGAAATGTAGGGTATCGCAAGGACCGAATGAAGGGTAGAGCCACAGGTCGTAACACACCTGAAATGTAACGTCCACTGTTCAAAGTGCCGTCAATGCGAACAAGAGGTGACCGAGACGTGTAACCAGTGGCACCCCATACCATCACGCCGAGTGATACGCCGAATCGGCGATGACGAATACACGCTTCCAATACGCGTTCACCGCGATGTCGCCAAACACGGATGCGACCATCACGATGCTGTAAACAGAACCTGGATTAATCCGTAAAACTGACGTTTTGCTATTTGTGCACCTTGGTTCGTCGTTGACTACACCATCGCAGGCGCTCCTGTCTATGATGCAGCGTCAAGGGTAACTGCAGCCATGGTCTCCGAGCTAATAGTCCATGCTGCTGCAAACGTCGTCGAACTGTTTAGTGCAGATGGTTGTTGTCTTGCAAACGTCCCCATCTGTTGACTCAGCGATCGAGACGTGGCTGCACGATCCGTTACAGCCATATGGATAAGATGCCTATCATCTCGACTGCTAGTGATACGAGGCCGTTAGGATGCAGCACGGCGTTCCGTATTACCCTCCTGAACCCACGGATTCCATATTCTGCTAACAGTAATTGGATCTCCAACAACGCGAGCAGCAATGTCATGATACGATAAACCGCAGTCGCGATAGGCTACAATCCGACATTTATCAAAGTCGGAAACGTGATGGTACGCGTTTCTCCACTTTACACGAGGCATCGCAACAATGTTTCACCAGGCAACGCCGGTCAACTGCTGTTTGTGTATGAGAAATCGGTTGGAAATTTTCCTCATGTCAGCCCGTTGCAGGTGTCGCCACCAGCGCCAACCTTGTGTGAATGCTCTGAAAAGCTAATAATTTACATATCACAGCGTCTTCTTCCTGTCGGTTAAATTTCGCGTCTGTAGCACGTCCTCGTATAGCAATTTTAATAACCAGTAGTGTAATATTTTCAGAACTGTAACAGGTATATTGATGACAAGGGATGTTGTTTTGGCGGATGCACTGTTTATTTGTTGGGGGACTGTGTGGTCACTGGCGTGGCACAGTGCGGTTGCTGCCGGCTGGGGGCGGGCAGGACAGGTTGGTACAGGGGACAGGACAGGTCGGTACAGGGGACAGGACAGCAGAGGAGAACACGGCGCCGCGGCATCAATAAACCACGGCACGCCACTGAGCGCCGGCCGTGCTCTGCCGGTAACCCGCCTGCCACTTGACTTTGCCCCAATCAATACCGGTGCGGCACGCAGCGCACTAAACATAGCTCGGCCCGCCTCTCCCCTCTGTCATTAACCTGCTGACGCGACACCTGCTGCCAGGTTACTGTGGCTCTGACGTCTGCCTCGACTGGTAATATTATCCTCAAGTGTTCCTTCCAGTTAACTGAATTTCTACCGATAGCGATCCTTTGCAAAAAATGGCTCAAATGCCTCTGAGCACTATGGGACTTAACTTCTGATGTCATCAGTCCCCTAGAAGTTAGAACTACTTAAACCTAACTAACCTAAGGACATCACACACATCCATGCCCGAGGCAGGATTCGAACCTGCTACAGTAGCGGTCGCTCCGTTCCAGACTGTAGCGCCTAGAACCGTTCGGCCACTCCTGCCGGCAATGATTTGCAACTCAGGAAATGGTAAGATTTCTTCATCGTGTACTAACTCATCAAAACTAACTCGTTACAAAGATCTCTACACAGAAACATAGGAGGGGTGTTCAATAAGTTATGTAACAAATTTTTTATCTCGATTCGTTTCCGTTGAAAAATGTGGAATTTTGTTGTGGGACATAGCGGAATATTCCCGCTTCAGCCCCTATACAGGGTGTTACAAAAAGGTGCGGCCAAACTTTCAAGAAACATTTCTCACACACAAATAAAGAAAAGATGTTATGTGGACACGTGTCCGGAAACGTTTAATTTCCATGTTAGAGCTCATTTTAGTTTCGTCAGTATGTACTGTACGTCCTCGATTCACCGCCAGTTGGCCCAACTGAAGGAAGGTAATGTTGACTTCGGTGATGTGTTGACATGGGACTCATTGCTCTACAGTACTAGCATCAAGCACATCAGTACGTAACATCAACAGCTTAGTGTTCATCACGGACGTGGTTTTGCAGTCAGTGCAATGTTTACAAATGCGGAGTTGGCAGATGCCCATTTGATGTATGGATTAGCACGGGGCAATAGCCGTGGCGCGGTACGTTTGTATCGAGACAGATTTCCAGAACGAAGGTGTCCCGACAGGAAGACGTTCGAAGCAATTGATCGGCGTCTTCGGGAGCACGGAACATTCCAGCCTATGACTCGCGACTGGGGAAGACCTAGAACGACGAGGACACCTGCAATGGACGAGGCAATTTTTCCTGCAGTTGACGATAACCCTAATGTCAGCGTCAGAGAAGTTGCTGTTGTACAAGGTAACGTTGCCCACGTCACTGTATGGAGAGTGCTACGGGAGAACCAGTTGTTTCCGTACCATGTACAGCGTGTGCAGGCACTATCAGCAGCTGATTGGCCTCCGCGGGTACACATCTGCGAATGGTTCATCCAACAATGTGTCCATCCTCATTTCAGTGCAAATGTTCTCTTCACGGATCAGGCTTCATTCCAACGTGATCAAATTGTGAATTTCCACTATCAACATATGTGGGCTGACGAGAATCTGCACGCAATTGTGCAATCACGTCATCAACACAGATTTTCTGTGAACATTTGGGCAGGCATTGTTGGTGATGTCTTGATTGGGCCCCATGTTCTTCCACCTACGCTCAAAGGAGCACGTTATCGTGATTTCATACGGGATACTCTACCTGTGCTGCTAGAACATGTGCCTTTACAAGTACGACACAATTAGTGGTTCATGCACGATGGAGCACCTGCACATTTCAGTCGAAGTGTTCGTACGCTTCTCAACAACAGATTCGGTGACCGATGAATTGGTAGAGGCGGACCAATTCCGTGGCCTCCACGCTCTCCTGACCTCAACCCTCTCGACTTTCATTTATGGGGGCATTTGAAAGCTCTTGTCTACGCAACCCCGGTACCAAATGTAGAGACTCTTCGTGCTCGTATTGTGGACGGCTGTGACACAATACGCCATTCTCCAGGGTTGCATCAGCGCATCAGGGATTCCATGCGACGGAGGGTGGATGCATGTATCCCCGCTAACGGAGGACATTTTGAATATTTCCTGTAACAAAGTGTTTGAAGTCACGCTGGTACGTTCTGTTGCTGTGTGTTTCCATTCCATGATTAATGTGATTTGAAGTAATAAACTGAGCTCTAACATGGAAAGTAAGCGTTTCCGGACACATGTCCACATAACATATTTTCTTTCGTTGTCTGTGAGGAATGTTTCCTAAAAGTTTGGCCGTACCTTTTTGTAACACGCTGTAGTTTCAAATAGTTCAGACAGGTGATGACTCTATAAGCAGCGTTCAAAATGGTGTCTGTAACGGAGTTTCGTTGCAAGGAGAGAGCTGTCATTGAGTTTCATTTGGTGGAAAACCAGAACATCTCAGAGAGTCCTAGGCGCTTGCAGAATGTTTGCGAGACTTATCAGTGAATAATAGCACGTTTAATTCTTGGGCGAGGCATCTGACGTCATCGCAATAAGGTCGCGCAAACCTGTGAGATCTCTGAAGTGCCAGCCGGCCACAAACAGCTGTGACTCCAGGAGTGCTGGAACGTGCGGACCACGTATCAGAATCAAACGATTCGCTGCACAACTGAACCTCTTATGGTATCGATCGCCCTCTAGCCGGCGCTGTGCAGCTCGACGAGCGCCGCTCTATATTCAGCCCAGTTCATCGAGAGCAGACGACCAAGCAACTTAGCTTCTACTTCATGGGGGGCTATCCTTGACAGACTTTGCCTTTGTTACTTCAGTGATAGTTTTTCTAACTACTAGTAACTGTTAGCTTTGCACCTACGCAAAATTAAGTAATATTATTATTTGTAAATTTTCATACACCAGTGAAAGAGCTTTATCCTATACGCAGTACCGAAGTACTTCGACTTCTCCTGCTGCTACTCGCGTCCTACATTCTTGGCCTATTTTACTTAAGCATTTCACAGGAGCAGATCCACGCCCCACCTATCCAGGCGGGATACAAAAACCCTCTGCTGGTATTGGTGACACACTCGTCCGCCATTTGGGCTACTCAAAGGTGCGTTCCCACTGGATTACTCGCCGCCAGCAGAAGACCATGAAGAGCAACGGTGGACCGTCAGTTTGGCCTTGCGCGTTACGAAGCTGATCGCTACAGTTTTTTCTCGAACATCGTCGCAGGGGACGAAACATGTGTTCATTACATCGAACCGAAAACAAAGAGACAATCCAAGGAATGGCAACACACTGCCTCTCCCCCGAAGAAAACGTTAAAAGCCGCACACTCAGTCGGTAAGAGCATGGTGACGGTCTTCTGGAACTCTGAAAGCCTTATTCTGTTTAATATCCTGCTTTGTGGCTCATGGATCAGCTCGAATTGTAATGTGCTACCCTCATCAACATGAAGAAACGACTTCGTGACCGCAATAACGCAAACGAACTTCTCCTTCTCCATGACAACGGAAGGCCTCACATAAGTCTGCGCATCCGAGAGCAGCTCACAAACCTTCATTGGACTTTTCTTCCTCATCCACCTTACCGGCTCTCACACCTTCCGACCTCCACGTCTTTGGACGAATGAAGGACGCCCTCACTGGGGAGCAGTACGTGGGTGACTGGGAGGTTACTGATATAGTAAGACATAGGCTCTGACGTCGATACGTAGAGTCATACCGTGCAAGCATACAGGAGCCTGCCTATAAGGTGTGTGACACTTACTCCGGTCGCACTGTTTAATTGTTATGTTAAGAAAAGACTGGGAAACAACATGGTGTATCGGAATCCTGATTAAAACAAATCTGCTTTCAGGAATAGAAATGTGTTACATTGCTTATTGAACGACTCTCGTACATCAGAAACTGGAACGGGAGCATATCGCTAGAAAAATGCATTTGATTATTTGATTATGGTTAATATATTATAAATAATAGGGCGTTTAAATAACAGTATATCATATTCTTTCACGAAATGCGTGGGGAGAAATTACAATGAGAGCGCCGCAGGGCTCGATAGTTTCCACATAACTGTTTTTGCGTTACAGGAAAGATGTCATTTTAACGAAGCAGGAGATGGAATTAGTCCTTTTCATAGATGATAGAAGCAATATTGTGAAGCCAATCTGAGAAACTTCAACAGGGAAATAATAAATGATGTTTCTGTAATGGTTACGAACTAGTTATGCACAAATGAACTAGCTTTAAACAATGGGAATGCACAGATTATTCAGCTTTGTACTTTCAAAAATAGCACACATGCTACTAACCTGGCATACCAGGAAGAAGTGTTGAATAATGTAGAAAGTTCTACTGTCACAGTTCGGCATACTGGTGAAAATTTAAACGAAAAATGATATGGCAGACGTACTAAGACATGTACGTTTACCGTAGGATAACTACGATCATTGTAGACGGAGCAGTCAAAAAGTTAAAATATTTTGCATCTTTACATTCACTAATGTGTTATGGTACTATATTGTTGGGCAAACTACTTGCTTAGGCAAATAATATTCATTGCACCAACAAGAGTAATTAGAATTTTGTGTAGGGTTCACATAAATACATGTTACAGGCGTCTGTTTAAACTGCTGGAAACATTAACCATACCCTATCTCTACACAACATTTATTCACTTGTGAAATTTTCTGTCAGTAATCCATCTGAGTCTGAGAGCAATAGTGATATGCCTAGCACTAGTAGGAAAAATGATCTGCTATAACCTTTAAAGAACCTAAACTTGCACAAAAAGGATGGGATAACAGCTAGAGAACTCTTTGTGAGCGCACAAGTGAAAAAGAAAGTCTAACAGATACCAGAATTGTCTTTACATGTACAAGGGCTATTCAGAAAGGAAGGTCCAATAGGTCGCGAAAATAAAATGAGAGTGAAAATCCACTGAAGCTTTGCACAGGTGTGGTGGACTATCTCTTCAGTGTGTCTGTTGACCGTGTCAGGTCGCTCGTTCCAGTTCTGAGCACACAGTGAACACATAAAGATGCCAAGAACCCTAGTGTCTGCCGCCAAGTATTAGTGCCCTCTGCGAGATTGCGCCTGATTTCAAGCAACCCTACATAACGTTCGTGTCCTGCATGTCCATTATGACAATTATCCTCTGCACACTGCAGGGGCAATGTGGACGCACTTGCAGCGTTTTGATGGAAAGTCTTTCATCCACCATGCAGTGACGTCTTGTCTCCCACTGACGTTCGTCTGGACTCATATGAACTGCTGGCTATGAAGATAACATTTTGTCGCAGAACATGAAGTGAGGATCAGCGTAGAGAAGTGGGGGAAAGCACAGGTGGCTACCTTCTGTGACATGGGTACAACGCTATGATAAATGTTGGAGCAGTGACCATTTAGAGTAGTCGTATACAAAACCGTCATCCACCAACGCTATGGAGTATCTCTTTCAAAGGAGACTATGCACTTCTACGAACCAGCCAGCTCTGTCTTCTCCACTGGCGATCGATGCAAACATTACCACACGTTCCGTCCACCGTCCGTCAGCGTACTGTCACAATTTCTGCCGGAGGGGTGACGTAGTGGCATGTGCAGGTGTCTATAACTTCGAGCTCTGGAGCATCGTTGTATGACCATTCTGGGCACGGTTTCGTATCCCTCGAAGGTTGTCGCAGCATTTCCCTCACACCCTGTATACACATGTACCCTGTATTCGTATAAGGACCCAAAACAAAGTTTCCGTTTGTGGGTGTTGCTGCAGCGTATATGCAACCCAGCGCGACTCCGATGCAGATATATAAGCGGTAGGTAAGGCGTTAGTATCGCCTCCGAAGGGAAGCACTTTGATTGCCCCTACCTTTTCGTGCAACGAGCAATTATATATCTGGCCTTCAAATTCCAAGCGAGAGATTTTCATATTTTCTTGCTCGCTGCCCACAAACTATTAGTCCTACCAAAAGTATGAACAGAACCTCTGTAACATTCCTAGCTTTGCAGCCATCATGTTAGGCTTCAAGAAGCTCTTCTTATAACAGTTGAGAAGACAGCAATGGCAATATGACGTAATGTGGTGTGAGGTACCGATGGCAGATGGCTTGTTAGGTACGGGTATCGTCAAAAAGACGTGCTGCGTTCGGAAGCTGCGCGCCAAAATGATAATCTTCTGTTATTAATATTAGAAAAACTAAACAGCGTTTTTACTTACATTTCAAATTAAAATACGAATAAAAATAAACAGCGTACCTACTTGCATTTCAAATTAAAGCATCTTTCAATGGCGTGCGATCATTCCATTATTTCACAAGTATTAATAACCGTAACAATAATAAACAACTGCTAAATGAAAAGGCAGACGAAGCTCTTCCGTGATCTTTGGATCGCGTCTGAGTTGGATGGCGGGCGAAGTTGTTGGGCTGTAAGATGATAGATGGTTCGGCAGTCTCGGGGGACAGAAATATTGTGTGCCGCGGTCAGCATCTGGTCAAGACTTTATTAACAAAGCAGGATTACATGGGTATGTGGTTGAGATCCGTGTGATAGTAATTACGGTAATACGCGGTTCATTATCTGTAGAAGAATGGAAATTGTTTGTGACTCTAAAGTGGAATGTAATTGTGCAGTTTATGGTGTTCTGCCAATAAAAATCCCATACAAGCAAACTAACTAGAAATTTAATTATTCACATAATATCAGTTCCTCGCTAAGAGTTTCTTACAGCCTCAAGATTACCTACGTACAGTTTTCTGCACGGGGGACAACATCTGTAGAAGACTGCAAGTTGGTGAACATGTATTAGAACTTATGCATTCCACTGATGGTTGTGGAAGCAAATAGGCCTCGCGGTACTGGAACCTTAGTACAAAAGAGATCAGTGACATGTTCTCTATGGTAACACAGAAGAGGAACGAAAGAGAGAAATTTTGGAGAGGAAGAGTTTGTGCTACACATGTGTATGCTACACCCTCTCTCTCCCTCTTTCTTTTTTCAGCTTGCCCTACCTTCTAGCAGGACATTTAATGTAGCTAATTTTGTATTGGTGTGCGCTTTCGCTGGAGGCCACGGTTTTCGAGTTATTCAACAAAAATCACCATCTTTAAGTACTACACTCCCACACTTATCTCTCACCAGTCACGTTTTCTCCTGTCACTGTACAAAAATTTCCGATTCTTTTCCCCTTTCTGCTCTCTATTGATTGGGCTATTTCACCGCAAGGAAAGTCAGGTCTTTCGTTAAAATTATTAATTTAAACGTGCCCACAAGTATAATAAAAGAGAAAAGAGTTTTGTAAACGTTACGCTAAAATTAATTTCGATGGCAATTCGATTCAAACTTAATCCTTAGAAGCATAATAGTTTCGTTGTCAGAGGGCCTGACGGATACAACCATGTAATTCTTTATTTTGTACTGTTAAAATTCACAAAATTATTAGGGAAAATTCACACAAATGTCCATTTTACAATTTGTAAGTGCTCAGCTAAGCCTGTGGCGTAATAAATCCAGTCAATGGAGACCAAACAAGCTCGAATGTCAAAAATAATTCGCGCAGTCGCAAATATTTGTATAGCGGTAGGAAGCAGAGCCATGATCATTATACTAGAAATCCTAACCGGTGGGTGCTGAGTGTTGGATTGGGGTGAGTTTGAAAGTAAAGTTTGTACGTTTATAAGTGAATAAATCGAAACATTGTACCAAGAACCGCTGAAGTCGTCAGTCAATGAAATAACACTAAAACTTCGCCTTTAGCAAAATGTATAGCAGTACAAAATTTGAGTGCATTAAATCCCCTGTAAAATGCTGTTCATTTTTTTCCCTGTAGGTCTAATAGTCTGCGTGATTTTCCCGTATACTTTGCGGAGCGTTATTCCATTTTATTAAAGAGATGGCGTTTTCCTTTAGACGTAAGCCCTTTGTGGGATTTTCAACGGTGCATCGTGCATGCTTGCATCAGAGGCGGCTGCAGCAGTGTTACTCGTGAGAGTGTGAAAATCTAGCGCTAGGTCAGACACAGAAACGCGGGTGCATAAGACAAGTAATGCCAGCTAAATCACCCTCTCTGTGTCTGTGCCTGTCTGTTTTTTCCAAGCTAGTTCCGTTGGTACGTTCCACATTCTAAAGATTATTGGAAGTAGTACCTGGGAAACAAGTAACTATCAACAGTAAAACAGAAAACGAGTAACACCGTCCTTTCAACATACTGCGATAACACGCTCTCTTTAGTTGGTGGAATTTATTAAAGAATGGTTGGCTCTGAGCACTATGGGACTTAACAGCTGTGGTCATCAGTCCCCTAGAACTTAGAACTACTTAAACCTAACTAACCTAAGGACATTACACTCATCCATGCCCGAGGCAGGATTCGAACCTGCGACCGTAGCAGTCGCACGGTTCCGGACTGCGCACCTAGAACCGCGAGACCACCGCGGCCGGCTATTAAGTAATGAATAATTAGAGTAATTAAAGCGTAACAGGACTTTGATACCAGAAATAACGTAAAACTTAAATTTATTTTTGAGCGCTCAACTATTTAATTAGTTTTATGTGATGGCACAAAAGAGATACTCAGTAGCAAGGTGCACAGGGATTTTCCCGTATACTTTGCGGAGGGTTATTCCATTTTATTAAAGAGATGGCGTTTTCCTATAGACGTAAGCCCTTTGTGGGATTTTCAACGGTGCATCGTGCATGCTTGTATCAGAGGCGGCTGCAGCAGTTCGAAGAGGGCAGTGTCTGGCAAACTAAACGGCGTGCGTAGCTTTGTCACATACTGTGTTAAAGAACACCAGTTGGTTGTAAAAAGTAGTCCCTCCCTCTAAGGTCGACTATTCTCGTTGAGTGTAGAGGTTTTAAATTGCAGCAAAGCTTCATCATATATCAATATCGTGGATAATTATCTACAGTCGCCGTCCAGGTTTAGTAGAGTCAACCTCCAGGCGACTTGGACCTGCAGCCAAGAGGCTAAGTTGCAGTATTCTACCTGAATGCCTAAGGCCTCAGAACATCTCGCAAACCTGTCGAGTACAAGGTTTCATTCCGTTGCTCCCGAGGAGCCACGATATTCCATACATCGGAATGATGAAGTTTTTCCTCGACGCTCTATCGCCGTGTTTGTCTGATGTATGTGTATGTATGTGTGTGTGTGTGTGTGTGTGTGTGTGTGTGTCTGTGTGTCTGAGAGCGCGCGCCTTCAATCTATTCCTTATTGAAAAAATGTTATCTACTGTTTTATTACTTCAGGCACGTAAATGCAGCGCAGTCGGTGAGAAATGTGAGAAATACAAGTGGCTGCCGGAGGACATGATTAACATTGAAGGTCAGAGATAGATATTGCCCTGAAGTATAAGCGACGATCAAATGTGTTCCGTTCCAAAGCCACACTAAAATTTTGCTTACATGTCGGTGCTTATGCAGGTATGCCCACATCGAAGTCGAGCTGAATTGCATATCCGCTGCAGTAACGCTCTCAAACGGAAATCCTTGGTCGCCCCTTAGAAAAAATTATTCATGATGTGTTGGCAGAAGAGCCAACACCGTGTTGCTAGAGGAGGCCGAAATGCACGCGTTAAGCTTACGCAGACTGGCGTGAGGTCTGGAACAGTTAGGGAATTTATAGTAGCAAATAAAGTATGTAGTTGATGTAATACTTAACTTTAATCCATAATTGGAGAACATCGCTCTTGTTGATACATGAATTGTAATCTCAATATGAACGGGTAATGGCGCCTTGCTAGGTCGTAGCAAATGACGTAGCTGAAGGCTATGCTAACTATCGTCTCGGCAAATGAGAGCCTATATGTCAGTGAACCATTGCTAGTAATGTCGGCTGTACAACTGGGGCGAGTGCTAGGACGACTCTCTAGACCTGCCGTGTGGCGGCGCTCGGTCTGCAATCACTGACAGTGGCGACACGCGTGTCCGACGTATACTAACGGACCGCGGCCGATTTAAAGGTGCTTATGCCCACATCGAAGTCGAGCATATTCGCTGCAGTAACAGTGGCGACACGCGGGTCCGACGTATACTAACGGACCGCGGCCGATTTATAGGTGCTTATGCCCACATCGAAGTCGAGCGGTGACACCACAATTCAAATGGCTCTGAGCACTATGGGACTTAACATCTATGTAGTCCCCTAGAACTTAGAACTACTTAAACCTAACTAACCTAAGGACATCACAAAACACCCAGTCATCACGAGGCAGAGAAAATCCCTGACCCCGCCGGGAATCGAATCCGGGACACCCCCTACACGAAATATTCTCTACCGTGATGGACAACAGCAGCAGCCCTTCGGCAACACGTCGGCGATTACTTATGAAAGCCTGCAACATCATCAATATTGCCCGTCAGTATCTATGATCTGTACTGTAGCAACGCAGCTACTGCGATAGAATACAGCCTCAAAATACCGCGTAAATGCATCTTTAGAGCAAAAGACCACCACGCAACATTACAGTTCTACTAGCACATTCTGAGGCGTGGTGTGGGTGCAGTACACCATTTGCACTTTCTTTGCCGTGCCTTATACTTTGGCTTACCTTATACTTTATCGCACAGATTACCTTCGCTGGTGGATAACGCTACCTTTGTAGAAAGACAACGGATAAGGTTCGCGCGACAGGGCAACTTTCCTATGTCCCGTATGACAGTACCTAACAAAGACGTTTAATGCACGATCAGTTGGTCGATAGGGGTGTATGTGCTCGACCTGACCTTTCATATTACCTTAGCCTCACTGATTTCTGATTATGGGGTCACTTAAAGGCACTGGTGTATTCTACACCCACCGATAACGTGCATAGTGTTCAGCAGCGTATGTTTATGTACGTATCCAATCCTGAGAACAGGTAGGTATGTTTAGAAGGTATTCGTGATGCCCGCTACGGTCGCAGGTTCGAATCCTGTCTCGGGCATGGATGTGTGTGATGTCCTTAGGTTAGTTAGGTTTAATTAGTTCTTAGTTCTAGGGGACTCATGACCTCAGATGTTAAGTCCCATAGTGCTCGGAGCCATTTCAACCATTTTTGAATTCGTGATGCTTTGAGGTGAACTGAAGGATGTACATGAGTACGTGGTATCACACTGGGCAACGTCTGTACTGTCAACAGACAGATGGCTACCTGTACACAAGAAGAGTAAAAGAAATTGAGCCGTGCTGTGGCTCGTGTTGGTGCTGTTTGTAGGCTTCCTTCTTCTGTTGGAGGACAGAGTGTATCGTTTAGTTGACATGGTTGCGGTTGTTTGTCTTCTTCTCATGTTGACTGGCGCCAGTTAGTTTTGCAAGCGTTGCCTGTCGGCTAGTGGCAGCAGCGGTGGTTATCGATATGTAGTAACTGTGGCCGTATCTTTGGGGCGACGATGTTGTTCTTCCAGGTAGAGTCAGAGTGCAGTTCGGTAGGGGGACTCATGAGGAGCCAGGTCCGCACAGTGTGTAAACACGCCGGGACTGCTGGCGGCGTGCATGGACTGCTGGATCGAAGGCCTGTGGTCACGACGGTGCTCGACCTCGTCGTAAACCGAATCCTGCAAGCTCAAGTTGAGTGCATTTGGATTCAAGTAGAGAAACCTCCACCATAGTGAGATCTTGGGATTTTCCAGAGACTTGGGTTTGTGTTGCTGCTTGTAGTGTTCCTGAAGCAAAGAACAGCGAGTGGAGTACTTGGGGAAGGCAGATATGATTAGCTTTCCTGGACGTCTAATTAGTATGTATTGCGTTTCAGTTTCTTACTATTTGTTAAGTTCAACCAGCGGTATTTTTCCTGCCTCGTGGCCACTAACGCCCCAGTTACCTGACTTGGGGGTTAGTGTATGTAACGGCAGTGTACGTTTCATCGCAGATGCTGTCCGGTGAGGCGTGTAGTTTTGACAGCTTGCTTGATTGTAGCTTGGATGTCGGTTCTTCTGCTCTGATGGTACTGATTCTTTTCTCGTTCTAGGCGCTATAAGCACAGTTCTCTGCAGACGGAGTCCAGACCGTGTGTTCCGGCTTTGGTGTATTTTTACATCTTTGCGTTTGGTTTATTGGACGTTGGACGTCAGGTAACCTCAGCAAGATTATTATTAGTCATTCGACAGACTGCCACTAGTCTGAGCTACCATTTTGTGAAGTGAATGCATCTCTTGGCTGCCTCATCGCTCGCGAAAGTGTTTTTTGCCAGACCCACTCAGAAGTCGATTCCTGGTGCACCATCTGTGACTGACTCTTGTGTTTTATTATATTATTTGCTGTTTTATTGTATATATCAAAACTTTTTTTATATAATTGCCATCCTTGGCGTTGTAGCACGTTTAAATGGTTGTGCTACCAATCTTACTACGATTTTGTATCTCTTGTTTTGTGATCAGTTGCCTGTATTTTTAAATTAACCTATGCTATTGCATTGCTGTTTTACAGTATGTTTGTTAATTATTTTTTTATAATTGCCGTTCTTGGTGATAAAGGCCTTCAGCCGTGACTGTGGTTACTTTCATTAAAATTCTAACTGGGATCACATTGGCTTATTCTTAAAACATTATTTACTGTGTCTGTGTTTTATGCCCATTTCGCAAATTGTAACACACTGAAAGCACTATTAATTACATAGTTGTTAATTCTTTCGTTAATAACGGGTGATATCTTTATTTACTGCTGAGTTTGGAATTACCGTTTTAAAATAAATGTGTTTAACTGTAAAACGCAACCAATAGTAACTGATTACGGCCCCGTCCACAACCGTAACCGTATCCTGCCTTCCCTTTTTACCAGGTTTCAGAAAGGACCCGCACAATTACAGACCAATGTCCTTAACATCGGCGTGTTGCAGAATCCTTGAATATATCGTCAGTTCGAATACGATAAATTTCCATGTGAGGGAAAAGCTTCACAAATCAGTACGGTTTTAGAAATCATCACTAGTGGGAATCTGTTTGCATTTTTCTCACATGCTGTCTGAGAACTGTTAATGAACTGCAACATTCAGGTTCCTTATTGCTAGATTTTGGTAAGCCATTTAATACGGTACCACACGGCCGGCTGTTAACGAAGCTACGAGTATACGAAACAGGTTCCCAGATACGTGAGTGGCTCGAAGCCTCCTTAAGTAATAGAATCCAGTATGTTGTCCTCGACGACGAGTCTTCATCAGAGACAAGGGTACCATCAGGAGTGCCCCAGGGATGTGTGATAGGACCGCTGTTGTTTTCTCCATACATAAACGATCTTGTGGACAGGGTGGGTAGCAATCTGCGATTGTTTGCTGATGATGCTGTGGTGTACAGGAGATTGTCGGCGTTGGATGAAAAAAATACAGAAAAAATGAAAGTTAATTGGACGAGTAGAAAATGAAACCATAATTTTCGAATACGGCATTAGTAGTGCTGTGCTTGACACACTCGTGTCGATTAAGTATGTAGTGAAACGTTGCAAAGAAGTATGATCCGTTGCGACTGGCGCTAGTTATCCTCCACTTGCGTCACTGATATCGACACTCGTCTGGTCTTGTATCTGTTACTGTTCCGCCTTTGGTTTTCCGGCTTGGCGTGTCGCCGGAGCGCTCTCCGGTCGGCGTTCAACGAGCCAACATGTTTTGAAGGCAGGCCCTCGTTTCTATCCGCTGTGCCTTGGCCTCGCCGTCCTCGCCGTCCGCGCCGTTTAGCCGCTCGCCGGGTGTACCGTGCTGATTAGTCGCCGGGGTTGCGTGCGAAACGGTGGCGGGTTCGTCATCTCAGGCTGGACGTCTTCTCATCGCCTAACTGGAAGCATGAAGTTACGTATGAATCACATTCTGCTGGTAACCTGTGAAGATTTGTGAAACTTAAGGTGGCATGTTGTATCTGCCGGAGACCAGTTAAGGATGGTCCTGAATAACAGAGTACTATACGGAACTTACGGTGTCTAAGGCTTCGAAGTGTTGTTTCCGCGGAGCGGAGTCTAATTATTTCGGCAAATGCAAAAGGGAATAGAGTTTTACTGCTTGTTTTAAAGGTTCCTTGCAGTATTAACTTGATGTAGTATGTTCATTAGTGTAATGTTTGCCCAGTTTTGGTTTTAGACTTTTTTAAAAATATTGTTGAGAGGTACTTAAGATAGGTGAATAAATTAATGAAATCGATGTGAATTGAAGTAGAAATTAGAAAATAAATGAAAAACTTGTTTAGTTTAGAAGAATTACACACTGGGAAACAGCGGACAAAGCAGCAGTGGCAACAGCCAGTGCTTGCAAGTCAGCATAGCACGTTCAGGAGAAGCTGTCGATTCAGCCGTCAGGGCATCGCCCAACCGACGTTAAGAAGATTCTTCGAGAAGCTTTTCAACGTGACAGAAGAGGCAATGACCGTGAAGTCGTTCACCTCCAGTAAACTGAAGTGAATAAATACGCGAGACGCAGTGGGCCCGACAGAGAAGAATAGCAGTAGTTTTCAGTCGATTTAGGTGCCGAAGTCCGTCATGCAAGAAGAGACTACATCATACACAGACCCAGCAAGTCCGCCGCTGTAATGGAACAGCAAGCAGCAGCCTTGGCGCCAGAGGACAGAAGTTAAAAGGTATTTGAAGACTGATTTTTAAGTACCCGGGTGACTCGTGAGGACGGGAAGGAAACGGCCTCACATCATCAGTCATCTTACAGCCGAAGACTGGCAAGCGGGAGTCCGCTGTTCGAGTCCGGGACACTGGCCTTCCCCCTACGCGCCGCTCCGCTGACCGACGCACAACACACGCGGCCGCTTAGAGAAGAGAAACACTGGGACGCCACATCCAAGGTATCGCCATCCGTTTCACGACTTCGCTCTCAATAATTAAACGGGCCATAGCACGAGGCGCGTCTCCGGTCAACTGGGCGAGACAGCAACACGAGATACACACCGCCAGGCGTAATCAGACGCCGCCGCTGCCGCAGCAGAAGGTTTCGCAAACGACACAGCTGCCGCTCTCCGAGCCAGAACATCCAGTAACGGAGCAGTTGTACAAAACTTTCAATAAAAGTTATCTTATGTAAAAATGCTGTTTCATTCTGTCTCATACCCGAGCCAAGGAAGAACCCACCCTGCCCACATGTTGTTAAGAAAGAAAAAGTAATTTATTTAGTATTTTCACCCTGACATAATGCTTTAGAATCAAATGCCCTTTGCAGTAATGTTCATCCTGACAATTGACTAGCATAAAAAGAGAAAACCCTGTTAAATTTAGTGACGGAAGTGTTACAATATGAAGGACAGAGCTTTTGTTAAGTCAATGAAATTTTAATTGTTCTTTTATTCGGTAAATGTCTCAGTTTGGTTTTCAGTTATGTTACAGGTAGTCACGTATTTAGTAAGCCTTGCATGATCTCGAAAAAGCTGAATCACGAGTTGAATTTGTCTGCCAGGTGAATTATTTGCTGTTGCAGAAATGGTCTGGTATGTGGGGCGGATGGGGTTTGTCGCCTTGGCGGACAGGCTGAGATCGTGTTCGGCGTGTTTTCTGTCCTGGCTTACACCCTGATCAACTTCGAAATTGCAAGGCGGTTGCTTTCTACTCTTTTATTCCGAGTACCACCGTGTATAAGCTGCGCTTCCATCCTTTAGTTAAATATCCGGCGTATCTGCCGGGACGGACGAGATCCTTTCATAAGTAACTCAAGGTGAATCATTAGTGTTGTGTAAATTTTGGACGCCTGGGTTCCCGGATTCGATTCCCGGCGGGGTCAGGGATTTTCACTGCCTCGTGATGACTGGGTGTTGTGTGCTGTCCTTAGGTTAGTTAGGTTTAAGTAGTTCTAAGTTCTAGGGGACTGATGACCATAGCTGTTAAGTCCCATAGTGCTCAGAGCCATTTGTAAATTTTGGTTACATAAGCAATGGACTTGATACGGTGCTTATGGTCATGACATATTAAAAATACTGTTTGTTGTATTAATTCATGATCTACTAACACAGTATTTCTAAGTTTGGTGAAGAAAAAGCGTCCGAAATATACTTGATCTGTGATAATCCCAAATCTATTTTTTTTAAATGGGAGCAGGCGGTTAAAGTCAGTTGTATATTTTCTTAAGAGGACAAAGGTCCAAATTAAATTGTCATATTGTTATTCTGATTCTGTAATTCTGTAATAATGAAATTTGTTCTTTAGTTGAAATTAAAATTACCTAGCTACCATAAGTTTGTCCATCAGCAGAGATCAGTAGCTTCCTATCTCCTTTGAGTAACTGGGGTTAAATCGCAATTTTGGTTTCTCTAGCACGTAACGTGAGCACTAACATAGCTCACCATAATTTTTTAATACAGCATTAGTAGTGCTCTGCTTGACACAGTCAAGTCGATTAAGTATGTAGTGAAACGTTGCTAAGCAATGTGATATGAAATGAACATAGGATTGCAGGTGGAAAGGCGAATGGTCGACTTCGGTTTATTGGGAGAATTTTATGAAAGTTAGGCCCACTCGCAAAGCAGATCACACATACGCTACCACCGCGACTCATTGCTGAGTACTGATCGAATGTTTAGGATCCGGATTAGGTCGGATGAAAGGAAGACATCGAAGCCATTCAGAGGGGACCTGCTGGATTTGTTACCTGTCGGTCCTAACGACACTCAGGTACTACGGAGATGCTTCGGAAAGACAAATGAGAATCCCTGTAGGGAAGGAGACGTTTCTTTTAGAAGAGCTCTATTGAGGAAATTCAGAGAATCGACATTTGAGGCTGACTGCAGAACTTGTCTACTGCCGCCAACGCACAATTCGAGTAAGAACCGCGAATATTACAGAGATTATAACTCATACGGAGGCATACAGACTGTCGTTTTCCCTCGCTCAATCTTCAAGTGGAATGGGAAAGGAAAGTATTAGGTGTCGTACAGTGTAACCGCCACCACATACCATATGGTGGCATGCGGAATGTATGTACGTGGCTGTAAGTGTAGGAACAGGACGGAATGGCACAAATCTCAATCGCTTTTTTTATTCCGTACATTTCTTGAATTTTCTCCCTAGTTTTGACCATTCTTATCATATTTAACATTAAGAGATACTTCTTAGGTGTACTGTATGTCGTGAATAATAACGTCTTTTTTATGCAGCGGATGAATTATTCTCTTCTGCAAAGTATCTCCATCAACAACCTCGTGCTCTCTTTGTCAGTATGCGATTGGTTCAATAGTCTACCTCTTGTCAGACTCCTAAGGCACGTGTTTTTTTTTTTTTTTTTTTTTTACTCCTTAATGCTTGGAGAAATTCGAAGAGAAATACTTAATGCAGGTTTTCGGGAATACTCGGGAACTTCCATTCAATTGTACTGTGACATGTTTTTCAGAGAATAAACTTTTTGCTTTTATGACAATCTAATCTCTCACTTCTAACAAAAAAAGTTACTGTCGTTGAAGTGCGAATTTCGTTTGTAAATAAAGACATTTGATTTATTCAGTTGTGGTGGGATTCTTCACGGTATTTCGGGCATTGATACAAATTTACTAGAACGCAAAATCTCCAAAAATGGCGATGTTTTACTGAAGTGCAAAACTTATTTAGGACTTCAATGAGGGATGCTTTTAATAGTTTCCACAAAGAAACTCTATCTCGAAATCTGGCAGAAAACCCACAAAGATTCAGAAAGTATGTAGAGTATACAGCCAATGCCTCCACTGGGTGACACCAGTGGTAATATTAACGACGACACCATCACTCAATCGGAATTATTACACTTAGTTTTCTGATATCCCTTTACCAAAGAACACGAAGTAACTATCCCAGAATTCCAATCAAGAACAGCTATCGGCATGAGTAACATTTAAGTAGATATCCTCGATGTAGCAAAGTATTACTGAACAAAGACAAGTCTTCGAGTCCATATAGTATACCACTTAGCTTCTTTTCACAGTACGCTGATACATAGCCTCATATTTAGGAATCATATGCAACAGCTCGATCGTCGAGATATCTGCACCGAAAGACTGGAAAGTTGCACAGCTCGCACCATTAGCTGGAAGTAAGAGTGATCCTGTGAATTACAACAAGTATCATTGACATCGGTTTGCAGCAGGATTTTGGAACATATACTGTGTTCGAACATTATGAATTACCTTAAATATAACGCCGTATTAACACAGACTCAGACCATATTCACGGTATGTCGTTGTTGTGAAACACCACTAGCTCTTAGCTCTCAAAAACGAATGAGTGCTATCGAAGGCGGATATCAATCTGGTTCCCTATTTCTAGATTTCCATAAGACTTCTGAGCTCATTCCTCACACAAGACCTCTATACAAAACGGGTTCCTGTGTAGTATCGCTTCATTTGTGCTACTGTAATATTGATTTCCTGTCAGAAAGGTCACTGTACGTCGTAATCGACGGAAAATCAACGAGGGAAACTGAAGTATTACCCGGCGTTCCCATGGAATTGTTACAGGCCCTCTATTGTACGTAGCCTATATGAACGATATAGGAGACAATCTGAGCAGCCCTCTCAGGTTCTTTACAAATGATGCACTCATTTTTCGTATTGTAAAGTCATCAGAAGATCAAAACCAACTGCAAAATGATTTAGAGAAAATATATGATGCGAAGAGTGTTAGTTGTCTCTGAATAAGGAGAAGTGTGAAGTCACCGACAGGGCTACGAAATAAAATCCGTTAAGTTTCGGCTACACCATAATTCACACAATTTTAAAGGATATAAACTCAGCTAAATATCTAGGAATTACAATCACGAACTCTTAAATTCGAATGATCACGTAGATAATATTATGAGGGAAGCAAACTAAAGACTGTGTTTTATTGGCAGAACATTTACAAAATGCAACGGGTCTACTGAAGTGACAGAGTACACTACGCTTGTCCCTCTTCTACCAGAGTACTGCCGTGCGGTATGAGATCCTTAGCAGATACACTTGAGAGAGAACATCGAAACAGACAGACAGTTCGTTTTGTGTTTTCGCGAAATAGGGAAGACAGCGTCACGGATATAATAAGTGAGATGGGGTGGCAATCATTAAAACAAAGGAGTTTCTCGTTGCGGCGACATCTTTTCACGAAATTTCAATCACAATCTTTCTCTTCTGAATGAGAAAACATTTCACTGTCTCCAACCTACATTGGTAGAAATTATCATAATAAAATAATATAACAAAGGTCGTACACAATGATTTAAATATTCATTTTTCCCCAATCGCTGTGTAGCGTCTCCTGGCAAATACATATTATATGTGATAAAAAAAATTGAAAAAAGTAATTGATCTGGATGATTGCAATTTTATTTCTGCCTGGACCATGATTGTGGGAACTTTATGTAATAAAGAGAAACCATTATGTGTCATGTTTTATACTTTTATAGAATTATGTATCGATTTTTTAAAGATAATATATGTGTCGGCAAGTACTGGAACCACCACAGAAGATACTTATTAACTATCAAACAAAGATGTAAATGCATTAAACCGAGTATAAATAGTAGTGACAGGGCATTGATTTCTCCGTCGTCTTTTTGGAGTTACGGGAACAGAAAGAGCCCGTGGCGCTATATTGTATGCTTGTGTAGCATTATTTTGTAAAGTTTGAGAGAAGGACGCCATTAGGCATTGATTTGTAAAGGTGTGTAAGAATTTAATCTGTCTAAATGTTTTGAATAGAGTTACTTAGTGAAAACTTGCATTATGATTTGTAATAAGCTTGCCTGGTATTTTATCCCATCCTTTTAAGACATTTTCAGCTATTTAAATATTATTCGTGGTGCAGAGCTGCGTTACGAATGAACAAGCCGCAGCAGCGGCGCATTCAAACTGCATTAAATGAAACCAGTCATACCGCAAACAAGCGGACAAGTAATAGTGAACTAAACTTATTTCTTTCAGTTTTCAGGATTGCAAGGCAGAACAGCAGATTTTATGATGTGTTTTACAGGTGGACGCGGGCTGCGGATGATGTTATATTATTAACAGTCAATGAACCATGGACCTTGCCGTTGGTGGGGAGGCTTGCGTGCCTCAGCGATACAGATGGCCGTGCCGTAGGTGCAAACACAACGGAAGCGTGTCTGTTGAGAGGCCTGACAAACGCGTGGTTCCTGAAGAAGGGCAGTAGCCTTTTCAGTAGCAGGGCCAACAGTTTGGATGATTGACTGACCTGGCCTTGTAACACTAACCAAAACGGCCTTGCTGTGCTGGTGCTGCGAACGGCTGAAAGCAAGGGGAAACTACAGCCGTAATTTTTCCCGAGGGCATGCATCATTACTGTATGGTTAATGATGATGGCGTCCTCTTGGGTAAAATATTCCGGAGGCAAAATAGTCCATCATTCGGATGTCCAGGCGGGGACTACTCAGGAGGACGTCGTTATCAGGAGAAAGAAGACTGGCGTTCTACGGATCGGAGCATGGAATGTCAGATCCCTTAATCGGGCAGGCAGGTTAGAAAATTTAAAAAGGGAAATGGATAGGTTAAAGTTAGATATAATGGGAATTAGTGAAGTTCGGTGGCAGGTAGAACAAGTCTTATGGTCAGGTGAATACAGGGTATAAATACAAAATCAAATAGGGGATAATGCAGGAATAGGTTTAATAATGAATAAAAAATAGGAGTGCGGGTAAGCTACTACAAACAGCATGGTGAACGCATTATTGTGGCCAAGATAGACACGAAGCCCATGCCTACTACAGTAGTACAAGTTTATATGCCAACTAGCTCTGCAGATGATGAAGAAATTGATGAAATGTATGATGAGATGAAAGAAATTATTCAGGTAGTGAAGGGAGACGAAAATTTAATTGTCATAGATGACTGCAGTTCGAGAGTAGGAAAAGGGAAAGAAGGAAACACAGTAGGTGAATATGGATTGGGGGTAAGAAATGAAAGAGGAAGCCGTCTGGTAGAATTTTGCACAGAGCATAAATTAATCATACCTAAAACTTGGTTCAAGAATCATGAAAGTAGGTTGTATACGGGGAAGAACCCTGGAGATACTAAAAGGTATCATATAGATTATATAATGGTAAGACAGATATTTAGGAACCAGGTTTTATATTGTAAGACATTGGCAGCGGCAGATGTGGACTCTGACCACAATCTATTGGTTATGAACTGTAAATTAAAACAGAGAAACTGCAAAAAGATGGGAATTTAAGGAGATGGGACCTTGATAAACTGGCTAAACCAGAAGTTGTAGAGAGTTTCAGGAAGAGCATAAGGGAACATTTGACAGGAATGGGGGAAAGAAATACAGTGGAAGACGAATTGGTAGCTCTGAGAAATGCAGTAGTGAAGGCAGCAGATGATCAAGTAGGTAAAAAGACGAGGGCTGGCAGAAGTCTTTGGGTAACAGAAGAAATATTGAATTTAGTTGATGAAAGGAGAAAATATAAAAATCCAGTAAATGAAGCAGGCAAAAAGGAATACAAACGTCTAAAAAATCAGATCGACAGGAAGTGCAAAACTGCTAATCAGGGATGGCTAGAGGACAAATGTAAGGACGTAGAGGCTTATATCACTAGGGGTAAGATAGATACTGTCTACAGGAAAATTAAGGAGACCTTCGGAGAAAAGAGAACCACTTGTATGAATATCAAGAGCTCAGATGGAAACCCAGTTCTATGCAAAGAAGGAAAAGCAGAAAGGTGGAAGGAGTATTTAGAGGGTCTATACAAGGGCGGTGTACTCGAGGATAATATTATGGAAATGAAAGACGATGTAGAT
Source organism: Schistocerca piceifrons (assembly GCF_021461385.2). Lineage (NCBI taxonomy): Eukaryota > Metazoa > Arthropoda > Insecta > Orthoptera > Acrididae > Schistocerca > Schistocerca piceifrons. Next base: position 107,469,604 of record NC_060138.1, on the reverse strand, counting down.
GAAGATGATACTGAGTTAAGAGTTTGACAGAGCACTGAAAGACCTGAGTCGAAACAAGGCCCCGGGAGTAGACAACATTCCATTAAAACTACTGACGGTCTTGGGAGAGCCAGTCACGACAAAACTCTACCACCTGGTGAGCAAGATGTAGAAGACAGGCGAAATACCGTCAGACTTCAAGAAGAATATAATAATTCCAATTCCAAAGAAAACAGATGTTGACAGGTGTGAAAATTACCGAACTATCAGTTTAATAAGTCACAGCTGCAAAATACTAATGCGAATTCTTTACAGACGAATGGAAAAACTGGTAGAAGTCGACCTCTGGGAAGATCAGTTTGCATTCCGTAGAAATGTTGGAACAGGTGAGGCAATACTGACCCTACGACTTGTCTTAGAAGAAAGATTACGGAAAGGCAAACCTACATTTCTAGCATTTTTAGACTTAGAGAAAGCTTTTGACAATGTTGACTGGAATACTCTCTTACAAATTCTGTGGGTGGCAGGGATAAAATACAGGGAGCGAAAGGCTCTTTACAATTTGTACAGAAACCAGATGGCAGTTATTAGAGTCGAGGGACATGAAAGGGAAGCAGTTGTTGGGAAGGGAGTAAGACAGGGTTGTAGCCTCTCCCAGATATTTTTCAATCTGTATACTGAGCAAGCACTGAAGGAAACAATAGAAAAATTCGGAGTAGGTATTAAAATCCATGGAGAAGAAATTAAAATTTTGAGGTTCGCCGATGACATTGTAATGCTGTCAGAGACAGCAGAGGACTTGGAAGAGCCGTTGAACGGAATGGATAGTGTCTTGAAAGGAGGATATAAGATGAACATCAACAAAAGCAAAACGAGGATAATGGAATGTAGTCGAATTAAGTCGGGTGATGCTGAGGGAATTAGATTAGGAATTGAGACACTTAAAGTAGTAAAGGACTTTTGATATTTGGGGAGCAAAATCACTGATGATGCTCGAAGTGGAGAGGATATAAAATGTAGACTGGCAATGGTAAGGAAAGCGTTTCGGAAGAAGAGGAATTTGTTAACATCGAGTATAGATTTAAGCGCAAGGAAGTCGTTTCTGAAAGTATTTGTATGGAGTATAGCCATGTACGAAAGTGAAACATGGACGATAAATAGTTTGGACAAGAAGAGAATAGAAGCTTTTGAAATGTGGTGCTACAGAAGAATGCTGAAGATTAGATGGATAGATCACTTTACTAATGAGGAGGTATTGAATAGAATAGGGGAGAAGAGGAGTTCGTGGCACAACTTGACAAGAAGAAGGGATCGGTTGGTAGGAGATGTTCCGAGGCATCAAGGGATCACAAATTTAGCATTGGAGGGCAGCGTGGAGGGTAAAAATCGTAGAGGGAGACAAAGAGATGAATACACTAAACAGATTCAGAAGGATGTAGGTTGCAGCAAGTACTGGGAGATGTAGAAGCTTGCACAGGATAGAGTAGCATGGAAAGCTGCATCAAACCAGTCTCAGGACTGAGGACAACAACAACAACAACAAGATAATTTACCTTCATGAAATAAAAGACGTGTTGCTGTGCGTAGTTCTGGTCTGGCAATCCTTATAGTAAAAACATTTTTTTCTCTGATAATATTTTCATGCTACAAAAGTCCACTGCAAAATTTTAATTTTGAACAAACATTGAGTACTGAAACATCAGTATTGTTGTTGTTGTTGTGGTCTTCAGTCCTGAGACTGGTTTGATGCAGCTCTCCATGCTACTTTATCCTGTGCAAGCTTCTTTATCCCCCAGTACTTATTGCAACCTACATCCTTCTGAATCTGCTTAGTGTATTCATCTCTTGGTCTCCCTCCACGTTGCCCTCCAGTGATAAATTTGTGATCCCTTGATGCCTCAGTACATGTCCTACCAACCGGTCCCTTCTTCTTGTCAAGTTGTGCCACGAACTCCTCCCCTATTCTATCCAATACCTCCTCATTAGTTATGTGATCTACCCATCTAAGCTTCAGCATTCTTCTGTAGCACCACATTTCGAAAGCCTCTATTCTCCTCCTGTCCAATCTGTTTATCGTCCACGTTTCACTTCCATACCTGGCCACATTCCATACAAATACTTTCAGAAACGACTTCCTGACACAAATTTCTCTTCTTCCGAAACGTTTTCTTTACCATTGCCAGCCTGTATTTTATATCCTCTCTACTTCGACCATCATCAGTTATTCTCTAAATAGCAAAACTCCTTTACTACTTTAAGTGTCTCATTTCCTAATCTAATTCCCTCAGCATCACCCGACTTAATTCGACTACATTCCATTATCCTTGTTTTGCTTTTGTTGATGTTCATCTCATACCCTCCTTTCAAGACACTGTCCATTCCGTTCGACTGCTCTTCCAAGTCCTTTGCTGTCTCTGACAGAATTACAATGTCATCGACGAACCTCAAAGTTTTAATTTCTTCTCCATGGATTTTGACACCTACTCCGAATTGTTCTTTTGTTTCGTTTACTGCTTGCTCAATATACAGATTGAATAACATCGGGGAGAGGCTACAACCCTTTCTTACTCCCTTCCCAACCACCCTTTCATGTCCCTCGACTCTTATAACTGCCATCTGGTTTCTATACAAATTGTAAATAGCCTTTCGCTCCCTGTATTTTACCCCTGCCACCTTCAGAATTTGGAAGAGAGTATTCCACTCAACATTGTCAAACGCTTTCTCTAAGTCTACAAATGCTAGAAACGTAGGTTTGCCTTTCCGTAGTCTTTCTTCTAAGATAAGTTGTAGAGTCAGTATTGCCTCACGTGTTCCAATACTTCTATGGAATCCAAACTGATCTTCCCCGAGGTCGGCTTCTACGTACTGATAACGAAATAATTTTTAAAAACCTTTTCAATAACTATAAAGTATGAAAGGTATGTTGAACTTTATAGCGAGTTACAGTAACGGAACAACGTTCATTTTATAGAAAGCCAGATCCAGAATAAAAAGAACATAATATATTTTGGTTTGTTGAATATTAATGATCCGAAGAAAGTCACAGCACAGCATCCCTGAAAAGTATTTCACAGCTATTTTCGTATCAACATATGTTATGTCATACATTTATCAATATATTAGTATTTACGCGAGCAATATAAAAGAGAGCGAAAGCTGTTAGAGAATGGAATGGTAGGGAATAAGTATGAATATGAAGCTTCCTGGCAGATTAAAACTGTGTGCCGGACCGAGACTCGAACTCGGGACCTTTGCCTTTCGCGGGCAAGTGGTCTACCTACTGAGCTACCCAAGCATGACTCACGCCCCGTCCTCACAGCTTTAATTCCGGCAGTACCTCGTCTCCTACCTTCCAAACTTCACAGAAGCTATCCTTTCTTCCAGGAGTGCTAGTTCTGCTAGGTTCGCAGGAGAGCTTCTGTGAAGTTTGGAAGGTAGGAGACGAGGTACTGGCGGAATTAAAGCTGTGAGGACGGGGCGTGAGTCGTACTTGGGTAGCTCAGTCGGTAGAGCACTTGCCCGACACACAGTTTTAATCTGCCAGGAAGTTTCATATCAGCGTACACTCCGTTGTAGAGTGAAAATTTCATTCTAAGTATGAAAGTGGTTCAGAGAATCCTCTGCACTTCAGTACGAATTGCAAAGTAACCATGTAGATCATCTGAATAGAGCTGACTGAGCCTATTCCACCATAGAATAGAGGTAGGTGAAAGAAGCACAGCGGAGCTTTCCTTCGAAGCTGGTCAGCTCGTCACGTTCGGCCCGTGGGGCTCTTAAGTAGTATTCCGCCCACGTGCTGAGACACGGCCGGCAAGTTTTCGGGAGCCGAAGCGGACTGATGGCCGGCGAGCCTGTTCTCAAAAGCTGTCGCCCATGATTGCCGCGACGGCCTTCGGCCGAGGCAGCCTCCAGCCAAGACGACCCTGTACCCATTTAAGTGTCGTTTATCCTCAGAGGACGCGCTCCGAAGTGAAAGTCCCAACTGGGCTCGACGAATGGTCGCCTACGGCAGGGAAAGGCTTGTGACCAGCCTGATGGCACCTACACGTTCGCCTCCACCGTGAATGACACCGGCATTTTTTCTGTTGCTTAGTACCTCTTACACAAACAGGACGTTCCTTAAAGGAACGTAACAGGAGCCAAGGACGCCCGTAATTGCGTATGGGTATTCACATGCAGTTAGAGACGATCAAAAAGCTGTAGCCGCTGAAGAAGAGCAAATGAGAATGGGGAACTAGGGATCTGACTTTCAAAATACATTAAAGTACTTAAACAATCATAAGACCCCATTTGTCTCAACCAAAGATGATAAAACTCTGGTACCTTTTTCTGAGTCATCCGTCTTCTGACTGGTTTGATGTTGCACACCACGAACTCCTTTCCTGTGCCAACCTCGTGATCTCAGAGGAGGACTTGCAATCCACATCCTCATTTATTTGCTGGATTTATTCCAATCTCTACCTTCCTCTACCGTTTTTACTTTCTACAGCTACCTATGGTCCCTGACGTCATAACAGATGTCCTATCGTACAGTTTCTTCTTCTTGTCGGTATTTTCCAAGTATTACTTTTCTCATCCATACTGCGCAGAGCCTTCTCCTTCTTTACGTTTATTTAATTTTCTACATCTCTCTGTAACACCAAATTTCAAATACTTCAATTTTGTCCCAGTTTTCCCACTACCATACAATGCCGTGTTCTAAACGTACATTCTGTGTGTTGTGTCTAGACAAGACAGCCTAGACACAATGAGAGGAAGCCGAAAGGCACGCGCTACGCTCACGCAGATGGGCGTGAGGTCTGAATCAGGATACATAATGAATGCTATAAAGAAAAGTACGTAGCTTCTGGAATACTTAACTTTAATCCACACAGTGGCGACACGCGGGTCCGACATGTACTAATGGACCGCGGCCGATTTAAAACTACCACCTAGCAAGTGTGGTGTCTGGCGGTGACACCACATTCCTCCCCCGCAAATCGGCGAACGGTCGTGTTATAAGGCTTCCGCCCGCCGTGGGGAGGACCCCATGTTGATGTATGTGATCGCAGACCGAGCGCCACCACAAGGCAGGTCTCGAGATACGGACTAGCACTCGACCCCACTTGTACGGACGACGTAGCTAGCGACTATACTGACGAAGCCTCGCTCCTTTGCCGAGCCGATAGTTAGAATAGCCTTCAGCTAAGTCAATGGCTACGACCTCGCAAGGCGCCATTAGTAACATTGCATGTATCTAAAGAGTCTCACTTGTATCGCCACAATCTCCAGATGTACCAAAAGGATGGATTAAAGTTAAGTATTCCAGAAGCTACGTACTTTTCTTTATAGCATTCATTACGTATCCTGTTTCAGACCTCACGCCCATCCAACTTTAGCTTAGCGCGTGCCTTTCGGCTTCCTCTCATTGTGTCTAGGCTGTCCTTTTGGTACATCTGGAGATTGTGAGACTCTTTAGATACATGCAATGTTACTAATGGCGCCTTGCGAGGTCGTAGCCATTGACTTAGCTGAAGGCTATTCTAACTATCGGCTCGGCAAAGGAGCGAGGCTTCGTCAGTATAGTCGCTAGCTACGTCGTCCGTACAGCTGGGGTCGAGTGCTAGTCCGTATCTCGAGACCTGCCTTGTGGTGGCGCTCGGTCTGCGATCACACAGTGGCGACACGCGGGTCCGACATGTACTAATGGACCGCGGCCGATTTAAAACTAGCACCTAGCAAGTGTGGTGTCTGGCGGTGACACCACATTCCTCCCCCGCAAATCGGCGAACGGTCGTGTTATAAGGCTTCCGCCCGCCGTGGGGAGGACCCCATGTTGATGTATGCAATGAGGTGGGGAGCCTAACAACAGGCGAGGCTGTGCCACCCGCACCCGGCCATTCGGTCCGAGGGGATCTAGGAAACGCCTGAAAACCTAGTCCAGGGTGCACGTCAACATGCGGTGTATGCGCCCGGAAAGAGACAGGAGGGGCCGAAGGGTCGATCCCGGTCACATCGGGGTACCCGACGCGCGAAGACGCCATGTGGTCCGGAGTGGGCAAAAGTTCCATGGCGGAGGACGGCTGGTCACGGGAAGCGATCGGCGGCGCGGGACCCAGGGAGGCGCCAGGCGGTTGCAGCGATGCGTCTACTGCGGGCGTCGCTGGCGGGAGAACAGGCGGCGGCGGCGGCGGCGGCGGCGGCGGCGCGTCGCCATGGGGCAAAATGGAAGGCAGCGTCGGTAACACCTGGGGATGAGGCGAGCCAGTAGATGGGTCCCCAGGGCGCTGACCGGACGGCACCGTCGCTGAAAGCAGACGGGGGGCGGCAGAACCCAGGCGACGACAGAGGCGCAGCTGATTGAGATGCCGACGCACCTCACCAGAGGCCCCCAAAACCAAATACATCGCGCGGCCGAGGCAGCGAAGAATGCGCCCTGCGAGCCAACGCCGTGAACCTCGATAGTCGCGATAGAATACAACGTCGCCTGGAGCAAAAGCAGAAGTCTGCCGCTGCACAGGAACCTGATGCAGCGGATGCAGCAAAGACATCAAGGTTCGATGAGGACGACCGTGGAGCAACTCAGCCGGCGAGCGACCATCTCGGGGCTGAGAGCGATACGATGACAAAAAGAGCAACAACGCGTCCTCCTGAGAATGCGACTCTCTTAACTTCAACATCTGTGACTTGAAAGTCCGGACCAATCGTTCAGCAGCACCGTTTGACTGAGGCAAAAACGGCGCGGATGTCAGATGTTGAATACCATTGGCCTGGCAGAATGACTGAAATTCTGCGGACATGAATTGTGGGCCATTGTCGGAAACAATAGTCTGCACACGGTCAATCACACCTTGTGATTCTAAATCGTGTAATGTTCATGGGATCGCATCACGCAATGCGTGGGGAACATTGCGCGCTCTGAAAAATTTCGGTTGCGCGTGTACTTTCAGTTCCAAATGTGCTTCATAGTTTTTAGCGCAACCAAGGCCCGGCGCAAAAATGTCTGCAAATTCTTCACAAAGCCGAGAAACACTGGCGGAAGGCACAGTATGATTAACTGATAGGACCTGATTTACTATAGACATGTTAAACAATTGAAATAAATCTAAACCAAACAAGTTCACTGCAGAACCAAGAACGTAAAATGACGCAAGTTTTGTTTGTCCCTTGTACGTTGCAAGAAGAGTGCACTGTCCTAACACAGGGATATTCTGACCTGAATAACTATGTAACTTAACATTTGCGGCACGCAACGGAGGTTTGCCCAGTTGTTTGTATGTGTCGTGATTGAGCAATGAAACAGCAGCTCCGGTATCGAGCTGGAAGGCTATCACGTGGCCATGAATGTCCAAATCTACAAAAAGTTTATTGTCCTGCTGACGACAAGAGCGACTGTCTCGTGCAATTTGAACTGACGCTGGTACAGAAGCACTTGCGACTTGACGCGATTTCCGGCGACGTCGACGCACAGTATTTGTGGGACGAACACAGTCACTGTTAGAGACAGCGGCACTGGACGAAGTGGAATTAACTACATGAATGTCCATGTCGAAGGTTCACGAGCCTTAGTATTCTTGGTTCGATGCCGGCGTGAAGCAAAGGGCCTGGAATGGTTGTGATTGTCTGATCTGAGCTTTTTCTGGCAAACACTTTGAACATGTCCTTTCTTATTACAGAAAAAGCAAATAGCTTGGCGTGACGGGCAATTTTCACGCGAATGGCTAGTAGCACACCGCGGGCATGATTTCACTGCATTTGTATGCTAGCGCGGCACACCTGGTTTAGAGCGTGGCGGCAGCTGCATGGACGTGCGCGAGGGCAGTTTACCGGTCCGCGCAGCGCGCCCGGCGGGCCGGTTAATGTTACACACGGCTGGCGAAGTTGCAAATGATTCCTGAGCAAAGTCAAGCGTGTCTTGTCTATCCAATATGTCTAGCACTTGTTGAAGGGAGGGATTGACGAGTTTCAAAATCTGTTCCCGTATGCGAACATCAGAAACGGTCTGTGCTATTGCATCACATACCATAGTATCTGAATAAGGGAGTCCACATTCACACTCAAAAGCACAATCCCTTGTAAGGCCTTGCAATGTTGCAACCTACTCCCTATTAGTCTGACCGGCTGTACGTTTCGAACGAAAGAAAGTATACCTCTTTGCAACTACATTAACTGTTTCTTTGAAATAGGCGTCCAATGCCGACAAAATTTCTTCGTAGGACAGAGTTGCTACGTCGCGTCGGGGAAATAATTTCACTATGACACGGTACGTTTGCACCCCTACACACGACAATAAATGAGGCTGCCGCTCGTTACCTTGAATTCTGTAGGCGGCGAGATGAAATCCAAACTGGCGTGACCACTCCGTCCATGTTTCTACGTCTGCTTGAAAATTACGGAATGGTGGTGCAACTACATGTTGTGGATGTGGTAGCGGTGAAGCGGCGGCGGCCGCATCGTTTTGCAGGGCACGGTGACCCTGGACAAGCTGTCCAAGGGCATCCAATAACGCCTGCGTCTGCTGATTCTGCAAGCGATATAATTTAAAACTATCACCTAGCAAGTGTGGTGTCTGGCGGTGACACCACACTGTGAAGTCTCTTCTTCAAATTAAAAGCTATGGCATTTTAACCAGCGCTTCCCTGCTTTTTACTATACTCCTTAGGTAGTAGAATTCTTAACTTCGTTTAGTTCGTGATCCCCAATTCCGGTGTTAAGTGTGTCGCTCTTCTCATTTCTGCTACTTCATATTACTGACGTCATTTTCAATTTATTCTCAATTCATATTCTGTACTCATTAAATTGTTCATTCTATTCAGCATATCGTGTAATTATTTTTCATTTCCACTCATGATAGCAATGTCATCAGCCAATTATATAACTGATAACCTTTCACGTTGAATTTTAGTTCCTCTCCTGAAGTTTTCTTTTATTTCCATCATTGCTTGTTCGATGTACACACTGAACAGTAGGGGGGGAAGATTGTATCCCTGTCTTAGATTCTTTTGAACCCGAGCACTTCTTTCTTGGGTGTACACTCTCATTATTCCCTCTTGGCTCTTGTACATATTGTATATTACGCGTCTCTCTCTACAACTTACTCCTATTTTTCACAGAATTTCGAACATCTTTCACCATTTTACACTGTCGAATCCTATGAAAGTATCTTGATTTTTCTTTCATCTTGCTTCCATTATCAACTGCAGCGTTAGAACTGCCTCTCTCGTGGCTTCACCTTTTCTAAAGCCAAACTGATCGTCATCTAGCACATCATCAATTTTCTTCTTCATTCTTCCGAATGTTATTCTTGTCAACAACTTGGATGCAAAGGCTGATAAGCTGATTGTGCGATAATTCTCGCACTTGTCACCTCTTATAGCCTTCGGAATTTTGTGCACGAACTTTTTCCGAAAGTAAGATGGTAGGTCGCCACACACATATATTCTACACACCAACATAAATAGTCGTTTTGTTGCCATTTCTCCTCGTGATTTTAGAAATTCTGATGGAATGTTATATATCCCTTCTGCCTTCTTTGACCTTAAGTCCTCCAAAGCTTACTCAAATTCTGATTCTAATACTGGACCCACAGCAAATCTTCCCTCTCATAGGGGCCTTCATTGTACTATTTCAACCTCTTTAAAAGTGCAATACCAGCCCTTCTTTCAATTTCACCGAAAGTTAATTTGACTTTCTTCTATGCTGTCAGTCCTTCCGACAATCATTTCTTTTTCGATTTCATCAGCTTTTTCACGCAGCCGTTTCGTCTTAGCTTCCCTGCAATTTCTATTTATTTATTTCCTCAGGGACTTGTATGTCTGTATTCCTGAATTTCCCTGAACATTTTTGCACTTCCTTCTATCACCATCAACAGAGGTATTTGTTCTGTTACCCATACTTTCTTCGCCGTTACCTTATTTGTACCTGTGTCTCCCTTTCCAACTTTTGTCCATTTCTCTTCATTTCTATTGCATATTGAGTTATTCCTTACTACTGTATCTGTAGCCTCGGAGAACTTCAAACGGATCTTGTCATTCCTTAGTACTTCCGTATCCTAATTCTTTCGGTGTTGGTCCTTCCTGACTAATCTCTTAAACTTCAGCCTACTCTTCATCACTACTACATTGTGATCTGAGTCTATATCTGCTCCTGGGTACGCCGTACAATCCAGTTTCTGACTTAGTAATCTCTATCTGAACATGATGTTATCTTACTGAAATCTTCCGTATCACCTAGCCCTGACTGACCATAATGTTATCTAACTGAAATGTTCGGTATCACCCGACCTTTTCCAGTATACCGCCTCCTTTTGTGATTGTATGTATAGTATGTTAACCAGGGACATGGAAACGACAGAGAGGCTTCGTCCCTGCCGCAGTCAAAGTGGTCCACAACCCCACGACGACTACCGCAGTCCACTTCACCCCTCCGCCGCTCCCGCTCCACACCGAACCCAGGGTTATTGTGCGGTTCGGCCCCCGGTGGACACCCGGACGCCCCCCCCCCCCTCCCCCGGGAACAACTCACACCAGACGAGTGTAGCCCCTATGTTTGCGTGGTTGAGTAATGGTTGTGTACGCGTACGTGGAGAACTTATTTGCGCAGCAATCGCCGACATAGTGTAACTGAGACGGTATAAGGGAACCAGCCCGCATTCGCCGAGGCAGATGGAAAAGCGCCTAAAAACCGTCACCGGACCTCGACACAAATCCACCGGGCGGATTCGTGCAGGTGACCAGGCGCTCCTTCCCGCCCGGTAAGCCATGCACTAGACCGCACGGCCAACCGGGCGGGCTCCGTTTGTGATTACTGAACTGTGTATTCGCTATTACTAGCCGAAATTTATTACAGAACACAGTCTTTCTACCCTCTCAATCCCTGTCCCAAGCACATGTTCTCTTGTAAACTTTTCTTCTACTCCTTCCACTACAACTGCATTCCAGTCCCCCATGACTACTGCATTTTCAGCTCTCTGTATTTACTGTATTACCCTTTTAATATCTTTATATACTTTCTTTCTCTTTTCATTTTCAGCTTGCGACGTCGGCATGTATACCTGAACTATTGTTGAGGCTGTTGGTTTGCTGTCGAATCTGACAAAAACAAACCTGTCACTGAACTGTTCAATGTAACACACTCTTTGACCTATATTTCTATTCATAACTAATCCTACTCCCATTATACCGTTTTCCACTGTTCTTGATATTACCCTATATTGATCTGACCAGAAATCGTTATCCTCTTTCCATTTTACTTCACGGGTTCCTGTCTAGATTGAGCCTTTGCATTTCCCTTTTCAGATTTTCTAGCTCCCTTACCACGTTTAAGTTTCTTATGTTCCACACTCCGGCTCGTAGAACGTTATCCTTTCGATGGTTATTCAACATTTTTTTCCATGGTCACCTAACCCTTGGCAGTCCGTTCCGGGAGATCCGAATGGGGAACTATTCCAGAAACTTTTGCCAATGGAGAGATCATCATGACATTTTTCTAACAACAGGGCACATGTCCCATGGATACACGTTATGTATTGTTAATGCATCCTCATGCCGTTGATCATTGCTCTCTTTGACAAGGTCACTGGCAGAATGATGCTGACTCCTTATGCCGGAAGTGCTGGGCCGCCATGCTGATTATTATTCAAAATTTAAACGCTGGCGGGTTTTGTGCCCAGGACCGAAGACGTTTTGATTGTTGCACAAAGACGCTATCCTTAGATCACGTGTTCATCCTCTAGATATTTCCGAAGTTATCAAGAACAGATAAATGCGAAAACTGTCGTACTTACAGCTTCACATCTCATAGATGCAGGAGTAATATTCAGAAGGATAGAAAAGAAAATTGAGGATCTGTTGGGTAAAGATCAGTTTGGCTTTCGGAAATGTAAGGAAATTTGAGAGGTAATTTCAACGTTCCGTTTGATAGTGGAAACAAGACGCCAGATAAATCACGACACCCTCAGAGAATCTGTATTCAGAAAGTGTCCTATATTGTAAAATGATGGAAATTTCCAGAAAAGTTGGTGTAAGCTATAGGGAAACGCGAATAATACTACATCAAAAAAACAAGAAGGGATAATAGGAATGGTAGATCATGAACAAAGTGGTCGGATTAAAATGGGCATAACACAAAGACGCATTTATTCGGCCTTACTGATAAATCTGTACATCAACGATGCAATAACAGAAGTAAAAGAAAGGTTCAAGAATAGGACTAATATTTACAGTGAAAGGATATCGAAGATAAGATTCGCTGACTACTTTACTCTCCCAAGGGGATGTGAAGAAGAATCACAGGCTATACTGAATGAACAGTCTACTGAGCACAGTATACAGATTTAGAGTAAACCAAAGAAAGGCGAAAATAATGAAGAGAAGCAATAGTGACAGTAATGATAAAATTAACATGGAAATTAGGAATCAAGAAGTATATGATGTCAATGAATTCAGTTTGTTAGCAGCAAAATAATACGTGGCGGATGAAGAAAGAGGACATAAGGTGCAGCCTAGTATCAAACATCGGCCTTAATTTGGTGAAGGAATTTATGAGAATGTGTATCTGGAGAACTGCGTTATATGGAGACGAATCATCGTAAAAGAGACTCGAAGTGTTTCAGATGTCGTGCTATAGAAGGATGTTGAAAATCAGGTGAACTGATAAGAAATAAGGAGGTTCTCGGTAGAATCGGCAAGGAAAGGAACATCTGGAGAACACTAACAAGAAGAAGGAACAGGACGATAGAACATGTGTGAAGACCCAGGGAATAACATCCACGCTACCAGAGGGAGCCGTAGAGGGAAGAAAAGTATAGGGGAAGACAGAGATTGGAACACAATCAACAAATAAGTGATGATGAAGACTACAAGTGCTGCCCTGAAGTGAATAGTGTGGCACAGAAGACATATTATTGGCGGCCCGCTTCCAACCAGTCAGAAGACTGACCACTCAAAAAGAAATATAACCTGAATATTCATTCACACCGGACTGTGAACAGTACTTACTGTGCCTTATTTGGTGCTACCTCTGACTGCAAACTCCTGTCAATATCCCAACATATTTTAACTACTGAAAAGGATATATACGATAATGGAGTTTCAATCGCTGATTTTTGTTTCCAGCAAGAATCCAGATCCTCCCTCTCTTTAGGAAAAATTGGTCATTTGTATAATCTGGTTAGGGACTGCATCAGCTTACCTTGTCCATATCGTAGCGTGGAGATCATCGCTGCAGGCCATTAACCGATAGACGAGGCAGTAACTGGTCTCTTCAGGAAGGCTACAAATAGTACTGTATATAGTGTGCTGAGTTCATATCCAGTGGTGAAGGTTGATCTTCAGACAGCAGTGTGGCGAGATGGGTAAGCAATGGACTACAGCGCTAGAATGTAATAGGATGGTAGCTGTGATACTGCACAGCTTTTTCTTAACCTATTTAAATGAACGGCGATCTAACGACAAACAGTGCTTAGTGAGAATTAGAAGGGTCACGAGAAGTAAGCACTGTAAGGAAAACCACACCGTACAACAGTTGGCGGCCTGGGGGGAGGGGGGGGGGGGAGGGAGTGACTTACTTGCAAATACATGACATTTGTTGTTACAGAATGAAGGTAGAAGTAAAATGAATTAAGCATGACATCAAATTGAAATTATGGAAAACAACAACAAAAAAGTACGCTAACGTTTTAAATAAGTCATTTGTCTTCCCAGGATTAAAATAGGACGAGATTTTATAGAAGCTAAGACGAAAGCTATTCCCGGTAATAAGCCAGACCCATTATATTTCTCTGTCTTTTTTAGTGAAGTGAGGGTTTGACGTTCTTCAGATCAAATAGTGTTACCCAAGGTTCCACACGCATGTTCTTGTGAGAAGGACCTAAACAAAACTAGATTGTTATTTGACTCATTTCATTTGTTTTCTGCCACTATGTGGCTGGGTACGTCAGTCCTAGCTAAATTCTCTTGCTTTGGGAGCGACCCCTTTTCTCTATCTCTAATACAGTGGCTCGAGACAAGCAATGCCATGCGATGGAACTTTGACCTTTCCTGAAGCTACAAACCTGTCAAACGTACTTCGGCAGCAGCACGGCTCAATAAAGGGTCACATGTGGAAAATTACATAACAAGGTAATTCGTTGCCTCTAGAATTTTCAGTACGTTTCTGCGTAACAACGTTTCTTGTCATCTGATTTCCATATCCACATTATTTCTTCAGGCGCAGCCGGCCGTTGTGGCCGAGCGGTTCTAGGCTCTACAGTCTGGAACTGCGCGACCGCTACGGTCGCAGGTTCTAAACCTGCCTCTGGCATGGATGTGTGTGAAGTCCTTAGGTTAGTTAGGTTTAAGTAGTTCTAAGTTCTAGGGGACTGATGACCTCAGCAGTTAAGTCCCATAGTGCTCAGAGCCATTTGAACCATTTTTTTCTTCAGGCGCACACGTTCTCAGTTATCCTTTGAAAAATGCATGCATACCTGAGGGCATTACTTACTTACAGTACACTCTGTGCGGATACATATACAGGACAGTGTACGTTGGAACACCTAAATTCGTTCATCATATTCGATGTTTCAGAAATCACACATACAAAGACTACTAAACATATTCATGTAAACAAATACACTTGAAAATGAGAATAAATTCTTCAGATGTGTTGTGCTAATCATCAAAAAATAGATATCTGCTGCAGATTTCATCAATTAAATCTCTTGGAAAACTTTTTATACTTTTGCCTCCAGTCGGCCCCGTAGTGGAAATTTAATGTACATACATCAAAAAAAGTTTTGCATCACCCCGATTCTCAGAACCCCTGAAGATAGACGTTGACTGTAGATATTGTATCATAGACACAGTTCTTTTGACTGTTCATAGATGTCAGTAAATCCACCCAAAGATGTAAACAACCATGCATGAGCAACGCCTATTAGACGGAGAGGGTCCGACAACCGATCAGTTCCAGTCATTTCACCAGGAAGGAGCTACATGGCTCGTGTTGTCTGTAGTTCAACCATGCCTAGACGGTCAATACCGCGGTTCGATCACGTCCACATTGTTACTTTCAGCAAGGAAGGGCTCTCAACAATGGAAGAGTCTCGTAGTGAAACAAAGCGATGTTGTTCGGACATTGAGGAGATGCAGAGAGACAGGAACTGATGATGCCATGCCTCGCTCAGGCCTCACAAGGACTACTACTGCAGTGGATGACCGCTGCGTACGGATTATGGCTCGGAGGAACGCTTACAGCAACGCCACCATGTTGATAATGGATTTTGTGCAGCCACAGGAGGTCGTGTTACGACTCAAGCTGTGCGCAATAGCCTTCAGGATGCGCAACTTCACTCCCGACGTCCATGGGAAAGTCCATCTTTGCAATCAGACCATGTAGCGCGGTATAGGTGGGCCCAACAACATGTCGAATGGACCGTCCACGATTGGCATCACATTCTCTTCAGCGATGGGTGTCGCGTATGCCTTCAACCGGACAATCGTCGAAGCCGTGTTTGGAGGCAACCCTGTCAGGCGGAACGCCTTAGACACTCTGTCCAGCGAGTGCAGCAAGGTTGAGGTTCCCTGCTCCTTTGGGGTGGCATTATGTGGTGCCGACGTACGCCACTGCTGGTCATGGAAGGCGCCGTAACGGCTGTACGATACGTGAATGCCACACTCCGGCCGATAGTGCAAGCATATCGGCAGCATATTGGCGAGGCATTCGTCTTCTTGGATGACAATTCGCTCCCCTTCGTGCACTTCTTGTGAATGAATGCATTCAGGATAACGACATCGCTCGACTAGAGTGGCCAGCATGTTGTCCAGACTTAAACCCTATCGAACATACCCGGGATAGATTGAAATGGGCTGTTTATGGACAACATGACCCACCAACCACTCTGAGTAATCTACGCGGAATCTCCATTGAGGAGTGGGACAATCTGGACCAACAGTGCCTTGATGAAATTGTGGATAGTATGCCACGACGAATACAGGCATGCATCAACGCAAGAGGACGTGCTACTGTGTATTAGAGGTACCGGTGACTACAGCAATGTGGACCATGACCTCCGAAGGTCTCGCTGTGTAGCGGTACAACATCCAATGTGTGGTTTTCATGAGCAATAAAAAGGGAGGTTCAAAAATGCCTCTGAGAACTGTGGGACTTAACTTGTGAGGTCATCAGTCCCCTAGAACTTAGAACTACTTAAACCTAACTAACCTAAGGACATCACACACATCCATGCCAGAGGCAGGATTCGAACCTGCGACCATAGCGGTCGCGCGGTTTCAGACTGTAGTGCCTAGAACCGCTCGGCCACGCTGGCCAGCTAAAAAGGGAGGAAATGAAGTTTACGTTGACCTCTATGCCAATATTCTGTACACTTTCTGCAACTCTCGGAACCGAGGTGAGGAAAAACTTTTTTGATGAGTGTATTTTCTTAGTTCAGTTTTAAATCATAACAGTCTCATTTTGTGAGTTACATGTTTTTCTTTTGAATTTACGAAAACGACTCGAGAAAAGCAGGGAGAAAAGTATTTCCAAGATAGAGGATGGGCATGTACCTAGGAAGATATATTCTACTTTAATTTAAAGGTATTGCAGCCAAGAAAACTTTGTTTAGAAATCTATCTGTTATATTATTACTCGGCTAACACTAATAACCGGTAAGTGAAATCAAATCAAGTAAGTGTTACCAAAATCCAGTTCCAAGTAAAACATATTTTGGAATAGAAACTACTGGAGAGTAACACAGATTTCCATGTTCAAGGCAGGTAAAGTTGTTGCACTATTAAATACATTCAGTTATTTTGCAAATACCTCATTTTCCATGGTGGAATATCTTCTTTCGTTATAAGCCATGATGGTGCACTCCTGACGATGTATGGCATATTATTATGTACATTATATAACTAGTCTGAAAAGTATAGAATTTGATTCAGCATAAAATGATGTAACTGCAGAATTAACAATAACTTTCATATAGTAGTAATAACCGTCTTTATCGGCAACGGGGAAAAGCGATGGTACAGAATTTTCCAAAATTGATTGCGACTGAATTTCAAACTTGTTTGCCACTCATGTAAAGGGAAAGTTTGATTGCTATATACGGTTTATATAATAATTTTTATCGCACCTTCCACTCAGTTTTACCACAGTTCTGGATCGACCTGTTCAATACGCTCCTTTACTTCGCATAATGCACTTTTAACTTACATCGTGTATTTTTTATGAAATTTTTTTCTTTTTTCTTCACTTTAAATGTAAACCACTAAATTCAAATTGTGAAAGGCCGGATTAGTGGCCTCGTGTTCTTCTCTCCGTCAATAGATGGCAGCACTTTTGCCACTCTGGTTTACCAATTTGCCTCCTCGTTCGCATCCGCTACTCCATGTTCTACGCTTATAGGCAGCACACCGCGCCTGCTACATGCTGCGCTTGGGGGCCACAGCACAGCGTGGCAGTCGTCACCAGTACTGTCTGGTGTCACTTGCGCATTGACATAGGTTTCATAGCACTTAGCCCTACCGGCGGTTTCGAAATTTTTTTGAAAGTTTTTAAAACTTAGAAAAAATTGATTTTTATGTATGTTGTGGCGTGTGAAAATTATCTCCCGTCTTTTGCTATTTCCAGTACGACACCTGAGGATGGGCAGTCCCAAACCGGTCGTGTGAAAATAAAGTAATTTAGAAGCGGTATTTTCAACCTCGGCTAAAAAAAAAAAGTGTAACAGCCTAGATCGCAAATAATATCCGATGTTAAAATTTGATAACTAATTACAGTTCTTCATACAAACATCTTCAGATCAATTACAGTGAACTGCTGTGCCAGCAAATAGAATATGGACGGACCACTGTGTATAATTTGGTGCCTGCTCATATGAGAGTCAACTTCAATAAAATACTAGCTATACCAACATGATAAAAGCCTGATGCTAAATCATGTTTAATAACACTTCAATAACGTATAAAATATTTTATGCTTCGAGTCAGATTGTGCGATCCATACAGATAGCTCAGTTATTCGATCCGTACTACGTCCACCCATGTTTTTAACATCGAACATACACTGAGGTGAGAGAAGTCATGGGATACTTCCTAAAATCGTCTCCGACTTCGTTTCCCCCGGCGTAGTGTTGCAGCTCGACGTGGCATGGACTTACCGAGTCTTTAGAAGTCCCCTGCAGAAATATCGACCCATGTTTTCTCTATAGTCGTCCGTAATTGCGAAAGTGTAGTCGGTTCAGGATTTTGTGCACGTTCTGACCCCTCAACTACGTACCATAAATGTTCGATGGGATTCATGTCGGGCAATCTGAGTGCCAAATCAATCGCTCGAATTGTTCAGAATGTTCTTCTAATCAACAGCGACCAACTGTGGCCCGCTGGCATCGTTGTTTGGGAAAATGATGTCCACGAATGGCTGCAGATAGTCTCTAATTAGATGAACCTAACCATATCCAATAAGTGAGCGATTCAGTTGAATGAGATGACCCAGTACATTCCATATAAACACAGGTCACACCACTATGGAGCCACCACCAGCTTGCGCCGTCCATAATTGACAACTTGCGTCCACGGCTTCGTGCACCACACTCGAACCCTACCATCAGCTCATACCAAGTGAAACCGCGACTCATCAGACCAGAACATGATTTTCGAGTCGTATGGGGTCCGACCAATACGGTTACAATCAACTGCTGCCATAATCCACTGATAGCAAATTTCGCTGCACTGTCCTGACGGATATGTTCGTCTATGTCCTGCATTGATTTCTGCAGTTACTTCACTCAGTGTTGCTTGTCTGTTAGTACCGACAACTGTACTCAAACGCCGTTGGTCTCGGTCGTTAAGTGAAGGCCGTCGACTACTGCATTGTCCGTGGTGACAGGTAATGCCTGAAATTTGGTACTCTCGGCACACGCTTGACACCGTGGATCTTGGAATACCGACTTTCCCAATGATTTCCGAAATGGAATGTCCCATGAGTCTACCTCCAAGTACCATTCCGTGATCAATGGCTGTTAATTCCCGTCGAGCGGCTATAACCTCGTCGGAAACCTTGAACTTCGCTATCCCATGACTTTTTTCACCTCAGTGTAAGTTCCTCTTAGCACGCACTTCTCTAACGACTAAGAACTAGAAAACTAATATGTCTCTTGTTTCCCGTTAGTACCTTTCCATCTTCACAGATTATCAGCAACATTTCAAGCTCAGTATGGCACCTTGTGAGAGACCACGGTGAAGGTTCCATGTTAACATCTGTAGCGATGCAAATTGCCTAAACCAGAGCTATTAACTGTAGTCGTGCAGATTATCAGTCACAACTTTTTGTAGCTCTTAATATAATAATGCATCGACACGTACATGAAAATATTTACTAGATTGTATGTATTGTATGACTACGACAATGTGTAAGTGTTGGAAATAACAGCCGGTGGCAATGGACGCTGCAGCGAGATGTTAAGTCCCATAGTGCTCAGAGCCATTTGAACCATTTTGTGAGAGTGTTGCTTAGTCAAGTGATAAGTCCAAGGGAAACAAGAAAGACGCCGTCTCTTAGAGCTTCTCAACACCATTAAAATGTGTTTGGCGACGAACTGACACAGTGGATTACTCGATCCTAACCGCTACATAGTTGATTCATTGGGCTCACTTTGAACATTTGGGTCAAAATGGCTCTGAGCACTGAGGTCATTAGTCCCCTAGGACTTAGAACTACTAAAATCTAACCAACCTAACAAGGGAACGTCCCCATCGCACCCCCCTCAGATTTAGTTATAAGTTGGCACAGTGGATAGGCCTTGAAAAACTGAAAACAGATCGATCGATAAAACAGGAAGAAGTTGCGTGGAACTATGATAAAATAAGCAAAATATACAAACTGGGACGTCCATGTGTAATATAGGCAATATTAAGGGTAATGTGAGACGATGAGCGCCGTGGTCCCGTGGTTAGTGTCAAGAGCTGCGGCACCAGAGGTCTTTAGTTCGAATCTTCCCTCGCCCGAAAATTTTAACTTTTTATTTTCAGTTTATGTGACCAACTCTTATGTTTTCATCACTTTTTTTGGAGTGATTATTACATCCACAAGAAAACCTAAATCGGGCAAGGTAGAAGAATCTTTTTACCCATTCGCCAAGTGTACTAGTTAGGTGGGTCGACAACATATTCCTGTCATGCGACGCACATGCTGTCACCAGTGTCGTATAGAATATATCAGACGTGTTTTCCTGTGGGGGAATCGGTTGACCTATGACCTTGCGATCAAATGTTTTCGGTTCCCATTGGAGAGGCACGTCCTTTCGTCAACTAATCGCACGGTTTTGCGGTGCGGTCGCAAAACACAGACACTAAACTTATTACAGTGAACAGAGACGTCAATGAACTAACGGACAGATCATAACTTTGCGATAATAAAGAAAGCAAAATTTTTAGTCGAGGGCAGATTTGAACTAAAAAGACCTCTCATGCCGCAGCTGTTCACGCTAACCACGGGACCACGACGCTCCTCGCCACACGTTGCCCTTAATATTGCTTATCTTGCGCATGGACGACCCAGTTTGTATATTTTGCTTATTTTTTCATAGTTCCACATAACTTCTTCCTGTTTTCTCGATTGATCCGTGTTCAGTTTTTCAAGGCCTATCCACTGTGCCAACTTATAACTAAATCTGAGGGGGATGCGATGGGGATGTTCCCTTGTAAGTACATCACACACATCCAAGCCCGAGGCAGGATTTGAACCTGCGACCGCAGCAGTCACGCGATTCCGGACTGAAGCGCCCAGAACCGCTCGGCCACCGCGGCCGTCTTGAACATTTGGAGACTCTGGGATGACCACGTTACTCTGCCCGTTTTTCAGCAAACCTAGCCGATTGGCGAGATGTAATGTTCTATCAAAGATCGAGTCTTTCCCCTCTAACGAAGACATTGCCGAGAATATAAAGATGCCCTTGCTCTATTTGAAATGCCTGTGCTAGCGGGACAGAGCGGGTTAGGTTGTGGAAAGGGGGCACAACAGGTTGCTATCAGTTGCACTCAACATACAATCTTTATTTGTCCACACACCATATTACACAAGAATGCAAACACTCAAAACCTTAATCGACCTCCTATAACTAACTTTAGATCGGCTGAAGGCCACACTCAATATGTAAGACGACCTAAGCACAAAATTAAAATACAACGTTCTTCTGGAGGTTTGATCGTAAATATTTTCTAAATCGTTAATCTAAACAGGCTGAAGGCCTTTGCACTTTAATTTAAACGGAACTCAGCTGGAGACCGCATGTTAAGCAATGAGAAGTATTTTTATCAAACGGCAGAAAGCCTTATCTTAAAATATTTCAAGCAAATTTGGCTGAAGGCCCCATAGGAAAGCATCACAATCTTAGGAACATCAGTTTGACATTAAACCCGGCTGAAGGCCACACTTCAATAATTTAACGGCTTGAAGCCTTAAAAGCTTTCATGTAAAATTCGGGAGAAAGCTCTATATAAAAAAATAAGAATCTTCTTCCTTAAGGGCAAGACAAGAACATTAATTCAGGGTATATTAAAACTCGGCTTTAGGCCACACATTAACCAAAGTACTAAAACTCAAACAGAGAAGTTACTATGTAACAGACACAGAACGGCGCTCAGAAGTTTCGAAGGGTCGGCCTGAAAAAGTAACACTAACGCCCCTTTAGGGGAGACAGGCAGCCTGACCAACAATCTATTTGTCAGAAGGCAACCCAACCGACAGACAGCCGACGAACCAACCAACTACCTGATTTCGGTCACCAGACCAACGCCACTACAACCAAAATGTCAGCAAGGCGAAGAAACCAATAACACTCATATTCAAATATTGGTGTGTTGGTAAGCCAAGGCACAATAGCCACTGACAAATATAAACATCGCAACGACTGTGGAACTAGACGCCGTGGCGGACAGCACCAACACGGTACAAAAACACACACTCGCTGCTCTGTTGCAACCGACCAATTAGCTACTGCAATACGCAGACAGCATTACAGCATTTAGAGCATTGCTCACTCGAACTGACACAGGGTACACAGTGTTGCACCAAACACTGCCACAAGAAACACGAACTCTCGTAAAACGAAGCACTGATGAACAACTAGAACTAATCACAGGCGCACACACACACCAAACTGGAAGACGGTTGGTGACGAAACACATGTCGTCTGACCAGATGACCGATCAACAACCGACCAAGGTCGTTGCCACTCAAACCATGTGTGTCTGCAACGGTCAGGCGAGTGTAGACTAGCCGGAGCTCACTGCAGCTCCAACGCGACTCAACTCGATATCCGTGTGAAACTGGGAGACATGGCGATCCGGGCACACTGGCTCGGACCCAATCGTGCAGAGGTAACTCTTGCCAATGGGCCACGACGTCTCCGCACAAGAAAGAACCGAGCCACGTCCAGCAAGATGACACAGTGACGAGACCCAGAAACGGTCAAAAGACCAAACACACGTCACCCGAAGAGGCGACCAACTGAACGACCGACCAACGGTCGAACCCGTTGCCATCTCCGTCCGTCGGACAGTTCATCTTGTGTCGCGAGCGGTCGGGAGTACTGGCTGTCCGCGCCTCCCTAGAGCTCCGTCCCCGACTGCTGCTAAATCCCGCGTTCCAACTCAACGACTGCTAGGTGCGATCTTCCCTTCACGACACACGACGACCGGGAAATAATATCCGTCCAGTAAAGATAATACGGCAGGGCTAACATCGCTACGCGCTGCTGCCGCCACTCTCGGGCAGGCAAGACAGCAATTCAGTGACACCAGTAATTGAAATTTAAAATGACGATGCGGGCGTACGGTAAAACAAGATGTTACATAATAGATGGCACAAACATGAGCCACGCAAGGCTCACTATTGTCTTATAGGAGCTAAGTCTGCACAGCGTTCGTTGCGCGGAGTCTCCTGCCAGACACGAATAAGTGCTTCCTTTCTAAGACTTCCTACTAACGGTAAAACATAGATTGTGGTGCCCTCTTACATTTTTCCTAGTTAACGTACCTTATGTTATGAAATACGCCCATTCGATAAATAAGAGCATAGGTTGTATAGAAAATACCTTACTGTGACAAAGTTTCTGCTTCTTTGTTATTTTTCGGTGGTGTCCCAGAAATGGCGGAAGTTGTCTAAGTCGAACGCAAGTGTAAGAGTGGGCAGCTAAGCTCAAACGGAGCATTACAAGTGTTGAAGATTCATCAAGCCTGGGGCGCTCTGTCTATGCAGTCACGCAGAACAACATTGCTACAGTTGATGAGTTGATACGGACCTTTTGTTGAATGATCCTACCATAAAATAATCGTTGGATACTTGCTTATGGGTCTTTTAAGGTAGAGTTATATTTTTATAACGAAAAGTGGCTTATTGGTGGCTCAGTGAGTTAAGCCTTTCATGACTGACAGGATAGATGTGTCTCATTACAGTAATATACGGTTTTCAGCATTGGGACGTCTACATCTCGTATCTGTCCAGTGCTGTCATGCATCGAGATGCTATCGGGAATTGGAGAAAAAAACTACGGACCATGGGGTGAAAGTACAGATGCCCGTCAGCGATCAGGTGGGGTGGTGTGTGTTTGTAGTGTGACTGTTTCATGAAAATTAGATCAAATCACCAACTTCTCCTTTCCAAGAATGTCTGAAGTAATTAATTACTTTGCTTTGAAACATTACTAGATGCCTCAGAAATTCAGCCTGTTTGTACATAATTTGTAAGTAGCGTGGCATATACTCCTTAGAAAATTTCATAGAATACAGTGAACATTGATGTACAGGATCCAAAGCTATCTTCAAATGTTATGCTGAAAAACTGTGTGCGATATTGCACGTTTTTTATTGTCAGGAGAGCAATATGTCCTGGTTGTCATTTGTTATACTTTTTCCATAATTTCTATCTTCATAAAATCATTAAAAAGGTAAATATTTTTAGCACTGAAGATTATACGTCCACAGGGAAACATGAATCTAGTTAGGTTCATGGGGCTCATATGTCCCGCTCCACCGATTTTCAAAATTGGTCAGCTTAATGTTTTTTTGTTAGTTAAAGTGCATTCTTTATCTGCAAAGGAAGACAGGTTTTGACCTTTTTGATCACGAACGGGTTAAATATGGAGCGAACGTAGACGTGAATTTGGCTAGAGATAAATCTTTTACGATAACTTTCTTTGAGGACTTATGTTCAAAGGATTGGTAACCAATTAATGCATTTTCATACTTTCGCAGTGTATTAACTAATACGTCAGATTTCGAGTGAGCCGTTCTCTCGCGACCGAAATCTAATGGTTCATACAAATAAATTGTAATTTTCCAATCTTCGCTGCATATCAGTTTGTCCCATTAATCAAGATATCAAGGAAGGTGGAGGGGGGAGGAGGCATATCACACTCGTTGCATCGCCAACAATCAACAGCAGGCCTCTTCCAATCCTGTGAAGGACACTGAGATTTCTTTTTGTAAATACACAGCTGTTAGAAGCTGCGTGGGTATCCTAAACTTATTAATAAAATTCCCACACATGGAAGGAAAAAAGTAACGTTGGCGTTTGGTTCGTGTGCAGCATAATAGAGAGAATACATGCGTAACTTTTATATAATTATGCAGCGTAGAGACTACTAAATGTAGTACACCAATTAGCTACGTCTAGCAGCAGTAATAGTCCCGGGTAGGCATCGAGCGGAGCCTAGTTTGAGAGACAGATTCAGATAAGTCATTCGGTATTTCTTAAACTCTGTGCCAGTGACGAATCAGTATCTTGGCAACCCGTCACCAAATGTCTTCTGTGGGTGAGAGATGTGGAGCTGATGTTGGCCAGAGCAACAGTCGAATACCCTCTGCATCGTGGTAAGTCAGGATAGTATGGACAATATGTGATCTCTGGTTAGAAACAACAGACAGCCTTAACATGTTAGAGAGATTCAAATTATCGGATATGCAACAAGCGCTGATGCGTTCTTTATGGGGTACGGGAACACATTTAGGGAAGTGGCACGTTTCTGTAGAGCAATTTTCTCGGGAACCGTCGTTGTTAGGGCGCTACCGACAATGGAAGATTGATATCATCTACTGGGAACTCTCACAAACTTCGCGACATCAGTTCAGTGAACGTCTTACAGTGAAGAACATATTTGTGTTTTTGAGTAAGACGAGTAAATTTTGTTCCCCAAGTATCGAAACTCATAGGGACCATACTTTTTTGGAATTGACTACGTATATTACCCTGGAAGACGACGGATACCCGTCGGCATGATGAAGAAGGTATTAGGATTCATTAGACCGTGCGACACTCTACCACTGTGCCAACGTCCTGTGCTGATGGTCACCTGTCCATTTCAGTCGTTGTAGCCAATGTGATGGTGTTAATGTGGTGTCACCGCCAGACACCACACTTGCTAGGTGGTAGCCTTTAAATCGGCCGCGGTCCGTTAGTATACGTCGGTCCCGCGTGTCGCCACTATCAGTGATTGCAGACCGAGCGCCGCCACACGGCAGGTCTAGAGAGACTTCCTAGCACTCGCCCAGTTGTACAGCAGACTTTGCTAGCGATGGTTCACTGACAAAATACGCTCTCATTTGCCGAGACGATAGTTAGCATAGCCTTCAACTACGTCATTTGCTACGACCTAGCAAGGCGCCATTACCAGTTGCTATTGATGCTGTAAAACATGTACCGTCAAGAGCGATGTTCACCAATTATTTATTAAAGTTAAGTATTCCAGCAGCTACGTACGTTTTTTGTTAGTCTCATTCCCTTGACCTGTTCCAGACCTCACGCCAGCCTGCGTGAGCTAAAACGCGTGCCTTTCGGCTTCCTCTCATAGTGGGTTGGCTGTCTTGCCAATCCACAACAGTTAACATTGGCATATTGTGGGTCATCAGCTACGAAGGCCCATCATTAGGATTGTTTAGTGCACTGTGTGTTCAGACACACTCGTAATTTGCCAGCATTAAAGTCTAATGCTAGTCTTGCAACAGTTCGCTGCTGTCCTATTTTACTTGTCGGCCTAGCCTATGACATCCGATACCTGTAATGACGGGTGGCCTCCCAACCCCACGATATCTGGACGTGGTTACACCCTGGTTTCGTGACGTATTGATGACACTCACCACACCACTCCTCGAACAACGACAGGTCGTGCCGAGCCTCTGGGCCATCATAATCCGCCCTCGGTTAAACTCAGATTGCGCACCTTTTTTTCTTCACACGCTCACTGATACTACACTCATGCTCATAAATTAAGGATAACTGCAGAACGTGGTGCCACACAACGTGGCACTACACAAAACTGGCGCTAATAGCATAGGCACATAGGGAACACACACGACACAGACCTGTAAGTCCACGGTATTGGTGATAAGTTGAGAAAACCGTCCCGAAACACATGTGCTACAAAACGCCACTGTTCCCTGCGCATGTACCCCGACATCAGTATGGGATAAGATCACCATGCACACGTACACAGGCCGCACAACGGGTTGATATACTGTGGAACAGGTGGTCGCGCAGCTGCTGGGGTATAGCCTCCCACTCTTGCACCAGTGCCTGTTGGAACTCCTGAGGTGTGGTAGGGGTTTGAAGACGTGCAGCGTTACCTCGACCAAGAGCATCCCAGACGTGCTCGATGGGGTTTTGGTCTGAAGAACAGGCAGGCCACTCCATTCGCCTGATACATTCTGCGTCAGGGTACGCCTCCACGATGGCAGCTCGTTGGGGCCGTGCGTTATCACCCATCAGGAGGAAAGTGGGACCCACTGCACCCCTGACCATGTGGACATACTGGTGCAAAATGACGTCCCGATAGGCCTGACCTGTTACAGTTCCTCTGTCAAAGACATGCATGGTTGTACGTTCACTAATCATAATCACACCCCACACCATCAAACCACGACCTCCATACAGGTCTCTTTCAAGAACATTAGGGGATTGGTATCTTGTTCCTGGTTCACGCCGGCTGTTCAGACCATACGTGGACTCGTCCGTGAACAGAACATAACGTGGGACCACTGTTCCAATGACGATATACTGTGTTCTTGACACCATGCTTTACGGGCTCTTCTGTGACCAGGGGTCAGTGGAATGCACCTTGTAGGTCTCCGGGAGAGTAAACGATGCCTGTTCAGTCGTCTGTAGACTGTCTCGAGACAACTGTTCCAATGGCTGCGGTAAATTCCCGAGTGAGGCTACCAGCAGTACTGCGTGGCTGTCTGGGGGCACCGATGGTGAGATATCGGTCTTCTTGTGGTGTTGTACACTGTGGACGTCCCGTACTGTAGCGCCTGGACTCGTTTCCTGTCTGCTGTAATCGTTGCCATAATATTGAGATCATACTTTGTGGCACACAGAGGGCCCGTGCTACGACCTGCTGTGTTTGACCAGCCTCCAGTCGCCCTAGTTTTCTACCCCTCACATTGTCATCAATATGTGTTCTTTGAGCCATTTTCAACACACAGTCACCATTAGAACGTCTGAAAACGTCTGCACACTTACTCGCTGCAACGTACTCTGACATGCACCAACACACCTCTGCGTATGTGGACTGCTGCCAGTGCCACCGTGCGACGACTGCAGGTCAAATGCACTGAGTGGTCATACCCCGAGGTGATTTAAACTTGCAAATTGCCCGCCAGAGCGATGTTTCACCATGTATTATCCTTAATTTGTGAGTATGAGTGTGCGTGCACCTTCCACGTATCTGACTATCAGTCATTCCCCGTCAAGTGATGCTGCTATCAGCTGGACGGATTTATATCGATCGTTGATCGTTGGTCATATTGTTCTGGGTGATCAGTGCATCATACGAAATAAACATGTAGCAACTTCAGCACAAATCTTTTCCACAATTGACATAATAAATATAGAACACTAGTTGACAAACCCGTCATTTCCCAGGTATTCATTTTACCAGTTTTCTATTAGAAACATAACGAAGAAATGATATGTGTTTATAGTGAAGTAAGTAAAAAATTTCATCTGCACGTATTTGTGAAAACGTCTTTGAAATAGTTGATCATATAAACGAATATGCATGTATAAGTGCAGCATACAGGTTACGACACATGATCCTGGACATTTACTGTAAGCTGGGTGCAGCTACTTCGCGTGTCTACAGCCCGATTTTGTAAACGCCTCTATGGCAACGCCTCTTCGTATCTCTATAGCCGAATATCAGTTTCGGCTACAGCCGTTTGCACTCTACGGATGTCTCCTGTGAAAAGCGCTGCCGCATGTCAGGGATTCCTTAAGGTGAATCGATTGTAGGAGGGTATAAGCAGTAAAGAATAAATTTACTGAAACCTCATGCATGAGGCGGTACTTTTTCACCCGTTTCAGTGCTTATGACGTCATATCCTTTGAACTATGTGTCGTACAATGATATATCTATGTACGTACATTCAGCTACATATGTAGACATTGTCTGCAAGACGCTTTGTGAACGTAGTAGGCAAGAAGTAATAAATTTAAACGTCATCCACAACGAGGCAGTTTTTGACGCATATAAGAACTTTCTGTGGTACCATGATATAAATTTGCAGGTGCAGTTAGCGGCACGTGTACATTCTGTCTGCGAAAATTTATTACGAATAGAATTAGTGTTACAAAATTAAAACTTACGCATGCCGATGAAGTTTTTAAACCTTCCAATTGTTTACAACTCCGGGCTCGGAAACTGACATACGGGCGGGAGCGCGGTGTGCTGACCACATGCCCCTCAGGATCCAGTGACGCCTATGAGATGAGGATGACACGGCGGCCGGTCAGTACCGTTGGGCCTTCATGGCCTGTTCGGGAGGAGTTTTTTATTGCTTACAACGTCATATGTCCTCGCATTTAAGTGGTTCTTACCCACACAATAATTGTTGCCTGACAGTATGGCAGATGTATACTACGTTTGGTTGAAATCAGACAGTGGTTTAAGGGGAGATGTGAAACACACACACACACACATTAATTTTTATAATATCTATGGCTTATCAACAGGAATAATTTATGCTACGAACGGGCACAGCAAAATAATAATAGTAAAAAATGCATACTACAAATGGATCCCTAAAAACCATAATCATACACTGCTCAGGTGAGACTGCACTTGTGCACCAACATAGAAATATCGAAATACCGGCCAGTAACAGCTACGGTCGCAGGTTCGAATCCTGCCTCGGGGATGGATGTGTGTGATGTCTTTAGGTTAGTTAGGTTTAAGTAGTTCTAAGTTCTATGGGACTGATGACCTCTGCTGTTAAGTCCCATAGTGCTCAGAGCCATTTGAACCATTTTTTTGAATATGAAAACATCACGATTGCTCTATGAAGGCCAGATATAGAGTTGCGGGATGCATAAAACGACATGGGTAGGGGCAGCTCAATGATACTGTGAACAATATTAATGTAAACATGCCGACAAGAGACATATGACAGTGAGGCAATGTGACCCCGTCACATATAGATAGGTGCGATCAGCTACGAAGAAATGAAAGTTTGTTGGTACATCTTTTAAACAGCTGTTTACTGTGAACTAGAGAGCATCGTGTCAACTCGGATGTGGTGCACTATAATATTTTATGTTCAAGGGGCAATGTCTATAACCACTTCATGAATAAAATTCCTTGATTTGTTGGAGTAGCAGCGTGGACCATCCAACGAGTGTGCAAGGACTGGTTCAGCGCTCCCCAGCCATGCGGTATGCCGTA
Organism: Schistocerca piceifrons; assembly: GCF_021461385.2. Classification (NCBI taxonomy): domain Eukaryota; kingdom Metazoa; phylum Arthropoda; class Insecta; order Orthoptera; family Acrididae; genus Schistocerca; species Schistocerca piceifrons. The sequence continues at coordinate 107,439,948 of NC_060138.1, read as the reverse complement.
AAAGCAGTTGTTAAGTGATCTTAATCGAGAGGCACCATACACGAGTGTCACACTTTTTCAATGGCAAACGATATCAAATCCGCCAGGAATTGCTCCTATCAGTGAATGCGTGTTCATCTCAGCCAGTTTCCGAACGCAGTCGTCCATCTGTCACAGTAGCACGTTAAGCTGTACATCTTCATTGACCCCAACAACACTGAAACTGGCTGGAGAGAAGTGAGCAGTGTTATCTGATGACCGGTGATCTTGTCTGTTTCAAATGATACAAGGCCTGGAGTGCACTGATTGTCCAATATTTACAACCCGCAGTGTGTGCAGATGGTGCACAGCAGATCCTGAGGTGATCAGTAATTTTAGGCGTGTACTTTTGTACCATGACTTCCCCAAGTTACTTAGAAAACCGTGAACATAACCGTAACGGACGAGGGCCGATGTCCAAGCAGTCTGCTCCCTTCCTCCTCCGTCCCTTTTTAAATCAACTAACCAACCGTAAGGGAAAAGTTTAGACTTCATTGTAATGCCTCCACTCTTTTAAGGTACACTGTTATTCAAAAATTTTTACTTATTAGAGGAATTCATTATTGTAAGTTTATTTTGGATTGTATGCCTCCACATGAGTAGAATTTTATGAGAACTGTTCCTTTAAAACATGTTGTATAGTCTTCATGTGACAGAGTGCTGTAGGTACCTCTGCCCGGATTCATGGATATGAAATTTTTTGTCACTAGCTGTTGTGTATAACCTACTACATTTATGTTTTGACTGTAAGCCTTTAACCTTAACATATTTTGCTTTTGCGGCTCTGAGGATGGCAATACATATAACTGAAACTAGTAATCCAGTCATTGTGTTCACATGGCGATCTTGGCAAATAAATTAGTTTTCCGAAGGAGACTGCAACGCAATAGCACTTTTGTTGCAGTGTGCTGTCAATGTAGGATACTGGTGTATTTTTTAAAATACCGCTCGTGCTAATAGTTTAACATGTGATATAGGTGTATTTGTTTAACATCTCTCATTGTGTAATTTTAGCTTGGGATATCAGTATATTTGTATGACTGACACACTATGCTATTCGTTTAACGTTCAGAGTCACATATTTATGAATCTCTTATTGAGAAGTTGGTGTTTTTAGGGAATTGACAAAATTATAATAAGTTACACTAACAAACACATATAAATATACCATCAGAGTACAGGGAGATGGGAATAGTGTTCTTTTTATATGTAGCCCTGTCGTATTTGTTAAACATGGGATATGTCTGTAATTTAAGGAATGTGTGTAATTTATAGACTATTATTCGTGGTAATTGCGTATTGTAACAAATTAAATAAAACTAAAAATAACAATTAAGATCAAGGGGAACGGATGATTATACATTAAACTATGCAGTTTCTTTTTATTACAATTTTTGGAACATTGTACCAGGAATCAGCGATCTAATAATAAATACATGGTCGTGTATAAGTTGTTACTTTTTGTTTGTGAATGATCGGTTTCGTTCTGCTACAGAGATCATCACCACATCTACCTTCCTTGGCGATACCAGGAATGCCTGGTGTTGTGGATTGGCAAGAGAGCCAACCCACTATGAGAGGAAGCCGAAAGGCACGCGTTTTAACTCACGCAGGCTGGCGTGAGGTCTGGAACAGGACAAGGAAGTTAGACTTTAGCAAAAAAGGACGTAGTTGTTGGAATACTTAACTTTAATCCATAAATGGTGAACATCGCTCTTGACAGTACATGTTTTACAGCATCAATAGTAACTGGTAATGGCGCCTTGCTAGGTTGTAGCAAATGACGTAGCTGAAGGGTATGCTAACTATTGTCTCGGCAAATGAGAGCGTAATTTGTCAGTGAACCATCGCTAGCAAAGTCGGCTGTACAACTGGCGCGAGTGCTAGGAAGTCTCTCTAGACCTGCCGTGTGGCGGCGCTCGGTCTGCAATCACTGATAGTGGCGACACGCGGGTCCGACGTATACTAACGGACCGCGGCCGATTTAAAGGCTACCACCTAGCAAGTGTGGTGTCTGGCGGTGACACCACATCTGATATGGGGCAGACCCGTCTGTGTTGCCGTTATGTTTGCTATGCCTGGTGGCAGTGATCATTCTCTGTGTCAATACTTTCACTACAGTGAAAAGACCAAGCATGAAGAGGATCACGAGACTGATGTAGTGCTAAAAGGGTTAGGGGAATTCAATTTAAGTTATGATATTGGAGTACCTAGAGAGAGGAGTGGGTGACCTTCATTTTCCTATTTTATTTATGGCTTAAAATTGCACGAGAGTCGTGGTTGACCGTGAAAGGAGTTTATCTTGTTATGTGACAGCTAACTTTGTACCAGGTGACGTTGAATGTACCACATGCAGTTGCCCCAGAGGCAAGGGTGGGTTAACAGTTTACAACACGACCTTAAATTTGGAGCCTGTATATGCCCTGTTACACTACCGTCTTCTACTGGAATTACATAATCTCCACGTTATCTACCTGGTTAATAGTGTCTGCAGACGAGTTCTCTTCGAATGGTTCTGCAGTTATTTCACAACAAGCTGTCTCCCGTACATGTTCAGTAATTAAAAATGCAACTCCGTGCAGTTCTATTCACGACACACCTATGTGTCGGAGCAGAAAGTTGAGTACTCAATTTAGGTCATCAGCGTTACAACTACAGACGATCTGCTGGTTTCTTTTTCATTCGCGCGAGCAACCATGTAGCTTGTTTGCTGCGAACCTGCAGTTGTTTCATTCTTCTCTATGCATCATATTCCACACTACCTCCTTTTCTGCTGTCTTGACAACTTTCCTGTTTTCTGTTGTACCGGTCTGCAGTTGTATTTATTGCTGCTACGTGATAGCTGTGCTCAGAACTTCAGAATTTCGTTTATTTCTCAACACTGTTACTCTATCCTCGATAGTGTACAGATTATCTTTCAGTTCTTGCTCACCTCTTTTAAGCATCACCTTGATTACAGGACATATCTCTTTATCCCTTACTGTCCTATTTAGTCATCAGTCTCACTGTTCGAGAGATCTGCCCCTGTGATTTTCTGACAGATCTCACGAGATGCCTGTATTTTGTTATCCATTAAAGTTCAGCTCTCAGTAATTTCTCCTGATACTGTGCGAGGCATCAGTTCCCCAGCCACCAGCCATATTGCAGCGCGAGTCCATACCTGCCATTTGTTCTTCACCAACTAACTTTTAAGACTACGTTTGTGAAATGTACGCATCGACTGTTCACCTTCCATTTTAGTTTTAACATTTTCATGGCGACAAAAGAAAGAAAGCAAACGTGACGCTAGTGAACGCCTCAGTTGGGTACTACATCACTTTGTTCGCTTGACAGTTCACATGCCACACGTATAGATGCATTCGAAACAGGTACGGTACATGTACAAATGAACGACTAAATTTACAACGATGGAATTACAACGCCATTAATCGAGACAATAAAGGAAACATAAAAACAATGAAAATACACACAACGAAACAGCCCACACATGAGCATTTTAAAATAAACACGCAACCTGAAACAAAATTATTTATGCCGCAAGCGACTAATGTATATAACACGATTCCATTCAAATTCCAGGCACAAAATCTTACAGAATGGTCAGGACCCTATGCATCCTCTCTACCTGGTATCAGTGGATTCCATGGCCATGTAATACCTCAGGCGGGGTCGCCATGTTATGCAAGAGCCGTGTATGAGAATAGGCGCTGATGGCTGGACTCCCCAGCTGTCAGCACGCTGCCCGCTCATTCGAGTATTTACTTAGACGTTTAAATTTGTGCAATGAATTAAACAAAAAGGGGAAGAGGCTCTAATATATGAATTATGGGTGCCAGCTTTGGAAAATTAGTAAGTATCAGGGGAATTATTGCTAATTACAGATCTGATAAGAGACACGCTCAATTTAGACTTACAAATAGCATTTAATGTATATTTGAATTTAAATAGCATAACTGCATACGAGAAATCAGATTTTAATCAGTGAGTCGCTCGTCAGAGATAAAGAATGAAACGTGGCTTAAATATTTCCCTCCGGAATCTACTTTTGTCTACAACACAGAAATTACTTTATCGATCATGCTCTGAATACTGGACACCGATCCGAGAGGACTTAATAGCATGCTGTCGGTACTGTAATAAGGCAACCAACATGGCGCGTTGACGCCGTAACGGAAGAGCAAAAAATCTCACTGTACATTAGATCGTTTACAAGTTTGTGAGAGTAATCTCCGCAGACACGGCAAGAATTCTGAAAATGACTCCGTAAGAGCGACCTAATCTCCAAATGTTAATTTCTATCAGAATGTAGCTCCCTCCACGTGTTTCGGATGCAAAAAGGAACCCAAGGAAGTTCATAAAATACACCCAGAAAGGAACTCCGTGGAGTTACTTAATACAAAGTGAAATCAGTTTAATAGCAAGAAAGCCATGACACTAGAGTGTACAGGGAGACGTGATAGACCGTGAAACACTCATCATCACCATTGGCGCAGAGATCTCTAAGACACCATGATTAACATCGAATTTACTTGAACAATAATAACTGGAGGACAACGGTCAACAAAAGAATAAATTTGACTGGTAGGAAAGCTGAATCAAAACGTTTGAACTAACTAGGAAATCAGAAACTCCCATCTCACACAGCACGAACTTTCCTCACGAAGAAAAATCCAGTATCGGACAAAATTACAACACGTGGATCAGACTAGATTCAAACATTAATGCAATGAAAAGTTCCAATTCTAAAGTAATTCGTCAGCACTGTCATAACGAAAGAGGAAACGGTCATGCCATACTAGCTTTAAAATGGGCTTGTGGTCCCCACGGAACTAGTTCCCATGTTATCTTCATATTATCATCAACAGGCAGTGGGTGGACACTTGGGAGTACGAGAAGAATTTACCTGGAAAGAAAAGGATGCGGAGATCAGGATATTGGTGCGAGCGCATAAGAAATATTCTATAACCTCCTCCGGACACCAAACAATGTATGTTGACATCGAAGCAAGTGGAAAAACTGATGGAGAAACTTTATATTCAATTTCTAGGCCCATTTCCTTTGTCATAAGTACGCTCTGGAGCACCTTGATGTCTTTTCTAGGTTTCCTTGGTTGGTTCCTTTTTTCACCGTGCCTGCACAATCTGCTATCTACTGGCTAAAGAGACACTCATAACGCTGCTGCATTTATCTTCAAAACTTGCAAGAATTATTAATGTGTGCTGGAAATCAGTCAATCATCAACCTGCTGCTGCTGAGAGGCCGAACGGTAATTTGCGATCGACTTTGCTTGTTACCGTTTAAATCACACCTTTTGGGATGAGACTTTGGAACTGATGTACACATTCAATACAGCAAACAAGTATAGTGGGCTTCATATTTGACTTTAGGACCAATTCCTAGTTGGATAATGTCTATTGAAGAACTATTGCTCAGCAAAATAGCTCACAGGGAGATTAGAGAAAAATAGCGAAGAGCTATGAAAAATATATTGACTACCAAGAATAGCAAACTTAGTGGGCAAACTGTTACCATCCTTTAAGAGGCGATATGAAACATTTTTTTGTAACTCCAGTCAAGGTGTTTATTAAAGGTACAGCGACAGCAAAGGAATGTAGGACACATATATCACAGCTCAAATCTGCCTATAATCAGAACGATGTATAGTATTTGGATAGTTGGTGTAAAGTTTCTGTTTCCACTATGTGTATGTATTCTTACTGTTGCTCTATTACCGTTATACTTATTCTGCCATGAAGTGGGAGGATCTGGGGGTTGAATGACGAGTTTCGGCTGGAGACACCGTGCCATGTGAAGCAGCACGTTTGTACTTCCCGCTGCTGGTGGCGAAATTTTTTGCGGTTTGTGGCGACCCTTTCCATGGGGGCCACATGGTATGCTAAGACCCCTTGGACAGATCTCGGTCAGCTCGGCGGCCGGAGAGACAATTGATGGATAGCGAGCAAGAGACTGGAACGTTGAGCGCCATGGAAGTTGACAGGGTGGATCACAGCGGTCTATGCGGATCGTGACCAAGCCGTACACAGACATCTTCTTCTTGGGAAAGGGGTTGTGTCTTTTCCCAGTGTCCGGTACAAGACGGCAGCCACAGCTAAATATGAGCAGAGAGGAAGAGTTTAGATACTGAAGTACTGTGCAGAGCAACAAGTGTTTTGCTTTCACGGTCCACACCTATTAGTAGTCAGCTGATAGGTTTTGTCAGAATAAATTATCATGCAGAGAGTGCCGAAGGTGGCGAAGCCAGTTGGTACTGTTACGGTGTTTCAAAGATGGCGAAGCCATTACAAAGTATGTCAAGTGAATCATTGTAATACAGGCGGGGTCTTGGTGATATTTTAGAGCATTACGCTTTTTATATGTATGCAGAGATCGTGATTCAGTCATTGCATGTATCAATAAATATTTTACGTTGTGCTTCTTTCGTTTGATCTATGATAGGTAGCGCTGTATAGTGTTGTCTGTTAGCACTGGTTAAGTAAATGGTGGAAGTTTTTGCTGGTAGAGAGATGTTTCTTCTGTAGCGGGTCATCGTCCTCGTTATACTATTTGATTTGGATTCCGGCTCATAGCGGTCGTTTTCATATTCTCTTGTTCACCACGCGCAAACTGTCAGTCCTACAGAGAAAATACGCAGGACCTTCTGGCAAGAAATTTGATGTAGTTACATTTTGTACGGGGACATGTTTTCGCTAGACGCCGTAGTTTTCGCGTTGTTCAAGAGAAACGTACAAAAATGTTTCAAACTTCCCCCACCAATCCCAAACAAAGTCCCATCGTCAGGATTGCTAGTATGTTGTTCGCGGTACTGCCTTCTACTACTGTACAAAAATTTTCGACTGCACCAGTTATTTCCCACGTTATATCTCTTTTGGGTTTTCATTGACCGGCCTTATTACACCACCGGTTTGATCTGACATTTAAAAATTGTGAAACTGATGTTACTATAAATTATACCAAACAATTTTGTGGATTTTAACAGCATAAAATAAACAACTGCATCTTTGTAGTCATCGGGTCTTGTGACTGCGACACTACTGCGCTTGTAAGGCTTAAGCTTGGGCCAAAGTTTCGACGTAAGTAGTTTTAGAGTAACGTTTACAAAAGTCGTTGAAATTAATAATGTTAACGACATAGCCGACTATGCTGGTGACGTAATAACCAAGTCGATAGACACCAAAAGTGGTCGAATATCGGAAATAGGTCGTTTAGTCGAAAAATTTTGTATAGGGGTATGAAACAGTGCCACGAGGAACACACTAGAAATCCTGACTGGTGAGTGATGGGGGTGAGTTGGATGTGCGTCTGAGGGTCATTTTTGTACGTTTTTCTAGAATAACTCGAAAATCATGGCCTCCACCGAAAACATATCCCAGTGCAAAATTTAACTACATTATATTTCCTACTAAAAGATGGTGCGCATTTTTTTCCTGTAGAACTAATAGTCTGTGTGCTGCGAGCGAGAGTATGAAAATCTCGCGCTTCATTTATGAAAGCCAGCTATAACATTGTCGGCTGCGTAAAACGATAGCGGTAGGGGCAACTGAATCGACCTGTATACACACAGTCTGTCCTAAACCATCCGAGATTTACTCCTGGCGTATAAGCGACGCCAGCGTTGTAACTGCAGAGGCAGCTTGAGATAACAACTGTAAACAACAGATGTGCATTCGAGAGTAATGTTATTTTAAAATGTTAACGAATATGTTTACGACGATGTAATAACAGAATGAAACTACTGTCGGACAATTTTCTTTTTATGAGAGGGTCATTAATAAAAGTAACATATCTAACGAAGCTGAACGTAACATTTTCAAGTAGGACCTTAAGCATAACGTAGAAACCACGTTAGATCAGGTTACAGATACTAAATTTATTGTTGACGTGAAACTTGCCATGGATTCTGTCAAGTTTGACAGACGTGAACCAGCTGAGAGAGGTGGCACAGATAATGAGCTTGTCACTAAACATATTCTTAATACCAGACATAAAAAGAACAGTTAAGCGTATCAGTAAGTGGCTTAGAGAACTCATCATTAAGATAGACAAACGCAACTCCTCTGCTGTCTGGTGTAAGGACTACGTTAACGAAATAACATTCATACCATTAGTAGGAACGCCACTACTAGTCTGTAACGTGCTTAAAGAAGCCTTTGAGTCTTGTAATACTTTCTTCTCTCCTAAAGGTGATGTGAATTACTCGATACCTCTTAGTGACTCTGTGAAATGCTCCCAAACGAAAATTAAATTTACTTACAAAATAGATAATTAGAGTTGAGAGCATAGCATCCACGACTTGAAATAATTGGGATTAGTAGATGGAAAAATTAGCTTTGACGTCTACATGAACTTCACTACGAGAGAGAACATTGTTCATATTTCTTTCTATGACTCTACAAGGCATCAAGTGGCATTTTTCGTGCAATGATTGACCGTATTTTAGAAATCCGTCAAAATATCTTCCTTGGAGGATGTGTAAGGGATTCTCAGCGAAACTTCTGCAGAGTGTCCTAAATAGCCTTGTGGGCCCACCTCCATACAGTCCCGATCTTTCCAAATGAGATTTCCATGTTTTTGAAGCCCTGAAGAAAGACTTCTGTGGCCACCGATTCGGACCAGGAGTGTACACCTGGGTACAACCACGGCTCCGTAAGCAAGCGGAAACATAAACAACGCGCTGCAAGTCACCTCGGCCGACAATAATATTTTGGATAAACATTCCCTCTCCCTTGCTCTGTCCGTTTCGAATCTAGCCAATGATGACGACCAACCAATAGCAGTAGCAGGAATTTTAACCAATAATCCTTCTCCAGCGTAAGTGTAGAATAGTGCCTCTCTATCCAATGACGATGGGCAGCCTATGGTATCCACAGGAGATTCTCCAACAACTCCCCTTCTTCTGCATCAGAGCGAGAATATTAGTCAATGTCTATGGCCCACCAATGGTAGCCATATGAATTTTAGCCAATACTATCACTTCTCCAGCACTACCGCGAGAAAACTCCCCTTTATAAGAGGACGTGACACTCGTCTCTAACAGTGTTCTAACAGTAGTGAACACCAGAAGATCCTAAGGAAGACCCCAGAAGAGGGGTCGAAACGTCGATCATTTTAGAAGAAATATGACGCGGCCTAATAATCCAGAAGATTTTAACTTCCGTAAGCGGAAACATTTTTCTACAAAGGTACTAACCGTCTTCTATCACATTGGGATAAACGTATTAGCAATTATGGCTATTGATTTTAATATAATTAAAAGTATAGTACTTTCTTCGATCTTATTGGCATTGATTTGACTGTCCGTTGAGTAGCTCTGTCAACAGTGGGCAGTCTTGTAGGAGAACTTCATAAAACTGAAACTAATAAGACAGTAACTCTTCTTTACTTAATAGAGGAAGTCAGCATGAAGAAACATTCACGGTTCCTTTCTTAGGTGACCTATCGGATTACTAAGATGTTTAGAATATATGACCTAAATGTGGCGTTTAGCACTAATTATGTCCTTAAGATACTTTTCATGCATAATAAGAGGCCTACAACCGATAAATATCTGAAGACTGAGATATATAAAATTCAGCGTAGTGGATTTCCGAATTTTTGTATAGGACAGACAGGGAGGGCATTCGAGTACTCGCTCAACAAAGATGGTGAGAATTATTATAAGCCAAATTTCTCTGAACGTCTCGAAAATGAAGAACACGCACTCTTCCCTCCCTCTTTACTTGTCATGGAAATTTTGCCTGTAGTGGCCAATGGGTAGAAAATGAACCCTTAGAAGACTTCGTAATTTATAAACATTTTTGTCTTAACTCTAAGGATTTACTGAATAATTAGCTCACACAGAAGTATTGATAGTTTTGAATGTATAGCTTCTGTGTTGAACGATTTAAAGCAGCCGACTTCACATCGAACTCTTGCTACATTAGATCGGGAGCTGGCTTCCACACATGTTTTTAATTGACTGTTTCTAGCCATTTTATTGCCATAATTCATATATCAGTGGCTCCTAATGCTACATGCATGTTTTATTATTTAACTGTGATTTCTTATCGTAGTGACGAGCTATAATTTGGTTTAGTGTGTAACGTATGTAACTGTTACACGCTAACGTGTTAAAATGCCTACCATCCTATATTAGCTTTCAAGTGCTAGACTTTAGAAAGAATATTTGTGACCTACAGGTAAGTGTTCTACACCTTAAATCAGCTTTCGAACATGCACTAACGTCTCCCGTACACTTTTCGGCTGTCTTCACGCTCTGACTTCGTAGCCTGAGTGAGCCCGCTTACTCGTATCCGGTTGCCAGTCTCGTCTCAGAGATACTGAGAATCGCCACTTGGCGCCACCACCATCTGGTTAAAAAACAGGATACTTTAGCCACGCGGGGTGGCCGTACGGTCTAGGGGACCTTGTCACGGTTCGGGTGGCTCCCCCCGTCGCTAGTTCTAGTCCTCCCTTGGGCATGGGTGTGTATGTTACCGTCAGTGTAAGTTAGTTTAAGTTACATTAAGTAGTGTGTAAGCCTAGGGACCGATGACCCATAGGAACTTACCACCAAAAGGATGCCTTCTCTTTCTTTGTTTGGCTCTCTTTACACGTAATGACATTTTCACATTTTTTTGTTTAGCACATGATCCAAGGCTTAATTTTCCTTAAACCTGAAAATAATATTTAATGTGACATTCACTGGGTAAAGTGGCATATGCTAGTAAGACTTACATTATTGGGTAAAGTTTAACTGAAGCACTGAAGACATATCTGGATTCTGGAAGGGAAATTCATTAGGAACGATAAGTTCGAAGTTTTTAGACATAAAAATGCGGGAACGAAACGTCCTTCCTCCCAAACTGGTACTGTGAGAGTTAATAAAAGTACGCACAGTGGAAGCACTAGTACCACTGAACTTTATACAACCATATAGAAGTACACTATACGTTGTATATAATTTTATAAGGTTCAGTGGTACTATTGCTCCCACTTGGCATACTTTTATTAATCCTCGCAGTGTCAATTATGGGGGGGAGGGGGTCACGTAGACAGTTTTTTATGTTTTAAAAATTCGAAAAATATTTATTGTTCATAATGAATACTTCTGCCAGGTTCCAGCTATGTTTTATGTTCCAGGTAGACTTTACCCAAAAACTTTGTTCCCAATGTCACTTTTCCCAGTGACTTTCATAATAACTATATTAGTTATTTTATGTTTACACATCCATATTGCTTTCAGAAACGTATGTTCCGAATACAAGTCAGCAACAGTTAACGAAATTTGTATTTTAAAATATTTTCGTGGTGGTCATAATACAGTTAGTACGCCATTTTATTTAATGCGTTTCGGTATTGAGAAGAGTGTGTGAAATGATATTTTCAAGTTTTGGGCACTACTTACACATCAATACCTCTTCGAATGGTCTGTTGTTTTTAGTTTTTTACTGTGGGCATAAAATACCAGTCCCGCCATGGTAATGTGCGTAATGGAAAATTCGGTGGTATTCCTAGGGTGAAGGGTCTATGACCACTAGTACTTAAACTTCGTATAAAGCCTTTATAAATTCTCTCCAAGTCATCAGTATATTCGTTGACACTCGTCTCACATGTGTTATCACTGATTTGAGAGTCTGTTGCTTGCTACTCTTCGGATAATATATTATACATCCTTTTACGATGTGACTCTGTTCAATGATCCTCTAACAACTATACGCTATGATTTTTATGCTCAATTATTTTGCAATTGTTTTAACAAACCTGTTATACTTCTGTCTTGGTCTGCTGTTGTCCCATTTGTCTTTATCATACTTTTTATGCACGTAATTTTTGTTGATTCTTTGTAGAACACTGTCGTCCGATCCTTATTTGACGGCGGTAACCTACGATTTGGGACCTGTTCAAACATCTGAAGATAGTTCAATCTGTTGGAACTGGTAAAGCGAATCTAAGAAAAATTTTGTGTAGCTGGCGACTGATTCTTATCTTTCTTAAATGGATGTAAATATACACCATCGCCCTCTCTGGGCGTAGAGCCCAGAGAGGGTGATGGTGTCAATTTACGATTACAGGAGTATGCACCCGAAAATGTCACATACTGTATAACAGACAGGTTGAAAAATGGGATTGTCTTTCAATAAATTTCTGGATGAGGCATCAGGAATGAAAAAAGACGCACTGAAAAAGTCTAGAAAGTGCAAGAAGGAACCAGCAGCAATTTGGAAACAGCGCAGACACTCGACGCCTACGCAGCAAGTAGTAGGTGGGGCGAGCCGCCGCTGCACCGCCAGCTAATAAGTGGCCCGCCGCGGCGCCGGCTTACTGCCTCCCTACCATTCCGCCCACGGCTCTCACCGGGAAATGCGGGCAGGTATACCCTGCAGGAGGAGCTATGGAGCGCGGGCCTTTCACGCCGCATTTTAACTCCGAACAGCGCCACGGCAAGTGGTTTAAATTTAGATGTTGGGGACGTGGGGACGCACAAGTCACTGGCGCCATGGACGTACCTCTGCTGTGCCACTCGCGCAAATTTTGGCATGCGGAACTTGTGCCATAAGCTCGTTGGGAACAGTGCTTCACAGTATCGAGTGATGGACTGCTGCATAGAGCGCAAACGTAGAACAACTATTTGTAAATTACGAATTATTATATCCAATCACCTTTACTGATCACTTTTACTGTTTTTCCCAATATGCCTTCTGGAATGTTGTACTTCGATAATGAGGTGGTTATGCCTTTTTGAGTTATGCAGATCAATCTGAAGAGGAATTTATCATTTTATGGTATGCGTCGTGGGAAGAAATGTGACGGGTTTAGTAATCTGTATTTTCAAATTGCTATACACTGCGCCCACGATGAAGCCTAAAACACAGAGGTATTAAAAAGTACTGACAGATTGTCATTGAAAGTGTAATACTACATAAACACTGCCATCTTGGCTGTTTTGTAACCAGTGCCATTTATGCCATGGTCAGCTGATACCGGCTGTTCGTCATTTTCACGTGCGTACTCCTACACCCGTCAATTACACCATCATCATTTGTTGGTGTATACAAATGTACATCTCTCATTTTAATATGTAACCACTATCATAGTAAACACTAGAGAGGACAAAATTCTGCTTTCGTCAACGCTTTAAAATAACGTTGCTGCTTAGTGGCATGCAGATGTACCCATAAAATCTCATAATATATCGCACAGAACGTCGCTTTACCCGAGTTGATGCGAAACTGAACGTTTTTATAGCACGTCTTTACTACGAGAGCAGCTATGTATTAAAACGACCCGTGTACATTCGTCTACATCCATAAAGTGTTACAGTGTAAGTTTACGACTATAGAAACACACACTTTAAAAGCAGCGAACACCCGAAATCAGCAGTTCAAATGGTTCAAATGGCTCTGAGCACTATGGGATTCAACTGCTGTGGTAATCAGTCCCCTAGAACTTAGAACTACTCAAACCTAACTAACCTAAGGACATCACACACACCCATGCCCGAGGCAGGATTCGAACCTGCGACCGTAGCAGCAGCGCGGCACCGGACTGGAGCGCCTAGAACCGCACGGCCACCGCGACCGGCGAAATCAGCTGTCTACAGGAGGGTGATTTTAGAGCAATGAAATGAAAAAAACGTTGAAGTACTTTAATAGAGATATTCGGAACTGAATGCGTTATATTTAGTTGTACGCATATGAGTTTCGTTTGCCATACACAGAACACCCACGGATTAATGAATCTCTTGTGTTCAAATGCAAATGCATTAGAATTTCGATAATTGCCTTGCTTACAAGGTATAAACGTATGAATAGCGAATCTCTTGTGTTCAAATGCAAATGTATTAGACTTCCGATAATTGTCTTGCTTAAAATGTACATCATTTTGGTAACAGGGTACTTTTAAAAATTGCTGAATCGTTTTATAAAACCTCCATACAGGATGACTCACTTTATTGTAGAATTCTGTCGTTTACGAAACAACTTATTTTGAAAAGTGCCCACACTAACACTTGTCCAATATCTATAGTATCACACACTAAAGAACAAGCGCATAGACTAGTTATGTTTTTTCAAAGAAGTAATGAGAGAACTAATCGTCACAGGTTGTGTCCAAATTACTACTGGCAGTGACAGTACACTCTTCCACTCTGGTATGGAACGACCGCTGAACACGAGCTAGTATTTCAGCTGAGGTGTCCGAGCAGGCTGCCGTAAAACGTCGTTGCATTACATCGGGTGTATTTGGTATGTCCTTGTAGACAGCGACTTTCAGATTTCCGCACGAAAAAAGTCTACGGCGTCGAATCCGGGAAACAGGCCGGCCAACGTGCAAGTTTTCTGCGTCTAATACAATTCGTGGAGGCATGCTTTAGTACTTTTGCACTATGGGTTCGACAGCCATCATGCTGGTACCACAGGTTTCTCCTAGTCTGCAGATGAACGTCTTCTAACATCCGTGGAAGATGGTCTGTTACGAGGCTTCAATACTTGTGCGACAGTTCTCTATACCTCATCATATGTTTACACTTCATGGATGTTGACGCTCCACCTGACGAGCCAACGTTGATTGTCAGCACACCAATAGTACTTGTTTCGGTGATTTACCTGGCCATGGTGTCTACTTCTTCCTGGTCTTGAGTCACGGCAGCAACTAAATCACCGTCAGTAAGGCTCTCCACACATCCCCCATCCGCTGCCATCCACTCATCTACGTCTCCTTCACTAGCTTCATCACATCCAGGGATTGTCTGTATCTTTTGTAGTAGATTTTCCTCTTCATTTTCAACTAGGTTGTCTTGAAATTCAAGAGATGTCCACAGTTTTCTCCACGATTTTCTCAGAGTGTTATCTAAAATATTCGGCCATGCCTCGGCGGCCAAGTAAAAAACATCCTTCACATTGGTCTTTTTATTTTGTCCACTAAAGGAATGCTATCATCTTCCATCAGCATTCTTAAAAATTGTTTGTTGCAAATCATTTTTAATGTTTGCAGTACACCCTGGTGCATAGGCTGTAGAAATGGTGTAACATTCGGCGGAATAAACTTCGCCACAGTTTCTCCATAATATAATTCCTCAGTGCTAAGGTGAGATGGCGCGTTACCAATAAAAAGGATTGCACGGCGAGACAAACGATTTTCCTTAGAAAACAGTCGAACAGAGGTAACAAACTAGCCGTGAAACCATTCTTTGAACAGCCTATTATCCATCCATGCTTTTTTATGGCTGAGATAATATACGGGCAGGGACTTCATTTTGCAGTTCCTAAAAGCTCTGGGCCTAGCAGATTTGCCGATCAGCATTAAACGCAGTTTGTGATTACCAGCAGCGTTGCTGCACGCTAAGAAAGTCACACGATCTTTGCACATTTTAAAACTAGGAGCATGGTCTTCCTCTTCTATCCAGCCAACCCGTACTAGCACTAAAACACTCATCACCATTCATTGACTTGTTCAGGTAAACAGCGTTCTCCTGAACCAGTACTCCACTCAAAGGAGTTCCCCCTTTTCTTTCCTGCATAAACCAAAGGAAAAGAGCTTCATCCACTGTATTGTACTGGGACTGCTTCAAAGCCTGCCGAATTTCGAGTGTTTTTCCCAAAGACGTTGCACACGACTCTTCAAGCTCCACTCGGTTTTTCTTCTAATCACAAATGGTTGCCTTACCAAGGCCCAGTTCCGTTGCCAGTTGAATACATTCTCATCATTGTGTATCCGCTTCTTTGAGAGTTAACGTTCTACCTACTATATCTACATCCATACTCCGCAAGCCACCTGACGGTGTGTGGCGGAGGGTACTTTGTGTACCTCTATCGGTTCTCCCTTCTGTTCCAGTCTCGCATTGCTCGTGGAAAGAAATATTGTCGGTATGCATCTGTGTGGGCTCTAATCTCTCTGGATAATGTGTGGGCTCTAATCTCTCTGAATTTATCCTCATGGTCTCTTCGCGAGATATACGTAGTGTAAGTAGGCTGTTTATGTTTTCTTATTGGCAACGTTACGTAGCGCTCAATATGAAAATCACTGGCTGTGCTGTGTGCAGTCTGTGTCTGCTTTGCATTGTTGTAATACTCGCCATTGTAGTGTTAGGCAGCTGGCTGTGAACAGCGCGTAGCGTTGCGCAGTTGGAGGTGAGCCGCCAGCAGTGGTGGATGTGGGGAGAGAGATGGCGGAGTTTTGTAATTTGTCATGAACTGCTATATTTATATATGATGATATCAAGGTAAATACATTGTTTGTTCTCTATTAATATCTTTCATTTGCTAACTATCCCTATCAGTAGTTAGTGCCTTCCATAGTTTGAATCTTTTATTTAGCTGGCAGTAGTGGCGCTCGCTGTACTGCAGTAGCTCGAGCAGCGAAGATTTTTGTGAGGTAAGCGATTTGTGAAAGGTATAGTTTAATGTTAGTCAGGGCCATTCTTTTGTAGGGAATTTTGAAAGTCAGATTGCGTTGCGCTAACAAAATATTGTGTGTCAGTTTAAGCACAGTCATGTATAATTGTTCAAAGGGGACGTTTCATATGTCGACCCTTAGCCTAGGATACCTCACTGGAATCTTCTGATTTTTTCTTGTAGTTTGTGTATTTAGTGTAGCTTTTGTTTATTGCTAGCGCGTAATTGTAGAGAGAATCTCCTTTGTAGTTGTAGCCTTCCATTGTTGTACAGTAAAACAGTTGTGGCATGCATATAGATTTGCACCAAGTATTTCGCAGCTACGGTTGCAATTAACTAGATATTATTTTCAGTGCTATGTTAATGTGTTCTCTTATTTTTGCTCTTCAAATTGTGCTTTTCTGTGTTGTCGTGTGAAATATTGTGACAATAATGGCGTGTGAAAAACGTAATACTAGGCTCCAAAGTAAACTGAGAAATGACAGTGAAGACGAAAGCAGTGTGATAGCGCCGCAGAGTAATGAATTAACAGACATTCAAAGTAGTAATTTGGTAACTGTGCATAGGGAAATGGAGCGGGCGGCAAACAATGGCGTGGACAGTGAAACAATTAGTGAAGAGGGACGCATTATCGATCGATCGGTCGGCAACAGCTTGCCTCAGGATTCGGGAATGACAGGACACAATTTTGCAAATACTGTAGACTCAGGTTTTGGGTTCTCACCGTTTTCTCAAATGAGTCAAGACACATTTTCTGCTTGTCAAAATGTGAATGTTGCCGGTGCAACTTCACTGCCGAAAAGCACTGAGGTACATGTTTCAGACACCAGTGCATTGTTATTACAAATAATGCAACAAATGGGACAAAAGCTTGAAAAGTTAGACACAATGGAACAACACCAGAGACAAACACTGCAACAGTTAGACACAGTGGAACAAAATCTCAAAACGTTAGACGCAATGGAACAAAATCTTCAAAAGTTAGACACTACACTTGAACAAACACGTGAAGATTTAACCACTGAGTTACATAACATCGAATCGAAATGTCAAAAGGTCTGTAATGGCGTAAAAACACAAATTTGTGAGCATTACCAACCTATTTTTTCGCGTCATGAAAATGTATTACAGAATCACGAAGCAGCCATAAAAGAACTGCAAACTATTGTTCATGAAAATCATGAGACCTTGCAAGCTAAAATTGACTCAGTTGCATCTACCAATTCGGTTACGCAACTTGCAAGAACTCAGGAAAACTTAAAGGACACAGTAGATACCCTGAAAATTGGTTCAGAAAGACACATGGAGGAAATAAGTACACTATCGGAGAAAGTAGCCGAACTTTCGGATCAGGTCACTAACTTATCTACAAAGGTAGATGATGATCTGAATGACACAAGACCCGTAGCCTTCACTGACACAGAAGAGTATGAAGAAATAAGAAAATTCAAACAAAATCAAAATCAAATCAATACACAGTACAAAAGAGAAATCCGGGAAGTACAAGATCAGTTGACGCAGGTAATACAAGAATTACGCATTTCAGAGGACACTCGCGCTCCAATACGGGAAGAGGGACATAGAAATACGGAACAAACACAAAATAATAACACAGGACACTTCGGAAATTATGAAAGAAATCGGCAAGGCGCATTGGATTTTGAGATGGAACCGCCGAAACGAAGTAACAATGACCGACATGCGACTCGCCGACATGACGATTTTGACTATAAGCTGTTCATTACTACACGTAAATTCAAAACATTTAAGAATTCTGGCAACGACATTCATCCACAAGCATGGCTCCATCAATTCTCTCATTGTTTTCCTCCCAACTGGTCGTTAGAACACAGATTAGAATTTATGTGTGGCTACTTAGAGAATGAACCAGCTGTAAGAATGCGATCAGTCATTCACGATTTCCACAGTGAAGGAGAATTTTACCATGCCTTCCTCTCAGCATATTGGTCTCAAGCCACACAAGACCGGGTAAAACATGGCATCATAATGATGAAACATTTCGAACAATCTGAATACTCCAGTCTTGTGAAATATTTTGAAGACATGTTGCACAAGAATCAGTACCTGTCAAACCCATACAGCCCCTCAGAACTCATCCGCATTTGCTTAATCAAATTACCTGAACATTTACGGCATATTATTTTAGCAGGACGTTGCAAAGACGACATTGAAGCTTTTCAGGGACTGTTACAAGAACTAGAAATTGACACTGATAATCGCGGAACGCGAAAACAAGGACACAACAATTACAGGTCACATCCGTCACAATTCTGTGACGACAGAAACAATAACCGGACACGACTGGTCTATTCTTACAACGCAAATCGTGACCAAAATAGACACCACCCGTACGACAACCGTTGGCAGAGTAGTAATAACTACAGGGAAAGATCACCTCTCCGTGGTAATGACTATCGCAGAGACAATCAGAGAAACAGACAATGTGGGAACAAAAACAATTATTGTCAAGGGAGACAGAATAACATCAGACGCAACAGTTCAGCCCGCAGGTACGATTCAGGGAGAAATTCTCCACCACTTAACCGACAAGAAAGAAACTACAGGAACTACCGACATGACGACAGACGATGTGATCGTAACGACAGACCTGAATTGCATCAGAATTGGCGGGATTCAAACAGAGCAGGGCACTTTCGACAACGTGAATTTGTAGAAGCTAGGTCTCCTAATCCCAATAACGACGCGCGCCAACAAAGGGACAGACAATGACTCGCACTGCAGGCAGCCGCGTGCGCAAGGTGGCTCAGAGAAAAATAACATAGACGCTAACCTTGAGAAAAATTCCAGTATTCTTCACCGACGTATACCGCCTGACAATTGCGTTGAAGTTGAAACTCTGCGTACTAGGAAGAGTAAAGGTTTACACCACATTTCACATGTAAAACCGTTTATTGAAAGATAATCTGCTTTTTTAACTTTGTCTTTGCCATAAAACTTTTCACTTCACATTTCTAGTATGCTTTGTCAGACTTAAGAAACTGTTAACATGCAACAATGTTTGAAGTTAAATATCCAGTCAAGAACCAAGAGAACTTATTGAAACAGAAATTACGAATGCATTGTTATAGTGAACAGACGTCACAGTGTTATTGTGTGTGTACATTCTTGCTTGTTAGTTGCACGATTATGTAACGACTATAGGGCTTACATACTTAGAACATATACTGGTACTGCTAATGAGATTTTAATGCAACATTTTGGTTTACTTGAAAATATATTCTGGATTTAAAGTACTTTCTGTGAGATACCAGATGACACAATGGTTAGTTTATGTGACAGCTACACGATTTTATCACGACGCTACTAATGAGTGACAATATACAATGTTGCTTTTGCGGTGTTTCTGTTTTATATCTGCATAGTTTTTCTGTTTTATTCTGGAAAGTAAAACATGTTTTAGTAGTAACTTTTGTAGTATAGCTACAATGAGACAGGGTTTTCCGTAGCACAACAATACGTTACAGCACAGTACGTTCTTCACCACAACAATAAGCGTAATAACTAAGATATCTATACGCAAAGCATTTCACTTTCGTTTATGATGAGGTAAGTACATTGACTTCTGCAGAACTTAGCTTTTGGAGGACGATA
The DNA here is from genome assembly GCF_021461385.2 of Schistocerca piceifrons. NCBI lineage: Eukaryota > Metazoa > Arthropoda > Insecta > Orthoptera > Acrididae > Schistocerca > Schistocerca piceifrons. The sequence continues at coordinate 107,419,906 of NC_060138.1, read as the reverse complement.
ACTACGACACTTCCACAGAGATTATGTTGCGACAAGATGCACAGTTTAGCGCTACAGTACACGCATTTGAGTGATTAATCTTATACTTAAAACACTTATTTTTAAATATTTTTTTTAATTACAAAGAAAGTTTTCCGTGATACATTTCATTCCATTGCTGTAATTTGTAACACCTGAGGGTATAATTACAATAATCCTCAGGGGGGTACACGCTCACTTTGTGTACCATGTGTGTGGCAACCACAAGGAACCCTAGCTAATATGGTATTTGCTTATACAACTTTACACATCGGTACCATATTTCTCGAACACACAAATTACACAGCTATCTGATCGTTTAACTGAGAGATAAACATTTTTTTACTACATCAGTGACACATGTTTACGTAATTACATCGTTGTATAACTTCACACTTACGAAATTGTATTTTGTCTGTACTTTGTGAACTGTTCATATTTTTTCGGAACCATTGTGATACTATGAGAGCTTTGAATGATGTATTTGGTATGGATTCATGATTTTTAAAGGACGTTTGAGGCAGATGACACTTTTGACATGAGCAGAGAATTTTTTTAATTATTGGAGGAAGCTACGACGTTTTTGAGATTTGACTGAGGTGTAATGATGTTATTTTTACGACGACGATGTGTATTATGCTGTTGAGGTATGTTTACGATCAATAAGCTGATGTTATATGAGAAATCTGATTATGCTATGTAGTTATTATGTGTTGATGAATACGAATATGTATATGTGTAATAAGGTAAGGAATAATGAATAGTGGGTAGGGACTCTTGATTTGTGAAAAAGGATGTTGGAAACCAAGAATCGTACTTTAAGAGTTATGAAATGTGTGTAAATGCGTGAATGTATCACAATGCCGGCGAAAATTTTTTGGACAACGTTATATTCATAGGATTTTCTTTCTACAGATTTGCAACGCTAATTCTTGACCTGTGAAATATTTGTGTGTGAGACTGTCACTGTAGCAGAAACTGGTGTCGTAAATATTTCCGTAAGAAAGTTAAGTGACCACCTGCACGTAATGCGTCGTGGGCACGCAGCTGTGTCAAACACCTGGAGAACAAGCCATTAGGGTGTGCCTTTCCGGAAGCACAGGTAGAAAAAAAAGAAAAAAGGCAGGCCTTTATCCTCGCCATTGACATTCCTTTAGGGAAAATATTGCAAATGCGACACCCTCATTACTTCCATTAACCTTGCTATTGACATTCCTTTGTAGAAAGCATCGCAAATATTACACGCTCATTACCTGAAAACATATGATTACTCGTACTTTGTGCTAATTACCGCAATGCTTATGAATTGATGGGAAATATTCGTACATCTGCACACCTGATTATGACAAGTGTCTTTCTATGAGAGTTGAGAGCAACTGACTTACGAAATGCCACATGACTATTGAATGATATTTTTATGCTTTGCTTTTCGTAGTTGCTTATTTCACTTGATATCTGGTTTCCAGCTGTGTTGCAGCATTGCTTTTATAAAATAAAATGCATTTGCTAATGTGAACACTTTCTGTCAACAGATCTATTAAATAATAATTTTGTAATCCACATTCTTTAAAAAAGGAGCACTTGGAAAGGAAAGAACAATAAGAAGGGACTAGTAACAGTAACTGGACACATAATTCTCTTTTCAAGCACATGGTAATATTTTTTTTACAATAAGTTGTTGTGGTGCACCACTTTAATTTACATAGACATTAAAATGTGAATATACACTTCCCTTATCTGCATTGTTGTTTTTACTGTAATATCTTTTCTGCTTGAGCTTTGTCATGTATAGATATAAGTTTTATATTTTTTATATTTTTTATATTTGCTGCTGCTGTTTGCCAGGCATAGTGCTACTGAATTTTAAATTGTGTTACTCTGTTAAGCTAGTTTTACTACTGACTTATTTTTCTTGTTACTGTACATTGGCTCATATTAGTTGTAATGTTGCATTGCTTGGTAATTTATATTTACTGTAGCTTGCTTTGCAATTTTCCATTTTTTTTGCATTGCTGTTTGTGTTAATTTGTTATGTGCTGCTGCATTGCCTCGTCCCTTAGTTTATTATCTGAGCTCAGTAGATTTAAGTTAGCTTAAGAGGAGACTATATAAGAAACTAACTATTATAAGTTTATAAGAAATGCATTGAGAAGCTATCAGAAAATGGTCTGGCAAAATAAAAAGGATACTGTACAGTGGAGAAAAACTATTATTGACAGAGGATGTGAACAGAATACAGAAAGCAGAGAGAAAAACTATTTTTGACAGAGGATGTGAACGAAATACAGAAGGCAGGCTTAGATAGGACTTTTGGGAATACCAATACTCTTCAAAATTTCGACTGACTCTGCTGTGGGTTTGCTCTGTTGTGGCCCATTCCCTGTATGTATGTCAAGAGTCAGCACTGTCGTTCCGTTGGAAGGACAACGCTACTTCTTCAAGACTGCATGGAAATCCACTACTTCCGTGTGCATTTTCTTCTACTGCTCAGACTTTGAGAGAAACACTACTATTTTACCGTGATGAACGATCAGGACTGTCTTTATGGACTGTGAGAAATTTTTAGCTTTTGACCAACATTGTATCAATAAGTGTGTGCATTTGATATCTTTGTTATTGCAATTATGAAAATTTTTTTCAAATCTGTATTGGCCACTGGCCAACCCAATTTGTAAAATTTTTTGTGGGGAGCATGGGGGGTATGTAAGTAGGCTGTTTATGTTTTCTTATTGGCAACGTTACGTAGCGCTCAATATGAAAATCACTGGCTGTGCTGTGTGCAGTCTGTGTCTGCTTTGCATTGTTGTAATACTCGCCATTGTAGTGTTAGGCAGCTGGCCGTGAACAGCGCGTAGCGTTGCGCAGTTGGAGGTGAGCCGACAGCAGTGGTGGATGTGGGGAGAGAGATGGCGGAGTTTTGTAATTTGTCATGAACTGCTATATTTATATATGATGATATCAAGGTAAATACATTGTTTGTTCTCTATTAATATCTTTCATTTGCTAACTATCCCTATCAGTAGTTAGTGCCTTCCATAGTTTGAATCTTTTATTTAGCTGGCAGTAGTGGCGCTCGCTGTACTGCAGTAGCTCGAGCAGCGAAGATTTTTATGAGGTAAGCGATTTGTGAAAGGTATAGTTTAATGTTAGTCAGGGCCATTCTTTTGTAGGGAATTTTGAAAGTCAGATTGCGTTGGCTAACAAAATATTGTGTGTCAGTTTAAGCACAGTCATGTATAATTGTTCAAAGGGGACGTTTCAGTAGGAGGGAGCAATATACTGCTTGACTGCTCGGTGAACGTACACTCCTGGAAATTGAAATAAGAACACCGTGAATTCATTGTCCCAGGAAGGGGAAACTTTATTGACACATTCCTGGGGTCAGATACATCACATGATCACACTGACAGAACCACAGGCACATAGACACAGGCAACAGAGCATGCACAATGTCGGCACTAGTGCAGTGTATATCCACCTTTCGCAGCAATGCAGGCTGCTATTCTCCCATGGAGACGATCGTAGAGATGCTGGATGTAGTCCTGTGGAACGGCTTGCCATGCCATTTCCACATGGCGCCTCAGCTAGACCAGCGTTCGTGCTGGACGTCAGACCGCGTGAGACGATGCTTCATCCAGTCCCAAACATGCTCAATGGGGGACAGATCCGGAGATCTTGCTGGCCAGGGTAGTTGACTTACACCTTCTAGAGCACGTTGGGTGGCCGGGATACATGCGGACGTGCATTGTCCTGTTGGAACAACAAGTTCCCTTGCCGGTCTAGGAATGGTAGAACGATGGGTTCGATGACGGTTTGGATGTACCGTGCACTATTCAGTGTCCCCTCGACGATCACCAGTGGTGTACGGCCAGTGTAGGAGATCGCTCCCCACACCATGATGCCGGGTGTTGGCCCTGTGTGCCTCGGTCGTATGCAGTCCTGATTGTGGCGCTCACCTGCACGGCGCCAAACACGCATACAACCATCATTGGCACCAAGGCAGAAGCGACTCTCATCGCTGAAGACGACACGTCTCCATTCGTCCCTCCATTCACGCCTGTCGCGACACCACTGGAGGCGGGCTGCACGATGTTGGGGCGTGAGCGGAAGACGGCCTAACGGTGTGCGGGACCGTAGCCCAGCTTCATGGAGACGGTTGCGAATGGTCCTCGCCGATACCCCAGGAGCAACAGTGTCCCTAATTTGCTGGGAAGTGGCGGTGCGGTCCCCTACGGCACTGCGTAGGATCCTACGGTCTTGGCGTGCATCCGTGCGTCGCTGCCGTCCGGTCCCAGGTCGACGGGCACGTGCACCTTCCGCCGACCACTGGCGACAACATCGATGTACTGTGGAGACCTCACGCCCCACGTGTTGAGCAATTCGGCGGTACGTCCACCCGGCCTCCCGCATGCCCACTATACGCCCTCGCTCAAAGTCCGTCAACTGCACATACGGTTCACGTCCACGCTGTCGCGGCATGCTACCAGTGTTAAAGACTGCGATGGAGCTCCGTATGCCACGGCAAACTGGCTGACACTGACGGCGGCGGTGCAAAAATGCTGCGCAGCTAGCGCCATTCGACGGCCAACACTGCGGTTCCTGGTGTGTCCGCTGTGCCGTGCGTGTGATCATTGCTTGTACAGCCCTCTCGCAGTGTCCGGAGCAAGTATGGTGGGTCTGACACACCGGTGTCAATGTGTTCTTTTTTCCATTTCCAGGAGTGTATATTCTCGAAACTTCAACAAAAGCCCGTACCGAGCTACTGAACGTCTCTCCTGCAAAGTCTTCCACTGGAGTTTATCTATCATCCCCGTAACGCTTTCGCGATTACTAAATGATCCTGTAACGAAGCGCGTTCCTCTTCTCTGGATCTTCTATATCTCTTCTATCAACCCTATCTAGTACGGATCCGACACTATTGAACAATATTCAAGCAGTGGGTGAACATGTGTACAGTAACCTACTTCTTTTGTTTTCTGATTGCATTTCCATAGGATCCTTCCAATGAATCTCAGTCTGGCATCTGCTTTACCGACGATCAACTTCATACGATCATTCCATTTTAAATCACTCCTAATGCCTACTTCCAGATAATTTATGGAATTAACTGCTTCCAGTTGCTGGCCTGCTATATTGTAGCTAAATCATAAAGGATCTTTCTTTCTATGTATTCGCAGTACATTACACTTGTCTACATTGAGATTCAATTGCCATTCCCTGCACCATACGTCAATTCGTTGCAGTTCCTCCTGCATTTCAGTACAATTTTCCATTGTTACAACCTCTCGATATACTACAGCATCATCCGCAAAAAGCCTCAGTGAACGTTCGAGTTATCCACAAGCTCATTTATGTATATTGTGAATAGCAAGAGTCCTACGACACTCCCCTGCGGCACACCTGAAATCACTCTTACTTCGGAAGACTTGTATGTTTCCGTTCACTCATGACCAAAATAGGTCCACCACTACACTTGAACGATACAATACAACTGTTATGCGTGCCAGCGCTTTTCGAGCCAACTGGCAGGGCTCTGACCTCAGACACTACAAAGGTCTCAACAATGCACAACAACAAGGCCAGGGAGTGAGAGTGAGCCATTTTTCCTAGACTTGTTCCCATTTGTACCTACTTATCTGCTTGGTATACTCCATTCTCGAAACTCGTCACCGTAATTTCAGCTAATCCGAACAAATGGGTAATCCGAATAAGGTCCGGTTCCAATTAGGATTAACGGAACTCTACTGTAACTGCCAACATCTTGCCGCATATAACGTACAACAACGAACTGCACTTTTTCCCATTCTCCATACACAATGAGCACGTCGGCTTTTTCTGCATTTGTAAATCTCATCGTTCATTCACGACCGACTGATTGGACTATCATACACTAATTGACTAGCAAGTCGCAAAGCACTCAAGGAACATACAAGCACATTGAAACTACGCAGGTTGAATGGCACAAGTGTCGGTGTGGAATATTTTCAAAACATGATATCTCATAAACGACTGGCAGTAGAATCCTGCAACAAACACCAGTGACGTTCTAATTTACCCTACTTTTAGTTTATTAAAGTGAGCAGGCATTGTTCCATTTTGAAAAAAGTTAGGTTTGCACAAAAATCACTCTTTCTATTATTACAATGTCTATTGGCTAACAATACATTCATGACAATTAACATGAAACCACTTGTAAATATGATGGCTGTAGTTTTTCTGATTTTACTTCACCAGATCACTTTAAGCGTGAACAAAGAGGACAACGAAGCTCAGCTGCAAATATCACCAACATTGGTTTGAGGATAACTCCCCACCCCATTAATTATTCGCTGGGTTGGGAAATGTTTGCGTGAGAAGAAATCTTTTATCACGTATACATGAGTAAAAGCAATCGCCACTTAAATTATCTGCCAATTTCTATTAGGAAATTAGGATACTGAAACGTATACTAAAATTATTTAAACCAATTTTAGACTGTTCATTTCTCGTTTAATCAGTCATCACAAAAGTCTTGTGATTCTTAACTACATGTAGGTAGTGATTTCACTGCACCAGTAAAATAGTTACCGTAATCATCGCCATAGTAATAATCACAGGTGATGCATCCAATACCTCTGATGACTCTGGTGTTTCTTCCTTACTTCTAGATTTCTTTTTCTTCTTCCTTCTGCTCAGAAAAGCACCTGTGTGCAGTTTTCCCATTTTTGTTCTTCCACCCAGCCTGTTCTTTCTGTTCATTTCTAATTCTCTTCTTCATTTCAGTTTCTTTTTCATGAGAGTGCCACGTTGTTTTCTTTCAGCGCACCATTACCCCAGCCTGCCAATACTTTCTTATGCCATCACATTCTGTCTAATATATTATATTCAGAAAGCAAATCTATGCAGGAATACAATAAATTACGCGTTTAAATAACATATTCAGATGCAAGAAAACAATATTTATTAAATATACTCTTTTATTTCGTGCTTTCTGAAAACTGCAAGTAGTTGCCCTCCCTTATTTACATGAGCCGCATTTCGCAGCTCAAATAGCACATTTCTTTTTGATGTAGTTCGTTACTTACTGGAATTAGAAGCTTCCAACAGTAATTCGAAACTGTCAGTTTTACTGCGAGCTTTAAATATAGCGCCCTTACGATTACCTGATGAGCACAATACTGTCTTAATGAAAATTTCCTGAAGTTTGTGAAAATTGGATCACACTAATGGAACAGAGTGAATGAACCCAAACTTTGGTAATAGAGAATAGTACTTCAGTAATAACTGATTAATTCTGCACGAAGATGGCTCACACGTGAGCCAAGGTCTAAGAGATAGTTCTGAGAGCTATTACTTACCTCACATTGCCAAAGTGAGAAACTGCTCTGTTAATAGATTAGCCGTTCACAATAACAACAGTTACAGTGAAGTATTCGTTGCCATGTAATTTTGATTCAAGGCTATTACGGAGTCTTTCCACTTTTTAATAAATCAGTTTTTTGGAAAAGTGTGGTAAGATCTTATGGGACCAAACTGTTAAGGTCATCGGTCCCTAAGGTTACAAACGACTTAATCTAGCTTACACTAACTTACGCTAAGGACAACACACACACCCATGCCCGAGGCGGGACTCTAATCTGCGACGGAGAAAGTCGCGCGGACCGTGACAAGGAGCCTCAGACTGTGCGATTACCCTGCGTGTCAATAACTCTTTGTTTTAACGCTTCGTGAATTTTCGATCAGTTAGTTATGAAATAAGATAGATAAATGACCTCAGTTTGGAAAAACGACGTCCAAGTTTTCCTGTCTCATACCGTCCGACATTTATAGTGGAATTTGCTTGCCAAAATGTATTCCGGTTCTCATAAGGGCAGCAGGTGGGCCATGGGTTATTGCGAGTGCGGTTCATCGGACGAGACGCCATTTCTCACTCGTGCGCGGAGCAAGGCTGATGCCATGGCTCAAACTCAGAGCCTAAAAATTATTTCAAAGCCAACACGTAAGTAAAATACATATTAACAAAGATGCTCAATAGATAATGGCACCTCATGAAAGAGATAAACGAGGTGAGGAAACGCGCATGTATACCCACTTTGTAGACGTAATTATACTTCGGGTAATGACGATGAAACATGTGAAGCTCATTTAAAAATTGAGAGGCTCATGGAAAAACAATGGTAAGCGCCACTGCTATGTATTTTGTGTTATGGGCAATCAGTGCTAAATATGAGCAGCAGAATATAATACACCACCAGAAAGTTCTAATACCACGCAAGTCTCGACGATGCTTCATGGTAAACGACAATAACTGCCTGCCGCGGCAACACAGTGCTCAGCAACAGGTAAAATAGCTGGAGCTACGAGGGACCGGAGTACGTTTCCAAATATTATTGCCACATTTGACGAGTTACAAGTAAACGAAGATTTTATTAATGATCTTGATATATCCGATCAGGATCCTGAGTACATCTCCAGTGATTCAGATAGCTCAGAGGTATGTAAATTTGCTAATCAACTATACTTTGTAATTTTCACGAACATAGTTTAAAATACATGTTCTATGATACTCAAAAGCACCCGAACTACGCTCATGCTCATAAATTAAGGATAATGCTGATACATGGTGAAAAAACGCTCTGGTGGGCGGTTTGCGGGTTTAAATCACCTCGCGGTATGACCATGCGGTGCATTTGACCTGCAGTGGTAGCACGGTGGCGCTGGCAGCAGTCCACACACGCAGAGGTGTGTTGGTGCATGTCAGAGTACGGTGCAGACGGTTTCAGATGTGCTAATGGTGACTGTGTGTTGAGAACGGCTCAAAGAACACATATTGATGACGTTATGAGGGGTAGAATACTAGGGTGACTGGAGGGTGGACAAAAACAGCAAGTCGTAGCACGGGCCTTCCGTGAGCCACAAAGTGTGATCTCAAGATAATGGAGACGATTGCAGCAGACCGAAAACGTGCCCAGGCGCTACACTACGGGACGTCCACAGTGTACAACACCTCAAGAAGACCGATATCTCACCATCAGTGCCCGCAGACGGCCGCGAAGTACTGCAGGTAGCCTTGCTCGAGACCCTACCGCAGCCACTGGAACAGTTGTCTCCAGATACACAGTCTACAGGCAACTGAACAGACATGGTTTATTCGCCCCAAGACCTGCAGGGTACATTCCACTGACCCCTGGTCACAGGAGAGCCCGTAAAGCATAGTGTCAAGGACACAGTACGTGATCATTGGAACAGTGGTCCCAGGTTATGTTTACTGACGAGTCCACTTATATAGTCTGAACAGTGACTCTCGCCGGATTTTCATCTGGCGTGAACAAGAAACCAGATACCAACCACTCAATGTCATTGAAAGGTACCTGTACGGAGGTTATGGTTTGATGGTGTAGGGTGGGATTATGATTGGTGCACGTACACTCCTGCATGTCTTTGACAGTGGAGCTGTAACAGGTCAGGTGTATCGGGACGTCATTTTGCACCAGTATGACAGCCTTTTCAGGGGAGCAGTGGGCCACATCTTCCTTCTGATGGATGAGAATGCATGGCCCCAACAAGCTGCCATCGCGGAGGAGTACCTTGAAACAGTAGATATCAAGCGAATGGAGTGGCCTGCCTGTTCTCGAGTCCTAAGCCCCATCGAGCACGTCTGCGATGTTCTCGGTCGACGTATCACTGCACGTCTCCAAACCCCTAGGACTTTGGTGCAAGAATGGGTGGCTATACCCCAGCAGCTGCTCGGTCACCTGATCCAGAGTATGCCAACTCGTTGTGCAGCCTGTGTACGTGTGCATGGTGATCATATCCCATATTGATGTCGGGGTACATGGGCAGGAAACAGTGGCGTTTTGTAGCACATGTATTTCGGGACAGTTTTCTCAACTTACCACCAATACCGTGGACTTACATATCAGTGTCGTGTGTGTTCCCTATGTGCCTATGCTATTAGCGCCAGTTTTGTGCAGTGCCATGTTGTGTGGCACCACATTCTGCAATTATCCTTTATTTTTGAGCATTAGTGTAGTTATATGCTGAAATTATACCTTTTTGGACATATTGGCATAAAAGACTGCTGTTTAGGCACGAACTAGAGGATGTTTATTTGATAAGCGAAATTGTTTCGATGTGTCTAGTAACATGTTAGAAATTTAGGTGACCATGCACAGAAAAAGATGCGATCTCATAAAAAAAAACTTTCAAAATTTCATTTCTATTTTCGTTTTCACATTTACTCGTCGACTGTACTCGTAAAAACGAAACTTCATTCGTGTTCTCTGCACAGTGTTGCATGTTATAATACATGACTTTTAGATTTCGTTGTTAATAATACTGCATCTCACAGTACCATATGTCGTCTGTCTCACTGCAGTGATGTTTCTTCAGTACAGTTTCTTATCGTTACAATTTATTAGCGCTAGTATACTTTTAGCATAGTTAATTTATTAGTCAAGCTTTACCCACTTAATCTCACAGAACCACGCTTAAGCTTAACCAGCCGTATATAGCAATTTGCAATTTTTCTAGCTTTGATTGCTCAGCTGAAACCATTATCTTTAGCTAATTTAATTAGTGTCTGCACTCCACATTGTAACAGGTATTACCTGGAGCCAAACTGTTCTAATTGCATACGCTTCAGTGCACGAGTTGTTGATTGTGGTTTTACGAACGTAGTTCCAAAATCTCAGTTCCGTGTCCCTACTGTTGTGATCAAACTACAATCGTGCGGCCATAACTGTGGGTGTGTCAGCTGGCTGTGCGATGACTCTTCTTACCTACAACACATGAAATATTAGTTTACTTTGTTACATGCTTGACAAACAGATATTCTTAACATTTAAAAAACTATATTTCCATCTGAGACCTGAACAACTCTTTCGCCCTACTGAGTAATGACAGCGTCAGCTAACGTCACGAACTGGTGTGGAGTACTTTCATGCTCGGCTGTATACTGATCCCAGTGTTAGAGCGCTGCTACTTGAGAGGGAGGGGGTAAGTCTTCTTCGTCCTCTCCTATTCGTAGTTAGACCACGCTAACGCCTGTGGTGTCAATGACTGTTGCCTACTTTGGTGTGGCGCAGCGATCTTTGGACGATATCTCACTTACTATCTCCTGTACATTGATAAATATTATAAGGTTATTTTGAAAATTGGCGATTTTGCAATTTTTAATATTTGGACTGGTGTCTAATGCAACGTAGTGAATACGATCTGAGAAGCAAAGAACCAGTCGAGCGAGGAAAGGGTTGCAAGCCATTGAAACACAGAAGAGTACTGTAATAAAATACAGGGCGTTTCAAAAAGAAAGAGCAGATTTCAAACATTTATTTCTCAAAAACTACAAATGATAGAAACACAATTCAAACGTTTCTTGTCAGAGAAAGGTTCAAAGTTTTTCAATGGTCCGCGCAGAAGTTCCATGCAAATCCGCAGTGGCGCTGGCGTTTGTTTGTAGGAAAATGGCGACGACACCACAGGAACGATCATTTTGTGTGCTGCAATTTGCAAAGTTAGAGTCCATTGTTGGTGTGCAACGTGCATTCCGCCGTCAATTCAACAAACAGCCGCCTCGTCATAAGCAAATTTATGAGTGGCATCACAGATTCGTAGAAGATGGTTGCATCTGCAAGCGAAAAAGCACGGGTCGTCCACGCACATCGGATGAAAATGTCGAGCGTGTCCGTGCAGCTTACGAAAGGAGCCCTAGAAAATCCATGGCACGGGCAAGTCACGAACTAAACATGTCTAAAACAACGGTATGGCGCGTTCTGAGTAACCGTCTGCACATGAAGCCGTACAAACTGCAGTTATTGCAAGCATTGCGTCCTGACGACCACAACAAAAGGTTCGAATTTTCAACTGCAATTCTACAGGACATGGAAGAGGACAATTTTGCCGAACGATTAATTTTTTCAGATGAATCAACGTTTCACATTTCTGGTAAAGTTAATCGGCATAACGTACGAATTTGGGCGAGTGAAACTCCGAGGGACGTTATTCAACATGAAAGAGACTCACCAAAGGTTAACGTCTTTTGTGCAATTTCGGTAAACAAAGTTTATGGACCTTTCTTTTTCATGGAGAAAACTATCACAGGAACCATTTACCTGGACATGTTAGAAAACTGGCTATTTCCTCAACTTCAGGAAGATTCAAATCACTTCATCTTCATGCAAGATGGCGCCCCACCACACTTCTCTGAACCTGTACGACGGTACCTAAATAACACCATTCCAGGACGGTGGATTGGAAGAGCAGGAGCACAAGATCAATGTCATCGTCTGTGGCCTCCCAGGTCACCAGACCTTACTCCCTGCGATTTTTATTTGTGGGGGTACATAAAGGACTGTGTTTATGTCCCACCTATGCCCGCTACTCTTCAAGAGGTACGACATCGAATTGTTGCGGCCGTGAATTCGGTAACTAAAGACCAGTTGCGTCGTGTGTGGCAAGAAATGAGATACCGGTTTGATATTTGTCGTGTAACAAATGGTGCTCATATTGAGGTACAGTTTTGATATTTGTTGTGTAACATTTGGTACTCATATTGAGTGAAGGACCGTTGGAATTGTGTTTCTATCATTTGTAGTTTTTGAGAAATAAATGTTTGAAATCTGCTCTTTCTTTTTGAAACGCCCTGTATTACATCTGAAACGAAGAAAAACACTTTTACTCATGAGTGACGTTCGCTTTCGACCTCATGAGAAACATTTTTGGCCCATAATGTGTAGCGTAAAACATGATAAAATGAAACATGTAATGTATAAAACATTACGTTAAACATAAGTAACCAGTAAACAGTGATGACGCGAGGAGACGATTGTGCAGGAACTGTGGATACCACTCACTGACGTCGATTGCTGACTGATAACCATTTCATAACGATTGATCCCTGACTGGATACATCGCATGACGAACATGAACGTTACCTTGCCGGAACTGTGGAAATTTCTACTTCTAATTGATGTATCAATATTACGTTTTAGTTGAAAAGGAGACGGCATAGGCGGTAATATTTAAGAGAAAAAGTATTTTTCGACCGCTTTTTGGTGATTGTGAAATTTGAGGAGTCATAGACGTCAGACGGGAATTATGAGAAAAATCTCATTTCAACACTTTAAAGATACAGCGATACTCAACTTCCAGACGAATTGTGGTTGCTTCCAAATTAGTCATTATGTCGTAATAATGGCGGGGATAGATTAATGCAGTAAAATGGTGATATATACACTCCTGGAAATTGAAATAAGAACACCGTGAATTCATTGTCCCAGGAAGGGGAAACTTTATTGACACATTCCTGGGGTCAGATACATCACATGATCACACTGACAGAACCATAGGCACATAGACACAGGCAACAGAGCATGCACAATGTCGGCACTAGTACAGTGTATATCCACCTTTCGCAGCAATGCAGGCTGCTATTCTCCCATGGAGACGATCGTAGAGATGCTGGATGTAGTCCTGTGGAACGGCTTGCCATGCCATTTCCACCTGGCGCCTCAGTTGGACCAGCGTTCGTGCTGGACGTGCAGACCGCGTGAGACGACGCTTCATCCAGTCCCAAACATGCTCAATGAAGGACAGATCCGGAGATCTTGCTGGCCAGGGTAGTTGACTTACACCTTCTAGAGCACGTTGGGTGGCACGGGATATATGCGGACGTGCATTGTCCTGTTGGAACAGCAAGTTCCCTTGCCGGTCTAGGAATGGTAGAACGATGGGTTCGATGACGGTTTGGATGTACCGTGCACTATTCAGTGTCCCCTCGACGATCACCAGTGGTGTATGGCCAGTGTAGGAGATCGCTCCCCACACCATGATGCTGGGTGTTGGCCCTGTGTGCCTCGGTCGTATGCAGTCCTGATTGTGGCGCTCACCTGCACGGCGCCAAACACGCATACGACCATCATTGGCACCAAGGCAGAAGCGACTCTCATCGCTGAAGACGACACGTCTCCATTCGTCCCTCCATTCACGCCTGTCGCGACACCACTGGAGGCGGGCTGCACGATGTTGGGGCGTGAGCGGAAGACGGCCTAACGGTGTGCGGGACCGTAGCCCAGCTTCATGGAGACGGTTGCGAATGGTCCTCGCCGATACCCCAGGAGCAACAGTGTCCCTAATTTGCTGGGAAGTGGCGGTGCGGTCCCCTACGGCACTGCGTAGGATCCTACGGTCTTGGCGTGCATCCGTGCGTCGCTGCGGTCCAGTCCCAGGTCGACGGGCACGTGCACCTTCCCCCGACCACTGGCGACAACATCGAAGTACTGTGGAGACCTCACGCCCCACGTGTTGAGCAATTCGGCGGTACGTCCACCCGACCTCCCGCATGCCCACTATACGCCCTCGCTCGAAGTCCGTCAACTGCACATACGGTTCACGTCCAGGCTGTCGCGGCATGCTACCAGTGTTAAAGACTGCGATGGAGCTCCGTGTGCCACGGCAAACTGGCTGACACTGACGACGGCGGTGCACAAATGCTGCTCAGCTAGCCCCATTCGACGGCCAACACCGCGGTTCCTGGTGTGTCCGCTGTGCCGTGCGTGTGATCATTGCTTGTACAGCCCTCTCGCAGTGTCCGGAGCAAGTATGGTGGGTCTGACACACCGGTGTCAATGTGTTCTTTTTTCCATTTCCAGGAGTGTTTTAACAAGACGAAAAGTGTAAATTCAAGATCTATTTGCCTTTCACAGCTATGTCTTTATGCGCGTATATTTAGTTAAAACACTAATATCAAAAGTTTAATTTATACACGTCAAGAAAAGTTTTGCATCACCCCAGTTCCCATAATTCCCGAAGACAGACGTTCACTGTGGATATTGTATCACAGACACAGCCCCTTTGACTGTTCAGAGATGTCACTAAACCCGCCCAAAGATATAAACAACCATGAATGAGCAGTGCCTATTCGACGGAGGGGGTCTGACCGCCGATCAGTTCCAGTCATTCCACCAGTAAGGACGTACATAACTCGTGTTGTTTGTAGGGCCAACCATGCCTCGACGGTCAGTACCGCAGTTGATTGCGTCCGCATTGTTATTTTGTGCCAGGCGTGGCTCTCAGCAAGGAAAGTGTCCAGGCGTCTCGGAGTGAACAAAAGCGATGTTGTTCCGACATGGAGGAGATACAGAGAAACAGGAACTGTCGATGACATGTCTTGCACAGGCCGCCCAAGGGCTACTACTGCAGTGGATGACCGGTACCTACGGATTATGGCTTGGAGGAACCCTGACAGCAACGCCACCATGTTAAACAATGCTTTTCGAACAGCCACAGGATGCCGTGTTACGACTCAAACTGTGCACAATAGGCTGCATGATGCGCAACTTCGCTCCCGACGTACATGGCGTGGTTCATCTTTGCAACCTTGACACCACGTAGCGCGGTAAAGATGGGCCCACCAACATGCCGAATCGACCGCTCAGGATTGGCATCACGTTCTCTTCACCGATGAATGTCGCATATGCCTTCAACCAGACAATCGTCGGAGACGTGTTCGGAGGCAACCTGCTCAGGCTGAACGCCTTAGTCACACTATCCAGCGAGTGCTGCAATGTTGAAGTTTCCTGATGTTTTGGGGTGGCATTATTTGCGGCCGATGTACGCCGCTGGTGGCCATGGAAGGCGCCGTAACGCCTGTAATATACGTGGATGCCATCCTCCGACCGATAGTGGAACCATATCGGCAGTATATTGACGAGGCATTCGTCTTCATGGACGACAATTCGCACCCCCATCTTACACATCTTGTGGATGACTTCTTTCAGAATGACGTTATCGCTCGACTAGAGTGGCCACTATGTTCTCCAGACATGAGCCTTATCGACCATGCCTGAGATGGACGGAAAAGGGCTCTTTATGGACTAGGTGACCAACGAACTACTCTGAGAAATCTACGCCGAATTGCCGTTGAGGAGTGGGACAGTTTGGACCAACAGCGCCTTGACGAACTTGTGGATAGTATGCCGCGACGAATACAGGCATGCCTCAGTGCAACAGAACGTGCTACTGGGTATTAGAGGTACCGGTGTGTACAGCAATCTGGACCAGCATCTCTGGAGGTCTCGCTGTACGGTGGTACAACATGCCAGGTGTATCTCTCATGAGCAATAAAAAGGGCGGAAATGATGTTTACCTTGATCTCTATTCCAATTTGCTGTACAGGTTCCGGAACGCCCGGAACTGAGGTGACGCAAAACTTTTTTTGATGTGTGTATTTGTTTTCAGCTTCTATGCGCTGCGTGTTAGTGTGTGCCTTGTTGCCAGACTTCTGAACAGTATTTCATTGTTACAGAATTCACATCGCGGCTTCCAGTCAGATAGTAGTAAACCGTCGTTCTCACAGTTGTTGTGTATTCGTTTGAGACACTGCTCGTAACGTAGTTGCCCCGTGCTTGTGTGAAACCACGCTTCATTTACGAAGTTGTGAAAACTCTATGGTAACCAGTATGCGTACTTACTTTGAGGCCGAAAAAGAATAGAGCGCGAGCAGTTTTGTGTCACAGTCAGTGAACAGTATTCCGAATGTCTCGGTGTTGATGAAAGTACAGCGACGTGAATTTCGAAGGATGTAGGGAAACTTCATGTCTAGTATCATCTAAAAAGTGTTCTGGCAGGTGACAGAATCTTGTATAAGAAGAAAACTCCTTGGTTTCTACGTGGAAAAGCAGTTTCCAGCTGTGGCATCCGTGTTGGAATAGTTGAAGACTGAAGCGGAAGATTTTCCTGACACGAGTGAAACAACTGTTTGGCGTACTATTCCAAAATTTGGCTTCAGATATAAAAAGTTCAACAAAACACCTATGCTTATGGAAAATGACGAAGTGTTAGGAAAAAGAGAGAATTTCCTGAGGGAAATAAGACACCTGGGAAGCACTGGCAGGACTATTTATTTCACTGATGACAGATGGTGTTGTGCGAATCATTAGAGAAAGTTTGGTTGGCAGGAAAAAAAAAAAAAACCTTATGCGTCAGAAAACGTATACAACTCTCACAAAGGAAGTGTGCAAGAGTGGAATGGCTGGAAAAAGAGGAATTCAAACACCGTTCCGTTCAGGAAAATAGCTTGTAATGTGTCACATTGGGAACGAAGATGGGTTCGTGTCAAATGCCGGCTTATATATTTTTGGGCAAGAAGGAGGTGCAGATTATCATTCTAAAATGAATGCCAATCACTACGAAGAGTGGTTTAGGAAACAAATCTGCGGTTGTTTTAGATCAGGCTCCTTATCACACGATGATGAATCCTGTATCACGAAATCCAACGACGAAATTGCTAAAGGATTCTATTACTAAATGCATGCAAAGCGACAATGTAGAGCTTCAATCAAATGCCACATCATGTGAGGAATTTAGTGAAGCTGGGCTAGTGGGACGCGGGCAACCGCACTTCATGTCACAGGAATATTTTTTGGAAAGTATATTGCAATCAGTGGACAAGGAAATTAAACTTCTGTGTCGCCTGTAGCGCACTGCGAAATGGGCGCAACTGAACTTATTCTGGCATTTGTCGCGAACATCGTAGCAAAGGTGTTCAAGAATTTTGAAACAGATGATACTTTACAGTTGTGTCGCTCCTTTCTGTAAAGTGTTCCACAAAGTGTATGGAGGAATTCAGTGAGTCGTGTATATAAACTTAGAACAGTTACGCACAAAGAGCCTGCTGTCCTGACATAGCAAGGCAACCGTTGTTGATCCAAGAAGACGATTGCAATAGCAGCAGCGAGAGCTCAGCCAGCAGGGAAAGCGATTAAGCTAGATTTTATTTCAGCTTTCTTTAGTGCAAAATTTATTCGAGGTAATCGACTTTTCCGTTTTCTGTTGAAATGTGCTGTACAAATATTTATTTATTGTGAAGTTAACCTGGTAGTTAAGGGAGGCAGGATTCGGTTCCGAATGCGGACGGGGCCGTAATCAGTTATTATTGGTTGCCTTTTACAATTACACACGTTTATTTTTAAAACAGTTATTTCAGACTCAACACTAAATAAAAAATACCACACGTTATTAAAACAACTGTGTAAATAATAGTGTTTTCGATGCGCTACAATTTAGTGAATCACCATACAGATATAAATAACGTTTTTTTTTAAAAAAAAAAAGAACAAGTCACTGTGATCATGGCTGAAGGCCTTACACGCCAAGAATGGCAACAAATTAAGAATGTTTAAGAACTCGCTGCAACTTACAGATATTGAAATATTTAAAGGTAAGTGGCCAGAAACACAGCAGAAGCTGTCAGAGGCCAGGAATGGCAGTAAATAAAGTTTTAGGGTTTACTACTGAAATACAAATACCAAATTATTTTATAAAGCAAATGACCACAATCACAGGTGAAGGCCCTACACGCTAGGAATGGCAATTACATAATTTTTTTTTTAAACCTGCTGTAAACAGCCAATACAATAGCAAAGCTTAATTTAAAAGGACAAGCCAGTGATACCGCGCGACCACTACGGTCGCAGGTTCGAATTCTGCCTCGGGCATGGATGTGTGTGATGTCCTTAGGTTTGTTAGGTTTAAGTAGTTCTAAGTTCTAGGGGACTGATGACCTCAGATGTTAAGTCCCATAGTGCTCAGAGCTATTTGAAACATTTTTGATGCAAGTGATCACCAAACAGGTGAGGTAAAATGATGGTAAACGTGGTAACGCAACCATTTAAAAACCTGCTGTAACACCAAGAATGGCAATTACATTAAAAATTTTAAACCCTGCTGTAAAACAGCAAATAAAATAGCAAACGTTAATTTTAAAATACAAGCAACTGATCCCCACACTCCAGGAACGGCAATAATATTAAAAAAAAATCTGCTGTAAAACAGGAAATACAATGGCAAAGGTTAATTAATAAAGATCACCATGGTAGGGGGGGGGGGGGGATATAATAAAAGATATTCAAACACAGGAATCAAGGGGCCACAGACGGTGCTCCATGAACCGACGTCTGAGAGGATCTAGCAACGAACCTTTTCGCAAGCGGGGAGATAGGCAGCCAAGAGTTCCATTCACTTCACAAGATCGAAACAGACTAGTGGCAGTCTACGAATGACTAATTATAATCTTACTGAGGCTACCTGACGTCTGATAAACCAAATTCAAAGATGTAAATATACGTCAAAAGCACTCCACTCGCTGCTCCTCGCCTCGGCGACACTACGAGCAGCAACACGAACCAAAGTCACTGGAGAATCGCAAGATATCACAATAGTGGAGGTTTCTTCACTTGGATTGAAATGCACTCATCTTAAAGATTGCTGGATCCGGTTAACCACGAGGTCGTGCACCGTCGTGACCACAGCCCTTCCATGTGGCAGCCCACGTACACTGCCAGTGGTCCCGGTGTGTTTCTCGCGCTGCTCAGACCTGGCTCCTCCTGGGTCCCCAACCAAACTGCCACACTCACAAGACACGTACTAACAACGACGTCGCCCCAAAGATAGGGCAACAGCTACTACATATCGATAACCGCCGCTGCTGCCACTAGCGGACAGGCAGCGCTCGTGAAACGAGTGGCGCCACTCAACACGAGAAGAAGACAAACAACCGCAACCATACCAACTAAACGATACGGTCTGGACTCCAGCAGAGGGCGTAAACCTACCAACAGTATCAACGCGAGCCGTAGCTTGGCTCAGTGAGCTGCTTGCATATAGAGCATTTATTTGCAATATCCCATATTTATCCCTCTACTCGCAACAAAAACTGAACACGTCAATGGTGTACTGGAATGTGACTACGAAGCTGGTGTTCTTCGCTGATGAACAGACGCCTATCTTGCTTTACTACAGTGGCGGCGAACTGATGTGACACCTACGCTCCACCACAGACAGCCTCACATATACTGCTGCTACTAAAACAATTGCGTTACACACTCTTAACTAACAAACACGAAGAGTGTTGAAACTTCCTGGCAGATTGAAACTGTGTGCTGGACCGAGACTCGAACTCGGGATCTTTGCCTTTCGCGGGCAAGTGCTCTACCAACTGAGCTACCCAAGCACGACTCACGCTCCGTCCTCACAGCTTTACTTCTGCCAGTACCTCATCTCCTACCTTCCAAACTTAACAGAAGCTCTCCTGTGTTGTATATTATTACTTGTATTTGTTGGGTTTATATTAGATTACGTTATTTCTTCATTATTATTTCTTGATTGTGCTCAGTAAGTACAATCAAAAAATAACATAATCTAATATAAATGGTTCAAATGGCTCTGAGCACTATGGGACTTAACATCTGTGGTCATCAGTCCCCTAGAACTTAGAACTACTTAAACCTAACTAACCTAAGGACATCACACACATCCATGCCCGAGGCAGGATTCGAACCTGCGACCGTAGCAGTCGCGCGGTTCCGGACTGAGCGCCTAGAACCGCGAGACCACCGCGGCCGGCTATCTAATATAAACCCAACAAATGCATACAGCATAACAATCTTAATTCTATCTTTGTTATATTGTAAATGTATGAATTACTGCTTTGTATAAATGTGTTATGTTAGTTTATTATCAATACTGCCTAAGTAACCAAAAAAAATTTGTATACAACGTATTTAGAATACTTCTTTCACCCAAGTCAATGTTTAGTAAACAGTAGCTTAGCTAGAACCTTAAAACTTTCGTAAAATATAACTCTGTCCATAGATAAAGTGCTTGTATGTGAACAAAAACTGTCAGTCGACAACATGTCGGATAACGCAGTGCGCCTGTGTAAAATACGTGACAAAAAGTGTTTGTGCTGTTACAAAAAAGAAGAAAAGCCAAGAAAAAACCAGGAGAGGAGAATGTAAGTAAAATGAACAACTGACAGTGCGTAACTTTACACTCTCGAAATTGAAGTAAATGATTGGAATCGTTGGTTTTGCACCGGCCAGCTGCAGCATCCAAACTGCGGTCGATATTGTATCACTGTAGGAACTGAAGATACATGTAATTTGCCAGCTGAAGATGGGTGCAAACCCGAAATGAATATTGGCATTAAAAGACGCATTAAAAAAAGTGGCTGGTCGCTGTATTTTATAGTAAAATATCATTATACACGTCTACGGAGCTCAACAGTCCAAATAAAATGAACAAATCGTTAGTGCAAAATAAATTTTTCTCCTAATTACGGTCAGATTTTTATGCGTCCCTAATGTTGACGCTAGTCGAAAGAAGCTAGAAAAAGCACGGTTCCTCTTAAACTTTATTGCGTATATCGCCTCCATTTTATCTAAGATGTAACATTCATACACTGAATAAAAGTAAGTATTTCCACGATTCCAGCAAGGTGTAACATATCGACGCTGGTAATGCATTGTGAGCAGAATATAAGATCGAAGTCAGGAGTCAAACATTATGAAATGCATAATATATGGCTGCGTCACAGTGTTAAACAGCAAAAGCTCCGCCCCTTGCCTTTCACCCGACGTCATCTTTAGCAATTGGGATGCAATGTATGCGATTCATGTCATACAGCATGAACATAAACGTTAATACTACGCTGGGTAGTGTCGTAAATTATATTTAAGTAACAATTTATATGATACGCAGTCAATATTTTACAAAATATAATGCTAAGTATTATAACTGACCAGCTATTCAATGGCGTCATGTTACTAGACGCTCTCTACAAGCCATTTTGTAAAACAAAGAAGGGCTGTAGAAAGCTGCTGGTTAGCGACGTGGATGCCTTTCCGATAGGAATCAAAGATGCTACGCTGCTACCATACTGCATCTGGCTTAACTCCACAACACGTCCAAAACAGCAGACATCGGCGAGTTGTTCCGAACACACATCATCCACCACTGGTTATAACATCGTATTATTTGTGTTTAACTTAATGTTTATTACATTACATCTTTCCCTCTGTTCTGTTGTATTGTAAATTGCAGAGTGTGGTCCGAAGATGATCCACGTCCTGTCCGAAGCGGTTAGCAGTTATGAATAAGAGTGTTATCCTGCGATAAGGAGCATTCTGTATAACATCTATCTTCTAGGTCACTACGAACACTGCTGTTCTCAACATGCTACTAAGAATTCCAAGAGAAGAGTGTTGTAGAAACTAGTCTGTTGTGCAGATACACTGACGCGTTGCGTCGGATGCTGGGAAGAAAATGGATACAACAGAAGGTTCACACTTGATGGGTTTGAGGGAAATATTTTGTTAGTCTTTCAAAGAATTGTTTAAGCCAATTTGAAGTAAACTGCGAAAAATAAGGCTTCCCACCAAACTCATTATTTCCATTGTTTGTGCATTTTTAAAATCGGGAATCTCTCTGTCAATATTGACTTGACTACACAAAAATGCTGCATGCAGCCTCCTGTGTAATGTAGATAGGAAGTAAACAAGCAAACTCAGTCTGTAACAATAAAGCAGGCTCTGTCCTCGGTCATGAGCGGGACAGCAGTCTGTCGGCAAGCCTTGATGTGTCAATTCAAGCATAGACCGTGTGGTCATTGTCACACTCCTCAAAATCGATGTGAGACGGACGACGACCATATCTGTTAGGTCAGTGCGCCGTTATCTGGGACCTGAGGTGACTGGAAAACCATGGAGTGGTCAGGTGAGTTCCGATTGGTATGAGCCGATGGTAGAATTCGAGTGTGACACAGACCCCAAGATGCACAGACACAACTTGTCAATAAGGCACTGTGCAAGGTGGTGGGGGCTCCATAATCACATGAACTGTATTTACGTGTTATGGACTGGGTCTTCTGGTCCAACTGTACTGATTCTACTTGGAGACCATTTGCACCCATTCATGGACTTCACGTTCCAAAACAAAGCTGGAATTTTATGGATGACAATGCTGTCACTGAAACGTAACTGCCCATGATTGGTTTGAAGGACATTGTGGACAATTTTAATGGATGGTCCAACATTAAACGCATCGAAGATTTGTAGGACATAATCGAGAGAGTTTGTGTACGAAAACCTGCACCGGAAACACATTCGCAGTTATGGACGGTTATGGAGGTAGCATGGCTCGGTATTTCTGCAGGGGACTTTTAATGACTTGTTGGGTCCAAAGCATTTCGAGTTGCTGCGCTACACCAGAAAAAAGCCCCCCCCCCCCCCCCGGTAGCTGAGTGGTCAGAGCGACGGACTGTCAAGCCTAAGGGCCCGGGTTCGATTCCCAGCTGGGTTGGAGATTTTCTTCTCTCGTGGACTGGGTGTTGTGTTGTCCTAATCGTCATCATTTCATCCCTATCGACGGGCAAGTCGCCGAACTGGCGTCAGATCGAAAGAGTTGCACCTGACGAACCGTCTACACAACGGGAGGCCCTAGTCAAACGACATTTACATTTATTTACGAGAAAAAGGAGGTCCGACACGATATTAGGAGGTATCCACTGACTTTTGTCACCTCAGTATAGTTTCGACCAATACTGCTTTCTGAAAAAATGTGTGGTCTTCTTACAACACCGTTTACGAGGACGAGATTTAACTAAACAGGTACAAAACTACTTTATTTGCAATAAATCTGCTATGGACAGCAAATGAATTGTGGCGAGATGGCATTCTCGGGAAGGGCTGGCAGCTCATATCCGCAACACGCGACATTGCTGCGCTGGGTCAGACTGGCCACAATCAGCGCCATGATGGATTGCTGGCAAATGTGGCGGCCGGCCGCCGAGACCGCAGTCGCGGTCCGTCAGTGTGATTTACGGAAGGGCGCCTTCTCCCCCCGCCTCGCGAAGAAGTCCTTCCTCCTTTGATTTGTAGATGGCAGTTCCCATTACTCACAGATATTAGCCCTGACACGCACACGGCCGGATCGCATACCTCTGCCGCGGATACAAATGGCAACACTGGCGATGGCGGTAGCTTGGAATTGGGCGCGCTCTGCTACACGGAATTACCTTCTGCCAAGTTGCCGCGCTGCGCTGAAACCTGGGCGGTACGCTCGGAAAGGAGAAGTTATTCTTTGTTGCGAAAAACTGGTGGAAACTTTACTGTACTCCATTTTCTCCGACTGCAAGACGGGGAGTATAATATATCATCCCAAATAAGTTCTCGAAAGGTTTTGTCTTGCCAGATGTC
Organism: Schistocerca piceifrons; assembly: GCF_021461385.2. Taxonomy (NCBI): domain Eukaryota; kingdom Metazoa; phylum Arthropoda; class Insecta; order Orthoptera; family Acrididae; genus Schistocerca; species Schistocerca piceifrons. The sequence goes on along the minus strand of NC_060138.1, from coordinate 107,395,874 downwards.
GGAATTTGTCTTAATCATATATAAGAAAACGAAGTACTAAGGAAGAGCCCTTTCATGTCTTACATTAATGTTCGAATCAGCACCGTAAGATATATATAAGATACAACTACAAATGCTGTTCAGATATGCTTTAATTTCCACTGGCTGTCACATACAAGTGAAAGGTGTCTTGTTCAACAGTGTCGCATAATGTAAGATGTTCCAACTTCTGAGAAAAGCAGGAGTAAGCTGTAGAGAAAGACAGACAGTATACAGTATATACGAGATCCAAATGGAGGGAATAATATGACTGAAAGGCAAAGAACTAAGTGTTCGGATTAAAAAGGGTGTAAGACGGAAATGTAGTCTTTCGTCTCTGCTGTTCAGCCTATACATCGAAGCAGCAATGGGCAGAAATAGAAAAAGAGTTCAAGACTTGAATTAAAATTCAACGTTAAACGATATTAGCGACAATATTCGGTAGTGACATTGCTATCCTCGGTGAAAGTCGAGAAGAATTACAGGATATGTTGAATGGAATGAACAGTGGACTGGGCACTGAATATGGGTTGAGTGTAAATCGAAGAATGACGAAAATAATGAGAAGTAACAGAAATGGGATCAGCAAGAAACTTAGCACCAGGGTTGGTGATCACAAAGCACTGAAGTAAAGCAGTTTTGCTACCTATGCAGCGAAATGACCATCACTGACAATTACTGATCTCAAATATAAGTCTTGATTTGACGAGGGAACTTTGAGAATGTACGTTTGAAACACAACATTGTATGATAGTGAGACATGCACTGAAGGGAAACCCGGAAAAGAAGAAAATCGAACCGTTTGAGATGTGGTACAATGAGGTGGGTCGATAAGATAAGGAATGAGGAGGTTCTCAGGGGAATCGGCGGAAGAGAATTTGGAAACCACTGACAGGAAGACGGGTTAGGAGGGTAGAACATCTGTTAAGGCATTGCGGAATAACTTCCATGGTACTTCAGGAAACTGTAATGTGTAGAAACTGTAGAGGAAAACAGAAGTTGGAATACATCCGACAAATAACTGTAGACGTTTGTTACATATTTTTACAGGTTTCCAACAGGAGCGAGTTATTTATACCGATACCAGTGTATCACTAGTTTATTTATGTAGTTTCTTGCGTGTTCGAGTGCTTACTATGCACAACCTTTTATTTTATCTTAATAACAGAGTAGCTTACAGTACCGCCTTTTTTATCGACCCTCGTATCGTACAGGTTTCTGTTTCTTTTGGTTACTGTAGTTCAGTGTCGGATAGACTGTTAGTGAAAGAGTACTTCGAATTCCTGCTGCTAATAAGCCAAGTACAGCATTCGCTTGTTACATATTTTTACGAGCTTCAAACAGGAGCGACTTCAGTAAGCTGCGATTGCTGTGTACAGATACGAGCTGAGTTGGTGACCTTTCGCTCACAGGTCCAGGTTCTGTCACAGCTTGAGGCTGCTTCCAAGGGGCATCACTGTGCGGGTCGGACGCGGATGATGCGAGACTCGTGAGGCCTACACTGTCACGTGCTCTGACGCGCACTGCAGAGTCCGTCCATCCCGTTGGCCCCGATCCGTACCGTAAACCGAAGAGAAAACTAAGGACATTGCTGCAAAATATGGGGTTTCAGTTGCTGCACCATCTGGATCTTGAACAGCTGTCAGTGTGAAAAATACTGCATGGTCATTTAATAGCAACAACAGCCGCATCAATACCCTCCACCGGGATGAGACACTTTCCTCTTTGGGTACCACACCAAGATCGCCTGTGTTTCCGACTTTCATTGCCTTCTTCTTTAAATCTTTTAGTGACTCAGACTTCTGCTCAGACTTTGAGTCGGGGACAGCACTGCAGTTACTGCCGTTCACATAAAACAGATCCCTATCAGCGCACGGTCTCTTTTAGCCATTTTTTTTTTCAGTAGCGGTATGGCTTGTCAAATGATATCGTGGACGTCATATCGTCATACAAACAGTGTACAACGCTAAATATACGCCTGGTATCCACAATTTGAATTAATTTGTTTTCCAGCGTGAATTGATTCCGCAGTAACCCATTTCCATATCTATCAAGTTTCGTAATAACTATCTGTTATTTTGTTAACTAGATAACAGTTGCAAACTGTATCGATCGCCTTCCGCAAGCCAAGGAATATGCTGTCAGCTTGGGCATCGGTATCTACTGCCTTCTGGGTCCCGTGCGAGAACATTCCGAACTGAGTATCTGGCGATCATCGCTCGGAGAATGAATGGACGTTGACAAACACGATAAAAATGCACTAAGAAGCATTGAGCGGAAATTACTACGCAAAATCTATGGGCCAATAAGGGAGGAAGAAGACTGGAGAATACGCTACAATGCCGAATTACAAGAGTTAATACAAGGGAGGGATATAGTAAAATTTGTGAAATCACAGCGAATACGATGGCTAGGACACTTGGAGAGAATGGCAAAGGATAGAATTCCAAAGAAAATGATGAAAGGTATGATCCATTCAGTTAGGCGAAAAGGGAGACCTAGAAGACGGTGGATCGACGAGGTAATAATGGATATCACCAATATGGGAGTCCGGGGGTGGGAAAGAGCAGCAAATAACCGAGAATTGTGAAGGACGATTGTTGAAGAAGGCAAGGCTCGCCAAGGGCTGTAGCGCTACTGAAGAAGAAGAAGAAGATTGCTCGGAGAATGCTTGTTGATTCCAATAGAAGAGATCATAACACGTGAACATGCAGTAGTGCGACACAAGTGTTTGCACTCTTACGAACTGGCGACGCTGGGCTGATTCCGTTCAAGATCTCAGAGGAGGAAAGTATCCTTGGTGACAGCAGGAGCCGACAGCAGGCCCTATCAGGTGCAGTCACAGTGGCAGTGGGGTAACAGGCGTATACTACCTCGGTTCGGAGACAGTCAATGTTATCTGTTTAAACTTATTTTACTGAAAGTGGATCTATAAGGCTGATTCCGTTTTGAATGTTAAATTGCCTGTAAGACGCTAAGCTTTGGGCTTCCTGCTTTGAGTGGTGCCCACAGAACAACACCAGGTTTTGAAGCTGATAGCTTGCTTAACACTGTTGGTGACGTTGCACTCAGAGGTCTAACTTCGAGAATTCTAAGAAAATCAAGCCCAGTCTGAAACTTACTGTTATCACAGAATCTGAGAATTAACTTTGATGCAAAACTGATTACTCTGAAACTAAAACTGGCAGCTGAGAAATTTAATTGAAGAAATTATTTGTTTTTACACGAATTGGCTTACCTAGGTCGCACTGGATGACGCCCTGCAAACTAATTCGCGTCTCGACAGCAGAACTGCAAAATCTAACTACCGAGACACGAAAGGGTGCTATGAGTTCGCTAAAACATTGCTATCATTTTTGGTTCATAATTTTTGATAATGATTGTAGATGAAGTGAAAATTAAATGTCTCTTGGAATGTGGACAATGACTCTGGATTAAATGATCTCAATAGCAGCCTCATATGATTTGACTTAATGTCATTCTATGAAACTTAGTAATGGTTAAGATTTCCGTGAAATCACTTACCTATAGTCAAGCAATTACAAAAATTAAACTTCACATGAATAATCTGTCCTTACACAAAATTCCGAAATCTAATTCTTAAATCAATTTCTCTCACAGTTAGCGATAAACTGTAACAAAAAAATTAAAACCAAAAATATTCCTGATCTGGATGTCTGATGAACCAATAATCCTGCATTATGAAATCGGTGCCTCAAATAAAACAAATTGAATCATTACCTGTAATCCATTATTTACAAAGAATATACTTGTAGCAATGAAAAATGAATTATTTTTCCCTCCAGAATAAATTCTCTATTTATCCATAATATAATTCCCAAAAATCTGCATTGTTTACTGCTTACTACTATTAAACCAAAACTTGACTTCGCTATGAATATCATCCTGGTAAACTGCTGTTTACACGGGTTTTACTTCACAAATCACTACGATGAGCCCATTTCATTAAACTGCCATCATCAGGTGGTCTGTAGGTGATGGTCTTAATATAATGGTCCGTAACTACGAAAAGAAAAGTTATAACAGATTTGTTTGATGTTTTTACCTTACATGTACTATCGTTGCTGTCATGTCTTGTCTTATTACAGAATTATTAGTTTCTCCTTAAATGTACAGTGGAGACGTATATCTGACGTTAGTCAGGTTTTATGTATGTTGTATTTCTCATGACAGCTTGGATGACATGGCATCAGCGGTATTACATATTTGCATGGTAACCATTATAACTATGTGATGTGTGGAAATTCGTTTACATTTTTATTAATCGTATAGGTTTGGTTCTAATTACGTTTTTGCCTGGAATTCCCTTTTCTTTTAGCTAAGATTTTTATCTTCACTTAAAACTTCCGGGCTGATAGGCCGTGGTCGAAGTATTTTTATGTTATATTTTCAGTTTTTTGGTAATAATTTCGTTGTTCTCTATGATCTGTGATGTTTTCTTAGTATTAAGTCTTTGATGACTGCTCTTCACGTTATTATCGCTGTTACTATCCATGTGTGTTGTTAAATGCCTCTGATTCATTACTTTACCAGTTTCTTTGCTTTATAATGCGAATAAAGTTTTCCGCGCACTTTCTGCGTTTTAGGGCGGTTTGTTCATTCAGTAAATTTGTGGGGTTGATGTATGTTTTCTTAGTGTTAAGTCTTTGTTGACTGCCCTTCATGTTACTATCGCTGTTACTATCCACGTGTGTTATTTAGTGTCTCTGATTCATTACTTCACCAGTTCCCTTGCTTTATAATATGAATAAAGTTTTCCACGCACTTTCTGCGTTTTAGGGCGGTTTGTTCATCCAGTAAATTTGTGGGGTTAATGTATGCATGTGAATACACCTCCAGGCCCTCAAGGATTTTCGTGATTGCTCCCTTTTGCGTAATACGGAGGATTTCTAGTCGTTCGTTTACGAAATTTACGTCTTGTTTTTCTGTTTAGTTCAGCAAATCAAGATCGGTTGAACCTTTGAAATTAAAGTTTAAAATCCATGTAGGCATCGCGTCAGTATTACGATAAAATCGAGACATCCTGCGTCGACTCCTTCTTGCCTGCAATTCGACACCTGGCACCTACGTTTGCTCACTGGAAAGCGTCTCCAATATAGGCCTACGGAGCGCTATCCGATTAAATCAGCGACGTTTCATGTTTGTGCATATAAGCGGCCAAAAATCAAAACGAGTGCGCGCCGGAGGCGCAGCAAATTTTCGACGGCGTTGGTCGGCGTTAATTAACGCGACCTAGTTCCGCCGCCGCCGGCGTCGCCGCCGCAAACAGTTTGCGCTGCTCAAACACGCAGCCAATTACGGCTATTACAAGTACCGTGTTCACGCCCCGGCCAGCACCGGCTGGCGTCGGTGACGTCACGTGGGCGCGACTCGGGTGCTGCCTCGCAGCGCAGCGCTACAGGTCGGCGAACCTTCTGTTGTTACTGGGCGAACGCGCGACGTGCTTCCTTAACTAACAGCGAAGGAGCAGTCGGTGTTCCAGTGTTTGCCATACAGTGCATGCGTAGAAGCATTGCTTACTCTACGTGAGGTACTGCTTACGAAGTACTGCTTACACTAGGTGAATTGAACGCAACAGCAGCAGCGAAAAGAGTTGAATGTCATTTCTGACGTACCCTAGCACCGAAAACAGTTGAATGACATTTCTTACATACAAAACATCTACATCGGCTAGTTTGGAGAAGAAGACAAAACTATGTTTTGAAACGAAACATTTGGTCTCATAAGAGATACATTTTTACACCGGGAAACTGAACATCGGAAAAAATATTCTACGATAGCGAAATCAAACGAATCGTTTCTATTTATTTATTTTCATCGTTAGCGAGAGCCAGAAAATATTTTGGACAACAAAATACAATGTGAAGAAAATTGGAATTTTCGATATTATTGCGAAATAAGAGCCTTTTAACAAATATCTGTATTATGCAATGTTTATGAGTTCATGTTTATAGATGCTGTTAAAAAATGCGTCGAACATTAATCATGTGTTTGCTATGCAGTGGGTAGACAAACAGCATGCATAACTGCAACGGATGTGTGGAATGCATCTAGTCCTCTTTTATGCTATGACAACTCTCATTTTCTATAGGGATTGTCAGTACATACTGAGAACTTGTGAATATTGCGTGCGATCTGTTTCATAATACTCTTGATACCTATTTCTATAAGAGATAGGACCACTTCTGTAGTTAATGTAGTTTACTGGTCACCGAGGAGGAGTCACAAGTTTTGTTATTAGCAGGAATGCAATGGGCATACGTCATACAAATTGCCATTACACCTTCGAGTTGTCTACACACACGAACATGGGAACATGCTGTACGATAATGTACACTATTCTCAGTCAAAAGTCACATTGTTTGCCCCTCCCTCCCTCGTCCCCGTTAAGCAATGATACCTTCTTGGAAGTAGGCCAATCAAACAGCTTCTAAGCCAACACACATTTCAATCTCCCAATCACAACCCAATATTTTAAACCAATGAAAGTGAAACTGCCAATTACTATGTACCCCACAGCATCGATATTGTTTTCGTTGTTCGATCTCTGTACCCCACATGGCGTTAAAAACTAATACGGTTCGATCTCGGCACCAAAGTAAATTACCAATTTTAAAACACCAAAAAAAGACTTATTTGTAAAAATATATCAAGGTTTGTTTTATGACAGTAAAACACACACACGCAGACATTGACGCGTCTGCTAACGCAAGATTACTTATATTTGTTTTAAGTAGAAATTGAAATTAATAACCGAAAGAAAATAGTTAAAACTAACTAGAGCAGAAGGCAATTGTTGACTGTGGATTCATTTTTGTTAGCTGCCAAACTGAGTTCTAGGAAAATGAGGTAAAATTTAGAGAAGATTGCATCCTTTAATACCACCATCATTTTTGCGGGACCAGTATCTGTTATTTACGTGCGAAGTGTAATAATAGCTTGGAAACTGTGGCCAGATCATTTAACGTTCCGCGCAGACATTCATGTTTGCAAAACTCTTCGTGATGATCTGCAGTTTATTTCAGGGACGCTGTAGCAAGTTGTGAATGAATAAATGGCAGAATACTAATAGTATTCGACCATTGCGTCTCCACGCAACGATCTGTTAAGCTCGTATTGGTCGTTGGATCAGATCCGTCTATACAAAAGAAAAATTAGTTACTGATACGCAAGGAACGCAGCTGTAGCGCGTCCTACCAGAAGAAAGGCTAACATACAAGAGAGAGAGATAAAGAGAGAGAGAGAGAGAGAGAGAGAGAGAGAGAGAGAGAGAGAGAGAGACAGGGACGCTCTTCACTTACTTTCTAACACAAAATGGCTGACTACCGCTATATCTTTGAAATGTTATTTATGAAATTATAATTATATATCACAAAATTGATATAAATAAGTTATTTAGATATAAAATTATTTACAGTAAAAATATAAACAAGTGCACATTTTTGTGCTTTCCGTCGTTTTTGCGAGATTAAAATTACACAGAATTACGTGAGTCTATTCCTGTAAATAGTTCATTCGCCTCCAGGAAGGCTTGAAGCTATTTTATCTATAAGTTACCTTCAAGGTTTCGGCATATAACTTGAGAAATGTTTGCATTTTTTTAGTACTGTTAAAAATGACATGTTCTCGGCTGTTCAGTTTTTCATACAACATTTAAATTTGTTTGTACACAATAGACTGCCGTTTCAGTACAGTCACATAAACGTCAATTAAAATATTCACATATACACATATATAAGCAAGTAAAACAGTACATCAGTTATACAAACCTAAGTGCAGTAACTCAGAGTACGTTGTATATATGGTAGAATGACAAAGATTTTACATAAACTACTATGTTGCATAGATTTTTGTTGTTTGATTATAGTGTCTTTCTTTTGTTGATTTTTGTACATTTCGATGGTTTCGATTTTATATAGCGTTATGTAGACTCGTACTCATGGGGTGGATTTACAAAGTTTTGGTGAAGTCTTGAATTGGTTGTAGGTGTGGAGTCGGATAATTTCGACGATATGAATTTATACATTGCTAAGTAGACTCATTGTTCTGCTGGTGGATGGTATTTTAAGGGTGTTAACGTTTAGCGGTTGTAGGTGTGGAGCAGTAGAATTTCGTCGATATAAATTGATATAACTGAACCGTAAATTTAGACTTTCAAAATCTTTTGTTAAAGAATTTACTTTATTTGCTAGCGATTCACCAAGAACATTAACACATTTAATCAAACTAGGTGAGCGTGGAAGTAGTTGCCGGGAAGTAACTGATGGAAAATAAAATTACCTTAAACAAATGTGAATTTTAGTCTTTAAAGCCTTTGCAAAAATAGATTTAAAATTACAATCAGAAAGCACCCTCTAAATATCAAGTTACAATTATTCAGAGGCAGAATATATATATATATATATATATTTTTTTTTTTTTTTTTTTTTTGTTACAGTAGGAGCCTTCGGGCTGAGAAGCTTCCGCCCCCTTTCAACACGGCCGTAGTCACGACCGCCCACAACGACCTCTGAAAAACCACACTGGTGCAAATCTGCAACACACCAGGTTACTTTAAACTAATAATTTTCTTAACTCACACAAACACATTAACTATGCACCCTGTAAGAGGGATGGAAATGGTACAAACACTCACACTACGAAATTATTTGCTACCAAAAGTGCAATTTGTTTTTAAAAGGGCTCTGACGATGGAAGGGTGGCAACTTTATAAAAATGACTATTTAAATAAAACCCATGAAATTCAGACTTACATAAAATGTACAACATGCTCTACATTACACATATACCGCTTCGCAAGAAGATAGGCAAGATAAAAACATATTTCAAAAATTCGGCCTTTACCTTAATTTTATAAATTCGTTAACACCGAATCCGACAAACATGACAGAGGCAGTTATTAACATACGGCAGACCGACAGACAGACACAAACTGCCTAACAAATGCGGACGGAGACAGATAAGGCGATTTCTGGGAAAGACCTCGCGCAGCACCCCCAGAACACTCTCCCCAACCGTCCGCTGCCAGCCGCTTCAACGGACGCAGGAAGGCGCGCCGATCTCCCGTCTAACGGCGTCGCAGCTCGCCCCGGCCGGACCGATGTCGTGGGTTGACTCCTGTTGCTCTCGTGTTGGCCGCTACGGCGCGGCCCACTGGACTCACGTGCCGACCTCACATGCGCCGACGCTCCAGGCGGACAAGTCATCTTGTGTCTCAGTGCGCGACCCACCAACCGATCGATCCAACCGCCAATGCCCATTGCCTGACAAGGGAACCTCCCCATCGTACCCCCCGCCCCTCCCTTAGATTTAGTTATAAGTTGGCACAGTGGATAGGCCTTGGAAAACTGAACACAGATCAATCGAGAAAACAGGAAGAAGTTGTGTGGAACTGTGAAAAAAAATAAGCAAAATATACAAACTGAGTAGTCCATGTGCGAGATGGGCAACATCAAGGATTGTCTGAGCTTAGGAGCGCCGTGATCCCGTGGTTAGCGTGAGCAGCTGCGGATCGAGAGGTCCGATTAGTAGACGAAAGGACGTGCCTCTCCAATGGGAACCGAAAACATTTGATCGCAAGGTCATAGGTCAACCGATTCCTCCACAGGAAAACACGTCTGATATATTCTATACGACACTGGTGACGGCATGGGCGTCACATGACAGGAATGTGTTGTCGACCCGCCTAACTTGTACACTTGGCGAATGGGTGAAAAGATTCTTCTGCCTTGCCCGATTTAGGTTTTCTTGTGGATGTTTCTTTAAGTATAGCGTCCCCACACTACGGCGCATCGGACGTTACCTCGCATCGGACGGACGGACAGATAAAAATTGTCTGAAAATAAAAAATTAAAACTTTTCATTCGAGGAAAGACTTGAACCAAGGACCTCTCGTTCCGCAGCTGCTCACGCTAATCACGGGACCACGGCGCTCCTGAGCTCAGACCATCCTTGATGTTGCTTATCTTGCGCATGGACTACTCAGTTTGTATACTTTGTTTATTTTTTTCATAGTTCCACACAACTTCTTCCAGTTTTCTCGATTAATCTGTGTTCAGGTTTTCAAGACCTCTCCACTGTGCCAACTTACAACTAAATCTGAGGGGGCTGCGATGGGGAGGTTCCCTTGAGAGCAAACTCGAGCAGACTGGCGGCCCAACTCATACTAGCACTACGGACGACCGACAGATACCAACCGCCTCACCAATGCGGACGAGAGACAGACCCAGACGAACTTGGCTGACCAACTGACCAGACTCGCCCAGACTGACAGACTGCCCTGGCTGACCAACTGCCTCCGACTGACTGACCGACTCAGACTCCCCTGGCGAGTTTATAGCGCCCCTTAAATGAACAGGCAACCTTTCCCCTTTTCCACCAGAGGGAGACACCAAAGCAGCGATTGCCACAGCGGCGCCACCGCCAGAAATGGAGGGCGACTGCTTTACAGTACGCTCTGCGGTGCGCACTTCAAAACAGCAAATTTTACCACGGCTCAATAATGCTATGTAGACTCGATTTTCTGCTGGTAGATGGAATTGCAAAGCTCCACCACCCAAGACGTGGGCATGTCGTTAAGACGCGTGAGGCGCCCTGCCCACTTCTGATGGAGTGTTTACATCTTCATCTTGCCAGCACGTGACCAGCTCAGCTGTCAGCTTACTGTGGCATGTGACTCTGGCGGCAGCCGTGGCGAGAAACGAATAGCTGCAGTGTCGCCAACTCGTTCGCCAGTGTCTGAGATTGTTTCTGGAAAAGATAACATAGCGGTATCAGTTGTTTGATAGTTGTTGCAAAATGCCAAGCTGCAAACACTGTACTTGCTTTTAACATTTTAAGTAATATATTTCTTATATAGGAAAACAGCGATCAGTAATTATTATAAATAAATTGGAGGCAGTCTTCATCGCTTGACTTTTTTAATGGTGTACCAGCAGCCACAAACAAGAGGATTGCCATGCGCCACCGCCTCCGGGAGACATTCATGGTCCGAAGATGATCTGGTAAAAAACTATAAACCGGTCAACATTAGAAAAGTTCAAGACCTTCTAATTTATTTACTGTACTTGCTGACTGACTGTTTATCTGTGTAAAGCGCACTTGAAGTTAGCTTAATGAATCACTGTTCAGAAGTTTGTGTTAACCTGTGTGGTTCACTTTTCTAAAGCTTGTAAGGCATATGTCGGTGACTAGTTAGATAACATAGCATGAACCAGTTTGTTTGTTCATTGCCTTAGTTTTTCATTGTTTATATTTTATACATTGTACTAACCTAATATTTACAGTGCACACAAGACTGGCTAGTTAAGTGCTCATTTAGCCAGTCGCTCACGATAACAGTTTGGTATTTAAAACAGGCACCCAGCACCTGACGCTAATATTTGGTGTCTATAGCACTCCACAGTGTTGTTGGCGGCGGCATTGACCGGCGACCGTTTGTTGAAGCACTAAGTTTGCATGCGTACGAGTGTTTATTATTGGGGTCTGTGTTTTGTAGCCTCCCGGCGAAACCAGAATACTGTGTTTACTGTTTCGTCATTTGCCTCCTCACGTCACAGCTTGCTGAAGGTGAGTACCGCACTGTTTACACTAGCGTTGCTTGTTTCACTTCGGGAGTAAATCGTCACTCTGAAGGTGCCCTTTTCACGGCAATTTAGTCCGTGCAATTTTACTTACACATTTGCTTTGCAAAGAATTTACTTCGTGTCGTGAAACTTTGGCATTTACAATTTTACAATTTACAAAACTTACAACTTGTTTGCTCTCTTTTTTTACATACTCATATTCTCATATGTGTGACACGTCTAACTTTACAAGAAGGAAATTTAAGTGACAAAGAGTAAGCAAAACGCCAATGACGCAAACGGTCATGACATCCACATCTCATCCTTCACGTAAATAACGCGTGGCTCATCCATACTTAGATACCATGACATAACATACACATAAGAGAAAAATGCAATATATACAAAGAGAAATATAGTGACTCCTAATTTGTAATACAAATCATAAAAATATATAAATGGGAAACAAGTAATACACTTTCAGTCTTGAACGTAACACTATCTCGTTAGCTTCTAAAGCTAATGGCGAAATTCTATGAGTACTGTGCACTGTCATATAAACATGCTCGTATTTTTAATCTGCGTTTTTCAGTGGTCTTTGATTTTTTTCGTGTAAGCACCTCGTTTTTGTACACTGAAAGAATTCCCCGTGTTTGACATGTACTGGGTTTGTTCAAAATTCTTTCATCTGGTGAAAATAAAAGACTTACATCCAGATTAATGTTCATAACATGAAGAAACTCCTTTATTATGAAATCCCATATTAAAGATTTTTCAGCTTTCTGCTGATGAGACACTTCGTCAAAATGGCACAACCATACAGTCTTTTACACGTGACAAATAATAGTATCTTTTCCATTTCTGATAACACGAAATAGTAGCCTGTAAGATAAAAAAAAAACAAAATAAAATACACACATACGCGCATGACAAAATAATTATACAAGAACAGGTTACCGACAAGTTTTTCAAAACGCGTAACCATATATCTTTACTGGACAAATCTTTTCAGATATATAATGATGGTGGTTGGTATTTCACCTACTACAGCGTTTACTGATGCCTGAACTTGCTCTTCATAACATTCTGTAATCGACGCTGGATTGTTATATACCTCATCTCTTATATCATCTCCTTGATTATAACGAATCTTGTTCGTCATAACATTATTCATTCATCGCCCCCCCCCCCCCCCCCCCAATTCCATTCCGCGGACGATATCCGGGAGCAGGATAGGACTACTTTTGGTTAGATGCCTGATTCGGTAACCTCAACTATACAGGGTGAAGCGAAATTCGCGCACTCGGGGTTCGCAGCGAGACTTTTCACATGCCAGCGATAAAAAAATGTCTGTCACAAAATTTCGTCCCATGAGTACATCCGGCAGAAAAAGGACGTTTTAGAGTGGGAATCTGGCAACAATGTAACTACCTCTGGATGTAGATATCAATCGTGCTGCGCAGATGGCGCAATGAACAGAGTTAGCATGCAGTAGATCGAGTGTTCAATGCTGGGTTGGGGTGCATTTTTTTTTTATTTGCTAATTTCATTCTGACATTTCATATTATAATATATACTGCTCCTTATGTCACATGTATCCCAAATTTACAATATTTTCTAACGCTGAACACAGCAAATATGTGGTTAGACAAGTAGGAAATAGACTGTTGAAACAATTAATGGGGCCAAGGTTATAACATACGAATAGTAACCCAGTTTGGACATTATTCACAAAGAACGTTGCTAGTTCTACTGGTAACGTAAGGCCCTAACGAAATGTAATGGACCTGAGTGAAGCAGCCGGCCAGTGTGGCTGAGCGGTTCTAGGCGCTTCAGTCTGGAACCGCACAACCATTACGGACGCAGGTTCGAATCCTGCCTCGAGCATGGATGTGTGTGATATCCTTAGGTTAATTAGGTTTAAGTAGTTCTAAGTTTTAGGGGACTGATGATCTCAGACGTTACGTCCCATAGTGCTCAGAGCCATTTGAACCATTTTGGAATGAGGCAAGAATAATAGTTGGTACTTATCTATGTGACCATTAGAGGAGGGTACAAACAAAACAGGTTTCGCTTCCAGTAGAGAAAGTGGTGCGAATAAATTCGAGCCCACGACGTGGAGAGGCCATCTTTCGAAGCTGACCAATTTTCCATTTCTACGATTGTCGTATATAAGAGCAAATGTTTTCCAGAGGTCACGGTGCAATCGCTGCTGACGATTTAGATGCCAGATACCCTACCACTTGAAGTACATTTACGAAATGGAAAACATATGCTTGAACCCAGGAACGAACCCTCAACCTCCTGGGTGCTAGTCCAAAACTCTATCCACCGCACCAACCGTGGAGCACAACCATGTGCTGACAGATGTAGTTGTGGTTACAGTGTTGCAAGCCTGCCACTCTTTAATGTCCTTTTTCTGCAGGACATTTTTTTATCGCTGGCATATGAGGAGTCGCTCAGCGAAGCCTGAGTGCGCGAATTTCGCTTCACCCTGTATGTATTGCTTGGTTGTTATATCTGGTTTGATGCTGCTGTTTTTGCCAGACGGTATGCTGCTGTAAAAAATTTGCTGGCGGTGGCTCCTGAAAATTAGGCTGCCAGTGACTCCCGTTTTGGATTTTGTTTCGCCCCCAGTGCCACTGATTTCGTAAGTGTCTGTTATTCTGACATACAGGGTGATACCGGGGTTATTGTTTTCGTCTCGACGCACAAATCCGGAACCGTTCTGGTTTTGTGCGTGCGGACTGTCATTCCTTGCTCGCCAGTAGGCGTGGCACTGCCGCCGCTTCGAACGTGATTGCTACCATGGTTGTGGTTTGCGCTATGGTGTGCGCCGCCACTGCTGTTGCCGCCCATACTTTTCACGTCTCCTTCAATTAAATCAAGCGAATCCACCAAAGATAAAAACTTTTCCAAAGTGTCTTCGAACACATGTATTGACTTTTTTCTCGAATAATGATTTGCAATTTACCTTCTAAAAGTCCTAGCAAATCTTTATCTGATATGGGATTTTCCCAATGCCGTGCCTTTCCAATGTACTTTTCAAAATATTTCCGAAGACTTCCTCGCTTGGCATTGTAAGTCTCCGGGGTGAATACTTCACGACTGTCCGCAGCTCGTGGTCGTGCGGTAGCGTTCTCGCTTCTCGCGCCCGGATTCCCGGGTTCGATTCCCGGCGGGATCAGGGATTTTCTCTCCCTCGTGATGACTGGGTGTTGTGTGATGTCATTAGGTTAGTTAGGTTTAAGTAGTTCTAAGTTCTAGGGGACTGATGACCATAGCTGCTAAGTCCCATAGTGCTCAAAGCCATTTGAACTTCACGACTTAGACGGGTTTGAATATGCGTTGACCAATATTTGTTTAAGGATGCCAGTTCTAACAGTTCACACGTCGAACAGGATTCTGCCGTTTTCCGGATCCATAACGTGGATTCGTCCTCACGTGCGAGGCGACAAACTGAATTTTCTGTCGTTCGTTCCACGTTTTTGGCAACATGCCCTTAAAACTGCGTATAAATATCACCGGATGTGGAAACCTGAAAATGCCTGTGATTATAAACGCTTTCTTCCATAAACACGGCTGCTGAAGTCTGTGTTGCGCCCGCTGAATAGTAACTGCACCCTGCACCTGTACTGTAAGACCCTGTTTAATGTTGCACGCCGGCCTATGTGGCCGAGCGGTTCTAGGCGCTAC
The DNA here is from genome assembly GCF_021461385.2 of Schistocerca piceifrons. NCBI lineage: Eukaryota > Metazoa > Arthropoda > Insecta > Orthoptera > Acrididae > Schistocerca > Schistocerca piceifrons. The sequence continues at coordinate 107,380,575 of NC_060138.1, read as the reverse complement.
AGTCTGGAACCGCGCGACCGCTACGGTCGCAGGTTCGAATCCTGCCTCGGGCATGGATGTGTGTGTGATGTCCTTAGATTTAAGTAGTTCTAAGTTCTAGGGGACTGACGACCTCAGCTGTTAAGTCCCATGGCGCTCAGAGCCAGTTGAACCATTAATGTTGCACTTCCGGGTTGTGCGTCGATGCATTCCCGTAAGTTTACGGCATGTTCCTGGGCGTGTGTATTGTGTCACGCGATGTGTTAACGATACTTTCGAACTGTCGATTGAGGTCGGTTACTTGGGCGCGACTTTGGGTAAATCTCCTGTTATAATTTTCCGCATTTCGCCAAGATCTGTGTGAACAGTATCGTCTTCAGTTCCTGGCTCGGGCACAACTTCGGCTCTTACGGCTTGCAGTGGAGCACGTATTACTTGTCCGACCTTTTTGGTTACATCGGTACCTTTTTTAGAAAACCTTTCCTGAAATACTTTATCATATTTTTCTCCCTCAGCAGTTATCTCTTGTGTCACATTCTGACCCTGCTCAAGAGACAACTTACGTACTTCGTTAGTGAGGTGAGAGCCGGCCGGTGTGGCCAAGCGGTTCTGGCGCTGCAGTCCGGAACCGCGGGACTGCTACGGTCGCAGGTTCGAATCCTGCCTCGGGCATGGGTGTGTGTGATGTCCTTAGGTTAGTTAGGTTTATGTAGTTCTAAGTTCTAGGGGACTGATGACCTAAGATGTTGAGTCCCATAGTGCTCAGAGCCAATTGAACCATTTAGTGAGGTGAGACACTTTAGGCTCCATTTCAGATTGCTTGTGTCTCACTTTTGTGATATCATCTGATAATTTATCCACGGTATCAGGTCTCTCGTGATCTTTGCCAAATTTCAAATTTCTATTTTCACTTAGTCCAGTGTCGCGGGGAAGCGTGTATTTATATCTTCAACTACGGAATCGAACTTTGTAACTAATCATATGCATTGACAATTCGCGACTGGCAACATTTTGCTGTTTTAAATTTTCAGATTGTTGTTTGAATTTATCTTCGATGCTTTCGGATTGTTTCCTGATTTTATTTTCAGTGTTTTCGAATTTTTGTTTATTTTTCGATTCTGTCTGATAGGTCTTTGACAGCTTGCGTGACACTCGCAGTAATTCTAAATGGTTCAAATGGCTCTGAGCACTGTGGGACTCAACTGCCGAGGTCGTAAGTCCTCTAGAACTTAGAACTACTTAAGCCTAACTAACCTAAGGACATCACACACATCAATGCCCGAGGCAGGATTCGAACCTGCGACCGTAGCGGTTGCGCGGTTCCAGACTGTAGCGCCTAGAACCGCTCGGCCACACCGGCCGGCCGCAGTAATTCGCTCAATCAAATAGTCTAATAGCGGAACTGACTGTGCTGCCATCATGACCAGTTCGCAAATTTGTGATTGTGCATCCCCACCCTCAAACAAGGCATTTAGATTTTCTGCTCCAGATTCTGATACTTCTGTATCAGAATCTGCCATCTGTTCAGTTGGCTCGACTGCATTGTCGCCATTTTCTGGAATTTTTTTTTCGCTGATTTGAATCCATGCTTTCGGGCTTTCCAGTTTTTGTCACAATCTCACAATAAATCACAGAAGTTAAAATTATTTGCGTAAATCTCAATAAGTACACACGTATAAAAATGAAAAAGAATCATAAACATTACAGAAAAATAGTTAATAATTACGAAAGACGAGATGGATGCCTCATCACATGGACAGCAGAATGGCTAAGTATCTACCTACCACGCTGTGCAAGAGAAGCCATTTTGACAAATTCTGATACAACAATGCTTTATAAGAAAATGTTGCACAAAAACGATAACGAAAATAATTATTTACAAATCTTGTATTTAATGAGCCACACAGTCAATACGCGTATCATGAAAGAAATTGCCGAAATGCAAAGACGGGCCAGCAATGCTGGCGCTCTTCCCCTTTTTACAGCACGGCGTGTTAGGACTGGAATGATTTTCTGGTTCCTTACATATGCGCCGGTTAACATTCACTGTCTCTCCAGATCTGTAGGTTAGTTCGTCCTCCCACAGACTGGATACATGAGAAAGAGAACAAACATATGTAATTCATGTATAATGATTTTTTTTCGAGCCCGAAGCTGAACGCCAAAATGACGCATGTGCTCACGCAAGATAACTAAAATTTGGTTTTATTCAGAAATTGAAATTCATCATTTCAAAGTAAACTGTTAAGATTAACTGGAGCAGACGGCCATTGTTGATGGTGTAAGCATCTTTTTTAGTGGCCAAATTGACTTCTAGGACAATGCTGAAAAATTTGGAGGCGATTATATTTTTTAATACCACCATCAGTTTTACAGGGCAGGTATCATTTACTTAAGAGAGAAATACTCGTAGAATCATAGCATAGGGATTGTGGCCAGATCCTTTAACGTTCCGAGCTTCAATTCAAGTCGGCAAAACGCTTCGTGATGATTGGCAGTTTATCTCAGGGACGCTGTAGCAAGTTTCAAACGAATAAAGGGCAGAATCCTAATTGCATTCGACCACTGCATCTCCACGCCACGATCCGTTAAGGTCAAATTGGTCGTTGTATCAGATTTGTCCACACAAAAGAAAGATCAGTAACTGATACGCAAGGAAGGCAGTTATGGTATGTCTTATCAGTACAAGGGCTAACAGAGAACAGATAGAGAGAGAGATATGAGCAGGAACTTTCTAAAACAAAATAAAGAATTACAATCGATCGCAGTCAGCCACAGGCTGACTGTCGCTATATCTTTGAAATGTTATTTATGAAATTATAATTGCACTTCACAAAATCAATTTCTATTTCCCTTACTGTTATTCACAGTTGGTACTTTGCCCACAGAAGCTGTAGTTTTATTTCTTGTTGGGGGTGCAAAATGTTATGTTATTTCGATGTACTAGTCATCTACGCAACTTGCAGTAGTATTCCAAGTAGCTTATCCATTAGTGCAGCCTTTTTAACATCAATCAGTTCCACTTTATTTAGTACAGCCACAGCATTTATATGTTTCCTCAAAATGGTTTGCAGTGCTTTGTTGCCGCCTTCTAATTTTTTTCTCACTGGCACATTATCATTCCTGTGTATAAGAAAAAGGAGATTCGTCTTGCCGCCGTTTCACGCAGAGATGGAGATTTTATACCATATAGATAACTATTACATGTACTACACGTTTCCGTTTTTAACATTACAGATCATCCCTTCTCTAATTGATCTTGACAGTCCACTAGAACACAGCAGCTCTCCCCTCATCCCTTCCCTCTGGGAGAAACAAGATAATCGTGCAGCCCAGTCTGAACACTACTTGTTAGAGACCTTGCTGACTAAGCAATTGTACACAGCTTAGAATAGTCGCCTTGGCGTTACTCGCAAGGGGCCCTTGTGTCATGTTCCTCATGAGGAATATAAACATTTTAGCTAAGACCTAAGGTCAGTAACTCGTGAAAAACACACGTAATTTGATTATATCGATATTCAGTTTAAGTAGCTAAAATACTCTATATTTTTTTATATTCAATTGAAGCCGCTGCTCTCTACTTTATTTAGTTAGTTTAGCATGAATTAATTAGTTAGGATATTGTACCATTACTATCTACAAAATTAACTGAAACATTTAAACAAAGACATTAACGCCGGCCGCGGTGGTCTCGCGGTTCTAGGCGCGCAGTCCGGAACCGTGCGACTGCTACGGTCGCAGGTTCGAATCCTGCCTCGGGCATGGATGTGTGTGATGTCCTTAGGTTAGTTAGGTTTAAGTAGTTCTAAGTTCTAGGGGACTGATAACCACAGCAGTTGAGTCCCATAGTGCTCAGAGCCATTTGAACCATTTTTGAAAGACATTAACAGAAATTTGTTGTTTGCTCACGAAATACACTGGATAAATACAATGATTTTTTTATTACAAGGCTGGTTAGGGAAAGAAAAGAGGAAGTCATATGTGAGGGAGAAGGTGGAGCTAGGTACATAACGAAGAAGGAATCCTAGACGTCGCCTTGGATAAGACTTTATACTTCCTCTGTATTTGCATGACTGGAAGAGGGTACTATCTGCGTGTGCATAAAGCAAGCAGATTCCTCAGTACTTACATCACCATCCTCACAAATTTCGTAAAAGGTTGCTTGATCAAAAAATGAGAGCTTCTGTCTGAACAGTACGTTAAAAGATCTAGATAATTGGGTACAGTTTAATCAGAAGACATTTGTCTAAACGCAGTGACCAAAATATGTAAACAGAGAAATATATGAGACAATGACTCCATTTCGTATGTGTAGTGCTCCTTTAATATTTCGTCAATCGCAAGTTTTCGAGCGTCACACCCATTTTCAGGCACACTCCTCGGAAATGGACGAAATGGACGACATAAGTTTAGAGACAGCCACAGCTGGTTCTTCTACGTCCACATCTACATCAACACAGATACTCCGCAAGCCACCGTATTGTGTGTGGCGGAAGGTACCCTGAACCACTATTATTCATTTTATTTACCGTTCCACAAGCAGATAGAGCGAGGAAAAACCGATCTATATGCCTCCGTATGAGCCCTAATTTGTGGAATCTTACTTTCGTGATCCTTACGCGCAACGTATGTTGGCGGCAGTAGAGTCATGTGGCACTTAGCTTGAAATGCCGGTTCTCTAAATTATATCAATAGCGTTTTTGTAAAAAGAACGTCGCCTTCCCTCCACTTGAGTCCCCGAAGCATCTCCGTAAAATTTACATGTTTTTCGAACCTATCGATAACAGATCTAGCAGCCCGCCTCTGAATTGCTTCGATGCCTTCCTTCAATCTGAATTGATACGGATCCCAAACACTCAAGCAATACTCAAGAATAGGTCACACCCGTGTCCTACATGCGGTCTCCATCACAGGTGAAGCACTCTTTCCTAAAACTCTCCCGGCAAACCGGAGTCGACTATTCGCCTTCTTTACCACATTAGTGACGTGTTCCTTCTATTTCATATCATTTTGCAACTTTATGCCCAGATATTTAAATCACTTGACTGTGTCAAACAAAACACTCGTAATATTGTGTCGGAACATTATAGGTTTGTTGTTTCTACTCATCCGCATTAACATACATTTTTTCCACATTTAGAGCTAGATGTCATACCACACCAACTAGAAAGAGCAATGCTTTCTAAAGCCGTATTGATTCGCGGAGATAAGCTTCTCAGTCTCAAGAAAATTTAATATGTTCGAACTGAGAATGTGTTGAAAGATTCTGCAGCAGATCGAAGTTACGGATGTTGGTCTGTTATTCTCCGGCTGAATCCTTTTATCCCTCTCGTATACGGGAGATATACGGGAGCCCCCTGTGCTTACAGTCACTAGGGACTTTGTGCTGGGAGAGCGATTCACTATAAATGCACTCTAGGTGAGGGGCCAATGCCGTAGAGCCGGCCGGAGTGGTCGTGCGGTCCTAGGGGCTACAGTCTGGAGCCGAGCGACCGCTACGGTCGCAGGTTCGAATCCAGCCTCGGGCATGGATGTGTGTGATGTCCTTAGGTTAGTTAGGTTTAATTAGTTCCAAGTTCTAGGCGACTGATGACCTCAGAAGTTAAGTAACATAGTGCTCAGAGCCATTTGAGCCAGCCAGTGCCGTAGAGTACTCTTTGTACAATTGAATTGGGATTCCACACGGACCTGGTGATTTATTTGCTTTCAAATCTTTCAGTTGTTTCTCTACTCCTGGGATGGCTATTACTATGTCGTCCATACGAGAGGCTGCCCGGTGGTCAAAAATGCTATGTTTGCACGATTCTCCGGTGTGAAAGATTTCTTGAACATGATACTTAAAACCTCTTCTTTCGTTTTCCTACCTTCAACTGCCATATCACAATGGTCAGCAAGAAACTGAATCGAAGCCTTAGGCCCATTCAGCGATTTTACAGAAGACAATAATTTTCTCGGGTTCTCTGCCAGAAAATCTGGTAAAGTGTGACGGTGATATTGTGGTATGCATCGCGCATAGATCTCTTCAGAGACGCACGAATCTTTACTGACCTACGCTTGTCATTGGTGCGTTCCCTTTTGAGCCGAGGGTACAAAAGCCTCTGCTTCCTCAGCATCTTCCGGAATTTGTTATTAAACTATGGTGGATATATACCATCCTTTACCGAGTTGCTCCGTTTCTATACTGATTTTGTCGATAAGGTCCGGCCTATTTGTTTCTACTAGGCCTAAGATATTTCCATTGGGTGTGGGTTGCCGAGATAACTGCTCAAGTCAGTTTTTAGAGAATTTATTCATAAGTATTTAGCATGACTGTCTGTTAGTGCCTCCCGCAATGAATCCATAAACATGCCAGTCTATACTCGATGGGTTACAGCCGACTCCAACTAGTACTGCATGATCTAGATATTTACACGCTACTGACCGTGTACTTTCTTGGAACGGCTTTATAACTTCAACAGTGGAATCGGGTGACCGGTAAAAACAACCACCAATTAACTTGGTTTCACCCACGCCTGCTATACGTGACCAGGTAACTTCAATGTCACAATCAACCGACCTCAATAGCGACTGTATTTTCGTCAATTGTAATGATCACTCCCCCTCATATGGCCCTAATCTGTCTGTCCGATGATCGTTCCATTACTCGCTAAATGTCTCAGAGTTTTCCATCTCGGATTTCAGTCCATTCTCGGTCCCGAGAATAATTTGAACGCGAGAACTTTACTGGAGGGCAGTAAATTCGGGAACGTGCTTACGAATACTTCGACATTTTAGTGATAAAATTTTGACAGTCGAAGTGTCCTTACTCTAAACATGGTCTGACTTTCCTTGCTGCGTGTCGACTGGCGATTGTTCATCGGAGTACCTCAAACTACCGTCTAGCCTAAAAAGCCCTCATGTGCACTTCACAAGTACTCTGTTGTCCCTCCCTTCGTGTAATGCAAGCCTAACCTTTCAAGCAGAGCGCAAAAAATGCCCACCAACGTAGGTATAGAAATCTGCAGCCGAGACCATCGCAGAGTCGACGAAGCCTTTAGTTGAGCCCCTCCATTCGGCTCCAAACCAAAGGACCCGATTAATTCTGGGAACAATGCTTTAAATTGTGAGATCTACTTGCACCCCAAACACGAAGCTAGCAGCCTTTGCCACCTCCGCCTTTTGCTTGCGAGAACTGAGAATGGTCTCAGAACCCATGAGACCGGTGTCACCTGGTGCCGAAGTGAGCAATCCGACTACATCCTGCACGCTCGATAGTCGGAGATAAGGCCGCCTCCACGTCTCGGATGAGGCCACATGGCAGACGTATCGAGTGCACTTAGGCTTGCTTTACAGCCCTGAACACGTTTTGTCTAAGGGGCTCGATAACGCGCCTGGAGCTGTAGTAAACCCCCTCCCCCGCAAGCCTGCTCGACCTCTGATGAAGGAGCGGCTACCTAACGACTCACAGGATGAACAGGCGCGGCCAGTTGGCCAGCCTCCATATTGGGCCTCTGCCTCGAGCGACGCGAACGCTTACCACCCGCCCTTCACCCTGCTGTGAGGGCAGATCCACTGCGTCGAGTGTGCTAGGAGATGCCACGGAAGCAGAGCCCTTGAACAAAACAAGTGACACCTAAGGTGACCCATGCGATGCGCCAGATTCCCCGCCACCGCTACACCCAGAGGCAGCAGCCTGAAGATGATTGACAGTAGCCAAAAGCGCATTCAGCTGTTCTTAAACTGCGGCCAACTTCTCCTGCATCCGCCCACAGCATACGCACATCCTAGCCATCCTAGCAAAACTGACTGCAGGAGTAAACTACGAGGGTAGCTCAATTATTATCACAAAAGTTGTTATAAATTTTTATTGTAATCAAATAGGAAACTTACAAAAACATCGTTTTTCGACATAGTCTCCTTGCGTTTCAACGCACTTGGTGTATCGTTGTACAAGCTTCCTGATGCCCTCATAAGAGAAGATTGTCGGTCAAGCAGCGAGCCAGGAAAGCACCACTTCTTTCACTGCTTCGTTCGAGGCAAATCGACGGCCCCTTAATGCCTGTTTAAGTGAACCAAACAAGTGATAGAAGGGGCAAGGTACACTATATGGAAGATGATCCAGTACTCCAAATTTCTGGAGCGTTTCAGCCGTGTGGTCAGCAGTATACGGACGGGCATTTTCGTGCAATAACACAACACCTTTTGACAGTAATCCTCGGCGTTTGCTTCGAACTGCAGGCTTTAACCTGGCAGTAAGCATCTCACTGTAACGTACACTGTTTATTGTTGTGCCCCTTTCCCCATAATGTTTCAGTACTGGAGCTTGTGCGTCCCAAAAGACCGTAAGCATCAGTTTTCCTGTGAACGGTTGGGTCTTGAACTTTTTCTTGGACGGCGAATTCGGATGTTTCCATTCCGTACTCTAGCGTTCACTCTCCGGCTGGTAATGATCGACCCATGTTTCGTCACCAGTAATGACCCTGTCTAAGAAGTTGTCCCCTTCGTTACCATAGCGATCCAAATGTTTTTTGCAGATGTTCAGGCACGTTTGTCTATGCAACTCTGTGAATTGTTTTGCGGCCCATCTTGCACAAACTTTATGAAACCCAAGTCTGTTGTGGATGATTTTGTAGGCAGAACCGTGACTAATTTGCAGACGATGTGCAACTTCGTCAATAGTTAATCGTCTGTCCAAGAGAATCATTTCACGTGAACGTTCAATGGTTTCTTCATTTGTGGCGGTAAACGGTCGGCCGTCTCCTTCATCATGCGTAATACTTGTGCGACCATTTCGGAATTTTTCAGCCCATTCGTAGACACTACGTTGAGGCAAAACACTGTTCCTGTACTGTACCGAAAGTCTTTGATGCATTTTGGTCCCTAATACGCCTTCCGACCACAAAAAACGGATCACTGAACGTTGCTCTTCTTTGGTGCAAATAGACTGCGGAGCAGCCATGATTAGCAGCACGGCAGCCATAACGAAAGTAAAGTAGCAGCTTGAAAATTGCAAATATATAACAACAAATAAGCAAAGCATGCGTCATCAACGTGAAACGACAGCACTAGCAATAAACAAAAATGTAACTAAATTGCCGATAATAATTGACTTACCTCGTATAAACTAACCCTAGATACGCAAGTTGCTACCCTTCTGATGTGTTATCAATGGACTCTGATGCGTTAATGACATATGTAGCAGGCTGTTCAGAGGAATTATGAGTAAAGTACCAATCACCCACATCACCCTATAGCCTGTGACAATTGTGATATAATCTAATGTAAAATTAGCATTTGTACCTCAGAGCGTTTATGCAAACTTAATCCACTAAAGCGAGAACTGTTGGTTAGCTACATGACCAGATTCCTGTAATGCAGTAATGCTGTATAACAGCAACGTCAGACTGCATAAGGAATAGAACAGTGCACACTGGCATTCCTAATATCCTAGTTATAGTCTTACCTTCCCGTCAGCCAGCTAGCCATGAAGCAGACCGTTAGTAATGATCTTAGTGGATGACTTTCGACGACTTCCTTGGCGGAAACGCTTTGAACTACAAATAGTAAATCTATGACAATTTCATTGGAAGCGCGTTACTTTAGCCAAGCATTAAACTCGATTACGGCAGTTTACGGTGAAAGAAAAACGTGTTTTGTAGGAGCGGTTGGTAAGTGCAGGTCTACGGGTCTAGGATTGGATCACTGGTCGATGCCGGGACATTTTTCTGTCACTGACCACTTCATTTACATGTTGCAATGTCGCGGTAATGTGAAAAAGGTTCAGATGGCTCTGAGTACTATGGAACTTAACAACTGAGTTCATCAGTCACCTAGAACTTAGAACTACTTAAACCTAACTAACCTAAGGACATCACACACATCCATGCCCGAAGCAGGATTCGAACCTTCGACCGTAGCGATCGCGCGGTTCCAGACTGAAGCGCCTAGAAGCGCTCGGACACACCGGCCGGCGGTAATGTGAATTGTGCCAAGTTGTCCCGTGCAATGCAGGCCACGTATGCTCCCGCCCGCTATAACTGGCTGAATAAGTAAGTTCAAAAGTCGGAGAAAGCAGAGACATAACAACTACATTAGGAGTACGCCTGATAATGCACTGTTGCGCTCAAACTATGGCTCCACTTACACTGTGCACACTCCGCCACAAACCACAGCGTGGCCTGAGAATTACGTATCTAAGTACAGTGTACACAAAGTGAGACATGAGACAGCAGTAAAAGACCTTCAAACATACTTCGTAGATAGCCTAACCGATTTCCAATGATTGAGGAGATGTGCCCTGTGTACTTATCGATTTATTTTGAACCGAAAAATTTATAGAAAATTCCCCGAACTCGACTATAAATACGTACGAGTAACGTGGTGGGAATTAATGCTACACTACGAATCCTGACGTGCTCGCTATCGGTGGATGCCTCCAATACCTACCCGTTCACGCAGAAGGGCATTTGTCATTCGGCAAGTAATCTCCTGCCCGTTGAACATGTCCGCCGTCCTTCCTCCTCTTGTTTATTTCTCGAAGTGTGCGAACTGAACGCAAAGGGGTACCGGCCACGGCCAAGGCTAGGGCCCGCACCTACAGCTGTAAGAGAAACACAGCACGCGCGGACAATACCGGGACGCTCCGGTCCTTTGCGAACAAAACACTGACCGGTATTCAGGGCCGGCGTGCCGCCAGCGCTGGACAAATCCCTTGTGTGCATCCGGACAAAGGGACGTACGAGCGCGCTGCCTGCGCTGTGTGTATGCGTGTGCATGTACCTCTCTCTCTCTCTCTCTCTCTGTGTGTGTGTGTGTGTGTGTGTGTGTGTACGTTGTGTGAGAGAGACCAAGTTTTCCCGCCGCCCCCAACTCCCGTTGCCGATGCGTCGGCTACTGTGTATCGGCAATTCGCTGTCCGCCGCTATTTATTTCCGCAGAGGAAAGCTCTCTTCTCCGAACGGTGTCCACGCAACAATGCGTACTGATTGAACCACGTCGCTGTCTCTCTCTTCTTTCGCATTCCGGCTCGCTGCCCACACAACATTTCTTCTACATGCATCGCTTAGTTACACTCGAGCTTCTACCCACTGCTGGAAGAACCGTTCCTATGTTCTTGTTTCTGCATTAGTAGTAATCCTCTATAAATGTAGACATCTCCGCCTCTGAGTGGTTTAATTGGCTGTTCCCATTAACATTCCCATTATTAAAACATTTAGATCTAATTTTATTCCGGTTTTTTAAAAAATATCTGTACTAAACTTTGTCCCGCCTCCGTTGTCGAGATCGCTAACGCACAGCTGTGCAATGGCGCTCGATTGGGGGTAAGCTAATTGGAATCCTGGGTATGAATAAATTTTTCACTGTCAGTATTTGGCCTGTAAGGGGAGAAGAGGTCCGTGCGCCAATCCCCCGAATTAAAATCCAAACCCCTCCGCAGTCTCTCATGTAGCAAGGACATTTTTCAAAAAATGGTTCAAATGGCTCTGAGCACTATGGGATTTGACATCAGAGGTCATGAGTCCCCTATAATTTAGAACTACTTAAACCTAACTAACCTAAGGACATCACTAACATCCATGCCCGAGGCAGGATTCGAACCTGCGAACGTAGCGGTCGCGCGTTTCCAGACTGAAGCGCCTAGAACCGCTTGGACACAACGGCCGGCAAGGGCATTTTTAACAATATCAGGAGTTCCATAATACTACGTTTTAAAAAATATCATTACCGGATCACTATGTATCTGAAAAGATATATCGATACATCGGTGGATAAAATATCGACATGCCTGCCTACAAAAATATATTGGCTGCACATTGCAAATATACTGCTGCCCTTAGAGTTGTATATTTAACTATTGATTTATAATTAGATATTCTGTAAATCAATAACGGAGTAACCTGCATATCCCCCTTAGAGGAAGGTGATGTTTAGCTGGTGGGGCGCTCAACGGTGCAGTTATCAGCGCCCATACAAATTCACAATATTTACTCAGTTCAATCTCTTCACTTTCATGAATGATGATGAAATGATGGGTCCGACACAAACACCCAGTCCCTGGGAGGTGAAAATCCCCATTCCGGCCGCGAATCGAGCCTGGGGCCCCGTAACATAAAGGCAGAAACGCTAGCCACTAGACCACGATCTGCGGTGTTTTGGAGGAAGAACTGAAAGGAAAACAATGCACGTTCATGCTTGGAGATAACCACTTTGGTAACAACAGTAACTGCTTGTAAGTGTTACTATAAAAGGTTGATTGTGTTGAGACAGCAACCAGTTCCTTTATTCAAAAGTACCGTCACCGGTTTCGAATCATTACTAATCATCTTCAGAGGGTTTTCATGCTTTTATTAGAACATGTGGTGCGTTTTTTACATATTGTCGTAAAATATAAATAATACATAATTCTAAGCACGCCACACAAATGGTTGCGTTACAGACTTGCATTGGATGTGACCTACGCGAAATGTCGGTCTGGAGCATTTCTTTTCATAGTTTTCGTCCAACAAATGTGAATACATTCCCACTGCATTCTTGTCGTTGCACACGTAAATTTCTCTCACTGAACACTTTAGAGTTGTCACAGAATAGACTTCAAACCGTCTGAAGATGAATCGTAATGATTCGAAACCGGTAACGGTACCTTTTGAATAAAGGATGCTGTCTCAACACCGTCAACATTTGTCTTCAAGTAACAGCTACGGCCTCCAACCATGTCATCATATGTCTGATTTTGTTCGTTGACGAACATTAGACCACAGTCTTCCTTCCTTCATCATAATCGTCATCGAAAGAATTAAAGGAAGGACAAAGTTTAGTGGGTCATCGACCGAAGAGCTCATTGGAGACGGATCTCAAGCTCGGAATGGGTAATGCTGGAAAAGGGCACAGTCCTGTATTTGCCTTGAGAGATGTAGGGAATCCGCGTAAAATCTGCAGGAGGTGGGAAAAATATGGAAACACCAAAAACGCGACACATTACGGTAGCCAATGTGATGCAGGAAAGACGTTAGCATTCGAAAAAGCTTGCAGTCGTCTGCGAAGTGATGAATACAGGTACTGTGTGATTTTTAAGCCAATGTTTTGTTCCTGCAAAATAATGGCGAGTTCAGGTATCGATTATAGAGGTGGGTACCAATTGCGCACCCTACTCTCCAAAGTAGACCACACAGACTCAGTAATATTATCTGAGGACTGAGCTGGCCGGAGGAGATGCGACAGTTCATCCTCGTGCTCAAAAACCAGTTCAGGACGATTCGAGCCGTGTGAACTGAGCTCTGTCATCTTGGACCACAGTATCACCGTTGGTAAACAAATGTTTTAGCATGGGATGGACCTGGTCAACCAAACTGGCCACATAATTCTTGGCAGTAATACAATGTAGCAGAGTACAACGGGACCCGTGCAATATCGTAACCCCCGCCATATTTCGCTCTTGGCAGCAAGCGGTCTGCACTGAACGCTTTGAATAGCGCAGGTCAGATGTAAATTCCGCCACAAGGTGGAAACCGTGCGTAGCAAGACTCATTCAACCAATGTATTTTCTCCCATTGCTCCATAGTCCAGGTTTTATGCCTTCCGTGCCACCACTTCCTGTCACGTGCATTTGCATTTGCATCACTGATGCGTGGTTTTGGAATTCCAGAACACCCTGCAGTTCCCAGCTTACGAAGCTCTTTTCGTTTTGTATTGGTGCTGACAGGGCTTACAAGTGTGACATTGAGTTCTGCAGTGATTTTTGCAGTCGTCATCCTCTTATTCTTCGTCGCGGTCCATTACCTACTGTCTCTGTCACTCAACACATACTTTCGTCCGTGTTGTCACCTAGCAGATTACATTTCCCGCATTCTCCATACCCGATATGAACCTTTGATACGGCGCCTCTTGAAACACGAAAAACTTCGGTTACCCTGGTTACTTCACATGCACCAACAATTTGTTCGAATTCACCTAATTTCGACACAATCCATAGACAACTTTGTTCTGACCACGAGTGACACTTGCAACGTGTTAAGGGCATAACACAGGTTGTGTTCGTGGTCAAATACAGCAGGACCTCTTGTAGCCAATGAGCCGTGCTGCGGCTCGCTTTGGTGCTGTTTGTAGGTTTCCGCCCTCTTTTGGAGGTCAGACGGTATCGTTTAGTTGGCATGGTTGCTGTTGTTTGTCTTCTTCTCCTGTTGACTGGCGCCACTAGGTTTCGCAACCGTTGCCTGTCCGCTAGTGGCAGCAGCGGCGGTTGTCGATATGTAGTAACTGTTGCCCTATCTTTGGGGCGACGTAATTGTTTTTCTGGGTCGTGGTTTCGCCAGTTCAGTTGGGAACTCAGGAGGAGCCAGGTCCGCGCAGTGCCAGAACACGCCGGGACCGCTTGCGGCAGACTGCCGGATGGAAGGGCTGTGGTCACGAGGGTGCACAACCTAGCCGTAAATCGGATCCAGCAAGCTTTAAGATCAGTGCATTTCAATCCAAGTAGTGAAACCTCCACCACTGTGATATCTCGTGATTCTCCAGTGACTTGGGTTCGTGTTGCTGCTGGTAGTGTCGCCGAGGGGAAAAGCAGCGAGTTCCAGCTTTGGCGAACTGATCCGTCGTTGCATTTGGTTTATCGGAAGTCAGGTAGCTTCAGTAAAATTATCATTAGTCATCCGTTAGACTGCCACTAGTCTGAGATACTGTCTTGTGAAGTGAATGCAACTCTTGGCCGCCTATCTTATCGCTCGCGAAAGCGTTTGTTGCCGGACCTTCTCAGAGGCCAATTCCTCGAGCACCGTCTGTGGCCCCTTTGTTCTTGTAAGGGTGTAAGAGTGTTGCAAAGTTTACCATCATCTTATTTCACCCGTTTGGTGATTAGTTGCATGTTTTTTAACGACCTTTGTTATTGTATTTTGTTTATATATATATATATATATATATATATATATATATATATATATATATATATATATAATTTCCATTCCTGGCGTGTAAGGCCTAATGCCCAGATCACAGTGGCTTGCTTTTAAAACATTATCTGTTGTATCTGTATTTAATGATGATTTGCTAAATTGTAACTCACTGAAAACACTGTTATTTACACAGTTGTTTATTCCTTCATTAATAACGTATGGCATTTTTTTGTTTATTGTTGAGTCTGGAATCACTGGTTTGAAATAAATTGTAACTGTAAAAGGCAACCAATAGTAATTGATTACGGTACTGTCCACAATCGTAAGCGAATCATGCCTTCCCTTGACTACCAGGTCACAGCCTTGGCTAGCATCTGCATTTATATTGATACATGCATTTTCCGAGGTTTTTCCATATTTCTGAAACCCCTGTGTATCTGTTGGCGATAGGAATTTGGAAAGCCAAAGAACAGATTATGAGCTCCATTAAAACGCAACACAAACAGTTTGTCGCTCGAAACTCTTGTAAAAGCAAAGGCACGATACTTTTCTTAGCTTTACCTCATATGCATCTCTGGAATGCAGAGAATGGACACCTGGACAACAGCCGCCTGTATAGAAACTCCGGTATGTGAGCTGGCTTACACATCGTCGATTACTGCGACCTGCAGAATCTAGAGAATTTTCGAAGTGGGATCGAAAAGGTTGGTACAGGCTACACTACCCAGCGTTGATCATTTGTGGACATTGAAAATTGAACCTAACGGTGAAAAGTAGAGAGGACGAAAAAATCAGCAACCAGAAGGACAAGAGAGGGTTAAGTGGAAGTCATTCTAAGAAATGACGTGATTCTGTGTCACGTAACACATTCTGACAACCGGCCGCGGTGGCCGAGCGGTTCTAGGCGCTTCAGTACGGAACCGCGCGACTGCTACGGTCGCAGGTCCGAATCCTGCCTCGGGCATGGATGTGTATGAAATCCACTCCCCAATCAAGCTTTACAGGGCTGCTGGTCATGCAACCTCCACCTCCTGAAGAACACCTCACGAATGTACAGAGAGGCCCAGACAAACCGTCGGTGACTGACATTCACTCTTTGTCACTACGTGCGAGCCTGGACGACTGAGATCACGTGAAAGGTTCTCAAGCGTCGAAACTGAAGGAGGAAGAGATTAGTGTTTAACGTCCCGTCGACATCGAGGTCACTAGAGTCGGGGCACAAGCTCGGGTTAGGAAAGGATGGAGAAGGAAAGCCGCCGTGCCCTTTCGAAGTGATCGTGTAGTTCACAATTTGAATGTGTAAAGAAAATAACATTCAGCATCACTTGGATACACATCTGTGATTAAATCAAGCGACGCCTTGCAAAGTATCACATACCCCGAGAACATTGTTCATCTTTTACCCTGTTTTGGGAATAGCAGAACCAAGAGTACAGGTCGTTGTAGAACGACTAAAAAAGGCAAAACATAATCCACCTGTGACCAAAAAAGAGGAGAAACACACCTTATATATTTGTCAGTGTTGCAAGAAGCCAATCTCACTTGAAGTTTGTACAAAAATATCCAGCGAGTGCAAAAAAGTCTGAGAATGAAACTGGAGCTATACCGATAAAAGTACTAGGCTGATGCATTTTTCCAATGTTTTATGGGAATTTTTAATGTTTTTACTATGCCATGAATCAAAAATTAATAAAAATAAAACAAGAAGTAAAATATCGAGGGCAAGGTAGTTGGGTTTTCAGAGCATTAACATTGGCACATTATATTATGTTCGTTTTGTACAGTTTTCTATTTAAATGTATTTTTTTGTAGAAATTCACTTTAAAATTTATTTCAATAAATTATTGTGTAACCTTTAAGTGACCTTTTACATAAAATCTTAATTGTTCCACTGCAATTGCTGAATTCAGTTTGTATGGCTATTTAATATGGCAGTCACTCAGACCATATCTGGGACAGTGTGTGACAAAAAAATACCTGGGGATATAACGGTTCAGAACTACGGTCTGGTTCACCGCCCAGCCTAAGTGGGGTTTTCAAGGGGTTTCCCAAGTTCGTCCGTCTCACGGAATACGACAAACAAACTACGATGATAGTAAAATTACGAAGTTACACAAATCAAAGTTTAAATGATTCAGAGACAGACGGTTCAACGCTAGGGAAAAAAGAATCAGAAGGTTAAACACTTCCACGAATCAGAAGGTTAAACACTTCCACGCTTTACTAGTTTACACTACTGGTCATTAAAATTGCTACACCACGAAGATGACGTGCTACAAACGCGAAATTTAACCGACAGGAAGAAGATGCTGTGATATGCAAATGATTAGCTTTTCAAAGCATTCACACAAGGTTGACGCCGGTGGCGATACTTAACAACGTGCTGGCATGAGGAAAATTTCCAACCGATTTCTCATACACAAACAGCAGTTCACCGGCGTTGCCTTGTGAAACGTTGTCGTGATACTTCGTGTAAGGAGGAGAAATGCGTACCATCACGTTTCCGACTTTGATAAAGGTCGGATTGTAGCCTATCGCTATTGCGGTTTATCGTATAGCGACATTGCTGCTCGCGTTGGTCGAGATCCAATGACTGTTAGCAGAATATGAAATCGGTGGGTTCAGGAGGGTAATACGGAACGCCGTGCTGGATCCCAAAGGCCTCGTACCACTAGCAGTCGAGATGACAGGCATCTTATCCGCATGGCTGTAACGGATCGTGCAGCCACGTCTCGAGCACTGAGTTAACGGATGGGGACGTTTGCAAGACAACAACAATCTGCACGAACAGTTCGACGACGTTTGCAGCAGCATGGACTGTCAGCTCGGAGACCATGGCTGCGGTTACCCTTGACGCTGCATCATAGACAGGTTCGCCTGCGATGGTGTACTCAACGACGAACCTGGGAGCACGAATGGCAAAACGTGATTTTTTCGGATGAATCCAGGTTCTGTTTACAGCATCGTGATGGTCGCATCCGTGTTTGGCGACATCGTGGTGAACGCACATTAGAAGAGTGTATTCGTCATCGCCATACTGGCGTATCACCCGGCGTGATGGTATAGGGTGCCATTGGTTACACGTCTCGGTCACCTCTTGTTCGCATTGACGGCACTTTGAACAGTGGACGTTACATATCAGATGTGTTACGGCCAGTGGTTCTACCCTTCATTCGATCTCTGCGAAACCCTACATTTCAAAAGGATAATGCATGACCGCATGTTGCAGGTCCTGTACGGGCCTTTCTGAATACAGAAAAAGTTCGACTGCTGACCTGGCCAGCAGATCTCTCACCAAATGAAAACGTGTGGTCAATGGTGGCCGAACAACTGGCTCGTCACAATACGCCAGTCGCTACTCTTGATAAACTGTGGTATGGTGTTGTAGGTGCTTGGGCAGCTGTACCTGTACACGCCATCCAAGCTCTTTTTGGCTCAATGCCCAGGCGTATCAAGGCCGTTATTAGGGCCAGAGGTGGTTGTTCTGAGTATTGATTTCTCAGGATTTATGCACCCAACTTGCGTGAAAATGTAATAACATGTCAGTTCTAGTATAATATATTTGTCCAATGAATACCCGTTTATCATCTGCATTTCCTCTTGGTACAGCATTTGTAATGGCCGGTAGTGTAATTTACGACGTCTTGGCGCACAACGTGGGATATTTCCTTCCGTTTGCATACTACATTACAACTGTCCATTTAGCTAACTTTTGGTTCAAGTCGGCGTATAGCCTAACATACAGATAGTGAACTAAATTCACGATTTAATTTCAGGCATAAAGCTTTTAAAGTATGGCGAAAGGGTCTGTTTTAATAGTCTGTATTAACTCAAAATTATAACAAAATTTGTTGCAGAATATAGACGATTTACTGGCTAAATTCCACTATACTAATGCCCTGTTTATGCAGTAATGATGTATCTTAGACATACTGGGTAACATCTTAGGGCGGGTAGAGTACGTATGTTGTACACGTAACAAACTCGTTATGACCATTCGGCAGTCAGTCCGTTTATTTTCTGTTTGCTGTGTAGGTCATCATCTTTTCGATCTTCTTCAGAATTGGGCCCTTCCCAGATTTTCTGCCTATAAGGGCAAATACTTTGTTGTTTTACTATTAAGCGATGTCTCTCTGCTTCTGTTCAATCTTCTGCTTGTTGTAATTAACGTACGAAGCACTGGAAAGCCAAAATTCGTGAACGTCTTGTATTTACTTTATAATTTCAGTAGCTGTAACCTTGTCTGTATGAAGGCAGACGTGGAGCTGAAGACAAATTCTAAGAACCAGTCCAGAGACATGAAACTAAAGAACGAGAAGAACGGTATAATACTTCAAAATCCTGTACAATGGATACTGAATCAGGAAGCAGCTAGTACAGCAAGTGGCATGAATAACAGAATTACAGATTATGCAGAACAATACATTCCCTATGGCAACATCATCAACATAATTAGACTGATGACCATAGAGGTTAAGTCCCACAGTGCTCAGAGGCTCAGAGCAACGTCATTAGGAAGCGTGGATAACTGAATAATTGAGCTGGCTGACGAAGAAAGAAATTTCAAAAATGCTAAGAGTGAAGAATGTAAAGCACGTTGCAATACGTTCCAAAATTTGCTAAAAATAATCGAAGAGATCCAAAGTAATGATTGAGAACTAGAGTACTAAAACTGATAAGTTATGATGAGAGGAAATGTACAAAAATTGTAGAAGTTAGCCAAAGCAGAGTTGGGGAAATGAAAGGAACAACAAAACTTAATGAAAAGCAAGGATAGAGTAAATGCTACATACAACAGGGAACAAGAATAGTGTGTGTAAAATGGACAACAATTAAGTAACAGACAACATACTGAAATGTTTAATTTTCTGAAATTTTGTCCGCAGTCTTATCAAATTTTCTTTTAAACATACGTTCAGTTTGGGCGTATAATTTCATTATGTTCTTCTATTATTGAATGGGACAAGGGGACTTCAAAAGGTAATTTACACATTATCACACCTGGCCAATTAACTGTTATTAAAACTACTACTTGCAATTCCGTCGAAGTTTCTATGGCAGAATTACAAGTACTCGTTTTAATAAAAATAATTTGCTCCCCATCTTTTCGTGCTTTCTACTGGAGGTCCACAAATACTTTTATTAAATGTTGCACTTAAATTTCTCGACACAGACGCATAACAATACTTTTCAGCATAGTCACAAAGTCTCTAAACACACTGGTCGGAACGCACAACCAGTCGTTCAGTTCCTTGACGATAGAAATCAGCTCTTTGGTGATGGAACCATTGAAGAAGCACTGAGTGAACGTCTTCATAGTCGGAAAACAGCGACGATGGCCTTTCTTTCTGTTCATCATCACCCGTGTCTGAGAAGCCTTGGTGAAATTATTGGCGCCATTCCACTGCGGTTGGACGCTACATTATATTTTCTCCATCTACCACCGGAATTTCAGAGTATATCCGGGTGATCTGAGTGGTCTAGGGGTAGCATCTCTGATTAGTGATCAAAACGTCTTCGCTCTCGATCTCGAATTCCGCTACCGCTTAGATTTTGATTAATAAGCAGCTTTGGCGCCCGAAGATTTCCGGCATACGACGGCATCCTGATTCTGGCAACAGCCTTGTCAATGAGGGCGGAGGAGCTGACAGAGATTCAGGGCACTCTCTTGTCCTAGGAGTGGGAAACTGTCCCAAAAGGCGGAAGAATCAGAAATGATCAACGGCATGAGGATGTAGAAGGCAATGGAAACCGCTGCATTAAAGACACGTAACGTACATCCACAGGACATGTGGCCTGTAATTGAAAAACCGTCATTATGATCTCTCCATTGGTAAAAGATTGCGCAACAGTCCCCCTTTCGTATCTCCGGGAGGGGACTGCCAATGGGGAAGTGACCAGGAAAAAAAGATTCAATATTCAACAAAAGGATAACGTTCTACGAGTCGGGACGTGGAATGTCAGAGGCTTGAATGTGGTAGGGAAACTAGGAAATCTGGAAAGGGAACTGCAAACGCTCAATCTAGATACATCACGGGTCAGTGAAGTGAAAAGGAAGGATTTCTGGTCAGATGACTGTAGGGGTAAGATCAACAACAGCAGAAAATGGTGTAACGGGAGTGGGACTCTTTATGAATAGGAAGGTAGGGCAGATAGTGTGTTACTGTGAACAGTTCAGTGATAGGGTTGTTCTTATCAGTATCAACAGCAAAATAACACCGACAGCGATAGTTCAGGTATACATGCCAGCGTCGCAAGCTGAAGATGAAGAGATAGAGAAAGTGTATGAGTATAGAAAGGGGAACACAATATGTAAAGGGGGATGAAAATCTAATAGTCATGGGGGATAAGAACGCCGGTGTAGGGGAAGGAGTAGAAGAAAAGGTTAAGGGAAAATAAGGGCTTGAGACAAGAAAAGAGAGGGGGAAAACTAATTGAGTTCTATAATAAATTTCAGCTATTAATAACGAATACTCTGTTCAAATATCACAAGAGGAGGAGGTATAATTGGAAACAGCCGGGTGATACGGGAAGATTTCAGTTAGATTACATCATGGTCAGACAGAGATTCCGACATCAGATACTTGATTGTAAGGCGTAACAAAGAGCAGATACAGACTCAGAGCACAATATAGTAGAAGAGTAGGCTGAATTTGATGAAAATAGTCAGGAAGAATCAATACGCAAAGCAGTGGGATACGGAAGTACTAAGGAATGACGAGATACGTTTGAAGTTCTCTAACGCTATAGATACAGCAATAAGAAATAGCGCAGTAGGCAGTACAGTTGAAGACGAATGGACATCTCTAAAAAGGGCCATCACAGAAGTTGGGAAGGAAAACATAGGTACAAAGAAGGTAGCTGCGAAGAAACCATGGGTAACAGAAGAAATGCATCAGTTAATTGATGAAAGAGGAAGTACAAACACGTTCCGGGAAAATCAGGAATACAGAAATACAAGTCGCTGAGGAGTTAAATAAATAGGAAGTCCAGAGAAGCTAAGACGAAACGGCTGCATGAAAAATGTGAAGAAATCTAAAAAGAGATTACTGTCGGAAGGACAGACTCAGCATACAGGAAAGTCAAAACAACCTTCGGTGACATTAAAAGCAAAGGTGGTAAAATGAAGAGAGCAACGGAAATGCAGAGGAGAGAGCGAATAAGTGGAAAGAATACATTGAAACCCTCTGTGAGGGATACGATTTGACTAATGCAATAGAAGAAGAAACAGGAGTCGATTTAGTAGAGATGGGGGATCCAGTATTAGAATAAGAATTTGAAAGAGCTTTAGAGGATTTAAGATCAAATAAGGCAGCACGAATACATAACATTCCATTAGAGTTTCTAAAATCATTTGGGGATGGCAACAAAACAGCTGTTCACGTTGGGGTGCAGAATGTATGAGTCGGTTGACATACCATCTGACTTTCGTAACAATATCATCCACACAATTCCGAACACTGCTAGACCTGACAAGTGCGAGAATTATCGTGCAGTCAGCCTAACAGCTTATGGGTCCAGGCTGCTGACAAGAATAATACACAGAAGAATGGAAAAGAAAATTGAGGATGTGCTAAATGACGATCAGTTTGGCTCTAGAAAAGGTAAAGGCACGAGAGAAGCAGTTCTGGCGTTGTGGTCGCTAATGGAAGCAGGACTAAAGAAAAATCAAAACACGTTAGTAGGATTTGTCGACCTGGAAAAAGCGTTCGACAATGTAGAATGGTGCAAGATGTTCGAAATTCTGAGAAAAGTAGGAGAAAGCTATAGGAAGAGACGTGTACTATACAGTATGCACAAGAGCCAAGAGGGAATAATAAGAGTGGACGACCAATGTGAAGTGTTCGGATTAAAAAGGGCGTAAGACTGGGATGTAGCCTTTCAGCCCTACTGTTCAATCTGTACATCGAAGAAACAATGATGGAAATAAAAGAAAGTTTCAGAAGTGGAATTAAAATTCAAGATGAAAGGGTATCAATGATACGATTCGCTGATGAAATTTGCTATACTGAGTGAAAGCGAAGAATTATTAAACGACCTGCTGAATGGAATGAACAATCTAATGAGTATAGAATATGGATTTAAAGTAAATCGAAGAAAGACGAAAGTAATGAATTGTGGCAGAAATGCGAGCAGCGAGAAACTTAACATCAGGATTGATGGTTACGAAGTAGATGAAATTAAAAAATTCAGTTACCTAAGCAGTAAAACAACCAATGACGAACGGAGCATGGGGGGCATAAAAAGCAGACTAGCAATGGCAAAAAGGGCATTCCTGTCCAAGAGAAGTCTGCTAGTATCAAAGATAAGCCTTAATTTGGGGAAGAAATTTCTGAGAATGTACGTTTCGAGTAATGCATTGTATGGTAGCGAAACATGGACTGTGGAAAAACGGGAACAGAAGAAAATCGAGACGTTTGAGATATGGTGCTACAGAAGAATGTTGAAAATTAGGTGGACAAACAAGGTAAGGAATGAGGAGATTCTGGGCAGAATCGGAGAGGACAAAAGAAGTATGTGGAAAACACTGGTAAGGAAAAGGGACAGAATGATAGGACATCTGTTAAGATTTGAAGAATGGCTTCCATGGTACTATTGTGAGCTGTACAGGGCAGTAACTGTAAAGTAAGACAGAGACTGAAATATATCGAACAAATAATATTGAGGACGTAGTGCCACTCTGATATGAAGAGGGTGGCACAGGATAGGAATTCGTGGCGGACCGCATCAATCCAGTTAGAAGACTGATGATCCAAAAAAGAATAAAGAATAAAGAAATCTGCGTGCAGTTTAGACGTCTTTCCCACACGAATCGTACTGTACCGCGCACTTAAACTTCGTAGTACGTTTCCAGCTGCCGAACCATTTTACTCGCAAACTGTGGTGCACCTGATGTGTGTACCGCCCTGGAATCGTTTATGCAGCACCACACAACACGTACTGTCCCAATGCACTGGTTCGATTCCCGTCTGGGTCGGAGATTTTCTCCGATCAGGGACTGGGTGTTGTGTTGTCTTAATCATCATCACTTCATCCCCAACGACGCGAAAGTCGCCGAAGTGGCGTCAAATCGAAAGACTTGCACCCGGGGGACTGTCTACCCGATGGGACTCCCTTGTCACACTTCATTATTATTAACGCGTCACTCTCAATCTGCAACATGAGTAACTTACTTTACAAAGTCCTTGCGTCTGTAAGTCAGATCTCGTCGGGTGATAGCACAACGAGGAGTTGATGAGCCAGACATAATGCATGGTAATTCGTATCTTGTCTGAACGTAACCATCGTACTTGCACGCCATGGCCAAATTGGTGGATGATGCAGATGGAGCGCACACAAACATTTATAGTCCAGATTGTCTAGTGTCTTCATTAACTGTGCCATGTTGGATTACATTACAGTAGTAGAATTTCGGTAGAACAAGTGATTACACAAGTGTGCGTTTCATGTATCGCGGAAACATTTTCCGAAGCGTTTGGTGGGCATCGATGCAAGCGGAATTCTCCTTGCGTGTAGTGGCACTTTCACCTGCCCTGTTAAGCTGTTTATCCGAAGATAACAAACATTTTTCACTGTTTTCGTAAACCGTTGAAAGGGAGGAAATTTTTCGCCAGGCTCAGAACTTATTAAAAAGTCCACTGCTGTTTTTAAAAAGTGAGCAGATTCTAAAATTTCTCGTGAATTTTTTGCATTTAATTTACGTCGAAGAATTTTCGCCCATCTGTGCGCTGAAGACAGATCCTCACTCATCTGGACAAACTAAAGCTGGAGATCTTTGGCATACACCTAATATTTATGTAAGGACAGACTGGCAGAATGTCACTGACAAACGAGGAAAATAGTAGTGGACTCACAACTGAACAGTGGCACTCATGAGAAAAAATGTTTATATGTGACCTAGGATTAGAAACACGTCTGTTTATATTGTTCAAAATGATTCAGTTTGACATAAATAATGAACTCATTTACTGTATTAAATGTTTTTGTCATTTTTGTGAGTTTGCTGCAAGATAGTTCTGTCGTTGACCTATGTTCCACCGTAATCGTTCTGTTCATTGTACTCTGATATTCTTCAAACATTTTAATTCTAAATTGCACTGGTGTCCAAAATTAAAGCAACAAACCGCTATTTCCCCTTCCTATGTTCAATTTACCTTATAATCGTACAAAGTATCAATAGATGTCAATAAGATCGTGTTCTGCACGGAAGACGGTATTCCGGTCGACGGACAACCACGCCAGCGATGACGTCAGAGCAGCCATCAAAAACGGGGTAGTATTTGTCGGGCAGTCCCACATCAACAATCGCTGTGTACACAGTCACAGACGGTGGAGTATGGGACAGGGAAGATGCCTGTCAGGCTCTGAAGTGGAGAGGCATAGGAAGAACAGTATTCCAATCACCAGGGTAGGGCCTACCACGTGTGAGACCATAAAGAGAAACCATATTTGACGGTAAGGGTACAGTGGTACCGCCTTAGTACTGCACGAAAACTGGCATCTGACGTTGCAGCATCCAGTGGACGTTTTGTATTGAGGAAAACGCTGTACGGAAGCCTTCGGAAGAATGGCCTTTATTGTTGAAGATTTGCTGTATGTATATCTCTGACGCGTCTTCAACGAAGCGAATGTCTAGAGCGGAGTCATCAGCATGCCACCTGGACGGTCGAACAGTTGTCCAGTGTTCTTCTACCACATGAATCCCGATTTGGCCTGGAGAGTGATTTTCGATTAATTCGCCTCTGGAGGGAACGTGGAACACGATTTCGGGACCCAAACACTATGAGAAGGGATCGTAATCGAGGAGGATTCCTAAAAGTGTGCGGAGAGATTATGATGACCACTCGAACAGTTTTTCATGCAGCTATGCGGTTGAACTGGTAAGGTTTAGCTGGTACCGAGCGGCATGGACGTCGAAGACCTCTAGAGGTCCCTGTACCATCGCGCCATAAGCCGTGGCGGTGCGTGTCTCCTGGTCCACGTTTAATTTGAGGAGGCCACGGTGGAACACGTGCTACCAGCGGCCAATAGGAGCGTCCCCGATCATGTATTTAAGCGCCTACCCCTCGCTCAGCCAGTTGGTCTAGGCGTGCATCTATCGACATCTCGCCTCAGACAGCGTTCTTGTTCCGTGTACGAGTGGACGTGGTTGATTAGTTAGGTTTTCTTGTGACCCTGTTGTTTCTGACTTGTTGTTGTTTGTAAGGTTCTTCGTGGCTCGTGTCCGTCCTCTCCCGTTTGTGTTATTCGCGGGCCGCTCCGAGGATCCCGCCGCGTTTTCCGTCACGTCAAACCCGCGACCGTTCCAGTCGCAGTTACGACAATTAAACGGCTGTCATGTATCGTGACGATATCTGGGGCCCTCATATGCTGTTGTTACAAAGTGCTGTGGGCCCAGACTTTGTATTGATGGACAGTAATGCTCGATGTCATAGAGCACGTATGATTGATGTTTTCTTGTAAACGCTGGCCGGTGTGGCTGAGCGGTTCTAGGCGCTTCTGTCTGGAACCGAGCGACCGCTACGGTCGCAGGTTCGAATCCTGCCTCGGACATGGATGTGTGTGGTGTCCTTAGGTTAGTTAGGTTTAAGTAGTTCTAAGTTCTAGGGGACTGATGACCTCAGATGTTAAGTTCCATAGTGCTCAGAGCCATTTGAACCATTGTTCTTTTTTCTTCTTGTAAACGGAACATACTATACCCATGGCGTGGCCTGCTCTCTCTTCCGATTCTAATCCCATAGAGCATGTCTGAGATGCACTGCGCAGACTGGCTGCGTCACGTCAGCATCCACCAGCCACTCCCAAGACTTTCGAGACGCTCTGCAGGAAGAATGGACGTTATTGCCTCAACATGAGATTGACGACACCATTCTCTGCATGACAATTCGTTGTCAGGCCTATGTTGCTGTCAGAAGTGGTCACACCCCATACTGAGTAAATTAATCAGTTGTCGGAATGGTTGTGTAAATCCGTCAAGTCGGAAAAAATGAAGAACATTCTTGTCTACCATTACGCCTGTTGTAGTTGCTTACGTTCTGTATTCTTTACATTCTTTCTCCTGTTTGGACTATTTTATGGAAAAGTAAACGGAACCGTGCAAAACTTCTGTTTGTTGTTTTAATTTAGGACATCATTATATATAGTTAGTTTAATTAGAACTGCGTCATAAATATTTTTGACATGAAACGAAAGAAAGCAGCATTACAAGTCATAAAGTACGTGTTTAAAGTGAAAGCAAGCAGTTATTCATGTACTTGTTGTTCTTGCCGGCATGGTTCGGTCATTGAGCAACTATGACAGGGTAAGTCACCTAGTGCAATCCGGTCATCCAAGCTATAAGTCTCCAGACGGCGAGGTAAGCGGCTGTATGTGGCAAAGGCGGTAGCAGGTCTCCGGCAGTTGCAGGGGGGCTGACGTTTCGGCACGCTTGCATCTTCAGAGTCGGCCACAGGTCTGGCTGCAACCGCCAGAGCGGATACCGCGGCCCGCGGACGGGCAGGGAGCCTAATGAAGCTGCCGAGCGCCAGTGGCAGGGCTAATGAAGGCGCGCAGGTTTTGCGGCTGGCGGCCAAGCAAGCAACCGCTGCGCCGCCCTGCTGTGGGGACTTAGCGTCCCAGCTCTCGCGTCCTCCCGGACTCGCCTTGAGCCGCGTCGTCAAAGCCGCTCTCCAGCTTCACTACCTCTGGCTCTCGCGTCTCGCTCTACTCAGACCGTCTGCCTCAAAGTGCTTGGCGACATAAGGCTCAGCGGGAGCCACAACTAGCTCTAAGTGTTTTCCCTTTATTCTTGTAGTAATGTAGTGGTACTAGTAGCCGTTTCTCTGTTCATCTGTAGATAAATTTTACAAGGATAGTGAACATATATTACAATTTAAGAACAACAAAAAATCGTAAAAATGATTTATACACTTACAGGTCTAGAGTAACAAGGATGGGACAGGTAATCGGCTGTGTCCTTGGATCAGAAAACATCTTGACATTTGCCTGAAGCAATTTGCACACATCAAAAAATGTTTTGCATCACCTCTGTTCCGAGAGTTACAGAATCTGTACAGAAAATTGGAATAGAGACCAACATAGACATCACCTCCGACCTTTTTCTTTCTCATGAAAACCACACATTGCATGTCGTACAGTGTGTTAACTGTAAGACGGCAGAGTTGTGAGGGGTGGTGCGGGGAGAGGAGGAAGTAAGCATTGGCTGGCGAGGGGGAGGAGCAGCTGGAGGAAAAGGGGGGGAGGGTACAAGGCACGCCTACCAGTTGCAGTGCTGGCACTACAAATTGCGCGTCATGCTTACATGAAAGCAGACGAAAGGCTTGGAAGTAAAACTCGCGGTAAATGTTGTTCGTAAACGAAACTGAAATCGTAATGTACATTAATATATACATATATACATATATATATATATATATATATATATATATATATATATATATATATATATATATATGAATGTATGTATTTTTGTCTACTATGCGCTCACAAACCATTAATCCGATTGCAATGAAACTTTGGCGAGTTGTTCTCCGAACGCCCGAAAACAGTAATGGGCACTGTTTCCACAGTTAGGTCACCGTTTTATGCGTAGCGCAATTGATTAGGTAAAGGCTTGTCACGCGTTCGATTCCCACTACTCGCAATTTTTTTTCATTTTATTTCATTCCCCGAAATGTTAAACTATTAATTATAAAATTTAAATATCCTTAAACAGGTCATATAGCATAACGTAACTGTCAGTCTCTATATATAAAAATGAATGTAGGTACGTCTGCCCTCTGCTCGTTCCCAAACCATTCATCCGATTGCGATGAAATTTTGGTGATTTCTTCAAAGTGATCGCGAACAAAATATCTGAAATGGAAACTCACCTTTCCTTGCCAGGCGTTTGTGGTGATACGCCAGGATGATTCTTGGAAAACTGTTTGAATCTTCCAATGCTACGCATGCTTTGTCCTGTGTATGTAGCAGCTCTCACTGAAGATTTGTAAATGGGGTGAAGCAATTTTTTCTGCTCCCTTTTCAATCACACGCAATATAATTTTGCGAGCATCGCTACATAATACTGGTCTCCTTCTAACCGTAGGCCTACCGGTAGGGGTTGTTGGCGACTCCCGAGATGGGCCAGCAACTGCCTCTTCACTCATTTTGATAATGTTTAGCACTGCACAATAAAAACACGCAGAACAGTACAACGCAAAACAATAACGAAGCAGACGACAATGGCTACCTTGTACAACACAGTCTGCTACGTAATGTTGGTAGCAGTCTAAACTGCGTGCCTACCGAAGCCTCCCGACGCTTACCGACTTCTGCCGATTCAGGACTAGGGAGAGGTCTGCCATCTAAAAGTTTACACACTGTACCACTATACAGCGAGACCTTCAGAGGTGGTGGTCCAGATTGCTGTGCACACCGGTACCCCCTAATACCCAGTAGCACTTCGTCTTGCATTGATGCATGCCTGTATTCGTCGTGGCATACCATCCACAAGTTCAACAAGGAACTCTTGGTCCAGTTTGTCCAACACCTCAACGGCGATTCGACGTAGATCCCTCGTAGTGGTTGCTGGGTCACGTCGTCCATAAAAAGCCCCTTTCAATCTATCCCAGGCATATTCGATAGAGTTCATGCCTTGTCCTGAAGGAAGTCATTCACAAGATGTACGCGGTGGGGGTGGGAATTGTCGTCCTTGAAGACGAATACCTCGCCAACATGCTGCCGATATGGTTGCACTATTGTTCAGAGGATGACATTCACGTATCGCACAGCCGTAAGGGCGCTATCCATAACCACCAGCGGCGTATGTCGGCCCCATATAATGCCACTCCAAAACATCAGAGAACGTCCACCTTGCTGCACTGGCTGGACAACGTGTCTAAGACGTTCATCCTGACCAGGTTCCTTCCAGACACGTCTCCGACGATTGTCTGTTTGAATGCGACACTCATCGGTAAAGAGAACGGGTTGGCAATCCTGAGCTGTTCATTCGGAATGTTGTTGGGCCCATCTGTACCGCGCTGCACGGTGTTTTGGTTTCAAAGATGGACATCGCCATGGATGCCGGAAGTGAACTGCACATCATGCAGCCTCTGGCGCGCAGTTTGAGTCGTAATGCGACGTCCTGTGGCTGCACGAAAAGCATTATTCAACATGGTGGCGTTGCTGTCAGTGTTCCTCCGAGCCATAGTCCGTAGGTAGCGGTCATCCATTGCAGTAGTAGCCCTTGGGCGTCCTGAGCGAGGCATGTCATCGACAGTTCCTGTCTCTCTGTGTGTGTCCTCCATGTCCGAACAACTTCGCTTTGGTTCACTCTGAGACGCCTGGCACCTCCCTTGTTGAGAGCACTTCCTGGCACAAAGTAACAATGCGGACGCGATCGAATTGCGGTATTGACTTGGCATGGTTGAGCTACAGACAACAGGAGCCGCGTACCTTCTTACTGGTGGAATGACTGGAACTGATCGGCTGTCTCACCCTCTGCGTCTACTAAACGCTGCTAAGGCGTGGTTGATTACATCTTTGGCCGGGTTTAAAAAAGATGGCTCTGAGCACTATGGGACTTAACATCTTAGGTCATCAGTCCCCTACAACTTAGAACTACTTAAACCTAACCAACATAAGGACATCACACACATCAATGCCCAAGGCAGGATTCGAACCTTCGACCGTTGCAATCGCGCGGTTCCGGACTGAAACGGCTAGAACCGCTCGGAAACCGTGACCGGCTGGGCGGGTTTAGTGACATCTCTGAATAGTCAAAGGGACTGTGTCTGTGGTACAATATCCACAGTCAACATTTATCTACAGGAGTTCTGGGAATCGGGTGATGCAAAACTTTTTTTGATGCGTGTAATTTACGAAACCTAAATCACGACGACCGGATGAAAACTGGAGCATCCTCCTGCCAAATACTCTTTACAACAGTGCTGCCACAGTCCGTTAATTTATAGTGTAGAATACTGTCTTCTCAACAGTTCTTGGTTAAGTGGTTAGCATCACAGCCCCTAGATCTGAGTGTCCTGGGTGCCTTTTCCCAGCTGTGTTGGAGATATTCTTCACTCAGGAAATGGCTACTTGTGTTATCCTAGTCTTTTCATGTCATCTTGATGACAAAGGCGCACATTTTGCCAAAATGGCGCCACATAGAGCGACTTGCACCACGAGGCCGACCGACCTTATAAAGGGTGGGGATCTCCTGCACAGTACCGCCATACAATCATTTCCAGTATTCTTTCACAAAATTGTTATTTCCAATATTGTTTCGCAAATATAATGTACAGGATAGTGCAGCACTATTCATTAATTTGTCACTCGCAGTAACTGCAAAAACTACACACATTATACACATCAGATTTCAAGATGTAACAAATGGCTCTGAGCACTATGGGACTCAACTGCTGAGGTCATTAGTCCCCTAGAACTTAGAACTAGTTAAACCTAACTAAACTAAGGACATCACAAACATCCATGCCCGAGGCAGGATTCGAACCTGCGACCGTAGCGGTCTTGCAGTTCCAGACTGCAGCGCCTTTAACCGCACGGCCACTTCGGCCGGCTCAAGATGTAACACTGCACAACAAAATATCATGTGACATCAGAAAACCAGAGATGACTATAGGTCTTCCATTTTGTGTACTGCAGCTCCCGATTTGCTGGCCTGAAAGACAGTCTGCGTCCCTTTACACTGAGTGACAGGTTGAATTCAGAAACAAGACGTGGTGTTAGTATTACACAGTGCATAGCTCCTATGATCAGTGTCACTTTGTTGGATATTTACGTGTTGTAAACCCTTTGACGGTTTCATTTCCTTCCTCTGGAAGCAGTTCTCTTATTTCATCAGTGGCTACAATATTCCTGACGGCAGCAACGATAATTTTGTCATTGGTGTACATCAAGTAAAGTATTCATCCGAAAAGGCTACCCTGAGAAATACCTACATTAACGTATTTTGCTTCTGATAAGTGTTCACTAAATACCCAGTCTCACCTAATGTATGTATTTTCTCTGCTCTTTGTATCCTGTCTAATAGGTATGATCGACAGAAGTCATTAGCTGTAGCAGTTGTTCCAAATGAATCTAACGTATTTAGTAGAATGCTATGGTCATCAGCATTAAAAATCTTATAAAGATCGAAATCTGGTTTCGCAGAACAGAGCTGATCAGGTTATGATTGTGGAACTACACGCCGTGCTGGACAGCATCAACACGGCGAGGAGAAACACACTGCCGGAAAACTACGCTAACGACCAGAGTAGGTAACTGGAATGTTAATGGCCACAAGGCAGAAGATATCGCTGGTGCACTTCACTAATAAGTGTCAACCAATTCAATAGTTAAACACCATACAGGAAGACGGCTGCAAAAATTTTACTGACTCCAACACACCATACGTTACTGCTTGCGGGAACGGCCCAGAAAGCAACAACGAGCAATGAACGAAGAGATGTCACAGCAGTTGAGGTTTCTTAACAGATTAACCACTCAACTTCAGTGTCCAGGTTTGGAGGTGACGAACTCTGTAGCTCTCGCAGGTAGCGCTTCACAAATGACCACAAGTCCACGCCGACAGCTGCCCTGGCCTGACCTTGCGCCGCGGAGACTTCCTCGCTACTCTGTCCCAATCGACGGACTCCATCCAGCATGCAGACAGCATTAAAACAACTGCTCAGTCAAACCACAGGAGTCACACACGGTTTCGCGAAAACAATTCCACAAACAACTCGAACAATACTAAAACCAGCGTGGAACAACAAGAACGAATCACTAGTCGACACACACAGAGAACCCAGAGGTGTTTGCGACCAAATACACTTCATCCGATGAGACAACCGACCGAACGACCAACCAAGGTCGTTCACACTCAAGTCATGTGTGTCGGCAACGATCAGGCGGGTCATAGCTGTCTGGACTTTACTGCTGCTGCATCCCGACTCCCTTCAGAATGACGATGTCCCAGAGACACTGGCTCGGACCCAACCATGCAGAGGGAACACTTGCCCATTGGCCATCCGTCATCTCTGCACAAGGAAGGGACTGACACAAGTCCAGCAAGATGATCAATTGAAGGGGCCCAGAATCGATCTGAATACCAAATATACGTGGCCCGATGAGACGACCGAGTGAACGACCAACCAACGCTCGTCCCCACTCAAGTCTTCTGTGCACGTGTGTCGCCAGCTTTCGCCAAGTACTGGCTGTTCGGACCTCCCTGGCGCTCCAATCCGACTGAACTCACCGCACACCACGACCCGGAAATAATACAGTGCTCTTATCGACAGCGCTGCTGCTGCCACTCACAGGCAGACAGGCCAGAAACTTGTGACGCCAGTAAATCGAATAAGAAATGGGACGGCGATACCGCAAAGACAAGATGACAAGTAATAAACGGCACGAACACGAGTCGCACACGGATCAAAGATAAAAGAATGTCTGTGAGAAACTTATAAGAAGACTCTTTTTTTTTTTTTTTCTTTTTTTTTTTTTTTTTTTTTTTTTTTTGTCATCAGTCTACTGGCTGGTTTGATGCGGCCCGCCACGAATTCCTAATTCCTTTCCTGTGCTAACCTCTTCGTCTCAGAGTAGCACTTCCAACCTACGTCCTCAATTATTTGCTTGACGTATTCCAATCACTGTCTTCCTCTACAGTTTTTGCCCTCTACAGCTCCCTCTAGTACCATGGAAGTCATTCCCTCATGTCTTAGCAGATGTCCTATCATCCTGTCCCTTCTCCTTATCAGTGTTTTCCACATATTCCTTTCCTCTCCGATTCTGCGTAGAACCTCCTCATTCCTTACCGTATCAGTCCACCTAATTTTCAACATTCGTCTATAGCACCACATCTCAAATGCTTCGATTCTCTTCCGTTCCGGTTTTCCCACAGTCCATGTTTCACTACCATACAATGCTGTACTCCAGACGTACATCCTCAGAAATTTCTTCCTCAAATTAAGGCCGGTATTTGATATTAGCAGACTTCTCTTGGCCAGAAATGCCTTTTTTGCCATAGCGAGTCTGCTTTTGATGTCCTCCTTGCTCCGTCTGTCATTGGTTATTTTACTGCCTAGGTAGCAGAATTCCTTAACTTCATTGACTTCGTGACCATCAATCCTGATGTTAAGTTTCTCGCTGTTCTCATTTCTACTACTTCTCATTACCTTCGTCTTTCTCTGATTTACTCTCAACCCAGACTGTGTACTCATTAGACTGTTCATTCCGTTCAGCAGATCATTTAATTCTTCTTCACTTTCACTCAGGATAGCAATGTCATCAGCGAATCGTATAATTGATAACCTTTCACCTTGTATTTTAATTTCCCTGCAGAACCTTTCTTTTATTTCCATCATTGCTTCCTCGATGTACAGATTGAAGAGTAGGGGCGAAAGGCTACAGCCTTGTCTTACACCCTTCTTAATACGAGCACTTCGTTCTTGACCGTCCACTCTTATTATTCCCTCTTGGTTGTTGTACATATTGTATATTACCCGTCTCTCCCTATAGCTTACCCCTACTTTTTTCAGAATCTCGAACAGCTTGCCCCATTTTATATCGTCGAACGCTTTTTCCAGGTCGACAAATCCTATGAAAGTGTCTTGATTTTTCTTTAGCCTTGCTTCCATTATTAGCCGTAGCGTCAGAATTGCGTCTCTCGTCCCTTTACTTTTCCTAAAGCCAAACTGATCGTCACCTAGCGCATTCTCAATTTTCTTTTCCATTCTTCTGTATATTATTCTTGTAAGCATCTTCGATGCATGAGCTGTTAAGCTGATTGTGCGATAATTGTCGCACTTGTCAGTTCTTGCCGTCTTCGGAATTGTGTGGATGATGCTTTTCCGAAAGTCAGATGGTATATCGCCAGACTCATATATTCTACACACCAACGTGAATAGTCGTTTTGTTGCCACTTCCCCCAATGATTTTAGAAATTCTGGTGGAATGTTATCTATTCCTTCTGCCTTATTTGGCTGTAAGTCCTCCAAAACTCTTTTAAATTCCGATTCTAATACTGGATCCCCTATCTCTTCTAAATCGACTCCTGTTTCTTCTTCTATCACATCAGACAAATCTTCAACCTCATAGATACTTTCAATGTATTCTTTCCACCTGTCTGCTCTCTCCTCTGCATTTAACAATGGAATTCCCGTCGCACTCTTAATGTTACCAACGTTGCTTTTAATGTCACCTCTGCATTTAACAGTGGAATTCCCGTTGCACTCTTAATGTTACCACCGTTGCTTTTAATGTCAATAAAGGTTGTTTTGACTTTCCTGTATGCTGAGTCTGTCCTTCCGACAATCATATCTTTTTCGATGTCTTCACATTTTTCCTGCAGCCATTTCGTCTTAGCTTCCCTGCACTTCCTATTTATTTCATTTCTCAGCGACTTGTATTTCTGTATTCCTGATTTTCCCGGAACATCGCACTTGTCAGCTCTTGCCGTCTTCGGAATTGTGTGGATGATGCTTTTCCGAAAGTCAAATGGTATATCGCCAGACTCATAATTCTACACAGCAACATGAATAGTCGTTTTGTTGCCACTTCCCCCAAGTCTACTGGGGCTGATACAGTACTTGTGGGATCCTGTCCACTCGTCTCTTATAGGATGCCCAGGAAGTTGTTTTTTCGGGTAGCTAACAACACACAAGCAAATCATATTAATGGAGTTTGCTGTTAACTTAGCGGATGTACGCCGGCCGTACTGGCCGAGCGGTTCTAGGTGCTTCAGGCTGGAACTTTGTGACCGCTACGGTCGCAGGTTCGAATCCTGCCTCGGGCATGGCTGCGTGTGATGTCGTTAGGTTAGTTAGGTTTAAGTAGTTCTAAGTTCTAGGGGACTGATGACCTCAGATGTTAGGTGCCATAGTGCTCAGAACCATTTTTAGCGGATGTAAAATGGTGTGTTGCAAACAGTTGGTGACATGCAAATAATCAATGTCCTTCGATGTACACAAATTTCAAGTAAGCAATTAATAACGAATCACGCGTGTTCATAAGTCATTGCTCGTCTTCTACTGAGGCTCTTGTAGGGCAGCTCTTGTAAGTGCTTCTAGCGCGGCTCCTCTAGTGGGGCCGTGGCTAGTTGGCGCGTCGCTTTTATTCTCTTCGTATAGATGTCACTCCTGTCGCGGTGACTTCCTATTCGGCGTGCTAGTGACTGACGTCGTCTCACAGTCCTCTCAGCTGTATCGTTATTGATCTTCGTGCCGGCGATTGTCGTGAAGCCGGAACAGTACTTTTACGATTTCGAAAACAAGACTGTGATTTATTTGGAAGGTCCTATTAATTCAAGTAATACGTTAATCTGCATAATTGATTACATTATTTTTGAGAATAATTATCGAAGAGAAACGGATCCATAGTTTTATATTTCTTCCGCAGTTCCATTTTTCGACAGAGGCGCTTCCGTCGACTGTTTGAAATACTCCAAATGTCACTTGATGTGAATGACTGATTTATGAAATTTGTTAAACTAGCTGGTATTCTCTGTGTGCATTGTTTCAGCACACACGTTGATATTTCATTTATGCCAACTGACGTTTTACTAATTTAGTTTTTAGAGTTTTATTGACTTCATGTTCTGCAGTTGCTAGTAACGTAATTGTACTCCTACTTGATGCATAATGATTTAGAGGTTTTATATTTGTCGTAATTTCTTTGCTTTATGTGAAAAAGTTCACTTGCATAATTTGAAGGTGGAGTGGATCATTCCTTAATTTATTGCCCCCCCCCCCTCCCAGTATGCCATTATGCTTTTCTGTTTCTCTCCGTATTTCACGTTTAATGATATCCGAAGCTACTTTTAATATCTGCATTACATATTACTTTGTTGTTAAATGACGTTTTTTCAGCCATTTGCCGCTTCTTGCAAATCATATTATACCAGTGATGAAAATTTAGGTGATGTGCTTATTATGAGTCTTTTTCATGGAACTGTGGTACTTACGGGATTGGTAGGACTTCCCTACAAGTTTATGCTATCCGTTTCTTTTTTGTAAGGCACCAATGATGACGTCGGCGCTGTCGGGAATGTCTTTTTAAAG
Organism: Schistocerca piceifrons; assembly: GCF_021461385.2. Lineage (NCBI taxonomy): Eukaryota > Metazoa > Arthropoda > Insecta > Orthoptera > Acrididae > Schistocerca > Schistocerca piceifrons. Next base: position 107,343,692 of record NC_060138.1, on the reverse strand, counting down.
TTCACTTGATTATTCCGAATTTACAAAATATTTCATTTACATTGATTACTCTGTACGCTTCATCTCAACTTCGGTTTAGTGGTTCTCTTGCAAAATATTGTATTTAGATATCGGATAATTTTTTTTAGACCTGCAGTTTAGGAAGTTTTCCGATACTAGTTTTACTGTTACCGTTTCGCAGAAACAGTCTGAGCGTCAAAGCTACATCATACTTTCCCCTGTCAATATTTGTGATCGCATGAAAGATTATTTGTGTCTCCGCACAAAAATGCGTTGAATTTTGTTGTCGAGACTTTATCTAGCGCGTCTGTTAATTTATTAAAAAGTTTCCACTCTGTCATTGGGTGATCGATACACAAACAAAGCGATTAATTTCTTGTTGATATCATTCCTATTAATTTAATAGCTGATATTTCAAAGTTTTTATCTTCGCTTGCTGGGCTGAGGTGATACCTTGGTTTAACTGGGTTCCTTTTGTGACACAAACACATGACACTCCACCCTTTGAAGCAGGCGTTTCATAAAACGGTAATACCACATGTTTGATTTCTATTTCAGTGCACTAGAGCTGAATGACACAATATACCGTGCATCTGAAAGAATGAAACTCAACTTTAGACTGTAGTATTTTTTACTCGCTGCTTCTTTTGAAGAAGGGTTGTTAAATATATCAAAGTCCCATAACAGTTATTGCCGATGATGTGTTTTCCTCTGTGGCATATAGAATGTATGTCAGTTGATGTGTTAACATTTATCATTTGATTGCTTACTGCAGAATTTTTTATAACGTATGGAAGTTCTCTTTCGATAGAGGAACCTGTCTGAATTTATCTTAAAAAAATATCTGTTTCTTTTGCTCATGACACCAAGGACGTGAACATGTGTTGCCTGATATCCGCTACATACACTTTCCTGAAGCACCTGTACCAGGCTTCCCTTCCCCGTCGTCTTTAGGTGTACCCCCTGCCTACTGGAAACCTATGTATCGATAGTCGCGACTGGTACCACAGAAACATGCACAAAGGTGGCTATCATCAGTGCCACTTCCATTCTCATATCACTCCGTCTCACGGCTCTCGTATGTTGTGGCCAATCATGGTGCCCGGAAAGCGGGACAAAGTGGCCACGAGTTAGGGAAGGTACCTTGCCCGGATCACCACCTATGCCATGCGCCCCATACCTACCTAAACTGTTTCCATCATGACCCACTATCACTACATTGTCATCTTTTAAAGAATCCCTAATTGCAGACCATATGCCCTCAATAACTTGAGTTTATCTTATTACGGTTTACAGTCGCTAGTGGCGTGGCACGCTGCCCCTAACCTTTCTGTAACTGAATGCCAACATCTCATAGATAGCTATTACATAGCAGCAGCACTTCCTTCTTTGTAAAAATTTGCACGTTCCTACGCTTTCTGATCTCGGCTGAAGTGTGTTGAACATTTCCTGTTCCTATTTCTACCTGACAATCTTTTCCTCTCACGGCTGACTATGGCTGATGCCCGTTTTTAGTATTGATAGATCGCGTTATTTTTCGCCGCATTACTACCTACGGCCAGTTTCCACACAGTGTCCTCCTCTCTGCCTCCTGTGATGGTGATCAAATCCCTTCTTTTTTCCTCTACCAGATTACAGATTTTCTCTTCCTCCTCCTCAATCAGAATGTTCCTTCTGCATATTCTGGAGTTGCAGAGGAGAGTCCCTTTTGTTTCTCCAATGTTGTCCCCACGAGTTCTTCCCACAGTCCAGTGAAAATATCTCCTACAAGATGGGCAATTGACCTGCTATTTACTACCCCATCAGAGTCCCACATTTTTCACTCATGGCATGTTTCGAAAGGAGAATTATGTTAACTTTAAAACAGGACACGAATTTGAATGCATTTAAACAATACGGACACTAAAGTGTTTTGTGCGGTTGCAGTTGTATTGTACTGATTTAGAGATATAATTAGAGGAAAGAGTAAAGTAGCAGCTCCTTTGTGCCGAGAGAATTCGTGTAACCAAGATTGGTTTGTTAGCTTTTTAATCGTATGTAATTCGGAAACTTTCGGCCTGGATTGCGTCTACCCAAGTAGATACTAATACGAAATAAGATTCGAACCGCTTAAAGGCACTTTTACGAAGAGAGTGGACACCACTGAAACTAGCAGGTCTATCGTTTTAAAGGAACTTACAGTGTTAAGGAATTTAAAAGACAATTTTCGATTTTATAACACGCAAATCTCGGCTTAAGCCGCGGCTATCGTAACTTCAAATAACATAAGTCGTTTTTAAGGAAAAACGCTATAGTAACCCGAAATATGCACTTGTGTAACAAGAACAAATACCACGACAAAATGCAAAACAAAATAAATATGAGTTAATCACTGTTTAATCTTAAATGAGTACATTTTGTCTCCGAAATATACCGATGTATCACTGTCGGTGGCCATATAGGTCCCTTCACCTTCTTTGGAGGCTTTCTTCTAAGCAGCCATGTTGTAACGTGTTACAGTGTTTGAGGTGCTTGATACAAGTAGTGGAGAACGCTTGTGAATTAGGAGCCACGGAAATACGACTGCTGCCTTTGATCCAGTGGGAAAGAGAATCGAATACTGAATTAATTTCTTTAACTGCTGTCTGCGATTAAAAGAATTGTTATGAACTATGTTTCGGTCCATAATTACCATCTGATCTGAATAAAACACATGAAGCCTTATATTATCTTAATAAAGTATCGTCGTCAATGGATACAAAATAATTGGCTTGCCACCATGGAACAGCCCGTCTGCCGGACTCAATCTTCTGTCCGCCTACTCACGTGTCAGCGATTATCATGTCAAAACAAAAAAGATAAAGCTCAAGCGCCTGCGGCATCGGCGATAGCTTTGGATGACGACAAGCAAAACAAACGTTCATTGACGAATATTTTAGGGACAAATCTGTTTACTCGAGTAAATCTATTCCGAAACTTTCAATTTCAAGTGACGAACCTTTAAAAATATAAGAGGTAGTAATTTTTGTTGATTATCAGAAAGATACGACCTAAATCTGAGAAAAAAGAAGTGCATATTAGAGCTACTGTCGCTGCGGTACGTAGAAGTAGTCGCATCATTACGATTTGTCGCTACGCGCGAACGTTATGAACAACTGATAGTTAGCTTACTGACTTGGCCCGAGCTGCTTGGAAGTCATCCCTGAAACGCCCTATCCTCGACCCACTACAACCAGCGTACTTGCGAGTTCGTGTACATCATTACATTATATTTACATAGATTTATATTTATATATAAATTTGTTTAAATGAAGAGTAGAGATATAAATGTAGGCTTCCGTGACCATTGTGTCATTCAATAAAAATTTTCTCGGTTTGTGGCCGTATTGTCAATATACATAAAATTTCCTACGTTTCGGCCCCTGTTGCAAGCGACCTTTTTCAGGCTGAAGAAGGTCGCTTGCAACAGCGTCCGTGGTTTTATATATATTGACAATGCGGTCACAAACTCAGAAAATTTTTATTTAAAAATAGAGAGTTACTGATAGGAGAGATTGCTATTTTGAAGTGAGCGTCAAATTCATTGTTTCAAATAATTATTATGAGTTACATAATTATTCCAATGTCGTTATATCTGTAACGCGGCTAATTTGGTTAAACATCTATTGCAGTAAAGCATGTTGAAAATGACTGGCGGCGTTGCAGTTTTGCTGACTGATAAATGCCTGCGAAGTTGCGAGCATAAATCGTGACGAATGACTTATATATAAAATCTACATATCCTTTCGCTTGTCAGCAACTTACTGTATCATAGCTTACCCGGAAGTTGCGACCTCATCTTTGCCCAGTTTCTTCTCTCCTGAGCTCATTTATTTTTTGAACTTACGCATGAAGCACATGTGACATGTTTACCTACAAAGCAAATAAACTGTTTCAGAAATCTGCCTTGGTTTAATTAATTTGTGCAGTACATGCCGCTTAGTTACCCGTTAGGGTATTTTTTGTTGGCGTTGTGATCTTCAGTCCAGAGACTGGTTTGATGCAGCTCTCCATGCTATTCTATCCTGTGCAAGCTTCTTCATTTCCCAGTACCTACTGCAACCTATATCCTTCTGAACTGCTTAGTGTATTCATCTCTTGGTCTCCCTCTACGATTTTTACCCTCCACGCTGGCCTCCAATACTAAATTTGTGATCCCTTGATGCCTCATGACATGTCCTACCAACCGATCCCTTCTTCTAGTCAAGTTGTGCCACAAATTTCTCTTCTCCCCAATTCTATTCAATACATCCTTATTAGTTATGTGATCTACCCATCTAATTTTCAGCGTTCTTCTGTAGCACCACATTTCGAAAACTTCTATTCTCTTCTTGCCCAAACTATTTATCGTCCATGTTTCACATCCACAGATGGTTACACTCCATGCAAATACTTTCAGAAACGGCTTCCTGTCACTTAAATCTATACTCGAAGTTAACAAATTTCTCTTCTTCAGAAACGCTTTCCTTGCCATTGCCAGTCTACATTTTATATCCTCTCTACTTCGACCATTATCAGTTATTTTGCTCCCCAAATAGCAAAACTCCTTTACTACTTTAAGTGTCTCATTTCCTAATACAATTCCCTCGGCATCGCCCGACTTCATTCGACTACATTCCATTATCCTTGTTTTAGTTTTGTTGATGTTCATCTTATATCCTCCATTCAAGACACTGTCCATTCTGTTCAGCTGTTGTTCCAGGTCTTTGCTGTCTCTGACAGAATTACAATGTCATCGGCGAACCTCAAAGTTTTTATTTATTCTCCATGGATTATAATACCTACACCGAATTTTTCTTTTGTATGCTTTACTGCTTGCTGAACATACAGATTGAATATCATCGGGGATAGGCTACAACCCTGCCTCACTCCCTTCCCAACCAGTGCTTACCTTTCATGCCCGTCCACTTTTATAACTGCCTTCTGGTTTCTGTACAAATTGTAAATAGCCTTTGCTCCCTGTATTTTACCCCTGCCACCTTGAGAATTCGAAAGAGAGTATTCCAGTCATCATTGTCAAAAGCTTTCTCTAAATCTACAAATGCTAGAAGCGTAAGTTTACCTTTCGTTAATCTATCTTCTAAGATAAGTCGTAGGGTCAGTATTGCCTCACGTGTTTCAATATTTTTACGGAATCCAAATTGATCTTCCCCGAGGTCGGCTTCTACCAGTTTTTCCATTCGTCTGTAAAGAATTCGCGTTAGTATTTTGCAGTCGTGACTTATTAAACTGATAATTTGGTAATTTTCACATCTGTCAACACCTGCTTGCTTTGGGATTGGAATTATTATATTCTTCTTGAAGTCTGAGGGTATTTCGCCTGTCTCATACATCTTGCTCACTAGATGGTAGAGTTTTGCCAGGACTGGCTCTCCCAAGGCTGTCAGTAGTTCTAATGGAATGTTGTCTACTCCCAGGGCCTTGTTTCGACTTAGGTCTTTCAGAGAGCATTTGTAATGTTCCTATTTCAGACGGCTTCGTGGCATGGTTACCTATAAAGCAAATAGACTGTCTCAGAAATCTGCCTTGTTTTCATTAGTTCGTGCAGTACATACCACGTAATTCTGCATTACAGTATTTGCAGCATTTCTACTTCGGACAGCTTGGTCTCAAGAAGAGTGAAAAATGTTACTCATTCATTTAACGACGTAAGGAACATTAACAACTGATTAGGAGCATTCGAGAGCAAGAACGTACTGACTAGCAATGCTACTTCAATTAGAAACATAACTTCAGCGTAGTTTTTTTCTCTGTTGTGAATTTCAAAGCAGGTTTCGAAATATTCACACTGGTGCCAATGGCAGTACGTCACTATTACGGCGTGGACGCAGTTGGCTACCTGCTCATTCCCTGGGGAGCCGTTAATACTGCTTCCTTCTGGCGAGTGCTGGCACCTCCACTGTCTGCCACAGCACAGCACAGCACAGCACTGCACAGCGAGCGTCCCATTCTGGTGTCCGCAACACCCGCTCCCCCGCCGTTCCTGGCGCTTATCCCTGCTGGGGCACAGTGGGTAGTCTGCTAGACTCTCTGTTTCACTGGAAAATGGCTCAAATGACTCTGAGCACTATGGGACTTAACTGCTGAGGTCATCAGTCCCCTAGAACGTAGAACTACTTAAACCTAACTAACCTAAGGACATCACACACATCCATGCCCGAGGCAGGATTCGAACCTGCGACCGTCGCGGTCACGCGGTTCCAGACTGAAGCGCCTAGAACCGCTCGGCCACAACGACCGGCTCCCACGTCGCAGTGGAACTGCTGTGCTTGAATGAAACAGCAACAATATTGGCAGCTATTAGTATAAGGTGGCAGCACATCTGTTATGCCAATGCAGTAGCATATTAGCACCGAAACCCGCTGATGGAGTAATATGGTGGCCAAAACGCAAAAATGGTGCATTACTGCTTTGCTGGCTGGTTTCACTGAACATACCTGGCAAGTATCCCAATAATGCAACAATTGGAAGCTATGACCGAAATGAAAAAACCCGGCGCTCGCCAGCTATCAATGTCTGTTGCAGTGCTCCACCACACTTTCTTACAGATTTAACTTCAAAATGGTAGTGGCACTACACTAACCCCATCCATGGGAAATACTAGCCTCTCAGATGCCACTTAACACTGATCTGCCACAGCAGATCACATGTATAGCACAAGCTTCTACTATAAGAATGTACAGTGGCTTAATCCACAAAGCCCAGAGATCCCATACTATTTTTGACAAAACTTAAATGCTATATTTATTCTTGCGCTATAAAATATTTGCTCGTAAGTACCTCATTTAATGGTCCATTACTTCCTCCGGAGCACACATTGTATGCCGTTACAATTCTCAAGCCTTGATAGCCATGTGCCCTTGGCAAATCTCTTTGCAAGAAAATACATTTCTTTTCACACCCACACAACCTCAATATTACACACATACACATTTCAGCTATCGTGACCTTGGCATTTCTTCTTATGTTGCTTATTCTCCTAACATTTCCCAAGCCCCAGAAGCTGCTCTTTATCTCAAATACTAGGAAATATATTTCACTACTGGGCATCTTGGCATTTTTATGGAGATACAACTTCTAACTCTCCATATCACTCCTAAAAACTGAAAGTGACACTGAAGAACTCTTTATCTCTTAATAATTTATGCTAGACGCATCACCTTTAACAGTACATGGTCTGGTTCCATTAATCTCTTAGTCTCAGCATTTCATTTGTCTGTCCAGTGGCTTTTTAACCCGTTGTTTCCGAACTTCTTTCGGAATATGTCTCTTCGACAAGAGTTTCCCTTATCCTTTCCTTGAAAACATATTCCCAAACCTATCCTCACACATGAACCACATACCATAGTACTATTCACAATACTGTGACAATACTTCGACAGTTAGTCCCACTTACTGTAGTAAGTGTAGCGCTCAACACAGAGTGAAATTCTCCCAAAATGCGTAGCTTTCTGGTACTCGAAGCAACTTCTGGGGCATTGTGCCATTATACCAAGCGAATTACGCCTTAGCGTATTTGTACACAATTTAACTAGTTTGTGCAATAGGACAAAAGCACGTCGTAACTGCTGTACACTGCTGACAGTTTCCCGTCGCCAAAGATTAAATTTGGTACGATGTTTAGTCAGAATGATTACTTCAACGTTTACTTCCAGCTTTGCCTCGTACGCGTCACCTACATCACACCCTTCGCGCACACCCGACTGCGGCTGAACTGTAAACAGCTCGTACCTCCAGTCAGAAGATTGCCCTGCAATGCTGTAACACAGTACTCGTGCAACCGTTACATTCTGAACATCTGGCATTCATTGCTCAACAGACTGAGCCATAATGGTTAATTTACTAACTTTACTAACAATTCTCCTCTTGGCATATCCATTCTGCTTCTGAGGAACTGTATTTTCCTGTACCGTTTCTTTCACAACATCCGCAATGCACCTACCAACAACTCCTGTTGCCTCTTCTGTAGTTCCTAAAAAACAACTGCGTCTGAACAGCGTCTGCAGGTTTCCTCTGCACAATGCAAAAATCATGGGTAGAAGCACTCCCTTGTGAATCTGCCCCAGGTTCTGCGGCTTTAAGACGACATTCATTATCACCGAGTGGGGTATATATCACTACACTTAAATTAACAATGTTGTTATCCCGACACTTAATCCACACTCATTCTGTGTGACACTGCACCGAGCTATACCTCTACGTTACTCTTTAGATCGCTCGCAATGTTGGTATTCTCCTCCCTAATTATATTATATTAATCTAACCTCTCAAAAACCGGCCGTCAAGATCGGTCCTGTTCTTCACAGGATTGGCACGTCTAACTAAACAAACGGTGGGTGGAGAACTTGCTGGAACAGGTAAACTAGATACAGGCCTGTTCCTTTCGCTTTCAGCTTCCTCCTTCTTCTTCCTCTCTGCCTCATTTTTCCTTCTTTAAATACTCTCCATAATCTTCCTAATATTCACGCCCCCAGGCAAGTTTTCAGTGAACATTGCGAGTCTTCCCTGGACCTCCTGTGTAAACTCTGCAGTCCTACGATAAGCGACTTCCTTCTCCGTGGCCCGAATCACTTCCAGTCTTCTAGACAACTCCGCACTGTCCTCATGTGATCTATTCACTCTGCCGTCTAAAATTTTTGAGTTTTCCTTCGTGGTAACCCCTTGCAATACTGAAAGCTTCGCCGCTGTGGTGCTGACCACGACATGACTACCTGCAAATCAGTTACACACACGCAAACGCAGAAATATTTAAACAAACAATTATTCCAATACTTCACATGCTTATATACCAAGCCACATTCTTTACTCTGACCTTCGCTCGCTTCCAACGACGCTAACTACATATATTTCCTTTGACGTCGTGTAACCTCGATTCAAGGTACACAAAAAGAGTAAAAAAAAATCCATTATGTGAAGGACGCTTGATTGGCATACTACCATACAATTTAACTGTTCTTGCCTGGGTGGTTGCTCATAATGACAACACTAAACCTGCTGAATCATTCGTCATACTTTACTGTTTAAACCGGACGTCTCTCCTAAGAGTCAGCAGGATCATTTTTTCTGGTGTTTTGGTAGTTATCTGAAACTTGGTTTTTCAAAAAATGTCAAATGTGTGTGAAGTCGTATGGGACTTAACTACTAAGGTCATCAGACCCTAAGCTGACACACTACTTAACCTAAATTATCCTAAGGACAAACACACACACCCATGCCCAAGGGAGGACTCGAACCTCCAACGGGATCAGCCGCACAGTCCCACAGTCCATTACTGCAGCGCCTGAGACGGCTCGGCTAATCCCGCGCGGTAACTTCGTTTTTGCATTGCGTAGCTGGAGTCAGCTGAAACAATTACTGCTCATCGCACCTTTCATGCAACAGCCAGTGACAGCAGAAAGCGTGTGCTGACGGAAAGCGTCGGTTTGGTTACTAGTCATCATCTTCGTTTCTCCTCTATCGAACATCTGGTCGGGTTGGTGTATCAATGGAACTTCGCTACTTTATCTTTGCACCATTCTTCTTCCACAATTTGGTCCCATAGAAGGTTTCTCCTCGTTAAAGTCATCTTTATTGTATCAGTCCATCTTGTTCTCGGTCTTACTCTTGGTCTCTTGCCATCAATCTTGAACCCCATCACTCTTCTTGGTATTCTTCCCTCTTCCATCTTCTTCACATGCCCAAACAATTTTAATCTATTCTTTTCAATTTTCTCAGTCAACTTCTCCACTCAAATTTCCTTCCTAACATCTTCATTTTTCACTCTGTCTCTCTACAGCGATCCAGTAGCGTCATAGTAGCCCTGGTCGCTTGGCGGTAGCAGTCAGCAAGGGCCAGGGCAGTGGTGTCGCTGCGGAAGTGTTAGTTATACTTCGGATTTTACTCTCCCTGTTAATACATATCGATAAAGCGCATATCGGATTAGACTAATCTGGAAGCGCTCTTTCGAATGGGTATATAAAATTCCGCTTTAAAAATCATTTTGATTGTAACGTCGACACTGGGCGACAAATGAAATACGTGATGATCGCTATTTGTTTGAGTGTACACAGCTATACAATGCAAAAGTGAAATTCCAAATATCTGCTGGAACATCACTGTAAAAATCAACGTTCTTATTTCCACAGCCTCAGAACCCCCTCTGCGTTTATCTACCACCTACACCATGAACAAAAAGACTGCCCTCATCCTACCACACAAACTGCAATCCTGAGTAGTCAAGTCATCACCTTCATCCACGGATGACACCTGTGTGAGCTGTCGCTCCTTCCACTGTCTCCAAACAACGTGGTGATGGGGATAAAAATCCCGCTATTGACGCCAACAATAACCGAATCGATTCCCTTTTTCCCGGTTTTCCAGCTGTTCATGACTCACTTTCTTACAATTCTGTGCTCCAGAAACCAGTTACCCCCTCCCCCACGCGCACCTGATTCTTTCATGAATAGCACTACAGCAGTACCGGAGTTGGAGGGGTGGTTACGAGGTCAAGACTGCAGATGGCAAACGGTTGAGGCCGGTTTGCAGGCAAGTGAAGAACTACTGAGAAGCCGCTGCCAAAATTAATGTTGTAGTTTGCACTGTTGCACTAGCACTGTGTTGACAGGGGCCACATTGCGCCAGGATGACAGCTAGCATCTGGCCAGCTGCCTGTAACATGCTCGCGCCCAGCTTTGCTGACACCTGCGCACAGTGCGTGGCACGAGACTCTGTTGCGTGAGCTGCGAACAGTAGCACTTGGAGAGAAAGCCAATTCTGCAACGAGTAAGCGCACTTGGGGGTCCATTGCTTGCTCATTCCCATCTGTGTCTGTCCACCACTGGTCGGAGACCAGCAGCAGCCGGCCTAGGGAATGACCACTCCATGCCTAGGGTACCGTTAACATCACAACACGAACGGCTGCGTTTGGTGAGGCGTTACTTTCGTTTTGCCTCAGATTACAGTCGGAAGTAATTATGTTTTATATATCGAGATGTAAGTTTTTCTTTAACTGGTAGCAGCTTCCATAGTTCGCTGGGTGAAAGGAATATTTGACGCATTTGTTTATTTTTCATCATTTCACAAAGAGGTCACACGCCGTTTATATGTAGCTCCTTGTTCCATCCTTTATGAGTGTGCATGGCTATGAATGGAAGTCAAATGTAGCGGGAGCATGGACCAAAGGGAACAGTTTAAGGGAATAGCAGTCATTGCCAACATTACAAGAATAACGGCAGGCAGGCCAGAGCAGCAAGCAAAGATGAAACCAGGCACGAGGGTAGGTTACAAAGTTGGTGCGGGGATGAGGTGAGTCTCCCCACCACTGCGTTTGAATAGGAACATTGGTCGGATTTTGGCGCGTGGAGAGCACTGTGGGGCTAGCCATGAGACGGACCGGACGCATAGCACAGCAGCCCGCAGATTTGGTGAGATAAAAATGACCTAATGTGGCTAAAAATTCACGACAGGGTATGCATAGAAAAACACGCGTGCGCTGGGCAGTGAACGAGGAAAGTGTAGAGGTCAAGCGGAAGGCATATATCGAGTTCACTTGCCAGAACTAACGGCCAACCGCGGTGTTCCTGTTGGTACAGTCACTGACAGTGGAGGCAGTGTTAGGATTAGATTTTCTCAGGCACTACAAAGCAGTACTGTACTTTGAAAATGCCTGTGTGCAGATGAAAAATGAGTGATTAAAGAGCTTGTTAAGTTATGTAGAATCCATTGTAATAGACAGCGCCGAAACTGGGAGCGAAATTTGGTGGACTTCTAGAATATTATCAATGAAATGCCACATGGTGTGACAGGAAAGTCCCCAATTGAGGTCATAAGAAACCAAAGACCGCCGGACAAGATCCGGGAGTTAGTAGATTGGCCAGCTGAAATCAGGCGACGGCATAACGAGGTAATCAAAATTGCGATAGACCGAATACAGAAGGAAGCAGTGAGAAGGAAAAAAAATCAAAAGGGGAAGGTGCGCTCATTAAATCTGAGCATTGGCGATAAGGTGTTGATACTAGCCCACAGGTTATCAAAGAAGCATAAACATATATGCAGTTTTTTTAATGTATATATAGGTCCATTTAGAGTCGCGCGCACACACACGCTGTCGAAGTGGAAACGTTGAGGTCACGTAAACCTAGAGGCATACACCACGTCTGAAACATCAAGTTATGGCAAGAATAATAGATCAGAGGCATCGTTTAGTTATCTATTTGCAAGGTATCAGTTGTGTGTCTAGTCATCCTTTTATACGTCGTTTGTGTATGATGAAATACACAGGAGACCAAATCAGTGTCTTGGAATTTGTTCTATGGTAGTGACATAGGACTGAAGGGCCATAGTTTATTGACAGGCAAACAATGTGCAGCCGACACCAGCAGACTTTGGTTACGCGACAGAGTGCAGCCAGCTAATAAGTCTTGACTCGCGCCAAAGTTGCGCCAGTCCCGTCTTGCGGCGACGAAGTTTCGCCGGGGACGCATTTTGCTGTTGTTGCAGAAGTGTAGAGCTCCTGTGACAGTGCCGAGTGATGCTGCCTGGGGAAGGATGAATCTGCGGGAACCATAAATTGAAAGCAACCCGGACGAAACATGCCTGCCACCGGAACATTTTCAAACGAAGGAAAATCCAGGGAGTACTGTAGACGCAAGCAAATGTTAGCTATAAGTACTGAATATAATAGATGTAAGATGTGGAATATTTAAGCCCTAATCATGGTAATCATTAAGGAAATTTGAAAAAAAAAGATAGAGAATCTATGCGTGTTGTGTGTATGTCAACAGAGCATGAGGCGATAAACCAACGGAGTTCGAAGGAAAGAGGCACCAGAAAACATATCCAAAACTTACGAGAGAATTAAGACATGTGGGAAGCGAAATTGACAGAGGAGCACAAACAGAATATCAGCTGCTTGATAACAAAACAAAAAAGGGGGTATAAGTATCAGTATCCCGGTCAAATAAAATAGATAATTTAAGGTGTTTTATCTATACAATGAGTAGGAAGTCTTTTGTTGTTTGTTTTAATTTGTTTGACAGCATGCAAAGAAAGTAGTAATTGCAGTATGTAAACTAACAGTCTCCTTCGTATCGTCTGTCATTAGATGGGCTACGGAATAGACTAACTGGAAAGTAGTGCGGAGTAGTGCATGTAAGACAATGACTAAATAAAAGGAGCTATGTGGGTTTATTAATAATAAACGGGATCGGTGATGGTACCTTGTAAATTACTAAAGTCTCCTACGTCTGAATTGTCCTAAATGGTTTGCAGATAACCCAACTTTCTTTGAGAAGTAAATGACCTAAGCGATTATATTTTTTTGAAATCAGAGTATCGAGAGGGAAAGACGCTCGTAAACTGAGGGACAAATGTAAGAAAGGAAACTGACATTCACTTTGTCACATAGCTTTTAGTTAGATGTACAATTACAATAGGTACCTCCTACTTTGTAAAGTTCATAAGGAGTGTTCTTTTCATTTTTTGTCATTTCATGGAAGGTAAATTTTAGTGGATTAAGCAAGGCAACCTGTGTCCTCCAAATGTAAAGATCAAATTAGGAGGAAGAATTTACTTTTGTACCTAGGATAAGCGACCTCCGCCATATGAAGACATTAGGAGGAAATCTAAATACTGTATTTAGTTCTACTATTTGTGAAAAATGTTTGTTTTGACAAGTGTCATGTAGGAGTTAACTGTGTAACTAGAGCATGTTGACATCGTACTAAACAGGGATTGTAACTTGTTTGTTACGAGGAATGTAAACACCGGATCAGCACGCCGGCGCAGGTCGAGAGCTGAAAGGAGATATGCGATCTTCTACCTACGGCGGGACAGAGCGAGAGTTCCGCCCACTCCCCAGTCGGGTTGCCGAAGCGCGTGCCAGCCAAGCTAAACCGACTCCAGCCAGGTGCGTGCGGGTCAGCCCTTTGAAACAGGCGGTAGCCTGGAAGAACCACACTTGACAGGTGACGTCAGGGGCGGCAAGCGCTGTTGCTACCACCAGACGCACAGCGGTAATATGAGACGGCGAGGCGGCTGGACAGCAAAAGGAAACACGGCCGGGAGACAGCCAAGAAAATCAGCAAGTCTCTGGCGTGCACAGTATGCCCACGTAAACACCACGTATTACGAGCATGTACACTTCGCAACAACATCGAACAGGCAGTTAATCAATAACCCGCTAAAGCACAATCAGCTTGGCAACTGCACTGGTATGCAGAAACTTGTTGTGTTGGAGTATGCAGCTCTTTATTAAATTCTCATTTGAGGACTCACGTCGGACAGTTTAAGACTGTGTAAGTGAATGAGAGAGCAAAGTACCGTCTCATAGACAATGTTTTCACTGCAGCAATTTGGGACAGGTAGCCAATTATGAACTGTTTAGCTAATAGTGTAACATAATGGTAATGAAGAACTCACTGATGAACCATGACGTGTGCAAGTATATTTAGCAACCAGACAATTGCAGAAGCTCTTACAGAACAGCGTGGCGTAAATTTTGTGTTGTTTTGTCAGTAGAAGACAGACTGGGTGGCACAACCCAATGTAGCTGTTACTACGTGTGGTTAACAAAAGTACGGTCACAAACTCAATAGACGATAAATAGTAGAGGGGAGATCGCGGAGAAGATTAACGGGTAGCATCACCGATTCTTGCGGCACAAATAGACTTCACCATGAAGATGACGCCAAACAAATCGTGTGGATAGCTCCTCCAAGTGGCTTTGGAAGAATGTCCCCCCCGTCGATGCCCCTAGGCTGTGATATTTAATCGTGCGTCGTATGAAACCAAAAAAGAATGTGAGGAAAGTGCAGAAGCTCAAAGGGAGCTACAAAGAGTCAACAAGCTCAAGCTTGAAAGTGAAGTGAATCATATGTGTTGTTTCATTGATTATCATGTTTTGTATTGTCATTTTTTATGTCTATGTGCAAAGAAACTGGCAACAACAGCCATTTGAGCGAATTGTGTTTTATAAGCACAGGCAAAATATTGGTGTTTTCAGTAATATTTGTTTTTTTTTTTGTCTTTGTGTTTCATGTGTAGTATTGTCAAATGCCTTGTATACAAATGTCTAATATTTAGACGATGCAAGCACCAGAGAGCGCCAATGCAATGATCACGAGATGTGTGTTTTCAGTGATGTTTTGCCTTGTTATACTTTGTGTATAAATGTCAGATGCAGGCACAAGAGAGTGACAAATTACCATATATTCATAGGGTATGTGCTATTTTGAGTCATGCTGTACCTTCTAGATTTGATTTTGTTTTGTAACATAGAAAATGGTAATGAGTTTTTTTCTAAATGCTTTAAAATGAAACAATTACGAGATAATTGGTGGGTAGAGGTAGAATTTGCATATGTTTGTTCTTTTTTTGTATTACTATGCCAAGGTATGTTGTAGTTTGTTTGAATCAGTCGACAAGTACTCATGCTTGCGGAAGTGAATAGCCTCTTTCTTTGAAAGTCCTAGATAATGTTAATCATTCAGACTCTTAAATTTGCTGTGTGTGTAGGTATTAGGCTATGAAGATTTAAGCTAATCAATTTAATAGCATTTGCGTAATGTATAAATTTGTTTTTTATTATGTTGTTGAAACTAGCGATGTTCAATGTCATCTCACTTTAATTGTGCCCGCAAGAGGGAAAACATGTGTTAGTTTTAGAATTTAGTATTACATATTTTATAAAAAAGGGGATTGAGGTAGCGTGGAGATTAGGGTCTCCTCCGCGCTATTTCAATGAAAAAAGTGTCCACTATTGTCATTCCATTCGAAGGACAATACCTGTCCATATTTTTTTTTATCCAGCGGAGGATGTGAGGCGTTACTTTCCTTTTTTCTCAGGTTACAGTAGGAGGTAATTATGTTTCATACATCGAGATATAAGTTTTTCTTTAACTGGTAGCAGCTTCAATACTTCGCCGGGTGAAAGGAATATTTGACGCATTTGTTTATTTTTCATCATTTCACAAAGAGGTCACACGCCGTTTATATGTAGCTCCTTGTTCCATCCTGTATGAGTGTGCATGGGTATGAATGGAAGTCAAATGTAGCGGGAGCATGGACCAAAGGGAACAGTTTAAGGGAATAGCAGTCATTGTCAACATTACAAGAATAACGGCAGGTAGGCCAGAGCAGCAAGCAAAGATGAAACCAGGCACGAGGGTAGGTTACAAAGTTGGTGCGGGGATGTGGTGTCTCCCCCCACCATCGCGTTTGAATAGGAACGTTGGTCGGATTTTGGCGCGTGGTTAGCACTGTGGGGCTAGCCATGAGACGGACCGGACGCGGGAGCACAGCAGCTCGCAGATTTGGCTAAAAATTCACGACAGGGTATGCTCATAGCACGCATTCAACATACCTTCATCGGTACAGGTTACGGTTTTAATTTATCTGTAATAGTTTTCTCTGAAATGTGTTTGTGAAATTTTGCTTTGTGGTAGCGAGCATGCAACAGGAACTATCAGTTCATGTAGCTATTTCCCGAGTAATAAGCTTCACTTTGAGCTCAACGAGTGCAGGTTGCGTATCGGATGGTAGATCGAGAAATTTCTGTCGCGAAATTTAATTATTTTTGGTACTTGCTTTGTGAGTTCAGTTCGCACTTCATTTTTGCGCCATAGTACATCATTTTTGCCCAGAATCTTTTCTCTGATAGAGGTTATCTACCTTCAGCAGTGGCCCACCTTAAATTTCTAGTGGCGTAATTCATATATGACGATAAGTGAGTCTTAAAGAATGAATGACGATTTTCCCGCTAAAGACGGTGCGGCCCACTTATGTATTTTTTGTGTTTTATGAAATTATGTGTCATATATTTCTTGTGTTTCATCAAAGTAGAAAATAAATCTATTAAAAGAGAGTCAGCATTTCAGTTAACAAATAGTCCCCCAGTCACCTGGCACATGAAATGGGTAGGATGTATCTTATTCAGTCCGACTTTCTAAAGTTAATGAAAGACGGAAATAATCTGAAATGTAAATTTAGATAGGTTACCAGCTGCTATAGGACGGCTTTGAGTTCAACCACCCCAAAACGCGTTATCTTAGAGAAACTCGCACCAGTTTCCATTGCGCACATTTCAAAAATAATTAATTTGTTTATCAGGTTATTCAAAAAAGGGTCAAAAAATATAGATACCATTCCTCTGCGCCTGGTATATTAGCAGTCGAGTAAAATTCTCTAAGGTAACGCGAGGAGATGGTCACACAGGTTCAATATAAATTAAAAATATATAAAGAACCAGCATACAGCCAACTAGCAGTCCTATAGCATTGGAGTAGCGCAGCGACTGCAAAGCATGGACTACTAACGTATGGCGTTGCGATGTACTGATGGAAGACTGCTGCTCTGGACTCGCCGGCTGCCTCCACGGCAGGATTCACGTGGTATTGCCTGGTGAGCCACGAACGCCGGCGACACTGTGGCACTTAAGTGTTATGGTTGGATTTTGTGGAGGAAGTTCTCCGTGCTACAGAGACCTGAACACGCGAATGCTGCTGGCAGCTCTATGTCGTCTTCACGTCTGGGATAGCTTCTGTGTCCTAGACGAACTGTTGAGCTGTGGGTGAAGTTGCTACAAAATTGACAGGTACCCGTATAATGTAGCAGCGCGGCTGTTATGCCAATGTGCTGCTCTTCGTCACATTCTCGGCAACATCACTGAAAACCGTTGGTGGAATAATACCCTTGCTCACCCTGAGCAGGTGGTGACGACTGTTGGGGGGGGGGGGGGGGCGTGGCAGCCGGATGGTGTGTCAGGAGGCACTTTCCCTGTTCGCCACTTGCCGGTTCTACAGAGCAGAGGAGGTGGTTGTAAGCTATGTACTTCGGTGGGCGCAGCAAAAGAAGAGTGACTTTTAACCATTTATTTCTGCAAATACATCTCTCCTTTAGCGATTCTACGGTGGTCCTGTGCTGCTGCTTGTCCTGGTGGGCCGCGAGCGCCCGGCAGCTACTCACGAAGTGGATGCTGCGTCTCCATCCTCGGCGCTCGAAGAAGGTGCCACGTGCGTATGTGGCTTACACACGCCGGCCTAGGAGGTCCTCGATCCTTCCCGTAACTGTAGCTCATCTCCGCTCTCTGATCCGCGGTGACGGTTGTCGTGTGGTCGAGCATGCTCCGACCCTGGCCTGCCATGCAGGAGGACCCTGTGGCTCCACTGAAGTGTCAGGAACGCTGGCGTCCTGGCCCGTTACGGAAGACCCCCAGGCCTTCCAGTCTGCGTTGGAAGCTGTCAGAAGCGCCGAAATCGTGACTGTTTCTTATGGAGAGGAAGACATTCCTTCGGCAGCTGTTGGGAGTGTTGAGTACGAGCAGGAAATCTACAACAGACTTATACCCAGCGGTAGCACCGTGTCAGGGAATCGAATACGCACGTCCAGTACGCCACCGATCCTTCTGACCCCTCTGACCTCAAATGCTGGAGTATTTATAGTGTGAAATATCGGCTGGTATCGAATCAGCGTCACTTGCAATGACCGCGCAGGCTTTCCTAATACGAATATATCAGCGATTCATATCGCGCCCTCTTTGCTTAACACATTTGTTATACCAACAGACCGGTCCGTAACGAGATTTAGTACGCCTTCCTGCGTTAGCGACATGGCTTCTTACTTCACGTTAGATAGTGACGTGATACTTCTCAGTAGTATTGCTTTACTAAGCTTCTGCTGGTGCTAGCTACCCAGTTCGCGCAAAGCTCTGATGTCCTGCTTCTCGCCTGACCTGCTAACGCGATGAAACCCTTCCGTTTCGTGTCGCGCTTGTTGACACTGCCGCAAGGAACACAAAGTGAACGAGGTCGCTCAATTATGAAATTATGCAACCAGCTGCCTGATACAGGATTCGTACGTAACACCTACAACAATAAGGAAGAAAGCAGAATGACTTGATTTAACATCCCGTCGACAACCATGTCATTAGAGACGGAGCAAAAGTTCAGATTTAGTCAAGAATGGGGAAGGGAATCGGCCGTGCCCTTTCAAAGACACCATCGCAGCTTTTGCCTGGAGCGACTTAGGGAAATCACCGAAAACCTTATTCTGGATGTCCGGACATACGTTTGAACCATCGTCCTCCCCAATGCGAGTCCAGTGTGCTAACCACTGCGCCATCTCGCCCGGTTCCTGCAACAATCGTGGGTTCCTACTACTGTCCTGCCAGCTTTCACTAAGAGGGCATGGCTCGTCTGCCAGTAAAGCAACCACTAAGCTGTGCGGTATTGGGCGCTATCCGGTCGGCCGCACTTTCAAACACGTGCACCGTCAGTTACGCCGCCGCATTTCCTACAGCCACCACCGCTACAAGCCGCTCCCATTGAGATGCAGGCATACCCTCTCCGGACCTACAGCGGCTTGTGTAAAACGCACTGATCTCATTTTGAGTATTAGCCAACTGAATAATATTTACAGACTTTCATAGTGGAAAGGGCTCGGCACCTTCTGAACAGACAATGTACTGTAATGTGACAGATTTACAGATTTTAGTATCTGTATGTATGTTTCTACATTCAAATCTACTGTTAGCAACTGACGCTGATACTTCAGCAACAAAGCTATCTAATACTTTTAATATTTGAGATTATGTGGAGTAAATTAATATCTCAACTCTGTGTTCATCAACGGCATTTTTTTCACCCTCCTGCACCCATTAAAGAACCGCACAGCGTGCGAAAGGAAGTATTGAAAGGTTGCTCTAACGGAAATTATAACACAAAGCAATCGCCAGGCATCATTAGCTGCTATAATGCTCCACATATTCTTACAGATTTACCCTTAAATTGGTAGCAGCACTACAGAACTTTCATGCATAAAACAGCTTCAAAAGACTGACTGCAAATGTAGAGAATATTTGACGGTAACTCTGGATGAAGAAGCAAAACTCTATGTTCGCTATATTAGCTTTAATATATTCACCCGAAAGTCATTTAGTATAGGTCATAAATAGTTCGCTTATCATTATTTTGTGAGCTGTAAGCGAATTAAAGTTTGCCGGTCGTGGTGGTCAAGCGGTTCTAGGCGCTTCAGCTCGGAACCGCGCGACTGCTACAATCGCAGGTTCGAATCCTGCCTCGGGCATGGATGTGTGTGATGTCCTTAGGATAGTTAGGTTTAAGTAGTTCTAAGTTCTAGGGGACTGATGACCTCAGATATTAAGTCCCATAGTGCTCAGAGCCATTCGAATTGAAGTTTAGGAAATGTTTGTAATTACGTTTAAAGTTTGATGGGCATCGCTGAATGCTCTTACGATTAGATGAATTATTGTTAAAGAAAGCTTCTCGTTCTGGCCCACACAGGCCAGTCGCGACCAAGTGATAACTGTGTCATCTTTGCCGTCATTTGGCTGTGATAAGGACGGGCATGTTGTCAGCACACCACTCTCTAGGACACTGTCGGATTTTTTGACCTTGGACCCGCTACAGACCGGTCAAGCAGCGCTTCAATTGGCATCACAAGGCTGACTTCATCCCATCTCTGTCCTCTCACCAAGGAAAAAATCACGGGAGTTCCATGAATCGAGCCCCGGGAGTCCTCTGCGTAGCATCCAGACACGCTGATCACTGAACAACGGAGGAGGATCCTGAATGAATATGGTCCGGTTAATTTGCTCTCCATTTTAAGAAGAGCGCATTCCTCACGCATCATTCCCCAGAACTGTGTGTCGCACGATTACATAACTTTGCAGGTCAAGTAGTTGCTTTGCGCCGTTACTTTCAGCAAAACGTGTTACGATCTACATCTACATCTACGTGATTACTCTGCTATTCACAATAAAGTGCCTGGCAGAGGGTTCAATGAATCACCTTTAAGCAGTCTCTCTACCGTTACACTCTCAAACGGCGCACAGTAAAAACGAGCACTTAAATTTTTCTGCGCGGGCCCTAATTTCTCTTATTTCATCGTGACGATCATTTCTCCCTATATAGGTTTGTGCCAACAGAATGTTTTCGCAACGGAGGAGAACATTAGTTACATCCCGTCACAACGAAAAACGGCTTCGTCTTTATGATTGCCACTCCAGTTCACGTACCATGTCTGTGGCAATATATTCCCTGTTTCGCGACAGTATAAAACGAGCTGCCTTTCTTTGAACTTTTACGGTGCAATTCGTCAGCCCCACCTGATGCGGATCCCACACTACACAGGAATACTCCAGAATATTGCGGACGAGCGAGGTGCAACCAGTCTCTTTAATAGACATGTTGCACCTATTAAGTGTTCTGCCAATGAATCGCAAACTTTGTTATGCTCCACCCGCAACATTATCTATCTGATGGTTCTAATTAGGGTTAGTTGTAATTGTAATCCCTAAGTATTTAGTTGAATTTACAGCCTTCAGATATGTGTGACTTATCATGTAACCGAAATTTAGCGGATTTCTTTTAGTACTCTCTGAGGTGTGGGGTTGACCTATTATTCTATTATTCTGCGCAACGGAGTAATCTGAGATGTACCCTTTACCCTGTGGCTCCTGCAAGATGCAATTTCCACCCCCACACTACTACAGAAGTCAGACAGATGCTCCTAACGTTCTAAAGAGAAATGCCTGAAAAACTTTCAGCAATAAATATCTTCAAGAGTTGTCTGCTGCAAGGAAATGACACAAAAATTCACAACATTTCTTACGTAATTAGTGAGATACTTGGGTACTGGAGTAGTGCTAGTTATTGTAAGAAAAACTTGGAACAAACGAAAGTTATTATTTATTTGCAAAAACTCTGAGAAATCATAATGGCACTTTTAGTTATGAATTGAACGAGTTATATTCTGGTTCTTTTCGGAATGTGAAGTTACCTCTCAAGGATAGGATTCTCTAATGAAATTTCTATTCAAAGTTTAAGATGGTTGTTGACTTGGAAGAATGGCTGAGAGGCACGCTTACTCAACTTGAATAATTATCCTTCAGAATGATGCTAGGTACGGTCGAGGCTGTCGCGTGTGAAATACAGTGAAGTGTACTGTTGTGGAGGAAATATGGGGCTCGCAATAGCTGTAGTGCACAATACCATGAGCTGCAATGACTGCTGTCTGCGCCTCTCGCTGCTGACATATAAGATAACTCTCCTTCTGTCTGGATTTACCTTCACCAATCAAACTCCTATTCGCCCCTAGTCTAACTATTGGCATGGTACACCGGTCAGGTAACCAGTCAACCATGATGCCACTTAAAATTCGCTTACAAGCGTTTAACTATAACTCTGTCCATTCACACCGCACAATAAGTGTGTCGGCCAATACAGTGAACAACGTTTAATCGCAAGACTCAATATAGAGTAGCACTTCAATTTTCTCTCGACTGAGGTGCTCTCCCAGTGAAGTACTGAGGAGAGACTTGTTCCTCGCTCCAAGAGTGACAACGGAACGGCGCCTCTCCACGCCAGACGTGAAGGGGTATTTCTTTCCATCCCTTCCATTATTCCTTCAGCTCAAGGCGTCAGAAATATCGTCTGCCAATCAGCATTGCTCTTCAAAAACGGGAGAATTACGTTTCGTTTAAGGCGATCAATCTGGAAACCTGTAGCATTGGCATATGGTGTTTGCTGTCTTCCTATGAAAATCTCTGAAACTGCGTGCTATGTGTAAAGAATTTGTAGGCTGGCAGCTCCCACACAATGTAGCGGAATTTGCTTTTAAGTCGAACACGGGCTCATTCCCCCTTTTCACTCGGGCCCACGCTGTCCACTACATGGGTGGTCACCAGCTGGCATAGGCGGGGTGGTCCTCTGAAGGGACCGGCGTCCCGTTGTGTGGTTTCTCTCCCGAACTAAAAGCATCTGTGACTGTCGTGTCTGGAATGTTTGTGTGTACGCCAGCCTTGAGTATTTCAACCACGGTGCGCTTACTTGTTAATTGCATATTGTTTACATGAATTCATACAACATTGACTTTATCTTATCGTGTTTGGGTTTGAATGAAGCGTCTTGATGTGCGGAATACGATTGTGAGGGCAGAATATATAAGCAAAGAAGGTCAGGAGACCACGACGTCTTACAACTCATGTAATTAACTTCACATTTTTCTTCATTCGGGGTCAACTGCTACTTTTTGCACTATACAGATATCTTATCTAAATAATTTTGAACTTAGTTTTGGTCATCTGATGACATTACAAAATGGTAAATGACAGTATTATCTGCAGTCAATGTAAAAGGGCTAATCAGATTGTCTCCTATGTCGTTAATAGCAATCAGTAACAATAGAGGTCCTGCAAATCTAAAAATATAGAATCTATTTGTCATTCCCTGTGGATAGCACTCGTTACTTCAGACGTATAAAGGGCTAGCGTCTTTCACAAGAACGATATTTTCTACATCCATGTCCACTATGTGTTAATAATGCATGCATGTCTAAGGGAACAGGCACTGGTGCCATCAACAGTTGTATGAATACAAGAATTATATTCGCAATTACGAAAATGATCAGAGTACAACTGCACAATGTATTGGTGACAGTGAAAATTTGTTCCAGACTGGACTCGACCCTGGATTTCGCAGTTTATGTGTGGTTTTAACAATTAAATTCTGTCTTTATTTTATGAGTAGTGTCGGCGAGAAACAGGTTTCTCAAAGGTTTGAATTTATGTGGAACGTGCTCTAATTCTCAAATACTGGACGAATACAGTCTGAGTAATTTATGCCCTGTGAGCTACCATGCCTCTAGACATACACACTGTATCTAACTTTACTGCTTGACTAGTTGTGTTAAATGTTTAACGCAAGATTATACCTGTTAATTGGTACTTCAGGAAAAGCATTATACGAACTGTGCTGTTTTACAATATATTTATTCACAATAAGGTTCGATAATCGATCGTTTTCAGAGTGGAAAAATACTTGTTGTGATAACGTTAAATGCCATGCATGCAATTTAACCAGAAAAGTATACGCTATAGCTGACTTGCAATCGTCAGAAAAAGATACATAACTCCGTACTAGCGGCTTAAGGGGGCAGAAAACATTAAAAACAGAAGAACATGTAACAGCGGGAAGTGTACAGCACCGTTTCACCGGCACAGCACCCAGTGGGTTAACACAATAGTGCCTCAGTTTGTCTTAAATGATGTTTTCATTATCAAGTGCAACATTAAAACAGTTTCTCTGATGCCTTTAATTCTCCTGAAGCTTAAGTCACCGCACTTCTTCTACTCCTCAGTTTTCTTTTCTATTCTTCAGTCTAAGGACTTTATAATAGTTTCGAAGCCAGCACGCAGCACAATTGTTTGTGTCTGAACTTCGAAAACTATGCGCTGCTGCCTTTGCCACGGAATCGCCACGAAAATATTCCACTATTATAGGTGCTCTGCAACAGAAACCGATGCAGAGAGGACGAATAAAAATCCAGCACCGTATGTACTCGGTCCATAGCTAGGCGCGTTCCAGGCACGTTGAAATCATCAATATGTGTTTCACATAATGGACACGGTTCTATCTAAAAATATTTCGGCATGAAGAAATTGCGCTGGTATTTATAGTGTGAGTGGTCGTTCAATGTCCAACTCTTAAGGTTTCAAGGCTTTCATTCAAAACACGGTTGCAGACACTGAATGGAACATCTACTTATAGGATTCGTGATGAATATTATAAAACTATATAAAATTTGACCAGTGAATGTGCTTGTTTTTCACAAATGTAGTATGATAATACAGTACTCGAATAAACGCCTTCGATGTATTACTCCCACACGATAATTCCTTTGGGACACACTATTACTCGTATATTCCATTTACGGCAATATGGCAAGAAATGTACACTAGAAGAAAAGTACGAGGTGTCAAACACTATGTGGAAACGAAATTTTCGGTTGAAGTAGTACACTTATATGGTATCTTAGACGAAACAATCTTCGCAATCTTCCCCTATTAGGACAACAACATTAACGTTTGAAAAATAGGCATTAACGGAAGTATAATTAAGGAAAAGAGAAAATAACCAAGCTTATTTTTTCTTGTGACACTAATTTGTAACGTCCAGTGCAAATAATCATTAGCAGAACATATTATTGACAATTATGTTTGGATCCAAGTGCCGTTTGGAGTCATGGTTGCATCCTTAGATAAGAAGTCTTATTGTGTTTTCTCGCGACAGTTCATATAATGACAGAACTTAAAATTGAGAGAACTCCACGATTTTTCGTATGACTAAAAGATGTTCAGTCTTGTATTTCAACGAACATTAATTTTATTTGCAAGATCCTATCCAGGTGAAGCTGAAATTTTGATCAGTGAGCGAAAATTGAGCTCGAATAGGAAATGCGTCCAACTGATTTACAAGATCTTATAAGTTCTGCAGTTATTGACAAGTTCATTCACTTCATTTTTTTTTAAATTGACATATTTTCAATTAGAAGATTTTGACCTTTGTAAATGTTTGTATAATAATTTACTGCGTCACAATCACTTACATATAGATACTCACAGTACCTGTTTCGGAGTAACAGTCATTTTCATATGTACTTAATCTACTTAAATAAGCTAAATACAGACATATAAACAAATACAATTATGTACTTTCAACATAAAAAATGTGTTTAAGAACGCGGGCACAGCATAGCTAGATCACAACAACTATGTTGACTTGGTGTAGGAAAACACAGTACACTGCGAGCGGGAGAGCCTTAACAGAAGCCACAAATGGTGAGAACCGAAGAACTGCGTGTATTGTCACATGTTAAAAGTCTTATTATACGCCCATTAATAATATTATGTATAATAATGTATACGCGATGTTCATGCAATGCTGCTCTCTGATATGATAAATAAGCAGGCCCAGGCGACTGGAAAACGAGGACTGAACCAAACTGGGGGATGAAACATGTATGTATATATTATTTGCCACAACACATCGAACATTACACATACATGGAAGAATTAAGCAAAATATAGCTTACAGTCAAACCGAGAAATCTAAATCGTAAAACAGAGAGTCAGAACAAGTGTTTAAACAGACTTCAGTTAAAGCGAGATATTACTTGACTTGAAGTCTAAAAACATTAAAACATTCTCAGTGTAATCAAACTGAGAAAATTTAGGTATTTAAAATGTAACAGCAAACAATATCCATAACTTTACGTAGAATTCCACAACACATGATATTTTGCAGCACATTTACCAATCTCACACGGCTCAGTTTGCCGTAAACAAGGGTTTAATATATATCAACTACTTGCTCACTGAGTGGATCGAAGAAAATTTTCTCACAATATTAAGAACAATGCATGAGATGCTGATCTAAATAACAATTAATAAATAATACTCTTACTTCTGCTAATCAACAACCTGGTGTGACCAAGAGTTAACATTAACACAACCACTAAAATGAGGATAAAAGAAAACGCTGAAGCTTAATTATGATAACGCTTACAAAAGGGAACAGTTCAACTGAGACACCTTTAAAGGGTGGACTATAATAGAGAATACTTTATCCTGAGGCGATTTTAACGATAAATTGAGAAACAACTTTCCAAATGCTTAAGCAAGTTTTCACAATGGTAAAGTTACACTAAACCCACCTTTCAGCGGGAATTAGAGCTCTCAAACTATAAACAGCCGCCTTTGAAGGGGAGTTAAGACTTTTACAATTTTTAAACAAGGTTCGCAATAGCACGTTTACACTCAGTCACCCTCAAACGGTGAAACGGTGAATACGCAATGTTCCAAATGACCTTCAGTTCAGGGACGGAGGTTCCAGAATTACAATTTCCAACTGTTAATTATCAAGCAAGAAGTTCTGTAACACGTTCGAGGGGATTAAGACCGTGCCCAACTTAGCTAAGACAAATAACAACCATGCCGACATGCTGTAGGGAAACACAGTACTCTGCTGGCAAGAGAGGTTTAACAGAAACCACTTTTGGAGAGAACCGAAGAACTACTTCCGAATCAGAAATATTCAAATAAACCGGCTCAACAATGAGAGCAGGAGGTAACAGAGCAGCTGACATAGACTGGTTACTGCAAGCAATTCAGTGAAGACGCCACTCATTTTACGATGAAATTCAGTTCTGCCATGCGACCCCCTGCTCCAGTGTAGCGTTCCGACAGCAGCTGACGAGTCCAAATTTACCACTGTAGCCCAAGCGTACTCCTTGCGTGCAACGCTTCGCCAACTTCCACTGCCTCTATAAACACGCGGCTGCACCACCGGTAGCCACCCCCCCCCCCCCTACGCTGTCACCTGTCCACCAGCCCCCTCTCCAGGTTCTCCTTACTACTCCGCGATGGCTCCCACGTAAGACACCGCCGAACCAAAGAGCCCTTTCACAGACATATACTCAGCAGGTAATATCTCTGGCCACTGACATGGATGATATGTACCTTGAAAGCATGTATCACTATCGTTTGAAAGAACCGTTAGAGACAGGGAATCGTAGTTCATTGAAAATGTTTGGTAGCTCTCCAAGGTGTTTTCCATTATGCCAGTATTTCTGTGTGTGCACCACTCACGTTCTATAAAACGTCAAGGTCGTGTTCGAGACCTGCCTATGTACACGTCACCCTCCAGTATCAGCAGCCCTGATTGCTTCTTTGGTTCACACACAGAGAGCAGCAATGTAACTGACGTAACCTCACAAGAAAGTCTAATGGCGTGACGCTGGGAAAGCACGGAGGCCATATGATGGGACCATCATGACCCACCAAACTACAAAGATATGTGAGATTCAGCACATATTGCATGTTCAAACACCAATGTGGGTGTTCCTCATCACTCTGTAAGATAATGAGCGGCTGTAGCCCTTCGATCTGTGGTGGCAGGAACTGTTCGAGCACGTCCAGGTAAACATATCCCAATATGGTTTTCTCTGCAAAGAAAAATAGGACTGGAGCCCCAAATCCTAATGATGTGGTGATTCACATGTCCAGAAATGTGGAACAATGCTCTGTCTGTGAGCAGAAACTTTTTTAGGTGGTCATGGTAACCAACACTTTCCTTATCGCACCTGGACACCAAATTTCTCCTTCCTAAAACTTTGTTAATCGAAATAAAGAAGCACCTGTCCCATCTCAATATATAAAAACTGAAACACTAGAAAGATTCCATTATCAAGACGTTCCCTGATACTGATTTCCTGTCCTACCTTCTGCATAGATTTCCTGCCATAACTTATGGCCATCAAGCCTCCTTCCTCCCTCAGGGTCCACCACATCATTGGTAACTCTTACTTTCAAGCGACCCATCGACTCTGACCGCTGTATTAAGGGACTGGCCCTAAGATAACAGTACAGGAGGGCGATTGTGAGCTAAATTCCTATCCTTACTCGCAAATTCGAGGTGTTACCCGAATCATCAATCACTCTGGTCCCACATTCATCTGTATCTTCTCCAAAGAGACACCGACCGTAGATCACGTTTCTCATAATGAAAAATCATCATGATACCAAGCCCAAGAACAATTTTTCCTAAAATGCCTAATCAAAAAAGACCATTTAACATCTGATTCCAATAACCATCGCACATGTCCCGACTGCAAAGCTGACTTCCCGCACCAACATTGTCCTAAATCTCTACTCAACATTCAATCTGAAATAACTGTAAGCAGTCCTGTCCCAACTACACTTATAGATTGACAACTAAACCCTCTCTAAATAAACCTGAATTGATCATCCCACTCTACTAAATCGACTCACCACTTCACCAAATCAACTCCCAACGCTGTGCATCCATCACTGAATACATCATATACTTCAGTACCACTGTTCTTTAAAATATCCATCCTTTTGAGATCTCACTAGGCTGCATAGACTTAGTATGATGGTCCATCTCCTGTTCCACCTAAATATCACTACCTCATATACAAAAATCACTGACCCTTGTTATTTTTGCTACTAGACATCTTCGTCTAATATCTCTCCATTCAATCTTGTGCAGAACACCTAACTCCAAACCACACGACATTCACCATCTTCCCACAGCATACTTATATCCTTCCCACCACTGCGTCCCTCAAAAACCGCATCTATAACTTCCACTATCAGCTCCCTTCATGTACACCATCTGTCCATTATCTGAAGCTAGTCGTCAAGTATAAATAGTTCATCACCGCCAACTCGCTCACCGTACTAAGTGAACTCCAGCGAATCAGCATCACCCTGCATTTAACATCATCAAGTTTATCACATTTCAACGTTTTCAGTACAAATTTTAAATTTAAATTCTGCTGGCTGAAGAGCAGATAGAACGCTGCAGCCGGGCCAATCCCTTAGAGACAAATAAAATTACAGTATGGAAGAAAAGAAGCAGTAGTCTTTAGAGCTTAGTACACAATATTTTTGTTAAATACAGTTACAGCATTTTACCCAACGATTGCTGTCATTCATTTCCGTGCTCCATTCGTCAAAGTATGAATGTCCTTAACTAGTTTAGTGAACGTGATATTAGGTTTTCCTTCCGTAGGTACGTTTTGAAAGTTCGGAAATATTTAGCCTGGTGGCAAGGTTCTGAAGGCGCGATATTTCAGCTGCTCGACTTCGTGCCGTCTGAATAACAAAGAAATATTCAAAAGTCACACATCATTCACCGACCACGAGGGCATCAACAATATCTGTCTATGTTATTTCTCAGCTAAAGCATGCCGGCGGGCCGGTGCCAACTCACGGCGTGTCGTAAGACCCCCTACTAGAAACAACAGGGAGCACTGACATACGTCACTAACTAGCGTGATTTGCACGTAAAAGGCATGTTATGTGTCGATGCTCATGGGACAGCAAATAACGTCATAAGGTCTTGTTACGATTCTCGTCGTCAGTTGTTAAGATGATAGGTGGCCATTGCTAAACAGAAAAATATATTGCAGGTTTGGCAGTGAAGTCGGTAAGGATCTGGCTGTATAGTCTGTATCTGCAACGACTGAAATAGTTAGTAGTCGTTGGTACAAAATAATTTACATTGTGTTACAGGCTTCTTCATATGCTGCATACATATAATTAAAAACATCTCTAGAGAGACATTACTTATGCCATACTTGGCTAAGCGCCTTGTTAGAGGTTGCTTCGTATCAGCAGAAGGCTCTGCTACATTCCTAGTGGACGTCCCGAGCCAGAGTGGACGAGAGCATGCTAGATACCTCTCACAAGCCGCGGAGCGGCGTTAGCGGCGCTAGTCGCAAGTCGCGGGTCCAGAGGTATGTATTACGGACCGCGGTCGATATCTGTAATCCCTAATAAGTGTGGTATCGAACGTTGATACCACGGACCACGTCCAATTGACTTTCATGTTGCTTGGGTGTGGTGAGGGTAACCATCGCAGATTTTCTTGTGGGTGCCATTAAGCAACAACTAGTATTGCGTTAAGAAGTAGTTGCGATAGTTGTCCGAGAATATAACTTTTTTTACGCTGAGTCTGAAGCAGAAACAATGGCCCAGCGTTGCGCTCACCCCAGCGTTCCTATTTACCAGGACAGAAGACGGCAACAAAGCGACTATTCACGCTGTTGTGTAGAATCTATGAGTCTGGCTGACTTTCGCAAAAATATCGTCCACACAATTCCGAAGACTGCAAGAGCTGACAAGTGTATCGCGCATTCAGCTGAAGAGCTCAGGCATCCAAGTTGCTGATAAGAATAGTATACAGAAGAATGGAAAACAAAATTCAGGATGTGTCAGATGACGATCAGATCGGATTTAGGAAAGACAGAGGCACCAGAAATGCAGTTCTGACGTTTCCGTTGATAATGAAAGCAAGACTAAAGAAAAATAATCAAGCCACATTCATAGGATTTGTCGACCTGGAAGAAGCGTTCGCCAATGTCAAATGGTGGAGAATGTTCGAAATTCTCAGAAACATAGGGATAACCCACAGGGGGGGACGGACAATATACAGTGTGTACAAGAGTCAAGAGGGAACAATAAGATTGGAAGACCAAGAAGGAAGTGCTCAGATTTAAAAGTGTGGAACGCCGGTTTCCGTCAGATCATCGACGTTAAGCGCTGTCGGGCTGGGCCAGCAGTTGGGTGACCATCCGGTCTGGCGAGCGCTGTTGGCAAGAGGGGTGCACTCAGCCCCTGTGATGCAAACTGAGGAGCTACTTGATTGAGAAGTACCGGCTCCGGTCTCTTAAACTCACATACGGCCGGACGAGCGGTGTGCTGACCACATGCCCCTCCATATCCGCATTCAGTGACGCCTGTGGACTGAGGATGACACGGCGGCCGGTCGGTACCGTTGTCGTCCAAGGCCTCTTCGGACGGAGTTTAATTAGTTTTAAGATGCGGACGTAGTCTTTCGCTCCTAGTGTTCCACCTATACATCGAAGACTCGGTGACGGAAATAGAAGAAAAGTTCAAGGATAGGATTAAAATTCAAGGTAGGAGGCTCTCAATCCGCTAAAAACATTGCTACCTCAGTGAAAGCGAAGATCTGCAGGATGTCATAAATGGGATGAACAGTCTAATGAATACAGAATATGGACTGAGAATAAACCGAATAACAATGAAAATTTAAGACGTAGCAGAAATGAGAGTAGCGAGAGGCTTCATATGAAAATTTGAGATCACAAGGTAGGTGAAGTTAAATTCTGCTACCCTGGAAACTAAACCGGATGTAGCAAGGAGGACATAAAATGCAGACTAGCAATGGCAGAAAGGGAGTTACTGGTCAAGAAAATTCTACTAGTACCAAACATCGGTCTTAATGAGAGGAAAAAGTTTCTGAGAACGTACGTTTGGAGCATGGAGGTGTGTGGTAGAGGCATGGACTGTTGTAGAACTGCAAAATAAGAGAATTTTCAATACGATGGTACGGAAGAATGTTGAAAATTAGGTCAATCGATAAAATCAGGAATGAGAACATTCTCCAGAAAATCGGCGAGGAAAGAAACGTAAGGAATGAGCTGTGCGCTGCTCGTGTTCTTCCCGTCATTACTCTCGTCTCGTTTCTTATTCGATTTACTGACGCCACTAAGTTTCTGGTTTGCCTGCCCGTGAGTGGCAGCAGCAGCGCTTATCGATAAGAGCGCTGTCATACTATCTTTGGAGTGACCGCTAATATTTCTGGATCGTCATGTGTCAGGAGTTCAGAGGGGACGGAGCAGCAGTGAGGTCCAGACAGCCATGTCTCGCCCGACCTTTGCCGGCACACGTGACTTCAGTGGGAACGACCATTGTTGGTCGATAGGTCAGTTATCTCATCAGACGACGTGTATTTGGTCGCCGATCGCTTCCGGGTTCTCTGCATGTGTCGACTTGTGATTCCTCCTAGTTGTTCCACAGTGACTGGTTTTAGTATTGTTCGAGTTGTTTGTGGAATTATATCCCATAACTGTGTGTAGCTTGTGGTTTTGATTGTTGTTGTTGTGGTCTTCAGTCCTGAGACTGGTTTGATGCACGCTGCCCTCCAATGCTAAATTTGTGATCCCTTGATGCCTCAGAACATGTCCTACTAACCGTTCCCTTCTTTTTGTCAAGCTGTGCCACAAACTCCTCTTCTCCCCAATTCTATTCAATACTTCAACATTAATTATGTGATCTACCCATCTAATCTTCAGCATCCGTCTGTAGCACCACATTTCGAAAGCTTCTATTCTCTTGTTGTCCAAACTATTTATCGTCCATGTTTCACTTCCATACATGGCTACACACCATACAAATACTTTCAGAAACGACTTCCTGACACTTAAATCTATACTCGATGTTAACAAATTTCTCTTCTTCAGAAACGCTTTCCTTGCCATTGCCAGTCTACATTTTTATCTTCTCTACTTCGATCATCATCAGTTATATTGCTCCCCAAATAGCAAAATTCCTTTAAATTTTTGATTGAGCAGGTTTTTTAATGCTGTCTGCATGCTGGATGGAGTCGGTTGGTTGGGACAGACCAGCAAGGAAGTCTCCCTGGCGAGGGATCAGTCCAGGAACGCTGGCGGCGTGCACTCAAGATCAGATTATGAGGCGTTACGTACGAGGGCTACAAAGTTCGTTGCCCACCGTACCTGGACACTGAAGTTGGGTGATCAATTAACCTGTTATGAAACCTTAAGTGCTGTGACATCTCTTTCTTCACTTCCTGGACCATTCTGTCTAGCAGCAACATATAGTCTGTTGGAGGTGGCGAACTTTTGCAGCCGTCTTCCTGTATGTTTGTTAACTATTAAACTAGTTGTTACTTATAAGTGAAGTGCACCAGTGGTATTTTCTGCCTTGTTGCCATTAACGCCCCAGTCATCTGCCTTGGTCATTAGCGTAGTTTTCCGGCAGTGTGTTTTCCTTGGCGTATTGACGCTGTCTGGCATGGCGTGTAGTTCGACAGTGTTTTAGTTGTTTGTTCATATTTTCTTCTTAAGAGTGATTATCGTGCCTTGGCTGTTTTTAGATGCCAATTTTGAAAATGTAGTGCGGCGGGTATCTTCGTCCTCGGCAGATATTTTCCGTTGTCGTACCGTTGGTTAGGCGGAAAGGAATTGATCAGGTTGTTTGTCGGTCATTCAGCCGTCCCTGGGTCGGGTTGCCATCCGATTACTTAACCTTACTCTTGGCTGCCTGTCTCACCTCACCTTACGTTAGAGCTACCTCCTCAGGCCGACCCTTGAAACAATTATAAGCACCACTGTTCTGTTGGTTTTAGACTGTGATTTTCCTTTTAGACTGATGTACTCTGCGAGGTCTTCAGTCGTCTATTAATTGAGTTTGTTTTAATTTTAAGGCCTTCAGCCGACTTAAATTAAAGTTGTAGACTGATTTGTTGAATAAGTCAAATTTTTGAAAGTTTGTTCTATCTGAAATTCTTATTATCCTGGCCCTGAGTTGTTCAGTGTCCAGTGTGTGTCCTTCAGCCGAGATTTTACGTGAAATATTTTTAAGTTAATGCCTTCAGCCGCCTTAAATTAAAATTTTGTAAACTGATTTGTTTAAAAGCATTTTTTTAATTGCTCTATCTGAATTCTTTTTACCTAGGCCCTAAGCCCTGAATTGTTCAATGTCTTGCGTGTGGCCTTCAGCCGAGTATTTACGTGAAATATTTTTTGAAGCCGTACGTATTCTTTAAAGTAATTTTTATAACGTGTTCAGGCCTTCAGCCGTTCTTGTTTTGGGTATGGTTTTGGGACTTTAGCCCAGGAAGTATCGGCTTCAGCCATATTGTTTTAATTTGATCCTTTTAAGGCAATGTGTAATTGAGTGGTTGTTAAGAGAATAAAGTTTGTGTGTTTTGTGCAAGTAACAATAACTGATTATGGCCCCCTCCACAACCACAACCACAACCTGATCCGCTCTATCCTGCGAAACCAGATTTCAAGGAAAACACTGATAGGACGGAGGGGCAGGGTGGTGTAACATGTTAAGACACTGCAGAATAACTTCCATGGTACTGGAGAGAACTGTAAAGGATAAAAACTGTAGAGGAAAACGGAGATTGGAATACAACCAGCAAATGAGGACCTAGGATGCAAGAGCTACTCTATGAAGGGTTGGCACAGGAGAGGAATTGGCGGCGGGCTGCATGAAACCAGTCAGAAGACGCACGACTCAAAGCACGTGGCAAGGTCGGATACAGGGAGTAGGCTGGCGAATATGGCGAAGTTCAGCGTATATTTGGATATGTGCGTGAACAACGTACTGTTGGAAAGAGCAAAATCTCGAGCTTTACATAGTTCGCGCTAGGTAGCAGCAGTGTGCGCCCGCTTCAGTTCTAGTGAAAATGTTGTCGGTACAACAAAAAGCGTTTTCTGTTCTGTGGGGATCAGTAATAACTGTTCAGCGTGACTTTTGTACTACGTATGGCGTGGATCATCCTACAGCACAGAGCATTAGACGATGGCATGAACAATTCCGAGAAACAGGTAGTTTGTGTAAAGGCAAATCACCACTCCGTCCCCGAGTGTCTAACACACATCGAACGCATAGTTTTACAAGGAGTCCGCAGAAATCCGTTCGACGTGTATTGCGTCGACGTTTACAGATGAAAGCGTACATAATTCAGCTACTGCAAGCTCTTCTTAATGGTGACAAACAACATCGTGTGGATTTCTGTGATTTCGTTCTTGAAAAAATGTGGGATTACAGTTTTCTTCGACGCTTAGTGTTTATTGACGAGGCAACATTCCATTTAAATGGAAAGGTGAAACGTCATAATGTGAGAATATGGGATACAGAGAAACCACATAAAGTTGTACAACATGAGAGTGACTCTTCAAAATTTAATGTGTTCTGTGCAGTTTCAGGAAAAAAAGGTGTGTGGTCCAGTTTTCTTTGCCGACAACACTTTTACAGGAAGCACATATCTCGATATGTTAGAGAACTTCCTTTTTCACAGTTGGGGACTGATTCGAACGACGTCATTTACCAACAGGATGGGGCACCGCCAGACTCGCATCTGAAAGTGTGGGAATTTTAAATCAAAGGATTACTGAACGATGGGTCGGTCGTACTGGACCAAATGGTTCAGCCTTACATTACTGGCCTCCATGGTCACCTCACCTGATTGTACGTGGCTATTTCTGTTTATGTGCCTCCGTTACTAACAACGATGAAGCTGTGGAAGCTGCAATTCAAGACGTGCTCGCAGCAGTGTGGGAACAATTTCAATACCGCATTGACATATACTGTGCATCTCAAGGGGAAGGGGGGGGGGGGGGGCTATTGAACACCTATGAAAACGTATGAAAAAAAGAGTTCCCTGTGCATCAAAAAACAAAATCTACCTGTCAACTTTCTGCATGTCAGGATGCCCAGTCACGTTCATTCGGAGGGACAGAGACAAATGGCATAGATATAGAAGCGCCCACTCATAAGGACGTTGTAGATCCTGATGAAGGCTACTCACGATGGTTACCAAAACATTGGTGGTTCTGTTACTCATGTCGCGAATATGAACACAAGAGAATTTTGTTGACCCGTTTTCTGTTTGCAGAAGCCTGCACCGTGACGTACTTCTTGGCCTCCAACTGAAACCATATTCCTCGGAAATTCCCTAGCCCCACGAGAGAGCAATGTGTCCAAACGCATTCTATTTAGAGGCATGTGCAGGACGCTGAAACGGAAGTTGTTTACCATCCGACACAAAGGAGAGTTCCGTGGTCTGAGTTACGTGTCAACATTGAGTGTAGTCGATCGTTGTTATGTACGGTTTCATCTGTAACCGTCGACGCAATACACGTCGAACGGATTTCTGCGGACTCCTTGTAAAACTATGCGTTCGATGTCTGTCAGACACTCGGGGACGGAGTGGTCTTTTGCCTTTACACAAACAACCTGTTTCTCGGAATTGTTCATGCCATCGTCTAATGCTCTGTGCTGTAGGATGATCCACACCATACGTAGTACAAAAGTCACGCTGAACAGTTATTACTGATCCCCACAGAACACAAAACGCTTTTTGTTGTACCGACAACATTTTCACTAGAACACAGCGCTCTGAAGTGTCTTGTATAGTTGGCGTCCTGTGGAGCTCTATGATTCATACATCAGACTGTGGACGGATGGATGATTGGTTGGACTTCCCGGTATTGCGATTCTTCTAACGGTGAGACTCAATGTGTCCAGCAAAGTTCTGGTTTCGTGTTGGACTCACCCAGGGCATTCGGGTTCTGTTGTGGGTTTGTTAGCTACTGTTCTCCTCTAAAATTTTGCAGGCGCATGTGCCTGCGGAAATTTTGTCTCTATCTGTTTTGGTATTTACGCTGTAGCCTCTTGCATGCGACTGACATAATTTGAATTCATTTTAGAGTGGCCAACCTATGGGCCGTGACAGTTTCTGTTCTGTGTAACTCCAAATTTAGGCCGGCTCCTGTTTATTGTGTATTCATGATCCGTGTTTCAGTTACAGGTTTAAAGTGTGATATACATTTTTGGTGTGGCAAGTGCATCGACCGTGATGTTAAAAAAATTGCTGTTCTG
Organism: Schistocerca piceifrons; assembly: GCF_021461385.2. NCBI lineage: Eukaryota > Metazoa > Arthropoda > Insecta > Orthoptera > Acrididae > Schistocerca > Schistocerca piceifrons. Next base: position 107,306,872 of record NC_060138.1, on the reverse strand, counting down.
TGAAAACTGCAGAGTTGTCCAGCTGTGATTAACACAGTGTTTCACTTGGAGACGTATGCTTCGACATATTGTTATGTTCTAGCGTAAGCAGTCGATATACTGTTGTACTTAAACTATTGGTTCTGAGAAAAGCCGGCCGGTGTGGCTGAGCGGTTCTAGGCGGTACAGTCCAGAACCGCGCGACCGCTACAATCGTAGGTTCGAATCCTGCCTCGGGCATGGATGTGTGTGATGTCCTTAGGTTATGTCCATTATAATTATCCGGGCTGTTATGCCGTGGTCGGTTGATGGATTCTGTGTCGATTCCCAACGTTTCGTCTCCGACTGCGGGAGACATCTTCAAGGGGGTCCGTAGATCGATGGAAGGTCCAACACACCCACTGGCTCGCTACCCCCTTGAAGATGTCTCCCGCAGTCGGAGACGAAACGTTGGGAATCGACACAGAATTCATCAACCGACCACGGCATAACATCCCGGATAATTATAATGGACATCATATTTCCGGCCCTGAAAGTCTACATTTTAGTCCTTAGGTTAGTTAGGTTTAAGTACTTCTAAGTTCTAGGGGACTGATGACCTCAACAGTTAAGTTCCATACGGCTCAGAGCCATTTGAACCATTTTTCTGAGGAAATTACTGATCCGGCTGGTCCCTCTTTACTGTTTGTTGTTGTGTACTACAATAAAAATAAAACGATCGTATGGTATTGATAGCAGGGAGGCACCATCAGGGGAAGTTCGACCGCCAGGTTGCAAGTCTTATTACATTTGACGCCACATTTGTCGACATGCTCGTCGGCGATGATGAGATAATGAGGGAAACACAACACCCAGTCCACGAGCGGAGAAAATCTTGAACCCAGCCAGGAATCGAGCCCGGGCACGCGATATAGTAGGCAAACACGTTACCACTCAGCTAAGGAGGCGGATGTTGTGTATTAATTCGCAGTGTTCTAGCCAGTTATTTAAATTCGGTGTAAACGTGCTTATTTAACTACATACATGTATATGTGTTGTACGCTTTAATCAATGTTGCCACCATGATATTTACTTATTTCAGGGAAGGTTCTGACTAACAAGGGGACCTTACAGCCTCAGAAATTTAGTTCGGGATGAGACTTCGCATGTCAGCACTGTACGTCCAGGGTGTCCACACACGATTGTTGTAAAGGGCACTAGGCAAACGATTTCGAGAAAAAGGGCACTAAAGTTTCACACGCAGCTCATGTGCTATGGCAGCACAGCGAAATGGCTTGCGACGGGGTGATTCATGTTCGATCTTACCTTCGGGAAACTTTTTATTTTTTTGAATTGTTTTAAAAAATTATAGCTACTTCTAAATAAAGTAAACGACAAAAAAATTTTCAGTTACATGAAAAAGAATATTATTTTATTTATGAAATAAATTTTACTACTGTCATTGAAATGTTGTTGCAAATTTGATGATATTGTAAGCTGTGGAGAGGAACGTGTTTCTACGTGGAAGAGTAGAGTGCAGCTGTCGCCCTGTTGTACATACGAATAGGCAAATGGTCAGGAAGTGTCAATACCTTCACGGAGTTAATAGACTAATGGTCTTAGTAGACTAATGGTCTTTGCCTGCTTACGATACATACAGCTGTACCCACCGTTAGTCCTCTAGAAAAACCAACAAACGAGCCAGCTCACTCTTGGCTTTCGCAGAGGCTGGGTGGACAAGAAAAGCCTGAATTATACGACGAAGTCTTTCAGGGTGACGAGAAATCCCCGACATGTACAAATAAAGTGGCTACTACAAAATGTACTCCACTTCTTCAACCTTGTGAAATTTATTTTTATAGACAGATAAAAAATCTGATAATGCTTTTGCAAAACTGCGCTTATCTGGCTGAAAATAATAGAGAAATAAATTCGTGTGAAGAGTGTATCAAAATACAATCAATGATGCGTGATCCAGTATCGTCGTAAATTTTTAATAAAATCATCCTGTATGCATGGTATGCTTCCAGGCTTTCTGATGAAAGAGAAGTTTTCATGAATGTTAACGGAGTAATGTTTCGGAACAGGTCTTTTCAAAATCAATTGCACATGTAAACAATCGTGGTTCGTAAATTAAGCGTCAAATTGTTTATTGTGTTCCATGTTTTGTTAATACTTCTCGTTCTGATGCTTGTATGTAAAATACGCAGTTGACAAATGAAAGCGATATTGGAAATTTTTTATATAAATATAACCCTCCCGATATTTTGTTATAATGATAATTAAAGCTTGAATCTACCTTCATTAAAATAGAATTGAAATTATTCTACTTTTTAAAAAGAAAACATTAATTATAAACAACGTTTTACTTTAATTTTTTGTAACAGTCGTTTAATAAGTAATATAAAATTCAGTACGATTAAACTGATAATATTGAGATCATTAACTTTATTTGAAAGCTTTTATACGAGAGTTGGAACTTTAACACTGGCAACTATTTATTTACAGCTCGTAAAAAATAGATACATTTTCAAAGTTTTACTGACCTTCAGAGTAGTCACCAGCATTATGTATAACCCACTGACAGCGATGTGGATGTCGTAGGATACTCTTAGCAGTGCCAGTTGTGTTGACAGTTCGAGCGGCGTGGTCTATTTCCCGACGAATTTGAAGCGAATGCCGTGAAGTGTTTCCTTCACGAGGGTTTAAGTCAGGGGAGTGCAGTAGGTGGTATAGCACTTAGCTGCCCCATCAGTCAAACAAAGAACAGCTTGCACTGTACATGCTTGAGCATTGTCCTGCAAAATGATGGTCAGGTCCTGCAGAAAGTGTCATCATTTCTGTCTCTACGCTATTCATTTGTGGAACACAAGCTATGACCAGCTTAGAGACAGAAATGATGACACTTTCTACAGGACCTGACCATCATTTTGCAGGACAATGCTCAAGCACGTACAGTGCGAGCTGTTGCTGATTTGTTTGACTGATGGGGCTGCTAAGTGCTATACCACCTACTGCACATACCTGACTCCCCCACGTGAACACAACGCGATTTCTAAACTGAAGGAAACACTTCACGGCGTTCGCTTCAGAACTTCTACAGATTTGTCGGGCAATAGACCGCGCCGCTCGAACTGTCAACACAACTGGGACTTATAAGAGTATCATACGACCCCCACATCTCTGGCAGCGGGCTATACACAATGCTGGTGACTGCTTTGAGGGTGAGTAAAACTTTGGAACACGTATCTATTTTGTACGAGCTGTGAATAGATATTTGCCACTATTAAAGTTCCAACCCTCGTAGTTTTTAAAAAAATTAAAGAAACAATATAAAAAGTTACCCAGAGAGAGAATCGAACGTGAATCGTGCGCGTGGCAGGCGAGTCAGCTACAGGCGGAGCCATCTCGCTGTGCTGCCCTAGAGTATAAACTGACCGGGACAGAAGCTGCGCATAAAATTTTATAGCCGTTTTTCTCGAAATCTCATGGCTGGCGCACTTTACATCTCTTATGGGTGGACACCCTTGAGGTATACTACTAACTTGTGAAGTCTCATTACGAATTGAATTTCCTAGACCGTAATGTGCCCTTGTAAGCTCAAAGCTGTACCATTCTGAGTAGCGCTGTAGATGCAGCATCATTGTTTCTTTGTTTCAATTATAATGAAGGCATGTGAGTATGTTAACTTTCCTGTACTAGTAATCGCTGGCGAACGTGGTCATAGAGCCAGTAAGCTTGTTCATTACTGCTTGTAAGCCTCATACTGTCATCTGGCTCAGCGTTAATTTTATGCTGTTTGAAACCTTTGGGATGTTGTCGAATATTGGTCACTCCTCTCCCCGTGTTTTAAACGGAGAAAAGAGAAACAAAACTTCCTTTAAGTAGCTCTAGTTAGAACAGTTGCATGGTTAATTTCCGATTTTCTTGTAAGTACTAGTTGCGCATAATGTGGAGTAGTTGATGTCAAATTATTTCCATGGTCACATGCAACCGACTTGACTACAATGCCTTTCGAGAAAATTATGTATATTGGTTGTGGCCAATTCATTTACGAAATCAAGTTAATTGAGATCACCTTATTCGATGTCTCCTGACTTGTTAGACTATATGGTTCAGAATCATGTGCGAAGATAATTCCTATTTATTCTGGAGGGGATACAGCTGTGAGCGTTGTTGGATAAAATGTTTAGTTGTCCCTTGCAACTTGAGCAGTGATGGAGTTAAAATCTTCTAGGTTTTTAGGCCGCGTCATGTTTCTTCTAAAATGTTCGACTTTTCGACCCCTCTGCTGGGATCTTCCTCCGGATCTTTTGGTGTCCATTACTACTAGAAGTAGCGGTAGTAGTAGCGGTAGTGGACACCAAAAGATTCTGAGGAAGACCCCAGCAGAGGGGTCGAAACGTCGAACATTCTAGAAGAAACATGAGGCGGCCTACTAACCCAGAAGATTTTAACTTCATCGACAACGGCCACGAAAGCCTACAGACTTACGTATTCAGCAGTAATATTTTGCCTTGTAGTTCCTTAAGGTGTAGTGACCTTGTGTGTACTTGATCCGCTGGGTGAAGCCTGCTAAATGGAAGAATAATTCAGTAATTGTTCTGCCAAAGAGGATTTGTTCTGATGTAAGTTGCCTGCTTCAATATGAATTTCAGAGGTTGCATGTCTTAATACGATTGTTCAGTCACGTCGAGGAATGTTTCTTCGTAAGCAAATTTCAAACACCCTATGATCTACATAAAATAATTTAGTGTGGGTGTTTCATTCGTAAATGATGGCCCTGTCGAACTAAGAAAATCCAAGTTATTGTTGACGATACGTGGTTTTTTATTGATCTGGAAGGGAAATCGTTTTTTTTCTTGTGGAAATTGTTTTGAACAGTGATTATAATTTCTGAAAGCGACTGTTTTACTGCTTTATGGGATTTATATTTACAAATTGAGCTTCTGGTGATTCCTTGGAACTGAAATTAATTTTTTTAAACTGTGTACAATTTCTGTTCAGCGGAGTGTCTTTGGATTTTGACCTAACTGTTTTCTTAAATTCGAACTTGGACGACCTCCATTGGTATTGTTGAGTTACTGCACAAAAATAAATTCATAAATAAATTGAGGTTGATTAACATGGATGTTCATTGTGTTGTGGTGCAGTACCTTGCCATTCCCAACACAATACAGCTTCCTACCGCCGCAACTGTTATATGCAGAGAGTATCATAACAGCGAAACCTGTCAATGCTGCGAGTAAACGATAACAGAAGCAGAATATTTTCAGACAACAAGGGTCGCAAACTAGCCGTTTGCGAGATGATTGCGAATGTGTGATTACTGCCATTCACTGAAACTAGTGCGAAATATTGTCCCATTCCGCGCTGTATGCATTCTAAATGCAAACTTCTCGATTATGCCCTCATCTAACTGGGCGCCAATTTCAGCAGTGACCTGTAGTTGGAGAATGTGGAAAATGTTCGATAGGACACCGGCACATTTTGTTGCTAATGTAAGAAAAAGATTATTGACGTAGGTGGGATCCTTCAGGATTGTTTGATGATGTTCCTCTTGCGGAACGTTGGTGAATTCGACACATCAATACTGGGACACGGGGCAAAGTCCTGTTGATGTAAGATGAGATCTAACTCGCCAATAGGGCCTATAACGGGTTGGCTGTGCTGGCCTTCTCCTAGATTTCCAAGATGACCTGACCACTGTCCTACCGGATTTCCTATGAAGAGATATTTCCAAACTTTTTCGCTCATCAGGCTCAAGAACTAGAACAACGAATTTCAGAGTCTTGTAAAGCGTCAAGAGGTGATTCCGTGGCGTTTCAAATAATTCGTAACTCAAGCAGAGACGAGGGCATTATTGCAACCAAATGAGAGGACAGAACGCGCACACGCCCATGGACAGGTACGGCTGTACAGTAAATTGCAAACCCGCACGAATAGGCACGAGCATAGCACGTAACCCACGGGATTCAGGATAGCCTGGATCGAATTCACCTCGTGGATTAACGACGAGGACTGGTGAGCCGCATACACTGGACGTGCTTTCTAGGCGGTTCCCCGAAGCCGTCTTTGTGAATAATGGCCTGGTATCATGTCTCGCCTAAGATAGACGCTACAAAAACATTTAGATAACATTTTCATGCTTTAACGTGAGATTCTCTCTAGACGCATACAGATGGGTACATAAAACATACAAATGGTTTAAATGGCTCTGAGCGCTATGGGACTTAACATGTGAGGTCATCAGTCCCCTAGAACTTAGAACTACTTAAACCTAACTAACCTAAGGACATCACACACATCCATGCCCGAGGCAGGATTCGAACCTGCGACCGTAGTGGTCGCGCGGTTTCTGACTGAACCGCTCGGACACACCTGCCGGCAAAAACATAAATATAAACATAGCCAAACTCTTGCAGACAAACAAAAATTACACGAAGCGAAAAAGTACAAAGAAGGGTAGATTGTTTTGTATTATCACGAAGTAGGGGAGATAGTGTCACAGACATGATACGTGAATTGGAGTGGCAATCATTGAAACAAAGGCTTTTTCCGTTGCGACGGGATCTTCTCATGAGATTTCAATCACCAGTTTTCTATTCCGATTGCGAAAACATTCTATTGCCACCCACCTACATAGGCAGAAACGATCATCACGATAAAATACGAGAAATTAGGGCTCGCACGGAAAAATTTAAGTGGTCGTTTTTCCCGCGTGTCGTTCGAGAGTGGAACGGTAGAGAGACAGCATGGAGGTGGTTGATTGAACCCTCTGCCAGTCACTTTATTGTGAATAGCAGAGTAATCACGTAGATGTAGATGTAGTGTGAGGAGCGCTATGCGAGAGGCGTTTAACGAATTCGAAAGTAAAATTCTGTGTACTGACTTGGCAGATAATCCTAAGACATTTTGGTCTTATGTCAAAACGGTAGATGGATCAAAACAAAATACCCAGACACTCTGTGACCAAAATGGTACTGAAACAGAGGATGACAGACTAAAGGCCGAAATATTAAATGTCTTTTTCACAGAGGGAGATTGCACTGTAGTTCCTTCTCTACATTGTCGCACAGATGACAAAATGGTAGATATCTATATAGATGACAAAGGGATAGAAAAACAATTAAAATCGATGAAAAGAGGAAAGGCCGCTGGACCTGATGGGATACCAGTTAGATTTTACACAGAGTACACGAAGAAACTTTGCCTCCCCCCCCTTCTTGCAGCGGTGCACCGTAGGTCTCTAGAAGAGCGTAGCGTTCCAAAGATTGAAGAAGGGCACAGGTCATCACCGTTTTCAAGAAGGGACGTCGAACAGAACTATAGATCTATATCTCTATCGTCGATCAGTTGTAGATTTTTGGAACACGTATTATGTTCGAGTATAATGACTTTCCTGGAGACTAGAAATGTACTCTGCAGGAATCAGCATGGGTTTCGTAAAAGACGATCGTGTGAAACACAGCTAGCGCTATTCGTCCACCAGACTCAGAGAGCCATAGACACGGGTTCCCAGGTAGATGCCGTGTTGTTTGACTTCCGCAAGGCGTTTGATACAGTTCCTAACAGTCGTTTAATGACAGAGTAAGAGCATATGGACTATCAGACCAATTGTGTGATGGGATTGAAGAGTTCCTAGATAACAGAACGCAACGTGTTGCTCTCAATGGAGAGAAGTCTTCCGAAGTAAGAGTAATTTCACGTGTGCCACAGGGGAGTGTCGTAGGAGCGTTGCTATTCACAATATATATAAATGATCTTGTGGATAACATCGGAAGTTCACTGAGGCTATTTGCGGATGATGCTGAAGTATATCGAGAAGTTGTAACAATGGGGAATTGTACTGAAATGCAGGAGGACACGTAACGAATTGACGCATGGTGCAGGGAATGGCAATTGAATCTCTGTGTAGACAAGTGTAATGTGCTACGAATACATAGAAAGAAAGATCGTTTATCATTTACCTACAATATAACAGGTCAGCAACTGGAAGCACTTAATTCCATAAATTATCTGGGAGTAGGCATTAGGAATGATTTGAAATGGAATGACCATATAAAATTAATCGTCGTTAAAGCAGATGCCAGGCTGAGATTCATTAGAAGAATTCTAAGGAAATGCAGTCCGAAAACAAAGTAAGTAGTTTACAGTACACTTGTTCGTCCACTGCTTGAATACTGCTCACCGGCGTGGGATCTGCACCAGATAGGTTTGATAGAAGACATAGCGAAGATCCAACGGAGAGCAGCGCCCTTCGTTACAGGATCATTTAGTAATCGCGAAAGCGTTACGGAGATGGTAGATAAACTCCAGTGGAAGACTCTGCAAGAGAGACGCTCAGTGCGGGCTTTTGCTGAAGTTTCGAGAACATACCGTCACCGAGGAGTCAATCAGTATGTTGCTCCCTCCTTCGTATATCTCGCGAAGAGACCATGAGGAGAAAATCAGATGAGAGCCCACACAGATGCTTTCCACGAACAATGCGAGCCTGGAATAGCAGGGACAACCGATAGAGGTACTCAAGGTACCCTCCGCCACACACTGTCAGGTGGTTTGCGGAGTATGGATGTAGATGTAGAAATTTCGTTCTTGGGAGGCCACTGACTGTTACTAACATCGTCACAAGAGGCGAAAAAATGCCGAGCACACAGGGAAACGGGAAACGGAGAGGAGGAACTTTGATTTTATCCATACTGGATGAGAGGTCGTGGTTGTGAATGTCAATGTTAAAAAATATATCGGCTCAATCACTTGTTTATAGTGTAAAACACTATTTGGGAAACGGGACACCCCATGTTGGGAATAGATCAGGATCTCCTTGTTTTACATAGACAGGAGAAAGGCAAAAAGCTGGATCTACCAGAACAGCTGGAAATTACGATACATAGCGTGGATAATCAGAACACACTGAATGAACAAATAACTTTTTCAAACATTTCACTGGTTTCTTTTTGTAAGTACATTTTGAGCAATTGACAGGATACTATCATTTCATGAGATTCTTGGTACAAGTATACGTTATCTGTTTGTTTACTTGAGCGTGAGCTCACTTGCGTTTCAGTGTCGTGTTTGGCAATGTGGTGTGTGGTATCAACGAAGACGCACGGGTGGTTTACGACGATAGAGGAAAGAGCCATGTGGTTAGATGTTGAACACCATAGGCGACACCAGTTTAGAGTTTTTTTATATTTTGACGATTATGTGGAGATGCACCTTGGAAGAACGGCTGCAACAAGGGAAGTAGCCACGATGTTTTAATTTTATTATCAATTTTATTGTGCCTAGTGCACGTTCCATTTTAGCGAGTTTTAACAGGTTCATTTACTTTTTATTATTCTGATGATAGAAGCTTGACTTCCGAAACGCGTCAATCTTAGTGTTTTACGCTATAAACAAGTGGTTGAGCCGATATATTTTTTAACATGGAGAGGAGGAAGAAGAATTAGAAGAAACCTGTGCAGTAAATTAAAACGTGGTGAATAGAATACGGCCCATCACATTAATACGGTCGCCGCCTACTTTCGACGTCAACGTGCAACAACCACTCACAGACGGCAGGTGGCAGCACTAGCGGTGGAGGGTACACAAAGCGTGTCGGGGGACGCGGGAAAGAATGCAGTCGTTGTCGTAATGTGGAAACGGAGCAATTTATCTGATTCCAAAAGGTCAGGATCATTGGGTCGAAGAATTTCCGAAACGGCTAAGTTTGTAAACTGTTCATTTTCCACCGTGGTTAAAGTATATCGTGCATAGGCAAATAGCGCTATATAAAATCTACGCTGAGGCAACTGTGGTACACCATGGGCCCGAGACGACAGGGGCGGCTGCGTAGACGTGAATGGACGAGTAGACGCCCAACTATTGGTGCAACTTACTGCCCAGATTAGCCAACGGGTTACCATCAGTCTCTCCTCAACGAACATTCAGCGTAGGTTGCCATTTACGGGCCTCCCAAGCAGGCGCCTGATTCATGCACCCATGCTGCCTCGGTAAGACTCGAATGCCACACTTACCACACATGTCGGTGCTTATATACCCATATCAGATCCGGCTGGATTGCATGTACGCTGCAGCAATGCCCCCGGAAGGAAATTATTTGATCGCCCCTTATAGATTCTCATTTAGTGATCTTTTATGTATTTAAAAAAAGAAAACAGTTAAAAAAATTTTGTACATTTATATGTATTGAGCACTTCAAGAAATTACTGTAGGACTTGCACTTGTGTTTAAATATTTGAATCTGCCGGGAACCGAACTCATGCTCCCAAAGTGGCAGGTGAACACTCTAGCACAACTCCACGCTACTTGACTAGTATATGACTTTCTCCTTTCCTTTAGTCAACACTCTTCTGGCCGGTTCTATGTGACCCTCCATGAAATCCTCATCTCAGAGTAGCAATTTCAGCCGATGTCTTCCTCTTTTTTCCCCTTTACGGCTCCCTCTACAGTCATCGAAGATATTCCGTGATGTCTTAACAGATGCCCCGGAATCCTGTCCCATATTCTTGTCAGTGTTTTCCGTATATTCCTTTTCTTGAGGAAAACCAGCTAATTTTCCGCATCCTTCTGTGCACCACATCTCAAAGGCTTCGACTCTCTTTTGTTTCGGTTTTCCCACAATTCGTGTTTCGCTACCATTCAGTGCTGTGCTGCAGGTCTATATTCTCAGAAATTTCTTCTTCAGATTAACACCTATGTTGGATTACAGTGGACTTCTCTTCACCAGGAATTCTCTTTTTGCCAGTGCTAGCCTGCTTCTTACGCCCTTCTTGCTCCGCCGGTTATGGGTTATTTTGCTGCCTGTGTGACAGTATTCCTTAACTTCATCTACTTCTTTACCATCAACCCTTATGTTAAGTTCCTCGCGGTTCCCATTCCTGCTACTTCTCATTACTTAAGGATTTCTACGATTTACTCTCATTCTTACATTACTGTCTGTCGAGTTAGATTTTCTCGAAAATTTTCAAGCTTTAAATCGAACTGCTTCAAGTGATCGATATTTGAGTACACTACACGTACCACAAATTTAAAAAAAATGGCGTGTAATACGAGGGTCACTCCAAAATAAATGCACACTATTTTTTTAATTCATCTTTTACTCTACATGATTGGAAGTTTTACAGTGTGAAGATACTCCCTTTCGGAACAAGATTTTCATTTCTCCAAATAATTTAAATCCCTCTCAACTGCCTTACCCCACCTTGGAACCAGCGCCTGTATACCCTCACGGTAAAATTCTGGACCAACCTGTTTTAGCCACTGTTTGGCAGTGCGCACAAAGGAATCATCATCTTCAAACCTTGTTCCACGAAGAGAGTCTTTCAGTTTCCCAAAGAGATGATAGTCACATGGAGACAGGTCTGGACTGTAAGGCAGGTGTTTCAGTGTTACCTAACCGCGTTTGGTCATCGTTTCCATGGTTTTTTAACTGACATGTGCCCGTGCATTGTCGCGCAACAGCAAAACATCCTGCTTTTGCCGATGCGATCGAACACGACTCAGTCGAGCTTGAAGTTTGTTCAGTGTCGTCACACATGCATCAGAATCTATGGTGGTTCCACTTGGCATGATGTCCACAAGCAAGAGTCCTTCGGAATCGAAAAACACCGTAGCCATAACTTTTCCAGCAGAAGATGTGGTTCGAATTTTTTTTCTTGGGTGAATCTGCATGAAGCCACTCCATTGATTGCCTCTTCGTCTCTGGTGAAAAATGATGGAGCCATGTTTCATCACCTGTCACAATTCTTCCAAGAAATTCGTCTCCACAATTCTCGTACTGTTCCAAAAGCTTGCTGCATACCGTTTTCTTTTTTGTTTGTTTCTTTGTGAGCCACTGTCAACATCCTGGGAACCCACCTGGCACAAACCTTATTTAACGCCAACACTTTCAGTATTCTGCAAACACTTCCTTCCCCTATCCCAACGTAGCGTGGCAATTCGTTCACTGTGATGCGTCTGTCAGCAGTCACCAATTCGTTAACTCTCTGCACATTGTCTGGAGTGTGTGCAGTACGAGGCCTGCCGCTGCGAGGACAATCCTCAATATTTCCGTGCCCGCTTTCATCACGTAACCTGCTTGCCAACCGACTAACTGTACTGCGATCGACAGCAGCATCTCCATACACCTGTTTCAACCTCTTGTGGATGTTTCCCACTGTCTCGTTTTCACAGCACAGGAACTCTATGACACCACGTTGCCTCCGGCTAACGACAAGTGTAGCAGCCATCTTGAAGAAATGCTGTGACGGAGCCACTCACGGGAACAGGTTGAACTAAATTTGAAAACAAGGGGAAAGGATGTATCTACACACTTTTCTAGACTGGACAGTACTGCAACCTGTTGTATGGACATGTAATTATTTCTCCGAATGGAAGAGAAGTCAGGGCAGCCATTCTGCTTTAGTTTGAAGAGCGAGATCTAAGTGAATTATTCAAATGGCTCTGAGCACTATGGGACTTAACATCTGTGGTCATCAGTCCCCTAGAACTTAGAACTACTTAAACCTAACTAACGTAAGGACATCACACACATCCATGCCCGAGGCAGGATTCGAACCTGCGACCGTAGCAGTCGCACGGTTCCGTACTGCGCGCCTAGAACCGCGAGACCACCGCGGCCGGCTAAGTGAATTATTGCCCGTCACGTTATCGCTTGCGTTGTTCTAACGTTTGGTGAATTTCAGCGCCACATAAGCTGTTAATTGTTAATTGTATACCCTAAAATGACACATTCCCTTAAAGTGCATGTCATTTGTTATACTTTAGTTATTTAATGCGTTTAAATACGTCAGTTATTACATTCCATAAAATTTGTTCACCTCGAAAGTGGTCTTGGGGCGGAACGGGACGGGGCAGAATGGGATAGTGTCCCGTTCTGCACCGTCATATTTTGATGCAAGTAGAAAGCAAATCCAACCTGGATGTTCATGGATGCCAGACTCTCCCAACCAGCTATGTTCGCCGAATAACTCAGCTTTCCAGATATCGCCCGAGGCTGTCATTCCAATCCCACTAATCTGTCAAAATACTCGGCGGACTACAATACGAAAAGGAAAAATCGTCGTATTAACAGATTCTCCTTATACGAAGGAACTGCAGAATGCTGTCGCACGTAAAGTAGGCCTACAGAAAGGAGGAGGGTGCACAAACATGAACCATGTCAGGACAGAGACGTCAGGTGCAATGCAACTTAAGGCAAAAATATCAGACTGTACACCCAAAAAAGCCAAAACAGAGGACATCAAAGACCTTCAGAAAAATAAAAGGAAGAAGATGATGGAGAAGAGAGAATCAGGGAGAGAGGATGCTGAGTGTCTCTACTGTGGGGACTTCTACTCCGTTTCTAATGAGGGCTGGGTCGCATGCCAGAGGTGTTTCAAGTGGGCACACAATCCATAAGCTGGCATATACAGTGACGATGAAGAGGATATATTGATTTGTGACTGTTGTCTAAAGGACTAGTAGTTAGTGCTTTGGTGGTTATTAAGCATTGTACATTTTTCAGAATGACGTTAAAATATTTTCATATTTTGAAGAATGACTTTTTAATTGTTTAAATTACCCATTCCATTGTTTGAATAGCCTTTTATACAACATTTTGTCATAGTTTAATACCATATTCGTAATTTAAATTCAACGTTTGTGCAACAATTTAACAAAAAATAACCTTACCCCATTTTGCCCCGTGGGTGGGGGGGAGCGGGAAATATGCATGACTTTCTTTGAAAAATTGTAAAAAATGCAAAATGTATTGTTTTAAGTGATTTTAAAATAAGGTACATTAGGTTACACTACAAGGTGTTTTTTTATAAATTTAAGAAGTTTTTCCTTGTGTTCCTTTATTTTATACAAATTGTTGAACATTAAGTATCCCGTTCCGCCCCGAGTTCCCCTATATGCGCTTTGGTCGGTTGTCAGACGACGCTAATCGTGAATTATTTATAACATCCCGCCGAATGGAATTTTATGTAGACTTTAATACGGCATATTGAAGAGAGAGTAGCGTGTATCTTCAGAGGAGATCCGAGTGAATACAGAGCCACGTGTAGGGGAATCTCGGGCAGGGCTAAGGACGGTAAGTGCGGATTTCGCATCGGCTAAGGCAAGGTGTGTAGGGCACCGCAGCCTTATTCGGGCCCGTGCGCCCATCGCCCTCAGACGAAAGATACACAGCCAAGTTATTCCGGGCCGCCGCCTGGCGCACGCTGCTCGATACGTATTCGCAGTTTCAATCACTCCCGGTAGTCGTTTTATGAGCGCCGCTACTAAGTTTTTTCCCCGATAAATGTATACACGCCGCAAGATGGGAAAACTTCGCCGAGCAATCTCGTTACATGAGGTGCGCTGTTGCGACCACGGTCTAAGGCCGCCTCCTCCGCTTTCGAGCGGAGCTCGCCCGCACCCTCCCTCGTAATGGGAGAGCGGGGGGTGGGGGTGGAGCAGGCGAGGGGTGGGGAGGCAGGGGTTGGGACGGGTGGGCATAAAGGGGTGCCCCGGCGGCGGGGCTGCGCCGCCGCAGTTAAGATAAACTCGCAACAAAAACAGCGACCCCACACCAGGCGGGCGCGAGGCACAGGCAGTTAGCGGCCCACAGCTCGCCGGCGAATGGTCGCCTTCCTAATTATATAATAATATTGGCGCCGCCCAAGTTTATCGGCGTCATTTCATCGCCAGTTTTCGTCGACTCTGCGCGACGAATGCATTTCCGTGTGGACTGAATTGGAAAAACTGCTCTGGTGCCATTCGTCGGTGATACTCGGATCTTGGCGTCGGAATCCGCATGCATTCTGTTACGAACTGATCTCTTCTGATAAAGCGGGTACGTACTTGGAGGCCATAAGTAAAGTGCAGGTACTCAAGGAGGTACGACGTGGGCTGTAATTATCGTTTGGCGCCCAAGCTTGGTAGATATGCTGATGCAGGAACCGATTTAGTTCCAATTTTGGCCAAAAAAAGGTGCAGATATGACATTGTACAGCTTCTCGTCGACATCTCCGGTGCTCATACAGAACAAACTGTATAAGCAGCTGCTAATAATACAATCAACGTCGCTTGTCACTTGTTTGAACTTTTCTGCGCATGTGCCGTTCCTAGCCCATTACATATGGAAACATTTCTATACGTCCTTCTTGCATTCACATTGCCATGTCTACTCCTTAGTGGCCAAAACTGGAACTAATGTTTTTCCAGCGTAAATTGGTCCCGCTGTAACACATTAGTATATTATCAAGTTTCACTGCTATACGATTGTTCACCCATTAACCCATTTAGAAGCTAGCAAATTGAATCCCCTACATTTATTACTTTTTACTTCATAGATAGATTCTATAGTTTATCCTAAGTGGAGCAGAAATAGTTCAAACGGCTCTGAGCACTATGGGACTTAACATCTGTGGTCATCAGTCCCCTAGAACTTAGAACTACTTAAACCTAACTAACCTAAGGACATCACACACATCCATGCCCGAGGCAGGATTCGAACCTGCGACCGTAGCAGTCGCGCGGTTCCGGACTGCGCGCCTAGAACCGCTAGACCACCGCAGCCGGCCAGAAATAGTTTTTCATTCCTTTGCAAAGAACTAGACGAAGAACAAAATACTAGACCATCACTTAGACTGGACTGAATACAACACTACACTCTGTCAGGAATTATTGGCATATGAGATCAACACAGAAATGCAAAAATGTGAGATATTTCCTCCTGAATTTAAAAAGAAACTAGTATAATGACTAGCATGCATCTCAGATCTTCGTGTGGCCACGGTGTGAGTGATCATAAGGAACACACTTTTCTTTAAACAAATCACTCTTACCTAATATATTCATTGAAATGCCTGGGCTAGCAGGACAGAGACGATTAGGTTGTGGAAAGGGACTAAAATGAGTTCCTGTCAGTTGCACTCAAAATACAAACTTTATATATCAACACACAATATTACAACAAGGATGCAAAAGGCTGAAAATTTTAATCAACCTCCTTGATTAACTTTAGGTCGGCTGAAGGCCACACTCAAAATCCAAGACACAAGACCTACGCAAGCAATTGAAATACAAGGGTTCTTCTGAACGTTTCACCCAAGAATATTTTCTAAATCTTCAATCTAATCGGCTGACAGCCTTAACAATTTAATTATACTGGAACTAGGCTGGAGATCGCATATTAAGCAAAAAGAGGAGTTTCAATCAAAAGCCAGAAGGCTGCTCACCAACAAATAATTTAATGGCTTAAGCCCTAGAAGAAGAATTTGAATTTTAAAGGGCAGAAGGCCGTATCGTAAAAAATTTCATATCAATCTCACGCCTTAAGGGTAAGACAAGGACATCAATTTAAGAGATACTAATACTCGATTGAAGGCCACATATCAACAAAATATGTTTAACGGCTTAAGACCTAGAAAGAGTTTCAATCTAAAAGGCAGAAGGCCTTATCTTAAAACCTCTCCAGTAAAATTGAGCTGAAGGCCCCATATAAAAATATAACAATCTCATGCCTTAAGGGCAAGACAAGAACATTAATCTAAGAGATAATGATACTCTGCTGAAAGCCACACATCAACCAAATAACTAAAATTCAAGCAGGGTAATTACTACATAACACACAAGGAATGGCGCTCAGAAGTTTCCAAGGGTCGGCCTGGCATTATTGTAAAGCTAATGCCCGTCTAGGTGAGACGAGCGGCCTGTCCAACGATTTCTTAATCTGGAGGCAACCCAACCGACAGACAGTCGACCGACCAATCAACCAAATCAGTTCCGCTCCAAGCAACAAGCAAAACGACCACAAAATTTCAATAAACGACACACAGAATACTAGCGCCCACAACGACCAACAACACCTCAGCTGTCGAACTACATGCCGCGCTGGACAGCAACAACATGACAAGGGAAATAACTACTTAAAATTGCGTCAGTGACCAGGGCAGGTAACCGTAATGTGAACGGCCAGAAGGCAGAAGATACCGCTGGTGAGCTGGCCGGTGTGGCCGTGCGGTTCTAGGCGCTTCAGTCTGGAACCACGTGACCAATCCGGTTGCACGTTCGAATACTGCCTCAGGTATGGATGTGTGTGATGTCCTTAGGTTAGTTCGCTTTAATAGTTCTAAGTTCTAGGGGACTGATGACCTCAGAAGTTAAGTCCCATAGTGCTCAGAGCCATTTGAACCATGCCGCTGGTGAACAGGGAATAAATTAAGTTAAATTTCACAGGAGGATGGCTGGAATCTTGGCCGATTCAAATACACACACGTTCTTGCTCGCGGGAATCCCCAAAAGTGTACTAAGTTAACACATTAAGTACCAGTGTCCTATTTTGAGGACAGAGCACATATTTATTTATAAATACACAATAAATAATTAATTTGCAACTATTACTGTTCTACGTCATTTGTTGATGCTTTTTATAACAAATTTATGCTTACAGGAAATTAAAAGCAATAATTCCTACCATTAATTGCTTATTGAATACTAAGGCACACTTTTCGTTATTACAGGTATTTACTTTATCGACAATTTAGTAATATTTAAAATATGTGGCAAAGACCTTTTTGTGATTATTTATAGTCAACAATGTGTCTTTTAAACTACTTGCATTGTTAGCTCAATTGGAGTTATATTCATTGTTTTCCATTGTTATAAAATTTGGTGTACTCAAAATAGGACACTGGGACTTGGTGTTATCATTTCAGTTATTTGTATTGCTGCATGTTCGAATATGAAACTCTGCTACTGCTGATGTATTTTCTTTTTAGAACATGGTAGTTTTACCAGATTTTGTTGCTGAGGTAAGTAACGACAAAGTTACTTTGAAATTTACAGCGTATTATGTAAGTATATTTACGAATATGTTACCCATTAGTATATAATACAGTTCCAGATGGACAGAGGTATTTACACATTCCCTTTTCTGCAGTTTGTGCTAAGGTATTATTTTATTACATTTTATTTCATTTCATTTTATGTAGATAGATACCTCACTAACGAAGAAATAGAAGAAATAATAAATTGTGACGCATTCTATAATGCGGTGTCAGATGATCAGGACCATATTGATATCATCGTATGTCCTCCTGAAGTAGACTGTATGACCGACGAAGAAGAAGGTCCAGACGATGTTACTGGAACCGTCGAAGTCTCAGATGTGCCAGGGGCTATTGAATTACATTACGTTGCATCAGAGAATAATGAATAAACTGTATGTAAAACTTCACTGTCAAGTACATCCCAAGTTTCCAGAAGTAAATCGGAGAAGAGACGTCTTACTGATGAGAAAAGCAATTGGAAAAAGACACCTTCAGTTTATACAAAGCTGTCTCAAACTAGTGAACATGAGATCAGCACAAAGAGAGAGGAATTGAAGGAACAACGTTCTTCCTTTGACTCCGAAGGAGATGTTTGAAGAACTGATGAACGAAAACATATACGAGTTCATAGTGAAAGAAACTGTGAGATATGCAGTAAATATGAAGAATATGCAGGATTTTATCCTCACAGTTGAAGAAGTGAAGGTTTTTATCGTATTTCTTCTTTTTGCTGGCTACAATAAGCTCCCTGCTGAGAAGATATACTGGTCTGAAGATGAAGATGTTGCCATACCAATTATAAAGACAGTTATGTCAAGGAATAAATATCAGAAGTTGAAAACATTGCTTCATTTTCAAGATAATGACTTAGCCAATGAAAACAAACACGATCGCCGATTCAAAATTTGACCTCTCTTGAAAATGATAAATGAATCTTTTCAAAAATTTGGAATATTTGACAAAAATTTTTCAATTGACGAAATTATAGTCAAATACTATGGACGAATTGGGCTGAAACGGTTAATCCGAGGCAAGCCTATTAGGTTTGGCTGTAAGTTGTCGTCTCTTTGTGGAGCAAGTGGCTACTGTTTCAAATTTGATTTATACTGTGGAAAGGATCGAGAAGATACTGCAAGGGATGACATGCTATTGGGATCAAGAGTAGTCCTAAACATGTTGGACTGCATTGAAAAACCCGAGAACCATTGTGTGTATTTTGACCATTTCTCCACTAGTAGAGATCTTCTGATTCATCCGAGAAATTTTGGGTTTCGAGCAACTGGGGCTGTCAGAGAGAATCGAGTTGGTGACTGTCCACTACTGAGCAGCAACGAACTGAAAAAGACAGTTCGAGGAAACTATAACTACCATTTCGAGAGGAATGGTGAAGTCTTATTTGTTCGATGGCACGACAACAGCTGCGTTACAATTGGTACAAATTTTGACAAAGTTGAACCTTTGGGAGCAGCTACGCGGTGCAGTAGACAAGCAAGTAAGAAGACACAAGTGCAACAACCTGCTGTTTTGAAGTCGTATAACGCGTACATGGGAGGTGTTGACCACCATGACTGGTTAATTGGAAAATATGTGACGGTAATTAGGGGGAAAAATGGTACAGGGTCCTATTTACACGTATGCTGGAAATGGCCCTCATAAATGCATGGCTCTTCTACAGACTAGTTTATGGGGAAAACGCACTGTATTTACTGGATTTCATGCGTGCTGTTACAGTTACATACCTGAAATTGGACACTGGAAGACCGAGTATTGGACGTCCAATGGAACACCCACCAAGTTAGTTGAGGGTGATACCAGACATCAGGTTTGATGGAATTGGTGATATGACTGACAAAAGAAGCACGCAAAGAACATGTGTAAGAGCTAAATGCAACAGGAAACCAAAAACATATTGTGTTAAATATCATGCAACATTGTGTGTGAAGTGTTTTGTACCATTTCACAAGAAATAAATAGTTAAGACTTGAATACAGTTTAGAATGCTATATGATACTGTTGGATCCCAGCGTCCTATTCTGAAGACAGCCATTATATCAGCATGTATAAATATTCTTTGGCTGTTTTTGTACTTATTGTGGTTCATATACTATGTACATTATAATTAAGGAATAAAAAATTCAATTTAAGAAAAAATTAATTTGGGACTTAATGGGTTAAATGAGGACTCGACTTTCATGTACAAGATCGGTGGACGACGAACTTCGTAGCACTCACAAGCAGCGCCTCACACTCCATCCCCGCGTGCACGCCACCAGCAGCTCCTGCCCGACTCTGCGTAACGGGGGTTTGCTTGCTGTTCGAAGTCAACCGACTGACTGGACTGCTGGTCCGTCCGCGACTGCTGCTCCGTCGCGACTGCACTGCTGGTGCGTCTCCCACTCACTGACTACCCGACACACGACGACCCGGAAATACTATCGGTCGCTCCAGAGATGATACAACAGTTCACTTATCGATACTCTCTGCTGCTGCCACTCATGGGCAAGTAGGGCAGGAAGTTAGTGACGTCAGTAAATGTTATAAGAAAACGAGGTGGCACTACCGTAACAGAAGATGACAAACAATTAATGGGGTGAACACGAGCCGGGCACGGCCCACTCAGACCATGCTGTTTACCCGACGTTTTAATTTCACAGAATGGGCATGTGATTAGTGAAACCGAACAGTTTATGGGTGTTCAGATAGATAGTAAATTGTCGTGGAAAGCCCACGTTTGCGATCTTGTTCAAAGACTTAATGCTGTCATTTTTACTATTCGAACGGCACCTGAGATAAGTGATAGTTCGACACAAAAAGTAATCTACTTTGCTTTTTTTCATTTCCTTATGCCGCATGGTATTATATTTCGTAGTATCTCTTTCCATTCTCAAAGGATATTTTTGGCTGTGAAATGTGCGGTTGGGTCAATAGGTGTAAGTTCGCTAACCTCTTATCGACCACTGTTAATTAATCTGGGTATTCTGACATTGGCCTTTCAATATGTATATTATTTACTGTCGTTCCCTGTTATCAACATTAGCTTATTCCCAAGAATTATTAGGTTTCACTCTGTTAATAGTAGAAATCCAGTCTGCATTTGGACCACACTTCCTTGACTCTTGTCCAGAAAGGTGAGCGGCACACTGCAGCATCCATTTTTGATAAGCTACCACCAGTCTTAGCAGTAATCCACGCGCTTTCAAATCCAAAATGAAAAGTTTCCTCAGGGGTCATTCCTATTCTGTCAAGGAGTCTTTTGAAAAATTAAGCTGATTTCCGTGTTATTGTTGATTGTGTTTACATAAACTCATAGCTTGTCTTTTTTCGGTTCATAAACATTTTATTTTGTCTGTCATCATTTTTATGTTGAAATTCATGTACTGACACGTTCCATGACTATGGTTCTACGGAACTACAAGTGTAAAAAAAAAAAGTATATGCTTAACAGCTCATGCATCCAAGGTATTGACAAGAACAGTAAATAGAAGAAAGGAACAGAAAATTAAGGATCTGTTAAACGACGTCAAGTTGGGCTTTAGGAAAGGTAAAGACACCAGAAAGGATGATCTGGCGTTTCGATTGATAATGGCACCTAGATTAAGAAAAAAACAACACTTTCTTATTGTTTATCACGCTGCAAAAAGTGTTATACAATGTCAACATGTTCGATATTCTGAGAAAAATAGGAGTAAGCTGTTGGGAAAGAAGAGTAATACACAATACATACAAGAACGAAAAGAGGACAATAAGACTAGAAGTCGAAGGACGAAGGGTATTTGACAGGGACGTAGTCATTTGCCATTGCTGTTCAATGTATACATCGGAGAAGCAACATTCAAAATAAAATAAAAAGAAAGCCTAAGGTTAAAATTCAAAGTGAAAGGATATCAACGAGAAGATTCGCTGAAAACATTGCTATCCTGAGTGAAAGACTAGAAGAATTACATGATTTGTTGAATGGAATGAACAGTCAATTGAGCACAAAAATTGGATTGAAAGTAAATCGAAGAGAGACGAAAGTAACAAGAAGCAACAGAAATGTGAACTTAACATCAGAATTGGGGATCACGAAGTAGATGAAGTTAAGGAATTCTGCCACACAAGGAGGACATAAAAAGCAGAGTATCTCTGGCAAAAAGGGCATTCCTGGCCAAAAGAAGTCTACTAGTATCAAACATAGTATGAGGAACAAATTTCTGAGAACGTACATTTTGAGCACGGCGTGAAACATTGACTGAGGGATGACAGGGACCGTGGAAAAACAGACGAGAATAGAAGCATTTGAGATGTGGTGCTACAGAAGAATGTTGCAAAACCGGGTGAATTGATAAGGTAAGGAATGAGGACGTTCTCCGCTGAATCGACGTGGAAATCAATACATGGAAAAGAATGACAAGAAGAAGGGACAAGATATAAGACACTTATTATGACTTCAGAGAACTGTTTCCCTGGCGTTAGAGAAAGCTATAGAGGGTAAAAAAATGTAGAGCAAAACAGAGATGAGGACACATCCAACATACAAATGAGGACGTAGGTTGCAATGAAGGCTAAAGAAGGAGATATTGCACTGCACAGTCAGTGATGACGGAAAGCAGAATATAGCTGTTTTTCTTTAACTTACAGCACTTTTTCGCTATTTTTAACTGACTATAGGTAATATTTTTTGCCGGAGTGTGATATGCCTTCAATTATGTTGTATACATTTGAATTCCTATAGTTTTTAACCTGTCCCAGGAAAACTGCAAATAGATGATAATTCGTCACCCTTCAACAGAATTGAGAAACCATTTATTAACGTTTTCCAAGTGTCAACTGTTACCCACTTAGTTGGGTCAAAGTGTGCCATGAGTATTATTACCACATTGGTATTATTCATTTTTGCCTTTCTATTACCTCTGAATATGCTGTACTGACTTACATGATTATGGTTTTAATGTGTGTTAATAAACACTTTTTTTTAAAAAAATGTACCAGTCTGTGCTCCAAAGATAAGTTGATTGCAGTCATCTGTAGTTCGATAACGTAAAGTAAATAGCGAAGTTTCTTCTTGTGTATCTTATTACGTCTGTATGAAGTATACATCTTGATTTTTCATTTAGTTAACTGTTTCATCACGTTTTGCTCCTTAAGATTAAAAATGAAATTTATGTCAGTAAATGAAAATTATTCCTCCATCGTGTATATTACATCAGTGAAATACATGTGGCTAGGAAAATACTGCTTCCAAGTAAGACAAAAGGTGAGTGTCGCATGAAAGTCCATCACTTGCTGAACTTCACAGTGGTAGTTGGGGTTTAATTAAATATTGTTGGGTTTATAGAAACTAAACACAGATTGGAACAGATAGTCTGGCAAACCGATCAGAAGAGGAATCTCTTTCAAAAAATTGCAAATGATACGAATTTGCCGCATGGACAGTGCTGTAGGCATATGTTTGTTATCGCTAAATTCCGAAATTGGATAATGTCAAGTTTCACTCAGTAGCTTGCTCAGAATGTCAAGATTCACATTCTCACTAGGATCGTGCGTCATGATCGTTGATCTTGATGTTTTCGGAAATAGGGTGGTAATTATCTAAACCATTCTACATCGTCTTCAAGTAGTGTGAGTCCTTCGAAACTAATGGGTGGAAGGATCTACCTTCTCCTTGTAAGGTAACAAGAATGAAAACCTTCTGAGGCGGACACCCCTACCACGAAGTTACCCTGACTCTACAACTGGTTATGAAACTTGGATTAGAAAAAGGAGTGATGTGTGTTCGATTTCGGGTACTGACAGGCTCATGGATTTAATCTCTAATGAAATCATAAACTAAAAAACATTATTTTCTCATCTCCCTGTTACCTACAAATGAAATTCACGCAACTGTTCCTGTAATGTATGCGTAAGAATTAATATGTCAGGCTAATTTCCTTTCATTGCATGTCTACATTGTCTTTTTTACTTCATTGGTTTCACTATGTAATCCAAGCCGCAGTGTCAAAGAGCGAAAATCTCCGTGTGGTACTGTTCATGCCAACCACGGGCGCTTTCTCCTAGTTATATCCTATTCACTTGAAAAACATTTCAATACTTGTCGTTTACACAGAAACTGAGCTTGCGTGTTCGTCATAATGAATTTTAATGTTTGTAGTTCCGCCTGCGGCAGAGAACGTGCTCAGTTAATGCGAACAGACAAATCCGATTCTATGTATGCGCAAAAACTACGCGCTTGCATTTCCCACATCGAGTTTGAGTTTATACGGAAGTACAGGAAACAAAACGAGCAAGGTAATGTGCTACGTGCGCGTTGCTGAAAAAAACTGGAATACTGTACCAGACGAGAACATAAATGATTAAAATAAAATGTTTATTCATGGGCACGGTACGTGCGTATCAGCACATCGCTACAAAACATTCGTGGAGAAGATGGAGTCTCACAGTTGCTTATTGCGCCATTTTGTATAATATCGCATGCATAACAGTTCTTTACTTCATTCTTCCATAAGACGCTAAATAAATTTTGTAGCATGTACCTCCATGTCCTCATATACGTTGTTCTTTTCACTTGATCCTATCCTGTGTTTCTGGTGATACATTTAGGTGAGCGATTTAACGTGTTTCTTGTTTCAGCGGTCAGTACATATGTTGTGTCTTTCTTGTGATCGGCACTTGCAATTTATGCTGCCTCCTTACATTCATCTTCCAAGAGATCATGGGATGACAGCTATTTCCATATCTTTATAGGAGTAGGGATGATACGTTCCGTTTCGGTGTTCCATTACAGCAGGTCCAGACACCGAGTTGCTGTGCTACCAGCGCTAAATCGTAAAGAGGAAAGAGAATTGAACACATCGGACACTAATATACGTCTATGAGATGTAGGCATAACGATACATCCCAGAGTCCGTATCATCACCTTGTATCGTAGTGGGGTCTATAGATGAGGTAATATAATACCGATATCGGTTGCAATAAAACACAGGTGATTCTATCATCCTTAATACATAAAAGTTCTCAAAAAATTGTTCAAATGGCTCTAAGCACAATGAGACTTAACATCTGAGGTCCTCAGTCCTTTAGAGTTAGAACTACTTAAACATAACTAACCTAAGGACAGCACACACATTCATGACCGAAGCAGGATTTGAACCCGCGACCGTAGCAGCTGCGCGGTTCCGGACTGAAGCCCCTAGAACTGCTCGACCACAGCGGCCGGCATAAAAGATCTCAGTTAACCTCTTTGGACTGATGTAAATCCCTACTAAAACATTTCATTTTTTTTAAAAGTATTATTAATGGGTTTTGAACGTAACATGTACAACCCGGCTCAGAATGATTTTAAACATTTAACGTGCAACAGCCTGAAACCGAAACATGCGAGTACCACTATAACAACAATTACGTGAAATTAAGTCCACGGTGTAAGAAATTTTTTAAAAAATCGTTAATATAAAAGGAGTCTTGGTAACACAAAATATACTTCTTAATTTGCCACATTACAATGTAAAATCACTTTTCCTACATTGTTATGTGGTGCTAAAAATCTGTTTAGGAGTCTACACACTTAGTTTTCTGTCACTGACAGGTCCTGTATCGGCGGCGAACCCCAAACGTTGCTTCGTTGATACCTGCTGTCGTAGTAGAAGAAACTGTGGTTTATATCATCCTCACTGGCACAAAAATGTGAAGAAGATGGAATCATGTTGAGGCAGTAGGGAAGCCGTCGGAATCACCCATGATTGTATCGAAAGAACTTTCTGATTCATTTGCAACTTCGACAGAAACAACGTGATGTGCGATTAGGTACCAGTGCAGCGTAGTGGTTCCCATTAATTTCTTGCGACTGTTGTAGTTCTTCGTTCCATCAGGTGCCTCATTTCAGTGTGTATGGTATGAGGAATATCCTGAAGCGGCACATGGTATTTCACTAAACCAGCGTTCATTACTTTCCTGGTCAGAAGGTCTACTTCTTCACTTCTCTTAATTGCGCTGTATGTCTTCATCAATCAAATTAGGGGAGAAAACTTCTGACCTGCTTCTTTAATGAGATTTACTACATAATTTTTGTTGTTTTTGAAATGGTAGCGTTTTTAAAAGCATTAATCCTGAGTGTGGACATGTTAAAATAAGTGTTGTTTCTTCTTGAACCCATTTCGCGATTTTTTTTAAAAAAAAGCACCTTACAAATGGGCCTTGAAGGCCCAGCGGTACCTACCAGCTGCCATGTCATCCTCAGCCCTTAGGCGTCTCTGAATGCGTCCCCGCATGCGGATATGGGGGGCCAATTGGTCGGCACACCGTTCTCCCAGTCGTTATCAGTTGTCTTGACCGGTGCCGCAACTTCGAAATCAACCAGTTACTCAACTGTCCTCAAAAGGGCTGAGTGCATCCCGCTTGCCAGCCGGAGTGGCCGAGCGGTTCCAGGCGCTACAGTCTGGAACCGCGCGACCGCTTCGGTCGCAGGGTCGAATCCTGCCTTGGGCACGGATGTGCGTGTTGTCCTTGGGTTAGTTAAGTTTAACTAGGTCTAGGTTCTATGGGACTGATGACCTAAGAAGATAAGTCCCATAGTGCTCAGAGCCAATTGAACTATTTGAGCATCCCGCTTGCCAACAGCACACTGCAGACCCGGACGGTTGCTCGTTCCAGTGCTAGCTAAGCCCGGCAGCGATAACTTCGGTGACCTGACGGGAACAAGTGTTACCACTGTGGCAAGGCCGTTGGTATTGTGCGTATTTAAGCTCCTGTAAAATAGCTGTAACTTCTGTAGAGAATTTAGAGTCTGAATTTTCTCCTTCCATTAGTTTTGCCACCTTCAAATGCGCATCCTATTTCGTCTGTTTGTTTACACTGTCTTGAGGCTGGTCGTGCCATCAAATCATGAACTCAGAATTTTCCCATTCATTGTACTTCGTAATCACGGAAGGTACGTCTTAGTGTTCAGCGTCACTATTGGCGCAGGCCGTGTTCAAGCTGCTCAAATTTGGGAAACCAGCAACTGATTCAAGCAAAGGCAAAACATACCAGTAAAAGTGTGCTAAGGGCGAGAGTTTCCTGTTAAGTCAGAACATGCCTACCTAGTACTTTGTCGCGACTACTCGCCTATTTGCTACTAAATTTTTAAAAAGTTTAAATGTTTCAACAGGAATTGGGCACTTGTGTATTTTATGCGTAGTTATAATGTTACTTCTGTGCTTCCACCAACAAAGAGTAAGTCGTAGTCAATTCGAATATGCCAATAAAAAATCTGATGGTTTTACACTGGCACTTACGTAACTTTTTAGTGTGTTTTAGTGTGTTTCCGAACCGTACAGCACTGTGTTTCCGAACCGTATAAGACGCATCGGTAATTCATATACGGCTTACTAAAGTGAGGTACATGTTAATGCAGGCTCTCATGTCTCTTCGCCAACAAACGCATGTCGCAGAGCGGAGTTATTGGTAGCATGTTCCTATTCTGTAACGTCCACCCCGATAGCTGAGCGGTCAGCGCGACGGATTACCGTCCTACGGGCCCGGGTTCGATTCCCGGCTGGGTCGGGCTGGGTGTTGTGTTGTCTTCATCATCATTCCATTCCCATCCAACGCGCAGGTCGCCGAATGTGGCGTCGAATGTAATGAGACCTGCACCTAGGCGGCCGGACCTGCCTCGCAAAGTGCTTCCGGGCCAATGACGCCAAATGATCATTTCCATTCTGTAATTACACGCTTAATGTATCCTTGTCAGCATCTGACCGGCGAAGAACCCCAAAAACTTGACAGGACATTTAAAGGATATTTATCACATGTTTCATAGTTTGTTAAGCTTCTGTCTGCTAAATACTCACGCAACTGATTCATGAGGCGACTCAGTCAGCCATTCATTCAACATTTTTTATATTTATTATTTTATATTTTTTATGTCGTAAATTTTCTGACACCACGAATTTCTGTCCTGTGCGAACATCTTCATTTCAGAGTAGGACTTGCACCCTTTCTCCTCAATTATTTGCTGCGTGTATTCAACTCTCTTTCTTCCCAAAAGGTTTTCACCCTCTGCAGCTCCCTTTCGTACTATGGAAGATATTCCCTAACGTCTTAAACTATGTCCTATCATTCTGTCTTCCTTCACTGGGCGAGATGGACTCGCATTCGGAAGGAAGAGGGTTCAGACTCGCGTCCGGCCATCCTGGCTTAGGCTTTCCGTGATTTCTCTAAATCGCTTCAGGCAAATATCGGGATGGTTTTATGAAAGAGAATGGCTGACTTCCTTCCCCATCCCTCGTTAATCCGATGCACCGAAGACTTCGATGTTTGGTCTTCTCCCCCAAATCAACCAACCAACCAACAAACCTAGCTTCACTAATTCTGCGGCAAACCTTCTGATTTCTTACCTTATCAGTCCCGCAAATTTTTAACATCCTTCTATAACAGCACATCTCAAACCCTTCGATTGTCTAACTTTCCCTGTTTTCCCATTGGCCATGACTCATACAAAACTGTGCTCCAAACGTACATTCTCAGAAATTTCTTTTTCAAATTACTGTCTCTACTATATATCAGTAGACTTTTTCGACCAGGAATGGTCTCTTTATCTGTGCTCGCCTACATTTTATGTCATCCGTTTTTCTACTATCATGTGTTATTTTCCTACAAGGTTGCATATATCCTTTACTTCGGCCACTTCGTGGTCACTAATTCTGATGATGAGTTCACCGCTAATCTCATTTCTGCGACTCTTCATTACTTTCGTCTTTCTTCCGTTTACTCTCAGTCCATGGTCTGAACCCAAAGTGGTCATTTCATTCAAAAGGTCTTCTAACACTTCGTCTACAGTTTCAGCGAGACCAGCAATGCGATCAGCGAATCTCATCATTTTTACCCTTTGACTCAGAATTTTAATCTCAATCTGTTTTCAAAAATTTTTATTACATGCAATCATAGTGTTATTCATTTCGACCGAATAGTAGCGGCTCCGGTCAAAGAAAACCATCGTAACGACCAGAAGAGCGGTGTGCTGACCACACACCCCTCCTATCCGCATCCTCAGCTGAGGATGACAGGGCGGTCGGATGGTCCCGATGGGCCACTTGTGGCCTGATGACGGAGTACTTTTTAGTGTTATTCATTTGCTGTTGACAGTACAGCTATCGCTACGAGTATAAAAACGTAAATCGTATGCGTTGAATAATCGGATGGGGCTGTTGTAGGTATGATGTAAACAGACTAAACAGAAATGGGGACAACACCGAAAAGCTAGCACGACTGTTGCATTGTTCACTGTAAATTATCAGTTCTGTCACCCAACAGACAGAGTACATTGTTGATGAAGATGAGACATCACAGTTTTTCAATCGTCATCAGTAGATCTATGGGGACAATATTATATCCGCTTGTAATATCCGCGTGAAATGCTAGCAAATATTGTATTTCACAGAACGGGAACTGTGTATTTGCTACTAATGATACCAGCATTTCATCTGCGCGTTTAAGTTTCTAGAGTCAGTTTGTCCAAGAGAAAATGTTTCACATTTTCAGTTCACAACAGTCTTTTGATTTTAATCATCCGTTCCTGTATAGTGATATTTCACTGGTAAAACTCTTGATGAATGGCTACGGGGTGCCAAGATTTTTCAACTGAAGTATAAAATGTACCATGATCGTGTCATATGGGTATGTGCTGTATGTATACAGTACTGGTATCGATGTTCAGTGAACATGATGTATTACACGCACGGTAGAAGAACGATGAGCATGTATGACGTAGCACACCAGCCGCCATACTCATTTAATACATTGGTAGCACCAAAGTAATCTCCAGTTCTTCGGTACAGATATTTGGCTAGTTTATCTTTTGATTAATGTTTAAGAAAGTTAATCGATACAGTCGTTTCTTCTCCACCGGCAGGTGTTGTAGCATTAGATCATTGGTAGTCAACATGGTCGTTACCACAGATTAGTGAGCGTTGCAGCTTTCATGGAGGGCGCTAGATGTTAGGGTTCTTAAAAGCATTTTGGTAAAGTTTTCATAAGAATTTGATGTAAAGAATTTGGTAACTAATTACACAGGCCAACGATGGAAAAACTTTTTCCTGAAAATACCGTATTCTTACGTTTTTAGGGTGGTAAATCCAAATATGATATTTAAAAAACTGTATCATTCACCATTTCTTCACATTTTACGGTTACATTTGTTAAATTAAACGATATTTTAAAGATTTTAACAGCTTTTACATAGTCAAAATAATTTAAAAAGGAGGTGTAATGAATGTAGATAACGTTGGTAGCACTGCTGAAAACTATTTTCTGGCAAAAAAAGTCGATTTTCTTTTTATGTTAACAGATGGTGTTTTGCTTACTGTCAACCTAACCTCGCTTTCCCGTTTCCTGTACATGTCCTCAGTACAATGTCTAATCGTGGTTGTGAAAACTCTGCTAAAAGTTTGTTATACTTGTGGTGAATTTGTGATTAAAAAGACAACAAAGAAACATTATAGACATTTTGAAAAAGAGTTATCTATCACACTTTGGATTTAAACTTTGAGATCAAGATAAATCTTGGGCGCCGCATAAGGTATGTTAAGTGTGTATTGAAGATCTGAGAAAATGGTCCAAAAAGGACAAAAAAGCCTTTAGATTTGCTGTTCCTATGATATGGAGCGAGCTAGAAATCATTCTGATGGTTTCTACTTTTGCAGTGTTGATATTACTGGTCATAATTAGAAACGCAGGAAGGTAATAAGCTACCCTAACCTTCCATCCGCCATCCGACCAATATGGCATGGTGTGAATTTGCCGGTTCCTGAACGACCAGATGATTTAAATTATATTCCAACAGAAGTATTTTCTGATGTACAATCTGATTTACATGAACCAGATGATGGTGAATTCCATTGTAATACAGAAAGTCTAGAGCTCAAATTGTTTACTCAGACCGAGCTTAACGATTTGGTTAGGGATCTGGGCTTAATGAAAAAAAAACTGTATTACTTGGCTCTAGATTAAATGAAAAGAACTTATTGGCAGTTGGAACCGGCATATACATGTATAGAAAGAGAGAGTAGCAATTTTTTTCAACAAGCAGGTGATTTAGTGTACTGCTCAGAGATTCCCGGTCTGATGAATGAGTTTGCTATTGAATACAAAAAGGAAGACTGATGGCTGGTTATTGATTCATCTAAAACTAGTTTAAAGCCTGTTTTATTACACAAAGGTAACGTGTATGCGTCTATACCTGTTGAACATTCTGTACATATCAAAAAAAGCTATCAAAACCTAGAACCAGTGGTAAATTAAACAGGTTATTCTGCTCATGGTTGGATGATATGTGGCGATGTAAAAGTAACATGCATGCTCCTTGGTCAGCAGGGTGGCCTTACCAAAATTTCCATGTTTCTTGTGTGAATGGGATAGTAAGGCTAAGGATTAACAGTGGTGCAGAAAGAACTGGCCTGTGAGGGAGTCTTTAAAACCTGGTGAGAACAACATTCTACCCAAAAAACTTGTAGATCCCAAAAACGTACTCCTACCACTTCTACATATAAAATTAGGCCTAATGAAACAGTTTGTAAAGGCTTTACCTAAAGATGGACCATGTTTTAAGTATCTCTGCAAAAAGATTCCACACCTTTCAGATGCTAAACTAAAACCAGGGGTCTTTGTCGACCTGACACTACAAAATTGGTGTTTGATGTTAACTTCGAATCCACAATGACCTTAAATGAGAAAGAAGAATAAGTATCATTCAAGCAAATCGTTATAAAATTCTTAGGACATGAAAAAGACCCAGAATATGTTTCTATTATAGCTACAATGTTAAAGCAGTTTAAAACTTGAGGATGTTTAATGAACCTGAAAGTTCACTTTTCGAAAGTCACCTTCATTACTTACCAAACAATATGGGAGATGTTAGTGAGTAGCAAGGAGAGCGTTTTACCAGGATATAACAGTGATGGAAGAACGCCACCAAGGCCGCTAGAAAACCCACATGATGGGGACCTACTGTTGCCCACTTGACCAAGAACTTGAGCCAGCGACTCCTCGTAGAAAAAGCTACACAAGATGCTACAAAGAAAAAAGAGAAAGAAAATACAAACTAATTCCAGCTGACAAATGAAACCTCTACTAACATATATCATTGTTTTAAGTTTTTTTTTTTTTTTTTTTTTGTCATCAGTCTACTGACTAGTTTGATGCGGCCCGCCACGAATTCCTTTCCTGTGCTAACCTCTTCATCTCAGAGTAGCACTTGCAACCTACGTCCTCAATTATTCGCTTGACGTATTCCAATCTCTGTCTTCCTCTACAGTTTTTGCCCTCTACAGCTCCTTCTAGTACCACGGAAATCATTCCCTCATGTCTTAGCAGATGTCTTATCATCCTGTCCCTTCTCCTTATCAGTGTTTTCCACATATTCTTTTCCTCTCCGATTCTGCGTAGAACCTCCTCATTTCTTACCTTATCAGTCCACCTAATTTTCAACATTCGTCTATAGCACCACATCTCAAATGCTTCGATTCTCTTCTGTTCCGGTTTTCCCACAGTCCATGTTTCACTACCATACAATGCTGTACTCCAGACGTACATCCTCAGAAATTTCTTCCTCAAATTAAGGTCGGTCTTTGATATTAGTAGACTTCTCTTGGCCAGAAATGCCTATTTTGCCGTTGCGAGTCTGCTTTTGATGTCCTCCTTGCTCCGTCCGTCATTGGTTATTTTACTGCCTAGGTAGCAGAATTCCTTAACTTCATTGACTTCGTGACCATCAATTCTGATGTCAAGTTTCTCGCTGTTTTCATTTCTACTACTTCTGATTACCTTCGTGTTTCTCCGATTTACTCTCAAACCATACTGTGTACTCATTAGACTGTTCATTCCGTTCAGCAGATCATTTACCTCTTCTTTGCTTTCACTCAGGATAGCAATGTCATCAGCGAATCGTATCATTGATATCCTTTCACCTTGTATTTTAATTCCACTCCTGAACCTTTCTTTTATTTCCATCATTGCTTCCTCGATGTACAGATTGAAGAGTGGGGGCGAAAGGCTACAGCCTTGTCTAACACCGTTCTTAATACGAGCACTTCGTTCTTGATCGTCCACTCTTATTATTCCCTCTTGGTTGTTGTACATATTGTATATGACCCTTCTCTCCCTACAGCTTACCCCTACTTTTTTCAGAACCTCGTACAGCTTGCACCATTTTATATTCTTGAACACTTTTTCCAGGTCGACAAATCCTATGAAAGTGTCCTGATTTTTCTTTAGTCTTGCTTCCATTACTAGCCGTAACGTCAGAATTGCCTCTCTCCTCCCTTTACTTTTCCTAAAGCCAAACTAATCGTCACCTAGCGCATTCTGAATTTTCTTTTCCATTCTTCTGTATATTATTCTTGTAAGCAGCTTCGCTGCATGGGCTGTTAAGCTGATTGTGCGATAATTCTCGCACTTGTCAGCTCTTGCCGTCTTCGGAATTGTGTGGATGATGCTATTCCGAAAGTCAGATGGTATGTCGCCAGACTCATATATTCTACACACCAACGTGAATAGTCGTTTTGTTGCCACTTCCCCCAATGATTTTAGAAATTCTGATGGAATTTTATCTATCCTTTCTGCCTCATTTGACCGTAAGTCCTCCAAAGGTCTTATAAATTCCAGTTCTAATATTGGTTCCCCTATCTCTTCTAAAGCGACTCCTGTTTCTTCTTCTATCACATCAGACAAATCTTCACCCTCATAGAGGCTTTCAAAGTATTCTTTCCACCTATCTGCTCTCTCCTCTGCATTTAACAGTGGAATTCCTGTTGCACTCTTAATGTTACCACCGTTGCTTTTAATGTCACCAAAGGTTGTTTTGACTTTCCTGTATGCTGAGTCTGTCCTTCCGACAATCATATCTTTTTCGATGTCTTCACATTTTTCCTGCAGCCATTAGGTCTTAGCTTCCCTGCACTTCCTATTTATTTCATTCCTCAGCGACTTGTATTTCTGTATTCCTGATTTTCCCGGAACATGTTTGTGCTTCCTCCTTTCATCAATCAACTGAAGTATTTCTTCTGTTACCCATGGTTTCTTCGCAGCTACCTTCCTTGTACCTATGTTTTCCTACCCAACTTCCGTGATGGCCCTTTTTAGAGATGTCCATTCCTCTTCAACTGTACTGCCTACTGCGCTATTCCTTATTGCTGTATCTATAGCGTTAGAGAACTTCAAACGTATCTCGTCATTCCTTAGTACTTCTGTATCCCACTTCATTGCGTATTGATTCTTCCTGACTAATGTCTTGAACTTCAGCCTACTCTTCATCACTACTATATTGTGATCTATCTGCTCCTGGGTACGCCTTACAATCCAGTATCTGATTTCGGAATCTCTGTCTGACCATGATGTAATCTAATTGAAATGTTCCCGTATCTCCCGGCCTTTTCCAAATATACCTCCTCCTCTTGTGATTCTTGAACAGGGTATTCGCTATTACTAGCTGAAACTTGTTACAGAACTCAATTAGTCTTTCTCCTCTTTCATTCCTTGTCCCATGTTCTCCTGTAACCTTTTCTTCTACTCCTTCCCCTACAACTGCATTCCAGTCGCCCATGACTATTAGATTTTCGTCCCCCTTTACATACTGCATTACCCTTTCAATATCTTCATACACTTTCTCTATCTGTTCATCTTCAGCTTGCGACGTCGGCATGTATACCTGAACTATCGTTGTCGGTGTTGGTCTGCTGTCGATTCTGATTAGAACAACCCGATCACTGAACTGTTCACAGTAACACACCCTCTGCCCTACCATCCAATTCATAACGAATCCTACACCTGTTATACCATTTTCTGCTGCTGTTGTTATTACCCGATACTCATCTGACCAGAAATCCTTGTCTTCCTTCCACTTCACTTCACTGACCCCTACTATATCTAGATTGAGCCTTTGCATTTCCCTTTTCAGATTTTCTACTTTCCCTACCACGTTCAAGCTTCTGACATTCCGCGCCCCGACTCGTAGAACGTTATCCTTTCGTTGATTATTCAATCTTTTTCTCATGGTAACCTCCCCCTTGGCAGTCCCCTCCCGGAGATCCGAATGGGGGACTATTCCGGAATCTTTTACCAATGGAAAGATCATCATGACACTTCTTCAATTACAGGCCACATGTCCTGTGGATACACGTTACGTGTCTATAATGCAGTGGTTTCCATTGCCTTCTGCATCCTCATGTCGTTGATCATTGCTGATTCTTCCGCCTTTAGGGGCAATTTCCCACCCCTAGGACAAGAGAGTGCCCTGAACCTCTATCCGCTCCTCCACCCTCTTTGACAAGGCCGTTGGCAGAATGAGGCTGACTTCTTATGCCGGATGTCTTCGGCCGCCAATGCTGATTATTTATCAAAATTTAGACAGTGGCGGGAATCGAACCCGGGACCGAAGAAGTTTTGATTATGAATCAAAGACGCTACCCCTATACCACGGGTAGCTTACTGTAAATGTAAACTATGCTTATGTTGTAACAAAGCGTTTCATTAAATTCCTCGTTTACCGTATAGCATATGATTTTTATACTGTGTAACAAAAAGCATACTTCTCGAAATCTATGGGTTATACAAAAAAACTAAGGCTAGATTTTGATTCACCTGATAAAAATCTATAAAGATCAGCTATCAATGTAAAAAATGTTTCTTAAAAAATTCGTTGGCCTGTTTTATTATTATTATTATTAGTTTTAACTTGCTGTAACTACACATTACAAAAATGTTTTGCATCATCCCAGCTCTCAGAACTCCTGAAGATAGACGTTGATTGTGGATATTGTGTCACAGACACAGTCCCTTCGACTGTTCAGAGATGTCACTAAACCCGCCAAAAGATATAAACAAACATGGATGAGGAGCGCCTATTAGACAGAGGGGATCAGATAGCCGATCACAGTCATTCCACCAGGAAGGAGGTATACGGCTCATGTTGTCTGTAGTTCAACCATGCCTAGACGGTTAGTACCAAGGTTCCATCTGGTCCTCATTGTTATTTTGTGCCAGGAAGGGCTCGTTCTCAAATAAGGGAAGTGTCCATGCGTCTCGCAGTGAACCAAAGCGATGTTGTCCGGAAATGGAGGAGATAGAGAGGGACACGAATTGTCGATGACATGCCTCGCTCAGGCCCCCCCAAGGGCTACTACTGCAGTGGATGACCGCTACCTACGGATTATGGCTCGGAGGTACCC
The DNA here is from genome assembly GCF_021461385.2 of Schistocerca piceifrons. Taxonomy (NCBI): domain Eukaryota; kingdom Metazoa; phylum Arthropoda; class Insecta; order Orthoptera; family Acrididae; genus Schistocerca; species Schistocerca piceifrons. The sequence goes on along the minus strand of NC_060138.1, from coordinate 107,270,934 downwards.
TGACAACAACGCCACCGTGTTGAATAATGCTTTTCGTGCAGCCACAGGACGTCGTGTTACAATTCAAATCGCGCACAATAGGCTGCATGATGCGCAACTTCACTCCCGACATCCATGGAGAGGTCCATCTTTGCAACCACGACACCATGTAGCGCGGTACAGCATGCCGAATGGTCCTCTCAGAATTTGCATCCCGTTCTCTTCACCAATGAGTGTCACATATGTCTTCAAAAAGACAATCGTCGGAGACGTGTTTGGAGGCAACCCAGTCAGGCTGAATGCCTTAGGCACACTGTCCAGCGAGTGCAGCAAGGTGGAGGTTCCCTGCTGTTTTGAGGTGGCATTATGTGGGGCCGACATACGACGCTGGTGGTCATGGAAGGCGCCGTATTGGCTGTACGAACGTGAATGTCAGCCTCCAACCGATACTGCAGTGGCCGAGTGGTTCTAGGCGCTTCAGTCCGGAACTTCACTGCTGCTACGGTTGCAGGTTCGAATCCTGCCTCGGGCATGGATGTGTGTGATGTCCTTAGGTTAGTTAGGTTTAAGTAGTTCTAAGTCTAGGGGACATGACCTCAGATGTTAAGTCCCATAGCGCTTAGAGCCATCGAACAATTTGAACCGATACTGCAACCACATTGGCAGCATATTGGCGAGACATTCGTCTTCGCGGACGACAATTGGCACCCCATCGTACACATCCTGTGAATGACTTCCTTCAGGATATCGCTCGACTACAGTGGCCAGCATATTTTTGTCATGAACAATAGCGAACATGCCTGGGGTAGACTGAAAAGGGCGGTTTATGGACTACGTGACCCACCAACCACTCTGACGGATCTACACTCCTGGAAATGGAAAAAAGAACACATTGACACCGGTGTGTCAGACCCACCATACTTGCTCCGGACACTGCGAGAGGGCTGTACAAGCAACGATCACACGCACGGCACAGCGGACACACCAGGAACCGCGGTGTTGGCCGTCGAATGGCGCTAGCTGCGCAGCATTTGTGCACCGCCGCCGTCAGTGTCAGCCAGTTTGCCGTGGCATACGGAGCTCCATCGCAGTCTTTAACACTGGTAGCATGACGCGACAGCGTGGACGTGAACCGTATGTGCAGTTGACGGACTTTGAGCGAGGGCGTATAGTGGGCATGCGGGAGGCCGGGTGGACGTACCGCCGAATTGCTCAACACGTGGGGCGTGAGGTCTCCACAGCACATCGATGTTGTCGCCAGTGGTCGGCGGAAGGTGCACGTGCCCGTCAAACTAGGAACGGACCGCAGCGACGCCCGGATGCACGCCAAGACCGTAGGATCCTACGCAGTGCCGTAGGGGACCGCACCGCCACTTCCCAGCAAATTAGGGACACTGTTGCTCCTGGGGTATCGGCGAGGACCATTCGCAACCGTCTCCATGAAGCTGGGCTACGGTCCCGCACACCGTTAGGCCGTCTTCCGCTCACGCCCCAACATCGTGCAGCCCGCCTCCAGTGGTGTCGCGACAGGCGTGAATGGAGGGACGAATGGAGACGTGTCGTCTTCAGCGATGAGAGTCGCTTCTGCCTTGGTGCCAATGATGGTCGTATGCGTGTTTGGAGCCGTGCAGGTGAGCGCCACAATCAGGACTGCATACGACCGAGGCACACAGGGCCAACACCCGGCATCATGGTGTGGGGAGCGATCTCCTACACTGGCCGTACACCACTGGTGATCGTCGAGGGGACACTGAATAGTGCACGGTACATCCAAACCGTCATCGAACCCATCGTTTTACCATTCCTAGACCGGCAAGGGAACTTGCTGTTCCAACAGGACAATGCACGTCCGCATGTATCCCGTGCCACCCAGCGTGCTCTAGAAGGTGTAAGTCAACTACCCTGGCCAGCAAGATCTCCGGATCTGTCCCCCATTGAGCGTGTTTGGGACTGGATGAAGCGTCGTCTCACGCGGTCTGCACGTCCAGCACGAACGCTGGTCCAACTGAGGCGCCAGGTGGAAATGGCATGGCAAGCCGTTCCACAGGACTACATCCAGCATCTCTACGATCGTCTCCATGGGAGAATAGCAGCCTGCATTGCTGCGAAAGGTGGATATACACTGTACTAGTGCCGACATTGTGCATGTTCTGTTGCCTGTGTCTATGTGCCTGTGGTTCTGTCAGTGTGATCATGTGATGTATCTGACCCCAGGAATGTGTCAATAAAGTTTCCCCTTCCTGGGACAATGAATTCACGGTGTTCTTATTTCAATTTCCAGGAGTGTACACCGAATCGCCGTTGAGGACTGGGACAATCTTGACCAACAGTGCCTTAATGAACTTGTGGATAGTATGCCACGACGCCGTGCGGGGTAGCCGTGCGGTCTAAGGCGTCTTTCACGATTCGCGTGGCTCCCCAGTCGGAGGTTCGAGTCCTCCCTCGATCATGAGTGTGTGTGTTGTCAGAATTGTGGTCGCAGAACGATCCAGACTCAGAGTGCCTGGAGACGCGTTGATCTTCGTTGCTTCCAAACACGACAGCAGTCGCTGCAGATAGCGAATGAAGTTCCATTCCAACCTTTTAACGATAGCAGACTGCGATGGGAACTGCATGCATGAACTTACGGAGTCTGTCACCTCGTAAGATGCCATTGCTTACACAAGCACATAAAAACGACAACAGCAAAGTTCATCGGGGTGCAAGAATATGTCACTAATTTGGTGAACACACCCCCATTGTATTACATCTCGATTGGCATACAAAATCACCTGACTTGAACCACACAGAAAATATGTGGGGCATGTTGGAACAACAGGTAAAACGCCAGCAGCATCACAGCAATTTGTTGGAACTGCGCGATCAAAACCTGGAAGCAGGACACCAGCATGACCTTGTGGGCTCACTTCCTAACCGAAACCAGGCGGTTATCAAGCACAGGGCCCGAATTACACGATATTAAACGATGTTTGTAATGATTTCTCTAGGGGTGATTAATTTTTTTGTCCAGTAAGCTTATTACACGAAAAATCTTGAAGTACTCTACAGTCCCCTATGTACAGGCCTTTCAGAATCAGCGAAAACAGATTACACAAAACCAGGGGACCCGTGCAAAACTACCACACATTTATAATTTTAAATAATGACAGTATTTAGAGTAAATGTAGTCCTTGGGGTAATGTAGTTGTGGGTAGGAACAGGAAGCATCTTTAAAAATGAAACGAACTATGTGAAATAATAATCATGAAGTTATCACACATCCTTGCACGAGATGTGATGAAACACTAACCTGAATTCTTTAATTTAGTGGACTTCACACATCTGATTTTCGAAATTTTATTTATCTTGTTGTTTAGAATTTCAGCTGTTTTGAGAATTTAGTTTACTGTTGACCGTCGAAAACGTTAAACATGTTTTCGAGAGCTCGGCGAATTTTTATTTTCGAAAAAGATTGATCAAATAACTTGCTTTAAATTTTACTTGATATCTGGAATAAATTGTAGCAATGCATTTGAAAAGTTGACTGTGGCTTTTGGTGGGTCTACTATGAGTAAGTCAAGATCTTAGGAATGGTATAAATGTTTCAAAGGGAGTCGAGAAAACGTTAAAGGCAACGACCGCCCTGGATGCCCTTGCACGTGAATTACTGGCGATAGTGTGGAAGAAGTAAATAAAATCGTTCTGGAAAATCACCATCAGAGAGGTTGCTGATGATGTTGGTGTATCTCTGGCTCATGCCAAGCAATGTTTATGGATGGAAATGAAACGCGTAGCAACAAAGTTGGCTCCGAAATTGTTGAATTTCGACCAAAAACGATGTCCAATAGACATCGCCCAGGAATTTCTGAATGAAGTCGACAAGGATCCAAATCTTCTAAAGAAGGTTACAACAAGTGACGAAACTTGAGTACAGGATTATAATGTTGAACCCAAGACCAAATCGTCCCAAAGGCAACTGACTTAAGAACCAAGACCGAAAAATATTCGACAAGTTTGATTAGAAGTGACGGCTCTTCTCACTGTTTGTTCGATTACTTATAGGATATTTCCTCCATTAAGGTCGTAGGGGCAATAAGGAATACTAACTGGAAGTTATGCGCCGTCTGTGTGAAGCAACGCTAAGAAAACGACCAGAACTGTGGCAAAAACACTCGTGGCAATTGTACCACGATAACGCTTCCTCTCAGATCTCAGTGGTTGTTGGTGATTTCTTGGCAAAAAACAAAATCCTTCTGTTGCCTCTGCCACCGTATTTGCCGGTCGTGGCCCCTTGCGATTTCCTTCTATTCCCGAGTCGAAGGGAACCGGAAAAGGGATGTCGTTTTGCTACCACTGATGAGACAAAACCAGAATCGCTGAAGCAACTGAACTGAAAAGTGAGTTCCAGAAGTGTTTCGAAGACTGGAAAATGCCCTGGCATAATCGTATGGTATTTAAGCGGGATATGGTAATTGATTTAGTTACCTTTGAAAAGGCTACGTATGATTCTCAGTAAGTAGTATGATTTGGTATAAAACGATCCTGCTCTGTGAAGCGTCTTACCTGCAATTTGTGGTAGTGATCGCAAATGCAATGTTAATACTCAACTGTCTTCTTTGCGATTGAAAAGGCATGCTTCGATCAGATGGTGGTATATTTATCTGTGGCATAACAGCTTCGCCGGTTTTAGTCAGCTGAGAATTAATTTAAAATCATTGAATTTTGTTACAACCACTGTAAGTTTTCTTTAGCGTTCATATTTTTTATCAACAGGACCATAGTGTCTTTCTTTAGTGTAAGGTTATGCAGCGGTAATCCTGACGGGTCTAATGAATATAACAATTCTACAGGATTCAATTTCTTGCCATTTCCCTCGTTGGACTGTAGGGACCCACGACCTCTAACTGTATTTTCAGATTTTAATTGCACTTCGTACTATATACAAGCACGTTAGGCCGTAGCAGCAGTTCGTAAATCACAATTCAAGGCGACAATGACTCTGTCGTTTCGGAAAGTATATTCGTTTAGAAAAGTCATCTTGAGCGACGGGCAGAAGTTAATAGACTATCACAATTGTAACAGTTGTTATCTATGACAGTTCTGTATACAAATTATCCAGTTAATAATTACTTTAAAACAAATGAAATAGTATTTGTAATAAGGTAATATGACAAAGAGGGTCCGATATTCGTGATTAAAGAAAAAGCTTCGCAAAATATATGTATGAATCTGGGCATTCATGGTGGCGTTTTGCCTATAACACGTAAATTAAATTGTATTAATGCATTAACTTTTTCCACAAATAGAAAGTTTTAGTGTAAAATCGATATGCAGTCTTAAAAGCCGGTTGAACAACATGTCTAATGATATCTCATTCATACCTCTACTGTTAACATATGTTTAGAGAAAGAGACCTTACTTGAGAAATACTATGTGTAATGATACAGTGAGCACAGAAACAGTCAAGCAGAACGTACCGCGTGGAGCGGGAATATATCCTATGTTGTACAATGCGAAGTACTCGGTGCAATAAGGTCAATATTACTTGCATCATACTCTTGTAAGTGTAGACAAAATTTCGCCAAACGTGACGACAAAAGAAGTAACGACTTTATGCAAATCTTAAGTATACACTGCAATACTGTCAGTAACTGGCGTATAGCCAAAGGGCAATGCGCGAAGTTGGTAGTGCCAGCACAGAACAGGGCTAGATGATGGCTCAGAAACGGAAGCTATGGCAATAGATTAGTGTAGTTAATGTGTACAAACAAGTACAACGCAATATGATCCCAGTCCTACGAAAGACAACTGCGTGAAACGGGCTTACTCTGTTAATGTTATTGCAATGTACATGTACTGATACTAATCGTTTAGACTTCTGTAAAACAATAACAAACTAAAAAAAAAAATTTTCTCGTTCCTGTATTTTTTTTTTTTTTTTCTGCTAACATTGCCGCTCCTGGACTGCAATGATTTTGTGTGTACAGATGCAACGTAATGTATTACGTAGAATCAGTATTATTAATCATTGTGTACTCTTAATTCCATGTATGTAATTTCATTGTAATTTTAGGAGTTTCGAGCCGTCACGAAAATTAATATCTGTGAATAACATTACGAGGAGGGAGTTCAAAGGCGGTGGTGTTCTATGTTGCGTTGCAACTACCAGTTAAAATGAATATTACGAGTGAAATGGACTGTTCACGTTTCGGGGTAGTGATCTGTTTGCGGTCTGATTTGGTATGGTCAAAACTGTATTGGAATCTGCGGAAGGGTCGAGCTCATAAACCGTATATACACTCCTGGAAATTGAAATAAGAACACCGTGAATTCATTGTCCCAGGAAGGGGAAACTTTATTGACACATTCCTGGGGTCAGATACATCACATGATCACACTGACAGAACCACAGGCACATAGACACAGGCAACAGAGCATGCACAATGTCGGCACTAGTACAGTGTATATCCACCTTTCGCAGCAATGCAGGCTGCTATTCTCCCATGAAGACGATCGTAGAGATGCTGGATGTAGTCCTGTGGAACGGCTTGCCATGCCATTTCCACCTGGCGCCTCAGTTGGACCAGCGTTCGTGCTGGACGTGCAGACCGCGTGAGACAACGCTTCATCCAGTCCCAAACATGCTCAATGGGGGACAGATCCGGAGATCTTGCTGGCCAGGGTAGTTGACTTACACCTTCTAGAGCACGTTGGGTGGCACGGGATACATGCGGACGTGCATTGTCCTGTTGGAACAGCAAGTTCCCTTGCCGGTCTAGGAATGGTAAAACGATGGGTTCGATGACGGTTTGGATGTACCGTGCACTATTCAGTGTCCCCTCGACGATCACCAGTGGTGTACGGCCAGTGTAGGAGATCGCTCCCCACACCATGATGCCGGGTGTTGGCCCTGTGTGCCTCGGTCGTATGCAGTCCTGATTGTGGCGCTCACCTGCACGGCTCCAAACACGCATACGACCATCATTGGCACCAAGGCAGAAGCGACTCTCATCGCTGAAGACGACACGTCTCCATTCGTTCCTCCATTCACGCCTGTCGCGACACCACTGGAGGCGGGCTGCACGATGTTGGGGCGTGAGCGGAAGACGGCCTGACGGTGTGCGGGACCGTAGCCCAGCTTCATGGAGACGGTTGCGAATGGTCCTCGCCGAAACCCCAGAAGCAACAGTGTCCCTAATTTGCTGGGAAGTGGCGGTGCGGTCCCCTACGGCACTGCGTAGGATCCTACGGTCTTAGCGTGCATCCGTGCGTCGCTGCGGTCCGGTCCCAGGTCGACGGGCACGTGCACCTTCCGCCGACCACTGGCGACAACATCGATGTACTGTGGAGACCTCACGCCCCACGTGTTGAGCAATTCGGCGGTACGTCCACCCGGCCTCCCGCATGCCCACTATACGCCCTCGCTCAAAGTCCGTCAACTGCACATACGGTTCACGTCCACGCTGTCGCGGCATGCTACCAGTGTTAAAGACTGCGATGGAGCTCCGTATGCCACGGCAAACTGGCTGACACTGACGGCGGCGGTGCACAAATGCTGCGCAGCTAGCGCCATTCGACGGCCAACACCGCGGTTCCTGGTGTGTCCGCTGTGCCATGCGTGTGATCATTGTTGTACAGCCCTCTCGCAGTGTGCGGAGCAAGTATGGTGGGTCTGACACACCGGTGTCAATGTGTTCTTTTTTCCATTTCCAGGAGTGTAGATAAACGGACAGACTGCGCATCAGCGTTGATGCTCGGCTGGTCGTCCAATCTGTTTTCTCAAGATCTGCATTCTTACTATTAAATAAACACGATTGTTTTTGCCCTGTTATGATTTTGGACCAATAACGTTCTGTTTAATGTGTATTCTGACCGACCGGCGATCGGCGAAACAACGGAGCATCGACGTCAGATATCGTGCAGCAGTCGTCTAGGGTAGGAAGCTGGCAAACGCAAATCTCTGCATTTCTGTATTCACGCTGTCGACGGTCAACTGTTAACTAACATTTCAGTGTTGTGGAGCATCAATTCAAATAAATTCCTACATTTCAAAATTGGTAAAGTGTGTTACATAAGTTCAAGTCATGTTTTAGTTTACCTTTTCACAGTTCTCCTTCAGTAATACTTCTGATTGAAAGTACTTTTGTGCTATTAAGGGCAGTTTCAATGTCAGAACACAACGCAGTTGGCACATAACAAAGTGTGTTGACCTAACAACTATAATTTAACTAACGGTATTTTGAAAACACTAGGGTAGAGGTGTAGAGATTGAACAATTCTGTTCTGTGATACTGTGAACTCACATTACTAGAGGTAGTGCTCGTGAAATAGAACAGACATTTAGAATTAGTTAACAGCAACTTGAAGTCGAACGTGTTTAGGCCAACAGCTTTGCCATTTCACTCACTCTTCAGTGCTGACATTAACTTTATTCCGGTCAGGGATCATTTACTCGTTTGTAAATTGCACTGTTTAATAATTAACGTTCCCCAACAAGGACATTGTGAATTCTAGCAGAACTAGCTTGCTGTCAATAATAAGCCAATACACATCAGATCTACTAGTTCTGCGAAAGACGTTATCGTATAACACTGTTGCACTGCCTATCCACGTATCTATGTCCAATAGCAAACGCTAACCCAGAGTTATTTATTGTTACAGCAGATGTTGCTAAAAACATTTGTAGATATGTTATTTGTTTATACGTTTCACTTAACGTATTAATTTTGTATGTGACTTACGTGTTCTCGTGTCCCGTTTGTGAGATCTCAGTCAATCTTTGTCAGAGATAGACGCTATCTACCAGATAATACCAGAGACGTGTTAGTTCAGGAGAGAACAGACTGTTGGATTAAATCGACAGGTTAGTGCAGCTTTACTATCAACAGTTTACGAGATGTTTTGGGTAAAGTTTGCCACACAATCTTTCTGTGTTACGTGCAGTAAAGTAATTTCAAATTTTGCAAGCTAACTGACAAGACGGTGGAATTTATCAGCTGCATATTTACTTACACGGTACAGCCAGAGGCCGGCCGTTGTGGCCGAGCGGTTCTAGGCTCATCAGTCCGGAACCGCGCTGCTGTGACGGTCGCAGGTCCGAATCCTGCCTCGGGCATGGATGTGTGTGATGTCCTTAGGTTAGTTAGGTCTAAGTAGTTATAAGTCTAGGGGACTGTTGACCTCAGATGTTAAGTCCCATAGTGCTTAGAGCCGTTTGAACCATTTTAGTACAGCTAGAACATTATCACCAAGTACTAACAGCCCGTATGTTAAGGATAACAGCAGCGACGCGTCGTGGCATGGAAGCAATGAGGCCTTGGTATGTCGGTGGAGGGATAAGGCACTACATCTGCAGACACAAAGTACCTAGTCCCCAAAAATTCCGGGGAGAAGGGCTATGAGATCTGACAATACGTTCAATCACGTCCCAGATGTGTTCGATAGGGTTCAGATCTGGCTAGCTGGGGGGCCGGCACATCAATTGGAACTCGCCACTGTGTTCCTTGAACCACTTCTTCACACTTCTGGTCTTGTGACATGGCGCTTTAAGGTGCTGAAAAACGCCACTAACATCGGGAAACATGATCGTCATGAAGGCGTGTACGTGATTTGCAACTCCTTGACCGCCATGGTACTTTGAACGAGCGCCACTGGACCCATGGATGTCCACGTGAATGTTCGCCAAAGCATAGCGGAGCCGCCGCCAGCTTGTCTGCGCTCCGCAGTACACGTGTCAAGGAGCTGTTTCCCCTGAAACATGACGGATTCGCGCCCTTCCAGCGGCTTGGTGAAGAAAATATCGGGATTCATCTGATCATGCAACGCTATGACAGTGCGCCAACCGTCCAGTGCCAATGGTCACGTGCTATCTCAGTCGTAGTTGCCGATGTCGTGGTGTTAACATTGGCACATGCATGGGTTTTCGGCTGGTGAAGCCCATCGTTAGGAGTGTTTGCTGCACTGTGTGTTCAGACACATTTGTACTCTACGCAGCATTATAGTCTGATGTCAGTTCCGCCATAGTTCGCCGCCTGTCCTGTTTTGCCAGTCTGACCAGCCTACGACGTCCGACATCCGGAATGAGGACTGGCGCGTAGCCTTTCGACGTCTGGATGTGGTTTCACCTTGGTTTCGAAGTCTCTCGAACACTCGACACTTGTGTGGTTTCTGAAATGATCATGGCGAGCCTCCGGTTCGTCACAATCTGTCCTCCACCAAACTCATTCTACACACGGACAGAACGCTCACTGATACTACAAGCAGTCTACATGTGTCTGACTAGCAGTCATTTCTCCCCAGGTGATATTGCTATCATCTGGATGGGTTTATATCGGTAGGAGGTAACTGGTCATAATGTACTGCCTCATCAGTGTATAGGACACAGTGTACATCATTATAGAACCCGTGGCAGAACGACAGTCCCTGAGACTTTTCCATAAACAGTCTTAATTGAACAGTGGTAGTAAATCGGAATCAATCAGAGCACAGTAGATTATGTACGACAGTTTTAAGTCACACACAGGACGTGTGCATGACGAACGCCGGTATGTCGAACTTAAAGGTGGACGTGCCTACATAGCATTTCATTAATGATTTGCTATTCGACTTTAAGAAGGAAAGCACGGTACTGATTATAGACCAGTAACTTTGTGCGTACCGTCGGTGGGTGGCCACATCAGAATAACATTCACATACAACACTTCGCTTCCACATCCGAGATTTTGGGAAATCTGTGTACGAGGTATATATCTCAACGGCGAGAACGTCCTATACGAAATTTATCATCAGGATATGACCACCTTGAAGTTTGGCCCACTGACATCTTTGCTACAATACATTTGTGTACCCATTATAGGTTACAGACGGAGAACAATGGAATCTGAAGGCGACAGCATCGTCGAAATTAGTAACGATTGGATAAATCAAACGCTTTGGCAATGATGAATTAGTTTACCGTAAAAGCTCATAAACTGTTTCACTCTGTTATTTTTAGTAAAACAGAAACAAAACAAACATGTTCTCAAAGTGGTGACACTTCTAATAAGTACAGCTTCTCTGCTAGTGTAGCATGTATTTTTGAGAGAACGAAAGCCTTCTTACACAAAAATCAACATGGATTCTGTAAAAACAGGTGTTATTGAACAAATATTACGGTATGCTGATAATTTATAATTTTGGACCGTCTAATTACATTTGAATGGAGCACAGTTTTCTTGTCATGCGTGTTTCGCCTCTATTCTTTGCAAGCCATCTTCTGTGGGGTAAAATATGTACACATTTTTGTTTATACTATTTAGTTTATCTTCGGGGTGTAGTAATTATAGGATATTAACAGTCCTAGCAATTTGATTTTCTGTGACATAGTAAAAATTTAAAGTTCTATTTATAGGATTCGTGGATGTTGTTTTACCTGCTGCGATTTTATTCCGTTTTTCGCGTTATTCTTCTGCTTATAGTCCTCACCTGAAATTTTGGTTTTCAGACAAGAGCGCTATGAACTTACCATTTGTTCTATGCTATGTTTTGACTGTTGTTGGCAACTGTCGAATGTTACTGCCAAAGATCGAATGTTATGCCAACTATTGAATGTATTTCTGCGGTATCTGCAGTCTGTTTGTGTGTGCACGTGTGTGTTGAATGTGACTGCGCAACTGACCGTAACATACAGAACACAGGTGCAGATGAAGATGTATAGCTCTTTTTGACTGTGTGTTACAGGCGCCTGACATCAACTGTGCCACGTACGTTAGGCATGCGACCTGCCTTTGATGCTTTGTGAACTGTTCATTGCCAGAGCACACAAATGCTGAAGTCGCAGACGTCGTAGTCATTCGGTTCTTATGACTTCCTGTCCCTCGGGTCAACATTTCTCAGAGTTCATTACGCAGCCTTTCTAGACATGTCAGTCTTGTTGGAATCAATGATGCACAATGGATAACTGGATAACGTTGCATCACCGTGATGTACGCAATATTGCAGTGCCTGTTCTTTTAAAATATACTATGCATTTTTCCTTCGGACATGTATGCGAATACTACAGCGACCACCGCCGTTGTCAAATACATGACATATATTCGCAGTTGCGAAGATGGACAACCCTCAGCTGCATAATGGAATTACGGCAACGAAAATTTGTGTCGGACCGGGACTCGATCTTGGATATCACTCATTACGAGAGCAGTCACCTTAACTGTTTTGCCGATCCGTGCACAGTCAGACAGAAACTTCCACACGTCGCCGTTCATACATCACAACCGCATTCATACACTTACTGTAATTCCTGTATAGGATGGAGGGGGGGGGGGGGGGAGGCACGCAAATTGAAAATCGCTGCCTGGTATCGGCGGATAGGTACAGTACTGTAGTGGCTGTGTTGTGAAGAAGTATGATGCGATGTGCCTCCGGACGTGCATGGATCGTAACTCTTAACAACACAAGCACTGCAATAACGTATTGATGCAATAGACAACGTAAGTTGCATGCACTGTCATAGTTACATGTGGATTCCCAGACATGAAACTCTAGACATTAAATTTGTTGGTCTCGTCTCGGAATGCCTGTAGGTGACGGATTTTATGAGCTACTTTCACATTGCGTTGATAGAAGCCACAGCACACGCCCAAACAAAAGTTTCTTTTGCAAAACCTATCGGCTGCAAAACCATAATGGTTTTGGGATTGATGTTACCAACGGATCGTGAACGTTACCTCAACACCTGAAAGGTGTGGTTTCAGCATTATGATAATCACTACCTAGTCGACGTCCACCCCTCGTGGTCTCGCGGTATCGTTCTCGCTTCCCGAGCACGGGGTCCCGGATTCGATTCCCGGCGGGGTCGGGAAATTTTCCTGCCTCGAGATGACTGGGTGTTGTTGTGTCGTCTTCATCATCATCATTCATTCCCATTACGGTCGGAGGAAGGCAACGGCAAACCACCTCCACTAGGACCTTGCCTAGTAAGGCGGGGCGGGTCTCCCGCATCGTTCCCCAACGCTCTGTAAAGAAGCATGGGACTTTACCTTACCTACCTAGTCGACACCGATTACCAAATAATGAAATTCGGTTGCATTTGTTGTTTTCAGAAAATAAAATAACAACTTGGGATAGAGTGAGATGAAGTAAATTCTCTGAGAAGGTGAGCAAAGAAAGTGTCCAGAATAGTCCAGCAGAAAATGAGTACAATAAAACAGAAAAGGAAATACTTAAAGCACGGTACAAAACTGTAAGGGAATGTAAAAGCATGAAATAAAAGGATGACTGGAAATAATAGCAGTAGCAATAGCTGCCTATGTCCTCAATTATTTCCTGGCTGTATCCTAATCTCTGTCTTCCTCCACAGTTTTTACCCTGTACAGCTACCTCTACTGTGGATATATAATTTTACAAATGAGACAGGATCAAAGTAGTTTGGGTAGGTTAGCAATTGAAATAACAGGAAGTGTAAATAGGGTAAATCAGACGGTGTGAGGGAAACAAATAAAAGCTTCGATAAGTATACTTTTGCAAAATTTCACAAGACGTTCGGGAAGGTTAAACGTATCTTCGGAGAAGTAAAATGTGAAAGTGTACGCTGACGAGCCAAAAAATTATGCCCACCCGATTAATAGCTTGTTTCTCCGACACTGGAATAAAATACATCACTGATTCTGCGAATCAGTGGCATTAATAGTTTACGCACAGGTCATGTAATTCGCGTAAATAACAGGCCAACGATCTGCGTACGCGGTGATGTCGCCCGATAGCGACCCACATGGATTCCCAAGAACTTACATCAGGCGAATTTGGTGACCGAGACGTCAATGTGAGCTCACTATAATGCTCCTCAAACCACTGAAGCACCGTTCTGTCTCCGAGACACGGACAGTTATACTGCTGAAAAATGACACCACAGTCGGGGTAGGCATCAAGCGTAAAGGGATTCAGATGGCTGGCAGCTGTCAGCGGTTCTTTGATTGCATCCACAGGACCCACGGAAGTGCAAGAGAATATCTTCCGTACCATAATAATCCTCCCACCAGCCTGCGTCCGTCCCGCGGTGCACATTTCGAGCCGCCGTTCACCTCAATGACGGTTTTTGTGGAGACGACCATCGCCCTAATCGACCTAATGTAGCGAACACCTGATTCACCCGGGGATTCGACATTTTTCCGCTGATCGACGTTCGAATCCCGATGGTCCTGTGAACACTCAAACTGTAATTGGCGATGTCGATGGGTCAACATGTGAACACGTAGGCTTTGTCAGCTGCGGAGCTCTTATGTTCAACAACGTACGATGAACGGTGTGATCCGAAACACTTGAGCATGTACCAGCATTGTGCTCTTTCGGCAGAGATGCCACAGATCACCATCTATCCTACTTTACAGAGCAGACAAGCCTCCAAACCCTACGTTCTGCGAAAAGCCGTGGCCGTCCAACCGTCTAGTAGTAGTTTCACTGTCCTTCCTCTCTCCGTAGATGCTCACGACAGTAGCACGTGAACATTCGTCCAGCTTCGCCGTTTTCGAGATACTCGTTCATAGCCTGCGCTTAATAATAATATGCCCTTTGTCAGAGTCGCTTATCTCACTGGGTTTGCCATTTGCAGCCCATATCTTCGCTAGGGTGATCCCCCGTCCATGACTGGTCCTTTTACGTACTTTTGTTACCACGTCACGTACCCACGTAGCCTCAAGGTGGCATTCAAAGTCGTGGTGTGTAGTGATGCTTTGGCTCATCAGAGTAAACCTATAACGAGGAGATGGAAAACTTATGTTAAGCAGAGAGGAAAGGGCAAACAGACTGCATGAATACGTAGAAGGCCTGCACGGTGGAGAGGAACTGTCCCAATGCGAGATTAAAGAGGCGGAGCACAAAGTTGATGTGGAAGAAATAGCTAATAGAGAAAGGAATCAGTATTTTAAAGTGTACAGAAATATCGGAACTTCAACAATGAGCAGAGTCGACGATTTGCATTGGTGGTTTCTGCAATATGAGGCAGTTTAGAAAGTAGAAGGCTATTTGATTTGGTATCAGAAATCTATTAAATTTCCAGAGAACATTAGTATCACCTTTCTAAGAAGAGATGTACGGTTAAACGTGAAGGCAATTAGTGTGACAAATTACGCTTGGTACTTGATGATTAGAGTAATATGCAGAACAAAAATTATAATATGCAGAACAATTGAAACTTCTTAGTAAATATTTTACTTAAACTCAAAATGGCTCTGAGCACTATGGGACTTAACATCTGTGGTCATCAGTCCCCTAGAACTTAGAACTATTTAAACCTAACTAACCTAAGGACATCACACACATCCATGCCCGAGGCAGGATTCGAACCTGCGACCGTAGCGGTCACGCGGTTCCAAACTGAAGCGCTTAGAACCGCACGGCCACACCGGCCGGCCTTACTTAAACTGCTGAATTCTTACTCAATGTTCTTTAGCTGCTGAGTGAAACTTAACGTACTGAGCCTACTTTCTCTTTACTTTTTCTTTTCATGTCAACACTGACCCACAATATCCAAGCGCAATGCAATCTGACGGCTCAAAAATGATAACCTCACTTCAAATAATTAACACAAAAGAATGGCCCTGAGTAAGATGAAATCCTAATAATAACCCATATATATCATAAGTCACTTACCTCACAGAAAATCTTCATGAGACGTACTACAGCGATACAGACGCCAATACTACCAGCTAAATAAGAGATTCTAGCTACTGATCGCTCTAACTGCTAATTGACAGGCGGTTAGCGAAAGAAAGATTTTGTTGCAGCCTTTACCTTAATCAAGTGAAAACCAGTTCAAAACAGTTATATAATCATCAGTAATAAGACTCCATAGCGGATACACATTCAGACCGTCCGCTCGCGCTAATACTGCAAACCTTCAACACTGCTAACTATTAACCTCTAACCTCCATCACTACTGACTACTCACATCTAAGTCCCATCACTGACAGCTATTCACCTCCAATTCAGACTCCGGCTAGCCACAGAGAGTCTCTTACAGAGTGCACACAGCACTGACAGAGTTATTAATGCAGAGCTCTACATAGCGCTGCCAGCATACAAACACATAAACAGGCTACTTACACAATACAAGTAACCTTGATTTGTGATGGAAGAAGATCATTTCGGTTTCAGGATGGGAAAACTAACAAAAAATGCAGTTCTGAGATTGACCTTGGTAGAGAAAGGCAGGCTGAAGAATAAGCAGGAAGGGCTCCCAGCATTTGTGGACCAAGAGAAAGCCTTCGACAGTATACGATTCTTAGAAAATACAGAAACTGGTAAGGGTACAGATATCGATCCTGCACTCGAAGATTAGAATCTACCCTTACGCTTCTTTGCTAAAGCACAGCGGCATCGTTGAAGGGGATGCCCCATAATTCTAGAAGGGACAGATTGGTCCCTGGAGAACGTTTGGCGTGAAAGAGTCAGTCGAGTCGGAGCATGCATACACTTCACTCTATGGCGCATAAAGGGAAAATATTTTGTGGAAAGATTATAGGCAGTCGCATATATGTGTCTGCAAATTGAAAATGTTGAAGTTCAGAGCTAATTTTGTATCGGAGGGAGTTATCGATTTTCAACACCAGATATGAGTATACTGAATTAAGCGGAGACGGAAGGCAAGTGGGCATCAAAAATTCGATTTTTAGATATTAGCATGTTTGAAGTGCGTGGTCTTTCTTGCGTGAAAAAGTTTTTGTTCAATTTTTTTTGCGAGTTATGATTGTTTTCCTGCCGTTCTGTGCGATCTGGGGACGATGACAGCAAGGCTTATGACCAGGTATGTGCAGAACAATCCTATGGTCCTAATGTCACAATTTCTATATTAGAGTGCATTGGGCATGTCCAGAAGAAAATGGGGTCCAGGTTGAGACGATTATTGAAAGAAAAGTCGGAAACAGTATTGGAAGATGCCAAGAAGATAGATTGTAAAGGTCGCCTGACAAATGTTGAAATACATAGATTACAGAATTATTATGGCTTGGCCATGAGAAGAAATGTAGGGAATTTTGAAAACATGAATAAAGCTGTATGGGCTATCTTTTTCAATAAGATTTCCACAAATGAATATCCAGTGCACGGTCTTTGCCCGAATGATCCTGTCACTTGGTGCAAGTACAGAAGTGCCAGATATGACCACAAACATTCTTTACCTGCATCAGTAATGAATGAAATTAAACACATATTTAGAGATCTTTGTAAAGATAGCTTGTAGAAGAAATTTCTTCATGGTAAAACCCAAAATTTAAATGAATGTGTGAATTCTGTCATTTGGAACCGTTTACCGAAAACTGTATTTGTTCAGCGTACAACCCTCAAAATTGGTGTTTATGATGCTATTTTATGCTTCAATGATGGATGTTCTGGAATTACTGGGTATAAAATATAGTGGAAATACTGCAAAATCCTTGGTGCAAATAGATAAAGAGAGAATCCACAAAGCAGATATTGCTAATTTAAAATGCACAAAAGAAGCCAGACAGAAAAGAAGAGAGACCAAAAGAAGAAAGAAAGATCAGTATGATTCAGATGATGCTCAGTATGGTGTAAGGAAATATTAGTGGCAAGTAATTCTCATCAATAACTATGCTAGAATCGCAATATGAAGTTTTAAATGGATTTTTCTCAAAACTACATTTTTTCTTTTACTTTCCGGTAAACTAATGGGGTTAGAAACATGAAATTTGGTCAATTTGTACTGCAGATGCTAATAAGTTATTACAAGTAAATTGAGAAACAACAAACAATCAGAAACTATTTTATAATAATTAATAAAAAAACTTAAATTTTATTCGTGAAAGAATAAATTCTGTTTTCTTCAAAACCATAAGAGGTATTATGTTCATTTTACTTGTAAACTGGGGCATATATGTTATATATGTATGCAGTAAAAATTTCATTGTTTTATCCCTTACAGTTCTTTTGAAAAGCGTACCTACTCAAAGGGTAAAATAACATTGGCAGAATAGGGATAAAGATTGCCTTCCGTCTCCCCTTAATGCTGTGTGTGCCGATTTCAACACCACGTAAGAAGGATAAACAATATGGATACTATCAAACGCGAGATGTGCAGTCTGTCTGAACGCACAATACCCTAAATACCAAGTGGACGAAGGTGAGATATGGTGGCCCGAAGATGAGAGATGATCATGTAGCAAAAGCGCATAAGAAATCCGCTGGAGACACAAAACAAGGTAGGTATGAAGTGTAAAGTCCGAGAAGTGGGATGGAACTGGCAGAGATAGAGAACACTGGAAATATATTGGGTTTACAGGGATGGCCCGACCAGAAACTTATATGGAGGGGTCTGGAATGGCTTGGGAAAACGAGAGAAAAATTAAGTGGAAAATAAGACATATTAGAACAGAATATTATATTGAAAGGCAAGGCAAGTGTCACCCCTGTAACTGAGTTTAAAATATATGACAGTGTGACTAAATCATTAAGCGATTCAAGAACGCAGCTGTAAGTGATATTGAACAATGTGCATAAAGAGATATTGAAAGCGTGATATGAAATACCTCGTTTACCGGTAAGTGGATTAGAAATAAAAAGGAGCTGTAGGTGAATACAAGAAAACGGTCAACAGTCAACTAATGTTGCAAGTTGCAATTCAAGGAGAATCACATCGAGTGGAGCTGTTGTGGATAATTTGCGAGAGGAGCTTCTTATAGGCTCCGATTGGTTGACAGAGCACAATGTAGAGATAGATTATGAGAGAAATGAAATGAGGTTTTGCGACAGTGGGAAAGAGAACAAACGAAAATTTAATGACAAAACGATAGTGGATATAATACAAGGATTTTCCCGCATATATCTTGGAAGGAGGAAGTAGCAGAGGAAAATCTAGTAGATCCTAACGGAAGTCGTGTCTCTCTGATTAGTAAGGAAGAAGCAAATGATCCTGCATGGGCAGAAATTAACGACAACATTTATGGGATTTGTAATACAGGAATTGTAGAGCTGGACAGCTGTCGCTCGTAATTGAAAGATTTAAGGAGGTTTTTGGAAAAGGACGGTGGATTATAAAAGTGCGAACATGGTGTACAAAAATAAAGCCCCATATATCTTATTTTAATTTGCCTTGTCCTATTTCACTGGCTAGAAAAGTAGCAATAGAAAAAGAATTACAGAAGCAAAGGAGAGAGCTCCAAGTCAGCACAATAGCCCTTTAGCCATTATGATAAAGAAAAAAAGTGTGAGGCTTGTGCTGGACGGAGGGGAAGCCAACAAAGCAAAAAGTAACATCCAGTTGTAATAAACGTGAATAAACGGAATGAACAGGGTCAATAACGTGTTTTTAAACATAGATATAGTTCTCTTAAGGACAATGCTTAGTATTCATTGTGAATGCGTTAATGAACAATGCAAAAGGAGCATTATGGGGGATACGCCCCTCTTGTATGCTAATACTGGATGCTTGCAACGTATTCGATTACACAGCCACTTAAAATGTTGTGTTAAAGCGTGACACTTGTTAGAGGGTTGGCAGGTGCGAACAGATGCAGAGAATTTACGGGAAGAAGGTGTGGCTTACGCAGCGTAATGTATTGTCACATGTCGAGAGCCAGCGGGGCAAGGTGCTGCATTTAATTGCAGAGTGGCGCCGCGGATGGCAGGATGGCTGCTGGCAAGACTTCAGGAAGCGCCTGCAGGAGCCGCCGACGGGAGGGGGAGGATACAGCAGCTGGCCAAACGAGATCAGTGGCGCAGACACCGACCCCAACAGCTGACAACAACAGGTGTGCACCAGCCACAGGCGGCTCGCTGGGTAGCTGCTTATGTGACGCAACGCTACACCAAGGCAGCATTTGCGGTGCGTGTGTGCATATCGTGTCTGAGTAGTATCCCAGTAGTATCTCCCTGCACGTTTATCTGTGTAAATTAAAGACGAGTCATGAATGACTGAAATCATTGTTTTCTTATGCGTGAGCGTTTTTGCCTTTGCACCAAACTGAAATTTTATATTTTGTTATTGCTTATTAAATTTCAAAAGATTTCTATGACATGCTTATATTTTGCTATGATTCGCTGGTTTCGAGACTTCTTGTCATGCAAAATACTTTTTACTTATCATATATGGGCTATTTGCTTAAAGTTAATACCGAAATGTGGTCTGAAGAATGATGAGAAGTGTGTTTGTAGATATTTTGCTTTCTGCTTGAAATTTCAAATTTCTGAAGTTTGAAATGGACTGAAAAGAAAAGTAATTTTCAATTTGATCTTGTGATGAGAAGAGTTTTGAGAATTATGTTTCTCTGTATGTTTTTTTCACCACAGATTTTGCAGATTTCAAAAATAATAAGAATGAATGAGTTTGGAACGTGTGAAGTACATATTTAGAAACAAAAAAGAAGGAAAGATAACGTTGCTAAGCTGTGAGGGTCCCATTACAATTTTCAGTTATTGGAATTCCTACTTTCGCTAACTGAGGTGTTTCCTTCTATTTTTCAAAGATCCTTGCTTCAAGTGGGTTTTGAGAACAGTTAGTTGGGGGATGCAAGTGTAAAAATACCGATTCTGTACTTGAAGGATCGAATCCACCCTTTAGCTTCTTTGCTACACGGCGGGGGCATCGCTAATGGGGATACGCCATAGTTCTAGTGGTGGCATACTGGCGTTTGGAGATCATTTGATGGGAGTCAGTCGACTTAGAGCAAATTTCTAAAGCAGATCCCACTATCACGTATAAAATTAAAGTATTTCTTGAAAAGATTATAGAGAGTCGCTCCAAAGCCACCACACGAGTTGGACGCTTATATGTCTAACCAAAGTGAGAATTTTGAACCTCGGTATTAATTTTGTATTGGGGGAGCTATTAAGTAATTAAGTGGAAATTGCACAATAAAGATTCGGCAATAGTAAACTCGTATAAGCTAATGATAGAGGATTGACTAGTTGTAGTGCGGGTGCATTAAGAACAAGTAGGGCTGTAATACTTGAATTTAAAATGGATTAAATTAACTGTGACGTACCATAGTATTCACATATTGCAACCTCTTCATTATTATCAGAATATTTTGGAACGAACTGCAAATCAATGTGGGAGAATAGACAGGGCGAGCGTTCTAGGTTCACGGTCAGGACTTTAGCTATCGGCGTATATACCTTGGGAATAGGTTTAGCCTCCAAAACTGGCTACTGAGAATGTCCGATGCCTATATTTCCAACCAGCCAGCTATAATTCAATAAACAGAAAGGGGGTGGCGACTTACAACATAAGTGGTAGTAATAAAAGTAATACATGAAGAAAGACATGCTCCTGTAGGATAGGCTTCCTGCTTATCATAACTCTAGTTCAATTTGTACCTCGAAGGAAGTGAAAAATAAACTCAGAACAAGAATAAAAGTTGAAGGCGAGCAATTATTACTGGATGCGAAGTTAAATTGGTAAGTTTAAGTATCCTGAAAGGAATGCATAGCGTTCTCAGAAAATGGCTCAAGGACAGAGATTAAGGTGATGATGAGTAATAGAAAACAGAATAATGGCCTTCTCAACATCAAAATTGGGATCGATGTAAGTGAAAGAAACCTCTTATCAGGGAAGCAAAAATGTGGACGTATGCAGGATGGTCGAAAAAAGGAAGATATGCGAAGTTGATGGGAAAGAAAGCTTTCTTCAATGAAAGATCTCTATTGGAATCAGATAACTCATACAGGAATGTAGCTCCTGAAAGCGTACATCTCGAGCTCAGTAAGGAAAACCTACGTTTGCTAGTAAAATCTTGAGAAAGCGAAAACTGAAGCCATCTGAAACATGCTGCTATAGGAGAGCGAGATAAGGTACGAAATAAAGAGTTACTAAAACTAATAGTTAAGAACAAAGGTACGTGGAAGAAAGCTCTTACAAGAAGAATGGGGTATCTGCAATGGCATCCACCAATAGTAAGCATGTGCCTTGAAGGAGTGGTAGAGGGGCAAATAACCGACAGAAATCAGCGCCGGAAAGCGCAAAAGATTATCGCAACGCTGGGAGGAACGGTGAACAGCGTGGAGCCAAGGGAAAGATCGATGATTCAGCGGAAGAAGAGGAAAACAGCTGGATCGTCGTGATCAAACTATGACACTGTTCTAGATCTCGGCGCTACCGGTACTAACAGAATATCAACTGCACTAGTGTGTAACTGTGTGCACCGTCTGCAACGTGTGATTATTCAAGAGACGGTCACCAGCATTTAACGGAAGTGGATCCATACACTGAATAATAGGTACCGTAGCAATCAGAGGCGTAGAGAAAGATTTTTTTTTTTTTTTGGTAACGTCAGTGCGGCGAGGAACGCTGTTGAGGATCTGTATCTTGCACCGTGATTCCCTTTCCTTTGAATGTTTTTTTCTTTTCTTTTGACTTTCTGTTCTTCTCCTTTTCTTTCATTAGGCAGTGCCGTTTTTATCCTGGCATCTGCCTTATAACTGTAGGGAATCCACCAAAGAATCTCAGTCAAGATACCGTTCACGATGTTCGCTTTAGTTCATGCTTTTGTTCTGATATAAAAAACCGTCTCTTGCTCCTTGTCCGTTTTGCTACTGAATGCTTTTCTTTTGCAGGTGCTGCAGTGTCCACAACTCGTGATCCCAAGGGAAAATGAAGAACCCAGAATTATGTTCCACTGCCAATGTGTCTTTCTCTTGCTCTAACACTGCCATTGTTTCCTTCACACGTTCTACAACACAACCGATATACACCCTTCCAGTATTTATTGCTTTTCCGTCACTGCCACTACCACTGCCACTATCACTGTCTTCTTCTCTCTCATCATAAGAAAGGTCGAATTGTTCGCATTACAGATTTTGTGGGAAAATTTTAAAGTAGCTGAGGAATGTAGAATGATGCAGTTGGTACCTCACTTTTCAGTCAGAGTCTTTTAATGAAACGGGAACTTACTGGCGCTTTTTCTACCCCGGCAGGAGTGTTTTCCCACTGATTCCCTTCTTTTGCGCGCTGCAGCTACACATGTAACTCATATGTAAAAAAATGTACTGGTTAGTAAAATTTCGATAGTTTACTTATTTGAAATTTAAATAACACAAAACTAATTTTATACCTCAGACCGGATTTTACGTGTAAATAAATTTTGCATGTGCATCAGAAAGTCTACTACAACATGGGATCCCCAGATGATAATGGAGACACTTTATAGCATACTTCTCCGGGCTACGTTACTTTATGAACAATATTTTCGTGTCACACCGGATTTTGCCTATATATTTTATGTGAACAAGGAGTGTAACTTAACCACTGTATCTCGGAAAGCAATAAATCGTAAGAATTACGGTCATTTCCTGTGCATGGACGTCTCGGAATCTGCTACTGGGTTTTTGTACCCAAGAGACCAAGTTTCTGAAGGAATTTCTCGATAATGGATAAAGACGGGGAAATGGATCTCCTGGTAAATGTCTAAGAATATACAGCTAAAATTTGAGCAATCTGGTATGGTTGCTTTTCGCTTAGATTTCGCGACAGCGTAACTTTGAACCTCATATCTTGAAACAGATGAAGGAATGAAGAGACTTTTGAAAATAGTTAATCATGATTTTAGGAATATATTGTAAAACTATCGGCCGTTTGCTGCTCACGTTCGTCTTGAAATACTCCTTTATTTTTCTTTCTTGATGACGAACACATCGTAAAACTCCCTTTTATGTGGGACTGTTCAAGGAACCGCACATGAACTAATGGTGTCTCCATAAATCACATGAAGCTCACCGTAAGCCACACCAAATGCAAAAATAACCAACAAATTTACTCCATTTGCCTAAGTGGGAGGAAGTATGTAGTATTCATATTGCTATAGGACACAAAGACTATCTGGGTCCCTAGCTCGAGGCTGTCCAAAACACTTGACCTTACCATTTTATCACCACCAGAATCCAAGGTATGAGCATCGGAAAATTTCGTTTTTGCTCTCGACGTTTTGGAGAATGTGAAGTACGTATGCTGTCGCATGCATACCAATTAAACATCGAAAACATTATTGTGTTTGTGGTAAAAGGGACAAGCACTGCGTGCAGCACTGCTTCGGAAACCCATGTTCTTCAAACTTCGATCGGCAACAACGTTCTGACTTAGAAGCCAGCAATTGTGCAATACTTTGGCATTCGGCGAACGTTCAGCTGACGGCCCATGTATCTGTTGGCCTGCACTGCTCGCATGACGCAAGTGCAATTCCGCCACACATCCTCCCGTTCGCGTCCATTTGTCCACACTCCGCAGTCGTGCTTCCGCAACACGCCTATTAATATCTCCCGCGACGCACGGCCACCATGCGGGACGGCGACGCGTCTGTGGACGTCCGCCAGAAGCTGGCTGCACTACGGCGCCGGCGACTGCGCTCGCTACGGCACCGGGACGTCAGCTAAACGGCAGGTGCTGCGAAAATTAACCCCGCGCAGCCATAAATAACGGCCGACGTCTGATGTATTTATTTTTAAGCCCGCCTCCCGCTCCTCGCCGGTGCGCCTGAATAAATAATCACCGCCGCCGCCATCTCTGGCTGGGTGGCGGCGGCCCACGCTTTTAAGGCCGATCTCAGCTCCGGCGTCGGGCCGCTCCTCCGGCGATATTACCGTCGGTAAATATTTTAATTGCTCATCCATCAATCAGGGGAAGCCTTCCAGTTTCTGTCGCAAAGGGCTCGACAGGAAATTAAATTAATTTCCTTTTTATGTTGAAGCGGCGTGGCGGAGGAATTATAATAGTGGAATCATTTCCCATTTGCATGAACGGCTTCCGCCCCGCTCGGAAGATAAATCGAATATTAATTCACTCTCTGGAGAGGACCATCGTCCGATAATGTACTTATACAATCCGTTTGTGGAATTCTAAAAACGATTCTCCATCCGCTCTGCACTGCATTCAGCATACAATATCGTCTGGGGTCATAATTTCTAACTAGAGCCTATATCTGGATTATGAGTGTTACAGTAATTTCGAAAAATGATTTTAATAAAATACTAGCGGCAGAAGAGTAAATCACTTCAGAATGACGTAAGTAGCATTTTTAAAATTTGACAGCTGTATAGAAGTGGCCAATTTTTTCATGACGTAGAATGCAACTGTAATTGTCTGGCTCCTTTGATCTATTGGTACACTGAAGAGACGAGAAGGCAATAAGGAGAACTCGCAACAAGTAAGAAACAACCATAAGATAGAGAGACTTTTAAATCTCATCGGAGAATTCACTGTAAAATTTCTCATTCATTAACGCCGTGTACCCAACGGAGAACTGAACCCATTCCGGCTCCAGATTATCAATACATTGTGGGTTCTTCACAACGCTCTGACTCGAAGACTCGCATAAACCTATTATAATTCACATAGTCCATAGGTATCACAAAAATTTCGCTGTTTGTCACACAGTACTTAGCTGTCACAAAAATTTCACTGTTTATCTTATTTGTGATATGTATCGCACACTATGAACTCGGTTAGCAGGTTTACTTAGCATTGGCTGAATAGACCCCAGACCACAACTTTATGTAATACATACACTATTGTTAATTTACAGTAATTCTAAAGATGCGCCTCTTGCACGAAACGCGTCAATTTTAATAATAAATGCCTGCAACAGGGACTGACTTTTTATTTGAAAAGTGTGTTACTACTGCTGATCAAGGCCGGAAATCGAGTGATTATAAATCTGTGAACTCAGATTTAAGACAATGCTCGTAGTCGATATTCAAACAATATTAAACCATGTAACAAACAACGATTAATGTAAATGTGTTGTCTTAAGTTTACCGTTAAGTAGGATATTATCTACACATAATGTTGTCAGCCATCTGCTCTACGTCTCCACATTTGAGGAAAAACACATAAAGTATGTTAATGTGTCCATAAGGATAATGATTATCAATCCATAGGTAAAGTTCCCAAATCAGATAAGTTGCCGTCTGTAGTGTCTCCGAGGCATCACTGATATTTATGTGGAGTATCACTATTAGTTTGCCAGTATATGTATTTCACTGTACGCGTCCGAAATCTGTCTCCAATCACTGAAAGAGCAGTCCAGTTTTACAGACTTACTTCTGTATCAGAAGCTGCAGGTAATGATTCTTTTAATCAGGCCTCTAATGAATTAGAAGCACACTGTCCCAAGAAGAATATAAAAGTAACTTGAAAGCACACGGGAACATATGAAATTGATCGATAATAACAACAAAGGACTTCGATAATTCGTCAGCATTAAAACAATTGAACAAATAAAAGATTATTTAGTGGAGTGCAAGTAAATAAGAAGTGGGTAGATAAACATGTTTAGACAAAGAAATTAATTCGACCTTTTAAGAATAGTGTGTTAGTTCCAGAGATATTAATACAGGTAATTGTGAGATAATGATTCAAATAAGTGTATTATAATCGGTTAAGAAGTTAGGAAAACTCTGCTTTGTGTGTTGAGTGAATCAACAGTTTCACACGTAATCACGATATCGTATTTGTTGAACAACAGGCGATTCGAACAATCTTTGAATCAAGGAGTACACCAGTGGAATGAAAGAGAAAACAAAAAATTATCGAATGGGAAGACAAAAGAGAATTAAATTATGATGAAAGGTTTATCCTTTTTACGATAATAGGTAAAGAAGTTCCAAATCAACAGGCGACTGTATAGTGATCCGCATATACAAGCCACAGCGAATATCTAGTGGTACGTTGCTCAGGAACAGGTGACGAATTACCTTGAAACTCATAAAATCATCGATAAACATCTTGAAACGCCATACCACAACAACTACATTAACGGAAGACAATCACAACATCAAAAGTGTCAGGGAATTTCACCTTTCTTGATTTCAGCAAGGCTTTTGATATTATTTCGATAGACTATTTAACTAAATGAAACAGCTGAATTTCTCAAACGCTATGGTTCAACTGCTACTTTAAACAGATATATATGAACGAGTCGTCTGTGAACTGAGAAATCATCGTGGAAGCATGTGCCAGAGTTCAGTCCCCTTACTTCCTCGCTGTATTTGAGTATTTAGTTGTATCTAAAAGCCAACTGCCAGGTTACGTATGGATGACGACTTTCGTCCAGTACTACAATTGTCACATATCCGAGTCTTAAAATGAGTGCTATGAAAACAAAAATTTGATCGATGAACATTTTCAGGTAACAGTTTCTCATAAGCCCTCATGGAATAGGCGGAGAGATAACCTGTTTTATTTCACAATATTTTACCCTCTAGAGCTTCCTCAAGTAACAATTTTTTTTCAGACATATGTCATAGCGTCGATATACTTGGAGAAATGTACGATATTCGCTTTGCTGTATGACACTCAATGTACCGTCTTACAATATATTTCTTGACCCTAATGGTTTCGATCATGGACCATCTTCACAGCGGAAAAATATCAATTATAACAACTTCACATGGCATAAATGCTATTTAACCAAGAA
This sequence comes from Schistocerca piceifrons, assembly GCF_021461385.2. NCBI lineage: Eukaryota > Metazoa > Arthropoda > Insecta > Orthoptera > Acrididae > Schistocerca > Schistocerca piceifrons. The sequence continues at coordinate 107,243,578 of NC_060138.1, read as the reverse complement.
AGTAGACGCCATTGGTGACTTGTTTTCATGTCAGCAATGGCGTGTAATTTCCTAGTTGAATAGAGTACGTGCCATGTGAAGTTGTTGCAGTAGCTATTTGTCCACTGTGAAGGGGGTCCGTGATTAAAACTGGTAGTGAATAAATGTATTGTAAGACAGCACGAGGTGTTCATACATTTCTCCAACATCCTCTAGTAACATGGAAGTTATTCTACGATTTTTTAACACATGTCTTGTCATTCAGTCCCTTATTGTCGTCAATGGTCACATGTTCCTCCACTCACCGATTCTGCAAAGAATCTCCTTAGTTCTTGTGAGTCCACCTAGTCTCCAACAGCCCTCTACAGCACCATGTGACAGACTCTTCACGCAAATGTAAATACTCAGAAATATTACCCTCGACTTGCAGCCGTCTCTTACACCTCATTACTTTCATCTTTGTTCCGTTTACTCACAGTTCACGTGCTGTATTAAGTCAACTATTTATTCTACTCTATGTCCGGCAATTCTTCTTCAGTTTCACCGAGGACAGCGATGTTATCGGTGAATCTCGTCACTAATATTCTGAATTTTCTTTTCTGAATGCCTACACAAAACCTTCAAAAATGGTTCAAATGGCTCTGAGCACTGTGGGACTCAACATCATAGGCCAACAGTCCCCTAGAACTTAGAACTACTTAAACCTAACTAACCTAAGGACATCACACATGTCCATGCCCGAGGCAGGATTCGAACCTGTGACCGTAGCAGTCATGCGGTTCCGGACTGAAGTGCCTAGAACCGCACGGCCACCGCGGTCGGCACAATACCTTCCCCATCTCCTTCTTTACTTAAGCCATGCAGCTCTGGAACAAGCCTCTCAATAACCTGCGTCCCATTCGAAACATTCTGCATTCAGCAGGAGAGGAGATCAAAGATTTACTCGTAATCGTCAGCGTAGACTTCCTTTGGGGATACAGCTGGTATTTTTCCTTCCGACTAACTGCGAACAAGTATTTGTGCATCATTTGTGAACCCCATCCATGCTTTCCTGATCCCTATTTCTTGCTGTATTTTATCCACCAACTTAGATGCTAATTTTATCGTATTATTTCATACTCTCTTCCAAAGCAGTCCGCTCCCTCTGCAGATGTGGTTCCTACTGTACAGTTGCTCTACATTTCTCTTAGATGTAATTGCTTAAGGTCGAAGAGGCGTAAGGAGGAAATATTGTGTTAATTATACTGCTTATTTGATGATGACGTGTTTACCATGTCCAAATGTCGGTGCTTACGTACCCGCATCGGAGCAACACCGACTCAAAGGAAGGTCTCGGCGCTTGTTCGTGACGTCACGTCAGCTAGGCACGGTGAACGCCAGGTCTGTTGCAGGCATACTCATGATGGTGGTGTCTCCCTTTCTGACACTGGAAAATGTAAAACTATTGGTGGTAGTTGACCAACACACATTGTTCTGAGCGATTTCTGCAATGAGTTAATTGTGCAGTTCATTACACTTCTTAACAAATAGTGTACTCCTGAACTTAAATTTCCACCTGTTTTAAGGATTGACATACAAAAACAACTTCATGGTCCAGCAGCAACAGAATTCGAACTTCTTTATCTTATTTGTAAATCTGAGGAAGTTACGTTTGTACTGGATTGGTTTTACAAGAAACTGTGAACATATCGTTGTTCTTCTTTAGGTATATTGGTTGACTATGGCGTGAGGAGCACTGAATGTTAATGAAGTATCTTGCGACTGTACACGTTGGGGGAGGAGGTGGGGGACAGAAAAAGAGGCAAAAGAAAGATACTTTATCTTATAAAGTTTCTCCTTTCAGTTGCAAGAGGGGATTATTTATCTTTTCTAATGTGCATGTTTAAAAAAGTTTGAGCTCAGCAGTATTTTTGATGTATGAAGCTATTTTGTTTCCTGTTTAGAATTCCTTTCGTTGAAAACGACTGTGATCTAATGACTGGCAACAGTTGGACATTTACACATGTAAATTAGTTCACATTTCCAGTGACGATGTCAAACGAAAATAAATAAATAAATAAAAGAAACGAGTTAATTGTAAGGGGGTTGGGGTAAGTTTCGATAACAAAATGGATCAAGTAAATATAGTTACTTGAATGTAAAATTTCCGAAGCTTTCAATGGGGCAAAGCATCTTCTCATATTGATCTGCGTTTGTTTCGACAGGATTCAGTAATACAGAACTATGATCTTCATTTGCAGCTTTACGATAGTAACTAAATCTTTCATCTAAATAAAACTGCAGAATCCAAAACAATACCAAACATTTTGTCCAAAAATAAGAGATTTATAGTGATGAGCACGCCCAGGCGTTTCTGCCTGCAACAGACCTGGTGTTCGCTGTGCCTAGCTGACGTGCGTCACCAACAAGCGCCGAGGCCTTCCTTTGAGTCGGTGTTCATCGGAGTCGCCCTCTGTTTAATATACGCGCAGCAATGCCAGCAACATCGCTCCTTTTAGAAGTTACAATCCCAAAATTGTTGGAGGATAATTTTGCCAATGGAATACGTCAACATACTGACTGCGCCTTCAAACGATGTGCGATGTGTCTCCAATGCCTAATTATGGCGCCGCGTAATTTCTGCTATGCACAGAAGTTCAAGTACTGGCTAATTAGCTCTCTTACAAAGAAGCGTAGAGTATATAAGTCTCAGCATGTTTCCAGACCCTATTCTAGCCAGGTTCTACCGTCTCTGCAGCAGTTTTACGACTCCTGTTGAGCCATCCATCTGCGCGGCAGCGAGAGAAGACAGAGTGCGCGCCATTTGCCTACAGCCCGTCCCACCCCGTGGCGGTGCTTTGCCGGCAGCAGTGAGATCCGTCTGCGGATTGATTTAGCTGCTGGCTCGCGGCGGAGCCGGCGTCGTCAGGTCTGGCCGCAGAGGAGCTCCCAGCGGGAAGCCAGACGGGGCCACGTGTAAATCCGCGGGCGCGGCTTTACGACGGCATCAGCCGCGCGGAGCGACGGCGGCTGCGGCTGCGGCACAGGTTGCCAGCCCCGCAGGGGCCGTATCTCGCGAGCAACGGCAGCCGAGGGGCCACAGCCAGCCACCTGCAACACCTTGCGTCTGGCAGCGTGGGGCCCTGAACCTTCCGCCCAGGGCGCATATATTCAGGCACTGCTGTTGACTTCCGCTTAGAATCCAACATCTTCACTTATTTTTCTGCGAAACACAACTACATTTTTTTTCTCTGACTAACTTGAAGGAGCCGAAAGACTTATTACGAAGGGGATCTGCCTGGTTTTCTTAAAATAGCACGTATATAAGTTTATTCACCACCTCACTGTTCCAGAAGACGACAGTGCGAAAACTACAAGCCAAACAGAAAAATTTACAATTCAGTGAGCAAGCAGTGTAGATGATACCTGTAATAGACGTTATACGTATAATAAAATCCAGATTGCTGCTACAGCAACGTAACGCTAGGTTGCCACCTTCTGACGATCTGTGAAAGCTACATTTTTTTGCATTACAGTAATGTTAGGTAATCATGTTTTCGTATATAACAATTTGACGTATCATCAGTGGTCGCTGTCTCTTCGTATTTTATTCCGACGTCATGTAGGTTTAGGATTACGAATTTGTGGATTATTTTCACTAATTCGAGTGTGCCAGGATATCTTATACTGAAGCTGTGCCCTGTATGTCCTATGTAAAATTCACTGCAACCCTGACGGCGTATTTTGTATATGCCTGGGCTTGTGACTATTGGTAATTTTGGTTTTGCTGAGTGAGCCATGTGCCGGATATTGTTGTTGGTTCTATACGGGAAATAGATACTTCTGTTCTTCATAAGCGTGTTAATTTGTTGCCGGCCGGAGAGGCCGAGCGGTTGTAGGCGCTTCAGTCTGGAACCGCGCGACCGCTACTGTCGCAGGTTCGAATCCTGCCTCGGGCATGGATTTGTGTGATGTCCTTAGGTTAGTTAGGTTTAAGTAGTTCTAAGTTCTAGGGGACTGATAACCTCAGAAGTTAAGTCCCATAGTGCTCAGAGCCATTTGAAACATTTTTGTTAATTTGTTTCATATTGTACCTAAATATTTAACAGGTGTGTATGTTGGTTTTGTCTCCTTTGACGTTCCGCTGATCAGTTTTATATCCTTGTGAATTTTGGGTTGCGCATGTGTAGTTTTAGACACAGAAGTCTACATACACGAAATACAAAGCCTCGATGTCATTTTAATTGAACCAAAGGATTTATTTTAAAAAAAATACAAGCTTAAATTGATTTCCTAACCTAAGATAATCGATGGATACAACAACTACCCACATACAATTCGGTTATAAATATTATACATTCAGCCTCAAATGATAACACCAACCCACTACAGAAACTGTAACCATGCATCATCCTTGGCCAACTGCCACAACTGTCAAATCTGACTACAGAAAGTTTAATTATCGCAGTTACAACAAACGACCATCCACAAAAGGAGAAAATCATAAAACAGCTTATAGCATAATACACCTAAACCTACGTCCTGTTTTTTTTACTGTAATGGAGAGCTAAATTGGCGATGAATGGAAAATGTTCAGTTTGTACGAAATATTGTTTGTTTCGGTAAAAATTGGCGCCGGCCACGGTTGCTGTGCGGTTCTAGGCGCTGCAGTCCGGAACCGCGGGACTGCTACGGTAACAGGTTCGAATCCTGCCTCGGGCATGATTGTGTGTGATGTCCTTAGGTTAGTAAGGTTTAAGTAGTTCTAAGTTCTAGGGGACTGATGACCTAAGATGTTATGTCCCTAAGTGCTCAGAGCCATTTGAACCATTTTTTTAATAATTGGCTCGGTTCTTATTTTCGGGACCGTGTCGGCTTATAATACCTTAATTGCACCAATAATGTCCGCACTAGCAAATTCGACATCATAAATTAAATAGCAAGCAGGTCCAGAATAATTACTTGAACCACAATTCGTAGCGAACTCAGTGAGATAGCTGTAACGTTGGGAAAGCACACTTCAGCCCAGCCGGTTATTGCTATTCATGCAGTAGAAATCACCCGCATTTCGTTAGAGAGCTTCTTAATAACATACAAAAAGTATGTTCTTAGCATGAAATAATAAAGTATTACACAGTGTGGTAAATTTATTTTAGTGGTTATTATTGTTTCTACGCACTTTAATTAACTTATACGTCTTAACCATACAACACCAGGATGACGAAAGATACATATGGGAAAGACAATTGAAATATGTCAGACAAAAGACAAGGTAAGTGAGTTACTAAACTGATTGCTCCAAACCTTAAGCATTATAACTGTATGTTTATATACATAAGTCTTTTCTTCATCACAAATAACACACTTTAAATTCAGGCTACTGTATTTGTTCTAAGGAACATAGGTTTACTTAAACAAGAAAAAAAGAAACTATGTCGTTATAGAGCCACACTGGGTTGACGCGACGAAATGATGACATTTACTTGACTAAATCAGACTCAAGTCTTTCAGTAATTCCAGATTTCCAGAACTGATAAATATATAGGTTTCGAAATGGACCCAAATTTCAAGTAAGTGGCCTTTTACAGTTTTCCTTTTCGGACACACGAGTTGTTAGATGCAATTGGATAAAAAATAATACTGTTCTCCTTTATACTGAGTTGCCATTTCGTTCAACAGTTTTTAAATTACATAATTACCACAAGTAAAAGATGTAAGCTACACTTATTTCTTTCGATTACTCGTCGTGTAACAGCAAAGCAAAAGTGGCTCGGTTTCTATTTTGATCACTTCTTTATAATTTCGGGGTAAAAATTGTTTAGTCGTAAGATTCACAAGGATTTCAAATGGGAGCTTCATCTGGGTAGGGCAGATGACATGTGCGTTGCAGATGACGGATCTGGTGCCTTGGACAGCACACGCTACGGCGCGATGTCTCACGACCAACCATCGGAAGCCAGGACCATCCAGGAAGGTTTTTCACGGAAGTAGTGGAAAGGATGTGTCGAAGCCTTTAGGGACAGGATTCCAGGTGATGATTAAGACTTCCACACTCGGTGGATTACATCAAAAAAAGACCGACGCTAAGAATAAAATTTTTAACATTTACAACATTCTTTTTGTGTGCAGGAGTTCATCCGGCTGGTGGGAGTATTAACATCTGGTGCTTCAGTTCCGATCCGACGCGAACACAATTTAGAACATACAGAGTCCTTGTCAATATTGCTCACCCAGGCAAATGCCTTCTTATTTACTCTGCGCAGAGGTTTCAGGATAAGAACACTCACTCAGTGTATTTTTGTAACCTCAGCGGACAACCATCATGTACACGTAACTTTTAATTAGTAGGTAACTATTTAAGTTCGTGCTAAATAAGGCTGGAGTCATATTTCCTAGGTAGAGCTCAGCTCACTTCTACAAGATCAGTTGACACAGGTAATACAAGAATTACATATTTCAGAGGACACTCGCGCTCCAATACGGGAAGAGGGACATAGAAATACGGAACAGCCACAAAATAATAACACAGGGCACTTCGGAAGTTATGAAGAAAATTGGCAAGGTACACCGAATTTTGAGATGGAACCGCCGAAACGAAGTAACAATGACCGATATGCGACTCGCCGACATGATGATTTTGACTATAAGCTGTTCATTACTACATGTAAATTCAAAACATTTAAGAATTCTGGTAACGACATTCATCCACAAGCATGGCTCCATCAATTCTCTCATTGTTTTCCTCCCAACTGGTCATTAGAGAATAGGTTAGAATTTATGTGTGGCTACTTAGAGAATGAACCAGCTGTAAGAATGCGATCGGTCATTCACAACTGTCACAGCGAAGGAGAATTTTATCATGCCTTCCTCTCAGCATATTGGTCTCAAGCTACACAAGACCAAGTAAAACATACCATCATAATGATGAAACATTTCGACCAATCTGAATTTTCCAGTCTTGACAAATATTTCGAAGACATATTGCACAAGAACCAGTACCTGTCAAACCAATACAGCCCCTCAGAACTCACCCGCATTTGCTTAATCAAATTGCCTGAACATTTAAGACATATTATTTTGGCAGGACGTTGCAAAGACAACACTGAAGCTTGTCAGGGACTCTTACAATAATTAGAAATTGACACAGACAGTCACAGGATGCGAAAACAGGAAAACAATCACTACAGGGCACATCCGTCGCAATTCCGTGACGACAGAAACAATAAATGGACACGACAAGGCTATTCTTACAACGCAAATCGTGACCAAAACAGACACCACCCATGTGACAACCACTGGCAGAGTAATAATAATGTAATGAATAAAGTCTCTTTACACTCTTAATTACATTACATACACAAACTGTTTACTCTCATGGTAAATTATAAATGATTTTACAGCTTTCATTTGTTAACATGAGACAAATCATCATATCTTTATAAGATCCCATTCTGTTGTAGAAATTACTCCTACCGTACGTGGTTTTATGTTTTCTTCATTATGTGTTGAGAAGCGTGATTGGATCTACATTGTATAGATGGAATATTGTGTAAAAAGGGGTTGTAGATAATGAATATTTGAAGTTTTATGATCAAGGCTTCCGACTAGAGCATTGATATTTATTCCATCATTTGAAACAGATCCGTGTAGACGTTTGTTACTGCGTTACTTACTCAGTGAGACCTCTGAGACTGTTAGTACAAGGATTGGAACTTTAAAAGTGGCAACTATTTATTTATAGCTCATACAAAATAGATACGTTTTTCAAAGTTTTACTGGCCTTCAAAGTAGTCACCAGCATTGTGTATAACCCGTTGCCAGCGATGTGGAATTCGTAGTATACTCCTGGTGTGTCCGTGGTGTTGACAGTTGGAGTGGCGAATTTGCAGCAGTTCTAAAGCGAATGCTGTGATGTATTTCCTTCAGTTTAGAAATCGAGTTGAACTCACGAGGGCTTAAGTCATGAGAGTGCAGCACGTGGTAAAGCACTTAGCAGCCGCAACAGTCAAACAAACCAGTAAAAGCGTCTGCTGCATGTGCTGAAACATTCCCTTAGAAAAATTAATGAATTATTGTGCTGAAAAACCTCCAACGTTATTTGCTTTCAAACAGGTGAGCAAAACTGAATGTACTCAGACATTACTCTCTTTGCTTATTCTGATCAACACTAATCTGACACACAATATTTTTAGCGAAACACAATCTGACTTTCGAAAATCCCTACAAAAGAATGGCCCTGACTAACAATAACCTATATCTTTCATGAATGACTTACCTCACAAAAACCTTTGTTACTCAAACTACTGCAATACAGCGAGAGCCAATACTGCCAGCTAAAGACAAGATTCTAACTACTGAGGTCACTAACTACTTATAGGCATAGTTAGCAAATGAAAGATTTTGATAAAGAATAAACAATGTATATACCTTAATAGTGTTCAAAAGTCATAATATATGTATATCAGTTCATGAGATCCAGTCTTACAAATTTACTGTCTCAGATGGACACACGTCCAGATCATCCGCCCTCAAAACTCCGCCATCTCTCTCCCCACATCCACTACTGCTGGCGGCTCACCTCCAACTGCGCAATGCTACGCGCTGTTAACAGCCAACTGCCCAACACTACAATAGCAAATTCCAACAATGCCACTCAGCCACAGACTGCACGCAGCACAGCCAGTGATTTTCATACAGAGCGCTAAGTGGCGTTACCAATATAAAAACCTAAACAGCCTACTTACATAGGCCCATGCTCCCCACAAAAACTTTTTCAAACTGTTTTAGGCAGTGGCCAATACAGATTTGAAATTTTTTTTCATAATTACAATAACAAAGAAATCAAATGCATACACTTATTGATACAATGTTGGTCAAAAGTTAAAATTTTCTCACAGTCCATAAAGACAGTCATGATCATTCATCACAGTACTAATTACAATTTTATGCACAAAGTCTAAGCAGTAAAAGAAAATGCACACAGAAGTAGTGGATATCCATGCAGTCTTGAAGAAGTAGTGTTGTACTTCCAACAGAAAGATAATGCCGACTCTTTAGATGCAGACAGGTAATGGGCCACAACAGAGCAAACCCACAGCAGCGTCAGTCGAAGGTTTGAAGAATATTGGTAGGTAGGTCATCACAGAGCAGACCCACTGTATTCCTGATAGAGATTATGGTATTGGTGGGACCCACTGCAGTCTTCTAGAACTAATGGTATTGGTGGGCCATCAAAGATGCAGACCCACTGTAGTCCTTGTAGAGACGGCCAGCAGACATCTGTTGCGACTGTGCAGGTGCAAAATCACCATCGAAGAGACTTGCAGACAATATGGCAAGTCCATAAACCACCACTTGTGCACTCACAAAAAATTATTTTCAAATGTCCTTAGAACCAGCAATGCTGTTAACCGGTCTCTAGCTGAATTATCAACAAACACTAACAGTCCCAACTTCTCACATATTCTGCATAAACTATGACCAGCAAAAACGTGTGCAGTGAAATGAAACTTAATTGGAGAACTGGAGTCTATACAGTCATAAATTTACAATTACAAAGGTAAAATATACATCATTAAAGAACATAACAATACAGATAACGTTTGTAGTAATACAGGCTTTACAAAAGAATAGAAACAAACATACACATCAGTATTACAGGAATTATGACATAAGTAAATACATAAAATAATTAGAATAGTTTTTGAAACATTAATTTCACATATGAGAATTGAAACAGAACAGAATTAATAATGTGTAAACATCTTTACAATGGAAATGACATATTATTAATTCAAATTATATTTGAGGATAACAGTATTCCTCATCATATTGGATGTAGCTTAGTATTAGAAAAATTCTACAACATAAATCTTATTAGCTAAACACATAAAGACAGGAAAAACACAAATACACAAGGGTACACAAACACATAGTGGAATAACACAAAAGGACAGGACAGGGTTTGTTTTCAGTGTGACATTTGCAGTCCAACCCAAAACTTCATTTCATAGATGTTTCCTCTTATTTCACTTTTTTTTATAGCTTGTCAATGCATTTCTTCCAATTCATCACAACTCGTTCTCTTACATAGCCTACCGCATCTTAAGCTAACTTAAATCTACTGAGCTCAGATGCAAAACTAAGGGACGAGGCAATGCAGCAGCACCAAACAACTAACACAAACAGCAATGACAAAAAATGCAAATCGTAAAGCAAGCAGCAATAAATACAAATTAGCAAAGCAAATGCAACATTATCACTAATATGAGCCAATGTGCAGCAAAAAGAAAAATTAATCAGTAGTAAAACTCGCTTAACAGAGTAATACAAAGTAAAATTTAATAGCACTATGCCTGGCAAGCAGCAGCAGCAAATGCAATAACTTATACCTAAACATGACAAAGCTCAAGCAGAAAAAACATTACGGTAAAAATTGCTATGTTTAGTACCTATGTCACATCTTAATACTAGAGTGATGCATCACGAGAACTTACTCTAGCAGACAAGTTACCAAATCGTAAAAAAATTATTTATTCAGGTCCTGTGAAGGGAAATGTCTATTTATGTTCCCTCATTTTCTTGGAAGTAGATCATAAAATTATTATTTACTGGATCTGTAGGCATAAAATAACTACATTAGTACATCTATTAAATTTTATTTTAACCAATGCTGCAGTGCAACTAGAAACTAGACATTAAACGAAATGAGCAAATATGTACAAAGCAATGTGTGAAATGTCATTCACTAGGCAAATGGCGTCTCCAAAAGCAGTAAAAAAAATCTCTCAACTAGAAAGACAATAGATGTAAAAATGTTTCTCATCATTTCATTAGGTATTTTAGTAAATATCATAAATTAAGAGCTTCACAATGTAATCATGTGTTTTCAAGTCTGAGGGTGTCGTATTTGCGATGCTTTCTTCAAAGAAATGTCAATAGCAAGGATAGTGGCCTCTTTTTTTCCACCTAATTGTTTTCTTTTTTCAGGCGGCTGGCACAGCTGGGCGCTCACAATGCATTATGTCAAGGTCACTTGGCTTTCTTACTGAAATATTTACGACAGCAGTTTGCACTACAGTGAGTCACATACAAAAAATTTCACAGGTCGAGAATTTGTGTTACAAATGTGTAGAAACATAAGCCTATAAATATAATAGTACCCAAAAAATTTTCGTCAGCATTGTGACACATTCACGCATATACACACGTTTCATAACTCTTAAAGTACGATTCTTGGTTTCCAACATCCTTTTTCACATATCAGAGTCCCTAACCACTACCCATTATTCCTTACTTTATTACACATATACATATTCGTTGACACATCAATCTTGCATCGACAGTTCAATATTTCATCATAATAAATACGTAGCATAATCAGATGCCTCATATAACATCAGCTTATTGATCATAAACATACCTCAACAGCATAATACACATTGTCATCGCAATAATAACATCATAAAAACTCAGCCAAATCTCAAAAACGTCGTAGCTTTCTGCAATAATTTCAAAACCTAGAAAAAATTCTCTGCTCATTTCAATAGTGTCATCTACCTAAAATGTACTTTAAAAATCATGATCCCATATCAAATACATCATTCAAAGCCCACCTAGTATCACAATGGTTCTGAAAAAATATGAAGAGTTCACAAAGTACAGACAAAATACAATTTCGTAGGTGTGAAGTTACCCAACTGTGTAATCACGCAACATCTGTCACTGATGTCGTAAAAAAAAATGTTTGTCTCTCTCAGTTAAATGATCAGATAGCTGTGTTATTATGTGTTAGAGAAATATGGTACCAATGTGTAAAGTTGGATAAGCAAATACGATATTAGCTATGGCTCCTTGTGCTTGTCAAACACATGGTAGACAAAGTAGGCGTTTACCCCCTGAGCAAAACTGAACGTACTCAGATATTACTCTCTTTACTTATTCTGATCAACGCTAAACTGACACACAATATTTTTAGTGCAACACAATCTGACTTTCAAAAATCCCTACAAAAGAATAGCCCTGACTAACAATAACCTATACCTTTCATGAATCACTTACCTCACAAAAATCTTTGTTACTCAAACTACTGCAATACAGCGAGCGCCAATACTGCCAGCTAAAGAAAAGATTCTAGCTACTGAAGTCACTAACTACTGATAGGCATAGTTAGCAAATGAAAGATTTTGATAAAGAACAAACAATGTATATACCTTAATAGTGTTCAAAAGTCATAATATATACATATCAGTTCATGACATCCAGTCTTACAAATTTACTGTCTCTGATGGACACACGTCCAGATCATCCGCATTCAAAACTCCGCCATCTCTCTCCCCACATCCACCACTGCTGGCGGCTCACCTCCAATTGCGCAATGCTACGTGCTGTTAACAGCCAACTGCCCAAAACTACAATAGCAAATTCCAACAATGCCACCCAACCGCAGACTGCACACAGCACAGCCAGTGATTTTCATACAGATCGCTAAGTGGCGTTACCAATACAAAAACCTAAACAACCTACTAACAGTGCTTGAGCATTGTCCATCAAAATGATGGTCAGGTCCAGCAGAAGGTGTCATCACTTCTGTCTCCAAGCTGGTCGTACCTTGTGTTCCTAAAATGAACAGCATAGAGACATGTACTTGTGGAATTATAATTAAAAATTATGAAAATTCTCCTGTTTGACCTGTTCTAAAAACCTAATGAGAGAAGCTTACATCATATAAAGCGATGAAACAGAGAAATTTTTGTAGAAATCTGTTAAATACTTTCTGAGAAAAAGAAACATACATAATTTTTCGAAAATAAGACTTCATGTCTCATTCAAAAAGTTGAATGTATGTAATCAAAGGAATTTATTTGTTAATGTTTTACTTTCATGTAAAGCGTGGTCATATCTCCAAACCCGTGGATTTGGTGCATTTTCGAAATAGTGTGTGATTTTCATCAACGTCCCCCCTTAGTTCTGTTGGTATGTACTCAGCCCTTGTGGGACCAATTGAGGGAGTAATTTACTGAGAAGTAGCGGCTCTCGTCACGAAAGCTGACAACGGCCAAGAGAGCGGTGTGCTGATCACAGGACCCTCCACATCCACATCATCTGATGTCTATCAGCTGAGGATGATACAGTGGTGGGTCGGCACCGTTGGTTTTCCGAGGCCTGTTCCTATGGAGTTTTGTGTTGGGTACATGTACGAAGTGCACTGACACCCAGCCGTGTCTTCTGGGTGTGCCTTCTGGTTGCTTCACTTTCCTTGTCAGTCAGATTGCTACGACATACTGGTCATTCATGAGACTATTCAACAGACTGGGAGTACTTAGACAAGTAACAAACATACAGTCCCTAATCCACTAATCCTGTTGCAGCAGAATCACTTATTCATCTCTTGAAAGTTTATGAAACGCCGTCATTGGGGCCAGGGTGGTAGGCACACTGAACATTTCGAGCGAATCATCGAGTATATTCTCTTAGGCACACCAGAAAGACACTAAAATATGCACTGTGCCTTCGTACTATTGCCTGCAACTTGTTATGCGACAAATAACTTGAAAATAGCTCCACTTCTCCAGGTTCAACAAAATATTAAGGCTAGTAAGGAAACTGGAAATAATATTACAAATATTACTGTTGCGAGTCTCTTTGCTCCACCACCACTTCGCTTTGGACTAGCGTTAGCGGAATCGGACTCTAGAATGGGTCCAAGCTCGAGCAGTCCGTTAAACCCTTCCGGTAGACAGCAAAACTTATATAAGAAAATACATTATCAGAAAATGTGGATAAAAACGTACTGGTAGCCTTTAGTGGATCTCAACAGCAGAAATTGTTGTGTGATGTCTAATTATTCCTTGGAGTTTGGAAATCGGTAGCCGATTACTACATAATATTACACACTTTCAAAGATAATGGAATAGCGAAGGAAGGGTAATATACAGTACATTTGAAAGACGCAAGGAAACACTAGGAACAAAAGACGAGGAAGAAAGTGCACAAACCGAAAGGGACGAAAAGCGTCTACTATTGAACTTATTTATTGAGGAAGTAATTAAGGACATAAAGTTTCTTGGAGGGGATTGACATTTAGGGATAAAGCTTTTCAGTTATAAGATACTGTGGTGGCACTACTCTTCTCTGTGAGAGCGTAAAAGTATTCAGAACCTGTTGAATGGAATGAACTATCTAATGAGCACGAAATGTAACCTTTGAGTAAGTGAAAGAAAGACGAAAGTATCGAGGAGTAGTGTTAAACTGAACAGGTTAACCACATAACAGATGAAGGGAAGGCATTCTTACACAGGCCAGGGATACTGTGCTAGGGGAACACAGTGAAGACACGTATCATCTGAAGATGACTTGTTAATAAATAGAAGCTGGTTGTGATATCTTTTGTGGGACCTGACGCTGAAGAAAAGAGAGAAAAAAAAACCAATAGAGTTCAAGGAATTCTGCTACTTTGGAAACTAAATACCACATGCATGACGAAGCAAGAAGGTTATAAGAAGCATATTAAGCCGAGGAAAGAGGTTATCAAATGTAGGTCTTAATTTGGTGAAGAAATTTGTAAGAGTACATGTTAGGAATGTTGAGAATTAACTGAACTGATAACATGAGAAATGAGGAGGTTTCCCTTATTTTTATTGGGGGGGGGGGGGGGTGAGGGGTGGAGGGACAATTTTCCGACGAAACCGACAGAAGACACTAGATGATTAGACGTATGTTAAAACAACATGGAATACCACTGGAAAATACCTAATAAATTAAGGATTAAATTGAGGTGCAACTCCTAACTGAGATAAAGAGATTGGTACAGGAGAGAAAAGTATTGCCCAGCAATAACTGATCCAGGTGACTGCTATATCATTAATATGCTGTACATGTATTTTTATTTCAAAATGTATATATTTCGTGACTGATTGCTTCTTTTCATGTAACCCATCGAGACATACCTATTAATGCTTAAAACCACATTGAAATTAAAACGAACGAAGTTAAGCGAAGGAATATACAATAAACAAATAATACAATTAATAAATTCTTGTGAAGTCCTGAAAGGTTAGATGTGTATAAAACTTTCTTATTATTATGTAATTATTGTGCGGTTTGTAAAAAGGCTACCATATAACGGAAATATGTAAGCGCGTAGCGTGACGTAGTGATCCGCAATTGTTTTAACACGAAAGAATGTTTGTTTATCTGTATTTGCGAGCTGCGAAAAAATACCATCTGTGAATTGTTTAAATGTTATCTGCGTTACAAAAAGTAATGGATTCGACAAATGACATTGCCCCTTGTTATGGTGATAACATGGAAGCTATTCACGATATTGGCTCAGGTAGCAAAGACGAATTCGCAATTGAAAATTTAAATAATATGATAGCTGCAACGACTGAAACTACATCGCCGGCTGAACCAGACTGAATCACGTTAGTTTTCCAAAAACTGGGTCCCTTGGCTAGAAGTATAACCACTCCGAATTACAGACCCGAAGATGTGAAGCAGCAGCAAGACAAATGTATCAAGGTCGCACAAATTAATGACCAAGTCAGAAATCATAATGAGTAGATAAAAGCCGAGCTTACCAGTCACAGCTGCGAACTGATCTAGAAACCATAACGAACGGAATCTCAGGCATGAAAACCACCAGCAGAGGTATTACTGAGCCTGCAGAAAAATTGAATCTAAATCTTAATACTTTGCAACTAGAGGAAGAAATTTCGAAATCCACCCTTTAACAGACAGTAACCAAAGCAGAGGATTCTCAATTATTCTGGAAAGAAATGAACTTTTAAAGGGAAAAGACGAATACTCTACAAAAATATTAGAATCGTAACGAAAGAAAGCCACGCAGCAAACTGACGCCGAAGAATATTCCGCACAGAGCACTGCTGCTCAGGCAGTTAAAGGTGATGACTTATACAAGAAGCATTGACACAAGATTTGGCTAAATGGCAAGAAAATGTCCGAGCTCACTTTAATGATCAGATAGGAAACACAGAAACAGAATTAACACAGCGAAGAAAAGGATTAGGAATTGCACATCCCACGCAGCTCAGGTAGCTAGGACTTACGATGTTTATCTTGGTCCAGTACCCAATGAAATTACTTATCTTCGCGAAATGCACTGTATTAATCCGCCGCCCCAAAATCACAGGAGTATGCGAGCGGAGTTATTTTTTTCCTGTAATTCAGCTGGACAGAAGTCTACCGAAACACAAACAGGTTCGAAAGTTCACCTTCTGGACAAGAAGCTATAATGACAATGCCGAAAACTACAGTAATAGTTGCGGTTCGAGTTACGCCTCACAGCTACATGTAAAGCTTCGTTGGCACGCTACGTCAATCGGGTGACGCAGGTGATAATGTGGCCGCTACGTTGACAGGCCATGTAGAGCACGGCCAGCCTTGTATCAGTAAAACGAGATAGACAGGACTCCCAAATGTTTAGGATCCTCCAAATTATGACATAACACACTGAACGTGACATATTACACATGCTACGACACATTATACATGCAACGAACCACCAGAAAGGGTGGCTACAGTTTCAATCTAAGCAAGTTATTCGTTAGCATATCCTGCTACCAAAAAAGATCAAGGGACTTTATTCGCACAGAGACGTTAAGAAATACTTTCACCAAGCACATAAGAAGAAAGTTAACAACGGGCTCCGAAATGACAATTTTTTATATGAGGTCATATTAATTATTAGTTCAGTTAGGTATCACTGAATATTTTCAAATTATGGCTGAACTAATCCAAAATAAAGCTGTTGTCCGACTCTTATGAAGTGAATAACAGCTTAAATTTTCTCTAAGATGCTTTGCCTATGTTGTGCTAGATAAAACTTACACTATTTTGTAAGTAACTATAATACATATGTGGTTATTTGCTGTTATTCAGTAGGCAAATAACTGTTGTTGTGAGTAACTACTGGTATACGACCACTGTAATTCTTAGGACAAGTTTGTAAAAGGGAATCTGAGTCTAATTTCAGGCCCCAAGTAAGTATTTAGGCACAGGTTGGTCGAAAGTATGGAATACTGGGAAGAGACGAATGGATCGACCTTCCACAATGAATGGAATTAAAGTAATGGACATGTAAACGGGTGTGTAGGGATTTTTATGAAATGATCATGTAATTAAACAGTTACTGTCTCAGGTTGCAACATGTACGGCTATCTTTGTTAGCTAACATGTAAATACGAGAGTTGGAACTTTAATATTGGCCACTATTTATTTACATTTAGTGCAAAACAGATACCTGTTTCAAAGTTTTACTGACCTTCAGAGTAGGCACCAGCATTGTGTACAACACGCTGCCAGCAATGTACAATTTTAAATTCAAGCAAAATTCCAAACACTTCGCCTCATATCCCAGCTTGCAATCATAATTTCAAAATTTTTCTCTTCATATAACGTTTATTAGATTTACAGAAATATGTGAACAAAATTTCATAATTCTAGTGTTCATAGAATCCGAGGAAAATGTACATAAACCTTAAGAAACATAGTTTTCAGGAAACGCAATTTCGTGTTCAACCTTTTTTCTTATGTCACTTCTTCATAAGGCACCACATTTGTACTCTGGGTCGTCTTTTCCTTCAAGGCTTCTCTTCTGGTTTGTTCTTCTCTTCTTGTTCCTTTACCAGGTCTTCAACTGGCTTTTCAGCTGCAGAGATGCAATGTAAATCTATTTTTCTCAGGATGTCTTGAGTAAAATTTCCTATCTTGCAGCCCATTCATTCTAATACCTTCAGCATTCCTGCGTTCCCATCATTAAATACAGTAACTGCATCATAAGTAACAATTCTGATAATTGTAGCAAATGCAAATCACAGTATCACAAGGCAAAAACGAATTCCTTCGTCATAAACGATGCACCTAGCTTGTTAATTGCTTATAAGATAAGGAACAGAGTCAAAGATGATATATAAAACCAAATACTATGTATCACGGCCTTCTAGATGCACCCCGCACACGACTGGTTGAAAGTAATACACATAATCGTTGTTCACTGAGCTGGTATTCAAGTGCTGCTTCAAAACGTGGGCATTACAGGTAGGCCGCGTCACACTTTTAATTAATTTTCAGGCACTTCGGATGCGATTTCAACATTGAAACTTTGGGAACTTATTGTCCATGAGTTGTACTAGCAAATAAAAAATAAATCGAAAATTGACATTTTTGGTCAATTTCGCGACGTCCCCCATTCACTTGGTGATCTGAAGGTAACTGGTATTACTACTGCGGCAAGGCCTTCGGCTACACACCATCATCGGGCTAGAAAATCATTAGAGTTGCAATTTACTATGGTCTGGTTAACGGGGCAGCAGAATGCATTAATGTGGTTCGTGTTTGGTGTTGTTACCAGACCTGGTACTGTATATGAGAGAAAAATGTTCTGTGAAGTCGGCTACTCAGCTGAAACAGCGTTATGAGGACACTGAAAAGCCAAAAATATTTCTACACCTGCCTATTAACGTGTAAGACCCACGCGAGCATGCAGAAACGGCGCAACACGACTTGGCATGGACTCGATTAATGTGTGAAGTTGTACTGGAGGTAATTGACACCATGAAACCTTCAGGGCTGTCCATAAATCCGTAAGAGTACGAGGGTGTGCAGGTCTCTTCTGAACAGCATGTTGCAAGACACCCCAGATATGCTCAATAATGTGCACATCTGGGGAGTTTGCTGGCCAGCGGAAGTGTTTAAACTCAGAAGAGTTTTCTTGGAGCCACTCTGTAGGACGTGTGGGGCGTCGCATTGTCCTGCTGGAGCTGCCCAAGTCCGTCGGAATGATCAGTGTACATGAGTGCATTCAATGATCAGACAAAGTGCTTACCTACGTGTCACCTGTCAGAGTTGTATCTAGATAGGTGTCCCATATCACACCAACTGCACATGTCCCTTGCTCCAGTAAAACATCAAGCGCCGGCACGTCGGCCTAGAACGTTACAGCAGAGAGGACTGTGAGACGACGTCAGCCAATAGTACGGTGACTAGGACGACACCACGACAGGAGCGGCCTCTGTACGAAGATAATATAACACTCCGACTAGCCGTCGCCACACTAAAAGACGACCCGTGAGATAAACGTTTTAGCCGTGAATTGTGAACTGTATTATTTGCTTGCATGCAAATTGTATATATTCAAGGAAATTATTTACATGTCACCATTTGCTTGCCACCCATCTTCGTAAATATGCAAAATTAAGAAATATGTTTAATTAATGCAATGAGCTCCATTAATAAGATTTGCTTGAATTGTTGTATAGCTATCCGAGAAAACAGCTCCCTAGGCACCGTATATCAGACAAGTGGGCAGGACACCCTACACTAATACACAGCCTCCACCAGCTTGAAGAGTCCCATGCTGACATGCAGGGTCCATGAATTCATGAGGCTGTCTCCATACCCGTACACGTCCATCTGATCGATTCAGTCTGAAACGAGAGTTGTCCGAATAGGCAATATGTTTCCAGTCATCAAAAGTCCAATGTCGGTGTCGACGGGCCCAGGCATGGGTACACGAGTGAGCCTTCGGTTCCGAAAGCTCATATCGATGATGTCTCGTTGAATGGTTCGCACGCTGACACTTGTTGATGGCATTGAAATCTGCAGCAAACTGCCGAAGGGTTGCACTTCTGTCATGATGAACAACTCTCTTCAGTCGTCGTTGTTTCCGTTCTTGCAGGATCTGTTTCCGACCGCAGCGTTGTCGGGGACAGAACACTCGTGAAATGCTCGTACGGGAAAATCGCCACTTCATCAGTACCCCGGAGATACTGTGTCACATTGGTCGTGCGCCGACTATAACACCACCTTCAAACTCACTTAAATCTTGGTAACCCGTCATTGTAGCAGCAGTAAACGATGTGTTGCGATCGCAGCGCTGTGCTCTCCCTCTTTACATATCTCTGTATTTGAATACACGTGCCTATCCAACTTTCTTTGGCGCTTCAGTGTATTTTGCAAGAGGACCCAATGTGAGTCTTCATTTAAACGAATGGTTGAATCATGCAATATATAGATTTCTATGGCATTAGGACGTGACAGTAGCCCTGTGATGGTATTTCTTTCGGCAGGGTTCCGGTCGACAATGCCTGGCAACTAAAGGAGGTTTTGAGTATTGTCGGCCAGTAACATCGTAACGCCTTCAAACCTGCGCCTGCCATCCGAGAACAAGTAAGGGACTCCCTGCAACATTCTCTGTTACCTCACACAGCAGGTTGGAGACTAGCAGCTGCCGGACTATGGATTACAATCCCAATCGTAGGCTGTCGTTAATACCACAGACGGCTGTGTATGGGTTGGTGGCGTGACCGGAAACCATGGACCGCTGACGGATGGCGACGCACTGTCAGTTACAGATCGAACAATGGTAAATCACGGAAATGCTACGTCCCCATGTGTTACTTCTCATGCGACGACGTCGTGGTGCCATATTTCAACAGGACAATGCTAGTCCATATAAGGCACGAGTCTCTTTGAAATGGCTTTGTGGTACTGATGTATTCTTGTGGTCAACAACATTCTGATTTGTCAGCCGTAAAATATGTGTGGAACCAGCTCGGGTGTTAGCTCCCTCCCAGTGTATGCGTGATATCAGGGGCCAGTTAACATTTGTGTGCCAGCATGCCTCAGAAAAAGACACAACCGCAGCACTACTACCTGACCAACCAAATCATTGGCTTCATCCAGGCCACATGGGATGTACCATCATAATGATAAGTGGGCTCATGCTACCAAGTTCCTCGTAAAATTGACTCAATTTTGAAATCACTGAAATGACAGTACATACCGTCTCAACTATGAAGGTTCATTTGGCTTCCTCATCCGCTTCTGAGTGATTTGCATGTTTTTTTTTTTTTATCTGGTTGTGTACTTTAATCCACGATCAATTGTTTAGTGGAGATTTTCCACCAATAAGACGGCAATTTAATCGTAAATGCCAGACATCAGTATTGGTATTTTTCTGGATGTGTGAAATTTGTCTTTTGTTCTATTATTTACGGCCTCGCCGCAGTGATAACAAGGGTTCCCGTCAGATCACCTAAGTTAAGTGCTGACAGGCTGGGGCGGCACGTGGATAGATGACCATGCGGTCTGCAGAGCGCTGTTGGCAAGTGGGGTGCACTCAGCCCTTGTGAGGCAAACTGAGGAGCTACTGATTAAGAAGTAGCGGCTCCGGTCTCATAAACTGGCATATAGTCGGGAGAGCTGTGTGCTGACCACATACAATTTGTGATGCATCTTGTGTAAGCACTCGTCTCGAATACGATATGGACAACAATAGGGTTTTGACTGTTTTCTGGAAACAGTCTTAAATGATTAATTGTATCATTTTATGCTGATAACATGCTTTTTTTCCTCTTGAACTTCAGTATGCTTTCATAGAAACGAAAATGAAATTCAAAGAATTATAACGCCAGGTAAAACTCTCCAAGCGAGACAGGTGAAGCCTGTTACGTCACTGGGTAGCTCGCTGCTCCTACTGTCATAATGCTAATTCACTGATGTCTTGTTTTATGGTTACAAATGGGGTGGAATTTAACTTTCCCAAAATGGGTTACAAATGATGTGTGGTACCTTACTGCACAAATACATCTACAAAACCAAATACATCTCCTGAAAAGTTGTTCTTGAGTGTTCCAGAGATTAAGAAGATGCGTAAAATGTGGTTGCACAGTACCGGCAAATTGTCACCACGTCGCAACGAAAGTTCACTAACGTGTATAAAAATATGTTGCACTGTGAAGTTAACATTAATCTAACTCCGAGATATGCTCTCCCACTGTTACAACGAAGGATGGTGTCATCCAGCGAAATTAAATTCCCAACTAAAACTGTCGTTTTACCTTACCTCACCCCAATTATTCGGTACATCGGTTGTTAGAGTCGCAGACCGTCAAATTTTACAAGATGGTGTGCATAGAGCGCTGGTTCGTACCTAGCCCGAAATGACAATTTCAATTATTTGTAAAACAACTCGACAGTCCACTTATATGAAAACCAAATCACAATTACAAAACTTCACCACACCTATCAGAAAGAGAATATTATTATGTTTTCCTTGCTGTTTACATGCGCTTATATTTTCAATCGCTTTTCACATACGCCACGTTTTAAGAATACATTTTCTACTTAATGTAGCCACATACTTCTTACTTTATTAGAAGCAATGTTTTTATCTTCGTACTGTTCAGCTAGGCTTCTGGTTTCATAGTATTACGTAAAGATGAAGTGAGATTGCTTAAGACGCTGACGTTAGTTTACACTCGCAAACGTCACAGCCATTACGTTTGTGTCACCTGCCGAGTTGTATAGGCTTTATATCTTTCCGTATAACCTCATCTTCCAACACCTCGTTGTACTATGAGTGTACGATCATATTTTCACTACTAGCAATTCCTTACAAATCAATGAATTGTTTGTTCGCAAAGTAAATGCATTTGATGCATTTATCTCCTTTTGTCCATTTCTTATACTGAGACTAATGTTAAGCTATATATAACACACCCCACAATCGAAACAACTGCTACCAACAGTTATTGCTAACGCTATTTTTGTATTTCGCGTAAAACTTTGAACTGTATATGGCCCTTCCAGGATCTGAACGTGTGTCCTCTTTTTCCGTATACGGAGGCACTGTAGGCTACACAACCAATGGCCTGCTGGATAAAGTACGAGTTACTTATATGGAGGAAATCAGCACAAAGTTTTGCGAAGAATAATTTCATTGAGCTTCGCTTCGTAGCTCATGAATAATAGTCAATAAATATACAGACCCATTTTCAAAAGTTCTACAATTCTTCAATTTTGATCGAATTTAATGATATTACAGGGAGAAGGGAAAAGACTCTTCGTCGTTGAACATATCGCTGCTCTAAATGGATGGAGCATAAATGCATCAACTTCCGCAAGGCTTCCACCTTCACCATTCACAAAAGTCCTTTCTATTCTTTCTTAAAAGTTGTAATTGGGCTTCCCATCATTTAATAGCTAAACAGTTTGCGGAAAAAGTACGTAAAAACCTCGTAACTTCAGTTAACGCTCCTATAAAGCGATACAACTTCGTCTTACTCCTAGTCTGTGACGTCACCAGAGAATCAGCTAATAACAAATCGTTTTCGATCACGTGACCAGAACCTGATAGTTAATTATTTTAAGTTTTAATTATATAAAAAAACAGATATTTTTGGGAATAATGACCGTAAATGCTATTTAAATGTTATAATCATTCCGAATAATGACAATACGAACCATATTTTTAACATAGGAAAATGGCCAATTGTAAATGTGGAAACACATCATCTTAACTGAATGTCCACTTGTACAGTTGTACCTGTTTAATTGAAGTCACTTCCAATTCGAATGTATACTCCTATCACTTAGATAGTTTTGACTACGCTACCAATACATAGCTATTAATAATTTTTAAAAAATTCTTCCCGTCTGTATGGCATTTGAAAATATGTCAATACAGCTACTTATACTGTTTGCAACTCTCGCTTTCGGTAATTCCAATCACAGCAAGGTGTCGTAGTGGTTATCACACTGTACTCTCATTCGGGAGGATGATAGTTTAAATCCGCGTCCAACCATCCGAGTTAGGTTTCGCGTAATTTCCCTAAATCGCTCCAGGCAACGCCGGGACGGTTCCTTTTAAAGGGTAAGACGGACTTCCTTCCATGTTCTTGAAGCATTCCGAGTTCGTACTTCTTCTCGAAAGGCTTTGACGTCGATGGGATTTCGAGCTTTAGTCGTCCTTCCTTCCTTAGTAATTCCAAAACCTCTAGAATCGCACACACAAACACGCGCTTCTTGATATTCACCTAAATGTTACAACATGTAATTCAGTATTTAGTTTTGAATTTCAGTGGTATTATGATAAATACTTACTCGGCAATTCAGATGGCACTAAATGTCCCTCATAATACGTTATTTAATGTTCCTTAACTAATTATGTAACCTGTCCTAAGTGTATAATTTCAAATATTTTCGTAATGTTTATAATAACATAATTACATTTTCGCCCAAATGTAATAAGATTATCAGTAGAGGCCTCTTGTTACAGCAGGATGGATACGTACCAACCTGATCTTTTTTTTCAGTGGAGCTAATGTAATGGTCCATATTAATACTATATGTAAGAAGGGGATCGCAAAAGCTGCTCGAGCTATCGAGGAATTTGCGTTACAAACACATTAATGAGAATTTTTGGGGAAATAATTACAAATAAGCTGGAAATAAATTTTAAAACCCGGGAAGAACAATGTGGCTTCATACCTGGCAGATCATGGGTAGACCATATTTTCACATTACGACAGATCTTGGAGAAACATAGGTAAAAAGAAAAAAATCATACAATTAATTTTCATAGATTTAGGAAAAGCAGATGTTACTGTCCCGAGAAAAGTACTCTGGGAAGCATTACATTTGGCAAACATATAGCGTCCTTTAATTAAAATAATACAGGAAATGTATAAAGATAACATATAGCAAGTGAAAATTTTCACAGAAATTTAGATGAAGAAAGGGTCTGTTCCAAGGCTGCCATATGTCACCAACATTATTTAAATCTATACAAGTATCAGTATTAAGACATGATGTCGTAAATCCAGTGGGATGGGGCTAAAATTTAAATATGGAGTTTATTTACATCACCTAGTATTTTCTGATGGTCAGATAGTTATAGCACAAGACGGGGAGGATACAAATTATATGTGTAACCAATTAGCAATGTAAAACAGAAATTGGGGATTGGAGGTTAATTACCAAAAACAGAATACCTCTCCCATGATCCACATTACTTCTACGTAGAGGGAAAGAAAATTAAGAAGGCCAGTACTTTCAGTTATTTGGGATCCATTTTAGAGTTGGAGGGAAAACCGGACGTAGAGATTAGTAAATGAATTAGCAGTGGAAGGAAGGTCATTAGGATGCTCAACTCAGTCTGTGATAAACCGAACCAAATAAATCATATGTAAATCGATACTAGAGAGCGTAGTTATGTATGGAGTGGAGACTAGAGCTACTAATCTGAAACACCTATAAAAACTGCAAGCAGTAGAAGAGCTGCGAGAAATTCTAGAAAAGAGAAAGTAAGAAACGACGAAACAGTAAAGATGATGGAATTAATAGAAGGAATACATAACGTGATGGATAGAAGAAAGTTACAATGTTACTAGCATGTAAGAAGACTGGAGGAAGCCAAAATTCTGAAAATGATCCTGGAATGGGAACCAGAGGGAAATAAGACGATTAACAATGAGAAGACTTGGAGCAGATGAAAATGATAGACAAGATTGAAACGCCTGGAGTGACATCCAGTGGTGATAAATTAAGATCTTATGTAACAGATGTAATAATTTCCATTAGGGAATATTCTAATTTTAACTCAGGGTTCTTAATTTTGTAAAATCACTGTGGTTTTTCTCCTGTGAAAGAATCCATTTAACGATACCATACTATCGCATACAGCTGATGTCTCCCTCCAGCTATAGAGGCGTTACAAATTCGGACTGACAGACAAAATACACAGATGCATTTCCTCTGTACCACTTTTTATGCTGCTATCGCTCCAGACGCGTGATCTATTTCCTCCATAACCGAATCAACGTATTTCCTTCCTGGCGGAAAAGATATATGAGCTTTTTTCTCCGTGAGAATCCGTCACAATGTTCAGATGCTATGCTGCCGTCCGTCGCACGTGAATAGCGCTCGTGCAAATCCCTTCGGTGTGTGTCGCCAAAATTTTTCAAAGCTAATGCTGCCATAAACATACGAAGACAAACACCTAGTGACAATGTGGATGGGACAACATTAAGATAAGTCAGTATGGTATCCTTTGCTATTACTCATCACCAGTCTGCGGAAGAGCGATTGTACGGTTCTTGGTTCGCTTTACTTTCCGTCTTGTACATTTATGCACGTTTTTGAGTAGAAAGCAGAAACAGCGTGTGGATAGTAAAGGATTCGCTCGATAAGAATATATTTTGTTCTGTACGTCACTGGCAGTAACGTAATTGTTTCGGAACAACTCCTTCAAATATCTTGGTGCACAAACCTCCTATTGTCAGCCGCTGTAACGTCAACATTCACGAGACACTGTAATGGTTGCTGACCAAGGGAACGTCCCTGTTGCACTAGCTGCAGGTCTCACTGAGTTGGCAGCCCTGTACTTGACAGTAGCGTTTGGTTCAAAGCCTGAAGAGTTTGCCTACGTTATTCAGAGTGATGACGGGAATGCTGATAAAGCGTGGAAACGGTAAATTATTTGTAATCCACGAAGAACAGTGGACAGATCTTATAAGAAATGAGAATATACGAGAAGAATTAGGAACATTTAACTTAAGGAACGGACGCCACATCTTAAATGTATGGAAGGAAAAAGAATTTCGGTCATTGTGAACAAGCTCACAGGAAAAAAAGAGACGTTGGAGGAAGACTGAGAAAATTTTTTGTTCTAAAAATATGAAGCCTAAAGAGGAAAAATTGCCTAAATCTTGAACTAAAGATGAAGAAGAAGGAAAAGAAAATGAATACGATGACGATGATGATGACGAAGATGATGATGACGGTGATGAAGTGCACAAGAAGGGTATTATGGGAAAACTCGTCTATAGCCATCCGCAGTTTTAGTAAAATCTACATTCAGAATCCACCTTAAAGCGAATAGAGGTTGGTACTTCGAACTAACAGTCATCCAATACAATATGCCATTAAAATTTGGAACGAGCGAGGAGTGACACTGTAGGTTCCCGTATCGCTCTTACCTAATTCTAGTGACCCCTAAGCGACGAATCCGACTGAAGTAGAAAGGAAATCACACAGTTTGTCATAGGCTCTTTCGCACAAAACTGACTCTGACATTCATAGTATTGAATTCTAATTTCACTTATTCGTGACATCTGACGCAGATTGACAGTGTTACCCTACGTGTTTAGGCTACGTGACAGTTTTCGACAAGTTCCGGATTCTTTAGCTCTTAATGGGCTACAGTCGGCCGTTCACTTCAACTTTGCTGTAATCCAGTAAAGTAGATGTAGATTCTGTCTAGATCAGCGGTCGTCAAACTGCGGGTTTCGTAACGCCTGCGGTTCTGAGCCGTATTTTGTAATAATTTGCATCTTTTAACAGACAGCCGAATCAAAAATTGTCTCCTAATGTTAATAGTTTTAGTGTAGTTTTCCTGTTGGTAACAAAGAAAAAAGTTGGTACACCAAATAGAAATTAATGTAGAGTGATGAAATTTCGGGAATGCATTTGTCTAGGTATGATATTTAAGTGATCAACGTCACAAGTTCCCAGGTGAGTCCAAGTGCGAGTTAAGCCATTGCAAATACGAACTGCTGGTATATTAACAACCGGTGTAGCTCCCAGAATGTTGAATGCAAGCATCAAAATGTGCATGCATTGTGTTGTACAGGTGCCAGATGTCAGGTTGTGGGACGGAGGTCCACGTCTTTTGCACTTCGTCTGTCAATACACAGACGGTTAATGTTGTTCGTGGATGACGCTGGAGTTGTCGTTCGATGATATCCCATATGTGGTCGTGTGTAGAAAGATCTGATGACCGAGCAGGCTAAGGCAACATATCGACACTGTAGAGCATACAGGATTACATCATCGGAGTGTGGGCGAGCGTTAGTCTGCTGGAAAATACCCCCTTAAAAGGTATCCTTGAACGGCAACACAACAGGGAGCGCGGGATAACCACGACACCGTTCATAACAATACACCAGGTGTAGGTCCAATGTGTCTACGCCGCAGACAGGTCGGTTGCAGGTGCTCTATTGCCTTCTTTCTAATCAACGCACGGCCGTCACTGGCACCGAAGGAGAACCAGCTTTCCGCAGAAGACACAATGGACCTCCACCATGCCCTCAAGTGATCTCTCGCTTGAAAACACTGAATGTCGTAAATGGCGGTGCTTTGAGGTCAGTGGAATGCACGTTACAGTTCGTCTGGCTCAGAGCTGTCCTTGAATTAACCAATTTGTAACAGTTCGTTGTGACACTGTGGTGCCAACTGCCGCTCCGATTGCTCCACAGATGCTATACGATTCGCTAGAGCCATACGCCGAACACGATGGTCTTCCCTCTCCGTACTGACACATGGCAGTCTTGTGCCCAGTCTACATCTCTTAGTATCCCTGCAGTACCGCAGGAAGAACATTCAGCTTCTCATAGACCTTTTACACGACCTCGTTCAAAGTCAGTGAGGTGCCGATAATGGTGTCTTTGTCACCTTAAAGGAATTCTTTACGAACATCAACTCACCACGTCCAATCTCACAGGAACTCACGATCGTTACAGCGTGTTTTTAAAACAACCTAGCGCCACTGCTATGCGTCTAGCGCGAAATCTCAGTACACACCAGCTTTCAGATGCAGTAACACGTTTACCAACTTTCGTTTATGGCACACAGCTACTTCCTGGTATTAGGATTTTCTTTTCGACGGTGTGTTTTAATCCTTGCTTGGTGTCTGAAGTCATTTTTAACATGGGCATAGGATTCCCCTAGTCCAGACAAGCTTTTTATGGGATTATTTTTATAACTGGGCAAAACATTTATGGTTGTATCAGGGTTCGTAGTGCCATAATATGAAATTTTGCAGTGTGGTTAGAAAGTATCGCAGGTACACTATGCGTGATTTTCAACGTTGTATTTGAACTTTAATACGGAAATAAAAACTCAGAAACAGTTCACTTTCTCTAAAGACTTTTATATGTCCATTGTTGTAACCATTCATAGAAAACAAGTAAACGTGCACTGTTTTAAGAAAGTCACAGTTAGGCATTGCACTTTGTTGAAGTAAGGCTTGTTATTTATTCATAATGGATGTGACATACGCCGTGAGAGGGGCTTTAGTCTCGAGCAGGTTTTAGGAGATATACACTCCTGGAAATGGAAAAAAGAACACATTGACACCGGTGTGTCAGACCCACCATACTTGCTCCGGACACTGCGAGAGGGCTGTACAAGCAATGATCACACGCACGGCACAGCGGACACACCAGGAACCGCGGTGTTGGCCGTCGAATGGCGCTAGCTGCGCAGCATTTGTGCACCGCCGCCGTCAGTGTCAGCCAGTTTGCCGTGGCATACGGAGCTCCATCGCAGTCTTTAACACTGGTAGCATGCCGCGACAGCGTGGACGTGAACCGTATGTGTAGTTGACAGACTTTGAGCGAGGGCGTATAGTGGGCATGCGGGAGGCCGGGTGGACGTACCGCCGAATTGCTCAACACGTGGGGCGTGAGGTCTCCACAGTACATCGATGTTGTCGCCAGTGGTCGGCGGAAGGTGCACGTGCCCGTCAACCTGGGACCGGACCGCAGCGACGCACGGGTGCACGCCAAGACCGTAGGATCCTACGCAGTGCCGTAGGGGACCGCACCGCCACTTCCCAGCAAATTAGGGACACTGTTGCTCCTGGGGTATCGGCGAGGACCATTCGCAACCGTCTCCATGAAGCTGGGCTACGGTCCCGCACACCGTTAGGCCGTCTTCCGCTCACGCCCCAACATCGTGCAGCCCGCCTCCAGTAGTGTCGCGACAGGCGTGAATGGAGGGACGAATGGAGACGTGTCGTCTTCAGCGATGAGAGTCGCTTCTGCCTTGGTGCCAATGATGGTCGTATGCGTGTTTGGCGCCGTGCAGGTGAGCGCCACAATCAGGACTGCATACGACCGAGGCACACAGGGCCAACACCCGGCATCATGGTGTGGGGAGCGATCTCCTACACTGGCCGTACACCACTGGTGATCGTCGAGGGGACACTGAATAGTGCACGGTACATCCAAACCGTCATCGAACCCATCGTTCTACCATTCCTAGACCGGCAAGGGAACTTGCTGTTCCAACAGGACAATGCACGTCCGCATGTATCCCGTGCCACCCAACGTGCTCTAGAAGGTGTAAGTCAACTACCCTGGCAAGCAAGATCTCCGGATCTGTCCCCCATTGAGCATGTTTGGGACTGGATGAAGCGTCGTCTCACGCGGTCTGCACGTCCAGCACGAACGCTGGTCCAACTGAGGCGCCAGGTGGAAATGGCATGGCAAGCCGTTCCACAGGACTACATCCAGCATCTCTACGATCGTCTCCATGGGAGAATAGCAGCCTGCATTGCTGCGAAAGGTGGATATACACTGTACTAGTGCCGACATTGTACATGCTCTGTTGCCTGTGTCTATGTGCCTGTGGGTCTGTCAGTGTGATCATGTGATGTATCTGACCTCAGGAATGTGTCAATAAAGTTTCCCCTTCCTGGGGCAATGAATTCACGGTGTTCTTATTTCAATTTCCAGGAGTGTACATACGAGTGACAACGATATTGAATCAATTTTTGGAAATGTGTGTGAGAGTGATACTGATGTAGATGTGATGGAGGAAGATACACAAGTTGGAATTGAGGTGGATGTCAGTGAATGTGAATAACATGGTAACGATATTTAGGAAACTAGTGTGCCTATTCTTATAACCAGAAGTAGACACTTAACATATGACTGCTGTATCGCCTCATGTGTGCAAGCAGGAGTATAATATGTGAAACTGCACGCATTCCATGTCACCTTAGAACACAATTGCAGGTAGAGGCAGACGGTCTCAAGCTTTTCATCACCATTTGCTGAATGTAATAGTTACGCATATCAATAATTGTGCAGAAGACAGTAAAATTCTACACCAATATCTTGAACACTGTACTAAATTTGCTTCTACAGAAATACAGACATTCTTTGTTCAACTAATAATAACTAGTTTACATAAGACACTTGGGAAACCTATGAGTGAATTTTGGTCAGATGAATATGGCTCCCCATTTTTTGAGTCGCAGTGAACTTTTCAAGATTTCGTGATACTCTGATGCGCCTCTGGTTCGATGATAAATTTAGAAGAGAAGAAAGAAAAGCAGTTTCTGGATCAAAAGCTGAACCTGTGTGGGCTGTGTTTTAGATTTTCATTGGTGTATGCATTTCGTCTTATATTCTTGGTACTTTTATTACAGTGACAGACACCTCTATGCTTTCAGGGACCATTCAAGGTGTACATTCATTCAAAACCTGGAAAGTACAGGGTAAAAATGTGCGCGGCTATAGATTGTGCAACCAGTTATCTTGTAAATAGACAATAAGTTTGCAACTTCATTATAAAGTCCAGCAATGGAGCTATAATTTCAAAAATATGCACGGGTCTCACAAGATGTCGCTATTATTTGTGTGAAAACAGTTTACATTTTATTGCCGTTTAGGTACTAGAATGACTTGGGATCAAAGAAACCCCACACATGTAATACGTTTTTGAGATCGAGAGCATGCAAGGGTTACGTTTAGATTTCATTGACGCTGGTGAATTAGGCAGTGATTTGTATAAATCTGACCGCTTACCTCACTGGCAGAGGGTTAACTGGCGCGGGCACTGCAGAGCTAGTGGATGTAAAAGGGGAAACATTTTGTTGTTTGGTTTCCAGTGTCGAAAAGTCACAGCGCGCGCGCCTGGTGCAATTAGTTGCTATGGTGTTAATTTTGATGTGTAAGTAACATGGATTCGTGCATGCGCATTACAAAGACGGACACCTTCAAGTTGCGATACATATTTGTAGCAAAAATATGGACTTCAGTTTAGGGTATTATAATACAACGCAGTGAGTGGAGGAAAAATGACATTCAAAACATTTATTAAATATATGGCATAGTGACCCACATAGCCGCGCGGGATTAGCCGAGCGGTCTAAGGCGCTGCAGTCGTGGACTGTGCGGCTGGTCCCGGCGGAGGTTCGAGTCCTCTCTCGGGCATGGTTATGTGTGTTTGTCATTAGGATAATACAGGTTAAGTAGTGTGTAAGCTTAAGGATTGATGACCTTAGCAATTAAGTCCCATAAGATTTCACACACATTTG
This sequence comes from Schistocerca piceifrons, assembly GCF_021461385.2. Lineage (NCBI taxonomy): Eukaryota > Metazoa > Arthropoda > Insecta > Orthoptera > Acrididae > Schistocerca > Schistocerca piceifrons. Next base: position 107,211,708 of record NC_060138.1, on the reverse strand, counting down.
AACATTTGTTTTTTACCCATATAGCTTAATGCATTGAAATAAAAGTACAATTACTGTTATTAATCAATCAATCACCATTCAGGCATACAATAAAACAACACTTAATCAGGCAGTTACAATGGTACAGTTTTGGGGTCTCTGAGGATGGCAGAAATCTGAAATGGGAAACAGTTGACACGAAGTGTACTGAATGATGCCGACTTTATCAGTAGTTTGGGGCCGGCGGTCAATGTATCGCTCTCTTACCATAGCTAGTCTATTGGAGGCTCGTAACGTACTAATTCCTGTAGGTTACCAATTAATAAATATATAGGGTGTAGCAGGTATAATTTCAGATATTCTTACACGTGGTACCTTCATACGTACAGACATCACTGTGTATGTTGTTTTCTCTTGCGTTGGACAGTCTTCCTACAAACACGTCACAAACATTACCATCTGATGTTTTATGCACGGTAGTACTGCACCACTAAGCGGACCACGACTGTCAGTATAGACTAACCGCTTTGTGTCCACGTGTCTACACTTCAACAGCTGACCTACTGCCCAGCGGAAAATAAGCAGCAACAGATTGCTCTTACCAGACGTACTTAGAGGTGTTAAACAACCTAAAAACATACAACTTCTAATGGATATAATTATTAGCCTGCAAATTACATATACTAACCTAATCTTGTCCAGTGCACCGCCCTCAGTCAGCAATAGAAAAATCTCCACTTACACTTGTCCAGAGGTGCTGTCCCACATGTTACTATTGGCTCTTGAATAAAGCAATTTGAAGACAACTGATCTTGGTCTTCTGTATATCATGGAAGTATATCATCGAAGTATCTGCTGTTAATTAACGTTGACTTTTGGGGGACACTGACGCTGTGGTAGTGTAACATTTTGCCTCAACCTACGTATTTTTAAACAACACACACACACAGTAATGAATTACGCCCACCGCAAGACTGAATACCGCTTTGTGGCGTTGTGAGCACGTGACTCCTTAAGGACAGTATGTAAGCAGAGCAGAGGCGACGATACAGGCTGAAAATCGCGGAATCCACTGCCATACGCGACTTTAACAAAGTAGAGACTGTCTTGGCCCACCGACTAGGAAGGAGCATCTCTAAAACATCGGAAACAGAGAGTGTGGTTGGCTATTCACGTTCTCATATCTTGAGCGTGTACAGAAGCTGGTTGAAGGAAGGTGAAACCACAACGAGGCGATAAGGTGTTGAAAGTCCATATCTCATGCATATCGACGATATCTGGGGTTTGCCCGCTCTGTATCGCAAGCTAAGCGGTGACAGAGCACAACGCTTTTCCAGTATTTCGGAGCACACTATTCAGAGCACATTGTTGAAAATGGGGCTTCATGGAAGACGACGCCTCCGTGTTCTCATGTTGACCCAACTACATCGTCACTACGAATGCAGGTGGCATGCGATCATCGATACGCAACCGTCGACTTACGGAAACGTGTCGCCTGGTCATCTACATTATGCTTCTGGTACCACTAACTGGTCCCTAGTTTCCCTGTTCAAAGGCGCGTGGAAAGACTGTCTGTCGGTAAGCCTCTGTATTAGCTCTAATTTATCGAATTTTCTCGTCGTCATCTTTTCGTGAGATGTTTGTAGGTGTAAATAATATGTTGTCCAACTCTTGCCGTAAGTGGTTTCTACAAATTTCAATCGTAAATCGTGATACACTAAGCCTCCCTTGTAGCGTCTGCCACTGTAGTTTGCTGAGCATCTCTGTTAGTCTCTCGTGACGACTAAACGAACAGGTGACAAAACGCGCCACTCTTCGTTCGATTTTCTCTATCTCGTCTATCTTATTAGGGTATCAGATTGATGAAAAATTCTCAAGAATAATTCGAACCTGCGCCTTATAAGACACCTCCTTCGTGAATGAGTTACGTTTCCTTAAGTTTCTTCCAAAGAATCTGTCTGGCATCTGCTTTTCTTGCAGTTTGTTTCACATCGTCATTCCACTTAGGGTCGTTCTGGATATTTACTTCTAGATTTTTACGGTAGATACCGTTTCAAGTATCATCAATAGTGTCGTTGTACAGTTGTGAACTTCTTTTCCTATGTATGGGCAATATACAGGGTGTTTCAAAAATGACCGGTATATTTGAAACAGCAATAAAAACTAAACGAGCAGCGATAGAAATACACCGTTTGTTGCAATATGCTTGGGACAACAGTACATTTTCAGGCAGACAAACTTTCGAAATTACAGTAGTTACAATTTTTAACAACAGATGGCGCTGCGGTCTGGGAAACTCTATAGTACGATATTTTCCACATATTCACCATGCGTAGCAATAATATGGCATAGTCTCTGAATGAAATTACCCGAAACGTTGACAACGTGTCTGGCGGAATGGCTTCACATGCAGATGAGATGTACTGCTTCAGCTGTTCAATTGTTTCTGGATTCTGGCGGTACACCTGGTCTTTCAAGTGTCCCCACAGAAAGAAGTCACAGGGGTTCATGTCTGGCGAATAGGGAGGCCAATCCACGCCCCCTCCTGTATGTTTCGGATAGCCCAAAGCAATCACACGATCATCGAAATACTCATTCAGGAAATTAAAGACGTCGGCCGTGTGATGTGGCCGGGCACCATCTTACATAAACCACGAGGTGTTCGCAGTGTCGTCTAAGGCAGTTTGTACCGCCACAAATTCACGAAGAATGTCCAAATAGCGTGATGCAGTAATCGTTTCGGATCTGAAAAATGGGCCAATGATTCCTTTGGAAGAAATGGCGGCCCAGACCAGTACTTTTTGAGGATGCAGGGACGATGGGACTGCAACATGTGGTTTTTCGGTTCCCCATATGCGCCAGTTCTGTTTATTGACGAAGCCGTCCAGGTAAAAATAAGCTTCGTCAGTAAACCAAATGCTGCCCACATGCATATCGCCGTCATCAATCCTGTGCACTATATCGTTAGCGAATGTCTCTCATGCAGCAATGGTAGCGGCGCTGAGGGGTTGCCGCGTTTGAATTTTGTATGGATAGAGGTGTAAACTCTGGCGCATGAGACGATACGTGGACGTTGGCGTCATTTGGACCGCAGCTGCAACACGGCGAACGGAAACCCGAGGCCGCTGTTGGATCACCTGCTGCACTAGCTGCGCGTTGCCCTCTGTGGTTGCCGTACGCGGTCGCCCTACCTTTCCAGCACGTTCATCCGTCACGTTCCCAGTCCGTTGAAATTTTTCAAACAGATCCATTATTGTATCGCTTTTCGGTCCTTTGGTTACATTAAACCTCCGTTGAAAACTTCGTTTTGTTGCAACAACACTGTGTTCTAGGCGGTGGAATTCCAACACCAGAAAAATCCTCTGTTCTAAGGAATAAACCATGTTGTCTACAGCACACTTGCACGTTGTGAACAGCACACGCTTACAGCAGAAAGACGACGTACAGAATGGCACACCCACAGACTGCGTTGTCTTCTATATCTTTCACATCACTTGCAGCGCCATCTGTTGTTGAAAATTGTAACTACTGTAATTTCGAAAGTTTGTCCGCCTGAAAATGTACTGTTGTCCCAAGCATATTGCAACAAACGGTGTATTTCTATCGCTGCTCGTTTAGTTTTTATTGCCGTTTCAAATATACCGGTCATTTTTGAAACACCCTGTATTACAGTTATTCACGTACAGAGTCAACTGCCAGATCCTGCACCTTCCCCAATCCTTTGCAGGTTATTCTGCAAACTGACGTTTCTGGCGTTGTTACTTTCTCAGAGACAACATTGTCATCTGCGAACAGCTTTAAAGAGCTTCCGATGCTTCCTACTACATCATTTATGTACCTTCTACACAGTAACGGTGCTATCATACTTCCTTGGGGTGTCTTCACAGCTGCCGATTTTGTTCCGTTAGGAGCGATGTGTTGAGTTCTTCCAACAAGAAAGTCTTGAACCAGTAGCAAATCTCGTCCGATAGTTGGCAAGTTCGTATTTACAGTATGTCACTAAACGGCAGTGCGGACGATGTGAAATGCTTCGCTGACGTCAAGGAAAACAGTGTCAACTTGATCGCACTTGTCTACTGTATAGCTCATGGATGAACACAACTAGCTGAGGTTCGCAAGATCGCTGTTTCCGGAATCCCTGTTGATTTTTATAGAGTAGATTTTCGTGCTTTAAAAACGTCATAATTCTTGAGCATAAGAAATGTTCCGTAATTCTGCAAAGGATTCACGTCGACGGTGTAGCCCTGTAATTGTGTGCATCTGTCCTGCGGCTCTTTTAGAACATGTAAATGATCTGCACTTTTTTCCCGTCGCCAGGTACTATATTTTGCTCCAGCGATCTACGATAAACTGCCCCTAGAAGAATAGTAAATTCTTTGCATAATCTCTCTAGGATGTTGTATCTCCTGCCTTTCCACTACCAAGCAACGACAGTTGGTTTTTAGTTCCATTAGTTATCTCATTATCTTCCATTTCCACGTTCGTAAGTTGATTTAAAGGTATGTGGAGGGGGAAGGGGGGGGGGGAGTTACAGTCTTCCGCGGTAAGACAATTTCGAAGACAGATTTTAGTATTTCTGCCTTCCGTCATCTTCCGTTTCGCTGACAGTATGGTGTCTGAATAAATGAACAGAGGATTTTGAACCGCTTACTAATTTTACGTAAGACCAAAAGCTCTTGGGAGCTTTACTCCAATCGACTGACAAAATTTTACTTTGTAATTCAATAAACGCTGTCCTGACGCTCATTTACGCTTCGGTCGGATTTGTTTCTCAGCAAGGTTTTGACTTCCCTTGAATGTGTGATGGAGCCACCACATTTGTTTCCGTAGCAGTTATCTAACTCGCCTAATAAACCACGGTGAACTTTTCTCGTCACTTAAGACTTTATTTTGAATATATATGTCTAAGGTATATTGAAAAATCACACCTTCGTTCTCAGGGTATCTGAAGCTGCTACTCAGATACTCTTGCTGTGTAGAACTATTGCCCTATCTTTCTTAAAATTCCTTGGAGAAACTGCAGTCATAGTTGCTATCATAGGTTTATAATCACTAATACCTTCCTCTACGTTAACTCATTCTACAAATTCAAGTCTGTTTCTTGCTAAGAGGTGTAAGTAAGACGTTACCTGCACGAGTCTGTGCTGTAACTACATACTCAAGGTAATTTTCGGACAAGACATCCTGAACAATGCCACATGATTCTCTGTCTCTGGCACCAGTGTTGATGGCATAACACTCCCAATCTATACCTGGCAAGTTGAAGTAACCCCCTATTACAGCGGTATGATCAGGTAAAATACTAACGATATTCTGCAACTTCTCTCTGAACCGCTCTACCACTACAGCTCCTCACCCAGGCGACCTATAAAACCATCCGATTAACATTGTAGAAAGACCTTCGATGCTTAACTTCACCCAGATCAATTCACATTCGGACTCCCTGATAACCTCTCTAGACTTTTTTGAGTTCTGCACTGCAATAAATACGCCGAAACCATTGACGACTAACCTATCCTTATGATAAATATTCCAGTGTGAACTTAAGATTTAGTTACTATTCATTTCTGGTTGTAATCAAATTTATGTTCCTAATTTCTGGGCAACATGGCCTTCAGTAACTTAACTCTGTCTGGACAAGCATCAGAGGATCACAGTGCCGACCGACCAGCATGTCATCCTCAGGCGATAGGCGTGACTGGCTACAGATATGAAGCCTCTGGTTCTCAGTCAAGTAGCTCCTCAACTGGCCTCACAAGGGCTGAGTGCATCCCATTTTCCAGCACAGTCGGTAGACCAAGACGATACCGACCCAAGTGCCAGCCAAGGCTGACATCGCTTAACTGAGGTGATCTGATTGGAACAAGTGTTACCTTGTGGAAAGGCAGTTGGCTATAACCTTCAATAAGCGATACTGATTCTGAGAATTATCATTGGATGTTCCTTTATTTTAATCTTTTCTGTACCTGATCTCGCCAGCCGCGGTGGTCTAGCGGTTCTGGCGCTGCAGTCCGGAACCGCGGGACTGCTACGGTCGCAGGTTCGAATCCTGCCTCGGGCATGGGTGTGTGTGATGTCCTTAGGTTAGTTAGGTTTAAGTAGTTCTAAGTTCTAGGGGACTTATGACCTAAGATGTTGAGTCCCATAGTGCTTAGAGCCATTTGAACCATTTTTTTTTGTACCTGATCTTCAAAAAATGCTCAAATGTGTGTGAAATCCTATAGGACTTAACTGCAAAGGTCATCAGTCCCTAAGCTTACACACTACTTAACTAAATTATCCTAAGGGAAAGCACTCACACCCATGCCCGAGGGAGGACTCGAACCTCCACCGGGACCAGCTGCACAGTCCACGACTGCAGCGCCTTAGACCGCTCGGCTAATCCCGCGCGGCGTACCTAATCTGTGAGGACGAGTATTCTCTGAGAATATTGTGACTGACGTACGATTTTGGCGAGCAGTTCTCCTCTGACCCCAAGGGAGGTTCCTAGACTTAAAAAAGCCCCATGTGCGCGCCACAAAGAACTCCACTACCATAGTAGCCGCTTCCTCTGTGTAGCACACATCTGACCTGTTACCGAAAACCTACAGTTATTCACCCGATAGCGGAGGTCGAACCAGTACCCGTGGTCTAGGACCGGCCCCACCTTTTACGGCGACACTGACGGCAGCCCCCACCGCAGGAGACGATCTACAAACCTATCGCTTAACGACCATCAACATTAACACCATTCGGACACGTACGAAGTTGTCGCTGCTCCAAGACATGCTCAATGCAGCAGACGTTGACATTGTCTTTCTCCAAGAAGTCTTCGTCGACGATTTACCGGGTATGTATGGTTATACGGCTTATGTGTCCCACGCCTCGCCAACTAACAGTGGAGTCGCCATTCTCCTCAGAGAGGGCCTCGAGGCGGACGAAGTCCGATATCTCCCCGACGCTAGAGGAATGGCCGTAACGGTGCAAGGCGTGTGGTTTATCAATGTGTACGCCCCTTCCGGAACGAATCGTCGTCGTGACCGATCGCTCTTCTTCGCAGAAGGAATAGCACCGCTTTTTCAGGGCAGGCACGATGACTTGATATTAGGGGGCGATTTCAATTGCACCCAAGCACCTAAAGGTCAGCTGCCACGCCATTCATCGTGCCCCGAACTTGGGACACTCATCGGCGATCTCCAGCTAGTAGATACATGGGAACATGTCCGAGAAAATAGACCGGGATACACCCATTTCGCGAGTCACTCGTCTAGTCGCATCAATAGGATTTACGTCTCCCGTTCTCTCGCGGCAACGGTGAGTGACGCGGAGGTGTGGCCAGTAGCCTTTTCTGATCACGAGGCCTATATATGTGCCGTCACCCTTCGTCGCCAACGGGTGTGGCGCAGCCGACGTCCCTGGAAATTAAACCTTGCTCATCTCGCTTCTCCGGATTGTCGACGCGCCATCGAAGACACGTGGAGTTTGTGCGTCCGCCGCCTCCCAACGTATCCTACGTCGATTAGTTGGTGGTTAACCTGCGCCAAGCCGGCCCTACGGCGAACCTTTATTACGTATGGTCGTGAGACTGCTGCTTGGAGGCGGCAGACCCTTGATTTTTATTTCACCGTCCTTCGCGAATACGCCTCCTTGCCACCCACACCGGAACGACAGCTGACAGTTCAGCGTGCCAAAGCACAGATCGTAGCCCATATGCGCCGACACCTCGAAGGGACGATCGTCCGAGCGCGGACACAAGACAGACTCGCAACGGAACGACCCACCATGAGAACGTACACTGCGAAGACGGGCGCTGATACATGCCATCACCACTGAGGACGGCCTTCATCACACCACACAACGCGATATTGCTGCAGCCTTCTTCGACCATTACGCACGACTTTATTCTGCTCAATGTTCCGACCCGATGACGGTGACAGCAGTCTCACAACTGGTTTACGGCATTGTCCCACAGGATTTACAAACTGAATTATTGAACGACATTACGGAAGACGAAGTTATCGACGCCACCGGTAAAGGAGCGGCGAATAAGTCTCCTGGCCCCGACGGGCTCCCTGTGGAGTTTTATAGAACTTTCCAGTATTTACTGGCTCCCAAGTTAACAGACATCTCTCGGGAGCTTATGTCCCCCGCGGTGCCGCTCCCTGCGACCTTCGTAGAAGGAATAATTATACCGGTTCACAAGCCTAAAGGTGGGGCTCGAATACAAGATTACCGACCGATAACACTCGTCAACTGCGACATGAAGATATTCACCAGACTATTAGCAAACCGTCTACGACCGACCCTACCTTACGTCATCTCGCCAGATCAGACTTCCCTAGCGGGTATCAACAACAACCACACAGCACTGTCACCGCATCCCGGGAGCGCTGGCATCAGTAGATCTTAGCCAAGCTTTTGATCGAGTGGATCACGCGTACCTAACGTCCGTTCTCCAGCACATGCAGTACCCACAGCAATTCACAGTCGTCGTGATGCGCCTACTCCGAGGAGCGACTTTCAAAGTGCTCGTTAACGGGCGTCTCTCGCAGTCCCTCCCGATTTTCCGCTCCGTCCGTCAAGGCTGCCCCTTGTCGACGTTACTATATGCTCTGGCACTGGAACCGCTCCTCTGTGGTCTCCGTCAACGCCTCACCGGTCTTACCCTACGTGACGTCACATTTCGCTGTACAGCATATGCAGACGACCTGGTTCTCGTGTTCCGCAATCGCGATGATGTCAACAGAGCACTAGAATGGATTACCACGTACGGTGTGGCTTCCGGCAGCTGTCCCAACGTCGCCAAATCGGTCGCCATGGCCATAGGAGACGGGTTGACCCCAGCGTGTGTCGAACCCCTACAGCTTCGTGGCACTATCAAATGTCTCGGAATAGAGTTTCACGACGACATACGGCGCACCGCGGCTCTTAACTACCGCCGCTTATTACAACAAATTCGGGTCCAGATCTTCAACCTTCGTCTGCGGACCCTCGACATTCTCCAAAGGGCACACTTCGTTAATGTTTACCTCGCATCGCGCCTTCCACACATAGCGCGTGTTCTCCCAATACCGTTACTGATGGCTCGACGTCTATTAGCGGCATTCGGAGCCTACGTCAGTACAGGCATGCTCTTCAAAGTCAGTTATGAGTCACTGACCCTTCCCCCAGAAAGGGGAGGTCTTGGCCTAGTCCATGTCCACGACAGAGCTGTGGCCATGTATGTCAGCTCACACATCAAGCTGTGGCGCCACCACCCGGAAAGTTTGACAGGTTTAGTGTTGGAGTCCTTAGCTCCGCCGTCCATTATGCCCCCACTGACGACGCAAGACATACCGCCACCCTTCTACTACTTCGGGAACTTTTACATTGAACACAGCTATTTCCGCATCGCAGTACCACCGACGAAACAGGCGTCGGCGAGGGATATATATCATGTCCTACAGCAGAGGCGCCCACCGAACATCGTGGAGACGAAAAGCCCTCAGGTTAATTGGAAGGTGGTGTGGAAGACGATTCACGCGATTCCACTGGACACAGCCGTCCGATCCACATGGTACATCACAGTCAATGGTAAACAGATCACCCGATCACGCCTCCACAAGATAAACATGGCGGAATCGCCTCTCTGCGTAGACTGCGGGATACCAGACACGGACGAACACCGTCTCACATGTGGCGCGGCAGAAGACGTATGGCGCTTGGTGCGACAAATTTTGTCGTATTTTCTACGAGTGACTCCGGAACACATTACACCTCGGTTTCTACTATTTCCGGATCAACAGTATTTCCCGCGCGCCAAGACCAACGCTGTCACGTGGATCCGTGCGCATGCGGTACACTACTTATTTCACGATGGACCTAAAGATGTATTAGACTTTTGGAACTACCTACAAGAACGTCATTGCAAGATCGTACGGAACCCAAAATACAGACAGTATTTTTCTAATTACTTAGGGAGTGCCCTACGCGACCCTCCACGCAGCTGGATCATCAACAGGTAGGAAAAGATACCCATTGAGTGAGCTGACATGACTAAGTTCGATTCTCGGTGGAACAACATGATAAACGTGAAGACGTACCTGGATGATGAAGCGTAAGGAGAGTAGCGACACACCCTTCTGCATCCTGTATGAAGCACTTTCTTTTCGTTTTCCCCATATACATTACCTCGGTGTAGGAACGTGCCGAGATATTTTTTTCTTTTTCTCAGAGCACGATGCGGTGCTAGATACATTTATTTTTGTTGTGGTATAAAGTAAAACCACATTAAGAATGTATTAAAACAGTAAATAAAAATAAATTAAATAATAATTCCCACAAAAGATTTCCCCTTTCCATCCCTGATTCCTTGACGGACGAGGGGGACACTGCGACCAGGCCTCGGGTTACGACCACTGATCGCTCTGCCTTCCGCGCCCTCCCCCACCTTCTTTTTAAAAAAAGACAAAAAAACAAAAAAACAAAAAAAAGGGGTAGCGTCTTTGATTCATAATCAAAAACGTCTTCGGTCCCGGGTTCGATCGCCGCCACTGCCTAAATTTTGATAACTAATCAGCATTGGCGGCCGAAGACTTCCGGTATAAGAAGTCAGACTCATTCTGCCAACGGCTTTGTCAAAGAGGGCGGAGGAGCAGATAGAGGTTCAGGGCACTCTCTTGTCGTAGGGGTAAGAAATTGCCCCTAAAGGCGGAAGAATCAGCAATGATTAACGACATGAGGATGCAGAAGGCAATGGAAACCACTGCATTAAAGACACGTAACGTGTATCCACAGGACATGTGGCCTGTAATTGAAGAAGTGTCATGATGATCTCTCCATTGGCAAAAGATTCCGGAATAGTCCCCCATTCGGATCTCCGGGAGGGGACTGCCAAAGGGGAGGTTACCATGAGAAAAAGATTGAATAATCTACGAAAGGATAACGTTCTAGGAGTCGGGGCGTGGAATGTCAGAAGCTTGAACGTGGTAGGGAAACTAGAAAATCTGAAAAGGGAAATGCAAAGGCTCAATCTAGATATAGTACGGGTCAGTGATGTGAAGTGGAAGGAAGACAAGGATTTCTGGTCAGATGAGTACCGGGTAATATCAATAGCAGCATAAAATGGTATAACAGGTGTAGGATTCGTTATGAATAGGAAGGTAGGGCAGAGGGTGTGTTACTGTGAACAGTTCAGTGACCGGGTTGTTCTAATCAGAATCGACAGCAGACCAACACCGACAACGATAGTTCAGGTATACATGCTGACGTCGCAAGCTGAAGATGAACAGATAGAGAAAGTGTATGAGGATATTGAAAGGGTAATGCAGTATGTAAAGGGGGACAAAAATCTAGTAGTCATGGGCGACTGGAATGCAGTTGTAGGGGAAGGAGTAGAAGAAAAGGTTACAGGTGAATATGGGCTTGGGACAAGGAATGAAAGAGGAGAAAGACTAATTGAGTTCTGTAACAAGTTTCAGCTAGTAATAGGCTTGGGAGAAGGAATGAAAGAGGAGAAAGACTAATTGAGTTCTGTAACAAGTTTCAGCTAGTAATAGCGAATACCCTGTTCAAGAATCACAAGAGGAGGAGGTATACTTGGAAAAGGCCGGGAGATACGGGAAGATTTCAGTTAGATTACATCACGGTCAGACAGAGATTCCGAAATCAGATACTGGATTGTAAGGCGTACCCAGGAGCAGATATAGACTCAGATCACAATATAGTAGTGATGAAGAGTAGGCTGAAGTTCAAGACATTAGTCAGGAAGAATCAGTACGCAAAGAAGTGGGATACGGAAGTACTAAGGAATAGCCGGCCGGAGTGGCCGTGCGGTTCTGGGCGCTCCAGTCTGGAACCGCGAGACCGCTACGGTCGCAGGTTCGAATCCTGCCTTGGGCATGGATGTGTGTGATGTCCTTAGGTTAGTTAGGTTTAAGTAGTTCTAAGTTCTAGGGGACTGATGACCTCAGCAGTTAAGTCCCATAGTGCTCAGAGCCATACTAAGGAATGACGAGATACGTTTGAAGTTCTCTAACGCTGTAGATACAGCAATAAGGAACAGCGCAGTAGGCAGTACAGTTGAAGAGGAATGGACATCTCTAAAAAGGGCCATCACAGAAGTTGGGAAGGAAAACATAGGTACATAGAAGGTAGCTGCGATAAAACTATGGATAACAGAAGAAATACTGCAGTTGATTGATGAAAGGAGGAAGTACAAATATGTTCCGCGAAAATCAGGAATACAGAAATACAAGTCGCTGAGGAATGAAATAAATAGGAAGTGCAGGGAAGCTAAGACGAAATGGCTGCAGGAGAAATGTGAAGACATCGAAAAAGATATGATTGTCGGAAGGACAGACTCAGCATACAGGAAAGTCAAAACAACCTTTGGTGACATTAAAAGCAACGGTGGTAACATTAAGGGTGCAACGGGAATTCCACTGTGAAATGCAGAGGAGAGAGCAGATAGGTGGAAAGAATACATTGAAAGCCTCCATGAGGGTGAAGATTTGTCTGATGTGATAGAAGAAGAAACAGGAGTCGATTTAGAAGAGATAGGGGATCCAGTATTAGAATCTGAATTTAAAAGAGCTTTGGAGGACTTACCATCAAATAAGGCAGAAGGGATAGATAACATTCCATCAGAATTTCTAAAATCATTGGGGGAAGTGGCAACAAAACGACTATTCACGTTGGTGTGTAGAATATATGAGTCTGGCGACATTTCATCTGACTTTCGGAAAAGCATCATCCACACAATTCCGAAGACGCCAAGAGATGACAAGTGCGAGAATTATCGCACAATCTGCTTCACAGCTCATGCATCGAAGCTGCTTACAAGAATAATATACAGAAGAATGGAAAAGAAAATTGAGAATGCGCTAAGTGACGATCAGTTTGGCTTTAGGAAAAGTAAAGGGACGAGAGAGGCAATTCTGACGTTACGGCTAATAATGGAAGCAAGGCTAAAGAAAAATCAAGACACTATCATATGATTTGTCGACCTGGAAAAAGCGTTCGACAATATAAAATGGTGCAAGCTGTTCGAGATTCTGAAAAAAGTAGGGGTACGCTATAGGGAGAGACGGGTCATATACAATATGTACAACAACCAAGAGGGAATATTAAGAGTGGACGATCAAGAACGAAGTGCTCGTATTAAGAAGGGTGTAAGACAAGGCTGTAGCCTTTCGCCCCTACTCTTCAATCTGTACATCGAGGAAGCAATGATGGAAATAAAAGAAAGATTCAGGAGTGGATTAAAATACAAGGTGAAAGGATATCAATGATACGATTCGCTGATGACATTGCTATCCTGAGTGAAAGTGAAGAAGAATTAAATGATCTGCTGAACGGACTGAACAGTCTAATGAGTACACAGTATGGTTTGAGAGTAAATCGGAGAAAGACGAAGGTAATGAGAAGTAGTAGAAATGAGAACAGCGAGAAACCTAACATCAGGGTTGATGGTCACGAAGTCAATGAAGTTAAGGAATTCTGCTACCTAGGCAATAAAATAACCAATGACGGACGGAGCAAGGAGGACATCAAAAGCAGACTCGCTATGCCAAAAAAGGCATTTCTGGCCAAGAGAAGTCTACTAATATCAAATACCGGCCTTAATTTGAGGAAGAAATTTCTGAGGATGTACGTCTGGAGTACATCATTGTATGGTAGTGAAACATGGACTGTGGGAAAACCGAAACAGAAGAGAATCGAAGCATTTGAGATGTGGTGCTACAGACGAATGTTGAAATTAGGTGGACTGATAAGGTAAGGAATGAGGAGGTTCTACGCAGAATCGGAGAGAAAAGGAATATGTGGAAAACACTGATAAGGAGAAGGGACAGGATGATAGGACATCTGCTAAGACATGAGGGAATGACTTCCATGTACTAGAGGGCGCTGTAGAGGGCAAAAACTGTAGAGGAAGACAGAGATTGGAATACGTCAAGCAAATAATTGGGGACGTAGGTTGCAAGTGCTACTCTGAGATGAAGAGGTTAGCACATGAAAGGAATTCGTGGCGGGCCGCATCAAACCAGTGAGTAGACTGATGACCATAATAAAAAAACGGAGGTCGAAAAATTCCATCCGATAACGTCGGATGAGTAACGCTTATATCACACAACGTCGATGCTCATATTCCGAGACTCGTTCACGCAGGTGAACAGCTGCTCTAAACATGCACCGTAAACAGTGCACCCTACCTCGAATGCGGGCTGGTTGGTTCAGTATTCACCTAAGGACATTCACCTGGGCTTCCTTGGGACCTGTGGTACACACCTCTGCACTATGTGAATATCATTGCGGAGCTCTTTCGTCCTTTCATGCTTGATATCTTCCCCGATGGCGATGGCGTCTTCCGGCACAATAAATGTCAGTCTCACAAGACCAGAAGCGCGCCACAGTGATTAGTGTTGCATGATAATCAACTTTTGCCAACAAATTCGTCTGATCGCAGTCAACGGAATACAGCTGACTCCTGTCGGGCGCCTACAAACCTCAAGCCCATAATGAAGACCTGGAAAAAAAAGCTCTGTGTGCAGAAATCATGAATTAACAGAAAACTGAGTTTTAAGCGTACTAGGTTGTTTTTGGTCGTAACTGAACTATTAATGTGTATTATTAGAAACTTAAGTGATGTGACTTGGCAAGACAGCCAAGCCACTAGGAGGTAGCCGAAAGGCACGCGTTTAAGCTCACGCAGGCTGTCGTGAGGTCTGGAACAGGTAAAGTAATTGAGACTAGCAAATAAAGGTACGTAGCTTCTGGAATACTTAACTTTAATCCCTATCTGGTGAACATCGGTCTGACGGTACATGCATCACAAGATAAAGAGCAAATGATAATGGCGCCTTGCTAGGTTGTAGCAAATGACGTAGCTGAAGGCTATGCTAATTATCGTCTCGGCAAATGAGAGCGTGATTTGTCAGTGAACCATCGCTAGCAAAGTCGGCTGTACAACTGGGGCGAGTCTCTCTAGACCTGCCGTGTGGCGGTGCTCGGTCTGCAATCACTGACAGTGGCGACACGCGGGTCCGACGTATACTAACGGACCGCGGCCGATTTAAAGGCTACCACCTAGCAAGTGTGGTGGCTGGCGGTGACACCACATTAAGGATATTATGAATGGAAATTACAAACATTGTATTGTAATAACATTAAAGAATTATTGACAGTGGAAATGCAATGAAAAGCTCTGAACGTCGTAGTTCAATACTCGGAAAGATGATAGTAAAAGTTCACTCCACTTTTGTACAACGGTATGTCGTCATTATGTATCAGGTACTGCATCATTTCAATCAAATCTATCTTTTTCCTTCACAGATGTGGCTTCTAACATCCAGACCAGGTAGTGACATTTTCTTGATGTTCTGTACTTGTACACCTTTTCTCAAAACAGGGATATCTTCCGAGGCCTCAGTTTCATTTAAGCTTCTTCTAATCTTAACTAAATGGAGCTTATGGTTTTACAACCATAGCCACTATACGTTGGAAATGTTTAAATTTACTTTGTTTATTTTACATTCTGCTGTGGTTGTTAAACCACATGCTATCTGTTGATGGTGTTTATTGGGCTTGGCATGTAGGTCCTACTTTTTTTTTTTTTTTTTTTTTTTTTTTTTTTTGCTTCAAGTCTTCAGTTTACGGGAACTGCGTGATCACTGTGTAGGCATATGTGAACCGACACGATATTACGCAGGTGATCTTAGCGTTTAGGTTCATCAGCGTATGAAAGCGGCAAAAGCAAAGAATTATTCCCTTGTTGACTATCCTCACATGCGCACTGTTTTTAATACGAGTGACTGAGGTAAATGGAAGAATTCTCTAATACCGTACTCGTCTTTCTGGTGGTAATAGTGGCGTCACAGTGCCCCACTCCGGTGTTCACATTGAATAAATCAAGAGGAAAAAATAAAAGTGTTCTAGAAAAATGTTATAATAAGTCTGATGTGGGATTGAAACATACCAGAAAATTATGGAAATTGCCATTATGACGGTCGATGCATCTCTGTGTTCGATTTATCAAACTGAGACACGCGTAGCTGCTCTGCCTAAAAGATGGCTGCAGTTGCGATTTCAGTGGTCCGCTGTAGCTGCTTCAGGTTGTAAGGAATATTTGGCTACATCTGACCCTTCAATTTGTTCCACACGTAAAAATCAAGGGAGAGACATCAAGTTATCGCTTGGCCAGGAGATTGATCTGCATCTGCTAATTCTCCTTTCCTCACCGAGCACCTCATGCAATCATGAGAAAGCAGTCAAAGGCGTCTACGCTGTTGCTTCGTTTTGCTGGTAATATCTATACACTCGTTAGTCTTCTGTGATCTGATCCGCGTATTGATTAAATAGTTTCTGCATATACCGGTAAACATTAACGTTTGGTGAAAGAATCGTGTTCAAAGTACTGATGGGGATTTTCTGAAACATTATCGTGAATGTTTTGTGTGTTCACATACGCTGAACCAGGCCTCATCTGAATAAGTGAGAAACTGAAACTCCAAAAGTCTTCATTCCACTTCACTCAGAAACCACAGGAAGAACTCAACATCTGAAAGTTTGTCTTGAAGCTTTAGCTCATACACAGCAGTAAATTTATAAGATTACAGATGCAAGTCCTTTCTGATAATGTTTCGATATCACTATCTCTTAATTCCCACTTACAGAGGTAACGGACTTTATTGCAGACATTGCTTCACTCGAGCAATGTTTTCTGGTATTTACTATTTCTGATAGTTACGGTTTTTATTCGCTAGAGACACCGTTTCACGACTTTTGCAACTGCGTTTCTCAGACTTCTCTGGAGTATTTGCCAATACATTTTCCGTCTTTAACTCTTCCACAAACACTTGTGCACACGTTTTCCACTAACTGTGATTCACTTTGAAAGTCGTCTGTGGTCATAAAAAACAATAATTGCTTTCATAACTGGTGATAATTAAGCCCAGAAACCTCCACGTTATGCAGAAAGTACAATTCCTATGCCTCATAAAACAATCTTAAAAGCTATCTGACTTGTAAACATTAATAGAAGTAGTCATACACACACACGCGCACACACACACACACACACACACACACACACACACACACACACACACATTTTCATACTGCAGCATTATTGAGAAAAATGGGCTCTCATAGCTCCTACTTAAGCACTACGCAGTGATTCATGATTATTTAATAACTAAATTACGATTTATGAATATCATTTTTACGTTAGATCGTAGCAATGTGTGGGATCATCCTGCACGGTATCTGGTAACCAGCGGTCGGTGAAACAGCATCCATCGAAATACTGGCACCAGTACCTGAAACCTAATAATGTGCAGAACAGTACTACCTATTACTAATTCCTCGCGTCTGTAACATGATGTGTGATTGTCGATACATCAGAAAAGACTTCGGGCGTGAGACGAACACACAACTTATCGCAATACGGCTGCCGTGTACCTTTTCACGGTCTATTGCTTTGATACAAAACTTAATAAGGTGTATATCGAAATAAACCTGAAATAAGTAGACTGACAAGTGATTATACTGCAACTGAAAACAAAGAAATGATTTTACGAGTCCACTTGGGTAGTAAAACCTGTACAAGATTCAGGTCACGACAAACAGTCGGTATATTATGTGCTCCTCTCACAGCTTTGAACGAAGCAAAAACTATTTTTGCTTAACGAGAGAGTAAGAACTTTGAAACTGCAGGAGACGAAATGAGAAGATAGTGTAGGACGCTATAATAAACTTCTGCTCAACTAAGAATGAGTAACATTAGAGTTTCCGTCTTAGTGAGCACAGTCCCATTCGTCCTCGCTACCAAGCATTAGCATGCCACAATCGCATCTCATACTAACCCAGTCTCGTGCGTTAGCGACCAGGAAAACTAACGCGGAGGAAAGCATCGTGAACCAGATCAAACCAGTTAGAAGAATCCGAAGTCCAACGTCGACATTTATCTACTAGAGAAAATGTATAACTAATGTGGTGTCACCGCCAGACACCACACTTGCTAGGTGGTAGCCTTTAAATCGGCCACGGTCCGTTAGTATACGTCGGACCCGCGTGTCGCCACTGTCAGTGATTGCAGACCGTGCGCCGTCACACGGCAGGTCTAGAGAGACTTCCTAGCACTCGCCCCAGTTGTACAGCCGACTTTGCTAGCGATGGTTCACTGACAAATTACGTTCTCATTTGCCGAGACGATAGTTAGCGTGGCCTTCAGCTACGTCATTTGCTACGACCTAGCAAGGCGCCATTATCAATTGCTATTTATCTTGTGATGCATGTACCGTCAGACCGATGTTCACCAATTATGGATTAAAGTTAAGTATTCCAGCAGCTACGTACTTTTCTTGCCAGTATAACTCCTTTAACTGTTCCAGACCTCACGCCAGCCTGCGTGAGCTTAAACGCGTGCCTTTCGTCTACCTCACAGTGGCTTGGCTGTCTTGCCAAGTCACAACAACTAACAAGTTGCATTGTATCGCGAAAGTACGGAAAACGCTTTACTACAACACTAGTGCTGCAAAAGTATCTCATTATCAATTTAAAACTCTTGCTAAAAGCCTTTGACGTCTGTTTATTTCAAAAATGTTGGGCGGCAGGCACACCTCATGTATTGATAGGCAAGGATCTTCAAGAAATGCAGAGTTATGTTGTAAATAGTCACATGAAATCACCAGCAGGAATAGTTCGTGAGCTCCAGAATCCTACTGTCAGTCCAATTAGTACAATGACTGTGCGTAGTTAGTTATAAAAAACAAGATGAAATGGACGATCAGCTTTTCATGTACAACACATTTCAGTCGTCAGTGCCTAGTGACGTTTGATCTGGTATAGAGAGCGATGCCATTGGACAGTGTATGACAGAAATAGAGTGATTTGTAACGCAGAATCACGGTATAGCTCGTGGCAATCCGAAGGAAGGGTCCGAGTTTGGCGAATGCCTGGAGAATAATACGTGCCACGATGCGCAGTAGGTGAAGCATGCAGAAGGTGGTGTTACGAAATAGAGCTCTTTTTCGTGGTTGTGCCGTGATTCCCTTATTTCTCTCATGAAAACGCGAAGTACAGAAGGTTATGAACACAGTATACAGCAGAGGAACAGTTTGGAGACGTTTGATGTTAGTATCAGCATGACAATAGAGCCTTTCATAAAGTAACATTGGTGACGCAGTTGTTTGCGGACAATAACATTCGTGAAATGGACTAGTCTTCCAGACACCTGCCCTGAAACTGCTGGATCACGTCGGTCGTGAGCTGGAACGTCATCTTCGTTCTGGACCTCAGTATTCAACATCGCTAACTCTTGTGGATTCACTTCATCAGGAAGAATTCCTCCATAGAAAATCAGATGTCTCGTTGAAAGTCTTCCTAGCAGAATTCAAGCCTTCATAAAGGTAAAGGCTAGACACACCGTGAATAAATCTAACCGTGCTGCGAGTTTTGCAGTAGTTGAAGAGCAATTCTTTGCACTTTTACTGTGATATGGCAACTACTGCAATGTATGAGAAAATTCGTTTGATGCTTTTCTGTAACCTTGGGCGAAAGACAATGAAAATGCACTTGAAATTCACGATAAGAAATTCAACAGTTGTATGAACTGGTTAAGTGATTAGCTTTTCTGGTCTACTTCAAAATCTGCAGTGAATAATTCAGTATTATAAATTTAAAAAAAATACCTATTGAGGGCGAGCTTTGATTATTGCTTGCTGTTTATGACGGTTGCTGAAATCAAAGTAAAACAGTGAGAATCGGAAATGCAGGTCGAATTACAGCGCCAGTATTGTGTGGCTCATCTCACCACTTACACAGTGTGGTGTGCAACACTCATCTGTCCTTTATCTTATCTCGCTCTGTTTTGATATGTGAGACGTGTTGGATTCGACTTTCATGTGTGCTTTAAACATCAACAGTTAAATAACAATTTTTGCCTCAAAACTGTTCTCAGGCAACGAAATGCACGCAGTGCAGAGATAAAGAGCCATTTTGAATTCCTTGAATATGCATATATTTCCTATTGTCTTGAAATTCAGAGATACAACACGAACAGTTGAGGTTGAGTTTCCTTCATTAGACTCATCTGGATCTTGGATGCCACGTAGATCATGTTCCTTACGATTGTGGGAAACTGAAATATCATGTTCACATCAACAAGAAAGGACTTAATTAATGCTAATAAATCACTTATTTTTGCTGTGAGAGCTTCTTGACTCAGCATTGTCGTGTGTTATAAAACCTGAAGACTCATTTGGAAGTATTTCTTGTTGTTGCTAGACCATCAGAGATGCCACCATATTTGCAGCCTCTGTCATTGTTCGTCGGTTTCTCCTTTTCCCACACAAGATGTAAGTATGTCGTGCACTACATACTACTACTTTTAATTGACTGTATATATTTTGCTTATGGATTACATGTTGTAACATAAGAAGCAGGGATTTTTCTGCTTGCAATTACAGGACTCTAGGCATCTGGACATGGTTTGGAAGAGAAGTGTGTACTGAAAGACTATCGATGTTGGAGAAGAGGCGGCACTATCCATATTGAGCAGCCATGTTGGATTATATGAAAGGCTACTAAATATATCTGCCAGCAAAATCCTCGGCCATCAGTGTCGGTGAACTGGACTTTCTTAAAAGCAGTACAATGTATATGATTTATCATGTAAGAGTGACCAACATGGACGTACTTCATTTCGAAAATAGTAATATGAACCAATATTTTTTTTCGAATATAAACAGTATATAATATGTATATGTAAAAAAGTCAAATCCTATTTGTAAAGAATCACTGAGTGGGAATATAAAATATATTCATATTCAGTCTGCAAAGGGAGATTATTGTGGCTCCATGTATAATTCACAAGAATATTTAATTCTAACACACGAAGTCACCGCTTTTGGTTGCGTATTCAGAAGTGAACGTGAATGTAATACACTTGCTTGTTAGGGGGTGTTTACAGACGCTGAACACTTTGTTGCTTTTGAAATTTTTGATAGGTATGAATTTAATTTTTGCACAGAACAGTTTTTGTTTCAGTATAGAAAACATGTTGATTGTAACTGTGAAGGTATATTATTCATGTTGCATAAAGTTGTCTCACAAATTGCAGTTCAGCGCTACTTCAGTTTTATTAAGGTAGATTCTGAAGTCAACACTTAGCTGTCTAATTGGAGATGTCTAACTGGAGATACTCTGTAACAATCTGCTGTCTGCAATAGACAATATTCTTAAAATTGTTGAAGATGATGATTACATTCATATGTTTCCACTGTGTGACAGCATAACATGGCAAATAATTTGGGCTGCAATTCAAAAGTATCTGTGATTCTTTGTACGAAAATGTAACAAGATTTTAGAATAACATTATACGTATTTTTTGTTTGGTGATCTTTTTTCCTTTCATTCCATCAGTAATTATTGTAATGTTATTGGCTCATGAAAGTAAGTATTACAAAGAGATGAAATTTACTGACGGTTGCGATGATGATACTGAAACAGTTGTGGAAATATTGCACGTAATTTTCTTTTATTGTGTGTGCACATGTAAGATGAAATTTAATGATGATACCTTACAGTAGTTGCAGAGACGGAACATTGTGCACTGTCTGTGTGTGTGTGTGTGTGTGTGTGTGTGTGTGTGTGTGTGTGTGAGTGTGTGTGTGTGTGTGTGTGTGTGTGTGTGTGTATGTGTATGTGTGATGGGACCAACACAACTGAAGTTTACAGACGTTTTTTGAAACTAGGTAATATCATTAAACTTGGCTCCATTTTTACCCAATATAAACGAAGCTTGCGTAATTTCACTGCCACATTGCGACTGATTGCTTCATTTAAATACATACTAAAAAGGCACACTGTCATTCAAAAATGGTTCAAATGGCTCTGAGCACTATGGGACTTAACTTCGGAGGTCATCAGTCGCCTAGAACTTTTTACTACTTAAACCTAACTAACCAAAGGACATCACACACATTCATGCCCGAGGCAGGATTCGAACCTGCGACCGCAGCGGTCGCGCGGTTCTAGACTGTAGAGGCCAGAACCGCTCGGGCACCCGGCCGGCACACACTGTCATTGGCTGTCTCATTTCAACACGACATGGAAATTGTCTGGAGAGCCAGAGGGTGCAACGAGAAAGAGGAAGGGGTGGGGGAGGGGATACGAAGGACAACTGGGCTAAACTCGTCATCATTTATTTTCCTGCCATTGACGCCCTCTCTCGTTTTTTAAACTCTCCCCCCCCCCCCCCCCCCCCCAACCATTTTGCAGATTTAAATTTCCCACGAAGGCCCTATTGGATTCTGTGGCGCCTATAGCGCCAGCTAGCAGTGACACTTGAACTATGTCACAGGTTCCTCGTGGATAAACTACTAATATCACAAATTTTCTTTGAAATTAAGATCGGGTGATATAGCTGACCAGCAGAGTGATGATAGGATACCTAAGCATTCGTAAACCTAGCAACGTATACATGCTGACCTGAGAACACGTTTGGTACCACCCCGGGAGACGCGACTGACTACAGTAGACTCATCATGAAGATGCAGTAGAAACGGCAATACCTGATCTCCAAGACGATGGAAACAAAACTCATGGTTCAAGTTCACTGTAGCCTGACTGAGTGAGTCCAGTCATGGTACTAAAAGCATCCCTTTAACGTCGCAGAACAACCTCTGGCTCGACCCAAATCCTGTACATGCTGTCAGTTAAGTGCCTTATGGAATTGTTAGTATTTTCAACGCCTTTCTTCATTTTCGACGCAAAAACGAAATTCGTCGGACACACTGTCTTCACTCAGCTACTCTATAGTAGTTGTGTATAGTGGCTGTGTTGCTTGTTCCCTTACGGAATCATGGTTTTACGTACCGGTGTGAGCAACGGACTTCCGCCAGCTATCAATCAGTTTCTTTCGCAATGTCCCAAAAGCATAGCAGCGTTTCCTTCAGCGTTTGAAGCCGATCACCATTGACAAGGCGTGACATGTGTCAACGTTGCCTGTCGGTTATGGTCATTTTGTTGTTGTGGTCCTCAATCCAGAGACTGGTTTGATGCAGCTCTCCATGCTACTCTATTCTGTGCAAGCTTCTTCATCTGCCAGTACCTACTGCAACCTACATCCTTCTGAAAGTGTTTAGTGTAGTCATCTCTTGGTCTCCCTCTACGATTTTTGCCCTCCACGCTGCCATCCAATATTAAATTTGTGATCCCATGATGACTCAGAATGTGCCCTACCAACCGAATCCTTCTTCTAGTCAAATTGTTCCACAAATTTCTCTTCTCTCCAATTCTGTTCAATACCTCCTCATTAGTTATGTGATGTACCCATCTAATCTTCAGCATTCTTCTGTAGCACCACATTTCGAAAGCTTCTATTCTCTTCTTGTCTAAACTATTTATGTTCCATGTTTCACTTCCATACATGGCTACACTCCATACAAATACTTTCAGAAACGACTTCCTGACACTTGTATCTATATTCGATGTTACCAAATTTCTTCAGAACCGCTTTCCTTGCCATTGCCAGTCTACATTTTATATCCTCTCTACTTCGACCATCATCAGTTATTTTTCTCCCCAAATAACAAAACTCATTGACTACTGCTTTCTTTGGGATTGGAATTATTACATTCTTTTGCAGTCTGAGGGTATTTCGCCTGTCTCATACATCTTGCTCACTAGATGGTAGAGTTTTGTCAAGGCTGGCTCTCCCAAGGCTGACAGTAGTTCTAATGGAATGCTTTCTACTCCCGAGGCCTTGGTTCGACCTAGGTCTTTCAGTGCTCTTTCAAACTCTTCACGCAGTATCGTATCTTCATCTACGTTCTCTTCCATTTCTATAATATTGTACTCAAGAACATCGCCCTTGTATAGACTTTCTATATACTCCTTCCACCTTTCTGCTTTCCCTTCTTTGCTTAGAACTAGGTTTCCATCTGAGCTCTTGATATTCATGCAAGTGTTTCTCTTTTCTCCAAAGGTCTCTTTAATTTTCCCGTAGGCAGTATCTATCTTACCCCTCATGAGATAAGTCTCTAAATCCTTACATTTGTCCTCTAGCCATCCCTGCTTAGCCATTTTGCACTTCCTGTCGACCTCATTTTTGAGACATTACTATTCTATTTTGCCTGCTTCATTTACTGCATTTTTATATTTTCTCCTTTCATCAATTAAATTCAATATTTCTTCCGTCACCCAAGGATTTCTAGTAGCCCTCGTCTTTTTACCTATTTGATCCCCTGCTACCTTCACTATTTCGTCTCTCAAAGCTACCCATTCTTCTTCTACTGTATTTCTTTCCTCCATTCTTGTCAATCGTTCCATAATGCTCTCCCTTAAGCTCTCTACAAGCTTTGGTTCTTTCAGTTTATACAGGTCTCATCTCCTCAAATTCCGACCTTTCTGCAGCTTCTTCAGTTTTAATCTACAGTTTATAACCAACAGATTGTGGTCAGAGTCCATCATTTTACTACCACTTATTCTATGGCTAAATGCAGAACACTTCCCTTTCGTAACTCAACTAATCTGGCAACTTTAGTCACGGTCTGATCAAGGACACTACCAAATATGATGGCGCCTTTCAGGCATTCTGTCTCGTCTGTATGTCGACTTGTCTTACTGCTTTGATTCCATAAAACCACTTCACTGCCATGACTTACTACAGCGGTGTAGGGTAGCAGCTCTACATAATTTATGAAGGTAGAAATCGAACATTGTGCTCTTTCAAGGTGTGTAACTAATATCTTCTCTGGTGAGCTTACATAGATTCCTCGTGAAAAATGGGGTACTCTCGTCGAGTTGAGTTGTGATATTGACCGCTAGGCTTACTTTCTGGAACCAATCAGTACCATACAACTTTACAGAGTTTTTTTGTTTGGTAACTTCAACTGGTTATCCTGTACGTGTTCTATTCCCTTAGTTTGCATGAACACAAAAGCAGTTACTTTATACATAAAAGGACTCAGAAGAAGACAAAGACATTGCATGAACAAAACAACATGATTTTATTTGCACAGCTTTCTAGTCCTTCGAATGAGAATATGTCATAATACTGTAAAAATATTTTTTCTGTATCACGTACGTAACTGCGGCTACTCCGAACAGATGTCATGCATATACATCTGATACATATTCTGATGCGCTAGAAGGCTATGCAATCCAGAGCTGACCCTGTTCGATGTAAGTTTTCCCTTTTTCACCAAAGTTTAGGTAGTATACGAAATATCCCTCTTACTGACAGCAGATAAGCATATTTCTTGACACTCTATTTCAACATTCGTCAACTATAGAAATACTATCTACGCTGATTCAGAAGTCAAATTTCTCGATTGTCTGCGCCAAATGTCAGATTCCGAATGCGTGACGAGACTTGGACTCGGGTTCTCTAGCTTTCTTCACTGGAGTTTCATCATCGTTCCGCTCTTTTAGAATCTTGCAGATGTAGCTACTTGTATGATGTATGAATTTCACTTAGACAGTAGAAAGGCTGAAAATATTTCCAAGGAATTGGCCAACTTCCTAGCACCATGCTGCAATTTGTGTCACTTCTGTAAGACAGCCAACAATTCAGCGGCATATTATGTAGCGCCACAAAATGTACGTGGCGATCCTGCAACACCGTAGCGTAATTCAGTAGCGTAATTTAGTGCACTGTTCTGCGAAATGTGACACACAATACGGTGTACTAAGAGAAAAAGTGTCCTACATAAACTCACGTAGAAAAACTGAGAGATGCAGCTCAGAGCGATATATACACTGCCTGACAAAAAACGACCACCAAGACGGGGAAGTGGAAACGAAACTTCACGGGTTGAGACAGTATGCGATGTTATTTACGTAGATATAGTTTAATTTAAAAAGAACTTGGCAAAATGTGGCCACTAATCAGCTCCTCTTTGGACTGGGTGCATCCACTGATTTGGTTGAGAATTATGGCGTTGTACCCTCGCGTGGAGCGAGGTACCTGAGAACTTTGAAAGCAGTCTTTGAAATCCTGTATACCGGCACTGAAACGGAGTTGACGTCCGTAGATGGCCTTATACGTGTTATATCGGCCGGGAATGTTGCTAACCACGGGGGTATCTCAACATTAGGCGGACGAATCACATACGTTGTAATGTACTCTTTATTTGCAGTTAAGAGCGTATTTTACTTTATTTCCAGTTTTGATATTTCATATACTTGAAGGGGATATATCAGCTCTGCAATACGTATCGAATAAGGAGCGAGTGTTAGGTTTATACAATGTTTATCAGAGGTCGCTGGCCATCTGCCGCTTTCAGAGCCAGTGGTATGAGGTGCCGATGCAGAAATCGCTCGTAACGTCAGCAGAGAGATACGTAGGGAAAATACATTTATTCTGGTGCAACTCAGGTAATGATTACTGATTTTTGCTAGAAGATGTTGCTTTTCGTCACGCAGACATTACGAGGAGTCTACGAGTCGCAAATAACATCTTCCAGTATTTTTTCAGTGCCAGGAAACGTTTACATTAATAAATAAATGACTGGCATAAGCGAAGCTGTATGATTTTATACAAACTGCGCCAACTGTACCCTGAAGTTACAGACTGTGCGCAATAGTCGGCAGTCGTCGATAGGATGCCTTTAGATCAAGGCGTGCAGTAGACCATGATCTCGTACCGTTGATAGTTAGTTTATAATCACTATGAACAAGTTCATTTTATGGTGTTTCTTAAATAAACGCACCTCAGTGCCATTCCGTGTAAAAATTGTTTGCACAAAAGTTCTTCTCACCTCATTACATGAAACGTAGACAGTAGTACTGCACTTTCAGTATCCGACGGCGCTGCTACGGCTATGTTAGGGGACAAAAAACTACGAGAGCATGTCCACATAACAGGTAGGAACAACTCCTAAGTGGCGGCTCACTAAGTCAGTTCAGGGACGGAAAGGCTTAACCATCTCGAAAATAAAGTGGGAAAGGTGTTATTGGCCCTCTATTGTTCCTGTTGTATATTAACGACATAGGAGACAATCTGAGTAGCCCTCTTAGATTATTTGCAGATGATGCTGTCATTTACCGTCTTGTAAAGTCATCAGACGACCAAAATAAGTGCGGGCCGGTGTGGCCGTGTCGTTCTAGGTGCTTCAGTCTGGAACCGCGTGACCGCTACGGTCGCATGTTCGAATCCTGCCTCGGGCATGGATGTGTGTGATGTCCTTAGGTTAGTTAGGTTTAAGCAGTTCTAAGTTCTAGGGGACTGATGACCACATATGTTAAGCCCCTTAATGCTCAGAGCCATTTGATCCATTTTTGAACCAAAATAAGTTGCAAAATGATTTAGATAAGATATCTGTGTGATGCGCAAAGTGACAATTGACCCTGAGTAAAGAAAAGTGTGACGTTATACACATGAGTACTAAAAGATCCGGCTAAATTTCGATTACCCAATAAACCACACAAATCTGAATCGGGTAAATTCAACTAAATACTTAGGGATTACAATCAGAAATAACCTAAATTGGAACGATCACATAGATAATGTTGCGGGTAGAGCATACCAAAGACTGCGATTCATTAGCAGAACACTTAGAAGGTGCAACATTTCTACTAAAGAGACTGCTTACACTAAGCTTGTCTGCCATATTCTGGAGTATTGCTGGGCTGTATGGGATCCGTATCAGGTGGGACTGACGGATGAAATTGAAAAAGTTCAAAGAAGGCCGGCTCGTTTTGTACTGCCACGAAATAGGGGAGATAGTGTCACAGACATGATACGTGAATTGGAGTGGCAGTCACTAAAACAAAGGCGTTTATCGTTGCGACGGGATCTTCTCGTGAAATTTCAATCACCAGTTTTCTCCTCCGATTGCGAAAACATTCTGTTGGCATCCACCTACATAAGGAGAAATGATCATCACGATAAAATAAGAGAAATCGGGGCTAGCACAGAAAAATTTAAGTGCTCGTTTTTCCCGTGTGCTGTTCGAGAGTGGAACGGTAGAGAGAGAGTTTGAAGGTGGTTCACTGAACCCTCTGCCAGGCACTTAATTGTGAATAGCAGAGTAATCAAATATATATAGATGTAGATGAAAGGGTGGCCAGTTATACTGTAAGCCCCTTGTACCACCAAATACGGACTACCGGCTAAACTGAGGAATTTCTGGTGGCTTAGTACGAGGGGGGGAAGGGGCGTGGTTTCTGCAACGTACTGTGTGTGGACTGGCACAGCCCTATTGAACAATGGCACCAGGATACTATCGCACGAGAGGAAACACGAAAAGACGCTGGAAGTGCCGACAGAGCTCCTTCAATCATTGCCACCAAAGACCTGAAATTATATTTGGTTGCTTCCCACATCACGACGGCAGCAGTAACTCCACTGTACCTCAGCAAAGCATTGAAAGAACGGGATCTCTCTCCACGTCGTCCAGTTTACTGGAGAATAATGGTTCATCATTGAACACTAAGCGATACCTTTCATGAGTAGTTCATGATTTGCGCTCATGGTACAGCCGTAAATGCAGCCATTTGTGTTGTCGTGTTAGCGACAGCCTACACCTGGAACGGTAATGTCTTAGTCTGGTTTTTGCAAATCTGACCAGTGATGCAGGCTGACAGTATGTTTCATTTATTTTTTCTTAGCTATTAAGTTTGTTCGTCCAAAGATCATCTCACAGTAACAGAGGACGTAGCAAAGTAAAACAATGCACATAAATAAGACGAAATAAACAAAACACAGCTTAAATACCATGATTTATGATGGAACAGATAGTTACTGGGATAGGACATGTGGTCGCCCATGGCTTTGATTACAGAACCCTCCTGGCATTTGCTTATCTAGGAGAACCACGGATAATCCAAATCAGGATGGCTAGACAGACCACCTCCATCCTCCCAAAATGGGATCAGTGTCTTAACAGCTGTACTACCCCACGTGGAAATTCGTAGTTGTATAGTGCGATATTGCAATGTCAGTGTTATTCAGCATTACAATGTAAAGTTCCTTGGAGGACACACACACACACACACACACACACACACACACACACACACACACACACACACACATGCCTCAAGAAATAGGCACTGCTGTAGCCGTTATGAAATCCAACATTCTGCTCTTTATGGACAACCTTCAACTCTTTATGGAATGACGACAATGAAATTTTGTGTCGGTTTGGGACTCGAACCCGTGTTTCGCGCATATCGCGAGCGGTCGTCTATCCTAGTACGACTCACTGCCAGAGCAAAACTTTCATGTCGTCAACCATGTGTTTACAACATGTACTCGTACATCCATTACGTATATTACCGGCGGACAAATACGATGTTTCAGTGTCTGTGATATTCCGAATTTCGATGCAAAGTTTCTTCGGACATGCATACGGGCACGTAGTGATAAGCAGGAAATATGGGTTCCAGTTTCCGTCCGACACAAATATTCGCTGTCGTCATTCCATTACACAGCAGAAGCTTATCCATATTCGTAACTGCGAATTCATTTAATGTATTTCATAACGGCTGTAGTTGCCGCAGTGCATGTTCCTTCGAACATGCGTGCATGTCTGAAGCAACTTTGCATCGTAATACGGAATAGCACAGGCATAGTATTATCGTATTTATCGACCGACACCGTACAACCGACTTTCAAGTACAGCGTCCCACCTGTGAGGTAATATAAATAATAGCTGTACAAGTATAGATTGTAAACATTTGGTTGTGAAACTTTGGGTCTGGCTATGAGTCGTATTCTTGTAGCTAAATGATATGGCGACCGTTCGCGATAAGTGGGAAATTCGAGTTCAAGTCCCGGTTCAGATGGTTCAAATGGCTCTGAGCACTAAGGGACTAAACATCTGAGGTCACCAGTCCCCTAGAACTTAGAACTACTTAAACCTAACTAACCTAAGGACATCACACACATCCATGCCCGAGGCAGGATTCGAACCAGCGACCGTAGCAGCAACGCGGTTCCGGACTGAAGCGCCTAGAACCGCTCGGTCACAGAGGCCGGCTCAAGTCCCGGTCCGGCACACATTTTCACACCACAGTTTCGTTCTTACCTACCGCAGACGCTAAGAACAATCTTATTGACTCCAGGACTCCGAAGATTTTTCTGTACCCCCTGGTCTACATGAAATACAGAGTCAGTAGACATTACTATCATGCGTTTCACATCTTGACACAAAATAAAGCATGCTCATATATTGTAATGCGACAATGTATGTTAGCTATACCCTTTCATTACTACCTACTGCTCGAAGTCCTCTACGTAATCTTTAATCGTATAGTATGTATTACTTGTGAAGAACCTTTTAGTTGGCTTTCTCATTTCCCTAGGCATTTTATTTTACAGTCTCATCCCCTGATCTAAAATACAATTTTGGGAGTTTTTCCTGGGTGTAATTCCAAACTGGCTCATGTTCCCTAATTATGTACGAAACTACTACTTAAGTATTTAGTAATCTTTTCCCTGATATTCTGCGTAGATTAATAAATGTATGTAATGTCCCTTGCAGCGGTCTCTCCGCGATATTTTCAGAAATGTTCATAAATTATATAACTCAGTACATGTCTCGAAATACCTCTTCTTATCTTACCGATTCCTAAACTTTTATATACGATGATTATCAATGCAAAGTAGTTTCAAGCCCTATTATTCCTTGGAGCGTACATTTACTACAAGGAATAGCTTCTCTAGTATCTATGTTTTCTCCTATGAAAAGAATGATTCAGATCTTGCAGATAAGCCGTGAAAGAACGAAGATGTATATGTATGCATTGTTGAGCTAGTCGCCATCTTGATGAGATTCTGTATGAGCAGGAATTTAATGCATGAACTAAACTAAAGTAAGTGTGTTCGCGTATTATTTAACTGATTATTATTGACAGTGTCTGCTTACTACGCTGTGTTGCACGGGATCAGTGCGGAACGTCTGATTTACACTGGACGAACTTGCCGTTTTGTACGCTCAACATATCCAGTTACTTCAAATAAATAGACTAACACGGTCTTGCCAGCAGATTTTCGATCTTCCCCATGTGATCACCGAAAGTTAATAATTATTACAAATGTTTTCAGGAGATCGACTGACAATTTTCGTCGCACCGAGACTTCGAACTTGCTTCACTGCCTTATGGAATTTAAGTTAAGCTCAGTTTAATCAGGATAGAACAGTATTGAACTGTGTGAATGTGATAAGCCTGCTTTGTGAATGAAAATTCCCTTAATATACGAATGTTTTTTACTATCCTGATCAGTGAAGCTAAATCAGGCCGGTGTGGGAGAGGTTTTTAAATTTCAGATCCCACAAACAAATATTAAATTTGGCTTCACTGTGACAGGACACATTTTTGAGCGTTACTTAGACATTGTGTGAATTTTATGTTGCATGTTTACGAGAGAAAAGAAGACGAGGCCTGTTCCAGAAGTCACAATTTCGCCACAACCTACGAGAACGTCGTTCAGGCCAGACAATATAAAATTAAATTTTTGTAGATAGAAATTTTAATTCTTGAGCAGTGACGGACATTTTCAATATAAATTTGATATGTGTAGTTAGAATAATTACTTAAATGTCTATCGGTGGACTTTGAATATTTTTTGAATCAGATTGATTGAGTGACTGTAAGGTTGAACTTTAGATAGAAAGTGTTTATTATAAGTGAATATTATGCAAAGTTTAGGTCAGTGACATTGTTAACGCAGATGCGAGTGACTTTATATATTTATTGTTCTGTGTATTAATGGTTCTTACTAGGGTGGCTTATAAAATGGCAATGCAACAGCAGAGCGAATCACAACAGCCCTCAGCTGTTTCTTAGGTTAGTGAAACATTAGACGCTAGCTTAACTGAAGTAGTGCCTAGCGGCAGCATTAATGAGGCCCCACAACAAAACTTACGTGTTTCGATGTCATCTGAGCGGGACGAAATAAACCCATTGACTGTAATCTTGCAGTAGTTAACACTGTT
The DNA here is from genome assembly GCF_021461385.2 of Schistocerca piceifrons. NCBI lineage: Eukaryota > Metazoa > Arthropoda > Insecta > Orthoptera > Acrididae > Schistocerca > Schistocerca piceifrons. Next base: position 107,179,822 of record NC_060138.1, on the reverse strand, counting down.
AGCCAAAAATGTAACAGACTTAACTAAAGCGGAAATAGAGACTAAAAGGGAAATGGCCAAATATGTAACAGACTTAACTAAAGCGGAAATAGAGACTAAAAGGGAAATGGCCAAAAAAAGTAACAGACTTAACTAAAGCGCAAATAGAGACTAAAGGGAAATGAACGAACAATTAGCAGCCAATCAAGTGAAAGTTCAGGATAAATTACTAGCTAATCAAACAAAGTTGAATGAGCTATTAGAAGCTAATCAAGCGGAATTAAATAATTAATTAGTAGAGATTTTTCAGAAACTTGATGATAAATTAAATAAAACTGCGGAAGAATTGAAAATTCTGAATGTAAAGACAGAATTAAAATTAGCTGCTCAAATTGAGCAAGTCGCTCAACAGTGTAATTAAAATGCGAAGAAGTTACGCCTAGACCTAACCGAGTATGTTGCTGTCAAACTTGATACTATTAAAGAGCAGGTCGAGTCAATTCCACAGATAGTTCAAGCACAAGATCAGATGCAATGTACTATGGCGGTAATTCCGGTATTAGTTGAAGCTCAAGATGAATTAAAGCAACAAGTAAATGAGATGTCAGCAGGATTTGAGACAATCACAAGACAAGATTCCGAAGGACATCCAAAATTTTGGATAAATCCATAAATAACATAAAGGAGAGACAAGACGAGGTTACTCATAAGGTAAACATTCTCGCGGGTAAATTCTCGCAGTTAAGTTTGGAAAGGCAAAGCAAGTTTGCGAGAAACCAGAGAGCAACTAGGCGAAGAGCTTAAACAATGGAAAGAAAACATTGAGAGATCTTTAAAGCTATCTCGAGAAGATTTGCGTTCCACGCAAGGAAATGAACCCATAACAAAATCTATCAATGAAGTTATTTAACCGATCAAGTACAGAAAGGGACATTAATGCGAACTTAAACAAAGGAAAGAAAACATTGAGAGATCTTTAAATCTATCTCGAGAAGATTTGCGTTCCACGCAAGGAAATGAACCCATAACAAGATCTTTCAACGAAGCTACATTATTTAACCGATAAGTACAGAAAGGGATATTAATGCACACGTTCGTTTTTGCAATCAACATCAATCACAACACTATGAGGGCAGTCATAATGACAGTAATTGTAAAAGCAATACTAAGGAGAAATGCCGAAACAACGTCATTTCCAGATCTACAACCCAGACAAGAAAAATGTTCATCTCGCAGTGTTCATAAGAAGTTTTAGGGAAGTACTGCCAAAAAATTGGAGCGAGTGGCAAAAGGTTAGTTTCGTAACCGGTTATATTTAGGGGTCAGGAACTATATGGGCATCTGGTATGATATCAATTTGGGACACATATGAACATTTTGAACGAGCATTTTTATCCAAATACTGGTCCGAAGGAGTACAAGAACGTTTAAGGCAGGAGGTATTGTACCCGGAACTTTTTTCATTCTCACGTGGGCCTTTGAAGAAATACTTTAAGAAATATATAAACAAATCGCGGTATTGGGATAGGCCTATGCCTCTACAAAACGTGATTAGCATATTAAAATCTCGACTTCCGGCCAGCATCAGAAATAGAATACTGTATATTATTGAGCATGACCTTGACTCTTTCATGACAACGCTTGACACTATAGATATCGATGAAGATGAACATCGGCGAAGACAACCGGTTATGCAGAGGAGAGCGGTTGAGGCTCCAAACGCAAACCGGAACGGAAACGGATTTAATTTTTTTATACTAGGAATTGGCAAAGATTCAACGGAAACAATTGCAACGGAAATGAAAATTTCAATAACACTGCTGCGAGGGGCAGGTTCAGAGAGAATAGAACAGGCCGCAGATACAACCCAATGTTTGGAAATGCAAGATATTTTCAGAACCAGCAGTTTTCAAACAATAATAATGCGTACAGCAATTCTGACCCTCGATTTGAAGCAAATAACACAACCAGTCATCAACAACAACCAATCATAACAGAAGTAGTAGATGATTCAAGAGGAAATAATAATCGACATTTAAACTGAAGAGGGCCGCTTTATGCTGCGTAAAGTCGGCCGGAGAATACAGAAGGGGCAAACCTGTTTTAAACGAAATTAATTCCGTGGCAATGTTGAGATATAATGAAGGCGAATTAATGATACATGAATTAACGAGAGACTTAGAGGCCTGTGTAGTAGAAGATAAAAGGGTTCCTGTGTCTGAGATCATCAGAGAAGTGGGTGGAATTTTAACCAATGTTGTATTGGAAACAACTTCATTTTCAGACGTAGTATCCGGAACTTTGTTTCGCAGAATTAGTAAAATTAAGAAAATCCCTGTCCTACCAGTACAAAATTGCCGAGTTATAGGTGCAGTGGGAGCAAAATCCCTGAACGTCAAGATACAAACGCTTATAGAGATAAAATTGGGAAATGTAGCTAAACAATGCACATTCCTTGTAGTGGAAAAGTTGTTAGTAGATTGTATTCTTGGCATTGGAACTTTGCAAGCCTGCAATTGCAAGTTGGACTTGGTAGAAGGAAAGGTGCATTTTAAAACCGAAGATCAATTTGTTACACTGATCTTACTGAGAAAGGACGCAGTGTATGAGCGATATTTCCGTGGTGCTGCTGTGCAGTTGATTTGTGCTGAAAATAATGATATGTACCGACTACCGATCAAGTCAATTCAAGTAGAGGATTTCAGACAAACAGTCGAACAGAAGATTGCTGAGTCAGATTGCCTAACGGATAGTCAGAGGGAACAATTATTCAATATATTAACAGAATATGAGTCAGTTTTCGATGAAAAGCCCGGAATTATTAGAGGATATGTTTGTACATTACAGATTAAGCCCCATAAGACATTTTGCCGTACACACTATCCCATTCCCTGGCGATTGAAACAACCAGTTCAGGAAGAGATACAAAAAATGTCAAACTGGAATCTTATTGAACCGTCGAACAGCCCATATTGTTCTCCGTTGCTTGTTGTACCAAAGCCAGGAGGAAAAGTTCGATTGGTATTAGATGCAAGGGAAATTAACAAAATTATAGTACCTGTGCGCACACATCCGGAGAACATCGATGAGTTAATATAGAAATTTCAAGATGTATCCCATTTAACCAGTATTGATTTGAGAAGTTCGTTCTGGCAAGTCCAGTTAGACAAGGACTCAAGAAAATATACTGATTTTATATATGGAGGGAGAAGCTATCAGTTCAAGGTCGTTCCGTTTGGTCTCAATATCAGCTCTGGGGTTTTTATTTCTGCGTTGGACTATGCCCTTGGACAAGAACTACGTAGTCGAATAACAATTTTTGTGGACGATTTATTAATTGCCGCTAAAACTTGGGAGGAACATGTACAACTTATTATGAGGATTTTTCCTGTGTTCAAACAAACTGGTATAACTGCAAATCTAATAAAATCCCATTTTTCTCTAGAGAGATTTAAACTCTTAGGACATATGATTAATGCAAAAGCCATTCTTCCAACAGAAGCAAAGATTAGTGCGATGATAAATTTTCCGACTCCAAGAAACAGAAGACAACTGAAAGGCTTCATAGGCTTGGCTTCATTTTTCCGTCGATTTATTAAAACTCAAGCAATGAACTCTGAAGCACTAAACCGGCTCCTGAGGAAAGATGTACCATGGCAATGGTCTAATGATTGTGAAAAGGCTTTTTGTGAAATTTAGGATCAACTGGTAAATGCTCCGTTAATATACCACCCTGATATGAATTTCGGATTCTGTTTAGCCACTGATTCATCAGATGTGGGATTAGGATCTTGTTTATTTCAAATTAGGTATATCGATGGTGTAAAAACCTTTTGTCCAATTGCATTTGCTAGCAGAGTTTTATCCACCTGTGAAAGAGCATATACCACTACGGAATTGGAAGCTTTAGCAGTTATTTGGTCATTGAAAAGGTTTAATTATTATGTATATGGCTCAAGGATAACCGTTTATTGTGACCACCAATCACTAGCCTTTTTACAAACTTTTTAAGTTGCTGCATCCTCGCTTGTCAAGGTGGACGCTGGCACTGCAAGAATATCAGTTTCAAATTATTCATGTAGCCGGAAAAGAAAATATTATAGCTGACGCGTTGTCAAGATTTCCAGAAGGAATAACACCTGAAATGGATGTAAATAATAAGGCAGAATTTCCAGTGCTTCTTGTTCAAGAAAATATTTACAAGTTATATTATATTCATTTATGTAAGACAATGGCCCAGCTTCAGAAGAAGGATCGGCGATGGAACGCTATATATAATATGACAATCCAATCAACAAAATCCTACGGTCAGTTTGGAATACTACCGGCTTGTGAATAATATTTTTTTTTTTTTTTATCTGGGAAGACTGAGAATCCAAAGTGGTGTGTCTGCATACCTGAAGAATATGAAGAACGATTAATTTGGTTTACACATTTGACCTGGGATCATGTTGGTGTTGTAAAGTGTGCTAATAAGATTATACATTATTGTTACTTCCCAAATATAAGGCGAAAAGTGCAAAAAGTCATACAGAAATGTGTTCTCTGTCAAAAGGCTAAGCCGGACAACAAGGGAAATAAAATTGCGCTTCACTCAATAATACCTGAAGCACCAAATTGTTCAAATGGCTCTGAGCACTATGGGACTCAACTGCTGTGGTCATAAGTCCCCTAGAACTTAGAACGACTTAAACCTAACTAACCTAAGGACAGCACACAACACCCAGCCATCACGAGGCAGAGAAAATTCCTGACCCCGCCGGGAATCGAACCCGGGAACCCGGGCGTGGGAAGCGAGAACGCTACCGCACGACCACGAGATGCGGGCCCTGAAGCACCAAGATCACTTATATCATGTGATATTTGTGGACCACTTTCTAGAGCCAGAGGTGGTGTTAAGTACATTATTGGATTCTGTGACGTGTTTACAAAATATGTTTAATTATATCCTATAAAATCAGCAACTGCAAGAGCTGCCGCAGTGAAGTTTGTAAATGACTACATTCCTCATGCAGGGATTCCAAAATCTATAATCTCTGAAAATGCGAAGATATTTACTGGATCTTTATGGAGAAAATTATTATCACAACTAGGAATGAAACAGATATTTACATCTTGCTATCATCCACAAGGGAATTTAATTGAACGGGTTTTCCGAGAACTAAACAGATTCATGAGAACGTACTGTCATGATAAACGAACTACCTGGATAAACTATTTGACCGCGTTTGAGCAGATTTATTATAATTTACCACATAGTTCTACAAAATTTACGCCGAATGAACTGATGCTCAGAGATAACGAAAGAAACTTTTGGGTAGATAACTTGCCTAAACTCAAGGACACCAAAATCTCATGGGAAGAAAAAATTCGCAATGCTCTCATTAATATCACGGAGAAAGCAAGACAGCGAAAGGAAATCCGTGATAGAAACATCAAACGGATTCAGACTTTCAATATCGGACAGAAAATTCTTTTAAGAAGACACATCAAGTCATCAAGGTTGAAGAAGACCATCAGAAAATTGAATGTAATTTATACAGGTTCATATATAATAGTTGATATACCGATTCCTGGTGAGTATTTATTAGCATATCCGGATTCTGGAAGAATAAAAGGATTATTTCCCCATGCAGTCCTAAAGAGGTACTTTTAAGGAAAGTGTGTCAAATTAAATGTAAAGTCTGTATGAAGTATTTGGGTGTTGAAAAAAAATTGAAGTGCATCTGTGATAGTTTAATGAACAGTGAGTGATTGCTTCTGTGATAGTATAGGAATATTTAGAAAAGTAAGTGGAACTGTAGCTATTGCTGTTGTGAAGACTTACGGGTTATCTGTCTACGCGATGATCACCAAAGAGGCTTGTGCCTGTGAAATAATATACATTCAGGGAGTGTTAATCTCCAGTGATAATAAGTTTACTGAAACTATATGATCGAATACGGTGCTTGCGTGTGAAGTTAGTGTTTGTAAACTGACAGTTTACAGGAGAACAAATGAACCGCGTTAGGAAATTAGAATCGATTGCAACCGTCCACAGACATAAGGACTCGCTTGTTTTTTGGCGCGAGCTAAATTCTATTCAAGAGAATTTAACTAACTAGCTTAGTGTGTGTTTATAAAATTAGAGTTAATAAGAAAGTTCTTCATTGAATTTATAATAATGTGTCATTTTCCAGTTGGATTTGTTTATTGTTATATTGCATTCATATATGTTCATGAGAAAATGCGGCAATCGGAGTATAAAAGAGAAAATTTTGATCGTCAATCACTACTAACAAAGATTAATTTCAGCTGGAGAGGTCACGCTGCAAGGCTTAATTAAACGTTCTCTTTCAGCAAAATTTCATTGTAATCATGTACGAATAAGATATTATTTTTTGAAGTTGTCTCAAATAATAAAGTTTTTAATATTCTGACACGCTATCCACATTCGTACTTGAAGCCAAATTAGGAAAGATTCAGATCTACTTCCACCTGGAAAAGCCAACGAAACACACAAAAAAAAAAAATCAGGATTAGAACCTTTCGGCTTACTCAAGAAGATGGATGAAATTGTACATGTTTTCAAAATTGTTTTCCTATCTGGAGTTGTGATATTGTGCAACTATAGTATCGATTAAGACACCTAGGTGACTTTCCCATTCCTCAGATGGAAGACTGGATGGATCAGGTCCATATTTGAGTTCAAAATGAATCTGGAGAAATTCGACTAACCCTTCTCTTCCAGGAATCTTTAATAGTTGACCATTCCTTAGACGAATTTCGATTGTTTCATGCCACAATCCTGAGTACCTGTTCCTGAGGTTCCTTCTGGTCTCTCAAATCCGTTACGTCTCCTGTCCGGTACGCCAATGCGACGCCTGTCCTCCGTGCCGTGTCCCATGTACCTGTTCGATCACTTTCACCGCAATTCAGCAAGACATCGATGAAGAAAATTTTTCAAAAGATTGTAAAAATTTGCATGTGTAAAGATTTTTTTTGGCTATGAGGCAGATTTTATCTATCCTACGAATTTTAGAATATCTCTCAAATTTCTACACTATTCTGTCTTTCCTATCATCTGTGATACATAGTCGGGGTCTAAGCCTCCAGGTTTTCCGGGATTTCCCTGTGAAGGCCAGTTCCTGAATAGGTAGACCTGATTAACAACTATATAAGTCCATCTTCCCTTATTGTGTACGTGGGATGCGTGTATGTCCCAGTACACGTAAAAGCAACAACTAGGTATCTAGGTAACGAAGATCGTTACCAAATCTCTTTCAATTCTTGTAATCAAAAAATCTTATTAACTTCTTAAAATTTATAGGAACGTACGTTCCATGAATTCTAACGAGTTAGCTAAGCCAATAGTTAGCTCGCAAAGTGGATACATATCAACTTTGCTCGCTGCGAGGGGCGATGTAATGTCTCTTGCAGCGGTCTCTCCGCGATATTTTCAGAAATTTTTATAAATTATATAACTCAATACATACCTCGAAATATCTTACCGATTCCTAAACTTCAATATACGATGATTATCAATGCAAAGTAGTTTCAAGCCTTATTATTCCTTAGAGCGTGCATTTACTCCATGGAATAGCTTCTCTGCTATCTATGTTTTCTCTTATGAAAAGAGTGATTCAGATCTTGCAGATTAGCCGTGAAAGAACGAAGATGTATATGTATGTATTGTTGAGCTAGTCGCCATCTTGATGAGATTCTGTATGAGAAGGAATTTATTACATGAACTAAACTAACGTAAGTGTGTTCGCGTATTATTTAACTGATTATTATTGACAGTGTCTGCTTACTACGCTGTGTTGCACGGGATCAGTGGGGAACGTCTGATTTACACTGGGCGAACCTGCCGTTTTGTGCGCTCAAGATATACAGTTTATTACTTTCAATAAATGGGCTAACACGGTCTTACCAGCAGATCTCCGGTCTTCTCCATGCGATCACCGAAAGTTAATAATTATTACAAATGTTCTCAGGAGATCGACTGACAATTTTCGTCGCACCGAGACTTCGAAATTGCTTCACTGCCTTATGGAATTTAAGTTAAGCTCAATTTAATCAGGATAGAACAGTACTGAACTGTGTGAATGTGATAATCCTGCTTTGTGAATGAAAATTCCCTTAATATACGAATGTTTTTTACTATCCTGATCAGTGAAGCTAAATCAGGCCGGTGTGAGAGAGGTTTTTAAATTTCAAATCCCACAATTATTATTGACAGTGGAGCAGTAAGGATGCCCAGTTTTTTAAACAGCTCCTTACATTGAGCGACAGTAATACTTCCAATTACTATTCTTACGGCCTATTTCTGCAGTTTAAAAATTGTGTCCATGAAAAGAATCTTATACCTAAACACTGGGTGTGTGTGGGTATAATATTTCACCACATGACACTGGCTGTTACAAACTGATGATAATATGGTAAGAGCGTAATATGCTGGTGGCATTCTTGTTGCTAGTATATTTTCGTCTTCCATCCATGTTAGCTGACAATCAATGCTCATCCCTAAAATCTCCGTGTTGCTACATAGTTTCTAGACTCATATGCTTAATGTGAGACTTGTTTCCCCTCTTTATGCCGAGCAGCATACTGTTTGTTTATGTTTAGCATCAATTTATTACATACTGCCTAATCGTGAACATCCTTCAGGGTTTCATTTGTTTTCTCTAACAGGTATTCTCGCGTTTTATTTGTAATTTATAATATTGCTGCCATTCGCAGAGAGAACTTTCTCTCTCTCTCTCTTACACTGTATGGAAAGTTATTGATATATGTATTGAAAACAGAACTAGATCCAATATACTAACCTGAAGAACACTTATGCTTATTTGTTTCTTTTGACAGAACTGTCTTACTAAAAATTTCACGTCGACAGACGTGTGAGCTCTTTCTACCTTTAGAAAACGGTTTCCCAAGTAAGATTGGAACCACTCATTCGCTGTCCCTTTCATACCTAGAGCTTCTAGCTTGTTTAGTAGTATTTTGTGGTCAACGGTCTCTAAACCTTGGAAAAACCTAAGAAAGTACCTGTAATGCAGTAATCCATATCAACAGTTTGAAGTAACACTGTATAATGACCATAGTGTACTTCTCCTACTTCAGAAACCAATGTGAGCTTCTTGAAAAAGGATATATTTCTTCTTAAGCTTATTACTCTGTCTTTCATGACTGTCTCATTTATTTTTGAGAATAAAGACAGTAGTGAAATTGGCTCCTAGTTTTCATTGTCTTCCACATTGCCGTTTATAGTGACGTAACCATCTCTGTGTGTTTAGAGAGAAAATCTGAAATAATTAACTCATTTATTGTATTTGATAATGGATCTTATGTGCTATCTATGCATGCATGTATGGCTGCATATTTATTGTTCTTTTATAATTGTTTTTCTGTGTTCTTAACCTCAAGGACTGTTGTTGTAAACAACTTCATTGTGCTTGTGTGTGAGTCATTAATGGTGCTACATGTGTTTCAGGAAAATTTTGCTGTATCTACTCAGTATACCACAGAACATTTTACTAATGTATCCTCATCGCGGATTTGCATTTTATCATGCTTGTGTCTACCTTTTCCAATATCTTGCGTATTTCATCAGACGTTACTTCGCTTTTATTTTCTGTGTTGTATATTATTTTGTCAGTGAATTGGTTTATTTTTTGGTTTTTTTTGTTTTTTTTTTTGTTTTTTTGCAGCAAGCAGTACCCTCCTGTATACGTTTTTATGCTTGTGCTAGTACTCTGATGTGGCCGAGCGGTTCTAGGCGCTTCAGTCTGGAACTATGCAATCGCTACGGTCGCCGGTTCGAATCCCGCATCGGGCATGGGTGATGTCCTTAGGTTAGTTAGCTTTAAGTAATTCTGAGTTCTAGGGGACTGATGACCTCAGATGTTAAGTCCCATAGTGCTCAGAGCCATTTGAACCAAGCAGCAGCTAATACTCTAGGAAAAGTGGATGAGTGTGGTGCTTTTGCAAAGAACTGAGACATTTTAGTTCTGTCAGGACTTTCTGATACATGCAGTTATCTATTTATTTTCCTTAGCTGCTAAAGCAAAATGGCTACTTTTGGAAATATCTCCTCACAAATTTATTTAAACAATATACAGAATTTATGGAACTTAGCCTCAGCACTCTTTTCTATACACAGTGCTTCCAATGCTTGATGAGCCAGTACCCTAGGAAAGCCTATGTATCGTATGTTCCCAGAAAATCCTTTTGCAGGCTGTAGTTTCGCAGGTTTTTACCAGGCTCGACTTTGGCTTCACTATCTGAGAGTAATAATCCAAAATGACAATTTGTCTTATAAATACGGTACAACTTCCCGTTTCTATATCTGTAAGTACATGGCCTTAAATTGAAGCTGAATTTTTTCAAACAGTAGTAGCAGTGTTTGCCATTGTACCATGATAAAACTCCTCAAAATGTTTAGGAAGTTATTATTAATAACACCCTCAACATCCATGTTAATATTGGTGTCATCGCATGATATTATGTTAGTTTTGTGTGCTGAGGCTACTTGCACAGCTTCAGTTAATCTGTTTAAGAATGTTTCCACTTTACCGCTAGGTGAGCATTAAAGACACGGATTGTTTTTCTTGTTGGTATTTAACTTTGTTGGTTGCCAATTCAAAATGATTATATGCACTAATTGTGGTCAGTTCTTCTCTTAACTTCTACTGGTCTTTCATTACCTAGGTGTATCCCATGTCAAATACAGGCTACGTCTTTGTGCAACATATGTCGTTATGAACAGTGTATCAGGTGTGTGGAATATCCAGTGAGATGTAAGAAACGGCTTTATGACCTTAATCTTGCCAGCTGGCCCTACACAAGGTGATTCAGCAGCTCCTACCGATGGATTTTATGCAATCCACAACGCCTTCAGATACCACAAGCAACGTTTTGATAGTCTTTCCCTCTCTACGTGAAGACTACTTGTTAATCGTACGTAAAAGAATATGGAATAAAAATTTTTATGAAATATTTCATTATGAAAGAATGTTTGAAACTAAACGTATGAAAATTTTTAATTGACCCCTCAGTTAGAAATAAAAAAATACATGTTTCAGTGATTGTGGATACATAATACAAAGGCGGTGAAACAGAGGATAAAATTTTCTGTGAAAATATTTTTCAAGTTAAATTGTTGAAAATGGATTTTAGGCTTCTCGGATAGATATGAGGAAGCATGTGCAGGCAATGAAAATTTCTGTACAACAAGAATTCAAAAGGAAGACTTAAAAAATATCCGACTTTAGATACTAGAATCGCTTTTTGGTCATACCATGGTTCTATGCTCTTAATTAGCGAGAAACTTTTATAGGATGTTGCAACTTTTGAACTAAATCAAAGATAGCTATGAGACAGTGACCACGGAGTAGCATCTATGCCATAAGTGCATTGAAAAAGAAACATCTCTTTAATACATTAATTATTTGGTTTCCGTGTCTCAGTCTGTAAAATCTGAAATCTTACAAGATCGCTTTGTGGTCCGTCAGCCTTCCTGTCTGTCCTACTGCTAAAAACCATTTTGCTCAGGAACGAGTTGACGTATCATGTTCAAATTGATGTCACATATTAAAGTTTATAGTACATCGGGGTGTCAAAATTTTAAGTTCCTAAGGCAATACAGCCAAAAGATATGGTCATTATGTCATATATTTTGATACTTTAAAACTAATTCATCAGAACCTATAGGGTAACTCCCGTTTTTATTCTACCCACTCCTTCCTATTTGCTGCTGTTGTCCACATTAGTCTTTTATAAAGATTTGAGAGGAGCGAAGACTACAATAAACTTTCCAGTTTCCTTATCTTTTCCAGTACAGTTGACTCCAGTTTTCTTATCTAAGAGTCTGATTCTTGAAGCTTAAATTCACACGTTTTGGGTCCTCACGGTTGATTTGATCTAAATAAATTCGAAGACCGTTATTACAGAAATTTTGTTGTTACGTTAACATATTTTGTCACATTTTAGTATATCACACAGTCTTGATTTTTCACATTAAGAAAGCCGAAATTACACTGTTCGCACGTAGTGCAGAAATACGTCCCATCACATCAGAGACATGCTTCCTACTCTCACTAGGCGGAAATAACAATACAGCAAAGGGTTTACAATTTTGCTTAACAAATGGATTTCTATTAGTTAAGACTATTACTTCATAAATGAATCTAGACATAACATAATAAACAGTACTAGATCACATAATTAATAATAGAAACTTTAAGTGTATGAAATAATTCGTAATTTAAAATGTTACTAAAAGAAATTTTTGAACTGTACATTCAGAACTCGTACTTATCGACCTATCGATTATAACATCCAAAACAAAGTAATTCCTTTTCATAAATTTTAGCTTGAAATATACCATTATATGAAACTTTTCAGAAAAGCAGCTGAGATAATTCTGACCTGTCCACAGTTGTAAAAATAATACTGGTATTGACAACTACTGTTGAGGAACAGTAATGCTAGAGGAGGACGTCCCGTTACACGTTGATCTAGAATCATTAAATTTTGTTCAAATGAATCATCCCATGTAGGCTTTCACGGCCGGCGTCTTTATCAGGTCATCGACTCACCTCGGAAGATGTTCTCCGTAGTTGAGAACAAAACGTCAGGGAGAAGAATGTCTACAGATCGACCACGGCAACTTAGCCCGGAAGTGTTTACTGATATTGGTTCAAATGGTTCAAATTGCCTTGAGCACTATGGGACTCAACGTCTGAGATCATCGGTCCTCTAGAACTTAGAACTACTTAAACCTAACTAACCTAAGGACATCACACACATCCATGCCCGAGACATGATTCGAACCAGCGACCGTAGCGGTCGCGCGGTTCCATACTGTAGCGCCTAGAACTGCTTGGCCACGCCGGCCGGCCATTAAATTTGGCAAGAAGCATGGTATCATAGTACGAGTAAATGGAAAAATTCGAAATAGTTAGTTTGTTATTATATCACACGAAGAGAATATTGGTTTTGTTATTTTTGTCCGACTTCAAACTTGAAATTAAAACATTCACGGAAGTCTTGGAATCCCTGGACATTGTCAGTATGAATGTCGATAACAGGCGAAAATCATAGAGATATACTATTCTCCGGATGGATTAACTGTCTCCATACATAATTAAGTTGGTTTGAACCTTCAGTGTGCGGGTGCTACTCGCACCTGATCAGTTTTTGTTTTTCAGTAGGCCTAATACATGTTTTTAAAACTGCTTTTGTTGTATTTACCATGTAAACGCGAGAAAGAGGTGGGTGCTAAGATAGTAAATCAATAAATAAACTGTGTTCTGGCAGTCTATAAACAGTAATCAGAGAGGGAATGCAAGAAATCATTTGCTGCAGGTGCTAAGACAGTAAATCAATGAATAAACTGTGTTCTGGTAGTCCATAAACAGTAATCAGTGGGGGAATGCAGGAAATCATCATTTAATTTGAGAAGGAGGAAAGAAGCGCAGAAGAAGCGACGAAGGAGAGAAACGCTTCCCCGCGTATTTGCATGAAGGAGCAAGCGGTCCCAGGGGCGGGTGCGGGGTGAGTTTTTGCCGCGGGCCGGCAGCGCAGCCCGGCCGAGCCGCTGCTCCCAGAAAGCGCCCCCCAGGGCGACGCGCGCCGTGGTTAATGGAGAGGAACGCGGCCGAGACACCGCGCCCGGCCCGGCCCGGCCCGGCCCGGGGAATTGCTTCCGAGAGACACAGAGATTAGGTCCCGCGCCGCGCCGGCTGAAATGTAAAGTGGCGCCGCGCATATCAACGTATATCATGTCAGCCCCAGGCTCCGCGGCGACGCTGCCTGCGCCAGAGACGCGCGCTATTTTCCGGGAGTGGCCGGAAATCCCGAGCAGAGGAGGCGTCAGATATTCTGCCCGGATACGTCGGCTCCTCGCATCGAGCACAAGAACAGTCTACAGTTTTTATTTAAAAACAAATACCTTCTACAACTGAGGTAATGTACTGGGCACACGATTTTGGGATGCGTTGTCGTTCCTTAAAGTTGAGGTACTGAAGTCGGAGTCGGGCCCGGCATGAGTGTCGGTTTTAAATGAGCCATTTCTGTATGTCTATCCTCTCGTGGCTCTCCATGAGAAGTGCACCGAATTCAAGAATTTTATGTAAATGTTTTCATACAATAACAGCATCCAACCACGTAAGACTTTTCGTTAAAATAGACAAGATCAAATCAAACAGAGCAAGTAACGAAATAAAACAATTAATTATCTCCGCGAGACCTGATTGAAGAGTGTAACCCAAAAAAACCTGAAGTGCGCCATTTTTAAATAAATTAGTTTTGCATTACAACCCATTGCAGTCAAGACTTGGCTACGTGGCCACAGCGGTTTGTTCAGTTCATAAGAAGGTTGCCCAGAACGTAACGGACCGCATTTTTTTTCTCAGCCGAAAATAATTCTATGAATGCGAAACGTTGCGTATGTATTATTTGAAGTCCCCTGAGTGAGCGCGCCAAGTTTCCGTCACTTCCGACAGGTAGCGTAGCTGCAGGACAGTTTCAAAATGGCTTCTGTAGGTGATGTACTTTACAAGCAACGAATTTCTCACTGCAGAGAAAGAAAATGTGCGAATTATTCATAAAGGCTTGAGCAAAGTCTGTGGAGCATCTGCTGACGACAGAACTACAGTTCCAATAAAACAATACCAATCGCCGGTATTTAGGATTATTTCTAGGCTACCAGTTTCGATGATACACTACGTCATTTTCAAGCCTGCTTCAATCAAGCAACCTTCGTGTTACAAAACACAGCAGCATATTTGACTGATCTTGTTACGAGACCAGTTTAAACTGCTGCTGCAATTTGTAACACGAAGGTTACTCGATTGAAGCAGGCCTGAAGATGACGTAGTGTATCGTCGAAACTGGTAGCCTAGAAATAAACCTAAATAATGGCGATTGCTATTGTTTTATTGGATATTGACCAGTCGCAGTCCCACACCCCAGCTGGAAGATAGAGCTACATTCAGAAGTACAGTTAGTCACTGGGCATGCAGCGTGAGGTCATCAGTAGGCGGTTCGGTGGATCTCCACGATTTGTAGTGGTCGAGGAGACCATCCATGTTTGTCACACCTGACGTGATGGAGCTAGTTGTCATTCACGAGGACAGACGCACTCTTGGATGACATTTTGAGGACGACGAGGAGGTGATTCACACAGTGAAGCACTGGCTCTTCATCAGGACAGGGATTGGTACCGATAGGGCAAACGCGCCATTATTTCGCGCAGGAGAAAGGCCATAGAAGAGGGTGGAGAGTACATGGAAAAATAGGGTGTGTACATAAAACATTCTTTCGAGTGTGTGATCCTCATTATGTTCAATAAAGAACTGTTAAAGGAAGAATGCGGTGCATTGCTTTCTGGGCAATCCTCGTACATTCAACACAAGACGGAATAAATTTGAATGTTCATGGAATATGCGATTGGATTCGTGATTTTCTGCCAGGGAGGTCAAAGTTAGCAGTAACTGTAGGAAAGTCATCGAATAAAACAGAAGTAATATCGGGCGCTCCACAAGGTAGTGTTATAAGCCCTTTGCTGTTCCTCTAATCTATATAAACGATTAAGGATACCATGTGAGCAGTTGTGTTAGGTTGTTTTCCGTCAACACTGCCGTTTATCGTCTAGTAAAGTCATTAAAAGACTAAAATAAATTGCAAAACAATTTAGAAAAAATATCTGTCTGGTGCGAAAATTGAAAATTGACCCTAAATAATGAAAATTGTGAGGTCATCCACATGAGTGCTAACAGCAGTCCGTTAAACGTTGGTTAAACAATAAACCAATAGAGTCTAAGGGCTGTAAATTCAACTAAACATCTAGGAATTACAATTACGAACAATTTAAATAGGAAAGAACCATAGAAAATGATTTGCGGAAGGTGAACCGAAGACTGCGTCTTTCCGGCAGAAAGAAGATGCAACAGATCTACTAAAAAGACTTCCTACACTACCCTTGTCCACCTTCTTTTGAAGTACTGCTGCGTGGTACGGGATTCTTACCGTGTAGGATACATCGATGAAGTTCAAAGAAGGACAGCACATTTTCTGTTAGGGGAGAAAGTGTCACGATCATGCCGCAGGATTTGGGGTGGAAATCATTAAAACTAAGGTGTTTTCCGTTGCAGCGCAATCTTCTCATAAACTTTCAGTCATCAACTTCCTCATCCGAGTGCGAAAATATTTTGTTGTCGTCGACCTACAAAGGAAGAAACGATGATCACAGTAGAATTAGGGAAATCAGAGCTCACTCAGAAAGATACAGGTGTTTCTTCTTTCCACGCGCTGTTCTGCAGTACATTAAAAGATAATTAGTGTGAAGGTGGTTCGATGAAGTCTCTGACAGACAATTGAGACTGATTTTCAGAGTATCCATGTAGATGTAGATGAAAGCTTTGGAATGTTGCTTAGCTGTTTACCCAGAATCCTGCTTAGTGCCAATAATTGATTTGAATAAAATCAGGATGACGGTCTTCCTTTTTATTTATTATGTGTCACTTCGTGTCTCATACATCACTGAACGAAAGTCCTTAGCATCCGGCCATAACTACTTGCAGTGTGATAGGGAAATCGAGAAGAGGAAGAGGCTGAATAAGGCATTTGCACCTGAAGACCTCTGCGTGATATCTGAAGAAATATCGGTCTCATAAAAGTAAAATACACCTTCAACGAATTGGAAACTTGGAAGAATGTTAATATCCTAAAAAAGGGGAGTGGAGGTTTCTGACAGCGGAAATGTAATATTCAACTGAACTGAAGGGCAGAGAGTACTTAGCAAAAACAAAAAAAGAATACTTGTTATCAGTGATGCGATATTTGGATGAAAATACAGACCATTTTTAAGGATTTGCCTCACACTAATGTGCACTGATTTGTACTTTGAGTTTCTTTCAAATAGTGTACTGGTTCCTAGAATGAAATCGCCTTTGTCACTTAGCTAATATTTTAGTACAAGGGTGTAGACACTTGGCTACGTTCATAATTTC
Source organism: Schistocerca piceifrons (assembly GCF_021461385.2). Taxonomy (NCBI): domain Eukaryota; kingdom Metazoa; phylum Arthropoda; class Insecta; order Orthoptera; family Acrididae; genus Schistocerca; species Schistocerca piceifrons. The sequence continues at coordinate 107,162,849 of NC_060138.1, read as the reverse complement.
TGAATTCAGCAATTCATACTACTTATGTGACATTCAATATCATTAATTAAATGTGTCTGGTTAGAACTGACCTTCTATTGAGTGTACACAATACTTAATATACAAAAATTTGCACTGAAAACTCCTAAACAACTTTTTGGCTCTTAGCAGGCTTTTGGGCTACACTCTTCAGTTGCCATCAAGCATAATTAACTAAAGCAACAGGCAAATACGCAAACGGTCGGAAAAGGAAATAAAGAAATGCAGTACTGAAATACGTGGAGTTAGACTGGTAAAAAAATTGCATCATTGAGTGCACTGCAACATAGGGAAGTAGCTTACACGTTGTATTGAACAAAATTTAGAGCAAGGATAAAATCAAAGGCAAGCAGTGTACAAGGTATATCATAATTTAGAACGGAAACTGATATGGGAGAAAGTATAATAGAATCAAAAACGTTCCATTCAACATGGGTGAGATAAATGCGAGTTGGTGGTTCCAGCTGAAAATAAGTTCGTTGTCAATTATTTTTCTTCTTACAAGGAAATGGTGTTATGTGACATTTCGAGACCTACCAGGAAATATTCCACGCAAGGAGAATTCACTGAAACAAATGCACGGCAAAAATTTTAGTTGGAAAGGCAAGATCTTTTTATGTCAAAGTTACTTATGCCGCATGAAGAAACGCTTATAGCAGCGATTTGTGCTGTCCTTGCTCGTAACGGCGAATACACAGCCAGACGTGGCAAGAGGACGTAGCGTCATATAGCAACCAAGTCCAAAGTGCACACGCGTAATTTTTAAGCATTTAAACCACGCCAGAAATGTCTCTCACCATTAATTCTTGAATAACTCGCAGTTCATATCCACAGCTACACTGTAGCATATGTAAGTGCTACACGTGAAATGTAGGAGAAAGATAATCAAGCGAGTGTGTGACGTTACATTACAGACGACTTTGATCAATTTAATTTACTGACATTAAATACTTCATAAAAATTCCTCTAGGACATTGCTTATGATAACATTTGAGTAATGCACATTGCCAGAAACAAACTTAGTGCACCTGGAAAGACCACGTCGATTTTGACCCGATGACGGCGTATGGCACTTGGGGTATAGTAAAAGTGCTGGTAATGATTTCAGCGTCGTTCTCCAAGAGATGGCGTAGAGGCATGGCTACCAGAGGGCCACCTGTGTCTACCCTTTAACAGGGAATGCTCTCATCCAGAAGGCTCAGTGTCATGCAAACGTGTGAAGCAAGCAGGCAACAATGCGATGAGATGCACTTTTTCTTCCTATGCCCTACTGGGTGAGTTTGAAAGGGATCAAATTGTGATCTTTTGAGTGGTGAACATTCTCACACCCCTAGACGAGGTTCAAGAAGTCAATGCAACACGGACGCCAACCAGGATCGTCGTATTGCAAGAGCATCAGTGGCAGACGCACATATAAGAGCGCTTGTGTACCCATGAGCGTCGACACGAACTGTTGCGAACCGGCTATTAATAGTGGGATCCACTCACTCCACAACATCGTCGTGCACGGCTCAACTGGTGACGTCAGAGGATCAGTTATAAGATGGATGAAGTGATGAAAGCAGATTCTGCCTGCATGCAAGTGATGGTCATTTTCATTTACGACATATACGCAAGCTAATGTTGGCCCACACACTGCCTGTGAAACGCAACACGCTCTACAAGACGTGGAGGAACTACCCCGCCCGGCCAGCAGGAACTCCTCCACCTCGTTTTCTTGTTCCATTTACTGGCGTCACTAACTTCCTGCCTTAACTGCCAGACGTATACGCAAGCTAACGTTGGCCCACACACTGCCTGTGAAACGCAACACACTCTACAAGACGTGGAGCAGCTACCCCGGCCAACAGGAGTTCCTCCGCCTCGTTTTCTTGTTCCATTTACTGGCGTCACTAACTTCCTGCCTTAACTGCCCAATGTATACGCAAGCTAATGTTGGCCCACACACTGCCTGTGAAACGCAAAACGCTCTACAAGACGTGGAGCAACTACCCCGGCCAGCAGGAGCTACACCGCCTCGTTTTCTTGTTCCATTTACTGGCGTCACTAACTTCCTGCCTTAACTGCCAGACGTATACGCAAGCTAATGTTGGCCCACACACTGCCTGTGAAACGCGACACACTCTACAAGACGTGGAGCAGCTACCCCGGCCAACAGGAGTTCCTCCGCCTCGTTTTCTTGTTCCATTTACTGGCGTCACTAACTTCCTGCCTTAACTGCCCAACGTATACGCAAGCTAATGTTGGCCCACACACTGCCTGTGAAACGCGACACGCTCTACAAGACGTGGAGCAACTACCCCGGCCAACAGGAGTTCCTCCGCCTCGTTTTCTTGTTCCATTTACTGGCGTCACTAACTTCCTGCCTTAACTGCCCAACGTATACGCAAGCTAATGTTGGCCCACACACTGCCTGTGAAACGCGACACGCTCTACAAGACGTGGAGCAACTACCCCGGCCAACAGGAGTTCCTCCGCCTCGTTTTCTTGTTCCATTTACTGGCGTCACTAACTTCCTGCCTTAACTGCCCAACGTATACGCAAGCTAATGTTGGCCCACACACTGCCTGTGAAACGCGACACGCTCTACAAGACGTGGAGCAACTACCCCAGCCAGCAGGAGCTCCTCCACCTCGTTTTCTTCCTGCCTTAAGTGCCCAACGTACACGCAAGCTAATGTTGGCCCACACGCAGCCTGTGAAACGCAACATGCTCTACAAGACGTGGAGCAACTACCCCGGCCAGCAGGAGCTCCTCCACCTCGTTTTCTTGTTCCATTTACTGGCGCCACTAACTTCTTGCCTTTACTGCCCGTGAGTGGCGGCAGCAGCACTCTCGTACCATCTCTGGAGCGACCGATAGTGTTTCCGTGTCGTCCTGTGTCACGAGGCGAGTTGACAGTTCAGTCGGGATGCAGCAGCAGTGATGTCGGGGACGGAGTGCCGGTGAGGTGCCGACAGCCAGTGCTGGCCGACTGCTGGCGGCACACATGAACTGTCCGACGGAAGGAGATTGGAGCGGGACGACCCTTAGTTGGTCGTTCGGTTCGTCGTCTCATCGGTCGACGTATATTTGGACCGTTTCCAGGCCTGGGCAGTCGGTCGGTTGGGGCAGAGCAGTGAGGAAGTCTCCGTGGCGCATGGTCAGGCTGGAGCCGCTGGTGGCATGCTCGTGCGGTAGGAGTTGTGAGGCGCTTCTTGCGAGGGTTACGAAATTCGTCGCCCACCGATCCCGGATACTAAAGTTGAGTGCCCACTTAACCTACTGCCAAGCCTCAACTGCTATCACATCTCTCCCTGGTTGTCACTTCCTGAAAGATTACCGCGAGCAACAACGTGTGTGCATTGAAGTCAGCTAGATTTGCAGTCGTCTTCCTGTGTGGTGCTTAAGTCATTCCTTCATTAAAGAAGTGTACCAGCAGTATCTTCTGCTTTGTGGCCGTTGACGTTCCGGTGACCTGCTCTGGTTATTGACGTACGTTTTGGCAGGGTATTTTCCTCGTCGTGTTGATGCTGTCCAGCACGGCGTGTAGTTCGACAGCTGAGGTGTTGTTGGTGATTCTGGGCGTTTATTCTGACTTGGCTGGATTGGGTACCAGTATCCGGAACGTTGTGCTATTGACATCTTATTGTCGGTTTGCTGGTCGGGTGGAGCAGAACTGATCTTGTAGGTTGGTTTGTCGGCTGGCTTTCGGTTTCGTTGCCTTCCAATTAAGAGGTTTTAAGTCTGGTTGCCTGTTTGTCCTAAACGTGCATTAATTTTACCTTTCCAGGCCGCTCCTTGGAACGTTCTGAGCGGCGCTCCTTAGGTTTTACATAGTAATTTCCTTTTTAGCCTTTGTGTGGCCTTGAGCCGGATTTTAGCTTATTAAAATTGCAATGCTTTTATTCTTAGGCCTTAAACCATAAAAAAATGGTTTCTTGTTTTGTATTTGGCATTCAACCCAGTTTCAGCAGTCCGAAATTAAAATTGGGAATTCCTTGTGCCTAGGTCTTAAGCCATTAACTGGTTTCAAGTTGGTATGAGGCCTTCAGCTGAGTTTTCAGCCTTTTCAAATCAAAAGTTGAAAAATTTTGTCTAGGCGTTTAGTCGTAAGAAACATTTTCTAGTTTTTATGTGGCCTTCAGCCGAGTTTTACAGCTTAAATTAAAAATTGGAAATTTCTTTATCTGAGCTTTAAATCGCGAGATGGTTTGGGTTTCGTACTTGGCCGTCAGCCGAGAATTATGTGAAGCATTTTAGCATAAAGCCTTTAGCCTGTTTTAGTTGAAATTTAGATGCTATTCGCTTTAGGCCTAAGCCGTAAAATTGTTTTCTGCATGGTGTGTGGGCTTCAGCCGAGTTTTAATCTCTCTTAAATTAAAAATTAAAAATCTTTGTCAGGCCCTTAAGTTATATGATCATTATTCTTTAGTATGAGGCTTTCAGCCGAGTTTTACACGAAATATTTTAAGATAAGGCATTTAGCCTTTTCAGATTGAAAGGTCCTCTTGAGCCGTTAAATTGTTTTGTTGATACTCCGCCATCAGCCGAGTTTTCAGCCTATTTAGATTAAACTTTGAAAATCTTTGTCTCGGCCTTAAACCACAACACTGTTCTTGATTTATGTGAGGCCTTCAGCTGAGTTCTATGGAAAAAAATTTAAGTGAAGGCCTTCAGCCTATTTATATTAACAATTTTTTTTAAAGAAGTGAAACCTCCATAAGAACTCCTGTACCTCAATTCCTTGCTTTGGCCTTGTGCCTTGAATTTTCGATGTGGCCTTCAGCCGGTCTAAATTAAATCAAAGGAGGTCTTTCGTTAAAACAATGGGAGTTTTGATTCAAGCTTGTGTGATTCTGTGTTTTAAGAAATATAGTTTATATGTTGAGTGCAAATGACAGTTACTTATTTTGTCCCCTTTCCACAAATATAACCGCATCCATTCTGTCCTGCTAGTCCACGGATTTCAGGGATAAGATGGGACGATGAGGTACTGGTACGACTTGACAACCTGCAACTCTTACAGAACTACGTGAACAGTTAGAACAGTCGTGGCATAACATACCACAAAGCAGTATTCGCCATCTGCACGTTCGACAGGATGCCAGTCAGAAGCCAGCTGCATTGGCGCCCGTTAAGGCTACACCACGTACTAATGTTATCTCAGCATGGGTCGAGACCTACTATCTCAGAACCGCTTGTGCTACTCACCTTTAAATTTAACCATTTCATGGGCTTCATATGCACTGTTGCAACAATAAATCTTGACTGAATTGGAAACTTCTAAAAGGTTGTATTAATTTTTTGCTAACACCGAAACAGTTCCTGTTTATTACCTGTAGTCGTGAAAAAATGCGAAGTGTCTATTTGATGATGTAGACAAACATCTTCCTTAGGCCAGGGACACTTCAAAAAAGAAAAATTAATTCATTCAGATACTTCGCAGTAGCCACTAGTTTTATTTAGACAGACATGAAAGGGAGTAGGAAATTGTCGGGACGTTTCTTCTGTATATTGTGAGCCGTGCTGCGGCTCGCGCTGGTACTGTTTGTAGGTCTCCGCCCTCTGTTGGAGGCCAGACGGTATCGTTTAGTTGGCATGGTTGCGGTTGTTTCTCTTCTTCTCGTGTTGACTGGCGCCACTCCGTTTCGCAAGCGTTGCCTGTCCGCTAGTGGCAGCAGCGGCGGTTATCGATATTTAGTAACTGTTGCCCTACCTTTGGGGCGACGTGGTGGTTTTTCCAGGTCTTGTGAGTGGGCCACTTCGGTTGCGGGCTCAGGAGGAGCCAGGTCCGCGCAGTGTGGGAACACGCCAGGACAGCTGGAGGCATGCATGGACTGCTAGAAGGAAGGGCTGAGGTCACCAAGGTGCACGACCTCGTCGTAAACCGGATCGAGCAAGCTTTAAGACGACTGAATTTCAGTCCAAGTAGAGAAATCGCCACCATTGTGATATCTCGCGATTCTCCAGTGACTTCGGTTAGTGTTGCTGCTCGTAGTGTCACCAAGGCGAAGGGAAGCGAGTGCTTCGGGAAGGTGAATCTGATTAGATTTCCTCGACTTCTTATTACTATTTACTGTGTTCGTTTTGTTATAATTTGTTAAGTTCAACCAGCGGTAATTTCTGTAGCCTGGTGGCCGCTAACGACCCAGTTACGTGCCGTGGGGGCCGGTTGCTGATTCTTCCACTCTGGTGGTAGTGATTCCTTTCTCGTTCTGGGCACTCTAACAACAGTGCCAGATAGGGTTGATAGAAGAGATAGAGAAGATACAACGGAGAACAGCGCGCTTCGTTACAGGATCATTTAGTAATCGTGAAAGCGCTACGGAGATGATAGATAAACTCCAGTGGAAGACTCTACATGAGACGCTCTCAGTAGGTCGGTATGGGCTTTGTTGAAGTTTCGAGAACATACCTTCACCGAGGAGTCAAGCACTATAATGCTCCCTCCTATATATATCTCGCGAAGAGACCCTGAGGATAAAATCAGAGAAATTAGTGCCCACACAAACTGACAATCCTTCTCTCCACGAACAAACCGAGAGTAGAATAGAAGGGAGAACCAATAGAGGTACTCAAGGTACCCTCCGCTACACACCGTCAGGTGGCTTGCGGAGTATGGATGTAGATGTAGATGTAGATGTAGTATTCTGGGGGTGTAGTGCAGACCGCCGGTTCTGGCTTTGGCGTATTGTTGCATCTTTGCATTTGGTTTATCGGACATCAGGTAGCTTTAGCAAGATTATCATTAGTCATTCGTTAAACTGCTACTACTTTGAGTTACCATCTTGTGAAGTGAATGCATCTCTTGGCTGCCTATCTCATCTCCCGCGAAAGTGTTTGTTGCCGGACCTTCTTAGAGGTCGACTCCTGGACCACCGTCTGTAGCCACTTGGTTCTTGTAAAACATGTGTGTTCTAAAAGGAGGTCTGATGGCCAGTTGTTCAGTGTAATGCTCCTTGAGTCCACGGCTTCTGCGGGTGTAGTCTGCGTCAGTACCCTTTAAGGAACTTATGTACTGATCCTTGTGTTTTATTATTGTATTATTTATTACAATACTTTGTAATGCCTACAGTAAAGATTATATAAGTCTAGCCGCCTTCTGGAATAAAATGTAGCAGTGTAGTGTTCAGTGGATGTTGAGGGTTGCGTTACAAAGGTCACCATCATCTTATTTCATCCGTTTGGTGATTAGTTGCTTGTTTTTTTTTTTTTTTTAAATTAAACTTTGCTATTGTATTTGCTGTTTTACGGCAGGTTTCTAAATTTTTTATATTATTGCTGTTCCTGGCCTGTAAGGCCTTCAGCCGTGATTGTGGTCGTTTGCCTTAAAATTCAGATTTGGTATTTTTATTTTAGCAGTAAGTCTTAAAACCTTATTTACTGCCATTCCTGGCGTCTGATGCCGTCTGCTGTGTTTTTGGCGACTTGCCTTTAATATTTCGATGCCTGTGATTTGTAAGTTGCAGCGAGTTTTAAACAATTCTTAATTTATTGCCATTCCTGACGTGTAAGGCCTTCTGCCCGGATCACAGTGGCTTGCTCTTAAAACATTATCTGCTGTATCTGTATTTCATGGCGATATGCTAAATTGTAACTCACTGAAAACACCATTATTTACACAGTTGTTTATTCCTTAATTAATAACATGTGGTATTTTTTATTTATTGCTGAATCTGGTATCACTGGTTTAAAATAAATTGTGTGTAGCTGTAAGAGGCGACCAATGGTAACTGATTACGGCCCCGTCCACAATCGTAACCGAATCCTGACTTCCCTTGACTACAAGGTCTCATATTGTGCTGCGTACCAGGCACACTTGATCATACCTGTAAAATTACTGAAGTTTAGCAATCGGTTCCGATAGTAAATCTGAAATGACAAAGAGCTATCTGCAGTTGTATTGTCCTATAATTATCTGGAAAATACTTTACATTCGAATCACCAGATTGACATACAAAGTTGCAGTAATGGTGCGTGGGATAACCACGAGCGTCCTCCTGCTGTCATACGAAATCGCAGCCCAAACCCTAACTCCAGGTGTAGCTCCTGCGTGTCCAGCGTGCTGACAGGTTGGTTGCAGGCCTTCAGCTGTCCACCGTGTAACCAATACACGCCCATCACTGGCACCGTGGTAGAACCAGCTTTCATGAGTAAACACAACAGTCCTCCATCTTGCCCTCCAGTAAGGTCTCTCTTTGACACTGCCGAAGTCGCAAATGGCGGTGGTTTGCGGTGAGTGAAATGCATGATATAAGGCACCTGGCTCGGAGATATCCTTGAAGTAACAGATTTGTAACAACTGGACGTGTAACTGTACTGGCTGCTGCTGCTCAAAATGCTGCTGCAGATGCAGTAGAATGCGCCAAAGCCATATGCCGAACTCGATGCTCCTCCCTCTCGTCAGTGCTACGTAGCCGTCTATTTGCGACCGTACATTCTCGTGACCACCGCTGCCAGTAATCATACATAGTGGCTACATTCCTGTCAAGTCTTTCTGTAGCGTCACAGAAGGAACATCCATCTCCTGGTAGCCCTATTACTCGACTCTTTCAAACTCATTAGGTTGTTGATAATGCCGTCGCATTAGAGGCATTCTCGACTAACATTAATCTACCGCACTCAATCACAAAGGCAACTAACGCTCACGACAAATACAGCATATATTTAACGCAAACCTGATTTGTATCTTCGTAGTGGCGGTAATAACGCCTGTCTTATGCGAGTGACGCGAAGTTTGAATAGACATCGTCTTTCAGATGTAGAGACACGCCTGCCAACTTTCGTTTATGTCGCACAATTCCTTCTTTGTGTTCAGACCTTTTTGTCGTCATTGTATTTTCGCTATTTATGAGCAATATTAGAATATTTATTGAGAAAGAACAGATGTAAATTGTAATAGCACTGCTGCACAGCTATATTCAGCTCGCCTGAGTCTTAAAATTGTTTCCTCCAAACTCTCTCTTGGAGGCATTTTTAAGGCAAACAGAAGAAAGGTGCCAGATGTGGGCTGTACGGCGGTGAGAGACGACGGGAGGAGTTCACTTTGCAGATTTTTTGCCAAGAGATGCGCTTCATCACGATGAGTTTGGATACAGTAGATTCATAGACGTTCTCTGTCTCCTCATAGATTTCGTGTGCCTTTAAAGTGATTAGATACAGTGCTTCAGAACCTATTATTTTTCCTAATGAATAAATACTCTTCAGTAACACTTGACAAATCGTTTATTCTGGATTTCAGGATGTAAATCCCATCGTCAGGCGCTGCAAAGAAACAAGTGAAACTAGTAGGGATTCCATATAAAATTAATTAACGTTAAAAGGGTCAACACTTACGTGAACATCAGGACATACCTTCACTACGTATGAGAAAATCGTACCAGTAATGGAAAAAAAAGAAAAAAAGATCAATCTGGACCACACTGGGGAAACAGAGTCTATCCGAAAAAAAAACATGTAACACCAAATAAACACTCATTGCCACCCTAATGTAACCTATGACCCGAAGCAAACTACTAGACATATGGCACGGGCTTAAGAACGTAAAATTAAGTCATAAATGCAGTAAAATGTCAACTTGTGAACCTCAGAAGTAGCGTACCTTATGATTTCCAGCCTGCTGCATGTCGTGGACGGCCAACAAGACCGGTCCACAAAATGCTGCGTGAACCGCAATCGGACTCCTATGTACACATATACGTCGGAGATTTGCGGCCACCGGAACTAATACTGAAGGTACCACCGTAGAAATCATCGCTTACAATACGGCCGCACTCCCACGTTTCCTACAAACACCACCCGCTACCGATAATGCTAAACCCACATTATTATAAGCATAACTATGACTAAGATAGGTCTGGCAGAGAGCAGACAATTAATAGCAAGTCATGTAATGTAAAATGCAGTTTTCAAGAAATAAAAATAATAAAAATGTATAATGCAGTTGTCAAGAAATAAAATTAATAGAACAAAGTATAAAATATAAAATTAATAGGACCATCGCCGGCCGCTGTGGCCGAGCGTTTCTATACGCTTCAGTTAGGAACCGCCAAACCGTTACGGTCGCAGGTTCGAATCCTGCCTCGAGCATGGATGTGTGTGATGTCCTTACGTTAGTTATGTTTAAGTAGTTCTAAGTTCTAGGTGACTGATGAGCTCAGATGCTGAGTCCCATAGTGCTCAGAGCCATTTGAACCAATAGGACTATAGTGTAAAACAGAAAGGAGCCAAACCGATATACCACAAATTAATCGTAACAGTGGAAGATCTGTCAATATGCAGAGTGTATACAAGGGTATGAATGCAGATTGTGCAGCACAACGGAGAGTATATTAGAACCTGTTATGTCTCCTTAGATTTACAAGTGTCTGACGTGTATTTGTATGAATTTTACGTGTGCATTGGGAGTGCAATTTTGTCTCCAAATTAGAGATCAGCAGCGAGAGAACACTAGTGAAAAGAAAAGAAAAAAAAAGAATAAGAAAAGCGAAGCCCTCTGGTCCTAGTGGACCAATCGGGAGAGACTGACTGCCATGTCATCCTCTGCAAATGGAGTCGTTCGAGGATGCTGTATGGAGATGCATGGGCTCACCACAATTCCTTCCTGACAACAGCCGATTTTCTTGACCAAGGAGTCGCGTTACTTCTCATTCGAGTAGGTCTTCAACTGGCATCACGAGATCAAGTGCATCCTATTACAGTCGTCCTGCCAAGAAAAAATCCCTGGCACTACAGGGAGTTGAACCCTTGTCCTCTGTGTTGTAGATACGCTTCCATCTAAGCTACGGGCGCAGTCAACTAAAATATGGTACAGCAAAAACTCGATATAACATCACAGAAAAAAATTACTAAATATATGTAAGAGGGTGTTCAATAAGTAACGCAACACATTTATTTTTTTTTTTTTTTTCTGACAGCAGGTTGGTTTTATTCAGGATTCCAATACGTCATTTTATACCCCACGCTTTTCCCTACGATACCCTATTTTTCAACGTAAGCTGCCCACAGCTCGTAGTCTAGCGACTAGCGTTGCTGCCTCTGGATCACGGGGCCCTGGGTTCGATTCTCGGCGGGGTCGGGGATATTGTCTGCCCGGGGACTGGGTGTTTGTGTTGCAGTCATCATTTCATTCGTGACAGTGGCTACATTGGACGGTGAAAAAATTGGACTATGTGAAAAAAGGGACTTTGTACGGGTGCAGATGACCGCGCAGTTGAGAGCCCCACAAACCAAACATCATCCTCATCGTCATCAACGTAACCTGTGTTCAGTGCGATGGCTTTACGCAACCTTACCGAGAGGGCCTGTATGCCGGCATGCTACCACTCTACTGGTCGACGTCGAAGACAACGTCCTGTTGCATCAATAAACTCATCAACCAGGTACAGATTGCCACAAAGTGCGTCTTTCAGTGGGGCGAACAGATGGAAGCCGGAAGGTGACAGATCTGGTCCGTATGGTCGATGAGGATAAGCAGTTCAGTAAAGTCTTGTGAACTCCTCTTCTTGCACATACTTGTGTGACGTCTTGCATTGTCATGGAGAAGGAGAAGCTCATTTCCATTTCTATAGCAACTGGCATGCTAAAGTCGTTTCTTAATTTCATGAACGTAGGACAATACACTTCAGAGTTGATCGCTGCGCCATGATGGAGAACCTAAACAGAATAACTCATTCAGAGTTGCTACAACTTTTCCATTTGAGACTGCTCTACACGTGTTCAGAGGAGGCGTTATATGTGGCATCTCTAATGGAAGTGCGTTCGAAGCAGAGAGCTGAGTTTCTTTCGGCGAAAGACCAGAGACTCACACATACATAACTGTTTACAGAATGTCTATGGGGACCTGGCGTTGAACAAAAGCACGGTGAGTTATTGGGCGAAGCGTCTGTCATCATCACCACCACAAGATCGCGCAAACGTGTCCGATCTCCCGAGTGCCGGACGGCCGCACGCAGCTGTCGGTCTCGTAATGTTGGGACGTGCGGACACACTCACTCGAGATGACCGACGAATCCCAAACAAACACCTCACCCTACACGTGTAGAGACGCATAGAGCTGCCCGTGGATGGGTAGTGGTGCGGGGTGAAAGACGGCTAAGGAACGCGAAGAGATGGTGTGGTGACACTCCATAGATTGCCGTTTTGTTTCCCGTTCGAAGTGTGGAACCCATCTTTCGTCGCCTGTGACGATATTCGACAAAAAATTGACACTGTCAGCCTCGTATCGCGCAAGCGATTGCGCCCACAAAGTCTTTCGTTGCTCTATATGATCTTCTGTTAGACGGTGAGCAGACCTGCGTGCACACAGCTTTGAGTACCCGAACAGCTGGAAGGATGTATCAGCACTTCCACCTGAGACGTTCGCCGGCCGGAGTGGCCGTGCGGTTCTAGGCGCTACAGTCTGGAACCGAGCGACCGCTACGGTCGCAGGTTCGAATCCTGCCTCGGGCATGGATGTGTGTGATGTCCTTAGGTTAGTTAGGTTTAATTAGTTCTTAGTTCTAGGCGACTGATGACCTGAGAAGTTAATTCGCATAGTGCTCAGAGCCATTTGAACCATTTGAACCTGAGACGTTCACTTATCTAGCGAGGTGTTTTTTGGGATTCGTCGGTCATCTCGAATGAGAGTGTCCACACGTCTCAACATTACGAGTCACAGCTGTGTGCAGCTGGCCGGCACGTGGGAGATCGGACAAGTTTCTGCAACCTTGTTGTGATGATGATAGACGCTTCGCCCACTAACTCACCGTACTTTTCTTCAACACCAGGTCCCCGTAGACATTCTGCAAATGCCTATGAATATGTCTGAGGCTCTGGTCTCTCGCCGAAAGAAACTCAGCTCTCTGCTTCGAACGAACTTCCGTTACAGACGCCACATTTAACGCCGCCTCTGAACTTCATAGAGGCTGAAGCGGGAGTACTCCACTATTTACCACAACAAATACCACTGAGCCGTGGCCTGTTCGCGTTCATGCCGCTTCGTCTTTGGCATTTTGTCGCAATGGAGTGGCATCTTATTTCTCCCTGAATTACTACCATAAAGAATTGCTGACTTACACCCATCAGTGGCAGTAGCAGCGCTTATCGATACTAGTACTGCTGTAGCAACTTTGGTGTGACCGCTATATTTCCGTGTTGTGGTGTGTGTGCCAGTCAGTCGGTTGGGGCAGAGCAGCGAGGATGTCTCCGTGGCGTCAGGTCAGGCCGGGACTGCACGTGCATTGGGATTGTGAAGACACTGAAGTTGAGTGACCAGTTAAGCTGTTATGAAACCTCAACTGCTGTGACATCTCTTCGTTCATTGTCGGTTGTTGCTTCCTGGGCCGTTCCAGCTAGCAGCAATGTACTGTGCGCTGGAGTCGGCGAAATTTTCCAGCCATCACCCTGTGTGGTTTTTAACTATGAAATTGGTTGTTACTTATCAGTGAAGTGCAACAGCGGTATTTTCTGCCTTGTGGCTGTTAACACCCCAGTTACCAGCCCTGGTCGTAATTTTCCGGCAGTGTGTTTTTGCTCGCCATGTCGATGCTGTCCAGCATGGCATGTAGTTCGACAGCCTTTAGCTGTTTGTTCATATTCTTTTCTTAAAAGTGATTATTGTGCCTTAGCTGTTATTAGACACCAGTTTTGAGGCCTTAGTGTGGCTGATACCTCTGTCCTCGGCTGATATTTTCCGTTGTCTTACCGTTGGTCAGGCGGAAGGGAATTGAATATGGTTTGGTCAGTCCTTCAGCCGTCCCTGGGTCGGGTTTCCATCCGATTATTTAACCTTACTGTTGGCTGCCTGTCTCAGCTCACCTTACATTAGAGCTACCTCCTCAGGCCGACCCTTGAAACACTTCTGAGCACCACTGTTCTGTTAGTTTTAGATTGTGATTTTCATTTTAGTCTGATGTACTGTGCGAGGCCTTCAGCCGTCAATTAATTTACTTTCTTTTAATTTTAAGATAAGGCTTTCAGCTGACTTAAACTAAAGTTTGAACAGTGATTTGTTTAATAACTAAAATTCTGAAAGCTTGTTCTATCTGAAATTCTTGTTATCCAGGCCTTAACCCCTGAGTTGTTCAATGTCTTGTGTGTGGCCTTCAGCCGAGTATTTATGTGAAATATTTTTTTTTAAATAAGGCCTTAAGCCGCGCGTATTCTTTAAAGCAATTTTTATAACTTGTGTTCAGGCCTTCAGCCTTTCTTGTTTTTGGTGTGGTTTTGCTGCTTCAGCCCAGGAGGTATTGCAAGTTTTCTTTACTAGTCCTTCAGTCATAGCCGGCCGGGGTGGTCGAGCGGTTCTAAGCGCTACAGTCCGGAACCGCACGACCGCTACGATCGCAGGTTCGAATCCTGCCTCGGGCATGGATGTGGGTGATGTCCTTAGGTTAGTGAGGTTTAAGTAGTTCTAAGTTCTAGGGGACTAATGACCTCAGAAGTTAAGTCCCATAGTGCTCAGAGCCATTTGAACCTTCAGTCATATTGTTTTCATTTGATCCTTTTAAGGCAATTTGTGATTAAGTGGTTCTTAGGAAAATAAAAGTTTGTGTGTTTTGTGCAACTATCAGTAACTGATTACGGCCCCCTCCACAACCATAACATAATCCGCCCTGTCCTGCAAAACCAGATTTTCTCAAATGAAACTGAGATAGAAGAAAATGTGTTACATTACTTATTGAACTCAGCCCCCCCCCCCCCCCCGACCCACCCTCACTCATAGAAATTCGATGTAACTAACTGTGTATCCTGAATGATGTTCCTTAGCAAAATGGTTACGAGCAGATTTTCACTACTTTGTAGACACCTACTGTACATGTGTAAAGACGCGTAAAGCAGACACAGGATGGACAGTGGAATTGAGGGGACGGGGGCTGCAGCTCTGTCGCTGTCACAGACTGGCGAGGCGTGATTTCCGCAGCGACCACCGCCCATCCCAGAGCCGCTATCGCAGCTAATGAGTGCTGCCGCCGTATTTACTGTCCATAAAACTGCGGCAGTCTGCGGCCGCTAAGCGCCGCGGATGATGACTTGGCGCGCAGATAAGGCGCTCGTAAACACACACCTGGCTGCTCGCCGCAGGGTAAGCGCACCGCGATAGCACGCAGCGCGGTGCCGTCCACACCCCGTAGCTAGACGACGCTGTTTCGTGCAGCAGGCGAAATGACCGCGCACGGGCCGCCACTAAGGGGACGGAAATATATGCTCACATACAGTTTCTGCACCATGCAGAAGATGCTGGGAGATATCTCCCCACACCTGTTACGAGTATTATGTGAGTTGGCGACACAATATGGAGCGAGCATCAAGGTCTTCCCTGATTACAAAAATTTATTTCTAACGAACTGAGCTAGATACAACCATGCGAATGCTTGAAATGGTACCTTAAGTCGTAAAGTTGACTTTTTTTTTATTTCTTATTGTTTTTATACGCAACCATGCGCATGCTGTTTTTTTGCAGATCGTAGGTTAATTCATGAACATTTTATGGGTACTCGTCTACATGTGCTCTGACACAGTCTGCCTTCTTTGCCCTCTCTCTCTCTCTCTCTCTCTCTCTCTCTTTCCCTCTCTGTTATTAGAGGTAGCGTAATTTTGGAGTGCTGGGCAGGAGAAAGCACAATGTGTTTTGTGGTTTCATGAAACACAGTCGCCGCTTATAGTTCCGAGACAGTTTCATAGTGTCTGTGGTCGAGATTTGAAGAGAATGGAAGGATGGTATGAATAGTTCAAAGAGATTGACAGTGCTGGTGAAGGAACAGACCCTGAGCGTGATCCACGAGAAATACGGGCCTCGCAATGAACTTGTGACGTCACGCGAGTCGCCTTGTGCACCCTACTTCGCGAACGTTTGGCTCCCTGCAAGTCCCACGGGCAATCAGTATCCCAACGAAAAGGTCTTAACTGTGGTACCGCGCGAGGTGGCGCAGTGGTTAGCACATTGGACCCGTGTCCGGCCATCCTGATTTTGGTTTCCCGTGATTTCTCTAAATTTCTTCAGAGCCTTGAAAGGACAGGGCCGGTTTCATCTACATCTACATAAATACTACGCAATCCACCATACGGTGCGTGGCGGAGGGTACCTCGTACTACAACTAGCATCTTCTCTCCCTGTTCCACTCCCAAACAGAACGAGGGAATAATGACTGCCTATATGCCTCTGTACGAGCCCTATTATCTTACCTTTGTGGTCTTTCCGCGAAATGTAAGTTGGCGGCAGTAAAATTGTACTGCAGTCAGCCTCAAATGCTGGTTCTCTAAATTTCCTCAGTAGCGATTCACGAAAAGAACGCCTCCTTTTCTCTGGAGACTCCCACCCGAGTTCCTGAAGCATTTCCGTAACACTCGCGTGATGCTCAAACCTACCAGTAACAAATCTAGCAGCCCGCCTCTGATTTGCTTGTATGTCCTCCCTCAATCCGACCTGATAGGGATCCCAAACGCTCGAGCAGTACTCAAGAATAGGTCGTATTAGTGTTTTATAAGCGGTCTCCTTTACAGATGAACCACAGCTTCCCAAAATTCTACCAATGAACCTAAGACGACTATCCGCCTTCCCCACAACTGCCATTACATGCTTGTCCCACTTCATATCGCTCTGCAATGTTACGCCCAAATATTTAATCGACGTGACTGTGTCAAGCGCTACACTACTAATGGAGTATTCAAACATTACAGGATTCTTTTTCCTATTCATCTTCATTAATTTACATTTATCTGTATTTAGAGTTAGCTGCCATTCCTTACACCAATCACAAATCCTGTCCAAGTCATCTGGTATCCTCCTACAGTCACTCAACGACGACACCTTCCCGTACACCCACTCTTCCCTAATCCGATGGGACTGATGACCTCGCTGTTTGGTCCCCTACCCTCAGATCAACCAACCTCTTGACACTGTCGTGTGCTATAGAGAGCACGCATGCATTAAAACATGCAGTTAAGAATCATTAAACTCTTCTGAAATAGTTACGCGCTCCACGCAGGAGACGGCTGCTGGTACTCGTAAGACCTGCAGTATCACGTGCTGTGACTTACGCACCTCGGCCCGTCTTTCTCGCGGGCCTCGACACAGAGAGAGTGACGTCACCGTTGATAGCGAGCATACAGCATTTCAAGGCACTCACTGAAATCGATGCGTCACGTTTCCAGAGAAACAGGCGTAACGCAGACGAATCTAGCGAAAATTTTGCACCAGCGATTTCACTTCCATGCACGCAAATTTCAACTCCTGCAAGCTTTGCACCCAGATGACAAACCTAGGTGGAATTTGCAAGGAACATGTTGGAACGAATCGTTGCAGGCAATGATTACCTTGATAATGTGGTCCTCCCATGAAGCGACTTTCCACATATCCATAAAGGTAAACAGACATAATCTGCGACTTGGAAAACTTCCATAGTGCCGTACAGCACATGCCGCGCGGGATTAGCCGAGCGGTCTTGGGCGCTGCAGTCATGGACTGTGCGGCTGGTCCCGGCGGAGGTTCGAGTCCTCGCTCGGGCATGGGTGTGTGTGTGTTTGTCCTTAGAATAATTCAGGTTAAGTAGTGTGTAAGCTTAGGCACTGATGACTTTAGCAGTTAAGTCCCATAGGATTTCACATACATTTGAACATTTTTGTACAGCACATGAGGGACCGTCCGAAGCTGAATCTGTAGTGCGGCTTAATGCTCAACACAGTCATTGGACCGTTCAGTTTCATTGAACCTACCATTTCCGCCACTTTGCCTGCACTTGCTGCAACTTTACATTATGCTACAATTACAAGAATCATGGGTAGTATTTCAACAAGATGGCGCAGCGCCACGGATGGGGCTATTTGTACATCAGTGCCTTCTTCAAATCTGGACAGACAGATCAGCAGAGGCGGTCCATTGTGGTCATCACGTTAACCCGATAAAACCTCTCTTCACTTTTTTTCTGGAGTTAAAGATAAAGTGTTTATTTCACCAGTTCCGGAAGTGTTAATGCCTAAGGCACGAATACGAGATGATCTAGAGGCGCTCGCGTAAGTTACGTTGGCAATGACATGGAGAGATATTGAGTGTCGCCTAAACGATCTACGCGCAAAGAAACCGAGACCACATGTAGAAGTGTATCATAAAAAAGTTTACGAGCTAAGCAACGGTTTGCAGTTCACTATAAAGTGCACAGCTTTATCTAGCATAGTACCTTATGAATAAATTTTCGTAATCAGAAAACGACTTTATGCTCACTGCGTGTTCCTCTTCTTATATTTTCCACATATACCACGTCTGAAAACTTCTTACCGCGCGACCGCTACGGTCGCAGGTTCGAATCCTGCCTCGGGCATGGATGTGTGTGATGTCCTTCGGTTAGTTAAGTTTAAGTAGTTCTAAGTTCTAGGGGACTGATGACCTCAGATGTTATGTCCCATAGTGCTCAGAACCATTTGAACCATTTGAACCTGAAAACTTCTTGGTGTCACTTAAAAGGTAGAGGCCACAAGAGTAAAATCTATTCTAAAAGAGTTTTATAGTGTGCAAATCAACAGTGTGTAACATAGAACGTGTGCGACTTGTTAAGCAAAATCTACAAGACAAGGCACAAATTAGAGAAACTGGAAGAGGTTGACTATTTGCTGAAGGTACAGGGAAACACGAGTAGGACTTCTTCGTCCACTCAAAGAAGAAGTTAATATTCCTGAGACACACTGAGTCTCACCTTTATCTACGGTATTGTTGTAGGCTGACACATAAATTATAATTTGTTCCGCGTCTTAGGTCCGTCGCACGTCTCCTGCTTGCCAGTCAGATGCGCTGTGTGTTGCAGCACATTCATGTTCCAACTATCACTGCTGCAGAGACTAACCTAGAATCTCTCCCACCTCTATATAAATTCCAACATTGCATCGTGGAGAGAGACGTACTTGGTTAGTCGGTGCGTCAGCTGTAGCTGGGGTGCCAGTGTGGAGCAATGGATGACGCATCTGCATGATGTAAGCCGATGTCCTGGATACGATCCCAAACCTAGCAAGAATTTTCATTCATTGTGTTGGCCTACATCATTAACATAAAAGAAGAAATTATTACAGAGAGAACACAGACTGGAATTGGCGAGGGGTCAGGGAAGAAATAGGCGGGCATTTGCACAGATCGATTTAGGAAACCACAGTATCATATAGCGTGAGGGTCAGTGTGGGATTTGAACCAAAATCCTCCCAAATCTGTCTCTGTCGTCTCAACGACTGTCGGTGGGCAACGACGTTTTCACGTTCGCAGTTTCTGTAAGAGGTTACATGAGAGGTTTTACACTGACAGTCTTTACTGCAGAGCCGCTATTGTTCCTGTGAAATACAGTCCTCAGGTAACCATCGGCTAACAGTAGTAGCCTATTCCAGTACCATGAAGAAGGTACGATTAGTTCTTGTCAGACAGATCTCGCTTCACGTTAATTGTTTCGCCTGTCTCTGCTTGCTAGAACAACCATAAAATTATCAATGGAAATCAAAAAATTATGCAATCTCCACAGCATTATTTTACTTAATTATCTGGTTTTCGGCTTACAAAGCCGTCATCGGACTTTGAATTTCATCATGTAAGAGAACACAGTAGTGGAGATCAATACCGAAAAAGCTATTACACATGGAGAATGAGGTGCAAACTCAAAGTGACTGTCATCCTTTACAACGAAATAGAATCCTAACTGAAAAAATGTTAATGCTAAGACTGGAGGGAAATGGATGTTATAAGACGACCTAATAGCCTGTAATATTATTGTTCTCTGCAAGTAAGGGTAGCAACCTGCTTCCCTGGTACTGTAAATATGATGCTGGCAACAATCAGAGCAAAATGCCTCGGACCTTTGGAGGTGACTGAGCCCCACCTCCAATTGACAAACCAGGGACTCGGCAAACGAATGGTAACGAGATGGGGAGCTATTAATATCAATGGGGGCTACTCTGGGAAGAAGGTAGAGTTGGCAGAGGCTGCAAGTAAGATGGGGTTGGACGTTTTAGCTGTTAGTGACATTCGGGTAAGGGGTGAGAAAGAAGAGGAAGTGGGAGAATACAAGGTTTACCTGTCAGGAGTCAAGGCAGGAATAGCACAATGGGGTGTAGGGCTTTACATCAGGAAAGAAATGGAATCCAGCGTAGTTGCAGTAAGATACGTAAACGAACGACTGATGTGGATAGTTTTGACTGTTTCTAACAAGAGAATTAGGATTGTGTCAGTATATTCGCATTGTGAAGGGACAGATCAAGATAAGATGGATAGTTTTTATGACGCACTCATTGACATAGATGATAGAGTAAAGAACAAGGACAGTGTTCTGCTCATGGGTGATTTTAATGCCAGGATTGGAAATCGAACAGAAGGGTATGAAAAGGTTATGGGTAAATTTGGAGAGTATATGGAGGCCAACAGGAACGGGAAACAACTCTTGGATTTCTGTGCCAGTATGGGCTTAGTAATCACAAACTCATTTTTTAAACATAAGAACATTCACCGGTATACTTGGGAAGGCAGGAGAACCAGATCTGTCATTGACTATATAATAACAGATCAGGAATTCAGGAAGGCTGTGAGGGACACGCGTGTATTCAGGGGATTCTTTGATGACACTGATCACTATTTAATCTGCAGTGAAATTGCTATTGTGAGGCCGAAAGTGCAGCAGGTCAGGTCCATATGTAGGAGGATAAGAGTGGAGAAACTTCAGGATAAGGAAATCAGGCACAAGTACATATCAGTGATCTCAGAAAGGTACCAGTTAGTTGAATGTAGGCATTTACAGTCATTGGAAAAGGAATGGTCAAGGTACAGGAACACAGTACTAGAAGTGGCTAAAGAACGTCTTGGAACAGTAGTGTGTAAAGGTAGGATGAAGCAAACAGCTTGGTGGAATGACACAGTCAAGGCAGCCTGTAAAAGGAAAAAGATGGCGTATCAAAAATGGCTGCATACTACAACTCAGGTAGACAGAGAAAGGTATGTTGAAGAAAGAAACAAAGCCAAACAGATAATTGCAGCACCCAAGAAGAAATCTTGGGAAGACTTTGCAAACAGGTTGGAGACTTTGGGTCAAACGGCTGGAAAACCATTCTGGAGTGTAATTAGCAGCCTTCGAAAGGGAGGTAAGAAGGAAATGACAAGCATTATGGACAGGTCAGGAAAACTGCTGGTGAATCCTGTTGATGCCTTGGGCAGATGGAGGGAATATTTTGAAGAGTTGTTCAATGTAGGTGAAAATACGATGAGTAATGTTTCAGATTTCGATGTACAATGGGGTAGGAATGATGATGTAAATAGGATCACATTTGAGGAATTGGAGAAAATGGTCAATATATTGCAGTGCAATAAAGCGGCTGGGGTGGATGAAATTAATTCGGAACTCATCAAATACAGTGGAATGTCAGGTCTTAAATGGGTAAACAGGATAATTGAAATGGCGTGGGAGTCGGGACAGGTTCCATCAGACTGGACGAAAGCAGTAATCACACCAATCTTTAAACATGGAAACAGAAAAGATTGTAACAACTACAGAGGTATCTCTTTAATCAGCGTTGTGGGTAAAATCTTCTCAGGTATTGTTGAAAGGAAAGTGCGAGTATTAGTTGAGGACAAATTGGATGAAAATCAGTGTGGGTTTAGGCCTCTTAGAGGTTGTCAGGACCAGATCTTTAGCTTACGGCAAATAATGGAGAAGTGTTACGAGTGGAACAGGGAATTTTATCTATGCTTTATAGATCTAAAAAAGGCATATGACCGGGATCCTAGAAGGAAGTTATTGTCTGTTCTACGAGATTATGGAATAGGAGGCAAACTTTTGCAAGCAATTAAAGGTCTTTACATAGATAGTCAGGCAGCAGTTAGAGTTGACGGTAAATTGAGTTCATGGTTCAGAGTAGTTTCAGGGGTAAGACAAGGCTGCAACCTGTCTCCACTGTTGTTCATATTATTTATGGATCATATGTTGAAAACAATAAACTGGCTGGGTGAGATTAAGATATGTGAACACAAAATAAGCAGTCTCGCATATGCAGATGACTTAGTTGTGATGGCAGATTCGATTGAAAGTTTGCAAAGTAATATTTCAGAGCTAAATCAGAAATGTAAGGACTGTGGTATGAAGATTAACATTTCCAAAACGAAAGTAATGGCAGTGGGAAAGAGATATAAACGGATTGAGTGCCAAATAGGAGGAACAAAGTTAGAACAGGTGGACGGTTTCAAGTACTTAGGATGCATATTCTCACAGGATGGCAACATAGTGAAAGAACTGGAAGCGAGGTGTAGCAAAGCTAATGCAGTGAGCGCTCAGCTACGATCTACTCTCTTCTGCTAGAAGGAAGTCAGTACCAAGACTAAGTTACCTGTGCACCGTTCAATCTTTCGACCAACTTTGTTGTATGGGAGCAAAAGCTGGGTGGATTCAGGTTACCTTATCAATGAGGTTGAGGTTACGGATATGAAAGTAGCTAGGATGATTTCAGGCACTAGTAGATGGGAACAATGGCAGGAGGGTGTCCACAATGAGGAAATCAAAGAAAAACTGGGAATGAACTCTATAGATGTAGCAGTCAGGGCTAACAGGTTTAGATGGTGGGGTCATGTTACACGCATGGGAGAAGCAAGGTTACCCAAGAGACTCATGTGTTCAGCAGTAGAGGGTAGGAGGAGTCGGGGTAGACCAAGGAGAAGATACCTGGATTCGGTTAAGAATGATTTTGAAGTAATAGGTTTAACATCAGAAGAGGCATCAATGTTAGCACTGAATAGGGGATCATGGAGGAATTTTATAAGGGGGACTATGCTCTAGACTGAACACTGAAAGGCATAATCAGTCTTAAATGATGATGATGATGATGATGATGATGTAAGGGTAGCGTCTTTAATCCTTAGCTAACAAGTATAATTTCAGTCACTGTTCCCGTGCGTCTCTGTCTCCTGTTGTCCTGTGCCAGTTGAAGCCAGCGTTTTTCTTCAGTTCTTTATCCCAGGGGTCGGATGGTCTGCCTTGTGTTCTCTGTCTCTGTCTGGGACTCCACTCTACTAGTGGTTTTGTCCATCTTCCGTAATTCCTTCATATAGTATGTTCTGTCCATCTACATTGTAGCGACTTTACTCTTTCTACAATTCCTTTTATTGCCCTTATGTCTTTATTTCTCATCCAATCTTTCTTAGTAAGACCAAAGAGCAAATTTTCCATAGTTCTCCGAGTTATTCGAAGCTCTCCTTCGAAAAACTCGTTTCAGCTCTAAGCTGCACAGCCATCTGTAAATACAGAAAGAACATGCCGTTCGAGGGCAATCATTTTCAAGCTTTTTGGCGTATTAAATTTAAAAACGGTTGAGATTCTTCCATATGCCTTCCAACCTAACTTGATTCGAGGGAATATTTCGGGTGTAAAGTCTCCTTGTACATCAATTAACTGTCCGAGAACAGCATACACGTTAAAAATTTTTGAACATTTGTTGTTCAGTATTATTTATTTTGCAGTTACTGGCTTGTTGTGCACAATATTTGTTTGGATTTTAAGATTTATTTTTTTGCAAATGTCTGATAAATCTTTCAGAGAGAATTACTATTCTGTTACAGCATATGTAACAATTTAAATATAGGAATTTAAGGAGATGGGAGCTGGATAAACTGAAAGAACCAGAATTTCAGAGAGAGCATTAGGGAGAGACTGACAACAACGGGGGAAAGAAATACAGTAGAAGAAGCATGGGTAGCTTTGAGAGATGAAATGGTGTAGGCAGCTGAAGATGGAGTAGGTAAAAAGACAAGGGTTAGTAGAAATCCTTGGGTAACAGAAAAAATACTGAGTTTAAATGATGGAAGCAGAAAACATAAAAATGCAGTAAACGAAGTAGGCGTCTCGGAGTACTGACGTCTCCAAAATGAGACCGACAAGAAGGTCAAAATGGCTAAGCAGGAATGGATGGAGGACAAATGTAAGGTTGTAGAGGCCTATACCATTACGGGTAGGATAGATACTGCCTACAGGAAAATTAAAGAGACCTTTGGAGGGAAGAGAACCACCTGTATGATTATCAAGAGCTCAGATGAAAAACCAGCTCTAAGTAAAGAGGGGAAAGTAGGAAAGTGGAAGGAGTATACACGAGGGCTGTGTACTTGAGGGAAATACTATGGAAATGGGAAAGGACGTAGATGAACTGGAAGATAATGCTTAAGGAATGTGACAGAGCACAGAAAGACCTTCGTCGAAACAAGGCTCCAAGCGTAGACAACATTCCTTGGGAGAGCCAGCCATAACAAAATTCTACCATCTGATGCGCAAGATGTGTGAGACAAGCGAAATGGTCTCAGACATCAATAAAAAAATAGTAATTCAGATCCCAAAGAAAGTGGGAGTACACAAGTGTGAAAATTACCGAACTATAAGTGTAATCAGTCACGGCTGCAAAATTCTAACACGAATTCTTTACAGACGAATGGAAAAACTGGTAGAAACCGACCTCTGATAAGATCAGATTGGATCCTGTAGAAATGCTGGAACACGCGAGGTAATATTGACCC
This sequence comes from Schistocerca piceifrons, assembly GCF_021461385.2. Taxonomy (NCBI): domain Eukaryota; kingdom Metazoa; phylum Arthropoda; class Insecta; order Orthoptera; family Acrididae; genus Schistocerca; species Schistocerca piceifrons. The sequence continues at coordinate 107,138,359 of NC_060138.1, read as the reverse complement.
TACGAATTGTCTTAGAAGATAGCTTAAGGAAAAGCCAACTTACGTTTATAACATTTGTAGACTTACAGAAAACTTACGACAGTGTTGGCTGGAATACTCTCTTTCAAATTCTGAAGGTGGCAGGGGTAAAATACAGGAAGCGGAAAGCTATGTACAATTTGTATAGTAACCAGATGGCAGTTATAAGAGTCGAGAAGCACGAAAGGGAAGCAGCGGTTGAGAAAAGAGGGAGACGGGGTTGTAGCTTATCCCCGGTGTTACAGTCTGTATATGGAGCAAGCAGTAAAGGAAACAAATGAAAAATTTGGAGTAGGAATTAAAATCCATCGAAAAGAAATAAAAACTTTGAGGTATGCTGATGACATTGTAGTTCTGTCAAAGACAGAAAGGACCTGGAAGAGTAGTTGGAAGGAATGGATAGTGTCTTGAAAGAATGGTAGAAGAAGAACATCAACATAAGCAAAACGAGGATAATGGAATGTTGTCGAATTAAATGAGGTTATACTGAGGGAATTAGATCAGGAAATGAGACACTTATACTAGTAGATGAGTTTTGCTATTTGGAGAGTAAAATGACTTATGGTGCCACTACATGTGGCAGTGAAGGCGTTTCTGAAGAAGAGAAATTTGTGAATATCGAGTATAGATTTAAGTGTCAGGAATTCATTTCTGAAAGTATTTGTATAGAGTGTACCCATGAACGGAAGTGAAACATGGACAAGATGAGAGTAGGAGCTTCCGAAATGTGGTGCTGCAGAAGAATGCTGAAGATTAGATGGGTACATCACGTAACTAATGAGGAGCTACTGAATAGAAATGGCGAGAAGAGGAATTTGTGGCAAAACTTGACTTGAAGAAGGGATAGGTTGATGAAAACGTTCTGAGGCGTCAAGGAATCACTAATTTAGCATTGGAGCGATGCGTGGATGGTAAAAATCGTGGAGGGAGACCGAGAGATGAACACACTAAGCAAATTCAGAAGAAAGCAGGTTTCAGCAGTTACTCGGAGATGAGGAAGCTTGCACAGGATAGAGTAACATGGAGAGCTGTAACAAACCAGTCTCTGGACGGAAGACTACAACAACAGCAACTTAAATTAAATTAACGATCTTAGCAAATTAATAAAAAATAAATATATGATAGGTCTGTTGAGGTATAGATTGAAAAGTTGTTACTTTTGGATGGTGATGCAAGGACAGAGTATAAGATATCGTTGACAAAAGGTAATAGGAAATACATAAGCTGAAATGCGTATCAGTAGGTACGAAAAACTACACTTACTGTAGGCTGACATAAAGTAAAAGAAAAGAGTGTATTAGAATTTGGAATACATTGGCAGTCACAATAAAATAAATATTGGATGAAAATTATGGAACAACCATGTTAGAGTAATTTGAGGAGCTTGAGACTTACGGCAACTTCACGGAAGGGAAAATATTAAGGTATGTTTGGTCGTCTAATATTAAATGAAGGCTATGTGTCAGGTGTTTGTGTATCTCCAGGGTTTCAACGTAATCTGTATATATCCCTAATGATTTGGTTTTCTCCTGGTTTCATTAACATCTACTCTTTTGGATCTTAGTGTCTCGACAACGCCACGTATGTTTCCAGTTCAGTAGCAGCTTTAATGTGTTTTAATGCGTAATTTTCTGGTACAGTGGCAAAACCTGCTCAAGGATTGGTATTATTCTACATGAACTTCACATCTATGATAGGCAATTATGCCACCCAAGCGTAATTTAGAAATAACATTTAGAGATTTTCTTCATCTTTTAATAGGAGTTAAACGACGTGTTGATGTACACTGAAGAGCCAAAGAAAATGGTACATCTGCTTAGTATTGTGTAGGGCACACGCGAGCAAGCAGAAGTGCCACAGAAAAAGGTCCCATGGACTCCACTAATGACTGAAGTAGTGCTGAAGGGAATTCACACCATCAATCCTGCAGGGCCATCCATAAATCCGTAAGAGTACGAGGGGTGGAGATCTCTAAATAACAGCACGTTGCAAGGCATCCCAGATATGGTGAATAATGTTCATATCGGGGGGAGGGGGGGGCGGAAGGGGTGTTCTTGGTGGCTAGCGGAAGTGTTTAAACTCAGAAGAGTGTCCCTGGAGCTACTCTATAGCAATTCTGGACGAATGGGTTGTCGAATTGTCCTGCTGGAACTGCCCAATTCAGCCGGAATGCACAATGGACATCAATGGACACAGGTGCTTAGACAGTATGCTTACGTAAATCTCACCTGTCAGTTATATGTAGACGTACCAGGAGTCCGAGTCCCATATCACTCCAACTGCACACGCTCCACGCCATTACAGAGCATCTACCAGCTTGAACAGTCCTCTGCTGACATGGAGGGTCCAAGTTGTCTTCATACCCGTACTCGTCCATCCGCTGGATACAATTTGAAACTAGACTCGTCCTACCAGACAACATGTTTCCAGTCATCAACAGTCAAAACTCGGTGTTAGACGGGTCCAGACGAGGCGTAACGTACAGCTTTTTGTCGTGATACGTAAATCTTGACATGCCGCTTCATCTGTACTTTCTCCGGTCTTCTTCACATCACAGGGTTTTCGTTAATAAGTCCCGTCCGGTGAGTTTCGTGTATCATAGGAAGCCAATAGACTGAACTCCTTCATTAATCTATTCCTTTCTGTAAACGAAACGTTCTGAAAGTATCTCTTTCGTAAGCACCTACAATCGTCACCTTTTAAGTGACTCAACGCCCATAATCTTTTTAAAGAACCGAAATACCCCCAACATTCTTTTCCTTGAGCTAATGGTTCTCTTCATTGTCCGACATTTCTGATGCCATCACTTAACTTAAGAAGCAAACCTAATGCACAATTTCGGTAACGGTAACACGTGATCGTTTAGCTCAATTAATCGAGAAAAATTTTTTTTCCTGCCTACTTTGGAACATAATGTAGCGGAATTTATGCTGGTGTTTGGAAAGGCAACAGTTGCAGCTTAGTTTACAATGAGTGACTGACTGATAAGTATTGTTGGAAAGCCAGTAACATGAATGGCTAAGGCATTAAGATGTACGTAGAAAGTAGAGAATGGATCTTTATGATTCTTTCCTAGCACAGAGTGGGCCCAAGCCGTTTTTCGAAAGTATATCAAAGCTTAAGCACAGATTTAGTTCATGATATTATCTTACAGAGCAATGAGAGTTCCAGAATGTGGCAAGGTTTGCTTTTTTCAAACGAAAATCTGTACTTCAGTTTTGACATACTTACGAAAAACGACTAGGGTCCACTCTGAGCTGAAAAAGAACCATTCTGACACTCCAGCCCTTTTCTCTGTCGTCAGACATCAGCAAAATTACCCTGTGAGTGCGTTAGCGTATAGAATAAATGATTGGGGTTAGGAGTGGGCCCTTATTCTATGACAGAGCACAACGGTGTTTAGCTGCACGCAAATTGTTTTTAATTCAAGATTATTATCAAAGAGTACACGAATTTACATAGTCTGTAACATGACCATGTTAGGACAGTTGTGAAGATAATGCATTTCGGCCTGTTTAATCGAAATAGCTCTGAACACAACAATATTAAATTTTAACCAGAAGGTTCTCTACAAAAGTACTCTTACTATTACATCGTGAAGTTGATCGATATTACGATAAATCATCCGATTCCGGTTCTAAGTTCGGTACCTTTTAGTATGACAATCAAGTCTATGGATAATGGTTAGTTTTTGTGACAAGCTGAGCAAAAGATTACTCAAGGTTCCTCGAGTTCACAGTGCACACATCCCTAGTCTTGAAATATGGTGATATCCACACACATGGATGAAGCAGTGACCTCCCAATTCTCGCAGTAACAACTAACTACGTGGCTGATTCGTTTCTCCACTGATGGAGCTCATTGATGCTACAGCTAACATCTAGCTGAATGTCTGCTGAAGTGAATGTAGTGTTCACACAAAATTCCTCCTTTGCATCATATAGACCGTGATGCACCCTATTCTGCACTTGTCGCTGGTTCAGAGGAGAGTCCACGAAATTTTCGGTCTTGTCTCTCTCGTAGCAAAACTGTCCCCCACCTGGGTTCTTTCATGCTCCACGTCATGGCTTTTTCCGACCAATAGGAGCGTTTTTATCATATTGTGGAAACTATGTCTGCCAATCGCAAAGGATCTACCATCAAACTGCGTCGAAATTTCGGCACTTTACTCCTTCCTACTTCATTTCAGCCCATCGTACATTTTGTGCCAGCTCCCGACGCCTAAAAGTTATACACATACATCATGAGCGTACCACACGCAGCTCATGTGATTGACTGCATCCCTAGTCTATTTGTTTCCATCTCGAAATTCCCCAACGTAGTTTTCCAAAGATTCTCTCCATGACACGCCACTGGCTGGCTACATACCCTCTTCGGTGAGTCACTCGGCCAGTTCGTTGTCCCTCGCCGTGGATCGCTTTAACCCTCACTAATCACGTGGGTTTTGAGGACACAGATACTTGCGCGAAGTGCAAATGTACTCCACCACATTTTTTGTTAAAAATACGTTTCTTCTCTATTTAATTACTTTATTCGGTTTTTTCACATCCCTTGTGATGCATGAGTAAATTCGTTATTAATACTTTTGAGATGAGGGAAGCAATTAAACATTTAATTTTTTAAATGCAAAACGAGTTTTTGTTACTCCACCTATTTATTATTCACAACATGCTACATTACACATGAATTAATAAAACTATTCAAAATAACTTTAATGAGGAATCTCATAGTACACAAAAAAGTAATTACAGTAGATATATACAATAAGAAATCATGTACAATTCTTACGAGCAACGCTAGTTGTCAAATGTTCGACACACACCCATTCATTACATTTTGCACACCCTCTTCTTGTTGATTTATTTCTTGATCTGCCACATAATTTACAATGTCCTTTGCCTCTTTTTTTAGTTTAGCTATTTCAATTTTTTTCTTCTGAGTCGTCTCCTAACATCAGTCGTCGAATCCTTAGTTTTCTGGATATCAACGACTGTTCCATACGTTCATGAATCTGCGGTTTCACCATTTGCCAACTAATTTTGTCAAGAAAATCAGTTCTTTTCACTTTGACATAGTTTCTGTTTGCTGAATAAATGCATAAATCATTCATAGGGGCGATATTTAAGATATTTTAAAAAACTGCTGTTGGCCATCTTTTAGTAGTTCTTGCTGTATCATGATTAGAAGAAAGTTGATCGAGTATGTCAACTCCAACTTTTGTGCGATTGTAGAATAAAACACTCTCTGATTTGTTTCTTGAACGGTGGACTCGTCAATCACAGTCTCGTTGTGCATACTTGAAAGTAAAGTTACTGCTTTCTCTTCCCTTTCGCTTTAGGATACAAGTGTTGCATCATGTCTGAAGCCGAAAACAGAAGTATTTATTTCTCGAGATTTGCTGGGTAAAAATTCCTCAGGTATTTCATTTTATTGTGTCTGATTGTTCCAACATAAGTTGTCTTTTCTCAAGCAGTTCTTGAAGCACAAGACACCTAGTAAACCAATTATCGCCCGTGATGTTACGTCCTATGCCTAAAATTGGTTTCGTAATTCTCATGACGACTTCTTTTACTGCATTGCTTACATCAAAAGCTCCTGCCGGCTGTTTTCCAAAATAAATATGGATTCACAGTACATACACTACTGGCCATTAAAATTGCTGCACCGCGAGGATGGCATGCTAGACGAGAAATTTTACCGACAGGAAGAAGATGCTGTGATATGCAAATGATTAGATTTTCAGAACATTCACACAAGGTTGCCGCCGGTGGCGACACCTATTACATGCTGACATGAGGAAATTTTCCAACCGATTTTTCATATACAAACAGCAGTTGACCGGCGTTGCCTGGTGAAACGATGTTGTGATGCCCCGTGTAAGGAGGAAAAATGCGTCCCATCACATTTCCGACTTTCATAAAAGTCGGTTTGTAGCCTACCGCGATTGCGGTTTATCGTATCGTGACATTGCTGCTCGCGTTGGTCGAGATCCAATGACTGTTAGCAGAATATGGAATTGGTGGGTTCAGGAGGGTAATACGGAACGCCGTGCTGGATCCCAACGGCCTCGTATCACTAGCAGTCGACATGGCAGGCTTCTTATCCGCCTGGCTGTAACGGATCGTGCAGCCACGTTTCGATCCTTGAGTCAACAGACGGGGACGTTTGCAAGACAACAATCAAATGCCCGAAAAGTTCGACGACGCTTGCAGCAGCATGGAATATCAGCTCGGAGACCACGACTGCCGTTACCCTTCACGCTGCATCGCAGACAGGAGCGCCTGCGATGGTGTACTCAACGACGAACCTGGGTGCACGAATGGCAAAAAGTAATTTTTGCGGATGAATCCAGGTTCTGTTTACAGCATCATGATGGTCGCATCCGTGTTTGGCGACATCGCGGTGAACGCATATTGGAAGCGTGTATTCGTCATTGCCATACTGGCGTATCACCCGGCGTGATGGTATGGGGTGCCATTGGTTACACGTATCTGTCACCTTTGTTCGAATTGACGGCACTTTGAACAGTGAACGTTACATTTCAGATTTGTTACGACCCGTGGCTCTACCCTTCATTAGATCCCTGCGAAATCCTACATTTCAGCAGGATAATGCATGACCGCATGTTGCTGGTCCTGTACGGGCCTTTCTGGATACAGAAAATGTTCGACTGCTGCCCTACTTCACATTCTCCAGATCTCCCACCAATTGAAAACGTCTGGTCAATGGTGGCGGAGCAACTGGCTCGTCACAATACGTCAGTCACTATTCTTGAGGAATTGTGGTATCGTGTTGAAGCTGCATGGGCAGCTGAACCTGTACACGCCATCCAAGATCTGCTTGACTCAAAGGCAAGGTGTATCAAGGCCGTTATTACGGCCAGAGGTGGTTGTTCTGGGTACTGATTTCTCAGGATCTATGCACCCAAATTGCGTGAAAATGTAATCTCATGTAAGTTCTAGTATAATATATCTGTCCAATGAATAGTCGTTTATCGTCTGCATTTCTTCTTGGTGTAGCAATTTTAATGGCAGTAGTGTTTTTTTGCTACAATCCACTAATGCAAACATATTCAGGCTCTAACGAGCAAGTCTACTAGGTATAAACTGTCTGAATGGGCATCTTCCACGAAAACCAACCAGCTGCTCTTCAGTTGTGAAGTACTCCCCAGGAGTATAGTACTTCTGAAAGTTTTCCAACACCAATTTTTGGTGCTTACATCAGCAAATCTCAGGCAACGAAGGAAGAAATGAAACCAATTCCTCGACAAAGTCAAATAGACTCCTTCAATACGACCGCCTTTCTTATTGTCCCATATTTTGCAAGTATTGAACTTTGAAGACTGTAGCATACCAGTGAAAAAAGTATACCAAAAAGGGCATGCATGCATTTCACACTGATCGGTAAATTTTTCATCTCGTTCTCTAGAAACCTTGTGCCTGATTGTTTCTGTATAAATATTGGTACTTTTCAAGATAAACTTTATTGTGCTCTCATCAATAATCAAGTTAACGCAATCGATTTGAGATTTTGCATTTTTTGCCTCTACTTTTGGACCAAGAAGACGAAGAACGATATTACTGGACTTTGTTTTAACATTAGGACGAGGTGGTAATTTATTTCATTTTGTTTTATCTTTTCCAAAATAAAAATCACATTCTTCACTTGCCTTGTTGAAGTTCTCTTCCTTTTCGGCATTACCTTTTTCCAATTTATCTTCACTTGCCTTGTTGAAGCCCTCTTCTATGTCCACATTGTCTTCTTTTGGTGCTCTCCCGACACTGTTTTCAGTTTGCTCGTCTGGTCCGTCATCATCCTTGCTTGTTTATCCACCGCACAGATCAGAATCTCAATCGGAAGGCTCATCAGTCTGCAGTTCTTCCTCTAGCCATTGCATCCAAATTCTTTCATCAGAAGTGCGATCTGCGATTATACCTAAATAATAACGATAAATTAATACTACAAAAGCAACTCATATTTCAAAGATGATGAAAATTAAAATTTTTACTTACCATATAATATAAATGCTGGTACTTCTATACTCACGTGGAGTACACATGTGGCCCAAACACGACCGGGAACACTCAAGATGAGAAGATACGTGCAGGACGGCGCACGCCACTTACTGTAGGTACAGGTTATAACAAGAATACCAGACTCTGAGAATTTTAGCCCCGCCACTCCTGGCAACAATAAGAAAATAACGTTAGAATCACAATGGAGTACACTTGTACTCTGCATGAGTAACTGTGGTTAAGAGCATTCCATTATACTTGGCCCGTGACATTGGCTCTCGCATCTGCTCCCAAACAAAATGTTTCCTCCTGCAGCTTGTTTCACCTTTTGCTCATTGACATGCAGGATTTATGTTCGGTGTGTTAATATTGTCGATTGAGTGTTATCATTTTCCACTGCATACTGTACATTTTAATAGGCAAATCTGCTCATTTTCGCTGAAGTATGTCAGGTGGAATATTCATCTTCCTGTTACGATGTATAAAATCTCTCATGTACGGTGCGAAATTGACATTCATTTAATCTGCCACTTTACACCATCAAGGTCCACTTTCTACCTGGAGGCTTCTTGTTCTCCATCTATTTATATGGTGACATTTATTGAACTGCAATTTGCTAGAATGTGCTCTCAGAAATGCTATTGTTGACCACACACAGAATAATACTACACAGCTAACATTTCAGAGCGAAAAGGTGTGTATAACACAATGACACTGACGCACTGACAGTTCAATAAAACAACTCAGTTATGCATAGACGTATACCGTAATATAGTTCTTCCTTATACGTTCCAAGAACCTTTTACTTTGTTGACATCCACATATCATGATAGGATGCCTTGCTTTGTTGTTCCTTCATTACACTGATTTAAGAGTTACCGAAGTAAACGTTGGTAATTTTTATTTGCAACATTAACATTAAAATTGGTGTACACGTGATTTGAATGTTGAAAATGAAACGACTAACAAGCAGCACCATTAAGCAAACAACCATTGTTTTCGGAGTTCTAGCGTGATCAGCTATCGATGCAAATATAGGACAAGAGGATTTAAATGGATTACGAAAGCATTCTATTCACCTCACATACTTCTCTTCTTGCTTATTTGAAATATATAAGCGAAAATAAACTTACGTTTACGACGGCGTCGTGTTAATGGATCAAATACGGATTTAGGACCACAAAACCACTGCAAAAAGGCTTGCTGATACTGTGCAATGAACGTGAGCACAGAAAAATTTACTGTTTGAAAACACTGTGTCGTCTACATGACAGAAATTACCAACAAAAATCAGTCGTAAAAATTGCCATGGCAACAGTACTCTGCTAATGTTTCGGGGGATCTAACATGGCGGCGCTGGCTTCATAACAACACACACTTAAATCTGTAGTGCTGTCTCCCCTTATTTTTATCTCCATGGACTCGAAGTTTATCACAGTCGTCAGCCTTGCTCTACATACTTGCTCTGCGTATGCTGTTATCTTTGCCTTCTTTCTTTATAGAAAGCCGAACCTTCAAACGACTGGAAAATAATATTAACAGTCGTCAAAGCGTCACAGGAGGATAGTCCAGCTTTATTGTGAGAGGAACGAAGAAGGGCTATTATGATAAATCGCTTTTTCTTGTTTGTTCTATGTGAATAATAGTAACTTATGAATTTCATGTCATTATATAAATTCGTATTTATTGTGATTATACACACTATCCTTCATTACTTCGTCAAGTGATGCGCACAGTGAATGAAAGAAACACCGCACCCAGTCAGTGTCATGGTTTAGGGACCAAGGTGGAGAGCCTGTCGCGATATATCGGATTTGTAAGGAGCTGAAATTAACACAAAAACGTAACAACCAATGAAACGTATTCTGCTGTCAAAATTAAAAAAGCTCCTAAACCTTACATATCCTGTAATAGGAAGTTCTGGTGTGGGATAAGAAATAGAGCAATTATAATATTCTCTGAAGACATTGCTATTCTCAATGAAGTGAACAATTACAGGACACATTCAATGGAATCAACATACTAATGAACACAGAATGACGACAGTAATCAAGCACCAAAAATTAGATTAGTCATCAACTTAACACCAAAACAGGGCTACAAGCATTCTACAGCTTAGGTCGTATAAATAATTCTTTACTTAAAACAACTAGTTTCGACAAGATTTGTTGACATCTTCATGTCTTAAAAATCATTTTGTTGTGAAATGTGTTCATTTTATGTTGGACCTCATGCCAAGTTGTCATCTGGATAAAAGTCAGCACATTATAAAATGTCTGGCATAACTAAAATATTTAAAAATATAAAGCACATTGTGCACACGGCCATCTCCATATATGCATCGCTCACAGACACTTGTTTCATCACGAAAACACTGTACGCACTAGCACATCTGTTCACAAAAGCTGGACATATTCTAAACAGTGAAACGTGTCACAACAAGAAGCTTTTTAAGACCTGAAGATTACAGTAAAGTCTGTCGAAAATGGTTGTCTTAAACAAAGTTATATCTATGCGATCTAGGTTGTTGAATGTTTTTAGCAAGTAAAACAGATCTCTCCTCCGGTATTCTTAAAATGAGAAAATGCAACCAAAATAGGGGATCACGTTTAGGACTAAATGTAAAAATATTCTGTTACCTTGGAAGCCTAATTAAGCATGACGAAAGAAGCGAAGCGGGTATAAATAATATAGTAGCAGAGGCAAATAGAGAAACACTCGTAAAAAATCTGGAAAACGTCACACTTCAGGAAAAAATTTCTGAGGATGCATATCTCGAACCCAATATTGTAGGTATGACAGTGAAAACTATATGCTATTTAAAAAGCGGAAAAGAAAATAATCAAAGAGCCTGTGATGTTGTGTTACGGAGGGATATAGAAAACTAACTGGTCTGAAACGAAATGATAATGTCATGACTAAAATCGTCGAGAAGTGGAATACATGGAAAATACAGACTACAAGAAGGAAAAAAAATGATAGGTCATTTGTAAAGGCATCAGCGAATATTTTCCACAGTGTTTGAAGGAAGGAAGTCGTTGCGTTCCCTCTCAGACCAGTCAGAATAACGATAAAGTAAAAAGAAAACAAAAATATCCAATTATTTATTCCAAACTGGAAGCACCATTCTCCAGCGGCTACTGGTACGTAACAGTGTTGTCTCAGCTCGAAGACTGGCGACTGGAAAAAACTGCTACTCACAAGAAGTTTTCCAGTCTTAATCCTTGAGCAATGAAGGATGTGAGAAAGGAAAGATACTGTGTAACGCCCCGTTGAGAAGATCATTAGATATGAGGCGCCAATTCGGATTGTAGATGAATCGCGCATGCAATCAACCGAGTCCTTTTTAAAGAAATCCTCTCGGCACTTCCATTTCAGCGATTTATAGAAGCCACAGAATATCTAGTCCGTAATCGCCTTACGCGAGGATTTGAACCGCCTTCCTCCTGAATGTTAGTCCACTGGACTGACCTAATGCACCACCTGGCTAGGTACCGAATGATGGCGAAGGGGACGAAGTTCCATGTTTGTACGTGAATGAAGTAAGTTTTAATGGAAACCTGTAAAGCTCCTATGACACGAAAAACTAATATTAAGTTCCCAAGTTTCCAGCCGGTAAAGAGAGCAAATACTGTAGGAGTGATATTTAGACGAAGTCACCCGGCTGGGAATCCGAGAACAGTCCAACTCGTCTGAAAAGACGACGAGTTCACATAAATGATGAAAGATTTTTTTCGTCAACCCACTCTTCTAAATTAACAATGCATGAAATTGATCTCCCAACTTACAGCGTCGAGAAAATGTTTTATAAACTAATGGTACCGAGTGATATCCTGGCAAATGCACAAAATCTATAATAATACCGCACTTGTAACAAGATAAAAGCTACCACACTCCGTAATTAACACATTCTGATTTTATTTCCTTGCTTTTCCGATCCACCTATTATGTGACGCGTGTGGTTAATTTTCACAGGTTGAGTTGTGGCGTTAAGGGGCTGTAAGAGCCCTTTTCTCGTTCTCTGAGTTATTCAGACATGGTATGCTGTGTTCTGTGAGTGAAATGGTAGGCATGATTGAGGCTTACATGCCTAGTGGTCTATTTAAGAAGACTTTTTATTTTTAATTACGAACTTCACTCAATATTTTATTTAATGAGTGATAGAGCTTGGTTTCACTTTTCTGGCCATGTTAATTGCCAGACAGCTGGCCACAAGTCAACCGTAAACTCACATTGTTTATAAAATTTCTCACCACGATGAAATAATTGGAGATTGGTGGTAGTTTCTGAAAGCTGAAACTTCGACATGATGTTCATTGAAAACTCGGAACAGACGTTTATCTTCTGATTTCCGATAACCTCCAATTTCTTTTAACGAACATCAAAGGGAGTATCGTTTCTTCCAGAAAGATGGAACTATGTGTCACTGATCTTCTCAATCGCTATATCGTATTCCTGAAATCTTCACAGAAAAATACACCATAATCATGAGGTGCGTTGCCGCCTAGGTCAAAGAACTTGTCTGCTAGCGATTATTATCCATGGGGATATTTAACAGGAAGATTGTAGGAAAGCATTCTGAAAACGGTATAACATCTGGAAGAAACGTACGGTGGGATATTGAATAAATCGAAGTTCTGCGTAAGTGTGTCGGAATGATTTTCTATGAATGAATGTGTGCATAATGGATGTGGAGCTGCGTTTATATTGCAGTACAGAGCAGTCTCACTCTAGTGTATTACTCTATAAATTTGAATGATGGCCCAAGCTACATTTTAAGAACTGGACAACAAGACATATTTTATTTATTTTATTTACACATCTAGTTTCGGAGAAGCAAACTGAGGAGCCAACCACAGGACGAATCAGTTTCTGAAACTACATCGTAAAATTTAATAATAAATAAAATGCAATGTTCACAAAACCTACGTAGACAAAAAGCTGCTGAGTACACACGAGTATTAGCATAAACAACGGTGCAACACAGGAATTTGCTTAAATTTTATCGAGAAACGTCCCAACAGAATAGAAGGAGTGAGTCATGAAGAAATTCTTCAGTTTAGACTTGAAAGTCCGAGGATTACTTCTACGATGTTTTAATTCTTAAGGTATTTAATTGAAAATGGTTGTATTGTAATTCTATACGTCCATCTGCACAAGAGTGGAAGAGATGCTGTCAAAATGCAGACTGTATTCCTACCTTCGATTAACTGAATGAAAGCTGCCAGTTCTTGGGAATAAACTGATATTGTCAACTTCAAACGACATTAAAGAATGTATATATTGAGAGGCAATGTCAGAATTTCCAGACTACAGAACAGGGATCGACGAGATGTTCGTAAACTTACACCACACATCGTTGGAAATGCCCTTTCTGACAAAGGGAGGGCACGACGTTGCGATGACGGATTTACTTCAAACATTGTATACCCTTGAAACTTCCTGGCAGATTAAAATTGTGTGCCCGACCGAGAGTGGAACTCTGGACCTTTCCCTTTTGCGGGCAAGTGCTCTACCAACTGGGCTACCCAAGCACGTCTCACGACTCGTCCTCACAGCTTCAATTCTGCCAGTACGTCGTCTCCTACCTTCCAAACTTCACAGAAGCTCATCTGCGAGCCTTGCAGAACTAGCACTCCTAAAAAAAAGTATGTTGCGCAGACATGGCTTAGCCACAGCCTGAGGGATGTTTCCAGACTAAGATTTTCACTCTGCAGCGGAGTGTGCACCGATATGAAACTTCCTGGCAGATTAAAACTTTGTGCCGGACCGAGACTCGCACTCGGGACCTTTGGCTTTCGCGGGAAAGTGCCAAAGGCAAAGGTCCCGATATCGAGTCTCGGTCCGGCACACAGTTTTAATCTGCCAGGAAGTTTCATATCAGCGCACACTCCGCTCCAGAGTGAAAATCTCATTCTGTATTGTATACCCTTAGTAGGCCTTTGGAACAACATAATGTGCACTACTCTGTCAATTCCGAGAAAATCGCAACAGAAGTTTTACACATATGTTATGTCCCTGATTTATGTGTGCGTAGGTGCCGATCAAATGGTTAGCGATCGGGCTTGTTAAGACGAACGTATAGAAGGCGACGGTTCGACTCCCACTGAGATATTAATTTTTGTAGTACAACTGTAAATTCTGTGATATTTAGAATATTTGCACCGTCTTGCTATATTAGTGTCGTCTCACCGCCACGCAGGTTAACTGCCATCTGGAGCCTGCCTCTGCGCCTGCAGCTGGAAGTGTCGACGTGCAAAGCAGTTCCGAGTGCCTTACCAGATTGCATGTGTAAAGAATTTGGCAGATCACGACCGTGATATATTTTCAGGATATTTCTATGCGTTTCTTCAGTTACCTGAAAATACGTTTGTTCTAATAATTAAATTCAATTAGAAATAGTAAGGAGTCAAATAACATGATAGTCATTAAAACTTCGTGCCAGTGCACATGGTTTTTTGAAATTGTATTACCTCTCAGATGTCTTATAAGTTAAATAAGATGACCAGTGATGAAAAATATGAACAGGAGACGAACCGTCGTCTCATTCAAATTTGTTTTAAGATTCTCGATCGCTAACCACTTCTTTTGCCACTTTTTTGCACTCTGCCACTTTTTTAAACCACTTCTTTTGCCACTTTTTTGCACTCTGCCACTATTTTAAACCACTTTTCTTACCAATTGCGCCACATTTTTTTTTTTTGTGTTTTTCATTTATCCTAGCCACTTTTTTCTTCGTTTTCTTTTAATTTTTTGTATTGTCTTTTACACTTAAAGACCAGTAGATGCGGTAACAAGCAGAGAGAGGCAAAGTGGGCAGGGGCATTGCAATCTGAGGCCTGGTCACAATGTCTCCCGCCTTAACTGTCACCACGTCACCCTACCTCTTCTTCGTAATGAAGAACTGCTGCGGCTTGACTCCGCCGCCAGCGACATAAAAACAGAAATGATTCCTTAGACGTACTGTTGCATCCATTTGCAGTGTAAATGAAATAAGGCCATATTCATATGTATGTATGAGAGCCGTTAAAACCTTGCACTTTGCAGCGCATGATTGCTGCTCGCTCCACAAAATCGGAGTAAGTAAGTAATGAAACAAAATAAAATAAACGACTTCTATCGATGTTTCTCTCCGTCGCATCTTCTGTTACAATCAAGAAACTAGGAACCGCAGTCCTGTGCGTGGCGTCTGCCAATGAGACTTTAAATGCGCTACAACAAACGTTCTTAAATTTCTGAACTCGATGAGTTACTTACGTGACGCACTCGTAAATTAGCTATCCCCGCACTATCTTCTTAGGTCTTCACTTGTTGCGGCCGAAAGAAGAGTGGAATCCACCAAGTCGGAAAGAGATGGCTTTAATCACCCCATTATGACGCGTCAGTCCAGGTGGATCAACTAACCACTCATTTTTCCTGACGATTCCGTCCTATATTGGCTGTGAAACGATCGTGTGACTTAAAAAGTTCGCAAAATGATCTTTATACCACTTGACCACAACGAACTTTTAACGTCCGGCACCTGCGCGCAGATACATCAGTTACATAATAGATGCGTAAAACAACTCTTGCGATTTTGCTTGTAATTGCGAGACTGTAGTGTACCTTTCTACTTGCACATTGTGTTGTTTTAATGGCCTGCTAAGAGTTTATAAAGTCTGAAGTAAAACAGTGATCCCAAAGTCGTGGCCTTCCCTGGTGAGTTAAAAATAGCTTTTCTGTGTGGGAGGAGCTGTCCTAGAAACACAGCTATGTTCTTCATTAAACTCCACATCCTAGAACACAGCTTTGTCCTTCATTAAACTCCACACTGCTTACACGATTTTAAAGTTCTTGCTTGTAGGGGGAGACGCATTCTGTGACACCGTTTTTGATTTTCGTGTGTTAATTTTATGTTTCCGAATTACACCTGCATTAAATTTTGCTAAGCACTCTGCTACGCTTTATTTAACTGAACGATTACAACCCGAAATTAAATCATTAATATTTTACGGTATTTAATTTTCAGGAAGGTTTATGGGAAGCAACGTTGTTTCAATTTATGCTGCGCAGACAATAGTGGCTGTGTTTGCGCCGTGCCCTGGATGGCCAGGTCAGCTACAAGTGTACAAAGCAAAGCAGCGTGCGGCGGTGCTCGCCTGCAAATCGTAATTAGACTCTGCTGCGTCCGCTGCTGGCTCTTCGCTACCACGTAGGTACTTTGTGATGGCTGCCGTATCTTGTTCCATTAATTCTACTTGCAACACACTGTGCTGCTTCAAAAAGCAAAATGTCGAATGAAACTGCGCTGGTGAAATACGTAAAATGAATGCCTTCAATGCAGTTAGCAACATGTACGTTGGACACTCGTAAGAGATTAAATATCACTACAGAAAATTACGGTTGCGTAATTATTCTCTTTGCTTCTTTGCAGGTAGATGTCTGCGGTGCTGATACATCGCAAATAAAAGGGCTCACTCCGTTAATAAAATGGAGTATCGTGCGTTAATTCTGTAATGTGCAACATCACTTGCAAGCGATATATATCGAGCGCGCGACTGTCATGGCGGCATTGACTTTGATTTCAGCATTGATAACAGAACATTTTGTAATAGTTAATCTTGCTAAAAAACGACCGACGTTCATTTCCCGGTTTAATTATATAGTAAAAAAGAACTACGATCAGGAAGAGTATGTCGTTCAATAGATATAAATGGGCGATAAAGCAGAGTATTATTTCAGTCTCTTGCTGGATTAAAGCATTTTCGTTAGAAGTCATGGCTTCAGAACTGGATTACCTACAAATACTGTTTGCGATTAGTACGATTACTAAGGTTTTATCGTGAGATGTGTTATGCGACTGCGACGAACTTTACATATTTCAGTACCTGCATGTTCACAGTCTGCAGTTGAGTGTTAAAAAGATTCCGTGCGAGACTGTCGCAGTTTTTCTGAGAGATATAGCTAAAGTGTATCCCGGAAACGACAAAAAAAAAGAAAAAGATTGTCAAAGTCAAAAAAATTCATCAACAGCAGTGGAACTTAAGATATTATTTTATTTTATTGTGAAGGCTACCAGTTCCAGTCTTTCTTTATACCATCTTCAGGCCCCATACGTATCTATCCAAATAAATGAACATGTCGTATAGAACCATAATACTCTAGATATCGTGAATTCAATCGTTACACTATTGCTTCATTCGAAGACGTGATGTCTGTTTATTTGGATAAATGCGTATGGGGGACTGAAGATGATATAATCAAATGCTGAAACTGGTAACCTTCAGATTAAAATAAATTGATACCTTAAGTTACACGGTTGTCGGTGAATTTTATTGACGCTGACAATTAATTAACCAGCCCATGTCCCCTGCCTATGATGGGCCAACAGAGATTAAAAAAGGATTGCTCGCGGCTGCATACACAACACGGCGAATTGTCGTAGATGAAGATCTGGACGACACGTAAGCTAAGTTAAATTACTGTCACCTTTTGCTGTGGTTGTTGTCAACGGTGTAAATTAAATCGATATTTGCCACGATAACAGTCGTGCGTTCGATATATACATATATCTTGCAACTGATCACTGAAATTACAGGTAATGCGATTTCTGCCTTTAAAGGGGAACGACGATGCAATAATCTGATATGGTGAAGCATATTTACCATGACAGCAACTGCATCGAACAAGGGAGAGATAGGTACTGCGCTCCAGTAGTGTTTTAATACTGTAATTACTTTTATTTCCCAGAGATCTGAATAAAATAAATGTGGCACAATAATTTAGAACACATATTTCAGTTAATTTAATACAGTTTAAACCAAGCACTCTGAACTAACTACCTATGAAATTAATTTAAAAAGTTATACTAGTGATATCGACCATTAAGGTTATAGTTTGAACTAGGCAATTACAGTTATAAAAGCAGTTTTAAAATCCAAAAAAGAATAAAGGAACGAATTTCAATTGCAGCTTTAAATACTCGGATAACAGCAAGACTGATTCAGCTCATCTGTAGCTAGGATACCCACTCAACAAACTGGTCTGGGTTCCGTACAAGTGGTGTGCGTATCTTACAAGTTATGGATAGCACCAGCGGCAATTATCCAGTTGACTACAACATACACAACGTTACACACATGCAATACACCTGAATATATAAGAAATATAAACACTCAATAGACATTAAAATAAGAAATGCGTGCTAAGAATAATTACTGGTAAAGCTGTGCTTGGCAGTACACTGCATTTCGTAACCCGGAGTCACTAATATCTTCAGTTTATGTAACATCAATGGCTGGTTCAACCCTTCTTTACATTAATTGACTTCTGGGAAGTAAACAGAGTACAAACTGGTTTCATAACAAAAAAACCATTTAAAACAATTCTCTGCAGAAATGCTTCGAATATCGCGAAAGTGTGGCCAGAGACAGTACATTCAAAGCATGACTCCCACACAACAAAAGGAAATGGACATTAACAAACGAACTGTCGCAGGATAAACACGTAACGTTCTAGGTGCGGCCTTACAGACCGCTGGCTTGTTGTTCTGTTTCCAATGCATGGGGTTGGGATGGGAGATTACGTCGTTGTCTAGTTGTTCTTTCCCGAAGCTGCGGTGAGGTGGTTTCGTCAGTAGTCACATGAGTGTGACGTGGATCGATTATATTACTGCTTCTTTCGTGCTAGCGGTCTCTGAGACCGCACCTGTGACTTTACGTAATGGATTCAGCATCCAGCTGTACATCTACTTTCCTGTTACATACCCTGACTGTAAAGATACTGTTTTTAAATGGTTTGAGGACATGTTAGAAGTAGTATTTGGCCAGATAGTGACAACGAAATTGAAAGCGGACATAATTCAGTATCTGAACAGTGTGAAAATGAAGAAGGTGTTTTTTTTTTTTTTTTTTTTTTTTTTTTTTTTTTTTTTTTTTTTTTTTTTTTTTTGAAAACAGTAATGTAGATGCTGAATCATTAGCTAAATGTTCTGCTTGGAAAATATTGGTCGAAACAAATATCATTGGTCGTCGAAGCCTCTTCTGG
This sequence comes from Schistocerca piceifrons, assembly GCF_021461385.2. Classification (NCBI taxonomy): domain Eukaryota; kingdom Metazoa; phylum Arthropoda; class Insecta; order Orthoptera; family Acrididae; genus Schistocerca; species Schistocerca piceifrons. The sequence goes on along the minus strand of NC_060138.1, from coordinate 107,119,301 downwards.
TGTTCGGTAGCACAATATCATTCGTGTACCAACAGTGCGACCACCTGCCCAAGTCGGTAATAATCCAGGTCGTCATACTGTTTGCAATCTGCTTATGACTGATGATATTTTACCATATTGAAACGGATTAATGTGAAAGTTAAAAAAAGGAAAGCCTGAGGATGATCCAAATGTTTGGTATGAAGTTGTATGTGACCTAAAAGCATTTTTCGCGAAGTCATTTGCTGTGTATTGAGTGTAGCAGGACCAGTAACAGAAGCCGTTGTAGAATGATTGGAGAAAAGCTACTCTACCTGTTTCCCCGAAAAGAAGAGGAAGACGCCTTATCTTTGCCACTGTTGCAAGAATCCAATCTGCCTTGAATACTCTACAAAACTTGACAGCGAATGCAAAGAAAACGTTTGAGAATGAAAATAAAAACCAAACAAACAACAGAGTAATTTACATTTTTTTAAAATATTTTAGGAGACTTTCTTACGATTTTAGTATTACATGTATAATAAACAAAAATGTAGCAAAAAGTAAAATTTAGAGTACAGGATTGTCATGCAATGTTGTGATAATTTTGTGCAGGTTTCTGTTTAAATTCATATGTTCGGTAAAAATAATCTGTAAACTATATTTGAATACATTGTTTGTGTAGTATTAATGTTATCTTTTACATAAACAACTGAATTGTTCTACTGAAATTGATGCATGCAAGTTTTACGGTTATTGAAATACAGCGGCGTGTCAGGGCGCACCTAGGACAGTGTGAGAGAAGGAATGATCTGGGAAGCTAAGGGTTAAACACAATCCTGCTGTTCAGATGAGATGGCCATAAATCACCATCGAATATGCCTCAGCAACCTGCTCCCAAGTTTAAACCCTGCCAGGCAGAGATGATCAATACAACCAACGCAACTCGCTGTTGGACGGCACTGCTACTGATCGAGGTGGCACAGTGGTTAGCACACTGGACTCGCATTCGAGAGGTCGACGTTTCAAAACCCGCGTGATTTAGGATTCCAATGATCTCACTAAATCGCTTCAGGTAAATGCCGGGACGGTTCTTTTGAAAGGGCACGGCCGACTTCCTTCCCCATCCTTCCTTAATCCTATGGGACCGATGACAACGCTGTTTGGTCCCATCCCCCGAATCAATCAAGCACTATGGGACTTTACATCTGAGGTCATCAGTCCCCTAGAACTTAGAACTACTTACACCTAACTAAACTATGGACATCACACACATCCATGCCCGAGGCAGGATTCGAATCTGCGACCGTAGCAGCAGCGCGGTTCCAGACTGAAGCGCCTAGAACCGCTCCGCCACGCCGGCCAGCCCGAATCAATCAACCAACGGCACTGCTCGATAACACCGAACTCATAGGCATCATATTCCGATAAACAGCGGGTTCAACTCGTCCACTGCGATGTGTGGCGGCACTGTACTCTTCCACACCACTCCACTTACCAGACAAGACACCTAGCGCAAGATACGGTGAGCAATACTTTTCGCCGTTGAGTCTTCGTTTCTCCCTTTTGCGGACTTCCTATTGCGCCATGGCGAAGGCCGTGCAGCAACACGGTCTGACCACTCTCAAAAGAAACCAGCAAACAACTCAGTCTATGCTGAGTTCGTGGGAGTGTACCGTAACAAAGTGTCATCGTCCACTCTAGCTCAGAAAAAACATAACACCATGAACGACTAGAGTTAGGATGTTCGTATTCACAGGATATGTTCTGCGGAAATGGTTAGCATTTGAATCATGTTGGCCCTGCGGGTTGATGGTTAACATCAATATACCGGCGCTACACCACCTACCGATAAAATGTGCCTACGCCTCTCCTTATATCTGTAAACCGAAGATAGTGGATCAGCTTGACTTGAGCATACGTGCCGGATACCTTGCAGAATGGGCCTCAAAATTAGTGAGTTTGAAAGAGGGAGCATTATTGACATGAGTGAATGTGACGCATCCATCCGGGAAATTGTTGCTCGTGTGACGGTGTTCCGGCAGTGTAATGGGTGTGTGCAGAGTGGTTCACGGAAGGCCGTCGAACATGGGTCAGGTCTCACCTCCCAGATTGCCTCTCGGGAAAACTGGTACCCTATCCGAATAGCATTGCAAGACAGATCTGCGACGTCGTCGGCCCTGGAGCAACAGTTGAAAACATCGTACACTATCAGGGGTGACAGTCTGCCGCCATTTGTTACGGCTTGGCTTATGTACGCGTCGTCCACTTCTCCGCCTACCTTTGACGAATGTTCAGAAACTCGGTAGACGGCAATAGTGTATTTTTCTTTTTTATTTTTTATTTTTTTTTTTTTTTGTTGGTCATCAGTCCTTTCCTATGCTAACCTCTTCATCTCAGAGTAGCACTTGCAACCTACGTCCTCAATTATTTGCTTGACATATTCCAATCTCTGTCTTCCTCTACAGTTTTTGCCCTCTACAGCTCCCTCTAGTACCATGGAAGTCACTCCCTCATGTCTTAGCAGATGTCCTATCATCCTGCCCCTTCTCCTTATCAGTGTTTTCCACACATTCCTGTCAGCTCTTGCCGTCTTCGGAATTGTGTGGATGATGCTTTTCCGAAAGTCAGATGGTATATCGCCAGACTCATATATTCTACACACCAACGTGAATAGTCGTTTTGTTGCCACTTCCCCCAATGATTTTAGAAATTGTGATGGAATGTTATCCATCCCTTCTGCCTTATTTGACCGTAAGTCCTCCAAAGCTCTTTTAAATTCCGATTCTAGTGCTGGATCCCCTATCTCTTCTAAATCGACACCTGTTTCTGCTTCTATCACATCAGACAAATCTTCATCCTCATAGAGGCTTTCAGTGTATTCCTTCCACCTATCTGCTCTCTCTCCTCTGCATTTAACAGTGGAATTCTCGTTGCACTCTTAACGTTACCACCGTTGCTTTTAATGTGACCAAAGGTTGTTCTGACTTTCCTGTATGCTGAGTCTGTCCTTACGACAATCATATCTTTTTCGATGTCTTCACATTTTTCCTGCAGCCATTTCGTCTTAGCTTCCCTGCACTTCCTATTTATTTCATTCCTCAGCGACTTGTATTTCTGTATTCCTGATTTTCCCGGAACATGTTTGTACTTCCTCGTTTCATCAATCAACTGAAGTATTTCTTCTGTTACCCATGGTTTCTTCGCAGCTACCTTCTTTGTACCTATGTTTTCCTTCCCAACTTCTGTGATGGCCCTTTTTAGAGATGTCCATTCCTCTTCAACTGTACTGCCTACTGCGCTATTCCTTATTGCTGTATCCATAGCGTTAGAGAACTTCAAACGTATCTCGTCATTCCTTAGTACTTCCGTATCCCACTTCTTTGCGTATTGATTTTTCCTGACTAATGTCTTGAACATCAGCCTACTCTTCATCACTACTATATTGTGATCTGAGTTTATATCTGCTCCTGGGTACGCCTTACAATCCAGTATCTGATTTCGGAATCTCTGTCTGACCATGATGTAATCTAATTGAAATCTTCCCGTATCTCCCGGCCTTTTCCAAGTATATCTCCTCCTCTTGTGTTTCTTGAACAGAGTATTCGCTATTACTAGCTGAAACTTGTTACAGAACTCAATTAGTCTTTCTCCTCTTTCATTCCTTGTCCCAAGCCCATATTCTCCTGTAACCTTTATCTTCTACTCCTTCCCCTACAACTGCATTCCAGTCGCCCATGACTATTAGATTTTCGTCCCCCTTTACATACTGCATTACCCTTTCAATATCCTCATACACTTGCTCTATCTGTTCATCTTCAGCTTTCGACGTCGGCATGTATACCTGAACTATCGTTGTTGGTGTTGGTCTGCTGTCGATTCTGATTAGAACAACCCGGTCCCTGAACTGTTCACAGTAACACACCCTCTGCCCTACCTTCCTATTCATAACGAATCCTACACCTGTTATACGATTTTCTGCTGCTGTTGATATTACTCGATACTCATCTGACCAGAAATCCTTGTCTTCCTTCCACTTCACTTCACTGACCCCTACTATATCTAGATTGAGCCTTTGCCTTTCCCTTTTCAGACTTTCTAGTTTCCCTACCACATTCAAGCTTCTAGTGTATAGAATGGCATTACTGGGGATAGGAATGGCATCATGTAGTGTTTCTGGACGAGTCCAGGTTATGTTGGTGTGAGCCGCGTGGAATGGCCGCGTGGTTTGAGGCGTCATGTCACGGACTGCGCAGCCCCTCCCACCGGAGGTTCGAGACCTCCCTCGGGCATGGGTGTGTGTGTTGTTCTTAGCGTAAGTTAGTTTCAGTAGTGTGTAAGTCTAGGGACCGATGACCAAGTAGTTTGGTCCCTTAGGAATTCACGCACATTTGAACATTTGTTGGTGTGAAAATGATGGCGGCATTTTGGTTCGCCGCAGACAGTGGGAGCGACATCACAGTGACTGCATTGGCACAAGATATGCTGCACTATCTCAGGGCCTTATGGTGTCGTTTGCTATTGCGTACAACCACAAATCACAGTTGGTGCGTGTCGAGGGCATTGTGATCTATGTGAATGACATCCTGCCGCCTGTAGCCATATACTTTCTGCACGACTCTCCAGATGCAGATGCCTTTTTTGAGTAAGACAATGCACGACCATATGTTGCTGCTGGAACACGTGCCGTTTTGCGTCACAGGATGTCAGCCTTTTGCTGTGGCCATCCGTAGCCTGCCGCTAACCGAAAATGTGTGGTATTGGGAAAACGGTGGATGCAGCACTGTGACCCAATATCAACCACCACAGATGAACTTTGGAACCAGGTGAATGGAGTATGAATGTCTATACCACAGGACGCCATTCACACTTTATACGCATCAATAGCATCACGAATGGAACAAGTTATCAGTGCCAATGAATCGATCCTGTGGCTACTAGGAAATAGGACACATGCTGATCTTAGGTGACTGAAATTCTAATCACTTCTGCAGAACGTACTAATGTACATGTCCTGTGAATATTAACGTCCTATCTCTAGACGTTCTAGGTGTCCTGTTTTTTCCTGACCATGAGTGTATAAAGGTGTGATGGTGCAAACACTTCCAGTGTGGTCAAATAAGTCACCATGATGAGGGAAGTGAGGCGGAAGATCGCAAGTCGAGCGAGAAGTAGAGGCTGTGATGACCGAAAATCAACCGATCATAATCGAGTTGATGGTGGAAAAACTAAAATCATCCTTGTAAAAGGTTTCAGCATCTTTAATATTTTGAAGATGAGAAATCCCGGCCTCCGCTATCCCATGTGAAAGGCCTACCGAAATGAGGAAGCAGAGAAGATGTAGTAGTTCTGTTAGCTCTTTCCATATGACTTCTTCGGCCACCCTGTCAGACCAGAATAATGATGGGTGCATCACTATCTTTCCAAGACAAATGAGAAAAGCAAGCAGTGAAAAGAACAAATCACTACCGACAGCAAAGTCGATGATTCAGCCATAATCGGAAATGGCGGTCACGGTTTTTTTCGTACTGACATGATATGGTACTACAAGTTATGCTCACGAGAGGCAACGATCACAGATGCGTACTACCGAAATCTCCTGATGAGTTCATTTTGGAGGCTATCAAGATGAAGCGACGTAGGAGGATGTCCAAGTGGGTGATTTCTTCCACGATAACACACAAACCTGGTGTGGACACAGTCACACAAGCTGGTCCGTTCGACTATCGTATCTTCCCTCACCACTGTATTCTCCAGTGACTTGATCCTCGCATTGTATGGTAGTCATTTCCAAACTGCCGACAAGGTGATTTTCGAGGTAGGTGGAAGATTTCCTGAACAACCGAAATTCGGAATATAAAATCCAATCAACCACCACTGGCAAAAATGTGTCACATTAAAGGCTCAGAATGTATAGATGGACTGATACCGTTATCAACCTTCGCGGCATACGTTTACTTTTCGGAGGTGATATTTAAAAGAGTATAGCTACTCCGTCATAGAAGTAACAGAGTTCTTTCACAGACCACATCCTCCATTGTAGCTGAAGTTCTGGTACTGTGGAAGTAGAAAAATACAGATAGTACTTGCTCTGTTGCCAGATGTTCTGAAGACTGACAATGTCTTACATTAAAATATTTATTGCGAAATACACTCCTGGAAATTGAAATAAGAACACCGTGAATTCATTGTCCCAGGAAGGGGAAACTTTATTGACACATTCCTGGGGTCAGATACATCACATGATCACACTGACAGAACCACAGGCACATAGACACAGGCAACAGAGCATGCACAATGTCGGCACTAGTACAGTGTATATCCACCTTTCGCAGCAATGCAGGCTGCTATTCTCCCATGGAGACGATCGTAGAGATGCTGGATGTAGTCCTGTGGAACGGCTTGCCACGCCATTTCCACCTGGCGCCTCAGTTGGACCAGCGTTCGTGCTGGACGTGCAGACCGCGTGAGACGACGCTTCATCCAGTCCCAAACATGCTCAATGGGGGACAGATCCGGAGATCTTGCTGGCCAGGGTAGTTGACTTACACCTTCTAGAGCACGTTGGGTGGCACGGGATACATGCGGACGTGCACTGTCCTGTTGGAACAGCAAGTTCCCTTGCCGGTCTAGGAATGGTAGAACGATGGGTTCGATGACGGTTTGGATGTACCGTGCACTATTCAGTGTCCCCTCGACGATCACCAGTGGTGTATGGCCAGTGTAGGAGATCGCTCCCCACACCATGATGCCGGGTGTTGGCCCTGTGTGCCTCGGTCGTATGCAGTCCTGATTGTGGCGCTCACCTGCACGGCGCCAAACACGCATACGACCATCATTGGCACCAAGGCAGAAGCGACTATCGCTGAAGACGACACGTCTCCATTCGTCCCTCCATTCACGCCTGTCGCGACACCACTGGAGGCGGGCTGCACGATGTTGGGGCGTGAGCGGAAGACGGCCTAACGGTGTGCGGGACCGTAGCCCAGCTTCATGGAGATGGTTGCGAATGGTCCTCGCCGATACCCCAGGAGCAACAGTGTCCCTAATTTGCTGGGAAGTGGCGGTGCGGTCCCCTACGGCACTGCGTAGGATCCTACGGTCTTGGCGTGCATCCGTGCGTCGCTGCGGTCCGGTCCCAGGTCGACGGGCACGTGCACCTTCCGCCGACCACTGGCGACAACATCGATGTACTGTGGAGACCTCACGCCCCACGTGTTGAGCAATTCGGCGTTACGTCCACCCGGCCTCCCGCATGCCCACTATACGCCCTCGCTCAAAGTCCGTCAACTGCACATACGGTTCACGTCCACGCTGTCGCGGCATGCTACCAGTGTTAAAAACTGCGATGGAGCTCCGTATGCTACGGCAAACTGGCTGACACTGACGGCGGCGGTGCACAAATGCTGCGCAGCTAGCGCCATTCGACGGCCAACACCGCGGTTCCTGGTGTGTCCGCTGTGCCGTGCGTGTGATCATTGCTCCTACAGCCCTCTCGCAGTGTCCGGAGCAAGTATGGTGGGTCTGACACACCGGTGTCAATGTGTTCTTTTTTCCATTTCCAGGAGTGTATTAGAGGGCGTGATGAAAAGTAGAGCTTCCGAAATTTTTATTCTTTTCTCAATCTTATTTAAGGTATTACGTGTCACGCATCTTAGTCGATTTTCCTGCTGCCGTGACGCAGGTTACAGCCCTCTGCTGCCAGAGGACTCCGAACTGTAGCTTGTAACACGGTAGTGTGTAACGTAACTGTACTGCCGAACGCACAATGAGGTCTCACGCCAGATTTGGTACTTCAAAATGGCACCACAAGTAAAGACAGTCACTGCCAAATTCACCAGCGAATCGCAGACGTCGGCGTGGCCACTCCCCCATGTACTCGTCACACCACCACAGCCGGAAAGTTATCTACGTCCTAAAGCAGTGCTGCTCAGCCCAGTCTCTATGTAAACATGGTTTAAGACGACAGTACCGTCTTATACATCTACATGGATACTCCACAAATCACACTTAAGTACCTGGCACAGGGTTCATCTAACCACCTTAACAATTATTCTCTATTATAACACTCTCAAGCACTGCGCCTATATCTTCCCGTGCGAGCTGTGATTTCCCTACTTTATTAAGATGATAGTTTGTCCTTATGCATGTCGGCCCAAAAAAATTCTAAGGAGAAACTCCGTAATTGAAATTTCGTGAGGAGATTCTGCCGCAGCGAAAAACGCCTTTCTTTTAGTGACGTCCATCCCAAATCGTGTATCATGTAAGTGACACTTTCTCCCCTATTTTGGGATAATACAAAACGTGCTGCTCTTCTTTGAACTTTCTCAATGTAGCCCGGTAATACTATCTGGTAAGGAGCCCAGACCGCGCAGCAGTACTCCAAAAGAAAGGACGGACATGCGTAGTGTAACCACGCTCTGCAGTAGATCCGTTACATTTTCTAAGTTTCCTGCCAATACAACACAGTCTTTGGTTATCCTTCCCCACAACATTTCGTATGTGTTCTTTCCAATTTCAGTTGTTCATAGCTGTAGTTTCTAGATATTCAGTTGAATTTACAGCCTTTTGTCTGGACTGATCTATGGTGAAATTTAACGTATTCCTTTTAGCATTCGTGTGGATGACTTCACATTTATAATTTAGGGTTAACTAACAATTTTCGCACCATGTAGAAATCTTTTCTAAACAATTTTACAATTTTTTTTATCTTGTGATGACTTTACTGGACGATAAACGACAGTATGATCTGCAAACAACCTAAGACGGCTGCTCACATTGTCTCCTAAATCGTTTATATACATAAGGAACAGCAGAGAGCCTATAAACAAACCTTGTGGAACGTCAGAAGTCACTTCTGTTTTACTCGAGGACCTACCGTCAATTAGTACGCACTGTGACCTCTCTAACATGAACTCACAAATCTCGACTCGTAACTGGGATGATATTCCATAAGCCTGCAATTTCACTACAAACCGCTTGGGTGATACAGTGTCAAAAGCCGTCTGGAAATCTAGGAATAGGAATCGATTTGAAATCCTCAGTCAGTAGCACTCAACATCCAGTGTGTGTCACAAGAACGATTTTTTCTAAATCTGTGTTTACTGTGTGTCAATAGACCGTTCTCTCCGAGGTAATTCATAATGTTCGAACACAAAATATGTTCCAAAATCCTGCTGCTTATCGACGTTAATAATATGCACCTGTAATTTACTGCATTACTCCTGCTACCATTCTTTAATATTGGTGTGACTTGTGCAACATTCCAGTCTTTGGTTCAAAGGGTTCAAATGGCTCTGAGCACTATGGGACTTAACATCTAAGATCATCAGTCCCCGATACTTGGAACTACTTAAACCTAACCAACCTAAGGCAGGATTCGAACCAGCGACCGTAGCGGTCGCGCGGTTTTAGACTGAAGCGCCTAGAACCGCTCGCCCACTCCGGCCGGCCCAGTCTTTGGGTACGGATCTTTCGTCGAGCGAGCGGTTGTATATGATTGTTAAGTATGAAGCTATTGCATGAGCATACTCTAACAACTGGTGTCCAGTCTGGACCGGAATACTTGCTTCACTACTCCGAGGATATCTACTTGGAAGTTACTCATGTTGGTAGTGTTCTGGATTCGAATTCTGGAATATTTACTTCGTCTTCCTTGGTGATGGAATTTCAGAAGACGGTGGTTAATAACGCTGCTTTGGCAACACTGTTTGTCGATGGTATTTCCATTGCTATATTTCTTAGGACAGATGTCGCTGCTTGCTAACAGAAGTTACCCAGAACTTCATATCAGGTTACAGAAATTGACACAAACATTCCCGAAGAGCCTTAATCCAAAGTATGACGAAATGAGTTAAGGACGGTAGCAGATTCTGTATAAATTTTTCTGCATAAAAAGAGCTTTAGTCCACACATTGTGTGTTTTTGCAACTTCGTTACAGTGATGTCATTTTTGAAAGGCTTTACTCATCTAATAACGCCGTTTCAATTATGGTCTTCGTCTCGTGCCGCCTATCGAATACCTAATGCACTATGCGTTACGTTTCGGTTACCGCAGTTTTCTCGTATTCGCCGACATTCGCGTAATGTTTGTGACAAGAAATTGTGCATGGTGCAACGGGTAACCAAAAGAACTAATAGGGCATATATGGTGAAAGGATATTATGAAATGATTGTCATTGCTTCCAAAAGTCTTAACTTGGCTGTGAAGTTAACGGAAATTGAAGGTATCTATCACTTCTGTAAGTGGAGGCCAAGATAGTATAGGAAAGGCGGTTGTTGAAAGAATCTCATTGTAGCCACGTTCCAAAACAGCAGAAAGTTTTCAGCCATGTCTCCTTACGCATTTTGAACATAGTAAGTGACAATCAGGTGCCGTGGCTTCTGAATACGTCAGAGGTTTACAAAAGCAACCTTTCGATCTGTCACTTCCAGAAGTGTCTGTTGTTTTTAATTCTGGATCAGTGGTTATTAAGAGGAACAAAATGCAGGAGATTCGACGTTTACTTGACTATATTCCGGATGAATATAAGCATTTCTTTGAGGCTTTTATGACAAGGGCCAGTAAATAACGCTGCTGCTGCTGCTGCTGCTGCTTCTGATGATGATGATGATGATCAATGAAACAATTTGTATACACTTCGATCAGAGTTAAAATACTGTGAAAATGTATGAGTAGAAAAATAAACAACCTAAAAACACTAGTAGAAACATAACTTGACCTCTTAGAATTACTTTCTCAGTAAATGAACCTTATCCCAAAATTTTATACCTACTCTTTCAGAAAGAAATTGGTAAAGTTAGTAAACGGCAAAATATCCATATTATTATGTTCTTTAAACATTGTTACTTTCAATACTCACCCGCAGAATGTTTTCCGTCGCTCTCTGAAACTTAAGATTTTGGAGTAAGGTCATTTCAAAAATCACTATATAAGTTGTACTATGAAGTGAAACTATGATTCTGCAATAAACGAGGTGCTAAATATTATAAGGGTCAGAGACAGCATGAAATACGAGCCATCCCTGAGGACAATAATTGTTTGCAAAGTATTTGCCACGCAAAAATTTTTGTATCTCACTATTTATTTGTGTGTGTGTTGTAGCATTTGGATTTTGTTCTGCATTGTGACTGCTAGAGCCTGCCATCTTATTACTTTTGCAGGCCACAGTGCTCCACATAGACCTCTCAGCCAGTACCCATGGCCACCACCGTGCAGCAAAATTGTGCTACGCAGTTGAGGCCACGGACACTGTTGGCCATGCAGCACCACGTGGAGGTGGGGCTGACTGGATTTCTTTTGTCTGTACTTTGGTGTTATCTTTTATTTACTTACAACCATTGCACTTATGTTTAAAGAAAAATACAGGATTTTGAAAGTAGGAAATCTATAAATTTATGGTATAATTTAAGAAGAGAATTAAAGAAGACAGCAAAGGGTAGCTATAGATATCCCTTCACCAGCACCACCTGGGAAAGGGGACTTTGTATTAAACTTCAGGTCCAGCGTCCACATATGGTATTACCCATTTAAGTACTTATCCACAAGAACATACCTTTTCGGGAAAACTCGATTTTTTCAGTCCATGCGGATCTAATCTATGTCGGTGTTGTTTGTTGGTGTGCTGTGTGAGATGATGATTGTTAGGTTACATAACAACTACTACTACTAGGTTAGGTAGTAAACAAATTCTGCATGGCTTTGGAACAATATCTGCCTCAATGTAATCTAATTAAGCTATATACTGTTCCTATACTCCTCGACCTCCTCCTACGGTAACGTTAAATTTCTGTAGTACACCAAAATTTTGACGATGACGGTCGTACAGTGTTTATCGGCCGACACACAATAGTGACGATGAAGGGTGCGCTTTTCTTCAGCACATACCCTTCCTACGCTTGCCTTGTGTGTCTTCGAGTATGGCTAGTGATGTGTTGGTAAATGTGCCAACACCTTGTAGATAGAGGAGGCCGAAATCTAACGCAGACAGGCGTGAATTCTGGAACAGGATAAGTAGTGAATTCTAATAAGAAAAGTATGCAGCTCCTCAAATACTTAACTTTATTCCATGTTGTGGTACATCGCTGTTGATAATACAAATAAGACTCTCTTCAGATACGGTTAATGGCGCCTTGCTAGGTCGTAGCCATGGACTTAGCTGAAGGCTATTCTAACAGTCTCTCGGCAAATGAGAGAAAGGCTTCGTCGGTGTAGTCGCTAGCAAAATCGTCGTACAACTGAGGTCGAGTGCTATATCGTATCTCGAGACCTGCCTTGTGGTGGCGCTCTGTCTGCGATCACACAGTGGCGACACGCGGGTCCGACATGTACTAAATGGACCGCGGCCGATTTAAGCTACCACCTAGCAAGTGTGGTGTCTGGCGGTGACACCACAGCTAGTTACGGAGGCATTTATATTCGCACTTTTGTCTACTTCTCTCTAACGAGGTCTGAGTCCCCGCAAGGAACGTCTCAAACCAAAGCTGCTCAATTTCAGGAGCAGCAGTTTGAACGACTGCTGCTGAGTGTGCAACAAATGATTACTTTGCGGTCGGATCAAGCAGATCCACAACCGGTTGCTGTTCCCACGTTACACTAGTTTAATGAAGAGTTATATGAACACGTCGTATCTGTTCTTTCGGGCATGTCTGAAAGAACAGACATCACTCGAGTCCGCAGCTGTGATACACTATATGTAAGTTGATTGTGGAGTGGGGGGGGGGGAGGGAGTAGAATGGAAAGGACAGGGAAGGGATTACTGATGTCAGATGCATCAGGACATTACGCGGATTCAGTGGAAACGAATGAAAATTTGTACCGCTCCGGGACTCGGACCCAGGATCTCCTGCTTCCTAGGTAGGGGCGTTAACCATTTCGCCAACCGGGACGCAGTTGTTATGCCACCTGCGCGGACTATCTCGGCACGCGTCATGGCCGACCCACATTTCCACCGAGTGCCATCTGTCCGCAGTCCTATCAATTTTTTCCAAGCTCGCTGCCCTTGAGAATCCCGCAGGAGCTCGGACGTACTTGTGCATCCTCACTGAAGAAGGTGGATCCGTCGCTCATCTAGGCTATCAATTATATGAATGTGTGGTGTCCGTTCTTTCGGACAAGTCCGTCGTCTTAAACACAGTCTTTATTAACATCAGCTCACCATGTCCAGTCTCAAAGGTAGCTAAAGCTCACGGCGTATACAGCGTGCATTTAGAGCAAACCTGGTTTCCATCCTTATAATCGTCCTACTATTCGTCTGCGCCACATCATCGCCAATGACGGCAGGGATATGGGACATGTCATAACCTACATGAAAATATCTGTAGTGACGTTTATATGTTGAATAAAGTGCATGCACGCATTAGTTTGTAAATAATTTACGTTCTTTCAGTTCTTTCATGTAGTTCAATATTTGTCACCCTATAAGTGCATAGCACGTTATTCAAACTTTTGCCTCGGAGGTAACTAATCTTCTACACTTTTTGGATAAGGCTTGAAATCTCTTTCATTTTGGCAAATCTAACTTTCCATCATTTTTTTCATCCTGTTTTTCTTTGTAATTTACACATTTGGTTCACAAAAATGAATCCGTTCCGGGAACCTTATGTTGTCCATTGTTAGTGAAGTATTACTAACGGGTCCACAGCCATACATACCAAAAAAATGGTTCAGATGGCTCTGAGCACTATGGGACTTAACATCTTAGGTCATCAGTCTCCTAGAACTTAGAACTACTTAAACCTAACTAACCTAAGGACATCACACACATCCACGCCAGAGGCAGGATTCGAACCTGCGACCGTAGCGGTCGCGCGGTTCCAGACTGAAGCGCCTAGAACCGCTCGGCCACACTGGCTGGCTACATACAAAAGCTAAAACAGTTAAAAAAAAAGACTGCAGCTACAGCAGTCAGCAGTCACATACATGCATCTCTGTGCACACAACAGTGGAGCTGGGTAAATTTCGTTTCAGTAAACCTATTCTCGTAAGTTTCTGGTACTTCTCTGTGAGTATTCAGTTACTATCATTTTCACATACATTATATGAGGGCAGTAGAGCTGGACACAGATATCCTTTCAAAGAGCTGAATTCAAATACACATTATTTTTGTGTATGTTGCACTATTCTCCTACAGCTCCCACAATAAGATCTATAGATTGTTGATAGCGTGGAAGTGCTTTACAGATTCGACTGTAGAGGAAGGATGATGGGGATAGCGTCGTGCTTGTATCTTCGACTTTTGTGTCTTCCCCGCCCTCAAGAAGTCAAATGATCGGACTGGACTTGTTTTCCCCTCGTCTATGGCGGAATACTTACTGTGTCATATTACCAAAAATCAATTTTGCCGCCCTGCCGTACAGTACAGCAGGGCCACATACGGCGTATATGACAAAGCTATATGCCATGATGGTACGTAAAAGTCCTTGTATATGAACCTCAATTTTAGTACAGATAATAGACCATTAAAAGATGTGCATCACTTACAAACCTATACAAGCGTGAAAACTTTACCGTAAAATAACTAACAGAATTATATGAAGATAAAATAATATTTGACATTTATCAGGTAAAACAAGATAACAGCAAAGTTGTCTTTCACAAAGCACCAAAAATTAGGGCCTCTAATGTCACTAAAATCACACGTTTCCGTTTAGTCAAACAGCAAGAAAGCGGTAGCAGATACGCGTTGTATAGGAAAGGTTATTACAGACAAATTGTATTGCCAATCCCGGGGGAAGGCATTGCACAATCACATTCGCTTGAATATGGAGGTGGGAATGTGATTGGAAGAGATAGAAGGAGGCGGGGTGTGTGAGGGGGAGGGGGGGAGAGTTGGGGATGGAGGTCCAGGAAAGGTGTATGGGGAAGAATAATGATGAAGGAACCAAAGGGAGAGTCAGGTGGGGAAAACATGGCAAGAATGTAAATCATTTATAATCAATAGTTGTAAAACAAACTTAGTGGAACATAAATTACCATTTACTATTATTATAATGAGATAAATGAAAACTACTATAGATTAATAGATTCATCTGAGCAACCAAACATATGTATTACTCAAGACTAATCCTACAGATATACTTGCTAACAATAAAAGAACCCGACAATTTTGAAATATTTCCACAATGAGATGGTGCCGGACCGGCACACAGTTTTAATCTGCCAGGAGGTTTCAATTTTGAAATAATTTAATAATGAAGACTGCATGTTCAAATGTGTATGAATTCCTAACGGACCAAACTCCTGAGGTCATTCGTTTCTATACTTACACATTACTTACACTAACTTATGCTACGGACAAAACACACATCCATGCCCGAGGGAGTACTCGAACCTCCGCGGGAGGGTCCGCGCAATCCGTGACATGACGCCTCAAACCGCGCGGCCACCCCGCGCGGCAAGACTGCATGATCAGCTGGTGAAACAAGCTTCGGAATCTGGTATACAAGTCGTACAACATACGAGGCGTAAAGGCACAACAACACAAAATTATCCAACCAGCAGCGACCAACAGGCACCACAGACAATGGTGCATACTGAAATTAAAAGTTGTACTCTTCAGGACGTCAGCAATGGAACAGAATCATGAGTGGGAGCAGATTACAAACCAATGGTAACTGCAAGAACCGAAATGCAAGCGATAAAATATGCAATGTAGTGTTATAAAAGGAGGGAAGGGAAATTGGAAAGGGGAGGGGGAGAGCTAAGGTCGGAAAGGAGGTGAGATGCACGAATTGAAGAGCGGTATGCAGGTAGATGAAAAAGACGAAAACAGAATTCAGTCCAACCCTTAATCCTGTCTCCCTCCACTGCCCTCTATCTCCTCCAACACTATCCCCACTCCTATATCCCCGCGAGTGTGGCTACGCTATGCCTTCCCAGAGATGTCCAGAAACATCTGGCTATGACATTTAGCTGGTACCACTTTCTTGTTTTACGGTTAAACATACGTGTGATTTTAGGGGTGGTAGGGGTTTTAATTTTTGTTGCTTTGTAAAAGACAACTTTGCGATTTAATGTCTGTTTTTACTTGGTAAATGTATAAGACTATATTAGCTTCATATGGTTATGTAAGGTTTGTTATGGTAAAGTTTTTACGCTTGTGGTGGATTCCAAGTGGTGAAGATTTTTTGACACTGCATCTTCAGGCCACAAGTGGCCCATCCGACCGCCGTGTCATCCTCAGCTGAGGATACGAGGGGCGTGTGGTCAGCTAACCGATCTCCCAGTCGTTATAATGGTTTTCTTTGATCGGAGCCGCTACTATTCGGTTGAGTAGCTCCTCAAGCAGCATCACGAGGCTAAATACACCCAGAGAAATGGCAACAGCGCATGGCGACCCGGATGGTGATCCATCCAAGTGTCGGCCACGCCCGACAGCGCTTAACTTCGGTGATCTGAGGGGAACCGGTGTACCCAATGCGGCAAAGCCGTTGCCTGTTGAAGACTTTTTTGATGTCCTGTTCTTTGTTTCCTTTAATAGTAACGTTGTGGTTCACATTTAATGATTTTTACGCACCATTGTGGCATGAAAGTTTGACATACCCGTCGTACGTGGCTCTACTGTGCGTTACTGTTCAGTGATGTTGAGTATTTTACTGTTTTTGGTAAGATTTTTAAAAGCATAAGTTTTAATTGCGTAGGCTTCCGCTGCCAGAGTTAGTCGACATAAAGGTTGTAAACCCAAAATGTGGCCGCTGCAACCGTGGCCGAAACGTTGGTTTTCTCCAGCAGTAATTTCATACAATATGACCCGGTACCATAACCAGAAAACTTTTATGTCGACAGCATCAATTTTGTTGTTGACTTGTCCTGGTGTTTTATTAATTGTTGTATTCTTGATGCCTGGAAAATACCGTAATAGATAAAATAGACATGCCCTTTATCCTGACAGGGCGCCCCTTTCCCGATCTTTTCTTATGATAGCGGGAGGATTGTTCAAATGGCTCTGAGCACTATGGGACTAAACATGTGAGGTTGTCAGTCCCTAGAACTTAGAACTACTTAAACCTAACTAACCTAAGGACATCACACACATCCATGCACGAGGCAGGATTCGAACCTGCTACCGTAGAGGTCTCGCGGTTCCAGACTGAAGCGACTACAACCGCTCGGCCACAGCGGCCGGCACAGCGGGAGGAGTAGACGGCAAGTTATCTTTATCGTCTATATCTCTTCATTTGCATTTTATCGTAGGTATATGTTTATTATATTGATGTAGTTCTTGTATATTGGCAAATACCATTTTGAGGGGCTGGTACGTATATATTGACACGATACGTTCTGTGTGATTGACGTGCGCTTAATAATTTTGCAACAGCTGTGTTGTACGTGATTGTAATGTTGGTTTTCTGGCCTGTAAGATGATTTAAAAATGGGTCCCGACTCGAAACTAGTCATCAAGTAAGTAAATGTCAAACATACAACTTGGGCTGTCTTTCCGTGTTATTGATTAAAACAAGTTGCTGCCCTGCAATTACTCCAGCATACTGAAAGTTCGTAGCAACTTTAAAATTGTTGCTGTCTACGTGGAAAATAATGTACGGAGTTAATAGCTGAGAGCTTTCCGGGAAATCACCGTCCGTTCGGCGAAACCAGAACAATCTGTTCTTGAAATACTTAATGATGTGCGGCACATACATTTGCAGCATAGGTTAGATTTTTTCAAAAGGGAAGAATTCCCTACAGGTTTTACCGAAAAACAATTAAACTCAAAACTGTATTGGAAGCCATTCGGCTACTTTTATATGTCCCCTGCACGGACGTTGAACTGCATGACCCATCAGCACATGTTGTTAGCAATATATATCAGCACATTCAAGGAAATATACTGCTATTGGAGCACAAGAAATGCGAATATGTTCTTGTTTATTTAAAAGACTCCGACTATAAAGCAGGATACCAGCTGCTTCAGTCTGCCTTTCTCAGCACTTTTAAAAATGTTCCCAAAAATTTTCGCTTGAGAACGTATTCAAGCTTTTCTTTGACCTGCAACTAACCTCAATTCCCACAAGCCCCATAACTGTAACTCACTCACATCCACGAGATCATTTTTGTAAGTCGCTCGTATCCATCCTCTCCCACTTGACCTTTCTCACTCACTCATTCAGCCCAAGTCGTTGTCATTGTCTCTTTGTGTCTCTCTGCCATGGTCTCTGAGTCAAGGACACACGCCCCTTCGTTCTGTCCTACTGCTACAATCTCCTCTCACTGTCTCCTTCTTGCTCTCTCTAACGGATAATATCTGCCTCCTTCCTTCCGACGGCTGCTGTGTCTTCTCATTGTCACTATCTCTCACCTACTCGCTGTCATTGTCTTATATTCTGTCTCTCATTAACATTGGCTCTCACAACTTCCACCCCTTCTCTTTATTCCCCACCCCGCCCCTTCCCACCTGTACTGTCTCCTTCAGTCTCTTCCTAAAAGTGTGCTGTCACTGTCAACTATGTTCCACTGCTACTGTGTCCCTCTCTTCGTCTCACACTGCCGAGGTCTCCTTCGCTCTTCCTATAACACAATCACTATATGCAATCTTCCAGTATTTATTACTTTTCCGTCTCTTTGCCACTGCCATTTTCATCTCTTTCAGTATAAAAAAGTGCCAATATATTCTCAGTGCAAAATTTATGGGAAAAGTTTTAAAGGCGCTGAGGAAGGTAGAATGAGGCAACTGGTACCCCACTTCTCAGTCAGAGTCTTTTAAATGAACAGGAATATATTAGAATGTTTTGTTCTCCGATAGGAGCTTGTCTCCGCTGGTTCCGTTCTTTCTACTGCTGCAACAAGGCATGTAACTCATACGAAAAGAAATGTATTGGTGAGTACAAGTTAGACAGTTTACTTGTGAGAAATTGAAATAATACAAAACTAATTTTGCACGTCAGACCGAATTTTAGGTGCAAACAACTTTTACATTTGCTTCAGTACAACACCAAAGGATTCCCAGACACCTTATGGTAATAACGCAGACACTGTACAACATATTTCGCCTCGCACCGGATTTTACTTGTGTATTATACGTATGCAAACTTGAACCTCTGTATCTCGAAAACGGAGAAAGATATGAAGAAAATTTTGACATTTGTTCAAGATCAGGGTCTTAAAATATATCATAAAAGTTACGGCCACTTACTGTGCATAGCCGTCTCGGAATCCGCTGCTGGGTTTTGGTCGTTGGGGTATTTCTCGATAACGGATAATAATTTCTGGAAATGGGGAGACGGCTCTTGTAGATGAATAGGCAGCGGTTGTTTATTCTTTTTATTTCACAAGATCCTGGATTTTACGTGTAGAATTAGGGTAACGTTGAACAGCTGTGTCTTGGAAACGGGTAAAGATATCAAGAAAATTTTCAAGCTTGTTCGAGAGCAGGATCTTAGGAATATATAGTGAGCGTTGCAGTCATATGCTGTACGTAGCCATCCTGTAAACCTCGGCTGAGTTTTCCTCTGTTGGTGGCGGCGAAAATAAAAAAAAAAAAAACATTTTCTTGAGTTTTCCCGAGAAATTGTCCGTGAACTAAGGCTGTCCACCGCTGGCAATATCCAATGCGACAAGAACCACTGTTCAAAGTGCCGTCAGTGGGACCAGGAGAAGACCGAGACGTGTAACCAATTGCAGCCCATACCATTACGCAGTGTGATACGCCAGTATGGCGATGACGAATACACGCTTCCAATGTGCGTTCACCGCGATGTCGCCAAACACGGATGCGATTATCATGATACTGTAAACAGAACCTGGATTCATCAGAAAAAATGACGTTTTGCCATTCGTGCACCCAGGTTCGTCGTTGAGAACACCAGCGCAAGCGCTCCTGTCTGTGATGCAGCGTCAAGGGCAACCGCAGCCATGGTCTGCGAGCTGATAGTCTATGCTGCTGCAAACGTCGTCGAACTGTTCGTGCAGATGGTTGTTGTCTTGCAAACGTCCCCATCTGTTGACTCAGGGATGGAGTCGTGGTTTCACGGTCCGTTACAGCCATGCGGATAAGATGCCTGTCATCTCGACTGCTAGTGATACGAGGCCGTTGGAATCCAGCACGGCGTTCCGTATTACCCTCCTGAGCCGACCGATTCCATATTCTGGTAACAGTCATTTGATCTCGACCAACGCGAGCAGCAATGTTGCGATAAGATAAACCGCAATCGCGATAAGCTACAATGCAACATTTATCAAAGTCGGAAACGTGATGGTACGCATTTCTCCACCTTAGACGAGGCATCACAACAACGTTTCACCAGGAAACGCCGGTCAACTGCTGTTTGTATATGAGAAATCGGTTGGAATCTTTCCTCATGTCAGCACGTTGTAGGTGTCGCCACCGGCGCCAACCTTTTGTGAATGCTCTGAAAACCTAATCATTTGCATATCACAGCATCTTCTTCTTGTTGGTTAAATTTCGCATCTGTAGCGTGTCATCTTCGTTGTGTAGCAATTTTAATGCCCAGTAGTATATTTCTGCATTTTTATATTGTTGAGCAATAGGTTATTTATCTATTATTTCTGCACTGTTAAGCCATTTATAATACGAGTGGTGAAGGACGACCAAGGAAGAGATGGAAAGGAGTTTGTAGCAAGCTTAAATGTGGTATTATAAAAGAAGGGAGACTGTAAAACAGAAAATATACATAGACTACTACAAGAGGAAGGATGTTTTGTCCAAGCTCATTGTTCGGAACGCAGGATACAATGTATCCTATTAAGTTATTAATGCACTAATGAATCGCACCTAAACGCCTATTCTTGCAATTCATTTGATGTAGAAATTCTCACGTACACAATTTTTAACAGAACCCCTCACGTCCATTTTAGTATTTCGGTTCCTGTTACGTGTATGAGCAACCTTTTTAGTCTGGAATAACACGCCGTGTAGTAGAAAATGTGGAATTTTTCTCAGCGACTATTACTGGTTCTTCTGACAATCACATTTTTGCTTTGTCCTGAAAAAGTGGTGGTACTGGATAGAAGGGGTTTCCGATTTTGTCTACTCGACTGTGCCGTATCTCGCTGCAGTCTGGAAGATTCCATTCCGCTAGCAAGTGTCACTCTCGCGAGAGACCGCTTTCCTTTCGAAGGCGTGCCGAATTAGGAGCGGAGAGGCGCCTGGGCCGCAAATATTTGCTTACAACTTTTCCAATTTGCGGCATTGCGTGCGCGCGCGACGTGCAGGCATTAATTTGGCTGGGTAAACCGTGGGCGCGCGTGCTGTGCGGCGCTGCGCCATGCATATGAGATGGCGACGTGGCCACGGCGCGGCCGGCGTCCCGTGTACCGCGGGTGGCGCGCTTGCTCCTGCGACACCTTATTACTCTCCTACGAGTAATGTGCACTCAGGCAGGTGGCTCGCTGCTCGTCGGGCGGTGCGTTTGTGCGCTGTGGCTCTTCGCGATATGGAATCCGGCAAGTTGTAGTGTATAAACACACTGAGGTGATAAATGTCACGCGATATCTGCCAGTATCGTGTCGGAGCCCCTTTTGCTAGGCTTAGTGCAAGAATTGAACGTGCCATGGATTTCACAAATCGGAAGTTCCCTGCAGAGATTTCGAGCCATTCTGTCTCTGTGTTGTTGTTGTTGTTGTGGTCTTCAGTCCAGAGACTGGTTTGATGCAGCTCTCCATGCTACTCTACCCTGTGCAAGCTTCTACATCTCCCAGTTCCTACTGCAAACTACATCCTTCTGAATCTGTTTACTGTATTCCTCTCTTGCTCTCCCTCTATGATTTTTACCCTCCACGCTCTCCTCCAATACTAAACTGGTGATCCCTTTATGCCTCAGAATAT
This sequence comes from Schistocerca piceifrons, assembly GCF_021461385.2. Taxonomy (NCBI): domain Eukaryota; kingdom Metazoa; phylum Arthropoda; class Insecta; order Orthoptera; family Acrididae; genus Schistocerca; species Schistocerca piceifrons. The sequence goes on along the minus strand of NC_060138.1, from coordinate 107,097,561 downwards.
GCCCTTCTTCTAGTCAAGTTGTGCCACAAATTTCTCTTCTCTCCAATTCTGTTCAATACCTCTTCATTAGTTATATGATCTACCCATCTAATTTTCAGCATTCTTTTGTAGTACCACACTTCGAAAGCTTCTATTCTCTTCTTGTCTAAACTGTTTATCGTCCTCGTTTCACATCCATACATGGCTACACTCCATACAAATACTTTCAGAAAACACTTCCTGACACTTCAATCTATACTCGATGTTAACAAATTTATTTTCTTCAGAAATGCTTTCCTTGCCATTGCCACTCTACATTTTATATCCTCTCTACTTCGACCATCATCAGTTATTTTGCTCCCCAAACAGCAAAACGCATTTACTACTTCAAACGTCTCATTTCCTAATCTAATTCCCGCAGCATCGCCCGATTAAACTTTGTCTCTGTAGCCGTCCATAGTTGCGGAAGTATTGCTGGTGCAGGATCTTGTGCACGAACTGACCTCACGAATATGTGCTATATAGGGTGAGTTACTAACTGTTGCCACCAAGAATAGCTGCGAAAGTATGATAGGAGCTGAAAACTTTGTGGGACAAAAGTTTCATGGGAAAATGGGGGCCATAATACGACGTTGCTTTCTTGTTGCCAGGTGGGGTTGCTCCAGAGATATGAAGATCGACTTTGTTTTTTCTTAAATGGGATGCTATAGTTTGGTGGGCTATCTAGACGATTCCAAGGATGTGTAACAGTAAGGTCTTTGAAGGTCAACAAAGGTCACAAAGGTGGTATAAACGTCCATGTACAGAAGGTGTTCGAAGTGATGACCATTGGTATCAATGCAGTGCTATAATCTTCTTATCATTTTCGTATGTAACTTGCCGCAGCCAACATGGATTTTCAGTTGCCCAACAATGCATGATATTCAAATTAATATTTCCATGGTTCCTGAATGTAGTCTCGTCAGTAAATACATTCAAATTAATAAATGGGTCTTCCCTCTGAATCTGAAGTTAACCCCATCGGCAGAATACAGTGCAACGCATACATTCCGTACCAGTTAATTCTTGGTGAAAACTGATATGGTAAGGATGATATTTATGGCGATGCAGAACACAAACTACACTATAGCTCATGCCAGATTCCCTTACGATTTCAAGCGAACTAACACATGGATCTCGTACCACAGTGGTAAAACTACCAATTTCCGTTTCCTCGTTAGCAACTTTCCTTTGCCGGATATGTTTCCGATGGGTTAAAAATCCAGATGTTCTCAATTTATAGCACACATATATAAATATACGACGTGTAGGGTGAATACGTTGAGGATATCTTTCAACCTATAAGTCTCTAGCTCTCACTGAATTTCGTTGCCATTCTCTGTAAATGAGAAGCATAGGGATTTGTTCTTCGAAGCAATACATCATTCACATTCGCTTCAGTCGACGTTACTAGTCTTACCGTCCCGATTAGTGCTGTATTGCCAAAATGTCGAACGGTGTTTACATGTCAATGGCAAGTTAGATGCATACATGGTATTCGGCGAGTATTTATTGTTTGCACGATATACGTGAGAGAATTGTCAGAGCATCTGCTTCGGTAAGTTCCGAAGTCATAAGGAATACCACTCAATCCATGATAAAAATATTGCAGCACTGCATTGATACCAATGGTCATCACCTCGAACACCTTCTGTAAATGGACGTTCATGGCACCTTTGTGACCTTCGTTGACCTTCAAAGACCTTACTGTTACACATAATTGGATTCGTCTCAATAGCCGCTATCGGAAAATAAGTACCAAACTATAGCATCCCATTAAAAAAAACACAAAGTTGATTAGTCCTCTGACGCGATCCCATCTAGCAAAAAAAAAAAAAAAAGTCATTTTATGGGCCCCGTTGTCCTATGCAACTTTTGTCCTATAAACGTTTCAGCTACTATCATACTTTCGGAGTTATTCTTGGTGGCAATAGTTAGCAGCTCACCCTGTGTAAGTTCGATGGGATTCCTGTGGGGTGATTTGTGTTGCCAAATCATTCGTTCTATTTGTCCAGAATATTCTTCAAATCAGTCGCCAACAATTGTGATCCGAAAAGATGGCGCATCGTTGTTTGGGAATAAGCTGAAGAGCCAAAGAAACTGGTACAGCTGCCTAATATCATGTAGGGCCATCGCGAGCATGCAGAAGTGCCACAACACGACGTGCCATGGGGGAAGGGGGGGGGGGAACAGACACTATGATTCCTGCAGGGCTGTCCATAAATCCATAAGAGTACGAGGGGGTGGAGATCTCTTCTGAACAGCACGTTGCAAGGCATCCCAGATATGCTCGATAATGTTCATATCTGGGGAGTTAGGTGGCTAGCGGAAGCGTTCAAACTCGGAAGAGTGTTCCCGGAGCCACTCTGTAGCAATTCTAGGCGTTTGAGATGTCGCATTGTCCTGCTGGTATTGCCAAAGTCCGTCGGAATGCCCAATGGACGTGTATGGATGCATGCTGATGCACGTGATGAGATAGCATGCTTACGTACTTACATACGTGTCACCTGTCAGATTCGTATCTAGACGTTTCAGGGGTCCCACATCACCCAACTGCAGAAGCCCCACATCATTACAGAGCCTCTACCAGCTTGCACAGTCCTCTGCTGACATGAAGGGTTCATGGATTCACGAGGTTTTCTTCATACCCGTACACGTCCATCTGCTAGATCCAATTAGAAACGAAACTCGTCAGATCAGGCTACATGTTTCCTGTCATCGACAGTCCGATGCGATGTTGACGGGCTCAGGCGAGACGTAAAGCTTTCTGTCGTGCAGTTCAAAAATGGCTCCGAGCACTATGGAACTTAACATCTGTGGTCATCAGTCCCCTAGAACTTAGAACTACTTAAACCTAACTAACCTAAGGACGTCACACACATCCATGCCCGAGGCAGGATTCGAACCTGCGACCGTAGCAGTAGCGCGGTTCCGGACTGCGCGCCTAGAACTGCTAGACCACCGCGGCCGGCTTTGTCGTGCAGTCATCAAGGGTACACGAGTGGGCCTTCTGCTCGGAAAGCCCCTATCGATAGTGTTTTGTTGAATATATCGCACGCTGACACTTGTTGAAGGCCCAGCACTGAAATCTGCAGCAATTTGCGAAAGGGTTGCACTTCTGTCACATTGAACGATTCTCTTCAGTCGTCTTTGGTCCCGATCCTGCAGGATCTTTTTCCGGCCGCAGCGATATCGTAGATTTGACGTTTTACCGAATTCGTGATATTCGCGATACATTCGCGAAATGGTCGTACGGGAAAATCCCCACTCCATCGCTACCTCAAAGATTCTGTGTCCCATCGCTTGTGCTAGGACTATATCACGACGTTAAAACACACTTAAATGTTGATAACCTGTCATTGTAGCAGCAGTAACCGATCTAACAACTGCAACAAACACTTGTTTTCCTATATAGGCGTTGCCGACTGCAAGGCAGTATTCTACTTACGTATATGTGTACTTGAATACGCATGCCTATAACAGTTTCTTTGGCGTTTCAGTGTATATAGTCAGTGAATGGCAGCAAGTGGTCTTCAAGCAGACGAACATAGCTACTTCCAGTCAATGACCGGTTCAGCTAGATGAGAGGTCGATTCCATGCAAACACATCCCACACCATTATGGATCAACCACCAGTTTGCACATTGCCTTGTTGACAACCTGAGTCTTCGCTTTCGCGGAATCTATACCACACCAAACCTAGCATCAGCTCTTACCAACCGAAAAGGTGCTCATCTGAACAGGTCACTGTTTCACAGTCACCTCGGGACCAACCGTTATAGTCAACCAACTCTTAGCAAAGGCACTCGCGTCTGTTGCTGTGCTGTCACATCCCATTAACGCCACATTTTGCCGCACTGTCCTAACGGATACGGCTGTCATACGTTCCGCATTGATTTCTGCGGGTATTTCCCTCTGTGTTGCTTCTCTGTTAGCACTGACAACTCCATGCAAACACCGCTGTTTTCGATCAAGTGAAGGTCGTTTCCAACTGCGTTACCTGTGTTGAGAGGTAATACCTGAAATTTGGTATTCTCAGCACACACCGGAGTCTTTGGATCTCGGAAAAACGAATTCCTTAACGGTTTTCAAAATGGAATGTGCCAGGCGGCTAGCTCCAACTCACATTCAGCATGCAGAGTCTGTTAATTCTCGTCGTGAGGAAGCCTTTTCACATGAATCACCTGAGAACAAATGATTGCTCCGCCACTGCAGTGCCCTGTTATACCTTGTGTACACGTGCATATCGCTATCCCAACTCACTGTAAATGTACTGGAACAATGAAGCCGTTCCAAATACAAAACAAAACATGTTGCACTAGTTCCACGGATTTATCATTAAACAGTTCATCCATCACTGAATCTTCCACATCAAGAGCTACGCGGTGCCAAAGGAGTCGTCGTTTCTGCTAGACACAAGTACGGTGCCACCAAAAATGGGCGAAAAATGCCTTCTGCAAACCTTACTTTGCCGGCTGGTGTGGCCGTGCGGTTCTAGGCGCTTCAGTCTGCAACCGCGTGACCGCTACAGTCGCAGGTTCGAATCCTGCCTCGGGCATGGATGTGTGTGATGTCCTTAGGTTAGTGAGGTTTAAGTAGTCCTAAGTTCTAGGGTACTGATGACCACAGATGTTAAGTCCCATAGTGCTCAGAGCCATTTGAATAATTTTGAACCAACCTGACTTCACACCTCGCGTGTTGTCGCTCGTGTGGAACGAGTCAGCAACGCAAAGAGGTTGGCACATTCAGGGCAAGCTCACTGGCGTCTAAAACGTGTCCCAGGCGCAGTAGCATTCACGTACATGACACCCCGTCCGCCTGCAACCTTGTTGAATTAAACTGGGTAGCGGCAGTTTACCGATTATAAGTCCGCTCAAATGGACGTAACTGCTGGTGTGAAGAGTCATTATCGACCACGGAAAGGACTGCCGTACGTCCAACGGAAAGTCACTCTCCGCTAGAAGCGGGGCAGCATTTGAATAATAATTACATACTAGCTCGTTGTAGCGCCAATCATTCCGTTCCTATTCATGGAACACTAGCATTTGTAGAAGTCGTCGCTATGTTGTCGACACCAGCTTAAACAAAGAAGTATCGCATTATTGAATCACCAACGAAAGCGCCTCTGCGATGCTATTTCAGCATAACAGGGTTGGTAGGCCCCCGTCTCCAAATTCTTGAAAGACTCGAAATCCTTTTGAAGAAAAGCTAGTTTTTCACGCACCTCTGTGTAATGCCGCCATATCTCCTACGTCATATGTCATACAGTGATAGAGGAATGTCGAGAAAGAGTACAAGCTTAGTATTTAATCGATCATACCTACTAGACCAGAAGGACAAAACAAACTTCTCTTACAACAAATTATTGCTGGTTTATTTCGGTACAATAAATATCAGTTACAGCTGCATAACTTTTAACAAAAGCTTTAAATGTCAACATATGTAAGATACTGCTTGTTTGCATGTTTAACTGCATCGCCTGGTAAGAGAACGCGACATGTAATCAAAGAGTACGCACTAACATAAATCACAAGAGAATTCACCATATGCCCGCATCTCGTGGTCGTGCGGTAGCGTTCTCGCTTCCCACGCCCGGGTTCCCGGGTTCGATTCCCGGCGGGGTCAGGGATTTTCTCTGCCTCGTGATGGCTGGGTCTTGTGTGCTGTCCTTAGGTTAGTTAGGTTTAAGTAGTTCTAAGTTCTAGGGGACTTATGACCACAGCAGTTGAGTCCCATAGTGCTCAGAACCATTTGAACCATTTTTAGAATTCACCATATCCTTCATAACCTCTGCATTCTTCATGCTACCACTGGGAGCAACTATCACATTTAATCCAGTCTACCATGACAAGCTCCTCGTAGACTTCGTGACACCCCGGCCAATTGAAAACATCAGATCCCCCTTGGATTTGGACTTGGTTGTTCCTGAATATGATGACGCGTTTAAGTCATAATAGCCCTACAGATTCTGCGTTGTTGGTACTGGAACTTGTCTCTCCTTGGCCTTGTTTGGTTTAGCTTGTTTTTCTAAAAACATTTTTCTCGGATTTTTTTTTTGACAGTTTCTTCTTTCTTGTAGTAGGTCGATCGTATTTTGGCAGTGGATAAATTCTCGGTAGGCATACAACTGTTCGTTCATCAGCCCTCTGAACTTCATTTGTGTTACGTTCTTGGTTTTTTCCTGGTGAGTGCTCACACAAATCGTTTGTCGCTGTGGAGCAGAAATTTTCGGTGGGCTCGTGCCTTCTTGATTTGTTGGAAGTTCGGTTCTCTCAGTGATTGCTGATGGAGCAAAATCTTCTGCTGTGAAGACAACCAGATTGAGCATGAATACTCCCGTTCACTCGAAGGGTTTCTCAGCTGTTTGAATTGCAGCTACTGTAGAATATGCAGCACTCACATCTGTCTGCCTAACGGGTCTTCCTGGACTTTACCGAGTGACGTGGCGCAGTGGTTAGCAAACTTGACTCACATTCAGGAAGGTGACACTTCAAACCCGCGTCCGGCGATCCTGATTTAGGTTTTCCCTGATTTCCCTACATCGCTTCAGGGAAATGCCGGGATGGTTCCTTTGAAAGGGGACTGCCGATTTCCTTCCCCAACCTTCTCTACTCCGATGGAACAGATGACCTCGCTGTTTGGTCCCCTCCCCAATCTTCCTGTATTAGTAGACTTTAGAATTAGAGGAAGGAGAAGGACGGCTGGGGGGGGGGGGCGGTGAGGGGGAGGTAAGAGTAAGTGCGTAGTCTTTCCCGCTATCTTACAGCGCACTCTTAAGCAGTGCGCCAGACATTTGAAGAAAATATCAGAAATGGCAGTCTGCTTGCTTCCACTGTTTGTCGTGCCGTGATTTGTTCCTCACAGAACGGTGATTCTTTTGCTAAGTAATTTTATTTTCTGGTGCATACGTAGATAGTGCTTACTGCCCACAACATACAACTTAAACATAACGCAACTTGAAACAAAAATTTATAATTACCTGTTACAGCCAATAAATCTGGCAGAGCTCTTCAAGATTACATGTGATGGCGTCATTATCCACTGAAGCGCCAAAGAAACTGTTATGGGCATGCGTATTCAAATACAGAGATATGTAAAGAGGCATAATACGGTGTTGCGGTCGGCAACTCCTAGATAAGACAGTAAGTGTCTGGTGTAGTTGTTAGATCGGTTACTGCTGCAATGTGCAATGGCAGGTTATCAAGATTTAAGTGAGTTTGGACGTGGCGTTGTAGTTGGCGCACGTGCAATGGGACACAGCATTTCCGAGGTAGCGATAAAGTGCTGATTTTAGTGTACTACCATTTAACGAGTGTTCCGTGAAAATCAGGAAGCCGGTAAAACATCAGATCTCCGACATCACTGCAGCCGGAATCGCTCATCGTGACAGAAGTTCAACCCTTTCGGAAACTGCTGCAGATTTCAATGCTGGCCCATCAAGTGTCAGCGTGCGAACCATTCAACAAAGCGTCATTGAGATGGCCTTTCGTAGCCGAAGGTCCACTCGTGTACCCTTGATGGCTGCACGATGCGAAGGTTTACGCCTCGCCTGGGCCCGTCAACACAGACATTGGACTATTGATGACTGGAAACATGTTGTCTGGTTGGACGAGTCTCGTTTAAAATTGTATCGAGCTGATGGACGTGAACGGGTATGGAGACAACTTCATGAATCCATGGACCCTGCATGTCAGCAGGGGATTGTTCGAACTGTTAGAGGCTCTGTAGTGGTGTAGGACGTGAGCAATTGGAGTAATATGGGACCCCTGATGCGTCTAGATACGACTCTGACAGGTGACACGTACGTAAGCATCCTGTCTCATCACCTGCATCCATTCACGTCGATTGTGCATTCCGACGGACTTTTGACGATTCCAGCAGGACAATGCGACACCTCATACGTCCAGAATTGCTACAGAGTGGCTCCGGGAACACTGTTATGAGATTAAAAGCTTCCGCTGGCCACCTATCCCGCCGGATATGAACGTTATCGAGCGTATCTGCCATGCCTCAAAACGTGCTGTTCAGGAGAGATCTCCAACCCCTCGTACTCTTAAGGATTTATGGGAAGCCCTGCAGGGATCATGGTGTCAGTTCCTCCTGTACTACTTCAGACATTAGTCGAGTCCCTGCCACGTCGTATTGCGGCACTTCTGCGTCCTCTCGGAGGGCCCTACACAATATTAAGCAGGTGTACCAGTTTGTTTGACTCTTCAGTGTAGAACCAACAGTTGAATGTAGTTTTCCGTTGTCGGTCAGTGTCGCCAATGTAGAGAAAATGCCACTACGGACTCCTACCAGACGCATATACTCCACCTTACCCAATATCTGTATGCAGCCTACAAAATACGTTGCAAATAGTAGTAAAGAAGTAATAAATGAAGACTAATGACAAGTTTGTGTTGCATAGCTATTCCGAGCGTCGAAATAATTATACACCTGCACTTGAAAATTTGTGCCGGACCAGAACTGGAAACCGGATGCTCCGCTTCTACAGAATATTTGCCTTAAGCGCCTTTTTTTAATCTGATTTTGTTCTCTTCCGTTCGTTGCATCTACTCGGGGCGGACACCTGTTTAAGTTTGTCGTTGATCCATTTGTTACAGATTGTAGCTAACCCCCTGACCGAACACGCTGAGCTACCGTGCCGGCACCGCCTCGGCCATCTGGACACGCTTCCCGTCCAGCTACTCAAATTCCCAGCCGCTGTTCATAAGTGATGTGACCCTGTACTTTTCCCTATTGCTCGCAGCCTCTGTGTATTCCCGCTGAGGGACGTACGATGTTATGCATCAGCATTTACAGGATCATATGCCTGTCAAGGCAGACCCATAGGATTATATGTGTGGCGTCTATTCTTTCGAACGTATCCGAAAGAGCAGACACCACACCTGAGATGGTATCAATTAAAACGTCATGCATGATGGTATAAATTAAAATGTCATTCCCGATGCTGACGTTTCGTTGCGCACTTTGCGAAAATGTAGCTAGCGCTACATTTGTTGTTTTGTGGGGGTGTCAACGAGAGGAAGCTTCTAATTAGTTTGAAATTGTGAGTAAAGGTCCTTAGAAATCACTTAAGTCTCCTTATTCTCAGATACTCGATGGATTTAGTCTGGTAATTTGTGTCGTGTGTTATGATGCCTCAAGACATCTATACCTAGTGAAGGCGCTAGAATTGGTTATTGGGAAGGAAACGACAAGGCCTATACAAGATGGATCTACACTCCACTACTATGACACCCGAGCTGATTGCCATTTTGCAAGCCCTATTATTCGTGACAGACGTCCACAGCAGATATAATAGTCATCATCTCTGATAGTGTGTCAACCTTACAACTGATCAGAAACCATCATAACTGTTGTACTATCCAAGAAGTTGGTGCAATTGTCGACGTTGTGTTTCGGATGCCAAGGATCTGTCACAGCATCATGATGGTATGTACGAAAGACCACTGTGGGTTGCCAGGAAATAAACAAGTAGATACCCTGGAAAATCAGGCTTCTCTGCATGGAGCTATTAAATATGAAAAACTCCCTCTCATAGATATGATACCAATGCTTAGAAACCGATTGTCCTTGTATTGGACATCTAAAACCAGAGGCAGTCACTACCCACTAGTTCATCCCACGATTGCAAGAGTATCACTGTATAACAAGGCACAAACATAAAGGAGCTTCACAGCAGTTATATCACGACTGAAATTTAATCATCGGATGTTCAACAGGCAACTCTTTCGGTTCAACCTAAGCGCCAGCCTTTTATGTATTTGCGGGGAGAAAGAATATCGAAACATATTTCTAAAATGTCATCGCAACACACACCACACAAACGTGATCTTCGGTCTCTTAGTCATCAGTTCCCAAGCATCCTCCTAACCTTGCTACCATTCAACTATGTAGCAACGTGTAAGCTACTGTACGAGTTGATCACAGTGCCAATATCAAAATATAGGTCCCTACGCTGCTAATCTAATGCTCCTGATACTTTGAACTATAACCCCATGTGTTACAATGCAGAATATGGAACGCTCAGCCTCTGAATCTATGTCATCGTGTACCTCCTATGTGTACGCATCTGAATTCTGGTATTTCTATACATATGGCTCTAATACAAAACTCAGGTTCTTGCAAACTGTTCTCCTGCTCTCTCTAGATGGTACTCATAGACCTGCAAAAATATTTAATTCTCTCTCATAATCTTTTGAAATAATTCTCACAGGACATACGACGAACATTTTTTTGTTAATTTAGGTATACAATAATTAATGTTGACTCAACTGGGATCGTCACAGATGTGTAGAAATGGCAATTTATCTTTTATTGCTATGTTACCAGAAGGAATTTTATAGTATACTACTACTGCGTACTGTGTTCCATTTCCGTCTTGTTTACTCGTTTTCGTATACTCTGATTGGAAATATTGTGTTATGTTGAATCAGTCCTTTGTTAACCACTTCTATTGTATCAGAGGGCCATGTCTGGGATGAATTTTCGAAAGATATTGTAATATAACATTTCCTGTGTTTGGATGATTGGCTCTGAGCACTATGGGACGTAACATCTATGGTCATCAGTCCCCTAGAACTTAGAACTATTTAAACCTAACTAACCTAAGGACAGCACACAACACCCAGCCATCACGAGGCAGAGAATTGGATGATTGTATGGGCACACTCTGAAAGACAATAAATTTAAAAAAAAAGACACATATACAGCTTCTGTCTTTAGTACTCGGCTTCTGTGTTGAACCTTTACTGTAAGACATCACTTATAACTTCTTGGCTTTAGGCCGTGATCGGTGTATAGAACTTCCTGCTAACGTTTCTTGTCTGACTGCAGGAGATATCTTCAGTGGTAAAATGGGAAACTGCAACCAACTCGAGGGAACGCCGAATATTTTGGCAATGTAGAGGGCACCACAGTCTATCACGTGACACAGCCTAAGAGATTATCTCTAGCGGAGCCAACATTCTCGACTGAAAGTAATCGATCGTCATTCGTACGTAGCAGTGTTGGTATCGAAATTTTATCTAATTGAACACCTTCCCATTTTCTGTTAAAGTTATTGCGATGTTCATAGGTCGCAATAGCTTGTCTGTACACACGGGCATGACAATGCAATATTTTCGAATTTTATTTCATGATCATCGCTATGGCTGATTTATCCGTATGTCCCAGGCGGCAATTCATCTTGTGTTCTAAAGGACGGGTGTTAACACTTCTTTTTTGTTGTGCCTACATAAATCATACCACAACTGCAAGAACTTTCATATATAACTGGTGTAGCCAAAGGATTTCGTATTTCTTTTACCGATCTTAAACGTTCTTTTATCTTCCTGGTGGGTCTGAAGGTAATTTTCACACGATATTTGCTCAATGTTTTCCCAAAGCGATCTGGGACAGTACTGATGAACAGAAGAAGAACTTTAAAATTTGGATGGTCATCGTTCCTCGTCGAACCTGATTCTCTCCTTAGAGCGAAGTGCTCGATCTATCTCCTCGTCCAAATAATCACTCCAATGACGACCGAACATACTCAAGCTCATCTTTTACATAAATCGGTTCACAAATTTTGTGCGCCCTGTTCACCAAGGTTTTAATTACATCTCTTTCACGTTTGGGATGGTGTCTACAATCTTTGTGCAGGTAACTGTCAGTATTCGTAGCTTTTCTATCCTCTGGGCCAATGTCACGTCCCGTCGCATGATAACAGACACATCCAAGAAAATCAGTTGGCCATTATTCTTCGTGCCCATAGTAAATTGTAGGTTTGGATTCATACTGTTGACATCTATGACGAAGGCACCCTGTTTCTCTTCACCTTTTGCCCATATTACGAAAGTATCATCGACATACCAGTACCACCTGGGTGGTCTTTTTACGATACGTCTCAACAGTATCAATACCGTCAAAAGGGAAAGTTTTCCTTCCTTTAATCAGTATGATTACAGAACGCAGTGGGAAAGTATTGAGAAAGTACGGTGTAGAAACTACCTTCAGACCCACCCGGAAGATAAAAGAGCGTTTAAGATCAGTAAAAGATATACTACAACCTTTGGCTACACTGTGTGTATATAAAATTCCTTCTAGTCGTGGGGCGGTTTATGTAGGTAGTACAAAAAGAAGTATTAACATTTGTTTGGTTCAAGAGGAACTGCCGTCTGGGACACACGGATAAATCATCCGCAGCTGACCAAGATGGTGTTCACGAAATAAAACTCACTGAGACGGGTGTCATATCGAAAATATCGCATTATCATGCCCATATGTATACACAGAATGGTAAGATTTATAGAAACCGTAGTAATTTTAACAGATAAGAGGAAGCCATTAAATGAGATAAAATTTGGATGTCCATTTTGTAATGTAAGAATGATGGTCGATTACATTCAGTTGAGAATGTTGGCACTACCCGAAATTATCTAGTAGCCGACATCATGTGATAAACTGCCTTATCTTCTGGATTGCCAGTGTATTCGCCGCTCTCTCCAATTCCTGTTGCAGTTCGTCACTTTACCTCTACAGATGTCTCCCGCAGGAAACGTTAGTTTTGTACATCGACCACGGCCTATTAGCCCGGAAGTTTTAAGTGATGTAAGTACCAGCCGTGGAAGCTTTTTTTATATTAGATTATACCCGTCAAAAGGCTACTTATACAGAATTAAATTTTTAAATTCAGTCTATAATTACATAGAATAATGAAAATTTAAATCCTGCTGCCTCTGAAAGCCGTTCGATAGGTAACCTGCAACTAAAATCGAGTAGCTGGTTTATTATTTTTGCGTAATACACATCGCGAGACACAAGTACGGGATAACTTTTTTGAACGCCGTAACTATCTGCCAATCCGAAGTAGAAGTTTGAAATTTGGCTACTATGTTCATGCATGGGGAAGCACAAGCGTGGCGCACATCGACGTCACCCTCAGATGCCGGCCTTTGTGAACGAGCGGTTCTAGGCGCTTCAGTCCGGAACCGCGATGTTGCTACGATCGCAGGTTTGAATCCTGCCTCGGGCATGGGTGTGTGTGATGTCCTTAGGTTAGTTAGGTTTAAGTAATTCTATGTCTAGTGGGCTGACGACCTCAGATGTTAAGTTTCATAGTGCTCAGAGCCATCTGAACCATTTTTTCACCCTCAGATTAAGTGACGCTTCAAACACGAAAGTCTCGACCCATGCGAAATAAAGGCCAGAGCTTAGAAGTTCATACAACGTGTAAGATGGGTTGGCACCAAATTCCACGACAATTCTGTCCAAGGGCACCGTGGACGTGTCACACGATGAACAGGTCGTCACAGTCCCTCTTACCTAAATTTCATCCCTTCTTTTGAAGCCTTTGCGATGGGGGTCAGAACAACACCACCTACACTATAGGCCTGCGCGCACACTTGTGACGTCATATACTGATGGCCGGGTCTGTATCGGAACGCTTCTGTTAAGCACTCTGCAACTGTACGAACTTTACGAGCTTTTGAGCTGAGACTGCATAGGGATTCTCGTGCTTTCCTCTCCTACGTGGCCTTGTAGTGAAAGTATGGAAATTTATATCATTGCGTAAAGTAACCGAACAAAACTGCCTTATGTTATTTCAAGATGTGAATTATTTTGACGATTTGCCTTAAATACGCGTTTCTAGACATGAATACAAACTGTAATTTCAAATTCTGTCTTTTACCTTATTAGGTACGTTTCCTTGCAGTAAAAAATCGGCATTATCCAATAACAAGCAGACGTTTTCGGTTTTAAATAAAGCAGCTAGAGCTCCGACAGAATTTAAGAATTTGTTTCCCTGGTTATTTTCGTGAAATTTCCTCTCCACTTCAAAATTTGCTGACCTCACACGAAACTCAAATCATTCGACGAAATGGAGACCTCTTGACATTATGTTTAATAAATCAAAAAACCCGAAAAAATATTTTATTTCCCTGTTTCTCCAGAACTTTAGAACCTTAAACACGAAAACATTGTTTCTCCTATATCCTTGACTGAAATCCGTGTCACAGAGTGCTGTTTATTTAATCACAATGCACTTACATCGAAATCCTGCTTTCTATACTGCTTAATCTGTCGAACACTGAATTCATTAAAGCAATTTTCTAAGGTAGTTTACTCAAACTGATATTATTTCCGAATAGCTGTGTATATAAAACTAAACAAAATCATACTGTAGCTCTTCCAAATAAAAGTACTGGAAACTCAATAATCTTGTAGGAATGATAAGGAATACTGAACATTTTCGAGCCACACTAATTAATATAACTATTCTGTGTGACAATAGTTGCTTCGTATTAACCTCGCAGCATTGGTCCAGAATTAAGAAACAAATTATTTTTTTTTAGGTCATCAGTCTACTGACTGATTTGATGCGGCCCGCCACGAATTCCTTTCCTGTGCTAACCTCTTCATCTCAGAGTAGCACTTGCAACCTACGTCCTCAATTATTTGCTTGACGTATTGCAATATCTGTCTTCCTCTACAGTTTTTGCCCTCTACAGCTCCCTCTAGTACCATGGAAGTCATTCCCTCATGTCTTAGCAGATGTCCCATCATCCTGTCCCTTCTCCTTATCAGTGTTTTCCACATATTCCTTTCCTCTCCGATTCTGCGTTGAACCTCCTCATTCCTTACCTTATCAGTCCACCTAATTTTCAACATTCGTCTATAGCACCACATCTCAAATGCTTTGATTCTCTTCTGTTCCGGTTTTCCCACAGTCCATGTTTCACTACCATAAGATGCTGTACTCCAGACGTACATCCTCAGAAATTTCTTCCTCAAATTAAGGCCGGTATTTGATATTAGTAGACTTCTCTTGGCTAGAAATGCCTTTTTTGCCATAGCGTGTCTGCTTTTGATGTCCTCCTTGCTTCGTCCGTCATTGGTTATTTTACTGCCTAGGTAGCAGAATTCCTTAACTTCATTGACTTCGTGACCATCAATCCTGATGTTAAGTTTCTCGCTGTTCTCATTTCTACTACTTCTCATTACCTTCGTCCTTCTCCGATTTATTCTCAAACCATACTGTGTACTCATTAGACTGTTCATTCCGTTCAGCAGATCATTTAATTCTTCTTCACTTTCACTCAGGATAGCAATGTCATCAGCGAATCGTATCATTGATATCCTTTCACCTTGTATTTTAATTCCACTCCTGAACCTTTCTTTTATTTCCATCATCGCTTCCTCGATGTACAGATTGAAGAGTAGGGGCGAAAGGCTACAGCCTTGTCTTACACCCTTCTTAATACGAGCACTTCGTTCTTGATCGTCCACTCTTATTATTCCCTCTTGGTTGTTGTGCATGTTGTATATGACCCGTCTCTCCCTATAGCTTACCCCTACTTTTTTCAGAATCTCGAACAGCTTGCACCATCTTATATTGTCGAACGCTTTTTCCAGGTCGACAAATCCTATGAAAGTGTCTTGATTTTTCTTTAGCCTTGCTTCCATTAGTAGCCGTAACGTCAGAATTGCCTCTCTCGTCCCTTTACTTTTCCTAAAACCAAACTGATCGTCACCTAGCGCATTCTTAATTTTCTTTTCCATTCTTCTGTATATTATTCTTGTAAGCAGCTTTGATGCATGAGCTGTTAAGCTGATTGTGCGATAATTCTCGCACTTGTCAGCTCTTGCCGTCTTCGGAATTGTGTGGATGATGCTTTTCCGAAACTCAGATGGTATATCGCCAGGCTTATATATTCTACACACCAACGTGAATAGTCGTTTTATTGCCACTTCCCCCAATGATTTTAGAAATTCTGATGGAATGTTATCTATCCCTTCTGCCTTATTTGACCGTAAGTCCTCCAACGCTCTTTTAAATTCCGAGTCTAATACTGGATCCCCTATCTCTTCTAAATCGACTCCTGTTTCTTCTTCTATCACATCAGACAAATCTTCACCCTCATAGAGGCTTTCAATGTATTCTTTCCACCTATCTGCTCCCTCCTCTGCATTTAACAGTGGAATTCCCGTTGCACTCTTAATGTTACCACCGTTGCTTTTAATGTCACCAAAGGTTGTTTTGACTTTCCTGTATGCTGAATCTGTCCTTCCGACAATCATATCTTTTTCGATGTCTTCACATTTTTCCTGCAGCCATTTCGTCTTAGCTTTCCTGCACTTCCTATTTATTTCACTCCTCAGCGACTTGTATTTCTGTATTCCTGATTTTCCCGGAACATGTTTGTACTTCCTCCTTTCATCAATCAACTGAAGTATTTCTTCTGTTACCCATGGTTTCTTCGCAGCTACCTTCTTTGTACCTATGTTTTCCTTCCCAACTTCTGTGATGGCCCTTTTTAGAGATGTCCATTCCTCTTCAACTGTACTGCCTACTGCGCTATTCCTTATTGCTGTATCTATAGCGTTAGAGAACTTCAAACTTATCTCGTCATTCCTTAGTATTTTCGTATCCCACTTCTTTGCGTATTGATTCTTCCTGACTAATGTCTTGAACTTCAGCCTACTCTTCATCACTACTATATTGTGATCTGAGCCTATATCTGCTCCTGGGTACGCCTTACAATCCAGTATCTGATTTCGGAATCTCTGTCTGACCATGATGTAATCTAATTGAAATCTTCCCGTATCTCCCGGCCTTTTCCAAGTATACCTCCTCCTCTTGTGATTCTTGAACAGGGTATTCGCTATTACTAGCTGAAACTTGTTACAGAATTCAATTAGTCTTTCACCTCTTTCATTCCTTGTCCCAAGCCCATATTCTCCTGTAACCTTTTCTTCTACTCCTTCCCCTACAACTGCATTCCAGTCGCCCATGACTATTAGATTTTCGTCCCCCTTTACATACTGCACTACCCTTTCAACATCCTCATACACTTTCTCTATATGTTCATCTTCAGCTTGCGACGTCGGCATGTATACCTGAACTATCGTTGTCGGTGTTGGTCTGCTGTCGATTCTGATTAGAACAACCCGGTCACTGAACTGTTCACAGTAACACACCCTCTGCCCTACCTTCCTATTCATAACGAATCCTTCCACTTCACTTCACTGACCCCTACTGTATCTAGATTGAGCCTTTGCATTTCCCTTTTCAGATTTTCTAGTTTCCCTACCACGTTCAAGCTTCTGACATTCCACGCCCCGACTCGTAGAACGTTATCCTTTCGTAGATTATTCAATATTTTTCTCATGGTAACCTCCCCCTTGGCAGTCGCCTCCCGGAGATCCGAATGGGGGACTATTCCGGAATCTTTTGCCAATGGAGAGATCATCATGACACTTCTTCAATTACAGGTCACATGTCGTGTAGATACACGTTACGTGTCTTTAATGCAGTGGTTTCCATTGCCTTCTGCATCCTCATGTCGTTGATCATTGCTGATTCTTCCGCCTTTAGGGGCAATTTCCCACTCCTAGGATAAGAGAGTGCCCTGAACCTCTATCCGCTTCTCCGCCCTCTTTGACAAGGCCGTTGGCGGAATGAGGCTGACTTCTTATGCCGGAAGTCTTCGGCCGCCAATGCTGATTATTTATCAAAATTTAGACAGAGGCGGAGATCGAACCCGGGACCGAAGACGTTTTGATTATGAATCAAAGACGCTACCCCTAGACCACGGGTACCTACTCGTGAGCTCCTAATCAACCTCGATATTATTGCACTTGGCCCCCCGTGGCCGTCATCAGAAACGTGCTGTGCGTTACAGTAAACTGGTACAGTTTTCATTAAGGAAGCACTGTGAATGCTTCCAGTACAGTTCTGCATATGCTGCCAAGTGGTTCAGCTTGTCTCCGTGAAATATAAAGATAAAAACTCTCGATAAGTTGATCGAAGCACTGTCACTCCCTATGGCAATAATATTGTGGTCGATCAATGCACGCAGAAGTACAGAGACGTAAATACCTGTTCCTATGTACCTAGGGTGCGCCTGCTTAGATGTGTGACTAACGAGAAATTTCCGACCCGACGAAGGCTACATGCTGTTCACCTAACTGTCGATCCCATGCGCCCCAGTTGCGCGGTGGTAGATACAGGGCGAACGCTGACAGAACTGTGGCCCCACACCGAGCGATGGAAACTGATTCGCCAGATACTGGCTTCCCTCCCACGCCACTCTTTGCTTCGATTGCGCCCCAGGGCCTCTTTCATCCCGACGCCGTCTGTTTCCCGATGACCCTGTGAATGCGGTCAAATGGGTAAAAGTAATGACGATACACTACATGTACTGCGACGGCGAAAAGGATGTCCTGTGAACGAGTTCGAGATCTTAACGAATAGAACGCAACACCGAAATCGGGGTGTGCCGGGTCTGAGGAGAAGTTGACTCGCAAACGTGATGTTTCCACGATCCCCATACGGCAACAGAAACAATCTCTGTGTGCAGCAACCCCGGGCACTTCGACGGTTGACGTTGACGACTGGAGATGCCCGTTGAAATGACGACCACCTTTACTGGGCGCCCATTTCAATAAGATGATTCCGGCGGGCAACAAGGCCCTTTTTCGCTCACAATGTTCTCATAATTTTGGGGGTATGGCTCCCTTATATTTGTTGATTTAAAATAATAATACTAATAATAACACGAAGGGCTAAGCGATTGTACGAGAAACAGCAGTTAGAACAGATCGATCAGGATTTCCGAAAAAACAATGCCAGAGACTTCAATCAGACGTTAAAATCGAATTTGAAAGAATACCAAGCCCCTAGTCTTTCTTTTAGAGACGAAAATGGAAAGCTCAGCCTTAACAACAAAGAAAACTGCACCATCATGTCTCGTTATTTCGAAAACCTACTTCATTGTGATGAACCGAAAGAAAGATTCCCTGTATGTGCCCCGAACCACAAACTACCCAACTCATCTCCACCTAGTAAAGAGGAGAGCAAAGAAATCATCAACAACCTTAAGAATAATAAGGCAGCTGGAGGGGATTCAATAGTGGCGGAACTACTGAATCTGGCAAAAAATGGAACTCTAGATGTACTAGTCCAACTTTTTAAGGAGATCTGGAGAACTGGGATGATACCAACTGAATGGCAGTCAGCTTTAATCCATCCTTTACACAAAAAAGCGATAAAAAGAATGTCAGTAACTATAGGGGCATCTCATTAGTATCTGTTCCATATAAGATTCTCTCCAAATCGATACAGAACAGAATAGAAGGTCGTCTTGACCAACTGACTGGGGAATATCAAGCTGGTTTCGGAAAGGGCCTTTCATGCATAGAAGAGATCTTTAACCTGAAAAACATCATCAGGTACAAAAAAAAGGAGGAAGTAACTACGTAGTCGTGTTTGTTGATTTTCAGAAGGCATATGACTCCATTGACCGACAGGGATTAATGAATATTTTGGAAGAGTTTGGGGTGATTGATTCATCAAGAAAGCTCATCAAACAAACTTTCAGTAACACAGTGTCAAAAATAAAATTTATGGTTGAGATATTAGAACCCTTTACAATCTGAACGGGCGTAAGATAAGGAGATGGACTGTCTCCACTCCTTTTCAACTGCGTCTTGGAAAAGGTCATTCGAGAGTGGAGAAAGTTGTTAGCCCAAGGAGAAACAAATGAAGAGCAGTTTAGACTTGGTCCTAAGAACAATGGGGTCTACATAGACTACTTGGCCTTTGCGGATGACCTGGCCATTTATGATAACAACATGCAGTCATCAGTCAACAAGATAAAATAGAATGTCAGAAATTGCTGAAAAAGTTGGACTCCAGGTCTCCATTCAAAAGACAAAATATATGACGAACATCTGTTGTGGTCCTGAATGGATGATCACCAATCTGGGAAAAGTCGGACGAGTTAAGAATTTCAGGTATCTCAGTGAAGTCATCCAGGAGAATGGATTAGAAGATGAAGCAATTAATGGCTCAAATGGCTCTTAGCACTATGGGACTTAACAGCTGTGGTCATCAGTCCCCTAGAACTTAGAACCACTTAAACCTAACTAACCTAAGGACATCACACACAGCCATGCCCAAGGCAGGATTCGGACCTGCGACCGGAGCGGTCGCGCGGTTCCAGACTATAGCGCCTAGAACCGCTCGGCCACTCCGGCCGAAGCAATTAATGTTAGGATAAGGAGGTTAGACCAAGCAGTTCCAGCTGACAAAGAATACCTAAAACTAAAGGTCTATGAGTATACGGGCAAAGATTCGACATTATAATACTGTTGTAAAACCTGAGGGCTTATATGCGTCCGAAACTTTGACCACGAATAGACAAGGTCAAGCTGAGCGGCTGGAAAAGCAAGAGCGTAGGATATTAAGGAAAATTCTAGGTAATAGATGGGTTGATGGACAAAGGCGAATGAGAGCAAATGAGCACTTGTACAGCAAGACAGAACCTATCACAGCATCCATTAAGAAGAGACGATTGTTATCCTACGGTCATCTCATGACGATGGACGGCGATCGACTAACAGAATAAGGAGTTACAACCGATCTAAGAAAAAAAGGCCAAGATGTGAAAAATATCGCCGGCCGAAGTGGCCGTGCGGTTCTAGGCGCTGCAGTCTGGAACCGCGAGACCGCTACGGCCGCAGGTTCGAATCCTGCCTCGGGCATGGATGTGTGTGATGTCCTTAGCTTAGTTAGGTTTAACTAGTTCTAAGTTCTATGGGACTGATGACCTCAGAAGTTAAGTCCCATAGTGCTCAGAGCCATTTGGACTAGGCACTTCCTGGTGGGCTCAGAAGATATTGGAAGGAAGTCAAAGCGGGAACAAGAATAAGACCTGAACACTAGAGTGAAATTACTTGTTACCACGCAGTCCATAGAGGCTCAACTCGATAGTAAAAAATAAAAAAGTAGTACTTGCGACAGTGCACCTCGGAGGTAGGAGGGGGAGACATCATAGCCAGGCCTTGGAATTCGACTCCTGTCCGCCTTGCTTCCTCCATCCTGTCGCTGACTGTGCTTCTCAATTAAGAAATAAATAAACAAACTTGATAGGCTGCGGCGCTCGCGGTGAGTCGACGCCACATGTGGCGAGTTCTAGAAGTGTTTGTGTTGTTTTTTCGACGAAAGATAAATGGTAAGGTGACCGCTAATAAAGAAAAAAGTGGTTAACTTTACGGCCTAGTAAAATAAAAGAAGAAGAAAGACAAACACAATATAAAAAACTGGTAACGTGCTTGCCTACCATGTCGTGGGCCTGGATTCGATTCCCGGCCGAGTTAGAGATCTTCTCCTCTCGTTGACTGGGTGTTGTTCTGTCATCATTATACCCTCATCACCGCCGCGTAAGTCGCCCACCGTGGCGTCACCTGAAGTAAGACTTGCACCCAGCGGCCAAACTACCCCCGACGGGGCCTCCCGGTCATCAACGACAACACATTACTTGCAACACCAATTTCATTCTTCTTCTTCTAGATAGTTATTATGCAGAAGCTTATAAAGTCTTACAGGCACAAAAAATAATGCTGAAACTAGATTGGTGAACACTATCTGCTTCGTTCAAAATTCAATATTATGTTAATTCACCATACTGTAAATCACTAACTTTTTGGGCCGAGCAGAAAATCCCAGCGTTGTGTCCCACATGCATTAAAGTTCAGCTTCGTTTGCGACAGCGGTAGTGTCAAAAAAATGTTTGATATATGTGACAATCAGAGTCCCACTTCAGCCCTCTACGAATTTTGTCGAAGTGTCGAATTGTACTTACGTACCGGGGACCTAAAAACGACGGAGAGGCTTCGTCCCGCCGTAGCCCTCAGTGGTTCACAATTCCACAACAGGCCACAGCAGTCCACCCACCAAACTGCCGCCCCACACCGAACCCAGGGTTATTGTGTGGTTCAGCCCCCAGTGGACCACCCACCGACGCTTCACCCGGGAAAAGTCTCATACCAGACGAGTGTAACCCCTAAAGTTTGCATGGTAGAGTAATTATGGTGTTCGCGTACGTGGAGACGGTGTAGGGGAACCAGGCCGCATTCACCTATGTAGATGGAAAACCGCCTTAAAAACCATCCACAGACGGGCCGACACTCCGGTCACTAATCAGCCGGCCGAGTTCGTGCCGGGGACCGGCACGTCTTCCCGCTTGGGAAGCAGTGCGTTAGACCGGTCGGCTAGCCGGGCGGGCCAAGTGTCGGTATTACTAGCGTGCGCCTCTGAATTTTATCAAGTCTCGAACGCAGACACGCCATCAATCCTCTCAATCCCAAACGTAAAGCAATTAAAAAACGTTTCAATTCTCGAAAACAGGGCTGCATAAATGTCACCCACACCGTCACAGAATTCAAACTTGTCAAGAACGGCGAAGCCCGTCTCCCTCACTTCTAGATATTGGAGAGACTTTTTACCAATTGATTGATTAAAAGATGCGCATGTTAACATTCTATAATAAATAAAGCTCCGATTGCCTTATCAGTTACGGAATTTTATACAACAATTTTGTATTTCGTGCGAGTTGGCGGCCATTCTCCCGGTAACGCACTGTGGAGATCCGATGAACGTAAGAAGAACTCTGTTCTCCCAGTTTTTACCCTCATGCCTTTTGTAACGATTATGGATATCATCCCAGAATAGAAAGAGAGCTGTAAATTAATGTCTTGCCAACACTGAAGCATGCTGTAATGTCAGTGGTCTCAGGTTATCTGTTGTGGAAACATCATACAATTTTCACATGAATCGGTACCAAGAATGTTACGTACCAGTTCCCAAACGTGTGATATTGCTACCACAAAATGTTTCGGGAGTACGTTATTCCATTATCTGATGATTAGGGCTTCTATTAGTCGCCATCAAACTTTATAACTGATCCGTGAGACTGTAACACGCCAACTTGATACGTTTGAAAAGAGTTATTGTTTGGCAGCGTATCTTTGGTCCTGGGTTCTTACTTTTGATGGTGTCTAATGGCATAGAAGGTGCAAGCATTTGATAATGGGATAACGTAGTCCCGAAACACAATGTGATATAAGTATCACACGTTGGCAGCAGTTGCGTAACATCCTCAGTATCGAGTCAGTGTCCTGTTTGTCAGTTACGCTAAATATAACAGTTCACTGATCACAGCAGTGCCGAGTGTGTCATGGTTTGCTTAGTGTACCAAAAAACGGGTATCTGTATTATTTTCTTTCTTCTATCAGCCAAACAAGCGTTCGCCACAGCTGAGTTAGGGGAAAAAATGACGTGATGCCCATAATCTTTTCTTACGTCTCCCTACAGACACTAGTCATGTAAATATGGCCGTCAGTAGTGTTCGACCTGGACCAAAATGAATCCTCATGAGGAATCACATACACTCAGGTATCCAAAGTCATATTTACGTATGAAACGTGCCAGCTATCCTCGCCAAGTTGTCCCTTAAGTACGCAAGCGCATCGCGCGCCAATCTTACGGTTCCTTCCGACATACACCAATACTGACATTCTGTACTGCATGACTATGTGAGGAATGCATTGTCTCACGTAGTTCATGGACTTTAGGCTGTGGTGCCAACAAAGTGGTCAGCATAAAAATTTCAGTCGGAGACAATCTGCTAGGGACACGAAGCCACTCACGGCTTGATTTTCTGTCGTAGGTTTCGAATGAAGGTTGCCCATTTGTAGTTTCAATATGTTGTTTTACATATCTGGCTGAGACCGATGCATGCTCCTGGCTTAATCTGTGCATTTCGCTCGCATCACTTTCTTTTATTGCATACCGTGTTGTTTTTGAAACACGTTCATGCAGAGTAAATTCAGATAACGCGTCTTTGTTCAAATTGAAAAATCAGCATTTCTTTCTGATATGTTTAGGGCCATGTGCACATTAGATGAACCCTGCCCGTATTCATACTCTCGTCTCTCATCTAAAAGTAGGATGATCATTTTGAATGTATTAGCCACGTTTTGTGCTTTGTTGAATAATTACACCAGTGTTGATGAATTAGGTTGCTTATGAGACTAATTGTAATCAACTATTAGCTTCCAAATCATCGTTTGAATATTGAAATATCTTTCTATCACAATCTGCAATTTTCATTACATTAATAATTTATTTCTTTGTTTATTTACACGTCAGGTTCCGTAGGACCAAAATGAGGAGCAAATTTCCAAGGTCTTGGAAGTGTCAGTACATGAAATTACAGCTTAAAAGTAATAAAAGATAAAACTAAAACGTTTATCAACCCGAAAAAGTCAGTCCATAAGCTTAAGTAAACGCAATCAACAATACAACAAGAATCAGCTTAATTTTTCAAGGAACTCCTCGACAGAGTAGAAGAGTGACCCATGAGGGAACTCTTCAGTTTCGATTTGAAAGCGCGTGGATTACTGCTAAGATTTTTGTATTCGAGTGGTAGCTTATTGAAAATGGATGCAGCAGTATACTGCACACCTTTCTCCACGAGGCTTAGGGAAGTCCGATCCAAATGCAAGCTTGATTTCTGCCGAGTATTAACTGAGTGAAAGCTGCTTACTCTTGGGAAAAAGCTAATATGTTAATAAGAAATGACAGTAGGAAATATATATATTGAGAGGCCAACGTCAAAATATCCAGACTCGTGAACAGGGGTCGACAGGAAGTTCGTGAACTTACACTACTTATTGCCCGAACCACCCATTTTTGAGCCAAAAATATCCTTTCAGAATAGGAATTTGTTGTTGTCTTCAGTCCTGAGACTGGTTTGATGCAGCTCTCCATGCTACTCTATCCTGTGCAAGCTTCTTCATCTCCCAGTACTTACTGCAACCTACATCCTTCTGAATCTGCTCTGTGTATTCATCTCTTGGTCTCCCTCTATGATTTTTACCCTGCAAGCTGCCCTCCAATGCTAAATTTGTGACCTCTTGATGCCTCAGAACATGTCCTACCAACCGATCTCTTCTTCTTGTCAAGTTGTGCCACAAACTTCTCTTCTCCCCAATTCTATTAATTACCTCCTCATTAGTTATATGATCTACCCATCTAATCTTCGGCATTCTTCTGTAGCACCACATTTCGAAAGCTTCTATTCTCTTCTTGTCCAAACTACTTATCGTCCATGTTTCACTTCCATACATGGCTACACTCCATACAAATACTTTCAGAAACGACTTCCTGACACTTAAATCTATAATCGATGTTAACATATTTCTTTTCTTCAGAAACGCTTTCCTTGCCATTGCCAGTCTACATTTTATATCCTCTCTACGTCGACCATCATCAGTTATTTTGCTCCCCCAAATAGCAAAACTCCTTTACTACTTTAAGTGTCTCATTTCCTAATCTAATTCCCCCAGCATCACCCGACTTAATTCGATTACATTCCATTATCCTCGTTTTGCTTTTGTTGATGTTCATCTTATATCCTCCTTTCAACATACTGTCCATTCCGTTCAACTGTTCCTCCAAGTCCTTTGGAGTCTCTGACAGAATTACAATGTCATCGGCGAGCCTCAACGTTTTTATTTCTTCTCCATGGACTTTAATACCTACTCCGAATTTTTCTTTTGTTTCCTTTACTACTTGCTCAATATACAGATTGAATAACATCGGGGACAGGCTACAACCCTGTCTCAGTCCCCTCCCAACCGCTGCTTCCCTTCCATGCCCCTCGACTCTTATAACTGCCATCTGGTTTCTGTACAAATTGTAAATAGCCTTTCGCTTCCTGTATTTTACCCCTGCCACCGTCAGAATTTGAAATAGAGTATTGCAGTCAACATTGTCAAAAGCTTTCTCTAAGTCCACAAATGCTAGAAATTTAGGTTTGCCTTTGCTTAATCTGTTCTCTAAGAGAAGTCGTAGGGTCAGTATTATCTCACGTGTTCCAACATTTCTGCGGAATCCAAACTGATCTTCGCCGAGGTCGGCTTCTACCAGTTTTTCCATTCGTCTGTAAAGAGTTCGTGTTAGTATTTTGCAGCTGTGACTTATTAAACTGATAGTTCGGTAATTTTCACATCTGTCAACACCTGCTTTCTTTGGGATTGGAATTATTATATTGTTCTTGAAGTCTGAGGGTATTTCTCCTGTCCCATACATCTTGCTCACCAGATGGTAGAGTTTTGTCAGGACTGGCTCTCCCAAGGCCGTCAGTAGTTCCAATGGAATGTTGTCTACTCCCGGGATCTTGTTTCGACTCAGGTCTTTCAGTGCTCTGTCAAACTCTTCACGCAGTATCGTATCTCCCATTTCATCTTCATTTACATCCTCTTCCATTTCCATAATAATGTCCTCAAGTACATCGCTCTTGTATAGACCCTCTATATACTCGTTCCACCTTTCTGCCTTCCCTTCTTTGCTTAGAACTGGGTTTCCATCTGAGCTCTTAATATTCATACAAGTAGCTCTCTTTTCTCCAATGGTCTCTTTAATTTTCCTGTAGGCAGTATCTATCTTACCCCTAGTGAGATAAGCCTCTACATCTTACATTTGTCCTCTAGCCATCCCTGCTTAGCCATTTTGCACTTCCTGTCGAGCTCATTTTTAGACGTTTGTATTCCCTTTTGCCTGCTTCATTTACTGCGTTTTTATTTTTTCTCCTTTTATCAATTAAATTCAATATTTCTTCTGTTACCCAAGGATTTCTACTAGCCCTCGTCTTTTTACCTACTTGATCCTCTGCTGCCTTCACTACTTCATCCCTCAGAGCAACCCATTCTTCTTCTACTGTATTTCTTTCCCCCATTCCTGTCAATTGTTCCCTTATTCTCTCCCTGTAACTCTGCACAACCTCTGGTTTAGTCAGGTTATCCAGGTACCATCTCCTTAAATTTCCAACTTTTTGCAGTTTCTTCAGTTTTAATCTAGAGTTCATTACCAATAGATTGTGGTCAGAGTCCACATCTGCCCCTGGATATGTCTCACAATTTAAAACCTAGTTCCTAAATCTCTGTCTTTCCATTACATAATCTATTTGATACCTTCTAGTATCTCCAGGATTCTTCCATGTATACAACCTTCTTCCTGTTCTTTTTTTATCATAAAAGAATAGGAAGAGTTACCCCAAAATATAGTAACATACAGCATGGAGAAGAAATAAAAACTTTGAGGTTCGCCGATGACATTGTAATTCTGTCAGAGACAGCAAAGAACTTAGAAGAGCAGCTGAACGGAATGGATAGTGTCTTGAAAGGAGGATATAAGATGAAATTCAACAAAACCAAAACGAGGATATGTGAATGTAATCGAATTAAGTCGGGTGATGCTGAGGGAATTAGGTTAAGAAATGAGACACTTAAAGTAGTAAGGGAGTTTTGCTATTCGGGGAGCAAAATAACTGATGATGGTCGAAGTAGAGAGGATATAAAATATAGACTGGCAATGGCAAGGAAGGCATTTCTGAAGAAGAGAAATTTCTTAACATCGAGTATAGATGTAAGTGTCAGGAAGTCGTTTCTCAAAATATTTGTTTGGAGCGTAGCCATGTATGAAAGCGAAACATGGACGATAAATATTTCGGACAAGAAGAGAATAGAAGCTTTCGAAATGTGGTGCTACAGAAGAATGCTGAAGATTAGATGGGTAGATCACATAACTAATGAGGAGGCACTGAACACGATTGGGAAGAATAGAAGTTTGTGGCACAACTTGACTAGAAGAAGGGATCTGTTGGTAGGACATGTGCTGAGGCATCAAGGGATCACCAATTTAGTATTGGAGGGCGGTGTGGAGGGTAAAAATCGTAGAGGGAGACCAAGAGATGAATACACTAAACGAATTCAGAAGGATGTAGGTTGCAGTAGGTACTGGGAGATGAAGAAGCTTGCACAGGATAGAGTAGCACAGAGAGCTGCATCAAACCATTCTCAGGACTGAAGACCACAACAACAAAAAACGACATAAGCCAATGAAAATAACCAAAGTAGACTAATTTTCTTGTCGAACGATCACTCACTTCAGATACCGTTCGAATTGAATGGCGGCATTAAGTCTTTGAACAAAATCCTGAACGTGGGCTTTCCACAACAGCTTCACCTGTTCTATCACCTAGAAATTTGAACTGTTCAGTTTCACTAATCACCCGTTCTGTGAAATTAAAACGGCAGTTTTTGTTGAATTGTGTGTTATAAACTGTAAAAACTGAGTCTTACTCTGATTTAGAGTTGGTTCTTTTTTTCTACAAGGCATGAACTTATTTCATGAACTGCACTATTTGAAAGTGGGCCAATGTTGTACACAACATCCTTTACTAACTAGGTAGTGTCAACAGCACACGGAAATATTTTAGAGTTGAAACTTCCTGGCAGATTAAAACTGTGTGCCGGACCCAGACTCCAACTCGGGACCTTTGCCTTTCGTGGGCAAGTGCTCTACCATCTGAGCTACCCAAGCACGACTCACGCCCCGTCATCACAGCTTTACTTCTGCCAGTACCTCGTCTCGTACATTCTAAACTTTGGAGACACTCTCTTGCGAATCTTGCAGAACTAGCACTCCTGAGAAAAAGGATATTGCGAAGATATGGCTTAGCCACAGCCTGGGTGATGTTTCCAGAATGAGATTTTCAGTCTGCAGCGGAGTGTGCGCAGATGGTAGAGCAGGTTCACTAAATTTGTGATTTACATTACAAAAAGGCTATACGAACTGCACATGCGGTACTATATCTCTAAGAAATAACATTATTTCTAGCGATTATTTGAAACAGCATAATCACTCCATACAAATGTAAGATGAAACCTATGCACAAAACATGAATATTTGTAAATTACAATAGTCAGTGTCATTAGGAAACATTTACATACATAAAGAATTGTACAATATTCTGTGCCAGACACAAAGTAGAGAGGGGGAGCAGCTAACGGAACATCATTGTCTTGTATTGGTGACAAATGGCCATGAAAATGTGCAAAGAAGTCTAGTGTTCACACAACAATAGATCTTATGTTACATAAAATGTTTGGTTACTTATAACTAACATCTAACGTGTAAAACAAGGAAACAGTGGTACTAAAAACAGAGACATATAAGACATACGCACAACGGTAAGAGGAAGAAGGTATACAGAAAATATTAAGGACAAACAAACAAATGTACCATGGCTCTTATGAAGAAAAAGGAAAGGGAATTAAGTGCTCTTCAAAGTCAATATCGCAGTCAGCCTGTGTGATAACTTGTTCTACTGTCATTTACTACTCTAGTGTACTGGTCAGCTTCCTAATTGCGTGCATACAGTACACTACCGTTCCACTAAAACATTTTCTCTTTTTACTTGCCAAAACATTATTTTCTGATAATACCTTTCATGTCAATTTACCTGTCAAAAACTTCCATGAGAAAGTCAAAAAGATGCCACAAATTATTGGTATCATCACAAGTTTCCGATCGTGGTTGTGAGTGTGAACGCTTGAATTCGTTAGTGTCGTCATTACTAATTAGTATATTTTCAATACATGTCAACTTTTCTCCCATCTTGTTTCTGTCCCTTTCCTGTTGTTGACTGACTTTAATCTGACTTTCTTTACAGTTCTTAAGTGTCTGATATTCTGTTGTGTCTGAAAATAGTACAGGATGTGTGAAATCAGAATCATTGACAGTTTATGGAGACAAATTTTTAATCTTTGTCGTCATATCTTCGATATTCTTTGTTAACGTTCTAAGTTGCTATTTCAGTTCATCAGAGATCAGTTTTAATACATGAAGCTGTTCACTAACTTTTTCAACTGTGATATTAAATGGTCTTGACGTTCTATGGGTTGCGAGACGATTGCGCTAGGTAAAATGGTGTTTGATTTTGCTAGAAGCTCTTCATCGTCGTTCTGTTGCATAGTTCTTAAATTATTTTGTTCAGTTTGAAGTGGCAGCGAGCTTCGTAATAACAGGTTGCAAGTCATTTATAATCTCTTCTCGAATTTCTGCAGAAAAGTTTTGCTGCTTTTTGTCTCAGGTCTCTGAATGTGAGATGTGAGGTCATTTTTCGCACTTTTTATATCTTTACGTGTTTCTACTTGTGATTTATTCTTCTTTAGAAGCAACTCTAATAACGTTGAATTGTTGATTTCCGCACACATGATTACAGGATTTGCAGCGATTGAGTGTGTATTGTCAGTAATTGATGTTGCCCCCTTTACTGTTTGATTAAAAGATATGGAAGCAAGTCTCGAAGAGACTGTCTCAGTAAGTGGCTGTCGCAAAATTTCGCATAGCTGAGGCGACTTGTTGCTCGTCGATTAGTCTTCTACAATTGGAAATCTGTTTTGTTGCATTTCCTAATAAAGGACTCATATGTGATCGGCAGTTATTTACATTCTCTGAAATCTCATCTAAACGATTTATGTGTAACGACTGTTGTGCTTCTTCTCTTTCGTTGATAATTGCGTCATTACCTTCGTGACATGGTTTGTGATCTAGTATTACGACGAAATACTGTGTTGTGTGATGCCTCCTATTGCTGCCTACTGACATTTCCACGATCAGCGAAAGTGTAATGTCCTTTTTCTATGCCCAGGCAGTATTCTTCACCTCATCGAGATATGTGAAAGCAAGGCGATACAACACTATCTGTTACTGCAGTCAATATTTGTTATGTCCGCTCTTTGTACTATTTTGAGTCTATTACGCAAATCTTTTAAATATTCTTTCGTTAACACGTTTAGATTCAAATTAATCCTGTCGACGAGCTGCGTTGTTTAGCTGTTGCCACCAAAGATGGTTATTAACAGTTATTAGGCGGCCGATACGCGTTTCTAAACGAATCGATATCTTCAAAAGACACAGGACGATGTTTTGTTCGTTGAAGATTATTTCCTTTAATATTAATGTGACATAAACTATTATTATTATTAATCGAATATCATGGTTCACTGCCCGCGATACTCTGTACGAAATCTTAGAATACTAATGCTTTTCCTTAACTCGTTTTTTATTAGGACAGCTTCTTTGATATGATTCACTATTATAAATGATCAGGGTTTATAATGGAAGACCAATTTGCGACGCGATGTTTGAATAGTATCTTCTGCAACAACTGAAGTTCTTAAATTGTAATTAGTGATATCGATCTCTTATCTATTGAGATGTTAGCGTTATCTCAGTTCTGTGAGTTTCCGTACTTTTGACAGTAAATTAAACGAATATAAACTTACTTTTAATGAGCCCTGCATCCAATGAAGTTAACTATTTCACGCAGTGGCAGGTGAACTTAAGAGACGCGAATACTCAGGACTCAAAAGCTAGAAGCTCAGACTCTAAAACCTCTAACACAAAGACTCTCAGACGATAAAGACTCCCAGATGCTAAAGACGTTAACAATACGTGCATTGCGTTTATATAGTACTTGTGAAACAAAAGGGACGTTCGTTAGAAACTCTTTGAATAAAGCCCCTTGCTACTTTGCATATAATACTCTATTCCACTGGCTCTTACTATTCTTTTATTTAATATTCTCTACTTTAAAGCGGGAATTCATGGTTGTATATAAAAAATTAGAATTGTTCACAGCCAGTTCGAATAAATTTTAGTTTCAAGAAAAATCAGTTTGTAACAGCTAGTAGCCATAATGTTGGAACATAAAATTAATTACCAAACGAAATTTATTTTTGTTATCAAATAACCGAAAGTAGTAGATTCTTTTATGCAATAGATTTACGTGTGAAAAATCTAGGTAACACTGAGACAATTCACACAGTTTGAACTGTTGTCTGTCTACACAACAGAGAACTTCACACTTGATATTTTCTTGCAAAGAAAAAAATTTCACACAAAATCACACACTAAAATGACAATGAAAATACAGTAGCTGAAAGAGAACATAAAAATGTTAGTTAGAACTTTTATAAATCGATAACCCACTTTCTGGCACTGTAGAATAACAAACCGAGGAAAAAGGTACGTCTGTTGGGTAGATATTTAATGCGCTATGAATATGTATATTTGTGGAATAAACAAGTATAAACACGAAGTCCACTAAATACGGCTGGATAGCTTTGTAAAATGTGAAATTGAGATTGATCTGTACGATGTGCCTTTGTTACACAATCTGAGGACCGGTCACGTAATCTCCTCAGCCAATCAGAACACACAATGAGAGTACATCACACATAATTTAATCAAAACAATCGTATCATAAGACTTTCAATGCGTGAACACGAATGAAGCAGAAATAAAGTAAATATTCCAATGTAACACACAAATGTACAATTCCAAACAAAGCGATGTTGAAACATACATGTAACGTTGAGGAAATATGAAGGCGCCATTTTCTGAAAATGGCAAGGAATTGTAGTCGCTAGTCGTGCTTGTAAACGTCTTCGAAAGAATTACAGTTCCGGTGTAGTTCACTCGCTTAAACAAAATGTTGATGTAATTTTTCTTTCTGGCTATGTGCTCGATAGGTAACCCGGGAAATGTTTGGTCCTTCTGCCATATAGCGGGACGGCATCTCTGACGTCCCTCCACATTCTGTCCACGTTCTGTGTGAACGGAATGATCTTTTGTATCTAAGAAGTCCAGACTCTGGTTCCCTTTAAAGTGCTGAAGCTCATCAGTATCTTCCTTGGAGGATCCTTTCTTTTCTTGTTCTGAAATACACTTCCTTGGCCCGAAATCCAACGGGCTCAAGGAGCATTATTCAAACCCTCGCTGAATTCCACCTAACATCCAATTTCCTACGACTTCACAGGTCAGTCTTTCACCACAACCAGATCTTTTTCTGCCAATTCAAGTTGTGCCTGTATGCCCCAGTCTACACCATAGAAAATCGCGAGATATTCGAAAATACAGCCGAAAACAGCGTAACTACACTCCTGGAAATCGCGACCTATTGGTAGAATAACAATCAAGTATTTGTCACAACAATTTAGCCTTAGCTTGCTAAAGCCACCTGGAATTTACGATTGCAACTGGTATTAATTAGTGGTTCCCGCCATCATTTTTGGCAGTAAAATTGTCAGTTTAATGTGTAAGATGGGACATTTTGTCTTATTTTTGTATGTGACATACTACTGGAGACCCTGTAATTAACTACTACATAGCTACCGTATAAAATAAGACTTCTTTTGAATAATAAAATATGGAGCAGCAAAATTTGCCCCCCCCCCCCCCCGCTCTTTAAAGTTCTAGAATTAAAACCTGTTGTTACGTGAAGGCCGTACCGTACCTGTCCGCAGCTCGTGGTCGTGCGGTAGAGTTGTCGCTTCCCACGCCCGGGTTCCCGGGTTCGATTTCCGGCGGGGTCGGGGATTTTCTCTGCCTCGTGATGACTGGGTGTTGTGTGATGTCCTTAGGTTAGTTAGGTTTAAATAGTTCTAAGTTCTAGGGGACTGATGACCATAGATGTTAAGTCTCATAGTGCTCAGAGCCATTTGAACCATTTGAACCGTACCATACCCTCGGAAATCGCGATATGGAAATCACGGCATATTCGGAATAAAATAGCCAAATGTTTATCTCGAACAAGTGTAGCATTCGGATCCACTTCATATGTCGTCTTACATCTTGCCCTGAGCATATCTCTAACGAAAAAAGAGGACGACCAAAATATTTATATGAGGCCATAGCTCTGCGTATTTTTATGTTGTACGTATTTTGGTATGTGGATGCTCGCGACGAAATAGTAACGTTGTTGTTGGCCGGACAAATCACGTCTGCTATACTCACTGAAACTGCCTGGCTAGATCACATGTGATGTGCTCAGAGTGCGTAACAAAGCACATCGTACAGCGCAATCTCCATATCACAGTTTCAGAAACTATAGTGCCGTATTTAGTCGATTTCGTATTTATGCCTATTTATTCCGCAAATATGCAGTTTCAGTGCTACAGAGTATTAAAGATCTAACCAAGAGACGTCCTTTGCTTCTCGATCTGTTGTGCTGCAGTGCCGGAATGTGTGATACCGATACATAACAATTTAACCCAAATGTTATTACATATAAGAGTAGCGCTGATTTGCTTCGAGAACCTGTATCGCAATCTAACAGCGTAATCACAGAAAAACCAGAGGACTATTCTGGGTGAAAAGAGTCGACATGTGTAAACTTTCTATAGAATTTTGTCTGTACGTGTGAAAACTTAATAAATTGCTTTCAAAAATTTTCTGCACACGTAACGTGTACTTTAGGTAACGTATTCAATTACTGAGCAAAACTGATCGTTGGTTGGCCTAATGTTGCCCATGTGAACAATGTCGTGAAGCAAAACTTTAAACTTCATGAAGCGCCAAATTTGAGATAAATAAAATGAATCTAATTAACTGCCAAAATAAAATAATTGTGTGCTCAGCGGAAATTATAGAACTCAGCAGCGAACTGCATTAGGAACGTTGCGTGATAAACCACTGCTCTACTCGGAAGACAATAGCTGTTTCAGATTATCAGCACTGTTCACTGCAAATCTATGCACTTGCTAACACGACATCTGGCAATCCTGTCTATACACTCTTCGGTCAAGAACGTAAGGTCACGTCTAACCCTGAAATAAAAGTGACTTACCTCTTGCTCAGCATGCTGCTTTTGGTGTATGGATTACTGACGTTCTCCAAAGTAAATACAATTCAGCAGATGCAACAGCTTTAAAATTCCTCCACAACCTTCTCTGCTGGCATAAAGAACAAAGAAGCGTTAAATGAATTCCCCCATATACATAAAAAAAGATCACATTCTCTGAAAATCTCAACTGTTCACTACCATACCTCAATAATAAGAATGACCCAACACCGCACGCCTGACTGACTAACGACACTGAGTCAAGAATGTAATTCACTACTCCCACAGCGCGGTTATTTATCTTCGTTCCAGTACAGTAAACGTGAAATATCTACATCGCCAGAAAAGCATGAAAACCTTACAACTTCTTGTGACATGTGCCCTATTCCGAATGGTTTCGGAGGTAGAACACATGTATATTATTTATTTTCTATATTACTCAATACATTGTGTTATACCTGTACTACAGTTAGTAAACATTACAAAATGCTTTTTGGAAAGTATAAACTGAAAAATATGTATGTTAACACATTCGCCTCTAAACATATCGTACGCTTCACATTACAGCTCTTGTATAATTCACAATAAATGTCCGAACATCCCACAGTCAGCTTTAGGGATCCCTCTTTGGAGAACATATTGTGTTGCTTCTCTGGCTGCCTCTTGCATGTTCAGTAATAAGAGCAGCGAGGTCCCTGATGCGATCGAGTAGATCATCTCCGATTTACGCCTTTCGATTCTCCACCTGAGACTTCATCCAATTCCATAAAGAAAAATCAAATGGCGTAAGGTTTGTAGATCCTGGTGGCGAATTAATAATATTACCACGACGAACGCAACGATTAGCGCAAGTGCAGCTGTGATGTTCCCTCGGACGTCTGGTAAAATGTGGTGCGGTTCTCTTACGCTGGAAGTACATTGAAGTCCACGTACCCAATGAAACGCCCTAGAAGCGTTCAAGAAACGAATTTTCAATAAATACAAGTCAATCTCTCCGGCCTTTGCTCTTCTACAATGACTGGATCTATCAACACACCTGTCATGTCCCAGCAAACATTTATATTGCTGCTCTCGACGATTCCGTTCCCTGTAAATGTGGTTGCATTTGAGAAAACTATTAATGGAAGCGAATGACGATTGTCATTTAACCTGCGACACGATTCACATTGTGTGGCATTATTTTCAAATTGAAGATTGTGGGCACGCTGAATGTGAAATGGTTGCAAGTTTTCCGCCAGTAATGTTCGCCAGATACTTGTTCGTTGGACACTGATTCGCGCACCAAGTTGCCGTTTGCTTGTGGGAGGACTACACTGCACCATTTCAACAATGTGTTGCTGTTTCTGCACATGTTATTGAACTATATGCTCAGAACCAAACCGGAACCTGGAATAATACATTTTTCTTGGAATGAGTTGGAAACTCTGGTAAATACTCTACGATAAGGGATTCGACGTGTCGGAAAGAGCTGACGCAGGAGCACTACCATCGCAAAACAGAAAATTTACACCATATATGCATATTCTTCATTAGTGCTTATATATGGCAATGCAGGGAGCGCTTGTACAAACACAGGTAATCGCTGTTTCTCACCGATACACTCTCAACCGCTAGCATTACTTCACTCGCAACACACCATGGACGCTATGCGTTCAACGCAATAGTTTAATGGCAGAAAGTTATGCCGAGCGATGAGATTGAAAGCAGCGAGGTTAAAATAAAACGTCAAAGACGTTAGGGTAAGAAACATACGTGCGAGGCACTAGCCCAACAACAAATGTATGTAAAGTGTGTTCTGCGTCGGAATCCATGCATATCACCATATGAAATCTTTTGCTTAAAATTATCGCTCTTTTAATATCCCTGAATACTGGCCGTTCCTTCTGGTTCAAAATGGTTCAAATGGCTCTTAGCACTATGGGACTTAACTTCTGAGGTCATCAGCCGCCTGGAAATTAGAACTACGCAAACCTAACTAACCTAAGGACATCATACACATTCATCCCCGAGGCAGATTTCGAACCTGGAACCGTAGCGGTCGCGCAGTTTCAGAATGTAGCGCCTAGAACAGCTCGGCCACTCCGTCCGGCGATCCTATTTATGTCTACACCAGTAAAGGGTCTTTTCGTGGTGCCTGATTCAACTGTCTTGCCTCAGTAAGAAATGCACTTGCTGTACTTTATCTCACATTCTACTTCTGTCTTCATTTACTCATTTGCAGTTATCACGTGAGTCGACGTGCAGTAATTTGCTGATCTACACATTCCAGAGCAGCGTTGTCTTCATACCAATTCTACTACATAAATTTCGTCACGGTTTATTAAAATTTGAAAGTTTGTGCCCCTGGTGCTTAGTGCCAGATCGTAGCAAATATGTACAGTATTTGTCTTCTACAAGTATCGTCTATAAGTCGGGGCTCATTACTCGACTGTTTATTAATGTAATAGTATTCCTGTTTAAAAATCTATTGACCAATTTCCTTCTGAAACTGTTTAATGAAATTCCTCTTGCCTCTGTGAAAGTGCTACCGTTGTCACTAACATTTCCGAGTCAGATTAAGTTATCAGTGTTGTGTTGGCAGAAAAGCCAACACCGTGTTACTAGAGGAGGCCGAAATGCACGCGTTTTAGCTCACGCAGGCTGGCGTGAGGAGGGAAGAACTATACTGACGTGAGGTCTGGAACATGACAAGGAATTAGAATTCAGAAAGAGGACGAAATTAGTTTGATACATAACTTTAATCCATTAATGATGAACGTCGCTCTTGACGGTACATGATTTACAATATTATCTGTTCAGAATACATTCTTCAGATATTTGGCGCCTTGCTAGGTCGTAGCAAAAAAATGGCTCTCAGCACTATGGGACTTAACATCTATGGTCATCAGTCCCCTAGAACTTAGAACTACTTAAACCTAACTAACCTAAGGACATCACACAACACCCAGTCATCACGAGGCAGAGAAAATCCCTGACCCCGCAGAGAATCGAATCCGGGACACCGGGCGCGGGAAGCGAGAACGCTACCGCACGACCACGAGCTGCGGACAGATCGTAGCAAATGACGTAGCTGAAGGCTATGCTAAACTGTCGTCTCTGCAAATGAGAGCATATTTGTCAGTGTAGCATCGCTAGCAAAGTCGGCTGTACAACTGGGGCGAGTGCCAGGACGTCTCTCTAGACCTGCCGTGTGGTGGCGCTCGGTCTGCAATCACTGATAGTGGCGACGCGCGGGTCCGACGTATACTAACGGGCCGCGGCCGATTTAAAGGCTACCACCTAGCAAATGTTGTGTGTGGTGGTGACACCACAATCAGGGCCGACCACGGTGGCCGAGCGGTTCTAGGCGCTTCACTCCCGCTACGGTTGCAGGTTCGAATTCTGCCTCGGACATGGATGTGTGTGATGTCCCTAGGTTAGTTAGGTTTAAGAGTTCTCAGTTCTAGGGGGACTGATGACCTCAAATGTTAAGTCCCTTAGTGCTCAGAGCCATTTCAACGATTTTTAGGTTATCAGGGAACAGTTCCTGAAGGTTGGCTAAAAATCAGAGTGAACTTTGTTTCTGTATTTTAACTGAACCTTTAGCATCAAATTTCAAGACGACGGCAGGCTCTTGGTTTAATGACCAAATTGATGTATGTCGCAAAGGTAACATCTGTCGATGTAGGCCTCCCACATTAGCAGCTCTGTTTTTTGTCTTGCAGACTACTGCAGCCGTCATTATAGACCCATTCGCTTATTCTCATGTTCAATTTCTGTTTAAATACTTATGACTGCAATGTACTGAGTGTGGTAATAATATGCGTCTGTAATTCAGTTCTAGGCTCATGTGCATATCTTCGGCAGATTTACTTCGGTCTGATTCCAGTACATTTCCAATACGGACAAATTGCCTCTTGGTCTCGACTGTCGACTTGGTGACCCATGCGACGTGAGCAGCCCACGGAAGCGCTTTTATAAGAGTTCGTGCTGGCATCGTGCCACAGCCCAGAATATTACACATTCCACGAAGGCCGTACCGGTTTCCGGTGCCGTTATGACACATAAGAATGCTAGTGTGTCTACAAGCACGAGTTGAGCCTGCATTTGGTTCTAGGCGAAATAGTCGTGATATCCTCCACCGTATTCCGGAGCTAAATAAGACTAAAACTAGTGGAATAAATACTGACAGATCGTGAGTGATGAAATCATATTATTGTTTTGATTGCGTCTTGGTACACAGTTCCCAATAACGTGGTCATCAGCGAGAGTATTATTACTATCACCTCAACAGATTCGTTCTTTTTGAAAGGCAGGTGTACTACTTTGCACATAATACATACCCTCATATGAAGAGAAGGATTTCTTTTGTATAATGTTAGATTAATTTTGTGTTAGATTTCGAAAAGTAAAAAGACAAAGCAACACAAAAAGACTAACGCTCTCTTACAATAAAGAGATCCAAATCCTGGTCTTCTTCATACTTAGTTGTAAACTCAAGTATGCAGCTACGACTCCTGCTAGGGTCTATACTTTTAAGACAATTTTATTGGGTCTCTTCTTTGTCTGTTTGATTCATACAAATTTCACAATTGATTTCAAACTAACTACAAGATGATCTAGAGCCTTGAAACTTGCAACATAGATCATAATTGGATGAGACTGCAATATTAATTCGCTTTCGTGTCTGGTGTGTGGCGCAGGATACTTTGTCTTCCTGTCTGTTTTATGTTCGGCACAGATTTTGCAACTGATTTGGAACTAACTACTCGATTTACTAAAAAACTGGAACTTCCAAAATAGCTCAGAGCTGGATGACAGTACAGTATTAACTCGCTTTCGTGTGTGCGTCGTGTGGAGAAGGTTGCTGTGTTTAGCTGTCTGGCCGTCCGGGATGGTCGAGCGGTTCTAGGCGCTTCAGTCTCGAACCGAGCGAGCGCTACGGTTGCAGGTTCGAATCCTGCCTCGGGCATGGATGTGTGTGATGTCCTTATGTTAGTTAGGTTCAAGTAGTTCTAAGTTCTAGGGGACTGATGACCTCAGATGTTAAGTCCCATAGTGCTCACGACCATTTGAACCATTTTTACCTGTCTGCTTGTCTATCCGGTACGAATTTTGCAATTGATTTTAAACTAATTTGCCGATGAGCTGGGGACTACAAACTTTCCACATACCTTAGAACTGGATAACAATGTAATATTAACTTGTTCTTGTGTCTGGTGTGTGAGGGAGGACATTTCGTTTTTCTGTCTGTCTGTCTGTTTGGTACACATTTCTCAATAGATTTTTAACTAACTTTCCGATGAGTTAGAGATCTGAAAATTTCAACATAGATCAGAACTGGATGAGAATGTAATATAAACTCGCTCTCATCTATCGTGTGTGGCTGAGAGTACTATGTTCTTCTGTATCAGTTTCTTACGATTTTGCAGTTGATTTAGGGTGTCAGCTGTAGTCTCCTCGAATGAAAAATTTCACACAAACAATAGCATTAAGATCTGTTCGGCACAATCTTTCCGATGAACGACAAATAAGACTTAGACAGAAATCGCAAGTAAGTCTGTAAGTAAAGCCAAACGGCCTAAGCGGGATAAAGAAGTTACCGAAAAGTAGCGCTGTATATAACGTGCAAATGTCTGGGAGCGGATGGCTCAGGCTAGATCGATTGAGACTTCTCACTAGCGTGCAACGACGTGCTGAAGCAAGAGCAAATGAAAGAACCAGAAAGCTTGTCTTCGCCTCGAAAGTCAAACAGCGCGGTAAGTTCAAACGAGAACAACTGATACTACCGAAGCGCATATTTCTCGACCGAAATCTTGTATTGAGACAATCTGAGTTAAGAGATACAGAGAAAAGTCAGGAGCGTGAAGCAACACTACGATGTTAATGTAAGGGTTGTGCCCAGTGAGTAACTGGTGAATCACATTTTCATTCACCCATAAAATTTCTTTACGACAAGTAGTGTGAGGTCTATGAGAAAAATATGCTTCTCTAATTAAGTAGTGAAATGTATTTTGTACTCGCCAATTCTGTGCTTTCCCTAAAAATCATTAACTTGTATTCCATCAATGCAATGCACATCTGAAAAATTCAAAGAGTCATGCTGCGTCCATATTGGAATAAATTGCTGCCGTCTGATACTCCTTGTACAACTGCGGTTCTAACTGAACCATACCGATGCTTGCTTCAGCGCATCATCCCGTATGTCAAAGTGATCAGTCTTCCTGGCAGATTTGGTCAATACGGTTTCAACGGATATGCAACGTTATTTGCTCTCGAAATCACTGCAGTTAGCAAAAAGATGCCTGAAATTCTTCCTCGACTGAACACAGATCTAGATATTGTTCTAGTGACAAACTCTGGAGAACTTGAAGATATCCAGAGACTTTAACATCCCGCCAGATCGTATATGTAAGTCATTGATTGACTTCCGGCAAATAACCACTCTAAGAGGACGTAAGAGTAAATCGATTGCCACCGTTAAATAAGCTGGCTATTGTCTGTGTTATTGTAGCTCAACCAAAACGACCACCGAAACTGATGACCAAGTTACACATGCTCATACTCCCAATCCCTATTTGCCAATTAATGATTTATCGTAAATCATGCATACTTCCTGCAATCAAGGAAATGATGAAATCTTTCAAGTGGTCTGAATAGAGGCTAGTACGCTATTTCGATCTGTAGAAAAACAGTGACTGGAAGCATGTAGAACCCAGGTACGAAGTGCATACAAGATGAAACTTTTATAATGATGTGTCATGCTAAATTTGATCAGGTAAGTTTCTTGCATCGGCTAAGAGACAGAGCTATGATGACGCAGACAGTTTTTGTACCGCCTCTGGGATTGGGCAGATTTGGCTAGCGTATGAGCTTGAATTACATGGATGGACAAGTCTCTTCTAATGTATTAACAGTGTGGCACTACATACTATACAGGACCAACTAATTTGTTAAAAATTTTTTATAAGAGAAGCTAGGATAATAAACTAAAAAGATGACGAGAAAATCCTAGTTTGAGATTGCAATTGAAAGGATCCCTTCTGTTGCAGAGGATACGAGTATTTCTTTCATATTTTCGTGAAAGAAATACGGTTTGGGTAAAGTTATTTCGTATCGTAAATACAGCTTTAGGCCAAAATATTTCACTTTAAACATATCACTGACAGATGCATAGCACTGACAGATTCGACAACCCGTCATCGCATTGAATATCAAATGCTCTGATGTACCCTTTCAGTCTTAGGTGCGTTTCTGCAGCCTTCCACAGCATGTTCAAGAAGAGTGTCTGCACCCTGCATCTTGTTTCTACACGAAATGGTCTTCAGTGTACCCACAAACAAAAGTCTAATGGGTACAGTTCAAGAGAATATGGACACCAGAGAAGTGGTCCATCTCTTGCTCTCCGTTTGTCACGGTGTAAACTCTCCACTCGAAATTCTCTTGAAGACGTGAGCACGTGGACAGGCTGTTACAGCCTCACAGTTGACATGGGATTTGCGGGTGGGCACGCACACTTCACACACAACGCCGCTAAGGTTCTGTCCTCTCACCTTGCGTCTTGCATCGGATGTGTCCCTCTCGCAGAAGAGCTCTATGACCGTAGGTCCGCTGATTATACCCGTTGTGACTGCAGTGAGGATCGGGATTCTATACATCTGTTGAACGCTTTCGTAATGTTTAGCCTTACCAGAGTAATTTA
The DNA here is from genome assembly GCF_021461385.2 of Schistocerca piceifrons. Taxonomy (NCBI): domain Eukaryota; kingdom Metazoa; phylum Arthropoda; class Insecta; order Orthoptera; family Acrididae; genus Schistocerca; species Schistocerca piceifrons. The sequence goes on along the minus strand of NC_060138.1, from coordinate 107,055,555 downwards.
TTGCCACGGTGCACTGTGAGCCACCACACTCCATCGCAATCACAATCCAAAGAACACAAGTGAACTGAAAACGCACTGTTGCAATATGTACGTGTCACAGAGGCCAATTGCCAAAACAGGAGTGCTTGAATTAGGGCCCAAAATGTAAGTGACGCCACGGTCATGTTATTGTGATATGTTGTATATCTTCTCATCTCAGCCAGTCAGAGCCAAGAGAAAGGAACGCTCCCTCTTAAGGAATAACCAATGGGAGACGAGAAAGCGTGCTTCTGTGCTCTTTCAATTGACCACCCACGCATCTTTTCCGCCATTTCACGTTTTATCCCCACACCCAGAGCGTGATCACGACGCTTCACGACGCGGTACGTGTCCTCCAGTTGGGTTTAAGCAGTAGTACACGACATGACATCTTCCTAATTAGTCAGTCAGCCAACAATATAATAGAGTGTGATAGTAGAATGGGAAGGATGCCCATCTTGCGCTAATCATATGCTTCGCCGCCCTGATAGACCACATTTTCTAGGAGATGCTCTGTGAAGTACTGTAATTGATCCACTGGTAGCATGATGCCGTGAAAGACAGTCAGGAATTAGAAGGTCACATTTCACTTAACACAGACTCTCATGTCATATTTCGACATATTCTGTTGCTATGTTTTTATCATTATTCACACACTACAATTATTTTCATTATCTTCAGTTCAGAGACTATTTTGATACAGCTCTCCACGCTCATCTGTCCCCTACAAGTCTCCTCATAGTCCATATGTTGCAAAGTACGTCCATTCGATCCTGTTTACTGCTGTCACACCTTCGTCTCCTTCTACAGTGTTCATCCCACCCAGCGCCATCCGTTTCCTAAATTATAAAATTTTCATTCAAAACTTAAGATTTGTCCTATCAACTTATCTCTTCCACAAATCACGATGTGTGATGAAGATCCTCTTTCACCAACTTCATGCGGTACTTCTTCATTATTTATCCGACCTAACAATCTGACCCTCAGCATTTTTCTACATTAATACATTTCAAAAGCTTGTTAAATCTGAACTTTATATCTCCATCTTTCACTTCCACACAAAGGTGTTCTCCACGCAAATATCTGCAAAAAACACATCGTAACATTTTGGATGTTAAAAAATTCCCCTTTTTTCAGAAATACATTTGTTGCTCTTGCCAGTCTGCGTTTTACATTTCTATACTTAGGCCATCATCAGTTATTTAACAGTTCAAATATGAATAGTCAATGCCTCATTTACTAATCAAGTTCGGCTACATTCCATTACTTGGTAGGATTAGACAATAACAGCCAATTAGTTGCAGAATTAAACGTTTAGTAACCCTTTACAGTCGTTTCGACAAATATATGTTCTTCACAAGGAAAATAGAAATTTATATTGGTCAAAACGATTTTCAAGTGTCAATAAGTTTTAATTCTGCAGCTGGTTGGCTGTTACATTCCATTCGCCGTTGCTGAAGGGCAAATATATTTAAAATTTTGACATTCCATTACCCTTTTTTCCGCTTTTGTTAATATTCCTTTTACGGTCACTTTTCAACACACAATTCATTCCGTGCAGTAAACTTCGAATCACTTTCCATTCTTTGGCATAATCACAATGTCATCGCAAACCTAACTGCGACTTTATTTGTACTTCCTGAAATTTCATTCATACTTCAAATATTCAAAAATGGCTCTGAGCACTATAGGACTTAACTTCTGAGGTCATCAGTCCCCTAGAACTTAGAATTACTTAAACCTAACTAACCTAAGGACATCACACACATCCATGCCCGAGGCAGGATTCGAACCTGTGTCCGTAGCGGTCGCGCAGTTTCAGACTGTAGCGCCTAGAACCGCGGCGGCCACTCCTGCCGGCCTGAGTGACCAGTACTCACAGCCACTCTGCGCGTTTAGTTACGGGGGTCTGCTGCTTTTGGTCACACAGTCCACCAAGGTGGCGGAGCAGTTAGCCACAGCAGGATTGATCCAGGTCACCACTGCAGTGGCCTGACCCATGCACGATGCTGCATCAACAATATTCTAACTTAGGCCTCTGTACTCTAGGCTCTGGCCTGCCTTGCCATGGGATGTGCAGTCTAGATGACGTGTTGGCACAATATCGGCAATATGACTTGGAAAACAGTAAATTAATATATAAGGAAGGCAGAAACTATGCTAAGGAAATGACCACAAGAAAGAACAACAATCATCTTGGAAAAAAATTTATAGTTCATACTCAGAATGAAATTCATGGATGGGAAAATTTTCAGCCAGGTGTCCGGATACTTTTGGTCACATAGTGTACTAAACTCCGAGGACTATCTCATCTGCTCATCTGCTTAATAATGTCAGAGAGCCCATGGCAGTACTAGTCACGACAGCATAAAACGTTAATAAGTTTAATTATATGTCAGATCAGATAATGCTAATAATTTTAATTACATGTCAGATAATAAGTGATCCTGCTTCAGGACACAAGACGGACTGTTTGTAACAGAGGGACGTTAAATAGGATATCGCGGGCAAATAACGCCCACAAGGCAGCTGGACACTATTTGCTTCGTCGGGGCTGGCCAAACACGCGTGCAAGCAGTACACTTGTCACCTCACGAGTGGCGCCGAGGGTCGAGGTCAACGGAATGATAGTAATGGAATCGCGTAATGGAAGAATCCCGAATACAACTTTGAACAATAGTCAAACATTAAGACAAGCTCAAGTCGAGGAAAGGTTCCAACAGAATATTCCCAACGAATAAAGCAGAGGGTTGTGTGCACCCCAAAATGAATGTAGAGCCAAATAGAAGCTCAGAGAACAGAAAAAGAAGGAATACTAGAAGTAGTAGAGAGAAGATTCGGTGAGTAATCAGAGCAGCCAGATTGAAGTGACGCTCCTCAGCAGCGCCTTATGGAGCAACAGACACTTCAACTCCGAAAAGACGGTGATAGACTCTCGTCAATTCATGCTAACTGCAAGCTAAGCAGCAATTTTCAGTATTAGTTGCAACATTATTGAACAGGGGCATCCTGTCTCTGTCTCAAAGAAGTAGGCCAGAAGAATTTCAGTGAACAGCAGGAACAAGTTCCTGGTTGATATTTGTCTCTTTTAATATAGCAAGTGGTCCTTGAGTGATAGCAAATTGTTTCAAAATGTTCAAATTGCTCTGAGCACTATGGGCCTTAACATCTGAGGTCATCAGTCCCCTAGAACTTAGAACTACTTAAATCTAACTAACCTAAGGACATCACACACATCCATGGCCGAGGCAGGATCCGAACCTGAGACCGTAGCAGTCACGCAGTTCCGGACTGAAGCGACGCGAACCGCTCGACCACCGCGGCCGGCGTTTCAAAGTGTTGATGACTTACCCCAAGTGGCCAGTAGTTAGCAGACCGAGTGGTAGTGGGAGCATCCGTCTCTGATAAAGGTCCTTGTTAGTGATTACTAAAAGCTTGTGACAGTCTGTTAAGCGGTATGGTTTGACACTTCAATAAACCAATGTGCTGACAGGACAATAATTCACTAAAGGTAATAACTTGCTACTTCAGCTGATCAAGCCTGCCAATGCCATGAAAATTAGCAACGTCCCAAACAATATTTCTTTCATGCTATGTCTGCTATAAAGATTGTCAAACAAGCTAACTAAACCCATGTTGTCGTGTTTACATGAACACAAATGATTTGCTAAACAGAGTCGGCAGCAATCTCTGGTTATTTGCTGATGATACTGTGTTGTAAGCCAAGGTGTCGAAGTTCAGTAACTGTAGGAGGATACAGGATGATTTAGACAAAATTTCTAGTTGGTGTGATGAATGGCAGTTAGCTCTAAATGTAGAAAAAAGTGTGTTATTTCAGATGAGAAAGAAAAATAAACCAGTAACGTTCGGGTACGGCATTAGTAGTGTTGAGTTTGACATTCACGTCGTTTAACTATGTGGGTTAGCATTGAAAATCGATTTGAAATCGAACAAGAAGGCGAAGACTGTGGTAGGAAAGGCGAATGGTCGACTTCGGTTTCAAATGTTCAAAAGAGTGTGAAATCTTATGGGACTTAACTGCTAAGGTCATCAGTCCCTTAGCTTACACACACTACTTAACCTAAATTATCCTAAGGACAAACACACACACCCATGCCCGAGGCAGGACTCGAACCTCCGCAAGGACCAGCCGCACAGTCCATGACTGCAGCGCCTTAGACCGCTCGGCTAATCCCACGCTGCCGACTTCGGTTTATTGGGAGAACTCTAGGAGTGTGGTTCATCTGTAAGGAAGACCTCATATAGGACTTTAGTTCACCTTTTTTTGAGTGCTGCTCGAATGTCTTGGATCTGTGTCAGGTCGTATTAAAGGAACACACCGAAGCCCTATTGAGAAAACTTAGAGAACCGGCATTTGAAGCTAACTGCTAAATTATTCAGTTGCTTACAACGTACATTGCGCGTAATGACCACGAAGAAAAGATACGAAAAATTAGGGCTCAAGCAGAACCATGTACATAGTAATTTTTTTCTTGTTTTATGTGCAAGTGGAAGAGGACGGAAAATGACTCGTATTAGTTGTACGCAGTATCGACGTAGATGAAAATTACGCCATACAGATAACACCGAATCTGAAAAAAAAAAAGCTTGGTGTACGAAAACTGTGCCGGGACGTGACATACTAGGTTGGACAATATAATGTTGCAGGTATCTTACCAAGTGAGTTGCAGGTAACGTCGCAGATGAGAATGGCGAGATGAAGTGTCTACAGGCTGCGGTAAGAAATTCCACGCCGCCGTGTAACAGCGAGGAGCGGAGTGATTTATCTGAGTTCTTTCTTCAGCCGACATTGGAGGCGGCCAAAGTTGAACGCGTGGGAAGAGTCTCCCCAGGGTGGAGGAGGGTGCTAGGTGGGTGGCAGGGGGAACGAGCAGGGTTGGGGGGGGTGGGGGGTGCAGGCAACTCTGGCAGCGGCGACAACTGCAGCCGCAAGTTTTAATCAGCGGTGGGCGGGACCGGCCACAAAGGCGCCGCCCTCGTTACCAGGGCAGCGCCGGGATGGCTGGATGGTTCTCTCTGCATTGTCGCATCGCGCGTCGCGCAGCGCCGCTGATGAATCCCCACTCCGCGGCAGTCTTTTAACGGGAGGGCCTTCCGCCGCAGACCAGACCACACACGGGGGACTTCTAATCGCATCACTTTGTGCCGGGCTCTTCGCCGTAAGTGGCCCCCCTCGTTCCGCGCCTCCGGCTCCCACTATGACGAACTGCAAATGAGGGCGACACGGTGACTGCGAAATGCGCGCGGAGCTGCGCCAGACGAAACGAGCTGAGCTCAGTAATAAAGTGTTCATCCTTTGACTTTGAGCTGTTATTGGCAATATACAGGGTGTTACAAAAAGGTACGGCCAAACTTTCAGGAAACATTCCTCACACACAAATAAAGAAAAGATGTTATGTGGACATGTGTCCGGAAACGCTTAATTTCCATGTTAGAGCTCAATTAGTTTGTTCTTCCACCTACGCTCAATGGAGCACGTTATCATGATTTCATACCGGATACTCTACCTGTGCTGCCAGAACATGTGCCTTTACAAGTACGACACAACATGTGGTTCATGCACGATGGAGCTCCTGCACATTTCAGTCAAAGTGTTCGTACGCTTCTCAACAACAGATTCGGTGACCGATGGATTGGTAGAGGCGGACCAATTCCGTGGCCTCCACGCTCTCCTGACCTCAACCCTCTCGACTTTCATTTATGGGGGCATTTGAAAGCTCTTGTCTACGCAACCCCGGTAACAAATGTAGAGACTCTTCGTGCTCGTATTGTGGACGGCTGTGATACAATACGCCATTCTCCAGGGCTGCATCAGCGCATCAGGGATTCCATGCGACGGAGGGTGGATGCATGTATCCTCGCTAATGGATGACATTTTGAACATTTCCTGTAACAAAGTATTTGAAGTCACGCTGGTACGTTCTGTTGCTGTGTGTTTCCATTCCATGATTAATATGATTTGAAGAGGAGTAATAAAATGAGCTCTAACATGGAAAGTAAGCGTTTCCGGACACATGTCCACATAACATATTTTCTTTCTTTGTGTGTGAGGAATGTTTCCTGAAAGTTTGGCCGTACCTTTTTGTAACACCCTGTATATGTGTGGTGCCTCTTCTTTCGGACACTTCCGGAAGAACATACACCACATATATGTAACTTAGGAGAGGACGGCCGATGTCCTCACTGCGTGTGCACATCAGGCTCGCACACTTACTGGAATAGGCAAAACACTGCGAGTAATGAGGGTAATGTGCAAGGGGCACTGAGCCCGAACGCTGATCGCCATCAGCGACCGCCTAGTTTATCTTTCCTATTTACGGCTAGTGATCTTTGTCAGAGACGTTAGTGAAAGCAGTGGGAGAGTGGAGGGGGTGGAGTCGCGTATTGACTGCCGATGCGAAAGGTCATGCAGTGTGTTCTGGATTGTCTTGTCACGTGATAGCGTGTAGGATCCACTGGTGTGCTGCTAGAGGAGAGCAGTGATCTGTATGAGGAAGTAAACACATCCGGTCTTGATGGAGAGGAACACCATACGCCGCTGCTTGTGGAGGTTTCAGTACGGGCTGCTGGCACGGTGCAATGTGTTAGTTGCAACCCGGTAAGCAATTATGGAATGAGGGCCTCGTTGTTTGTATGACATGCACAGGCTGGATTCGTAAGAGGCTGCCCATTTCGGTTTTCCTAGATCGGCACTGAAATCAGGAGCCTGTTGCTACGCTCAGCATAATTACTATTTTCGTCTGCAGACTACTATAAAGGTGTGTGCCACCTACTCAAGATTCTTCCGCTATCGCCGGCCGATCAAGTTAGTCGTTACGCAATTTGAATTGCTGTCCGTACTTATTTATCTGATCTCTATCGACTCAATCTACTCCTCCCTATATTAAGATATTTTATGCTCTCTTTCTTTAACAACACCGCGGAGAGAGCGTTTGCTGTGTACGATTTGTGTGGCATGTTGATATCTTACGTGTGTTCGTTTAATTTTCGGCTGGAGCCGCGAACTTGTATATGGTAACAAAATGTTTCTTTGCGGCGCCAACTGGTTACCGTGGGGCCAGAATAATATAGTGTAGGCTGACATTTCTGTCATTATTATCTTTAATTGTCAGTACCGGCTAGTAACTGAATGTTTAAGTCTGTTATATATTTGTGGACACTCCCACGCCAAATTGGTGGTTTTGCGAGTCGGCTGTAGTGTACTGGCCAGATAATGTATGAGCGAAATTTGAAGCAGCTCGCACTAGTTTAGAGCTGACAACCAAATATTCTGTTATTTTATTGCCGATTGTAATTATAATCAGTGGAGATTTAGAAATCTATCTACACTATGTGATCAAAAGTATCCGGTAACCTAGCTGAAAATGACTTAAAAGTTAGCGGCACCCTCCATCTGTAATGCTGGAGTTAAGTTTCGTGTTGGCCAACCCTTAGCCGCGATGACAGCTTCCACTCTCGCAGGCATACGTTCAATTAGGTGCTGGAAGGTTTCTTGGCGAATGGCAGCCCATTCTTCAGGGAGTGCTGCACTGACGAGAGGTATCGATGTCGGTCGGTGATGTCTGGCATGAATTCGGCTTTCCAAAACATCCCAAAGGTCTTCTGTAGGATTCAGCTTAGGACTCTGTGCAGGCCAGTCCGTTACAGCGATGTTATTATCGTGTAACCACTCAGTCGTGCATTATGAACAGGTGCTCGATCGTGTTGAAATATGCAATCGCCATTCCCAAATTGCTCTTTAACAGAGAGAAAAAATAAGGTGCTTAAAAGATCAAGGTAGGCGTGTGATAGCGCCACGAAAAATAACAAGGAGTGCAAGCCTCCTCCACGAAAAACGCGACCACACCATATAACCGACGCCTCCGAATTTTACTGTTGGCACTATACACGCGGGCAGATGATGTTCACCATGTATTCGCCGTACCCACACACTGCCATAGGATCGCCACATTGTGTACCGTGATTCGGCACTCTACACAACGTTTTTCCACTGTTCAATCGTCCAATGTTTACGCTTCTTACACCAAGCGAGGCGTCCTTTGGCATTTACTGGCGTGATATGTGGCTTATGAGCAGCAGCTCGACCAGGACATCCAAGTTTTCTCTCCTCCTTCCTAACTGTCACAGTACTTGCAGTGGATCCGGATGCAGCCTGGAATTCCTGTGTGATGGTTTGGATAGATGTCTGCCTATTACACATTACGACCCTCCTCAAATGTCAGCGGTCTCTGTCACTCAACCGATCATGTCGACCTGTACGCTTTCATGCTGTACGTGTCCCTTCACGTTTCCACTTCGGAAACAGTGGACCTAGAGATGTTTAGGAGTTTGGAAATCTCGAGTAGAGACGTATGACACAAGTGACACCAAATCACCTGAGCACGTTGGAAGCCCGTGAGTTCCGCGGAGACCTCCATTCTGCTCTCTCACGATGTCTAATGACTACTGAGGTCGCTGATATGGAGTACCTGGCAGTAGGTGGCAGCACAATGCAGCTAATACGAAAAACGTATGTTTTTGGGGGTGTCCGGATACTATTGATTGCAAAGTGTGTTGCTGTTTAAAGTGTCTTATTAATTATTCAGTCAAATACCTTTTTATCAAATAGCGTGTGTCAAGATAGCCCTCCAGGCTGTTTCAAAATTAACCTTTCAGGTACTAGTTAATTATTGAGTTAAGTGTGGAAAATATTTTTATGGTTAGGTTGTTACCGGTGTTGTGAAAACAACTCATAAAATTTTAATGACTAATGTAGTCGAATTAAATCAGGTGATGCTGAGGGAATTAGGTAAGGAAATGAGACACTAAAGTAGTAGATGAGGGTTACTATTTGGGGAGCCAAATAGCTGATGGATGTCGAAGTACAGAGGATATAAAATGTAGACTGGCAATGGCAAGGAAAGCGTCTCTGAAGAAGAGAAGTTTGTTAACATCGAGTGTAGATTTAAGCGTCATGAAGGTTTTTCTGAAAGTTTTTGTATGGAGTGTAGTCATGTATGGAGGTGAAACATGGATGATAAATAGCTGAGACAAGAAGAGAATAGAAGCTTTCGAAAGTGATGCTACAGAAGAATGCTAAAGATTAGAGGGGTAGATCGCGTAACTAATGAGGAGGTGCTGAATAGAATTGGGGAGAAGAGGAATTTGTGGCACAACTTGACTAGAAGAAGGGATCGGTTGGTAGGACTTGTTCTAAGGCATCAATGGATCACCAATTTAGTAATGGAGGGAAGCGTGGACGGTAAAAATCGTAGAGGGAGAGCAAGAGATGAATGCACTACGCAGGTTCAGAAGGATGTAGGTTGGAGTAGGTACTTAGAGATGAAGAAGCTTGGAGAGAAGCTTGGAGAGCTGCACCAAACCAGTCTCTGGACTGAAGACCGCAACAGCCTGTACTGTCAAGGCTAACTTAATGTAGTAAAGTCTGTGTTACCTACTCATCAACTTTGTACAAATAAACAAAAACCGGCCCAGTCCTTCCCTTGGTTATTTGGATGCGTGGTACCCTGTTGGATATCCTTCCGCGTCTATCAGGCACTAAATTTGTGGTGGGTAGATAAGTCGTGAAATTGGCTCTGACGGGATGCGTGATAGGGTAGTCCCTGCAGTTACAGTGACCACTGTGTCTGGATGGCTTAGTGGCCAGAACAGTTGCCTAGTAAGCAGCAGACCCGGGTTCGAATGCCACTCGGACACAGGTTTTCAGTTTTCCCAATTGATTTCAATTAATGCCGGCTCATAGCCGATTGCTCTGTGTCCTTATTGACAATGCTTGTTTCGAAATGAATTTACTGAAATCAGGCGTGTTTGGACAGAATATTAACATCAATCCCTTTGAAACGGCGCGAGCCTAATGTAAGAGGGCTTATTGCCCCAGGCAGCCACATTGTATCTTCCCAGTGGCTACGAAGAATAAAAGTCATATATTATGTTCACAAAATCACTGAATTTATTCAAGACAGTCTCCCCCTGAATCAAATCACAGCTGAAATCGTTTGAAAAATGTTGCCCTTTTTTGAAGTGGCATTTAGTATTGCAGCACGGTTTTCCTGGATGTCCTTAACTGCGTCACAACGGTGTCTTTTCATTGCCAGCTTCAATTTAGGGAACAATTAGAGGTCAGATTGTGCCAAATCCAACAAATACAGTGGGTGACTCCGGACTGCGACCCATTTGGTTGCCAAGAAATCGTCTACAGTCTTCGCTTTGTGAATTGAGAGGTCGAATTCTTTACCACAAACGCTGGGGAATGAAAAAAAATTTGGTGCTGTCTCTCTGCTCCACTGCTGCTTTCCATCGAGTGTCAGACACGTATTGTCACATTCGCTGGCATGAAGCCCAGTGCATCTTTGATAGCGCTTTGACTTTCTACACAGCTGTTTTTGAAACTTCAAGCATCGTAAGTCTCCAGCTCGCCACAAGATGGAATTGTTACGGCACAGAGTAGTAAGGGGTTGACAAATAGAAAATTTCATAAAAACTCATTCATCTTGCTACGTGCAAAGTGCGGTCACGCCAGAGGCAAAGGCAGAACCAGGAAATAAATGGTATGTCTCAAGTGGATCAGGCCTTGGCACCTTACAACACCGCGCTGAGTGAGAGAGGACGAGCTCAGCAGAAAGCAACACAGGACAGATAACCAAAGAAAACGTGACAGACATATTTGTTAGCTCGTAAGAGATGTTTAAGGTAACTGTACATATTTCATAAGGAGTAATGTCGGGGAACCTGCTAAGCAGTTAAGAGCCTGTTAAGCGAATATAGCAGTAAAAGCACACATGTGGTCATTCGTAACCAAGCATCACGTCAGAGCCTCACGTTAGCTCCCTTTAAATACTTGAGGTCTCCAGCTCTCAAGGAGATGATCATTGGGATCCATGTCACTCGCAGTAATAGCACTCGATTCCGAAATATTCCAGAACGGTTTACAAAGAGACCGAAGATGTATCTGAGATGAGGGTCTTCGCCTAATGAACTTCATGCTGGAATGAGATTTTCACTCTGCAGCGGAGTGTGCGCTGATATGAAACTTCCTGGCAGATTAAAACTGTGTGCCCGACCGAGACTCGAACTCGAGACCTTCGCCTTTCGCGGGCAAGTGCTCTACCAACTGAGCTACCGAAGCACGACTCACGCCCGGTACTCACAGCTTTACTTCTTCCAGTACCTCGTCTCCTACCTTCCAAACTTTACAGAAGCCCTCCTGCGAACCTTGCAGAACTAGCACTCCTGAAAAAAAGGATATTGCGGAGACATGGCTTAGCCACAGCCTGGGGGATGTTTCCAGAATGAGATTTTCACTCTGCAGCGGAGTGTGCGCTGATATGAAACTTCCTGGCAGATTAAAACTGTGTGCCCGACCGAGACTCGAACTCGGGACCTTTGCCTTTCGCGGGCAAGTGCTCTACCACACTTGCCCGCGAAAGGTAAAGGTCCCGAGTTCGAGTCTCGGTCGGGCACACAGTTTTAATCTGCCAGGAAGTTTCGAACTTCATGCTGTTTGCCGCCTACCACAGCTGTGGTGGAAGCTGTCCTCCGACAACACCAGGTCGTGGAGTGCTGACAACACCGAACTTAAGCGTGGAAACCGGCAGCAGGGCCTAATGAGTTCCACGTTCGTGTTCAACACAGAGGCTCCTGTGTGTGCGGAAACCTACACTGCTGGTAGGAAGATCGACTGTCCACGCAACTCCGACAGCACCACATCCAATGGACAACATAGAATTCGGAGCGGGATCGAGCACACTCCAGCAGCTAGTACGAGACCACGTGTGCTGGATCATAGCCGCGCCGGCAGAGCACCGCGGTACGAGGCTACTCACTCTTCGTCTGGGCCTGCAGACGAACAGCTGTGAGCAGGAATCCAACACACAACTGAATGAGGCATCGGCTACAAGGCCCATGTGGAATAAGACGAATGTAAAAATCGTTAAAAAATAATTGCTCTCTGATAACGTTTTACTTGCTCACAGACGCTCCACAGATACCCATCTGCTATCCTAACTTCATACAGAGGTGTCTTCGCTTGGCCTCTCTTTAGCACTGCAGTTTGGAATTTCACATAAGTAGTCCTAAAGGAACTGGGACGGACTGTGTACGCTGGTGCACCATTGCGATAAGGTACCTTCTTAGGTGCTGCAGTCTACTGCAATCAGTATCCAGTTAGTTTCCTAATCGAGGGACACTTCAATATGCGGCGTGCACCAATAAATACTGGCCGTTCGACCATCCTGGTCGTCCATTTGGCAAGTCATCGAGTCGTGGACCGCTGTATTGTTAGCTTCAGCTGTAAGGCTGCTACCGCTGTACTATCATCTTCATAGGACGTTCTACTAAAGGAGTCCGTCTGCAGCGTCGAAGGGCCAAAGGCCGAACTGAGGTCCTACCAGCCACCAAGCCACTGTGAATCTGCCGGTGACAGATTCCACCAGCCAGACGCAGGTCTGAGGTTTTAACATGGATGTCTTCATTGCGTCACATCGAAATGAATGCCAGCTGAGTCCACAGAGCCTCCTCGCACCGCAACTGAGGCTATAATGACAGGGCTGGCGATTATCGCTGGAACAACCAGTTTTCGTCTCCAGTTAAATCTGTCAAAACCGCAAAAAAAACTGGTTTCTCAAATAATAGATTTTCGGTTTTTTATTGTTATTAACACCAAGTAATAAACGTAACCTCCAAACAAAGCTGTAAAATACGAAGGTGAAGCAGTAAGAGATCTGAATCGATATAGGATTGAGATTGTGACACAAATTGTCCTCATTCTCTGCAGCAAAGTGTCGGTGAAGGAGATGGGCGCGGTGATGGTTGGAGCATAAGGAAACAAATTAATGAGTTTCTCCTATCTTTACCCTTGGAAGATACGGTATTTTTTCGCTCTGATGAAACCACAAATTAAGGGTCCAATCACTATTCCAAGTTTAAAGCATTTCAATCAAATTTTACTTTTCTTTCAAAGAGGATTGCGAATGTTTTCTCCTTATGTGATGTCGTAAGTTTGTTGTGCATCCTCCCGTTTCTAACATTTTAAAGAATACAGAGCATTGGCCGGCCGGTGTGGCCGTGCGGTTCTAGGCGCTTCAGTCTGGAACTGCGTGACCGCTACGGTCGCAGGTTCGAATCCTGCCTGGGGCATGGATGTCTGTGATGTCCTTAGGTTAGTTAGGTTTAATTAGTTCTAAGTTCTAGGCGACTGATGACCTCAGAAGTTAAGTCGCATAGTGCTCAGAGCCATTTGAACCATTTTTTTTAATACAGAGCATTGCACTTAATTGCTACCACAATTTGTAAAATATTTCCAAACTAGGGGTTGGTGCCATTGTTCAACACAATGGACGTCCAATGACGACATTGACAAACTCCCTCATAGACCAGGTAGGGCCAACTCCTGCACACTTAGCGTACACACGAACTATCTAATGCGCCACCCCGTATGGTAGCAGGTGGGTCTCTGTCTCTGCAGTGGTATACCGATTCTTATAATCTAGTCTTTGTTCCTAGTTTCTAAATGCCTTTTTTATTAAACTAGCACTGATCGGTTTTCCGAAAATTCCAAATCAATGAAAATCTTACGAATACACAATATTCGTTTTTTTAAAAGAAGCTTTATTTAAGAAACGAAAAATTTAGCACTGCTCCTATTGTAAACTGAGGTGCTGGTATTTTTACCTGGTTATTAGTAAAAATGAAAAATACGTGTTTTAACTGAGAGCAAACAAATATCGGAAAACAGCGGTTATTCAGAACTAAAATGTCCGTATCGGCTTCAATTGGTCGGTTTTTCCCATACCCACGCGCAGGCACAGCCTGAGAATACATAAGTCACGAAGTACTAACGCCACTGTGCGACAGCTAGATGCGTCAGGAAAAAGCTTCATGCACACTATTGTCAGAGTGCGACACCTGCTTCCACTGCCAGCCTGACAGACACAAGACTACAGTGGATACCGTTCGGAAACAAAAGGTTGTTACTCACAATGAGTTGTTATTGACTCATCCCAGCCCCCCAAACTCCACCAGAGAACACCCATCCCTCATTCCTCCTTGAAGGTACTGCCATAATATGTCACCACTGACAAGATTTTATTACAGTAATTAATTTATGAGAGCAGCCGTAACAAATCATCTAAACACACCTAAAGGTGATGGGTACCTTCAGAAACATGTAGTGTGAAGGACAGAATAGCTTAGTGACGGAGGCTGAACGTTTTATTACCGGTTACCCTAGATTTCATGGTCATTACCATTCCATCTGTTGAAACGGAGAAGTTTGCGGATGAGATGATTTTTCTTTCATCTGTGTTATGCGTTAGTTATTTGACGTCCACTAAATTTTGTGTTAAAATTCATGGTTATCGAATTGCATATAATGTGACAAAACTATATTTGGTTTAGAAACCAGCGTAAGTAACACTGTCAACGAGGCACGGTGGCTTACTTGCGAAACAATAACTTGTCTGCTGTCAAGGAAGAGTATCAGACTCGACATTAATCGCATCAATAGAAAAAATAGACCGACATAGAGCCCTCATCAGGATCAATAAAAATAATTAAATTCGAAAGAAAACCGCATCGCCAAAATTATAATACATATGAAATGGTCGGCTACGGTGACCAAAAGGCAATCAACATTAAAGTAAAAAAGAGAGAAATAAAAACAATACATTTTTGTCACAGTCCTCTGATGCTGATCAAGGGAAAACGAAAATTACAAAATTACTGGGAAGGACTAAAATAAGCACTGGGAAAGAATAGCGAGTTCGCACTGACAAAATGAAATGGACTTCCACTGGTGGACAGACTACCTGGCCATGGAATGATCTACGATGGCACAGTACGCGATATACGACTTCTGCGTCTTGCTTAGCATCAGAAATCACCTTATAGATGAGATCTGGGTCTGTTATATTGCCTCGAAGAGTATCGTAACGAAACCTCACCGGTGCTGCTACCAACAGTAATATGGCGAAGGAAAATCTGGGGCCTAGGTAATCAGTAACCCTACCATCTACTAAAAGTTGTATCACTTGTTGTATTCTTAAATATTAATTCCCGTACCCAGAATGACGTCTCGTATTCTATTACACCGAAAAATGAGTTTACTTGCTAAGGAGACATACAGAAAGTAACAAAGTCTAAAGACATACTACATTTTAAAATAATCTGAAATTTAAGTATCATATTGTAATCGAATTGCTTTGGCTTCTTTACATAATACATAATACATAATACATAATATAATATTCTTTACATAATATATTACCAGTGAAGTCAGAAAATGCCATGAAGGCTATTTGTAATCTGCCTCTCCTTCTGTAACTGCTGCTGAGTGCTCATATAAGATTATGAACTTGGTTCCTGCCCTGAAATACGTGCCCAGACACTCAATGTGACACATTAATAACGGTATCTGACTCCAGATTAACATTTCGGAGATTATGTTTCCCGGAAATAACCCAACTGCGGTAATGAACTAGAATATTAACTACATATTCGTACGATGCTGCCTCAATGCGTAGTAAAATCGTGTCGTAGCAGCTAGGTCTGTACAGGACAAATGATATTGTCACATGTGACCTACATCACGTAATAACCTGAAACAGAAAGTTTGTGTGGTCAACGCAATAATCTGCGATCTCGCCGTCTCCGCCACGGTATAACTCTAAGAACTTCGTTAGCGGTGCCTTAAATGGATTGCTGAAAATTTCTTACGAAAGATAAATGCAATTTCAATGAGGCTGAGTAGTGGAGCCCCGAACACATTGCAATATAAGCGAGTGGAACACGTTTCGTATGAAACAAATGTTAAGTATTCAAACCTGGAGGTAAGATTCACGTGATAATATTTGTGATCAAATAATGATTTCGCAAAGCCGAAATATGTAAAACATCCAATATAATGAGTCAAGAAATCTGGTAAGCAAAGGCAACCGTTAGTGCTACGGACAAACTTCGAATTAGAAAGTTCAACATCTCCTCCAAACCTCGTGGCACAAAAGTACATATAAATATATTGCCATTTGTTGCTAGTAATAATTTTGGGAGTGAGAGACTCTAGAACATGGAGTTGCTTCAACCACAGAGTAATATTTATCACAATGTGTTTGAACAAAGGTACGAAATTATCAACGGTGATATCGAAATGCAACATGCAACGTTAAAAGGACGCAATCTTACAAGACTTCAGTACCATTCTACTTCCAAGTCATATGAATACAGCCCGAATGCTTGCTGCTTGCTGCGATCTCACCATTATGTTAAAAGTTGCTGCTCGAATGCACCCACATCAAATAAATAAGTCTTAAAAACTTGTCCTTTGATGTGCTGTGCAGGACGAAATGCGAGACCCTTCTGTTCCAAACTGCGAGATACGACCATCCGGTCTATGTGCGCCAAACGCTCTGGTTGGCCATCAAAGTTCTAGTAGCGGTAGGAGAGATGCCTGTCCTTTCGTGTTTGGCAAATATGTGCCACTCCTGCGGACAGAGACTGCTAGTACGGTAAGACAGTCCGTGAGTCGAAGTGGTTTACACATGACGCGCCTGTTGTCGACGTGTTATATGAGGTCGCGAAAGACGATCACATTTCAGTGCATTTCTCCTCATGACATTGTCTCCTTGAAAATACTTCTGTTTCACCCACGTGATAAAAGTCTCAACGCGTACCGTTACATATAAGTACGAAAAACATCGATCACAATAGGGATGTCAACACAAAAGCATCACACACGTTATTTCAGTTCTGTAGATAAATAGAACCAGTGGAAAGCGGTGTTCCTAGGTATTAGAAAAGTTTTTAATTCAATTTTACTGTAGTCTGTTAAGTACACGTAACATCGAATTAATTCTTAACAGTGGAACGTGGAAGGTTATCCTGAATGATTCTCCATTCACATTTTCCAGTTGAACGAACGGATGCAAGATCTTGTATGCCCTATGGAAATGTAATAAAATCATCATTATTCATCTTAAAATATGACCTCTCACAGCCCCCAAGTTTATTTATTTACTAGCTGTGCTTCCACCCCCGTACCTTGCAGCGTGTAGCATTGTGCGCCGTGTTTATGACATCATATATCCTGCTATGTGTCGTACAGTAACATAATATCGTAACTACATTCAGCGTCTTATGTGGATACTGTCTACGAAATTTATTTTGAATGGAGTTAGAAGCAAAAAAGTAATAAATTTAAACATCATGCATGATGAGTTAGTTTTTCACGTATCTTGTTGTTTACGACGTTGCATCTCCTAAATTATGTGTGGTACAATAATATAATTTTGTTCCTGCATTCAATAGTGTATGTGCATACTGTCTGCAAAATGTGTCGTGAATGCAGTAAGTAGTAAAGAAGTAATAAATTACAACGTTATGTCTGATGCGGTACTTTTATTGCATGAAAAGAGGAAGTGTAGTAAGTGGCGAACAGTTCTGATTTCATCATTTTGTACGGGTTGTTACAAAAACAATTTTCGTTAAGGTTTGAAATTTTGTGTAAGGTTTGTTGCAAGTCGCTTTTAATTCTGGATGAATAAATTCTAAGAATTCTCTCATCGGAGGCTATGCTTCTTTTTGACACCAGTCCGACCCCTTTTGATAGATAGGTGCTTCTTAACCCCCACAGCGATTGCTGAGTGACACTACGGTATATGTGCACCAGTTTTGGTTGAAATCGGATCAGTGCTTTTGGAAGAGATATGGAACGTACATACAGACACACATACACGCCGTACACCCATAAATTAATTTTTCTAATAAGTATGGATTTATTTATTGCTTATTTAGCCACATAAGATTAGGGTCTTAGGGCTGTCTCTTACATTTGACCAGGAACAATGCAGACCAAAGCTATTACAAATTCATTCACAGGAATAACAATAACAGAAATAATAATAATAAAATACTAATAATTACTTACACTGATAATTATCATAATACTTGGCCATAATAAAATAATAATAATGAAAATAATAGTTGACACCTATAATAATAATGTTAATAATAATAAAAGGCATTAAGAATGATAAAGATGAGTTTAGTACATGTGAATAGTTGTTTAGTATCATAGAAGCCGAAAGGGTAAGAAGTAGGAGAAGAGTGAAGAGACAGTGATGATGGTTGCAAGGAAACAACTGATTTTAAATAAAGAATTCTTTCAACATAGGGGTGGGAAAAGTTGGGGCTGAGGGGGATTGACTAGAGTGAGCTGCAGCGTAGTATATGGGACAGATTGCTATTGTGACAGACTGTGGGCCGTTATCTTTTGAAGTTTGGAAGGAATTTAACTTCTCCGATTTTCGAGGAAGAATATTTCAGTTTCGGGATCCTGATATAGAAAATGATGTAGAGAACACGTCACTGTTATGTGAGGGTAAAAGAGGATCTCACTTTGTTGAGAGCGGTTATTTCCACTGTGCTGCTCAGACAGTAGTGTAAGAGTCGAAGTTAAATAAGAGGGAGTGCAATGATTGAGAAGACAATTGAGCGGACATGGAGTATTATAGTCCTTACGCTTGTCGGCACGCAGCCATAATAATTGTTAGTAGGCAGGAGACGTGTGGTCGACACAGTGTACGCAACAAATGTATCGCACACAAGCAATAACGGAAAGTTATAGCCTGCGTGCGCTTTGGTACGAAAGTCCTTGGAGAACAGTATTAACCATAGTCAAATATCGGGAGTATTAGTGACTCTAAAAGCTTATTTTTAGGCTAGTAATGAATTTTTTTTTATATTTCTGTAGTGGATATAGTGACACCGACACTTTCTTACAGATCACAGTTGGATTTTCAGTTCAATCTAAGTGACGGTCCAGAATTAACCTCAAGTTCTTTCCAGAAGAGGAGAAGGTTAATTCTGTGCCGTTAGATTCTCTTAACTGCGTAGTAAGAAGTTTTTTTTCTTAGCGACTGAAGTTTCTTGCTGTTTAGGTGGATTAAGCTTCAAACCTACGCTTTGTGCCTATCGCAAGGTAAAAGGTGCACTGGACTGTGAAAGAAAGCAAAATAGAATCAGTGCATGGTCCAAGAATAATAAGTGCAATACAGACCAGCGAGGAGGAATGAAGGCGATGTGTTGAAGTGGTTACGGTGTAGGACCGCTCGGCGGGCCGGCAGTGTTCAGACCTTCCTCGCGCCAATGTTCACTTTATTCAAATTTGTGTGTATGTTGCGGTGTAACGTCCCATGCAGCAGCGAGGTATAAGATACGGACCTATAATGACAGATGATTCTGCACAAACTACTCTATTATCAGCCGAAAGGGAGTTGCTTCTGGATGGGAGCAGCAAACGTTTGACGATAAGGCGACAAGTCAACCGAACCCTCCACTGGAAAACACGTCTGGTGTCGTCACACACGACAAGGCGTTAGTGACAGTACGTGTATCATATGTTAAAAATCTCTTGTCGACGCACCTAATTTGTACGACTGGTAAATGATATGCCTCCTTGCCCGATGTTGGTATTCGTATGAATGAGAATGTGATCATTCCCAAGAAAATGATGAAAACATAATAGTTTGTCACATAAGCAGCAACAAATGAACGCAACAGTTTCACAATCATGTTCTGTCAAAACTTACTTTTTTAACGTTTTTCAAGTTGCGTTTAGTTTTAAAAGTCTTGACTCTTGAATTCTTTTGTTGTAACATAGTTCATACCCGTTTACTCATTTTAATTTCTGTGTGACGTGTATGTCGTATCTCGCCCACTCTCTCTATTCATCACATGTGGTAAGAATATGTTACTGTCGCAAGTGCGACGGTAATGTATTCTTACCACTGATGGCTCAAAAACATAGTTTGATGTTTGGAGTACCTATATTGTTGGCGACACCCCAAATCGATTTCGGCTTCCCGACCAGTGTTCGGTTTGTACTGCGGAGCTTTACGCTGTTCTCCAGGCTGTCCAATACATCCGTCGCCATCAGCGGATACAGTATGTTATCTGCTCAGACTCTCTCAGCTCTCTCCTCAGTCTCCAAGCTCTCTACCCTGTCCACCCTCTGGTCCACCGGATTCAGTACCGCCTCCACTTGCTCCAGTTGGGGGGCGTCTCTGTGACGTTCCTCTGGATCTCAGGACATGTTGGTATCTGTGGAAATGAGGCGGCCGATATAGCGGCCAAGGCTGCAGTCTCGGCCCGCTATTCACGTGATTCCCTTCGCCGATCTACGGAGTGTTTTATGTCGTCGTGTTGTTCTTTTATGGCATGCACATTGGTCGACACTTCCCAATAACAAATTGCAGGACGTGAAAGCTCTTCCCTGTGCTTGGACCTCTTCCTCCCGAACTCGTCGTCGGGAGGAGGTAATTTTACCTAGACTCCGGATAGGGCACTGTCTTTTTAGCCATAGACATCTTTTAAGCGGCGATCCTCCGCCACTGTCCCCACTGCTCTCAACTGTGGACGGTGAGACACCTTTTACTTGAGTTCCCCTATTTTACTCCGTTACGCGCCCGTCTACAGCTGTCGCCCGATATATCTTCCATTTTAGCAGATGACGCGCGCTCAGCCGATCTCGATTTCATTAGTGCCAGTGAGATGACGTCAGTAATTTGAAGCTCTTTTTGGGGACAAACAACCCCCCTTCTATAGTGGTTTTTTAAGCTTTCCTTCTGTTTTTGGTTTCCTCGCTTTTCTGAGTTTTGCTCCCATTACTGCTGGTTTCCAGTTTCGTTTCTTTAGCTTTTCAGCCGGCCGAAGTGGCCGTGCGGTTAAAGGCGCTGCAGTCTGGAACCGCAAGACCGCTACGGTCCCAGGTTCGAATCCTGCCTCGGGCATGGATGTTTGTGATGTCCTTAGGTTAGTTAGGTTTAACTAGTTCTAAGTTCTAGGGGACTAATGACCTCAGCAGTTGAGTCCCATAGTGCTCAGAGCCATTTGAACCACCTTTAGCTTTTCCTAAGTCACAGACCGGGCGCTAAAGGCCGCAGCAGTTTTGCGCCCTAAAACCATAACAAAAAAAAAAAAAAAAACAAAAAAAAAAACTGCCAAGAAAAGAGGACAAACATTACAATGACCGGACGGACAGGTCATAATGTTGTGAAAAAACGAAAAAATATGACACGAGGGACTTCAGGACACTCTTGCCCGCTTGGCAGTCCAACTCCCTACGTACTTACTCACGATGCCGTTGTTCTTCTATTCTGCTCTTCACTGCACTTCTTGTTCTTGAAGTGTTCATTGTTTCTACTTTGCTTTCTTTTCACAGTTCAGTACACCTTCTTCCTGTTTTCATGCCTGATTTGTGTTCAGTTTTTGGGGGTCTATCCACTGGGCCATCTTACCGCAAAATCTGAGGCTGGTGCGATGTGGAGTTTTCCTTGTCAGATAAGGCAAGTAAATCAGTGTTCATATGCAGGATAGCTATTTTTTTCTTTTTTTTTTTGTATTTGTACTTAGATATGATTGGAGATCATCAGCAGTGGGAGAGAACTTACATAGCCAGCCTCGGTGCCGGAGCGGTTCTAGGCGCTTCAGTCTGGAACCGTACGACTACTACGGTCTCAGGTTCGAATCCTGCCTCGGGCATGGATGTGTGTGACGTCTTTAGGTTGGTTAGGTTTAAGTAGTTCTAAGTTATTCACTACCCGTGGTCTAGGGGAGCCGGCACGGTAGCTCAGCGTGTTCGGTCAGAGAGCCGGTTGGCCTCTGTAATAAAACACTGAGTGGAACGATCAACCACCGAACTTCAACAGGCTGTCTTGCGACGTCCGTAACGACCGAACACAACGATCAATAACGAACAAAATGAAAAAAAAGAAAAAAAAGGGGGTAGCGTCTTTGATTCATAATCAAAACGTCTTCGGTCCCAGGTTCGATCCCCGCCACTGCCTAAATTTTGATAAATAATCAGCATTGGCGGGCGAATACTTCCGGCATAAGAAGTCAGCCTCATTCTGCCAACGGCCTTGTCAAAGAGGGCGGAGGAGCGGATAGTGGTTCAGGGCACTCTCTTGTCCTAGGGCTGGGACACTGCCCCTAAAGGCGGAAGAATCAGCCATGATCAACGACATGAGGATGCAGAAGGCAATGGAAACCACTGCATTAAAGACACGTAACGTGTATCCACAGGACATGTGGCTTGTAATTGAAGAAGTGTCATGATGATCTCTCCATTGGCAAAAGATTCCGGAATAGTCCCCCATTCGGATCTCCGGGAGGGGACTGCCAAGGGGGAGGTTACCATGACAAAAAGATTGAATAATCAACGAAAGGATAACGTTCTACGAATGTCAGAAGCTTGAACGTGGTAGGGAAACTAGAAAATCTGAAAAGGGAAATGCAAAGGCTCAATCTAGATATAGTAGGGGTCAGTGAAGTGAAGTGGAAGGAAGCCAAGGATATCTGGCCAGATGAGTATCGGGTAATATCAACAGCAGCAGAAAATGGTATAACAGGTGTAGGATTCGTTATGAACAGGAAGGTAGGGCAGAGGGTGTGTTACTGTGAACAGTTCAGTGACCGGGTTGCTCTAATCAGAATCGACAGCAGACCAACACCGACAACGATAGTTCAGGTATACATGCCGACGTCGCAAGCTGAAGATGAACAGATGGAGAAAGTGTATGAGGATATTGAAAAGGTAATGCAGTTTGTAAAGGGGGACGAAAATCTAATAGTCATGGACGACTGGAATGCAGTTGTAGGGGAAGGAGTAGAAGAAAAGGTTACAGGAGAATATGGGCTTGGGACAAGCAATGAAAGAGGAGAAAGACTAATTGAGTTCTGTAACAAGTTTCAGCTAGTAATAGCGAATACCTTGTTCAAGAATCACAAGAGGAGGAGGTATACTTGGAAAAGGCCGGGAGATACGGGAAGATTTCAATTAGATTACATCATGGTCAGACAGAGATTCCGAAATCAGATACTGGATTGTAAGGCGTACCCAGGAGCAGATATAGACTCAGATCACAATATAGTAATGATGAAGAGTAGGCTGATGTTCAAGACATTAGTCAGGAAGAATCAATACGCAAAGAAGTGGGATACGGAAGTACTAAGGAATGACGAGATACGTTTGAAGTTCTCTAACGCTATAAGTACAGCAATAAGGAATAGCGCAGTAGGCAGTACAGTTGAAGACGAATGGACATCTCAAGAACGGCCATCAAAGTAGTTGGGAACGAAAACATGGGTACAAAGAAGGTAGCTGCGAAGAAACCATGGGTAACAGAAGAAATACTTCAGTTGATTGATGAAAGGAGGAAGTACAAACATGTTCCGTGAAAATCAGGAATACAGAAATACAAGTCGCTGAGGAATGAAATAAATAGGAAGTGCAGGGAAGCTAAGACGAAATGGCTGCAGGAAAAATATGAAGACATCGAAAAAGATATGATTGTCGGAAGGACAGACTCAGCATACAGGACAGTCAAAACAACCTTTGGTGACATTAAAAGCAACGGTGGTAACATTAAGATGCAACGGGAATTCCACTGTTAAATGCAGAGGAGAGAGCAGATAGGTGGAAAGAATACATTGAAAGCCTCTATGAGGGGGAAGATTTGTCTGATGTGATAGAAGAAGAAACAGGAGTCGGTTTAGAAGATATAGGGGATCCAGTATTAGAATCGGAATTTAAAAGAGCTTTGGAGGAATTACGGTCAAATCAGGCAAAAGGGATACATAACATTCCATCAGAATTTCTAAAATCATTGGGGGAAGTGGCAACAAAACGACTATTCACATTGGTGTGTAGAATATATGAGTCTGGCGATATACCATCTGACTTTCGGAAAAGCATCATCCACACAATTCCGAAGACGGCAAGAGCTGACAAGTGAGAGAATTATCGCACTATCAGCTTAACAGCTCATGCATCGAAGCTGCTTACAAGAATAATATACAGAAGAATGGAAAAGAAAATTGAGAATGCGCCAGGTGACGATCAGTTTGGCTTTAGGAAAAGTAAAGGGACGAGAGAGGCAATTCTGACGTTACGCCTAATAATGGAAGCAAGGCTAAAGAAAAATCAAGACACTTTCATAGGATTTGTCGACCTGGAAAAAGCGTTCGACAATATAAAATGGTGCAAGCTGTTCGAGATTCTGAAAAAAGTAGGGGTAAGCTATAGGGAGAGACGGGTCATATACAATACGTACAACAACCAAGAGGGAATAATAAGAGTGGACGACCAAGAACGAAGTGCTCGTATTAAGAAGGGTGTAAGACAAGGCTGTAGCCTTTCGCCCCTACTCTTCAATATGTACATCGAGGAAGCAATGATGGAAATAAAAGAAAGGTTCAGGAGTGAAATTAAAATACAAGGTGAAAGGATATCAATGATACGATTCGCTGATGACATGCTATCCTGAGTGAAAGTGAAGAGGAATTAAATGATCTGCTGATCGGAATGAACAGTAATATGAGTACACAGTATGGTTTGAGAGTAAATCGGAGAAAGACGAAGGTAATGAGAAGTAGTAGAAATGAGAACAGCGAGAAGCTTAACATCAGGATTGATGATCACGAAGTCAATGAAGTTAAGGAATTCTGCTACCTAGGCAGTAAAATAACCAATGACGGACGGAGCAAGGAGGACATCAAAAGCAGACTCGCTATGGCAAAAAAGGCATTTCTGGCCAAGAGAAGTCTACTAATATCAAATACCGGCCTTAATTTGAGGAAGAAATTTCTGAGGATGTACGTCAGGAGTACAGCATTGTATGGTAGTGAAACATGGACTGTGGGAAAACCGGAACAGAAGAGAATCGAAGCATTTGAGATGTGGTGCTATAGACGAATGTTGAAAATTAGGTGGACTGATAAGGTAAGGAATGAGGAGGTTCTACGCAGAATCGGAGAGGAGATAAATATGTGGAAAACACTGATAAGGAGAAGGGACAGGATGATAGGACATCTGCTAAGACATGAGGGAATGACTTCCATGGTACTAGAGGAAGCTATAGAGGGCAAAAACTGTAGAGGAAGACTGAGATTGGAATACGTCAAGCAAATAATTGAGGACATAGGTTGCAAGTGCTACTCTGAGATGAAGAGGTTAGCATAGAAAAGGAATTCGTGGCGGGCCGCATCAAACCAGTCAGTAGACTGATGACAAAAAAAAAAAAAAAAAGTTCTAAGTTCTAGGGGACTGATGACCTCAGATGTTAAGTCTCATAGTGTTCACAGCCATTTGAACTAATATCGAGAATTAACATAGTATAATGATAACAGTAATGTAACCCTACAAGTATCTAAAAAATTTTCAACTTCAAAAATCTGATGGAATGAATCTTCTTGGTACATTCAACGTTGCTATGAAATTTTACTTCAGTCAAGAGTGAGACATTTGTAAACAGTGAATGTAAACTATGATCTCAAATAAGGTTCCCACTTGTAATCGTCAGGCGAAGACAACTAGAAGGTAACTCTCTGATACGTGGCTCGTCTCACACCCTGACAACATTTCATCCAAGTTTGTAGCTGTTAATAAGAAAATTACTTGCGGTTCAAAACCGATTATTCTTGTGGAAATCATGTCATCTTGTAGGATTTTATTCTGCTAACGTTGAAAGCTGCATCTCAATCGGCTCTTTCATTTCCTCGAATTTTACTTTTTTTGTGTCTCGCAGTACTTATTTCAGTAGTATCTTTGAGATTCTGCAATAACTAGTTCCACAATACATCGATATAGACACTTTCGCAAACTCTTTGCTCATTCACTGCATCATTATTAGGGCTTTGATGAATCGTTTGCCTTTGGCTAGTGGCGTTCGTTCTGAGTCTGCGAGACACGTGGGTTGCTTTTTTGGAGGAAGTCTGGCACTGCATTGCACTGTGATACTTTGGAGTTTGCAAAAACAAACATAATGTGTGCAGGGATACCGCAATCTCTTTTTTATGCAAGGTTACTTGTAATCCGTCTTGATTGCAAAATATTTATTCACATGACTGGTTTCGGTTCCTCTAGAACCATCTTCAGATCTTCAATTTCGGTTACAGGAGTAGCCCGTCCGCACTCAGCAACCTTCACATGCTGCACAGCATGTGAAGTTTGCTGAGTGTTACCCGAGTGCGTGACAGAAGAAGAATGGAAGTCGATGTGGAAGACATAGGGGATCCAGTATTAGATTCTCACAGATCTTTGGAGACTTGAGATCAAATAAAGCATAAGGGGCTTGTCCCGGCGGAGGTTCGAGTATTCCTTCGGGCATGGGTGTATGTGTGTTTGTCCTTAGGGTAATTTAGGTCACGTAGTGTGTAACCTTAGGGACTGATGACCTTAGCAG
This sequence comes from Schistocerca piceifrons, assembly GCF_021461385.2. Taxonomy (NCBI): domain Eukaryota; kingdom Metazoa; phylum Arthropoda; class Insecta; order Orthoptera; family Acrididae; genus Schistocerca; species Schistocerca piceifrons. Next base: position 107,029,282 of record NC_060138.1, on the reverse strand, counting down.
TTAAGTCCCGTAAGATTTCACACACATTTGAACATTTTTTGAAAGCAGAAGGTGAAAACTGTAGAGGAAGTCAGAGATTTGAATATATCCAATAATTATTTGAGGACGTAGTGTGCATGTGCTATTTTGAGATGAAGAGTTTGCCACGGGAGAGCAAATCCTTGGCAGGCCATTTTGAACCAGCCATACGACTGTTTACTTAGAGAAATAGATTAATTATAAGTGTAAAATAAGGCAGAAGGAAGAGAATATATTCCTTCGAGATTTCTAAAACATTTGACTGATGCGGGAATTAAGGGATTATTCAAGTTACTGTGGAATCTGTGGGACAGGAAATGTACCATCAAAAATATTATCCACACAATTCCAAAGGTAGCTCTGACTTAGCATCTGAGTCATCAGTCCCCTAGAACTTAGAACTACTTACACCTAACTAACCTAAAGACATCACACACATCCATGCCCGAGGCAGGATTCGAACCTGCGACCGTAGCGGTCCCGCGTTTACAGACTTAAGCGCCTAGAACCGCTCGGCCACATCGGCCGGCAATGCATCAAATCTGCTGACAAGAATAACATATCTAAGAATGGAAAAGAAAACTGATTTGTCGTCTGCATTTAGGAAATATAAAGGCCCCAGAGAGGCTGTTCAGAAGTTGATAGTGCAAACAAGCTTAAGAGAAATCGAGATGCATTCGTAGGACTTGTATAAATAGAAGTATTCGACAACGAAAAATGATACAAGATGTTCGCAGTTCTCAGGAAAATAGTACTATGCTATAGAGGAGGGCGGATAATACATTATAAGTACAAAAATCACAAGAGAACAGTAAGATCACAAGACCAAGAACTAACTGCTAAGATTAAAATGTTGTAAGAAGTAGATACATTGTTTTACTTCTAGTGTTTAGATTATAAATCGAAGAAGCAGTGACGGATATTGTGTTTTCCATTTGCCTCGGTGAATGCGGGCTGGTTCCCCTTGTTCCGCCTGAGTTACACTATGTCGACGATTGCTGCTCAAACGCTGTCTCCACGTAGGCGTGCACCATAATTATTCTACCATGCAAACATTTAAGGTTGCGATCATCTGCTATGAGACGTTCGGGTAGGGGAGGGGGAGGGGGGGAGGACTGCTGTAGCCTGTTGTGGGCTTGTGAACCACTGAGGGTCACGGCAGGGCCGAAGCCACTATGTGGTTTCTAGGTGCCCGGTTCAAACAATACACCACAAGACATCAACAGCACCGAGGCATAGTGGTCGCGAAGAAAAACCGAAACTGCACAGTGAAAGTGAGGAAGAAAATGTTCAAATGTGTGTGAAATCTTATGGGACTTAACTGCTAAGGTCATCAGTCCCTAAGCTTACACACTACTTAACCTAAATTATCCTAAGGACAAACACACACACCCATGCCAGAGGGAGGACTCGAACCTCCGCCGGGACCAGCCGCACAATCCATGACTGCAGCGCCTGAGACCGCTCGACTAATCCCGCGCTGCAAGTGAGGAAGAGTCATAGGCCCTGTTGAATAGAATGAGTGCCGAATTTGGACTGAAAGTTAACTGATGAAAGGCGAAACTGATGACGAATGGCAGAAACATTAATAGTAAACTTAACATCAAAACTAGAGACGACGAAGCAGACGAAGTTACGGAATTTTGATATCTTGGAAGCAAAGTAACATACGACGGACGATGAAAGGAAGACAGAAAAAGCACAGGCAAATAGAGCATTCCTGGCCAAAAGAAGTCTTATGGGTTCAAACATAGATCTGAATTTGGCAAAGAAGTTTCTGAGAATGTACGTTTGGAGCAAGCATTTACTGGTAGTGAATCATGGATCGTAGAAAATCTGTATAAAAGTAAATCGAAGCCTTTGAGATGTGGTGATATAGAAGCATTTAGACAAGAAGTGAGGAGATTCTTAGCAGAATTGGAGAAGAAAGGAACCACTTACGAAAAGAAGGTACATAAGAAGACTTCAGGGTATAATTTCCAAGGTACTAGAGCTCTAGACGATAAGAATTGCAGGAGGAGGCAGAGATTGGAACATGTTGAGCAAACAGTTGAGGAAGTACGGCGAATGCTACTCTGCTATGACGATGTTAGCGCACGATATGAATTCGCGGTAAGTGACATAAAAGTGGTGAGAAGACAAACGACTCAAAAAGAAAAAGCGTAACTGCAAAGTCTTTCACGTGGTTTTTAGCTAAAAGATAAAAATAAGTCGTAGGGAATGAGATCTTAGGAATAGAATGGTTGAACGATCACGGGAATAATATTTCTTGTCACAGCTTCATTAAAGCAGATTGCGCGCAGTGCGTGCAGTGTCTGAGGCTTGCATAAACCTCCCACCAAGTTTGACCTATAGTTTCCTGTGGTTTCCAACTGCTTTGTGGACTATCGAGTCGATTTTCTATTTGCCCACTCTCGCCTTCTTGGCACTGGGATGGTTTCAAGTGTCCTACTCCCGACTTGGTGCTTTATCTCTCTGATAAAATGTAAAAATCTATGATTTTTCGACTGCGATAATGTGACTCTGTAAGTGGGCTGTTTAGGTTTTCTTATTGGTAACGCCACGTAGCGCTCTGTGTGAGAATCACTGGCTGTGCTGTGTGCAGTCTGTGTCTAGTTTGCATTGTTGTCTGCCATTGTAGTGTTGGGCAGCGGCAGCTGGATGTGAACAACGCGTAGCGTTGCGCAGTTGGAGGTGAGCCGCCAGCAGTGGTGGATGTGGGGAGAGAGATGGCGGAGTTTTGTAATTTGTCATGAACTGCTATATATATTATGACTATTAAGGTAAATACATTGTTTGTTCTCTATTAAAATCTTTCATTTGCTAACTATGCCTATCAGTAGTTAGTGCCTTCCGTAGTTTGAATCTTTTATTTAGCTGGCAGTAGTGGCGCTCGCTGTATTGCAGTAGTTCGAGTAATCAAGATTTTTGTGAGGTAAGCGATTTGTGAAATGCATAGGTTAATGTTAGTCAGGGCTATTCCTTTGTAAGGATTTTTGAACGTCAGATTGCGTTGCGCTAAAAATATTGTGTGTCAGGTTAAGCACAGTCATGTATAATTGTTCAAAAGGGGACGTTTCATAACTCTTCTGAAGACTCTCCGTAAAATTGAGATATACGTCATTCTGATTGTTCCTCTATCCAGTCATAAGATTCTTTGGAACAATTTTTTTGCACGTTCTTCGTTTGATGAATTCCCAGATTAAAACTACGTGGAACTAAATTTTTCCCAATTTAACTTACCTCTGATAATCCACACCATATATCGGCGATCAGATCTCAAAATAGACATCACTCTTTCACTATCATTATCCATTCTTGAGATGACATCTTCCCCCACGGATTCGTCTTCGAGATCGTTTCGATCTATTAAAAAAGAATTATGATTATAACACTTGTCCCATGAATAGCTAATGTCCTCCATGAGCCCCCGTTACCTGAAATGAAATGATCGTATGTCATTGTTGGCCGCGGGGCTCATTTGAGGGAAGTTCGGCCACCGGGTTGCGAGTCTTATTGCACGTGACACCGCATTGGACTACATGTGATGATGAGATGAGAATGAGGACAACACAACACCCAGTCCATGAGCGGAGAAAATCCCCAACCCGGTCAGGAATCGAATCCGGGCCAGCTGCGTGGTAGGCAAACACGTTATTACTCAGCTAAGCAGGCGGACCCCCCTGGTAATTATTCATGTGTCACTAAGAGATTTTGCTGAGCTCCACACTACATTAGATGGCGCAGCGCTCTCAGACTTAACCGGTCCATAATCACAACGCACTAGGTAAACTCAGTTTCATTTGAAATGATCGCCTCAATTTTGTAGAAAATGCAAGAAGTACAGGCAGGTCCTCGGTGACCACGTGATTCAACATAACTGCTGGATGAAGAGGGGAGGGTAACATCATTGTCGTGTAATGTACACTTTTGCCAGTCTCGTAATTTCGAGCATACTTGAGTTTCAGTATAGCTGAGACTTTCCTGTTATTATACCCCGCGGGGAGGAAATGATTTTGTGTAGGTCCCTCAGACTACTTGTGGGTGGAATTGTTACACGTATGAGGAATGAAAAACGTGTGCCGTATGAAAATAACGTTGCTTTAACGGACCGCTGAGTTAACTGTTGTGGATATCACGACTTTTCCACTTTCGTGCATAATTTTTTGTTTTATCTGTGCTAAGGAGCGCGCGGAAATAGTTTATACAGGAATTCTCAAAAACCTAAGTGGTTATGTGTGTTGGTGATATCAGAAATGAAATTTGTATTGCGGCTGAGAGGTTTTAAAGTTGACTCTGCCGAGATAATACTTCTGTAGCTATCAACGTCCGCACATAGATCATGACGTCTATCTGAACTTCGAATCGTTGAAAGTTGTAGCAATGCTATGGAGGGTTGCTTGTTACCTGCCGTAAATAATCTTGTTACGTGCATTCAACCCCGAAACTAACGACATCTAGCGCCGTCGACGAGGGAGCCTTAGGTCGAGAACTTCGAGCCAGATTACGGATTATCGTTGTCAACGAAATTCAGCAATGAAACCTGACGAAATACTGAACTGTTGAAATTAAGCATTATGATGAAACCTATAACTTGCAAACCTCTCTCGATGCAAAGATCATGCCAAATCGCTGAAACTGTGAGTGGAACTTCTTTCTTTCTCAATGAAAGTGAGGCGGACCTGTTAAATCGAACATGCTTTTCTCTTACTGCACTTTCATCATTCCTCTCCAAACAGTGAAACGCAGCTATTAAATTGTGAACAACAGTGTACGTCAGACTCGTTTGTAATTTCAGAGAGCAAATAATTACCGAAAATGTCCCAACACAAAGGAATTACCATAAAAGAGATAAGGTGATTTTTCTATGTGCAACTAATTGACGTTATAAACAGGTTCAGTACCTGATAAAATTAATACTAAACTACTTCCACATTCGCAGCACTGTACTTACTGTCAGTCATTTCCAGGGATGAACTATAACAATATGACTCCACTACATCTCTGAATTTATTCAAATGCATTTGCTCACTCCATATCATTATAAACAGAATGGCATGAACGAACGTGCAGAGAATAAATATCGGCTAAAAGTACAAATTTTTAAGAATGAAGACGAAATTGCCAGCAACAGCCTCTTGGCCTAAAGCTGCGATTCCTCACTACGAGGATTGGACGGATGTAAATTGGGGCACACACCTCACATGTTGATTTGTCCCAAAGTCAACACTACTAATAGTCAGAAGCATCTCTGCTATAGTATTTGACACAAACTGCTCATTACTCGCTTTAATGTCCGACAGTGTGTTAAATAGTTCAGTCTGGAAATCGTGTTTCCCATCTGGAAATACGTAAATTCTATGCTTTTGTGAAAGTACTATTTGCCGATCTCTCTTGGCACCACACATCTCTGACAATGAACGAAAATACGACCTTTGCACCAAAATGAAATTATTTTTCAAAGAAGTTACTGGTACTGTCGCGATAACTTAGCAGTTCTGCAATATTAGAAATAATACATTTGACTCTTATATGGGCGCTACTGATAAAACTTACAGATTAAGCTACACTGGTGATGATATAAGACTATTACACAACACTTTGCAAGGCTCAGTGTGCTCTCGAATTAAATACATTCACATACAAATTATTTGTATCACTTATTAAAATACATAATGTGGTGTCACCGCCAGACACCATACTTACTAGGTGGAAGCCTTTAAATCGGCCACGGTCCTTTAGTATACGTCGGACCCGCGTGTCACCACTATCAGAGATTGCAGACCGGGCGCCGCCACACGGCAGGTCTAGAGAGACTCCCTAGCATTCGCCCCAGTTGTACAGCCGAATTTGCTAGCGATGGTTCACTGTCTACATACTCTCTCATTTGCCGAGACGACAGTTTAGCATACCCTTCAGCTACGTCATTTGCTACGACCTAGCAAGGCGCCATATTCAGTTACTACGAATGTATTCTGAACAGAAAATATTGTGAATCATTGCAGTCCTGCTCAAAAGTATCCGAACGACCTGAATTGCATTTCGCCTGATTCGCATGCAACGGGCATAACGCGGCTGTCTAGCAGGTCCTCTAATCGCTCCTTGGTACAGTCGTTTGACTATTGAAAATGGTTCCATCAAGTCACCACTAGAAAACACAGCTCTGTATCGCAGTAACTCAAGATGTAAAGTAATACCACGATGCTACAAATATCAGGGAACACCTTATCACAGATAAGACTGTCCTTAAAGCTCGTAAGCTCACATTTATACAATAAATGACCTACCTGAAATGTTACCACTCTCATTATTACGTCAGATAGGTAATGCACGTACTAAGCTCGTCGTATTCATGATTTCCTCATCAAAGTAACATACAGTACTTATTATCTAACACAAAATGACATTAAAAATTTAAGTTATCCACGAGCAGCTAGTTGAGAATATGTATGAACTTAAAATGACACGACGAACCGTCTCGTTCTGCATATGGATTCAAAACCATGACAGGCAGACTAAGCAAAGATTTCGTGACTGACGCAAACTAACAGTTATTCCTGGTTAGGCATACAGAGAGTGATATACCTAGATTTTAGAAATAATCAGTTACCAAATATCAACTTTATTATTATATAACACAAACATTTTTAACGGACGCGAATTCCTACACAGCATCTCTTGTCCCTGTAAACGAATTACGAGAGATGTTAAATATTGCTTCCTCACAAGTAACTTACTTGAAATTCCGTGAGGTAAAGACTTGTGTTGGACAGGGATTCGAGCCCAGAACCTAATCGGACTGATATCGAAGCACAATCAACTGTGACATATCGGATTTTCTTGGCAGTAGCTAGATGTTTTAACTGAAATGACGAGACGAAACATTATTCTTTTCCTTCCCAGGACTCCAACACGGGACCTATCGCTGTTATATTCTAGAGAAAACGAACGTTAAATATGGGTTTGTTGCACCAGCAGCGAGATGTGAGCATGTTTGAACTAGAAATAATATGACGAAGAGTTCAGTGCTCACAGGGAATAGAGCCCCACACATATCGTTGTTGACTACACACAAAAAGACGTCAGCTACCGAATTTTTCTCCACCAGCAGCTCGGAATAACATCTTGAACTTACAGTGATCTCGCAAATAGTTCTGTGTCCCACTGGGAGTCAAAAACGTCAGATACCGTTAATGTTGACAACGAATTAAAATACATTAGAAATCAAAATTATTATCCACCGGCAGATAAGTGTACTCATGCTAGAGCTTGAACATACATAATGAAATCTTTAGTGCTGGGCCAGGATTCGAACCCATTCACGCGTAATATGTGGAGATGTTGAGGAATCTGCAGTTTTGAACAAACAACAAATTGTAGCGGAGCTGTATTGTCACGAAGGGGTCAAATTCCGCGTTAAGGGCGGTCTGAGTTGCATTCTCAGTTCATTTATCGACATACAGAAGCTCAGATAAAAGATGGAATAAGTGTTCTGTGACCCTACATAGCGTTTGTTTCGTCACTAGGAACAAATAACGAGTATAACTCAGGTTACTGGTGATAGAGTTTCTACATGTGCCACTCCAGACTTTATTGTGGTTCAACCTAACGTCTACTTGGTAGCGAAGGAATATCATCTTTAACGTGAATTTCAGACCACACTGCCATTATATCTTCTTCACTCGGTGTAGCCAGAAGAGAATGGAATCTTTCTCTCCCTATCTAAAATCATTGACAGAAGTGGGATAAAAACATTGCAGTCAGCGCGACTGGAACTGCGAACCATAAGAGGAACTTTTTCACAGGTCAGCACTTTACCACAGAGCTGGCGAAGATGTACGTGACTTACCTTCCTCTTACGAGGCCAATAGCGGCTAGAGCTCATAAACCGCTATTTAAAGGACGAGATTAGTTACGATTTCCACCTGCAACGATTTTCCTGGGCTGAAAACCGTAAGTTTACAATCTTTTGTTACACCTCATGCGATAATAACTCAGATTATTTAGTGGAAATGACAGGTAAAATCAAGTGAACTTTGAGGCGGTTAAAGGTGCTACAGTCTGGAACCGCACGACCGCTACGGTCGCAGGTTCGAATCCTGCCTCAGGCATGGATGTGTGTGATGTACTTAGGTTAGTTAGGTTTAAGTAGTTCTAAGTTCTAGGGGACTTATGACCACAGCAGTTGAGTCCCACAGTGCTCAGAGCCATTTTAACCATTTTTAGGCTTAATTCCGTGCACACCAGGAATCGGATTGTTAACTAAGAAAACTCGACGATCACAGTGTTGCCAAACATATGTTGCCTTGTTGCCAAATCTCAGGTACAGTACCAGCAGGTAGAAGACGAACCGATGTGATCCTGCTGCGGGCTGAGAAGTGACCATAGCTGGTGTCTCCAAGTCGCAGCTGCTACGGGCTGGAATACGTAATGCGTCTGATTCGCATTTCTGTAACTAGGTTTAGGGACTGGAGCGTAGTTATTAATAACACTCAGAATTGACTCCAAACTAAGCATCATAAATCAGTAACCCTCATAGTAGTTTTTATATTTCTTTCGTTAGTGTACTCAAAACTAAGAAACACATTCACAGGCGTTTTCGTGCCTTACCGATAGTCGAGCACAACAAACACATAAAAATAAAAACAGAATGTGTGTGTGTGTGCGTGTGTGTGTGTGTGTGTGTGTGTGTGACAGAGACAGGGAGCTAACCACGAAAGATGTCTGATATACCTCCACTCTGAAGTAACAAAGTGCGCATGAATTTAAAGATGAAGTGCATGATGTGAAGTTTTGTGACGGAGATCTGAACCCAACACGTAATCGGATTGTTAACTAAGAAAAATCAAATGTTATGTATCGGTTTATCTTACGTGCTGCTAGGTGTTTGAATCTAAAATAAGGATTCAAACTTTTGTGCCTAAGCGACAATCGAACTGCACACCTACCGTGCATCCACGAACATAGCTGAAGTATCAGTTGCTTACTCACCAACAGTAAGATGTGAGCGTGTTTGACCAGAAATAACGACACCTATTGCGATTGTTGGCAACACATGAACAGACATAAAAAATGCACGTTAATTTTCGCTAGCAGGTGGGTGTGCACTTGATAGGGCTTGAAATGAAATTATGAATATTTTTGTACTGGATCCTTTGGAGATACGAATTCGAATCACAGTCCAGCACCAAATTTTTCAAGGTCTCTAGTTCAATCAAGTACAAGTAAAATAAGATCCCTGTTCCTTTAAATGGCTATCGGTTCATCAAATAATATAAAATTTTCTAATGTAAGTAAGTTTACTGGCGACTGTATTTCTGTTTACGATGACTTCCGCTATGTCCTTTCCCAACGTAAACCCGCTCTGCCCAGTTGGTAATGAAGGAACGTGATGTTCAATACGGATTATTGATTATAACGTCTTTTTCTTGAGGTTACCAGAGGTAAAATAAATCTGTTTCTGGCTCTTAAAAGTAAATGCCTGAATCCACGCATTGCACCTGTGATAATTCGTTCCACCAGACCATTGTGGCAACATTTCCCAGCCTCAAGAGTGTGCTGAAACGGATGATGTGCTTAGCTAACAAAATTACTCACGGTGAAAAAAAGGGGGGCCTATTAAATGGTTAAGTGGAAGCAAGCTACTGACGTGGAGATTATGCTATTCTCATGTCAGCAGGATGCAAAGACTCTTCTAAGCATCATAGGCTCGAAGTAAAGACATCTTCAATTTTCACAAATTGAGCAAATTTCTTACTTCGAGAAAATCCACTTTGAAATGTGAAGTTACAGGACAATTCGGTTATTACCGTCATTATTACTAGAATTTTATTCATACCGCTGCTGGAACACATGTGCTTGAAGATCATTTAAAGCCTTTTGGTCACTATAGAAGTAGTTTCCCAAGAACAGGTTCTTTCCCTGTCTAAGGAATCTTTTTCATGTTAATATCAAACATCAGCAATTACTCTTGGATTACATTAAAACTATAGTAATTGATGAAGACGTTACTTGATGACAAAAACGCGCAGCCATTCTTAATTTACTTGCGCCTAGAAATGGCTACCGATTACTGCCAAACCAAAAGGCAAGAGATCCGATTTGGTCGACATGACCTGTTTCAAGTTGTGTATAACAGACAATGTTTTAGAAAATCAATTGTTTTCCTTTGAAGTAAACAGAAAGATTTTCATCCTAAGCTATCCAAGTACAAAATTTTCATAATATTAGTTTATATTTAATATCGGCTTCTTCTAGAAGGAAAGTATTTCACAGTTGCAAAACTCGCATCCGACTCATTTACCTTACACCTAGTCGCTGACCATAAATTCTAGCTCAGAGTGACACCAGTTTAAGTAACCTAATGTACCGAAGACTGTTTGCTAGTGCTCTCTCTCACCCGAAAACATGCACTTCACTCATTTGACTCCATAAGTGCACTGTAACATTAATTTCTGAGTGTATGCAACGCATACGGATTGTAGAATTTAGTGGTGCTCTCTCTTCCACTCCTGTATACAATATGCCTGACCTAAACGGGCCCTTTATCATTACAGGCCCTGGGCAGTGCAACATCATACTGACAACAGTAATGTGCCTATACTGACAACCTGACTGTTCGTTTTACCTGATTTTGTAATCATTTAAATAAAACAACATGACCCCTTTTGCTTGTGTTGAATTTGTCAGTAAGTCTTTGCCTTACAACCAGTGAAATGCGGCAGAGTAGGGCCACTAAATGATTCACAAACGACGATTTATTGCCATTAAGACGATTTCTTTAATCATTGTAGTAGCTGAAGGAATTTAGTTTCTTCTTAAATCGTCTTCTGCAGCAACGTTCACAGATATCTCAAGTAGAAAAAGCTCTTTATCCAGGTACGAAGGTTGTAAAACAAACTTCCCACAGTTGGTGTCAGTTTTCGTCTTACAGCACTGCATAAGTATTTTGTCTAAGAGTTATCACAAGTAGTGTTCCTGTATCTGTGGGAATCATTTGTTGAAAACGAGTTTAACACCAATGGGTACAGTACTGCTAAATATTCAGAATGATTGTCAACCTAAGTCTGAATTCATCCACAAACTGATGCGTATTTATAATACCGAAGCTAGACTGTGTATCCTTGTCTTTCTTGAGTGGGCATTGGAAGGCATTTACACACACGTATACAATACTATGAATACTGCAAACGCTGTAGCTAACGTTGCTCTCATAAAATAATTTTGTTTTGTTAATTTTTCTGGGTCTTCAGCGTGCAATATGTGTTGCTTAAACGAAAAAATTGTCCGTAAGGTGGACAATACAAACGTGCTACCCTCAGAATTCTATGTCCGGCAATATGCTCGATCTGGCTACGTTGTAGACTGCAGCACTTCCTGGAGGAAGTCTTGACTGCAGTCTGAGTACATCACTTTCGACTGCGACTGTAGTCTTGAAGTAAAATGCACGACTTGCTAATACATCTGGCAACTGAGGGCACATGTCGACATAATATTTATCGCCCCTTTCCTCTCGGTGCTGAAGCTGTGAGTGTATTTCTGGCGAATCTACAAAATATTTCGCTTTCTGTCACATTGTTAATAACAGTTGAGAGGTGGCATGAGCCCCCTCTCATATTTCTATCTTTCTCTGGGTAATTCGATATTCTTCTCTAATTGCATGTCGTGAAAAGTTGCTATTCCTTCACACGCGGACTTCCCATACAGTGCCTCTGGTCACCCGTGTGGTCCGGTGACAGGCGGGTACTGCTGATCTTGAAAGGGTGAAGCCGACAGGTGTGAAGGAGTTGAGTGGATGCTTTCCAGACGCCAACATTGTCATAAGAGCGGGGGCGGCACGTTCACAGGGGCCTGACAGAGCGGCTAGGCTAGAGATTCTGTTACTTCGCAGAAACTTAGTGAAAACACTCTATGGCGGGCTACCAGCGAAGCGTGGGAATGACTTGTGTTCCCAGGCAGTCTTGGCGGGAAAATTTCCGCGTTTTATGCAAAATCATAACTGTGATTGGCTGGTTCAGGGGATAGCTCCGTGACGTAACAAAATCGGCGCAGAAATTGGCGCCAAGTCTCTCTATTGGGGGAATAGTAGTGCGTCGGCAATAGACTAGAATTTTCCGCCGGTTTTCGAGTTGCTGATTGGAACGTTTAACAGCAGGCAATGTCGTGGGGGCGGAAATGTTCTGTGTTCGGCTAGTACAAGTGCTCTTCAGGGAGTCGGCTCTCGTCTTTCGGTCTGGGTAGGTTACAAGACTGATCTCTCGCTGCTCTGGACAGCCTGCCTTCCATTGGCTGTCTAATATACTAAATCCCACAATCTGTATGCATTGCATACACACAGAAATTACTGTTACACTGTTCTATTGGAGCCCAATGAGTGAATTTCATATTTTCCGGTGAGAAAGAGCACTGGCAAACAGTCTTCGCTACTTTAGGTTACTTAAACTGATGTCACTCTGAGCTAGAATTTATGGTCAGCGACTAATTATAAGGTCAATAAGTCGGATGCGGGTTTTGCAAATGTGAAATACTTTCCTACATTATAGAGGTGAATAATAAATTTGAACTAATCATGCGAAAATTTTGAACTTGGATAGCTCATAATGAAAATCTTTCTGTTTATTGCAAAGGAAAACATTGATTTTCTAAAACATTCTCTGCCATACACAACTTGAAACAGGTCACGTCGACCAAAGCGTGTGGAAGAACTGACAGTGACGTCTATCAGAAATCGGATCCCAGGGCTTTTGGTTTGGCAGTATTCGATAGCCATTTCTAGGCGCAAGTAAATTAAGAATGGCTGCGCGTTTTTGTCATCAAGTAACTTCTTCATCAATTACTTTAGTTTTAATGTAATCCAAGAGTAATTGCTGATGTTTGATACTAACATGAAAAGGATTCCTTAGACAGGGAAAGAACCTGTTCTTGGGAAACTACTTCTATAGTGACCAAAAGGCATTAAATGATCTTCAAGTACTTGTGTTCCAGCAGCGGCATGAATAAAATGCTAGTAATAATGACGGTATTAACCGAATTGTCGTGTAACTTCACACTTCAAAGTGGATTTTCTCGAACTAAGAAATTTGCTCAATTTGAGAAAATTAAAAATGTCTTTACTTCGAGCCTATGATGCCTAGAAGAGTCTTTGCATCCTGCTGACATGAGAATAGCATAATCTCCACGTCAGTAGCTTGCTTCTACTTAACCATTTAATAGACTCGCATTTTTTCCACCGTGACTAATTTTGTAAGCTAAGCACATCATCCGTTTCAGCACACTTTTGAGGCTGGGAAATGTTGCCACAATGGTCTGGTGGAACGAATTATCACAGGTGCAATGCGTGGATTCAGGCATTTACTTTTAAGAGGCAGAAACAGATTTATTTTACCTCTGGTAACCTCAAGAAAAAGACGTTATAATCCATAATCCGCATTAAACATCACGTCCCTTCATTACCAACTGGGCAGAGCGGGTTTACGTTGCGAAAGGACACAGCGGAAGTCATCGCAAACAGAAATACAGTCGCCAGTAAACTTACTTACATTAGAAAATTTTATATTATTTGATGAACCGATAGCCATTTAAAGGAACAGGGATCTTATTTCACTTGTACTTGATTGAACTAGAGATCTTGAAAAATTTGGTGCTGGACTGTGATTCGAATTCGTATCTCCAAAGGATCCAGTACAAAAATATTCATAATTTCATTTCAAGCCCTATCAAGTGCACACCCACCTGCTAGTGAAATAAACGTGCATTTTTATGTCTGTTCATGTGTTGCCAACAATCGCAATAGGTGTCGTTATTTCTGGTCAAACACGCTCACATCTTACTGTTGGTGAGTAAACAACTGATACTTCAGCTATGTTCGTGGATGCACGGTAGATGTATAGTTCGATTGTCGCTTAGGCACAAAAGTTTGAATCCTTATTTTAGATTCAAACACCTAGCAGCACGTAAGATAAACCGATACATAACATTTGATTTTTCTTAGTTAACAATCCAAGTACGTGTTGGGTTCGTATCTCCGTCACAAAACTTCACATCATGCACTTCATCTTTAAATGCTTGCACACTTTGTTACGTCAGAATGTAGGTGTATCAGACATCTTTCGTGGTTAGCTACCAGGGACGAAAGGGTCTTGATATGAGTCCCGGTTTATTACAGAAATCATCGTCTGTTATTTACAAGTTTAGATTTGATTACTGGTATTAGCAAAAATTTCGGTAATTCATGACTCTTCACGGCTAGTCATCAATATGATGTGATTAGATTAGATTACATTACATTAGATTAATTCTTGTTCCATAGATCATGAATACGACATTTCGTAATGATGTGGAACGAGTCATTTTAAATGAAATATTTATTTACATACCATGATTCAATTTATTTACAACAATTTTCTACACACACTCTCTCCCTCATTCTCTTTTTCTTCTCTCTCTCTCTCTCTCTCTCGCTCTCTCTCTCTCCCTCTCCCTGTCTCTGTCACACACACACACACACACACACACACACACACACACACACACACACACACACGCACACACACACACACATTCTTTTTTTATTTTTATTTGTTTGTTGTGCTCGACTATCGGTGAGGCACGAAAACGCCTGTGAATGTGTTTCTTAGTTTTGAGTACACTAACGAAAGAAATATAAAAACGACTATGAGAGTTAATGATTTATGATGCTTAGTTTGCAATCAGTTCTGAGTATTATTAGTAACTACGCTCCAGTCCCTATACCTAGCAACAGAAATGCGAATCAGACGCATTACGTATTCCAGGCCGTAGCAGCCGCGACTTGGAGACGTCAGCTGTGGTCACTTCCCAGACCGCTGTAGGATCACATCGGTTCGTCTTCTTCCTGCTGGTACTGTAACTGAGATTTGGCAACAAGGCAACATATGTTTGGCAACACTGTGATCGTCGAGTTACTTCCTGGTGTGCACGGAATTAAGCCTCAAAGTTCACTTGATATTACCTGTCATTTCCATTGAATAATCTGAGTTATTATCGCTTGAGGTGTAACAAAAGATTGTAAACTTACGGTTTTCAGCCCAGGAAAATCGTTGCAGGTGGAAATCGCAACTAATCTCGTCCTTTAAATAGCGGTTTATGAGCTCTAGCCGCTATTGGCCTCGTAAACGGAAGGTAGGTCACGTACATCTTCGCCAGCTTTGTGGTAAAGTGCTGAACTGTGAAAATGTTTCTCTTATGGTTCGCAGTTCCAGTCGCACTAACTGCAATGTTTTTATCCCTTCTGTGGAAGAGCTACAAACAGTCAGATCAAGCATCAATGAGGAAATCGCAAGAAAATGCTTTTGGCTCATAGTGCAATGGTGAAAAACTTACAGTGCTGCATAACAGGTAACGCCTCTTTTCGCTGCTGACAAGCAAATTTTGGGTTTCTAGAAATACATAACTATGTTTATGAAATGTCACATTTGCATACCTCTTGAGTATGACACAGCATACCAATTAAACACAGACCCAATCAAAATCAAAGTGAGTAGTATTTTACTAATTCGTGTCAACAGAGGCACGCTTGTGTACAGATACTCAGTTTTATTAAAACAGACTTTCGTCGTAAGGTTATCGTGGGTAGTTTTATTTTATTTCTTATAATATAGTGCACAATTGTCGTAAGGTTTCCTTTAGTGTTGTTGAAACAGTAGTAAACATGAGAGCGAATTTAATCATCATCGATATATGCGGATTCTCTGATGTTATCT
Organism: Schistocerca piceifrons; assembly: GCF_021461385.2. Taxonomy (NCBI): domain Eukaryota; kingdom Metazoa; phylum Arthropoda; class Insecta; order Orthoptera; family Acrididae; genus Schistocerca; species Schistocerca piceifrons. The sequence goes on along the minus strand of NC_060138.1, from coordinate 107,013,524 downwards.
TTAACAGTCTGACAATGCACATGCAGTTTATTGATTACATGCATGTAGAAAACTTGTTCTGAGTTAAATCTGTCAAATAATGTTTGAAGAAGAATAAAATGCCACTACCACACGACAGCTAATGTAGAAAATACTTTTCTGGCGTATTTGGGCACGATGCGCTCTCCCCATACATAATACAAAACCTTCGAGATGCATGTGCTATCTGACTGTCTATTAAACCTGAAAAGAACAAAATGTCACAAAAGTTAGCCCTTTTTCCACATGCGACTATTTTGGGTTGAGAAGTGAAGGGAATTATGTTCAAAGTTCCATTAGATTGATAACTTCAGCAGATAGCAGAATTGCGTTTTAAAAAAATTTAGCAGTGATTGTATTAGAAACTCGCGACATCTTATCTACTGTGCACGACATTAACCTTTTTTTTTTTTGCTCTACCAACTTCTTTTTTTTTTAGGTGCTCTACAAACCTTTTTCTTAATTTTTTCAATTTTTTATTTTTTGTGGGAGTGAGGGGTTTTTATTTATTTATTTTGTATGAAGGAAGGTAAGAGAAACAGAAACCTTTATTATTCACGAAATAAACATAGTACGTCCTGACACATGATAACTGTCCTGGAAGGAACCTCGCTGCCGTCCTACCATGCAGCATGAAATAACAACAAAATCAAAGTGGGGCCACCTCCGGCACCCTAAAAAAGTATTTATGGATATGAAAACAAAATTTGAAGTACATCCATTTGCTAACTGTTCAAGCCTGTGTTTTTCGTAGGTCGCATACTCGCATAGTGTTCTTAGTCGATCACATTACTTGGTCGGTTTCACAACGAAAGCACCGCCGCTCATCTTTGCGCACCAGGCACACCCCAAGTATATGGCAGGTCCAGCCCGCATCTCGTGGTCGTGCGGTAGCGTTCTCGCTTCCCACGCCCGTGTTCCCGGGTTCGATTCCCGGCGGGGTCAGGGGTTTTCTCTGCCTCGTGATGGCTGGGTGTTGTGTGATGTCCTTAGGTTAGTTAGGTTTAAGTAGTTCTAAGTTCTAGGGGACTGATGACCATAGATGTTAAGTCCCATAGTGCTCAGAGCCATTTGCACATATGGCAGGTCCGCAAAAACCGTTACTAGGAAATTGGCATACCAATCCTTGTACTTTTGTAGCCGTAATAGTTTTGTGTGTCCACCTTGCAAGTATTGCCAGTAATCCAGGACGTTCAGTAAGTTCGTACGTGTGTCTCTATAGATGTAATAGACCGTCATACCTGTGATCCACGCCACTGCGTTCGTCTTATGACGCGGAAAATAAGTTTCCTCTGGAAACAATACTATGTCAGAACAGACTGCTGTATAGATAGTGCGCCGCATGAACACTATTATCTTTCTTGCGAGAGTCCAGACAGCCAATGCCTCGCCGCAGACCGGCCGATGGTCGTCCGTATCCAGCACGTTGCATTGCTGACACGAGGGCTAATCTGCCAAATGTATTGTGTACTTTTTATCATTTGTAGGGTATTTTCGGTTCACGACAATGTACCATGTTGATCTGACTGATGTAGGTAGGTGGGGGTGGTGGACCGTGCGCCACACCACGTGCCAATTAACAGCTGGATGTTTGCGTTCCACCCTATTCCGGGCGATCTGTCGAAGAAGCAGATGGTACACGTCCTTCGATGTCGACTGTCGGGTCGTCGGTAAACGCTCTCAAATGTAACTGTGTTCCACGATGAACGTGCGCACGTACGTTAAAGGGGGCGATACATGGCCGACACTGACTGGAGGAAGATGTGATGTTGGTACGAGTTCTTCGATGATCGTCCCCGTAAGCGAGTGGTTCCTGTTGCGCCACTGTTTGAGCATAGTATTAATATACATGGCACGCGCCTTCTCCTGCACGTTCACTAAACCAATGCCCCCCTCTCGCGCTGGGAGGGTAAGCGTGTTGTACTGTACCTTAAAGAGTTGTCCCAGGCACACATAGTATCCAAAAGCCGCTTGAATCCTCATAGCCATCGTGTGCGTCAAGGGGAGAAGGTGTGTCAGGTGGCACATCATGGGCGCGAGATAAAGGTTGACGAGTAACACTCGCTGCAGCATATCCATCGACCGTAGGGCGTTTAGTCGTACTGCCGTGCGGACTCTGAGTAACAGTCTTCGGTAGTTGCCCGCAGCCGTTCTCGCTGTCTCCTTATGAAAGGTGAGACCCAAACAGCGGAGGGTTTCCACCGCAGGTAAAGGTCCTTCCGTTCCTTGTTCTAGTCCACACCCCACATGCATGAATTGTGATTTTCGGTAGTTGACAACACTTCCAGCTGCCATCCCATACGTCTGTAGCCAATCCAGTGCTGTTTGAGTCTCCCTCTCATTCCGTACGAGGAACACGATATCATCCACGTATGCTCTGCATTTGAATGACAAATGCCGTAGGGAGATCCCGGTAAGACGGCGGCGAAGACCTGCGAGGCACGGTTCTAAGGCGATCGCATAAAGGGGGATCGACGAGGGGCAACCCTGTCTCACTGATCTTAAGATCTTAAAATACCCAGTTCTCCCTCCGTTGACCACCATCGCTGATCTGGCGCCGTGCAACAGCCGCATCAGAGCATTGGTCAATAATGACGAGACACCCATCCTGTTCATCACCGCCGCGAGGTACACATGATCCACGCGATCAAAAGCATGATCGAAATCTACTGCAACCATCGCCCCCCGGAGGCGGCATGGAGCCACGAGGGCGACGACGTCACGATAGTCTCGCAAGGCTGTGTGGATATTACTGATGCCGCCAAGACAAGTCTGATCGGCATGTATTCGATTCTCCACCGACTTTTTGATACGACTTCCCAGGATGCGCATGAAGATCTTGTAGTCACTATTAAGGAGGGTCAAGGGGCGATAATCACAAGGCCGTTTGCCACCACGGGGCTTCGGAATCGGTATCGTAAGCCCTTCCGTGAATTGAATGTGAACCGGTACTTCATGCCGCAGAAGCTCATTAAACATACATAGCCACATCGGTGTCATAATGGTCACAAAAGCACGGTAAAATTCCAACGGGAATCCGTCTAGACCAGGGGACTTGTTGCAAGCACCCCGTGTAATCGCTTCCTCCAGCTCTTCACACGCAATTTCAGATAACCCGTCCGCTTCCCCGTTCACACTCGTCGCGTCTGGGATCTCTTCCAGGACGTTCCCCAGCTCCCTCTGACCCTCCCCGTTGCTCGCATAGAATCTGCTAAAATGATCCGTGAACGCCTGTGCTATGCCCCTTTGTGTTGTAAAACGACGGCCATTGCCGAGATCGATCTCATGTATTAAATTCCTGCGTCTTCTTCGTCTTTCCTTTATCACATAATGCATCGAGGGAACATCGTTGGGCAGGAAATCCTGCGACCTCGCGCGTATCATCGTACCTGCCATCCTCTGCGTCGCAAGTTGTACCAGCTTCGCCTTAACTCGGTGGACGGCCGTCTGGCGTTCTGGTGTAGGTGGTTGAGCTAACAGTTCCCGGAAAGCCGTAAAGCAAAACTCAGTGGTCGTGCGCTGCCAATGAGAAACCTCCTTCCCGTAACCTATTAACGTCCTCCGTAAAGCTGGCTTCGCGCACTCGATCCACCACTGCAGGACAGACCCGAAAGAATTTCGTGGACGGAGGCAGCCATGCCACGCGTCCTCCACCATGCATCGGCATTCTGCATCTCGCAGGTGGGAGGCGTTCATCTTCCAATTACCCCTCCGTCTCCACACCTGCTCTATCAAGGTTAACGGTACAAATATATGCCTCGTGGTCTGTAAACGCTGTCGGCCATATTTCTGCATCCACCGTCGACATTGCTAACGCCCTTGAAACGTAGATCCGGTCCAAACGGCCCGCGGAGTGGCTAGTAAAAAATGTATATCCTGGTTGGTTGCGATACTTCAGGTCCCATGTATCGACTAATTCCATCCCGTTGACCAGCTCCCTAAGTTCTTGGCTAGTAGTATAGTTAGGTTGTTGGTCCTTTCTGTCGAGCACACAATTAAAATCTCCGCCGAGTATGCAACCATCGTATCGTCCCTGGAACAACGGTGTAACCTCATGGGCGTAAAAATCTGCTCTGTCCCTTCTCTTATCCGAGCCTGACGGTACGTATATGTTGATCAAACGTATTCCACCTATGGTCACGGCCGTACCACGGGCAGAAGGCAAATACTCTACTTCGTCTGCACGTATCCCTTCCTTTAATAGTATAGCTGTGCCAACGCCTCTCTCGTCACACGGGGAACAGTAAATGTCGTAACCGTAAAAGTCCGAAGGGGGAAGTACCCGAACTTCTTGTAATAGTGCTATGTCTAAATCCGCAGCCTTTATCATGTCACTGAGCATCTTGATTTTTACCGGCGTCCCAATGCTATTGATGATAACAGACCCTATCCGATAAGCTCGTTGCATGGCGGTCAAAGTAGATAGGGTACCGTACGGTCGCTAATTTTGCCGTACATAGATTGCTGTCGAACTAACGTCCCCCGCCGTTCCCTCATATGGTCTGTCATTATTCCGTGCACTCTGCCGGTCTTACACCGGGAAAGTGCGTGGGAGCAGTTCCTCCGGCATCATCTGTTCCCCACGGGGGTGGCTTTTCTGACCAGTCCCCTAGTGTCCCATCGTTATCGTGCGGTGCAGGCGCCGTAGCCTCCTCAGTAGCCTGTTCCCGTCTATCGAGCTCCTTCGCTGTGTCTGGAGCATCGTCAGCGGTAGGTCGTACCGCCGTCCCGCTGGCCACCGATGCATCCACGCTAGGCAGTTCTTCTGTATCCATGGTCGTCTGTTCTGTACTCGTAAACATCTCAGAATTGTCTGCTAGATCGGAGTGGTCGTTCTCCACCGTGAGGCGGCGCTTCTTCCGGCGTTTTGGTGATCGCTGTTTACGTTGCCGGGCCTCGGAATCAGAGGTCAGCATGGTCTCCAGTTGTTCGTGGGTGGCGTCGGAATCGTGCTCCGTCGTATTATCGACGTCTCCAAGCGCCTTATCTGAAGGGGCCGCAAGCGGAACCGAAGAGAGGGCGTCCTGTGACTACTGCAGGCGGTCCAGCGCAACGTCGTCTTTCTGTGGCTAGACACGATCCGCCGCTGTCTGTGTGTTCTGGTACGCGTCTGTCTCGCGGCCCACGTTATCGCGTAATGCGGCGACGTAAGTTATGGTGAGCACAGTCGGATGCGGCGTGAGGGGTGGATCATCCCGTGGTAGCTGTAATAACCTTCGTTGAGCACACTCAGAACGTACGTGTCCCTCCTTCCCACATCCAGAGAACGTCCTTGGTTGTCCGTCATAAATGACAATCGCCCTACAACCGGCGATGTACAAGTATGACGGGACGTGTTTTCGGAGTTCGATCCTTATTTGTCTGACGCCATTGAGGACAGGATACGTCTTGAAACTCGCCCATTTTTCAGCCACGTGGGATAGGACCGTTCCGTAAGGACGCAGGGCGTCTGTCACCAATTCTTCTGGCATTTCAAATGGAAGCTCAAAGACGCGGATCGTTCGGAGGCCCATGCCGGCGTGTTCAACAGTTACCGCTCCAACATTCCCGTCCGAATGACAGAAACGAAGTCCTTGTCGGTGTCGAAGTAGTAGTTCGTCACATGCCGCTTCATTGATGAGCTTGACGTAGACCACGCTGCTGATTATAGATAAGTGTATTCCAACTAGAACGTCAGGTTCGAATTTCACCTCGTCCCGTAAATAACGTTCGATCTCGTAAGCCTTCGGTCGAGCATATTCGTTAACAAAACTAAATTTCAGTGTCGACAAGGCCATGATTCGTTCTATGTATACAGCGACACACCGCTACACACTTAACGTAAACACCTCTCGCGCAGACGTGCGGCAGGGACGTAAACACCGTCCGAACCGCTGCGCCGCCGAAGGCTGACTGCCATTATTCTACTAGCTGACACGCAGCTACAGCAGCTCCAGAGCTGAACAACAATTCCTTCAGAACATCTGCATACCACAGCGCTCCGCGATAATGCGTATGGCCGGGTCTAGACTTCTGAGAGAAACAGTTACAGCTTTTCTTTTGCGCTGCACGACGTTTTCTACAAACAGATAGCGCAATAGAATAGCTCAAGTGGAAAGGAACACATTCTATTTAAATTTCTGCATCCTGCACTGTTGGCAGTTCTGTGTAGGTGGCAGTTACGTGGTTCTATTTCGGTGATTACAAAATAGATTCGAATATATGCGCTGGGTAGCCGAGGCAGCTAGTTCATGGTGATTCGGGCAACCAAGTAAATGAAATTACTGAACATGCTGCATTTTACTACAGGGAGCCAGTGTGTCAGAATTTTCATCCAGTGTGGCGCAACGGTGTTACGATAGGATAATGAGTCAGAGAAACGAGGATTTGGTGGTCTGTTGGACTGATGATGGGTTATTATACCTATGGTCTGGGTTCGATCCCCATTTCCGTCAATGATTTTAGATAGGGAGAGAAAGATTCCATTCTCTTCTGGCTACACCGAGTGACGAAGATATAATGGCAGTGTGGTCTGAAATTCACATTAAAGATGATATTCCTTCGCTGCCAAGTAGACGTTAGGTTGAACCACAATAAAGTCTGGAGTGGTACAAGTAGAAACTCTATCACCAGTAACCTTTCTTATACTAGTTATTTATTTCTAGTGACGAAACAAACGCTATGTAGGGTCACAGGACACGTATTCCATCTTTTATCTGAGCTTCTGTATGTCGATAAATGAACTGAGAAAGCAACTCAGACCGCCCTTAACGCGGAGTTTGATCCCTTCGTGACAATACAGCTCCGCTACAATTTGTTGTTTGTTCAAAACTGCAGATTCCTCAACATCTCCACATATTACGCGTGAATGGGTTCGAATCCTGGCCCGGCACTAAACATTTCATTATGTATTATCAAGCTCTAGCATGAGAACACCTATCTGCTGGTGGATAATAATTTTGATTTCTAATGTATTCTCATTCGTAGTCAACATTAACGGTATCTGACGTTTTTGACTCCCAGTGGTACACAGAACTATTTACGAGATCATTGTAAGTTCAAGATGTTATTCCGAGCTGCTGGTGGAGATAAATTCGGTAGCTGATGTTTTTTTGTGTGTAGTCAACAACGATATGTGTGGGGCTCTATTCCCTGTGAGCACTGAACTCTTCGTCATATTATTTCTAGTTCAAACATGCTCACATCTCGCTGCTGGTGCAACAAACCCATATTTAACGTTCGTTTTCTCTAGAATATAACAGCGATAGGTGCCGTGTTGGAGTCGTGGTAAGGAAAAAATTAATGTTTCGTCTCGTCATTTCAGTTAAAACATCTAGCTACTGCCAAGAAAATCCGATATGTCACAGTTGGTTGTGCTTCGATATCAGTCCGATTAGGTTCTGGGCTCGAATCCCTGTCCAACACAAGTCTTTACCTCACGGAATTTCAAGTAAGTTACTTGTGAAGAAGCAATATTTAACATCTCTCGTAATTCGTTTACAGGGACAAGAGATGCTGTGTAGGAATTCGCGTCCGTTAAAAATGTTTGTCTTATGTAATTTAAAGTTGATATTTGGTAACTGATTATTTCTAAAATCGAGGTATATCACTCTCTGTATGCCTAACCAGGAATGACTGTTAGTTTGCGTCAGTCACGAAATCTTTGCTTAGTCTGCCTGACCTGGGTTTGAATCCATATGCAGAACGAGACGGTTCGTCGTGTCATTTTAAGTTCATACATATTCTCAACTAGCTGCTCGTGGACAACTTAAATTTTTAATGTCATTTTGTGTTAAATAATAAGTACTGTATGTTACTCTGAAGATGAGATCATGAATACGACGAGCTTAGTACGTGCATTACCTATCTGACGTAATAATGAGAGTGGTAACATTTCAGGTAGGTCATTTATTGTAATAAATGTGAGATTACGAGCCTTAAGGACAGTCTTATCTGTGATAAGGTGTTCCCTGATATTTGTAGCATCGTGGTATTACTTTACATCTTGAGTTACTGCGATACAGAGCTGTGTTTTCTAGTGGTGACTTGTTGGAACCATTTTCAATAGTCAAACGACTATACCAAGGAGCGATTAGAAGACCTGCTAGATAGCCGCATTATGCCGGTTGCACGCGAATCAGGCGAAATGCAATTCAGGTCGTTCGGATACTTTTGAGCATGACTGTATCGCCAAGAGCAACGTTCATCATTAATGGATTAAAGTTAAGTATCAAACTCACTACATTCGCTTTCTGAATTCTAATTCCATGTCGTGTTCCTGACCTCACGTCAGTGTAGTTCTTCCCTCCTCACGCCAGCCTGCGTGAGCTAAAACACGTGCGTTTCGGCCTCCTCCAGTAACACGGTGTTGGCTCTTCTGCCAACACAACATTGGCAAGAGTCTAAAAACGGTGTTCTTATGTATACTGCCCTGATTTATTTGTGTAATGGCTTCGCCACGTTCTCCAGATGTACTATCCGAATTTTATCGCTTACCGAATCAGCAGACGCAGGCATTACTGGATGCCCTTGGACAGTTCGTCCAGGGTCAACGTGCAATGCAAAACGATGCGGCTGCAGCCGCTCCACCGGTAACGCAGCCACAACACACCGTTGCACAGACTTTCATACCTTTTGATGCTGCACTGGAAAGCTGGACGGAGTGGTCACGCCAATTTGGATTCCATCTCGCCGCCTGCAGAATTCAAGGTAACGTGCGGCAGCACTTTCTTTTGTCGTCCGTCGGTTTGCAAACCTACCGTGTGATAGTCAGATTATTTCCCCAACGCGACGTAGTAACTCTGTCTTACGACGATATTTTGTCTGCATTAGATGCATATTTCAAACAATCAGTCAATGTAGTTGCAAAACGGTATACCTTCTTTCGTACAAAACGTACGGCAGATCAGACTAATCGGGAGTGGGTTGCAACCTTACAAGGCCTTACTATGGATTGTGCTTTTGAGTGTCAATGTGGACTCCCATATTCAGATACTGTGGTACGAGATGCAATTGCACAGAACGTTTCTGATGTTCGTATAAGGGAACAGATTTTGAAACTAGTCAATCCCCCCCCCCCCTTCAACAAGTGATGGACATATTGGATCGGCAGGACACCATTGACTTTGCTCAGGAATCATTTGAAACTTCGCCAGCCATGTGTGAGATTAAACGGCCCGCAGGACGAGCTGCACGCAGCAGTAAACAGCCGTCGCGCCCCGCCACGCCGCTGCCGCCAGGCTCGCAGCCACGTGTGCCGCGCCGGCAAGCAAATGCAGTGCTCAAATCCTGCCCGCGGTGTGCTACTAAACATTTGCGTGAGAATTGGCCGTCACGCCAAGCTATTTGCTTTTACTGTAATAAAAAAGGACATGTTCAGAGTGTTTGCCAGAAAAAGCTCAGATCGGAAACTCCAAACCATTCGAGGCCCTTTGCTTTGCACTGGAATCGGAATCGAACCAAGGATACTCAGGCTCGCGAAACCTTGCCCATGGAAATTCATGTCGTTCGTTCCACTCCGCCCAGTGCCACTCTCTCTAACAGTGACTGTGTTCGTCCCATATATAGTGTGCCCCGAAAGTCGCAAGTGATTTTGTGCCAGTGTCAGTTCATGTTGCACGAGACAGTCGCTCTTGTCGTCAGCAGGACAATAAACTTTTTGTAGACTTGGAAATTAACAGCGAAGTGATACCATTCCAGCTCGATACCAGAGCTGCAGTTTCGCTGATCAATCAAGATACTTACAAACTGCTGGGCACACCTCCGTTGCGTGCCGCAAATGTTAAGTAGCTATTCAGGTCAAGAGATCCCTGCGTTAGGGCAGTGCAGCCTTCTTGCAACATACAAAGGACAAACAAAACTTGTGCCATTTCACGTCCTTCGATCTTCTTCTGAAGTGAACTTGTTTGGCTTCGATTCATTTCGGTTGTTTAACTTGTCTATAGTAAATCAGTGAACCAGACTGTGCCTTCAGACGGTGTTTCTCGTCTATGTGAAGAATTTGCAGACATTTTTGCGCCGGACCTCGGTTGCGCTAAGGACTATAAAGCACATTTGGAACTGAAAGTAACCGCGCAATCGAAAATTTTCAAAGCCCACAATGTTCCCCACGCATTGCATGATGAGGTTGCAAAACCTTTACACGATTTGGAATCACAAGGTGTAATTGAACGTGTGCAGGCTTCTCTCTGGGCATCACCCTTAGTAACTTTGCCAAAACCTTCGGGAAAATTGAGACTCTGTGTGGACTTCAAGGCAACACTGAATCCACAACTAGTGATAGCATCTTTTCCTTTACCCCGCCTGGAAGATCTTTTTGACAAACTGAGCCCAGGCAAATATTTTTCGAAGTTGGACCTAGCAGATGCGTACTTGCAAATACCGGTGGACGAAGAATCCCAGCGCGTTTTGGTGGTTAACACGCATCTTGGTTTGTACCAATTCAAATGACTGCCATTCGGGTGTGCATCTGACCCTGCATTGTTTCAGAAATATCTGCAAACTGTTTGTGCATCGGTCCCTACTACAGCAAACTATCTGGACGATATTGTGATCTCCGGAAAGACAGAAGAAGAACATTTAGCCAATCTCAGAACTTTATTTCAGGCCTTGCGACAAAATGGTCTTCGCTTACGGAAGGACAAATGTGTGTTTTTTGCTCGTGACTTGCATACCTGGGCCATTTACTCAATGCCCAAGGCATACATCCGAGTCCCACGCACCTCCGTGCCATACAAGACTTGCCTTCGCCGCAGAATTTGAAGTAGCTACAGAGTGTTCTGGGAAAAATAAACTGTTATCACAGATATGTGCCGTATGCCTCTTCCATTTAAGCTCCGCTTCATCGCTTACGCCGTAAAGGTGTTCCGTACGTCTGGACGACGGAATGCGAACGCGCCTTTCGCCGGTTGAAATCGGCGTTGCTTTCCAATACTTGCCTTACGCCATTCGATCCCCGGAAGCCCCTTTTGTTGATGGTGCATGCATCGGATTTCGGGATCGGTGCTGTGCTTGCGCACAAAGATGGCTCGCACGATCGCCCTATTGCCTTTGCGTCCAAATTGCTCTCGTCGGCGCAAAGAAATTATTCACAGATCGAGAAAGAAGCATTGGCTCTCGAATTTGGTGTTACAAAGTTTCATGACTTCTTGTATGGTCGTCACTTCATCATAATCACAGACCACAAACCTTTGGCATCGCTTTTTCATCGAACAAGCTTGTACCTCCACGTACAGCGCAGAAATTCATTAGCTGGTCTGTTTTCCTCTCGCAGTACCGCTACGATATCTTGTATCGGTCCACTGCTAAGCACGGAAACGCCGATGCGTTGTCCCGTTTGCCTGTTGCTGAGGATAGGGCATTCGATTCCTCCGAACTTGCTTGCATGTTCATTGATTCGGAAACCGATGACGTGCTCGAATCGTTTTCGATTGATTTTAGTCGTGTAGCTACAGCCACAACTGGTGACCCTGTCCTTGTTACCATTCTACGTTTTGTTACTACGCAATGGCCCTTGTCAAAGTTACGAATCGGGGACCCGTTGGTTCGCCGATTTTTTGCTCACAAGGAGAGACTTTTTGTTCGACGTGGTGTTTTGCTGTTGCATTCTGATAATGGTCAGTCCAGGGTCGTGGTCCCATGTTCGTTACTGTCCTCTGTCTTAAAGCTTCTCCACCAAGGACATTGGGGTATAGTGAGAACGAAACAACTTGTTCGTCAGCACTGTACTTGGTTCGGAATCGATGCCGCGATTACGAATATGTGCTCTTCTTGCATGGTGTGTGCTGAACAACAATCAGCACCACCGCGGAAATTCTTTGCATGGCCAAAAGCCACTTTCCCTTGGTGGTCCATTCTGGAATGCTCGATGGTTGGTTGTGATAGATTCATTCAGTAATTGTCCTTTTGTTGCCCGGCTGTCTTCCATGACATCATCTGCCACCATCCAAGCGTTATCTGCTATCTTTTTATTGAAAGTCTTCCACAGACAATTGTTTCCGACAATGGCCCACAATTCATGTCCGCAGAATTTCAGTCGTTCAGCAAGGCCAATGGTATTCAACATCTGACGTCCGCGCCGTTTTCGCCACAGTCAAACGGTGCCGCTGAACGAGTGGTCAAGACTTTCAAGTCACAGATGTTGAAGTCGCATTCTCGGCAGGAAACGTTATTGCTCTTTTTGTCCTCGTATTGCTCTCAGCCCCAAGATGGTCGCTCGCCAGCTGAGTTGCTCCACGGTCGTCATCATCGAACCTTGATGTCTTTGCTACATCCGCCGCATCAGGCTCCTGTGCAGCGGCAGACACCTGCTTTTGCCCCAGGCGACGTTGTCTACTGCCGCCACTATCGAGGTTCACGGCGTTGGTTTGAAGGGCGCATTCTTCGCTGCCTCGGCCGCGCTCTGTATCTGGTTTTGGGGGCCTCTGGTGAGATGCGTTTGCATCGCAATCAGCTGCGCCTCTGTCATCGCACGGGTTCTGCCGCTCGCCGTCTGCTTTCAGCGACGGTGCCGTCCGGTCAGCGCCCCGGGGACCAATCTACTGGCTCGCCTCAGCCCCAGGTGTTACCGACGCTGCCTTCCATTTTGCCCCTTGGCGACGCGCCGCGCCACCGCCACCGCCGCCGCTGCCACCTGTTCTCCCGCGGCGACGCCCGCAGTGGACGCGTCGCTGCAACCGCCGGGCGCCTCCCTGGGTCACGCGCCGCTGGTCGCTTCCCGTGACCAGTTGTCCTCCGACATGGAACTCTTGCCCGCTCCGGACCATATGTCGTCTTCGTCCGTCGGGTGCCCCGGCCCGATGGAGGTCGACCCTTCGGCCCCTCCTGTCTCTCAGCGGGCGCATACACCGCATGTTGGCGTGCACCCTGGAGCAGGTTTTCAGGCGTTTCCTAGCTCCCCGCGGACCGAATGGCAGGGTGCGGGGGGCACAGCCTCGCCTGTTGTTATGCTCCCCACCTCGTCACATACGTCATGGGGTCCTCCCCACGGCGGGCGGAAGCCTTATAACACAACCGTACGCCGATTTGCGGGGGAGGAATGTGGTGTCACCGCCAGACACCACACTTGCTAGGTGGTAGCCTTTAAATCGGCCGCGGTCCATTAGTATACGTCGGATCCGCGTGTCGCCAGTATCAGTGAATTGCAGATCGAGTGCCGCCACACGGCAGGTCTAGTCTAGAGAGACTCCGTAGCACTCGCCCCAGTTGTACAGCCGACTTTGCTACCGATGGTTCACTGTCTACATACTCTCTCATTTGCCGAGACGACAGTTTAGCATAGCCTTCAGCTACGTCATTTGCTACGACCTAGCAAGGCGCCATATTCAGTTACTACGAATGTATTCTGAACAGAAAATACTGTGAATCATGTACCGTCAAGAGCGACGTTCATCATTAATGGATTAAAGTTAAGTATCAAATTCATTACATTCGCTTTCTGAATTCTAATTCCTTGTCGTGATCCAGATCTCACGTCAGTATAGTTCTTCCCTCCTCACGCCAGCATGTGTGAGCTAAAAGACGTGCGTTTCGGCCTTCTCTAGTAACACGGTGTTGGCTCTTCTGCCAACACAACACATAAGGCTGACTTATTGGCACTACTGAAATAAATGATAGGTTAGTCGACGTGCCTAATTGGATCTGCGAGCCATTTCATTAAATTTATCAAAATACATAAAAATTAGTTATATCACTATACTGACTCTTAGACTAGGGTATTAACTATATTTACAGTACAAGACGTTTGTCTTCCTCTACAGATAATGTTATATCACGCAGTCACCACGTGAAGGCTAGATGACACTGTGATAACTAGTACTGACACACATTTGTATAGATAAGGAACGAGATTTACTATGCTTCCCAACTATTTTTCAAAGGCACCCAAACATAACAGCTACCGCATGTTAGAACCTTAATTTTATCTAGCAGTACAAAACGTTTCTCATCCTTCAGTCACTTCAGCTGAGTGAAAGTGTAACAAAAACTGTAGCAAAATATTTTTGATAGTATCATAATCCATTTCTTGTCCCATTCAGTTCACTACTTCACATTCAACAACAGATTTTACTCTCAACATGATGGACTACCCATGGGATCCCCAAATGGTTCAAATGGCTCTGAGCACTATGGGACTTAACATCTTAGGTCATTAGTCCCCTTGAACTTAGAACTACTTAAACCTAACCAACCTAAGGACATCACACACATCCATGCACGAGGCAGGATTCGAACCTGCGACCGTAGCAGTCACGCGGTTCCAGACTGAGCGCCTAAACCGCTATGGGATCCCCGATCAGTGGCCTCCTAGCTGCCATTTTCCTCATACAGATAGAAAAACAAATCTTCGACAAAATAGTAATACCAAAACAGTACAAAATAATATATTGGTACAGATACGTAGATGATATAATTTGCTTAATAGATGAACCATTCTCTCGCATAAAAGAACTTCATGATAACATAAACTCCATCCACCCACAAATACAATTCACCATAGAAACACAAACAGATGAAAAACTTAATTTCTTAGATCTCACTATACACAAGAGAAACAACAAACATGAATTCACAATCTACAGAAAACCCACACTCACCAGCACCATTATTTATAACCAATCCAATCACCCCATAACCCACAAAGAAGCCAGCTTCAGATATTTACTTCACAGGCTGAACAAAATACCCATGAATAAGCATGACTACACACAAGAACTGAACACAATAAAACAAATTGCACAGGAGAATGGATATGACGCAAAGAGAGTAGACAAAATAAACCACAAAATACAAGAACAAACAGCACATAACCATGAAACACACACACATACAAACACAACTCATCACACGACAAATAAGCAGACAGTAAGCAACAAATGGCACATAATGACTTACAACAACAAAGTCACACACAGGGTGGGTAATATACTAAAGAAACAAGGACTCAACATAGCATACAGAACCAACAACACAATACAGAGCAGACTGGGAAGAATTACCACCAACACTGACAAATACAGCCAGTCCGGCTACCAACTTACTTGCAACTGCTGTCAATCTGTATATGTGGGCCAAACATGCAGGACCTTCAGAACCAGACGTAATGAGCACCTCAGAGCACTGAAAAGCAATAGCACACACTCAACATTTGCAGACCACCTGTTAGCACACAACCACTACCCAATAAACATTGAAACTGACCTTCACATCCTAAAAACTAGCAGCAGCCTATACCAAAAATTAACTATAGAAGAAAACTACCACATCCAAAAATCAATAGCCCAAGGAAAGAAAGTACTCAATGAATACACATCACTGTGCGACAAAACTCTCTTCGCCACAATAGAAGAACTATACCAGTAACACACACACACACACACACACGCACACACACACACACACACACACACACATACACAAACAAATTCTCTCTCTCTCTCTCTCTCTCTTCGTTCTTTCTTTCTTTCTTTCTTTCAGTCTCTCTCTTTCTGCCCCAGTACTCATCACACACACGCAAACCCACATAAACCACACACCACTAACACCAAATACAATTCAAACTCGCGCGCCTCACGCAGCAGAACACGCTACGAAACAAATGAACGCCACACAGCCACAACAACATGTAATGGCAGCGAAAACTCCGCCTATGTTTTGAGTAATCGGAAAACTGCATTGCCACGCGAACACAGGCAAAGAAGTAAGCCTATTTACTTCGCCAACAACACAGGAAAGCGAACCACAACTTCAAAACTGTAAGTTACAGAAAGAAAACGTGATACAGTCCTATTTCCGGTAGTAAATGCATAACAAACAGAAAATAAATTACGTTTTGCTGTTTGCAGATGACGAGTTGTATATTGTGTAGCAAAACAGCTACCGAAACAAGAGGACAATAACATCATGTAAGGTATGTTACTTTTCGCCAATTAAGTTATAAATGCAACTTTTACATAATTTTGTAAACGACGCAAATGTTAATATGGTTCAAATGGCTCTGAGCAAAAAAATGGTTCAAATGGCTCTGAGCACTATGGGACTTAACATCCGATGTCATCAGTCCCCTAGAACTTAGAACTAGTTAAACCTAACTAACCTAAGGACATCACACACATCCATGCCTGAGGCAGGATTCGAACCTGCGACCGTAGCGGTCGCGCGGTTCCAGACTGAAGCGTCTAGAACTGCTTGGCCACAACGGCCGGCAAATGTTAATATGTTAACAACAAATTTACAGTTAAAAATAAAAATAGAACCCACTGACGATAGCACAAAAGTGCTGAAACATGTATGGGTGAAACAAAAGAAAAAAAGGCGGAACTTCTCATCCCATTTTCTTAGCAAGCACGGAGACAACAAGAAGAACTGCACCACAAGATGATTCTTTCACTGTATTACGCTAACAGGTAGCGGATCTCAAGGAAGTGTTCTGACGATCTGCTGATAATCTGCGCAGTACTATATTCCAAGGCAATTGCTGCCACACTATGTGTACTTTCTGTGCTCTTTGCCCGTGGTTTTATGCACCAGCAGGATTGAATAAGTTTTCCTTTCAGTCTGTACAAGCTCGGACTATTAGGGTACATTCATTTCAGCCTGAAGATGACTCGTTATTCGGTAGTTTATAAATTCTAGTGATAAGGTTTCTTTAGTGTAATACTCCTAAAGATGTGCAGCTCTCATATATCACCCACAATTATCAGGAGCACAAACTACAAAAATTCTACATGTGAATAAGTACTATAATTCGAACTCTCCTCAAAATAGTTAGAATACAGTATTAACGTGATGGCAGTGCTAGTTCTAACGTATGGGTCAGAGACTTGGAGACTAACCCATCAGTCAAAGTAGGAGGACACAGGCAGCAGCGATGAGGCTTAACACTTCTAACTGGTTACAAACACATAGATCGGATAAAAAATTGTTATATAAGGAATGAACTATCTTCGAGAGATAGCTGTGTACAGAAAGAGTTGTCATGAACAGATTCAAAGGATGTCAGAAGAACGAATGCTTAATATACAAATGTACTAGTACACCTCAACAAGAGATAGAAAAATCAACTGCATTCTTCTTGAAACTGGAATAGGGAAGGATGCCTAAACAAGAAATGGGTACGATGATGATGATAATTATGATGTTGGTGATGATGATGAAATATGTGTACCTAAACGCTTTACATAGATCACATTTTGTCTCATATAATTATTTCCCTTCCAGTAATCCGAAACCAGAGCTCCGTGCCTAGCGTTCTGAATTATGAAGGTTCAAAATGGCTCTGAGCACTATAGGACTTAACTTCTGAGGTCATCAGTCCCCGAGACTTAGAACTACTTAAATGCAACAAACCTAAGGACATCACACACATCCATGCCCGAGGCAGGACTCGAACCTGCGATCGTAGCGGTTCCGTACTGTAGCGCCTAGAGCCGCTCGGCCACAATGGCCGGCAATTATGTAGGAAGCTGCCAGTCGCTTATATAGTAATGCCTGCTGCATAATTCTGGTATATCTTTTGCAACTGCCTGAGGTAATTCAGACGCAAGTATTTCGACAAAGGCACAGTTTTAATCCTTCCTAAATATGTATTACACTCAGCTTCCTTATTATATTACTTGGTAGTTGAGCAAAGCATTTGAATCGATTCAGTGTATAGGGCGAACCGAAAAGTATGTCAATCAGAACTTACAGGTGGGGAGTGGAAATGATGGTCCTGCAAACACTGGAACTCCGCGTCAGCATTCCACGCGGGAGTAGAATTCGCCAGAGTTGTGCTGTGCTGGTCACTACGACTTCCAGTTCCAATAACTTGCAGAACGGTTGCGGATGTCTGAGGAGCGTCCAGAAGAATAATGAACCAGCTGGACCACAACGCGGAGTGCCGGCCCAGGGCAGCCGGTGCCCAACTATTGGGGAGTATTGGCGGACAGCTCGGCTGGAGACTGCAGGCAGTTGCCAGCGAGTTGCAGGACGCCGTCTGCCGGCGTCGGCAGCAACAGACTGACAAATGAAGGCGATGCGCGCCTGACGGACGTCGGAAATTAGCAGCCATGAGCGGGAGGGCTGCAGCACTGGCCGAGTGGTCGGGCACCCACCTACATCCCCCCACCTCGTCCCCCCACACCTTCCCCCTCATTCTCCGAGTTTGCTAAAGCTATGAGGAACATCCCAAGTGTTTGTGTAACAGGCCTTCTCGAGTCGCCCGAAACCCACTATTCTACGACGTGACCAAAGAAAATAAATATTGTAACGTCCATAGCGCTGGAAAGTGGGTACGTCAGTTATGAAATACTTCATTATGGAGAACGAGGATGATCTCTTACTACTTTTCTTCCACTCAGAACTTTATTTATTATTTTTATTTACTTTATTTTTATTTGTTTTTAATGTATCGGCTTTCGGGACGTACCCATACTGCCATCTCAAGAGTGTGTTATCAGTTATGACGATACGAACGTAAGCAAAACGCAACAAAGTTCTCGAGCGTAAAAAGTCTCCTACCCGGCGGGGAATCACACTCGTGTCCCTTGTGTTAGCAATCCGCTGCGCCAACCACGCAGCTTCCGAGGCAGAGATACTTATGATTTATTTGTAAGCAATTACGAAACAGCTCAAGCTATATGTTTAGTCACCGATGCACTATTACAGAAAGTGATATATCTTGTTAATATACACTGAAGCGCCAAAGAACCTGGTGTAGGCATACGTATTCTAATAGAGAGATATGTAAACAGACAGAATACGGCGCTGCGGTCGACAACTCCTGCATAAGACAACAAGCGTCTGGCGCACTTGTTAGATCTGTTACTACTGCTCCGATGGCAAGTCATCAACATCTAAGTGAGTCTGAACGTGGTGTTATAGTCGGCGCACGGGCGATGGGACACAGCGTCTCCGTCATAGTGATGAAGTGGGGATTTTCCCG
Organism: Schistocerca piceifrons; assembly: GCF_021461385.2. Lineage (NCBI taxonomy): Eukaryota > Metazoa > Arthropoda > Insecta > Orthoptera > Acrididae > Schistocerca > Schistocerca piceifrons. The sequence continues at coordinate 106,994,605 of NC_060138.1, read as the reverse complement.
TACGACCATTTCACTAGTGTACCGTGAATATCAGGAATCCGGTAACACATCAAATCTCCGACCGCTGCAGCCGGGAAAAGCTCCTGCAAGAACGGGATCAATGACGACTGAAGAGAATCGTTCAGCGTGACAGAAGTGCGATCCCTCTGCAAATTGCTGCAGATTTTAATGCTGGTCCAGCAACAAATGTCAGTTTGCGAACCACTAAACGAAACATTATTGATATGGGCTTTCGGTGCCGAAGGCCCACTCATGTACCCTTGATGACTGCACGACATGAAGCTTTTCGTCTTGCTAGGGCCTATCAACACCAACATTGGACTGCTCATGACTGGGAACATATTGGCTGGTCGGACGCGTCTGGTTCCAAATTGCATCGAGTGAATGGATGTGTACGGGTATGGAGACAACGTCATGAATCCATGGACCCTGAATCTCAGCAGGGGATGGTTCAATCTAGTGGTGATCCTGTAATGGTGTGGGGCGTGTGCAGTTTGAGTGATACTGGACCCCTGATACGTCTAGATACGACTCTGACAGGTGACACGTACGTAGGCAGCCAGTCTAATCACCTGCATCCATTCATGCCCAGTGTGCTTTCCGACGGACTTGGGCAATTCCAGCAGGACAATGCGAGACCCCATACGTCCAGAATTGCTACAGAGTAGCTCCAGGAACACTCTTCTCAGTTCCGCTGGCAACCAAACTCCCGTGACATGAACATTATTGAGCTTGTCTTGTTTGCTTTGCAACGCGCTGTTCAGAAGAGATATCCACCCCCTCGCACTCTTACGGATTTATGAACTGCCCTGCAGGATTCCTTGTTTCAGTTACGCCCAGAACTACTTCCCCAAAGTAAGTCGAGTCCATGCCACGTCGTGTTGCGGAACATCTGCTTGTTCGCGGGGGCCCTACATGATATTAGGCAGATGTACCCGTTTCCTTGGCTATTCAGTGTATATCAATGTTTTTGCCCAAACTCCTATGTTACTCTTTTGCAAGAGCGGTGACTGTGAGACAGTAGCCTTGCAAAAGTTCCAGACTCTCAAGGGTATGACGTAAGGCATTGGTCCGAAGCCTGCTAAGGGTCTGGAGAATCCTATGCAACATCCTGATTGCTATCCGTACAAAATCACCCATGTTCAAGAGCTACTTGTTGCTAACTTGCTCGCGTGGAAATGGACTATGAATGGCCGTGAAACATCTCCAAGGATTTGTCGATAGGCAGAATTGCAGAATACGGGCAACGGAAAATCCGCACGCATGTCAATCGGAGCCATATCATTCTGCAAAGGTGAATGTATGGTGCGAGTTGACGGAATTGTTTATCGTAGCCTCGTATTTTTCTGAGAAGTTACACGTGCCGTTATTGGTAAACATTATGAGAGTCTTTTGTGCACCAGCGTCATTCCCACCCTTCAACAGCGTGGACGCGTGGGTAGGATCATTTTTATGCAAGATGGCACTTCTCAGCACAATAAACAGCCAGTGAAGCGGCTGCTGCAGAGGCATTTCGGAAATGCTAGAATTACCAGCCGTCATTTCCCTGCAAGCTGGCCGTCCAGATCACCTGATCGTGATCCCTGTGACCTCTGGCGGTGGCGTTATCTGAAGGATGTTGTGTTTAGTGCTGCAGTTAGGAATGTAGCTGAATTGAAGATACGCATTGCGCAACTCATTCTGAACGCGACCCCCAAAACAGTCGATATGTTGAATAAACATGCTGTTTCTCGATTTCAGTTTGTGGTAGAAAACGGTGGCTAGCGTACTGAACATTTCTTGCACCAGTCTCACAGCAGGAAGAAACTGATGTCATCTTACTTTCTTATGCGGTTTTTGGCCTCAGGACAGTTAAAAACCGACGTCATTTTACTTTTTATGTGGTTTTCGGCCTCATGATAATTAACAATCAGTTTTTCCCCTTCCAATGTGGTACGACCTTGCCGTGGGAGATGGGCTTACCTAAATAACAGTGACACAACTATTGACTACCGAACTTATGCAGTCTTGCACATTGCACAGTACGGACAGTGTATTGTACAACTCTAACTATAGCCGTTTTACTGCTATTCATCTGTCATTTGTAGTCGACCTTATTTACCTTAAGGAGCTTACAGCGCCGTCTGGTAGTAAAATTTTCCTTTTTTTCTCTCTTTTTTGGCCATGACGTTTCCCCCTGCGTCAGTAATATGCTGTTCATGTCAGAGGTCATTCTGAACAGTGGTCCTTTTTCTAAAGCATTTTGAAACTGGACCTTTAATTATGGACACCTTGTACGTAAATGATCTGACCAACAGGTGAGAACGAATCTACGGCAGTTTGCTGGTGATACTGTGGTGTACCGCAAGGTGACTTCGTTGGGTGACTGCAGGAGAATACAAGATAACTTAGACAAAATTTCTAGTCCTTGTGATTGATGGCAGCTTGGTCTGAATGTAAAAGAAATGTAAGTAGATATAAATGAGTAGTACACCACTAATGTTCGGATACGTTATTGGTAGTGTATTGTTTGATATATTCACGTTGATTAAATATCTTACCGTAACGTATGAAGTGGAACTAGCTCATATTGACGGTAGTCGGAGTGGCGAATGGTCGACATCGCTTCATTGGGAGGGTTTTAGGAAAGTGTGGTTCATCTGTAAAGGACACACCGTACAGAACACTAGTGCGAGCCATTCTTTACTACTGCTCACGTAATTGGTACCCATACCTGCTTGAATAAAGGAAGATATCGAAGAAATTTACAGACTGGCTGCTATGTTTGTTACCGGCAGGTTCGAACAACATGCAATTATTATGGAGACAGTTCGTGAACTGGAGTCAGAATCTCTGGATGGAAGAAGACATTCTTTTCCTGGAAGACTATTGAGAAAATTTAAATAAGTGGCATTTAAAGCTGACAGCAGGACAATTCTACTGCCGCCAACGTACATTTCGCGAGAGAACCACAAAGATAAAATGAGATAAATTGGGGCTCGTAAAGAGCTGCCAAGAATAATATACAGACGAATGGAAAATATGTGTTACATGACCATCAATTTCACTTTAGAAAAAGTAAGGCCACCAGAGCGGCAGTTCTGATGTTTCGGTTGAGAAGGGAAGCGAGATTAAAGAAAAATCGAGACACCTCCATAGCATTTGTCGATTGTAAAAGGCGTTCGACAGTATCAAATGATGCAGCTTATTCGAAATTCTAAGAAAACAGGGCTAAGCTATAGGAAAAGACGACAGCCAAGAGGGAATAATTATAGTATAAGACCAAAAACGTAGTGATCAGATTAAACAGGTTAGGGATGTAATCTTTCACACCTACTGTTCAATCAATACACCGAAGGAGCAATGACAGAAACGAAACAATGGTTCAAGAATGGAATTAAAATTCAAGGTGAAAGGATATCAATGATAAGGTTCACTGATGACAATGCTAATCCTCAGTGGAAGTGAAGAAGAATTAAGTGTTCTGCTGAAACGGACGGAGCAGGGAGGACATCAAAAGGAGACTAGCACTGGCAAAAAAGGGCATTCCTGGCCAAGAGAAGTCTACCCATATGAAACACAGGCCTTAATTTAAGGAAGAAAATTATGAGAATATACGTTTTGAGTACAGGATTGTATGGCAGTGAAATGGGGACTGTGAGAAAAGCAGAAAAGAAGAAAATCGAAGCATTTGAGATGTTTTGCTACAAAAGAATGTCGAAAATTACGTGGAGTGTTTAATTAAGGAATGATGAGGTTCACGAGGTTTCGTCAGAGAGGGATGGAATATATAGAAAACATCGACAAGAAAGCAAGGACGACAGAGATGGCTGGTTCAAAATGGCTCTGAGCACTATGGGACTTAACATCTATGGTCATCAGTCCCCTGGAACTTAGCACTACTTAAACCTAACTAACCTAAGGACAGCACAAAACACCCAGTCATCACGAGACAGAGAAAATCCCTGTCCCCGCCGAGAATCGAACCCGGGAACCCGAGCGTGGGAAGCGAGAACGCTACCGCACGATCACGAGCAGCGGACTACGACAGAGATCGGAAAACATCCAGCAAATAATAAATAATTGAGGAAAAAAGGTTGCAAGTGCTACTTTGAGGTGAAGTGGTTGGCGCAGCACGAGAGGAATTCATGACGGGCCGCATCAAACCAGTCAGGAGACTGATGACTCAAACAAAAAAAAAAAAAAAAAGCAGGCGGCTGTTTTTCCCTCGCTCTATTTAGAAGTGGAACTGAAAAGGAAATGACTACTAGTGATACAGGGTAGCCTCCGCCACGCACCGTCCGATGGGTTGCTTAATATTTAGTAGATGTACATGTAGACTGGATGTAGAAAAAAATGTGGTGAATAAGGTACGTCGAAGGGGTTGAATTTTGAATTTCGTGTAATTAAATCACCAAATATTTCGATGAAAGAGAAGACTCCCTACTCCCTCTCATCTTTGAAGACTTTACTGAAATACGACCCTTCAAAAGGCGCAACAGACGAAAGAGCGGTCTCTATATGAATGCACTGAATCACCTTAAGTGATAGTTGCCATAAACAATAGACTCATTAGAAATACACCACGCACCGCACTGGTGTTAAAGGAATGTACGAAAGTCGTTCACTCAAACTCAGCAGGTGTTCCAGAATTTCGAATATGTAGACACCGTGTAGAACAAAGAGGCATTTAAACCGCACCTGGAAGTTGGAAATGCTGACGGAACAGTTCGGCGTGTACACGGGGAGCGGCGTCAGGCAAACGACGTTACAGTTTCATAAACTTGGTAATTGTTTTCGCGCGGTGTAACCTGATTTCCATACGGCGCGACACGGCGTCGCCTGCACGGCGTCTCTAAGTGTCCATTAAGCGACGCAACCCCGTGCAAGGCGTCCTGCGACGCCTCTACGCTCGCTTTCCCGCCATTACGGCGCTGCCTCCGTATCGAGAGGGCAGGCGCTGGAAGAGCAGCACAGTGGGGCAACCCAAGATGCTGTCCAGGATATGTGGCCAGCTCACTTTACGAGACACAGGATTTTAACAGGTTTTCTGCCTCGAAGCTGACCTGGGCAGACGGAATGGTGTTTACAGATAGTAAGAAACTTTTCATATTATCACGCTGTACTCGAAAATAGAATCAGAGTTCTGGTGAAGGACATAGACACCCCACACTATATAACTACAGTGTACTGGAATACGCATTTTTAATTTTTTTAAACTCTTATAAAGGGTGCCTCTTCTAAGAGTCATTAGGTGCGTTTTCTCTCATGTATCGGTAGATATTTGCAATTTCGTTTTTACATTGTATAGCTGAAGTAAGTCCAACTAGCCACTTGTCGTCGCGTCTTTCAGGCCCAGTGTTGTGGGTTGGCAGGAGAGCCAACACCGGGTTACAAGTGGAAGCCGAAAGGTACGCGTTTTAGCTCACGCAGGCTGGCGTGAGGTCTGGAACAGGACAAGGAAATTAGACTTCAGAAAAAACGGACGTAGCTGGTGGAATACTTAACTTTAATCCATTAATGGTGAACGTCGCTCTTGACAGTACATTATTTACAATATCAATAGTAACTGGTAATGGCGCCTTGCTAGGTCGTAGCAAATGACGTAGCTGAAGGCTATGTTAAACTATCGTCTCGGCAAATGAGAGCGTATTTTGTCAGTGAACCATCGCTAGCAAAGTCGGTTGTACAACTGGGGCGAGTGCTAGGAAGTCTCTCTAGACCTGCCGTGTGGCGGTGCTCGGTCTGCAATCACTGATAGTGGCGACACGCGGGTCCGACGTATACTAACGGATCGCGGCCGATTTAAAGGCTACCACCTAGCAAGTGTGGTGTCTGGCGGTGACACCACACCCAGCCCTGTGACGAACGTAAATCATTGGTTTTTTTCCGATTGCAAATAAAATAATTTTTAAACTGGAATTTCGCTTGCTTATTCCATAAAGGTCTTCCAGCTTAGTTCAGACCGATATTAACAGAGACAGACCAATACAGCAGAGCTGGATGCTTGGCGGTAGCAGTCAGCCCGAGCCAGAGCAGTGCTTCCACTGCTAGAGTATTGGTTATTCTTTGAGTTTTACTGTCTGTGTTACTGCATATCCCAGCAACAAATATCGGACTAGACTAATCTGGGACCGCTCTATCGAATGGGCACGTAAAATTCCGCTTTAAAAACTGTAAGTAGGCTGTTTAGGTTTTCTTATTGGTAACGCCACGTAGTGCTCTGTATGAAAATCACTGGCTGTGCTGTGTGCAGTCTGTGGCTAGTTTGCATTGTTGTCTACCATTGTAGTGTTGGACTGTGGGCTGTTAACAACGCGTGGCGTTGCGCAGTTGGAGGTGAGCCGCCAGCAGTGGTTGATGTGGGGAAGTGAGATGGCGGATTTTTGAGAGCGGTTGATCTGGACGTGTGTCCATCAGAAACAGTACATTTGTAAGAATGTATGTCATGAACTGCTATATATATTATGACTTTTGAACACTATTAAGGTAAATACATTGTCTGTTCTCTATCAAAATCTTTCATTTGCTAACTATACCTATCAGTAGTTAGTGCCTTCAGTAGTTTGAATCTTTTATTTAGCTGGCAGTAGTGGCGCTCGCTGTATTGCAGCAGTTCGAGTAACGAAGATTTTTGTGAGCTAAGTGATTTGTGAAAGGTATAGGTTAATTTTAGTCAGGGCCATTCTTTTGTAGGGATTATTGAAAGTCAGATTGCGTTGCGCTAAAAATATTGTGTGTCAGTTTAGTGTTGATCAGAGTAGGTAAAGAGCGAAATGTCTGAGTACGTTCAGTTTTGCTCAGCTGTTTGAAAATCAAATAACGTAAGGGATTTACCAGCACAGTAATTCACTAATTTTTCTAAGGGAACGTTTCAAAACCACTTTTTTTGCAGCGAGAAAGTATTGATATTGTAAATAATGTACTGTCAAGAGCGACGTTCACTATTAATGGATTAAAGTTAAGTATTCCACCAGCTACGTCCGTTTTTTCTAAAGTCTAATTTCCTTGTCCTGTTCCAGACCTCACGCCAGCCTGCGTCAGCTAAAACGCGTTTTCCGTTGACAATGGGTGTTACATGAAAGACGTGATGAGCACTATTTGTCTGGACTGGCACCAGCTACATAGAGCAAATTCGAAATCACAAATACCTGCTTAAACACCAGAGAAAATCCGCCTGACGACTCTCAGCAGAGACAAAAAAATGGTTCAAATGGCCCTGAGCACTATGGGACTCAACTGCTGAGGTCATTAGTCCCCTAGAACTTAGAACTAGTTAAACCTAACTAACCTAAGGACATCACAAACATCCATGCCCGAGGCAGGATTCGAACCTGCGACCGTAGCGGTCTTGCGGTTCCAGACTGCAGCGCCTTTAACCGCACGGCCACAGCGGCCGCCCAGCAGAGACACCCTGTATACACGCAGGGTATCCCAAGAGATGTTGCGACGAACTTAAAGAGTAGTTGTAGAGGCTATCTTGAGGAACAAAGCAAGGATGTGAACCCGTGACCGGAAACGTTATCCAACGACGCTACAAACAGTAGAAGTTATAGGCATCGACGCCTGCCACTTGTTCCAATGGTTCAAATGGCTCTGAGCGCTATGGGACATAACATCTGAGGTCATCAGTCCCCTGGAGCGTAGAACTACTTAAACCTAACTAACCTAAGGACATCACACACATCCATGTCCGAAGTAGGATTCGTACCTGCGACCGTAGCGGTCGCGCGGTTCCAGATTGAAGCGCCTAGAACCGCTCGGCCACACCGGCTGGCGCCACTAGGTCACTCCTTCGGCGGGAAGCGTACTTTGTACAGCGATGGGCCGTAAGCGAAATGCCTCCTCGAAGTGTTGTTTGTTATTCACAAATCGTGAATGATTGTGATAGGGTTGTCCCATTTATCTTTCTCACCCCGAATAACTCTTTTCCGATGCTTTAAACGAAAAAGTTTTTCAACCAATGTGTTTTAACATCGTTGGGTAGTTCTTGCTGACGGTATAAGTTTTATGCATCCCCACAGATTTATGGGATACCGGTTAGAGGTTAAATTTTTTAAATGCAACCATGTACATTTTATTCAGGAATACATTTACCTTCGGCAAAAGCTATTCAAAAATATATCATGCTTGATCATTTTTGTCACTAAAATGTAAATCTCAAAAATATAAATAGTACACATGTTGTGAAGAAATCGAGCTGTTTACTGCCTTGATTGTACACATTACATACCCAGTGTTGTGCTGTAACAGACGTGTGGGTTCCGTTTGTGATTTCCGAAGAATGTAAACACAGGTACTCCTGTCATCCTGCGCACCTTATTCGTTTATCCTAAAGTATACAGCACGCTGCATACCAGTGTAGTCGTGCGTCAGAGTGAATTAATAACTGCGTAGCGGTAGTACACAATTTTTGTTGTGTAAAGGTGTACACACATGACGATCTACGTAAAAAGTAAGGAAATAATTTAGTAACTTGCATTTTTATGTTCAGTGCTGTTAGAGAACGTTATGATTACTATGCTATTATGTCTATCTTGTACTCTACTGCAAATATCTGTTTTGTAATTTGCTGTAGGCAGGAGAAATTTTGTTTAGGCACAACTACTGTACAGCAGTCGATTCCCTGAAAAGCCGTCGCCTTCTCGTTGGATGTCTCAACTGAGCTGCAAAAATATCCAGTCAGATCTCCATAAGATTTCGTATTGGTGGAAAGATCCGCAGCTTGGTTTAAAATTTCAGAAATGTGAAATTTTGCTCGTCACACAGAACGAAACAAGTGGTCTCCTAGCGACTACAGTACCCACGACTCAGAGTTGGAGTAAGTAAACTCATTAAAATACCTGGGAGTGAAGTGCCATCGAGGCGCAGTCGTGGGTGGAGCAGGTGGCAGAACGTCCCACCCATTGTAGAAGATGGATCCGTACCAAATAGGATTAACAGGAGAAGGGCAGACCGCAGGCCTCTTTAACCCGAGGAAGAGCGTCTCAGTAATGTCGGGAAACCTGAGTTCTGAGTGAAGATAGACCCCAGTTATATCACGAAAGCCTTCTGGTACAGGCTGTCCCCAGAGGGCTGGTCAGTATTCATGGATATGACGGAAATAGATTTCCGGTAAAAGTGAGCTGTAAAGCGCTTCCTCTCGTCCACGTGCGGGAGGAAGTTTAAATGTAAGATCTCGAAATCATCGTGAAACATGAACAGATGAAGCTGCTGACGCCGCTGCCTTCTTTGCCGTAACCGTGACTCCTCAAGTCAGCACACGACGAATTCAACATGGTGTCGATGTTTCGAAAACAAGTGCACGTCACCTTCTGCAACGTCATAAATTCCATCCTTGCCATGTTCATGTACATCAACAATCCGTGGAAATGACTTCAACAATACCATTTAGTTTTGTCAGTCGACACTGAAACAGCTCCTGACTAATTCTAATTTCTTCTCACATATTCTTTTTACCGACGCGGCGTCATTATCCAACAAAGGAACTGCCAATATGAGAAATATGCGTTATTCGTCCATAAACAATCCACAATGGCTCCGAAAGCTAGAGCATCAACTTCCATGTTGGGTTAGTGTTTTGTGCTGAATTATTGGAGATATAAATTATCAGACCTTTTCTAAATGGCAACCGAAATGGCAGACACTCAGCCCGATTCGTAAGAGACATTCTTCCTGTTCTCTTGGACGCCGTACCTCTGAATCAGAGTGTGGTAGTGTTGTATCAGCAGGGTTGACCCCCTGCACATAACGCCTTACGAGCACGACGAATTGTGGACCGTAAACGCCCTGGCAGGTATGAGACATTCTTCCTGTTCTCTTGGACGCCGTACCTCTGAATCAGAGTGTGGTAGTGTTGTATCAGCAGGGTTGACCCCCTGCACATAACGCCTTACGAGCACGACGAATTGTGGAGCGTAAACGCCCTGGCAGGTGGATTGGACTTGGTGGGCGACATGGTTGGCCTGCCCGATCTCCAGACCTTACACCACTGGGTACTTTTTCTGTGGGGAACAGTCGAGGACGCTGGCTACCAAAATGTTACAACAACACCAGAGGACAAACAGCAGTACATTTTTGATGCTTCTATAGCCATATCAGAGAAAGCAGCATCACGATGTAGTGCGTCCTTTATGTATGAAAGCCAAAGGACACCATTTTGGGCATATGATATAAACGTTCAATTTTTGATGTAGTATCACAGTAAAAGTTACTAAAAGGGCCATGTTACATATGCTTTGTCGTAAGTACTGTAATAAGGTGCTGTACAATAAGAAGATCCAATTACTATAATGTGCAGTACTGTTTAATTCGGTGTTTATTCGTAATTTACAAGATGTTCAAACGTGCCTTGAAGATGTTTAACTTGATTGATTGAGTGATTTGGGGGAAGGGACAAAACAGCGAGGTCATCAGTCCCATCGGATTAGGGAAGGATGACGAAGGAAGTAGGCCGCGCCCTTTCAAAGGAACCATCCCGACCTTTGCCTGTGATTTAGGGAAATCACAGAAAACCTAAATCAGGATGGCCGGACGAGGGATTCAAACGTCGTCCTCCCGAATGCGAGTCCAGTATGCTAACCACTGCGCCACCTCGCTCGGTGAAGAAGTTAAATGATTTAGTTAATGAAATGCACTGAATTAGTATTTAAATTAGAAAAGTTGTGCATTATTTATCATTTCCACAGCTACTAGTTTCGTGGATAAAATTTATTCATTCATTTTTGAATAGCTGTTGGAGAGGTAAGCGTATTCTTCAATACAATAAGGATATCAGAAAAAAAAATTAAATTTTCGACAAATCTGGGTGCACTGTTGTAATGTACATTAAAAACCGTACAACTTTCTTTCGATTTTTTTAAATATCTGCTACAGTTTCAATAGTATTCATTCAGAATGATTAAACGCAGCTTCACACTGTAAGTTGTCCTCAGAATCGGAGAAGAAAGGAAATTATGGGAATCACTAGTGACAATAATCGACAGAATAACACATGTCCTACAACGTCAGAGAATAACCTCCATCACACTAGAGGGAGCTGCAGGGGGAAAAATGCAAGGGAAGACACAGATAAGAATACATCGAATAAATAATAGATAATGTATCCAGAATGAGGTTTTCACTTTGCAGCGGAGTGTGCCCTGATATGAAACTTCCTGGCAGATTAAAACTGTGTGCCGGACCGAGACTGGAACTCGGGACCTTTGGCTTTCGAGGGCAAGTGTTCTACCAACTGAGCTACCCAAGCACGACTCACGCCCCCTCCTCACAGCTTTACTTCTGCCAGTACCTCGTCTCCTACCTTCTGGTTTGGAAGATAGAAGACGAGGTACTGGCAGAAGTAAAGCTGTGAGGAGGGGGCGTGAGTCGTGCTTGGGTAGCTCAGTTGGTAGAACACTTGCCCTCGAAAGGCAAAGGTCCCGAGTTCGAGTCTCGGTCTCGCACACAGTTTTAACCTGCCAGGAAGTTTCAATAGAGAATGTAGAGTGCTAGTGCTACTCTGAGATAAAGAGGTACCTGAGGAGAGGAATTCGTGGCAGACTGCATCAAAGTAATCTTAAGACTAAGGACTGGAAAAAAAGAGCTATGAAGTCTTTCTCTGTATTGCTGCCAAAAATTCTCCTTTTTCTACAAAGTACCCTTTCACCGTTGCTATTGTGGATTTAACTTCTGTGCTGCTCTTACAGTTGGTGCATATCCTGCTTTGCTTCCAAGGTATTTAAAGCTTTGCACATGTTATGATTTTTCTTCATTCACAATTATTTTTATCAATTTATTTCTTCTCAGAGTCGTTGGTTTAGTTTCCTTTGCGTTGTTTCCCATTCCATGACTCTTCCCTTTAGCTTCAATTGTATCTGCTGTAATTCTTTTCATCTTTTTCTAGAAGAATCAGTTTGTCTTCAGACCTCGAACACTGTGTACCACAGTCTACAATAACCAGCAAAGCACAGTGCAATAATGGCTTGAGCCGAATTATAAAACTAGTTCAAAATATTCATCCTCATGACACTGTAGGTCGACTCTGCCTTCCAAAGCCACCCCATCTTGGGGCTATTTCTCGCAGCTACACTGCAAACACCAGAATGAGAATTTAGCAGCAACATTGGCTACTGAGTGGAAGGGGATTGGGAAGGTGTTTTTATAATATAGCAGTGGTATCATTTATTACCAACACTACCACCCACCGCTGGCCGAAGTGGCCGTGCGGTTCTAGGCGCTGCAGTCTGGAACTGCGAGACCACTACGATCACAGGTTCGAATCCTGCCTCGGGCATGGATGTGTATGATGTCCTTAGGTTAGTTAGGTTTAACTAGTTCTAAGTTGTAGGCGATTAATGACCTCAGAAGTTGAGGCCCATAGTGCTCAGAGCCATTTGAACCATTTTTGAACTAGCACCAAACACAGTCACCACAATCTTAATTAAAATCCTTCCAAAATACTATAAATTAGAAAAGAGCAGAACAATTATAAGAAAAATTAACTGGTTAAGATTCATTTATAATAATACTCAAACCCACAATAACAGATGTTCATGGGAGAAATAGCATTACGAATTAATTTCCAACCGTAGGACTGAGTCACTCTTCAATGTATCCTTCTGATTCAGTCATAGAATAGAGAACCTCAGTCATGGAATTACTCCACAGCACTAAAATCAAACATTGGAGACATAACATAATATCAGACTGAAAATTTAAATTACACACATTAAAGCAATATGCAATAACCAGCACTAATCAACAGTGCCACACACACACACACACACACACACACACACACACACACACACTCACACATCAATACGGTCCGGAAAACAAGTTTCCTCGATGCTATATTTTACGACTGAGTACATGAATACATTGTAACATAACCCCTGAGGACAGAAACTGCAGATGTGCACTTGAGACCTAACACATAACAACAAGTGTTCGACAAGGCGACCATTGATGTGAAGGCAAGCTTCAACACATAAATTCAAGGATTCCTGTACACATTCAGTCCCAGGCATGTTCGGAAATACAGAAAAGTTCTTAAATATCTCCATTCAAAAACTCCAACAGCTTCAAGATGGGTGATCATGAAAGCCATGGTACTGGTGAGCTACCACCAATACACTTGTCGAAGATTCATGCTGGGCACTGGTGATGAGCCACGTGAAAGCGTGTCAGTGTACCATCATATACGTACAATATATTTGTACTATAAGGAACATCATCCGTAACATAGCATAATATATATTAACAACAATTGTGCATATGTCATGACGAGGAATCCATTGGTTTTCAGACCTAAACTTACTGGGAATATTTCCTTCTTTCACTGTCCTCTACTCACCCCTTTTGTTTGTGTCTATAATAGTCAAACTTTCTGGCAATTAAAACTGTAACACCATGATAACGTCTACTTAGCTTGGAGAATACAGTATACTTGGGTATTAACGATTAAAATTCCACCACGCGATAGGAGTAGCGCCTCTGTAGTCTGTATGTAAAGAAAGATTTTTCAGCGGGTTTCTTAGTCAGAGGTAGCATCTGATTGTTGGATGGCTGTCAAAAAAGATCGTGTTATACAGGGCTATTACAAATGATTGAAGCGATTTCATAAATTCACTGTTGCTCCATTCATTGACAGATGGTCACGACACACTACAGATACGTAGAAAAACTCATAAAGTTTTGTTTGGCTGAAGCCCCACTTCAGGTTTCTGTCGCCAGAGCGCGCGAGAGCGCAGTGAGACAAAATGGCGACAGGAGCCGAGAAAGCGTGTGTCGTGCTTGAAATGCACTCACATCAGTCAGTCATAACAGTGCAACGACACTTCAGGACGAAGTTCAACAAAGATCCACCAACTGCTAACTCTATTCGGCGATGGTATGCGCAGTTTAAAGTTTCTGTATGCCTCTGTAAGGGGAAATCAACGGGTCGGCCTGCAGTGAGCGAAGAAACGGTTGAACGGGTGCGGTCAAGTTTCACGCGTAGCCCGCGGAAGTCGACGAATAAAGCAAGCAGGGAGCTAAACGTACCACAGCCGACGGTTTGGAAAATCTTACGGAAAAGGCTAAATAAGAAGCCTTACCGTTTACAATTGCTACAAGCCCTGAAACCCGATGACAAAGTCAAACGCTTTGAATTTGCGGCGCGGTTGCAACAGCTCATGGAAGAGAGTGCGTTCAGTGCGAAACCTGTTTTCAGTGATGAAGCAACATTTTTTCTTAATGGTGAAGTGAACAGACATAATGTGCGAATCTGGGCAGTAGAGAATCCTCACGCATTCGTGCAGCAAATTCGCAATTCACCAAAAGTTAACATATTTTGTGCAATCTCACGGTTTAAAATTTACAGCCCCTTTTTCTTCTGCGAAAAAAACGGTACAGGACACGTGTATCTGGACATGCTGGAAAATTGGCTCATGCCACAACTGGAGACCGACAGCGCCGACTTCATCTTTCAACAGGATGGTGCTCCACCGCACTTCCATCATGATGTTCGGCATTTCTTAAACAGGAGGTTGGAAAACCGATGGATCGGTCGTGGTGGGGATCATGATCATCAATTCATGTCATGGCCTCTACGCTCTCCCGACTTAACTCCATGCAATTTCTTTCTGTGGGGTTATGTGAAAGAGTCAGTGTTTAAACCTCCTCTACCAAGAAACGTGCCAGAACTGCGAGCTCGCATCAACGATGCTTTCGAACTCATTGATGGGGACATGCTGCGCCGAGTGTGGGAGGAACTTGATTATCGGCTTGATGTCTGCCCCTTTAGTGAAAGGGGCACATATCGAACATTTGTGAATGCCTAAAAAAACTTTTTGAGTTTTTGTATGTGTGTGCAAAGCATTGTGAAAATATCTCAAATAATAAAGTTATTGTAGAGCTGTGAAATCGCTTCAATAATTTGTAATAACCCTGTACTTTGTGTGATATAAACATCTACCAGCATGTATGGAAGTTCGTCTGCTGCAGAGTCATGGCCACTGGAGATTGCAATTTATCGTGTCGGAATATCGCTGCTCACTGTAATGCTAATATAGAATCGATAGGCTCAGAAGAGCCCTGCTCGAAGCAACACCGGATATCAGCGGGCCCTGATCACTAGCGTTCGAGGGAACAGACATATTGCTTGCTCGGCCATCAATGATTGAATAGCCGCGTCACAGACCTTCGCCATGGAATGTGCTTGTTTGCAGGGAGACAAATATTCAGTGCGATGACGTCCAAAGCACCACGTCAGTCAGTTCGGATATGAGTGTTGTGGATTACCTTGACGCGACAGCAGAGGTCTGCGGCTGACATCGGAGCTCCCAACAACATGACACAGAAATGGGACCAGGTCGACTTTTCAGGCGATTTTCGGTTCAGTGTACGTCATTATGATGGTTGAAGCCATGGGTGAATCATACGTTTCCACGTGCCATTTATCTCGATCATAGCGTCCAGCATCTGGCCTGATGTTATGGAGTGTTACTGGATATGGAATAGCGCTGTTGATATAATGTCGACATGTTGATACCTTGTTGTTGTGAGCTCCGATGTCAGCCGCAAACCTCTGCTGTATCGCAGAAATCGTTTCCCTGAAATATCGGTATCAAAACGGCAATATGGAGTGCCGATATTTTTATTTTATATTTTTTTCACAATTTTCGGAAAATATTTCAAGTTGTTGTTTTGAAACTGTAGTAGGACATAATTTTACTTTCACTGTGTGAAGGAGTCTTACCACGTTTTGAGCTTTCATTATATCCAGTCTGTCTCTTTGACTGTGCAAAGCAGTTACATGTGGCGCAAAAGATGAACTACGAGTGCAATGGTGGGTGGCGATGGAATAGAATAACGAAACCCGATGTGTAGAATCATAACACCACTAGTGTTAAAAAAACCATTCTTAGCGCACCAAGTGTGCTAAATCTTGACATCGACATTCTTCAGAAACAGTTACTGAAAATGATGAACAAAATCTAAACGGTCGTTGCTGTGGGCTGAGGCGTGTGAGGGGAAATTCTGACGTAATCGCCGCTCGACGCTACTAATAGAAACTGCAACGTTTAGCTTCACCATGCAATTTTGACACTACAGTTGCTATGTCACTGGCGTTTGCATAAATGAAAGATCAGGGAAGGCAACATGAAGCGTTCCTGAAAAATCAGAAATGTGATGAAACCGAACAACGGACCCATCAGACACCTTTTATTTTGCCACCTACTTGGAGTTACCATTGTTAGCAAAGTGGTTATCGCCAAGCGTGAACGTGCGTAGTTTTCCTATCAATTCTTGCTCTAAGTGTGATAGGCAGGCTGATAATTTGTTGATTTACATAATATCAGTACTTAAATATACAGCTCTAAATCCGGCAGTATGTTTTCAATGTGCAGCCGATATTTTTATCGGCACGTACGTCGATATTTTCTCCTCCGATATAGCGTTGCCGTTATCGATTTTTTAAAATATTCATATATAATATTCCGGATATTTTTACCGAGCGAGCTGGCGCAGTGGTTAGCACACTGGACTCGCATTCGGGAGGACGACGGTTCAATCCCGTCTCCAGCCATCTTGATTTAGGTTTTCCGTGATTTCCCTAAATCGTTTCAGGCAAATGCCGGGATGGTTCCTTTGAAAGGGCACGGCCGATTTCCTTCCCAATCCTTCCCTAACCCGAGCATGCGCTCCGTCTCTAATGACCTCGTTGTCGACGGGACGTTAAACACTAACCACCACCACCATTCCGGATATTTTTGAAAATATCAACAGACCTACTACGCAAGAAGATCACCTCTGGTTACCATAGCCTGTAAATTACACAGGACCATAGCATATCCAAGACTAATGCCTGTGCCTTTATCTTCCAGGTCTCTATGACGTTTTTCAAAACGATAATGCAATACCGCTTGTTAACTGCGTTTTTCTCACCTGCTTCAGTGTAACACTTGTTCGATGGCTCGCTGGCCAAACGTTTCGCAGATCTTCAATCGATTGAAAATATTAATTTTAATTTTAATAATCAACAGCCTCAGTTGCACCGTTTACCTAGAATTTACCTAGGTTTCATTCGGGATAACCCAACCTTCTTCAGAATTACAGGAACTACCGTTTGCCCATAGTGGACATCCTCAAGCTAAAACTACAAATACATAAATTACCGTCAGACTGTAAGACTTATCTGGAACTGCCTCGGCCCCACTTCGCGACCGCGATGCGACAGCCACGAGTGCTGTACTGGAACTGACCGTAGCGTCATGAGTCCCGCCTAGGAGGACACAATACCTTGCGCCTGCGCATAAACTGTATGATAGTTACTTGTTGGCACAAGACGTGAACTTAGCTCCTGCCCTTGAAATTACTAGTAAAAGGGTTATCCCGACTGAAACCTAGGAAATTCTATGTAAACGGTGCAACTAAGGCTGTTGATTATTAAAATTAAAATTAATATTTATACAGTTGCTGACAGGGCCGCGAAATGTTGAAGACATTGAAAATATCTCGTCATTCGTTCCCCAGAGATTAATACGCCACCTTTCGCCAGCCACTACGACTAATGAACGTTTACATGTAGATGACGCAACATAGGGAGACATACCCTTCTCTTGTATGGATATGCAGTCCTACTCGATGCCCAGCTGCATTACAGCCGTCTTTGCTGCCAGCACTGCCAGCTTTGTGCACTAAATTTCTTCAATACCCTAAATCACTTATAAATTTATCACATATTCCTCCTATTATAACTGTACACACACTAAAGGTAAAACTTTGTTATTAAATACCCTTTCAGGCCTCTCGGTTTTAATAACGTCATGTGCACATATCAGTGAGCGAGAAAAGCTATCTGTAGCGAAAGTCTGAAAATGAATGTGAACGTGGCCGATTCACTGCAGGTTGACAATCTAACAAAGTAAACCAAGAGAAAGACACCACAGATTCATCGTCCTGATGGTCTACCTCCGCGTGATTGATCACTGCAATTGGAGGCAAATGTATGTCAGGAACACATCCAACTAGGACAAAATAATTTCTTCCAGGAGGACAAAGCACAAAAATACCGCTTGATTTTTAGCAGCAGAAAAATGGTTCCAATGGCTCTGAGCACTGTGGGACTTAACTACTGTGGTCATCAGTCCCCTAGAACTTAGAACTACTTAATCCTAACTAACCTAAGGACATCACACACATCCATGCCCGAGGCAGGATTCGAACCTGCGACCGTAGCAGTCGCGCGGTTCCGGACTGCGCGCCTAGAACCGCTAGACCACCGCGGCCGGCTTTTAGCAGCAAACAGACATACTGTCTAATCCGTTCAAATGCTTCCTCATTTGCCGTCTCAGGCACACAGTCTCCTCGGTCAACTTCAAAGGTTTTATAGCTTCAGCTTCAACTTTAAATCCCTTTCCAAAGTTCTCCTCTGTTTCATTCCCAGTTTGGTCAATGTACAGATTAGATAACGTTAGCGATAAGCTATAAAGTGTGTCATTCCTTTCTCAAACATTGATGGCACTTCTGCGTCCTTAGCCTCACATAACAGTCAAAATTGTGAAAAGTTTTCTCTGAATATACAAATGCTGTAAATGTAGGTTTGCTATTCTTCAACCCATCATCTACGTTAAATCGTTGCACGTTCCCACATTTCTGCTGAATCGAAACTGTTCTTTCCCTAGGCTGACCTTTACCAGTTTTTCTGTTCATCTGAAAATATTTCTAGTCAGTATTTGGCAACGATTAATTATTAAAATGGTAGTTTGGTAACATTTTATCATTCGGCACGCGCTTTTCTTCTGAACTCCGATTATTATTTTCTTGACTAAACCAGGGAATATTTTGCCAGTCTTGCATATCTTGCACAGAGGTTCCATACTTTTGTCATTACTCACACTCCCAAGGTTCTCAGAAGTTCTGAAGGCACGTTCTGTACTCCAGGATATTTGTTTCGACTTCGATCTTTCAGTACTCTGTTAAACTCTTCTTTCAGCATCGTTTCTCCCCTCTCACCATCCTTTACTTCCTCTCCCTTTCCTATAATATTGCTTTCAATTTAATTCCTCCTGTATATTGTAACATTGCGCATATTTCGGCGAGCTACTTGCCCATTACTGGAACGAGGTAAGATGAAATTGATGTACGGCTGAACGCTTGTGGGACCAGGGGCTAACCGTGCGCCACTGAAGGTCTGGCTAGACGACCACTACAGGTGAGTCCAGGTTCAAAAGCCGAACAGCGTCGCCGGAAATGGATGAATTCCAAAGCTGGGAATCTGGACGACTGATCCTCGCATGGCCTGTGTACAGGAAACAATGCCACAAGAAATGGCGGAGTCTCCGACAACCTGAGAGGTTGCTTCTAACAGCTCTTTCGGAATCTACTTTAGCTTTAGCCAAGTATTAAAGAAATCTAATACACCTGCGTTCTCGGAAAAATGAGGTGCATCCAGTAACGCAACAATAATATCATTATTCTTGAGAAAAAAAAGTTAATAATATACATGGAGTATTTACAGTGAACCTGTGAATTAACAACTCTTAAATGCTTTATGTGATTTCAACATATGATATCAGTGATGACTGCATTGCACTAGAGCTCCCATTGCTGAAAGCTACGTAAATGTATCTAACTTATTTCATAAGTTATTACGGTTTTTATACGTTTTATGCAAATATTTGTCAGAACATCGCATTCACCACTGTTACACAGCACATGAATACTGCATGAATACTTCATATTTTGTTATACTTTTGTAGTTATTTAATGAACAGTTTACTATATCGTTAGCAACTTTATTTCAATGTTGATTGTAAGTGTATTAAAAACTGTGCTAATTTAAAAGAGGCCAGTCGTATGTGTTGTTAGGAGACACCATAACTGAAAATAGAATAAAAACCAGGTCTGTCAAGAAAGCATAAATAGCTGATTAAACGAAATTTAACGACAGTTCGTTCTCATTTAAGGTGACAACACTTGCACAAGAGTACAGATAAAAATTCTGTTTCACAACCATCCAGAAAAAGGTTATTTTGTTAATAGCAGCAGGGACTGCTCGAAATTTAATAGCTCCCGTATCTACCATTACAAATATCAACGTCCTGCATTTACATGCAACACTAAAATAACTTTCAACAAAAATATTTTCAGGATTGAAAATAAATCACCACATTCTGAATTAGTGCGAGGGTGTGAGGAATGTTAAAGATTCTAAAAGACTTTTTCATAAGATCCATATATTGCCATCTGTATACAAGTGATTAATTTGTCCTGTGGTTCAATAATGGAAATGGAACGATGTACTACAAGGAAAAGAATTCTTTAATTAAAGTACTATTTAAACATAAAACTATTGGATGCACTGAAAAAATAATTTTGGTGAATTCTCAATTTAATTGTTATAAATTGTTAATAGCATTTGCAATCAGCGCATATTTGTGTGTTCACATACAAAGAAAATTTTCAAACAAAGTGAACTTTTGGTGCAGCTTGCACATTTAACTATTGAATATAGTACAGAAATATTGTAAGTAGGATGTTTAGGTTTTCTTATTGGTAACGCCACGTAGCGCTCTGTCTGTGCTGTGTGCAGTCTGTGGCTGGTTTGCATTGTTGTTGGAATATCTGCCATTGTAGTGTTGGGCAGCTGGATGTTAACAGCGTGTAGCGTTGCGCAGTTGGAGGTGAGCCGCCAGCAGTGGTGGATGTGGGGAGAGAGATGGCGGAGTTTTGAAATTTGTAAGACTGGATGTCATGAACTGCTATATATATTATGATTATTAAGGTAAATACATTGTTTGTTCTCTATTAAAATCTTTCATTTGCTAACTATGCCTATCAGTAGTTAGTGACTTTCGTAGTTTGAATCCTTTATTTAGCTGGCAGTAGTAGCGCTCACTGTATTGCAGTAGTTCGAGTAACGAAGATTTTTGTGAGATAAGTGATTTGTGAAACGTATAGGTTAATTTAGTCAGGGCCATTCTCTTGTAGGGACTACTGAAAGTCAGATTGCGTTGCGCTAAAAAAAATGTTGTGTGTCAGTTTAAGCCCAGTCATGTATAATTGTTCTAAGGGGACGTTTCATATGTCGACCCTTAGTCGAGGATACCTCACTGGAATCTTCTGATTTTTTCTTGTAGTTTGTGTAATTAGTGTAGATTTAGTTTATTGCTAGCGCGTAATTGTAGAGAGAATCTTCTTTGTAGTTGCAGTCTTTCATTGTTGTACAGTAAAACATTTGTGGCACGCATGTAAATTTGCACCAAGTATTTCGCAGCTGCGCTTGCAATTAACTAGATATTTTTTTCAGTGCTATGTTAATGTGTTCTCTTATTTTTGCTCTTCAAATTGTGCTTTTCTGTGTTATCGTGTGAACTATTGTGACAATAATGGCGTGTGAAAAACGTAACACTAGGCTCCAAAGTAAACTGAGAAATAATAGTGACGACGAGCGTAGCTTATCAGCACCACTGTGTAATGAATTAACAGACATTCAAAGTAGTAATTTGGTAATTGTGCATAGGGAAATGGAGCGGGCGGAAAATAATGGTGTAGACAGTGAAACAATTAGT